>NW_024429266.1:161825184-164790184 GCF_017639785.1 Mesocricetus auratus
TGTTGCTCCCCACAACCTCTGGTTCAGGGCTGGGAATGGCTCCAGTGGCTAGAGAAGGCTCATATTGTCCAACCCAATGTCTTTGGCTTTATATGGGAGGCAAGATAGTGACCCATACCCCTTTCCTCCCTGTCCCTGTGGGCAGCACTCAGAGCACACTATTCAGTATACAGCCATGGGACAAAGCCAGCTGCTGGAGCCTTATCTTCTCACTTGGGCCCTGTGGCCAGGAGCCTTTGCTTAGCCATTGCCGTGGGTATCACTGCAACCCTTCCCAAACAGGCCCTCTCTGGACTCAGCTAGGATCCACACAGGACCAAGTGCCCACATGGAGGGAGCTGTCTCCTGTACCTCATCTTCCCACCTTCAGACCCTATGTCATGTCTCTGGACTCAGGCCTAATGGGTAGAAGAGCCTGTCCTTGATTCAATTCTGACTAGGAAATCAATACTCCAGACAGATAAAAAGTGAAATGAAATCATGCCAGAGACAAAATGGCCTAAATCCAAATCCAGGCATGATGGTTAACTTTCACTGACAGGACCGGACCTACAGTAAGCTAGGAGACCAGGGAGACACATGCTGGGCATGTTTATGGCGGAAGTTCCAGAGTTGATGAAGTGAGTCAGGGAAGACAGGCCTGATTGCTAGCGGTGCCACCCCACAGACTGGGGGCCTGGACAGAGTAAAAGGGGAAAGGGAGAAATGGAGAGGAGGCATCTCCTCGCTAAGAAGCAAAGAACAGATGCTACCACATGCTGCCACCACCATGATTCTCTGCCCAAATGCATGGCGCCAAGAAGCCATTCAGTGAGCCCTCTGAAACTGTGAGCCTAATGATCGTGGCTCCCTTATGTCATTCTGTCAGCTGGCCTGAGATGGTTTCTGCAGCACCTTGGAATCCTTATGGAAGGTGGATGACAGGATCTGGCCTTTTGGCTCTTTAGAGATGTAGAGAACTCCCTTGGAAAACATGAGAAGTGGTCTTACTGTAGCCATAGCTGGGAATGGTGGTAGTGTGTGTATGGGGGGGCATGTTTGTCACCATCATGTATCCTTGGTTTGGGAAAAAGAGAGGGACTAGGAATACCTCCCATGAGGCTCAGAATCCTTCCCCAGCCCCAGAGTCAGCAGGAAAGCCAGGCAGGACATTTGATCCAGTGCAAATATGGCTGCTAGGTTTAAGAGGCTGCATTCCCTATGCAAACCTGTCTGCAGGACTTCCAGCGTGGTCAGTACAGTGGCGCAGAGAAAGAAGCCCGGTTCCTGGTCACTCCCAGAGTGGGGGAAAGGACACCAAGAACGTTTGAGCATTGTCTCTAGGACAGTCTGACTGTAAGCGGAGGGGACCTCAGGCACATGGAGAGAAGCAGGTGGTTCTGCAAGGGTCTTTTGAGATCTAGGGCACAGCTTGGCAATCCAGTGCTTCCGAAATGCAGTGGGTCTTAGGGGTGGGAGGGGGGACAGACTCCAGGGAAGCTCAAGGGCAGAGGGGACTGAGGCAAGTCATGCTCTGTGTAATCTTACGGTGAACTGCAGTCGTGGGGGCTGGAGGGAGTTGCAGCCCTGGCTGAGAAACAGTTTTCTACTGTAGGGAAGGGATAGAAGGGGGGTGGTGTAGTTCCTCACCCAGAAGTGCCAACAAAGACACCAGACGCATCAGTAGACCTAACTCAGTCAATAGGACCAACTCAACAGTGGGTGCTCTTGAAGTGGGGACTGCTAGCCAGCATAATTCACACACAGATGTAATTTCTTTGTTCAGTTCACTCAAGCTACATTCAAACCTGCTGGACTGCTTTGCTTTCTTCTTCTTTGTGTTTTTTTTTTGAGGTTGTATTTTAATTACAACATCTCTTCCTCTCCTTTCCTCCCTCCAAACCCTCCCACTTATTCCTTCCCACTCTCCTTCAAATTCATGGCCTCTTTTTCCATTAATTGTTATTGAATGCGTGTATTTGTATATGCATATATATATATATATTCCTAAATCTTTTAAAAGCTAATCCACTTTATTTGCTTGCAGAGGAGGGCTCTCCTTTTTCAGATGAAAGATTTGGAATTTGGAAACTTAAGCCAAAGGAGAGGCTAACGATTCCCTGGGGGCTGGTCTCCTGCTTTCCCTTAGAGTACTGCTAAAGTGACACCTTTCTAGGGTAGGCAACAGAATGAGGGTGATATTCGAGGGGCTTTTGAGACTATCACCTCCTCCTAGGCAGTTTAGAGTTTATCGCTGGCAAACATGGCCAAACCTGCATTGAAATAACCTATTACTTGTCGTCCTTGTTGTTTTAAACAGGCGGCACCCAGGCGCTTTGAGTATTTTGCTGTGGGGGTTTTTGGCAGAACATATTTCAAGGGAGAGGAAGTGGATAGCAAATGGTGGGAAAGAGCAGATGAATTGCCTACGAAGCTTGTGTGTGCTGTGTATGGATATGAATTAGGGTATTTGGAGCCCTTGCAGTATTCCTGGTGATGTCCTTTACTTATTATTCATGGTTTCATTATGGTCCCTCTTATTCACAAGCACACACAGCTAGAGGCAGGGGAGGTGCCTGGTTCAGTCTTAAACAACAAATCCAAACATAAACTTCACCATGTATTTTAGAGTTATAGGTGTATGCATTACTTTGTCCCATCAAATCTTGCCTTTCCATTTTGGCCACATAAATGGTTGTCATAGTGATTTGCTTCCAGCCCCTGTGGCTTTGATGTAGATCCAGGGCTCAGAGGGTACCCAGTGACCATAAATTCAGCTCCCAACTGTCCCCTTTGGTCTCTGAAAGTAATCAGATATGAAATCTGCCAGAAAGCAGCTCCTGTAACTCTTGCCTGAGTGAAAATTACATTGCAATTAGGCTAACGCAGACCTTATGTTAGAGGCATGCAGAATGGGGCCGGTGGTGTTCATTCATTCTTCTGTGAGTTGGTAAGTGGGACATTTTCGAGCATTGAGCTGATGGAAGTCATGACTTCTGAGATCCAGTAGTAGATGCTGATTTTCTCCTAAGAATCTTTGTGTCTCTTGGTGATAGACCAGATTCTTGAAGGAAGGAATGTTTAAATATCTCTTCAAGGAGATTTCACACCCTTCTCTAGTGATATTTTGCTCATGTTATTTTGTAAAACTTCTGTGTATGTCAAGCATGAACATCATCTTTAAAGATTAAAGGGGTCTGGAGCAATGGTTCCACTATTAAGAGTGATTGCTGCTTTTAACCCACATTGGGCACCTCACAACAGCCTATAATCCCAGTTCTAAGGGATCTAACTCTTTCTCTTGGACTCTGCAGGAACTTACACTCCTATGCTGATATGCACACCTGCCTCCTCCATAAACACACAGTTTTAAAAATAAGAATAAAAAGGGTGTTACCTTACAGTCTTTTCTCCCTTAAATGGAATGGATTGACTAAAATATGGAAGCAAAGACTTCAGGAGCCTCTTGGTGGTTGAAGGGTCTAAGCTACTAGAGGCCGTATAAGACTGCAAAATGTAGCTAATAGGGGAAAAGGGATGTAATGCCATTTGTGTGTTCACCAAGGACAGGGCATTTTCCTCTAGTCTTTCCTGGGGTACAGTCTGACATCTATCAGATAGTCAGCTGCCATTCAAGACACAAGACATGAAAAGGAGAAGGTGAGCCCAAGGTGAGCGGAGGCAGCAAGTCATTGAGACACTTTGGGTGCAAGGGCAAAAGCAAGCACCCGAATGCGGCTTCCTTGGTGGTTTGCATTCGTTTTCCTAACGTGAAGTTGGGAGGCAGAGAATTGCAAGGCAGGATTAGCAGGTCCCTAATGCAATTAGTTTGTCCTCTCCCTCCTGGTCTAGACACCACCGCTCCAGCATCACATTCATGTCTGTGCAACCTAATTTCTTTTGCTGTGACAAACTACCTGAGAAAAATCAGCCTTTAGGAGGAAAGATTTTTTTGGGCTTATGGTTTCTGAGATTTCTGTCCATAGTCATTTAACTTAGTGATTTCTGAGCACATGGAGAGGCAGAATGTCACAGTGGGAAGTAGGTTGCAAAGAAGCTAGGCTTCTCATCCCATGGCAACTAGAAATGAGAGAGACCGGGTGAGAGAGGGAAGGAATGAAGGAGGGAGGGAATAAGAGACAAAGAATAAGATATCCACTTAAAAGGCTTGGCTCCAGTGCCCTACCTGCTTCAAGTAGGCTCCATCACCTACCTTCCAATAGTGATTAAGTCATCGACAAGATTAGCGTCTCATGGTTCAATCACTTCTAAACACTGTTGTGGTAAGTACCAAGACTTCCTCATTGTGGGGATTGGGAAGCATTTAGATCTTAATAGTAAGGGCATTCTAAGTCTGCAGAGTCCAAAGTACGGAGCAAAGAGAAGATGAACACGTTCTACTTGCTCATTCATCTTCTTCCTTTCTGTGTTTTTTAACTCCCAACTTCTGTATGTGTCTACTAATGTTTCATTGTAGGATTGTATCCTACCTAGTTATGAAGGAAATAGGAAAATGAGTATCATTGACAGGAGATGCTGCCTATGGAGTAAAGGGGAGAGTGAACAGACTGCTATGTTGGTAACCAGCAGTGTTGGCTATGGGTAGAATCTTGGAACCAGATTCTTCTCACAAGGGAAGTGGTACTGATGAGACTCGATGATCTGTCTACATCTTTTGGTGTGAAGTCTGAATTCTGTGTCTCATTTTCTGATTCATGATCTGAGTGTCAGTGGATGATGGCGAACACTTGGCTTGCATCTTCCAGCTGCCATGGTGAGGGCTTTGTTTGGCATTTGTTAGCTCTCCCAGTGCTTGCCTTCCACACTGGGGAGCCTGCTGGCTTCTCAGAGCTGGGAGTGCTTGAAAAGTAGCCAATCATTTCTTTCTAATTAAGGATCAAACATCATTTCAGATGGTCCCCTTCCTAAGATGTCATGGGAGATGTTCCTCATACCTGTCATGGGTGCTGATCACGTTGTCATTTTTGGCAACTCCTTCCTGGGATGAATAATAAAATTATTATAATCTTGCACCAGAGGGAGGGCGAGCAATTTGTAGAGTCCATTAAGAATTGAGCAAAGGATTGTCCTCTAATGAGATGGAAAGCGTCAGGAAGCCTGTTCATCATGCTGGTCTGTCACAGATACACAAAGGGTTCCTGGAGGGAGGGGCTCCCACAAGTCTGGCAGACAGAGGTGGTTGTCTTGGATGCACATTTACATATTGTCATTGATCAGCTGCTGGTGAGCAGAGTGACAGGCAGAACAGCAGAGCTGGGGCAGGGTGTGTGTGCCACCCTTGATTCATTCTCCATAGGCCCAGCAGCATTACTCTCCACTTCCTCATGTGGCAGAAAGAAAAATGGAATCAATGGGCATATCATCTCCTTGTTGGAGAGTGACAGCTCCCTCATTGCAAATCACCAGCACATTGATGAAAGAGATGTTCAAACGTCATAGATATAAATGCGTCCTGCGATCGTTCCTTGACGTGACTTACAGTTTAGGAGTCCATTTTTGAATCGAAACTTTATTACCAACCCCTTCACACACTACACAAGCAGCGTAGTATTGGCGCATACACCGTAAAGGCTTGCTTGCCACACATGCCCTCACTAGTCTCTCCGTGTCTGTTGTGAATTTAAATCTTTGGAAAGACTGAGATGTCGCTGTCTTGAGGATTAGTTCTTCTTTCTTATGAAGGTCCCTTCCATCTCAGCCTGGAATTTGTAACTGTACTTGCCACTTTTGGGGGAAAACAGGGAGGTGCTACCCTCCCCTTGCAGGATACTTCAATGGTAACAAGAGTGTACCTCTCAGAATTCTTCCTGTTTTGAAACAAAGGCTCCTTCAACTTTAGAATGGCCAGGAAGACACCAGTGCCCTGTAACTTCTTGGAAATCTATTATATTTTAAGGCTTCTTATAACATTGATTTGCATATGTATGTTGGCACATGTGCCTGCAGAGACCAGAGGAGGGCGTTGGATCCCCAGGAACTGGAGTTACCGGGGTTGTGAGCCGCCAGTGTGAGTTACAGGAATTGAACTGGGATCCTCTGGAAGAGCAGTGCACACTCTTAACCTCTGAGCCATCTTTCCAGCCTTTGCCATTATGTCTTTAAGAATTAATTTGTTGCAATGGGTAGCGCAGCATACTTTGCTCACAGTGTCCTTTGTAGGGCCGGATTTGGAGCCTCTCATATGTCATGTCAGGAGGGAACTGTACCAGCAATGGCTTCTTTTTGGAGTCACCAAGTTCTTCACTGATGAAGCCTCTGACGGTCATCTTGGGACTGACATTCAGTGTTTGTATTAACGTTGGTACTCTCATTGAGTGAGTGAGTGCTTTTATAAGAGGCACAGAATCTTTTGTTCATCACTAGGAGCAGGTGGGCACTTAATAAGAATCAATCAATAGCTTTTGCTCATATTGCAATGTGAGCCCAGTAGCTTCCTGGATCACTCCATAGGGAAAGATGTGTTTATAGCTTGTTTTATTTATAGAAGATTCCAGGGACTGTTTTTAGACCACCTTTGTTTGAATTTATGCTGGGAGTGACACTGACCCATCTGAGGTGGTGGCTGGGGGTCTGGAGGGTCCCTTGCCCCTGTTTTTGAGTTGCTAATAGTTCTAATTTGTCTCATTTCATTGCTGATGAGGGACAGGCTGGAGGTTCTTCTAAGCCTACTAGCTTTCTATATTGCCTTGAGCCCACACCCTGTCTCCTCTATATATTCCCAAAAACTTGCAGGACTCTGATGTTTCCTGGACATTCTACGCTTGAAGGAACCTTCTTTTCAAATGAAGCAGAATTCTGGGAAGCACAACTCTTGTCACCATTGAAATGAGAAGAGAGCCGTTTCACTATAGAGATAGCTCATTGGCTTGGAGCGATGGAGGGCACAGCAGACATGTCACTCTGTGCATCAGACATCACTTTTCTTTGCTGTCTCTCAGTTTCCCAGACATACGTGAGTCCTTCTGTGGTCTTCTTTCCATGGCTTTGGACCCTTTCCCCTCTCACTTCCTCTACTCCTCCTGCATTCATATTCGTGCAGAAATGGGTGGAGTTTCTGCTGGTTCCTGGGTGCAGGAGAGGTTCTGGGGCAGACACCAGTACTGACCCCATGGGCCTATCAGTCTCCACACAGCTGGGAGGGGACCGAGTTAATACACTGCACATTTGCTGGCTGAGGACAGCGAGGGGGTTACCTGGGTTCTTTGAACAGACATGACTATCTGCTCTATCTCTGGCATGTCCCTTATCTCTCAGGTCACTGAGGAAAGCCGCGACCTCTCTTCTTCATTATTTAGTCATTTGCTAGCTTTCTGTTTCGACTGCATCAATCTAGATAGGACTCTAGTTTGGGGCCCTTGATTTCACCTATCCAAAGAAGCCACAGGAGTCTTTTCCTGGAGGAAGAACAGTCATTTTTCTTATAGCAATATGATGCCTCTCTGATGGGAAAATATGGTTTTATTTAAAGGGCAATAATTTATTTCAATTATCTCCTTGAAACACTGCCTCCCTCCATATACGGGCCATGAGGAGGGAGTGTGGGAGTTACTTTGCACTGGCCTCTGGGAGAATATCCACTAGCAAGCTGCCACATGGTGATCTAGCATGTTCTTTACACAGCTCATGCCACATCATTTTCCTTCTTTATTTGCTTGATTGTCTGAGGCAGGGTCTCACTCTGTAGCCAAAGGCAGCCTGTTACTCACTAAATAGCCTCAGAGGCCCAAAATGTGGAGCAACCTTCCTGCCTTAGCCATGCTACTGCTGGGATTACAGGCATGCACCACCACGCCCGTTTCTTATTTCATTATATTTTCTCCCTTCGCCCTTCTTTCTCCTCTCCCTCCTCCCCCTTTTCTTTTATCCTTTCCCAGATGGTAAAGCCTTATACTCACCAGTTACACATTTTGTGTAAAGAAATACCGTTCCATTTGTTCTGTTCCAGACACCATTCTAGCCACCATTTATGAATGGATACTCTTGATTGCATCAAGGAAGAAACCTGCTGGGAACTGACATGACTTGGTTACTTTCTCCTTTACCCTGAAGTGAACTCTGGCCTCAGGGGCTTTGACATGGAGCTAAAATTACAAAACATTTTGTTGTATTTTACTATGTTGTTTACTTCTTCTTGGCGTGTGTGTACATGTACATGGTATATGCATGTATGTACATATGTGTGTATAGGTATGCTTGCCTTTGTGTGCCCGTGTAAAGGCCAGAGGTCAACTTTGGGTATCTTCCTCTATTGCTTCTCACCTTCTTTTTTTTGAGCCAGGATTGCTACTGAATGAAGCTCACCATTTCAGTTAGGCTATTGGACAGCAACCCCTTGTGATCTGCCTGTCTCTATTCCCTCCTCCCTCCAGTGCTGGGGTAACTTTTACATGGCACTGGGTTCCCAACTCAGGACTTTATGCTTGTGCAGCAAGTAATTACCCCACTGAGCCATCTCCTCCGCCCTTACCAGCTTATTTTTAAGATTATCTACTGTGTATAGCAATTGTTCACATTTCTTTCAAAATCTAAAATAGCTCTATTTTTAAACTTTATGACATATATTATAAATTATTTATATATAATGTAATGCTAAGGGTAGGTGCCAGGACCTAGTAAAACCATGTTCTGATTGGACTGAGTAAAACTTAGATATCCTGCTTAGATGTGTCAGCAGAGACCTAGGCAGGCCCTGTGAGGGCAAGAGAGAGGATGTGGGAGTCCAGACGGGATACCTGGCTTGAATGTGGGTCTAACCAAAGACCATCCTCATAGCCTTGGGCACCTTGTTTTTCTCTTTGAGCCTTGGTTTCTTCCTGCATTGTGATAAACACACAGCTGCTCTGAAGAGAAGAAAAAGCTTTAGGGATTTCCTAGGAGTTGGTAGAGGATGCGTGTTTGTCTTTAAGTTGGAATTGTTGCTTTTTATTTATTTATTTACTTAATCTGTGACAGGGTCTCATGTTGCCTGACTGATTTCAGTTTCATTATGTAGCCGAGAATGACCTTGAACACCCCCCTCTGCCTCCATCTCCCAAATGCTGGAATTTACAGGCAGAAGCCAAATACCCAGTAGCAATATTGTATTGAATTAAGACGTTATTATTTTAACAATGAAAACGTGACTACACATGGTCAACAGTGAACAAGACAGCATGGCCCCTGCACTCACAGAGCATCAGGCTGTGAGACAGAACCTATTTCCCAAAGACTCTTGGAGGTTGAGCTTGAGTGGGGGCACAGGCGTAGGAGAGGGTTTTGACAAGTAGTCCTCATATTTACTGGGGACTGGAAACAGATTTTCAAGTGATAGGGAAAATGGTGTAAGCTGAGATGCGTTAGCCTGGGATACAGACATGGGCGCGTGTTCTCTGAACAGAGGGCCTGCCCTTCTGCTTCAGGATTCTCTGCTGAAGCTGGCCAGGCAAATGAACTCATCGGCCAAACCTGCTCCATTTACAGCAGCCATAAAAGGGTTTCATCCCTCCCAGTTCTGGGCGGCTCTTTTACAATGGTGATCTTTCTTCCGGTTTTATATGTCAGCCCAAACCCTTTCTTTTCCACACTGCCTGGCATTCTCAGGAGCTGAGATTCTTCCAGAAGTGAACTTGGGTCCACACCCCCACTTTCTCTCTCTCCTCTGGCCACCCGTCAGGGACTTTCTTGTTCCTCAAATGAGAAATGGGTTCTGCTATGACTGCTGCTACTTTTCTCCCACGAGTCTTATTTGTTGAGGTGAGGAAGGCGGGCTTCGGTGCCACATTAGACGGCAAGCTCTCACCCCTTTACGTTTTTAGCTCCCTTTGACAGCTAGGCTGGAATTAGGATGGAGCACCAACCGCTGTTTTGCGAAGGCAGCTTGACAGGCACGATGGATTCACCAGCCTTTTGCTTCTCTCCTGTGTGTCACTCCACGCCAGAGACTCTCTGTGGATATTCCCATCTTTGTTTTTGCTTTCCTACTTCTAAAAGCTTCTCTAGTTTGAGGGAGAGTAACCTCACCCCTAATCCCCAGTGCTACGCTTAACAGGAGCTATAGAAACTTACTTTTATCTCTTGAATAGCATTCATTCCTGATCTATTCTCAGATTTGCTCTTGAAATGGCCCACTTTCAAAACTCCTCCTCTGCCCCAAGGACTGACTATTAATTTACCTGGACAGCTCCTTCTGGTCTCTGGAGCCACAGAATTTCTGGAAGGCTTACTCTAAAAATACAAGATGGTATCGGGGAGCCTCTCCCACAGTGTGCTCATGAAAGATTGTAATAATTGCTTTGCCTGATCCTGTGGGTGCATGTGTGTGTGTGTGTGTGCACGCGCGTGTATGCGCGCACATACTTGTGAATGTGCATACACCCTAGGCATGTGCGGAGATAAGAGGACAATGTCAAGTGGTGGTCCTCACCTTCCATTTGTTTGAGGCAGGGTCTCTCATTGTTCATCACAGGCTAGCTGGCACAGTAACTCCTGGGGATCTTCCTGCCTCTGCCTCCATCTTGTAGAAGTGTTATAATGAGAGACATGTGCTACTGTGTGTCTGACTTTCTATGGGTACTAGGGATCTGAACTCAGGTCCTGAAGCTTGCACAGCCTTTCCCACTGAGCTGCCCCCTTGCTCAAAAGACTATGGTTCTTTTATCAGAGAACTTATGACAACTGATATCTGCTTGCTCATTTATCATCGATCCTGCTGAGGTCGGGGAGGTTACTGTGTTCACAGTTCCTCTGTCACACTCAGTGAAAATATCCACAACTAGTGTGTGCTCAACACATAAATGAATGAATGAATGAATGAATAGATCAATGCTTTTATGAGGCTGTTTTTGTATGGGCTTGGTTTCAGTCTATTTCCTTGCTGTGTGACCTCATTTTCACCCACGAGATAGCCACGGTAAAGATACATCGAAAATAAAACACAAGCCTGAGTTTCATGTCATCTCCATGCCCCAAGGTGTTACCGAAAGCCTGGCAACTTTCTTTCTGTTGGCATGGCAACTGGTTTGACTCAAAGTGGTACAAAGGGGCTATTTTCCAAAAGAAAAAACTCCACACAGGTGAGTCAGTGGCTAAGACAAGGGTGTTGAGAATGGAATCCAGATGTAGACTCACCAAAGGACTTGTTAATGCTTCAGTTCTTGGTTCTTCATCTGTGAAATGGAATATGACTTTGTTTATGTGACAAGTATGACTGTTAATTGCTATGTCTAGAAGCGAAGCATAAACAAAACAAACAAAGTGGAGCTCGGAAGGATCCTTGGAACAAGGGCCTTTCTCAGCAGCATGTGTTGCACGCAAACGAAAAGCTCAAAATAACTTGAGCATCGACAACTGGGAGGCAGGGCTGACGCTGAGCGTGTCCTTAGTGCATGCAGCTGTGTGGCAGTGAGTGATAGTGTTAGTAGCCTATGAAGGCACTTCCTGTTCTCCCCTTTATCTGAAGCACTGGAGAAACCATGTGGTCCAGACTTCTTAGGGAGGTAGCAAACAGCACCACCCTCACCCTTGCTGTCTTGAGAAGTCCTTGTCGAAGGGAACTCCTAACCCATCTTCCATCAGTTTCCCTATTGCTACCATCTCAGATGCCCTGGCTCAGGGCAACCCTACCCACCAAACTTACCCTGACAGCAGGGAGGATGGTACACAGGTACCAGGCGACTGAGGAAGAACACTCAAGTTGAAGTTGAAGATCAACAGTGTTTTCCAAATTTCCCGAGACATTATCAGAGCTGAACCAACTGACGTTAGTCCTTATCTAGTGTGACATATCAGCATTGAAGCCGTTTTGAACTTCGATTTGCTGGTTTCAAAAATGAGACCACTTGAAGGATGTTGTGAGACTATGTGGCTGGCATCCTTCACTCCCAAAGCAGCATTCCCAGAGAGGTAGATTGTTTGGTATTTAATTCTGTTGATGCCTCCCTGGAATCACATTCAGACTTAATAATATGATGTTGTATGTGGTTTTCACAAAGTTCACACAAGTATTTGATCCTTCAAATGAGTTTGCTGTATCAGGAATATTCTCTGCCTCACAGAGGAGAATGGACCTTAAGATCTGGGGAAGTGAATGATATTGAAATAATTATATGCCTGAAGTTTATCACATTTCATTACAACAATCATAATGATAAGAAAGAGTGCATCAGTAAAGAACTT
Organism: Mesocricetus auratus; assembly: GCF_017639785.1. Lineage (NCBI taxonomy): Eukaryota > Metazoa > Chordata > Mammalia > Rodentia > Cricetidae > Mesocricetus > Mesocricetus auratus. The sequence goes on from NW_024429266.1 coordinate 161,837,338, forward strand.
TTAGCATGTATGTTTGTGTATGTAGGTAGCTATGTACACATGTATATAACCTGACATATATAATGTGTGCTGACAAGTGGTATGATATATGTGTATATATACAATATGTACACCCACATACTTATATGAGCAGAATGGTAATTTAGTCCTTTAAAACATTTGTCACCTGCCAAATATATAAATGAGTTAGAACAGACCTTTGGACTTGTAAATTATTCTGGGGACTGATGGTAATGTGACTGTGATCAGCCGTTTTGACCTCTCCCATTTTGCCCCGGTTGATGGATCAGTCTGTCATGACATCACTCACTAGATATCCGTAGCCTTACAAATCATTCCGTCACTACACGCTGTGTGTAATTACAATGGGGTAATTTTAAAATTGAATTATTGGTAAGACTTCCAGGTATGCCTGTATAAGGACGTCAGCTTCCCAAAAAGCATCTATAAAGGAGAAAAAAAGTTGACAAAAGCATCTATTTCAGTGTTTTGGGAATTCACGCAACAACTCGAGAAGGCTTTGTGCTTGAGTCGCCCCTGAGGTCAAGTGAGAACAGTGGAAGCCTGTGGTGTTTTGGACGGAAACTGCTCTCCTCAGTTCAGCTAAGTTGAATCGTATGGCCATTAGGCTTCTTCAGAGAACCACAGTCAGGGTGGGGATTGTCCTGTTCCCCCCTCTCCAGAGATTTAGTTCAGGAACTGTTTTGAGTCTTAGAGAGTTATGAAATCCCCCGGGTTGCTCTCTGTAATCTAAAGAACCAGGAAAGCTCATGGGACAGTTTGAAGGCCAGAAAGCCGTGACCCATCATGGTGTAGATGCTGATTTGAATCTCAAGACCTGTGGACTAGGAGTGCTGGAGGCAGATGATCAATTTAGCTTGTCCAATTAGACAAGAGGCAGCCTTCATCATTTTCATTCCATTCAGAACCTAGTACGTGTGGATGACACCAACCCATATTGAGGAGGACTTTACTGAGTTCACCAATTCGAATGCCAGTCTCTCCCTCTCTCTCTCTCTCTCTCTCTCTCTCTCTCTCTCTCTCTCTCTCTCTCTCTCTCTCTCTCTCTCTCTCTCCCCCTCCCTCCCTCCCTCCCTCCCTTCCTCCCTCTCTCTCTCTCTCTCTCTCTCTCTCCCTCCCTCCCTCCCTCTCCCAACCCCCCTCTCACACATACAGTGTTTAAGCAGATACTAGGCATCCTATGGCCCAGTCAATTTGACATATCAAATCATCCTCACCGGGGTTTGCTGGGTCAGCCAGTGGTGTTACTGGGAAAGGTGGTCACCTGAATGAATGACCAGCCTGGAAAGAGAGAGGCCCACTGGGTTTGGTACCCTGATTTCCAGTTGTGTTTGGGAAAGAAAACTAAGCTGTGCCCATGTATACAGCTAAGTCCAGAGAGAATGTAAGTTTCTCAACACACTGTGGCCAACCCTGGAATGTTGCATATTATAAATCTGGAGATTGTATAGCTTATCATAGCAACCACAGTGATGAGAACAAGTGAGGGAGGAAGTGAGTTTTGGCATGAACGTCTATTCTGAGATGTAGAATGTCAATTCGCTTACACACGTATGATGTGATATATGTTTATATATAAGGGTGTATGCATACACGCGTACATATAGGGAGAATTGTATTCAGAACTTTTTTTTTTTTGGTTTTTCGAGACAGGGTTTCTCTGTGGCTTTGGAGGCTGTCCTGGAACTCGCTTGGTAGTCCAGGCTGGTCTCGAACTCACAGAGATTCACCTGCCTCTGCCTCCCGAGTGCTGGGATTAAAGGCGTGCGCCACCAACGCCCGGCTGTATTCAGAACTTTAATATATTTGTTACCTGCCAAAATATATAAACGAGGTAGCACAACCCCTTAAGAAATGAATGATGCTGAAATGAAAGGAAGGGTTTAGCAGCAAGCAAAAGCCAGGAGGGCTTCAGAAGAGCCTAAACTTTAAGTGCTAGCTCCTATCCTCTGCAGAGTCCATGCTTTTGACTTTTGAGCACACCCTTTTTTTTTGTCATCACTAGCTGACTACTGAGCTTGGCAGATGTCATAGGAACCCACATACCTGAGAGGACCCCAACGACAATACACGACAGGAGAGTTTTACAGATTTACCCAAAGTTACTGATTGTACAAAACAGACAAAAGACTCAACATTGGAATCCAGGATTTTTACTGTGTATTGTCTGAATGTTCAGCTTTTAGAAACACTAGCGAGACACACAAAGAAAGAAGAAAGCGTTCAGAAGAAGCCACCGTTAATAGAAATGGTCTCTGAATGTCCCCAGATGCTGGGGTTAGCAGACAAAGATTTCAAAGCAGCTATTGTGAACTACTTTACAAGAAAAAGAGGTTTATTTTGGGTTGTTATAGCTAGTTATCACTCTCTAGGGTTGCATAGGGCATCACATAGCAAGACAAAGCGCAAACACACACACACACACACACACACACACACACACACACACCCCTATGTCTATATCTGCTAGCCTCTGTCTTTTTACAAAGCCACCAGTAATGGGACATTGTGAATAATTCAAGTACATTGCATACACACGTGAAAATGTTATAATGGAACTTGTTAATTAAAATACACTTGTAAAAGTGGTTTGGGGCCAGAAGTCATGAATATTCAGCAACAGGGTTCCACCTGATGACCTTTTCTGAACCAATCACCTCCCAAAGGCCCATCTCCAAACACCATGGTTGGATTCAGTTTCTACCCTCACAATACCTTGAAAGGTAACTAAATTTCAACACAGAAACCCTGAATTCACCACCACTGAGCCATAGTACCAACTAAAGTATGCTAATCCTGAGTTAGCAACTAGGGTGTTTAAATTTTAAGATAGTTATTATAAAAAGTAGTAGCATGAAAATTCTGAAGTTGAAAAAAACCCAGTAACTGAAAGAAATAATTTACTAGAGGCCCTACAACAGACTCAAGATGGCACAAGTCTCCAGGGATATGACGGATACACCAACACTGAGTATCCATGGGGAACAAAGTGTGAGGAGAACCTCAGAGGACACGGGGTATTAATCACAGACTCCCACCAACTCATGAGAGACAAGGATCATGAAAAAACAAATAGAGCAAAGGTGGTTAAACATATTATGTAATATCTGAAAATATCAAATTTGATTTAAAAAATATACCTAGTATATCTCAAGTAGGCTAAAGGGGAAGAGATTGTGATTTATATACAACATATTCAGACCCTTAAAATGAAAAGAGAGAAACTTGAGTAGCAAGGATAAGAATGCTCACCACACACATCACATACATGGGGCATGTCAGCATGGTCAGAAGCGAATGTGTCTGGAACAGAGGAGACCAGAGCTGTGGCATGAGAGAATCAGAGGGCAGGCAGACAAACGTCATGGGAGGGAGAATCTGCAGCAACAAACCCTGTCACTTTTTAGTGTATCCCTGTGACTTCATTTCCGACTTTCAAGTTTTTAGTGTGTGTGTGTGTGTGTGTGTGTGTGTGTGTCTAGCACACCTCAGGATGGTTAAGAAAGAACAGAGGGTTGAAAAAAACAGGAAAGCAAATACAGTGGTAGATGGCAGTCCAACCAAATCAATAGCTCTTTAGCTGGGAGTGATGTGAACACCTGAATGAGAGAGACATTGTCATGTTAGTTTTTTAAGAAAGTAAGATGTAGTCTCAGAACACAGTAAGTGCACTTGATGGAAAAAGTATAAATCAAAATTGAAGCTATAATGCTACAAAGAACACTATCAATAAAATGGAAAGCTAAGATAAAATAATCACAAATCTTTTTTAAATATTTATTTATTCATTTATTATGTATACATTGTTCTGCCTCCATTCCAGAAGAGAGCATAAAGATCTCATTATAGATGGTTATGAGCCACCATGTGGGTGCTGGGAATTGAACTCAGGACCTCTGGAAAAACACTCAGTTCTCTTAACCTCTGAGCCATCTCTCCAGCCCCGAGTCACAATTCTTTTTGATCTGATGAAGGAACTATATCCAAAATATATAAGGAATTTGTGTGTATCTCAATAACACTAATAAGCTGGGAAAGGGGAGGCACTGGGGAGGAGATGAGGGAGGAGGGAAGAGGGAAGAGGGAAGGGTAAACTGTGATCAGGCTGGGAAAATTAATAAATTAATAAAAAAGTTAAAAAGATGGGAAAAGACTGAAATAAACATTATACCAAAGAAAATACATAGTTAATCAACATGAAAAAAAATGTTCAACGTCATTAATCATCATAAAAAATTCAAGTCACTTTTGCCACAAGGACCCACTATGCATCCCTAAAATTGGTATAATAAAAAGGTAGACTATTCCAATATTAACAAGGTGTGAAAAAACTCAAGTATCATACATTCCTATTGGGAATATAAAAATAGTGTAGCCCCCAAGATAGTTTGGTAGTTTCTTTTTTTTTATTTGTTTAACTTTTTACACATGTCACTCTCAGTTTCCTCTCCCTCCACTCCTCCCCCCACCCCCTAATCCACCTCCAACCCCCCACCCCACTCCATCCCTCCTCCTCTCCCCAGGGAGGGCAAGGGCTTCCTTGAGGGATTTTCAGAGTCTGTCATATCATCCCGGGCAGGGCCTAGGTCCTCCCCCAAGTGTCTAGGCTGAGAGAGCATCCCTCCATGTGGAATGGGCTCCCAGAGTCCTTGTATGCCAGGAATAAATACTGATCTACTCTCCAAAGTCCCACAGATTGCTGAGGCCTCTTCTCTGACACCCAGGTTCAGGGGTGTGTGGTGTCTGGATCAGTCCCATACTGGCCCCTCAGTCATCAGTCTGAGGTCCATGTGTTTCCCCTTGTTTAGGTCAGCTGCCTCTGTGGTTTCGCCAGCCTGATCTTGATCCCTTTGCTCATCGTTTCTCTTTGCAACTGGGTTCCAGGAGATCAATTTGGTTTTTAGCTGTGGGTGTTTGCCTCTGCTTCCGTCAGCCACTGGATGAGGGTGCTATGTTACTCAGGAATTCTAGCCATAGAAACATAATAAGACTATATGTTCATATAAAGGTATGCAATCAGAATATGATTATTTATAACAGATTCAAATGAGAAAAAAAATCCAGCTGGTAAATGGAGAAATGCAATACGGAATGTGGATGTAATTGATAGAATTTGGGAATACCTGTAGATGCTACCATGAGAAAGATCCCCAGAGACTATGCTAACTAAGAGCAGCCAAATGAGTAAACCCACAAGTGTGTGATTCTGTCCATCTGAAGTTTAGTAGAGATAGAAAACAGCACTGTCACCTGACGTGGTGGCACATGCCTTTAATCCCAGTACTGGGGAGGCAGAGGCAGGTGGATCTCTATGAGGTTTAGGCCAGCCTCTACAAAGTTCCAGGACAGCCAGTACTGTTACACAGAGAAACCCTGTCTTGAAAAACCAACCAACCAGCCAACCAACCAATCAACCAACCAACCAAACAACCAAACAACTAACCAACCAATCAAACAAAAAACCAGCACAGTTGTCTCAGGCCAGGGGAGAAAGTGGAAGAGTAAGTGTAGGGAGAAGAGAGAAGTTTTGGAGGTAATGGATGGGTTCTATGTAACATAATTTATACACTAATAAAGCCTTTTTAAATTATAGCATATCAGAAAATACCAAAGTTTTATTGCCCACACCAGGTAAATGCTTCTTTTCATATTTTTAAACAAGTGATTTGCTCCTTGACTGTCAGGCTTTAGGGAAGCAACCTGAGGGGAATATTTGCAGTCTGCAGTCATGCCCCTTTAATGCACCCCATTTTGTCTGAAGTGAATATTTGAAATGCATTGCTTGCCTTACTTTGGAACTATGGCCTTGCAAACTGTATTACCTACTCTCATGACACTATGACCAAACACCTGGCAGGAGTGACTTAGAGGAAGAAAGGTTTATTTTGGTTTATGGTTCTGGCCATCATATGAGGAAGGTACGGCAAAGTGGTTCTATTCATGGTGGCAGGAACACGAGGTGGTGACTTGTTCACATGGTGGCAGACAGGAAATAGAGCAGGCAGAACTGAGGCAGGCAAGCATAGGGGATGGTTTAGTAAGTGGGACTCCACTTATTTTGGGCTCTGCATACACCCCTCTTTTGATAATGCACTTAGCAGCCTGTGAGCCTTACATGCTGGTACATGCATACACATCTGACTCTGAACATTGCACCTGGTATCTGTTTGCAACCCAGGACCCTCATCTGCATCAGTCTTCATACACACCCCTCTCCAAACTGTAAAGTAAGTGTATCCTCCCTTAGTTAACTATCAGATGCTGATAGACTATATTCAATTGTGCTCTGCTTATCAGGGACCAATTCAGCCTGAACTGTTTTTGACAGCATGCACAATGTAAATTTGTGCTCTCAAGTGAACTGTTAAGGAGAACTCCCTATTATTCTTATGTATAATTGGTGTGTATGTGATTAAAATCAGGTGCATTATGGAAAGGGACACACACAGTAGAAAAATGATCATATGGTCCAATCTATCAGTCCATAGACTATATTCCTTAGGAACCTAACTCTTTTTTTCTTTTAAAAGAAAGATAAAAAACACAGTGACAACTCATTCTGGCAAGGATGTAGAGCAATGGGAGCTCCTCCATTGTTGGCAGGGGTGTGGTGTGTATGTGTGTGTGTGTGTGTGTGTGTGTAAATTCGTACAGTCACTATGGAAATCAATATGGTGATTTCTCAGAAAAATTGTGCATTGGTCCACCTCAAGACCCAGCTACACTACTCCTGGGCATATACCCAAAGGACGCTCATTCTACCACAAGGACACGTTCAACTATGTTCATAACAGCTTTATTCATTAATAGCCAGAACCTGAAAATACCTAGATGTCCCTCAGCTGAAGAATGGATAAGGAAAACGTGGTACATTTACACAGTGGGCTATTATTCAGCTGTTAAAAATTATATCATGAAATTTGAAGGTCAATGGATGGAACTAGAAAAAAAAATCATCCTGAGTAAGGTAACCCAGATCCAGAAAGACAAATGTGGTATGTACTCACTTGTATGTGGATATTAATTGTAAAGTAAAAGATAACCATGCTGCAATCCACAGTCCCAGAGAGGCTAGAAAACAAGGAGAGTCAAGGAGGGATGCCTGGATCTCTCTGTGAAGGAGAAATAGACGAGATTTTGTGGGTGGATGGAGGTGAGTGGGGATGAGAACAGGAGGGACAAGATGAGTGTGGGGGAGACAGTACTGGGAGAAATGACTGGAAATGAGTGTATTGGGGGGGGTTGAGGCTGAAACCTAGTGCAGTGGAAACTCCCTGGAATCTATGTCGGTGACCCTATCGAAGACTCCTTGTAATGGGGGATGCTGAACCTTAACCGGCCATTTTCCTTAACCAGGCAAGGCTTCCAATGGTGGGACTGGAAATTCAACTCAGCCACAAAACTTTTGACATACAATTTGTTCTGCCCACAAGAGGTGCTGGGGTAATGGTGGCACAGAACTTGTGGGAGGGACCAGCCAATGACTGTTCCAACTTGAAGTTAACATCCTGAGAAGGAGCCCATGCCTGACACTGCCCGAATTGTCAGGAACCAGAGGTTGGATAGCCCAGAGACTTAGGATAGAACCAAACACAACTGGAAAAGCATTGTTGAAATGATTCCTAGTGATATTCTGCTATACTCATAGATTTGTGCGCAGCCCAATTGTCACCAGAGAGGCTTCATCCAGCAACCGATGGGAGCAGATGCAGAGAACCATGGCTAAACCTTAGGTGGAGCTTAGGAATCCCACAGAAGCTGGGGAGGAAGGATTATTTGAGCCATAGGGGTTGAAGACACTAGGAGAACACCACCTACATAATCAACTATGGGCTCCTAGGGGCTCACAGAAACTGGAGTGACAATCAGGAAGCTGTAATAGATCTGTGGAAGGTCTTCTGCATATGTGTTATGGTTGTACACCTTGATGTTCTTGTGGGACTCTTAACAGTGGGAGTGGGGGTTGTCTCTGACTTTTTTGTCTGCTCTTGGGACCCTTTTCCTCCTATTGGGCTGCCTCATCCAGCCTTGCTATGAGGAGTTGTGCCTAGCCTTATTGTAATTTGTTATGCTGTGTTTGGTTGATATCCCTTGGAGGCCTGTTCTTTTCTGCAGGGAGATGGAGGAGGAGTGGATCTGGGGGAGAGGAGAGGTGTGTAGGGGAAACTGGGAGGAGTAGAGGGAGGGGAACTGTGGTCTGTGCTGTTGGAGTCCTGTTCAGGAAATCCTTGCCTGTGATATATCTTGAGGTGTTTTCCTCCAGGAGTTTAAAATTTTCTGTATGGCAGTGAGGATAATGTAAATGTACTATATACACACATGGGATTTTATGCAACTCTCAAGAAAAATGGCAGCATGACATTTGCAGGAAATGGGATGTTAAGTGAAATAAGGCAGATACTGAAATACACTATTACATGTCTTCTCTCGCATGTGAACCTAGATTTCAAATGCATGTGCCTGCTTGTGTACATCTTGTATATATCTGCATTTGTAAATCATGAAACTAGAACAGGAATTACAAAAGGGGAGGAAGAGATCTTAAAGAAGACAGGAAACAGAACTAAGAAAGCAGAAGGACTAATAGGGCAAGAGAGGGAACCACTTGGCGGTGGTGGGGAAAGTCAGGGTAAGGAAGGGGGAGAGGGATGAAGGAGAAGGGCATGCATATATGAGTTCTGTACAATGAAACCTATCGCTTTGTATGCCAACCTAAAGTACTAATATAGATAACGAGCAGGCATTTGGAGATGGGTGAAGCCTTTTGAAGCCAGGATAAGCAGAGTTTGTCAGCTTTTTGAAGTGACCAACAGTATAGGGCAGATTTATGGGGAAAAGGAAAAAAATCTAGGCAAACATCATTTTTAAGGATTAAAGGAAAGCTATCTCTTCAGGAAGCTATCTCTTAGGGGTTGTTGGGGTTTCTTTGCGCATAGCAGAATGAGGTGGTGACCCTGTGTCTACAAAGTCTTTCAACTTCTATCCTTGCTGACAGGCTGGAGGTGGGTGAATAGGCTTGCAAAGAATGGTATCCACTATTTATCCTCCATGACACTGCCTTGGCCTCCAAACCTCACCCCCTCACCCCTCATATAGTAAGTGCCTCACATTGCGATGAAAATGTTTTTATTTTTGCTCTTCATTCTGTCAGTCCTCACCCATTAGCTTTTTTTTTGTGACAGGGTCTCTTTCTCTATATAGGCCAAGATGACCTCAACCTTGTAGTCTTGCTGCCTCTGCTTCCCAAGTGCTAGGATTACAAGTCTCCCACCATGTCTGGCTTTAGAATGATCTTGTGAAGTGGATGTTCCCATAGTGCAGTGTTCCTGCTTTTGATCTAATAAAGACTGTCCTTTGCCTTCTGGGAAAAATCCAAATTTAGCAGTATAAGCTGCATGCCCTGTCTCTCCACCCTGTGCCGTTCCTCACTATACTCTGCAGTTCCCACTCCAGTCATTGTATGTGTGGTTTCCTCTGCTTGGATTTTTGTGGTAATGACTCCACTCACAACTCACTGTTCTCAAGTGTACACACATATGTACTCCTCATTTTTCAAGTGTTTGCTTATACATCCAGGAGGGTGCTTGATTGCTCAAGTGTATTAGCATACGTGCTATGAGCCTTAGTGCCCTCTCTTTGTAGTTCCTACATTCCGTGTCCTTGTACTTTACCACACTAAAGGCTGGCATTGCTGATCACTTTGTCTGTTCTATATCTCTTATTAACAGAATTCTGATTTCTCTTAGAATAACAATGTGATCAACTAAAACTTCTTGGCTTAGGATGCAATGGTATAAACATGCAGTTTCAGCTACGTGGTAGGCTGAGGTGGAATGATTACATGAGTTCAGGAGTTTGGGGGAACTAGGGAAATAATGTGAAACCAATCTCAAAACAAAACAAACAAAAAAAAAGAAATGCTATTTTCGTAGACTTTCTTGCATCTACATGTGGTCCGTGATCCCAATTTAGACCATAAGATATAAGGGTGAAATCTTCTGGTAGGAGTTCCAGGAAGTCCTTATTTCCACTTAAAAAGGAGACAGACTTATTGATTCTGTACATAACTTTATTCTTCATTCTGCTTCCCTTGTCCACTTTTAATTAAAACTTGTGTATTAAGAGGAACAGCAAACATCTTGTAAAATGGAAATAAAGGCATAATAATAGCAGAGCTGCAAAATTAACAGTATCTGGTGTCAGTAGTGGAGATATACCTTATACTTCTGGGACTGCCTAATCTTAGATTTCTTTTTATACAAAAACAAAATTGGTAAGTCAGGTCCCTAGCTGGTTAAAGAATTACATGGCAACTGAATTCATTGGTAACTGAAGTGATATACTTTAGTGTTTTGTAGCTAAGTTCTCCTTCTGTTGTCCAGGATAGCCTCAAAGTCAGTACCTTCTTGCCTTACCTGAGTAGCTAGAGTTATAGGCATTAGCAACACACTCAGTTTGCACATTTTAAAAAAATTGGTTTTGACTTAATCTACTTTATTTCTAACAAGTAGCATTTATAGAAGGCAGGGACTCTGTTTTCTTCTGTGTCTCCAGTAGTTATTGTATGTGACCTAGCACTTATCTATTAAAATTTTGTTGAATAATTGGTTGACTGAGTGGATTCGCGACCCCCCCGTGTGTGTGTGTGTGTGTGTGTGTCTGTGTCTGTGTCTGTGTGTCTGGTGTCTGTGTTTGTGTATCTGTGTGTATATTGATTCTCTAGGCATGTTTGCTGTGGGCGGTGTCTCTATATTTCATAGGATCCTCTCTGGCACATCCTTTCTAGATTGTAATTTCCCAACTGGACACTATTGATATTTTGGACCAAGTAACTCTCCATTGTAAGGGTGTTCTGTGCTTCATGGGATGCTTAGGGATGTCACTAGCTCCTACCCACTGGAATCAGGCAGCAACTCACTTTCTTTAGTCATAATAACTAACTGCATGTCCAGACATCACAATGTGTCTCTAGGATGGCAGCATCACCTCTGTATGGGAATAACTCCTGTACAGGAGGAGCATAAGGATAAGTCTTGTAAATTATTAGTTAGGATATGTATATGCCACTGCCTTAAAAATAATATAATAATAAAACTTAAAAAATCTATACTTGTTTTGTGGAGAGGACCTACACCTTTTGTTATATTCTCAAGGGGATAATGGCTCAGTAAGGTTAAGAAGCTTTGTTCTAGAATGTTCAAGTTATTTCCCACTGCCCTCTGACACGTAGTTGAACTTAATAGACAGGAGTCTGATTGAGACCATTGGTTAAGGGCTATGCAAGTTCCAATCAAATGCTCAAGTCTAATAAGCCCGAATTGCTATGAGGGCCACAAAACAAGTCTTTTGAAATGTTTTGGAGAACCACTGTAGATATGGAAATTGAGTTCAGTCTTCCTGTGACTTATAGAACCTAATGGTCAATTCACTTAACAAAGGAGAATTAAATTGCAGTTCTGAAACTTGAAAGTCAGCAGTAATTGGATAAAAAGCAAGATGTGAAAGTCTCATAAACAGATGAGTTAAAAATGGTCTCAGGTGAATATGTGTATGGGCAGGAAAATTTAAATCATAAAGAAAGAAATAAGATGGATGTAAGCACGACTGAACTGAATTTAATGGGTGATGTTTCCACTTACTTAATCACATAATGCCACTACTTGGGACTCTATATTACTGAAGCAAATCATTTGTTGCCTCCAAAGGGAGCCATAATAATGCAAAATGTGCCATGAAATACCCAATTAAATTATTTTAACACGTTGGAGATTGTGGGATGGTGCTTTTGCCCTAATCATTCCTCAGCCTGACAGTCTGGAGGGTATGATCTGTATTTAATATCTGGTCTGTATTTCTGCATTCTCTCTCTCTCTCTCTCTCTCTCTCTCTCTCTCTCTCTCTCTCTCTCTCTCTCGTGTGTGTGTGTGTGTGTGTGTGTGTGTATGTGTGTGTGTGTGTGTGTGTGTGCGCGCCCATGTGCCTGCATGTGTGTGTGTTCCTGCTCTGCTCTAGATATGAAAACATTGGCATGCACCCCAGCTGGGACTGTAAGGGGTAAAAATAATCTGTGAGCAAGACTGTGGCCTCCCTGAGCACTCCTGAGGGACACAACAACGTGGCATAACTGAAACTTGGAAATGAAGTTCTCTAAGCGTGGTACCACGGCAGAAGCTTATTGCGATGAATGTGCCAGGGGCATGTATCTGGCTACCTGGGGAAATTGAGTTGTTTGCTGGAAATAAACCCTTCACTGGCTTCTGTTGGTTTGGGTGAGAGAGAATACAGAGGGTGTGTAAAACTTTCACCTGCAAACTGTTTCAATAAACAGTGTTATGTTAACGACTTTTTAAAAATGGGATATAACCAAGGATGTGAATGAATGATGTAAGCTTAAATGGATATCTTTTGAGTATAAGGTTATATGCATTTATTGCAGAAAATACTAAAAATAAAACAAGGATCTACAGTATTACCACTAAGGCATAGCTACTGGCTGTGTCTTCTCTTCAAGTTATTAATATTTAAAAACTTTAGGAAGATTCATGTGAATGGAAACAGCATCCAATGCACACAGAGATGGTTTGCTTTGTATGTACAAGTCCCAGCTTCTACCAAAGACACTTTTATGTATCATAGATATATATAGGACTCATGATACATGCGCTCATGAGTGTCAGTGGGATGCAGCCTATCTGATATTCTGTCAGTTTGTTTTCTAAGCTACTGACCAGCCCTGTTTATACTGCATAGCAAAACTTCACTGGCTTTTAGGAGAAGGCACACTGGGAAGGGCAGAAAAGGATCATTTTCTCTGAAAGAGAATCACAATCCAGGCCCACCATATATACTCACATGGATGTGCCCTTAAAAGCACATACCCATGAGGGCATGGTGTTGCCTTTACAATCAGCAGAAACAGGAGAGACTCTGTGATTTCAAGGTCAACATGTTCCACATATTGAGTTTTACACCAGCCAGGCCTACACACTAGACCCTGTTTCAAAAAAAAAAAAAAGCAAAAACAAAACAATAACATGCCCGGCCATTTATTTAATCCCACCAGAATGGGATCCTAAGGAATCCAGGGAGCTGCTGTCACCTGCGTTGTGCTATTGGGTGAAATATGGTGAGACATCTTTTTCCTGGAACTTACAGCTTCCATTTGGCCCCTTACGTTTCTGCAAGGTTCAGACTGCTCAAACATATGTAACAAACTTGCTGTTGTATGTCTTGATATTTACTTATCTGTTTGCTTTCTTACTATCTATTTACATATTTTTCTTTTGGTGATTCAGGGTCTTGATGTGTACCAGAGTGTGGCCTTGAACTTGCTAGGTAGCCAAAGTGTGGTTGAGCCGTCCTGATTCTCCTACCTCAGTTTCCTGGATGCAGAGATTACAGGTGTATACACTCGGTGTACATGTGTGTTGCACACGTGTGAGTATACAGGCACACAGTCTCTTGTACACACATGCAATGACCAGACAGGACACAGTGTCCTTCTCTACCACTTTCAGATTTATTGCCCCAAGTCAGGGCCTCCTGTTGACTGGGTAGCTTTTCCTTTTCAGGCTGGACTGGCTGGTCAGGGAGCTCTTAGGATCTGCTTGTCTCCACCTCCCAGTGCTGGGGTCACAGGCACATACAGCCATGTGTAGCTTCTTCTCATATGGATGCTGAGAATTCAAACGCAGGTTCTATTGCTTGTAGAGGAAATGCTTTTACCCACTGACTGGTGTTTGTTTGTTTGTACATAGATGTACCACTGCTAGAGCAACAACCAGCTGCAAGAATGCACATTTAATGTGGGGACCACAGACCCTGGCCAGAAACCCACCCCTCCATCAGCCTGGGAGCAGGCAGCTGCGAGACAATGTTTACTGAAAACAATTCAGTGCCATAAGCTCCTGATAAGGGCTTGATAAGGGCTCAGTCACTGAAACACCCTGACTTTGGTCTTCCCATGGCTAGCTACTCCCTGCTGTTTTCTGATTCTGGTGTCAGAGATTTTAACCACCAGCCAGGAGGAAAGAGAGGGCTGTGAGAGGTGTGTGAGAGGGCTGTTGGAGATTTGTGCCTGTATGGATGGCAGAAGCTTTTTCCGAAGGGAAGCGTTTTTTCTTGGGAAGTTCTCCTAAGCCGATTTGGGGAGCATAAAGTTTTCTTAACACAACCCAACCGACCGGTCTCTGTGTCATCAATCCTCGCCACATTCTCGGATACAGGTTGCGCAGCAGGCGCGGCAATTTTATAACAGAGCATCCTTTATTCCAGATGCTGTCTGGGAGCTTTACAGGCCCTTAAACAACTATGCAGTTGACACTAACTTTTGACCCATTTTACAGATGAGAAAATGGAGGCACAGGGGAATTAAGGCACTTGACCACCTAGCTAGTGAGTGGGCTAGGTTGTAAACCCAAGCAGTCTGATTTCTGAACCTGAAAGTCTAATCAACCTCTTGTTGGTGATGCTGTTTATTATTATTATTGTTAAAACGTTTCAGTGAATATTTTCATTTGACTGTTTCCAGAGGATAATTTCCATGTAGGTTTTATTTAGTAAATGCTATTAAATAATATCAAGTGCCCAATGCTGCTCTAAGCACTTTAGAAAAATTAATTTACTTGATCCAAATAGCAACCCTAAGACTCAGGACCCATTGTAGATTGCACACTGTGTGTCAGGCATAGGGAAACTAACCAAAGTGGTACAGCAGGGATCCCAGGCTGGGCCCTTGGGTGCCATGGTCGTTCCTCAGCTGTCAATTTATATAGCCTCTTTCCTAAGGAAGTAGCAAGTATCATGGACCATCATGTGGGAATAGAACTACCAGATTGCACCAAAGATCATGAAGTCAACGAATGCTCCTGTCTTGTTCTAGCTATCTTTTGCTACATAATCAAGATGTATTTAAGATTCTGTTGTATACTCATGTATGCATACTATTACCCATGATATTAATTTAGTTATTAAAAATATTTTATTCTTGAGAATTTCATACTATGTATTTTAATCACATTTAACCTCCCTAGCTCCTCTCAGATACATCCCCTCTCCTGCTAATATCACTAAAGCAATAACTATGGAGTCCAATTTGTGCTGCCTATGTCCTCATCTGTGTTGGCCTATCTATCCATTGGAGCATGGCTACACCCTTAAAGAAAACCCATTTCTTTTCCAGGCCTTCTTCAAGAACACTAACTCTTAGTATCTCCTTCAGCTAGGGGTGGAGGGTCTGGAGTTCTTCCCCTTTGTGCTAGAACATTGAATGGCTTGATCTTGTTCAGGCAAACAGCCGCTGTGAGTTCATGAGTGCAGGGGGTTTGTGGGGTCCAGAAGACCCTGGTTTTGTTGTTGTTTTTCCCTTCTGGCTCTTTTAGTCATTTCTGCCTGACTCTTGCAAGGGGGCGGTGTTATATAGATGTCTCTTTTATGGCTGAGCAATCAATAGACACTTATTCTTTGCACTTTGACCCGTTGTGAATTTTTGTGTTAACCATCATCCACTGCACAAAGAAACTTCTCTCATGAGGTCTGAGAGCTGCTCTAATCTGTGAGGATAGAGATTATTCAAAAATAATTAAGAAAAACATAGAGAAATTGAAAATCATCAGATGATGTACCATTCTTAGATAATAACTCCTGTTTTGTAGGCTTCCAATATATTTTTCATCAAAGTATAAATGTACATACATTAAAACATAAAATTGCTATCCTTTTTTGCAATGAAAATGATTTTTGATGTTAGTTTTAAAAACTGTAATGCTTATTGCTTTTGTAAAATGAAAGGATATATTGTGATTAAACAGTCTGTGGCAGAAACAGGTTACATTCTGTTTTCTTTTTTTCTGGAGAGCCCCCATGGTGATGAGTGCCCTCACACCTTCTGAGCATCTGCCTTCAGGCTACCTTTGGGCTCTAAGGCACAGGGGCAGCTAGCAAATTTTGTTCCTTCCTTTCTGTCCCCAGTTTGGACCGTCCATATCTGCTGTTGTAGCACTTCCCATTCTTTGTTCTTTTGTTTGTGTTTTATCTGGAGTTCTTGGCTGATATGTGTGGGACCCTCAAGTCCTGTGGGATCTCCTGGGCCTTACCAGAAGCTGGGTACTTGGGTCTTCTAAGGATGAAATAGGTGTTGTATCCCAATTTAGTCAGTGCTCTATTGCTGTGAAGAATAGCAGCTCTTAGAAAAGAAAGCATTCAATTGGGGGCTTGCTTACAGTTTCAGAGGCTTAG
Organism: Mesocricetus auratus; assembly: GCF_017639785.1. Lineage (NCBI taxonomy): Eukaryota > Metazoa > Chordata > Mammalia > Rodentia > Cricetidae > Mesocricetus > Mesocricetus auratus. The sequence continues at coordinate 161,853,595 of NW_024429266.1, forward strand.
TCCATTATCATCATGGCAGGGAGGCAGGCATGTTTCTGGAGGAGTAGCTGAGAGCTACATCTGGAATCTGGATCTGAAGGCAGAGAGAGTTAAGGGAAAGATATATATATATATATATATATATATATATATAGAGAGAGAGAGAGAGAGAGAGAGAGAGAGAGAGAGAGAGAGAGAGAGAGAGAGAGAGAGAATGGGCTATGAACTGGACCAAGCATGGGTCCAGACTTCCTCCAGCAAGCCAAATCCACTCCAAGTCCCACCTCCTAATCCTTCTCAAATAGTGACACTCCCAGATGACTAATCATTCAAATATATGAGTCTATGTGGGCCATTCTTATTAAAGCACCACCTATCCCAACAGTTAAAACTCTGAGCCATGTGACACCCACCAACCTAAGTAGCACTTTTCATTTGTCATTTAATAGCAATTTATGTATGTGTTCGTGTGAGGTTTTCTTACCATGGGGGCCTGTGAATTCCTATGACCCAGCACTCAGTCCTAGCATGCAATAAGAGCTCATTAATTATATGTTTAAGAAATGAATCAGGCACGTGATGATAAGGGTGTAAACCAGAATAAAGTCACAGCTCTGGTTGGCATAAGTGACTCTCAATGGCTCATGGTGGAGGGCTTGTTCCCAGGGTGGGGTGTTGGAAAGTGGTAGGACATTTAAGAAGTGGAGCCTAATGAGAGTTCTTGTGCTCACGGGGGTGTTTCCTATTAGGATCCAATTTCTCTTTTTTCTTGGATTTTGTGCTAGTTAGGAGGTGAAGGGCTTACTCCAACCATGATGTGCTCCCGCAGGACTGGAGTATCCTCAATGAGAACCCAAATGAACCTTCCAATTTAGAAGCTAGACAGCCTTGGTGTTTGTTATAGTAACAGTATACAGTAGGGCTAATCCACCAGAGTCAGTGCAGGCCACCGGGAGAAATGGGCACAGGATCAAGGAAGCTTAGAGAGAACTTTGTGAATGTGTGTGTGTGTGTGTGTGTGTGTGTGTGTGTGTGTGTGTGTGTGTGTGTGTGTGCCTGTGCAGGCAAGCATGTGTGTACATGTGTGGACCTGTGTGTATGTGGACAGAGCATAAGTACAGGGAGGTTAGATAAAGACATCAGGTGTCCTGTCCAATCACTCGCCATAGATACCCTCAATATAGGGTCTTTCATTATTCCTGGATCTAGGCTGCAAGAAGACTCCATGGGTTCTCCTTTCTCTGTCCCTCAGTGATGGTGTAATCATGGCCATGCACAGCTTTTCACATGGGTTCTGGGGATTTGAACTCAGGTCCTCAAGCCTTTGCAGCAATGCCCTTTTTAAAAAATTGTTATTATTTGTTATTTAGGTTAGAAACAATCTTGTCTCACATGTCAATCCCAGCTCCCTCTCACATTCAGGGGGTCTGGGTCAGTCCCATGCTTTTCACACAGCTATCAATCTGGGGTCCAAGAGCTCCCCCTTGTTCAGGTCAACTGTTTCTTCGGGTTAAACCAGCCCAGTCTTAACTCTTTTGCCCATCAGCTCTCTCTTTCTGACACTGGATTCCAGGAGTTCAGTTCAGTGTTTGTCTGTGGGTATCTGCCTCTGCTTTCATCAGTTGCTGGATGAAGGTTCTGTTTCCCAGACTCTCTGGCAGTGGGACTGTAGGCTGGCACTCCCTTGATTCATGTCTAAAGTCCATATACGAGTGAGTACATACAATGTTTCTCTTTTGTAACTAGGTTACACCACTCAGGATGGTTTCTTATAGTGTCATCCATTTGTCTGCAAATTTCAAGATTCCATTGTTTTTTTTCTGCTGAGTAGTATTCCATTGTGTAAATGTACCACATTTTCTCTATCCAATATTCAGTTGAGGGGCATCTAGGTTGCTTCCTGGTCCTGGCTATTACAAATAATGCTGTTATGAACATAGTAGAACAGACATCCTTGTTGTATGAATGTGCATCTTTTGGGTATATGCTTAAGAGTGGAATGCACCACATGCTCTTACCAAGTAAGTCATCACCTTACCCTTTTACAAAGAATTTTTAGAGAATTTCCATACTGACTAGTTGAGGTAGGTGTGAGAAGGTAGTAATATATTCAGGACTTGTGGGATAAGTCTGTGCTTGGTTAAACCTAGACACTCTGAGCACCAAGGAACAAGGCACACCGGTGTTTATATGGTGACCATCACTCCTAATCCGGAATTAATTAGCATTGATCTTGCCCGTGGCCCTATCTTAGCTGGAATTGAGATCAAAAAGCAGTAACAAAGTTTTTAAATCTCCACCCTTTATCAGGGGCAGCGGGTTCTGCCGGGAGAGAAACGAGCATGTGTCGAATCCGGGAAATCTGCAATGAAGGGATGTTTCTCTATGATAAGGAGCTGTGTGTTGAAATTTAATCCTCCAAACCACTACCTCTGCAAGACTGCATTAAATGGCTCCCATTAGTGTGACTGCACCCAGATACCCAGAGAGCAGGGGAATATTTGAAACCCCCATGAGGTGCAAGGTGTCAGGAGCCAAGCTTCTGCCTTGATTTAGGAGCTCCACTAAATTCCTAAGTGGAAATGGCTGACAGCTTCAGATGCGGAACTCTTTCATCTTCCTGATGGAATGCACCTTGGCTTGTGCAGTAAAATGAAAACCGGTGGTGAACGGCGCAGTAAAGTTCATGTTCCCTTAGTAGCAAGGTGAGGATGGGAGCGTAATTACGTGTAGAAATGCTGCCCTGGGCCTTCTTGCCCATAGTGGCTTGGAGAGGGGCGGCATCTATTACAGATTCTAGGGCAACTTGTATAATCTAAAGGTTTCTCATTAGCATCTTGCATTCGGCTGCAGTCTCGGGCTCTTGGCTAATCCTGTAGCAGAAAGTGGTTGTTCCTGGAGTCTCATTTAAGGTGTTTGGCTCCAGAAACATCTCTCCTAATGCATTCCTGCAGGGTTCCATGAAAGAGAGAACTGTGATTTTTGAAGGAGCTTTTGTTACTATTTCTGTGCTAGGCTCTCACCAGGAGATCTGCATGCCTGCCGTCCATTCCTAAGGGTAAAACCTTAGGGGACTGCTTACTTCTCAAAATCAGGAGGAATGCTCTAAAGTGTTCTCATGACACTAGAGGTCGAGAAGAAGCAAGCAGAAGGAAGAATTGGATTGGGGTGGGGGAAAGAAGTGGGCAAGAGTTGGATGGGGGCCCTGAAAGACAAGCTTGGTGCATTCATAGTATTTCAGAAGCTAGAACAATGCTGTTAACCAGAAGTCAATGACCCGCACCTGTGCACCCTGACTTCAGGAGTTCTATTTGCTAATCTCTGGGCCCTGAGCACTACATTATGCATGCTCAAAACACATCACTCTCCAGTGCAAATAGACCCAGGAAGGAATAGCTTGGTGCAGTCACACAGGCACCCCTGCCACTACCACTTTCTCTCTGTGCCAATGTCACTCTCCTGCCTGTCAGCAAGATTCCAAGGCAGTGACTAGCTGAGGGCCCAAGAGTTCTCTATCAGTTCCTGCCATAGGCAGCCTGTGTGTGCCCAGGATTTCCTCATGCCCTTCCAGAAACCAGCCCTGCGTGTCTCTTGGACTGCCTCTCAGGTAAGGTAGAGACCGTGGAGTCATTTAATCATGTTTTACTATGTATTGAGAACTACATTTTGCCCTGGGACAGTGAAACCAGCACCCCATGGGGTGGTTCCAGAGGACTCCGGTATGCTGCTGGAGCTGAGCTCCACAACCGTGAGGCATAGACCCAATGATGGCTTCAGGCTGGGTTATGTGGGGACTGGTTATATTCTTTGGTTAGTTTCCCTAGCTTGACATCCAGAAGTCTCAGTTCCCACACAGTTGGGTGTGTCTGCTCTTGCACGGTGCTAGTGGTATACTTGGAAGTTGAACTTCAGATCTTAGATTCAGCCTAGGTGGATCTGATTTGAGATTTGTGTCTTTTGGGTGGGAAAAAGTATGACAGAATGTTTAAAGCAGACACAAAAACAATCTCTGACTGTGTTACTTTATCTAAACTCAGAATTTTATCTATAAAATCAGAATAGTGGTGTACCGCTATTGGGTCATGCATGGAAGGCATTTGACAAGAAAAGGAACAGAATGGAAAAGTGTTGCTTTGTTTCACAGTTATCATTGAGCTATCTTGCAAACCAGGGCTGTGAACTCACTGTGACACACGTGGCTGGTTCAGTGAGAATCCTTGACCACTGTTGAAAAGCTATTGTGCGCGCACATCTTGGTGATAAAACCCGTGTGACTTATCTTTGTAAGTGAGGGACATCCTTGGCCTTGCTGTGTAATTCTGTGAGCTCCTCTAAGACAGCCATTTCCTCCTGGAAGACATAGCCATTGTTCCCAGCACGGAGAACTCCAGCCCTGGAGTGTTGACACTTTTCTAGAAACACCATCTTTTGATTAGAGGTCCTTAAACCAGTACAGAATGAGTGTCACCTGGAGAGCTTATTAAGACAGATCATAGGCATAAACCCTAGAGTTCCCGATTGAGAGTGGGGGGATGGGCAGGCATTTGTATTTCTAGCAAGCTCTCAGGTGAAGCAGATGGTGCAGGTTTGAAGTCCTGTGGAGAGTGTTGTGTAGACTTTTGTAGGGAGTCATGGGGTTGTCTTTAGGCTGGTATCATTATCCATAGATGCCCCTTAGATTTTTCCTGGGGGCTTTGAAAAATGCTGATCCTCAGGTTTCACTGATCATCTGTCTCTGGGAATGAGGCTAGGGTTCTCACTGTAAATCAGATACTCTGCTTTGGACCGTAGAACAAATGTGAATGAGCTCTCTGCCATGTCTCTAAACTCTGGTACTCCTGTTCCCTCCTACCTGTGCCATCTCTCTCTGTCCCTGGATCTCACCTCTGCACCAGCAACACAGCCTCCTTTCTGTTCCTCCCGGACACTTGTTTCTCCCCTGTCCTAGGCTTCCAGCTGGTCCTGGCCATGTGGAACACTTCTGATCATAAGCCTGCTGCTTCCTCTCGACAGTGGTTTTTCAGCTCCCGTCTCCCCTCCCAAGAGATCCCTTTCTTGGCTAGCCTGTTAAATGTGGCCACCACAGGGACCAGTGAAGTTCACAGTCTGCACAACTGACCTGGGTCCTCTTCGCCTCATAGACATTGAGAATTTGTAAGGATACACCATGACATTTTCATGCAAATGGCAGTAAAACCTGTGGAGTTTGTAGTGGCTCTCTTCTCCACAATTTGTAGGTCTGGCTCAATGCCAGGTGTCTTTCTCAATCACTTACCACCCTTATTTTTGAGACAGGATCTTTCACTAAATATGTTTGGCTAGATAGGCTTGCTGGCCAAGGAACTCTAGAGACCTGCCTGCTTCTATGTCCCCACAGTGCTGGGGTCACAGACACAAATTGCTGCACCCAGCTTATACTCAGGTACTGGGGCCAGAACTCAGGCCCTCAGGCTCATGACTGAGACAACTCCCCAGCCTGGTAGCAGTTGCTCTCTCCCCCCTTCCTCCCTCCCTCCCTCCTCTTCCTTCCCCTCCCCCTCCCTTTTACTTTCTTCTTCCTTGGCTTTTTGAGATAGGGTTTCTCTGTGTATCCCTGACTATCCTGGAACTCACTCTGTAGACCAGGCAGGCCTCGAAGGCAGAAATCTGCCTGCCTCTGACTCCTGAGTACTGGGATCAAAGGCATGTACCACCATGACTGACTTTCTCTAATTATTTCAAAATGCATACATTTGATAATGTCATGCAGCTGTTAGGAATGCTCTTTACTGCCCATTCTTTGCAGCATGGATCAAATTTTAATGTTTTGTTTCTTTAAATGATCACTAGTGGGTCATGTCTCCTTTAGGTGAAATCGCTTTTCCCAGCAAAGGCCTTATTTGCCTTGTTCACTGATATCCCAAGTGCAGCCTCAGTGCATTTATGTATTTACTGACTGACTGAGTTCCGTTGATCAGGTACTAATGGAGTCTCTTTTCCGTGACCATTACTGTTACTTACAGGCGATGTCCTACAGATCTGAGAATGGGTTCCGGAGCACCTGGGACGAGCTTTGGCACAGTGGAGGCCAATCTGCTGTAGCCCAGACTGAGTTGGCCTCTTGTCTGCCTGTGTAAGTTCAGAGCAGACAATGGTGAGGGCGCTCAGGCAGATCAACTGCAGCTGTATCTGGCAGGAAGATATGACAGGTGATTAAGCAGCCCGCGCGTCCTTTCCTCCAAGAGGGGTGGAGCTGTGGAAGTGTCAGTAATCGATAATTGCCCATTTTATATGGAGACTTTATAGGCCAATCTCAATTAATTGTTTCTGAAAGAGTAGTAAAATTAGGCAAGGAGGCCATCCGAGATGATGGGTAGCAAGGGGCGGCAGCTCAGACAGGCAATTAGCATCACAGAGGTCAGAGCGGCCTGGATGTGAAGGGCATCCTGCATCCAGGACCAGACAGACCATCAGCATAAGCAGAGTCCTGCCTGGAGTTTCTATAGCAAACAGAAGGGTTGGTGAGAAATGCAGAGAGGGCTGGTTTGAGAGACATTTGAGTGGGAGACTGGTGGTCAGAAACTAGCAGGCTCCTTTCCGGGTCACCTTGGTTCACCCTTAGGCACAAAAGGTTTTTGCCCCATTGATGTAACTCAGCACTTTCAGCAGGCTTTGAGTACACAGTGCACATTTCTGTGTGGAACTGAGTGAGATGGAAAAAAAGAGCTATTCAAACCACGATCCTTGAATTTCAGGAGTGTTCACAGCATGTGTCCAGAAAGTCACAGGCCTCAGGAGCTGGGTGACAGGCTTCGAGGCCTAAAACATGCTATTTAAAAATTTTTCAATAACACAGTTGATAATATCTAATCTGCACCTTTTGTGTGGTTCTGCAAAGTCTAGTTGAGCAGAGAACCATAGAGTAGTAAGTGTGTGTTGATTTCTAAAGAAAATGATTAAGAAACTAGCTGGATAAAATGAGAGAGAATGCAGTAATTATGTACTCTTGACTACCTAGAACAGTACTGTAGATTTATACAAACGAGTATGCATGTTTTGTGTCTGGAAATGTGAAAACAAAACAAAACTACAACAACCAGATTTTTCTCAAAGTTTTCATTAAAAATGTGGAGAGAGGAGCAAGATTAACTGGACCTGTTTGCATCACCTTCCTCCTCCTCCTCCCCCCTTCCCCCTCTTTTTCCTCCTCTCTTTCCCACTCTCCCCCAGTTGATGTAACAATGAACTAGAAGTTCCCCCGAGAGATGGCTGGAGGATGGAAGAGCAAGGAGCCCGCTTAATCAATTCCGGCTTTCTGATCAATCAAAGGCAGGCTGGCCTCTTAAGAGGCCCAGTCTCCTGCTTCTGTTCGCACAGATGATAACATCTTGTCTGGCTTCTTTTTGGCCCTGGAGGGGGCGAACAACCTGGAATCTCCATGACCCAACTACTTGAAGAGGGAACAGTATGTATCTGCTGGTCAAACTGAGTGACCAACAGTTGCTAATCACGTGGGAAGGTTCCGGAACAAGGAAGTTAGGCAGGTAGCATTTCTAGGAAGTCAAATGGATTTTATCTCATGTCAACAACTACTAGTAGTTTAAAACAGAGTGACAATGCTGACAGTTGCTCTTAACCCATTTCCCTTGATGACTTTACTATCACTGAAAGAGAACTTGAGAGAATTCTTAATTCTATGCCCCCTTTTTTTCCTTGTTTCTTTTTTCCCTCTTTTTAAAATTTAAGTTAGAAACAAGTTTGTTTCACATGTCAATCCCAGCTCTCTTCCTCCCCTCCTTCCCATCCCTCCCCACCAGGTCCCCCAGCCCCCCACCCAATCTCCACTCCCAGGTAGAGTGAGGCCCTCCATAGTGGAGCTCCAGAGTCTGTCATGTCATCCAGGGTAGGGTCTAGGCCCTCCTTCAAAGTCCAGGCTGAGAGAACATTCCATATTTTAGGATGGGCACTCAAACTGTATTTGTACGCCAGGGATAAATACTACCCAAGGCCCCACTGATTACCTAGGCCTCCTCACTGACACCCACATTCACGGTGCTTCCACACAACCATCAATCTGGAGTTCAAGCACTCCCTCTTGTTCAGATCAACTGTTTCTGTGGGTTAAACCAGCCCAGTCTTAACTCCTTTGCCCATCAGTTCTCTCTTTCTGACACTGGATTCCAGGAGCTCAGTTCAATGTTTGTCTGTGGGTATCTGCCTCTGCTTCCATTAGTTGCTGGATGAAGATTCTTTTCTCAGACTCTTTGGCAAGGGGATTGTATGCTGGCACTCCCCCGATTCATGTCTAAAATCTGTATATGAGTGAGTACATACTGTGTTTCTCTTTTTGTGACAGGGTTACCTCACTCAGGATGGTTTCTTTTAGTGCCATTCATTTGCCTGCAAATTTCAAGATTCCATTGTTTTTTTTTCCCCGCTGAATAGTACTCCACTTTGTAAATGTACCACATTTTCTCTAGCCACTCTTCAGTTGAGGGGCATCTAGGTTGTTTCCAGGATCTAGCTATTACAAATAATGCTACTATGAACATAGTGGAACAGACATCCTTGTTGTATGAATGGGCATCTTTTGGGTATATGCCTAAGAGTGGAATTGCTGGGTCTTGTGGTAGACTGATTCCCATTTTCCTGAGGTATCTCCATACTGATTTCCAAAGTGGCTACACGAGTTGGCACCCCCACCAGCAGTGTAGGAGTGTTCCCCTTTCTCTACATCCTCTCCAGCATAAACTGTCATTGGAGTTTTTAATTTTAGCCATTCTGACAGGAGTAAGATGATATCTCAGAGTTGTTTTGATTTGCATTTCCCTAATGACTAATGATGTTGAGCACTTTCTTAAGTGTCTCTCAGCCATTTTAGACTCCTCTACTGAGAATTCTCTATTTAGTTCTGTACCCCACTTATTGATTGGATCCTTTGGTTCTTTGGAGACTTGCTTCTTGAGTTCTTTGTAAATTTTGGAGATCAGCCCTCTATCAGATGTGGGGTTAGTGAATATCTTTTCCCAACCTGTGGGTTGCCTTTTTGTCTTGCTGACTGTGTCCTTTGCCTTACAGAAGCTGCTCAGTTTCAGGAGGTCCCATTTATTAATTGTTGATCTTAGTGTCTGTGCTACTGGAGTTATGTTCAGGAAGTGGTCTCCTGTACCAATTCAATTAAGGGGCGTCCCACTTTCTTTTCTAAGAGGTTCAGTGTGGCTGGATTTATGTTGAGGTCTTTGATTCATTTAGATTTAAGTTTTATGTATGACAATAGACATGGATCTATATGCAGTCTTCAACATGCCAGCATCCAGTTATGCCAGCACCATTTGTTGAAGATGCTGTCTTTTTTCCAATGTAAACTTTTAGCTTCTTTGTCAAATTAAGTGTTTGTAGGTGTGTGGGTTATTATCAGGGTGTTCAATTGGATTCCACTGGTCTACCTGTCTATTTTTGTGCCAATACCAAGCTGTTTTCAGGAGTATAGCTCTGTAATACAGCTTGAAGTCAGGGATGGTAATGCCTCCGGATGTTAAACAGGGTCTTTTCTTATTGCAGATCTGTTCTACCCAATACGATGGCCAGTAGCCACCTAAGAACTGAAATGGTTAAGTTTAAGTTGAATTTCGATTTGATAGTTTAGGTTAAAGTTTTAATGCTCCTTAGAGGCTATGTGGCTAAGTGGCCATGTGAACAGTGGCACACTGTTACCATGTAAACAGTTACCACACTGGCTACTTCAAGGGTGGAATACTCATGTAAATGGACCATGCTGTATATGATGGGCACTTGATGACACCACAGTATACATCAGCCTGCTTTAAGGGAAGGTCACTCATCCTATGGGATTAGGGAAGGTGGATGTTTGGGGTAGAGAGGCAACAGCCAGAGAGCTTTTTGAGTTTTCCCCATTCCCAGTCATTTCTCAGTTTACTTGCACAGCCCCAGGACATGTCTCTTGTCAGTATACTGCCTCCATCTGGGATTGGCTTCTCCATGGGAGTCTGATGTCTAACCTGGGTTTGCTAATTCAAGGGAATTTTTGCCATTTCTAGAGATGGTTAATAGGTGATAAATCAAAAAGGAGAAAAATCACAAATAATTCCATTCTTAGTGCATTGGCTCACTGATGTTTTTAGCCCCAAGGCATTGAAGCAGTCCTCAGGCAAAGCTTGCCCTCTGTGGCAGACAGCATGTTTAACAGCTAGGAAGGAAAAGAACTTAGGGGTGGAGGGACATTTATTTTGGAATTTCTCCAAGTGTGGTCTAATGATGGAGTTAGCAGGAATGTGCTGGCTGGTCCAAACTCAGGATGTTTCACTTAAACGTATCTCATCCATAGAGCAGATTCACAGCTGCCCTGTGAATGATGCAGGAGGCATCGATTGAGTGTTAAGAAAACAAGTATCTCTATTGGGTTTGAGAAAATACAATGTGCCACCTGCTTAGTGAAAATCAATAATGCAGGAGAATTTACTGGCTGCCGTTCAAATCTTAGTTCCCCTAATTGTCGGGTCTGGCAAAGTCACTGGTTTCCGAGGTTAGAGGTTAGCCAGTCAGTACCACTCACTAGCTCCTTGGTAGACCAGGAAAGAGTTTTGAGTTGTTTTCTATGATAATGAAACGGGAAACAGCAGAGAAAGCTGGCTGCTGAGCAAGCTGGAGGCTGAAGAATGAAGAGCTGTTCCTAAGAGTCCAGGGTCCACAGTGTTGAAGATAATTACAGGGCAGCGCTTGCTGCAGAGTTCCCTGAAGCAGGAATCTTCGCCCCGGCTTCCTCGTGTTGTGTGAGTTTCTTCTCTCTGGGCCTGGTTGGGGTTTGAGTTGATGACCCTGCTTGAGGGAAACACAAGCACTGTTTCTAACTAGCACAATTTGAAAAAAAAAACAAAGAGAGAGAGAGAGAGAGAGAGAGAGAGAGAGAGAGAGAGAGAGAGAGAGAGAGAGAGAGAGAGAGAGAGGCCACCAAGAGCCCAGGATATGGCCAGAATCGTGGTTTGTACTTGCTTTGCAGGGTTCATCCTGTTATGAGCATTAAGAAAGAATAGAAAGACTTTAGAGGCAGGATGAGAGAATCGGAACATGCAGGGCAGGGGAGCTAGCTGAGGGGAAGGGGTAGCAGTGGTGAGCAAGCTGAGTATTGAACTCTGGACAGTAATGTGGTGAGTTATAGTCTCAGCCCCGAAGGATGGCTGAGTCTCATCAAGTCTCTCAGTTTTACTAAGTTGTCACTCTTGTGTTATATTATCCGAACCGGTAACTACTCCGAAGAGGAATCAGCCCTCTACTCTATGCAGTTACCTCCCTGATATTGATTTTGTGTGTGTGTGGGCAGTGATTCATGGGGCTACCCCTCCCTTTTCTGCCCGTTCTGCATTTCCAAGGCATCTGTGATTTGCCTCAGTTTAGTGCCAACCCTGCCTGGATTTTGTCGTGTTTTCAGATGATGTCTTGGGGTTTGGGGGATGAGGGAGGATATGTGGTAAAATCACCTGATACATGGTGAAAGGAGTAAGGCGAGGAGTGAGGCGACTCTACACCAGGGGCAGACCGCAGCTGCGGTTCCCACTCTCGACTCAAGGCCGTCTCCTGGGAGGAAGGCTGTGTTTTATGAATCATTTTCCTGGACACACTTTCTGGGTTTGCTGAAAAATGTGTTCCAGGCTCTGCTATGAAGAAAAGTGAGGGTCTGTTAGGCCAGAGCTAGGGGTACAGCCCGATGCTGGAGGGCTTGCCTGGCAAGCTGGAGGCCGTGGGTTTCACCCCCAGCACTGCATGAAGGATCACTTAAAAATAGACAGTGGACCATGTGGTTTCTTGTGGTTTTGTTCTTTGGTAGGAGGAGGTGTGGTGGGAGATTCTCTGCCTCTTCTCAGGGGGGACTCAGGGTGAGGAGTTTTAGTCCTGCTGGCTGGTGATTAGCTTTTGGTCAGCCAAGTGCTTAGCTCATGTTGAAGGGTGATGAAGTTTGGGAGAATCACATGAAAGTGTAGGTGTGTGTGGTGCACACACTTGTGCAAGTGGAAGATAGAGGACAAGCAGGAATATTGTTCCTCTGGTACCTTTTGCCTTGAGCAGCTTTGGGCAGCTTCTTTCCCTGGCTGATGCTCATCAGGTAGACTAGGCTGGCAGGCAAGGCAGTCCCACCTGTCTCCACCTTGCCAGTCTGGGTTATAGATACATGCTCTGGGCCTGGATCTTTTAAAAATATTCTTCTCTCAGGTATTGCGTCCCCACTGCAGTTTCCCCTCCCTCATCTTCTCCCACTTCCTCCTTCCAACATCCCCTCTCCCCCAGATCCACTCTTCTTCCATTCCCTTCAGAAAAGGGCAGGCTTCCCAGGGATACCAACCAAACATGGCATGTCTAGTTATAACAAAACTAGGCACATCCCCTCATATTAAGGCTAGACAAGGAAGCCCAGTAGGAGGAAAAGGGTCCCAAGAGCAGGCAAAAGACTCAGAGACAGTCCCTGCTTCCACTGTTAGGAGTCTCACAGGAACACCAGGCTACACAACTATAACATATATGTAATATATGTAGAGGGCCTGACTCTTATCTCTCTCTTTCTTCTTTCTCTCTCTCTCTCTCTCTCTCTCTCTCTCTCATCTATCTATCTATCTATCTATCATCTATCTATCTATCTATCTATCTATCTATCTATCTATTGTTACTCTATTTTTTTTAATGTAGGTTACAAACAATCTTGTTTCACATGTCAATCCCAGCTTCCTCTCCCTCCCCCTTTCCCCCTCCCTCCTCACCAGGTCCCCCAGTCCCCCACCCAATCTCCAGTCCGATCACCAAGGAGGGTGAGGCCCTCCATGGTGGCTCTCCAGTGACTGTCATTTCATCCAGGGCAGAGCCTAGGCGCCCTCCCCCAAGAGTCCTGGCTGAGAGAGCCTCCCATATTGTGGTGTTGGCACTCAAAGTCTATTTGTACACCAGGGATAAATGCTACCCAAGGCCCCACAGATTACCTAGGCCTCCTCACTGACACCTACATTCAGGGATCTGGGTCAGTCCCATGCTTTCCACACAGCCATCAATCTGGAGTCCAAGAGTTCCCTCTTGTTTAGGTCAACTATTTCTGTGTGTTAAACCAGCCCAGTTTTAACTCCTTTGCCCATCTGTTCTCTCTTTCTGACACTGGATTCCAGGAGTTCAGTTCAGTGTTTGTCTATGGGTATCTGCCTATGCTTTCATCAGTCGCTGGATGAAGGTTCTGTTTCTCAGACTCTCTGGCAATGGGATTGTATGCTTGTGCTCCCCTGATTCATGTCTAAAGTCCATAAATGAGTGAGTACATACCATGTGTCTTATTTTGTGACTGGGTTACCTCACTCAGTATGGTTTCTTCTAGTGCCTTCCATTTGCCTGAAAGTTTCAGGTTTCCACTGTTTTTTTTTCTGCTGAATAGTACTCCATTGTGTAAATGTACCACATTTTCTCTAGCCTCTCTTTAGTTGAGGGACATCTAGCTTGCTTCCAGGTTCTGACTATTACAAATAATGCTACTATGAACATAGTGTAACAGACATCCTTGTTGTATGAATGTGCATCTTTTGGGTATATGCCTAAGAGTGGAATTGCTGGATCTTGTGGTAGATTGATTCCCATTTTCCTGAGGAATCTCCATACTGATTTCCAAAGTGGCTGTACAAGTCGGCACTCCCACCAGCAGTGGAGGAGTATTCTCCTCTCTTCACATCCTCTCCAGCATAAACTGTCATTGTAGTTTTTGATTTTAGCCATTCTGATGGTATCTCAGAGTTGTTTTGATTTGCATTTCCCAGATGGCTAAGGATGTTGAACACTTTCTCAAGTGTCTCTCAGCCATTGCGAATTCTCTATTTAGTTCTGTACCCCACTTATTGATTGGATCCTTTGGTGTTTTGGAGACTTGCTTCTTGAGTTCTTTGTAAATTTTGGAGATCAGCCCTCTATCAGATGTGGGGTTAGTGAATATCTTTTCCCAATCTGTGGGTTGCCTTTTTGTCTTGCGGACTGTGTCCTTTGCCTTATAGAAGCTTCTCAGTTTCAGGAGGTCCCATTTATTAATTGTTGATCTTAGTGTCTGTGCTGCTGGAGTTATGTTCAGGAAGCAGTCTCCTGTAGCAATTCTTTCAAGGGTGCCTCCCACTTGAGGGCCTGGCTTTTTAAATTTGGATTCTGGAAATCAAACTTATGCTTGCAAGGCAAGAATTCTACTGATAGATCTTTTTCCTGCTCCAGCCCTGAGAAATCCAGAGGTATTTCATGTAAGTTAAGGCATTGACCTCCTTGGACCTAGGAATTGGAAGCTTTATCCTTAGTTTATTCCCATTGGAACTGTGCTCTCCTCTACTCCATCCATTGTGCTTTTAGGCAAGGCAGTAAGCAAGTGGCTCTCACCTGACCCATGATGTGATAAATGTTAGGCTTTATTTGCGTTCTCCTGCTTTGACACTTCGGTGGTGGTGAAAGAGAAACGTCCCTCAGAGGCTCACATATTTGAACCCTTGGTCATTGTTGGTTGTGCTATTTAAGGAAGTCCTAGCAGGTGAAGTCTTGCTTGAGTAATGTGTATTACTGGGGGGAGGTGGACTTTGAGAGTTTGTAGCCTCACCCCACTTCCAGTTGTCACTCTCCACCTTTTGTGTGCAACTTAAGATGTGAGCTCTAAGTTTCCCACTCTGGCCTCCTGCTGCTGTGGTGCTTCTCTATATGGACTTTGTAAACCAAGATCAATTCTTTCTCCTCTAAGTTGCTTTTGGTCATCATGTTTTATCACAGCAACAGAAAACTAACACACATACTCTATTGGCATATAGCTGCTAATACAATGTAATTATTTAACTTTTGCCAGCACAGAAATGTTCCATCCCTACTACTGGTTGAATATCCCTTATCCAAAATGTTGGGTCAGAAATGTTTCAGATTTAGATATATTTTGATTTTTTTGTTGAACATCTCTAATTCCCAAATCGGGAGTCTGAAGATATTTTAGCATGACATGATGTTCCATAAGTCTCATTTTGTATTACTTTTGGAATTCAGGTATCAGGATTAGGGATGCTCAGCCTCCTCTGTTTATTGAGCACTTATAGTGAGCTAATGCTGCCATAACCTCTTTTCACATATGTGGAGGTTTAAATAGGAATGACCTCATGGGTTCACACGTTTGAATGCTTGGCCACTTAACCAGAGTGGCACTACTTGACAGGGATTAGGAGGTATGGCCTTGTTGGAGGAAGTGTGTCATTGGGGGTGGGCTTTGGGGTTTCAAATGCTTGAACTGAGAGCAGTGTCTGTCTCTTCCTTCTGCCTTTGGGTTAGGATGTGGAGCTCTTAGCTACCATGTCTGCCTGCATGCCACCATGTTCCCTGCCATGAAGATGATGGACTAAACTTCTGAAACTGTAAGCCAGCCCCAATTAAATGTTTTCCTTTATATGAGACATTCCAGCCACGGTGTCTCTTCACAGCAATAGAACACTATCTAAAGCGACATCTTGACTTATTTAACACTCTGAATCCTGTGGACATTATACTCATATCATGTATAAGCATCTGAGTTTTATGACATCAAAGAGTCTTGCCTAACTGAATAACGAGCTGCATGGCAAGGCAGTGGCAGAAGCAGGCTTTCTTTCTCTCAGTGTCTTTTGTGTCACACCATTCCTTCTTTCCTGTCCCTTACATACTATCCCGTGACCTGGCAGGACAGGTGCCTCCAAGCTCAGGTCCTGCTCCCCCCTCATTCCTTCTGCTCTCAGGATGATGGAAAAGCTAGTTTCATCCTCCAGGAAGATGCCATTTTCCAGAGAACTAATGCTGGCCCGGAGCCCCATTAGTTGGCTGGTGCCATAGATTTCAGGGCAGCTGTTTAATGGGTTGTGAAGCTAGTTCACTGCTGGGTCACCCCATCCCAGCAGACCCTGAGTGAGGCATTTACAGATGGGTGCAGGTTAATTCTACCGCAAGTGTGTTCTGTGGCATACACTTCCCAGGGCAGCCTGGTGAATCAGACGTGTTGAATAGCAGACTTCCCAGACCCCTGCCCACTCTGAGTCTTACTCCAGCTGGCTGCTGCTTGTAAACGATGTTTGAATAACTGTGCCAGCATACACGTGATGACGAGCTGGAGCTGGACTGGGAAGTGGGGTGCTTGCCTAGGTTTCAACTTTGCTCTCTCTGACAAAAGCATCAATAAACCCCAATCTCCGAGGACAGAACATCCTACCACATTCCATGGAATAAAAATTATGAGTCCATTTTATTTATTCCCTGCTCTGGGAGGTGTCAGTCAGCTTACAATGTCACCTTGGCCAGTCAGATGCTAATGCATATATTTTGGTAACAGTAAAAATCAGGAGTCTGTAATTGTTCCTATGAATAGTATGCCCGGAGACACATGTTAGTGTTATTCTAAGTCATTCTGTTCTTCCATGGCTTTTGCTCCCCACAGCCCCTCATGCTAGATAGTGGTTTTCATGAGGCAGAATTGCTAAGTGAAGAAGGTTACTTGAGAGAAATGCAGTTTGCCCTGTTGTCCTGGGTTAAGTCATCAATAACTTGCCCTGTCAATCTGGGAAGTGTCCTGTTAGAAACAAAAACAACGGTCCTTTTATGACATGGTAAAGAATGCTGGGGTCCAGAGCCAAAGTGGGAACTTTCTTAATTCTCTTTTTGAACTTCACTTTCCATGTCTCTAGAGAGGAGAGAACAATGGCTACTGTCTTTGAGAGTTGTCTTGAAGATGCAGCACTGTGGAACTCTCAGAACTCATGAACAGTCTGAAGGGGCTAACACAACAAGCAGCTGATGAAAACTGAGTTTGCTGTGCTATGAACGACTTGCAATTTTTTGTGTACAAGAAACCAGAACTTGATTTTTACAATGCAATCTATTTTATAACTCAGATGCCCCAGCTTCTATGTTTCTTGAGGCTGGTGATGGTAATATTTAATAATGAGCCTATGTTCAAATTTTAGCTGGGCCAATCACTAGTTGTGCAAGTTCACATGAATTACTTCTCATTTCCTCTTTTTATTGTTTTCTTGTGTAAGGTGGGCTAATGGTTTCAGCTCAGAGCCTAGGACTACAGACTACAGGTTTTCAATTTGTATCTCCTTTTAACCTGTAGCTCATTCACTCCATGGCTGTATGACCAAGGATGACTGTGTTGACCTGACCTAACCTTGTCGTGTCTAGATGATCAATAGAATTTTTACCCTACTTCAGTCTTATTTATCTTGAGGACAAAATGCCTCTAGCCTAAAAGTTTTATTTTCAGTTGAGTTACCCCAAATTGCTTGCGTCTAGACTGGGTCTCAGAGTATTTAGCAGACAACCTCTAACTTTATCATAATTCCATCCTTTATGCTAAATGGCACATTGCCAGAGGATGGCAGTTGACAATTGCCCTGATGACTACTAGTAATAAAAAAAACCTAATAACAAGAGGTGGTACCAATGCTTGAGATCCATGCTGATACCCAGGACCATGTCTGGGTCCATGGTTCTACTGCAGTTGGGGAGTATCATGATGTTTATGGTCCATGTTACCACCTAGGGCTGTTTAGATGTTTATGGGCCATACTGTTACCTGAAGCCATGTTGATGTCTGTGGGCCATGTTCCCTGTGAGGGTTATGATGGTATCTGTTGCCCGTACTGTTAATGTTTATGGTCTGTAATGCTACCAGAGACCATGCTGAGGTCCATGGCACATGCTGACCCCAGAGACCATGTGGTTGTATGTGGTCCATGTTGTTACCAGAAACCATTTGGATGTCCATGATCCATGTTCTCCCTGTAAAGGGCAAGGGAATTACTTTTGCAGTGGTATTGATGGTTACAGTGGGGAAGAATTCAGTTTTCTCTAAGGGTCTGGCCACTGGGCATTTGATCATGCTCCACTCCAGTGAGTGAGTATAAACTGGGCATCTCTTCTTCTTTTTCTTCTTTTCCTCCTCTTCCTCTTCTACCTCATCCCCCTCCTCCCCTTCCTTCCTGTCTCCTCCTCATTCTTCTCTTCCCCCTCTTCCTTTTTGTGTGTGTGCACGCGTGCATGCTTGCGTGCGTGTGTGTGTGTGTGTGTGTGTGTGTGTGTGATGTCACAAGAGTGAAGGGTGGACATAGGAAGACTTTGAAGTGAGTGTGCTTGGGATTCATAATGTAAAATTCCCAAATAATCAATAAAAATATGGAAAAAAGGAATTGGTACTAAAATTCCTGGACAATCTCTTGTCAATCCCAGAAAAGACAGGAACATTCTTCCTCTTAGTAGCCAATCTCTCACCCTGATATCTTATGCCTTGCCACTAAAGCCTGACAGTTCCTATCATCACGTCAAGTTACTCTGCAGGCGTACCACTTCTTATGTACTTGCCAAAGAATGAGCATCTCTATTTCCACTAAATCAACATTCAGTCTTTGTGGTTCCACAATTCCATGACTGGAGAGAGAATTAAGTTCTAAAAAATTAGTACCATATTTGGCACCCCAGTTGGAACATAGTCTGATGAGTTATATTCCTCATTGGAGAGCTACTTTTTTGTGACTAAAAAGGCTGTTATCAACAGCAAAGGGATATTTGGTTTCTAGGTCCTGATGTAAGGTAGCGATATTTGCCCTAAAGATATAAATAAAGTTGATGGTGGAACCTGAGGAGGGTAGCTTGAGGGGAACAGACATTGGTTTTCGGAGGTTGAAAGTCACCTTCCTTTCAAGACCGGCTTATTTCCAGGACTTAGGGTCTCTCCTCTGGGAAGCTGAGAGATATCTGTTATGGACCCAGGGTGTTGAATGGACCTTGGGAGCCAGTGGTCCAATAACAACCTTCCTGGAACTTTTCTGATATGGGGATCTTGGATTAATATGTATTTGTCTTATTACTATAATAATCGACACACCTCAACATCCTGTCTTAATTGTGATATTTTATTTTGTACAAGAAATTTCCTTGTCCTTGGCCAAGATTTTCTGAGACTATTCTTCCTCTGTATTCTAGCCATTTAGTTTTTAGTTTCTAGGGCTTTTCATCTTAACCTCTTTCTTCATGAAAAAAGGCAGACATGTGTCCTGGAAGAGGTATCTGTGGAGTAAGAGCCCATGGCAGGTTCTCAGGCTGAAGACATCATCTTTGGGATATCTGATCTGGTTCTCATCAGACACAAAAGAAGTATCTCCTGTGTTATGCAATTATTTTGTGTTCATTTGTTGTTCTGGTTCTGTGCTTGTGGTCGGGGTTAAGACATTAATCTGATGGCTGTTGAAGTAGATACTACGAGGAATTTATTTTGCTAACTCTTGTTGTAGTCACCAGAGAGGCCCCATTGAAAAAGATTCCTGGAAATAGGTGTGGGTAAGGGTTTAGGCTCACCAAGGCAAATTGTCTCCAGAAATGCTAAAGCTCAATTTACCAATCTACTTGCAACTGCTTCATTTTCAAAGAGACTGTTTCTTGAACTTGCCTTTTGGCTCATGAACATCTTATGATTTTTGTTTTTGTTTTTGTTTTGGATCACATAGGTGTAAGTTTTTGTTCTCATTTAGCTGGTATGCCTGAGCTAAAACATTTCATATGAACAACTCTGTGATAATTCTTCACCTGCAGTTACAAAGGATACATGGGAAGTTTCAGGACCCTGTCTATTTATTTTTCTTTCTTGTGCTTTTCATGTTCACTTAGAAAGATGGAAAACTTCTGATAGCCCTGATAACTAAAGTTGAGGGAGGGCTTGGGACATAAAAGACAAAGACAAGATAAACATTTTTTGTGGGTCCTGTCTAAATTTTGAAGCAGTGTGAGATGTTTTAAAATTTGTAACAAGCTCTTTGTAAAAATGATAACAACCTGCAATAAATCAGAATAGGAAAAGAAAGGTCCTAATGCCAAAGGGAACTCCCCTGTTGGGTGACCTGGAGAGTGCTCTTCTGCCCAGGTCCCTAAAAGCCTACATCTGATTAGAAGAAAGTTAGGTTAGGACTTAACCACAATTCCTCAAAGTTCAACTTCCTGACTCTGTGAAAAGGTTCCTGCTGTGAAGGCAGCTGCTTTCTTGCTGATTGGCTCTTAGGGTGGGGAAGGGATCCAGGTCAACTTAAGGCCACATGGGAATCTCACCTATTGACATCGTTGCTTTCACTGGGCTTTCATTTTGGCCCCTCTTGGCCATCTTCAGGTTAAGTAAATTTTCTACCCTGTTTCAGACAAGAGTCACAGTTTGAAAAGTTCAGCTTCCGGATCAAAGATTATGTGGGGATGTGGAGGTGGTAGCCAGGCTGACAGTCTAACTTTAAAAACTGGGAAGTGATACTCTAAATGAAAGCTATAAATTCTTTCTTTTTGGTCTATTTTTATGTTATGTTATATATATGTGCAATGTGGGTACTGAGAATTAAACTCAGGTCCTCTGGAAAAGCACCCAGTACTTTTAACCACCAAGCCATCACTGCATGCCCAAATTTCTCATAACTTAAAAATCCTTTTCAGTAACTTAAAATATTATTATATGTTATAACTATGTTCATATAGTATGTATGTTATGTTAACAATGTTCAGTATTATTTCTAATTCAGTAGAGTGAAAATATCACAGAAACTCAGAAAGTGCAGAGAATAAGAATCTGTCAAGTGCTTGGCCACAAATGGGGCACCTGTATCACAGCTCACCCCCACCCAAGGCTCAGGGATCATTGCGGAAGATGGGTAGAGAAGACTGTTAGAGCCATATCTCAGAAAGTACTGGAGAGAAAGAGTGTCTTTTGATAGAGAAGATCCTACGCTCATGAACTCATAGCAGCGTGGTTGCCTGCACAAGGCCTGCCCAAGATCAAGCCAGTAAACATTACATTGTGGATGGAGGGGGTTCATGAGTCCAGACTCCTACCTGTGGCAACAGTGACAGTTGATGGGGCCTTGGAAAGAGAGTCAGTTTTCTTTTTAAGAGTGTGTCTGCTGATATATATATATTCACCATGGCCAGTGGATGGCCCCACATTCCTGAGTAGGTGGACAGCACAAACTGAACTTGGAGACTCTTTGTAAAAGAGGAAGACATAAAATTGGGAATGGGTTGGGGATAGATCTAGGAGGAACTGGGAAGCAGTGAGTGTGAACATAATAAAAATCCATTGTATTCATTTTGAAATTCTCAAAGAAAATATGTGCAGAAATAAAAAGATATTAGTGAGTTAAACTGTCATATCAGTTATCAATAAGTTTAAAGTCTATGTGCTTTGACATTTTGCTTTGATACATTAAGGAAATACAGTGCTAAATATATTTGGATCCATTTGTAAACTTAAAATTATGTTAAGAAAAAGCACACAATTCTAAAACTTAGAAATTTACAGTATTAAGGATTAATAACAGTATCGGAATGACACTAATTCTGTATGCAAGTTAAATGAATCATTTTATAAGGGAACTCACAAGATATGAATGTATTAGGGAAAAAGCATAAAATACGGAGGAGGGAGAGACAGTAGTTTAGAACAAAGGGTTTGGACAAGTTGTGGAAAGTTTGAGAAAGTAGTAAAGGGCTTAGAAAGGAATGAAACTCCCTGGAAGAGGTGGCTATGCTCTGGCATTATCACAGGCCAGTGCCCCATTATCCAGAGAAAAACATACAAGTTAAAATTAGAGCTATTCCTGCTTCAAGACTGGTGGAACTAGACTTCAAGACTGGTGGAACTAGACTTCAGAACATCCAAGGACCAAATGGAGAGACCAAAGCCAATGAAGATAAGGGGGTAAGAGGACAGTAGATATTTTGGCCATTACCCTCTAAGGCCAGCCAAACACAGGACATGACAGAACCCTCTATAAGGGACTTGCAACTCCAATTAGACCACTGTCCCTTTGATTAGAAGAATCATGAAGACTTGAGAGACTAAAAGCCAACTAGTGCATATTTTGCACAAGGTCACTAGAGGAGAACATGTCCGCATTGATCCTGAACATGTCCAGGGAGATCTTGACTAAGACATGACCCAGAGATGACACCACTGGGCCGGGGACAAGACTGAAGGAGCCAAGAGACTCATCATACTGCCATAAAAGTAACCCTGGAGAAAACTTGGATGAGCTACAATGAATCCTAATTTGTTTGGTCAGGTGTTTTGTCACAGTGGCTACTGAATGTTGTTCATTCTGTTGTCATTGTCTGTGTTAGGATTTCTGTTTGAGTTGTTGAAGCCATGCACTAAAGAAATCTTTAGGTCTGCAAAGTAGACGCCAGATCCAGACTCTAGGCCTTGTGTTAGAAGCTGTAACACAATCTATGTGGTTTTAATCAGTCAAAGGTCACATAGGAATATACACATCTTTATTTGGCATCTTTACTTGGTTTTTGGCCAGGTTTTTTTCCTCTAAGCTGTGTCCTATGATTTGTAATGATTCTTTTTATCCTAGGATTAAATCAATCAATGATAAACACCCAATTCTTTCTGTAGTTTTTATATAAACATGGGTAGAATCATAGAAGGAGGAGGAAGGAGCCTTTGGGCTTTTAGAAAAATTAACCTGTCTTGATGATTAAGCTCCAGCCATCTCAGCCCTGAATACTTAGAGCATGCTTAAAGAGGCACTGCCAAACACTACCTGCCTTTGTCCCTTAGAGAGTCCTAATGGTCTCCCACTTCTTCTGCTCATTGGGCCTGTCTGGTCTCATTCCTAAGTGAAAGGCTGGAGGCCATAATGGTACAGATGATAACCACTCCAAGGTTGTGAACAGCTAGAACTGCAACCAGGCCATAGCCAAGTCTCTGTAAGATTAGTAAGGGACAATGTTTCACTCACTAGTAGTTCTTTTAATGACTTCCAAATTCAGGTTTAAGATACACAAGATAAACCATCACCTTTAGCATGCTTCAGGAACAGGGATAGAATACAAGGGAGGATTGTTATCTGTCCTGAGTCCCTGCTAGTTACAAGGCCTTGGTAAGCTCTCCCAACCCTAAACTTGATTGTCTCAAACAACAGGATGCCTATGAGTCAACAGTTTATCTTTAGGCAGGCTGGGAAAATCTAACTGGACTCAAGATGGCTGCTGGAATGTCTATGAGACAACCCTTTAACTTCAATACCTCAGGTGGTAAATGACACCTCCAGGTCATGGCTGTTGACAACTTCCACAATGACGACTGGAAAGATCCCGAGTTCTGGGTTTAAAGGTGAGCACCACCACTGCCTTGCCACCTCGGCAACTCTTATAAAGAAAAACATTTAATTGTAGTAATGGTTTACAGTTTCAGAGGTTCAGCTGTTATCATCATGGTGGGGAGCATGGTGACATGCAGGCAGACATCTTGCAGGTAATGGGAAGTGGACCATGTGTCACACTGAGTGAAGCTTGAACAAAAGGTACCTAAAAGCCTGTCCCCACAGTGACACACTTCCTTCAACAAGGCCACACCTCCCTGTGGTATTTTGAATGTAATTGCCCCCATAAGTTCATAGGGAGTGGCACTATTGGGAGATGTGGCCATGTTGAAGTATGTGTAGCCATGCTGAAGAAAGTGTGTCACTGTGGGAGCAGGCTTTGAAGTCTCTTTTGCTCAAGCTTCTCTCAGTGTCACAGTCCACTTCCTGTTCCCTTCTGATCAGGATGTAGCCAGCACCATGTTTGCAGCATGCCACCATACTTCCAGCTGCATGCTCCCAGCCATGATGATAATGGACTGAACCTCTGAAACTGTTAGCCACCACCACAATGAGATGTTTTCCTTTATAAGAGTTGCATGGTCATGGTGTCTTCTTCACAGCGATAGAAACCCTAACTAAGACACTCCCAATAGTACCACTCCCTTTGGGGGCCATTTTCTTTCAAACCAGCACAGTTTGGGATCATAGATTAGCAACACCATCCACTTTTTGTTTCCATCTCCCAATTTTAAAGTTGGGATTTAGTGTTTTCTAGGCATTAAACCTCTAACTGTGTTCAACACCCATAATTATTTGATGCACTTGAAATGAAATGCAGATATACATTTATTTTTCAGGGAAATACAGAAAATTTGAAAGTTTGTATAATTCTACATCCATAGTATGTTTTACTATGTGTTTTATAACGAAAAATTTCAAGTGTATCATATTCCTAGACTATACTTTCCTTCCATAATTTTCATTATTCCTCTTTCCTCCCCATCTCATTAATTCCCCTCCTCTTTCCAAATGACCCCCTTCTATTTTTGCACGTGTCACATATACATGCACACATACATGCATATGTGTATATAGAACTTCCTAAGATGTAGTCATGGTCTATAGATATTTGGCAATCCTTTAAACTATTTTCCTCATATTATTAGCATTTAGAAACACATTTTTATTAGTGGTGCTAAATTCCATCATACAATGAGATATGTTTTTCATTACCTGTTTACACATAAACCATTTATCTTTTTTCTTTGATAAATACTTTTTGGTTAAACCAATTAAAAGGTAAATTTCTAGAATACTTCTTGTGGCTCTTCTCTTTTTCTAGAGTCCTACCTACAGAGAGTGGGTCAAAGGGTAGGGCCTGCTTTAAGCTCTCTCTCTCTCTCTCTCTCTCTGTCTCTCTCTCTCTCTCTGTCTCTCTCTCTGTGTGCATAAGCATGAAGGCAGACATATATGTGTATGTCTGCATGTGTGTCTGTCTGACAACTCTTAGACATTGCACCAAAGTTTTGTTTTTAGCAGACAAGCACGACATGGCTGTTTCCTCAGCTCATTATCATCATCAAATGTTCCTTTTCTTTGCTTATTGGATTGTGTTAGTTCTCATTTCTAGACCAGGGGCAGAACTTGGTAAAATGAGAAAAGCACTGAATATTAGCATTGTCCATCACAGTAGCTGCTCATCACATGGACCACTATTAAAGTTTTGAAATGTAGCTAGTGAAAGCATAGAAGAGAATTGGAAACTTCATTTAGGTTTAAATAGTGTCCTGTGGCTAATTACTGATCTACTGGGCAATTCAGTGTCAAATTCCCTTAAGCTCAGAAGCGTGGATGGTTGGTTTGTCTAGAGCTTATATAGGGCTCTCTGGAAAGGCAGGGTGATAAAGCAAGAAAACTTAGAAGGGTAATATTGGAAAGCAGCCCTTCTCATCTCCGGTGTCAGTTAACTGTGTTCTTAAAGGGCCATTGGAGAGCTGAGGAAATATTTTCCAGGAGAGGGGACTTTTGTTGTACAATAGTTCTCTGTTCTCTGTTGTCCAGAGTTGTTACCTTGGTATTTTTAGACCAGGATGACCCGGAGTCCCTGCAAATCATCTCTGTCATTTTTCTGTCTTTTAGTTTTAGAATTGATTAACAATAGGGGGTTGAGGTTGATTTTCTAAACCTTTTGACCCTTCAGCAGTGGGGGGCAGTCCACTGTCGTATTTCCACACCTCTCACAGGTCTACCTTGTGTTTCATCCCTTTCTGTGCTGCCGGTACAAGCAGCCCTGCAGAATTCAGTGCGGTTCTGAGCTCAGTATCTCTGTGCTAGAGAGCCAGCTAGCTTCTCTGAAAAGTGCGACTCCATCTGCTTAGCCCTGGCCACTGGGGCCCGAATCAAACAAGGCCAAACCACCCAAGGAAACAGCTGCCAAATGGCCATTGGCAGCTGCAGGACTGCCCAGTGGCCTACTCCTGACCACATCAGAAGAGAAATTAATGTCACACTATATCATCCAGTTACTTAATTCTTGGCAAGTCCAGGCTATAGATAATCACATTTGTAAATAGATTGAATCAATTCAAACCCCTGGAAGAAAGAGGCAGTAAGAAATGGTAAGAAGTTTAATCTACTTTTAGGCTTGTGTAACCTGCTCATGTTGTGAGAGTCAACCTGCCTGGCCCCTGTGGTCTGTTTATAATTGCCTTTAATTTAAGAAAAGTATTGCTTGTATTATGCAGATGGAAAAAGAGATCAGGAATTTACATATGTAAACAATTCATACTACTTCTCTCCAAAACATGCATTCTTTCTGAAGTAGTTGAACTTGTGGGAGCAGGGCCTCTTAGGTTTCAGTTTCATGGCTACTGAGTGTCCATCATTGCATTTTATGGTTTACATGGATTATCTTGTTTAATCCTTTCAACATGCTTCTGGAAGCAGAGACATTTTAAATCCCATTTGCTGGTGAAAATGTCTAAAGGCAGTGAGGGTACTAGCTTCCTGAATGCTACCCATTAGTTAAGTGATGAAATTGTCTGTGTAGGCAGGAGTTTTTCTGTCTTGCATGCTTCTCCCAAGTAGCCATACAGAGGCCTATTATTAATTATAAATGTTCAGTCAATAGCTCAGGCTTGTTACCAGCTAACTCTTGCATTTAAATTAATCCATATTTCTCATCTACACTTTGCTATGTGGCTTGGTGTCTTTTCTCAGTACAGCATGCCCATATTTCTTGTCTCTGCATCTGCTGGAGACTCCAGACTCTGCCCTCCTCCTTCCCAGCATCCATCTTCCTAGTCTGTCTTTCCTACCCAAGTCCTTCCTGCCCAGCTGTAGGCTAGTCAGTTCTTTATTAACCACTGAGAGTAATAAATATTCACGGTGTAGAGAAGGATTATTGTACAGCGAAGCCGAGGTGCAATGCAAACAGATTAACTCTGGAGTCTATAGTCCTACTTTGTACATGAATCAGACATATGGCCATGAACACATGAGGTTGACTTTCAATATGCTGGAATTGTGCCGTGCATTGAGGTAGACTATCAAATTCTTTCCTGGATTTATTTATACTTTTTGAGCTTATAATTGTTGTGAAGTTGCATTGTTGATGCTTGCTCATGAAGCATCTGATCCCCACTGATGCTTTATATCCATATTTATGTTAAAATTTACACAAATGGAAATAGAAAACTGCCAATACGAGATTCTGTCCCCAGAATTCTCTATTTAGTTCAACCTCCCACTTTTTAATTGGATTATTTGGTGTTTTGGAGACTAGCTTCTTGAGTTCTTTGTATATTTTGGAAATAAGCCCTCTGTCAGATGTGGGGTTGGTGAAGATCTTTTCCCATCCTGTGGGCTGCCTTTTTATCTTGTTGACTGTGTCCTTTGTCTTACAAACGCTTCTCAGTTTCAGGAGGTCCCATTTATTAATTGTCCATCTCAGTGTCTGTGCTACTGGTGTTATGCTAAGGAAGCTGACTCCTGTACCAATTCATTCCAGAGTACCACCTAACTTCTCTTCTAAAAGGTTCAGTGTGGCTGGATTTATGTTGAGGTCTTTGATCCATTTGGACTTAAGTTTTGCACATGGTGATAGATATGGATCTATCTGCAGTCTTCTACATGCCAGCATCCAGTTATGCCAGCACCATTTGTTGAAGATGCTATCTTTTTTTCCATTGTATAGTTTTAGCTTCTTTGTCAAAAATCAGGTGTTCGTAGGTTTGTGGGTTAATATCATGGTTTTCAATTCAATTCCATTGGCCTACCTGTTAATTTTTGTGCCAATACCAAGCTGTTTTCATTACTATAACTCTATAATAGAGCTTGAAGTCAGGGATGGTGATTCCTCCAGATGTTCCTTTGTTGCACAGGGTTGTTTTGGCTATCCTGGGTCTTTTGTTTTTCCATATAAAGTTGATAATTGTTCTTTCAAGGTCTGTGAAGAATTGTGCTAGGATTTTGATGGGGATTGGTAAGATTGCCATTTTTGCTATGTTGATTCTACCTATCCAAGAGCATGGGAAATCTTTTCATTTTCTGGTATCTTCTTTAATTTCTTTCTTTAAAGACTCAAAGTTCTTGCAATACAGGTTTTTCACTTGTTTGGTTAGCATTACTCCAAGGTATTTTATGTTGTTTGTGGCAATTATAAAGGGTGATGTTTCGCTGATTTCTTTCTCAGCCCTTTTATTGTCTGTACATAGTAGGGCTACTGACTTTGTTGATTTGATCTTGTATCCTGCCACTTTGGTGAAGGTATTTATCAGCTATAGGAGTTTCCTGGTAGTTTTTCAAGTCACTTATGTAAACTATCATATCATCTGCAAATAGTGAAAGTTTGACTTCTTCTTTTCCAATTCGTATTCCCTTGATCTCCTTTTGTTGTTGTATTGCTCCAGCTAGAACTTCAAGTACAATATTGAAGAGGTATAGAGAGAGGTGACAGCCTTGTCTTGTTCCTGATTTTAGAGGAATTGTGTTGAGTTTCTCTCCATTTAGTTTGATGTTGGCTGTTGGTTTGCTGTATATTGTTTTTATTATGTTTAGGTATGTTCCTGTTATCCCTGATCTCTCCAAGACCTTTATCACGAAGGGGTGTTGGATTTTGTCAAAGGCTTTCTCAGCATCTAGTGAGATGATCACGTGATTTTTGTTTCTTAGCTTGTTTATATGGTGGATTACACTGATGGATTTTCGTATGTTGAACCATCCCTGCATCCCTGGGATGAAGCCTACTTGATCATGGTATATGATTTGTCTGATGTGTTCTTGGATTTGATTTGCCTGTATTTTATTGAGTATTTTTGCACCAATATTTTTGAGGGATATTGGTCTGAGGTTCTCTTTCTTAGTTGTGTCTTTGTGTGGCTTGGATATCAAGGTTATTAAAGCCTCATAAAAGAGTTTGGCAATGACCCTTCTGCTTCTATTGTAATTCTTTGAGGAGAATTAGTATATTCCGGTAGAATTCTGCACTGAGGCTATCTGGGCCTGGGCTTTTTTGGTTGGGAGACTTTTGATGACTGCTTCTATTTTATTAGGCATTGTAGGTCTGATTAAATTGCTTATCTGTTCTTGATTTAATTTGGTAAGTGATATCTATCCAGAAAAATTGTCCATTTCTTTTAGATTTTTGAAGTTTGTGGAGTACAGGTTTTCAAATATGACCTGATGATTCTCTGGATTTCCTTAGTGTTCATTGTTATGTCCCCCTTTTCATTTCTGATTTTGTTAATTTGCATGTTCACACTCTGCCATTTGATAAGTTTGGATAAAGGTTTGTCTATCTTGTTGATTTTTTCAGAGAACTAACTCTGTGTTTTATTGATTCTTTGTATTGGTTTCCTAGTTTCTACTTTATTGATTTCATCCCTTAATTTGATCATTTCCTGGAGTCTACTCCTCCAGGGTGAGTTTGCTTCTTTTTGTTCTAGTGCTTTCAATTGTGCTGTTAATTCTCTAGTGTAAGTATTCCCCAGTTTCTTCATGTGGGCACTTAGTGCTATGAACTCTATTAGCACTGCTTTCAAAGTGTCCCATAACTTTGGGTATGTTGTGTCTTCATTCTCATTGAACTCTAAGAAGTCTTTAACTTCTTTTCGTATTTCTTCCTTGACCCAGGAATGGTGCAACTGCATATCATTCAATTTTCATGAGTTTGTAGGTTTTCTGCAATTTGTGTTGTTGTTGAATTCTAACTTTAAAGCATGGTGGTTTGATAATATACATGGGGTTATTCCAGTTTTTTTTGTACCTGTTTAGGTTTGCTATGTTGCTAAGTATGTGGTCGTTTTTTGAGAAGGTTCCATGTGGTGTTGAGAAGAAGGTATATTCTTCTGTGTTTGCATGGAATGTTCTGTAGATGTCTGTTAAATCCAATTGGGTCATAACT
This sequence comes from Mesocricetus auratus, assembly GCF_017639785.1. Taxonomy (NCBI): domain Eukaryota; kingdom Metazoa; phylum Chordata; class Mammalia; order Rodentia; family Cricetidae; genus Mesocricetus; species Mesocricetus auratus. The sequence goes on from NW_024429266.1 coordinate 161,883,094, forward strand.
TCTGGTAGTTCATTTGTTTAAGTTTCTGTATGGTGGTCCTGTCTAGTGGCAAAGTCTCTTACTATAAGTGTGTGAGGTTTTATATTTGATTTGAGATTTAGTAATGTTTCTTTTACGAATGCAGTGCCCAGTCCCCAGGCCTCAGGTGTTTCTACTCAGGGCACAGGAAGACTAAGTCTTATTTCAAGTGAGAGCACGTGCTTGTTCATATGTCTGCTGTGTATGACTGTCATACAGTCCACTGGCGCGTTAACTATCCACAAGTGGTCGATGCCTGGTCTTGTAAGAAAGGGTACAAACTCCATGGGTATTTCTAAGCCTTTACTATCAGTTTCTGTACCTACTGTAGAAAGAAACAGATAATGAATGTACCCATGCCAGCCAGGACCCCAAGAATCATTCCCATAAATGAAAGATTTCACGGTTAGAATTCAGTAAACATTGATTCTAATTCCTGTCTATAGCCTGCTGTGTGGTTCTAAGAAAGTCACTCAATGTCTCTGTGCTCAGTTTCTTCATCTCCAAGGTAAGGTGTTTCATAGTTCATTTCCAAGGTACAGCTATCCCATATTGATATTAAGGGCCTTCTGCTCTTCAGCCAGGAAGGAGCCTTGGGAACAACATGTATTTAGAACATTCTGACTTGGGCCAGTTTTACGTCAGAGGCTGACAGAGGAGCTCAGTGCTTTGTCTAATAAAGGGTTCTTGTGATTTACAGCCTTTGTTCGAAAAATGATTTTGAAGGACAGCAAAGAGGCTGAATATGCTAGACCTGATTGTCAAAGGGTGCCCAGTGTGCCACAGTGAACTGCGTGGGGCAAATCTTTGAGTTTAATGATGACAGCAGTTAAAATAACAGGAGATGTAATGAGCTCTGTCAAGCACACTTTCCTGGCTGTTGGTCATGTGGGTCTTCCTTTAACATCAGTGGCAAAGCTGGCGCTGGTCCTAGGGTCCCGGTTTCTGTATCAGCCGTGTTTGAGAAAGAGATTCAAGGGCCTCCTCTCCCACAGCGTCAGAATGTCTTTGTATTTTCTCAAGTCTTCCCTCTGAAGTGAGGCCACGTATTCGAGGCCTCTGCTTCTCCTCGGTTTCCTTAGAAATGCTGAGTCTCAGCCCCACCCCCTAAGGAATGAAGTAGATTCTGTACTTTCACAAGATCCCCAGGAAAACCATACATAGTAAAGCACACAGAGAGCAGTGGGAAGCCATTGAACTTGCCTCGAGAACGGCAAGGGCATGAGTTGATTGTTCAGCGGCCACCCTCCCGGGATGCCAGACACTATATGGCCTGCTAGGGTCAGGTTTGAAGGGGGAGAACCTGGCTCCCTTCTCAGAGAGGTAGAATTACACAATCAATTACTCTTCCCAGACACAAAGACTATGAGCCTGGTGCCCTAGGCATGCAGAAGAGCTGTGGGAGCCTGGGTTGTTTTTGACTCACCAAGGAGTTCAAGGCAGGCATGGCAGTTGTTGCAACTGAGTGAACTCACCATTTCCTCTTCTTCATCCTCCTCTCTTACCTTCCTCTTCTTCCTCTTTTCTCCCCCTCCCCTTTAGCTACTCTTTTAAAACCTCCCAAGTAAAAGGGGAACAACCTAATCAAACACTTGCCCAGTCCCAGACTCTGTGAGTCTCTAGCTGCTGTGCAGTTAGAATGGTCATTCTGGAGCTGTGAGCTTCAGTTAGGATTTTACACTTCCACTCTCAATGGTATTTTATGCGCTTACTCACCATAGAAAAGGGGAAAAACTATGACAGAGTTGCACTGAACTTTATATCCTTATAACTTGGTTCCTTTTGCTGGTTTCCTATCCTTCCCTTTCATCTGCTATTACCCTGTCTGTCTCCTTTGTAAATGTTACACTCTGCCCACACAGCTGTTCAAATAGGCACACATGTGTGCTTGATAGGTCAGGATCTGCATGTGGGGGGGGCGGAGCATGCATTTTTCTGCTTTTCTTTCCTTCCTGAGTTTATATCACCACTTAAGGTTATACTTCCAACTCTATCCACTTCCTGCAAATGTCATGGTTTTAGTTTTCCTTACTGATGAATAATATTCCTTTCTGTAAATGCACCACACCTTCCTCAGTCAACCATCCATCCACTGATGGACCTGTAGGTTGGTTCTCTTTTCCTGTTATACTGAATAGAGCACCAAGAAACATGGCTGTGTAGCTATTTCTATGGTAGGCAGTCTATGCAGTCCTCTGGGTATATGCCCATCAGAAGAAGAGTTGGGTCATAGGACACCTATTTTCCATTTTTGAGGAATTTCCAGACTGATTTCCATAATGGCTGTATTGATTTGTACCCTAACAGAGGTGAATAAAGGTTCTTCTCTCTACATCCCTCCAATGTTTGTTTTTTGTAATTAAAAAATAAAAACACAATTTCATGATTTCCCCCTCCCTCTCTTCCATCTACTCACTCCCATGTACCTTACCCTACTTGTTAACACTCAAATTGATGGCCTCTTTTTCTTTAATTATTAGTGTGTGTGTGTGTGTATGTGTGTGTGCGAGCATGCGCGGGTACAGGAATGAATATGCAAATACAGCCTGCTGAGTCCATTCAGGGTTGCCTGCATGGATATGATTTCAGGGCTGACCACTTGGTATTGGATAACCAATTAAGGGCCTTCTCTCTGGGGAAGATTAATTCTCCCTTGTTCAGTTAAAGCAGGCTGCTTTCTGGCCTCTGCTGTTAGTTCAAGGGCAGTCAAATTATGGCTCCGAGATGAACTGCAGCTTCCTATTTTCCTTCTCCCCCCTCCCCTTGTTTCCTCTTCTGTCCCCTTCCCTTTCCTCCCCTCTACCTTCCTTCCCCTTTCCTTATTTTTCCTCTCTCCTTCTTCCCTCCACCACCCAGTGGCAGGTTTATAACCCAGGACCTTGAATATGCTCGGCAAAGTCTCTACTGCTAATATACTCCAAACCTTTGGGGCTGTTGAGATAAGGTCTTGTTCCGAAGCTCAGAGTAGCCTTTAATTTCCTCTGTCACCCAGGCTGGCCTGAATTCCCAGTTGTTCTCACATGTCTGATTCTGTTCTAAGACTGAGATTACAGAGTCACCACTCCTAATCTCTTAGGTAGTTTTGTGACTACAATCTTGTCAAGATGCTAACATGCCTGTTTTCTTTGATTATTGACTGGCTACTTTGGTCATACAACAGTAGGTGTCTTAGGGTTTTTACTGCTATGAAGAGACACCATAACCACTGCAACTCTTATAAAGAAAACATTTAATTAGGGGTGGTGGCTTACAGTTTTAGAGGTTCAGTCCATTATCATCATGCCAGAGAGCATGGAGGTGTGTAGGCAGACATGATGCTGAAAGTAACTGAGAGTCCTACATCTTGCAGGCAACAGGAAGTTGACTGAGACACTTGGTGATATCCTGAGCATAGGAAACCTCAAATCCCACCCCCATAGTGACAAATTCTTCAAAGAGGCCATACCCACTTAACAAAGCCACACTTAATAATGGTGCTTGCTCCTAAGATGATGTAGCTTTGGAAAGAGGCAATGTTTACTATTGGATCCTTTGGGTAAGATGTTTGCAGCCTCATTCTTTTTAGATTTATTTTCATTTATTTGTATGCATCTGTTGGAGTGTATGCGTTCTCTCTCTCTCTCTCTCTCTCTCTCTCTCTCTCTCTCTGTGTGTGTGTGTGTGTGTGTGTGTGTAGGCCAATAAAGGATGTTCCAGGTGGTCATGAACTGCCCGATGTGACATAGGTGCTGGGAACTGAACTCCTGTCTCCTGGAAGAGCAGTAGGTACTCTTAACCACTAAGGCATCTTTCCAGTCCCTTGTAGCTTCCTTTTCTAGATCAGGAGTTTTCAGAGTCTGAACCATAGCTTAGCAACAGCAGAAGCTGCAGGGAACTTATAGACATTGGCATTCTCTGGTCCATTGTGGACCCACAGAGCAGGCACTCAGGGAAGGTCCTCAATGTATGCTGAGCAAGCCTTCTAGATGGTTCAGACACACAGGGAGCTTGAGAAATACCACGGATGACCCCACTGGTCTGCACTGTGGCCTTCACACAGACTCATCTGCTAACTTGGGTTGCATGTGCCCTATTTCTTCTGTCCTTCAAGCCTTAGCTCCAGTGATGCTGCCCCATAAAGATCCACCTTGAACACCCAGGCCAAGGGCACTGCACCAGCCTGTCTGTGCCTTCACCCCTGTCACTTCTTATGACACAGTTATTTCCCCTTCATGTCTTTTTAAAAGATGGTTAAATGCATGCATTTATAGGGTATGATATAGTGTTTTGATATATATATATATGTATATATATATATATACTGTGGAATGGTTAAATTAGGCTAATTACCATATCTGTCATTTCACCTTGTTTGCATTTAAATCTTTTGGCAGTTTTGAAATACATGTCATTATCAGCTGTAGTTACCACGCTGTGTCTCTTATCTGACACAGCCCAATATGGATCTTTGACTAATGCCTTGACCCCAACCTCTGGCAACACTCTTCAGCACACTTTTCTCTGGTTTTGATTTTCTTAGATTCCACTTATAAGAACAGCATGCTGTATTGGTCTTCCTGTGCTTGGCTGAAGCCACTTCTACCAAATCCTCTAGGTTCATCCCTGCTGCTGGCAAATGCCATCATTTCCTCTATTTCAGAGGTATCTATTATTGTGTTGTGGGTAACTGAGAAATTCTTTATTCTTACTCCTTAATGCCCCTTAAATGTGAAGTAGGGTGACCAGACCAACATCATCAGGTGTGGGTGACAGTGAACGAGGTAAGTCTTGGTAATACTCAGATTCTGGTATGCCAGATGTTAGCCCGTGGGGCAATGCAGTGCTGCAGACATTTCCTAAGGGCCCTTTTGGTGCTGCTGGATAGAGCCAGTGGACAAACTTTGGTTTGGACTGCACACTCTAAGCCTAATATTCTTCAACAGTGTCTGTACTGTGCCCAGTAACTGGATCAACAGAACCCGTGGGTTGATGGACTGGGTGACTCCTGTTTGTTCATAGGTGAACAAGCAGACAACCCTAAGAGGAGCACCCCATCTCTCTGTTGCTGTGAAGAGCTTGCTGGGTGTTTAGTCCTCCAACTACTTCAAAGTCCTAATTTTAATCCAAAGACCTGGGACTCAAAGAGCTTCTCTGGTTGCATACCTGGAAAAGGGCACTGGGCAAGCTCACACTTCACAGGCTGTGCTCTGAACAGATCTCCATGGGCAATATCTCTGTCATCACAGGAGAGGTGTTTCAGCCGATGTTGACTCCCACTGAGGTCACTCTCTTCTGGAAGAGTGGAGTGGTGGAAAGAAACCCACAGACATCTCTATTGCTCCCCACCCATATGACCTTGGTAGCCTCCTCTCCAGACAGACAGGAGGCAGGGACATGGGGCCACAGGAAGTCACTGCAGGGCAGAGATTCTTTCCTTTTAAGGCTTTATTTCTTTCATGGTGTTTATTGTTGTGGATGCTGAAGTTGCCATCAATGTAAAGACTTGATCAGTCTGCTGGGAGATGAGGAGGAAAAGGATACTGGATGGGAAATTAGCACTGTTAAGGTTGCTTCCAAGGGCAAGACCGGTCCAATGTCTGCTTAGCTCTGTAAAGGTTGCCACACGTACCTGTAGCCAAATAACACAAATCAAGAATTGCTGGCGAGACATACATAATTTCTTATGTCCTTGAAATAAGGCAGATATGAGATTGATGGTTATATTAAGCTAGGCCCTCCTTGTTCTAAGAATTAGACAATAATAAGGGATGCGGCTTTCCCAGGCACTTCAGCTGGAGACTTTGTAATTACTTTCTTCTTGATAACATCCTGGGCCAGGTTGTTTTTATTGCTTGCAAAGAAGTGCCCTGACGTTATCTAAGGAGTCAGTCAGAAGAACACTTATAAAGGTATTGACCCCGAGGTAATAATAAAGTGTGTGGTCCAGGGAGTGTGAAGGCATATTGGGTTTGTCACTGGGGACAAGAAGGGTGGGGGAGAAAAGGAAAGCTGAAGCCTAGCCAATGATTGAAGTGCATCTGGATGCTTTCATTTTGTTCTGACTTCAGGAGGCCAGAAACAGTTAACCGCACAGATAGCCCTCTGAGCAGCCTTCCTGTGGCTTTTCTGGAGGCAGTTCAGTAGTTTGCAAAGCACAGGAAGGAAAGAAAGAGATTGAGAATGAACTTAGATTCTTCTGCTGAGATCTTAGGTATGCACAGAAAATGTTGGAGCCACGGGTTTGTGCACGGACCTCCAGTTCTCAGATGTGAACTGCACGGGCTTACCTTGGGAAAGCCCCAGAGGGGCATCTCTTTCCCGCTTCTCTGAAATAAGCATCATGACAATGAAGTCAGCTCCTGTCTTTAACTGAGGTTAAGAGACATTATAGGATTCATGGGAGGATATTAGCCCACAACACTCCAAAGTCCTGCTTCCAGACCATAGCCTGACATGGCAGATGAGTTTCTTTGGACAACCTTGATTTGCTGGCCCTGGCTGACATAACAGCTGGGGAGAGGACTCCAAGGTCACCTCTAGCCTCAGCAGCAAAAACATCACAAATGATTAGCCTCTTGGGGGAGGCGAGAGAGGAGTGTGGTTGTGTATGCATTAGGAGATGGGCATTAACCTACTGTGAAGCTAGGAAAAGTACTATATAGCACTACTCTATGGCATGGTTAGGCAATTGCCTCTTCTTTTTTTCTGTATTTGTCTATGTGTGTTATATGAGCATATGTGTGCAGGTACCCATGGAGGCCAGGAGACAGCATCAGGGTCCCCGGAATTCTAGTTATAGGTGGTTGGGAGCTGCCTGGTGTGGGAACCAAACTTGAGTCCTCTGGAAGAGGAAGAAATGCTCTTATCCACTAAGCTATCTTTCCATCCTCTTTTAAAATAATGACCACTGAGAGGATTAATTGATAAAAGGAATACTTACTATGTTCTGTAGAATCGTCTATGTCTTACAGGCTATGCTGTGTCTGTTACAACCATTGATCTTTGTGCCTACAGTGCAAAAGCAGCCATAGACCATATGTGTATGACTGGGCATGGCTGATTTCCAATACAACTTTAAGAAAAATAGACAGTGGACCAGATGTGGCCCATGAATCATATTTGCCCCTCCCTGGGTAAAGTGACTGCTGATAGTATCTGTTGGGGAGAGAAGGCTGGCATAGGGCTATTTGGGTGTATGCCTATGACTGTAGGTTGAGAATGTGTAAGTAGAGAAGCTAATCTGTGCTTAGCAATTCTTATACAAAAGAGGAGGAGCCTGTGGCTCTGGTCTTAGGAAAACAAAGACATCTCCCTTTCTGTTATGTCATTCTTTCTGGAGTACGTTCAATTTTGATGCACTGTGCAGCAGATTTGGAAGCATCATGGAAACTAGGTTTTCATTATAATAAACAAGAATAATGGAATGATATTAAAACAATGCAAAACCACTGTGAGACAGTTCCACTTAAAACCTCAAGAAGTATTACAGTTGTACATCTAAGAGGTCTCATAAATCTGGCCTTATGGAACTAACTTAGTTTGTGGCCTGGGACTTCTTTCTGGAGAATTGATTGATGATTTCCTCTACGTACCTCTCCAATCTCCCTCTAACTTTGTCCAAAATGACTGGTGTATAGTAACTATACAGCCCCATTTTCCTATCTAAAATCACCCCTGTACCACCATTATTTTACACTGTGCCTGCTAGTTTTTCTTTTATAGTATCTAAAATATTATGTGTGAGTTTGTGTATGCAAATCTGTGTGTGCACATTCACATGTGTGTGCAGTGGATGTCACTGGCCACCTTTTTTTACCATGTGGATTCCACAATGGAACTCAGGTGTATCAGTCTTGGTAACAAATACCTTTACCTAATGCGCATCTTGCTGGCACTCCCCCTTGTGCCTTTGAGACAGTCTTTCACTGACCTCAGAGATCACTGATGCAGCTAAGCTGACTGGCCAGCAAGTTCCTGGGATCCATTTGTTTCTGCCTCTCCAGTGCTAGGATTTACAGGTTGTGCCATGGCGGCCGTGTTTTTTAATGGGTTAGGGATCTCATGTGCATGTCAAAGCACTGTCTCTACTGAGCTGTCTCCCCAGCCATATCTAAAGTACCCTATTCCGTTCTCAACTGGAGTGGAAACATTTGAACACGGTGACCATTGTATCTTCTGCACTCAGTACATGTACTCCAATCCAAAATGACCTGTGGCGTTTCTCACATTTGACCTCCATCACTCATTACTCCAAAAAGCAAGCACACACAGGGTAGCTACTCAGTGAATATCTAATCACTAAAAACAAAAAACAAAAAAAACCCCAAAAAACAAAAAAGCAAAACAAAAACAAACAAACAAACAAAAAACACCAGGGCAGCTATTATAGGAAGCAAAACCCGAGTTTCTAGAATTGTTTTTTTTTAATACAGTTAGAGGCAAGAGCAAAGGAGAACCGTCTTTTGAGGACATTCTGCCTCTCTGAGACTGTGAAGCTGTGTCCTGCTGTAGTGAACCAGCATGTGTTTCTGCAAATGTGTTGTCTGGTATGATTCTGGAAGGTTTGTTCTATGCAGCTGCCTCTTACTGCCTTTTTCTCTACCATAGCACCTCTAGTTCCTTCCCTTCCTTTCTTCCTCTCTCCTTGTCTTTCTCTTACTCCCTACCTCTCTCCCTGTTCTTTCCATTACTCTCTTTCCCCCCTTTCCCTCCAATTCCTCCCCTCCTCCTCCTCTATTCTCTCCTCCCCATCTCCCCATTCCCTTCCTTCTATCCTGTCCCCCTCCTCTCTTTCTTCCTCCTCCTTACCACCCCGTCTCCTTCCTCCTCCTCTTAGATCAGTCTTCATCTTTTACGTACTCACCATTCATAAAAGGCTGCCAGTAAGAAACAGGAGGGTAGCATTTAGGATGCCCAAGAATCCATCTATGTGGCATGAGCTTTACTTAAGGCATCCTAGGGGCTCATGTGAGGTAGGGTTGGAGAGATGACAAAAGGGGAAGAAGCCTGCACATAATCTGAAAAGACCTTATAGCTTTTCTCACATTTGACCTCCATCACACATTATTCCAGAAATCAAGAGCCATCATTTATGTCAGGGGCTAAAATGTAGACGGTGGACTACTTGGGCTGGCCACATAATGCTGGGCCATTGTACTGCAGAAGGCCTTGGTCTTTGCCACAGGGTGAGCTGTGACTGGAAATGCTTGGTTCTCATGACATGGACTTATGCTTGTCTCCTGGATTGGGGAATGGTACTGTGGAAGGGTGAACTTCCTAGAAGGAGCCAGAATATAGATGTGCCCTAGGCTGTGGGGTTGGGGCCACATGTACTCAGCTATTCTGTAGAAACTTATATGCAGCCCTAGGCAGTGCAAACATAAATGCCACTGCTGTGTTTTGATAAAACTTTATTAGAAACAGGAAGTAAGCCAGATAGGGCCCCTGGGATGTTGTTGGCACACCCTATGCTATAGTACTGTCAACAAATAGGAGTTTAGAATTGAACACACCTGTCTCAGGAGCCAGCTCCATGAATTCTGGGCCATTTGAACTTGAGGAGATTATGGCCTCCCTGAACTTCACTCTTTAATTAGACACTAAGGGTTTCTGAAGAGGAAAGTTCTGAGCACAAGACTTTCTCATTAGCCCTGTTGTCTCAGAGATGGTCCATTTCCCCTTATACCCTGTAACTAGAAATAGAATCTCTACACCAGGGGACTAAAAACAATCTCATTTTAAGGTCAAACATCCGATTTTCTTTTAACTTCCCAAAATGCGATTCTCTGGCCAATAGAGGCTCTGAGCATCACAACAATGTGTTGCCAAAGAAACCGATGTCCTGAAAATCCCATTGCACTGCCTTTAAAATAATAACTCAGATCATAGCAGGAAACATTATCAAATGTTTGACTTCCCATTCCACCCTCAGATGCCCCAAGCAAGTAAGATTTTAAAGATTTCCCATATGAAGAGTAGCTGGGGTAGATACGGTCTGCGGTTCATGGTGCTGCACAGAACCCATGCCCACCTTCCTGCCCAGTTGTTTCCTGCACTGTCTGTCACTGCGGTGACCGCTCAGCAGAATACAGGGGGCTGCTTAATGAGGGGTGAAGACAATATGGACTCAGAGATGCGGCCAGTTGCCTTTTCACAGTTGGTAAGCAGCGTTGCAGGTGCATTCTCTTAATGAGGGTTAATTTGTCTCATATTTTAAGCTGACAGAAGCTGGCCATGTTGTTATGTATTCCTTGGAGGTTACTGCCTTGTTCTTGGTTGGCAAAAAAAGAGAAAAATGGAGCATGATTTTGGGTTATGGAAACGATAAAGCAGCAGGCTGGAATTGGTAAGAAATTCTGCCCTTTGGGTGTTCGGAATCACACTTACATGGAGGAAAGGCATTTTAGCAGATAAAGCAAAGATGAAGGAGTCCTAAATAATGTTTCTGGAAAATTCCAGTTTCCAACTGTGTACTAGACAATGCCTCGAATCAAGCAAACCCACTGGAGGTGTTTGTTTGCCTGGCGTGTGCAATTTTGCCTGTTTCAGACACTGCTGCCCACAGGGAATGGGTTCAGTGGCTCTTGCTCTAGATGTGAGCACAGAGAATTCCTGGAAGAGCTGTTTTCATTTTTAAAAACCATAAAGTAATAAGGTACTTGTAAAAAAGTCAAAGTAAGGACATTCGATCGTCAGGGCTTTTTCCCCACTTCAAATCTCAACCACAATCTTTTGAGAAGTATGCACTGTTCAGCTGTTTGGATGTGTTTTGAGTTTTTGAGGGAGGCATATAATGGGGTCCATGCATGTATTCATGGTTTCCAGGAGAGTTCTTTTACTTGAACAAGGCAGAAATGCAGCTCAAATGACTTTAAACCAAAGGGAAATCAGGAGCTTAGGTAGTGGGGAAGGCCAGGTACTGATCTGGGTTCTGTCATGATGGAACCTTTCTCCAGTATGAGAAATTGACTTTTCATTTCAGTCTGATGCAGAGGACAGGGACCTCTTCCCTTCCTCCATGGCAATCAGGTTTTGCATACAATGCGCCTGTTCCCTGCCCTTCATACAATGATTCTCTTTGCCCAGGTTCCCACAGGTCAGTTCTTAGAAGAATAGTAATGTGCTGTGCATGGGACCAATCTGTATTGCTAGTGAGGACTCTAGCAGGATAGACTCATGTCTATTTTCATCTATGAGCAGAGTGAGTGGGGAGTTACCACTGGCTGATACAAATGACAGGACCATATGAATTCAAAGGAGAGGGAGTTGTTGGTCCCAGAAAAGAGGGTAAAAGAATACCAGTCAAACACATGTACATGTACATGCACACACTCGCACGTGTGGGCACACACACACACACACACACACAAACACACACACACACCCTTGAAAACAAAAGAAATATATAATATGTACTATTTTATGGCTTCATTTTTTATATTTTGCATATCTTTACACATATGAGTTCTTACATCTTTGTTGCTAAGTGCTGTGTGCATATGTAAGAAACACACAAAATGCAGCTCTTTAAATGAAGTGACAAGAGCCTGGAAACATGGACTCAGGATGCTCTAAATAACATGTTCCACTGTAGAAGTGGTTAACATGAACATTTATAGCATCAGAACAAAAGATAGTGGTAACTTAATACATTGGCCAAATAATGACAGTAGACACCGAAGGCAGGCAGGTTATTGCAAAGTGGGGTAAACCAAGTCAGTTGCAGATGATGTGTGATGACACTCTTGGGTTTTGGGTTGGTGGCAATTAGTGATCTATTGAGTTAAGCTTGTTATCTGATAGTTGTGGGGACACCAGACCTTGAGCAGAAACCCACTTCCCCTTTGGCCTGGGAGCAGGCATCTATGTATTGTTTACTGAAAACAATTCAGTGCTTTAAAGCTTGATAAGGCTCAGATAGGGCTGGCTCACTGAAATACCATGCCTTCCACACCTCCTATGGCTAGATGCCTCTTCCTGCCCCCTGTGGTGTCTCCCCGATTCTGGGGCCGGAGATTAAACCACCAGCCAGGAGGGTGAGAAGTGGAAAGAATGGTATGTAAATGGATGGCAAAAGTCCTTAAAAAGGGAAGCTCCTTTTTCTTAGAGAGACTTCTCCTGAGACTTCTGAGAGCTCTCTCCTAAGCTGACTTGGGAAGATAAAGTTTTCTAAAAGCAACCGACCGGTCTCTGTGTCATCTATCCCGACCACCTCGCTACATTCTCGGATGCAGGCCGCACTGCAGGTGCGACAATTGGAGGATCCCACCGAGATCATGAAAGCGAGGTAAGTGAGCGGGTTCGTTTCTTTTTCTGGCCAGGGAAAGATTGGGGAAAAAAAAAAAAAAAAAAAAAAGAAAAGAAAAGAAACCATGGGGAATAGTTCTGGGAAGCTTGAATTACAGTATCAAGTTAAAAAGTTACTTGAAGGACATGGGACTACAGTAAAGTTTAAAACCTTGGAAGGCTTTTTAAAATGGATTGAACGTGCGAGTCCATGGTTCATTACTGGGGGAGACTTAAATGTCCCAGATTGGAAGGATGTTCACTATGATCTTTAGAGTCAGGTGTTGGTGGCATATGCCTTTAATCCCAACACTCGAGAGACAGAGGTAGGTAGGATGGAGGCCATCCTTGTATATAGAGCAAGTTCCAGGACAGCCTCCAAAAGGATAGAGAGAAACCCAGTAAAAAAAAAAAAAAAAAAAAAAAAAAAGGAGGGTAAAATAAGAAATCTCCAGTCTTTCACCTGATCCACTGAGGTCAGAAAAGTAAAGAAAAACTGAGAGATTTAAAAGACTGGCCAACAAGTAAGGCTATAAGTAAGTATGTATTAAAAAGGGGGTACCAAGCTAGGGGTACCGGATGAAATCTCCAGGCCTTCGCCTGACAAGGTCAGGAAAGTAAGGGGACCCTGAGAGATTGCCCTCAGTTGGAGGGGGTATTGGATTAAATCTCTAGGCCCTTGCCTGAAAAAGGTCAGGAAAAAAAGGGAACCTAAGATAAGAAGTTGCCCTCAGTTGGAGGGTGGATTGGAGGATCATCCTCAATGGGAGGATAGATTAAAGATGGGTAAATTAAAAAAAAAATTGGTAAAGTTAATAAGTGAGATGTTAGTATTCAGTAAAGAAAAAGACAAAGGTATATAAAATAAAAATGTTTGGTTACATTTATATGGGGTAGGTTATTGATACAAATTTAAGGTCAATTTTGTGAGTCATCTCTAAAAACTTTTGGCAAAAGCCTGGCCTTTCCACTTTGCATCTACAGAATTACAAGGAGTGGGTATGGCTGTAGCCCCTGAGTGTAGCTCAAAACTTCTCTAATGAAGAAATGACGAGGGACATACAGGACTTTTTCAACCTTTAGTTTTAATTAAAAGATTGACTGGAGTTGTTCTGTTAAAGAAGTTTCAGTTCAACAAACTAATCATAACCTAGGCAAGGAGAGATATGTATGCATGGTCTGTGTGTATGGACGTGGCCACGTCAGTATGTATGAAGTGTGAAATGTAAATGCGTGAATGTTGACAAAAGCAACTGTTCTAATTGCCTTGGATATGATTAAAGGGATACTTAAATCCCTTCAAACAGTTAAAAACTACCTAAATCGATTTAGATATAGCCAAAAGAAACATCCAGTCAGTCGGTTAATATTTTAACAAAAAAATTCAAGTTAAGCCCTCAGAGCCAGTCAGAGAGAGAGAGAGAAAGAGAGGTTTTTTCAGGGAACTGTCCTGCCGCTTTGGCAGGCCCCTACCCCCAAAGGTGTCTGTGTAGATGCAAATTAGGCCTTGTCAGCTCAGATGCAAATGAGGCCTTGTCAGCTAGTGAGAGCTACAGGTTAGAAAAAAAAAAAAAAAAGGACTATTTGGGACATAGTATAGTTTACAATCCTTAAATGATTCTCAAAGGTACTTAATGGTTATGTCCCTTTTAAAGGACATCTACTAATACTTTAAATAGTGATCCCAATTCACCTAGATAGTTGACTAAGGAGGGTAGACAAATCCTTCTACTGTTATGGTCCAACTTCAACAGTTCAAACAAAATTTAAAAATAAAAGGGAGTAATGTCCCCAGTCTCCACATGATTCATTAAATAATCCACTCCTCATTTAAATATTTATAAAATATAAATGCCAGTGAGGAATCTGCTTCAGACAGATTCTAACATAATGAAAGTTAAATAACTATTACTCAGGCCAAATGGAAACATCCATACACTAGACAGTAGAGAAGACCCTAATTTGGGGTCGAGGGCATGTTTGTGTTTTCTTACAGGAAAAGAATAAAGCTTCAGTAGCGGTCACAACATCTGGTGAGATGCATGGAGCAGAAAAAACTGGACCTGAGACCGTGGGAGCCTGCTCAAGCCAGTTCGAGATCTCCTAAATCAGTGTTCCTGACCCTTGATGTCATCAAATCTACAGCCCGAGAAAGAAATAAAACAGTCAGTTCGAGATTTCCAGTTTCTCATCAGGCTTGCTACATCAACCTCCTGGACCCGTGAGTTTTCATCCCAAAGCCAACAAAACTGGAAGATTAGCAGCTAGCCTTTGATACACCTTAAAACAACAGAATTCATTTTGCCAGCTTTTCCCTTTGGGGGAAAAAGGACCCATTTAACATTTAGACATTGGTATGGACTGTGATGAATGGCAAAAGCCTTTTTTCAGTATTTGAACAGGACATGGTCACTTGAAATATCAGACTCGGTAGTTCCTGTTTCTGGAATCACAGTGTGTTTTTCTGGAGAAATGTGGTTTGTCCTGGTGCGACAAAAAGACTTTGACTCGGGTTGCATGTTCGGCTGATACTACTGACATTAAATCAACAGACTACATCACCACAGGAACAAATTGGTACCCTGTAAATAGTGCAACAAGCCTCTTGTTCATATTTTTTATAATGCTACATGTGTAACATCAATGATTGTACCTAATGTATCTGTGCAAGTGCACTCTCTAATGCTTTCCTAAGTAGATCTTAAAATGATTGTAAACTTTATCACTGTTTTGACCGTCAAATTGTAACTATAAATCACCCTTGTAGCAAAGAAAGGCTGGTGGTAGAATGCTAAGGCCCAGATCGGGGGATGGGCAGGTGACAGAGAGGCGCTATGTCAGTGGGGGTCCTAGGAATGGTAACAATGGCAGTAGGCGTTTTGGCTTCATGCTGAGTTCAAAGTGCCTTAGCCCATGGCAATCCCGATAGCCATAAAGCCTTATTACAAATGATTTTAAAGTTGGGGCACTTTTATGACGGGCAACTTGTGGGGAAGACCCACTCCCACCTAACAGGGGTTCAAGGTCCCCCAAAGACGGGCCAGGGAGGGTGACCCTACTTGACCTAAGACAGAAGTGCCTCATTTAAAAATAAAAAGGGGTGAATTGTGGGGACACCAGACCTTGAGCAGAAACCCACTTCCCCTTTGGCCTGGGAGCAGGCATCTATGTATTGTTTACTGAAAACAATTCAGTGCTTTAAAGCTTGATAAGGCTCAGATAGGGCTGGCTCACTGAAATACCATGCCTTCCACACCTCCTATGGCTAGATGCCTCTTCCTGCCCCCTGTGGTGTCTCCCCGATTCTGGGGCCGGAGATTAAACCACCAGCCAGGAGGGTGAGAAGTGGAAAGAATGGTATGTAAATGGATGGCAAAAGTCCTTAAAAAAGGGAAGCTCCTTTTTCTTAGAGAGACTTCTCCTGAGATTGCTTCTGAGAGCTCTCTCCTAAGCTGACTTGGGAAGATAAAGTTTTCTAAAAGCAACCGACCGGTCTCTGTGTCATCTATCCCGACCACCTCGCTACATTCTCGGATGCAGGCCGCACTGCAGGTGCGACAATAGTCAGAAGGATGTTAGGTCAGCTCAAGAGAGGTGTGATGAAATTCTATTGAGGGGACTAAAGACAGCCTAAGATCCTTTTGCTTCTTAATCTGCAGCCTTCCCATTCTCCACCATAATGGGAATTCTCAGTCACTCTACAGACTCCCCACACATGTGTGGCTTTGTCAGGGAACTTCACTCATGGTGATATTTAGTTCAGATCAAAGAAATGTCTGTTTAATTTAAAAAAAAATCACATAGCATCCATTTTCAAGCCCTTGAAAATTCAGGCCTTGAAATTTCCTGTTGTATCTTTGGTAGCTTTCCCTGGCCTCCTAATTTCATCGAGGAGTTTTAAAAGAAGGGTCTTCATATGTGGATCTTAGGGAAAAAAAGGACAAAGATTTCCACACATTCAGAATAACCCCTAGCTGGCTCTTTCCTGCTTAGAATTCCTCATCCATAGTGATGTTCCTTTTACTTGAAAATGAGAAGTCTCGGCCCCCAAGTGAAGATGTGTTTTACAATGAATCATTTTGCCCTGTTAGTAAATGAGTACTCCAAGTCCCTGCTCGGTGAAGGTTTCAGTGAGACATAAGGGGCAATCATGAACTCCCTGGGACAAGACACTGTTCCTTTGGCCTGGGGGCTTCTTAGGGACAGAGAAAAAGGAAGAAAGTCACAAGAAATTAATCTCAGGCATATACAGAATCCAGCTGTGTTTTCTTCCTCTTAATGGCTAGATATTTTTTTTTTTGAGAAATGCATTATTAGGAAGTTCTGGCACTGTGTGAAAAATTACAAGTGTACTTAACACTAGCTAAGATGGCTACACTGTCATTAGGGAATATAACCCTATGACACCATGGTCATCCATATCGTTAACCATTGACACACAAAAGAATTACTGATTTAATAACTATCTTTTATCTACAAGGATGACCCCAACTAGCAATCAAAGCAATAATGAAGAGGCTACCTTAAATGCCCTTCCCCGATAATGAGATTGATGACTACCTTATATGTTATCCTAGAGCCTTCATCCAGTGGCTGATGGAAGCAGAAGCAAACACCCACAGCTAAATGCTGAACCGAACTCCTGGAAACCAGCTGCAGAGAGGGAGTAGTGATGAGCAAAGGGGTCAATACAAGGCTGGAGAAACCCACAGAAAGAGCTGACCTGAACAAGGGGCTGTTCACAGACCCCAGATGGATAGCTGGGAAACCAGCATAGTACGGACCCAGACACCCTGTTCATGGGTGTCAGTTAGGAGGCCTGGGCAATCTATGGGGTCTCTAGCAGTGGATCAGTATTTATCCCTAGTACTTTGGGAGCCCATTCCACAGAGGGATACTCTCTCAGCCTAGACATACGGGGGGAGGGCCTAGGCCCTGCTCCAAATGATATGACAGACTTTGAAGATCTCCCATGGAAGGCCTCACCCTCCCTGGGGAGCAGAAAGGGGATGGGATAGGGCATTAGTGTGAGCAGGGGAGGAGGGGAGGGAGAGGGAACTGGCATTGAGATGTAAAACAAGCTTGTTTCTAATTTAAATTAAAAAAGAAAAAAAACTATCTTTTGAGGATCCTCAATATTTGCAGGGAGAAGGACTGGATTAGCCATGGCAATTCCTTTTAGATTTGTTTACTTTGTCATACAGGTGTTTCTTTTTCATCTATTTGTTTAAATTTCATTTTACATTTCAACCACAGTTATCCCTCCAACTCCTCCTTTGCCCCTTCCCACCCTCCAGCCCACCCTCCATTCATTCCTCCCAAAGGATAAGGCCTCCCATGGGAGTCAACAAAGCCTGGCACATTAAGTTGAGGCAGGACCAAGTCCTTTCCTCCTGCATTAAGGCTGAGCATGGCATCCTACCACAGGGAATGGGCTCCAACAATCCAGCTCATATACCTAGTCCTACTGTCAGGGCCCCTCCCACTCAGGTAGGCCAAGCTTCACAACTGTCTCCCACATGCAGAGGGCCTAGTTCGCTCCCATGGAGGCTCCACAGCTGTAGGTTTAGAGTTCATGAGTTCCATGAATTTGATTCTTTGTAGATTTCCCCTTCATGATCTTGACCTCCTTTAAAGGCTCATGTGTTCTCTACTCCCTCTCTTTGACTGGGTTCCCAGAATTTGGCCTGCTGCTTTCTTGTGGATCTCTGCATCTGGTTTCATTAATTACTAATGAAGGTTCTACGATGACAGTTGGGCTATTCACCAGGGGAAGGCTAGTTCAGGTATCCTCTCCACTATTGCTAGGTGTCTTAGCTGGGTTCATCCTTGTAGATTCTTGGGAATTATCCAAGCACCAGTTTCTCCCTAACCCCACAATGGCTCTCTCTATTAATATATCTCATTGCTCTCCCACTCCATCCCTCCCTCAACTTGACCATCCCATTTTCTCATTTCTCATCCCCTATCCCCTTACCCTTACCATCCTTTCCCCCAGTCTACCCAGGAGATCTCATCTAATTCCCCTTCCCAGGGCAATCCACATGTCCCTCTTAGGGTCCTCCTCATTACCTAGCTTCTCTGGAACTGTGGATTGTAGTCTGGTTATCCTTTGCTTTATATTTAGTATCCAATTAAGAGTGAGTACATTTTATTGGTGTTTTGTCAACATATATGTATACATACCATACATGCAGTGTCTGTGGAGATCAGAAGAGGACTCTAGACTCCCTGAACTGGAGTTACAGATGGTTGTGAGCCACTATGCGTGTGTTGGAACCTGAAACCTGTCCTCTGCAAGAGCAACAAGTGCTTTTAGTGACTGAGCCATCTCTCCATGCCCCAACCACGAAACTTCTTATAAACAGATAAAAACTAGGTTTCTAGGAAAGACAAAGCCTCCTGCCTTGACAAAGACAGAATGACCTCAGAATTCCCCAGATCAGCACATGAGCGCTGACGTCACCTCCAGGGTGTGATATCTGAATGGTGCTTCTTTGCTAAACTGGCGTCTCCAAAGGTTTTCCAGTCAGAAGTCTGGTCTTTTCTTAGGTCAACCCAGTCATGCTCCCTCTCCGTCTCAGCTCTGCTGCTTAAGGCCTCATGCTTTGTTCCTGCTGGAGTCTGCTTACTGTGGAGCGGAGGTGTGGTCTAAAATTCCCAACTTCTGTTTACGTCTGACTGGAAGCTCGTTTATCAGACTCATCACACTTTAATTAGGAAACGCAAGATGAACCTTTGAAATGGAAGCCAAATCTTGTTAAAGCCTTAATCACAGGTCTTAAAGTCCTGTAATAGCTTGTGATCTCCCTGTCTGTCTGTTTCCCTGCCTCCTGCTGTGTCCTTATGAAAAGCACATTTGATATCTGTATTTCTGTAAGATCATTGAACTGTAAGGGTTTAGATCTGGCATAAAACAGTTCAGATTGTAAGGGTCTCTCTCTCTCTCTCTTTCTCTCTCTCTCTCTGTGTAAGGAGAATGGGTTCTTGTTATACTGTGCATTGTTTAAGTTTCAAATACATGGTTTAGACACTAGGTTTAAATTCAGGCAGTTGAGTCGTGGTAGAAAGAGCTTGACAAGCCAGGATAGTTTTATGGTGAAGTCAGTCTGAGCATCATTTACTACATTTTGTTTGTCTTGTGTGAGTATAGGCACATGAGCATGTGTGAAGGCCAGGGGACAGCCTGTGGGATGGGAGTTGGTTCTCTCTTACACCATGTAGGCCCTGGTGGACTCACTGAAATAATCAGACCCGGGGGCAGGCTCATTCACCTGCTGAAGCATCACCGTGGCTCATGAGCATCATTTAATGAAATGACATGTGAGCTTGATAGAGTCTGCTTTTCTCTTTCAGTAGAATCAGGGAGACTTCAAATCTCATTCTCATGGGTCCACAAGTTCCTTCTTTCAAGGAGAGCAGGTACATTCTCCCAAGACAGGTAATGCTGAAGGTTGACTAAAGTTGTAAAGAATGTGATAAGGGGAGGGAACTGAGTTTGGGGCCCAACCAAGGCTACAGGAAAACAGGAAACATGGGCCAAGAGAGTGATGGGTTTTATCCTAGTTTTGTATTTTGCCTTTTGTAGTCAGGACTTTCTTTTGCCCATTTGTCCAGTCACATGCAGGTTACCCCCTGTTATCCTGATCTGGATTTTAAAGCACTTGAAAAACCATACTGTCCTTTATTTTGACTGTTTTTCATCAAATACAAATGCTTACAAATACACCACGGCACAGGTCAGAAATCAATTCCATCTTCCTAAAATTACTTGCATACGGTAGTCGGCTGCTCCAGGGAACAAGTTCAATATCTTGTATTTTACTCTAAGAGATTACTTGTTTATCTTCCTAATGTCTAGAACATGCTATGGGATGTTTTCTTATAAACAGAAAAACCTCACAACTGCTCACTGGGAGCAGAAGCGGGAGCTCAATTTTTAACTGTGTTCAGATATAGCACTGGGCAAGCCTGATTGGTAGATGGACTCTGTGTGCTGCTGAGTCCCAAGCCTGAGTCTTTGTGGGGCTGAGGCATCCTTGTCAAAGGATTTAGAGTCCTTGTCCCCAGACGACACAGGGCCATTGTACTGGTGGTAATTTCATCTTGCACATAGGTAGACTCGCCACCTTTTCCCCCTACACTTGTTGAGACAGGGTTTCTTGTAGTAGTGCAGGCTGACCTCAAACTCACTGTAGCCCAGGATGACACTGAGCTCAAAACCCTTCTACCCCTAGCTCCTGCACTGAGTACTGGGATTATATGCATGCACCGACATACTCAAGGCTCCCCCAACTGAACCAAGGCCCAGCCTCATGTTTTCCTCTCCTTATGAACACACAGAACAGTCATCATATAGATTCTTAGTCCCACTGATTGCTGTCTCTACTCATTGTGAGCTGTGTTTTGGTTTGATCCCAACACATACTTCAAGTATCAAAGCCATCTAATTATAATTCACATCCAAAAGGAAGTATATGATTTTAAAAGGTCATTTAATGTTCCCCTTTCACCAGAACCCAAATTGTTCCTTTGCATATATTTCCTTTTGGAATTTTGGGAGGGTAGATTTATTCCAGAATCATGTGGATTCCCAAATTCTTGGATACTCAAGTCCATCATAGCAAGGAATGAAGTGTTTATGATTCATGTGTGCTCTACAGCTCCTTAATGTTGTGTGTTACATTATTTAGAGGGCAGGTAAAGTTAGCATATCTTCCATAAGATATTCTCCCAGTATTTTTTTTAATCTGAAGTTGATGCAAATCTCATAAGTACAGAAGACCAATTCTATAGTTCAGTGAGTGGAGCTGCAATCCTTATGGCTTAAATGTATTTACTCTTCCATCCACCCAATGGATAGCAAACCTGGCATAAATTAGCACTGTGGTGGAAGCTGGAATGTACTAGCAAACAAGGCAATCAGCTTCACCCGGTTATAAAGGTCAAATTTTATTGTAAGAAAGACAAAAAAGTGAATAAATCACTAATAAGTAGTAAGGAGCTTTAAGAAGGCAAAAAAATAATCTCACGGTAATTGCCATGAAAGAGATAAATTGGATGGTACAGAGATGGAGCAGAGTTGCTGTAGTGGATAGGAGGGCTAGAGAAGATTTTCCTGAGAAGACTTAAAGAACATTTGAGCTTGGAGTAGACCATGCAGAGCTCTAATGAGGGTCTCTACAACAACACGGAAGAGACTGGAGTGGGAAGTGCTGGGTGTTGGAAAAGCAGCAAAGAGGGTTGGAGGGAACAATAGCAGACAAGGAGAACCGAGCAGGTTGCTCCACTGATTGGTTGTGTAACTGGGTATCTCTTAGCCAGTATGTTGTTTTTGCCTTTCTGTGGGGGACAATGACAATCCTACTACGCATTGTCTGAGAGACATTTAATGCACTAATATTTGCAAAACATTTGGATTGGTGTCCAGAATCCATCAAGCACCATAGAAGTGTTTTCTAGATATATTTTCCCAGTATTAGACCAAGAAGCCCATGTGATTATATTTATGCCCAGTAACAATGTTGATTCATTGACAATGACATCACAATGTCAAGGGCATCATGAGGAAGTGAAATTGGCTGAAATGCAGATCTAGTTCAATATCCTCATCTTAGGGAAGAAATTGATCCTGTCTTGGAGATTTCATTTAAATTATTCATTAAATGTAGCATTTGAGACAATGTTCTTGCTGTAAGACAGTCACACATAGCTACCAAAGTTAAACTCTTCTAGATGTCTTCTTGGATGCCAACATCTGACCCTGCTGACATTTGTTTACCTGTTCGTATACATAACTCATATATGAAAATATAGAGATAAACTAAAAAAAACTTATGTGTATGTGTGCAAACCTTCATGAGTATCTGTGTACCATGTATATACAGGAAAAGGGCATTAGAGCTACTAAAACTGGGGTTACAGGCAGTTATAGGCTTCCATCTGGGTACTGGGAAACCAAACCAGGTCTTTTGCAAGAGCCGTTTGGACCCTTAACTCCTGAGCCATCACTTCAGTCCCATAGCTTTAGTTTAAATGATGTAAAAAATACATAAGGTTTTTAAACATAGAGTTAACTTTTATTCCTAACTACACTTTAAACATTTGTCTTATAGACACAGAACAATTTAGTCCTCACCCTGCATCAAGGAAACTTCTCTTAGCAACAGACAGAGGCCATTACAGAAACCACGACCAATCAAAATGCAGAGTTACGGAGCCCGGCTCCAATGCATACTTCTACAAAACAAATTCTGCACCCCAGGATCAGGGATCATTGCAGAATAGGGGAAGAAAGATTGTAAGAGCCTGGGGAGCTTAGAGTTTGCAATGAGATATGTCTCCTAGGAATGTCAGAAGCTACAACCATAAAGTGTCACCAACATGACTGCCTAAACTTGAGTTGAAGGAGACAATAATAGGCATACTGATGTGGATGGAGGAAGGTCAGGAGGCTTCAGTTACACATGAGAGCAGACAAACTGGTTTTCCAATACCAAATGGTCAGTCTTGAAAACATACAAAGTGACATTTTACAGACTGAGCAAGTTGTACTTATGTTCAGTCATAGGATGTGTATATCTGTGTTATAACAATTAATGAAAAATTAGGCCATAAATTTGAATGAGAGCAAGGAGAGTTTGGAGGCAGGTAACAGAACAGGGGGAGATGATGTAATAGACAGGTAGACCAGTGGAATCGAACTGAACACTCTGATATCAACCCACACACCTACAGATACCTGATTTTTGACAAAGAAGCTAAAATTATACAATGGAAAAAAGAAAGCATCTTCAGCAAATGGTGCTGGCATAACGTAGATGCTGGCATGTGGAAGACTGAAGATAGATCCATGTCTATCACCATGCACAAAACTTAAGTCCAAATGGATCAAAGGCCTCAACATCAATCCAGCCACACCGAACCTCTTAGACGAAACAAGTGGAAGGTACCCTTGAATGAATTGGTACAGGAGACAGCTTCCTGAGCACAACACCAGTAGCACAGACACTGAGATTGGCAATTAACAAATGGAACCTCCTGAAACTGAGAAGCTTCTGTAAGGCAAAAGACACAGTCAACAAGACAAAAAGGAAGCCCACCAAATGGGAAAAGATATTCACTAACCCCACATCTGACAGTGGGCTGAGCTCCAAAATTTACAAAGAATTCAAGAAGCAAGTCTCCAAAACACCAAAGGATCCAATTAAAAAGTGGGGTACAGAACTAAATAGAGAATTCTCAGTAGAGCAGTGTAAAATGGCTGAGAGACACTTAAGAAAGTGCTCAACATCCTTAGTCATTAGGGAAATGCAAATCAAAACAACTCTGAGATACCATCTTATTCCTGTCAGATTGGCTAAAATCAAAAACACCAATGACAATTTATGCTGGAGAAGATGTGGAGAGGGGTGAACAGTCCTCCATTGCTGGTGGGAGTGCCAACTCATACAGCCACTTTGGAAATCAGTATGGAGATTCCTCAGGAAAATAGGAATCAGTCTACCAAAAGATCCAACAATTCCACTCTTAAGCATATACCCAAAAGATGCACATTCATACAACAAGGACATTTGTTCCACTATGTTCATAGCAGCATTTTTGTAAAAGCTAGATCCTAGAAGCAACCTAGATGTCCCTCAACTGAAGAGTGAATAGAGAAAATATGGTACATTTACACAATGGAGCACTACTCAGAGGAAAAAAAACTGGAATCTTGAAGTTTACAGGCAAATGGATGGAACTAGAAGAAACTATCCTGAGTGAGGTAACTCAGTCACAAAAAGACAAACATGAACCTTCATCCAGTGACTGATGGAAGCAGAGGCAGATAAACACTGAACTGAACTCCTAGAAACCAGTTGCAGAGAGGGAGGACTGATGAGCAAAGGGGTCAAGACCGGGAGAGTGAAACCCACAGAAACAGCTGACCTGGACAAGGGGGAGCTCGCGGACCCAAGACTGATGGCTGAGACCAGCATGAGACTGATCCAGAGTCCCTAAATGTGGGTGTCAGTGAAGAGGCCTCGGCATTCTTTGGGACCTCTGGCACTAGATCAGTATTTATCCCTTGCATCCAAATGGACTTTGAGAGCCAATTCCACATGGAGGAGATTCTCTTTCAGCCTGGAAACATGGGGGAGGGCCTAGGCCCTGCCCCGCATGATATGACAGACTTTGGAGATCCCCCATGAAGAGCCTCATTCTCCCTGGAGAGTGGAGTGGGGATTGGGTGGGCAGCTTGGGGGGATTGTTGGGGGTAGGGGAGAAGGGGAGGGAGAGGGAGCTGGGATTGACATGTGAAGCAAACTTGTTTCTAATCTAAATGAAAAAAGAAAGTTGTGTTAAATACATGAGACATAAACATTTTGCATATCAATGTTAATAAATGACATTAAATTATTTATTCCTTCATTTAATATGTATTGATTGGTGTTTTGCCTTTATGTATGTGTGCATGCAGTGCCCATAAAAGCCAGGGAAGGAGCTGGGCCCGCTGAGGTTAGAGGTATAGATGGTTATGATCCACCATGTGGGTGCTGTGAGCCGTGTGGGTGTTGAGATCAAACACAGGTCCTCTGGAAGAGCAGCCAGTGCTCTAACCACTGAGCCATCTCTCAA
The DNA here is from genome assembly GCF_017639785.1 of Mesocricetus auratus. Classification (NCBI taxonomy): domain Eukaryota; kingdom Metazoa; phylum Chordata; class Mammalia; order Rodentia; family Cricetidae; genus Mesocricetus; species Mesocricetus auratus. The sequence continues at coordinate 161,907,997 of NW_024429266.1, forward strand.
GCCTCATGGTGGCCTTAAGAACTATGAACTTCGGTGTCCCTTTAGAAAGCCTTATTCTTAAACTTATTAATTTTCACTTATAATTTCATTTTAACTTTGTATTGTTATCCTCATGTTCACGAATATTTTCTTCAGCATTATATGTTGTTTCTTCCTTTATCCTCAGTTTGGTATTTAACGGGGTTACAAATAGTTTGGGAATCTTCCCTATTAGCAGACTTTAAATCCCTCCTCCTGTATTTTTGTTTCATTGTTTCAGGAAAACCGAGTCTCTGAAATACTTGATCTCAACTGCCAGTTGCCATAACATGGTCCCAAGTGTATCAGCCAGCGACACAGGGCTTTAGCACTTTCTCGTTGCTTAGGAATCAGAACGATCCTTTCACTTGGGAAGAAAGAGACCCCTCGATCAGGAGCACAGATCATCAGCCATTGCTCTGTGATAGCCCCCGGAGGGTTCCGGGCTGGCCCAAATGAGGCATTAGCCTAATGAATTATGGAAGCAGGTTACCTCTTTAAATAAAGCCCTGCCTGTGAGGACTGCAATCTGCTTAGTCTCTTATCTGTTTGCCTTCCTTCATAATTTGAGGGGTGCTCAGATGTGGCTGGGTAAATAACAGCAATGTGATTTTTAATCAGACACCTGTCCATCCTATCGCAACTGTTAGGCTTCACATGGCTCCCGCTGCATATGGGGCGGTGCTGGCAGCCACACACAGCCTAGCAACCCTTTAATGGCCGAAAGATGTGAGGAATGTCCCACAGCATCCTGGATGCTAGAAGCCCTCATCTCCCACAGGTCAGTTTGTAGTTTAGCCCACATCTGCGTTGCATGTGACAAGGAGTATGGCTGCGCAAAGTTGTTAGGGGCTGATGGGAGGGCTCTGTTTCCATGGCAGGGCTTGTTTGTAGAACATTTGGTCTAACCTTCTGTGTGTTTAGTGACGCTGATTGCCAGAGCAAGTACTATTGTTACTCTTTGTGTGTGATTGTGTGTGTGTGTGCTTACATGTGTTCTTCACCTTAATTTTTGAGATAAGATTCTTTTATTTAACTGGTTTAGCTGGATTAGCTGGCTACCAAGCCCCAGAGAGTCTCCTGCCTCTGTCTCCCTAGCCTTGGAATACAAGTGTGTACATAAAAACAACTAAAACAATAAAAATAACAACAACAGAAACCCCAAAACAATCAAAAGAAGCACTGCATTTTGTGATCAGTAGCAATTTTAGGGAACTCAAATTCAGATTCAAATTTTAGTACTTATAGGTATCCTCTTTGTACCAAAGTGTGAATTATTCATTTACGTATTGTCGAAGAATGCTTTCCCACCCAGCAGGGATGGAAACTGCTCTGTGTGTAGGAAAATAGTACACAGTGGGCACTTACTATCTGGCTCCTGGTAGAAGACCTGCCTCTTGGTCATGGTACAATGACCTCCGTCAGGCAGTGGGTATGCTCACCACGAATCACAGTAGCGACCACCTTTTTTATTTTCCTAATGCACACGAGAATTCAAACCCAAACACGTATGCCAGAAGACAATGTTGGGTGTCTTCTTCAAGAGTGCCATCCATCTCCTTTGAGACAAGGTCTTTGATTGGCCTGGAGCTTACAGATTAGGCCATGTTGGCTGGGCATCAAGTCCTCCTGGAATGTACCAGCAGGGTGGGAGGTTTTGCATGGGTTCTGGAAATTAAACTCAGGTCCTGGGGCTTGCTGATTGGGCATCTCCATGACCCACAGTGGTGGGCACTTGTGTCAACCCCCCCACAATGAACGCCAGAAATTGTGTGGGGGTGTCTAACCCAACTCCAACCCTTTGAACCAGGCATTATTGTGGCTCAACCCCTCTTTCTATAGGATGAAACCGAACAGCATGGGGGCACTCTTGTAGGCTCTCTCATGGCCTGCATTTGACAGAACGAGGACAGAGCGAGTCAAATGGTGGCTGGAGGCTGACTGGGTCCTCGGCTCCTGTACACTGTGTTCTCCCCGAGCAAGGATTTAGTGGCCACACAAGGGGCTGCTGAGTTCTACACAGGCAGCTTCATGCATTCTTCTAGTGAGGCTGCTACCTTTGGTGACTGAGAGTTCAGCCTCGTGCCAGCTGTGTTTTTGGCCTGTGTAACTAGTTCCCCTCCTTCCTTCCTTCCTTCCCAGGAGGTCTGCCTCTCTGTGGCCCATCCAGCCATCCACCTACCCATCCCAAGGATGGGATGCTGCCTGTAATGACCTCATTTGCATCAGGGAGTGGGAAGATTTAGTTCAAAATCAAGGGAGCTGAGGCGTATTCCAGGCACCTCTTAAGCTGCGCTAAAGCAGGTCTTGGTAATGCCCCTTCTCTCTCTGGAACCCGAGAATTCAAATCCCAGCCGGGCCCCACTGCTTTCAAGTCAGATAAACAGAAGCTCCTCTGGTGGCTGTGGGAATCGTTTTGATGGTCTCACAAGGTGAGGGCCCCTCCTTTTCCTTTGAAGGCATTGCTGTTTAGGAGCCAAGTCCCTGCTAGAATAAATTTAGTCGGTGTTTCTCACAGCACTGGTGTTTCTCACAGCACTGGTGTTTCTCACAGCACTGGTGTTTCTCACAGCACTGGTGTTTCTCACAGCACTGGTGTTTCTCACAGCACTGGTGTTTCTCACAGCACTGGTGTTTCTCACAGCACTGGTGTTTCTCACAGCACTGGTGTTTCTCACAGCACTGGTGTTTCTCACAGCACTGGTGTTTCTCACAGCACTGGTGTTTCTCACAGCACTGGTGCTTACCCTATGGAGCATAAGTGGGGAGTGCTGTGGAGTGTGAGGGAAGGGTCCTCAGAATGTCCTTCCTTCCACAAGTCTCTCCATTGCCTGCTACCCACCCCGCAGCACCATCCACCCCAAATCAGCGTGCTGTAAGAGCTCACTGTCCAAAACATCCTCCTTGCTTTCTTTTGTGTGCGATTTGCTCTTATTTTTTTAAAAATGTTAGCCCCTTTGAAAAACACACACTGGAGAGCGACAGAGCAAAGAATCTGTGTGAGGAAATTTTGTGGGGCTCTGGTTGTAGGGAGGTGAGGCAGTGAGCATTTCAACTAGGAGACAAAATATTTGAAAGGAAACTCAAAGGAGAGGCGGGGCGCGAAGCTGCGGTTGCTGTCTGCTCACATTCGCATTAGTTTGGGTGAACAGACACTGATTCAGGAGCAGAGACTGGGCATGGTTGGGGAAGACTCCCAGATAATTTGGGATTTGCTTTGAAATGAGAAAAGATTTTACCAAAGAGAATTGGGGATGGATTAGTCACAGAAAATGAGGAAAATCACTCAAGAAGGAAAAAGAAAAGTGTAAAGCATGCTCAGATTTCTTCATGCAACTGGTTAAAGCATACACCTTGTATGGTCAAACCAGAGTACACAGGGCCCATCTGGTTTCTGCTGACTCTGTCACATAAAGTTTTACTGGAGCACAGTCACAGTCACTGTTTTCATGTTGTTTGTGGTTGCTGTTATAGCCTGACAAGGTTGCAAGTTATAAGTGGAACCAAATAACCCTGTTGCTTTATATTTACTCCCTTACTGGGAGATCTGCCTACCCACTGGTATCAATAAAGATATAGGAGATGAATTCAAGCAGCCAACAAACATATAAAAAATAACATGTTCCAGTCACCAGAGAAATGCAAATTAAAACTGCTTTAAGATTCCATCTCACCTTGAGCAGGATGGCCTTGACTAATAAAATATAAATAATAGGGCAGGACAGACTAAGGGGACCTGGCGCCAATGGCCAAGCTTGATGAGCAGAGTCCCATCAGCCTGGAGAGGAAGGAGAAAGCTGACTGCCACAAGTGATCCTTCACATGTCACACACACACACACACTCACACTCACTCACACTCACACACACACTCACACTCTCACACTCACACACACTCACTCACACACACTCACACACTCACACACACACTCACACTCTCACACACACTCACACTCACACACTCACACTCACACACTCACACTCACACACACTCACACACTCACACTCACACACACTCACACACACACTCACACACAGACACACACTCACACTCACACACACTCACACTCACACACACACTCACACTCTCACACACACACTCACTCACACTCACACACACGCGCACACACTCACACTCACACACACGCACACACACTCACACTCACACACACACTCACACACACACACTCACACACTCACTCACACTCACACACACTCACACTCACACACACACTCACACACACACACTCACACACTCACACACACACTCACACACACACACACTCACACTCACACACACACACACAGTAATATTTTTTAAAAAGAGAAAACAACAGGAAATGCTTTGTGAGGATGAGGATGAAAGGGACATCTTTGGACACTGCTGGTGTTTGTAATGGCAGCTGGTCCAGCCTCCATGGAAATCAGGATGGAGGCTCTTCAGAAAAACTAAAAGCAGGTCTCCTATGATCTAGTTGTACCTGGTTAGTTCCCAGAAAGCTTCCAAGTCAACCCATCCTTGAGGTACTTGAACATAAGTATTAATGGTAAAACTCATCACAGCAGCTGGTTATATTACCAATCCAGGTGTTCATCAACAAGGGGACAGATCTGAAAATATGGCATGTATACACATTAGATTTCTTTATCCATAAGGAAAAAGTGAGTTATGTTGTTTGCTGGAGAATGGCTGTGCCCTGGGATAATCATATTAGTGGACTAAGTCAGTGCCAGAAAGACAAATTCTGTTTTCTCTGATTTGTGGTCTGAGGTTTTGTATAGATATACACAATCCTACATGTACAGATGGCAGGAAAGTGAGTTGAGCTGTCTGTGGGACAAAGGGATTGACCGGAGGAGAGAGGCAAGAGGGCGAATGAAGAAAGTAGTGGGTGATGGGGGCTGTGGTGGTTCGGATGAAGTGGCCCCTGTAGGCTCGCGTAGCTGAACACTTGGTCCCTGGTTGGTAGCCCTGTTTGGGGGAGGTGGAAACTTGCTGGAGGAAGCCCATCATTAGTGAGGGTTGTGAGAGCCTACAGTCTCACTCCATTTCCAGTTTGCCCCTCCTTCATGCTTTCAGTTCAAGCTTCCCTGCTTTGCCTCCCTCTGGAACCATAGGCCAGAACAAACTCTTTCTCCCATGAGTTGCTTTTGATCATGGCATTTTATCACAGCAACAGAAAAGTAACTAGCACAGAGACTATGCTCAAAGCACGTTATATGCTTGCATGAAAATGCCGTTTGAAACTTTGATTCAAGCAGTAAAATAGTTGTACATGATAACTAAACAGGAAGGAAAGATGAGACAGGCAGAAAGGAGAAAGCTTAGAAGAGGAGAAGAGAGAGGGAGTTTGTCTAGGGGCATGCAGGGCCTCTCAGGTTTGCTTGGGTACAGGGAGTGCTGCCGTTCAAGTTGGTCCTCTCCCCTTTCCCACCCATTGCTCGCAGCCTTTGACAGTTCTTCTTTCTATGGGACCAGAGAGTCCCAGGATAAGCACTGTCAGCCGCAGAAGCCCTAGGATAGCTGATTGCCCTGAAGACTTCAGAGTAATACAAAATTCAAAAGGAAAAAATTTGAAACTCCACAGAGCCTCAGCGTGCATGAATAAGTGGTGCGTGTGGCCCGGAGGCCAATGCATTAGCATCCTACCTTAGAAGTTCTGTGTTAACACTCAACACCAGAACAGCTCATCACACTGAATTTAGCCTTTCCCCAAATTCTGCTGCTACAGGACTTCTCAGAGCCTTTACTACGTCTCATAGAGTCCTGAGAGAGAACAGTATGATGACATGGTTCTCACCGCCTTCTCCTTTCTCTCTCTCTTTTTAATAAAGCATGTGGTTTATGAATGCAGTGACCTAGATATTAGCTTGTGATCAATATATACATTTAGAGGTAAACATAATCTCAAAGGTCACACAGCTCCATGCTCTCACAGTAATGCCGCGAGCCAACGTCTCGGCGACCTTATAAAGTCACCTTTAGGCCTGAGAACCTGTGTTCCAGACATTAATGTTGCTCAGACATTTGTCTGTGGAGTTTGGGCTTAGAGACATTATAATTGCAATTTATAATCACATCCAAGCCTCAAAAATCTCAGCTACCATTGGCCCCCAAATTTCCTCCTTCCCATGGGGGTGATGACAAAAGGGGGAGAAAACAATAAAGCTTTGTAATTGGACTCCAAAAGGTCAGCTGCTAAGAAAGAGAAATGGACCTGTGTGGTTCCTAGATGGTCTTGGATGAGGAGTGTGGGTTAAAAAACACCCTGTGGTTTTGAGGCAGCATCAAATCAGGCCTAATTGCTTTAAGTTGGGGTTTACAAACTAGCAGTTGGCACAGGGCCCCATCTGCTACAATAAACTCCTCACTCCATGGTGTCCTCTGCATAGGAAGAGGCCCCACTAACTTCCCCAGCAATGCCATCATTTCAGTGTGAGCTTTGCTTCTTCTAGGACGAGTTTTGCAGACAAGGTTGTCACAGGGATTTGAGATTTTGCTAGGGTTCATACAAGGCCCTGGGATAAATCCAATGTGTTTTACAACAGAGCCTCTGTATGTGTGTGCATGCACATGTGTATGTTTGTGTTTATGTGCATGTGTTTATATGCCCATATGTATGTACATGTCTCAGTGTGAATTTGTGTATGTGTATGTGTCTATGTGTATGCATGTGTATGTACATGATTATGTGTGTGTTTGTGTGTATGTGTATGTATGTGTCTGTGTGTATATGTATATACATGTCTCTGTGTAGTGTGTGTGTATGTGTCTGTGTGTCAGTGCCTGTCTCTCAGTGTGTATATGTGTGTATGCGTACCTGTGCGTGTATATGTATGAGTCTGTAGGTTGGGGCTGGGGAGTCACATGACATAGCACACATGTGGAGGTCAGAGGGCTACTTCAGGTGTTGTTCCTCATGTCCCACCTTACTTGAGACAGGGTCTCTCTTGTCCACTGTGCTGTATTCCAGGATACTTGGCCCATGAGACTCTGGGGGTTCCCCTGCCTCCATCCCTAATCTTCCCGTAGGGGTGCACTGGACTTACCATGTGTGTGGTAGGGACCAGCTTTTATGTGCTGTGTTTATGTGTATGTATGTGTCTGTGTGTATATGTATATACATGTCTCTGTGTAGGGTGTGTGTATGTGTATACACATCTCTCTGTGTGTTGTGTGTATATTTGTGTGTATGTGCATATACATGTCTTTCTGTGTATAGTGTGTGTGTATATGTGATGAACTCTGGTCATCAACCTCGTGCAGCAAGAACACTACCCACTAAGCCATATTCTCAACCCCCAGAGAGCCATTTTAAGTGCCTTTGTATTGAAGTATAATATTGCACATATCTATAGAGAATAGCACACGTGTTCTGGCCACACATCCCAATTCACCATCTGACAGTACCACAGAAACAGTCTCCATGACTATGCCCCCGCCCTGTGTGTGTGTGTGTGTGTGTGATCCTCTCTCTCTCTCTCTCTCTCTCTCTCTCTCTCTCTCTCTCTCTCTCTCTCTCTCTCTCCTCTGTGTGTGTGTGTGCACACACAGAAGCCAGAGGACAGCCTTGGGTAGTGTTCCTCCGCATGCTGTCCATCTTAGTTCTTGAAACAGTGCCTCTCACTGAACCTGGGACTCACCACTTTGACTAGACTGACTGGTCAGTGAGCTCCAAGAATTCACCTAACTCCATCTCCCCAGCCAAGGATTTGCAAGCATGTTACCATAACCAGCTTAAAAAAATGTCCTTGGTGGGCAATGAGCTCAGGTCCTCATGATTATATGGTGATCACTGACTTAACTGTCTCTTCAAACCCTGTCAGTATCAATTCTGACAATGTGTCATGTATTAAAGCAAAAATCACTACACATTATTAGTTGGGTATCTGGTGTTTTGTCATAAGATACAATTTAACCAGTCAGCTCTCTGGATCCATTCCATTTCAGGTTCTGTCCCCCAGAAAGGGTGCTACTCCCTTTTGAGGAGGACAGACAACCCATCCTTCACATGAAGCCGCTGTTCAGTGAGAGAGCTGTTGGGGAACAGTAAATGGCAGAGAAGTGACCATCACTTCTACTGATGCTCACTCTGGACTGAGCCCTGAGCATACATTTCAAACAGCCCTAAGCATTGGTGCACAGAAAGCCACGGTGACAGGCCACATTGCAACTGAGGCTGGAAGTGACATTTTCCCACATGTCCTGCTGAGTTAGGTACCCAGCCAAGATCTCAGGTCCTCCATTTTGACACTTCTTTGCTTCCCTTTGTTAGAGGCAAGTGATCTTTTTTTTGAAAGACCCCCATCTCTCTTCATATACACATATATAATCTTCTGACTGCTTGTAGCATTCTGCAAACAAAAACATCATGTTTAGGCTGTAGACACACACCAATGATCTCATTGCATAGCTCCCTGTCAGTGTGGAGGAAAAGCAATCCAAGTTGAATGTGGAATGAATTACCTTCAAATGGCTATGCTTTGCAATGTCCCACTGTAATCTGGGATATTGCAAGCGGCTTAATGTGCTGGGTGATGACACGTATGACCATTATGTGGCTCTCCCTCATTGAATGCATTGGGCACAGCCCAAATCGTAAATCTGCCAGCAGACAAAACATAAAATTTACATGCAAGATCAAATCTCCCCTGTCCTGATTTTTACACAAGGGTCACCAGTGGGTAGTAAATTAAGATTCAGAATAAAAGTTACCTGCAGGTGCTAAATCACTAGACCATGTCAGGCTCGTAGAATTTTCTTTTGTTAATAATGCTAGCATTTGTTATCAGCGCCTGTGCATATATAAATGCTGGGTCGATGTTTGTGTAAGGAAAGGTGCCCTTTGTCCCTCCGAGATTTTGGATTTCATTTGTCAAATGGAATCACACTGTTTACCCAAACAGCAGAATATGTGGTCCCAAGATTTGGGTTTGAAAGCTAAACATAGGCAAACGGGTATGCTTGGCTGGTCTGTGGTACTAATAAATCTCTGGTTGCCAAGAAATTACACATATATTTTAATTTCATTAGCTTTCAAGAAATATTTATGGAACACCTGCTGCCAGATACCAGGCTCAGCACTTGCAGTGTGAATCTGATCAGGACCATTCCAGGAGAAATAAAGGGAGTGGAGAAGACTCAGTCGGGCGCTAGGGCCAGACTCACAGCTCCATGTGTATTGCAAGCAGTCTCATGTAAACCGGGTGATTAAAAATCCCAGAAACCACAGAGAAGTGCTGAACACCGGTGAGGCACAGTCCAGTCTGACAAGGAGGTCCCCAGAATCTGCTGGCATTGCTACCTCAATCACCCCTTGACATCCAAGGGCAGAAAGTGGCACCTTCCTGATGTCTTACACAAGTCTGGGCGTTGGGGGACAATGTATAAAGAATGGTACATGACCCAAAGATGTGGGGATTGGTTAAGTAGCCTAGAAACATTCTAGCCAGAGTCAGAGACCGTTTGCAGGGTGGGAAATGTGACAGGGCTGTGGAAATATTGTGGAAGCTTCACACAGGTTTTAATGCTCACAAGTGATCCTTGCCCCCCCCCCAGTCATTCAACTAAAAGGGTTCACAGAGTCGCTAAGTCCTCATCATTGCTCTGAGGTGTAAGTTCTGTAAGCCTTTGCAGTGGTAACATAATACCCTGAGAAGGCACAACGCTGCAAAATCACAAAGTACTCTTGAGTATATTTCATTCATGACCCCAGTGGCCATACGCTTGTAAGTGTAAGAATTCAGTATCGTTGAAAATGAAGCAATGAGGAATGTTCCTCATGTCTGCTTCATCCTCCTATAAAACTACTCCCTCTTCCCCCAGCACCATCACCCATCACCACTCATCATTTGCAGTGCTGGGGTAAGTCCTCGGGACCTTGTTCATACTAAGCAAGTCTCTACTTCTAGGTTATACCCCAGCTCGAAACACTCTTGTTCTTGTTAGCAGAGCTTTACCCATGATGAAAGGTAAGTAGGAAGTGGTGCTCTTTCCCTCCGCATCACAACTTGCCCTGGCCCTACCTTAGGAAACCCAGTGTGTGCGTGGAATGACTGGTGTGCTTCTCGGGGTGTTTTGCTGATAGGAGAATGAAGACATTTGCATTTCATTGTCTTTGTGTATGACCTTTAACTCTACCCTTGATAGAGAGCAGGCTCCTAAGGGTGGGGGGAATAGAGTGAGAACTTTCTCCCCATTGAAGTTAAAGCTGGGAGGGGGCAGTTTATGGAAGGCAGAAGGGTAAGGAATATAGGCACTTTTAGCCAAGTCCCATGATGCCAGACTGTCATTGAGGACACAGCAGGAGGCTCCAGTCTGATAAGAGCTCCCATGACTGTAATAATAATAAAAGTGAACAATCATAACAAAATCCACTAATGGTTACTTAGAGATTATTACTTCCCAGCCCCTATGCCAAAGCTGTATATCACTACCTTATTTTGCTTTGTTTCTTCATAGGGGTGAAGACAAATAGGCGTTCCTTTTCCCTAGATAGTCATGCTATTCTTTTTGCATATCTTTACAGATATATCTTATGCATGTGCAAGCAGATATTTGTGTTTATTCTTTCCCTCAGCCTTTATGTTTTAACTACAAACACATTCCTGGTCCATACCCAGCACTTTCACTTAGCGATATACTATTTAACAGAATTCGTGGTTCCTTTAAGACAAGAAGGACTTGTCTATTTCTGGTTATTTGGGAGAAGATAGCATTACACCATAGTGTAGAGATTACAGTGTATTTAGTCTTCTACTGAGAACCATTCAGAGTGCAACCATTTGATCACAAACACGAATGATGCTGTAATGAAAATCTGCAAGTTATAGCCATTCTCTGGAATCTGTGAGAAGTCAGTTCAGGATCCCTGTAGATACCAAACTTGGTGGATGCTTAAGTCTTGTATACAAAATAGTACAGTATTTTCACAGAGCTTACACACTTCCTCCTGTGAACTATCCATCATCCCAGGATGAGTTATCACCTAGAACAATGTATGTCTTAGAGTAGTAATTGTCACAGTGCTCATGAATAGTAATCATACAAGGTCTGCACATGTTTGTCACTGATAGTTTATGTACCAGATACTTTTGACCCCAGGTTGGTACAGTCTGTGAATTGGGATCCTGTGGACAGCAGGCCCAGCTTATACATTTGTAGAGCGGTATTTTAGGTGTGGAATTGCCAAGCCACTGGCAAGTCACTGGGTATGTGTCATTTTGGTAAGCAAGTGCCAGATGGCTCCACGTGGTGTTTGTATTCACTTAGCCTACTGCTTTTCCTGTGTCATGTTGTGTATCATCTCTCTCCCCCACCATGGTTACCTAAAGTTTGCATTCTTGTTAATAAGCTAGTTAAAACTCTTACCTTAGGGACTGAGAAGAAGCCTCATTCACTTAAGTACTTCTGTGTAAGCATGCAATCCCGAGTGTCTCTCTCTCTCTCTCTCTCTCTCTCTCTCTCTCTCTCTCTCTCTCTCGCTCTCTCTCTCTCTCTCTCTCTCTCTCTCTCATACACACACACACACACCAATGTGTAACATGAATACTCCACAAACACCACACATGTGCACATGCATACACACGCACGCGTGCACGCGTGCACGCACGCGCACACACACATACACACACACACACACCCTACATTACTGTAGCTACAATTGACCTATTTGTGTGTGTTTGACCATTGGCATTTATATTTTCTTTCTATTTTGTGTGTATGCATGTGTGTTAATTTTTGGGGCGTTGTTCTTCATGAGAGACATTAACCTTTTGTCTGTGGTATTTCTGGAATCTCCCCAGTTTGTTAAGTGTTTAGACTTCATGTGTGCGCTTTAACTGTGCTGATCATCAGGAGCGTTGTATCAAATCTTTTTTTTTTTTTTTGTGGTTTATATCGTGTCATTCCACATCCCTTTAGGATGTTATAAAAACCAAATTCTAACTTATAAGAACATTTCTGCAGTTTAATTTTAATGTTTCCATCTTTGATTCACTCTAGTTTATTCTGGTATACATACAACACAGGCGTGTGTATTCATTTCTCACGTATACTCCTGTTGTCCTAACATCATTTAGTGAAATGGGTCTTTCTCACCCACTAGAAATGCATTTATTGTATATCACGATTTCCCTGAAGCTATATGACAGTCATCTGAATTCGTCATTGACCTCCCGTTGCATAGATGAGGAAACTGAGTCTCAGGGAGATAACGTAATGGAAGAGACTCATTGATTCTGGGTCTGTACCAGTGGCAACTATACTGTTTTGCTTCTCCCAATGCTAATTCTAGAAGTTTCTATCAGGAGCTTCTTTCTGACTTCTCTAGTGCAATGCCCATAACCTGTGATTTGAATGTGAAATGTCCCCATAGGTTCCCATGTTGAAATGCCAGCTGGGAATGCTGTGTAACCTTAGGAAGATTGAGCCTTCCTGAAGGAACTAGGTCACTGGGGGTGGGTCTTGAAGATTTACACACCACCCTACTTCCTGTTTACCGTCAGCTTCCTGAATGTGACTGTAATGTGACCAGCTAGCCTCCTGTTCCTGTGGCCATATTCCCCTGCCATGACAGACTATTCCTCTGAGCCCTTTCTCCCTTAAGCTGCCTTTGTCAGGGTATCTTATCACAGTAGTGAGAACATAACGGAGGCAGACTGCTACTGTGGCTCAGATGTCTCTGCCAATGTAATGCTGGCTACTCTATTGACTACTCTCTCAGCCCTTACTGGGTTCAAATTCAGGCGCCAGAGCCCATGTTAGCTTCATATATAGGCATCTCTACACATCTGTGCCACAAGTGCCAGCAGGCACCATAGCAGTGACTGAATAGAACTGTTGAGACTTTGCCCATTTCAACTTCATAACAACAACAACAACAGCAACATCACACCTTCTTGACCAAAGTGGGGACCTGGTCACACACCTTGGCTGCACTTTGTTATGTCTGGTAAAGTGGGTTATATGCACTGAGGTGTTATGCTCATTTCTTATTTTCTCTTACAATTGAATAACCTCTATTTTGGGTTTTAAGTATTTCTTTAAAAATGTGATAATACAAAACATGAAGTAGCCAGTGCCCCTAATCCCACCTCTCTGAAATAAACATTGTAATGTTAGGTATGCTTTCTCCCAAGTTTGTTTTAAAAACAGATACATATATGCACAACTATGAGATGCTATTTCATATAGTGTTTTACCTTTTTATTGCAAACACTACTGATTTATTTTGTGTTTGTATGTTTAGATCTGTATCTTCCTCTTCCTCCATGGTTCTAGTGATGGAACTCAAGGCCTTGTTTTTGCTAGGCCGTCAGTCACTCTACAAATGAGCTGTGCCTCAGTCGTAGATCTACTTAGAAAAATAACTGTGACTTTCATAATGCACTTAGTCTTCCTATTAATAGACACTGTAGAGTTTTTCAATTGTTTTTGGTTATTGGTGGCATATTAATTACCACCCTGATCTATGTAAGATTATGAATGTCCAGTGGTAGAATTGCCCAGTGTCAGGGTGGGTAAATAGGACAGGATTCCAACTATCAACCACACCCTTGTCTTGCAAAGTCTTCCAAAACACAGAGCAGCATCTGGTAAAAGTCTACCAAGAGTGGCTCTAACTTCATGAAAGGGAGTCACTTTCCTGGTTATTGGAGAGTGGTTTGCTGTGTGGGAATGTGTAACCAGTAGCTGTGTGGTCTCCGGTGTTTTTCTGCCTCCACATGTATGATCTGAAGCCTGTCCATTTCCCTTTGCAGGGCCTGCTCACCCACCTGGGAATAAACCTGTGGGTTTTCCTGTTCTATTTGCAGTTGTTTTGAGATTTCTTCTCTTCCTTCTTCTGGGTTGGCTTCTTGCTTGTGAGGTGGCCTGAATTCTCCTGGGCCTGCATTGTGATCTGAACTTGTAGCAGGGAATGGGCTACTGTGTGAAGCTGTGGGAAGGGTGGGTTTATGTAATGGAGAGTGAGCACCATGTTTTTTCCTTTACAGCCACTTCGTGAACCAAACTAAACAGCAACAAGAGACATATCAGGCAGCCCTTTGCTCACCAGGAAAATGGGCATTTCCGTTTTATAGGTCTTTAGGATTGATGTGTGCTATGCCATGAAAGCTGGTGTTATACTTTATGTCACCAGTCTGGTTTGAAATCACCTGCATGTGACAGATTACAAAGATCTAGCAGTTTCAATGTCGCTGGGGTAGATGTGTTTGTGTTTTCTTCTCACATTTTTGTTGCTTGAGGATCCGATCTATATGAGGGAGAAGGGACAGCCATGTGTGAGCGTGTGCATGTATGTGTGTGCAAGTACAAGCATACATGTCTTTTACCTTTTGTGTGGTATCCCACCAAAGGTCCCACCACCAAATACCATCAGCATAGGAATTCAAGTATGTGTTTCCAATGAAACAACTTTGAGGGGACATGCTTACCTGTGGCAAGCTCTTGCAGGTTCACGTGTGACTCTCAGTTTGGAGAAAATGCTTACTTGAGAGTAGATAAATGTTGGGGACATTATTTGATGAAAAATCACCTCTCCCTTTTGGTGTTAAAGAGGTCTTCTTCAGGGATGAGTTTCTAGCAATGTTTAATTATACTAGTCTGAGTTAATTGTGTATGGCTGAGGATAGTGCTTGTACCAAGGCCTTGTCTTGTATTATCTCAGTCCCCAAAATAACCCCAGGAAAGAGGTACCATTATAATCCCTACATTTTGTGACATTTGTGTCTGTTACCAGCAGCTTGGTCCTTCATGTCCAGAATTTATGTTTCACAAGGAAGGATTGTTTCTATAGGCTTTCCAAGGCTGGCATAATTCAGTAGTTCATCTGGGAATGCAAGGATGAGGTAGTATTTCAGAGAGGTGGAAGGGAGGCCGAGAGAAGCCAGGCAGCGTCTCCACGATCTCAGGACTATGGTTGAGGGGCAAGAACACTTTGATATTCTTGACCAGTGGTTCTCAACCTTCCTAATGCTGTGACCCTTTAGTACAGTGTATGTTGTGGTGACCCCTACCATAGAATTATTTTTATTGCTACTTCATAACTGTAATTTTGCTACTATTATGAATTCTAATGTAAATATCTATGTTTTCTGATGTTTTTAGGTGATGGGGATCAAGACCTGCACAGGCAGAGAATCATTGCTCTGGTTGTACAGTTTGGGAATTGGCTGACCCCAAAAGAGCTAATCAGAGTAGTTAATAATGAGTTAGAGACCAATTCTCCCCTTTTTCCCTCCAAGCCACCCCCTCTCCTTTCTTACTCTCTTATATATAAAATCATATATAGGTATATACACATATGTAAGTAATTGAGATTCCACATAAGACGGAATGTGGTACCATCATTCTGAATCTACCTTATTTCACACAACATGATACTCTCTCTCCAGTCCCTGCAAATGGCAGGATTTCTTGTTTTTTCTGGCTGACTGAGATGCCGTTGCTGATGGCATTAGGTCAGTTCTGTACCCTGACTATTTATTGTAAATACTGCCACAGTAAACATAGATGTGCAGGTAGGAAGGCTTTTTAATGAAAGCCAAATGCCTAGTTCAATATGGAACAAACACTGGTCCATCCACACCGCTAAGGCTGAGCTCATTTAGGGAGGATGTGGCTGGGAAGAACCATCCCAGTTCTAGCAAGGAAGCAGTCTCCAAGCAGGTGCTTGGCCCTTTCTCCTCACCCACCTTAGTCACTCCTCACTTCCTCCCCATCCAGCCTGTGAGGAGGAGACAGAGCTGACTCGGACTGCACACTGATAGCACCTTGGGTCAGATCATTCTGTGTCACTATACTTAATGCTGTCCTAAGTATTGAACGGTGTTGATCAGCATCCTTAGCCTCTGTCTATTACATTTTCATAGCATCCCGTTGAAGTTGTGGCAATTGAAAATGCCTCAGGGCATTGTACAGTGACTCCCCGGCCGCCCCCCCCTCAGGGTCCCCCAGGCAAAATGACCCCACTGTAGAGCTAGTATGTTGAGAAATTTGCATTGCCCTCCACCAATCTGGAACTTGAAGTAAACTACAGTGTCCAGTGTCTTCACTAGAGAGAACAGGAGGGCTCCAACGTGTCCCATAGCTGAGGTTTGAGATGGCACTATTTCATCACCCTGGGCTGGGCGCGACAGTGTCTCCCTAGAAATTCAGTCCCTAAATTGGGTGCTTTCTATAGATGAGACAGGTTTCCAGTTTGTTTCTTTGTTCATACAGCACATCTTTCTGGAGCGCTTAGGATGTGCTAGGCATGTGGTGCCAGGCGGGATGCTGCAGGAGTACACGGTGGAGGTCCAGGCGTGGCCAGTGTGGGCAGCCTGGGTTATAGAGCCCCCAGGGGTCCTCGGTGGAGGTCCAGGCGTGGCCAGTGTGGGCAGCCTGGGTTATAGAGCCTCCTGCTTTGCTCCGGTTGCTGCTGGTACTAAGGTCCTTATTGTTATTCCAGAAGTGCCTACACCAGCTTAAGAGCTTTCTTTCAGCCAAACTTTGAACTCTGCTGCGCTGCGATTCAGGCGCCCAAAATCTCTTTGTTGTTCTCCCAAATAGAAGCCGAAGAAGATTTTTTTAACAAGATGTAAAGTAACTTCGATTTTTTTCAAGTCCTGTCAGTTAATTATTTTCATCTCTTTCCTGGGTCAGTGATGAGCACAGGCTGTTCTTGTGTGTCTTTTAATAAAAGGTTTGGGTCCAGTCTGCTCCAGCTCCCTCCTAATGGGCTAGAGTTGTTGTTGCGACTTTTTTTCCCCTTAAAAAGGAAGATTCTGTTTCATTTTAGGCTGCATGTGAATTCTTGTCTTGAGAGCATGCATGTAAGTTTCCAGCACCCTGAGAGGGAAGCCTTTTGATAAATGGCACCATAAACGAAGGCAATTTTCTACATCTTGTTTGTAGGCTTTTGAAATTTACAAGGTTTCTCTTTAATACAATTGTCTATGCCAGCTAACGGGCACTTTTACAGTCTGTTCGTATTTATCATTAGGATAAAAAAAACCCCAACAACCTACAACCCTCCCCTTAGATCTTTTATTCTCTATAGAACATAAATAATTCCAAATAACCTGAAATGGCTCAGCCGCCATTTGATTTGCTAGCCCTGGGTGAAGTGCTAGGGTTTTTACTAACCAGAACACTACTTTTACCATGAACTTTTTTCTTTTTTGCGGGGGGGGGGGGGTTTAAGGCCTGGACAAATCCTAAACTGTATGATATGGGTCTGACCAATGCATAAAAACATGTCAAAGTGTGGTTTTGAAATAATGGTGACATACGATCTCAGTTCCTTGCTTAGTCCCTCGCACCTGTGTCGGGAAAGGTAGAAGCCAGGTGTTTTTAAGGGGATGCTGAGCAGTTTCTTCAGATTAGCTCAAGTTTTTGCACTGTCCTGTCAAAAGAGTCCCAGCTCATAGCTTGTTTCCTGGTCTCTTTTCCTGCAGTGCTGGAGAAGGATCCCAGGGCTGCAGGCACATTTTGGCAGGCATCCTAACACTGAGGGGTCTCTCCAGCACTATCACAGCTTTATAGAGATGTCTACACGGAGTTCTGTTTTTCTCTTACTGGAACAAACTGTTGAAGAGTTTGTTATCCCACTAAGGATAAATGGGATCAAGTTAGTTTATCCCCCAAAGTGCCTAAATAATTCTAAAAAATATTTCCCTTACCATAGTTATATGTGACTACTCTCAGCATATTATAGCATAGGAATGATAAATATATGTATAGCAGAAGATGTATATATATGATATGTATTTTGTATAATACATACATACATACATATCTTGAGAACACAAAAAATACTAAACCCCAGCACTTGGGAGTTTGGAACTAGCCTGAGCTATATGAAGACCCTGAAACAAACAAAACAAAAGGCAAACAAAAAAACAAGCAAAACTCCAAACACATAAAATGAACATTACCCTATAAATACCTCTTCAACTATGAGCTGTAGCAACAGCAAAATGATAGTTAATTTAAATTAGCTTTTCTTTCATGTTAAACCGTGGGGAGAAGGGACATTCATGTTAACAGGATGGCAGCCCATCAGTCCCCCTGACTCCAAGCCATTCAGCTTTTCTATCCTGAATATATAACATTGGCTCATGGTCTAAAGTGGTTGCTAGAGTTCCAAACATCACAGCCAGGACACAGGCAGTAGAATCAATAAAGAGGAGAAGTCTCTGCCCCGGGCTTTCTTAAGGAAGCTTTATGAGAGTCACATGCAAAGTTCTACTTTCATCCTGTTGATGAAAACTTAATTACAAGCTAACACCTACCAATGCAGAAGATTAGGAAATATATTATTTCATTTGTTGGCAGTGTACCCAGCTGAAAATCAGGATCCTGTTAATGAGATCGTCAAACAATGTGCTCTAGTCTTTGCCACATCATGCCAGTAGGGGAAATAAATGGACTTTGCAGTTTAAAAAAGTTCTTGGGAAAATGCTGTCTTTGCAGTGAACCTCATCAAGGATTTTATGGGGAAAGAAGCTAAGGTCACCACAGGAGGGACAGGCAGGTGGACAGAACCTCTGTGGTCTCTGCTGACTCTGGCACCTGGACTGTCCCTGCTGTGGCATGGAACTGGAGGACTGAATTCCCTCAAGAGCGTTCTTCTCTGTGACTGGCATTGTTCTCTGAGCCTGGCAGGGATCCTTGGCTGCAGCTGACTACAGTCTTGTCTACGCTTTCTATTCCTGAGGTCTCTTTGGAGTTCTTAGGACTCTTGCAGTCCCAGGAGCTTGGCGTGAGAGCATGTCCCGGGGACAGACCTCAAGACTGCTTTCCTGCCCGAGACACCTCTGTGAGACACCTGCCCAGGGCTTTTCTTGGGGAAGTAGGGTCCAACCCCATTTCCTACTCTCTGAGAGTGGAGGGAGATCCCTTAGCTCTCAGCTCCTTATTTTCCTTTGCCATCGGCTGCCCCCTCACATGACACATTGTCCTCCCATTGTTCTGGGACTAGATACCTTTTCCATTCCCAGTAAGCATCATGGCTTACCACAGATGGTGAAAGGGTTGGAGGGGGAGGTCTTGTAAAAATGTTCACAAGGAAGTATGCTTTGTAAAACATCCATTGACAGATGCAGGAGCCATCCATTTCCTTTTCTGTGGGTGGCTTTACGTGTGTGGGAATACACCTGTGTGGGGGCACATCTACAAATCCATGGACACCTGTGTGTTCAGGGCAGAGGTTGCCATCAGACATCTTCCTCACCTGGTTTGCCACCTTGTTTTTGAAACAGGGGACTCTCTCTGAACCGGAGCTCACTGGTTGTCTAGACAGTGTGGATAGAAAGCAGCAAGGCTCTGCCTTCTCTACTTCTCCAGTGCTGCCATTACGGGCGTGTGCCACTGCCCTGGGCTTCTGATGCGTGAGCTGTGAATCAGAACTGAGAACTCCCCTTTGAACCAACTCACCAGCCCCACCATTCACTCCTAAAGTCAGGCACAAGACTGCAATGTTGAGTGTTTTGTTAGCAATGCCATGAAAATTACCATGGGTTCTACCTCTATTCAGTTATCCAGAACATCCACTTAAGAATCCTGGTTATAGCTTTTTGTAGCAGTCTGATAGGTGGCAAGATTAGAATGTGTATTTTTTTATTTAAGTAACACTAAGTTGCTTGGATTAAAAATGTTTTAAAGCTTTATTCTTTTTTATGTGTGTATGATTGTGTGATTATATGCTTCATATGTGTAGGTGCCCACAGAAGTCAGAATATGGCATAGGATTCCCTGGAGCTATAGTTACAGGTGGTGATGGGTACCCCGATATGGATGTGGAGCGCCACACTAGGGTCCTCTGAAGAGCAGTAGGCACCCCAACCACCGAGCCATCTCTCTAGCCCCTACCCACCTCCTTTTGTAATAAATGTTTTCGGCCCCAAGTATGTAAGTCCTGAATGAACGAATGAGGTCATGAATTACAAATGTGTCCTGAGTGTGCCTCAGGGAGAGAGGAAAACATTCTCAACTCTCAGGATTAGTCTCTTCCTTTCTCTTTTTAAACGTCAGATACTGTTTCCCCTTCGGCATCTTGGTCATCTTAATTCAAACTCAGATAGCCCTCAGTGCATTTGTTATCCACTCAGAGGCGATGTGAAATTTACACCATCCGTTGCGAGTAGCGATTGCTTTAAGGGGCATGTCGGAGCCTCCTCCCTCCAGCCCTTGCCTGGAGCCTTCACCACCCGCTGCACATGGGCTTATCAGCTGCCCCAGTGGTGTCCACATTAAGCCCATGTTTTATTCTGTCTCCTGTACTTGGTGATACTCAGAAAAAGGAGGGTCGTTAAAGCCGAGAGGGGAGTGCCAGAGTTTCTAAAGCAATAAACATTTCTTTATCTTTCTCTCTTTCCTGTCGGTGGCTATTAATCGTGAACTTTTGTGGTACTGGAAGCTGTAAAAAAAAGAACGATAAAATTGCCTTTGTGAATTGTGGGGTGCTGAGCCCGTGGCATTTATGTGTTTAGATATTTATTTATTTATTTAAAATGCATCTTTCCTCTAAAGATCTAATAAGTTTGCTTGAGAGGCCCAGGGTAGCCACTCTTTCTTATAAGGTGGCCCGATATTAATCTAGAGATTAATAAAGTTCTGCCTCTGTCCTGGGGCTATACAAGGCTGGATGACTTTTGGTCAGAGTCCCTCATATTTTTTGCTGGAGAGGAAAATGCCTTGTGATTTTGAGGCTTTATTGAACCTTAACTGGAAGTTTGAGGCTTCACAATCTATCTGCTAAGAGCAATGGTCACCCCAAGTCTCTGCTGCATTGATCATAAACACTTGCTTTGGGAGGGACAGGCAGTTTTCTGCTCTTCTGGTGGGTTCATGGGTGATTTTTCTAGGTCTGCTTGGATGCTTTGAGAAATTTATGACTATCTAATCACATGGGTCTTAAAGGACATTCTATATATACTAGCATGGGCTGTCAACCTTCCTAATGTTGTGACCCTTTAATCCGGTTCCTCACATTGTGGGGATCCCCTAGCCATAAAATTATTCTCATTGCTACTTCATAACTGTAATTTTGCTACTGTTATTAATTGTAGCATAAATATGTATTTTCTGATGGATCCTAGGGGGTTGTGACCCACAGATTGAGAACCACTGTTCCAGAACGCTCCTTAAAGGTCTGAGAATCATTACTTAAACTGAGTGAACAGAGGATGCCTGGTTCCCCACATAGCCAGGGAGAATGTCCCTGCAAGCCAAGCTCAGTGTCCAGTGTTGATGGCTATGCTTATTGTTTCTTATGACCAGAGTCTTACAGAGCTATATGCTAAAGGATCAAATAATACAGAAATGCATTTTAATAAAAGCAGTTAGCATAAGTTGGTGTAAATTGCTATTAGAAATAACCACCGTTGTGTGCAATGGTTTATGCCTGTAATGGAGAGTCTGAGGTTAGCATGGCCTAAAAAGTTAAATGAGCTCCAGGATAGCCTGGGCAACTTAGCAAGACTTTTAGGAGAGAAAAGAAATATAGAGACTGGACAGGAGGCTCAGAGGGTCAAAGTGCTTGCTGTGTAAGCATGAAGACATGAGCCTGGTCTCAGGACACAAGTAACAGATTGAATATGGACCCTCATTCATCTGTAAACCCAGAGATGTGAGGGTTGGAGACAGGAGGATCACTGAGGCTTGCTAGGCCTCCATCTGGAGAATGCAAGCTCCAGGTTTGGGAAGAGACTCTGTCCCAATAGAATAAGGTGGAAAGTGATATAGGAGGATACCCTACCCTGCCTCTGTGCATGCTGGGGTATGTATACCCACCCAGGTATATACATATATACCATGCACATATACATAATAATTACACACACACACACACACACACACACACACACACGCACACACACACACGAGGGTGCATATAGGCCAAGCTAGTATGGAACAAGACAGTACAAAACTTCCCTTGTGTATTCTCCCTTGTGCCCCAACAGGTATATGGGTTTTAAAAGATGTGAACAACTCCTATTGAATGGTGGCCATGTGCTTAGAGACTATGGCAAAGCACAGGAGATTTGCGTATTAGTGATTCCCCAAACTCTGCTTTATTCTTGCCTATTTCAGACAAGAGGGGCCTATCTCAAGGCCTGGGGAGAAGAGAAAGCAGGCACAGCTCAGGTCTGTCCTTCCTGCCTTTGTGGTGGCATATCCTTTGTGGGGGACAGGAGAAGTTAGTTTACTATTTTCTTTAGTCTTTTCTTGGTGTTATAGATTGCATTGTTATTTGCTATTCAGATTCATTGCTGTTGCCTCTTTGTATGGGAAGACTCTATACTTTCTCTGCTCCCATCATCCCCCAAGGCATCAGGCTTGGCCATGTGATATGCACTGATTACTTTTTGGCCCAACATGTCATTGACTAGCACAATCTTTGAGACAGTATATGTTCCCATCTTTATCATGTCTTTGATAAGTTATTATGTATTATTATATTGTCCACTCAGAAAGTGACACGGTAGAATGTCAATTCATAGTGTGCATGTTGTACAAAGGGAAAAATCAGATTTAGGGGCTGCAAGCTACTGAGATCTGGGATTGCTTGTTATCATAGCATGAATTAGCCTAAGCTAATTGATAAAAAACAAACACAGCAAATCCTCCAAAATTTAGGGCCTCCTCATATCTTCAAAACTCTTTAGTTACTTGAAATTAAAACATCTTGTATATAAATAAACAAGACAGTAGGCACCAGTTAGGTTGTTGCTTAGGCCTGTTCCAGTGCTGTAAATCCTGGTTTATGCCTTGAGCACTTGAAATATGACTAGTCAGAATGAAAATGTGATGTAAGTATAAAATGTTCATGGATCTTTTGAGACTTAATATAGAAAATGTGAGGTATTTTAGATTTTATGATTTCATGTTGAGGTAATAAATGTTTTTAATGTGATTGGTTAGAAACAAATACACATAACATTGATTTCCTTTGCTTCTTTTTACATTTTACTTTTTAAATTTATTTTTTCTTTTTACATTTTCTTTGTGTATTACATGTATATGTGTATTTGTGCATGTTCGCATGTGCGGGCATGTGGGGGGCAGTAGACATGTATATATGGAAGCTCAAAGTTATGTCAGGAATCATCATGCATTGCTTTTCTACTCCCAATCACTGTGGCATGGCCTTGAAGTCAAATCCAGAACACCCCGATATGGCTAATTTCCCTAACTAGCATGCTCTGGGGATCGCCTGTCTCCTCCTCTCAAGGCTGGAATTATAGGCAGGGTGGCATGTCCACCCAGCATTTATGTGGGTTCTGGGAATCCAAAATCTGGCTCTTAAGCTTGTACTGATCACGTTATGATTTCCCAAGGCATTTTTTACAATTTTGAAATCTGCCATTAAAAGTTGGCTAAATATGAGAATCATGTAGAGTGTTTGCATGCATGAAAGAGGGAGAGGAGGGAGGGAGGGAGGAGAGAGAGAGAGAGAGAGAGAGAGAGAGAGAGAGAGAGAGAGAGAGAGAGAGAGAGAGAGAGAGAGAGAGAGAGAGAGATTCATTTGTGTGTGTAGCTGAGAACTGAACCAATGTCTGTTGATGTTTCCCTCTGGAAGTTGCTTACCACTTCACATCCTGTCCCTTTCTTGAGGTTGAGGAACAGTTCATTCACAAGAAGGGAGAACCATAGTTACCTCCTAGGGTCACAGGGAAGATCAAGTAAGACAATGAGCATAAGTCATTTGACTGTGACCAATGACCTTCTGTCAAGGTCATATAATGATATATTTTTGAAGGAATTCCTTTTCAAATCACAATTTCATATCCAAATCCTCCTGAAATCTAGATACTTGGACTTGTGACGTGAACTGGCATTTAACCTTTCTTGGGAAGATGAGAACAAGCATTTATTTACCCCACACAGGATGCTTGTGACAGACTTTCATCTTTTGAAATGGTTACACCCAAGTCTACCTTATTGAACCAGTGAGTTTGTTGGTGCTACAGGAGCATAGGTGCAGGATGATTTGTAGGACCATGGGTGATTCAAAGTGTCTGCATCACAGGAGAGCACACCCTCATGTGAGTGATGACTGAGGAAACAGCACCCCTCCAGCTCCCTGAGCAAGTGGAAGATAACTCCACTGTAGAGTTTCCCCATCAGTTGTTTATGTTTCCATTGCCTTGGGGGAGAGGTCTTCATGGGCCTCTAACGCCTGAGGTGGTAAGTGCCCTTAGCCTCTTGGGTGTTAGGAAGCTCCCTCTTCCCTCCGGAAGAGACGGTTTCACTTCTGAGGAAACAGCTATACAAAACGGCCCAAAAATAATATTGGAAGAGCACTGGTATCTTTGCGGTCCACTTGTAGATGCTGGCTTCTCAGGAGAGAAAAAAAATAGATTTGGATCCCTCATGACCCTGATTTAATTAGTCACTGTTTAGAAAATACAAATGGCCCAGGCATTCTAATGGATTACATTCCAGTGTCCATCTTGAAATCATTCATCTTTATTGATTCTTTTGACACAGTGTGTTTGAAGCATACATAAAGCAAATTCTCTGTGGAGCACAAATTACCATCCTTTATGAATCTACACAAAGATGCCAGTTTAGTTTATTTGGGTCCAGGAGACAGATTGAGTCAATTGAAGAAGGTGTATCTTACTGGTTTGAGACATTCCTGTGTAGACTTTCCCCTCCTTCAGGAAGGCAAACAGATTCATCTCTCTATATTTGTTTTGTTCATATTTAGAATCCTTTGAACCCTTAGCACAGCATTTCTCAACCTGTGGGTCATGTCTCTTCCATGCCAGATATTTACATGATGGTTCATAATAGTAGCAAAATGATGGTCATGAAATAGCAACAAAAATAATTTTGTGGTTGGGGTCACCATAATGTGAGGAACTGTGTTAAAGGGGCACAGCGTTAGGAAGGTTGAGAACCACTGCCTTAGTATCTACAGACAATAATCTGGGAGGGTCCAAGAGATGATTAACATTATGGGTCTGTTGATCAGGGTACCCCATTCTACAGACTGAGTACTAGACTGAGTGAGCTCCATGTTAGACATTTTTCATGTGTGTGGCTATCATACCACCACCAAGAGGTTGTCCCTTCTTCCTGCCAGCAAAACAGATGTATACAAAGTAGAGATCAGATTCAGTTTTCCTAGGGGACATAGTAAGGATCCAGGATTGAGGCACTGTGACTGTTGATCCTACCACTGGGAGAGCCTCTGGTTAGGGGCTAAGGAACAAGCCAGGTGCATGCTGATCACTTTAAGTACTCCCCTGCTCCACAACTTGTGTTAGTTCATCTCTCTGGACAAACTGTCCTGCAGATGTTTGTTTGTTATATAAAACAAAACATGGAACAGGTGATCCAGGCTCTTGGTGGTCCTCTCAAATTGCCAGGAACTCAGCTGTTTCCTATTCTACTTCTCTGCAATTCTTCAATAGTTCAAAAGGGCTGCTTGAGCTCCTGCTATCACATCCACATCCCTACCAGTAGAAAAGAAGATAGAAGGGTTACCTGTCAGCAGGAAAGACAATGGATTTTTCTAGAAGCTGTGCATAACACTCATATAAGATAGCCTAGTGCTTAGTCACAGGGTTCCATGACAGTAGAAGGAGGACAGGGAGACATTCTCTTTATTTTGAGCAACTGAGTCCCTGAAAAAAAAAACTGAGCACTCTCATGATATTAAAGTGCTAGAGAAAGATTCCCAGGCAGAGTTAATGTTTTCTTCTTTGTGTCTTTCATTACCCATCACTAAATAGAAAGTTTTATGGCTTGTAGCTAACAGTATCTGATTAAGTCCTTCAACTCAAAAAAGGGTGGTTTCTCCACATTTTAGATAAGGAGTTGAAGCTGAGAAATTTTGATTTTTTTCTCATAAGTCAAATCATAATAATAGCTGTTGGTGTTACTTTGAATGACTTATATGCATTTTGGTCACCGAGGTTCCTCGAGCCCCAGGAAGTTTTAGCTCTTCTGCCCTCAGTTTTATATTTGATCAGGTATCAGAAAACTTGTCTAAGGCTACAGTCTGCTAATGGGAGGGAAGAGTTGGTGGTAGCAACCCAGTCTCAAACTCTCTAGCTCTGAGTAGCACCAGAAACTTCTTCATTGTTTTGTCCCCTTCATCTTTTCCTCTCCCGGCTCTGACAAATGGCCTCATGCTCAGTGACTTGGAACTCTCCCTTTCACTGCCCCACAGTTATGGAGGGGAGAAGCCTTGTGGGCGCGCTGGTTTCTCCCTTCCATGCTCCACACCTTTACCGGCTCTGTAGCCGACGCTTATGTCCTTGTTTAGCATGAGCTAGTCAATGATCTCAATTGCTATCTGAAAAGCCCCTTCCCCCATGTAACGTAACATACGGGTTTGAGGGATCAAGATGTGGACATCTTTGGGGGGTGAGTTTCATCTACCATGGACTGTGACTCACAGTCATGTGAACCTTTTACGTCACAGCTCAGTGCACATGTGCGGTAAAGGAGGCCGAAATGAGTCCCACCGAGCAATACTTACTTATTCTGTTCTATTTTATGACTTCATTTTTAAGAAATGGTGGTCGTGACCCAGAAAATTGATTTCATGACCCTTGGGCTAAAAAGAAAAAGCGCCACAAAACCTTCTCCATTTCTGCTGCTATTTTCTCCATCTGCTCATCTCTACCTCTTCTCTGGATTATAATGGAAAGATGGCTCTGGTTCCCCAAGGTTGTCCATGCTTTCCATCTTCCTCATTCCAGGCCCCAGCAGAGGAAAACTCTCTCGTTCTTCCACCTAAGGCCTTAATTATGCATGTACTGCCGAATCCTAGCAGTTAGCATTCCCTACAATTACTATTCCAAGAACTTCCGATGGTTTCCAAGACTGGTCTCTGAATGATGCTCTTTGAAATCCCGAGTCTCTAGGAGAATTATAACTTGTAAGATGGCACACCATTGTAACTTTGATCCGCTGGTAGCCTGAGACTCTGAATTATTGTGAAATTTCACAGAGAACAGGCAGACAGCACCACTGTCAATTAGTAATGTCTGCTATGGACACAGGAAAGGCATGACACAGCTGCTAGGCTTTTGCCATCTTTGGGACCATGTCTGTCACAGCTATCGTTCCAGTTAGCATAAAAATATCCAAGAACAAATAAAGCCAGAGGGGAGAAAAATAAAGCTGGGCTGGATAGGACTTTGAAGAAGAAAACTACATCTTCTGTTTGTGTGGAGAAGGAGATGAAAAAGACAGCAATTTGTAGGAGGCTAGGGAAGAGCAATGATTTTTGTCACCAGGGAGTATAGAACTGGGAAGGATACAAATCACGTCCTTGGGCTAACAGAATTCTTAGCTCATTAAAGCCTATTGCTGCTTTTACAACCATCCCAGCATCATGAAACTGTGCTTTATCATCTCGACAGCTCTTTGCCTTCCCTTGGCTGTTTCCCTGTCTTCTCAGAGCAGAGATCACAAGCTCGAATGCCAGCGGGGAAGCGGCACTGCACGTGAATGGTGTCTGGAGTCAGGCTGCTTGGGCTCGAGTTCTAGCTCCCTCACTTACTCTGTGATCTTGATGTTGAACAACTTGTTTAACCTTGGGGTCTTTGAATGCTATCTACACTGTGTGTGGGTGCCGGGAAATTGGGAGACATTTGTCATTGAATGCCTGTGGATATTTCCCTCTGCCTTGTCAGGGCTTTTAAAAGAAAAAGAGCGATTTCCACATGTGATGAGCATGTTGTGACTGATAAGTGGCAGTCGTCACTGCTGAGTTAGAACTGATGGCTCTTGTTTTCACCGTGGTCTTGCCGTGCTTCAGGTAGTTGTTAATATGTTTCCTTCAAATGCAGAGGACAGGTCAGATGGCAGCTTCACCTGCTGTCCCTCTCAATGCTTAGCACAGTGGACTAAACAGCATCTGTGGGCTGCGCACTCCTCTGCCCCATCCAACAGTCAAAAGGCTATAGGACCATCCCAGCATCTTCAGTAGATGTGCCGATTCCCTTTCAGACCTTTCAGAGGCTGCAGGACTGTATGGCTAGGTTTCCCATACTATTCCTCTTTCCTGGACACCTGCCCTGTCCCATCCTCCCTCCAGCACATGGCTCCCTCTGCAATTCCTTG
Organism: Mesocricetus auratus; assembly: GCF_017639785.1. Lineage (NCBI taxonomy): Eukaryota > Metazoa > Chordata > Mammalia > Rodentia > Cricetidae > Mesocricetus > Mesocricetus auratus. The sequence goes on from NW_024429266.1 coordinate 161,936,089, forward strand.
GGCTTACCAAATATACCCCTATCTTGGCCTGTGAACTTGCTGTCATTGTCTTGTAGGATACTTTCCCCATAGGTGTCTTCTTGGTTTGGGTAGTTAGTTACTACCTTGTTCAAGTGTCACTTCTTGGAGAGGTCTCCATGGCCACATTCTCTTGAACAAGGCCCCTACCTTTGCCTTCATCTTCCTGCTGTTTTTCTTCTGAGCATTTTGCCACATCCTCTCATATTTGATCTTTGGTTTGGCTGTTGGTTTTCTGTTTGTCTGCCCCATTGCTAATGAAAGCCCCACCAGAGATGGACCATGGCTACTGTGCCTGGATCCATGTCCACTACAAAGTAGAATTCCAGCAACATTGGTTGAAAGAGTAGATGAGCATAATGCATTCAGCGTATTTTAATAGAGGATTCCTGTGAAACAGGTTTCAGTGCACACAAATTGGCCAGAATGAAATGCAGTCCCACCACCTTGGAAGAGGCTGATTAAGAGAGAGAAAGAGAGAGAGAGCGCCAGAAGTTGGTCCTTGTGGTGCAAATCTGTAATCTCAGCCATACCGGAGACACAGAGGTAAGAAGTTCATGTGTTCTGTCTTGTCTGCAGAAAAAGTTCAACACAAGCCCGAGTAGCTTAGCAAGACCAGGTTGCAAAAAATACTACAAAAAGGGCTAGGCAGGTGTGGTGGCCTATGCCTTCAAGTTCAGCATCTAGGAGGCAGAGGCAGCAGAATCACAAATTTGAGACCCTCCCCCATGGGCTATAAAGTGAGACCCTACCTCAAAACCAAACAAAACCCCAGACAAGCATCTAATGTGGAGACTGTATGAGAAAAGATAGGGTTGTGGGGACATTATAGAGGACTCTATCTAGTCTAGGACCTTCTAGAGAAAAATTGGGCTGATGACCCAGGGAAATGAAGGATATTTTCTGGGCTGAACTGGACAGTTAGTCAATCCCTGAAGACTTCCCTGATGCCTACCTTCACTTACAGTAGATACACTGTTGGCTTTGACATTTCTAAATGGTGGGGGTTTAAGGCTGAAGGGAGAATTGATTTTTAAAGTATTTTAGCAGTTTAGTACTTGGACCTCTCTCCTCCCCCATTTAGTGGTCTGAAGGGGATTAAAATGTCATAACTAATTCAATGCAATCCCCATTAAAATCCCAGCACAGTTCTACACAGACCTTGAAAGAACAATAATCAATTTTGTATGGAAAAACAAAAGACCCAGGATAGCCAAAACAACCCTGTTCAACAAGGCAACGTCCGGAGGCATCACCATCCCTGACCTCAAGCTCTATTATAGAGCTATAGTCCTGAAAACAGCTTGGTATTGGCACAAAAATAGACAGGTAGACCAATGGAATCGAATTGAAAACCCGGGTATTAACCCACACACGTACGAACATCTGATCTTTGACAAAGAAGCTAAAAATATACAATGGAATAAAGAAAGCATCTTCAACAAATGGTGCTGGCATAATTGGAGACTGGCATGTAGAAGAATGCAGATCGATCCATGTCTATCGCCATGCACAAAACTTAAGTCCAAATGGATCAAAGACCTCAACATAAATCCAGCCACACTGAACCTCTTAGAAGAGAAAGTGGGTGGTACCCTTGAAAGAATTGGCACAGGAGACAGCTTCCTGAACATAACACCAGTAGCAAAGGCAGTGAGATCAACAATTAATAAATGGGACCTACTAAAACTGAGAAGCTTCTGTAAGGCAAAGGACACAGTCAGCAAGACAAAAAGGCAGCCCACAGAATGGGAAAAAATATTCACTAATCCCACATCTGACAGAGGGTTGATCTCCAAAATTTACAAAGAACTCAAGAAGCAAGTCTCCAAAACACCAAAGGACCCTATTAAAAAGTGGGCTGCAGAACTAAATAGAGAGTTTTCAATAAAGGAGTCTAAAATGGCTGAGAGGCCCTTGAGAAAGTGCTCAACATCCTTAGCCATCCGGGAAATGCAAATCAAAACAACTCTCAGATACCATCTCACCCCTGTCAGAATGGCTAAAATCAAAAACACCAATGACAATTTATGCTGGAGAGGATGTGGTGAAAGGGGGACACTCCTCCATTGCTGGTGGGAGTGCCAACTGGTTCAGCCACTTTGGAAATCAGTGTGGAGATTCCTCAGAAAAATGGGAATAAACCTACCACAAGACCCAGCAACTCCACTCTTAGGCATATATCCAAAAGATGCCCATTCATACAACAAAGATGTCTGTTCCACTATGTTCATAGCAGCTTTATTTGTAATTGCCAGAACGTGGAAGCAACCTAGATGTCCCTCACCTGAAGAGTGGATAGAGAAAATGTGGTACATCTACACAATGGAGTACTATTCAGCAGAAAAAAATAATGGAATCATGAGATTCGCAGGCAAATGAATGACACTAGAAGAAACCATCCTGAGTGAGGTAACCCAGTCACAAAAAGAGAAACATGGCATGTACTCTCTCATATATGGATTTTAGACATAGATCTGGGGAGTGCCAGCCTACAATCCTATGGCCAGAGAGTCTGGGAAACAGAAACTTTATTTAGTGGCTGATCGAAGAAGAGGCAGACTCCCTTGGTTAAGTACTGAGCTGAACTCAAGAAAGCCAGTAACAGAGAGGGAGGACTGATGATCAAAGGGATTAAGACTGGGCTGGTCTAACCCCCAGAAACAGCTGACCAGACAAAGGTTAACTCTTGAATCCCAGGCATTAGCCTGGGAAGCCAGCATGGGACTGATCAAGACCCCCTGAGACATACTTAAACATAATAAAAGCCATATACAGTAAACCAACAGCCAACATCAAACTAAATGGACAGAAACTCAACGCAATTCCTCTAAAATCAGGAACAAAACAAGGCTGTCCACTCTCTCCATACCTTTTCAACATGGTACTTGAAGTTCTAGCTATAGCCATACGACAACAAAGGGGGATCAAGGGGATACAAATTGGGAAGGAAGAAGTCAAACTTTCACTGTTTGCAGACGATATGATAGTTTACATCAATGACCCAAAGAACTCTACCAGGGAACTCTTACAGCTGATTAACACCTTCATCAAAGTGGCAGGTTACAAGATCAACTCAAGAAAGTCAGTAGCCCTACTATATACAGATGATAAAAGGGCTGAAAGAGAAATCAGAGAAACATCACCCTTTACAATTGCCACAAACAACATAAAATACCTTGGGGTAACGCTAACCAAACAAGTGAAAGACCTGTATCGTAAGAACTTTGAATCTTTAAAGAAAGAAATTAAAGAAGCCCTCAGAAAATGGAAAGATCTCCCATGCTCTTGGATAGGTAGGATCAATGTAGTAAAAATGGCAATCCTGCCAAAAGCAATATACAGATTCAATGCTATCCCCATTAAAATCCCAGCACAATTCTTCACAGACCTTGAAAGAACAATAATCAATTTTGTATGGAAAAACAAAAGACCCAGGATAGCCAAAACAACCCTGTTCAACAAGGCAACGTCCGGAGGCATCACCATCCCTGACCTCAAGCTCTATTATAGAGCTATAGTCCTGAAAACAGCTTGGTATTGGCACAAAAATAGACAGGCAGACCAATGGAATCGAATTGAAAATCCGGGTATTAAACCACACACGTACGAACATCTGATCTTTGACAAAGAAGCTAAAAATATACAATGGAATAAAGAAAGCATCTTCAACAAATGGTGCTGGCATAATTGGAGACTGGCATGTAGAAAAATGCGGATCGATCCATGTTTATCGTCATGCACAAAACTTAAGTCCAAATGGATCAAAGACCTCAACATAAATCCAGCCACACTGAACCTCTTAGAAGAGAAAGTGGGTGGTACCCTTGAAAGAATTGGCACAGGAGACAGCTTCCTGAACATAACACCAGTAGCACAGACAGTGAGATCAACAATTAATAAATGGGACCTACTTAAACTGAGAAGCTTCTGTAAGGCAAAGGACACAGTCAGCAAGACAAAAAGGCAGCCCACAGAATGGGAAAAAATATTCACTAATCCCACATCTGACAGAGGGTTGATCTCCAAAATTTACAAAGAACTCAAGAAGCAAGTCTCCAAAACACCAAAGGACCCTATTAAAAAGTGGGCTGCAGAACTAAATAGAGAGTTTTCAATAAAGGAGTCTAAAATGGCTGAGAGGCCCTTGAGAAAGTGCTCAACATCCTTAGCCATCCGGGAAATGCAAATCAAAACAACTCTCAGATACCATCTCACCCCTGTCAGAATGGCTAAAATCAAAAACACCAATGACAATTTATGCTGGAGAGGATGTGGTGAAAGGGGGACACTCCTCCATTGCTGGTGGGAGTGCCAACTGGTTCAGCCACTTTGGAAATCAGTGTGGAGATTCCTCAGAAAAATGGGAATAAACCTACCACAAGACCCAGCAACTCCACTCTTAGGCATATATCCAAAAGATGCCCATTCATATAACAAAGATGTCTGTTCCACTATGTTCATAGCAGCTTTATTTGTAATAGCCAGAACTTGGAAGCAACCTAGATGTCCCTCACCTGAAGAGTGGATAGAGAAAATGTGGTACATCTACACAATGGAGTACTATTCAGCAGAAAAAAATAATGGAATCATGAGATTCGCAGGCAAATGGATGACACTAGAAGAAACCATCCTGAGTGAGGTAACCCAGTCACAAAAAGAGAAACATGGCATGTACTCTCTCATATATGGATTTTAGACATAGATCTGGGGAGTGCCAGCCTACAATCCTATTGCCAGAGAGTCTGGGAAACAGAAACTTCATTTACTGGCTGGTTAATTACTGAGCTGAACTCAAGAAAGCCAGTAACAGAGAGGGAGGACTGATGATCAAAGGGATTAAGACTGGGCTGGTTGAACCCCCAGAAACAGCTGACCAGACAAAGGTTAACTCTTGAATCCCAGGCATCAGCCTGGGAATCCAGCATGGGACTGATCAAGACCCCCTGAATCTGGGTGTCAGTGAGGAGGCCTAGGTAATCTATTGAGCCTTGGACAGCAGATCAGTACCCATCCCAAGTATACACACGGTCTCTGGACTCCCATAGAACAATGTGAGGTGCACTCTCACCCTGAACTCTTGGGGAAGGGTCTAGGCCCTGCCCTATATGAAATGACAGACTAAGGACACCCCCATGGAGGGCCTCACCCTCCCTGGGGGAATGAGGGGATAACGGGGGGGGGGGGAATGGGGGGAGGGCACGGGAGGAGGGGAGGGAATGGGAGAGGGACCTCGTACTGACTTGTGAAGCAACCTTGTTTCTTATCTAAATTTAAAATGGAAAATAAAAAAAATATTAATAAAAAAAAAGAAAAAAAATACTTTACAGCATAAAAAAAAAAGACCCCCTGAATCTGGGTGTCAGTGAAGAGGCCTAGGGATTCTATTGAGCCTTGGACAGCAGATCAGTACCCATCCCAAGTATACACACGGACTTTGGACTCCAATAGAACAATGTGAGGTGCACTCTCACCCTGAACTCTTGGGAAAGGGTCTTGGCCCTGCCCTATATGAAATGACACACTATGGACACCCCCATGGAGGGCCTCACCCTCCCTGGAGAAATGAGGGGATAACGGGGGGGGGGAGGAGGGCACAGGAGGAAGGGAGGGAATGGGAGAGGGACCTGGAACTGACTTGTGAAGCAACCTTGATTCTTATCTAAATTTAAACTGGAAAATAAAAATAAAATAAAATAAAATAAAATAAAACAAAAAAATATTTGGAGATAAAAAAAATGTCATAACTACCAATGCTTCAGACACAATGGTATGCGACTTCTTAAACTAGGCAATTAAGATACCATGGTCTTGCTTTTATTTTCTCTGAATTTGCAAATGGACTAGTCATTGTGAATGTAATTCTTACCTGATAATTGTTTTTATTTGTTGTAGCTGTATTATGTTAGGAGCCTTTTCTTTTTCTTTTTCTGTAGACAAAAGGGAGAAGTGTTATGGTACATTCCTTTACACTGTGTGAAGATGTGTCACTGTGATTGGTTTGTTAAAGAGATGAATGGCCAATACCTAGGCAGGAAGAGGTTAGGTGGGACTTATGGGGACAGAGAAGTTTCAGGGAAGAAGAAAGTTGGAGTCACCAGTTGAACACAGAGGAAGCAGGGCCTGTAGGAGGAGAGATAAAAGCCATAAGCCATATGGTGACACATAGATTAATATAGATTGGTTAATTTAAGTTACAAGAGCTAATTAGAAACAAGCTAAGCTAAGACTAAGCTTTCATAATTAATAAGTCCCCATGTCATTATTTGGAAACTGGAAGTACAGAGAAAGACTTGACACTTGCTATGTCACCCAACATGGGGGCTCAAATATCCAAACACAGGGCCTGAGAAAGTTGTGGACTAGCATTCAGTGTCAATTCAGAACATTTTTGGAAAGGACCTTCCTGTTTCACTGGGGGAACCAGTATGGAAAGGATCTTCCTGTGACAGGAACCCATGGGTTGGCAAAATTGCTCCCATCATGAGCCAGGAAGTAAAGAAAGGGCCAGCAGCCTATTACAACCCTTTTCAGAGGCATCCTCCAAGGACCTCACTCCCTTCCTCTGGGCTCAACTATCTCCTAGCAGAATCATGAACTGGTGACCAATTTTTCACTTCAGGAACCTTTGAGAGTCAAGACTGGAACTGTAGCACCCACCAGACTGGTCAGCCATTACAGGGGACCTCATTTCCTTCCTGTATAAGCCTCTCCACAAGGATGCTTATGCTTAAGTATCTTTTTGGCATTGCTGCTAGCTGCTCTGAAGTGACATAAGAATAGATAGAGCTAGAGCTGACCTAGAGCAGACTTGGGAGATAGTTCAATTTGGAAAAGTACTTGCTATGAAAGCATGATGACCTGGTTTAATCCCTAGACTCCACAAGAGACCATCTGTCCCTCCCTCCCTCCCTCCCTCCCTCCCTCCCTCCCTCCCTCCCTCCCTCCCTCCATCTATCCATTCATCCAAACAAACCAAAATTGGTTCGTTGACATGCGTTAGGGAGGTAGAGATAGACAAACCCCTAGAACTTACCAGCCAGGCTTTTATACTCGTCAAGGTCATAATCAGTAAGTGACCCTGTCACAAACAACAAAACAACAAGGTTGATAGTGCCTGAGGAATGACATCAAGGTTGTCCTTTGACTTACACACATGTGCATGCATGCACGCACATGCACATGCACACGCACACACACACACACACACACACACACACACCATTTCTCAGGCACTGTCACCAGGCCGTACCCTCTAAAGGTTCACCATTCATTAGCTCCACTCTAGGGACCAAGTCTTTACCACAAGGGTCTCTGGGACATCTTCTGCATGCAACCTCTAGCAGTAAGGGTACCAGGAGCTGATCCTGTGGTCAATCCATCCATGGTAAAGCTGCATTTTACACTATAATCTAGGAGCGACTTCCCTGGAATTGGGGAGTAGGAATAAAATTCAGAGAGGTGAGCGCGGGGGTGGGATTTTCTGGACTACCCAAACTAAAGTGCTTACGGATCATTCACGGCTGCTGGTTTGGTGCCTCATTTCTGCATTTGCAGCAGTCATGCAGACCCTGATGCTGCATCTGCCCCAAGGCTTCTTCCATGAACAAAGATGTAGAGGACTTGAGAAGTGACATACAACTACCCCGGGGACCCTCTGGGTCCAACTCCTTCTTAGAAAGCTTTGGAGATGAGATTTCTCTGAGCCATAAGTGCTGACGAAGTTGTAAAGGGGTTGGCACTGGGGAGTTTCACCTCATTTTGGAAGCTGCTAGCCAACTAATTTGGTTTAATCATCACAGGAAAATGCAAACAGAAAGAAGGCACACGGCCTTTGTGTACCTAGTGTGTTTCAGGCTGCCAGACCTCTGGACTGTCACTGATACTCCAGGAAGGATTTATACATGGAATAAATATTCTTAAATCTTTATAAGGTGCCTAAAATATTTATGATTGTTTTAGTTTGGTTTGCATGGCATATTGCCCTCTTACATTAAGTAGTTTTTACACCATCGAGCTCTGTCATTAATCACTCCAGCCTGTTCCCAGCTATCCTAACCAAGGGGAGATCTATTACACTCCACGGCCGGAGCCAAATGATCTCATTTCTCCTTTGGCTGTTTCATCGAATGGTTCATAAACTGAGGGCTATTATTGTATTAGGAAGACACATTGTGGTTCTCCAGTGTCATGCTGACATGTTTACGTTTCTTTTCCTCAGAAGAAATCATGATTACAATGGAATATTATTTCACAGAGGATGTTTTATACCAATTTGGATCTTATGAAATTAAAAAAGGGGGACAGCTAGTCCCCTATAAATGCTGAATTGGTAGGATCAGTGTCACCAAAAGATTAAAGCCAGCTCACTCCTCTCCCCTTTGTCTGTGGAATGGTTTCAAAGAGCTGTTAAAAAAATAATAGGCATATTTGTTTAGTGGGGATCGATGTTATAGGAAGTCAGAATATCAAGGAGCTGTTTTTAGCTGGATATGCGGGGCGATGGCATGGGAGCATTTGTGCTCTCCATTTCTGTCTACTGGGTGTGTACATGGCTCAGAAATATGATTTTCTGGGTGTTTCAGAGTTAAGTTAAACCCTCATTATTTCTATGTTAAGCAAGATGTGAAAATGACAAATGCTATTTGAAATTACAGGTGAAGGAATGGAGAAAGAAAAAATTACTTCTTTTTGCTTAGGTGTAGTTTTGTTTGGTTTCAGTGAAAGAAATAGACACAATCACCCTTATGCTTAAACCATATTTCTATTTCCTTAACAGACTTGGGTTTGAATAGGTAATGTGTTTGCTGCATAAACCAACAGACCTCGGTTTGATCCCTCAGAACACATGTACAAGAGTGAGGGTGGGCACAGCAGTGGTCAAGAGCATGTCTGTGGTCCCAGAGTCAGGGAGGTGGAAACTTCTGGGGTTTGTGGACTAGCAGCATGGCCAAATTAGTGAACATCCTGAGGCTATTGAGGAAGAAACCTGGCATGGACTTCTGGCCCCCACAAATGTATTCTATCTTTCTCTCTCTCTTTCTCTCTCATGTACATACACATATGTACACACATTCACACACACAAACACACACACACACACACATACACAAATCAACTTTCCTGAAAAATGAATCACTTTTGGTTTTACTAAGAATAGAAACCAGAATTTGACATGTGCCAGGAAAGTGATCTGCCATTAGTCACTCTCAATCTCCCTTTGAGTGCCAGTTTTTGTTTCTGAGTCACGGGCTTGGGTAGTCCAGTTTGGGCTCAAACTTGCTTTGCAACCAAGGCTGGCCTTGAATCACTGATCATCCTGCCCTGCCATCCCAAGTGTTGAGATTACAAGTGTTGAGACACTGCATCCAGGGTAGTGTCGCGTTAACTCAGTTGACACGAAAAAGTAAATCTTCAGCTTTTTTCATAATAAAAATCGCCTCAACTTAAAAAAATAAACTTACCTTGGATTATGTGAAATGTTCCAAGTGATAATGCTTCTGGAAGGAAATACAATAACTTCTGCTTCATTCATAATGGGAATCTGTAGAGAAAAATCTAAGTTTAGAAATGATTTTTGCAAGTGGTTTCTTCTTTTGGTTAAGTCAGGAGGAGTAGAATATGTTATTCACACACCCCCTTCTTCCCCATCCGGACTGTAGTTCACACAGGAATAACTTTGTGTTTGGCTGTCATTTTGCATTATTATAGACTGACAAGAATCCCACACAGAACTCTTCACCATGTGAGCCTACTTGATTTTCTATGGTATCCAAAATCCACATTAGCCACCAGGGAGGGACATTCACATGGAATCACAATGGGTTCAAGGCCAGTCAAATGGGCTGAGGTGAAACCCTGGGGACCCTTCCACTAATGCCTTATCACGATTACATTGTGACTATAGACTCTACGAGTCTGTGTTTCTTTTTGTTCTTTGTCGTTCAATGTCAGTTTTGTTCATAGTTCTTGCAAGAATCTCTATAAAGAAAACTGACCAAAGACCAAATTCAGTATTGTTGACTAGAATTCAAAATCTAGCCTGTCTCATTTGTATTTTAAAGACAGATCTGTCTTTCTTAGCTTTATGTATAGTTGAGAGAAATGAGCTTGTCTGTCCTCTCTTTGACCACTGCTCGCTGGCCTGTCCCCTGTGCCCACATCTTTGTACAGAGCAGGATCTGTTCTCAGCAACAGTGAGACCCAAGTGGAGGCTCAATGTCCACGCTAGAGAAAACTTCTGGATCTCTATCTGTAGCCTATGTTATGATGTCTACTCAGGAACTGAGGGTGTGACTGCAGGGCTGCCGGATTAATGGAATCATCTGTTAAATGTCCTCGGAAAAGGGAAATGTCCCAGCTGTTGTTTACAAATGGTCTCATACTCCTCGTGGTCTCTGTGTGATTGTTGCTTGCCCTCCTTTCAGATGACTAAGCTATGACATCACTGTGATGGCCAACCAGATCCCCAAATGTGACTGCTGAGAGGAGGGTTTGCGTGGGAAATGACAAGACTCTGAAGTTCTGTGGTGTGTGTGTGTGTGTGTGTGTGTGTGTGTGTGTGTGTGTGCGCGCGTGTGTGTGTCCTCATACTTGAGCATCAAGCACTTTACCTATCAAGCCATCTCCTCATCCCTCTCCACTGCTGTGATTGGCTAATGAGATGTCTGTCCAAAGTCAGAGATTAGTTAATGTGAATCGTAATCTCAGCTGTGGCTCCCTCTTGGTAGCCCTCACCGCTGCAGCAAAAACATGGGCTTTCTGCATGGTGAACACTTTTTTTTCTTTTTTTAAATTTATTTTTCAGTTTAAATTTAGATAAGAAACAAGGTTGCTTCACAAGTCAGTGCTAGGTCCCTCTCCCTTTCCTTCCCCTCCTCCCGTGCCCTCCCCTCACCCCCCCATTATCCCCTCATTTCCCCAGGGAGGGTGAGGCCCTCCATGGGGGTGTCCATAGTCTGTCATTTCATATAGGGCAGGGCCTAGACCCTTCCCCAAGAGTTCAGGGTGAGAGTGCACCTCACATTGTTGGATGGGAGTCCAAAGTCCGTGTGTATACTCGGGATGGGTACTGATCTGCTGCCCAAGGCTCAATAACACTTTTTATAATGTTAAAAAGGATGTCATCAGGCTGGGCGAGGGTTGTGCTTTCTGAGGCCCAAGAAGGGAAGGAACAAGGAAGGGCAGAGGTAAGGAATGATTATAATGTAAAGGCACTCCAAGGGTGTCCTTTTTCTTCAAGCTTCAGATACCTCCTCTGAGAGCATGTGCTCTTGAGTTGTGTCACTTTGAATAGCTGGAACTTTCTTTCATTCAGCCATCTGAGTTCACATGTTTTTAATGGACCATTTTGGGGCTGGCAACCTCTAGCGTGGCCATCAACCCTCTACTTGGGTCTCACTGTTGGTGAAAATAGATCCTGCCCTGCACAGGGCACAGGGGACAGGCCATCAAGGAGTGGTCAAAGAGATGACAGATGAGTTAATTTCTCTCAAGTTTTCAAATAGCTAAGAAAGACAGATCTGTCTCTAAAATACAACCTTGAATACTTTATTGGTACCATGTTACTGTGCCCTGCTAGAGGAGTTGCTACAAGAATGTTCTCAGGGATTCTTTATTGAAGATCTCCTGTGTACCAGATGCTTTTGGTAGGTATGAAGGGCTTGAAGATGAGAGAGGTTTGCACCCCTCCGGGTGTCTAGGAACTAACTCTCTGGATTCTTAAGGGCATTTCCTCTTACTGTAGTGTGTGTCAAGGTCTCTCATTACTTCTCTCATAGGAACTTAGGCTCCCTTCTTGGATGACGTTTATAATCTATTACAACTATAGTTGCTTTGCTGGATGGTTGCTCTCCAGACCTTATTTGTTCATACCTTGAAGTCCATATCCTTTGATCAATACTCTATTTCCTCTGCTACCAGCTCTAATCTTTTTTAATGCACTCAGCTCATATGCTCAATACTTTTTAGATTCCATATGCAAGTGATATCTTAGTTAATAATAATATATCATATGCTTGGAACCTGCTAATAAAGTAGATCTCAAGCCATAACAAAAAACTGTGGAAGGATGGACATGCTAAAGGATTTGATTATAATAATTGTTTTTTGTCATACACCATACATACATTACTTAAGAATGAGGGTCAGTGTAAGATGCACTGTTAAATGATTTCCACCTTGTGTGATGTGTGCTCCTCATTGAGTACAAGTGTGCAAAAGCAGGTGGGCTAACCTTCCCAGTTCTAAGCAATGTGGTGCAGCATATTGCTTCTGGGCTATGAAGTTTGCAGTATCTCTTATGTTGGATACTATAGGCAATCGTAGCAAATCCTAAGTATTCACATATCTGAACACAGAACATTTCAGTAAAAATATGGTATAAGGTATTTAAAAATGATACATATGCATGGCACACTTACCATCAATGCTGCTGGTAGGACTAATGTTGTTTTAGCTGAATCAGCATGTAAGAACTATCAAGACCTAAGAAATTATTGTACCTGTTGTAGGTGTTATAAACACTGAACATACAAGTTACACTGGACTGACTACAAAGTTCAAAAATGAGCTTACTGTAACATATTTGTTCTATAGGTTTTTAATTAAAAACTTAAAAACAAATATAATGCATAATATATAAATATTATCTTTATATTCCCATATGATTTTTCTATTTTTGAAACTGTAATTACAATTCTCTCTTCCCTTTCCTCCCTCCAAATCCTCCTATATACTCTCCAATATTCTTCAATTTCATGGACTTTCTTTCCCTAATTGTTATTATACACACACACACACACACACACACAGACACACATTCATAGATTTAACCTATTCAGTCTATACAATGTGTCATGTGTGTATGTTTTCAGGGTTGAGAATTTGGTCCTGGACCATTAGTTGGTGTCCCTAGGAAACCCAGCCTCTCCCATTCTCAGCTTTCCTTGTTGCCTGTCATTCTTTGGGTAGGGTTGAGGTTTTGTGGGCTTCTTCTGTCTTGTTAGTTTGTCTATTATTGTCATCCTTGTGCAGTTCCTGTTAGACAGTTGTGTTGGTGAGACTTAGTAAGTGTAGCTTCTCATGTTACTGGGAGATACAAACTCACAGCAAACTCCCTGATCCTCTGGCTCTTACAATGTTTCTTCCCTCTCTTCTGCAGTATTTCCTGAGCCTTAAGTGTTTTGTGGGTATATCCATTGAGACTGGACTTCATGTTTATCCTTATGTCCTTATAGTATATGCTTTTTAAAAACTTCTTTTTATTTGTTTAACTTTTGGTTAATGTACAAACAAACATTGGGTCAAGATGACCCACATCCACTCCTTGTCTCACTAGAAGGTCTGCAGGACAATAACACACATGGAGCTGTCACCTCCTATGACAAGAGCACCTCTTTTGGGACATTCCTTAAGGAGCTGCAGAAGAGTGTTGCACAGTCAGCCTGCCATCCCATGAGTGGATACATGTGTGCATATACATGTGTGTGTACATGCATGTGTGCGTGTGCAGGTGTGAGTGCAGAAGCCAGACAAGAATGGCAGACATCCTGCTTTATCACTCTTCACTATAGTTCCTTAAGGTGAAGTCTCTCACTGAACCTGGGGCTCACCAGTTCAGGTAGGTTGGCAGCCAGCAAGCCTCCATGATCTGTCTGATTCCAACAGTACTGGCGTTATAGGGGAATGTGGCCACACCCAGCTTTTATGTGTGGGTACCAGGGATTCAAATTGAATCATTCATGATTGTGCAGCAAGTACTTTCACTAGTGGAACCATCTTCCTGGCCCCTATAGAGCATTTTATTTAAATATATATGTATGCACATTCATGTGTGCACATATATGATAAACATATATTGGTAGAAGGAGTAAACTTTTTAATAAAACATATAGTAAATAAATGAATATAGTTTATCTTAATTATCAAATGTCAGCTATTGTTCTGGTGTGTAGGGTACGTTTTATATAAGAAACTATGAGGTCCATATATGAGTGAGTACATACCATGTTTGTCTTTTTGTGACTGGGTTACCTCACTCAGGATGGTTTTTTTCCTAGTGCCACTCAATTGCCTGCAAACGTCAAGATTCCATTGTTATTTTTCCCCACTGAACAGTACTCCATTGTATAAATGTACCACATTTTCTCTATCCACTCTTCAGTAGAGGGGTATCTAGGTTGCTTCCAGGTTCTGGGCATTACAAATAATGCTGCTATGAATACAGTGTTACAGACATCCTTGTTGTATTAATGTGCATCTTTTGGGTATATGCCTAAGAGTGGAATTGCTGGGTCTTGTGGTAGACTGATTCCCATTTTCCTGAGGAATCTCCATACTGATTTCCAAAGTGGGGGTATGAGTTGGCACTCCCACCAGCAGTGGAGGAGTATTCTCCTCTCTTCACATCCTCTCCAGCATAAACTGTCATTGGATTTTTTATTTTAGCCATTCTGACAGGAGTAAGATGATATCTCAGAGTTGTTTTGATTTGCTTTTCCCTAATGGCTAAGGATGTTGAACACTTTCTTAAGTGTCTCTCAGCCATTTTAGACTCCTCTATTGAGAGTTCTCTAGTTAGTTTTGTACCCCACGTTTTAATTGGATCCTTTGGTGCTTTGGGGACTTGCTTCTTAAGTTCTTTGTAAATTTTGGAGATCATCCCTCTGTTAGATGTGGGGTTAGTGAATATCTTTTCCCATTCTGTGGGCTGCTTTTTTGTGTTGTTGACTGTGTCCTTTGCCTTACAGAAGCTTCTCAGTTTCAGGAGGTCCCATGTATTAATTTTAGACCTCAGTGTCTGTGTTACTGGTGTTATGTTCAAGAAGATGTCTCCTGTACCAATTCATTCAAGGGTACCTCCTACTTTCTCTTCTAAGAGGTTCAGTGTGGCTGGATTTATGTTGAGGTCTTTGATCCATTTGGACCTAAGTTTTGTGCATGATGGTAGACATGGATCTATTCACAGTCTTCTTTCTACATTCCATCATCCAGTTATGCCAGCACCATTTGTTGAAGACGCTTTCTTTTTTCCATTATATTATTTTAGTTTCTTTGTTGAAGATCAGGTGTTCATATGTGTATGGGCTAATATTGGGGTGTTCAATTTTATTCCATTGATCTGCCTGTCTATTTTTGTGCCAATACCAAGCTGTTTTCAGGACTATAGCTCTATAATAGAGCTTGAAGTCAGGGATAGTGATGTCTCTGGAAGTTCCTTTATTGTACAGGGTTGTTTTGGCTATTCTGGGTCTTTTGCTTTTCCATATAAAGTTCATTATTATTCTTTCAAGGTCTGTGAAGAATTGTGCTAGGATTTTAATGGGGATTGCATTGAATCTGCAGATTGCTTTTGACAAGATTGCCACTTTTACTACATTGATCCTACCTATTCAAGGGCATGGGAGATCCTTCCATTTTCTGATGTCTTCTTTAGTTTCTTTCTTTAAAGACTTAAAGTTCTTACAATAAAGGTCTTTCACTTGTTTGTTTAGCATTACCCCAAAGTATTTTATGTTGTTTGTGGCAATTGTAAAGAGTGATGTTTCTCTGATATCTTTCTCAGTGTCTGTGTATAGTAGGGCTACTGATTTTTTTGAGTTGATCTTGTATCCTGCCACTTTCCTGAAGGTATTTATCAGCTGTAGGAGTTCCCTGGTAGAGTTTTTTGGGTCACTTATGTAAACTATCATATCATCTGCAAATAGTGAAAGTTTTACCTCTTCCTTTCCAATTTGTATCTCCTTGATGTCATTTTGTTGTCTTATTGCTCTAGCTAGATCTTCAAGTACAATATTGAAGAGGTATGGAGAGAGGGGACAGCCTTGTCTTGTTCCTGATTTTAGAGGAATCACATTGAGTTTCTCTCCATTTAGTTTGATGTTGGCTATTGGTTTGCTGTATATAGCTTTTAGTATATTTAGGTATGTTCCAGTTATTCTGGATCTCTCCAAGAGATTATCATGAAGGGGTGTTGGGCTTTGTCAAAGGCTTTTTTAGCATCTAGTGAGATGATCACATGATTTTTGTTTCTCAGCTTGTTTATATGGTGGATTAAAAAAAAGAAACTATGAGGTAGGTTGATTATATCAGCATCAACACAGGCTCCTAGGTAGTGCCTCATGCAAGGACCTTACAGTGGTTGCAGCATCACCAGGCACAGAGAACTTTTTATCTCTGTCATCTCTCATTGAACCATAGTGCTAATCACAAAGTTGCTCTTCATAGCATGAGCATATATGCAACCTCTATTTGTCTGTTACATCTCAAAGCTGGAAAAGATCAGTAACATAGGATTATAATTTGATTACTCGATAAACAATTTTTAAGAATCTTAGTACAGTAGACAAAGTGGTTGCTCACCAATGTGATTAATAATCACTTCCGGTGGCTAATCTGCTAATTTCAAGTTAAGAATTTGTATAAATAATATTGGTGTTGTGAAAATATTTGCAATTTTCATTAATGACAAAGTCAGGAACATTTATCTTTATACTTACAGTTATGTTCAGCTTCAGTTCGATGTTATGGAAAACTGAAGTGTGAATTTGTTTTGCATACAAGTTCTTGAATTCTCTGCTTATGACCAAGTTAACAGGTGAGACTGAGACATCAGTAAGGTCTGTGAGTAGGATGCAAGCAAGGATGCAGGGAGATGCTGTATTTGGTGGGTCAGGAAACTTAAGGGAAGAGGAAAACTTTGGCTGAAGGATGAGGGACAGCACTGCAAGAATGGAGGTGACAAGGGAGTTGTCTAGGGGTCTTCTAACGTTACTGGCATGACAGCATGGTATTGGAATCCTGGTGGTGTGTCACTATACCTTTGTCCAAACCCACAGAGTATGTAACTATGAGTGAGAGCCAGGATAAATTATAGGCCATTGGTCATAGTGATATATCAGTGTAGGTTTGTCTGCTGAAACAAATGAATCACTGGAGGGAATGGATGCTAATGGGGAAGAGGAGGTTGTGCTATGGAACTTTCTGTAGTTTTTGCCCAAGTTCACCGAACGCCTAAAACTCCAAAAGATAAAGTGAGGGTTCATTCTGTAAATGCCTTGCTGTAAAATCACGAGGACCTAGATTTGATCTGTAGCACCCGTGGGTGTGGTGGCAAGCAGCTTCAACTGCAGTGCTGTGGGCCATCTAGCTTCATGTTTGCTGAGAGACTTGTCTCAAAAGATAAAGTAAGAGAGGTGAGCACTGGGTCCCCATCTTAGACCTGAATTCCTCCTGCTTGCCCTCTCTTGGATACCCTGGCCTGGGGACCGAAGCCAGGTTTACTTGCCCCTGCACAGATAACCAAGCAACCAGGAGCCTGCAGAGAGAGCTGGTCCACTTTACCCACACTCAGGGAAGAGGGCAGAGATGAGCACTGGGTTCTCATCTTAGACCCGAATTCCTCCTGGTTGCCCTTTCTCAGATCCCCTGGCCTGGGGACCACAGCCAGGTCAACTCACCCCCGAATGGACGACTAAGTGACCAGGAGCCTGCAGAGAGAACCAGCCTACTCATGCCCGCACTCAGGGCAAGAGGGCAGAGGACAGATAGCAGAGGCCAGAGAATATTGGATTTGCTTGCACCCACCGAAAGGGAACCCTGGTTGCCTACCCACCAGGAGAGGAAGAGACTCTTTCTACACCCACTGGAAGAAGTGATGGGAAAGAGGCAATATAGGAACACACTCAGCAACAGAAAAACAAATATGACACCACCGGAGTCTAGAGATTCTACACCAGCAAGACCTGAACACCCCAATGCAGATGAAGCAGAAGAGAATGACATTAAAACACCATCATGAAAGTTATAGAGGCCCTCAAAGAGGATGTGAGAAAATCCCTTAAAGAAATGGAAGAAAAAACAAATAAAAATCCAACAAATGCAAGAAATGGAGGAAAACATGATGCAAAAATTACAAGAAACAATTCAAACAGTGCAAGGGTTGAAAGCTGACATGGAGACAAAAAAACGCAGTCTGAAGGAATGCTAGAAATAGAAAATCTGGGGAAGTGGTCAGGTACTACAGATGCAAGCATAACCAACAGAATACAAGAGATGGAAGAGAGAATCTCAGGTGTTGAAGACACACTAGGAGAAATAGATTCGTCGACCAAAGAAAAATTTAAGTCCAACAAATCCCTAACACAAAATATCCAGGAAATATGGGACACCGTGAAAAGACCAAACCTAAGAATAATAGTAATAGAAGGTGAAGAAACCCAACTCAAGGGACAGAAAACATATTCAACAAAATCATAGAAGAAAATTTTCCTAACATAAAGAAAGACATGCCAATGAAGGTATAAGAATCTTACAGAACACCAAATAGAGTAGACCACAAAAAAGTCCCCTTGCCACATAATAATCAAGACCCCAAGCATACAGAATGAAGAAAGAATAATTAGAGCAGCTAAGGAAAAAGGTCAAATAACATATAAAGGCAAACCTATCAGAATTACACCTGACTTTTCCATGGTAACTCTGAAAGCCAGAAGGTCCTGGATAGATAGTCTATCAACACGAAGAGACCACAGATGCCAGCCCAGACTACTATACCCAGCAAAGCTTTCAATCAATATAGATGGAGAAAACAAGATATTCCATGACAAAACCAGATTTAAACAATACATATCCAGTAACTACAAAAAGGTAAGGAAAACTCCAATCCAAGGAAGTTAACTACAACCAGGAAAACATAGGCAATAGATAATCCCACCTTACCAACAGCCAAAAAAAAAAAGAGGTGGAAATCCACATACAATTCCACCAAGAACTACCATTCCAAAACAAACAAGAATGAGCAATCAAAAGTCATTAATATCCCTCAATATTAATGGTCTTAACTTGCCCATAAAAAGGCACAGGATAACAGAATGAATTTGAATACAGAACCCATCCTTCTTCTGCATACAA
Organism: Mesocricetus auratus; assembly: GCF_017639785.1. NCBI lineage: Eukaryota > Metazoa > Chordata > Mammalia > Rodentia > Cricetidae > Mesocricetus > Mesocricetus auratus. Next base: position 161,955,019 of record NW_024429266.1, read on the forward strand.
GAAACACACCTCAATGGAATCTTGAAATTTGCAGGCAAATGGATGGCACTAGAAGAAATCATCTTGAGTGAGGTAACCCAGTCACAAAAAGAGAAACATGGTATGTACTCACTCATTTATGGACTTTAGACATGAATCAGGGGAGTGCCAGCATACAATCCCACTGCCAGAGAGTCAGGAGACAGAACCTTCATCCAGCGACTGATCAAGTAGGCTTCATTCCAGGGATGCAGGGATGGTTAAACATACAAAAATCTATCAATGTAATACACCATATAAACAAGCTGAGAAACAAAAATGACATGATCATCTCACTAGATGCTGAAAAAGCCTTTGACAAAATCTAACAACCCTTCATGATAAAGGTCTTGGAGAGAGCTGGGATAACAGGAACATAACTAAACATAACAAAAGCTATATATAGCAAACCAATAGCCAACATCAAACTGAATGGAGAGAAACTCAATGTGATTCCTCTAAAATCAGGAACAAGACAAGGCTGTCCCCTCTCCCCATACCTCCTTCAATATTGTACTTGAAGTTCTAGTTAGAGCAATACAACAACAAAAGGAGACCAAGGGGATACAAATTGGAAAGGAAGAGGTAAAACTTTCACTATTTGAAGATGATATGATAGTTTACATAAGTGACCCAAAGAACTCTACCAGGGAACACTTACAGCTGATTAACACCTTCAGCAAACACCTTCACTGACAGGATACAAGATCAACTCAAGAAAATCAGTAGCCCTACTTATACAAACAATAAAAGGTCTGAGAAAGAAATCAGAGAAACATCACCCTTTACAATAGCCACAAACAACATAAAATACCTGGGGATAATGCTAACCATACAAGTGAAAGACCTGTATCACAAGTACTTTGAGTCTTTAAATAAAGAAATTAAAGAAGACACCAGAAAATGAAAAGATCTCCCAGGTTCTTGGATAGGTAGGATCAATGTAGTAAAAATGGCAATCCTGCAAAAAGCCATCTACAGACTCAATGGAATCTCCATCAAAATTCCAGAACAATTCTTCACAGACCTTGAAAGAACAATCCTCAATTTTATATGGAAAAACAAAAAACCCAGGGTAGCCAAGACAACCATTCTCAACAAAGCAACATCTGGAGGCATCACCATTCCTGACTTCATGCTCTATTATAGTGCTATAGTCCTGAAAACAGCTTGGTACTGACACAAAAATAGACAGGTAGACCAATGGAATCGAATTGAACACTCTGAGATTAATCCACAAACCTATGAACAGCTGATTTTTGACAAAGAAGTTAAAATTATACAATGGAAAAAAAAGATAGCATCTTCAACAAATGGAGCTGGCATGACTGGATGCTGGCATGTAGAATATGGCAGATACATCCACGTTTATTGCCATGCACAAAACTGAAGTCCAAATGGATCAAAGACCTCAACATAAATCCAGCCACACTGAACCTCTTAGAAGAGAAAGTGGAAGGTACCCTTGAACAAATTGGTACAGGAGACTGCTTCCTGAACATAACACCAATACCACAAACACTTGAGATCGACAATTAATAAATGGGACCTCCTGAAACTGAGAAATTTCTGTAAGGCAAAGAACACAGTCAGCAAGACAAAAGGCAACCCACAGATTGGGAAAAGATATTCACTAACCCCACATCTGACAGAGGGCTGATCTCCAAAATTTACAAAGAACTCAAGAAGCAAGTCTCCAAAACACCAAAGGATCCAATTGAAAAGTGGGGGACTGAAATAAATAGAGAATTCTCAATAGAGGAATCTAAAATGGCTGAGAGACACTCAATATCCTTAGCCATCAGGGAAATGCAAATCAAAACAACTCTGAGATACCATCTTACTCCTGTCAGAATGGCTAAAATAAAAACACCAATGATAGCTTATGTTGGAGAGGATGCAGAGAAAGGGGAACACTCATCCATTGCTGGTGGGAATGCAAAGTTGTACAGCCACTTTGGAAATCAGTATAGAGATTCCTCAGGAAAATGGGAATCAGTCTACCACAAGACCCAGCAATTCCACTCTTAGGCATATACCCAAAAGAATCCCATTTATACAACAAAGATGTCTGTTCCACTATGTTCATAGCAGTGTTATTTATAATAGCCAGATCCTGGAAGCAAACCTAGATGCCCCTCAACTGAAGAGTGTATAGAGAAAATGTAGTACATTTACATAATGGAGTACTACTCAGTGGAAAAAAACAATGGAATCTTGAAATTTTCAGGCAAATGGGTGGCTAGAAGAAACCATCCTGTGTGAGGTAACCCAGTCACAAAAAGACAAACATGATATGTACTCACTCATATATGGATTTTAGACATGGATCAGGGGAGTGCCAGCCTACAGTCCCAGGGCCAGTGAGTCTGGGAAACAGGGGGATCTCCAAGAGAGATGCATTATACCCCAGAGAAGTGGAATGAAGCAAGATGTCCTGAGAAGATTGGGAGCATGGGGGGAGGGAGAGGGCACCTGGAAAAAGAGAGAGGGATAAGAAGAAGGGAGAAGAAGACAAAGGGTAACAGGCAGGTTGAGTTGGGGTAAGAATAGAGGAGAGCAGGATGAGAGATACCATAATAGATGGAGTCATTATAGCTTTGAGGAGAGAGTTGACACTAGTGTGATTTCCAGACATCTACAAGGATAACACCAACTGGCAAACTAAGCAATAGTGGAGAGACTACATTAATAGCCCCTACCTGATGATAAGGTTGATGACTACCTTATATGCCATCCTAGAGCCTTCATCCAGTGACTGATGGAAGCAGAGACAGATACCCACAGCTAAACACTGAACTTAACTCCTGGAACTCAGTGATAGAGATGGAGGAGTGATGAGCAAAGGAGTCAAGACTGTGCTGGTGAAATACACAAAGACAGCTGACTGGACGAGGGGGAGCTCTTGAACCCCAGACTGATGGCTGAGAGGCCATCAGGGGACTGATCCAGACTCCATGAATGTAGTGTTAGTGAGGAAGCCTCAGAAATCTCTGGGGCTTTGGGTAGTAGACTAGTGTTCACCATGGAATACAAATGAACTTTGGGAGCCCATTTCACATGGAGCGATGCTGTCTTAGCCTGGACACATGGGGAAGGGCCTAGTCCTTGCCCTGGATGAAATGACAGACTCTGGATATCCCCCCAAGGAGAGTCTTACCCTCCCTGGGGAATGATGTAGTGATTGGGCCGGGGACAGGGAGGTGGCTTGTGGAGGGACAAGGGAGGAGGGGTGGGAGAGGGACCTGGGATTGATATTTGAAACATGCATGTTTCTAATTTAAAATAAATTTAAAAATCTGAAAAAAATATAAAGTAGGGTGTAATTGGGGAAGTCACCTAACATTTATCTCTGGTCTTCATATATATGGACAGCATGTCTGCACACATACATGCCCACACACAAATAATCTGCTTGTGTTTAACTAATACTTAGAAAATCGGTTCTGGTTTAAATGTGAATAATAAAACATGACAAAGAGTGTAACAACTGGTTCCTGAACTAAATTTTGGACAGAAAGAAAAATACTAGAGGGGAACATATTAGAAAAAAATCTGTGGTCAGTGATGCCACACCACGGTCAAAAATTCCTCCCTTTTAAATTGATATTATATTTCACATGCTATCTGGGTTGGAGACACATGGGAATTCTTTATGTATTTTATTAGACTCTTGCAAGTTCAGTATCACTCCAGGACACAAGTGTGGGTCAGTGAGATAGGGCATTGGGTAAGAGTTCTTGCCCCTGAGTCTGATGGCCTGAGTCCAAACCCTGGGCCCTACATGGTAGAAGGAGATAACTTATCCCTGCATATTGTGCTCTGACCTCTATATGCATGCTATAGCATACAAAACCTTGCCCCAAATGAATGAATGAATGAAGAACACTTGCTAGATTCATCAGTGACTAATATATATATATATACATTTATATATGTATATGAATACATACATACATACATTTCAGTAGCATGTTCTTTCTATTCTTTTGCAAGACAGGATCTTGCTGTATAGCCTAGGCTGGCCTGCAGCTTGGAGTGTTATCATACTAATGGTCCTCTATTATAGCCACCCGAGAGTTGGGGTTCCAGACATGTGCTTCCACAACAATTAACTTTATGACTTCTGTTTAGGTCCTCACTATATAGCCAGGAATTTGCAGGAAACATCCTATCTCTGTCTTCTAGGAGTTTGGGTGACAGGCATGATGTACCCCAATTGGCTACTTAAGGAGTTCTTGCTACTAAACCATCTCATGTTTCTTCAAAAATCCTTGCATGGCCATTTAACAGTGAATAGACATACAAATATGCAAGCGTTCATGTTCTTTATAAAAAATGGCATAGCATTTTCATGCATCCTCCTGCATCCTTAAGTCATCTCTGGATTGCTTACGGCATCCAATGCAGTGCATTGCCATGTAAGATACTACCATGTTCCCTTCCTACAGCCCTCTCCTCTCTTGTTTATCATCTCTTCTACCCATTATGAGGACACTTACTTATCTTGAAAACATTTTTTAAAATGAATAAACCAAGAAAAGGAGCATCCCATTGATAATATATACAGTAGTCATTGATGAATTAAGAAGTAATTTTTTTGTTTTGGTTTTCCAAGACAGGGTTTCTTCTTGGCTTTGGAGGCTGTCCTGGAACTAGCTCTTATAAACCAGGCTGGTCTCGAACTCACAGAGATCTGTGAGCAAGTATTCTTAATTTATTATCCACCTGGTTAGTCCTCCACAATCTCATGTTTCTTAGTTATGTCGCAGAAGACCCTTTCTGATAAAGTCGCATTCCCAGGAGTATGTCTTTCTGTGGCACATCATTTAACTCATTAGGTCTCAGTTCTCCATGTGGAACTAGACATTCGGTGACAGTGACAGTTACAACTACCCTTAAGAGGTGGCTCCTTTCTGCCCTGCCCTGAGATGTCACAGTGAGAGAAGAACCTGGGTGACCCTGAGTTGGAAGTGTCTCAAGGGGGCATCTGTGTGCCCCGCCTTTTATAACCTGTTCTTTTGAGTGGTTGGAGTACCAGCCCCATTACTGCAAAGCCCGTCTCCACCTCTTCAGATATCACAGAACAAGCACTTCTAAGAAACACTTCCCTTGAGTATCTTGGACACGTAGCTCAACTCAAAGTCATTCCCTGCTTCCCAATGAGCTGTCCCCCCAAAAGTAAGCCAACTTATCATTCAGAAAATGCCTGCTGATCTCGAATTTGCATACCCCAGATGAGGCTGCAAAGCCATTTATCTCTCAAGAGCAGCCTGCTGTGGTCCCTTTTATATTTTTATGGGATTGTCCTTAAATGGCTGATTAGTTTGGGGTGATTTATAAATGCTTCAAGCCTGGCAATTTCTCTGTTAATGATTGGACAGATTTGTGTCTGGCTTTAAGCAGGCTTGGCTGTCTGTTGTTTCAGGCATCTGTGGGCCACCTCCGTCCTACAGTGACCTCACTATTCCCCAGCCCAAGCTGGCTTAGGCCTTCATCAAGTTTTTTCAAGGTTTAGCTCTGCCTGTCATTGGCTATTTATCTTTGAGAAAGGCAAAACAAACATACAGTGAAAATTTTAAAAAGTTACTAATACTTTTTTCCCTTTCATATTCTCTTATTTTTAGTGGCAAGAGAAAAACTCTAGCTTGGTTATTTACCCTTTTGTGGGCTTGGTTTTCTTACTTGAAAACAGCAAATGTTACACAGAATCTTTCCTACCTCAGGAATTGATAGAGGATCAACCAATGGTAGGAAATGGCTTGGAGTTATTCCCTGTCTGCAGTAAGCCTTCCGTAGACATTAGCTGCTGTGTTTCCTGTTAGGTACCATGGAGAGAAGCATGCATGGAAATCAGGGTGAGGACCTTCATGGCCTTGGACCCTTTGTGGTTTGATCTGTGTGCAACTGTCCATGCTCAGCATCTTCACGGGATGGCTTCCTTATGGAAGCAGGTCCAGCTTTCCCTGATGGTGTGCCCCACTTAACAGCTTCCGACTTTGCTTTGTTCTGGGTTGCTTAACTTTTAATCTTAAAGTCATATATGTATACCAAAGTCGCTCTCCTTTCTTTGGTGAGTTCTATCCAAAAGCAAAGCACTCTTTTGAAATTTATGTATGTATGTTGGCGGGGCGGGGGAGGGCAGGGGTAAGAAAGTCAGAAGACAACTTTCGGGACTTTGGAGTCGATTCTTTTCTTCCATCATGTAGGCCCTTGGGATCAAACTCATGTAGTCAGATCACTGGCCTGCACTTTGATTATTTTTCTGTTTCTTGTGTGTTATTTAATAGTTTTAGAAAATATGCAGTTCACTTTCTGTGTTTGTGGCTCACACATATTAGTGGGGAAAACCTACAGTAGACCTGAGCAACATGGTAGTATTTTACATGGCAGTGCATTGTATTAGGTGCCATAGCAACCCAGAGATGACTTGAGGATGCAAGAGGATGCGTTCAGGTTGTATGCAAATGCTATACTGCTTTTATAAAGAAGTTGAACAGTATTTATTTGCATCTCTGTGGGATTCTAGAATCCATCTCCCTGGGGTACTAACAGTCAACAATACTTATGTTGCTATTTCTTGGAAATTATTTTCCTTTTTTTTTTCTTTTGAGACAGACTCTCATGTATCCCAGGCTGGCCTTGAACTTGCTGTGTAGCTGAGGATGAATGTGAATTTCAGATCCTCCTGCCTCCACATCCCAAGTGCTGGGTTTACAGGTGTATACTACCAAAACCTGGCGTATGTGGTGCTGGGGACTGAATGTAGGTAGGCTGAGTCACCAGCCTTCTTGGCATTTACTTTAGACCAGTTATTGATTTCCTATGTGGAAACTGATAGCTTGCTTTCTTACTTACTGCTCCATACCAGCACAGTGAGTTGAGTACATTCTGCCACTAGCATTACATCTGATTTTCACTCAAATTATTCTTCTATATTTATATCATTTTATATGTAAGTATTGTTCACTGCTCAGTACCAGTATGGAATGAACCACAGTTAACTTTCCTTTTTTAATGAACTTCTGTTTTTCCCTTAGAGTTAATAAACATTTGCTTATTTATCTCATTTTTAAAGTGGAAGATGTATTTTTCGTATAACATATTCTGATCATGATTTTCCCTCTCCTGTCTCCTCTCAGATCCTCCCGACCTTCCTATCCATCCAAGTCAACACCTTTTTCCTCTTTCTGTAGAAAACAACACAGACAAATTAAAAACAAACAAACCAGAATAAAGCAAAAACAAAGAAAGGCATGAGATATTCCGCATGAAGACACACACACACACACACACACACACACACACACACCATGAAAGACAAAATTAGAAACCATAGCACACAAACAAATTATCAGTAAGGTTTAAAAAAAGCCCAAACAGAAACTATGAGACAAAACAATCCTCCAAAAATACCACCAAGTTTATGTTGTGTTGGCCATAAACTGCTGAGCTTAGGGCTTGCCCTTACATGTGGTTTGCATACCTCGTGAGACTCCATTGGAGAAAACTAGTTTTCCTTTTGTCAGTTGGAGATAGCTTCTTGATTAGGGATGCAGGCTTGTGTCTACTTCCCGTCTCTGAACTGAAACCTTATCTGGCATGGATCCACGCAGGCCCTGTGCATGTATGTCTCTGTGAGTTCATATGTTGTCAGTCCTGCTGTATCTGGAAGACACTGTTTCCTTGGTGTCCTCATCTCCTTTGGCTCTTTTAATCTTTCTGCCTTCTTTCCCCTTGAGCCATGAAGGGAGGGGTTTGATGAAGACATCTCATTTAGGACTGAGTGTTCCAAGGTCTCTCACGCTCTGCACATTGTCCGGTTGTGGGTCTCTGTATTTATTCCTATTTCCTGCAGGAGGAAGCTTCTCTCTTAAAAAGACAAAAGGCAGTGATTGAGCTATGAGTATATCAGAGTATCTTGAGGAGTCATTTTAATGCTATGTCCCTTAAGCATAACAATAGTATTTGATTTTCCCCTAGGTCCATGGCCTATCTAGTCTTAGGATGTTGGCCACCTGAGCAGTGGCAGACATGGGTTCCATTTCATGGAGTGTGCTTTAAATCTAACCAGACAGTGGTTGGTTATAGTGTTTGTGCCATTGTCAAACCATCGTATTATGCAGATGGGTCACTATTGTAGATAGAAAGAAGGTTTTGAAGTTGGCTTGGTTTTTGCTTTCTTCCTCTGGTAGCATGCAGAGTACCTTCCAGCACTGTGTACACTAGTCACTAAGGATAAAGGCTCTAGCTGGATCAGACCAACTTCTGCATGTTCAATGGTTTGTGTACGTGTTACTTTTAGCAGTGGGGTCTTGCTCTCTGTGGAGAGCAACTAATAGTCTTGTCAATGTAGCTTGAGTTGTTTGGGAACTTTCCATGGGCCACTTTGGCCAACAACTCAATTAGTTATAATCCATCCCTGGTACTGGAGGTTTTACTTGGTGGCAAGAGATATCTAGTTGGAACTTTATTTGGTGACTCCATTTAGGTTTTTTTTCATACATGTATATGTTTTAAGAAGTTTCTAGGATGGTAGGCTTCTGTATGACTCCTCATATGGCCCTTTAGGTTAGCTGTGCCTCCCAATTTATCTTCTTTTTAAAAATGTCTTTGCCATTAATTTTTTCTCAAGCACTTTGATGAAACTACCTGAATCTTTTCGACATGTTCCAACTGTCAATTTGATGTCTGGAGGGGCCTTCCTTCTGTGTCATCTAGCACTGAGTGCCCTCCCTGTAGGCTGCCTGCCAAGTTAGCTTTGCCATGAAAAAGCAGGCTTATTTCTTTCTTCATTTTAGCATCATATCTTCCCTAGTTACTAAGGAGGAGCAAGTGGGATGCAGAAATAGTAAGATTGCATGCCTGGCAATACAGAGCTACTTTATTGTTACATTTGATGAATCTTTTATTTATGTGTATACTTCTGGGTTAAAATAATTATTTTCCAGAAAAACCCATGGTTACTGTCTACTGCCTTCTGGTTTTTAGGTTATGATTTGGGACATCTAGGCAATCTGTCCTCCTCTGTAGGGGACACATTATGCTTGTCATCTCCCAGGAAGTCCTTAGTGTAGAGTATTCTCTGCCTTGGTGGGGTTTTGAACATCCTAACGCTTCACCCAGGAGCACACTTCCTCTCTTACTTTTGCTGTGCATCAGGGTACCAACTCCTTTTAGAGATGCATACTCTACAACTCTGGCAGATTTTATTGTTGTAAATAATTAATGACTTCCTTTCCTTTATTTTTTTGCATTTTCTCCATCTGAGTTTCCCATTTGGGACTCAGATTGAGCCTCTAACTTTATTATCTTAGATTTCCTGCCCTTTTTGTTGTTTTGTTGAGTTTTTTCTCAACTGTGCCCATCATTTCTTGTCCTCATTTGCTTTATACTTTTGGGCTAAAGTTCTGTGTTAAATTACTTTTGTTTTCCAAAGTTGTATGTTTTTGTATTTTAAATAGAACCCTGTACTTGCTTCATGAATGTGGCATCTTTTTTTCTTTTTATGTGTATGGATGCATGACATATCTGTTTATGTGTATGCTTGTTCATACACATGTGTGGGTGTGCAGGCAGGCATGTGTTCATGTATGTAGAGACTTGAGGTTGATGTTGGATATATTCCTCCATCACATTTCAACCCTATTTTTTGTGGCAGAGTCAGTCACCCCAGAGCTCACCCATATGGTTAATCTCAATATCGAGTTTGCTCTGGGGATCCCTTCCTCACCTTATGCTGGTGCAACAGGCAGGCTGACATGCCCAGTTAGTGCTCACGTGGGTTCTGGGGATCCGAACTCTGGTTCTCTTGCTTTGTGGTACACGGCTTTAACTACTGAGCCATCTCTTCAGCCCATCCTCTCTTATAACATGTTAGGGTTATGTATTTGGAATCTGGGTCTGTTTCTCACAGTTTCTTTCCTTTGGAGTTCCTCCACTCTCTTCACCTGCCCCTCCAATAGATTTGTTTTGGTTTTAATCTTTATTAGTTCTAGAAAATTTGTTCATATATCTGATGATCTTTGATTGTACCCCTATATGTTAAGGACTAGAGAGGGAAAGTGCTCCAAACTTGAGTCTGGGGTATCTTTAAGCATTTGTCTATGACTGGGATTATATATGTTGCATTTGGTGTATCTGGTATGCATGTGAGTTTCGTGAGTGTGTGTGTGCACATGCACATGTGCGTGCGTGCATGTGTGTGTGTGTGTCTGCGTGTGTGTGTCTCTGTGTGTGTCTGTGTAGGGGATTATGTGTTGAGAACATATACCTTTAACTCTTTGGGTTGTGTGCTTTGAGGTCTACGAGGGTATGGAATGTGAACTTATCTGTGGGATATGTGTGTCAAATGTACTTGGCAATATTGATAGCTTGATTGTAAGGGAAGCATGTTCCAGCCATTTTTATTATAATCCTCCTCAAGTGTCCATACATGGAACTTTATTTCTTTGGTTTAGTAAATTTCTCTATCTGGGAATCTTTCAGTCTCCTGCTTCAGGGTATATAAAGTTACTTCTGGGGAAATTCTAGGAGTTTTGATAGGCAGAGTGGCAGTGGCCTCATCTCTTGGCCTGCCAACTCACCACACTCATATTTTATGTCTGAGGCCTCATCTAGTTCTTTGCTATGCCTTGGCTTTTCACATAAGGGGCAACATCTGTCTTGATATCTCCAGATATAGAAAGAACAGTAACTCCTGGGATCAGGTTGAGCCTCAGCCTGGTGTAAGGGGTTGTGGGAGACTTTGGTAGTGTGGCAATTCCCTTCCTTCACTTGGACTAGTTCTCTCATTAGTTTAAGCCCTTCCCCTTCCCCCTTAAAGATATTTAGTGCCTCCAATTCTCAAGCCTTCCTGGGCCACAGGAATATAAGTCCCCAATCTCATCAGCTTCTCCCTACCTCCCCCAACTCCATCTTTTAGGTCTCAGGTTCAGTGTCTGTAGCTTGCTGATGACTTTTTGCCGCTGACATCTTATTTCTATTTCTGTGTCCCGTACCTTTACTGATATTTCAATGTGAGTTTAGAAGGAAGTCCCCTTACTCAATGCTTTCCATAGGTCTCCATTACTCTTTGTTATTACACTATGAAGTCTCTACATCTCTATGGATTGTGACAGAGTGAAGTGGCAGCTTTCTGTTTGGTTTTGGGCACTGTGGTAGGGCAACAGTATACATTTGTTGCTTTTGGGATGTTTTCTGAGCACCTGCCATATGTTAGGTATCATCTTAAATAGAGAAAGGAGGAGTACAGAGACTAAGAGATACTCTCTGTGCTTTGGAAGTTTCTGGGTGGTTGCCATGGAGATAAGCTATAAAGAAAAATACCAATATGTCATTGTTATGTGGCTCTAAGTGTGAACAAGTCACAAGGTCTAGACTGGGTGGCTAGGGCCTGTAGTGCAGTTTTTGAGTGAAATAGCCTGACTGGCTGGCTCACTTGTTTAAGTAGTTGGTCCACCAGTTGGTGATGCTGTCCTGGCAGGTTGTTTAGGAGGTGGGACCTGAATAGTGCACTTCCAGGAATGGAACTTTGGGAGTTGCAGGAGCATCCAATCCTGGTTCTGTCTGTTGCTGTGATATGGTCTACTGCATCACATTCCTAAAACCACTGGCCTAACTAGTCCAACTGCCAGTGAAGGACTGTAAACCTGAAACTGTGAGCCAACCTACATTGTTCCTTCTTTGAGTTGCTTCTGTGAGGTATTTGTCACAGACCTCCCAGGGAAGGGGACATTTATACTGACCTCTGAGTAACCAAAAGGTATTGGCTGTGACAAAGCCAGGAGAAGAAATACTGCAGACACAGGGGACAGCTGGAGCAAAAATCATAGTGGAAATCCAGAGACTAAGAGCAATGGGTAAGGGTGGTTATGTTGGGGACCATAACTGAGGGGTAAACCATTTGAGGACAGGTTAGAGGCTTAATAGGATGACAGTCTCTGCTACCTCTGGGCTTGGAGTGAGTTTTGAATTGTAAATGCTGTGGGGAGCCATTGATAGTGCCCTCTCTGTCTCTCTTTGTGAAGTGTATGTATGCATGTGCTTGAATGTATGTACTCGTGTGCACACGTGTGGAGGCCAGCTGCTGATGTCAAGGGTCTTCTATCATCTTTCTCCACCTTATCATTTGAGACAGATTGTCTAACTGGACCTTTATCACACCAGACCAGCTAGCCATCAAGCACTAGGGATCTGCCTTTCTCTGACACATCCTAGCACTGGTGTTGCAGATTTGCTCAGCTACGCTCAGCATTCATGTGGGTGATAGGGATCTGAACTGGGGTCTTCGGGTTTCTGAAGAAAGTGCTTTGTCACCTGGGTCATCTCCTCGGTCCTCTACTACTGTTAACTTTGAAGGGGAAAGTAGTGAGATTTGAGTTCTTAGGTTCACTGTGGAATTTGGATAACCAGTCTGATCGTTTGAAAGAAAACAGCCCCAAAGGGAGTGGCACTATTGGGAGATATGACTTGGTTGGAGCAGACGTCTTCTTGTTGGAAGAAGTATGTTACTGTGGAGGTAAGCTTTGAGGTCTCATATATGCTCAAGCTGTGCCCAATGAGACAGACCACTTCCAGTTGCCTGCAAGTCAAGATGTAGCACACTCAGCTCCTATTCCAGCACCATGTCTACCCACATGCAACCATGTCCCACCATGATGATGATGATGGATTGAACTTCTGAAAATGTAAGCCACCCCAGTTAAATGTTTTTCCTTTATTAGAGTTGCCATGTTTCTTCACAGAGTAGAAGCTCTAACTGAGGCAGAGGCCTGGAATATTTCTGTGATAGGCCTATGCCTGACCATGTTTTTTTGTTTTGTTTGTTTTTGTTTTAGGAATTTGGGCCTTGGGATTGTGGATGCTTTAAATGCTGCTTAATGGGCCCTTCTCGTAGGGCTGTGGAGGACAGCGGTGCTGAGTGTGATTTGAATTGCGGGTGTCTGGATCAAGAGGTTTCAGAGGAGAGGAATGTTAGTCTGTGGCCTAGAGAGGTGAAGAATGTGGCTGCTTTTTGTTCTTGTCTGAAGTGTCTTCCTGAGATTAGAGTGAAGAGTTTTAGATTAATTCCCTTGGTAGAGGAAATCTCAAAACAGCCTAGGATAGACTCTGCTGTGTGGTTGCCAGTGTTAACTCTAATGAAGATGTATAATGAAAAGGAGCAAACTGAGCAAGAAAAAATATTTGAGGAGAAAAGGAATATCAGGAAGTGGAATGGGGGTAAGTTCTGTATTCAAGGAGATAAACAGACTAAGAAATGGAATAAAAAATTAAAAAATGGAATAAAGGGAGTGGTTATCTCAGAGCAAGATCCCACCCAGTTAAATTTCCAACTTGTGAAAGGAATTAATTAAAAGCTTAGAGGCAGGCAGGTGTGGTGGTGTACACCTTTGATCCCAGGACTCCTGAGGCAGAGGCTATTGGATCTCTGAGTTTGAGGTCCACAGAAAAAGTTCCAGAACACCCAAGTTTAGGCAGTGAAGGTAACCATTGAAAAAAGAAGTTGGTAATTGAAAGATCTCTGAATTCAAGACCAGCCTGGTCTACAGATCCAGCTTCAGGAGAGCCAGGTTTAGGCAGTGAAGGAAAACATCAAAAATAGAAAGTTGGTGAAGATGTAATTGAACAGGGGGCCATGTTCCAGTGCCAGCCAGCAGCGGAACCTGGCAGCTTTGGCTGGTTCTAAAGTTAAGGATAGAAGAAAGAGACTGTGGAATTTACCCCTGAGCCTAAGGAAAACTGTAAGGCCAGGTATGTGTCGGGGTGTCCCTGAATTGAGGCCTAGAGAAGCCATTGCATGAACCTGTATTGGAGGTTCCAGAGCCATGTGAAGAAAGCTGCTAACAGGGAATAGAACCAGCCCAAGAGAAAGAAATATATCACAGTTACCAAAGCTGCATGGAGTTTGAGGTCTGAAGAGCGTTTTGATATCAGACATGGAGATGTAGAATTTTGAGTTGGCCCAGGTGCCTTTCCGTCTTGTTTTGGTCCAGTACTTCCTCACTACGCTCCCTTCCCTACACTTTGGAATGGCAATGTATATCCTGTTCCATTATATGTTGGAAGCATGTGATCTACTTTTCGATTCTGATGTTATGGGGGATTGCAGTTAAGAGATTGTATGAATCTCAGAGGAGACTTTGAATTTTGGACTTTAAAACATTGTTGAGGCTGTGCTTGACAATGGGGCTTTTGAAGTTGGACTGAATGCATTTTTGCATTATGATATTGCTACAAGTTTTCGGGGGCCAGGGAGTGGAATATAGTGGTTTGAAAGAAAATGGACCCCAAAGGGAGTGGCACTATTGAGGCGTATGGCCTTGTTGTATTAGGTGTGGCCTTGCTGAAGGGAGTGTGTCATTGTGGGGACAGGCTTTGAGGTCTCTTTTGCTCAAGTTTCACTCAGTGTGACCTACATTCCACTTTCTGTTGCCTGAAAGATGTAGGACTCTCAGATACCTCTCCAGGATCGTGTCTGCCTACATGCTGCCATGCTCCCCACCATGATGATAATGGCTGAACCTCTGAAACTATAAACAAGCCACCCCAATTAAATGTTTCCTTTATAGGAGTTGCTGTGGTTGTGGTGTCTCTTCACAGCAACAGAAACCCTAACTAAAACAACCACTAAGTGAAAATGCAAACTTGCTAGAGCTGTCCTAACAGGAGTCTGCAGACTGTGGGGCTTAGGAAGTGGATAGGCTTTCCCCATAGTTCTGGACTTTAGAGAGCTGAGATCAAGTTAGGGGAATGGTTGGATTCTGCTAAGGCCTCTTCCTGGTCTGCAGATGACTCCCTGCTGTACCCTTACTTGGCCTTTTTCTTCTGCATGAGTTCCTGGTTTTCTTGTAAAGACATCGGTCCTATTTGATTAAGATTGTACCCTTATAGCCTCAGGTAATCTTAATCAGCCCTCTCAATGCCACATCTCCAAAGACAGGGTCAATGAGGCTCCAAATATGGATCTTAGTGAGACGGTTCAGTCTACAACAGTAGCTTGACTGGAGCCCTCAGGATGGTAGGAGATAGTTTCAGGAAGACAGAGAGGAACACTGACCACTTGAGCAGATGAGGAGGGGGTGAGGTGGGGCCACAGTTGCACCATAGATGAGAAGCTTGAGCTTTCCTAGAGAGATTCTGGAGGAGCATGTTTTTGGAAAGGATGGTTGATAACACTGCTCTGTGAATTTAAAAAGTGACCTCTCTCTCTTCATTTCTCCCACTGTGTGTGTGTGTGTGTGTGTGTGTGTGTGTGTGCGTGTGCGTGTGTAGGTATACATGTGGTAGGTATGGGTGTGTGTGTATGAAGGTATGTGAGTGTGTGAAGGTACACACATGTGCATGCATCTGGCCAGAGACTAACCACAGCTGTTGTTCGTCAGATGCAGTCCATCCTGTTTTTTGTGACAGGGTTTCCCCATGGGCCTGCAACTCACCAAGCAGACTGGGCTAGCTGGCTGGTGAGTCCCAGCTGTTTCATCTTCCCAGCTGAGATTATAAGAATGCATCATTCTTTGGAGCTTTTTCTATGTGGCATCTGAAGATTCAAACTCCAGTTTTTAGGCTTTCAAGGCAAGCACTTTGTTACTAGCTGTGACCCTAGCCCTAAAAGTGTGAACTACAGATAGAAAATCACCATCAAGAATACTGACGAAGTCACCCTGACCAACACTGCAGACTCTCAGTCTGAGCCAGCCCAGGGACTTGTACCACGGAGGCTACTCGGGTACCCAAATCAGACAGTCAGTCACTGCCCAGAAGACAAAGTGCGGGGGAAGTTCAGGAGCCATTTCACATCTCTGTAGAGCTTCAGACTTTTTAATTGCTATGTATTCCACCACACCAAATGATAGCTACTGATGAGGATGGCCGTGCCTTGAATAAAGTCACGGATTCTTATTAGGAGTGACCAGGAGTCCAGGGACAGGAGGCGTGGTGGCATCATAACAGCTTCCAGACAAGATTGTGTTTCAGGCAAAAATGTCCAGGTTACTCTCAAGCCACCAAGTTGTTAAGCAGAATGAAGTCGAACATACATCCTCTGGCCTGGGTGCCGTGAAACTTCCTGGCTGCACTGAGGAGCTGTGGGAGGGAGGATGTATCAGATGGGGTGTAATGATGTGGAAACAACAAAATGACCCAAAGTTAGACCATTCATGTGAGGAGATAGATTCTGTGGGGTCTAGAAGGAGCTTTGGGGCCATGCGGGAGTTTTTCTTTTTTTAAGACTAGACAGCTTCATATACTCATACACAGTGTATACTCTTATAAATGATCCATTAAACGGGATGACATAGGAGTAGGGTTCTCTGGGTAACTCTGACTGTCCTGGAACTCTTTCTGTAGACCAGGCAGGCCTCAAACTCTGACATCTGCCTGTCTCTGACTCCAGAGTACTGAGATTAAAGGTTGTGTCACCACCACCAGGAAGGGGATGAGTTTTAAGAAAGGACATTTCCCTGATTGTAACAAACTGCAGGCCGAGAAAGGGACTTTGGTGCAAGTGAGTGGGTAGATTGGTGGGCAGGGTTCACAGCTTACTTCTCACAGCTTCCTGAAGTGTCAGTCAGGGGCCTGCCTAGAGGGAGCAGAGTGAGGAATGAGGCTGGCCTTTGAGTAGAGGGAGGGATGAAAGAAAGACTGAGAAGCTGAGCAGTAAGTGTCTGCCTGCTCCTGATGATCTCTGGGGATTTGTATCCGTGGGTTTCAGTACAGAGTTACAGAGAAGACTGTACCATAGCTGTGAGTGTTTCAGTGAGTCCCTTCCAATGCTTAGGTGCCAGCCTAGAGCAGGTGAACAATGACACAGAAAACAGCATCAACTGGTCCCAGTAACAGCCCTCCCAGGGAAGTAAAGAAAGTTAGTCAGAGGTACAAAGTTTGTCACTAATAGAGCTCTACTCTCAGTTTCCAGTGTCCCTCATGCCTTGCATAATACTGTCACAGTATGAAACAGAAAACAGACTCATAGAAAAGTCAAGTGTCTTATTTTCCAGGTGTCTCTTGGTGTGTGTGTGTGTGTGTGTGTGTGTGTGTGTGTGTGTGTACATGTACATGTGTACCTGTGACTATGGCTGTGGCTGTGGCTGGCCTCAGGCTCACTGTGTAGACAAGATTTCAGACCCACTTTGTAGCCAAGGATGATCTTGCCGTCAGATATTCCTACCTCTGCCCCCAGAGTGCCAGGATGACAAGTATAGTACACCACAGTCAATTGATGTGACATAGGGTATTGAACCTTGGGCTTTGTCCATTCCAGGCAAGCAGGCTACTAATGGGGCTCTTTTTGGGGCCTGCCTTTTGCTCTCTCATCTGCAGTGTGTCTCTCCTGATTCCTACAGCATTCAGAACCTGGGAGAACAGGTGTAGGAAACAATCCAGTGCGTAGCTTGCTCTCACTGGCAGACAGGGACAGCTTTCCTTTGCTTGCTTTCGTAAAAGACCTGTCAGTCAAACACATCAGTTGGGATATCAGTCAGCATGCTGTGTCATCTCAGTCTTGGAGACAGTAGGGAATCAGTCTACATGAGTAGACAGCAGTTTAGGTACCCAGGTCACAGCTCTTTGCCCTTCTCTGGTTATGCCATAGGAAGCTGATCATGTACGTTCAGATGAACCTTTAACCAGCTAGGTCTCCCCCATTCCTTGGAAATCTGCTCTAGGGTGTTGCCATGGGAACATATTCAGCTGACATATATGACACCCAATGTATGAGTAGCCCCAGAGCCAGTCTTCAACTAAAGGGGTTCGGGATGCCTCACATCTCTCCTGATCACTGAGAGAAGACATCATCTGTCCCAGGGCTGTGGAGCCCCTGGTGCTCCTGGGAGCGGCCATGATAACCTAACCTGGCCTTGACTCTTTTCCCACTCCCTGTATTGATTGATCTGTCTGACTATTGTTTTCTGAGATTGCCTCCCTCTTGAACCACCAGTCTCCAAGTCCACGTCCCAGGCTGACCTTTCAGAGCCACTAAAAACAGCAAGCCGTTTGGGCAGTGTTTTGCTGGGGACAGCTCCCCACAGAACTGGAGGCAAAGCTCTGTGATTTCACAAGAGCCAGACTAAGCAGAAAGAAACACCCAAGGAACAGTTGATGGGGAGCTTAGCTTTCGCTTCAGAGCCAGACAGACCTGGGGGCCACTGAGCTACGCAACCTGGATGTGGTTTTTGAAGTGCTGCTTTACCCCATAGCGGCTCCCATTTTCCCATGCAGAGAAGCAAGATAAATCGATGGCCTCCAACCAAGGTTTACACAGAAACTCTGTGGATGTGGAGGATTCAGGTTCCCAGGTTCCAGCGCCACAAAGCAGAACCACTAGGGCTGTCCCTTCTCCCTGCCACACTGGAGACTGTGGTACACAGCGCTGTGAGGAACACTGGTCTGTTGGGACAGTGACATAACATACTATATGCAAAGCATCATGCGTGGGGTGGAGAGAGTACTTCCCTCTATACTCACGTGACCACTATAAACGTGAGTGCTGAGGGTGATAATGATGGTCTAATAAATACTCCGAAGGTGCCATATGTAATTACTGCACAAGCCCATCAGCCCCAGCCTTCCTTCTCCAGGACAAGAATAGGCATCTTGGGAGGAGATAGTATCTGTGACAAGCTCTCTCAGAGACCTGGGGGACCCTGGGAAGCAGTTCTCAGGCACCCATGCCCATGGGCCCAAACAAGGTATCAGAGTTTAGATTTGAGGCATGGAAGCTGCTACCTCATGCCTTGGATCCTGAGGGTTGGCTGAAGCGTGCTGTGGCTTCTGCCAGAGCCTGAGTAGGGGCCGGCTCTCTCCTCAAGGTGTGCTGGGAGTCACTCTCAGCGCAATATTTATCTTGCCACGTAAAGCAATCTAGCTGGTTAGAAAAACAGGTTTTATTGCCTTCCCAGGCGGTGCGCTTAGCTGGCTGGTCTCCTATGAAGCCATCTGTGTCTGAGGGTAGAAATAGCTTACCGGCATAAAGGCTGGATAAATTGGATTAAGAAATCACTGTGTGCTGAGAAAGTGGACAGAATAAATTTAGAAAGGGAGGAGAGGAGACAAGAAATGTATCATGGAGAAAAGGATTGGGGCTGATGACAGCCATGTAGACCAACTGTCTGGGTTCAGGACCTAACTTTTCTAGCACCCAAGCTGTGTGATCCTGATGAGTTTCCTGACTTCCTGTACTTCAATTTGCATACTAGGTGAGGAATTAAATGAGCAACTGTGAATATTAACAAAGTAGGCTGGTTCCCGAAAATATTAAGAGCTCAGTAATCTTTGATTAGAATGCAAGAAAACTAAGGGAAAGTTATGGTGGTGTATCCACAGTACTTGGGAGGCTAAGGCAGAAAGAGTTCTAGTTTAGGGCTGGCCTAGGCTACATAGCAATTTATAGGCCTAGCTTATGGTATATAGTTAGGGTCTGTCTTAGAACAAAGAAAGAAAAGTTAGATTGTGGGGGTTACAGAGCTGGGACCAGAGCTAAGTACATGGAGCAATCACACAGAGTGCATGATTTGAGAGAGTAAGGAAGAGCTGAGTAATCAGCATAATTAGTTCTTTGGTGTTTTTGGAGCATTAGAGACTGCTTTAGTAAGGGTTTTATTGCTATGAAGAGGCACCATGACCATGGCAAGTCTTACAAGTCAACATTTAATTGGGACTGGCTTACAGTTCAGAGGTTTAGTCCATTACTGTCATGGCAGGAAGCATGGCAGCCCACAGGGAGACACTGTGCTAGAGAGGGTGCTGAGAGTTCTACACTGTATCGGCAGGCCGTGGGAAGAGAGAGAAAGACACTGGGCCAGACTTGAGCATCTGAGACCTCAAAGCCAGCACCCGCAGTGACACACTTACTCCAACATGACCACACCTACTCCAACAAGGCCACACCTCCTCATAGTGCCACTTCTATGAGTCTATGGAGGCCATTTTCATTTAAACCACCATAGAGTCTATGATGAGCAAAATATCTCAATATTAAACCAAAACTACAACCTGAACCTATGGCTGTTTCAAACTGTTCTATTTGCTTCACCCGAATCATGAGCTTCTAATGAAACTTTATTAGCAAAAGTGATGGCTGAAGGGGGCCATGATTTAATGACTCACTTTATAGACATTATCTTGAAGAGGTTAGAGAGATGGCTTTGTAGTTAAGAGCACTGCTGCTCTTGCAGAGAACTCCAGCTCAGTTCCCAACACCCACATCTGGTGGCTCATACCTGCCTGTAACTATAGCTCCAGGGGATTGATGCCCTCTTCAGGACTTTGTGGGCACCGGCATTGACATGTACATAGCCCCACTCCCCCACCACACACCCACACCCATACCCACACACACACACACACACACACACACACACACCTAATTAAAAAATAAATCTATAAACATTGCTCTGAAATATATACTCTCACTTATTGAGTTTGTTTTACAATCCAGGTTAATACCTCATTTACCTTGCCCTATTCCTAGCCCAGGATGCTTTGTCCCTCTCTGAATCTCAGGGAAACTTGGCATCAGAATTCTTCCTGGCCATTAAGAGGGTCACCTTTTTCGGGAGGCTGCAGAATGTTGACCAAGAGCGCACAGGACATTTACTGGGTAGCATGTGCTTTTAGGAACTGCTCCAAGGTCACTTTGGGGCTAAACTTCAGCTCAGAAGAATAATCTGCTTTCCTATACTCCCCCCCCCACACAAGGAGTGTTTTGAAATTAAACTAAGTGCAGAGGGATTGTAAGGACAAAGGGTGGGGGGACAGCTAGACGGGAAATTCCGGGGCTGAGTGTTGCTGCATTTGCTGTGTTGTTTTAACCTTCTCCATGCTCTTCAGAAGGAGGCATTTGTCAGTGATGCTATCAACTTTAGTGCCCTTCCAGTTTATGGCTGTGAATTTAATAGCAGAGACATAAACATATACTTTTCATCCATTTTCACTGTTCCTGTGCAGCTCAGACAACAGCCAGGATTATTAGAACCCTTCAGAGAGAGCTATTATGGGACCTGTAGTTTATCCTTGCCCTTGCAGAGCCATAAAGGCCTTGGCATACAGAGACATGCCATCACCATGTCCCCATCATCAAGGAAAGGCCCCCACCTGGCACCCATTGTTAGAATCAATCCTGTCTTTGAAAGGCTCAAAGTCAACGGGTGCTTACCCACCCCAGACAGCTGCTTATATGTTGCAGACCCATGAACGTGGTGGATAAGCTACAGGCTGAGACGTGACCTTTTCCAATGTTAGATATGTGTTAGTGCTTATCTTGAACTTGTGCTTCTTCTGATCCTGTCTGGAACCCTGGAGTCAACACAGCCCCTCATTATGGGGGCCTGAAGAACATAAAACTCACTCTCTCTCTCTTTCTCTGTCTTTCTGTCTGTCTCTTTGTCTCTCTGTCCCTCCCTCCCTCCCTCCCTCCCTCCTTCCCTTCCTCCCTGGTCAGGCTGCCTGGGCCCTTGCCTCTGGGTCAGAAAATTAGGGAGTGTGAGGGTAGCCATCCAGGAGGACTGTGCTTGCAGGGCGTGTAGCTGTATAGGAAATGCCAGGCCTTCAACTGTGTAGAGCAGTGGTTCTCAACCTTCCTAATGCCTCCACCCAATAATACAGTTCCTCATGTCGTGGTAACCCATAGCAATAAAGTTACTTGTTTCCACTTCATAACTGTAGTTTTGTTACTGTTATGAAGTGTAATGTATTTGATATGCAGGGCATCTATATGTGACCCCAAAGGGTCATGCCCCACAAGTTGAGAACTGTTGGTGTAGAGGGTCTACGTGTGCCCCAAATTTTGGCTTTGGAAATGTTGTCATCTACAAAATTCATGATTGAGAGCTGCAAAATTTACTTACAAAAATGTGTAAAATCTCATGTTTTAGGTACATTTATGGTTTTGCAGTGAGCTGCATTTATTGGGGTCCTGGGCTGCATGTGGCTGGTGGGCCGTGGATTGAACATGCCTGTGACCAATACAATATAAATCACACATAAACAATGGCAACAAAATGGAAAAAAAACAAGCCAACACATACACATGATAAGTGTTTGATAAAGCATAGGGTTAATTTTCACTCCTTTCTATGCATTCTTCAAGAGGATTTATATACTTGAGTTAATTCGACTTTTGTGACATCCTTGATGGTGCAAGAAACTATTCAGAGCTGGGCATGTTGGCACAAACCTGAAATCTCAGCACCTAGGAGAAAAAAATAGGCAAATTCCAAGTTCAAGGTCATGATGGGCTACATATTAAGATCTTGTCTCAAAGTAGATACAGAATAAACAAAAATGGGAAGAAAACATTCGATGGAGCATTAAACTTATTAAAGCTACTCTCTAGTTCTGATGTATAAATCACATTACCCTATTTATAAGCCTAACTTTTTAAAAAATCTCATTAAAGGAAATATTATTTACTGAGTTTATTTACTAAGCTAATTTCATAAAGCCTTTAAAATATTTTCTGCTGTACTGTGAGTTGACTAGGCTCAGTTTCCATTTTTTTAAAAAAGAAATTCAGTTGACTTGAAGTGTTTGAGTTTCCCAAACTTTCCACTCACATCAGTCATTTTTTACTCCCCTCATAAATGATGCTTTGTCAAGATGGTACTAGCTGGTCTTACATGTTGCAGTATTGCTTTTGAAATAAACTTAAGAATTGCAAGGTAAAATCAAGTACAGACAGACATGCCATGGTTGGTATGTGAAACGTCTCCTATAGGCTCCTGTGTTTGAACTCTTGGCTCCCAGAAACTGGCACTGTTGGAAGATTGTGGGACCTTTAGGGGGTGGAGCCTTGTAGAGGAAGTGAGGGGCTGGGGTGGGCTTTGAGGGGTGATAGCTGCCCCCTTCCTGTGTAGTCTCTGCTTCCTGACTACACATGCTCAGTGTGACCTTCATTACCATGATGGACCGGATCCTTTCTTAAGCCCCAATAAATCATCCCTCCTGTGAGCTGATTCTCCTCGGGTCTTTGGTCACAGTAGCATGAACATTTACTAATACATCTTAAAGTGGGATTCAAAGGGTGGTATATTAACTCCACTAAGCTAAATTCTGCTTCAAAAATAAAGCTGTAAGAAAAGAAATAATGCTCAGAGATACTCTTTTACCTAATTCTAAATCCAACTAGAGTGAGGGAGGGCTGGAAAGATGGCTCAGTGGGTAAAACAGCTAGGTGTCAGGACCTGCCTCTGAATCTTTAGGACCCACATAAAGCTGGCATGCACCTGTAATCCCAGGGTTCCTATGGGAAGATGGGGGGAGGGGAGGCAGAAGAATCTGCAGAGCTTGCAGGCCAGTTAGCCAGGAATATGCAACAGCAAACAGCAAGGTAGAAAGTAAGGACTGACACCAGAAGTTGTCTTTGATTTCCACATCTACACACACACACACACACACACACACACACACACACACACACACACACACACTCCTAGAAGACAAATGCCATGTCAGAAATTGGAGATTTATATTTGAACTTGTTTTCCAAGGTTCTTGAAATTTCTTCATGACCAGAGATACCTGCTGAAGTGGACAGTAGAGTCAGCCCATGGCTGTGATGGAGGAACAAGTCTACATTGTGCCTCATCTACGCTGAGGTCAACTTAATTCTCTCACAGGTCACATGGCTCCATCCAAGCTCAGCTGGATGTTCCATTTGTATGATTTGTAAAATCTATGGCCAGGTAGACATCAGCATGTAAAGGCACACACATTCTATTTTGTAGATAGACGAGCATCTGGCTAGTATTGAAACGACAGCTGATAGGTCTTTGCCAGGCTGTATTTCAATTGTGGAGGTTGGGTTGTGTCTCCTCATATCAAATGTTAAAGTTCTCATGTTGGTGTAATAGACTTTGACATCCTTTGGAGACAGTCTTTATATAGATAATCAAGAATAAGCCCCTTAAGGTAAGCCCTAACTCTATGTGGCTGGTGTCTATAAAATAAGACTTTTGCACACAAGAGAAATACACACAGACGATAGGAACATGACTGTGTACTATTGAGACCAGGACTGGAGTGACAGTCTGCAACCAAGGACTGCACGAGGCTCCTGCAAACCTGGAGTAAGATATGACAGATTCTCCCCTAGCACCTTCAGAAGGACCACAGTCCTGCCAGCACCTTGGTTTTCAACTTCTGTCCCCCAAGCAACAAAGCAATCCATTTCTGTGCCTGAAGCCACCATGGACATAAATCTAAACCCTGAGGAGGCCATTTTTATAAGAGTAAGGGTTTCACACCTCAGCTTTAGGGTCTATTAAACCATCTTGCTTCTAAAACCACCTTCAATTTCATGAGTTTACCCAGTTTGTAGGCCACGGAACCCACACCTGGCAATCTGTTGGCAGCTTCATGCCCACAGTTTCTATGGTATTTCTGTTATGGTGTCGAAAAGTAAGAGCTAACACTGAGATGTTGCAGAGTAAAAATTGAATAATGGCTGGGCCACATTTTCAGCCTCCCATAGTAGGAGAATGAAAACAGCCCAGATTAAAGGCAGAGTTGTCTCTATACCAAGTGAGCAAGTGATTAAAAGTGGAATTTTGAAGTTATTTTTATGATCATGGAAAAGGTACATGTTATGGGTTTATGGTCAGATAGTTAACATACCACGAAACATCCTATAGTCAGTCAATTCTTGGAACAATGGAAACAATTTACAACATATAATTCACAAGATTATCGAGGAAGAACCAGTCAAAAAAAGTTGACCTCTTTCTAAGGATATCCTCAAACTCTAACAATTTTTAACTAAAAAGAAAAGGGAGCTGGCGGTGGTGACACACACCTTTAATCCCAGCACTCGGGAGGCAGAAACAGGTGGATCTCTATGAGTTCGAGGACAGCCTGGTCTACAGAGTGAGTGCCAGGACAGGCTTCAAAGCTACACAGAGAGACCCTGTCTTGAAAACAAAAACAAAAACAAGAAAATGGAGTCAGCTGTCCCCCAACAATTTTCTCCCATATGTCCATCCCTGAGACGCTTTCCTGAGCCACCTGGCAGGAAGGAGTCCTGTTTGCTCTTCTCCTGGCCTCCCCTGCCTTGTAGACCTCTCACCTTGCATAGAACAAAGGTGTTTGGACTGAATGTTTGTTGGCTGAGAGATGTTTGCTCCGTCCCCAACCCTCCAAAGACATTTTCTGGGTTTCTCAAACATCCCCAGTGAGCAGTGATCTCCATTAGCTTGCAGAAGAGGTTCTGATGAAACGAGTCTGTACCATTGGTCATCTATACTGGTGTCTCCATGCCTTGGCCCGTTGGCCACACAGCTCCTTCCAAGAGCAAAAGTTCTTGTCTACATTGCCTATGCTTTGTCTCTGGTGTCTTGATTGGCACCTGGTTCACAATGGGTGCTAGATAAACAGTGATTCCATGGTTGAGCCGGCAGAAATCACCAGTTTGTCACCAAGTCCACTCTTTCTGATTTCTCTGGAAGCTGTCATTGGAAAATTCCCCTTCCCTCTCTTCACCATTTCTCTCTCCTTTATTCCTGTGTCCTTGAAAGTTCTTCATGGAAAACCTACCTCCTTCTTGTCTCTGTTCATCCTTCCTCTTCTCCATTTTTCTCCTTTCTCGCCTTTCCTCCACTTGTCCCTCCCTTCATCACCCTCTGTCAAGCATCTACCACGTCCTATCTGTTAGGTATACTGTGCTGAGCAAGAGAGCCATGTCCTTGTGGGCATTTGAGTCTTTCGAGGTGGTATTAAATCAATAATCATCAGGAGCTGGACGGTGGTGGCGCTCACTTTTAAATCCCAGCACCTGGGAGGCAGAGGCAGGCAGATCTCAGTGAGCGCCAGTGCCAGAACGGGCTCCAAAAGCTACACATATACAGAGAAACCCTGTCTCGAACCCCCCCAAAAAGCATCGGGAAGGAAGATTGTGAGTTGGGGGCATGTTCACTATGGAGATCTTCCTTAGACTGTAGGTTGTGTGTGAGGAGATGGGCAGGGGATTTTAGACCCTTCCAAGAGTGGGAAGGCGTGGTCCAGAGGACATGAACAGCATTTGTATGTGGATGGCTTTTCTGTCATGGTCAAGGGAAGGTTGTCTCTGACCACTCCCTCACAGCTTGGCAAGGTGACAATTGACCCCATCTTCTTGCTCAAGGTGTTTTTCTAAATGCAAAATGCACACATTTCTTACAGTTAACACAAAGTTCAGAGACAGTTCCCTCAGAAAATTCATTGTGGCACTTGTGTGCTAGTCAGGCATTGGTGGTTGTTCAATTAGACCCTCTCAGGGCATAGCTGAATACGTGTGTGTGTGTGTGTGTGTGTGTGTGTGTGTGACGGCATGTACTGCATGTGTGGAAATTATGTTGTGCTTCTTTATTCATTGGTGTGGAAAATGTCTGTGATGCTGTGTATGTGAAAGTGGGGTATTTAATATGAGTGTGCATGCACGTGGGGGCCAGAACAGGACCTTGGCTGTCCTCTTTAATCACTCTCCCCTTCCCCCTGCTTTGCCTTGAAACAGTCTGTCACTTAACCAGAAGCTAATGTTTACTCTAGCCTGGCTGGCCAGTAAGTTCCTGGAATCTATGCTCCCCAGTTCTGGGATTACAAGCAGCAGCAACCATGCCTGGCTTTTCAAACGAGAGCTGGAGATTTGCTTTTGGGCCCTCATGCTTACAGAGCAGGTGTTCTTACCAGAAAGGCATCTCTCCAGCCCCATGGTGCTGTTTGTTTTTAGGGTAAAAGGACAATACTGAAATGATCCTATTTTTGTAAAATAGGATTTTTTTTGTAAACTAGAAAAAGTGGGTCCCAGCTTCTAAGGAATTAATTTTTTTAAAACGTCTATTGGTATATTTTGGCACATGAAACACAATAGCTTGCTCCCAGGCCTGAAAGTAGATGGAAACAAGGACTGTTTTTGAGAACATTCGTGCAACTTATTGGTGCCCGAGGACAGACAAAGTAACCTCATGTAGTCAGGCTAATGCTTGGGGTTAGCTCAGCCTCAACACCTTAAGGAAAGCCTGAAAACATTTACTGACTTATTTCCCATGGTGCCCTCCATCAGTGAACCCTCAGCAGACTGTTACACATCCAGTCTTGAGTGTGTCTGGATGTGTGTCCAGCCCTGCTGCTTAGGGTGTGTGTCCCTGTGCATGTGTGCATGTACACGTGTGTGTGTGTGTGTGAGAGAGAGAGAGAGAGAGAGAGAGAGAGAGAGAGAGAGAGACTTTGAACATGGCAGTCAACACTGCAGAGACTCAGCATCCTTACCTGGGCACAGACTCATGTCCTTACCTGGGCACAGGGCTTCCTAAGAGCTAGCTGTAGCTGGTATCCAGTACTTAGCCCAGTGCCTGGTACATAGGATGTGCTCAACAAAAACATAGACAAAAGGTTCCTGCTGTCTCTCAATTCCTTCTCTTCTAGGTACTTGGAAGGTCCCACCTGCGCACACAAGTAACTTGGCTTTTTGAGCCTGTAGGGACCATGTTCAAAGGAGGGAGGTGCAGAAGAGACCATCCTGGGCCACAAGCAGAAAGATTTGTCTTTTCAGGAACTTGCTTTGTAGGTTCAGAGAATGCTGAGCTGAGTTTCTTGGACTTTGAAGAGAGAAACTTGAACGGAGACATCCTCTGCCTCTCCAATTCTAACATCTAAGGACCAAAAATGAAACAAAACAAAAAAAGCAAAGAAAGAAAGAAAAACAGACCCATGTGACTATTTCCAGCTTCCAGGTAGGGGCCAGTTATCTGTGTGCCCTGGGCTGAGGGCATCTTTCGGTGACTTTTAACAAGCAATTCTTTGCTATTTACTTTCAGATGCTGTCGTACCAGCTGACAGGCTTGTAGAAGGCTGCTGTCGGCAATTTATGGCCACCTAATGCCATGCTTTTATCAGCACAGCTAATCACATTTTAAGCTCTTTGAGCCCTTCTGCTTGGAATAATTGCTCATTTTTACTGCCTAACAAATCTTGAAGTGATAGTGGTTCTTTGGTATGGGCTAACTGGAAGGAGGTTCTGGAAAATTCCAGGTATTTCTGCCACAAAGACAGATTAGGTAAACACAGCAGCAAGGAATCTTTACCGGCCTTGGCTCTGGCTGGCTAGATATTGAGGTGTTGACTGCTTTTTTAGCATTTTCCTAAAATGTTACTTATCATTCTAAATCTCTTGTCACCAGCTCCCAACAGTGGTCCTTGAGGAGGTTTTCTCAGGGCTGGGGAGATGGCTCAGTCCACAGAAATGTTCCCCTTACAAGTGTGAGGACCTGGGTTCAATCTCCAGAACTCACATCAAAAGAAATCCAGACATCCAACTTTATAATCAGAGGGCCTGGGAGGTGGAGATAGGGAGATTCTGGGGTTTGCAGGCCGCCCCAGCCTAGCCTGCTTGTGAGCTCTAGGATAGAGAGAGTCACCCCACCTCACACTCCAACCAAAAACCCAAAGACCTGGGAAATGACTTAGCGTGTGTGGTATTCTGAAGGAACAGAACTGATAGAATGAACACCACACACACGCACGCACGCACACATCACAAATATGTACTCATATACACACAGTCACATGTACACATACACATGCTAACACACCTGAGATGTGATAGAGCTTTGTTTCAGAACAAAATTCACAATGAGACACAATTAGTATGGCGTGCCGAAATTAATTAAAAACTATCAGAGATGTTAGAAAGTCAAGAAGCTTCTATACTTAGTGAATGTCTCCACATCACTTTCAGAATGTAGAACTCTTTAACATTTTTTCAAGATTTATTTATTCTATTTTTATATGGATGAGTATTTGCCTACACGTCTGTATGTGTGTCATGGGTTTGCCTGGCGCCCATTGAAGGCAGAGGAGGGCACTGGATCCCATAGAACTGGAGTTACAGCTGTTTGTGAGCCACCATGTGGGTGCTGGGAATCAAACCTAGGACCTCTGCAAGACTAACAACTGTGGAGGTTGCTGCAAGCTCTGTAGCCTGCAGGGAAACAGACTGTGAGAGCTAAGAAGGAAACCAGGTACAGCACAACTTAAACATGTGGAGTCTGACACCAAGCAGTTTATTGTTTTACATATTTAAACACAGGAAAACTTTGGGAAAGTCTCTTTGTGATAATCATTACAACAAAACTTAAGGCTTGACTACATCAAAACTCCCTCCCAAGGTACATGTCTTTTGCAGAGCACTGGTGACTTCTTCCACAGGAATGGGCTCTATGGACTGAGAAAGAATGCTCGGGATAAGGGCCTGGGGAGGAAGGCTTTGTAACAGGCATAATAGTAAACTCTTGCAAAGTACCTGGGACCTCTTTGATGAGGATGGGTTCTATTGACTGAGAACCAATTCTCTGAAGTCTGAGCGAGGGCAGGCTGTGCAGACTAGCAAAAACAAAAGAAACAAACAAACCAAAACAAAAAAACCAACTCGCCAGGTTATCAACATCACTGCAGCCTTCCAGGTGAACAGGTGCCAGTTTCTGCCCTGAAGAAAGAAGCCCTCCCTCGTGTTTAACAGTCTTGGTTTCTCAAGTGCTTGCCTGTGAGCTTGTGGGCCTCAGGCCCTATGCTTCTCTTGGAAGCTGTCTCTCTAGCCCCTGTATCAGAGAACCCTTGTAGATACCACTCTTTAACAGCTTGAGAGAAATAATACTGTGAAAACACTCTAAACGATGTGTTTTTGATCCCTGGAGCAAGCAGAACCTTGAATGTTGTCTCTGGAAGACTCCTACACAATCTTTGCTTGACACCCACTCTAGAGGTTCTTGTGTTCTCTGCTGGTGCAGCAATTTGGGGAGATGGGGGACCCTTTGGACATGGAACCTAGCAGACAAGGAAGGAACTTGGTGGTCCTAGACTGTCTCTGGAGTTGTCTTTTTCTTGCCTGCCTCTGAGCCTCAGGCTCCCTCTGCTGAGCCTTCCCTGCTCCCTCAAACCAGGAGCTAGACAGTATAAATATGCCCTCAAGTTGCTCCTGTGAGGTATTTTGTCAACATAATGAGAAAACATAGTACAGGTTTTGGGAGGCATCTTCTGGCTTCTGCTTCCTAGTCTTTGTGGGACTAGGCAAGTTCCCTCAGGTGTGAAGCAGATGAGGTAGGCTCGAGGACCAAGTGTGGTCCCTGTGTCAGGCCTGGGCCTCAGCATCTGGTTCCTAGCCTCTATTTCATTGAACCTACCTCTTCTATGTATTGCTCAACTAGGAAGCAGATGCTTATACCAGCTCTGATTTTATTTTTTAAACAGCCACTCAAACAATAATGCAATGATCTTGTCTCTGAGAAGCACAGACAGGGTACTGAAATCAGGATAAACGGAGGCCAAGGCAGAGGCTTCATTAGTTCTGTGTTTGAGCATCTGTGTCTATGGAAACAGGAAGCATAAACTGGTGGCTTAAACACAGAAATACATTCTCTCATTTCTGAAGAATCCCCAGGCCCGGCTCCTTCCAATATGAGACAATCAACTGCTTGCCTGTCCCCTGGCTTCTGATGGCTGGCTGGCCATCTTTGGCCTTCTTTACTTACCAAAGTGTTACCTGGTTTTCCACCGCCGCCTTTACATGGCCACCTCCTGATGTGTGTATGAGTGTCCAAAGATCTCCATTAGTTAATTGGACTCTTAGGGCTCATTTGAATGACTTCATTCTATCATTGATATGTGAATGTATGCATGTATGTATTTATATGAGTGTGGGTATATTCATATGAGGGAATGTGCTTGTAGATGTCAGAGGTATCATATCCTATGGAAGTCAAGTTACAGGCAGTTGTAGCCACCTAACATGAGAGTTGAGAAATAAACTGAGATCTTCTTCAAGAGCAGCAGATGCTCTTAACTTCAGGTCCATCTCTCTAGGCCCTGGAAGGAGAGTCATATGAAGTGGTTTTTTGTTTGTTTGTTTGTTTTGTTTGTTTTGTTTTTTTGAGACAGGGTTTCTCTGTATTGTTTTGGAGGCTGTCCTGGAACTAGCTTTGTAGACCAGGCTGGCCTCGAACTCACAGAGATCCGCCTGCCTCTGCCTCCTGAGTGCTGGGATTAAAGGCGTGCGCCACCAACACCCGGCCCTGAAGTGGTTTTAAAAATATAAATGATAGGGTCTGAAGAGATGATGACTCTGTGGTTAAGATCACTTACTGAATGCAGAGGACCAACTTTGGGTCCCTTAACTCATATAATGCTAGAGCCTAGGAATCTGATGTCCTCTTCTAGACTCCATGGGTGCCTATAACCACCCCATATACATATGAATAAAAATAAATATAAAAAGAGACTAAATCCAAGTAAAGTCACACTCTGAGACTTTGAGGGTGATGCCTTAGGCCTGAGACACAAGTGTTTTTCTTGCCTTTTCTGGGTCTTGAAAAAGCTTGTTCTTGGCTTCTTAGCTTGCGAGCTTACTTAGGTTTGGGGATTTGGCCACCCCCTGACAGTGAATAAGGTGGTTCCTTATGACAAATTTCCCTCCATCTCTCTTTCTCTTCTCTCTCTATTTTATGTACACACTCAAGCACAGCCCTCCTTGCCATGTACCCCGTCTCTGTTGGTGCTATTCTCTGGAGAACTCTAAGCCTAGAGCTGGCTACATTTCAGTAGCAGATGTGCTACCTGTACAGTCGTCTGGATTCTGCCTTTTGGCTTACATATCATGGTATTTACTGTTTGGTCTTTTCCAGGGAGAGTTCACTGACCCCCATACCAGTTCTAATCTCCTGTGGTGAGTGAAAGTATTGTGGCCATCTCAGGGACATCAACAGCACAGTAATTTCTGTTTGCCCCCATAACTTCAAAAATATCACTATTGATACTCTGTAGGGATTTTTTTAACACTAACAAATGAAATGAAGGAAATTTCCCTCGTGGGTGTAATTTTGCACGGACTTGCCATCTTTTCTTGAGGATGGAGAAAAACACAGGGGAGAAGGCCAGCTACTGCTTCTGTATTTCCTTGGCTATGTGAAATACCAAGCCTGGACCTGGGCTTCAAGATGAGGAACTTGGCTGTCACTTGGCTCCAACTCCCTGGTTCTGCCCCCAGGAGACTTGAGTTACTTCAGCAGGGCTTGTAGCTTTTTTTTTTTTCTTTTTAATGACACCGTATTGAATTTGTCTCTGGGATATCTTTGTCTCTTACTGTTTTACATTGTTGAGGAAGGGGGTTGTGACAGAAAGAACTGTTAAAAGCCAGAGTGCCTGCATGCAGGTCTGGCTCCGCCCCTTGCTTAGTGGGAGAGTTGCAGAGAACAGGTCAGCAGCTCTGGTAAATGCTACCTGGGGTTGGTGGTCTTTCATGTATGGCCCAACAAGAAAGCATCTGTGCTCAGAGAAGAGGGAGATGTTTTACCAGATTACTCAACTAAGAGATTGTACACGCTTGTGTTCCTGGGATAGTTATGATTTCAAGCTGGGAGTGGTGACACATGCCTGTAACCCCAGCACTTGGGAGGCTGAGGCAAAAGGATTGGTAGGAGTTCAAGGCCAGCCTGGACTACAGAGCGAGGCTCCATCTCAGAAATAGCCAAACAAACCCCAAATCATTCCAGACTCCAGAATCAGAAGTTGGCCTTGTGAGCTGTGAAGAGAGTTGTGTGACAGGAAGAATGGCCCTGAAACAGTGCTTTCCTACCCCAGGGCACCTATACTTTTTGCTTTAGTTAGCCTGGAACATTCTTGCCCAGGATTTTCAAGACTGGATCGTTGTCAAGCTTTTGTTCTGAAATGAAATATTTAGATAGGTTTCTTTAGCAATCTAATGCCAAGGTGACGTATTTCAATTGTTCATTTACTTATCATATTTTATAAATAAAGTTCCCATTATGCCCAAGGACCATTTTAAGGCGTGGGTGTGGCTATACGTGGGGGCATATGTGAAGGCTGGAAGCTGATGCATGTGGGGCATCTCCTCAGTTGCTCTCCACTCTATTTACTGAGGCAGGGTCTTGCTTGCCCATCTGCTAGTCTAGGTAGCTTTTGCCTTGGGGATCTGCTGTGTGCTTCCGAGTGCTGGGGGGATCACGGTAGAACGCCATGCCTATCTGGCTTTTTTGTAGCTTGTGGGGATCTGAACTAAAGTCTTCATGTTTGTGTGGTGAGCCATCTCCTCAGTCCATGTATCCTCTTTTAAAACTTGATTTAATTTTAAATTTTTTGGTATTTATTGGCTTACTTTTTATATCATTTATTTTCATCATATTATTTTCCCTCCCCCAACTTCTCCCAGATCCTTCCTACCTCCCTACCAACCCAGCTTGATGTTCTTTCTCTCTCTAGCTCATTCAAAATCAGTCAGTCAGTCAATTAAACAAAAAATAGTCAATGGGCAGAACTTGCCAAAACAAAAAGCACACAAAAACGTGGAGTTCATTTTGTGTTGGGTAACTGCTGTATAGGGCCCTGTCTGCCCTGGAGTCAGATGACTTTGAGCATTACTTCCTTTCTTCTGGCTTGAAATACAACCTATGCTGTCTTCCTCAGGAATGCTGCTCTATTCTAGAAACTTCTTCATGCTCCAAGGTTTATTGAGTGGAAGTAGTCTGTTTTTATCTGTATACGTTGTATGTAGTTTAAGTGGCACTGGCTCTATTCACAATGCTGTACATCTGTCAGTACTCTTTTAAATTGTTTCATGATCCTGAACAGGAACTCCATACCTGTCAATCTGGAATTCTGTGTCTTTGTCAATTCTGTGTGAATTTTCTTAGTCTACATATTTCTACAATTAAAATCATAGTATTAGTTCCTTTACATCTGGCTTATTTCACTTAGCATGACATTTCAAGTCATCTCGTGGCATGTGGCAGGATTTCCTTTTTTAATGGCCAAATAGCATTCCATCAAATGTGTGCACCATATTGCCCTTAACAGTTGCACTATTACTTTGCCCAGATATTTTTCAACCTTTTGGCTGCTGTAGATAGAGCTCTTACGAAGATTGTTATAAAAATAGCTATCTCTCATTGCAACTCATTTGTGCAAATCTGAAATTGCCAAGCTGTTTGGTAATTCTTCATTACATACATATATGTATATGTAGTGTAAGCATGTGTGTACATGTATGTATATCAGTGTGTGCATGTGGAGATCAGAGGTCAATATCTAGCGCTGCCTGCTTTTTTTTTTTTTTGAGACAGGGTCTCTTTCTGAGTTTAGACTTTGTCATCTTGGTGAGAATGATTGGCCAATAGGCGGGAGAGCTGAACTCAGGTCTTCCTGCTTATACAAGCAGCACTTTGCTCACTGGACCGTCTCTCCAGCACTCCCTTACATATTTAAAGACTCACGGAAGTGTTCTGGGGCAGCTGTTCCATTTTCATGCCCCCCACTAGTAGCTTAGGGAGGTTATGGTTTCCCCCATCTTTGCAAACCTTGTTCTTTTCTCTCTCTCTAGTAGTAGCCATTCTTGTGGTTGGGCTTTGGATTTTATTTATGTTCTCTAGTGATGAGCGAGCATCTGGTGATATGCCTCGTAGACATTTGTATTGTTATCTTTGAGAAATACGTTTTGGAGTTGATGGTCCATTTTGAAATTGGGTTATTATTGTTATGCCATTGGATTCAGGTAGGGCCCTGAGTGTGGCTGTCATTTTCATACACGCTCAATACTAGTTGCTTGCACAGGGCTATCCTCATTTTAAGCCAATCTTTTTTGATTTCTCACTACTTTTCTTTGGTGCACAAAAATGAAGACCCAGGCACTCATGATTTTGGTGTCTTAGCTAAGGCTCTTTTTCCAAGTCCAAGATTGTGTAAGCTGGCCTGAGGTGTGGGAGATCCCTCATCATTGTGTCTGCTTCAGGAAGCACACTGCTATGAGTCTCTACATGTATAAAGTGGCACATATAGTCTGCAACTCTGTCTGGAGTTTGACAATGGTCCCTGTGACAAAATAAGTGCAAGCACTGTTTGGATATAACACAAGTTACTGGTTGATTGTTCATGGCTCCAGCTGCTGTCTCCTTGCAAGACTTTTTGGATAGGCTGCATTATAGGCTGAACTCCTAATGGATTTTAGAGGCACATTCACTATTTGGCCTTGTTTTGAAACGTGAAACTAACTAGCAATGCATATGCATATTTTGGAGTTTTTCTTGTTGCCAAGTGAAGGGAAAACTCCAAGCCCCATTTAGAAATAAATGGTCCCAGTGGTTACTAATGGGAACATGGTCATTACACATCATGTAGGTATTAAGGAAGTGACTGACCCTAGTAAGGAGGAAGCAGGAGCTGATGGGCTGGGAGGGAGACGTAGGTCTCCCTTCTCAGAGGTTGGCTTAGAAGAGTGTTAGGAAATGTATTGATTGATTTTAAAAATTTGTCAAAGAGAAGTCTCCCTGGGAGTCCAGAGAATGAATGAACACTGACTTCTTCTTCTTCTTCTTCTTCTTCTTCTTCTTCTTCTTCTTCTTCTTCTTCTTCTTCTTCTTCTTCTTCTTCTTCTTCCTCCTCCTCCTCCTCCTCCTCCTCCTCCTCCTCCTCCTCCTCCTCCTCCTCCTCCTCTTTTGGTTTTTTGGGTAAGACAGGGTTTTTCTATGTAACAATTGGCTATCCTGGAAACTCACTTTGTAGACCAGACTGGCCTTGAACTCACTGAGATTCATCTGCCTCTGCCTTCCAAGTACTGGGATTAAAGACATGTACCACCATTGCCCAGCACATTGCCATGTTCTTAAGGTAGCAAAGTTGTAGCTTAAATCATCAGGCCATACTGAAAGTAGGTTTCTGGATCTCATTTCCCTATCAGAGCCCAGTTCTTTTTACCCATAGACTCTGCTCTAAGACCTGATAGGCTCATTTGAATTGTTAGGCCTGGTAACAGCTGGGCATTTACAAAGAGCCACACTCCCTGCTTCTCTGAGGATGGAAAAGCCCAAAATATAATTTACCATCCCTTTAGGTCATCTGAACTTCCAGGTTGTGGGGATGACTGTTCAATGCATTTTGATCTTGGTGGCCTCTGCATGTGAGGTTTTGGAGGTCACAGCAGAGTCAACCACAGTACTTGACACAACAAGGCATCACTAAGGATACCTGTTTCTATGGGTGTGACTCCCCAAATCATCTAAGTTTTGTTCTTCATTAAGCATTTTCTGGACCTAGCTCATCAGCACTGATAATGACAAGAGTTTCAGGGTGTGTGTTGCGTGGTATTCAAGAGAAAAGACATCCAAGGATGGGAGAAGAAGTTGTTTCTGCTGGTCACCTTGCTTGACTTTGTGGAGGTGAACTGACTGAGCCTGCAGGTTGAATTATCTTCTGGGGCTTAGCCATATGCAGAAATATGGCTTGAAACCTTCCTCCCCGAGCTAGAGATAGGTGGAAGCCAATATGGTTGT
The DNA here is from genome assembly GCF_017639785.1 of Mesocricetus auratus. Taxonomy (NCBI): domain Eukaryota; kingdom Metazoa; phylum Chordata; class Mammalia; order Rodentia; family Cricetidae; genus Mesocricetus; species Mesocricetus auratus. The sequence continues at coordinate 161,991,333 of NW_024429266.1, forward strand.
GCTGGCTACAGATGTAATGAGTACCTGATGGAATCTTTCAGCTTCTCCCAGGGTGGGGATCCTTGAGTTACCATCTCCGTGTGGGCTGCCATCACAGTGGTTAAGGGGAGCACAAAATGCCATGTCAGCTGCCCTAATGGCCCCACAGCAGCTGACTTCTCCTGGCTTTCCCTCCTTACCTGTGAAATATGAATAGCAACCTCACTCATCCCATAGGCTCTTGATTAAGGGAGTTGGTACATGTAAGGCATTCAGTGTAGAGTCTAGTGTGTGTATGTTTGATAATCAATATGGTGGCTATATTGAAAAGGTATTTATGGTCAAATAGATGCCTTCCACACCTTCATTGGCTTATAAGCTCAAGGCACACTGACTATTTATGATCCTATATTCTGCCTCCCTAGGACCTTTGCTTATGCTGCATTTTTGCTTGTAATACTACTATTCTCTTTTGCCTTAGTGAATAGGAATTCCTCTTAGCTCAATCCATCTGACTCAGTGGCTCTTGGATTGCCCCTGTTGTCAACCTTCTTGGCATTTTTGAATGGTTGGTTTACTAGTTTCTTTCCCACTAGGCTGTAAGCTCTGTCCATGGTTGCAAGTAGTACTGGCTTTTGACGTGGCTCTTATAGCAAGGGCTGGGCACAATTCTTAGAACTAAGTTGGAGCCATCTGGGATGGCACTGAAGAGAACGGGAGCAAATGCATTATGTGTGTTTGTGTGTGTGTGTGTGTGTGTGTATGTATGTGTCATTACACATTTATTTTGTGTTCATGTACACGTAGGCCATAGATCAAATGCAGAGGTCAGAGGACAATTTGTGGGAGTTGGCCCTCTCCCTCCACCATGTGGGTCTCAGGAATTGAACCCAGGCCACTAGGCTTGGCTGCAAGTACCTTTACCTGCTCAGCCATCTCCATGGTGGTATACATAGCATATTTTTGAGGGACATAGGCAACATCTGGTAAATCCATGGGGTTCTTAAGGATTTTGGTGAGACTCAGTGAACTAGAGAATACGTTTCACCTCGTGAAGCCAGTGAAGGGAGGCTCCTTATTTCCTCAGCTTTCATTTTCACACAATGTTAGTGTACTAAGGTCCGCTCCTGCTGCTTGAAAGGAAAGCTAAGTTACAGGCCCATCACGTGTCCTCATAGACCATGCCCTTTGAGGGTTATTGTAACTGGAAGCTAAAGAAAAAGTGGACCATTTGCACAGAAAAGTCCATCTGAATGAAACCCAAGGAACCATGCTTTTTGTTCTGTAAATGCTTCAGGGGAATTCACATTTAATCAAAATTGAAGACTACAGCATTTGCATGAGAATTCTTACATCTTATCTCGTTTTAGTGATTTCCTGTTAATTAGTTGATGCTCCACAGAAATCCTGAAATGCTCAAATAATTGGGAAACAGAAATAAAAGCGGGACGCTGTGATGCCTTATGGCAGAATTACTTCCTTGGTTTGGGGCAATTGTGTTATCAAGTAACCTGTAACCTACTTCTGAGGGCTACAAGGACATAATTATTTGGTTAATTTTCATACTTCAGTTTATAATCCTAATTAGTTCTCCAACTAGTGTTCCCTAGGCAATGTACAGCCCTACCTCAGCATGTTTGGGATTCTTGCTATTCGGAATCTCTTGTTTTCATTTGAAGAGATGAAAAACTTCATGCATGTCCCCTATTGCTGTTTTGTACGCCGTCATGTGTTCTTGCTAGGAGACTTAGAATATCCTGTGACTTAGAGCTCCAGAGGGAACGCAGTGAAGTGGCTGTTTCTTTGAAAGCAATTTCTTTTATTGGTATCATGAACATGTTACAAATATAACGAATATAATCAGACAACGGTGGGTTGCTTCCTGAATAGATGGTGGAAGAGGGGTGAGGTATGAACAGCTGGACACTGGGGATACCAACTCCAGTCACACTTACTGGAAAAAATTCTTTTCCAAAATATTAAATTTTGTTGTTTTATGTAAGTGAGTGTTTTACTTTGATGTATGTCTGTGTAGTGTGTGCATGCCTGGTGCTCACAGAAGCCAGAGGAGGGCATCAGATCCTCTAGAACTGGAGTACACATGACAGTTCTGAGCTGCCATGTGGGTGCTGGGAATCAAACCTGGGTTCTCTAGAAAAGCAGCCAGTGTGCTCAACTGCTGAGCCAATTCTCAAGTCCTAAATTTTTGATTACATGTGCATGTGAATGTAGGGGCCTGTAGAGACCAAAAGAGGACGATTGATCCCTTGAAGGAGCTAGTTACAGGTGGGCGAGAGCCATCCAATGTGCATGGATGTTAGAACTAAACTCCAGTCCCCTGAAAGAACAACAAGTTCTCTTAATGGCCATCTCTCCAGCCATGGGCAAAATTCATACCCTGAGTTTACATTGTTGATTAAAAACTACTAACCTTGAAGAACTGACTATGAGTTTTGTGATACAAGCATTTTGCACATAAACACCTAACACTGTCTATATTAGTGGTGTTCAGTAGAAATATAATGTGGTCCCACATAAGGACATTTGGTTGTGCTTGTAGTGCATGTATGTGCTAGCCTGTATGTGCATATGAAGGCCACAGGTTGATGTTAGTCCTCTGTTGCTCCTAGGTTAATTTTTGAGGCAAAGTCTCTCAGTGATCCTAGACAGACTGGCCAGTGAGCACTGGAGCTCTTTCTGTCGGCTACCCCTCCCACCCTTTCCACTGCTCTCAATTAAGTTTTACGACTATAGATGTGCGCCACTATGCCCAGCTTTTATGTGGGTACTGGGGATCTGAACACAAGTCCTGATGCCTCCTCATCAGGGACTTCACACATGGAACCATCCCTCCAGCCCCTACATATGGAATTTAAAGGTTTTGTTGTATTCTCGGTTACAAAGTAAAGTTAATTATAATTATGTATTTTACTTAACCCAACATCTGTGAAGTTACTGTAATTGCAATAGAAATTACTGCAATTTCCATAGGAATTTTATAAAACTTTGTATGATTAATTTTGAAATCTACTTTCCATTTTGACTAACCACATTTTATTTACTGATTTTTTTTTGTAGTGCTGGATACACTACCCATGACCTCATGCTTTGACCTTATCATTCACGAACTGTTTAGTAGCTAGATGTGGTTAGTGACTACTGGATTGAACAATCTAGCCCTGGATGCTCAATAAAGACTCATTCTAGAAAGAGTTGAAACCAGAGCTATCCAGACAGTGGTGTGGTTGTAGTGGAGAATGAGGAGTCTGCACTCTCACTTCCTAAAGTTAAGTAGCTATGAGCAAATCCATTAGCATAATGCCCCTAAGATTGCAGGCATCAGTGGTTAGCTGAATTTTAATGGCCTTAGAGGCCATGACCCTCATAGGGAGAATGGCTTCCTTGCTATACAAAATAGGGATTCAGCTCAAACAGTGCTGCTGAATTCAACCACATGGACCAAATGAAGAGAAATACAGATGCACAGAGCTCACATCTTTATCCAAATCTGGGCTTCTTATGTGAGTAAGAGTCCACGAGTGGCACCGAGGGCTCCGCAACACCTCCAAAACTGTATGCAATTCATTTACGTGTTGTGTAAGTACTCCCTACCCTAAGAGAGAACCCATAGCTTCTACCAACTTCCCAAATGGGCCCTAGAAGCAGGGCAAGAGGGCTGGTAGAAAGATGTGTTGGTAACAGCATGTGTTGTTTACATGGATTCTAGGGTTTCTTGATAGAAGTTGTAAGGTGTTTGTACTCTCACCCTGGATATACCTGGATTTTCCCACTAGCTCAGAAAGGCTTGTACCAAGAGGCCCTTGGGAGCATAAGGTCACATAAGAAATGGTGGATTCATGTTTCCTGGCTTAGACACACTCTGGGGTATCAATTAGTACAATGCTTGGGAAAGCAGGATGGATGCATGGAAGTTGACTGTTCACACGCTTTACTACCTGCCCCCTGGGTATGAGCTGCTAAGAGATGTAGGGACCGGTGCTGAGTTCTGAATTTGCGATTGGTTATTAATGACCTACCCTGTACTTCTCAACTTCCTATTTCCTTCTGATTGACACTATCATGCCTTTTATATTTTAGTGGAGTTATTACCTTAGGTTAGAGAAACTTCAGACCACATTACAGGTTAGGTTCAAGCACGATGAGCAGTTGGAAATCTAGAATGGGCAACTTTAAGGTGTTTTTCCTGAGTGTCAAGATTAACCCCTACATGTAGAGGTATTCCATGAACCCAGATGAGAAGTCCTATTTGTCTTTGACACGTTGTGACTACTTAAGTTCTATCCGAAGTAGTCTCTTTGTTCATGTGTCATGAATGCAGCCCTTGCCTTTAATGAAAGAAAAGCCATTTTCTAAATAATATCGCTTGTATGCTTCTCTGTACTTTATAGTGATTTAGGATTTATCAGATAGGTATTTGTGTTCTATGAAATATTTACTAGAAAATGGACGATCAGAGTGCTGAGGCTGTAAAGTAGCTTGGGAGCTGTGGAAAGTACTTCATTGAAAAGTGAACTTGGGGACTGTTGAGACTTTGTGTTCTCATGGTACATATTGTAAAACTTGATTCATCTTCCAGAGCTGATTAGAATTATGTAGCAGACACAATTATCTTAGCAATGCCTGGTTCTAGAAGAGGTAGCAACCAGATATTTCACTAGGGGGGAATCATTATCTCAAGTGTTTTATTTTGGTTAAATTACTTTATTACAAGTGCATTGTGGGATGTTTGTACACTGTGTGCGGATGTATTGCTGTGATTGGTATAATAAAAAGCCAAAAGGTCCACAGCTAGGCTGGAGGTATAGGTAGGAGTTCCAGGGTGAAAAGGAAGAGGAGGATGACTCTGGGTATACAGGAGATGCCAGTGAGATGCAGAACAAATTGGGAGGTACAGAATGAAATGTAAAAAGTCACATGGTATAACATAGATTAAAAAATGTGGATTAATTTCAGCTATAAGAGCCAGTTAGGAACAAGTCTAAGGTATAGGTTGAGCTTTTATAATTAATGAAAAGTCTCTGTGTCATTATTTGGGAGCTGGCTGGTGGGACAGAGAAAGACCAGCTACACGAGGGTAATTAGTCCTTACAGTCCAGTCCCAAAGGAGGGATTCGGGCTCAAACAGGATGTGTGCAAGGAAATTGTTGTCTGAGATGCCCAAAACACCTTGGCATTTCAATCAGAATTTCAATTAAATCAGTGAGCAAACCAGATGGCTGGTGTGATGGCAAATAAAAATGATCCCCTTCCTAATCTTATCTTTATTTTCATTTTTCCGTGGGCATTGTAGCTGAAATTGATATAAACACTGTAACTAGGGAACACTGGTAGCAAGTCCTTTACTCAGAACTTTGACAGTCACAGAAGCCTAAAAGAAACCTGTTCCTAAGAACAGTTACTTTAGTGACCTGTGTTATGCTATGAAACTTTTGCCCGGTGGCCAGGTACATCTCAGAGATGGAAAGCTGGACAAGATGTGTGCTAGAATGGGCAGAGAGTAAACATAACGCAGTTTACTCACAAACACGACCCTGGCTGAGATGCTCGCCCACAAGCTTTCCTATCTGTAGGATCCTGGGCGAGGTGGAAGCACCCTAGGAGGCAAGCTGCCAAAGCCCAGGAGTGTATGGTATATTTCATCCCCTATTCTTTGCCACCAGACCTTGCTTTTCCATCTGCCACTGAACTCTAGGCTGAGTCAAGGAATCAGACATTTTGAAAGACTTAAGAAGCAGCAGGTGACGCAGCTAAGAAGGGGTCATGGATCAACACTGTAAAATAAGCACTCGTGCCAATACATATCAAATAGAAAATAATAATTTATTTTAACTTCCTTTTACTTGATGTTTGTAACTAATCATGATTCTGTGAACTTGCTTGGTTAAGTCTGTCCCTTCCAACCTACAAAGCAAAGGTCTACAACAATGAGCACTTAAAACTCCACAAACTGTCTCCATCCACAACTTCCCTGTACATGCAAATTCTTCCAACAGGCGGCAATATTTGCAAACATGCTTCAAGCGTCCATAAAGCTGCAGGAAATTTTGCTTTCTGTTAAAAAACCTCGACACTCTCCTTGGGAACCTTAACCAGAAAAATGTGAAAAATGGATATCCTGACTGGAAACATTGCTAGTTTGTGTGTGTGTGTGTTTGTGTGAACTTGCCAATTAGACTTTGGCAGGTTTGTGTTACAACTACAACTGATATAAGATGTATGAATGAATGAATGAATGAATGGTGACTTGTATGAAACACATGTCAGCGAAGTGGCATTACAAAATAGGGTCCCATTAAAAATACATACTGGCAGTTGCATTTTGTGTTTTAGGCAGAAACAAAGCGTGTTTAACCTTCTTTTATATGAATATAGTTTAAACAAATTATTCTGTGAAAGTATGCTTAATAAAAGATCTTTTGGAAATTTAAACACTTTATGAAAAAGGTTAACAAGTAAAAAATTACCATTGCTATTTGAAAAAAAGCTGCTTGTTAATATTGCCTTCTAAGAGAGTAAGGGTGTATTTTCCCTCCACTGAAAACAGAGCCAGGACACCCAAAGTTGTAGGAGTGGCAAATTTAGACTATCAACACGATGGCCGGGCTTATATATACAAAAACTTGCCGCATTGAACGAGGCAGGGATGTCTACCCCAACGGTAGTAGTCTCTCGTCTATACACACTGAGAGTTAAACAGTAGTCACCGACAGGAAGGAATTGTATACCCTAGTGCCGTCTGGCGATTTTGTGCCATGGGTTAAGAGTTCTTGGATGGTCATCCAATTGTCAAAGATCTTTTTGTTCCTCTTCTTCATCATCTTTTTGTGGCTCAGTTCCAGGATGTTCATCTCTTTCCTGTCGTCAGCTGCCTGCTGCTCCTTCAGACAATCCAGCCTGCTCTGCATCATAAACTCGCGCCTCCTTCTCTGCTCCTTGGCCTTCACCAGATGCTGTTTGCGCTCCTCCTTGCTCCAGTAGCGCCCCATCTTCATCTCACTCATGGCATCGTCATCCGTGGTCAGGCCACTGCGTTCCTCGCGGATCTTCAGGGCGCGCTCCCGCAGCAGCCGGTCACGCACCGGCCTTTTGGTAATGTAGCGGGTCCCGTCACTGCGAATCTTCACTTTCCACTCCATCCGGGGTTCGGCCGAGTTAGAGGAGTTCAAGTCCTTGCACATGCTCACCAGGCTCATCTGGCTTTGCGCATACTCCACCGCCGACTTCTGCTGGATCAGGTGCATGTAGCTCTGGTAGTGCTGTGCGTGCGCTGGGATGTGCGCATGCTTGTACGGGGAGTGGTGGTAAGGGGGCAGGTAGGCACTGCCCAGCTTTGGGCTGGCAGTGGGGCTCCTGCTGCCATCACTAACTCGGCGCTCTTTGCTCTCCAGGGCCTGACTGGGGTCCAGCTCTTTGGCACTAGGGCTGTAGTTTGGGGTGCTTACTTCAGGATCCTCAGTGATGGCGAGCAGATTCTTGGGGGATGGTCTGTAAGCTTCGATGCTGGCTGCGGCCCCTTCGCTACTTCCCTCGGCCATCCTCCGTAGGGAGTTATCTGGGGAGATCTCCAGGGTGAGTGGGGTACTCCGGCAGCTCTCCCCAGTGTTGTAGGCGCTCGAGCTATCCTTGTCTGACTTCTCGGGAAGCTCCGTGATGTCCGAGAGCTCATGGCGGCGCACATCCACGCTGGTGTTGTAGTTGCGGAAGCCACTGTGGTGCAGCATCCAGGACTCGCGGTACTGCTCCTTAAGCTGCTGCATCTTGTGCGCACGCACGATGCTCAGGCACTCCAGCTCGATGCTGCGCAGCTCCTCGTTGAGCAGCTCCAGCTCCTTGTCCACACTCTCAGGGTCACTCTTGCCAGCAGCGTCCAGTGGGCTGCTGGGGTAGTACAGGCTGTAGGGGCTGCTGCTGCTCTGCACCTGGCACTTGAGCTCCAGCAGCTCGCGAAAACGCTCACACTCATCTACTGGGATGCCCAGGTAGTCCACATCGGTACAGTCTGCAGAGATGAAGGATTCGTTGCTGAAAGGCAGGTCGCCACTGCCTAGGGTGTCCTGGCTACAGGTCAGCTTCCTCTGGCCCGCCAGCGGGTTGGAGGACGCCGTGGCATCTTCACCATTGTTCTCCTGCTCAGAGCTCTCATCGTTGCGGGTGCTCTCATCTGTCCGCCCCACACCGCTGTCTTTCTCGTGCTGGTTGGATAAGATGGTGGCTGTGTCGGTGGTTCCACCATCTTCCTCATGCTTCTTCTGTATCAGAGAAAAATGACAAAAACAACTGGTTCATGGCAGCAGAAGTCTGGGGTAGGGGTGCAGATACCCAGTGTGACCTTTATGTGTAGGACAGAAGTTTTGGATCGAATTCTAATTCCCTAAGGCTGACTTGCAGCATTTGAGTGGCCTGGGTCCCTAATTCTCATTTTTTTCAGTCTATACAATACGGAAGATAACATCAGTTATCCCAATAACTAACTAGTAAATGAACCAGTACACACACTTTTAAGTGCCTCAACGAGTGTGTGATTAGGACTCTGGCAGGAGGGAGATGCAGGGCTCTGAGTAGCTCAGGCTAATCACAGAATTGCTTTTCTTTCAAGGGCATGACTTAATTTTCTCTGATACGTCTGTTTTCCTGGCGAACACAGATCAGTGCATCTGCTTTGGTTTTTCAACCACAAGTGCTTCATAATCTAGGTGAGGTGGTATGTGCCTGTATTCCCAGCACCCCCAAGCTTGATTGCTGTGGGTTTGGAATTCACTATGTTACTATGTAGTGATTTCCAGGGAAGAGCTTGGTGAGGGAACCTATCAGCTTGCATTCCCTTCATGCTCAGGCAGCAAAGCTCTTAGGCAGGGGTTTTCTGATGGTCTTTACCATCACGGAGGCTGTGAGCGCCCCTCAGTTTGGTGGCGTGGGGCTGGCCCAGGTTTTACCTGTTGGAGCACACTGGCCGTGAACTGCATGGCCTGATGGTGCTGCTCCTCCAGCATGTCCATGTGTAAGTCATCCAGAAAGTCGTTCCTGTCATCGTCCATCCAGCCCTCGTCCAGCTAGGAGAAGAATGGCCAACACATGCGAGAGGCTTTATTATCAGCTCGAACTTAGAATCACCATAGAGACCCATCTATGGCATAGAATGAGTATTTCCAGAAAGAGTTAGCTGAAGATGGAGGAGCCCCTCTGAATTTGGACAGCCAGTGTTCATGGAACAGAAGAAATCAAGCTGACTTCCAGCTTCATCTCTCTGCTTCATGATTGAACACGATGTAGACAGCTGCCTCATACCCTGCTTGGCCTTCCCTGCCATGCTGGGCCATATCCTCAAACTGAGTCAAAATGAGCCCTTCCTTCCTGGATTGCTTTGGACAGGTATTTTGTCACAGCAAGGAGAAAAGTAAACTGATTTAATATACCATAGAAGAGCTTTCTTTCAAGGAAGGGGACATTACATTTGGAAAGAATTGCAGGGCTCTCTTCAGGAGTCACCATATTTCAGGTCCTCTATGGCACTGGTCTTCAACCATTCTATGCTGCAACCCTTTAATACAGTTCCTCATGCTGTGGTGACCCCCAATCACAACACTTTCTAATTGCTACTTCATAACTGTAATTTTGCTACTGTCATGAATTATGACGTGCAACTCCCAAAGGGGCTGTGACCCACAGGTTGAGAACCCCTGCTCTATAGGCTGGAAAACTACTCCCTCCTTAGACTGGAGACCCCTTTCCCATCCCCACACCACACCGGGGAAGCCTCTAATACCCCCTTCTCTGCTCTGCTACTTTACATCCAGACTCACTGGTTAACGCCATTAGTTACTATTTGAAAGACTCAATTCCTTTCTTTTTGATTTCCCTGCAATGTGCTAATCAGTGGGACTTAGCTCCAGGCTGCAAGGGGCATCTGTAAATCCTGCTCTGACTCCTTCATTAGTCAAACTGTGATGGAGCCCAGCAAGGTGGTTAAACCTTTGAATGGATCCCAAATCACAGCAAGCTCAACGACCTTCCAGGTAGCAAGCTCAGCTGTGATACTCTGGCATTGCTCTGCAAGGTCTGGGAGTTCAGTTTGGACTATAGAAATCCACCTATTTAATTCATAGGACATTGGCTTACCTGGAGTTCAGGCCTTGCAATCAGCAATGAAAAGTTCTTGTTTTCTTCACTGGTTAGAAGAGCCACCGCCTCTTCACGGTTCTGCACCTCTATCCCATTAATCTAAAAGCACAAGGACAGGTGGGGACAGGTAGAAAGGGACATGATTGGATGGCACAGAACCGCAGGCACCACCTCTTCCAGTCATAAAATGGAAATTCCATTTAGCTTTTAAAGAATGCTGATTTTAAGAAAGAAAGGCGTTGCCTAGCCGGAGGCAGCCATGATGTGGAGGACCAGGATGATCCAGAAAACCCCTGCTGCCCAGGATACATCTGAGCCCTGGATAGATCATACTTGGGCAGGAGGATAAGTAAATATAAAACAGACATTTCCTATTTGTAATGGGATAAAAGGAACAGGATGGATGCTGGGATCATGAGGAGCAGAGAGAAGAGGGGATTGGGTGTATATACACAGACTGCATGCGCCTAGTTATCAGGCTAGATGAGAGTCAAGTGGGAATGGCCCCTTCACCTTCACACTGACGACTCAGTGCCAGGTTGTTTGCCTGCAGGTCTCAGCAACTTTGAGTTCTACAAATTTTTGTTCCTGGGCTGGTATTCCTCCAGGGAACCACATCGGGTCCCACTGACCTGGAAACTGTTCCCTTCATCTGACTTCGCCACTTTATGTCAAAGAACCAAGAGGTGGCAAAGCAGAGACACTACTGGTTGTCATTATCCAGTTTGATTACACAGTGATCACTGGGACGGGTATGTCTGCACCCCAGGCCGGTCTTTCTCTGGGGGGGCACCCCTAAATACTTCCATTTCCTGTTTTCAATTGTAATGGTTCAGAGAAAACTGTAGCGACAACAGTGTGTGTTGAGGGGCTTGGGCCTCTTTCCTAGGGAAACTCAGCTGCCAACGTCTGGCTAAAGGCTGGAGACACAGGACACAGTGTGGGGCAGGAAGCCACAATTGTACACAGTGGCACATGAAATGAGACACATGAACGAGGACACTAGAGACACGGAGCTAAAAATGGGAAGAGGTAGAAAGCGAAGCCTGTGGGACACCGTAAAGCCAAGGCTCTGTGACCCTACAAACAGCCGAGGGCCCGGATATGTATCGCGGAGGACAGAATGTTTGCGCAGCGTGAATGAGGCCCTGCATCCCGTCCTCAGCACCACGCTAAATGAGGCATGCAAGAGGTAGAGGCCGGAGGATCAGAAGTTTGGGATCATCTTTACATAGTGAGTGTGAAACCAACCTGGCACATGAACACTCCCCTTCTACGCCCTGCCTGTCCCCCAAAAATATTATAATTGGAAGAAAGAAGTAAGCAGCCTTATTTTCACTACTTGGAACAGGATTCAAGGTAGATGTCACCCTGTGAACTGAGTTCACAGGACAGGTAAACACTGAATTCCAAAATTTTACACTTCTCAGAGGTATTTGGTCCAAAATATGGGACATTTGGGTCTGGCTTCACCTCACCCTTTGCATGAGATTGGCTAATTAGTCTCATTCACAAATCAAACAGGGTTGGTCTCACAGCACAGCTGAATTCCTGATTCCTGTCCTTAACCTCTCCTGCATTTCCAACCTCAGGCTACTCCTGGAACTCACTTGTTGGCTGAATATATGCATCAGCGGTTAGGGAACCTACCTGGATGATGCGATCTCCTTCACGGATGCGTCCATCCTTGGCTGCGATGCTGTTAGGGTCAATCTGAAACACACAGCAGACACCTCAGCACGAGCACAGGCACTTTCCAAAGGCCATCTTTAACATACTGTCACACTCATCCCTGCCTTCCTGTGTTACACAGGTTTACACATGGGACTCAGTACTGTGCACAGGGAGAAACAGACTAATCTGTTCCATGCCCTTTCCAGGGCCTCTCAGAACCCTGCCTGGCAGTGCTGTGATAGGGGACTGGGCTCAAAGCTGCAGACCTGAACTGGTGAAGTGACAAAGGTTCCTCTTGCTGGACACAGAGTAACTAGAAACAAGTCAGTGACACGGAATAGGTGAAGGGGAACCCTCAGGTATGCTGTCTGGCAGTCCTACTTTGATGGTTTTATACCAAATCTTTGTTAGTAAATTTTGGAAGATAGCTTTAAAAGTGAAATGTGTAATTGGGGCAAGTGGGACTGAAGATGGCAGGGGTGCCCTAAAACATGCTGATGTGACATGAAAAGCTTGGTAGATGGTGCTTATCCAATGAATTGACTGTGAAGTCTATAGCAGATATGGCACTTGGCTCAGCCCATAGAGACAGATTTGATTCCTTTAGGAAATTGGGTTTCTGCAACTGCAAGAAAGGAAGCATGCATAGGAAAGTATTCATATCAAAATCAATTTCTGTACTCTGTGTCTTCTAGAAAGATCACTGCATCTTTCATCTATGTACTGTGATAAGTTCACAATAAGTTATGTTTGATATGAACTCAACTGTGTATACTATGAAAGGGAGCGGGGAGAGGCTTTAAAATATACAAGCCATTCTGTCTACCATTGCACTGGAGCTCTTCCCTCGGGGGTAAGCACACAGACCATGTAAACGACTCCATTTTATGGTTGGTTTGCGGCTTCTCAAGGGTAATTTTGCCTTATGTGCCAACATTAGAACTTAACCTCTGCGTAAAGATGCGACTCCATGGAGTGTGATGAAGGGGGCATGTGTTCTTTATCTTTCCAAAGATACTCTTGAGGAGCTAGGTCTAGGGTGTGTGAACAAATACAAAGAAAAGAAAAACCAGACCCTTTGGGCTTTGAGAGGCTGATTTTCAAACCTTACTTAGTTTTCATACCTCACTTATATAGATCCCAATGTCATCTTCATCATCCGTCCGGTAGCACACGGTGAGGCCCAGCTTGTCCTGGCTGTTCATCCTGTAGAGGCCCACTTCCTAGACAAAGAAAACCTTCTCTGTGAGACTCCAGAAGGCAAGGAGAGCTGGGAGCATGTCAAATGCTTTGAAAATATTTGGTTTAAATGATGAACTGGATTTCTTTGCATTCAACTGTGTAGAGCCAGTTAACTTAGTGAACAAAAAGTGATTATGGACATGGGATCAATGCCCTGGGCATTTCTGACCTCTCAGTCAATATAAAGTCATTTTGAAAATAGTTATTTTATTGATCCTCCCCAAGAAAAATTACCCATATTTCAGTCAGCGTCAAGACCTCAGGGGTAGGGCTTTTAAAAAACATTCTTTCAATGTCTGCCACAAACAATAATATTTCCACACCCCGAATGCTCCAGCCACTTTGGTACAAATGTTTCCAGCATGTTCGGTTAGATTATCTCATGCTGCGCCCCTTAATATGCACAGGCGTAGAACTTGCAAACAGATTACGCATAAATTGATCCAAGTAACGTGATAGTGTGCAATTAATGCCTTCTACAACAGCTGTGATATTTACAGTCGAAAATTAGCCTCATCCACTGTTACTGCAAATTAAATAAGATAAAAAGCAAACTGAACCCAACACAGGGACACAGGATGACAGGCAATGTTGTTGTTTGTGCCAATTAGTCTGCACTTTGGAATGCAGTCAGAACTTTGAAAATCTTGGGGGTTCTGGGAGGGTGCTTCAGGTTCCCTGCCAGTGTTTACAAGCTTACTCACCTTGCCACTCCGTCTCCCAGTGACTCGTGTGGGGTTTGTGCAGGTCAGTTTGAGAGACCACCTGCTATTAAGTTACCCAGCCAACTCTTTGGTCTGATTTTTCACAGTTTTTGCTGGGTAACCACGAGTGGGGGAAGATCTCTAAGATGGGGTCTTCAGGCTACTCTGTCAGAGCCACAGTGGCATCTCTAGAGGTCCTTCCTGGGATGTGAGAAGGGCATAGTAGTCTTTGCAGAGACAGCTTTCCCTCATGAAAGACAAAGTGTCCCACACCGCTGATACCTTCAAAGCAGAACAGGGGACATAAAGACCTTGGGCCCAGTGTGGTCAAAGCCTCATAAATGGGGAAGAAAGAAGCAAGCTGTGGGTCAGTTTGGTGGGTGTGGGGCTGGGCCAGAACAGGTGCCCTGCTCCGATGGACTTTTCACGGGCTCATCTGTCTTACAGAAAGGGAGTATGAAGGTAGGCATACATGCAAGCCCCTGGTCTACCTGCATCTAGAAGCTTCGTCATAGGCTTGTTGATTTGCCTGGGCTTTTATTTGCTCACCAGCACATGCAGGGCAGGGAGATGAGGCACACACAGTGCTCCCAGCTCTGGGCCTGACCCGCAGTGAATGACAGTTTAATAATTGTGTTTGGGTCACAACAAGTAACCAGTGGTTACAACAGGCTGTTTGTGCAGAGCAGCAGCCCTCCTTAATAAGATGCTGTTAGTTTATTTTCTGATCACTGATATGTTAATTAAGTCAATGACTGCCTAATGATAGCTCTAACAGTATGGTAAATTCTCACTAAATGAAACTCTTACTTTCTGATACTTTAGTTGCATTAGATGGAAATTTCCTTCCTCGTCTGTGAGTATGCTAGTCAGGCTGGTTGTAAGGGGTGTATTTAATCATGAAGGTAATCTCCAGATCCTTTGGAAATACTAGTTTTTACCCCACAAGTGGTACATCACACTTGTAGGTTTCAAATACCTCCCAGGGATCCTCACTGGGTTGTATTCTGACTGGGACTGTGCCAATGGGACAGCTTTTCTTGGACATTCCAGAGTGGACATTCTGAATCAGTGAAATTTCATGATTAGCAGCTCAGGTCTTCCTGGACAGGTGCAGATCAAATGCTGCCACTGAGCTTTGGGCTTTTACTTGCAGGACCCATGGTCCTGGAACAGTTTGGGCAGAAAGCAAGACCATAGAGAAGACTGGAGGGAGACAAATGAGAGAGATAACCAGTATTGAAATTCCACTTCCAGTAGAATTCAGTGTGAGGGAACAGGCTAATCTGTATGACTTCCAAGATGGCAGTCTCTTAAACTGGTGACGATCCTCAGCCCTGGTGTGCTTTATGCCCCTTGAACATGCTTTGTGATCACAATAAAGAACTCACAGAAGTTGAGGGAAGTATGTAGAAAGTTCTATGACATTTCCTGATAACCAAAGGTATGGATGTTGAACTGAAGGTGGTGTAGGCCAGCTGTTCAGTGTGAGTTAAATACTCCTGCATTGGTCAATCACAGACCAGCAACAGTGAGGCAGTCACAGACCAACAACGAGGCAGCCAAGCTTGCTCTTGGGATCTTTTATCTCAGTGAGGCATGACTGTGTGACACATGCTCTGAGTGGCATGAGACCAGGAAGATGTTTGGAAATCATACCATAGAAAGGAACTGTGTAGTGGATTAGGAGTTTCTGGGTAGAAAAAAGGACTCATAAGAAAGGGGATAGTAGGTCCTCTACTACACAGAAGAGGATTTGCTTCATCTATCCTGGCACCAAATACGTCAATATCAAGTCTTTGGCACATGATTTTGATAATACCTACTCAGAAAAGCACCTCTTTACTTTTGGACCAATGCTTTAATTGACATAATTAGAGAAGTATTAAGCTAAAAGATTTTATTTCACATTACTGCTGGAACCCTCCTTTAAAAAAAAAAGGTGGTTATAGAGATTTGGGAACATGCTTGGCTTTGGTGCTAAGTATCATGGCTTGGGCTATAATAGTTCCTCACTTTATCGCGACATTCTTAGAAACTCTAGACAAAAGCAGTTTAACCGCAACCATTCTTTCTCCATGATGGATCTCCTTTCTAGAGAAGTGGCTGTGGCTTAGCTAGAGTGACCTTAACAGGTTTTTGATGATCTTGAGGACAGGAAGTAAAAGATTCCCACTGTCTTTGGATCTGCATAGATTCATGTTTTACCTTGACTTGATAATGATAGAAAGACATTCATAGCTAAACAGTGAATTATACAATGTTAGCAGCATCCAGCCTTGCTATGGAGGCGTGCATGTTCTTGATAAAATTGAATGAGCTTGAGATTTTAAGGCAGAAGAAAGATCTAATGAAAACATAAGCTTGGCCACCAACAAACATGCTGAGTTCTCTTGGACAAACTTTTCAGCCACTTTACTCTTCTTGAATGAGACTCAGTGAAAGTGAAAATTTCTCAAAGTTACTGGGAAATTGGTCAGTTTTCAATATTTATTTCTGCTTCTGAGGCAGCCTACCCTCGTAGGACTCATAGCTGAAGGCACGGAGGGTATCCATACATAGCTGTTGTGATGATGAAGATAGGATTTCAAAGAAGACCATTAATCAAACAGGTATGAATAATGCATTAGCATTAGCTGGATTACCCCAGCCCCATCCCTGGTATCCTGTTGCATACTGGTCTAGATGGACTATTTGATAAAAATGAGTGGCTGAGTCTGACATTTCAGATGAAGCTTACATGGTATTCCAATTAACGGTATTAAGAGGGCCGCACCGCCCTCATGATTCAAGGTCTTTTTTTCAGCCCCAGCAAATTAAATTGGAAGACACCCTAAACCCAACTCAAATGGTTTATTACCCTCTGAGAAGCCCAGTCACTTCTTCAAAATTCCTCACTTTACTGGACCAGGATGCCTGCCAGTTTTCCAAAATGTTTCTACATGTATTCATGGTATTTCATGGGATGCAGCAATGTTTCTAACAAGATCACAGTTTTACTTAAGACCTTACACCGAAATATTTATTTCTCCCTTCAGTGAATATTCAAGTGCCAAAAATACTGGATGTAGACTATTTCAGACACCATCTGGGAGTGAGCAACAGAAGAGCCCACTCTCTCATGGAGCTTGTACTCTGGTGGGGTCATCAGAAAAGAGGCAGACGATGGTGCTGTTGCACTATAGTATAATCCAGAAAACTTCTCTCAGGGGTGTGATGCTAGGCAAGACTGAACTCTGATACATAAGGTCCTGGTTTGGCTATACATACAAAGCATCTAGAAGATCCTTGTGATACTTGGAAAGTCAAGAGGAGGCCAAATCATCCAGAACAGGGCATGACAGGTTCGCCTTTTACTTCACAGCTTTAACAATGAATTTCTAGATTGGCTACAGTCTCTCAGGGTACCTCCAGGACCATCCCAATTCCTGTCTGGTGTACTTCTGTTATTCTGAGAAATCAGAATCATTCAGACATCCCCTCCCCGCACACACATCAAAACTGTAGCTGGCCTTTCCTTCCTGGTCTCATAAGGACATCATGAAAACAATACAGGTGACAGCAGCATCCCAGGCTGGGTAGGACGCCACTGCAGAATCACGGGGGAAATTAAAACAATAGAGTATGAAAAAAAAGGCTTCATCAGACATCTATTTTCCTTTTTAATTGCCTGCAGGAAGACCTGGAGCAGGTGTTCAGTACCTGAAAATTCAGGGGTAATTATTCGGCTGCTCAGCTCTGGGGTATACTTGGGAATAAGCCCTTTAACGCTAAGCAATTTCACAATAACAGGGATTTGACACTTAGCTAAATATGATCATTTTGTGTACTTTAAAAGAAAGAACATCTGTTTTCCCCTCTGCATTGGCTTTGATAACATCCCAACACACTTGTATATATTTTTCTCACACACAACAGGCATGGGTAGGTTGTTCTTTTATCTCGTTCAACTTGGGTGATGAGCATTACATTAAGAATGTGCTTTCTACTTGAAGACAAACCTGATCTCCCTGAAATCAGATCCAGCATCTGGAACAAGACAGGTGGGGGCCTAGCAGAGACACTGCCAGCAGGTGTAAGAAGTCCTATGAGGAGCAGAGATGGTGTTTGGGTATCTTTCTAAAAGCTAGGTCTGCTGTAGTCAATTCAGATCTTAGCAGGGAGTTGTGCATTGTTCCTATTACACTGACAAGTAAACTTGTCTTGGTACCCTTCTACAGATGCACCCTGGCTGCAGACTAGAGGTCCAGTCATTGTTCTGTAATGGAGATTCCCTACAGGGAACCTCAGTAAGACCCTGAATGTTTCTCTTATGCTGCTGTAAGAGAACACCTGGCACTAGGAACTTTATTCAGAACAGGTCTTAGAAATATCTTATGGCTTGGGAGGCACAAAAACATGCTGCTAGCATCTGCTTGGCTCTACCACAGCATAGCAGAGGGCACCATGGCACAATCATGTTTGAGATGGAGAGAACACATGATAGAGTATGAAGCAAGAGACCAAGTCTACTGGGTGACTCTACTTTGTAACACTGCATCCTATGAGGCAGTCTTTAATCTCTTTAAAGGCAAAGCCCCCATGACTTTATTACCACCCACCAGGCCCAGCCCCTTAAAGGTTTGCTGGCTCTTCACATGGCCAATCTGGAGACCGAGCCTCCAGCACACAGAATCCCTATCCAACTGTGGCCCTGTGGCTTTCCCTTCACTGCTGCTGTCACTCTTTGATGAATCAGGTCAGCTGCTTTCCTAAAAGCGAAAGGTACACTATATGAGATAGTGCTTAAGTGATGAAACCTACCGTGAGTGAAAGACCACAGGTGGAACAGCCTTCTCACCTGCTGTGAACCTGCATGCAGGACATAGTGGTCACCACCACTCAGAGGAACTACAGATGGGCGTGTTCATTGCTGGATTTTCAGGGATGCTAAGCTAACGTTCAAGGGTCCTGATGGTCTATAGGCTCCTTCAGCCAAGCATAATGATCACTGCCTGTCTATGCATTTCTAAGTGGCAAATGGTAGACTATATATAACAAGATGCTCAGAAAAACCCAAGAACAGACTTCAAAATGAGCACAATGGAAAACTCTCCTAGCATCAAAATACCAAGCTAGCTGGACTCCGAGAGTTAGTCAGATTGCTTAGCTGGTAAAGCTGCTTGCTCTGCAAGCCTGTAGACCTGAACTTTATCCTCCAACCACATCAAGGCGAAGGAGAGAAGTGATTCCATGTAGTTGTCCTCTGGCTTCTACATGTATGGTGTGGTACCTGCAAATTCACATATATTAAACACACACACACACACACACACACACAAATAATAGATAAGAACTAAAGAAAGCAAGGACTGATAAATACATGCCTGCTAGTTTAACTGAATATTCCAATGATGGGGACTCGTTGTCTTTACCCCTTTTCCCCTTGGAAAGAGTCTCTTTTTCCTGTCACATGTCTTGGAGATGGGCTCATCCATTTCTAGCCTTTGATAACTTTACTGTGTAGGACAATATGAATGATATTAGTGACTTGGCAACACATGCTGGTGCCACAGTAAATGACAAGCCAGAACCCAGACCTTGTTGGTGTGACTTGTGAGAAAAAGGAACTGTGGAAGCTTGGGCTTAGTTACCTGAACCCATGACCTCTAGATCACAACCTTTCTGTGTGGTCTGTGGACTGAGACACACTTATGAAATTGCAGACTTTCTTGTAGTTTTGAGTCCAAGACTCTAAAACCAAGAGGAAGCAGGGCTACTGGTCCTTGAGTTTCTAGAGCACTCAAGAGGCTCTCAGGTTGTTGATGTTGAGAAAGTTGCATATTTTAGGTAGAAAGTCAGTCTGGGGCAGGTTCACACTGTTTATCTACCCAGTCCTCTGAGAAAAGACAGACAGCCACAGCGAGTGTTGGCTCCCAGTCCTTGGAAGGCACCCATAGTAAACACAAGGGTTTAATAACATGTCTTTCTTATATTTATTTGGTGCACTGAATTATATCAACTTTTTTCTGTGACAGTTGATGTTGACATTCTGCTTGAGGCAGTGGTACAGGAATTACCTTAGTTTAACTGATTTGAAGAGAAATTAAAAGCAAATTATAGCTCTGGTGATAACTAGCAATGGGCAAATGTCATAAGGAAGAGAGGTTCAAATTGGGCAGGCACTGTGGTGTCTCAGTGAGCTGTGAATATGAAACCAGGGGCAAGATATTATAGGCAAGTCTGTGTTTCTGGAAAGAGCCTATTGCTCTCAAAGGGACAAAGAAACCCACTGGCATGAAGCCAACTTTAACTAAATACCCCCAAGCCACAGTATTTATGCTACTTCCTAAATCTAGCTTCTGAGATACTTGGCAACCTGAAGAAGACTTCTCCTTCTTCCTCTTATAATGACCATCACACAGCAGTGTCATTCCATGGATAATGGACTCTTCTGGAAGGCTACTGTTCCTTCTATGGTATCTAGAGAACTCCAGGCTGAAGAGTAAATGTTAACAGATCCACTGTTCACCAGAGAGGTCTGCCCTCTTCTCTCCTGGTGTATTTATCATGCTAATCCAACACTCAAGATCTTAACATCCTCTATGAAATCTGCTTAGTTTTGTCCAGCTTGGCTTTCCCTTAAAGTATTTGATCACTGAGCCCTCTTTTGGAAGAGGATGTATGTATTCAAGTGTCCTGAAAGAGCCATTCGTTGCTTTAAGTTACAAAATGCCAACTCATGCTTTTAGGGACAAATACTAAGACATGTCCATGCCTAGCTGGCAGTGAGCAGTCTTTGTTTTGGCTGATTCTACACTTTTATTGACCCTCACCCTGTTCTGTAGTGGGAATCAGGTAGCTCTCAAGGATGTAAGAAGGATACAGCTGTTCTAGGCTATCAAGCTGCTTCTACTGTGAAACATGCCACTGATGCTAAACAGTGTGTGTTCTTCATCAGGGCAGCCTGGATTACACAGCAGTGGGCCAGCAGAGTAGCTCAAATGTAAATGGATGGGTTTCCTCTGGCTGACTTTCACATGAGGCCAAAGGGCTTACCTCACAGTATCACCTGCTCTCCTGACCCTGCTCTCCAAAATTAATTTTCATGTAAGCTCTGAATTAAAAAAAACACACCGAGATTTGACACAATGCTTTCCCCAAAGTGTAAAGAACCACATGACAGAATTTAAAGTGAGATGTAGAGCTCATTTGGGTATTTGGCATCTGCTAAGTATTTTCAAACTCAACATAGGACAATGTGACATTGTAGGACATCTAGACTCTTTGGCCACTATGACACCTGGGAAAGCTGTTGGATTTTGTGACCCTGTCAAGAGTGCTTTAGGAAATGTAAAGTAATGACATCTGGGAGCAGCTCCTTTTTTGTTGGGAGTTGGCTACATCAAGTCATCCCATTTATCACCCTACTGTTGAGTAGAGTATTATCCTTGAGTAAAAAGTGGTGATCCAACAACCATGGCTTGATAACTTGATAAGCCTAAGGGTGCAGTAGTGGCAGGCATACCTTCCTATAACCAACACCTCTTTAATTGAATTTAATGCTCATTCAACAAAAGAGAAATTATGCCCAGCACTGGAAACCTAGCTAATTACTCAGTGGAGTCACAGATCTTTGAGGAGAACCTACAACTGCCATGTTACTCAACCAGCCCAATCCCTCACTCTATTCCAAATATTTGTCCTTATACCAATAGATAAGTGTAGTTCTTACTCCTAATCAAGGAAACTCCTCTTTGCAACAGACAGAGCCCATCAGAGAAACCATAACTAATGAGAATGCAGAGTTGTATAGCTTGGTCCCAATGGATGCATTTACAATGCATTTACCTAACACTTACAAAGGATTATTGTGGAAGGTGGGATGGAAAGATTGTAAGAGCCACAGAAACAGGAGTTTGTTGCGTGACTAAGTTTCTTAGCAATTTCAGAAGCTTAACCCATACAGTCTCACCAATACGACTGCTAGAAAATGAACTGAACAAGGACAATGACAAAGGACATGATAAGGTAGATGAAGGAAAGAACACAAGGCCTCAACCCTACACAACAGCTACAGGCAAGTAAGGAATGCAGAGAGTTGGAGAAACAGCCTTCCTCAGTAGAGAACATACTGGTTGGTTATCCAATTCCAAGGGTCAGTCTCAAAAACACACATACAAGTAACATTATACATATCCATCAGGTTGTATTTATGTATTTAGGAACACACACACACACACACACACACACACACAACATGTAACAACAATTAATGAAAAAAGAGGCCATTTGAAAGACAGAGAGGAGAAGTAGCATAGGGAAGATGATGTGATTATATTATAATCTCAAAAAATAAAAGGAGTTTAAAAAGTGGTGATCATGTGAACAATAGCAAGGCAAAGAGGCTTACAATACTTCCAGTGTGTGCATGTGCATGTGGGGCCACATATATCACATGCCTTCTGTTGTTTTCCACTTCATATTTTGAGAAAGTTTCTTTGCTGAACTCTGAGCTCACTGACCCAGCTAAGCTGCCTGAGCAGTAAGCCTCCAGGATCTACATGTCCCTGCTCCTTCCAGTTTTAGAGCTACAGACACGTCACCATACCTAGCCTTTATGTAGGTGCCAGGGATCCAAACCCATGTACCCATACTTGTACAGCAAGCACTTTACCACTGAGCCATCTTTCTAGCACCTAGGACCTCCTTTTGAGAGTCTGCATTGGAGCTCTGACTGTTAGACTCTGTCTTGAGTTAATGGAAGGAGGAAGAAGCTAAGCTGTGCCTTTCAAGGAGGTGGGATTACTAAGAGGTTCAGATTTTGATAATTTCATTATCACCCATAAGCCACATTTATGCTTGTAGAGAACTCTAGCATTTTATGAGCCCAATGGAGATTCCCTAAGAACAAGAAACAGCTGTGGTTCCTACCTCTAGCTCCAACTCTTCTCTGTCCATGTCCTGATGGATGTCTCCCATGTAGTCATTCGGATCATAGTATTCATGGGATGAGGGGTGCCTGCAGAGAGACAGAAGGTTGTCAAGACCCTGATTCTTGGATAATTACCTGTTTTCGTGTCCCCATGCATTGTCAGTGCAGAATCCCTTCCAGGTCCCTTTCCCTTTGAATGTAGCTCTTAACCCTCCATCCCAGTGTTGTTACCTCTGTGCTTGAAAAAATATGTAAGCTCACACAGACAGGACCATATTTCTGGGGAGAGTGTGTTGCCTCCATCAGATCCACAAAAGTACTCAACCCTCAAAACAAACAACCAAGGAATCCATTACTTTGGTGAAGCTTTGCTTCCTCTGCAAAGAGGGAAGTAGCAGGTTGAGGATGGTATAGAACTTGTTTCCAGAGTCTCCCCACCCTAGGCCACCTTCGTAGATTCATCCTGAGTACATGCAGCTTGTCTCTAGACAGAAGACAGGTCTATGTTCATTGTCACTGTGTCTCAAATGGGAGCAACACTCAGATGTGTGCTGGTCTCTGTGACCAATTTCAAATGCCATGATGGAAACCGCTAAGCCATTTGCTGGGATAATTTTTTTGCATTGGTTTCCCAGTGAGAAATGTATTTGCCACAAAGCTGTGTGCATATGTGTGTGATGTACACCTCCTTGTAGACATCAGTACTCAAGGGTACCTGTGTAAGTGTGTGTATATATATCCTTTATCCTCTCTGAAAGCCAAGAACACTCTTTTTTTTTTTTTAGGAAAACCCATGTAAAACATAATTTGAGCCTGGCATCTCCTAGAAGTGGAGGATTAGGCCCCTCCAGAAATGGCAGCAATGGGAATTAAAACACATTTGGAGGAGCTTTGAGTCGCATGCCAGATGCAGATAAAAAGCTCCTGCCTCCAATTGCCCTTGGCTGGGGACCCAAAGCTCCACAGTTTTACAGGTCAGGTAGCAATTAAGGGGCCTCTGACAGTCCCTCCCAGCCACTTAGTTTTGAAACAATAGATCAGACACGGGTGGAAGGGCAGTCTTTCTGTTTCCAGACCAATCAGGCAAATATACACTACTTGCACTTAAGGCGCTTTTAGACCTAAGGATCCTGTTGGAAGTTCTGGGCTTTCAGTCATCAACCTAATACTCCCTGCTCAACCCCAACATGCAGTCTTTCTATGGCCTGACCTCTGGTCTTTGTGACATTTCTCAAGTTCCCTCAAGGGGATAAGTCATGTCATGTCAGTTAGACTTAAGAGGAAATTGGGGGTTTGGCTTCTAAAAAGCCTGTCACTCTGACAGTTCACCATCAATAACACAAGCAGGTCTGGTCTGTAGTGTCGAGTAACTGGTTTTAAGGCCACGCTCTGGGAAAGGGCCAGATGCTTTCCAGGCTCAGCTGGGACACCTCAGTGTCATGGTGAGATCCAGTACCCTGCCTTCCCACCAGTGCCACTGCCTTATTCTGAGCAGGTCCACAGTCTACAGCACCAGTGTCTATAGCAGTGGCTTTTAACCTTTGGGTTGTGACCTCTTTGGGGTCACATATTAGATATCCTGCAATCAGACATTTACATTATGAATCATAACAGTAGAAAAATTACAGTTATGAAATAGCAATGAAATAATTTTATGGTTGGAGGTCACCACAACACGAGGAACTATATTAAAGGGTCACAGCATTAGGAAGGTTGAGAACCACTGCTCTGTAGGTAAATAAGGGAGCACTAAGCAGGTCATCAGTCTAGAGTGCCCATTCTCTGCAGTAAGTAAGGGAGCACTGAGCAGGTCTATGGTACCCCGTCTCTATAGGCAAATAAGGGAGGTGACAGTTCTTTGCAAGCTTGCACACTGTGTGAATGGTGAGTATTACATGAAGGTCCTGTCTTCTCCCTTTTCATGCTGTCAGCTGCACCAGAATTCACTCTTGTCAACAGGGGAATTAGCCCGGGTTGTAGATGACAGCTAACCACTAAACCCATGAGATGAAAGGCAAGCCTTTGTCTGGGATTTGACGGAACCACAGGAGATGTGTGGGTACTCCAGCTGTTGGATGACTAACAGAAATCCAACAGGTATGGCTTAGAGGCTTCTCTGCAAGAGCAGAAAATGCCTCTGAAATAATGCATCCAGGTAATTACCTGAACCCAGATGGAGCTGAGATGGGAAAAGACAGGGCACCTTGTGTCACCTACAAACCAGTGCCCTCAGATCACATGGTTACCTGGGAAAAAGCTAAATTTATCTGGGCATATTTAAGCCAGTGATATTGGTAGTTTTCTCACTATTGACTTGTTCTTGAATTAACAGTCATTGCCACCATTTAATTGAAGACTTATCAGATGACTGGGCACACACTGTTTTCATTTAATCCTTCAAACAATCCTATGAGACAGGTGTGACTTGCATCTGTATCTTAATACAGCATTGAAAAAATTAGACTGAGTGTAATAAAGTAAAATGACTCCACTCCACAGTAAAAATTAGTCTGGGTATCATGTCTATGTAACTTGAAGTCTCTGAACTGCTTCATGATTTCTGTAGAAGTTAGAGTCATGAATAAAGATACTACTGGGGTCTATTTGATCATAGCTACTATGCAATTGGTACATGGCAGTAATTATTTATATGGGGTTAGGTCTGGGTTTAGTGCATGGATGCAGTTTTGAAATAAGACCCAAGGAAGCAAAGTGCATAACCTCCAGGGTACTTTCTATACTCAACAGCTTACTTTGTTGTCTATTTAAAATGAATATCAACATTCCCTCCAGTGGTAACTAGAAAATCTTCAAATTACCCTTTGCAGTGATTAAATTTTATTCCGACACAACTTTTACAACAGTTGTAAGTAATTTTGTTCTTAGAATATAATTTGAATAACTCTGCTCCAGGGTTATAATAAAGTGATTAATATGTCAGAGCAGTTTTGAGCAGGACTCGATTTATTGCCTCTATAAACAATAAAGTTAAACACAGGCAACTTGGAGGAAAATTATAAGATGCATTCATTTCTTTCCCCCATGGAAAAGAGGAAACCAATTTTCCCAGAGTCCTTTGCCAAATTAGCAAGTTAGCAAGTCATGGTCAGGATACTTACTCTTCAGGCAGCAGATAGGGATCCAGAACAGGTGGGCTGGGAGAAGACATCTTTGTCAGGGCCATGATGTGCTCGAAGGTGATGTCGGTTTGGGTGCCTGTGTCTACCAGCTGTGACTCTGAGGCAGGTGTGAACATTTTTGTTCGAGGTGTCCTCCTCAATACCTGTACCACAATGGGCTCCTTGGCTGTCTTGAAAGCTTCCACAGCCTGGTCATGAGTTGCTCGAGACAAGTCCTTGCCGTTGACCTATCGAGACATAATTAGAATGGGAGGATTATCATAAAGCAGGGACTGGGAGATCTGTTAGTGTCTTGAGGGCTTCTGGATGTAAACAGTAAAGTGGAAGGAGACTGTTGGGGGGGGGTGTCAGAGAACTTCAATTCTCTCCAAAGCATAGCTAGTGGGGGAAAGAGTCTAGAGTGGAGGTGTACAGATTTGGCATTAAATAATAAAGCACACAACAAGGATGCCTTGGCCTCCAACCAGAATGTCTTTAATGCAGTTTCATCATTTGCTAGTCTTCCCCATGGAAGAAAATAGCTGCCTTGGGCTCCAAGACTTCATCAGGGAATGATAACTAACTAGAAATTAATTATGTTGTTTTGTTTTCATGGTGTGTAGTCTTTCCAGTTTGTGTCAAGTCTTCATTTTCCTTAAAAAGTCCACAGCAAATATCAAGCAGATAGCAGATAAAGGCTATAGGTAGATACACTATAAATGAAGACAGAGGTCCAATGACCTAGCTGAAAGTTTAGTTACTTCATTTTTCAATTTGCACAGCATGTTGCTATTCCCATAGCCCTGGTGATTCCCTTTACTGAATGCCTAATATCAACTCATTGTTCTAGGGAGCTGAAAGGGTAAAGTTATGTTTATCTCTCTCTTCTCTCTCCATTGCCCCCAGGATGCCACATGTGAAACCATGGGTGGTTCCTGGGTGAGTTAAGACACAGTGTTGAAGGCTTTCTCAATGGTATTATCAATACTAGCTCCACATAGCTAACACAAGAAGAAACCTTGAGAGACCCCCTCTCAAGGGGAAAAGTGACAGAACAACACAGCTGATGTCCTCTGGCTAGAGCACACTCCTCCTGGGAGTTACCCTGACTTATACTCATTTTGAATGAGATCTGTACAATATGTGATGTCTGTGCACTATAGTTACATATGAACACCAGACCATTTACCAGAGGGAGTAAACGTGGGATTTTCTTAACACAGTAATGCTATAATTTATAAAAGAATGAAGCTAGAGAGGAAAAAGAAATACACAGCTAAGAGGAGTAGGAAGAGGGGGAGCTTAGAATGCAGGAGTCTCCCAGTTGTATTTTGTATTTAGAAGGAATTCTTAACAGGAAACTCATCTCTCTCTCTCTCTCTCTCTCTCTCTCTCTCTCTCTCTCTCTCTCTCTCTCTCTCTCTCTCTGTCTCTATCTCTGTCTCTGTCTCTCTCTCATGCACACACATATCTTAGGACTAGTGCAGCAGGAAGAATGGCCAGCTAGCCAGCCAGCCATCCCTTACTCTGTGCTTCTTCTGCTAAGGGAGTTCACACTGATCTCCCTTCCCATTTGATCAGGGCTCTTGCCATCACAGAGGGACCTGAGCTGCACGTTCTGACTGACTAGCATTAGCCCATCTTCTGTCTAATGATGGAGAGGCCTGAGGCTTGGAGGAGAAATCTGCAAGGAATCTTGAGGTTGGTTTGTTTTTAATAAAGATTAAAGGAATCCTTCTTGGATTCTAGGCAAGCCATTCTACATGTGGAGGCCTCCTAGGACCATATGGAGAACTAACTGGTGAAGCCAATTTAATATATGGACCATGATGGAGAAGAAAAAAATGGGGGACAATTATCCTTTCTGGTGATATATTGCCTAGATTTTAAGCTATTTGATTTGGACTTTAAATTTCCATAGCCCAAAACAACATAACAGGTGTAATATGCATGGATATACTATAAAAGTAGATGTATCCATTTTTCCAATGCTTTCTTAGAGTGGTCGTCTGTCTATGTAAAAAGCATTTGTGGACATATGTCTTGAGGGCTATATCTTTATCCACTTGTTTCTATAGAACAATGTGGAGAAGGCTTTACTTACATAAATTCCATAAACCTGTGCTAGAACCACCACATGAACATTTACAGGACACCCAAAAAGGAATGCATGAAGGACCTGTGCAGATCAGTCTAAACTAAGAGTTCTCCCATGTGTGGATGGACTCAATGACTAAAAGCCCGTTGGGTGGGGGTTGAGGCCTTCTGAATTTAACTGTGGGGTATCAGTCACATCTCTTCTACTAGAGATAGAGAGTGGTCTAGCGTTGTGTCTGAGAAATGCATGTCCTTCCATGAAACATGAGAATGTCACTACTGCTTAAGGCTGGCTTTCACTGAAAGGGATTTCTGACACCTATGCCTAAGGGTGCAGTAGTCTAGTGCCATGTGATTTCCCACCAAACATAGTTCAAGTTCATGACTGCAAAAGCCCAGTGACTTCTTCTCTTACATCTAGGGACTAGGTGACCAGAGATATAACTGTGGGGGTAAGGCCAGAGGTGAGATCCTGGCTGAGAGTTTGGGGTCTATTTCCTATTTGAAGAAAGATTTAATTACAATGTGATGCTTCTTTGGATTATTATGAAGTTTAAGATAATATACACAATAGTGTAACATGCTGATGTAAAAATGTATCAATATACCAGTGCTGAAGGTCAGCCAATACCACAATAGTCCCTTTCCCAGGAGAAAATGATCCACTAACCACATTCATCAGGCTCCAGACTGGGGAGGTTGCCTCAAGGGGGATTTATTTACTGAAAGGCTTCCAGCTTCCTGCCCATCTTATGTTCCTAAACTAACAATATATGCAGAAATCTTTTCAAGCTTCAGCTCGGGATTCTCAGGGGTGAGGAGTGGGGGCTGCATCAGATAAATTTCAGAGGACTTGACCCCTGCCACACAAGCTTCTTGACAAGGTATTTTCAGGATCATTACATTCCTTTAAAAGACGATGAGACAAGGCGGGAGTTTACTATCCTAGACGATTCATTTTTGCAGCCAAATTTGTTTTGAATTACCTCGTGCACATAACACTTATTACACTGCCATCCTGCAATCACATCACTGAGAGACTTAGCGAGGTGATGACTCTGGTGCATGCTGGCAGCCAACCGAGAATGACAACCTTTATTCTCAGGATTAGCATGGTATCTACATTACACACAACGGTGCTGATGATGGCTGCGATTAGGGATGGGACGCACACCCAAGTGACGTTTGGCCCAGTCAAATTAAATATCATTAACTCGCCCAATTGAGCAGATTGCCTTTAAAACACTTTATGCAGCTCTAAAACCAAGTAAATGGAATGTTTTGGAACAAGAAATGCTGATTGCAAAGTTTATCTTTATTATAAATTAAATGCCTAAGTTATTCACCTAAGGCTCTGATTGGTTCTCCCACCCTCACACCCCCAGGGGAATGAGGTACAATTATGGAAAAAATCCAATCACTGAGTCTCGTCGGGGCAAACAGCACCACTGAAAATATGACATGACACTAAGGAACCTTAAAGAGGTCCTTTAGCGTAAGGTCTGTGACAAGAAAGAGTTATGCTGATAGCATAGAAGGATTCCTTCCTGGCTCCAAGGAAGCCTGGATAAAGCTACTGCTCTTAGAAAGAGGTAGTTGAGGCTGTCATTTCTGTGGTTGGTCATGACAACAATACAAAATGGGTGGATAGTTCATTTGCGGCTGAAGTTCACTGACAACCCACCTATCTTTAGTTATCTGCTCAATCAGCTAGTATTGGCTGGGGTTATTTGTCTCTTGGCTGTCTGACTGGAAGTGTTTCTTAGGGAGTGTAAAACAACAGTACATGGGAACTACTTCAGAAACGGCCAGAAGAGCGCTTGGCAGATGGCATTTGACTCAGACAACTCAGGAACAGTTTGATTTGACTCTGGAGACTATATATGTCCCAGAGACTTGGGATGATTGCCTCCCCAACACATAGACTGTCACAAGAAATACCACTGCCTATTGCTGTCATACAGTGTCATCTCAAAATCCAGGAGTGGGCCAGAGAGATGGCTCAGCATATAAAAGTGCTAGGTGTGCAAGTCTCATGACCCAAGTTTGATCCCCAGTATCCATATTTTTTTAAAAAAGTCACACGTGGTGTCATTCATCTGTAATCCAAAGACTCCCATGGTAAGATGGGAGGTAGAGACAAGAGAATTGCTTGCCTGGATTATAGAGCATAGCAGCAACAGCAGCAAGGAGACCCTGCTTCAACAAGGTGGAAAGTGACAACGAAGCCTGAATATTATCCTCTCCACACCTGTGCCATGACAAGCATGTGCCTGCGTTACTACACAGAAACAGTGAATAAATAGTTAAAAACAAAACCTAGGAGCTAAAGCAGCTTTCAACATTTTCTGCAACTGAAATGTAATACAAACAAAAGACATGTCTTGCCCTCTTGAACTTAGAAAATATTTATGGGGAGTCACTGTGTTTCTCGGGATAAGCCTATGACAATCACCTCTATTTCTGTGACACATGGAAATGACTCTGGTGTAAAATGCTAATATAGTTTTAAAGCTGAGCTGCTATAAATTGTGCCCTGGGCTAAAACCCAACTTTTATAGGGATCATTTAATTAAATACAGGGGCACTGATTCCATTTTATAAAATATCATACCTCTGTTTTCAAACTAATTAAAACTTTGATTCCATTGAATCAAGAGCTGATGATAAACTACATGGTGAGAGAGGAAAAGGTTAAGTCCTGGCTTAGGCTGGATTAAAAAAATCTTTTTTGTTTAATTCAGGGAACTTCTGTGTGTCTTAATTTATTTCAAATTTATGATCTGCTCCAGGGCTCAAGGAGGGGAAGGCGACTTCTCTAAAATGTAGGTGTTATGGCAGTTAAAAAAAAATATGAGCCTTGATGAGCAAATGGTGTTTGAAGATCATGCTGCTGTGAACAGCACTCCCATCAAAGACACAGATACATACACACACAGAATCAGACACAGACATACACAGATACACACACAGACACAGATATGCACACACAGACACACATCTAAACTACACTTACATAGATCTGTGTTCCTATGTAGTAACACTTGAACCTACATGGGTAGCTTGTATTCTAACAGACACTTCAGAGAGTGTCCTTGGGAGTTTCTAAACTCAGAAGTTTCCTTATCTACCCCACCCCTCTTATTTCTTTCCATTGTCCTCCACCAATGAGATTGTGGCCTGGGTGACCTTATTCCTATGTGATATTGGGGATCAGCTCAGTAAGTGCTCTGCCATTGAGCTCCTTCCCTAGTGAGCACTTTCTTTTTGTCAGGAGTCTTCCATGTGCCCAACGTAGCTACTGTGTATTTTAATTATTTACAGTTTTCTTAAATAAGAATATATGATGCCTAGCCACTGAATAATAAATTGATGTATTTTGAAATAATAGGTACTAAAAGTCACACAGATACATCCTTGAAAATATGCCTTAAATATTTATAATGCTTCCGTCTCTAGTAACAGTCCTATTTTGATCTGTATCTCATTTCTCTCTTTAGTATCTGGCCTTGATATCATTACCACAGAATCTCATTTTATATATGGCCTCAACGTGTCCATTAAATTCAGCATGTTTGATGAGTGCTCAAAATGAACATGGTTTCACACTACTGAGGTGATATTTAAATCAGCCCAACAACTTCTTTTGGACGCTTGGAACAAGGCGTGCCCACAGCCCCATCTCCCTCCAGTCTGGGTTGATACTTAAATGATGCTCTACCATAGATCAAAAGGATGCCCAGTGAGAAGCATCTGTGAACTTCAAGTTATATAGGATCATTGCTTCATAAGATCAACACAGTGTCACTGTACTCTTTGCTATGGGGTTAAGAATGTGCTGTAGAAAGGAACTGGTGTACCGAAAAAGAATAAGGAGGAGGCTCTGGCCAAGTGCTCCTCCTGTTTCTCGGTTCTGAACTGTCAGTGACAAGGTGAGGTTGTTCAGTTAAAGAAAGCCAGTTCTCTAATGCTCCCAATGGAAATAAAAACACCAGACCATCTGCTCTGCAGGACTACTGCTTCAGGGTGGAGGCCGAGCAGTCAGCACTGAGCTTGGCTAGGAGGTGAGTCAGGTAGTGGCTGGAGGCTGTGGTCGCCAGCAGGATGTCCCTTATGGGCTGGCAAGGGTCTCACTTTGGGCCAAGTTCAAGAGAGACACTGATGAACTTCAAAAGCATTTAGTGCTAATAAAAAACCAAACAAACAAACAAAAAACAATTCAAGGCCCTACACATACTGTGCAAGGGCCCTGCCAACGCTCTAGTTTTGGATTTTTGAGGAAGTCTTGCTACATTGCCCCAGATGGCCTGGAAATCTTGATCATCCAGCCAGTCTTCCAAGTACTGAGATTAGCTGAGTTTTGCTGTTTTTAAAGTCAGCATTATCGACTTTGCATCTAACTGAGAAAGCACATGTGGGCACACCGAAAGAGGAGAGGCAGGGCCGTGCAAGCACCATATCTGAAGCCTGCAGCAAGTATTCCATCCTGCCACTCTCCATCCTTCTGGTGTAAACTTCTGCTGTTTACAGAAATAGCTTACACAAACTTTTAGTTCATTAGGTGTTTTCCTCTGGAGCTGCCTAAAAGAAAAAGTCTACCCTCAAGCCACAAAAAAAAAAAAAAAAAAATCAATTCCCCTGCCTCCCTCTCCCCTTCCTTTTTCCCTCTTCTCTTCCAGCCTCCCTCCATCACACACACACACGCACGCACATACACGCACACACACAGACTCACTCTGTTGGAAACATTTCTCCATCCACAGAACTGTTGATGTGAGGAATTTTAGACAATGTTAAAAGAGTATTGCGTAGTGTTTTACATTTTTGTCACCACAATGATTTAAGTGTCAGGGAGGGCTCTCATGGGTCCTCAGGAAGATGCATGAGAGCTGGAGTATCATTGGACTAAAATCAATGGCAAGTTCACTTTGCACTGTGGCCTGAGTGCTTGATTAGAAGGCAGTACCACTTATGTGCTTGGTCATCTTGAGCAGGGTATTCAAATCAGCGTGTCTTAGTGTACTTATCTGTGAAGTGGGTTAATGGCAGGACCCAACTAACTAAGTGTTGACAGAACTAGCTAGACTCTGCAGAGAAACTGCTTAAGGATCATAGCAACTGCTCTATGAGTATTAACTATTGTCTTCAATGACTTGAAAAATTGGCAGAGGGAACCCTCCGTGTACCAATAAAGTAGCGATCAGGGCTTAGTAGTTATTAGTAGACAGGGCTAAACATTCCACCTGGCAAAAGTGAGGAAAAGCTAACTTCCAAACAAATAACCCAAGGAATCCCAAGGAAATACATGTTTTAGGTCCTGAGATGCACCCGAGGTCCAACATTTTGGATCCCACATCCCCAGTGCCTGTTCTGTGCCACACACAGGACTAAATGCTTGACATATATGATCTGATCCTTGGATCAGCTACTTCTCTCATTGGTGTTTTCAAAACTGACAAAAAGCAACTGATGATAAAGGGATTTATTGTGACAGTGTGAGGTACAGTCCCAGGGCAGGGACCTTAGATCAGAAGCTGTGGTAGCAGGAGACTACTTTTTCACATCTGGGAGGGTCAGAAAGCACTGATTAGGTAAGACCATTGCTCAGACAGCTTTTCCCCTTTTCCCTCTTTATTTAGTTCAATGCTCAGGGATAGTGCTACCCACATTCAGGGTGGATTTTCCTCCAACACTTAATCTCCTCTGGACCAACTCTTATTCATATACCCAAACGTGTACTTCCCTAGTACTCTAGGTGTTTCTTAAAGTAAGTTGACAGCCAAGATGACTGTCACAGACATGTCTTCATAGTAAGGCCTACCAAAAAATAGGCAGTATTAACAATCCCGTGTCTTGGATGAGGAAATAAAGGTTAGCTAAGCAATTCCTAAGTGTTATGGTGCTTGTGAATGCTGATAGTTGATTTGTACCACACATGTTGTAACCACCGAGTCACGTGGCTGGTAGGCTATCATCTGACCTGAGCCCTGGGAAGTTCAGGTGTTGAGCCAAAAGTATGAGATATAGGGAGAGGAGAGGTTGACTCTAGATAAAAAGCTAAACCACCATGGCTACCACCACCACCATCTAAAGATGCTTGGGTAAAAAAGACCCTTGCAAAGGACATTGTTTGTATGTGTCTTGGTGCAGATCCTGGGCTTGGCCATGGGATCCAGTGGGCCCAGTTTCATGACCTTTTCCAGGAATCATTTTCATAATGGCACCATGTTTAATAAGCAGTAGTTTTGGATATCCACTCCCACCCCAGCTCCTTCCTGCTCAATGGCAGAGAAGCTGAAAGCAAAGGGATTCTGACACTGCCTGTCAATGCATTTCTTACTGAGCTGTCACATCAAATCTCGCTGTGCATGTGCCCTACAAACACCCTCCAGGTGTTTTATGAGCTCTTCTGATGGAACACCAATTAAAATGGTGCAGTTAGGACAAAAGTGATGTCAGTCATCTGTTAAAACAGGGGAAAAATAAGAGCAACACCACACGTTTAGAAGTCCTTCAATCCTAAAGAGAGGCAGAACCGTAGAGCAAGTGTTAAAAAATGTTTAGCAGCATAATGATATTTCCCAACTCTTCAGTGATACCAAGGATACCAAGAAAAAATCAAAGCTAACAAAGAGCTACTGTAAACCAGTTTCCTAGTTCTTGTGGATTTGTTTCTCAAAATTTTAGGGTAACCCAAACAACCAGTGATTTTGGTATTGTTTTCTTCTTCCCTTTGTTTTCATCCAAAGAAACAGAATAATGACATATGGCACTTGGTTCAAAGCCAAGTCTTGGCCAAGTGGTTCGTCTCACGAGCAAAACATCCATTGGAAGGACTGTGGTAAGATCCTCCCAGAAAATGCTATTCTATTACACCACTTTTGCAGTTCACACCCTGCAGTCTAGCCCAGATCAGCTGCCAGCCTGGTGCCAGCCTAGAGGTAGACTGCTGGAAATGGAGGGGATAGGTGTGTCCCCTTCTTTTTTCTAAGAGTTATCATCTTGTCTCTCCAACAACATTTCAAACAGATTATAATAATTATGAATTATGGTAAGAATTTTAAATGTTCCTTGGACTAAACAAAGGTGCCTACTGACAGCTATCCCACCTTTTGTTTCTCTGAGTTAATAATGATATTTAGCACTTCTGAGCATCTTCTATGCACCACCCACTATGCATATTATTTTACATGCAGGGGCTCATTCATTTAGTTAATAACCCATGATGCTATGACCCTAAAGGCAGGCAAAACCAGAAGTGGGACCTGCCCCCAGAGACTTCATAGTCTGGTAAAGAAGATAGACTCTGATGATTCCTCTAGTGAGCGCAGGAGTGAGAATGTGGAGGGGACAGAGGAGCAAATGCTAGGCAGAGGGGGCTTCCATGAGCAAGAGAGGTTGAGCACAAACAGGTAGAGTAAGAGAGAATAAGGAGGAAGAGAATGCTTCAGATGAGGTAAAGCTCCTTCCAAAGGTCTTGTGATACAACATGCTTATGAGAGGACCCCTGTGCCCAGAAGGATTGGGAGGGTGAAGTGAGGATTGTTATGTACTGAGACTGAAAGCACATTGAGGACCCTTAAAAGTTACACATGAAATGGCTTTTAAAACTTGAGCTTTAACAGTGTATATTGAAAGTTTATAGTGTGTATATATATATATATAAATAAAGCAATTACTATAGTCACATCAACATGTGTACCACCTCATCTATTTACTGCTCCTTATCCTGTCTTTTAATCAAGTATATTTAATATCATACCATATATAATATTACATTTTATATACTATATGTAAAAATTTCCAAGAAAGTAGAGTTTAGGAACTTTGATTATAAGTTTGTGTCACTCTCTCTTTTTTTTAAGACAAGGTTCCTCTGTGTAACCTGGCTGTCCTGGAACTTGCTCTATAGACCAGAATGGCCTCGAACTCACAGAGATTATTGTGGAACTCTTAATGGTCACTCAGTTCAAAACAATATCACACTTGGTGATTTGCTGCATTTTCCATATGATTTCCACAGAGAAGGTTATGTATTTTTGCCCTGCCCCATCACCCTTTTCCAGGCAGAAAACGGAAGGTCTGGAGTGTGCAGGTAGGCGGTCACCCCTGTCGCAAGGCTTCCTTAGAGCAGTGGGTCTCCAGTCACACCAATAGAGTCACTATGGAGAACAGCGCTGTGTGTGTGGGGAAGGGATACCAATTAAAGCACAAAGTTTTGGTTTCTCTGAAATCCTAATCAAATTCTGCAGGTCTTAATTGCATTTCTGTTCAGCTTGGTAGGGAAATTTAGGCTAGAGAAGGAAGCATTTCTGTCCTTTCCCTCGAATGAAAATCATTTCCAATTTTTGGATCAGTTCTTTGAGAATTTCATATAGCATGTTTTGATCATATGTACTCCATCCCCAACTCTTCTAAGATCCGCCCATACTTCCTTACTAACTTTGTGTCCTGGTTTGATTTTGTTTTTAAATCTATCCAAAGATGATAGCACATGCCTATAATCCCAATACACAACAGGTAAGGCAGGAGAATGAACATGATAGCACATGCATGCCTGCAATCCCAATACACATGTGTAAGGCAGGAGAAAGAGGAGTTGAAGGCCAGTCTCAACTATCTAGTGAGTCTGAGGCCAGTTCTGGCTTTATGGATACCTGTCTTAAAAACCAAACAGCAACAATAACAAACAAAACATAACACCAACTTACCCTGACTCCAAAAAACTAAGCCCCAAACCTTCAGTCTCATAGCTCCAATATCATTTATAATACATACGATTACTCCGTTACAGGGCTTGCATGAATACTACAATGATGTATGCTTACTGAACCTCCAAAATATTCATAGTTTGTTGAAGCCCTTCCCTTCAAATAGAGACAACTTTTATTACTAAAACGTATAAATCCTAAGTTGTCTCCACTGAAATATGCAGGTACTGAATGGTCACCATGAGAAATTAATGCAGAATTCTGGGAAATATTGGCTGTGCATGAAGAACCAATAGAAGTGAGTGGGGATGACTGACTTTGGAGATGGCTATGGGGGAAGATTTAGAACCACCATGAATCAAAAATAAAGTTAAGTTTGTACTTCTTTCTCAGAGATTCATAAATGTGGCTGACAAATGGAATGAAAAGAATGATGGTGACATTCTTGGATATTTATCACCTGTAAAGTAGGAAATAAAATGACTCTCCTTCTCAACTTTGCAGTTGCTGAAGGCTTAAAAGAATGGTCACATTATAATAATTGATTCTTGCATTTTTGTGATTAGATCCTGAAAATGAGAATGGCAAAATAATTCCATATTTTAGCAGCAGAGAGTACCAGGGATGCAGGATTGGTGACATGTTTGTTGAAGGAGGCAGAAATTTAAAAAGAAAGGCTTCTGTGGAGAGTGCAAAATGGCTTAAAAGCACTACAAGACCCACGAGGTGTATGCTGGGTGATTAAATGCTAGGAATATATCCTTACAGTTCACAGCACAGTACAAAGCCATAGAAAAAATATCAGAGCCTTCTTGGGCCTAAATGAAAGTTGGAGAATTGCTCTAATGTGGGAACACCAGACCTTGAGCAGAGACCCACTTCCCCATGGCCTGGGAGTAGGCAGCTGTAAGACAATGTTTACTAAAAACAATACAATGCCCAGGGCAATAAGTTCCTGAAAAAGGCCTGCCCACGGAAACCGCCCTGACCTCGACCTTGTCCAAAGACTAACCACCTCTTCTGACATGCCCAGATCAGTTTTTGGTGTCAGAGCAGAACCAGCCAGGGGAGAGGGGAGAGCAGAAGCTTTTCTGGAGGGAGCCTTTCTTAGGAAGTTTTCTTGAACCTTTTTGGGGCCTGCTTAAAGTTTTCTTTACATCGTTGAACAAGTCTCTGTGCACGTTCTTGGACACAGGCCGCGCAGCAGACACGACACTCTAAATAGTGATTTTGTGTGTGTTTTTGCAGGTGTGTGTGTGTGTGTAAAAGGGGGGAAGAGAGAGAGAGAGAGACAGACAGAGATAGATAGATAGAGAGACAGAGAGAGAGTGTGTGTGTCAGAGATTGACCTCAATCACTTTCGAACTTGTTTTCTGAGATAGGGTCTCTCACTGAATTCATAGCTCAGGAATTCAGCTAGGCTGGCTGGCTAGTGAGACACTAAGTATCCAAGTGCCTTAGCAAACCCAGGGCTTGGATTGCAGACACAGGACCCTCTGACTTACTCTTTATGTAGGTGATGGCGATCTGAACTCTGGTCCTCATACTTGTGTAGTCAGTACTTTAACCACTAAGACACCACACCAGTCATGGTGTAATGTCAGGAGCCTTGTTAGCCGGGTACCCAAGACCTCCCACATTGTTTCCAGTTACCTCACACGGGTTGCCTCAACATTAGCCATCTTCTTCGACACAATTCCGCATTTCTTTCCTTAACCATCCTGCTACACCCTAGAAGCAGGATATGGACCCCACATCCTTTCCCATCCAATGGATACTCAGTCAAATCCGTTTGATTTCATTTTCTTGTCTCCATTTTGGTTACGTGGTGACACTGTATCTGGGTGCTGGGTCCTCTGGGATAACCCCTGACTATCAGGGTCAGCATCAATCAAGTGTCTTAACTGAGGTCACTGGAAGAGGCTCTTTTATTATTTTTTATTGAGACAAGGTCTTATTTAGCTCAGGGTAGCCTCCAATTGATTACGTAGCTAAGGCTGACCTTGAACTCTGATCCTCCTGACTCGGGTCCTAGGGGCTGGGATTACAGTTATGTGCCACCACACCTGATTTATTTAGCACTGAGGATCAGACCCAGGTTTTTGTGCATGCTAGGCAAGCATTATAACCAACGGAGCTGTGTCTCTAGCCTGACAGTCTGCTGAGATGATGAAATAACCTTGGGAATGATCCAATGGAGTTCTCACTGGGGTAACCTTAGGGGTTAGCCTGGCTCAATCCAGTAACCTCTCATTTACTGTGAACTGTTTTAATCCTGAACCCCAAAGGACTGCTATTTTGAAAGGAGGCAGAATACGAGTGTTCATGGGGATGTAGGAATTAGCGTTGTGGATACAATCTCTCCATGAGAGAAAAACCTGCAGCATTTTCTAAGATGATTTATTAGACAATGGTAGAATTTGCTAGAAATCTACCAGGAGGAAATCATCTGGGAAGGAGTTAATGAACCAAACAAGACACTTGATAATGCAATTAGAATGCTAGGAAATGGAGGGGTTTTCCAGAGAGAGAGAGGAGATGGGGGAGTGGGGTGAGAACTTGGGGGCTGAGGTTGGAAAAAGCAATGTAACTAACTGTTTACAGAATGTAGCTATCTGAGGGTAGAGCGAGAGGATGGGGCTAATGATTCAGTATAGAGAGCCAGGGTGCCCAGCTGGATGGAGGCAGACTCTTAGCTTCAGCTGAACGCTGTGCGGCTCTGAGCAAAGCAATGAGATTGCTAGCGGCAAAAACCTGGATTCCCATCTCAGGGACCTGCGCAGACAGCCATGGGAGGATGCACATATTGCTCGAGTTGCTTTAGGCAACAGTAAATTTCCCCCTGCTTTTGTTTGGCACTGAGATTTTTTCCCTCTAAGTCTCTTCTTAGCAGAGTTTGAAATCAACAGTGTAAAGCTCTCTAAGCTTGGCTCTGACCTCATGTCATCCAGCCTCACAGATGGCCTCATGGCCAAGCATGGTATCATGGCTTAAATGTGCATGGAGGAAATTTCTGGCCATGTCCTGGGCATTGTAATGCAGACTGTATGACACAGGATATTTTTGATTTATGTGGATGTGTAGCTCTAAATAAGTATGCATGTTAGGTTTGTGACTGCAAGACCCATTTCCCCTATATTAGTTCTTTAGCATGATGGGGATGTGTTTAATATTTTTATTGCTTTCCCCAAACATTCTTTCATTTAAATATACATTGTGGTCACACAGTGCTGTCTACTTTCCTAAGTATTTGCATATGTGCTAACTGGAGTGGTACATGTTTAATGTGAGATTATCCTAGGAAACAAAACCTTTTCTGAATTGGAGCCAGCATGTGAGATAGTACATGAGAAAACCCTTGAAGACCACAAGCTTTTCCTGTCCTGGAGACTTGGCCAGGTTGACAGCTTCATGTTTCCAGCCACAATGCCTGGGTCAGGCCCTTGGTTCTTCTAGTCCTTGTCATGTGCCATCACTACTCTGGGAGAACTTAATGAATGTCTCTACCCCTCTGGATGGAAAGCACTGTGAAGATGGTGACCTTGCAAGTTTGACATTATGCCCAGTGACTGTCTCTACCTGGTAACTTGAAGAAATGCTGAAATAAGAACATTTTCTCCTAGTGAACTATACATTTCAAAGAAGTCTTGCCCTTTTGTGTTTCCCCTATAGCCCGTTCTCCATTGTTCCTTTCAAAGAAATGACTTAGCACCAATGATGTTCAAGAAAGTTGGCCTTTCTAGACACACATCCACCATTACACCTGTCTCCATGGATACCTGTAACCCCTAGTTTTGGAAGCCTGGCTGCTTTCACTCTCTCTAATCCTGCTTTCTCTTTTGGTCCCTAGAGCCTTGACTACTGACATGTTGCCATTCAGAGCTGCCCCATGTCTCCAAGACCTCCAGACAGCACAGACTTGAACACTCCCAGCACCAAGTAGAAGAGCTTTCCCTTAGGCTTTGAAGGGAGACTGTACGGTGCACAGAGGCACAGGCACCTTTCGACAACTACTCAATGACAGAGCCAAAAGAAGACCCCGGATCTCCTAGCAAAGACAGAGTGAAAGGGTACCTGATGTAGCCCACAACACCAGGGCTCTCAGTGTCTCCCTCAGCTGTGACTTGGAGAATGCAGTAGGCCTTCAGCAAATAGTTCTTTGGGACAACATGATGATTCTAGACTTTGACAATATGCAGTGAAATATTGCTCCTTCTTCAACAACATCCAGACCTCACATGGGAGTAAGGCATCACCCCAACACCCCACTTCACTTGCAAAGCTGCACATCCTATGGAAGGAAACAACACTATTTCCTTGTGCTGTGAGGCAGCTGTAGAAGAACCACACAAAGCCAAGGCATTTATAGCAGCATAACATCTCCCCTCTGACCTCACCACTCTCTAGAATGCAAGTCACCCAGTGACAGGGACTGTCCTCTCCATAATATGGTATGATGCCAGGTAGGAGAGATCTATTTATGCGTACTGGAGGGACCCATGTCCCCGTCACTGAGTCAGACGGTCCTGTGTCATGATCCTATCTCTGTTACCTCCAGGCTGGGTGAGTCCCAGCAAGTCAACCATTCTGTAGCCCCAGCTGTCTCATCTTTAAAAAATGGAGGGAGATAACAAGAGTGTCTATTCTTGGAGGGTACTGGGAGGATGGCATGAGAGTCCGGTCATAAAATATGTACATGACTGTCATTCTCCACAGTAGTGTATCATGAAGATGACAACCAAATATCTTGTTCTGGGTCCTCACAGGCAATTCAAGGATAAAAATACAGCACTGAACCTCCCCCAGGTTTTCTTAACTATGGTTAGATAGGGAGTCAGGTTGGTTCTGAAGCCCTCAGCTGGTTGGGAAGAGGCTCAACTTCTTGTGCTCATCTATCATTGGTGATTTCCTCCCACCTTTTCCCTGGGGAATAGACACCTCCTCTCAGGTCCTGGGCCCTTCAGTGAGATTTTAGTTTATATAGCTGGGGAGAAGTGAGACAGACACCTGGAACAACACAGACTTTAAATACTTAGCCCCACACTACAAATGTTAGATGTACAAACTTTCTGGGAAGAGAAAGAAAAAATGGATCCAGTGAAGCCAGAAGACATCCCTTGATAAGAGGCTACTCTAAGCAACATACAGCTATGGCCTATATATGGAGAGCATGATAGCTGGTGTCTAAGATATGACCGACAGTCATTTCCTAACTAGGTAAGGAGGAATGCAATGCAGATGTGAGATAGTACAGTGAGTTGACCATTGCTGGCGAATGCTGACACACTTTTTCACCTCCTGTTGATGAAAAATATTGCTACAACGGAGAGTAGCTTCCCTCTACTCTTCTGAGATGCCCCAAATAGAAAACAGCTGCTTGATAAAACAAAATTGGCTTGTAATCTTCAGTTTCCTTTTATTAAGATGCATGCCACTTCTAATGTAATATGCCTTGGCACTGTGGGTGGGTGGGGGAATAAATGATTGCCACGTATGGCAAAACAGGAGTGTGTCTGTCAGGGTAAACTGCTTAACACACGAGGAGAAAAACTGTGAATCCCCCAGATGTCTCTCAAATTAACTCTGCTCCCATTGGTAGGAGGCTGTGCATAGGAAATCTTGCCTGTACTATTCAGTTCATGTGTTGATTTTCACAAAAGAGATGTGTTTGGTCCTTCATATTTCTTTAGCTAGAAGCATGAAAAATGCAGGGAAAGTGTGTATAAAAAGATGAGTTCTAACTGGGGTCTGACAGACGCCTTCTTTCTTTTGCAACAAATGCTACAGCATGGGAAAGAAATTTGCCTGCCGATCACTTTGTACTGAGAAAAATTAAAGCAGCATTCATACCTCTCTCTCTCCATCCCCCTTTCTCTGTCTTTTACAAATCCAGGGATCTGAACTTAGGGTCTCATGCATGCACTTTACCACTGAGATATATCAGCCAAACATTTATATACACTCATTTGTGTATGCATGCATATATGTGCTTGTGCATATGTATATAAGGTGCATGCGTGTTTGCATGAGCGTGGAAACTAGAGGTTAACACCAAGCATCTTTCTTGATCACACTCACCCTACAGGGGCAGAGTTTCTCCCTAAACCAGAGTTCAGCAACTCTGTTATCTAGCTGGAAAGAGCGCTGTAGGGATCCTGTTTCTAAACCCTCAGCCCCTAAGCATCGGGATTACAGGTGCATGACCATCCAACATTTTGTAACTGTTAAAAAACAATTTTTACATTTTTTAATTCTGTATGTGTCAGTGGAGGAAGGGTGCATGTATATGCCATGTCACATGTGTGAAGGGCAGCCAACAAGTTGAGTAGTCAGTTCTCTCCTTCCACCATTGTGTGGTATCTGGACCTTGATGAGCCCAGGTCTTCAGATTTGTGTAGCAAGTGTTTTACTGTTTGAGCCATCTTGGGAGCACATTTAATACTTTTTAAAAGATCTTTATAGCTAGTTGATCTCATCTCCATCTATGTCTATTTATGATTTATATCCCTTCAGAATTTGGGGTAGAAAGAGATTTAAATATATATGTTCTTGGATATTTTCTTAATACTTGTATTAAATATTGAGTAAATGCAAACACATCCAAGGTAATAGGTATATAAAGAATGATATAAGGATACCTATTTGAACCCACTACCCTTTGAGAAAAACACTAACAACACACTGCCAGCTTGATTGACAAGTTGAACATCACATGTTCACAGATGAGCAAAGTTTCAAGCAAACAAAGTGGCCTTGGGGAAGGTCTTGTCCCAGCTATCAAGAATTACTGCATAATTATAGTGCCATGTAATAGCCATTGAATTGCACTGATCAACAGGACAGAATAGAAAAGCCAGGAACAGGTTCAAATACCTGGAGAAACTGACATTTCCTCTTCACTGGTAAAGAGTCAGATTTTTATTGAAGGGCTACTAGAAAATTCATGTATGAAGAAAATGAATTTGGGCTCCAACACTGTATCATACACACACATAAAAAAACCAGAGAAAGACAAGACTGATGTAAATCTGTACATAAACTTATAAAATATGCATAGAAGAGAATAAAGGAAGCTATCTTTATGGCTTTGAGGTAGAAAGCACACTTCTTAACAGACACAAAATGCAAACCACAATAAAAAAAGATGTATTTGGTTCCCTGAAAGATGTCAGAAAGACACACAGACCTCTGCAAGTATGGGAGAAATTTTCCAATACTTTGATTTAATGAGTTGGTACACAGGCTATACTTTTAGAAATCCTGAAAGCCAAGAGAAAAAGATGGAAAACTCAACATAGAAATTGAAACTTCATCAGGCATTTCATGCAGAAAAAGGAAACTCAGAATTAAAAAATATACATAAGACATAAAATCTAGAATCTCATTAAAATGATCTGAAGTGACATAATAACCATAAAATGTACCTCTCTGTAGTCACTTGAAATATTAAGAAGTCCAATAGCAACAAATATTGACAAGAATAAAGCATAAGCAACAATGTCTCCCATGATAACATAAAACAACAAAGCATTAGTGAAAATCAAGGGACTGGCAGTTGTAGACCACCCCCTGCCCCCAATCTACAGGAGATTGATTTTTTAGATCCCTTACCAGACACCACTTAATGGCACCAAACTATATACACTGTATATTTTTTAACATATGATTATGTCTATGGCAAAGTAGAATTTATAAGTCAGACCCAGTAAGGAGTTAACTAGTAATAAAATACTATATACTGAACTGAACTCATAAATGTGTGGCCTACTGGAGCCTCTTGTTGGACTATATTCACTTTTCTCTTGGTGATGATGTGAATGACCTTGGCAATGGGCGACACAGTTGTAGAGGACAATATAGTCATCAC
Organism: Mesocricetus auratus; assembly: GCF_017639785.1. NCBI lineage: Eukaryota > Metazoa > Chordata > Mammalia > Rodentia > Cricetidae > Mesocricetus > Mesocricetus auratus. The sequence continues at coordinate 162,035,780 of NW_024429266.1, forward strand.
AGAAATCAATATAGTATCACTGAGCTATGACAAGGCCAGTTGTAGGTGTATCGTCCCAAAGTGAATATATGGATAAAGGAGGCCTGGTGTCGGTAATAAGTACTCTTTCTTCAATGCCTTCCTTCCTATATCTGTATCGTTAACTTAACAGATTTTGGCTCACCATGGAAACACACCTCTGAGAGTGTGTATGAGAGTGTTCCCAGGAAGGCCTAACTAAGCAGCAAAACCCCTTCCTGGATATGTGGGTGGCAGCACCCCACAGGCTGGAGTCCTGGACTGCATGAGAAGGAGAAAGAGAGCTGGATGCCAACATTCCCATCTTTTTGATTCTTGGCTATAGACGTATGCCAGCTGCTTCATGCTCTAACTGCCATGTTTTCCCATGATGAACGGTACCCCAAAAACTGTGAGCCCAAACAAGCTCTTCTTTCTTAGATGGTTTTGATGAGACATCTGGTCACAGAAAGGGGAAAGGTAACTAATAAAAATCCGTCAATGACTTTGTTTTTCTTTTTGTGGTTTTGGGAATGGAACCTTGGGCTGCACACATGCTAGGGATGAGCTACCCCCCAGCCCAGCCAATGATGCTTAATTTGAAGATCCAGTGAGAATGTAACCTGAATTGCCTCCCCTGGAAGTGGAGTCAGCTATTGTGTCTCATCATCATGGTCATAGCTGTACAGCTCATCTCCGGAAGGATGTTCCTACCCAAACTTACTCCTTCCCAGACTTCGAAAATGAAGGTTCACAGGAGTAGCAGTGCCTGTCTTAAAATTACATTCTGCTCTGGCAGGAGAAGTCTGCCCATCACCATACACATTGATGGACACTAACTGCACTACTGTCCTAACTACTGTTGGAGCGGGGGGGGAGTGTCTGCACAAGCAGGAGAAGTATGGGCTTAGCAGGAGCGAGGATGCTGCTGCAGAGTGGGTACTATGAAGAAGGCAAACGGTGGCTCTGTGGGGGCACACAGACTAAGTACAAATAACTTTTACAATCAAAATATAGCATCCTACTTTACACGGTGGATGGGACATTATTAGATAGTTTACTTAGGAAATGTTATTGAGCATGGACTTGGGGATATGATGGCTTATGGATATGCTAGTCAAGTGTTTGCCTGTTATGTGTGAGGCGTTAAGTGAAATACTAAAAAAACAACAGGTTCCCAAGAAAAACAACTTTTGAAAGCCAACAGATGGTTAAGCTTTCTGTCTGTAGCTAAGTGTCTGCAATGTGACTTCTGTGCTGCCTACGCATCTGACAAGGACTTCCGCAAACTTGCCAGGAAGCACTAGTCCACTTTCTTCTAGGATTTTCAGCTTAGCCAAGAAGAGAGACGCGTGGAACATGCACTGTGCTTCCTGAGGGTTCATGGGACATGGATTGGTGGCCTCAGTCCTAGACTTGCTGCCTCAGTAGGTCTCGGGGGAGGGTCCTGCTGCTCCAGGAACACCTTTGACAACCAGTGACGAAAGGACACACAGGGAGAGTCTCCCACTGACATCTAAACTGTCCTCCATCTTTACTTTTAAATCAAGTGTAGTATGCACAGCGGCTGCACATTTTTGCACCATCTCAGCCTATGCTTTTATCATAAACTGATGTGTATAATCATATGCATTTGAAAACTCTTTCTGTGCTAGGCAGGTGACCAGAGAGGGCAAAGAGACTCTTTCTCTGGAGTTTACCAATGGACTCATAACTCAGTGTGCCCTTGGGTGCCCTTGGTGGCTTGAGGAAAAGTGGGTCATTCAGAGTAGGACAAATTCACTCCTGACATTTGTCAGGGCAGCACTTGATGGTCAACAGCTCAGCCTGACTACATTTCACCAACATTGTGACACCTGTCACATAAATGAAGGTTCTTCTGTTAGAAGTCAGTTTTCCAGGCTTAGAAACCCAACCCGTTTTCCTGCTTGACCCCACAGTGGCCAAAGAACACAGGGCATGAGCACAGGGATGGCATCACTTGGAATAGTTGAGGGCATTCTTGTCTGTATCCCCCACCCCTGCCATTTAACCATGACCCCTCCTGCATTACTAATGAGCACAATAGAACTCAGTTATTAAACATGCATTTCTTTTCACTTTCTTATGTTTCTTCTTCTTACCTGCCATGGCAAGTGGGTGGGTGACAGGGACCCAAGCAAAGGACTGTTATTTCCCCTATAGCCCTATAACACCCGCCTCATGGGAATGTGCAGCTTTGTATAGGGACATGGGCTCATTTGTCATTGCCAAAACCCATCTCAGACGAAAGCAGAGCCCATTCAATATATTTCCCATTCAGAATTTGGTAAAGAGGTCTTGATAGTTACTTGGTTACATGGGCAGGACTGGGGGCATCTCAGAGAACAATGAAAAAATACCTCAGGGGCTTGACATTTTTCTCAGGTGGGGCTGGTGGGAGGCAGGGCTGGATACAGGTGATAAGACAGTTTTAGAAAGTACTAGAAGGAAACTGTACAGAGATTAACAAGATGGGGAGAGGACGTGATCAGAGAAGGTCTTTGAAGGGAAAGGCCACTGCAGTCTTAAGAGGAGGGAAAAGGTAGATGTGGCTACTGAAGGAGGGCCCAGGACCAGGGCAGATGAACATGGCAGGAAGCTTATGGTGATATTAGAAGGGGTCCAGGGACACACAGTTCTGAAGGCCACCGTTAAGCAGTTCCCTTTAGTTTAATGGTTCCAGGGAGTCACTGAACACAGACTGAGAAGAAGACCCTTGGCGCATGTCTGCTTGGCTGGTTGAGCCCTAGGGCTGAGTGAACAAAGTAACAAGTGCTATACAGCCCCCTCCATGCTCCATTCGCATTGCCTGGTCCAACCACAGCCACTGTGTTCAGCTCCTTATTCTCTTTCTATGTGCCTATTTACTATACCCATTTCTTTTCGTCTTAGTCATCGAAAACACTAACGAAGCCAACGCACTCAGGTGAAATTATCTGGAGAATGGTGAGACTTCCTGAATGCCCAGTGTAACGGGGAAAGCACCATTAATATGGTAACATGGGAATGAAGCAGAGAGAAATGAGGGAGATGGCGGTGGGCAGGACACAGTGGGCACACTGTAAGAATACATTAATATTGTAGGAATGCTCAATATCAGGACACCAACGTGCTTGGAAGCACAGTGGTATGCTTTATAAGGACACAGTGGTATCGTATGGCATGGTGGGAATTCTCAGTGTAGGGATACCCTACTAGCACTACAGAGTAGAAACTTGCTATATAGAGATTCAGTGATAGGCAGGGCAGGGTGGGAAAGACCCATGCAGGGATTCAGCAGTGGGCAGGGCGCGAGGGAAAGGTTTCGTGTGGAGACAGAGTAATAGGCAAGGCATGGTAAGAAGGCTGTATGTAGGGTACAGCATGGGTGAAGGGCTGCAGTCGTAGGTGGGGCATGCTGGGAAGGCTGCATGCAGGGATGCAGCAGTGGGCAGCGCATGTTGGGAAGGCTCCATGCAAGGTACAGGGCCCAGTTCTACCTCAGGCCATTTTATTTTCACTTCTTAACATTAAAGCAACTTATGACTCATTGTTTAATGAGAAAATAACATATAGTGACAAATATACACGCACATTTATATAGTGACGCTTGTAGCCATAAACAGTTCCATGCTCATAGGGGTCTCAATTTACTTAGGTGGAAAGAAATAAGATAATAAAAAAAACTTTGTTTTTGTAAAAGGGGTCTCACTAGTTACACAGACTAGCCTTGAACTCATGCTGTAGTCCAAGTAGTCCTAAACTTGTGATCCTCTTACCTCGGCCTTCTCCAGTGGCTGGGATGACAGGCCTGCTGCTAAGCCTGGGTAAGCTTTCTGTTTTCAAACCTGCTTCACCCAAAATGAATTCAGAGAGAAAACAGCTTCAAAAACAGTGCTCTTAGCATTGACAGACTGCTTAAGCAAACACACTCCTATTTGCAGGATATCTTGGCCTGGTTCAGCACTGCTGTGTGGAGGTCAAGTTTATGTTCATCCAATTAACTGCCACTGACTCTGTCCATACTTAATCACCCCACGGCCCGGCTGATTCACAGCAGATCCACAGTGGCTCTACAGTAGTAAACTCATCTAATTGAGTATTGCACGCTGCTAATTAAATATGAAAACAGGATTGTGTGCAGTCAAGTTTCCAGCCTGCCTCATAAACTTGCTGATTCTAATTTGTATTTACCAGAGAAACCTGGGCTTTCCTAGCCTACTAGTTAATGGGTTGGTAGGGAAAGGGTCACAAACAAGGATGTCTGTTGTGTTCTGGGCAAAGTATATGCTTTTTAAAAACTAGCAACCCTACACTAGAAGGCACAACTTTAACCACGGCTTTTTAAGGTCATTCATTCTGGGAAATGTCTGGGAAGTTAGGCGGGGGTGGGGGGAGGGGAAGTGGGGGAGTGGAGAGGTGGGGGATGTGGGGGGGTGGGGGTGTTGGGACCCTCCTGATACTCTTGAGATCCTTACTCTTTATCTACTACCCATCTTCCTTCCTCATGGCTTCACAGAGTGTCTTTTCATGAAATGGCAAGCTGCAAGGGGATCTGCTTTTGTAATACAGGCTCTTCAACCATACAAAGCCAAAAGCAATGTCAACACTCTCTCCCACCTGCCTCCCCCCTCTGTTGAATGCATGTGCATGAGTGTCTGTGTGAATGTGTGTCCCTGTGTATATGTAGGCCAGAAGTCAACCTCTAGCATCTTTTCTTAGTAGCCATCAACTTTGTTTTCTGACCCAAGGTTTATCACTGAGATCTGGGCTTGTGGGCTCCTCCTGTCTCTGTATTCTCGGCTCTGAGATTTCAAGCAAGCACAACCGTATCTGGCTTCTGTAAGTGTGAGGGATGGAACTCACGCCCTCATGCTTACGCTGCAAGCACTCCACTAGGCCACGTCTCTAGCCCAGGCGGAAACACTTCATCCCCGTTCAGTCTCTCTGTAACACTGCTCATGTATGCACTGAAATGTATTGCTGAAAATGATTTGTACAAAGAAAGGTTCTCAGACCTGGGAATTGTGGTGTGGATGCGACACCCAACCCCACTTATAATTCCTTTGCATGTCAATTGCTTCGTCTTTGATTGGGAATAATAATATCACCTCTCTTCGAGTTGCTGTGTGGATTTGATGGGAACAGATGATTGATATTTAGCATATTACCAGTACCTACTACACATGCTGTAGGTAATGTAGATATTTGCAAGTGGTTTAGTTACAATTTCTAGTTGGAAATAAAATTCCCTATCAGAGTTATTTCCTTGTCTCATCAAAATATCAAAGATTATTACCACTGCACAGAATCCCCAAGGGACTTGAGGAGAAACACTATCTCTGAGCTATTGTATCCCTTCCCCAAATCTCCACAATAAGACCTTCAAAATACCCAGCTGCCATTCTACTTCCTCTGCTAGCGCAGCTGGCCTCTACCCTGCCTGGAATCACAGGTGCCCAGCTAACAGAGTCATAGACCTCACCGTGCCTGATTTCCGTTCTTCCCACCCATAACTTGGCACTCACCCTTATCTGGCCTCCATCTCCAGCCCCAGAACCAATAGGCTAAATATAAGACTTTCTGTGCTATCCAATTTCCCTGAGGAGAAGATTGCACCCTTGATCACCTGCAATTTTTTTCATTTCAATTAGGGGTCAAAGTTATCTGATAGGCTAATGTTTTTAGCTGCTAACTTAAATGCCACATTTCCAGAAGACACAGATTCTATGTTGAAGCCCCTTCTAGAATACTGCAGTTATAAAAGCCCAAGGAACTGCCTCACTCAACTGATCTGAAAAGCCCCAGGGCAGGAGGAGGCTTGTCTTGTCTTCTTAGAAGTATTCAAGTGTTCCCCAAGATCTCAGCATATCCTTGAATGCACGGTGCCAACCACTGACGCGTCTGGGTTCTTTGTGTAACCCTTTAACAAGCAGGCAAGTTGGTGAGCTGTTGTTTTCCTAATGTGATTAAAGGTACAATAAGGTATGTGTGCAACTAGAGGCAAAGCCATTGTTCTACACCATTAAGCTCACAGCAGCCCCCCAAAGAAATTGTAGGCAGCTTGCCAATGGCCCTAATAAAGAGCATCTCTTTGAATTATCTCTGGATGAGGAAAGGATCAAGCCAGAGCCCTAGAATATTTGATCCTCTTGTGCTGCTGTTATGAAGGCTTACCGAAGCCAGACACACTGGACTTTCTAGAACTGTAATTTATGGAAACCCTAATTTCACTGTTCTAATAAGATTTTGCATAATAAGGATGAGGGTACAATGATTAATTCTTGCAAGTATTTTGTGAATTCCTCTATTCTATGGTTCAGGATTCCCAAAGAATAGGAGGAAAGAGGGATTTTACTTAGCCTGCACAGGGTAGTCAGTCTGAAAAGTAGTTTGGGCTCCCTGAAAATAAATCTGCATGGCTCCCTAAATTGCTGACAACATGTATTTCAGATGGAAGTCATTTATCAGCAACTCACTGAACAATGTTTCAGACAGAAATAGCCCCACAAAAATTCACCCAGTAAAAACCAAACTGAGTCCAGAATCCTTCTTTAGAGACTGTTGTTGGGGCTTAAGAGCACAAATAATATAGTTGAATAAAACAGTAAATTGGCACAGATTTGCTGCAGATATCATAGAGTTGGATTTTGGAAGGTGCTGCTATTACAAATGCATATGAAACTCATCTGAATGGAAGCTAAATGATACTTTTGGTGCTGCCCATAAGTAGCAAACCAAGCATGGAGTTTTGTAAACTACCATTCTGCTTACTCCTTCTGCAGTAGCCAAGTCTAGCACAGCCCCTTGCTTAGCTGATGGTGTCCTACACTCTTCTCAGCTCACTTCTAAATGTCTAGCTCAAAAAGGAAGCCCCCAGATCACCAGGCAAACTGAGGGTTAGGACATACATATGATGATATGAGGGATGGGCCAGATCACCAGCAGTGGCAACATTGTTGCCCAAGACCTCCCACAGATCCCTAGACTGCTGGGAACAGGATGTGTGTCCCATTAAGTCCTAAGCATGGAGATGGAAGCCGGGTGTATTTCTAAGGCTTAAGCGGCCTCAATTTAGCAGGTAGGACAGTTCCAAACCTCGGAATGTTTACATTGACTTTTTATGCCTCACTGCAGCAAGTTGACAGACAGATACACCTTTTATTCACCCAGGGTCATCATGCTATCATTAGGTTTTGTTCACACAGGCAGCAAGCACATTCAGTTGTCTTGCTAGGAGCAGCCGCCCTCTGGTGGCTCATGCAGAAATGACACCCAACTAGCACTCAAATTCTTTTTAAAGTCAAGCTTGGCGCTTTAAAAAAATGCATTAATTTGCCATTTATTGTTATAAATCAAGAAATACACACTCAGTTTCTTGTTTGCCTTAATATTATTTAACCCTGCTGATTAAAAAATTTACAGGGCTGTGATTTTCTGTTTATGGAAATTATTATTATTATTATTATTATTATTATTATTATTATTATTATTTTAAGTAGAATGATTCAGGAGGAAAATCCTTAACTGCCAAGTTAGGTTACCAAGAACTGTGTCAAACCTCCTTGTTCAAGATGGGGTTGAATATTTAAATAGAAAGCACTCAACACTATGAAGATAAGCTAGCTGGGTTGTACTGAAAATATCCCCTTCCGTCTCAACTGAAATTTCATGTTCTGATGTAGAAGCCATGACAAGTCACCTGCTGTGGGTGACAGTCTGTAAAACCAAGTCACTTGCTTCAGAAGTTGCTAACGTTTGTGCAGAGAGACGTACGGATGTGGCAAGTGTAAGGTGTAAACGTGAACTGCATGTCCCGTTACAAGAAGCTGCAGAAAGGAGGACTCAGCAGAGGACTCTGCTCCGCTGCAAGCAGTACCTTAACAATGTTTGTAAACACACACAAAAACTGCAAAGCATCCATCATTGCCCCGCCTTCCCCAACTTGTAAAAGGATGCATGACCACTCTTTGACCCTTCCTGTCAGGCGCTCTATAGAGCACTTAGTTGTCATGGAGCTTTGTGACACGACTCCTTCAAACACACTGCAAGACTATCAACAGCTATTTAGACTCGCGAAACCAAGCACTGGAAAGCTGCTAGGAAGCACGTTTCTTAAGGGAGTCAAGAGAACAGCTCCGGAGAAGTGGACAAGGCTGGTTTAGGCAGGACACAAACACACACAGAAATCCCTGATTTCTGCCCCGGGAGGGATGCTGCCAGGTGGAGTACTGCAGAATAACCTGCCGTGCGTTACCTGGCAAACTTCATAGAGTAATTTGTACTGCTCCTCTTGCTTCTGCGCGCTGCACAGGCTGCATCCCATGTTTGGAGGAATGTCAAAGAAAGCCTTCAGGACCGCCAGCACCTGGGAAGCCGCTCCCTCAGCATGCAGGCATTGAAGGGCTCTCTGGGAGCCTCAGGTGAGTCAGGCAGCTGCAAAGCCTCACGCAGGCATGGCTCTCTGAGGCTGCAAAACAACTCTCTGCTTCCTCCACGCTCTCTGCCCTTCCCTCGCAGCATGCACGTGCGCACGCGCACACACACACAGGCAGACACACACATACACACGCACACACACCCTGCTCCCTCCTCCGAGTGACTCTGGCAGCTGGATTGTGGTCCAATGCACACGCTATATATACTGCTGCTCATGCATATTAATCAGCTCTCATTGACTATTCATAACAGACAATGATACAGAAGCTATAATTGCCAACTATGACAGTTGAAATTTTTCTAATTAACAAGCAAGTGCTCCAGTGGTAGGGAATAATAAAAAGACACTAACAATTTTGCAAGCCATTTTCTGGCAGTTACAAATAAACATGACTACATTTTTTTTTTCCAGCAGGGTCACTTAGGATAATCCCTAATGCATTTCAGCTAAGTAGAAATTCATTTTTAAATATATCATAAAATTTCTGATGATATAAAATGTATTTAATACTGCAGATAATGATGGCACATAAACAGATTTTATGGAAAGGGCATGTTTTGAATAATATTCTGATAATGTTTAGCACTGTACAAAGTTGTAGGAAAAAATGTTCCACCTATGAATAAAATATACAAATTTAAATTGCAATCTAGATCTGTGAGTATGCAACGTAGCTAGGAGGAGTAAGGAGAGAGGCTGCCTTACAGGCGAGCAAGCAGATATTATTATCAGCATACCCTGCCAGTCCCGAAGGCAGAAACTTATTTGTCAAAGTGACCTGGAAGCAACGTAAGCAGCCAGCCTTGTGCCATCTCCTCAGCGATGCAGATGCCACAGATAATGCAGAGACGATACCTCAGAGACAGCTGTCACTGGCTGCTACCACCTATGCTCTGGTATCACACAGCTGCCAGGCTTCTGTCACTGTGCCTAGTGTTGTGTGTCAAGGAAGCAGGAAGAGGCAATAGTAAAGACAGAGGGTGAGCATGGACAGTCCTGAGGAGGCTCTGTCTGAAGACACTGTTTCTTGCTTTTTCATTCAGTCCCTGTCCCACTGAACAAGCTTCATAGCTTTCAAGACTACTTAAAAAACAAAAACAAAAACAAAACAAAGCAAAACACCCCGCTTGCCCTGCTGCCTGAACGCAACACACTGGTGTTTCTTCCTCACCCAAAATGGCAATGCTGAGAACTCCCATCACTGCTTCCAGACCCATCACCACCCCCTTCTTTAGATAAAGGGTGAACTGTCTGAGAAAGACTCCCACATCCCCTGTCAGGAGGTGTCATGAGTGCAAGAATAATGCATCCTTTTTATGGGAGCTGAGACACACCTGAGATGTGAGGAAACCTGTGTCAGTTACCTCCTACTTAGGCTGCTGGCCAGCAGGCGGGTAGGGTCCCATTTCTCAGACAAAAAATAAGGTACTGCCCCTCGTCTGGGCCAGCACACAGTTCTGATGGTTGGAGGGGAGGACAGCTACTTCTGTTTGGGGGTCCTTATTTTTGCCTCAGCTGGTACCGGGCAGACTGAACTGGAGGGTGGGTCTGCACAGGAGCTTTGACAGTGGAGAATTCTGGGAAGGGTCTCATCTAGCTAGCAGCTCGTGGAGCCTCAGTCTCCTCTTTTGTAATTGTGGCCACGCTAACTAGATGTCTTACAGAGGCAAGCTCCTCAAGACACAGAGCAGAGGTCGTGATTTTCCGTACTCTTGTCCCTTCCCTACATCCAGACTGTCACTGAGTCTGGTCTGCTAACTGCACTTGCCTAAAAACCCTCCAGTGACTTCTAATCATATTTGGATGAAAGCACAGAATTTCCTCCAGGGACCCAGAAGGCCTGGCAAAATTTGGTTCTCGCTTATTGATTAGTCAGTACTCTCCTCTTTCCCTGGCTCTGCTTCTCAGCACACTCCAGAGCAGCTACACTCTTCCTCATGGACAACGGCCCTCTTCCAAAACTGCTCTACCCTCCCATTTCTTATCAACGCTTTACCCCATCTCAGTCCACAGGAACCTTCTTGAGGACAGCCTGTGCTAGGTCAACTGCACGTGTCTCCTATAGGCATCTGCTTCCCAGAGTGCTCACCACTGTGTCACCTTACTATACCATTGCTCCCTCTCCGCTGTGTGTGTGTGCACGCGCGCATGTAGAGGCCAGAGGTGGATATCCAGTATCTTCCTCTATCATTTCATATCTTAATTTTTAATTGAACCCGGTGTTTGCTGTTTTGACTGTGTTGGCTGCCTAGCAAGCCCTAATGATCTTCCTGTCTTTATGTACCCGCTCCTACTCCAAGCGTTGGGGGTTATGGAAATACACAGCCGCATCTAGCTTTTGCACGGGTGCCCAATCTCAATTCAGGTCCCCAGAACCAGGGTTAGCTTCAGAATCAGTGATGATCCTGGTTGCAGATGGCCACTTGTTCATTGTCTCTTTACAGGAGGCTTAAGCTCCCTGAGGCAGGCTTACCATCTCCAACCCTGGGAGCTGAGGAAACCCAGGTCAGCTAGTTGGATGAATTACGTGGAACACCACCTGGTGGCCATGAATGCCAGTGTAAGTGGGAGAGGACCATCACGAAACAGAGGGGCCAGTGACAGGTGTCCATGGGAAGGGAAGGTTTGCAGTCATGGCTGACTCTTCTAATGTTACAAGGACCCCCAGCTTCACAATTGTTCTTTGTTTATTTACTTTCAAACAGCCACAAATAAACGTTGAAACGAACCCAAGTGGAGTTGTTAGAGAACATATATGTCTTGTTGTAAATCTTTCAAGTTATAATCCCAAGCTGAGAGAGTTGTAGACAATACTCCACTGGACTTCAGCACATTGCCTGTTAAATATCTTGGTCTTAGGAGCCTTTTATAGGCTTTAAAATGTTGAAGCAAGTTGCAGGTGCCCATTTGTAAACCTAGCACCAAGGCAGGTGGACTACCACAAGTTTAAGGTCAGCCTGGGGTATATAACAAGACACACTATCTCAAAAATGTGAGAAAGTATGAAGACATTATTGATGTAACTATAAGTATTTATCAGAATGCAAGCAACCAGAAGTCAAAAAGTTATGTGTTAACTAACTCATTTACTGGGTGGGGAAAAAGCCTGGTGAGTAAAAACTTGCTCTGAAAGCATGAGGACCCGAGTCATAGCCCCAGAATTCATGGTGAGCTGGGTGTGGAAGCACACATTTGGGATCCCAGAGTTCTTCTGGCTAGACAGGAGGTGAAAACACGAGGCTCCCTACAAGCTCATAGTCAGCTAGCCTGGTATACACTGCAGCAAACAAGTTTCCAACAGGGTAGAAGGTGAGAGGACTCTCCCTCTTCCTCCTCTTCCTCCTCTTCCTCCTCCTCCCCATCCCCCCCTCTCTCTCACACACACACCACACACACACAATAATAGTAACAAAACCTATATTAATCTAAATAGCATAATGGAAAAAAGTGACTGTACTTTCTACAACAGAAATTTTAAAGGGGAAGGGCAGCATTTAACATTGTACCAAAGTCTTCTGATGATCACGGCAGACAGAAGATTGTCACAGTTGCTGCATCATGTGGATACTAGGAAGAGCCACTGGACTGTGTCCTTCTAACAGAATACAGGCGAAGAGGGAAAACATACTTTGGCATTTCCCGGTAACTGTTTTGACCCTGTAAATAATGAGAAACAAACAACCAGAGCCTGGGTGGGTGTTCTGGCCACACTCTGAAAACCTTTTGGATATCACACATCTCCTTGTCTAACAGTGGAGAGGGGGACAGAGAAGACACCAGATAAAACTCTCTCAGTTGTGTTCCCAATCTTGGCATTAAAACATAATATAGAATAAGCAGTGCGAAACCTTCATGTACCCAGAGTGTCTCAAACAAGACTGACAGAGTGAACACCTACCCTTTACTTGGGACAGTTGTCCGGCGCTCGTACAATGCAAATCTCATTTTCAAAACCTTGTCCTATATATGCCTGTAAGAATCATAGTCTTTCTGAGAAAGGTTCACCTATGTGACACAACACCCTAAAGCCACACGGATCCCAGTGGCAGTTAGAGGATACACACTATTAGAGACTGCAAGGTAAAAATGAAAAATGGCATGATGCCCAACGGCACACATTGTCTGGAGAAGATGTCCAACGTGTCTTCCAAAGTTAGTAACTTTATCACCGAAAACCCTACCAAGCTACCAGAGGACAAGACACTTTGCTCAGCCTGTACCACCATCTCACACCCATCTCTTTCTGCCTTTGTGGAAACTGAAAAAAAAAAGTGCAAAGAAGGGTCAGCGGCATGCTCGACAGAAGCGCCCACCTGGAAGCGCTGAGGGGGCCTGGGGCTTATCAGCAGTAATTGGTCTCTGAGCATCCAGGTCATTGGGGATTGTGCCGGCCAGTTCTTATGTCAGCTTGACCCAAGCCAGAGTTACTTGGGAAGACTTCAATTGAGAAAATGCCCCCACCACACCCCACCACTAGACTGGTCTGTGGGTAAGCCCGTGGTGAATTTCCTTGATTGATGATTGATGCGAGAGAGCCCAGCCTACTGTGGGTGGTGCCACCCCTAGGCTGGTGGTCCTGAGAGCTAGAAGAAAGCGGGCAGAGAAAGCCAATAACAGCATTCCTCTACGGCCTCTGATTCAGTTCCTTGCCTCAAAGAGCCTACCTTGATTTCCCTGGATGATGGACTTCAAGGTAAAAGATGAACTGGTCCATTTCCTCCCCAGGTTGCTTTCGGTCATGGTGTTTTATCACAGCAATAACAACCCTAAGATGGGGGTGCTACGTGGGGTCGGCAGGTGTAGATGTGCGCTTACCTGCATGTCACTGCTGAGTAAACTCTCCGAAAGTAAGCACATTGTTTTCCACGCGCAAACTGTGTTATCTCTTCTGATACCTGATATAGGACCCTCTTATATTCCCTGGTGTATAAGCAATGCAGGTCTCATCAAACTTCCCTATGGACTCCCTGGGAGACAGTATAAATGGGATGACAGGGGCAATGAGGCAGAAAAATACCATGCAGAACAGTTGTATCAGTGAATGACGGGACACAACTGCCCTCCCCCAAATCTCCCAGCTACTCGGGTTGATTGTACTACCTTGACCCTTCCTCAGATTATTTTCAACTTCCTGTCAGATAACACTTGTTAACTCATCTTCCTCATAGCTCTAATCTTCTTCATCCTTTAGTTCTTACTATACACCATGGTTAGAGTATTTATTATACATACACATGTGCACACGACATCCATCTGAGAAGTTAACCATAGCACCAACTTCAAGCTCTCCAACAAAGGGCCACACCCTTCTATTTGTCCTTCTTTTCTTCATAAGCTGGGGACACGCACACTGGTGTCTGGTAGCATTTAACTGAGTTAGGTGGGACACCCCCTGCCTGGAGCACCCAACCTCATATCCATTAGTATGCCCCTTGACCTCACCTCCTTTGTCACAGCACCATCTTACAGGCAATGGTGAACCTTTTGCGTAACTCCCAGGAGGAATTGCATCTGGTGCCTGCATCACTCTCCTCTTCCTATCTTGGAACTGTTCTAGGACCAGATCCCATGCCCCACTCAGCTCTATCTACCCAACTGTCTCCTGTGAGGATACTCGGTAAATACCCAACAAACAAATTCAGTATCAGATACAGAACAAGATCTGAACTCAGCAGGGTAGCTTTTTTGGGTTAGTTGACAATTGAATCAATGAACATTCAATATGGACAATGGAGTTTGCTTCCATAAGAAAGTTAAGGCCTGGCCGGGTGTTGGTGGCGCACGCCTTTAATCCCAGCACTCGGGAGGCAGAGGCAGGCGGATCTCTGTGAGTTCGAGACCAGCCTGGACTACCAAGCGAGTTCCAGGACAGCCTCCAAAGCCACAGAGAAACCCTGTCTCGAAAAACCAAAACCAAAACCAAAACAAAAACAAAAACCAACAACAAAAAAAAGAAAGTTAAGGCCTAAAGCTTGGAAAACACACCTTATCTGCCTTGGGTCGAAGGATTATTCCTATAAATCCTGTACTCTAACCTTGGCCATGGATTCAGAGTCACACTCTGAGGAAAGAGTTCTAGTTACCCCAAACCAGGCAAGGTAAGGTTTTTGACAGCTTGCCTGAACCACAGTTATCCAGTTGCCCCTGGGCTGGATGAGAGGCAGGAAGTTGTTTGAAAAGCAAGGATGGAAGGACAACATGCCATTTCAGCCAAGGAGGACACATTCTCAAAGGTATCAGCAAACACAAGGGGGATGACTTGTAGGCATGCAAGAGCAGCTGTGAGTGTGGTTTTGTTTCCGAAAAGTTCTGTATGTTAAAACATCAGCTCCGGCTCTCACATCTCATTCTAAACGATGAAAAGATATCTTTTCTTCCCCAAATTGCCTGGGGGACTGCTGTCTCCAGGGCATTTGCCTGGCATCTAGGAATCTCTTGAAATACTCTGGCTGCTGGAGACTGCCACCTTCCTGTTTGCACTCGAAGCTCTCGAAGATGATGCATCCTACAAGGAGGTTGACCAAGGCACGAGTGATGAGTATATACTGCTGCTGCATTCAAATGTCATACAGGAAGATGAACATTTATCTCTAAGAACTGCTTAGTGGACCACAAAGAGGCTGCTGTACAAGGATGCAATAAAGGCTAGCAACAGGGGCAGTGTACCTGCTACGTCCATGAAAATGACAGAAAAGAGCTTCAACAGAAGGAACATGTTTCCTGATGTACTTACAGAGGTCACCCCTGTAAGATGTGTGGTCTTTGGATGGCCATGAAACATTGTGATGGTGCCTGGACCTCTTCCTGTCATGGGTGATAAATGAGTGTCTCTATTTTCCCCAGCTGATCTTGGAATTCCTGAGAATGGATTCTCCTAAATTCCTGGAGTGATCCTCAGTCTCAGGAGAACCCACAAAGCATGTGGGAAGAATAAGTCTGAGTTCCTACAAGAGATCATGTAGGCTGTGGTGTGGGCATCTGGATAGGGCAGGGAAGAATGCAGAGATGACTCAGCCCAGTCTATGGAACAACTTGCAGAAGGGTAGCGTGAGCTCATAGCATCATGGGAATTGGGGTTCTCTACCTTAATGCAGGGTGAAGGGTGACTACCTGTTCCAGAGTTGTAGAGGAGGACTCGTCAAATAACAAAAGCCTGCCAGAGAGTTCTTGGAACATATTCTGCAAGTGAACTATAAAGCAAGAAAAAATAACAATCTTGAAGGATAGAAAAACCCCTTTAGCACCTTCTAGTTAGGTGTCAGTAACCATCTCCCATAAGGGTAGGCCAAAGAGAAAATATCTCTTGTGGGACAAGAAGCAAAATCAAGACTATTACACTGTCTTGTATATTCAAAACAGAACCCTTAAGCCCTTGCAGACCCTACCAAGATGGACTGTATGCCAGATTTGGTTTGTGGACCAAACTGTCTAAGTTTGAGCAAACTGTCTTTGTTACTAATAAGAGAATGAGCCAGTAACCCTCACCACTCCATCCAGTCATTCCTGTTCAACCCCAGTGGGAACCGTGGCAGAAGGAGTCAAAGTAATGTGTCCAATAACACTCAGCATGCACCTGGCAGCAATGAGATCAGAATTTGGACTGCTTACCCCTACGGCAGGTAAGACCTTGCCTGTCCATTAGGAATGCTGATGTATGCAACAGGCCTTACAGACTACCTTCTTGTTGGGAAAGGGCTGGGTCTGGTAAGGAAAACAGCCCAAGAAACACAATGTCCTCACAAAATGATCCCAGTCAACACATGTGTTTTGTGAAGAGCTAGCCGGTCAGCAGGACCAGGCATGAAGGGCCAGCACCATCAGATGTCTAGTCTCATTCTAGACAATTCTCCTTCACATGTACAGGAGTCTCTGCCAAGTATGGGGGATAGGAAATGTCTCAGATCTGCCTCTGGTCTCTGGGCTTAGGGAACATGATGGATGTGTAACAGGATTCATTCTGCATGATGTGTGGAAGTGACAGAAGAAGGCTCTGTGACCCTGCCTAGGCTCCTAGCCCACCTTGCCAATGATCACAGACCTGAGAGAGAGAAACTTGTGTGTGTGTTCCAGTCCCTGGACATGATGTTCTACTGGGCAGCGATAGCATTCAGGTCAGGAAGAAAGAAGAGATGTGAATCATGGGGACAGAGGAGTGATGGAGAGCAGAGGTCTGGAAGAGTGGCCGGAAATCAGACAAGGGCATGGTTAACACCTTAGGATCTAGAGGACCTAAGACTGGCTCTGAGGAGGGAGGAAGGCAAGTGACAGGGTGGTCAGAGCACAAGAGAAGGAAAGGGGAGATGCTCTGGGGACACATGAAAATATCACTGGTGTGTCGTGGAGATTCACAGAGTAACATGCCTGTAAAGAATGCTCAGAGGACAACCAAAACGGGAGGGAGAACAGCAGATGTGACCTCATCTCATCATTTAAAAATTAAGTTAGGGGTTTCAAACTGGATCTGCTTTCAAACAGTGGCAGCATCTTCATTTTGTTAAAATTAAATGGTAATTCAGAAAATCAGAAACATTTAAACATTAACAGCTGCAGTCTAAAATATGGTTCTTAAAAAATCTTTTGTTAAGTTCCTACGATCTGGGACACAGGACCTTATATTCCATTTGATAAAACTGAGCAACAGCAGGGCAAAGCTATTCCCTAGAATCAAGATGTGTGGGTTTGACTGCTCGGCTGCTCCTAGGTCCTGTCATGGGCCCGTTGAAGCTACGGAGTGCCAAGGTGCCAGGTTTATACAAGGTTGGTTATATATTATGATATAAATATAAAACCTCTGTCTGAGGCCACAGGTGGCAGGTAGAGATCACTAAAGGGAGGCTGTGTCTCCTGGGAGCTCCTTCCAAGAGAGTGTGAGAACATCACTGTTCCCAGCCTCACTCTGTCACGGCCTAGGGCTGCAGAGAGTACCAGTGGTGTGTGTTCATGAATAGAAGTCAAAGCCTTGTCTCGTCCTTCCATCCCATCGTTACTCACTACCTACCGTGAACCAGACACCATTGTTCAATGATTAACATGGTGCACACAATGCCTGTCCTCATGCAGCAACTCTCTGTGTCTCACTCTTGGCTTCCATGGGGGCACTAGCTGCTTTGGCTAAGATTGCTGGTGCTTTCCCAGTTGTCACACTCCATCCATTTGGTCCTCAGCTTAGGTGACATGTCTACAGCGTCTTGCCCTGTGAGGTCTTCCCATTTTCTTTCTGTGACTTCCAGCTATAGAGAACTGCTGTGATAATTCATCAATAGCCTCTGCTACTATTTATGTAGTCACTCTCTTTAAATTTGCTCACTTGGTTTGACTAATGTGTGTTTTTGGAATAAAACCTGATCCCCACAATATACAAAAATAATCACTAGCAACGTATGAAAAATGCCACAAAGCAACTGTATAGATTTAAAAATAATAAGATGCATCCTACACCACATGATACTGACAGCCTGCTGAGTTTCAGGGGTAGGAGGAGTTTCCACTTAGTACTCAATTCCAGCTTCACTATGACTTTCCCCACACTGTCTCACCAGCTCTGCTTGTTTGGCTTCCAGAACTTCCTGTGTTCTGGTCTTTTCTGAAGGACGTCTGGAATCTTTCACTTCACCGCCCATTTGGGGACTGGCTAACTTCCCTTGCATTTGCATGCTGCAGCCCAAACTCCATCCTTCAAATCCCACATGCATATTGAAGCCAACACCAGCTTCACCATCAAAATTGGTCTGAAGCTCCAGAGCATCTGCCGCCATCTGCAGTCTGCCACCTTCTTGAGGCACGGCCTCTGTATTTCCAACCGCTTAAACCATTTAATTCCAACAGACGCAGGTTATGCTAGGGCTTTGGGATGGGATAGGATGGCATCCAGGACCAGCGAGGGACCAACAGGAGGGAGAACTTGCTGAGTGGAGATGGTGCTGAAGCCTCCAGGTGTGAGGCATAGGCAAGCGAGTCCTCAAGAACTGTGCATTTGAAGGTGGATGAAGGATGAGACAGAGTGATGCTTGAGAAAGAGCCTATAGTTGTTTATGTTAGAGTGAACAGGAAAAGGTTGAAGACACTGAAATTGTAGTGCCTTAGAGATAGCTCAAACAGCAAAAGCTCAGCTGAATGAGTACGAGAACCTGACTTTGATCTCTAGAACCTGTGTAGAAAGCTGGACATGTTGGCAAGTTATTGGGATCCCAGTGCCACTGAGGCAGAGCCAGGTAGCTTCCTGAGGCTCACAAGACAGACAGCCTAGCCAAACTGGCAAGATCCAAGCCAGTGAGAGGCTCAGTCTCAAAACCCCATCACCACCACTGCAACGTATGGCTAGAGCCTTGAGGATGACATCCAAGGTTGCTGTCTGGTATCACATCCATATGAACACATGGACAAACACAGGAGCACACACACGCATACACTGGCACATAAGTGTACACAGACAGAGTGAGAAAGTGGAATGAAGCTAAAGGCAGAGAGCTTAGATCTTCATTTCTAACTGGGCACCTGACTGGCAAACAGCTTTGCATTTTCTTTGGAGGCTCTCAGATGGGACCACAGCTCCGGTGGATATTTTGTCAGATTTTTCTTTCTTACCTTTAGGCCAGTCCTGGAATTCAGGACACGTCCCCACAGTACTGTCCTTTGGAACAGCTTGGAATTAAGTCGTGGGCTACTTGGCAGTGAGGTCTGAAGAAGCTGGATAATGGGGAAGTGTACATTGGCTGGGTGACTTGGGCATTAGACAGAAGCTGGCTCAGTAGTTTAAGACAGCTCTACTAGGGAGATAAACAAGGAGCACTGAAGATACTTACTAGGGGGAAAACATTGACTACTGGGGCTTCATAATTCACTCGTACCTATGAGGTTAGTGCCATCGACTCTGAAATTACTTACGAAGCATCTACCCTGGATTTACTTTCTATATAAAACATCACTTCCCAAAGCAAGTTAGTAAATGCCATCATGACCAATGGTTTGTTTTGAGAGGGAGATGCTGCCAACAAATGGCAATCCTAATTTTGAAACCTTGTCTGGGAAAATATAACAATTTAGTATATCTGTAAGCTGGATAAGAATCCGTGACACTGTACTTAATCTTAAAAACTGATATATGTGTGTCCAAACACTAATAAAAGTTTTCCACACTATAAATGGGGAGAAGCCGAACACTAGATCATAGGCAACACACTCACTTAGGACTCTGGTCTTATGGCCAGAGCCTAGAGGCAGGGAAAATGGAAGTGATTCAGAACAGTCTCTGGTAAGATACTTTTGATATTGGTGGGCTTGCTGAAGTGGAACAGTAATAACCAGCAAGATACAAAGGTGTGAAAGCCATTATGGTGCGTTCAAATGTGGGGAGGTCTTGGTGCTGACATCTTTCGGGTAAGCTGCCTGTGCCCCCAGGCAGCCGTGTACTGGGCAATATCAACTAGAAAGCTGATGAGTAGGGTCTATGAAGCCACAATTTAGTGTTTGGAAGGAAGAGACGGACATTAAGACTCCTGTTTCACTATCCTCCTTCATGGCAGGGGAGACCTGGAGGATAATGAATTGTGCCTGATGTTTTTATGTGCCCTACCTTAAGGTGAGTTTTGTTATTATAGGAATGGAACAAATTCACAGGCAAGTGGATACTGAGTGCTTCTTGGGCAAGCCATACCGTGGCTCTACTCAACCACCTCATCCAGTAATTATTCCTGATGCCTTATGTTCTCTTGAGCAGTAAGACACTATCATTTGGATACCACTGGCATGGTACAGACTGGCATGACTACAGAGGAAATGTGCTGAAGATGAAGAATGCAGCTACGAACACCCTGTCTTACAAGCACCACACAGAGCTTCATTTGTTAGTGCCTTTCTTGGAAGAAAAACAAAAATCAAAAACACAACCAACTCCAAAGACATACTCCACCTACGTTAAGGATTTTTAAAAGACTATAAATAACTACATATTAAATTCTTGGTACCCTCTTCCTAGCCTGACCCGTTGACTATGCATCTGGCCATGACAGGTGTAGAAAGTGACACCACCGAGTAGTGTTGAGCAGGGGGAGGAACAGAGTGCTTCTGGAATGGGAGATTCTCCACCTGATGAAGGAGGGGAGGGGAAACTCATGAAGAATGGAGGCTCCAGTGCCTTTTCTGTCACATGCTGAACCACACTGTAGCAAGTGCACACTCTCTGTGTCCATGCTTTAAATACGCCCCATCTTGTAGTATCCTGAGCCCATTCTCTCACTACATTTCTTCTCTACTTGTGCCAGCCTCCGTAGTGACAGCAGCGTGGCAGGATTCTTGACTGATTCTGAGTGGCACGGGCTCCATCTTCCAGCTTCATGCCAACCTCCTGAAATGCAGCAGGCTTTCTGCAGTCCATGCATTAGTATCTGTCTCTCAGCTAGCTTCTCTCCCTGCGTTGCTATTCTTGGTGGAGAAACAACCTCGGTGGCTCGTCTTAACCCCCCCATCCTTGCACTGGGCTCCCCCATGCTGATCACCCAGGATATTAGTTCTGTTTTCCATCACTGTGGCAAAATGTCTGATACAACCTAAGGAAGGGAGGGCCTTTGTAGTTCACAGTGTGCGGGTACAGTCCCTCACGGCTGCAAGACAGGAGACAGCTAGTCAGGAAGCAGAAAGAGTTGATGATGCTCAGCTTGCTTACTCCTTTTCATTCTCTTCAGGATCCCAACCCATAGGAGGAACTGCCCAAATTTAGGGAGGGTCTCCTAAACCCAACGGACACAATCTAGAAAGTCCGTCACAGACACGACCAGGGGGTTCTTCTCCTACATGGCTCTAGATGCCTTCAAGTTGTCGGTATTCGCCATTATACTCACTCACACAGGAGGGCAGTCTCCCTGTTATGCCCATGACCTCAGGCTTTCCATGCTGATAGACATGCACCCACCCTGAGGGGACTGTTGACTATGTTTCTTGTTATCTGTCCCTCTCCTCAAGCCCAAAGATGCTCCCTAGATATCTTCCAGATTCACATCTGCAGTGGCCCACCTATTCCTGTAGTCTTCCCCTTACACTTGCCCGCAGTCTTTACATAACCATTTGCTTTCACCCACCTAAACAATACTAAGTTGCTGTCTAAGATGTTTATAGGAGGAGGTCACCTCGCTACTTTGTGGCAGCACTGAGACGTGTCCTTAGCCTCTTCCTTGAAATACTACTACCAGCTCTAGCTCCCCTCTAACTGCAGATCTTTACCCTGGCCCCTCTAACAATATATATTCCTGTTAGATCTCAGTAGATCACATTGTGCCCTCCTGACCACATGTGCTGGCTCCCATCTTTCTTCTAAATAGTGGGGTATGTCTCTAAAATCACCACCTATTCTCTCCACAGTGTAATACGTAGCATACATGTCATCTTCTCTCCTCCTCTCTCATTTCTGCCCTCTGTCATGGAAATCTAGCAATTGGAACTGTCTGGTGCCATCTAAAGATACCTCTCATCACCCGACAAGCATGGTCTAGCATGGCTGAGCACCTGGGATCTGGAACCAGGATGTTTCATCACACATTGTACCTCCGACTCTTCAGCACAGGCTGTCTCGGCTCAGTTGACGTGTCTAGCCATACAGAACTGTGAAGAATTGCTTGCATTCAGTTACTCAGCAGAGTGCCCGGCTCCTAGCACCAGTGGCAAATTTCAGATTGCTGCTTGTCTTTTCAAACTTTTCCATGTCCACTGAGGGTGACACATGCAATATTTAGTTCTTTTCCTTGGGAATCTCAGGTCTTAGCAAGCCTATAGACACACAAACTGGCTAATTAAGCTTTCAATGTGCCATGGCAGACGCATGGAGAACAGAATGGACAGACAAGACCAAAGAGTTAATTACCCTTGTTTTATCAGAGAATGTATCATTTGAAATACCAACTGCTGATCTAAATCTTATTTTCCCTTGGGGAAGTTTAGCTTTCAAAGGGGCCAGGGTATTCTTGATGTAAAGATTCCCAAGAGGGAAATATCATGGCCAGAAATAATTAGGACAGAATTATTTAGACTTTGGAGTAAGGTTTGTGGGTACAGTGATGGTCAGGAAACATGGGGCAATATAATTGGTGGCCACCCTGTGAAGGCATTCACCAGATTTGTCATCTCAAGCCAGAGAAGCCATGGGAACACCTGACATGATACATCTACACCTGTGGTACCTTCACAGCGAACAGCCATCACTATGGCTACCGCAACCCAGTTTCCAGTGTTAGAAGAGACCTTCGCATTCATCTTGCGAAGCAGTGCAGCTGGATAAGTAGCGCTCATCTCCATGGGTCTTTGAACTTCTGATTCTCCTATGCTTCTTTGAGTTTCATTTTCAGCCCGGTGTTTGCAGAGGTAGGGGAGGAGATCACAGATAATTAAAGCTGAAAATATTCTCATTTCGTGGTGGGGCTAACAAGTGAAACTGTGAGTAATGATGTAATCCAACTTGTCAAAAAGGAAAATGAAAAGAGGAGACAGAATGCAGGACAGAGCCTGGGGACCTGGTGTGCCATGTCATCTTCTAATTAACTAACTGATCCTTTAAACTGTCAAACTCGGCGAGACACTCTATGGCCTGGCGTCTGATTAATATTCATACTTAGGCATAGTATGCTCTGATTTAGGTCCCAGTGGTTATAGTTAAACATCAGTCTTTACAAAAAGAGAGAGAGAAAGAAAAGCCTGCCTGGCAAGCTTAAGTGTCCAGGTTTTACATTCATAGGGAAATGAGGGGAGGCCACCCTGAAGTCCCCAATCCACAGTGAGAACAAATCCCCACAGATGCATATTGATTTCTGAGTCATGATGAGAACTTGTATATTGAAAAAATAATTATTTTTCTTCTTACTTCTGGCAGCCACCTTGTTAATCACACTTGGTGCCTTATTGTTAAATAAGTGAACAGCACCTGTAAAATTACATAGCATGTGGCAATATAATCAAGTTTTTAATTTCAAACAAAATAATTGAATATATAATTTAATCCAAACAGGCTAGAATTGATCATTTAGTTGAATGCCACTAGTGGTAACCTCGACATTTTGTTCATCAAACATGAGTCACAAAGGGATACTAACACAGACTTTTCATGACATACAAATGATGTTTGCATCCAGGGTATAAGGTGTGCCTATATCTGCTTAGGACATATGGTAGACAGCTTCTAAAACAGTGCCCAAACTAGGAACTTCAGGAGGGATTTTCCTTTACTGATTTTACTCTTTATTTATTAAAGTCTTTACAAAGAAGAAAACAAGTCAACTGAGTCCTACTGCATTCACTTTTAGGAAATATTTCCTAAAATGATTTTGGATTAAATAGATATAAGGTTCATGATATAACTCATTCCACAGTGTTCCAGGACTACCCTGGCCATCCACCATCCCTACCAACTCTTCTGTCCTGTCTCCTACAGAGCTTATTCAACAGTCAGTCTATTGTTACATTATTGTCAAGCTATTTTGACATACAGTAAAAAAAAATGGGTAACACTGCTAATGAACACACTGGGAATTGTAAATCACACACACACACACACACACACATACACACACACACCATATATAAGTGGTATGGGCCTGTCAGATTCAGGGTTTTCACTGTAACCCACAGACACTGGACCCTAGTATGTAATAGAAAATATTGAGTTCTAGTTCATTTTCCTCAACTGATTATGGCAAATATACATAAGGCAAACCTTTGTGTGTGAAAGAGCTATTCAGTTCTAACACATACACATCTATTCAAAGCAGAGAGGAGGGGTTTCCAGATTGAGCAGACACGCATGATCAGGCTGGTTCAACTCCAAGGGCAAATTCCTCCAGGCTTTTCAGTATTTCTGCTAACTAGTACAGGATGAGGAAGAAAACCATCCAACAGCACCATGATGGCTGCTTTGGGTCACACCCACCTGCAAAAGCCCAGATGTGACTGGCAGGTTGTTCAGAAAAGACTGGCAAGAGTCTGAATTCATTCTACTTTCTTGGAGGAGACCATCAGTATCAAGGATCAGAAAACGTCTCCCTGGCAGCCAGTTATCTCTGGGGCTTCAAGGATTTCTCGTACTTTTATAAAAAAATAAAATAAAATAAAATTTCACACATGCCTACCTCCACTCAGAGAGGAGCCCTCAGGAGACCTACTGTCGTCACTGCTGGTCCAGACCTGTGAACTCCCTATCATGAGGATTCCACCGCCAAAGTAGGGACATCTCACTTCAGAAGGCAGTGTAAGCACCCTGCCTGCCAGATGACACCCTGTACTGTGTTCCTCAGAGCTGCAAATACCTCTCGAGGTGGGGAGCAGGCTCCAGGGACACCGAAACTGGCTCAGCTCCACAGGCAATAAAGTAATTAATGGTGTCTTTCAGGGCAAGCGCAGTAAAAAAAATAATTGGTCTCCAACTTTTTACTGCTAATGAATGATTGGTACCGTCAATATTTGTGTTGTTGGGAGTGGATGTGTGGATAGACGTGTGAGTGGGAAGGAGAGGGAAGTCGTAGGGATGTAAATGCTCAAACCAGTCTATCAGTCCCTGTGAAGGACTCTGAACTGCAAACCATCAGCACCAGAGGACACATGGCATGAATGAGAGCACACTGATTAGTCCAACTGAGGCCGAAGCCTGCCACTTAGGACTCAGTGCAACGCGCCAAGGAGGGTCACTAGAGAGAATAAATAAGTGGGCTAAAACACAGTACAACAAAACAAACCCGCCAAAGCTAAGCTGGCTTCAGAGAGCGGCCGAGTTACCAACTACCTGTCCAGCACCGCTGCCCACCTGTGTCAAAGCACAGCTTCTTCCTGTTTGTTAGAACGACTGGCTTGTGGATGCCAGGGGGTTCCCCCCATTGTAATCACTGCATGCTCTACATGAGGTCATCAGCTTTCTCTTCATCGAATCTCACAGACACGGAAACTTCTCACCATGCACAGCTCTATAAACAACACACTTAAGATAAACATGCTCGAGCTGCTTATTGGGAAGTGGCTGTATTGAGAAAGCAGGGATCCTGCACGGCTGCTCAATACAGAAAGGACACTGTGAGAACCAAGCCAAATCACAACTAGACCAGGAACACATAGGAAGTGATCTGCTGGATTTGGGTCTGCCCTCTAGTGGATCTAATACAGCCATGGACATATGTAGCTGAGGCCACAGTGATATTCTTGACTCCTATGGAAGAGGAAAAATGGTTTTCTGGCTACAGAATCAAACAAAATCCTTGATCCCAAAATTTGGTTGAATATTGGTTAGTGGTGGAGAAGTAATTCCAGGACTCTTGGTGTATACCAATCTGTGGATGCTCAGGTTCCTTACATAAAATATCTAGTAACTGCATATAATATATCCCTCCAATACTCTGATTACTTACGCACTGAATTGAAACACTATACCAATAGACAAATCGTTGTGACAAAGTGCTGTTCATGAAATAACAAGCAAGAAAAAGTCTGTACATGTTTTGCACAGATCCCTCTGTGTGTGTGTGTGTGTGTGTGTGTGTGTGTGTGTGTTACTAGAGGTCAAATATCAGACATTGCATACTCTAAGCAAGCATTCTACCACTGAGCTAGACCTCTCCCCAGGGATTCAACTGTGTGTGTGCAAATTCATGTGTGAGTGTGGACATTGCATGTCATGGCCTGTGTTTATAGGTCAGAGGACAATCTCACCTTCCACCTTGGTTGAGGCTGGATCTCCTTGGTTTGCTGCTGTTTATTCCCTGCTATCTGACTGGCAAGCTTCGGGGGTTTTCTTGTTTCCACTTCCCTTCTCCGTATAAGAACACTGGAATTACAGATGAATGTGTAACTGTCCTGCATTTACTCTGGTTCGAGGATTGGAACTTTGATTCTTATGCTTGTGTGGCAAATACTTTCTCCACTGACATGTTTCCTCAGCCCTGAGTTTAGTTGTTTTTTCTTTTGTTGCTGTTGTTTTTGTTTTTGGTGCTGTCTGTGATTGGCTAACTGCATGCACAGCTACACAGTACATTCACTAAGGCATAATAAGAAACTATTCAACTGAAAACAAAGGCACTATCAATATTCTAGCTTAGTAATGCTATCTACAGCCAAGGCGGGGGAGGACAGGGCTTTAAACTTGAGCAAAATTCACTATCATCAAAATGATGATCATCTTGATGTTTCCTCCTGGGAATTATATACTCTAACTGTGCAAATATATTCTATTTAAATTTGTGTTTCCTTTAACTCCACTAAATGTAAGAGATTATTATGGGAACTCTATGCTCACCAAATAACAGTATGTATGGCCAAGCTGCATCTGTGGGAACAGGCTTCTAGAATCATTTAACTGGTGCTCTTATTTACAATCTGATTTAATACTGAAATTTCCAACATGTATACTTCCCTTCTCTCTCTACAGGACACTCCATTTTACTTGGTTACAAATTTTAAGCAACCTTGGTGTGATTCCCCAACCAACACTCATCCATCACTAAGTGGATATGGATGAGTAATTTGTATTTTATAAGATATTCACGAGGGATGGGCTTGTGCCAAGCTTTCAAAGGAAATTCTTTAACTGGCTACAGCTCTGTTGTTTTAAAAGTCATCTGCAGTTGTCCTTAAGTTGTTCTTCTGCATAATTTATTGGGCAGCTGTCAAATATGTATGTCCCCCTGCCTCATAACTGACATTTGTATGGTGATAAATGACATAGGAAATGGGCTATGAACAAACTGACACCCGGCCACTAAGTAAAAGAAAAGGAGGACAATGATGAGAGACAATGGCGGGAGAAAGCTGGAGTTTTCATTTTTGCTGTTTTTTCCCCCAGTAGGCATGCTCACCAGTGAACCCACCATGGACTCGCTTCACAGAATGGCCTCCTTTGCACCATGGCTGCTACGGTCTTTTTTCCTAAACAATAATGATTGCATCCAGCCTTAAAGATGTATAACATTGACATATGATTTTATACAACCCAAAGATTTTTTTTAAATGCCAAGATTATTGATATTGTAATGCAAAACACAGCTTGAAAACCTCTCTTAGTTTTCCCTGAAGAGAATGCCTCATTCCTGGAAGTGGGGTCAAATAATGCAATCCTGAGGATCCCCTATGCAGACAATTGATCTCCGTGTAAAGCCGTGCAGCATTGTTTCTAAACTAACATGCTCATTCTGTTTGATCTCTTTCCATTTCCTGCATTGTACTCAGTGCCTCTCATCCCTGTCCAACATCAACAGGTCATTCAGAGAGGGGTCAGTGTCAGCCAATATAAATAACCATTATAAAACCTCTAGCATGCTTTAAATCAACAAGCAAAGTGGCCTATGCTGTTTAAAGTATAAATTCCAAATATTTTCATGGCAGAGGGTAGGCAAGACCTAGGAAAAGAACAGTAAAAAAAATTAAAGATCAGAGTTAAATAGCCCAGTCACGGTGAGCCGTTCCAGCACATGGTTCCCTATTTTAAAACCAGCTTGCAAACAAATGTTCATGTAGCCTTTCCTTCCCCTCCTGGAGAAGATAGCTGGCATGGGTTTGAGAACTACAGGCGCCCGTGTTTCACAAGTTTCACACACATGGCTGACATTACCACCAAGCTTATAAACACAGGGCGGCTCAATTCAGACTAAAACAATTGAGAACTGAAAAAAAACTCAGAGTATGAGGAGGAAGTGACAGGTTCCCTTCCTAACTCTTTCTTTCCCTGTCCAAAGCCTGTGAAAGAGGAAGACACTGTACTGTCAAGCATCTCAAAGAATGGTCCTTTAGAGGCAATGATAGGATAGCCCAAGCCTTACTGATTGGGAAGAATACAAGAAGCCCACCTTGATTCCACATTTCTCTCTCCTGTCTTACCTCAGTTGTTACTAAGCTCAACTGGAATGATCTGGTGGAGCAGTTTCTACAGTTGCTAAGGGTGACATAACACTGCAGGACAAACATAACAGTGACTTTAATCAAGATGAGGCACTACCTTTACCATTATAGAAAGATGACCAGAACAACATTCTAACTGACCAAAAGGAGCTGGTTGGGTGTGGCGGCATACATCTTTAATCCCAGAACTTGGGAGGCAGAGGCAGGTGGATCTCTGTGAGTTCAAGGTCAGCTTTGTCTGCAGAGCATGTTACAGGACAGTCAGAACTACAGAGTAAAAACCTGTCAGAAACAAAAAGAAAGAAGGAAAAAAGGAGGCTCTATAACAGGCTTGGAAAGCAACACATTTTTTCACAGATAAATAAATATGCTTGTTTTAATAACCATAAGTAAATGAATCCATAACATACAGGTATGTCTCGCCTGAGGCCTGGGCTGTTTAAAGTCAAGGTTAGCAATGAATGGAACCCAATGAAAAATTGGAAACTGACTTAAAACTGCATATGTGTGTATGCGTGTGTGTGTGTGTGTGTGTGTGTGTGTGTAAGAGAGAGAGAGAGAGAGAGAGAGAGAGAGAGAGAGAGAGAGAGAGAGAGAGCCATTTTCACAGCTTGATTGCACAGTTCTCAAGTAGGAATTCTATAAGGAACAATTTCACATTGTGATGTCAAAGGGTTAGTTATGCTTGAAAGAGGATGTTTATTCAAATTGCATCTCTGCACATTGGAATACTAGCCAAGTCTACGTCTCTTTAAATGTTCTTACCTGTTACTCTTTTGGTCTGACTGACTTATCATTCTTAGGAAATGTCTTGATTTTCTATTCTCTTCCTTAGCTGCTTACTCCTGGCATCTTCTCCCATTCTGCACACCTTCCTTTTGCAATTTGCTATTTGCTCAGAAATGCACAAATATTTTCTGGGGGAACTGAACATGTATCTTTGGGAGCCTCCTCCCAGTTTGTATGGTGGGTTTAGTTTTTATTCTTAGGAAAGAGTTGCTTTTCATGGTGTAAAAATAAATCACAAGTACTGGCCATTGGCAGCTTTCCCATCATGGTGATCTGTGCTGATTTTCTTTAGATATGAGCAGCCCCAATGTTATGCCAAGGTAGAAGATTTATTAGTTTAAACAATGATAGACTGCCTTTCTCTGGCATCAAGCAGATAAAATGTAAGGCAAACAGTGGGTTTTCTTTGTTCTATTGCCTGTTTGTTTTGTCTCAAGCAACCCAGGAGGGTTTTGAACTCACTGTGTAGCTGAGGCAAGCTTGCAACTCCTGATCCTCCTGCCTCCATCTCCCAAGTGTTAGTGTGTGCTGCCACATCCTGTTAAGTTTCTAGAACTTAGATTCAGATTAGTCAAAGTGTACATTTTTTTCCCACTAGCCCAACTGTCCTCATCTGACCCCCTGCTAATTTTCCTGATGATGTTTGACCAGAACATACTGATTTAGATAATTCCATATCCACAAACAAAAAATAATCAATGACATCAGCATAGTTATGGGAATTAGACTTATTAGTTAATTACAAAACCAGTAGAGGGAGCACAAACCCTGCATAAATAATAACCACTTTTGAGTGTCTTACAGAACAGCCGTTATGAAGATGACAGAAACTTGGAGATTAAATGAGAAGTTTCAGAAGATGGTTCAAGTTTTCTGGGGACAAGGTGGGGCACAAATCAAACACACTGTCCATATAGTCTCAGGTATAAATATTGGCCTCTTGTGCATCTATGATGATGAAAGGTGGTATGTGCATATGTGCAGGCATGTGTGTTCTGGTGCAGTTATTATGGTAACACGGTGAGACCTGCAGCATTGGCAAACACTTTCTTATTCACCACATCAGCATGCTTTCCAACTTGCTTGTTCCAGACAAAAATTCAAGTGTAATTGAGCCAGTTTTCTTTTAAGGGAAAATCAAGATTTATGTTTGTGTTTGGAAATATTGGACAGAAGTAAGGCTAACTAGCAGCTATTGGTACAAAGAAAAAAAATCTTTAAATGCAAAACAAAAACCTGTATCTAGTAGGGGAGACTAGAAAGGCTTAATGGATGAAAATGATTGAAATATATTATGTACATGTATGGAAATGTCATAATGAAATCCCTTACTATATATAATTAAGAAAAATTAATCTACCCTAAATACTGTTAACATTCAAAATAAATGGTCACTATTTTCTAATATAAGCCAGATGCTATTCACAATTTTTATGATGGGTAAGATTTATGTATCCCATGAAAATAACACAGTATAGACCAGTTAAGATGAGGACATTTGTGCATAGGCTGGGTAGGCAATTTAGGGCCTAAACACTCAAGTAGGCCAACTGCTTACAACACAGTTATAGTCAGATTAAATACATTAGTATTACCCCATAAGAAACAAATATTGCAAATAACTTGATTTCTCTGTTACACATTGTTTTCTTGTCTTCCTATACCTCATTTGGGTGAAGCAGAATGTACATCAAATTACATAATGCATGTCTTCATTTAAAGTATACACATTCTGATACTATTTTTCTATTAAAGATAATGATGACTACGGAGATGGCTTAGTTGGGAAAGTTCTTGCCTTGCAGGTACAAGGACTTGAGTTCAAGCCCCAGAATCTATATAACAAAAGCCAGGTATGCTGTTGTATGCTTGTAATCCCAGTGTTGGAGAGGCAGACACAAGAGGATCCTTGGAGCTTACTGGCCAGCCAGCCTAATGGCCAATTCTAGGCCAATGACTCTGTTTCAAAACAGAATTCGAATAGGGTCTGAGAAATATATTGGGGATTGTTCCCTGGGATTAATGTGTATGCATACTAGAGTACACCACACACACACACACACACACACACACACACACACACACACACACACACACACACACACGAAAATTAATGAGGATGGGTCTCCACCTTGGCTCACATTTAAGGGAATTATCAGGGACTTAGAACAGAAAACTGGCACCAGTGAACAAAAGCCTTGGGGGAGAATGATCCCACCAGATATTGGTCTGGTGTTAGTGTGAACTAGTTTAGGAATGCAGAGAATGTTGGGGTCAGTCCCATGATTACAGAGCCTGCTGCATAGGTGTACCTGTAGACTCACTCTAATGTCATTGTCCACATTGAGTCCTTGGCCTATGCTCATCCTGCTAATCCACTGTTTGACATTCTGGGGACCTCACTATGGTCTGAATGTTTGTGTTTCCACAAACATGTATATTTAAATATAGTCAGCAGTGTGATGGAGTTAGGAGGTAGTGCCTTTGTGATGGGATCAGTCCCTTGTAGAAGAGAACTCTCTTATCACTTCCTGCAGGCTAGGAGGCACTGAAAAGGCATCAACTATGAATCATGAGACAGGCACACACCAGACCACTTATCAGTCTGAACCTCTAGCCTGAGAGGTTAACTCCTATCTTTGACAAGCTAGCAGGTTGCTATATGACTGAACGCTGAGAGGATGGGAAGGCAGGGTCAGCCTGGAAGCCAGAGGGGTATATTGGGTTTTGGACTTAGGGTCTGGTTATCAGAGGGGAGAAGGTGGTATGCTCTTAATTGTTACCCTTTATTCCCTTGAAAGACTCTGAATATGGTGGGCTCTCTAAGTGTGGCCCTCATTAGTGGCCTTTAGTTCACATTGGCTTTGCTTTCTTCCTCAACAAACTGGAGCAAATTGGAGGTGCCACAGGCATCCTCATGCCTGGAATCTGCTCTGAAACCCAGCAGGAACCTGTAATTCAGCAACTAACCACTCTCAAAGCCAATGCCAGCAGTGGTCTTTCAGAATGGTTTCTTCCTCTGCTTTGAAAAACAACAACAACAAAACAAAATAACATAGTTTATTAGCTTTCTGGGAATGGGTGCTATTATAACCAAGGTCTGATGCTTTTAAGTAGTTTAATCTATATTTGAAGAAAATGGTCCCCAAATTTTTATGGTGAATTAGTGTTTCTTACACATCCACTATATACCAGGGATGATCACAGAAGCAACTACATGATCATAACTTCCAAACCACATTATAAGTTTAGCAGCCTTTAAAATTCTTACTTGACAGAATGCAAATCTGGGACTCAAAGCAGTTAGGTAACTTGCCAAGGTTATTCAGCTGTCACATGTCTGTCCATGGAGGCACACACATGCCTTTTTGCTAAAACTCATTGCATATCCATTTTCAAATGAAAAAAACATGGCAAATTTCTTGGAAGGAGGTAGAATCCATTATTGTTACAGATCTCACACACACTGTGTGCTTCGTTTTGCTCTTATTTAAGTAAAAGCTTGTTGATGGTGAGAATTAACAACAAGAAAAGGAGTATTAGCAAAAGAGTCCTGCTATTATTATCAAAGTTATCAGTACGGGTAAGAGGAATGATGGCCGGCCAAATGATTCTGAGTGCCTACATAGAGTGAGAGTCGTGTACTCACAGGTTACTGCCAGCTGGTCTGTGAGCCAACCAGGGCCCCTCATCCATCAGAGCTTAAGACCAGGATCAACTGTATAGTACTCTGCAGCTCTGCATCCTGATTGATCTTGACCATTGGTTGGAAACCACAGGCATCTCAGGATTTAAGAAAAATTTACATTCTTCCCAGGAAGCACAGCGGGTTTCCAACAAGTGTAGTTCACCCATTTTATTTAATAAGAAATTGATCAACAAATGAATGGTGCCTGTTTCCATCTGGCAAAGAACTTAGTGGAGGCTCTTTGTGGATTAGGTAGGAATACAAGCATTCATTTCCTTTCAACTATCACTCATTGTAACGAGTGACAGTTGGTTTCAGAATCAACAGACCAGTTAGTGGGCCTCATCTAACTGTGTCAGGAAATGGCTGAAAATCTAAATCCTGTCATTTACTTCAGTGAAAACGGCCATGCTTGAAAGAGCTAACCATTAGTCAGGCCTATGTTCCATATATATGTTTTTATTTTTAGCATATCACAGCCATGCACTGTCAATTTTGTAGATAATTCAGGAAGCTACTTAAACCTAGGACAGGTAACATGAGCTTAGAAACCGCTGAAATCCTAAAAGGAATCATTTGGACACTTCTCCCATTTAATTAAATAGACACCAGGGAGATCTGTGCCAGCCGAGCCATCTCATGAATATATTAGGTGCTGATCAGCACAAATGTGTTTATATTAAAAATGGCTCGTTGGCTTCAGTGGTCTGCTTAGAGATACCAGTTCCCTACCCAGATCTGCTCATCATAAAATTCTCATGATAATCTGGACGTAAACACACATAACCTTTCATGTAGGTCCCTCCCTCCTACCCACTCTCTCTCTCTCTCTCTCTCTCTCTCTCTCTCTCTCTCTCTCTCTCTCTCTCTCTCTCTCTCTCTGGCTTTTTTCTCTCTTAAAGCAAGACCTAGAGATACTATTAAAGCATTTAAATAGTTCTAGGGACAGAGGGACAGATGTGATACACACCGAAAAAGAAGTACAAGTCACAGCCACTGTCAAGCCATTCATAGCCTGAAGAGCCCAAAGGACAGGGGTTCAACTATGGGGCGGCCAGAGAAAGGGTCATGATTCAATGTGGCAGGGCCAGTGCTTGGACACAGTCTTTAATTGCCCAGTTGTCATCTCCCAGATACTCCAGGGTGACATTGGGCCTAGAGTAATGAAGAAAATAAATACACAGAGTCTCATGTGTTCTGCCATCTTGAAATGCTCTACTTATTTGCTCAATATTCATTAAGGAGAGGGAAAAAATTAGAGTTCATCATTCAGTTTTTACATCAATAGCATACATCATTTTTACCCGAGCATAAACTGGCATATTATGTTCTTTCAATTACATAAACAGCAAGATGCTGCATGATCCAGGTTGCAAGGAAACTGCTCTTTATGCTCACATTAATGACTGTTAAGGCTTGCAGTTGAAAGGCATGGGTAATCATATCAGAGTCATTTGAATGCAATGACATGCTAGAGGTATAGAACTGTATTGTTACTAAAGAATTATGAAGTTTGTGGGTCTGTAAATGAGATCTTGATGTTACCTAAGGTCAAGATGTTTTCTTAATTTTTGTGTTAGGTAGCAAGAAGTAAGTTTGCACACTTCCATTTGGGCAAAATGGCAGGTCAAGAAAAATCAAAGCCCTTGGCTGGGTTTTTCATTACTGTCTGTGTGTTGTAGGGGGGTGTCCTGGTCCTGTCCCTCCACAATTTACAGCAGCCAATGCTGCAGTCTCTGATTAAGTGATCACCAGCAAGCATCAGGTATGCATGATGCTGAACCCACTGCACATGGCATTTCGTTTGCTATTCCTAGCAACCTTCTGCTATAGTGGTATTGTCTAGACTTTTGCAAATGACAAAAGGGGGCTCAGTGGGACTATTAAGCTCATTCAGGATTCACTGTGCACCAGCTTTGGTTCCTAGCTTGTGCTTGGGACAAAATAATAGGTATTACTTACAATATAGTTTCTCTACTCTTTTTATGAGTAATTACCATGGGGACCATGACTACTAGAGAGGAAGACACTGGAGGTTGGTGTATATGGCGCAAAAAAAGGGGTGGTTATGTTATTGGTGAAGAAATGATAGAATTCCTGCTCTCAGAGACTTCACTATCTGGCTGTCTCCTACAGAGTCAATCTTATTCTGTGAGACCTGGAAAGGAAAGGGCCGTGAAAGCCCTTCAGATAGCTAAGTGGAAGAGGCAGATTATCCAGACATAGACTGGATAATCTATTCTCGCTTATTCATTCTCTAGAGTCTGTTACTTCCATGATGACCCAAGATACTAGTAACACTGGTGGCCACCTGAGGATGTGCCATACACATATGTAGATGTTCTGCCTTATTACCCACAGTCCTCATTATTTGTGAACTTCATATATACACATCTACTACAGCAACTTCACACCTTAGCATAGCCCTTCTAGGCTTCATCTTATAAATCTGGCCTTCTGATTCTAGTCTGTTGAGTTCTAAATATGGTTGGTCATACTTGTTTGAGTACTGGCTGTTGAACTGTGTGTCTGGGTGAACTAATGGCTATACAGGAGTCTAAATTCCAAAGGAATAAGCAGGTATGATCTGATCCCTAAGGTAGAATAGGCTTAATATTCACCACTTGACCTCAAGAGACCAGCCTAATATGCTATGGCCATGGTACAGCCTCTATAGATGTCTGATGGAGAATAAAGTGGATCAGCTTAGTGCCCTTTGGAGATATCTCAATTTGAATACTACCCTTCTTTTGCTGTGCTTCCCTTGGCTTAAATATCTTTCTCAGCTAAACTGCCTTCCTGTGGCACAGTGGGAGAGGGTGTGGTGTGAGCACTAAGGCTCCATTGTCTTTGTGTTGCAGGATTTGCTGACGGCTTTTGGAAAATAAAACTCCAAATGAAAAAACAAAATAAGCTGCCCCTTCTATATTTCATAAAGAAAACCACAGATGGACCAGGAATCGAAGAACATGACTGTTAGCTTTGTGCAATCACAAAGCTAACCAGGTCCGAGCAGGAAACTCTTCCGGGAGTCACAATTATTGTTGTACATTATTTGTGTTTAGTGCCAGAGAAACGATTTTCTTTTTGCAATATCTTTGCCTCAATAAAATTAAGAACTTAGTGGAAGCTCCAAATATCTCCCAAAGGACTCAGCTTAAAAAAATTTATTGGTTCTACTGCCAGAGGGACTTATGGTTGCTTTCTTAATAGGTATGCTCAGATATACCATAAGTTTCTTTGGCCACTAGGTAGATTCATTTATCTTTCTTTTGAAACACGCACTGAAGGTTTTAAGCAAAATAAGGCACTGCAATTGATTAAATCTTCCATAGAGAGACAAATCACCGAGTAGCTTCAGAATATATTTCCAAAACAAGAAGGCCTTGAAACAAAAACAGACACTGAAGACTGTATTTTTCTGATTGTCAGTCAAGCTAATTATGCTTTACTCGAAAGCTTTGTCTATCAGCAAGAAAGGAAAAGGCAATTGAGGGCTGTGTCCTCGAACAGCCTGATGCTTGGGAATATAGCACAGTTTACTCACAGCGGGAGACTGCTGTAATTGGCAGTTCCACTTTCCCTGCTACAAGGTTAATTCTCTAGTGGAGGAAACACAATGTTAACAGGATTTTACAAATTTGACACATGGCATCGTATGTGAAATGACCGACAAAAGTTCCTCCTCCTCCCTAAGCAAACAGTTACCCCTGGGCAGGGCCAAAGAGATCTGCAGAAAGAGACAGAGGTCTCTGGAATTCTAGGGAGATCTTTAATCTGGGATCATAACAAGCAGGCATTTAATAAGACAAGGAGGTATATGATACCCCAGGTGGATGTGTCTCTGAGAGTCAGTGATGACATGACAGCCCAGACCTCACCTAGATTACCTTCATTAGCATTGGTTGCTCATGCCCATGACATCCTACTGAGGACTGAGGCACAGGAGAGAAGTCTGAGTAGGCCCATGGCATCTGGGTTGGGGTGGGGTGAGTCCCTGAAGTGGGTATGACTTGGAATTACAGAAACACATGTGACCCAGCAAAAAGTTCTGAGCTTATCTTTCTTCTTCCTAAGCACACAGAAACTCGAGATTGCATCTTGAGGAAGACTCAAATTGCTCGTGTGAATTCCAAAGGGGCTGCTTCACCACAATTCTTCATTCAAAACCATAAATTCCAGTGAGGACTCTGGATTCTGTTTTAAGTCACAAAAGGACACGAGGGGTACAAGAATATTCTAGTACATAAAATGCTAGGCAGGAATGTGTGCACATTTTCCAGGAAAAGAATACTGACTCGTAGCTCCCTCCTCTTGAGCATATTAAGTGATGCATCATTTCATTCTTCCTTGGAAGGCCATGTGGGTAGCTTCTAAAAGGGGGCAAAAATGGGTCCCCAGGAATGCATCCTGGATTCGCTGCTAAGATACCCACAGTTTATTGCCTCCAGTCACCATCCAGGGGCTGTTAGCAGACTTGGCTGATGTTCCATCTGACCCTAGCAGCAGAGACGAGGCAGGAAGCAGATTTACATTAGAGCCTCAGCTCTCAAGAGCTGCACACAGAGGGATTAATGAGGAGCTTCCAAGCACCAGGTACTGGCAATAAAGGCGCGGAATCAGGGGGAGTCCTGGTTTTCATGGGGAATTAAACTGCCCCTTGATGCCACATGGTAACACTTAATTGATAGAGCACTGGACTCTGAGTGAAGAGAGGAGCATGGCTGTAGAACTGTACTTTGGTTTTTTTCTCTCTTTCTCCCACACCTCACAGGTACACACACACACACACACACACACACACACACACACACACACACACACTTCCAAGAATAATTTGTGTCTCTTCACTCAACATTATTTGTTGGCTTGCTGTCCCCAGCTGTGTTTTCTCTCCTGCTCAATGTTCTTTCTCCAGGCTATTTTTAAGAAGGGAAGACAGAAGCCTTTGCTTTCTCCAACGCCTTGCCACCCGCCCATTAGTGAAGAGCCAGCTTGACGACTCAATAGCTCTTGCACCTTGCTAACCTCCCTTACTCAAAGGGGGAGACAAACAGCAGTCCATGCCATATAGAAGCCAGCTAGCATTTACTGGTTAGCTGTCTCCATTGTGCTCTAGGGTCCTTTCCTCTGTTAGCTGCTTTTCTCCTTCACTGAAAATACCCGTGCTAAGTGAAGTAAGCCAGTCACAAAACAAACACAGTGTAACCCACTTCCACTTACATGAGATATCGGCGGTCAAGTTCATGGACACAGAAAGGAGAACAGAACTGGATAAGGGGGTTCTTGAGGGCTGTTATTTATTGGGTATGAAGTAAGTTCTATTTTCTTCATGATGAAAATGTCCTAGAATTTGGTGGCACAACCATGTAAAGGTATGTTAGATGGATAATTTTATGTGTGTCTTACTGAAATAAAGAAGCGGGGTTGAGGGAAGCAGGGGAAAAAAGCAAAATGAAGCTATGGCTACAGAAACCGGACAGACAGAGGCATGTAAACTGCCAGCCAGGAGGATCTAGGAGGGTGAGGCAGGAAGTGAGGATAGATTACGGGATCCAGACAAAAAAGGGGGTGCTTCCCTTGAGAAAGATTGCAGCTCTGCATCATTCATTTTGGCTGACGCAGTACACCTTGACTTCAGGCTTCCAGAATTATTGTGTGAAGGATTTATGTTGTTTAAAGCACCTCTCACACTCTCCCCGTTGTAGGTGAATACAGTCATTCCATGGTCTCCCCCACCCTCCTTACATCAATCACCAAAATTTGGGAACCATCTATGGAGCTACCATGGGGACTGCAAACAGATATCAGATATTTGACAAATTCCCCACAATGAATAATAGTAAAATCCAGACCTTGGGTAGAGATCGCCAAGAATTACTTACACCACTTTCCACCAGCTCAACTGTAGGCAATGTTCCTCAAGTACTTCCTAAGTCTCCCATTGTGTTGACTGAGGCAGATGCACAGTCTTTGTTATGAATCTGGAGTCAGTAATGCTGACTCTACCGCTTACCAGCTGAATAGTGGCTTGTCACCTAATCCATACCCTTGGCTGCTGCATTTTTTAAAAATGGGATAGTTAGTATTTCCATCTAATGAGCTGGGAAGGTGGCGCAGTTGAAAAGAAAAAGTGTTTGCTGAGCAAGAATGAGGGTCTGAGTTCATCAAACTCATCACCCAGCATGCAAGAAAAAAGCCAGATATTGGGATATGTGCTTGTAATCCAAGTGCTGGGGAGATGGAGACAGGCAGATCTCTGGAGTTTGCTGGCCAGCCACCCTAGTCCAATCAGAGAACCCCAGGTCCCAGTGAATGATCCTATCTCAAAAAAGCAAAGTGGTCAGTCAGGTGTGGTGGCATACACCTTTAATCCCAGTTCTTGGAATGCAGGGGCAGGTGGATCTCTGAGTTTTCAGCCAACATGGTCTACATAGTGAGACCTTGTCTCAAAATAAAGCCAAATCACAAATACCAACACCCAAACCAAAGTGGGCAGCTCCTGAGGAACAACACCTAAGTTTTATCTCAGGTCTCCAAAATTACACACGTGAATGCACACCCTTGCATACATTGTACCTGAGGTGAACATGTACACACAGAGACACACAGACACACACACACATACAGGAGCTGTGCATCTGTTTTTGACTTAGAATTGTCACCTAGTGAGTATTCAAACAATACTGGTTTCTAGTATGATTACAGTTATTTTTATCACCATTCTATCAAATACAAGTTTTCTTTCTTTTAAGAATGGATCCAGAATTTGGAGATGGTGGTACTTGCCTATAATCTCAGCACTGGAGAGACAGGAGGCAGAGAATCAGAAGTTCGAGGCTATCCTCAGCTACATATTGAGTTCAAAGTCAGTCTGTACTACTAGAGATCTTGTCTCAAAGATTGATTCAGCATATACTATGAATTAGTTCTGTACATCCTCATTCATCAGCCTTCTGATATTCTGAGTCATGGTTGATGATCTTCCATCAAGTCAGGTAGACACGTTCTAGAACATGACTGCATTTCTTAATCAGCTAAGTGAAACTCACCAGCTCTCTGTATACTGTACATGCAGGACCAACTCAAGAACCTCAGCCGTTTAATGCTGAAAGGCGGAACAGTGTCAGTTCTCTCCATGCTGTCAATGCTCAGCAACACAATTCCCTGGAGCTATGTATTCATCAAATCTTTATTGACTTATGTGGCAGGTTTTTCTTTTCTTTTATAATATTAAAAATGTTACTTCTGTTTTAAATAATTTTCTTGACAGAATGGAAATAAATTATCCAATCCTTTTTACATGGTGATTATTTATGACTGGATACAATGACAGAAGATGGGCGCTTATGAAAATACCTTGCTACCATGATGCAGGGAGTCTCACCTTCCGGGCTGCTAACATGTTGGGTCAGATATGCCTGTGTTGCTGTACTGGGTGTGGTAGCACATTTAGAAGTATCTGGGGCTCTGTTCAGATGTCACTAGCATCCCACTCCCATCTTAAGATATTGTCACTCATCCCTGGAAGCAAACTTCCCTCCAAGTGATTACTTCTATATAGGGCAAGATATCAGCTCTAAGGCCACTAAGTATGGCTGTTGGCTAAAAAAGTAATTAAAATATTGAACATAGGAAGATTCACAGTTATAACCAACAGTTGTAAATAATTTAAAAGAAGCATTTTTATATTTAAACAATATCCCTCAATCAATAAACATAAATTAAATGTATGATAAATGAGATTGCCTTGTAAACTGTATAGAGTTAATGAGTGTTAAAATTATACCGGTTTACTTGGGGACTATACGAAGGACAGGCTGCTTGGGGAACTGTTTATTAAGCCTGTGTTAGGTACTAAATGCTCACTTCCTACAGGCGCATATGTTCTGAAGACTCTGTTATGATGGAGGAGCAATGGAAGGTCAGGAAAGTCAAGTAGGATGATCAAGGTCACTTGACTACTAAGAGGTGGTGGCAGGATCTGAATCTAGGACTACAACTTACCAAGCCTATGGCCTCCCATTCATCTGCAGCCTTATGGTACAGCTGCCATTAGGAGACACACAGAAGAACTTTGACAGGCCCATCTCACATATGTCTAAACAAGCCAGACAGATTCAGTGTGAAAACCACAGCATGAAGGTGATGCTATTTTAAAATGGCTAACTTGCCTAAATTCGGGAATCTAAGACCTGAAGCAGTAGTCCAAACCAAGCAGCTATAAGCTAACATCTTTAGATCTGGTGTCAGTATTTACTTGTCTTTCTTTTCACTTTCAACATCAATGATGATTTTTTGAGAAACATACTGACCCACATAAAAAAAAAAGATAGAAAGAAAAAGAACTCAGATTCTATTTAGCAAATTTTAAACTTAGTGTTGATCACATGTTGAATTGTGTTCCTCTTACTCCAAAGATGTGTATGAGTCCAAACTACCACAATGTGACCTTATTTGGAAATCAGGTCTCTTCACAGATAACCAAGTAAAGATGAGGTTATCAGTGTGTGTCCTAATCCAGTATGACTGGCAAAAGAGTACATTTGCATATAGAGAAAGACACATAAGGACGATGAAGGAAGAGATGCTGAAGGCACAGTGTGCAGAGGGAGTTGGAGGCAGGCACACTCAAACCAAAGACCACCAAATCTGAAAGAAAACACCCAGAAACTAGGAGTAATCAAAGCAAGATTCCCCTGTAGGCTTCAGAGAGAACACTGCTATGCCAATACCTTCAGAATTTTGATGCACCAAAGTTCCATCATCCTGGCTATCCCGTTGATGGGTAGCTTATTACCGTAGACCAAAAAATCTCATCAAGCACCTATATACCAAATGCATACAGAGGATTCCAGAGCATGACGACAGTCCTTCTTCTAGTCAGGATTTTGTCTTCAAGTTACCCACAGTCAACTACCATCCACAAATGTTAAATGGAAAGTTCCAAAAATAACTCATTTTTCGAGGTATGTGACCTCCTGCATAGCATGATCAGATCTTATATCATCCTACTCTCTTCTGCCATGGACGTTAGCTGTCTTCTTTGTCCAGTATGTCCACACCATACGCACTACCTGCTCATCAGTCACTTAGTAGCTATCTAAACTATCACATTACTGGCCAACAGATTACTGGACTGTTATTCAAGGAGCACACTTATTTCACATGACCTTGAAACACAAGAGCCACGAGGACAGCAATCTGTGGGTGCTAAACAGAAGCTATAAAGTGCTGTCTTTAAGGGGTGAGGTGAAAACTCAAAATCCTGACAAGAAACAAAAGGATGCTGAGGTATCTAAGGTCTAAGGTCAGAATGACTCTGTTTCCTGGGTAGTCGAGGTCCATACACATCTGAGATTTCTTTATGTGAAGGAAAAATAAAGAAATTCATCTTTTTTTCTCCTGTCATATCTCAAAAGAAGAGTTATGGTCACAATGCATGACAAGTGCTTGTCTGGGATTGAAAAGGCAGGGCTGGGGCTGCAGCTCAGTGCAGCCTAGCATGTGTGAGCCCTGGGTTCAACGGCCAATGTTGTGACATAATAAAAGATGGAAAGGCATTACATCTGCATAGGCATGATAATATAAGAAAATAATGTGCATACATATATATGCACTTACATGCTTGCTTATCCAGGGAAGGTTTGGTAACAGCTGTATTTTCAGGTACGCATCAGCATTCTCAGAAGTGGGTCCTGAGGATAAGGAGTGACGACTGCACTTGTAGTTTTATGAGCACGAAGCACACTGAGTATTCTGAGGGGGGCTTCCTCAATGAGCTGTGCCTGCCATATGCAAGACTTGGCAAAGTGCCATGGCATCGGGGACCCTCTGCCATGCCAACTGGCAGCTGGGCCCCACTCAGTCTTCCCCACAGTTCGCCCTCTAGAAGAGCTTCTGTCTGTCCCCCTCCACCCCCACTTCTCCTGTCTCCGTGGCCCCTTCTGTCTACATCCCTCCTATCTTCACTAGCTCCCAGGCCGAAGAACCCATGCGCTACCATTCCTAGGGTTAAAGCATTTGCTGATTAGTCTAAGGGCTGTGCAACAATCCCACACCACTTTACTAATTCAGACATGGGATAGCCACAGGATAACAGGGATTCTACTAAATGCACGTGCAGTAACATCCCTGCTTACATTTAGTTGCAAAGTGGATCAAAGCAGGGAGGGGTGAGTTACTGCTGTTGGAGGAGGGGTGAAAAAGTTGTGTCGTGTTTTTCCCCCCCAAAACGTTCAAACTGTATAATGGAATACCGATTTGCTAGTCCTTGAAATATTACCACGAAGAGAAATTTCCTTGAGAAGTTAAAAAGTTTCCATCTGGGATAACTGGGGAGGTGCAGAAGTTCATGCCTGGTTCCTCTGCCGACCTAGGTGGCTGCTGCTACTTAATTATTTCAGTCCTGGCTTTGTTAGAGCTGCCAGCCTGGGATTTGTTTATAGGTGTCCTTTCCTTCCAATCTGCCCGCAGGGGTTCACCCATGTCATTTGTCAGGGGCTAAATAGCCCGAGGCCACAAGTCGACATTTACTTACAGAATCTTCAGACTCCTTTAAATAGGCCTTTGGGGTTTCGGACACTGACCATTGCGCAGTGATCACCTCCGGGACACCTTGCTGGGTTTCGCTTTTAATTGACTAACCTCCATGTTGCTGTTCCAACCCCCCATAACCCACATGTGCCCTCGGTCTAAAGCTTCTAATGACCTTTCCCTGGCCCTCAACACATATGGCTGAGACAATGCAAACATCATTTGCAAGATGAGTCAATTCAATAACCCAATTACAGCTGTACCAAAGCACCATTGATCAAACTCAGGCCACAGCACTTTGTCTCTCTTAGCGCTCTGTTTTTCCATGGCCGGGCATTTGGGGGAAAGTTGCTAATCAATTTAGGAATGATTAAATTGAAATTTGTAACACTTTCCATTATTAAACCTTCAATCTTCATTACTGCAACTTAATGATTACATCATGGCCGAGAAAAACAAATTATGGGTAGCTGGTATCATTCAGAATGCTGGAGTAGCGAGTATGTTGTCATAAATACCAGAAGTTTATATGTGTGGGCATATAAATGATTATTTGACATATACAAAGGAACACCAAATTGCCTTTTTCTTGCCCAATAAAAATGTGCATTAAAGTCTGACATATATATTGCCCTTGACTTCATTCTTGCCCTCTTTTATACAGACAGTGTTGGGTAACAGAGAGGGGACAGAGGGGACCTGGGGGCCTCTAGGAATTGAGAGATGTGGATATGTGCATAGGGATCTTATTTCTAAAAGATGTTTGGTCCAGAAATCCCATGAGACCTTGAACAGAGACCGGGTGTTGTGGGTAACAGAGTTAACACCTTCCCTGTTAACTCTTTCCAGTTATAATTTGTTTCTTTCTCGCAAATTCCAATATTAATCCTCTATTGAAAACCAATAGGCAGCCTTTTGTTGTTATTGGTAAGTCTCCTACTTTATGCAATATCCCCATACACCTTTGCCCTGAGTATTCTGTGGCCCTGGCAGTGATGGGCACTGTTCCCTACCTGTCTTCT
The DNA here is from genome assembly GCF_017639785.1 of Mesocricetus auratus. NCBI lineage: Eukaryota > Metazoa > Chordata > Mammalia > Rodentia > Cricetidae > Mesocricetus > Mesocricetus auratus. The sequence goes on from NW_024429266.1 coordinate 162,080,106, forward strand.
GGCCATCAGTATTCTGGTAGCATGGAAGCTATAGGAGACAGTGCCAGCTATAGGAGACAGTGCCATTCAAGGAAATGGGCAAATACCTGGTAGCAGAGGAAAAAATAGGACATTAAACTTGTCTGACCATTAGACTGCTTTGTGATTTATGGGGTAGATGATGATAAAAGTGATAAAACCGTAACAGTTGACTATAATTACTTTCATTACAATTTAGTCAGAGTCTTGGAAGGTTTTCCGTTTCTCTTACTTTACAGGTAAAGAGACTGCTAGGTTTGATGGCTAAGGTCTTGTGATGAGCAGATACAAATAATTAAGTGACAGCCTCTTGTCAGCAGCCCTGGGAACGAACCTAAAGGCAGATTTCTCTGTTCTGGCCAAACCATAGGTGATGGCTGACCAAGCCAGTGTCCTCAACACAATCTCAATGGGGACCATTCAACAGAATTAATTACTCAGAGCTATGCCATTCCTGACTCCTGACATTTACAACTGCACAATGTAATAAACAGAAGTTGTTTGAAGCCACTGCAACAGCTTATTATGCAGCAATAGAAAAGTTATACAATGGTCACACATCTTCCAAAGGCTAAACCCGGAACTTAGCTTAAACCTAGCCGACTATTATGCCCACATTCATGTTCACAATGCTACCCTGCTTGCTTAGTGCTGATAAGCCCCTCCTCTCTCCACCTTTACAAGGGCAAGCACACTTTAATCCTGCTCTCGCTATCACCTTGCTAGGTTCATTCAGAAGTCTATGATCTTTACCAGCTTGTCAGTCATCAAAGCAAAGGTCAGGGGTAACACAGCTTATCATTCGCACAGATGGGAGAAATCCCAGCATGTAGCAGGTGTGCTTTCTTCTTGCCTTGATCACTTTAGGAGGGCTATATTACACAGGCTGCCTCTCTAAAGCAAACAGCTCCAATAAGCAAATATAATCACATCTCCTCATTAACTTATTTATTAAAAAAGGTGGGGCAGATTCAGTTCACCAAATACCATCTTCTACCAAGAGGATCACACATCAGAGAAAAATCCACTCAATAATAAGATCATCTCATGCATTCTGTCTTCATTTAAAAACAGGCTCGGTAAGGAGGAAGGGGTTGTTAAAACCCTGCAGGTTTCTAATGGCCTTCCCATCCTAACTTCAGTTAGAGGACAAGCCCAGAGCAAGGGCTGCTGTTGTGGTGAGGGTGTAAATTCTTAATCCCAGAGAATAGTGAGGCACTAAACAAAAGAGGAGCAGCAGGAGCCCGCATCCATTTCAGGCCTCAGAAAGGTCCCTCTGGCTAAGTGAAGGGGAGAAAATGAGCCATGAGGTATTAAAAAAGAAGCAAGCTGTGAAACGAAGCAGGGAGGGGATGGTGTGGTTCATGACCCTGCAGCCTCATCACGCAGCCCTTCAGCCACAGGGTTGCTAATGAAGGGTGATGCCTGGAAATTAATGGAGTGATGTGAGCTGTGAGGGCAAGGATAGGAGCAAGATGCTTCCCTTATGTCCCCTGGGATCACATTCAGGCAGATTTGGTACCCAAACCTGGATAAGATGATATTTTATTGTAGGCCATCAAGCACCCAAGCATCTTGTTTGAAAAATAAAGCAAGCAGAGGCCCCAAAGAACACAGATTCCCAAAGGAGAAAGAGAACAGATAAGGCTATCTGGGTTTTCCCTGAGCTTCCTTCATGAGAAAAGAAGAAAGGGAGGTGCCACACACCCATGCCATCTCAGACTCTGAGGCCGTGATGAAGTGAGGGTCTCAAAAGTGCATCTTTTCCAAGGGGATGCGGTGGAAATGCCCCAGCAAGGGTGCTCACCCTCTACATATCCTTCCCAAAGCCTCACAAACAGATACTCAAGGCAAACTCAAAACACCAAGCATGCTTACTGATGGAGGGGCATTTGCTCCGTCTGTGAAATGAGACCTGAAACCTTTCTCCTTTCATGTTCCGTCATTTTTCTCCTACAAATGAAATGTGTAATTCCCCCTCATGGCAGTCAATTTCAAATTCACAGGGTCCCCCTCCACCTCTGAACCTATTATATTTTGTTGCATAAAACCCATCTCAAAATAAACCTCTCAAAGTTGTAAATTAAAAAATAAACATTCTTGAGAAAATGTCAAAGACAGGCCTGAGAGAAAGGCCAAAAAATCCATTTAGGAGAATATTGCAGTGAATCCATCCCCAGAAAATTGGGGGGAAATGCTCAGTCTGATGATTGAATATAAATCCATTGCCTTCAGCCAGTCTGTAATGAAATGAACCGTTAGCTAGGGGTTACTATATACTTTTAAAACTGACTATAAGATGAGCAGCACCCATAGTGGAAGGAGATCAAACAATATGTACCAGAATATTAAAATACAAGCCAGGGTGAGCAAACAGCACAGGGGCAAATACATCTGTGTGGTACATCTCCGGTGCGAACAAGTCACAGAGAACATCCGTCAAAACAGCATGATGCCCAACTACAAGATGCCACACACACACTCACTGCTGAGATGGACAGGCTTTCTGCAGTTACCTGATTCCAGAGAATTTTTTCCCAAGGTCTCATGGCTTGGTATGTGATTCTTAGGAGCTTAGTACAAAACTACAACTCCAGTAGTCAGCCTTCACATTGGTCTCGAGTGACTCCTGACTCCTTGTCACATCTGGGCACACTTAGTTGTCTTCCCTACTATATCTCAGTTGCTCAGTGTGAATGGGAAAGGTCTTCAACTTCTAACATTAGGTTAGGAAAGATATGGTGGCTCTATCTTTTGCTTGATCCTATGTTCTGTCCCCCTTCTTCCATTTCTGTTCTTTATTCTTATCATATGATACAGAGGAGACCAGATGGCATCTCAGGCAGTCCCTGGGAGACATCTGTATGAGGAAGAACTGAGAACCTCTAGAGAAGAACCGAGTCCATGACAACAACCCCGTGAGGAAACCTTCATTTGTGGACACCGACCCTTTAGATGACTCAAGTCTACAGCAAGCTACCTTGAACTTATCCCACCTGAACATCTTTCAGGTTTCTAACCCTAGGGACTGTGGGGGATAGACAGCATTTGTTTCTTAAAGCACTACATTGGGGCTAATTTGTTACACAGCAATAGATGACTATCAGAACGACTGTTGACAGCACATATTGAGTTCAGAGAATGTAACGGATAGCCTGTGAAATGCTGGTCATGAAGCCACTTAATAATGCATCTGAGTCGATCATACAGGAGCCATTATTATTCCTAGACACACCTCATGAGGTTGTAATGAGAACTCAGTGGCATGCTTGGTATTCAGAACACTGTTGGCACATGGTAAGAAGCACTTACTGATGCTAGTTGTAGAGACCCTTATGCCCATTGGACAGAGGAGGAAACCAACCTTCAGGAAATTTCACTGGCTCTGCCTACACAGCTAGGATAATCCAGATGCTTCTTTCCCCCTAGGCCTATAAACTTAAATGAGAACAGCATCTTTGATATTGATACCTTAAGAAAGCAACCATCCATCCAAAAAGCAAAGGCAAACAACCAGATTGACCACACCCTCCATTATTCACATTGAAGTCCTCAGCCAACAGTATTCCTAATCTGTAGAAATATTCTCCCACATTCAAAAATATTGAAAGTAAGGACTCACTAGCAAAACAAGTCTATGACCATAAAGGTTTTTATTTGTTAGAGAAATTCATTAAATGTTTGGAACAAGGGACCGGCTACACACCGCTATGCGTTCCTAACTCACAGCTGTCTTTGACATGGAATCGTATATCAGGAGAATGAAAGATCACTGATCTGGCTGAATCCCAAACCTTCAGAGAAACTATGCTTGATAGTCTGGGTTCCTGGGCTCAAGGGGCGTGGTAGAATTTGAAGCAGTTGAAAGAAAGGTACAGCTCTCCAACCTACATTCTAGTTTTTCTTAGACACCCTACAAGACCAACAGGATTAAGCCATGTTACACAGATGCACATTCCATTCACCAACTTGTACACTTTGAACAAGTCTCTGAGGGTTGACCAATCAATGCAGCTTTGGTCCTCAAAGCAGAAGTTTAGGTTTTATGGAACCTGCTGCTGAAAGAACATCTACTTCCACTGGGCTTGCTGACCATGAGTGTTTGTAGGGAAATTTAGGAGGTGGGACCAGTTGGTAGAAACAGGTCACTGCTAGCAGGTCCTTGAGGACATCTTGCCCAGCCCTTTTCTTCTACCTTCCAGATGTCTATGGTGATATCTTGCTTATGCAAATAAAGGTTGTCTGAAGGTCAGAGAATGGAGCTTGCCACTAGCTAACCACAGAGGTCTGGAGGTGTGTAGAGACAGATAGGAAGTGAGGTAGCAGGGAGAAACAGGAACTTGCTCTCTGGTCTGCTGAGATGCAAAGAAGACTAGTTAAGAGCTCCATTTACAGATGTCTCTGTTCATTTCATGGACAAATACCACAGAAGGTTCTGACTTCTAATCTCATCTCACTGAGATGCTATCATTTTTACCAGAATAACTCAGCTACTTCAAATCAAACAGTTAAATACCTTCCCTGTAAAGGACTGGTTGGAAGGGTCCCCTCTCTTTGCCAGCATAAACTTTCCTAAGTGTTCCCTTTTACTGTTCCCCAAACACTCACCATATTCAACACCAAGAAAACCTGGAGAAGGAGTATCCCCCTTCCGGCTGTGGGTAGACATCTGCTAGAACTAGTCAAACCCATGACTGACATGTGCACTCTACCAGGAAAGAAGATCACAACTTGTAAGGCCACTAGTGAGTACCTAGTGACTGTCACTATGATAAGAATTGGGACTAATGGGCTCAAATCTCTGTTCACTACTCTAGATTCTGCTTCTACCAACATCATAACTAGATAATGGGGACTTCTAAGTATTCCTGTATCCCCTGTCCTGTCTTCCTTTGAGCCAAGCTACTAGAAGGAATACAGAGGCAACACAGATCTCTCTTCACAAACATGGGGAGCCCTGTAGCGTATACAATTTAATAATAAAAAACAGTGGCTATCATCCACATGTGGCTAGAGGTAGTAGGGGAAGAGGAAGGCCAAAACGATGGCAGGTGGTGTCAGGAAAGGAAATTAGGTTAGGTACAAGAATAGTTTAGTACACTGGAAGATAATTTTAATATAGACACAGGCACCAGGTGTTCCAATAAACCCTTTTGTTTGTAATGTGGTTTTATTGGAGACAATCCAATTATGGGGAAGTTCAAACTACCATCCTTGGGGTAAGACCTGAGGCTAGGGGCCAACTATTAATAACTGTATTAATATTTTTCCTCACCATGTGACTTCCTGTTAAACAAAGCCATGGTCACTAAACAACTGGGACTTGAAGCAATCTTGGCTGAAGCTCCTATTATCAAAATTGTGGCTTATCGTGTCTGCACCTGGGCTGGGCCCATTGTGATCTGGTATCTCTACTCAGTTGAAATGGCGCTAGCCCAGTAGCCAGGAAAATTGGCTCCCACTTTGATGTTCGGAACATAAGCATTTCTATGCTGTGGAGAGCTCCCAAGGTGCAGTCTAGATGTCTTCTAGCCCATGCTGTCCATACGTACCCCATCCTTCCTGGACAAGCTGTCTAGTCACTACCTCTTAAGGCCTGATTATGAAATGCCCCCCATAGGCTCATGTGTTTGAACCTTGATGAGGGGTTGTGAAACCTCAGAAGTTGAGACCAGGATGCCCTTGTGGACCATTCCATGAGGGTATCTTGTCCCTGGCCCCTTTCTGTCATGTTCTTTGCTTGCCACTCACCCTGGAGAACCTTCTCCAGCATGCTGTCTCACTTTCCTGATGCCTGCAGTCAAGAACACGGACAGAATCCTTTAAAATTTACCACAAGCAAAAGAAATCCTTTCTCTTAGGCTGCTTGTGAATTTTAAGACAGCATTGAGAAAAGTGACTATTACAGCACTTCAAGACAGACTTATAAACCTGTGTCCTCCTCCATACACCTTTTGAAACCACTCTTTCAAAATGTGTTACAGCATGGGCCTGGCAACCCAGTCTGACCCCTGGAACCCAGGTAAAAATAGAAGGAGATAATCAAATCCATAAACTGTTTGCCACCTCCACTCCAAACCCCCCCCCCACACACACACAGAGGGACTGAGGATTTTTCCCTAATTATAGACACGTTTCCAAGGTAAAACATCAATTAACAGAAGTCTTTTCCATTTACTGTAAAATAACAAGGAATGGAGAAAACACAATTATTAAACCTAGCAAGGTAGGGCAACAGGATTCTATTTTCTCCAGGACAAACTCCTGGGTACACAGATGTATGTTCAGTTCATCAATCTTCTACTTTTATTCCTCATCTTTGGAAAAATAGGAGAAATATTCAAATTTATGAACAAGTTGCTTCTAGAAGTTAGAGGGTGTTTCCAGAGTCTTGGTAATGTTAGAGAGATGGCTTAGTAGCCAGAGGCTTGCTGTTAAGCCTGACAAACCAAGTTCGATCCCTGGGACCTATATAGTAGAAAGAGAGGAATGATTTCCTCAGGTTGTTCTCTGATTTCCACATAGGTATCATAGCATTTATAGCATGTATGTACTTACATATACACATACACAAACACATATCATACAAATAAATTTTGTTTTTTAAGTCTCAGCTAAGTGTTCTTCCCAGTATGCAAAGCTGGTAAATAGTTTTCAACACCAAAGGCCATTCTGACTAACTGCACTTGGTGCTTGGGCTGACACACAGAGAGGACTCTGCCTGCATGGGTCAGTTGTGTATGATGTGGGTATAGGGTGAGAACACACAAGCACCAGCTGCTCCCTATCATGCTCATTTTTCACATTAATGGATCATGCCTATTTGACTGTATTAAATTTATAATTTATCTGAAGAGCACTTTTATTAATATCATTACAAGTCTAGTTCATTAGGTTGTTGCAGTTCAGTAAGGGAAAACGGATTTGATGTGTTCCACAGGACTCCAGAACTCTACTCATCCACACAAGAGAACCCTGGGAAGAGAAGCAATGGCTAACAATAAACCCACTGGAGAGTCTAAACTCTTCATGCTGTAAAAAAGGTGAAACAGTTCCTTTTTTCCACACTTAACATAACTCACTTAGGCTATTTCACAATAGACCAAACCCTTTCATGTCTAGTTTCTTAAAACATAAATTTTAAAATTTTAAAAACATCTGATGGGTTGCAATTTCATTAAAAAACACATACAAAACATTATTTGCACCAAAGATAATTGAATACCCATGAAAGGTACTGAGAGGAAGCTCTCTTCAATTTTTACTTTTTGCTGTGTCAGTGAAATTAAATATCTAAATACATACACCTGGAGTAGGACTGGTCTGGGCCATGCTTCAACAGTAAGAGTTGAAGGACTCCGTTTGCTGCAGACAGCATACACACTCAGCAGCTCAGAGTCATGAACCCCAGGTTTCCGAGGTCACTTGATGCCCCATCTTTCAGCAGGGCAGATTCAGGAGCCACTGTACCTGCCCTGGTCAATCCAGAATGAGCATGGCTTTCCAGTTTTCATCATGACACACACACAGCCTTCCCTCAGACACCTTAGGGCTTAGGGAACTGCTCTTGCTGACACCCTACATTAAACTCTAGTGCATCAGAGAGCAGAAGAGAACAAACACACGTGCCTCACCGTGCTTCTGCTTCATACTCTAGAGCACACAATGACACTTCTCTGTACTTTAGAAGAGGTCAATTAAAGAAAACATGACTATGATTCTCACAGAAATAGCATGAACCAGAACTCTGGTGACTCCTTGGGGCACTCAGAGGGAGTAAACCACTAGGAAAAAAAATCCAAAACAAAATACAAGGATGAAGGCAAGAGCTTTATTTTGAAGTCATCTGTGAGAAGTCACAGAAATGGGCTTTCACGAACTGATGTGTCCCTGTGCTGGCTAGTTTATGTGAACTTGATACAAGCTAGAGTTATCTGAAAGGAAGGAACCTCAATTGAGAAAATGCTGTCCTAAAATCTGCCTATAGGGCATTTTCTTAATTAGTGATTGATGGGGAGGGCCCAAGCCATGGTGACTTGTGTCATCCTTGGGCTGGTGGTCCTGGATTTTATAAGAAAACAGGCTGAACAAATCACAAGGAACAAGCCAGTAAGCAGCTTCCTTCCATGGCCTCTGCATCCACTCCTGCCTCCAGGTTTCTCCTCTGTTTGAGTTCCTGTCCTGGCTTTCTTCAGTCAAGGACTACAATGTGGAAGTGTAAGCCAAATAAATCCTTTCCTCCCCAACTTGCGTTTGGTCCTAGTGTTTTATCACAGCAGTAATAACCCTAAGTAGGACAGTCCCCATCTGGTGTAGTCAACATCATGAAGAGATGTTTTCACATGAATAATGGATTTCAGTCAGACACAAATTATCAAGCAGAGCACTGTTAACTATTTAGTACTGTTGATCATTCCAGGAAAGAAGGGTGCACCAAGTCCCCAAATTCCAGAGTAGTTACAGGAGGAACAAATTCATTTTGTGATCCTCAGAGGCTACTATGAAAGCTCTTCTAAGCTTCCCACCCCTCTTTCTTGGTCTGGGAATGTGGCTGCCATGCAGTCAAGCACACACCTGCTCGTTAAGAGGGGCGACATTAAATAGGCATATGTGCCACAAAGTAAAGCAAGTCATCTGGTTGACCACATGATTCACAGCACAGACCCCACAGAGGAATAGTCTGCAAAGGTTTAGAAGACACCACACGCATAATTCTGCCTACAGTCCCTCTGGGGACTGCACACACTTGAAAAGAGGGTTGGTGAATGTGATGCTGGTTAAGCTCTTTGTCAGCTTGACCCAGGAAAACACCTCTGGGTGTGTCAGTAAGGGTGTGTCAGGATGGTTTAACTGACAAGACCCATCTTGAATTGAGTGGCACGGTTCCACAGCCTGGATGCCAGACTGAAGAAAAGGGAGAAAAGCAGTACACTTGCATTCATCTCTTTCTACTTCCTGACCTGATGAGATATGACCAGCCACCTCACACCCTGCTTCCTTCAAACTGTGAGCAAAAACCAACCCTTCCTTCTGGAAGTTGCTTTTGCCATGTATTTTATCAAGCAATTAGAGTAGATATTGTAGTGGGAAAGTGGTTGCTAACTGTATCAGTGACCTAGTCATGACCCACATAAGCCTCAAAGCTAGCAGCAAACTCTCTCTGCGTTTGTCTGATTTGTTTTCTGGGGAAAGACAGAAAGTCAATGAGCCCAGTCCCTTTTCTAGAAATGAAAAGTACAGCCTGATTTGTGTAGGGAGAGGTCAGGAAGTGTTTTTGGATGGAAGAAAGCATGACTCTAGAAATACCCTGCTGCATTTGGGAGTCAGCATGGATGCCTCATAAATTTTGGGTTATGCACAGTAGACAAGGGTGGAAAATAGAGATGGAAGAGGCTGTGGAGGGACTTGGAGGTCATTCCAAGTAACCAACTATATTCTCCAAAGGGACTTAAGAACTTCTCATAAGAAAGAGACATAAAATTGGAGAGCTAGGAAAATCATAATGCTTGAGTCTACTACAAAGAAAAGACTGGAGGTAGAGAAAAATGGAAGGAAGGACTAGAATCAGGAGGGAGAGAGGGAGGGAGAGAGAGAAGGAAGGAATGAAGAAAGGAAGGAAGGAAGGAAGGAAGGAAGGAAGGGAGTCAGGAAGGAGGTATAATAGTTCCAGAAAAAGCCATTGCAGTCATAGGCCACATAGAGAAGGGGTGATAGGAAGCAAACAGGGGTAAGAAGCCAAATCTAGACCATCTCTAAGATGCACTGTGTTCAGAGTAGGGGGATAGAGGAACTGAAGAAAGGCAGAAGGGAGCAGGGGAATCTGTATTTGCCCTGCTTGGCTTGGAAGTATGGTAACACTTATAGCAGAGATGTGTCAGACACAGGCAGAACTTCGAATCTGGACTCTGGAGCAGGCTATGGTGACCTGGTAGCTAGGGACACCATGAGATGACCTGAACGCGCAGTGAAGTGATGAGGTCAGAGGCTTCTGTCTAGGGAAGTGAGCAGCTGCTCGGATCCCCTAGAGGACACACGGAGCTTGCTGGACATGACAGTAGAAGGTCCTACATACATGTTCTTAACCAAAAGAGCTTCCAAGATGCTGGGGAGGAAGCTGGACTCTAACACAGAAAGAAAATCAAGCAGGAGCCAGTTGCTTTATCTGGCGTTGCCACTACTAAAGAGCAGGAGATGGAGGCAGTGCTACCTGGAAGGGAATAAGAGGCCTTGGGGAGGTGCAAAGAACAGAGCCTGGCTGCTCAGAGTACAGTCCAGTTTTGCATGTGCAACACACTCAGCTTGTCCCGAATTCAGAGCCTCAAAGTCCTCTACAGAAATGAACTTAAGTCTCTTCACAGTGAGTGTGCCTCACATGTTCACATGGGTGCAGCAGGCTTCCCTATGAGTACAAAGGAAGGTCCTGGAAATAGGGAGAGTCAGCGACCTCCTAGAGGTAGGAAGATGAGATTGGAGTGAGCTGAACTCGAAAGTGAAGTCAGAAGAAGCACAGATTCCAACCTTTCTCCTTCTCCCCCAATGGAGCCATGAAAACAGCTTGCCTGCTGGACTTAGCTCTCCGCTTTGTATCACAAAGGGAATGAGGACACCTGCCTCAAGACTGCCATGAGCACAAAATGAGACTTAATAGGCTTTTGGGGCCCGAGAAAAGATACCCACGCATACACACATACCCATGCATACACACATACCCACTTGATAAAACTATCATTTAATATTTATATTTCAGTAGCACTCTTTTCACAATTGGGTGGTTCATTCTAACTACCTTAGCTTGTTTGCAGAATGGCATTCTTACAGGATTCAAGGTAACGCTGGAAGAGTATTTCAGGAGTTCAGACAAAATTCCTAAACCCAGGGTGTCCCAGTTGAAGGAGTTGTCCTACATTATTTGGCTACAGGAACATCTAGTGGCACAGATTGTGGTGACACATTCTGGAAGAGTATGCTAAGAATCAAAGAGGCAGGGGGAATTGGGCTGGAATTGATCTGGAAGTCTCCTCCCTGAGGACTAACCCTCATACTATCACAAGTGCTCTGCAAGCTGCCAAGGGAGAAAACAACTATTCTTACCCACCCATGAAGCCTAAGAACCACAACAAAGTCCTGGCAAGACATCCCCAACAGTGCAACAATGCGATAGTGGCGCTCATAACTTGGGTGTCTCATAACTTGGGTGTAACCAACAGCTGTCTAATTGGACTTAAGGCTTGATCAATAGGAAGGGATTCATGCCTGGTACTATAAACCTACATTTCTCCTAGAGGCGGACCTACTGCTGTCACCAGTATGCTGTCTAGCTGTAGTCTAAGTACTTATTCTTGTACCCATAGATAATTGTAGCTCCCAAGTCTCATCCAAGAAGCTTCTCTTTGCATAAGATGCATACTACCACAGAAACCCAAACTGGCTAAAATGCAGCGAACAATTGACCATAGGGTGCCCACCCCAGCTGACACATCTGTAACACAGCCCCTACACCGAAGGCTCAGAGAACACTGAGGAAGAAGGGGAAGAAAGATGATAAGAGCTGGAGGACCAGGCCATCTGCTTCCAGACAGTGTCTTCTATGTATGACAGAGAAGCTGCTCACATGATCCCTCCCCAGCAACATGACTGCCTAAATAAGACCTGCACAATGACAACACCAGTTGACATTCCAGTGTAGATGTGGGAAACATCCTAACACCTGATCCCTAGATGAAGAGCTATAGGTGATTAATGACTGCTGAGAGGGTCAGTTTTCCCCAGAGATGATCACCATGATAGGTTATCCAACTTAAATGCTCAACCCTTAAACACATATACATATGAACAATGATAAATGGATTAAGCAGATGTGTGCATATGTGCACACATGTATGTATATGTATAAATACATGGTTTTCACTGTAACCTGAAGACAATGTTACTGCATTAATCCCCTACAAAGATCGAAAATAAGATCTTTGCCAACACCAATACCGTGGGAGTAGAAAATGATCATTTTTAAACTATAAGAGGATGAAAATGTTTATTTTTATTTTTTTAAAGCTGCACTTAAAGAAATGTATGCAGGGTACAGAGCATGACAAATTAAGTCAACTGGGGCTGATGGGAATCATCCATGTTAACGGCAAGCAAAGAATTAGGAAAAACATACAAGCAAGGCAAAGACAATGGAAACACATAATAGCAAACAAGAGGCCATCCACAAAGCATCTATGTCAAGTAATTAACAGTGTGCCTGGCAGTGAATGCACGTGACTTGCTGCTTTCAATTTCTTTAAGTGAATTTTAACCCTATTAGCTATGCCCCTGCCAGCACACAGCACGGGAGGTGGCCGAGAAGCTCTTGGGCGGAAAACCTTCATCTTCATCAGAGGAAGTTAAGTGGATAATGCTGGCAGAAGGCTGGGAAAGAGCCCACTGCAAGGACTGACTTGGTGGTGGAAGAAGTTAACAATAATAGGTGCATGACCATAGTGGGGCCTGGGAGACCTGAGTGGTTGGCTTCTAGGTCAACGGCTCAAACCTGACTCTGATGGGCAATAACTGCAAGCTCTATGGCTTGTACGAGAGGCCATGATGGGAGAGCTGGGAGTCACATCCAGGCGTAAGTGTACTGCTGGGACTTGACATGCATAGAGCCTGAGGTCACACAGACCAGTGAAGCAGGAGAAAAGGGGAAAAAAGCACTCCACTGACCAAGACAATTTTTAGAAAATCTCAAAACAGCCCCATTAAGCCAACCAACAGAAACAGAAATGCTGCTTAAGGGCTACAGTTTCTGTCTGGGGCAATGTGGAAGACTTTGGAGAATAAAGATAGTTGCGGCACAACACTGAGGAGCAACAAAGGCCACAGAACTGTGCATAGAAAGATGGCGAAGATGGTTGAGTCTTACCTATATCTTACCACTACTTTTTTAAAATAAAAGAAACACATATGACTCTTTGGGTAAGTGAAAGTTTCTAAAATATAGCAATGCATAAGCTGAGTGGCAGAGCTGCAATATGGTTTGATCATCCACGAAGCTTCCAGTAACAGATTGGAGTGGGCAACTGGACACCATGTAACATCATCATTAGACATGTCAAGGTGTGCTGATATAGTTCATGTTGGGAAGACTTCTTATGTCGAAGAGATTGGAATGAAATAAGCTTATTAAGGAGCCATAAACCTACTTCATTTACTCCAAAGTTGTTGCCTGATCTATTTAATAAAAAAGTCTTTCCAATGAATGGGTTGGAATATATATGTCCCATCTATATGGAACTCAAATAGATTTTCATAGTGAATATAATGAATATAATCCAACTTTATTAATTTTTTGACATGGTTTTCTACATGTCAACTTGCTGATATATAAATGTACCAAGGTATTTTCTAAATGATAACAGCATGTTCTTAAATTTAAGGCACCTTCTCTTGTAAAGGAATGGAACTGATTTTAAATAGTACTGAGTTCAGTGTGATTATAGGGTGATGGGCTCTGAGAGAAAACATATGATTCTTTTGCTATGGGAGGAAAAAGCTACCCATGTTACCATGAAGTAAGAACCTAAAAGGAGAAGTGGAGTTGACGAAGCTTCTCCTTACCACCACCCAGGCATTGTCGCTCTCCATTTTCTGAGAGATGCCCTAGGATGAAGATGTAACAATTACTGGATCCCAGTTAATTACTTCTGGGACTTCTCTGGCCATTTCTGAGTCCCATTCTCATGTGACACTAGGCTTTCTTCTCTGTTTGAAATCGTTTTGTTTGTTTGTTTGTTTTCTTGCAAATCCAGGACAAAGATAACCCCATTAAATAGTCAAAATATCCACAAATACAACTTTCTCCAAGCATATAGAATCAGCTCTTGCACAAGCAGAGTAATTTCCATGTCTCTCTTTGCGGCAAGTGCAGGCAGAGCTCACATGACCTGCGTATTTCTCACTCAGTGCCCAGAAGGGACCTTTCCCTTCTCATTACCCAAAGCGTTCACCTTTTGGGCTGCTTCACACTAGGTCCAGGCTCCTAGCACTACTATCCCCTGGTGGGAACCCTAGACACTGCTCTTATCTCACAGCAGCACTAGGCAAAGAGCTGTACCATGTGCCTGCTGTGGGCTGACTTTCCCCAATTTCAGATAAGCACTTTCTTGTGAGATTGCGATGGAGACGTGTGGCTTTTCTATTTCAAGAAGGTAAATGGAAGGCACAGAGCATGCTCAGATTTTTAGATTACCTCCTAACAGATGGCCCAGCACTGGTTCCCTATCTACTCAATGAAACCCCCTTTAAAGAACAAACTAAATTAACTCAACTCTAAATGTTTCTGTTAGAGATTTCCTTGAGATGGAAAACTGTGCTTCTCAGGAACAAATGAACTTAAAGGGGGAAGGGGTAGACAGAGAGGGACCACTTAGGGAAACTGATGATGAAAACCTGCTCTTTTGTGAGTGTAGTTCCAGTGGATCCAGACACCATGGCAGGGACAGTATGGTTGAGGCACATAGCTCACATTTAGCAGAGCACTAAAACACTCCTGCCTCCCAGTTGTGCCCTGACTCTTTTCCATTCTCTCCTAGATGCCTCTTCTCTAATACCAATGAGAAGCAGCTCCTCCACCCCTCCCATGAGCCAAGCTCTTTGCCACATCATGGCCATCAAAGTTGCTGTTCCCACTGCCTGGGACAATCTTCCCAACTCTCTCCTTGGCTAACACTTCTGAGCTTGGATCTTGACTTAAATGGCATCCAGGAAGCTGCCTCCTTGCCTACCAGCTATTAAGGCCTCTCAGTTTTTGTTCAAACTCTTACTACTTATCTAGCCCTAACTAGTGAACATTGTATTTATTGGGCTTGGAGTGGGTATCTCTGCTTGTATACTTCTTCTTTTCTAACTAACAGAGCTATAATATAAGAGACCCTGTGTGTGGGTTCAGTGCTCTAAAGTTACTGCCTTGAAACTCTTCAAATTTTATCTGCATGTGTATGGTTTGTAAGAGAAATTCAATGACTCCATGAAGCATGCAACAGACAGTGAATATATGGTTCTGGGGCAGTCCCTCTAGGTTCTGCCCAGCTTCCTCTTCCTGCTTCTGTGGCTTATCTACAGCGTTGGTGGGACCCGAGCATGGACATGGTTGGGGTAAGACGCAGTATTTCCACTCTGTCCGGAGGACAACTCCCAGGCTGTGTATGCAAGCCTCACACTTGACTGTTGTTCGACTGGCTCCTCTTGTTATGCCAATCAACAGGTGATGGGTTTAGTCCTAGGTGTTCCCGGGCTGGGGCAGGGGAGGGGTTTGGTCTCTCTTATTCCCTCTGTTGGGGTAGGAATACTCCTAGTTTCTGTCTACATCAGCACCTGCACAGCAGCCAAAGTGGACCAATCCTTCTTGTATGAGCACACAAAGGGTTTCTCTTCAACGATTCTCCAGCTATACATTCTACTGTAAGCAAGTAAGTCAACAAAGAAGTCCTGAGGATATGGGCTTTGCTTTCCTGCTGAACGAGCCTGTAAGCCACCAGAAGGAGAAAGACTAGTTTCTGAAGCTATAGTCCCACTGAAGTGACCTTTCCAACAAAGGCCTGGTTCTTGGCAGCTCAGTAACCCCAGACTCTCCTGTCTGCCTTCTGGAGTAAGGAATGTAGGCCAGGCTACTGCTCCCAACACCCTTGAACTTCAAAGGAATTTTAGCAACTCAGTCCAGTTTGATTCCAAAGAAAACAGCATTCAATGGGCTCCCTGGCCACAAGTAAGCCCAGGCAGCACAGCCCTGCAGTACACACAGCCTCTCTTTCCTGCCCATCATATGCATGCTGAAATGACACCAGGACCCAGCATGAACCTGCCAGGCAAACACTCCAGGTTCAGGGGCAGTTCAGCTCTCTCCAGGAAAGCTCAGGGATGTGGCTGTGATTCCCAGCTGCCCCATTTAACTCAGTTCACAAGTGTGGCCCTCTGGCCTCCTGGCAGGCACGCTGCAAGAACTCCTGTACCATGCAGCCTCCCGCTCATGTTACAAGACTCATGTTTTACAGCACGATTCTCTCTGGGGTACTTAGGAGGAATTCGTGCAGTCCATGCCATTTGTAACTGGGGGAACTGAACTCAGGTTAGCCTATAAAGTACTCAGTGGTTCGCTGGGGGCCGTTTCCCACTCTCCTCACACCACATATGTCCAGGAGGGGAATCTTGGTGTCTAGATGCTCTCTGTTGCACGACTAGGTTCTAGGTGGATTCTACCGGCAACAGATTTGCTTTTTATATCCCATTCAATAGGACCCATAATCGCACTGCCAGCTGGAGTCCACATTCTAGCTCCGGGAGAGATTTTCAACTGTGAGTACAGCATCATGGGAGGTAAGAACTGACTCAGGTCAAGAAGCTTCACGGTCACTGGGACGAATATGGGACCTCATACAGCAGGTGCCTGATCATACCAGAGACCCAGAATTCCAGGCACAATTGCTCAGGATGCCTTGCACTCCAACAGCAAACCAGGAATTTGTCCATCCAATCTGTGCCTCTCCAGACCCCTTCTTCCAAAAGACAACCATACAAAGCAGTAAAGAGAGCTAGCATGCTGGTTCTGGGGACTGGGTGTATACTCATTTCGACCCCCAGAGTCAGTCCTCTTGTGAACTTTTTCACTCCCCCACCCTACCCACCAGCTCCAAGGGACTTACTTGTAAAATGTCTAAATTTCTTCATAACATCAAATAAGCAGATTAGTAAACAGAAACATTCAGATTTTGGTCTTCTTTTGCAAACAGATGCACAATGGCTGTTTGCTCATTAATACAACAGCTAACTAGCCCTGAGTCCTGGCTTATGTTCATTCCTCACATTGTCACGATTAACACTCATACTTGGGACTGTCCTCTGTGATTTTAAGAAGCATTTAGGTTTATGACTTTGGTTCCTCATCTGTCCAGAAAAGTGTAGGATTGGCAGATTACCCAAAGCTAAGTGGGGGACTTTCACCCAGTGCCTGCAAGCACAGAGCTATTGTCAGTGACCAAAGGCTGCAGAGGTATTTCAGTTAAATCCTCCTCTTTATAGGAACTTGGAGAGAGGCACACAGAGGAGAGGAATACTTAGCAGGAGAGGTCCAGATGCTTTGATGCCTGAGCAGACAAGCCTACTGGCCTTCCAGAGCCCTTAAGGATGAGAATGTACAAGGTTAAACTGTAAGGTTTTCAGCTCTTTCCCTCTTAAACTGTGTAGACTTATTTCTCATGGGAAATGTGACACCGAATGAAATCGAACAGAGTGGAAGGAGGGAGGCCAGACCTAGGGGGCTCCCAAGAGAACACACGGTTCTCTGAAGTTCAGGCTGAGCATTCCCAGCCCCAGGGAAGGCTGAGCTCTCTCCATACTCTATCTTGTTTCCGACAGCTTCATGAAAGGGGGATGGCACATATGCCATGGTTACAAAAGAGTTTCTTGGTGTCACACTGAAGAAAGTAACTAGGGAGAGAGTGATAATACCCATGGCCTCATATTCAAGGAGTGTGTGATCCTAAAATGGTAACGTGGGGTGAAGCAGTAGCTCTAAGTGTGGGTGAGCTAGCACTCTAGCAGATGAGAAGGGACAGGGAGGCGGGTTTGTCCACTTGTTCGTGAACACACGTACACCAGAGAAGGTGACATGTTGGCAAATCCTTACGCTGTAACGGGATCACCTCTCATTTCTGTCTGACCCATACCCAGTCAAGCCAATAGCTCCTCACATCATTTTCCCTGGGAACCTATCCTATTGCTCTCTCTCCACGTGGTTTAGCTGAAGCTGAGTCCATCATCCATTGGTATGAGCTTTAATGACAAGCTTACACCTCATCACCAGAGGCCTGGCTAATCAGATTGTCACAGACCTTTGGTGCTAGTGACTGGCTTAGTAATGGCACATGACCTAAACTGAAGCAATGGGTGTGATCTGTAAAACTGCTGTTTGAATTCACCAGTGAGGTTGCTGAGCCAATAGGATTGATCAGTGAAGTGTCAGAGGTTACTTTTAGTGGGTTATGGGAAGAAGTACTCCCCACATCATGAAGCCACCAGAGATGATCAAAGTTAAGGCATGTAAAGAGACCAGTGATCAATGACAAGGTCTAAATGTCTAGATCTAACTGAACCTAAAGTGGGATACCTTGAATCTTTCCATGGCTCAAATCAGTGACTGGGGTTGTGACATACATTTCAGACCAGCTTATTCTTTCGTCACTGGCCACCTCTACATTTAGCAGTTTATTACTACAACTACTAAAATTATTACTAAGTAATTTATTATTTAAATAATATATTATTATGTATAATGTTATTTATGATATATTATCTTTAATATATCATCATTATTAATTTATTATAAGTCATTTATTATTATAAGTCATTTATTATGACAAACCACTAAAAATTATTTCTAAAATCAGAGAACTAAAAGGCAGAAGGCTGCTTCATTATCTCTGTGTTAGGGGCTATAGCTCTTTAACCTCATTCGTTAGAAAAGTAATTTTGGCCAGATGTTCACATCTAGCTACTATTCCTTGAAATAACACTTTTTTCTTGGTTGTCTGAAGATCAAAGCTGGTGAACAGGTCTGGTGAATTTATACCCTGCTGCTCCAGGGAAGGTGTGTGACTAGTAAGATCTATGTCTGTCTCATGAAAGGTCATTTGCTGTCAGCCAAAACACCATAAAGGAACTCAAATATCTCATACAGCATTTATGAAGGGAAATGTCTAAACCCTTACAACAAAAAGGGCTTCATGATGCTTCGCATGGATTGTTTGTATTAAAATATATCTAATAGATGTTTATTACATTTTGTGTATGTTCTAGATTTATTATATTAAAGAGATGTTGATTAAGATCTAATGCTTTATTTTGTTTCCTTAAGAGTCTTAATTTACTTCACAGGTTTTAATCTACTCATGGTCTTCTCTTCTGTATTATTTTAGAAGATACTTAGATTGTCCCATTCATTTAAATTAGTTCTGTGCTCTGTACACTGGCAAGACTGCATCTAGAGAACTCTCTCTTCTCTCTCTCTCTCTCTCTCTCTCTCTCTCTCTCTCTCTCTCTCTCTCACACACACACACACACACATACACACACACATGTACACGTCAAAACACATACATATAAATCAAGTACTTCTAATGGGCTGGTTTATATTAAAGTTAATCTATTTATAGTGTGTGTCTGTATGTGTATGACTGTATGCGAGTGTGCATGTGAGCCAGCATGCTCACACTTCACTTTTTATGTTTATAAAACACACAATAAATGTAAACAATTGCACATACAAGGTGCATATAGTACAAAAGACAATAAACCTCTGTGCTCTCTACCCAAAATAAGAATGCCTACTGAGGGTTCTAGCCAAATTTCTCCATGTGCCTTCACATGGGGATTTGCTATTCTGACCTTATGTTCACCCTTTTAAAAACCCCTAACATTTTATTACAAAAAACTTCTGGCACACACAAAGTTATAGAGAATGGCTTTATGAACTCTGCACATGGTCATTGCATTCTTCTGTCATCCTGCCTTGTCTACCACCTGACCTTGACCCCATTTCTTTTTATTTCTTGGAGTATTTTAAGACAAGTACCAGAGGCCATTTTGCTTCTTACCATATCTTTGAGTATGGGAGAATAAAATAAATAACTCCTAAGACTTTGTTACGCAACACGATTCCTAACTCCTTAGTTTCACCCAATGCCTGCCCATGTTCAGACTTCCTCAAAGAATTCTAATGCTCTCCATGGTCAGTAAAAGGTGAGGTGAACAAGTCAGGATACAAACTAGTAAACAAATCAAACACTGTATTATTCTAAAAAGATTTTACTTAATGCTTTCCTGAACAGCCAATCTTCCCCTCAAATAATATGCAACAGTGAAATTTTACTATGTAATCAATACCTTGCTGAACATTCTCAGCTCTTAATACTCAAAGAAGTCCACAGGGCACACAGTCCCCTTGCACCGCACATGCAGCCACCACAGTGTCCAGCTGAATCATTAAGGGACGGGGATGGCAATTGGTAGGATTTATAAATTCCCAAGTGTACGGACGCGGTCCACAGATGAACTAAATGACAGGACTGCAGGGCTACGACATGACTAATAGACACGCTGGGCCTTATTTTCTAAGCTTAAAAATAATTGGGTAAATACTCCACAGTGGCTGGGTTTGGGACTTGTTTATTTTGCTTTTTGTAAGAAAGCATATGATTAATTTAAACACAGCCACCCAGGGACATTTGCTTCCTTGTTCCATTTGCTTTGTAGACCAAGGAAAGAAAATACCAGTGTTTGTAGAACTGGGCACACATGCATTTGACAGGCAGATTGTTGGGCTAATGCAGGGACAAAAGGCTTCTGTGGGGGTTGGCTCTCCTTTTCTCCGCATAGTTATCAATAACGAGGGAAAATAGGGAAATTCATCTTCAAGTTGCACAATCATAATCTTTTATTTTAATCCTTTTGTAATTTTTGGTACTTTGTTTAGAAAAGCCAATGCCTCATTACAGCTGAAAGTATAGGTATGCCTCGACTTAAAACAAAACAAAAAAGAACATGAAAGGCACAAAATGAAAGGACGGGGACAGGGAGGATGGCTCAGTGGGTAGAGTGCTTGTGGCACATACATGAGGACCCGAGTCTGGATCCCCAGCAGCCCTGTAAAAGCTAGGCACAGTGGTGCATGTCTGTCGCCCCAGTGCTGGTGGTACAAAGACAACATCCTAGGGGCTTGCTGCCAGCTAGACCAGGTGAAATGGCAGATTCTGGGTGCAGTGGGAGACCCTATCTCAAAAAACACAGGGAAGGCAAATGAGCAAAACAGCCTATGATGACCTCTGGAATCCACATGTGCTCACTGGTCACGCGTACCTGCACACCCATGTGCATATATCACACCTACACATACACATAAACACACACAGTTTAATGGTGATTATTGACATTACAAAATTATTTGGGTGGTTGAAGGTAAAGCTCAATAGTCAAGCCTATGTGGAGCATGTGAGGTATGTTATTATAGAAAACTTCAACATACAATGTAGGAATAAGACAGTGCAACCCCATGTACCCATCAGCCATCCTAAAACATTTTTAACTCTGCTAATCTTTTTCAAGTATATCTTAATTTTATAGATACCATAGAGGAATCTATTGGCCTCTGTGAATATTTTACGAACATAAGAAGGCAAGCAAATGCTAGAATAGACACAGCTAATTGTCTCTCACATTGCTGAGTGCCCTGTGGATCCACACCACAACATCCCTGCCCTACCTGGTGGCTCACACCTGCCAGCACTTGGAAGCCTGAAGAAGGACGATCAGGAGTTTTAGGCCAACCTAAGCTGTATAAGCAGGTTGAGCCCAGCCAGGGATACATGAACCTCTGGCTAAAACAAAGAACAACTACACACACACACACACACACACACACACACACACACACACACACACACACACACGAACGTTTTTCTTCATTCTCCCTCAGGGGAAAAAGGATTTTGGTGTGATGGCCTGAATATGGAGAGAAACCAGCTTGGCCGACATCTGAGCATGTGGAGGTCGCTATCCCCTCTTCTCATGAAGATCTTTTACTTCTGAAGCTTTCCTCACAGAAGTAACACTTGGGGCGTTATGTGGTTGCTGAGGCTCATGCCCAGTGTATAATGCCTGCTACACCCACCTCTCTTCTCTGGTCCTCTCACACCACTATTTCTTTAGGGCCTTTCCACAGGAGCCCCATTCGTATCCTGAGTAATCTGAGAAGAGACTCCCTCCACACAAGGAGGGATGTTCATCGCTCACTCTTGTGAGAGTAGGTACTGTGGTAGCACCCAGACTCCCACTGTCACTCATCTATCCCAAACAATTACAAGCTGCCAATGCTGATTTCACTCCAGAGTGAACACACACAACTAAGCATCTCCAAAACAGAACAGCAAATATAAGCTCGCCTAACTGGCACATACGAACTACGTGCTATTCATTTCACTATTATCCAACTCCATCTTTGGCACCAAGCAATCCACTCAAGACCTTTCTATTCAACACCTACAGGTAGGGCTCAGCAGCAGTTGTATGAGTCACTGCTTGGCCTTCATGCTGTTCTCTGAGGTAAAATTGGAGAGGAACATCCCAGTGTGAGAAGAAGCCACACTGTTATTCATAAGATGAAACTAGGGTATTCCCAGGGCCAGTGACACCACATGAAAGAGGTTAGTGACCACAGGCCCTGTTCTTAGGCTTAGTGGTATCCCTCAGCAACTGACCAACAGCAAGGCTCCTCCTGGCCATCATTTAACAGACACGAGACACAGTTTCCAGTGTGGTACAAATATACATTATAGAATAAGACCAACTAATCTTGGCCTCGTTGACTTTGGTTTGGGATCTATACAGTGTGATGAAGGATTACCCATGGCCTCGTCTGGACTCTCCAATGCTCAGTCTGGTTCTAGATGATGCTGGGAACTCACATGGCCACCAGCAACTGTTTTCACACACAGAGGATGAACCGTGGCTATTCAGCTCTGCCCTGGCTATTCAAACCAACTCATCATCAGAAAAATTACAGAACTCCAGCACAAACCTCTGAGGTAAATTCTCTCAGTACAAAAACTGTACAGATTGCTGATTTTCTAGAAAGATCCTCATTCGAAAATTATCCCATTCCCTAGATGGTAAGTAAGAAACTGGTGTGACACCAGTTCTTTTAACACGTCCAAAGCCTGGAGTGGTGAGGTGTGGTCTTGCTACTCACTGGCTGTGTCTATGTGGAAAGTTACCTCGTCTCTTGTGAACAATTTTCTGGGTTCTAAATGTCATTCTCTGCCTTGTGTGGTTGTGATGGCTGTTAATACACACACACTCTGTGCCTAGACCAGGACCAGCTACACAGGAAGGATAGTGGATGACAGCTAACTACGATGATGTGTCTGTCTTCCACAACAAGAGGTTTCTGTTACTACCTGGAAAACCCAATCATCAAAAGAAAGGGGGTCACAAGGGCATCAGGGAAGCTCTTATCTCAAAAAAAAAACAATCATGGCTGTTATTAAGATTGAACTTGGCCTTCTTTCTGATATCTTTCCTGGTGAGATGTGTCACATTTCATTCTGGGCTCCAAAGTAAATTATCAAATTAACCACTAAGGCTCTAGTCTATGCCAGTGCCCTGATCTGAGTAATCTCCTTAAAACACAGTCCCAGCACTGACACATAGCCCAGGCTCTCTCTCTCTCTCTCTCTCTCTCTCTCTCTCTCTCTCTCTCTCTCTCTCTCTCTCTCTGTCTGTCTCTGTCTCTCTCTCTCTGTCTTCTCACACACACACAAACACACACACACACACACACACACACACACACACACACACACACACACACACACACGGCCTTGGACCCAATGCACAGCCCCAGCATTGACATACAGCCCTGGCCTTGAGGCACAGCTCAGGCATTAAAACATAGTCTCAGCTTGCTGTGACCAACAGAACAGAGTGGCTCCTTGTTGCAGATTGGATGAAGAGCGAAATCCTGGACCTTTCACAGGACGTCTTTCTAGCTTGGCCACCCTCCAGTTCCAACCTCTACCTAGGGCAACCCTTTTAAACCACTTACAAAACCTTCCAGGCAATTTCAACGTTTGCCCAAGACTTCTAAAGACAGCTCCGTTTCTCTGAACTCCTTCTAAAGCTTTCATGTCTTCTCAAAGTCTAAGACACCCACTGCTGTCTGTGAACCGACTCAGTGATGACCCTGCAGATTTTGAACAAGAGCATAGTTTGTTTTCTTGTTTATTCTGATCAGGTCTTGCCCCAACTATGCAAGTCTTGCTTAATATGACACACCTTTAGTTCTCAAAATCAAACACAGGACTGTAGATTCTTCTTGTAAGTCACTTTCTCCTCTTTTTTTTTCTTACCAAAGTCCAGATAGACAGTCCAGACATAGCTAAAATCTTTCAAACTCCAAGGACAAGTTATCGTCGTTAGCTCCTGCTGAGATTTGGCTATGGCTCCATGAAGCTAATTAGAGCTGTAAATATAAACATCCAACTACAGCTGCCTTGGTTTGCTTTGGGGCTGTTAATGACAACCAACTTCTGCACTTGATGTCCATTTCCAATGGAAACCATGCCAACTCTCTGCCTGAGCTGTTGGGCATCTACCCAAGTTCCTTATCCTGTCAAGTGGGACATGAGCTTTAGTGTGATACCCTCCACTCGGGAGTCCATCTACTCTGTATGAACCCATTCTTGTTGTATATTCAAAGGTCCTGGAGAATCTTTTCCCTGACCAGGGCACACTATCTTGCCTCCAGCTTTCCCTCCATCTCTATGGTGGCTGCTACATTACCCTTGGTAATGTATCTAGTTGGTGATTGTATCTAGTCCATGACTGTATCTAGCTGGGATACTTAGAGGTTCCAGGGACTCTGATGGGCACCAAATGCAGGGATGCTAAAGTCCTTTATACAAAATGGTACAATATTTGAATGTAACTTATGTATATCTTCCAGTGCCCTTTAAAATGTTTCTAGGGTACTATATAAGCACTTGATAAAAATATAAATACTATGCTAATATGTCAACAGTTGCAATGTTGAAAGAGTGATGCCAAGAAACATGCCAGTATGTTAGCAATATAGATTGAACTGGTGTGTATGGTGTGTGTGTGTGTGTGTAATATAGGTTGGCTGAATCCGGGGACACCGAACCCATAGACAAGAAGGACTAAAGGTACTCACTCCCTCCCTGGATTTTCCGTCTTTTCCTTTTCTGATCTCTGACTTTCACATCATATCCTACGATGTAAAAGCATGAACACCATTAGAAAGAGAAGTGGATATGACACTGTGCTCTCAAGGGGAACAGCTCAGGGACAGAGTGCTTGCCGAGCACGCACAAGAACATGGGTGAGATTGCCAGTGCTATAGCAACAGCAGCAGCAAATCAAAACAAAAACTCTCCACCATGGGCCTGACAGAACACTATAATAAATTTGGCCCCTTGACTCCACCTTTGGTATGAATACAGTTCGTGATAACTGCCATTTAAATGTTACCACCCGCCACCCAACGATGAAGCTCCTTAAGCTGTCTCCAGCAAGCAGACTACCTGAGGCACTTTCCTTAGAGCCGTGTTATTTAGAAAGACACACACCACGGCAAGCAATAAGAGAAAACACATACGCGGGCACAAGAGCCTTGGGTTAGCTGGTGTACAGAGAACCAATGATGAAGATGCCTGTGACCTCAAATCACGTGTAAAACCTTTCTCTGAAGTGATCATTATGTTTCCAGTCAAAATTACAGTGTGGCTGCAGCCAGAATAACACCTTTTCATAATAAAAGAAGCCTCCATAATGATGTCCTTTAGTGTCTAAATATATGGCTTCTCTTTAGGAGGGAACTAACAAAGGGGCCTGTCCAGTGACACTTTGTTCCCCATAAATTAAAGCTAGAAACAACCGAATGTCCCTTCGGTAGTCATTATTACTTTTACTTAGAATTCATCTTCCTGAAGTTTGACTGTGAATCTCTCCCTCTCTGTTTCTCTATCCCTTTGCCTGTCTTTCTCTGTTTCTGTCTCTCCTTTGTATGTGCATCCGTGTGTGCACACGCGTGCACGGTGTGTTTGCGTGTGTGTGTGTTTGTGTGTGTTTGTGTGTGTGTGTGTTTGCGTGTGTGTGTGTTTGCGTGTGTGTGTGTTTGCGTGTGTGTGTGTTTGCGTGTGTGTTTGCGTGTGTGTGTTTGCGTGTGTGTGTGTTTGCGTGCGTGTGTTTGCGTGCGTGTGTTTGCGTGTGTGTGTTTGCGTGTGTGCGTGTGTGTGTGCGTGTGTGTGTGCGTGTGTGTTTGCGTGTGTGTTTGCGCGCGCGTGTGTGTGTGTGTGTGTGTGTGTGTGTGTGTGTGTGTGTGTGTGTGTGTACAGGCTAGGCTAGAGGAGGCTTTGGGGCACCCTGCTTTAACACTCTGCCTTACTCTTTTGAGGCAGAGTGTTCCACCGAACCTGGTGGTGGTCTGACTGCCAGCAAGTCCTGCAATTGTTCTGTAGTAATGGTGGAGTTACAGGCACACAGAGCAACACATGCCTCACTTCCCCCGCAAGGCTCTGGGGATTTGAAATCACGTCCTAATGCCTGTGTGACAAGCATTCTTACCTGCTGTGCTGTGTTGCTAGTTCTAGAACTTTCTGACAGATAAGACACAGTTTCTAAGTGACATGTTTATGTCCTGAACTTTGTGCCAGGAAATCAGGCAAGGGCCAGAGATGACACATTTTTGCTGTATGACCACAGAACAGACACCTTGGTCAAGGGTCATGATCAGTTTCTTGGGCCAGGAATCCTTGAAGATCCACACTGCCTTGAAGCCTATCTCTTTCGGAAAGGAATTATGAAAACATGTGGTATCACAGTGCCACCTTCTGGCAAAACTGTGCCAATGTATTTTTTTTTTAAATCCCAGTAGAGGACGTGGATTTCAGCACTGAAATAGGAGGAAGAGGAGATTCTTTTTGTTTTGTTTTGTTTTGTTTTTTGTTTGTTTGTTTTAAATGCTGGAATGCTACCCAGGAGTTTTATTTTATTTTTTTTAATTTTATTTTCCAGTTTAAATTTAGATAAGAATCAAGGTTGCTTCACAAGTCAGTTCCAGGTCCTGCACAGGTTGAAAAGCGAGGCTGCTTTTCTTCATTTCTAGGGCTGGGTAGATAACTATCCATCTCCAGTTGAAAAACGTTACACGAACAGTTGGAAGCTTGGTTGTTTTAAACAGCCATTTTATCTGCGTGTCTGCCTGCTTTTCTGAGTTCTAAAGTTGAGCCACCTATTAGGAACAATCACCATGAAGAACACTGCTCACCAAAGAATGCCAAAAGAAACCAACCACTCTTAGACATTTGAGTTTCCTTTACAAGCAAATCTAGACTTGATTTAGTGGCTTCTTAGAGTTATTGTTTTTTCCCCCCCTGCTGGGTGTCATCTTTACAAGCAAATGCATAAGTGGTTCTCTGTTTACCACAAGCTTCCCTAGAAGCTTATAAATCTGGTGGGAGTGGCGTTTACAAGTGATGGGAGGGTTAACCATGTGAGAAACATACCCAAAGTCTAGCATTACACATGCATAATTCTTTATATCTAAAACCTCAAGGAAGAAAGATTTTATTCTTTTTTTTTTTTTTTTGGTTTTTACGAGACAGGGTTTCTCTGTATTGTTTCGGAGGCTATCGGTCCAGCCCAGCCTCGAACTCACAGAGATCCGCCTGCCTCTGCCTCCCGAGTGCTGGGATTAAAGGCGTGCACCACCACCGCCCGGCAAGATTTTATTCTTTAAATAACAGGTTTCTAAAGAATCAAGGTCTCTTCATTTTCCATCAGTCCTTTATCTATAATGCTTTTTTCAAAATATTATCGCTTTTGACATCCATGACATCTCAGCTGGTGAATAATTCCCCCTTTTTGTTTAGAATGGTAGTTTATTATTACTATATTATTATTATAGAGATCACCTAAGGTGAGGTCCCACCACTTTGCAAAGTACTAAATGACAAAACACAAGCACATTTCTAAAAATATAACAGTTTATTGTGTCTGAGGTCAGCTGTCTTGGGACCACCACTGACATATCTTGAGAATCTTGGTAAAGGCTTTGAACTTCTTTGGGACAGAAAATCATCTCGGGTTGAAATAAAAACTCTACAATTAGGGCTTTTATCCAAAATCTGTCCAAGGATCCAGTTCTGTGCTCTAACACACAGGCTAGAAAGTAGGAGAGAGCTGGGAGAGAATGTGAACAGATGTGTTTTTGTATTGTGTACATCTGCCTCTGAGATACAAGCCAGTGAGACAGAAAGCCCGGACATGTGGCTTCTTTTCCAGAGCAGAGGTGAGGATGCAGAGGCTGGTGTTAGGTGTGTGTGAGATGGGCAGCTTTTCATGCCTTCAGCTTCTGCATACATGGGAATGAGTATCTCACTGCTGGTTGTCTATGTGTGTCTATATCTCCTGGGTGCATCATTTTTCTTCCCACCACATTTCAGTCGGACCCTCCATAACAGTGGTTCTCAGTCTTCCTAATTCTGTGATCCCTTAATACATCTCTTCATGTTGTGGTGATCCTTCCCCAACCATAACTAATTTTACTACTGTCCCCAATTGTAATGTAAATGTCTGTATTTTCTGATGGCCTTGGGTGACCCCTGTGAAAGGGTCATTTGACCCCTAAAGGGGTCACGACCCACGGGTTGAGAATGCTGCTCTATAAAAAGGGACGCTGGTAGTACAGAACACACAGTTATTTAGCAACTGTGTGGTGCACGTGGTAAAAGAACTCGCATTAAAATTTACACGTGATTTAATTAGTTGATAACGGGTCGTTAATTGAATGGCTTAGGAAAGGAATCATGTTTTCTTGGACACATAAAGGCTCCATTCAGGAAGAAAAGATTTGTTTTTACTTGGCCCTTCTCAGCTAGCAGAGCCACCTGTGCAAATACAGGGCTTCGGCCTGATGACAAGTGGGGTTTTATGGTACCAGGAAGATTTCCATCTCCATGACAACCTTTTTGGTTCCCAACAGGGACTGTTATGTTTCTGGAGTCAACATCTCCACCAAGGCAGCAGACTGCATTAGGGCCTGCCATGCATCTCTGCAGTCATTCCTGGACAACCATTATTAACAGGCACTTCTCTGCCAAGCCGCTGCTGGGCAGCAACTACTGATCTGACGTGTTTTTGCAGCAACTTCGTCTTCTGGGTGATGATGCATTTTCTAGAAGTGAAGTAAGGCTTTGTTTGACTCAACTTCCTGCACTACCCACTTTTCTCATCTCCAAAATATACCACATATGCAGAGGGGGTGGAGGGTGGTTTCTGGGGATGGAGCCCAGGTTAAGGCTCTGCACATGCTAGGCAAGCATCCATGGATGAGCAACACACAGCCTCAATCTTATAATATCTTCTCCCTCCTCCCCCAACAGGGTTTCTCTGTGTGGCCCTGGCTGTCCTGGAACATGCTCTGTAGACCAGGCTGGCCATGAACTCAGAAAGATCCGACTGCCTCTGCCTCTAGAGTGCTGGGATTAAAGGTGTGCACCACCACCACCTGGCTGCCATCTTCTTTTTACGTCAAAGTCTGAGGCCCACTTAAGTCACTAGGTTTTACATAAAAATCATAACTTGTAGTGATTTCACTTAAGTAGGTGCAGGTAATATAATGATAATACTAATTAATACAACTTATTGATACAGAGCTTGGTTCCATAAAAGCCCCCCCCCCCGGAAAATCCCTCAAAATAAGTTTTAAGAAACACAGCAATCATATTCTTAAATTAATATGGTTGTGATAGGGAAAATAGTTTTTGCAGTAATGGCTTCTGGCTCTTTGTAAATGATATTTCATCAAGGTTTTGATTTATGGCCAAATCCCATTTGTCCTCTAAGACAGTGTGACACCTGAGGGCAGAGACTCAGGATTTAAGAGTAGAGGATTGCTGAGCTGAAGGCAAAGATTTTGTTCTTTTAATTAAGAAATAAGTTATCATTCTATACACGCATGCCACTTTATGTAGCTCGCTCCCATGAATAATGGTATCAAAAACACCCCTCTGAAGAACCCTTCACACACACTCCAGTCTTTAGGCCTGAATTACAGGGTCCAAGGTGTAGGGCTGTGCTCAGAACCAAAACTCTCAAGACTCCATCATAACAATTTCTTTACCATATCAAGTTTCTTGCTATTTTTAAGGGCACTGGACCACAATATATGAGCGAGAAATAACAACATAAAAAGCACCTCTTTCTTAATAAAAAATTATAGAACACCAGTGAATTAAATTAGGGAAGAAATCTGACAAACTGGCCCCAAGGCTCCAACTCAGGATTGCCAAACTGCATACCTTGTGAAACATACTCTAAAAACTTATCAAATCATACCACTGAATAACGTAATAAAAGTTACTTTTATCCTGTGATGCTTATTTGGTACCGGAGGGTCATATGTTTTCAAGTTATTAAAGGTTGTAAGTGGTTTCCATGTCATTTTGAAAACTTGGGCGTAGAGACAGTATGACGTGAAATGAACTGCAGTTCAACACTGAGGGAATAAAAGAAGCTGCAGTGAATTAAGATGCCTACCAATCCCCAGCTGACTCCCCCACCCAATCTCTCCCTGAGGAATGACCAGCTCTCAGCTTATTGGACCCACTTAACACCCTCTCAACACCTCCCAGCCATTTGACACCATCTAGCTGGTAAATATCCTCATTTATATGTGACACACACTCACCCCAAGACCACCTCAATTGACACGGTCATAGACTATGGGCTTGTGGTGCCAGCAGATAGAGAAAAGAGGAGGAAGGTGATGGCATCCTCTGTGGCCCCCATTCATGAGAAGGTACCCATATCTCCACTGAGATAACATATTCAAGGTGACATTAGGACAATCTTAAAGTCAAACAGCAGCGCTGGCAGAGCACAGGCATTATAAGGAGCAGTGTGTGTCCCCAGGCTCTAGACACCCACAACTCTAAGAACAAGGGGTGGGTGCTGGGTGTGGTGAAGGTCTTCCCCGTGTCTGCACATGTTCGGAGATGGAAAGACAGCCAGCCCTATGTTGTACCAAGTCATCTTGTTTCCTCCCCTCTTCCCTTTCTTCCTTTTAGAGACAGGGTCTCGTGTAGCCCTGGCTGGTCTTGAACTCCCTACACAGTTGAAGATGACCTTGAACTTATGACCATGCTTTACATTGTGCTAGGGATCGGGGCTAGGGTTTCGTGTATGCTAAACAAACAAGCTCCCGAATGAGCTACAGCCACAGGCATGAGAAGCTCTGTGAATGATGGAGAAGCCCTCATGGATGAATTACCTCTACAGGTCCCAAATGCTTAACACAATGACCTTGGCAATATTTGAATTTTAGAGGCAATACATGCAAGCCACCACAAAGGCAGTGTTCATGGTACCTCTAGGTTCCAGGCTAACACAGTCAAACTTATTATGCATGTCTTTGATGTGCAGGTCAAGGAACAGGAAATGTTACTGTTATCTGACCATGTAATTTTTGATTTTCCTTCCTTCTACCTCAGAAAAAGTAAATTATACACTGAGAATAAAAGTCTATAGCAAAAACAAAAGGGGTGATATCCAGCATGAAAAACAGCTTTTCTAAATACATTTCCAAAACTAAACAGGAGGAAGTCACCAGCCCACACACAGGACAGGCAACATGTGTCCCACCGGAGAAGAAACACAACTGACTGCTGTGACATGAAGCATTGGCTGAGTCCACTAAGGTACCAACAGTCAACAGTTAAATAGCAACACCTTGCTCCCTTGCCTCTGGGCCCACATGAAACAGTCCAGGGCCAAATTTCTTCAACAGGGGCATGGAGGCCTTTACTCTTCTGGGATGATGTCATAGTAATGGCGTAAGGATTCTGGGTGTTTCCTTCAAACTCGTTGTTTAAGGAAAATGCACAACATGGAAGAAAGGACTTACCCAATCTCCAGGGCAGCTCTGTGCCTCACAATAGCAACAGGTAAGGGATCTACCATAGAGGCCCATGAATACTGTGCAGCCATTACAAACTCACAGGCCCAAACCCACCTGGACAAAAGATATGGTTCACGGTTTACGGTATGCTGGTAAGCACACACGGGCTGCAGGTAGGCCTTTTCTGTTCTGCGCCATGTGTGCAAGCATGCAAGCATCCCCTTTCACCCTCACCATTTAACACATGCCCCTTGTAACACACATGTAAGATACACACTGAAGTAATGGGCTATTTTTTCTTCTGCCTCATGAGATGTTTCTCACTGTGAGGTTTTGATGTTTTGTTTTGTTTTTTTAAACGAACTGTACATGTCAGTAACGTGGGGGAAGTTACAGAGTTTTACCACGGCAGATCTAATTAGAATCAGTCAGAGGAGACATCACTGCTGGCAGCTGGACACTTGGCAAAGAAGACATGGGTTGATATGAAGCCCAAGTCAGTCTCTGAGTGCCAATGGTGAGGAAGGCTGCTTTGACACGTTCCAAGTCAGACTCTGCACTGAGACGTGGCCCCTGACCTCCCCCTCCCTCTCCAACATAAAATCTCCTTCCACACAGGCTGGACACCCCTGCTCAGCGGTCCTGCCCGCCCCAGAACCCATCCACCATGTTGCTGTGGATCAGAAACAAGGCACTGGCCCAAGTAATTTCCTGGGAAGGCATTCCTTACTCCGATCCCGGGCTGGGCACATTGAGCCAATCTTGCATCAGTCTCCAAAAATCTGGGGATTTGGCTTAGCTGTAGTCAGTTTTCCTAGTGTGCACAAACCTCTGAATCCTATTCTCAGCACTGCCTAAACGGGTATGGTGGTACATGCCTGTAATCCCAGCACTCTGAACATAGTAGAGGTGGGAGAACTCAAGGTTATCCTTCGCTGTATGGTGGTACATGCCTGTAATCCCAGCACTCAGAACATAGTAGAGGTGGGAGAACTCAAGGTTATCCTTCGCTGTATGGTGGTACATGCCTGTAATCCCAGCACTCAGAACATAGTAGAGGTGGGAGAACTCAAGGTTATCCTTCGCTGTATGGTGGTACATGCCTGTAATCCCAGCACTCAGAACATAGTAGAGGTGGGAGAACTCAAGGTTATCCTTCGCTGTAAAGTGAGTTCAAGACCGGGTTACAGGAGACCCTGTCTCAAAACAAAACAAAACAAAATCTGGTGACAGGAATGAGTTTTAAAAAGGCAAATGAAATTGCACAAAAAAGCCAGTCCATGTTTTTCCACACAGTATCCTGTCACATGGCAGCTAGTTCCACCCTGGAGAGAGGCAATAAATAGGCTGGTGTAGTTCCCGTTGGGAACAGCCATGCCATTCCCTTTGTATGGGCCAGAGGGGCCACTAGGGGGCGATCTAGGAATGGGCGGATTTTCTATCCTTAGACTAGCCAACAAGCCTCTAATTCTCAAACTTGTCACCTAAAGGTACTAGTCCCCACACAGGCACTCCTTTAATCTGAATTATGATTACAAATACTCTTTCTTTTTTTTTTTAAACTTCTCTGTGAATGCAGTCAGAAAGGGCTTTCTGTTACACACTTAGTGAAGTGGGAAGACATGACAGTTAAAACTGAGAAGTTGGAAAATTGTTTTTTTCTACCCTGTCTACTTCCCTAGTCAGAACCAAGGACCCTTTTTTCAAAACAGGGGTGAGCCAGCAGGGGTGGGTTGGGGGACTGGGGGGAAGAAAGGAAAATAAACCACTGGCGAATGAGCAGCTTGTGTCCCTTTGAGGTTTTATTTACATATTATGACTGTGGTTTTAAACAGACCTAGAAGTTTCTACAAAACGAGTCACTACCCCCCCCCCTCCAATCTGTCCCCCATCCCTGCCTTGTCTCACTAGTTATCTGGAAGCTTTTCATGGCCATTAGCCCCTCACTGCCCAGCGGGGGCCTTGCTAGGAAACTTAGCTCTCAGAAGCTGTCTGTCCCAAAGCTTTTTTGGAAGGAGGATTGATATCAATAACAATTTCTAAAATGCACAGGCTTACTCGGTTGTTTACATTCCTTTTGTTTGACTCTTCCTTTCTTATTTTCCAAGCCCCATAGAGGAATCGGCTGTCCTCCCTGGTCACACTGGGAATCAAGCATCCTAGACTTGCTGTGATCTCAGAACAGCACAGTGCCTGAACATCTTCTAGGCGACAGGCACCAGGAAGGTGCTACAGGACATTCCACAGACAATTGTGATCACAGCCCTGGTGAGACCAGGGAGTGGTCTTCTGCTTTCTGTTGGCCTCTGAAGGTCTCCACTGTTGTGAATGAAGTCATGATGTCATACTGCCTGCCTCAATCTCCTTCCTTCCTTCCTCATCTAGGAAACCAAGCTACTCAACTGGATAGCCGGTGGGGGCTTTTGGGTTTTAGGGCTCAGGGCAGACCTGTGCAGAACACCAACTCACTGATAAGCTTCTCTGCAGGGAGCAGCAAGGGCACAAGTGTATCTCCTGAGAGATGAGTCACACAGAAACTTACGTTTACAATGGGGATTCTGGCATTTGTGCCTTCAAATGGCACAATGCCCTTTAGGAGCAATTCCAAGCCATATCATTTGGCCCTGCTTGGACAATCAATTCTCACCAAAAGACACCTGAATAAATACCAAGCAGCAACTTCCGGCCCTGCCTCCTGGCATGGGTCTGGGCTCTGTGGCATGAAAACCATAGCAAATGTTTCCACCTGGGGACACAAGGGCCAGGGCCCCCTCCCACCCTTCCCTGGAAAGCCACAGTTGTGAATGTTTTGACAACAACAGATTATCTCCAAAGGAGTGGCAACAACAAAAAGCCATTTGTTTCTTCTACTGGGACTGATTCATTTGTTGGGCACTGGGGGCGGGGCAAAGACAGGCTTCAAACAAATGTTTCCTATCAAAGGCAAGTATTTTGATAATGGGAAGAAGAGCCCCATGTGTTTGCAACCAGCTTGGTGGACTTCTTGGTTTAAGATTCCATTTGACCTGTATGTCTCCTAGGTCTCCTGCTGAGAATTAGCCAGGAATCAAGTGTGGCTGTGGTGAGTACAGCTCTCAGGAATGTGAGACAAGTGTCCTACACAGTGATGTTTAAACTCTGGCTTTACCCAGGGTCCAAGTGCATTTGTAACTGTCCAGCTGAGAAGAAACACATTAGTGTCATTAAAAAAATGAGTGAGGTTGTCAGCACTGCTTGGCAAAGCAAGCAGAAGTGAAGGCAAGCAAGCCAATGGGTAGTGGTGTGTGTTCTGTGGTCACAAGATGCCTAAGCCAGGGAGGAAGCAGGGAGATCACATGCGAACCCAACATGGATGGAAAGAAAGAACACATACCAAATGCACAGTGGGGATGACCTCTGTGGTGAGGAGGAGTCTAGAGTTCAGGAATGGGGGTGATGCGAAGATGGCTCAAATTCTACACACTACACAATTCTGACAATAAAAACATAAACAGATGGAGAGCATAAAACAAAACACTGAAAATGGTTCAGCACAAAGGTTACCAGCAGCCGGGTGTTGGTGGCGCACGCCTTTAATCCCAGCACTCGGGAGGCAGAGGCAGGCGGATCTCTGTGAGTTCGAGACCAGCCTGGACTACCAAGCGAGTTCCAGGACAGCCTCCAAAGCCACAGAGAAACCCTGTCTCGAAAAAACCAAAAAAAAAAAAAAAAAAAAAACAAAGGTTACCAGCAATACTAGCAATCCCAGTGACTTGACTTTTCCCATTTGCTTTTCTCTATTAAAAACCACCCTTTTCCTCCAATTAAAACAAAACTAAAATAAACAAAGACAGATAAGCAAGTCCTTAGCCTTGTGTGTCTTCCTAGACTCTGCCCATTTAGGAGAATATGAAGTCTCTGGATCTCTGAAGAAACCTCAGCCTATGCAAAAATCAAAATCAAAAGGGCCCAAGTAGGAAGCAGGAGCTGCCCTGCCCGCTCAGTTCCGTCTTGTCTGTTCAAATACTTAGGACCAGTGAGGCCTAGTAGTCCCTGGACCGCATTTCTCAGCCGGAGGACGGGAGGCAACCCAAGCTGGGCTGCGGTGGGCAACTCCTGTTTTACTCTCACTTGCTCTTGTGCATTTGGGACATCAACATTCCCATAGTTCCTGATTTGCAATAGCAACCCCCTTCCCCTGAAATCCCATCCTTGGGGCAGCTGGCCCCAGGGCAGCTCAGGGAATGGAAACAGAGAATGGCCCTATTTCTCACTGCCCTGAAGTTCCATCCACACCACCAGCAGACAAAGCAGGGCATGCTGGAAAAAAAA
Source organism: Mesocricetus auratus (assembly GCF_017639785.1). Lineage (NCBI taxonomy): Eukaryota > Metazoa > Chordata > Mammalia > Rodentia > Cricetidae > Mesocricetus > Mesocricetus auratus. Next base: position 162,115,942 of record NW_024429266.1, read on the forward strand.
CAGCTGGCTGGCCAACGGAAAAGAAATCCATGTATTTGGACCAAAGCTTGTTGGGCACATCTAAAACAGATACCTCATTGTGCTCAGCTTAAATGGAGCCCTTTGGGAAAAGGGCCTTGTGGGGCTGACAGTAAAATCACAAGGCTTCCAACTGTCTGGGTGAATACATAATATTTCCATTTCACGAGAACCAGGGACACAACAAGGCAGAAGCCAGAATGGAAACCCCTGGTTATCAGGACTGTGTTCAAGACCAGAGCTATGTCACTGTAGAAGTTTACCCTCAGCTTCTGCTCTGCTCACAGTTTTTTTTTTTTTGTATTTATTTATTTATTTTTAATTAAATGACAAATTTAATAGATTGAAATATATCTGCCATGATGCTAAGGAAAGCTGTGTGTGTGTGTGTGTGTGTGTGTGTGTGACACATGCACACACACACACACACATACACACACATGTGGAGGTCAGAGGTCAACCCAGGGGGCTCTTTCCTCAGAAGCCATCCACCTTGTTTTGTAATTTTTTTTTGTCTTTCAAAGATGTCTACTGTCCTGGACCCAACCAACTCAGCTAGGCAGGGTGGCCAGGAAGTCCTAGGGACCCACCTACTTTTTGCCTCCCCAGGGCTGGGATTAAAAGTATGCCAGTACCAAACCTGGCTCTTTTGTGTGTGTTCTAAGGGTCAAACTCATGCCCTCATAGTCACATGGCAAGCCCTTTGACTGAGCCATCGTCCGAGGTCTCAGGAAGCCTTCGTATGTGCTACACCCCTTGTGCTCCTGGGAGTGCGCTCCGTTGTGCAGGCATTCACAGGGAAGCTGGGTGACTCTAGGCTTCTTAGGCAAGGGCAGGGTCCCACAGTCCTCTGGAAGCAGAGACTCATTCCAAGTTCAGACAGGAAACACCTGGGCCTCCACCCCCACTCAGAACACACTTTACATTTCAAAACAGATGATTTGGAATTGTTCATAAATATTTGTCTTGCTTCAATAAAACACTTTGCAACCAGTTTCATAAACCCTTGTGCAAAAGGCTGAAGCATACACGCTATGAGTGGTCCACATTCTTTTAACATTGCATATATTTGTGTGGACAATGTCCTGGGAATATAAAACCCAAAGGCAGGCATTTAATAGTGTCATAAGGGAATTTCACTGTTGCTTTTTTTCAGCAGTGCCAAACTCTCTGCATCTATAAATAACGCTCAAATCAAACCCTACTTGTTTTCATGCAGGGGAAAAATAGAGTGGAAATACACATTCAACTCAAGTGGTCCTAACATTCCTATTATAGCAAATGAGAGGCAGAAACACTATCTTAGAGGCTTAGCAAAGGTTTACTGTATTGATTATCAAAACCCAGTTACAGGCTAGAGCTGTACTAAAGGCTAAAAGGCAGAGCCATACTAGTGGCCTCAGAGCCGCTACTTAAACATGCTGTACTCTTTACAATGTGTTCAAAGCTATTTTAAACTCTAAAATGAAAATGCACTCCTTCTCCATGCTGAAAATTTAATTTTGTAAAGCTAGTTTTGACCTAGTAGTCTCCCAACTGTCTACCAGGCTATGGATGTGGGGTGCATTCATGTAGTTTAATAGATACAGTGATAACTAGATCCACGGACATGTCTTACACATTGAAGGCATCTACAAGAAACGCTTCATTGTGCTCGCTTTAAAAAAAGAAAGGGGGGAAAGGGCATTTGTAGGTGGGGTGACAGAAAAACCCAAGGTTCTAGAAAGCTGTCTGAAAAGTACTCAGAACCAGAATCTAAGTGCCCAGAGTGTGCCTGGCACAGCCTTCCCCCACCAGGCCTTGTTGTAGGAGGCCCCGTCTTTACCTTAACCATCTTTGGGAGGCAGCAAGAAGATGGAGTGGCCTGGAGTTACCAAGAATTAAACATGAAAGAAGTCCATGAGCCACTAAGCCACTAAACACAACCCTAAAGTGGCCTCTAGTGAGCTGTCTCCTCTCTTTCTCCCTCCCTCTCCTCTCCCCCCCCCAACAGCTGTAATTAAAAATTCTTCAATTGGCCATAAACTGCTTACTCTAGTGCAACTGAGAATTATCAGTGCACTGCCCCATTAATGCCGATTAGGTTTGGTGGTGATAAGACCCTGCTTAGGAGGCTTCAGAGCCATAAAAGGTGGTCCTTAGAGGTGGGGATGAGCCAGTTCTGAACAGGCAGCAGCCGCCCAGCTGAGGTTAAGGATTAACATGTTGGACTCTGGCCAGTTGAGAAGTTGTTTAACCAGGGAAGCAAACTTGTGAACGTTCACATGCCCATAACTGCCTCTGCTATTTTCTTGACTAGGTTTTCACCATGTGCATCCTGAACTAAGGCTTAATTGGAAGCTTGTGCAGTTCTGTAGGAGTCGTCAATCTTTTCTGACACCATTGACCCCATTAAACTAGTGTGGACCAGAGATGAGTGAAGGCATTGATACGGATGGTGTTACGACTGATAATGATAAGCAGTGACGGGCTGTTTGGAAGAATCCATTTGTTTCTGTACACACACCCTCTGTGACCTTCTAGTTAGTACCTTCATTGATAGGCCATGGGGATGTTTAATGGCCAGACTGTTTCTGGCAAACACTAGAGAGAGCCATTTGGGGCATTTAATCTCGTTTTCAGGGCAGTGCGTTTGAAGAGGGTGATTAGTCCTGCAGATGTGCAGTCACCTTTGGGTGGGATAAGCCAGACAAACAAAGGCTAGTTAGAAGTACTTGTGTTGTCTTCAGGATTAGTGGATGCTGCTTTGATCATGGCAAAAGAGAGATTTTTTTTTTTATAAGGCTGATAAACTGGGTCTCCAGGGTAGGAGGCTTGGGGTCTGCTAGTTTTGCTTTGTTTAAGTTGGGAAAAGTTGGAACTGATGTTATAAAGGTCTGGAAGGATGATCCTCGATTAGTCTCTTTCACTGGCTCAGGCTAGAGCATACTGTCCATGTAGGAAACTGGAATGTACGTGTGTGTGTGTGTGTGTGTGTGTGTGTGTGTGTGTGTGTGTACGCTTTTTTTCTAAATCAAGATTTGGGTTTTAGAAAGTTTATAACAAAAGAATTGGAGGGTGGTTGGAGAAGAGTGGAATTGGTACATAAGGTTAATTTAGGTCTTCTCCAAGAAAATTCTGAGGTTTTGATTTGAACTATGATGGCCAGGAATACAGATGAGGAAGCAAGGTGTGCTATTAAACAGAGAGTGAACAGTGGAAGCCATGTCTAAGTCCAGTCAACCTGACTGCAAAGTATCAGGTCCCTAAACTGTTTCCCCTTATAGGATTGCCCCCAAATCTCATTAGAAGTCTACACCACAGGAATCCCAGGATGAGAAGCCTAGATACTCACTCCTGACAGGTTAGCAGGGAGAATCTTCTTTTCCACCAAAAGTCAACTCTGAAGAAACACCTAGAAAGAAATGGTCTTCCCCAGCACTCAACAACTTGCAATGAAGGTTCTGGTGAGGTGCGAGGGGATGCACTTGTAAGTGCAGTGCTGGGGAGGGAGAGCCAGGCAGACTCCTGCCCGGCTAACTGAGTCAGTGAGTTCTGGATCCCAGAAAGTGACGATGTCTCCAAACACAAGGTAAATGATTCCTAAGGGACAACACTCAACATTGCGCTCTGACTTCTATATGCATGCTCACACAAGCACATACATACAGATGCCAAAAACAAAATTGGTAATAAGGAAATGACCTCACAGATATCACTCCAATCTGGTTTCAAATGCAACTCTACCAAAGGCTTTTAACAGATACATTTCCACTGAGAGGCAGAACCCAGGAGTTGATCACAGTGTCTACTGGAGAGAGGCTTGCGGCCACCAATGGGCAACTCCTTCTTTACCATCTCAGAAGCACAGCTCTGTACAACTGCACTGTCCATAACAGATTGGGTTACGTGTGGTTACCTTATATCACAGCACAATCACACAGATTTCAAATGTATTTGATTTTCATGGCTATAATGCACAAGGAAATAATTTTACTTTAAATGATATCAGTCCAGGCCTATGCACAGCCCTAAAACAACACCCCACTGATTAACACTGTGAATGGTGACTGTGGGCTTCTGTATTGAGGCACAGACATGGCTGGATAAGACAACTTCCAAACCCTTGCCACAAAGCCTGAAGTTCTGTCCAACTGAGTGCTCGCAGGTCTTCCTCACATTCTTTAGTGGGATGGAACATTCCCATTTCACTGACAGGTTGCCATTTCTTTCACAGATACATTTTTATTTTATGTGCATGTGTCTGCCCTGAATGTATGTATGTGCACCATGTTCATACAGTGACCACAAGTGACATAAGAAAGAACCAGATCTCCCAGAGCTGAAGTTATGAGTCACCACATAAGTGTTGGGACACTGAACTTTGGTCCTCTGCAAGAGCAACAAATGCTCCTAACTGTCCCAAGTTGTCATTCATTTAAAATTTTGATTGTTTTTAAGCAGCGCTATATTGTCATAGTAGTGTTTTATTTCACAGCATAATGCTACAAGTAATATCCGTATGTAGGTGTATGTGTACACACACACACACACACACACCTTGGCATACTCTGTCATGATTACATGCATAATTTAGATTATGTAATTTATGATCCAAACAGGATGTGCATTTTAGTTTCTGTGGTTATTGCCAAAAGCTGCTCCAATTTAAAATCCAACCAATGGTTTACAATCATGCATGTTCTGATGCATTCATCAATGCTTCCTATTATCAGACAACTGCATCTCTGTCAACCTCAGCGTTCTGCACTTTCTTTATTAATGAAGCCAAGTACTTTTCACAAGTTTATTGATCACATTCTTGGCTTATGTTCCTACTGGGCAGTTTGTCTTTTTATTTGACAAGCAGAAGCATGTTAAGAAAGTAGAAAACCAATCCTTCCTCTGTCCTTGCCAGTTTATTTTCATTTTTATTATATTTTTTGGCCATATGTTAGTTTTACGCTTTAGGTAGTCAAATGATCAATCTTTACGTTTATGGCTCTGGGTAGACAGGAGGAAAAACAGATAGACATTCAGGCCTATAAATAGGATGGAATTGACTCTGGCCAGAATTACCCTCAGCCCTGACATCTAAAACAAACACTCCAGAAAAGGTCTACACTTGTTACAGGACAGAGTGTTCTGGATACCTGCCCAAACCTTCCTGAGCTGCCTGCTTCAAATCCATTTATGGTCTTGATCTGTTGCAGGCTGTGTTCATTTGCCTATGGATTTAAACACAGAGGTTTCCTCCAGCCCATAGAAAAATCTACACAACGATAGCAAAACAAGTTTAGGCTGCTAGGTTGGGCTGCTCCCATAGTTGTGGTGGGATTTGGGAGATGCTTCATTAATCCTGACCCATCAAGTCCCATGATCCTGGAAGGACGGAGTTGCCAGCTCCGAACAACTGGAGGCAGGAGTGTGTGGGCACTCACACGCATGCCCAGTATGACACAGTGGGGAGACCCAGGGTCAATTCTGAACCTTCCATTTCCTGCCTATGTGACTGTGGCTACTTTGGTTCACATCTCTGACTCTCAATGTCTGTACCTGGCAAATGAAGAGGGCAATTCTTTCATTGCTCAGGTTTATGAAAGTGATAATAAAGTAGTAACTATTACCTTATACTAGGTGCTTGGCCTATAGTCAATGCTTCCGAAGTGATACTTGTCATTACTTCATGTGGGACTAAATCTAGGGAAAGTTATGACGCAGTTCCAAACAGATCAATGTCCCTTTAGTTTATAATCTGACTTACAAATTATTTCTCAAACAGGTCTCCCTACATGAAAATAAGTCACAACTCAACCACAGCATGCTAATTCACTAATACCTTCAACATCTATAACTTATTTACAAAAGGACAGATATGAGATAATAACAGTCTTCAAATCTAAAGTCACAGATAGATTTAAGCCTGCATGGATGCTGAGAATATTTCAATAGGCTGGATGGCTGTGACATATCTCGAAACTTCTGATGCAAGAGGGTACTTGTAGAGCCTGAAACCACAGCAGCCAAAATGCTCAGTGTATCATTTAATTGAGTTCATATCTGTAATTTACACATCTGCTCTGAAAACAGCTTCAGATTTCACAAGCACAATGATGTAGAGTTCCTGCAATATATTTCACTCAAAATAATTAAATTATGTAACAAAATGAAATTAAAAGCAGCAGACCTCACAGGTATGGCTAAGGTAAGGCTCTTTGATACAGAATATCACATAAAATAAACATGAGAAATCTTTCGGGTCAGAGAAAACAACAAATATACTAGAAGGTAAAAGATACAGCATTTCCTCAAAAATGAAAGGAGAATTACTACATGCCCCAGCAATTCTATTTCTAGATGTGTACCTCCTCCTAAGCTGCAAGTAGGGTCTCGAAGAAATAGTTGCACACCCACATTCTGAGTTTCATTATTCAAAATTGCCAAAAGATGGAAGCAATCCAAACCGTCATCAGTTAATGAACAGATGAAATATGATACATCACATGGCAGAGTAGAACTGAGACACCAAAAGGAAGGAGATACTAACATGCAGCAGGACATGGCTGAACACAGAAGATGTTGCTGTAATTGCAGCAAGCCAATCACAAAGGGATAAGCACTTTGATTCCAATGAGTGGGTAGTTAAAATCACAGTTATAGGGATAGAAAGCTGAATAGGAACTGATACTTGATGGATATAGACTCAGTTTGAGATGATTCCTGTTACAAAAATGGATAATGGCAATGGTTGCACAATGGTATCAATGCCCATAATGGCCTTAAGTAGGACACTAAAAATGGCTTAGTAGTGGGGGGGAAAAGGGGGGATTTGAAGGTGGCCCAGAGGTTAAGAGCTCTTGGGGCTCTTGCATAAGACTTGAGTTGGGTTCCCAACACCCACACTGGCTGGCTCATAACAACGTGTAATTCTTGCTCTTGGATCTGACCTTCTTTTCTGGTCTCTGTAGGCACCTTATGTGCACAGACTCCACACTCCAATACACATAATTAAAAATAAAATAAATCTCTTGAAAATGGAAAGATGGCACAACCTAAAGAGGAAGACAAAGGGGAGGAGAGGACAGAGGTATGCCTATTGCCTCAGTCCATTCAGGCTGTTGTAACAACAACAAAAACACCTCTCATTATTCTGGAAGCTGGCAAGTCCAAGATCAAGTCAGCCCCCAGATTGTGGGTCATGTGAAGGACTGCTTCCAGGTGTCCTACCTCTCTCTGTCTTCTCATGAGCAAAGCTGCAAGGCAGCTTTCTGGGCCTCTTTCATAGCACCCTTATAACAGCCTCACCCCACAAAGGTTCCATTTGCTAATTAGCACGAGAACGTTGCCAGCTTTCAGTATAGGAGTTTGTGTAAATGCACACAGATCACAGCCTCTGTGTAGTGTAGCCCCCAAAGTGAACAGGTGGCATACTTACAATCAATCAGATTGCCTTGCAAAGTAGGAGCAGAGGGACTACCAGAGAGAACAGAATGAGCACTGTGCCAGCAGCTAGGAGCTGATCCAATGGAAAGCAAGCAGCCAGCATCATGGTGTCCCAAGCACTCACACTAGGGAGGGTGAGGCAGGATGATCTGAGTTATAGACCAGCGTGGGCTATTTGGTGAGATCCTATCTAAGAATAAACTAAAACCACGCATGACATAATAACAAAAACAAAGAGAGCTAGAGTGTCCTGTAGAATCCATCTCGAGCGGGTTAGTGACCGTTCTTCTCTACCTGCAGTAAGCCCATGACCATTTTGCCAGGGCAACACTGTGGGCAAGTAACCCAATCTCATTTTCCTTTCTCACTCTCCTCTTCCACAGGGTTCTCTCTGGTCATACCCTCCTGGAAGCCAGGGGACGCTGGAACTGGAGACGGGTGTTAGCGGGCAGGAAGTAAGTGGGAAGGAACGGAGAGCAGACAGGAATAGCATCAGCTTTCAGGCAGAGAGACATGTGCCATCACAGCAAGGAAAACAGCCACAGCACTGGATGAAACACAGCGAGCTGTAGAATAGGATGAAACACAGCGAGCTGTAGAATAGGGCTCCATTACGAGAGCACGGGAAGAGAAGGGGCAATCCAAGGATGCTTCCTACTGGGAAATGCAGAATGGAATCTAAAAGGGATATATACTAAACTGGAAGAGTGTTGGCTTGTGGGGCCAAGAAGAGGGGAGAACAAAAGGGGACTGACTGAGTGTGAGCTCCTCCTTCCTTGGAAGTATGTTCAATGTGTCCCAGGTAGAGTCCCACACAGTCCACGTGGAAGTAGTTTCACAAAGTGGTGATACCTCCTGAGTCTAGGCGTGTCCCAGGGACAGCAGCCAGTTAGAGGCACTGTGGGAATCAAACCAGCAAGTTTTTGGCATGAGAGAATCAAGAACTTAACTTAAGGGAGCTGTTCGAAGGTTCCAGGGACCCACTGTCAATGTATTTTCTCCCTCAGGAGTCTCTAGCAGTACTGCTCAGCCACGGATGAGACTTTTTCCTTCTGAACAAGGCTGGGGCCAGAGCCTGCCTCTCCATCCCCATTAATTCTTATTTTTAAGAAGGCGAGATCAGCTGACAAAAGCTTTGCCAAGCTTCAGAGGATTAAAATGTGCACTTGGGAGGGGTGGGCGGTCAGATGGCGCCAGATGAAAAGACACTGGGTTCACTTGCTGCTCTGTGGTCTCTGAGTCGTCTCCAACACAGCCGATTGGAATTAAGACCTCCATCCTATGACCTAAAAACAAGCCAGTCTCTAAAGAAAACCCCCAAACCCAAAAATAAAACAAAACAAAAACCACAACAACAACAACAAAACAAACACCACCAACAAAGAAACCCCAGGTCTGTGCAAGACACTAGTAGGGAGAGAGAGGCACACATCCTGGTGAGACTAATGAATCTCTCATGCTATGAGGACACTATCTAGCAGTCCACCCAGTCACTCCTGTGCTACCACACCGGAAACTCTCTAAGAACAAAGGTGACCTCACTGATCTACCATTCCCACCGCCTGAGCCGGTGTGTCATTCAGGAACAGCCTCTCACAGGTTGGGTAAGTTTCCTCCCCGTAAGGGCAGTTGGAAGGATTGTTTGAACACACATCTCTTCATTCAGCTAGACATGTAAGACTTCCAGGCAGGGAAGGGATGACAAGTTATGCGAGGAGGCAAATCTGACCTACGGGCCATTTTTATGGAGAGCTTTTAAATGACTGAAATAATCCTTTGTGATGTGTGAAATTCTATGAAATTCAAATTTCTCTTCTCCAGAAATAAAGTTTTGATTGGAACACAGCCACGCCCACTTATTTTCAGTTTTGTCAAGGGATCGTTGCTTTCCTGCTCTACTGGGAGAGCCAAGAAGCTGTGATGGATGTGTAATAATCCACCCGACCTGAAATATCCATTCCCTGACCTTTTGAAGGCACTTGCTGATCCCCAGCAGAGAATACCAGCAAACAAGACCACACGAGGCATGCACTCACCAATCCCCTCTTAAGTAGAGTCATTTTGGATTTAACTTTATACCCTTCCCTCACTGATACACAGATGAGAGACTGTTAAACTCGTCTTGAGGTGCAGGCATGAAAACATCACAGTGGCGTAACAGCGTGTTCTAAGGTTAAATGTATACAGTGGCCATGCAGAAATGTTGAGATTTATCACTACACTGTGACCATGTCCAGTAGGCTTCCTGCTTCCTCAGTCTCTGCAGCAGCAACATAGGCACCGTGGAAGGACCTATTCCCAGACAGTTGTGAGAATTAGATAGTTCAGTGAAAACTGACCTCTTCTGGTTTTTGAGACCTATTATTTCTCATGCAGGTTGTTTGTCCGGTTTTACATTTAGTCCTGCTGTTAGGTGAACAGATTATCCCTTCTCAGGATAAAGTTACTTGGTTGGTAGCCCTTCCTTAGTTATAACCAGTGGAATAAAAGATCTGTGAAGACATCATGTCCATCTCCTACTGCATCTGCCCAGTCAGTACAGAGGTATCTCAAGCCAAATGGCTGATGTTAGATTCTGAAATTTTACCTCTTAATGTGCTATCCCATATCTAGCCAGAATTTGATAGAAAGTATTAACTATCATCTCATAAAGTTGTTGCTGTCTTTGGAGGGCTTTGGAATTTGCATCAGAAATCAATTACCTCTATAAGGCTGTAGCTTTTATAGTTAATGTTATAACTTAAAGAATACTACTCTAGGACCCAAGTGTTAATTTACTAACACCTCAGTGATACCTGTCCAAATGAAAATTAGATCCTAGGAAACCACAAGATGTTCTAGCTAATGAGATATGAAAAGAACAAAGAGGGAGACATATTTGATGAGAAGGAGTTATTATTTTTAAGAGGTGACATGATAGACTACCCCCTCAAAAACTGCAAATAGGTACCATAAAAGCTATTTTAAAAGTTACAAATTACAATTGCTGTTCATATAGGTTCATGTATGAACCCTTATGTATGTACACACACACACATATAAAGCATCAACTAGCAAATAAAATGTGTAGTGATTCTTTACCAGGAGAAAAAGCCGAGGAACATGGGGAATGAGATAAAGGAAAATGGATCATAACACTTCAAATAACTGAAAACTAGGAGTACAAAAAGAGAGCAGCTGGTGAAAGGTCCAGAATGGAATATGGTGACCTGGCAGAGATGGAAAGGCTTCAAACAGATCTCAACCACAGTACAGCACAGCAGGCGACAAGAATCCTCCCTCATCCAGGCACTGCCGGTGTGTGCCTTCTGGAAGCTGTTTCCATTTAGGAGCAAACATATTCAACTGGCAGCAAGGAAGCAGAAAGCGTTTGGGAAAGCAGCAGGAAATGAAGGGGAGGGAGATGATGCATTTGCTGAGACCTGGGAAAGGGTCCAGAGTGTGCTTGTAAAGGGAGTTAAGAGCCTGGGAGCCAATTTCCCAAATTTACAATTTGGCGATGGATACTTTCAATACCGTGAACTAATTCTCATTTGCAAACAGCAGAGGATTTGCTTGCTCTTCCTGGGACTGTGCCTGTCACCAGACACTTGTTTTCTGGGTGTATGGGAAACATTAGGATTTGAAGGTCTGACTTTTATTTTAATATATCATCTTGCAAAAAGAAAGACATGTTGCGATAGCATCATCCTCTTAAAAGTTATAAATGTATCAAAGAACAGTGGAGGCTGAAAGTCTATCTAGCAGAACTAAAAGAAAAAGATAGTCTATGTAGCAAATACACAATTCCTTTCCCCTAAGGAGATTTAAAAAGAGACATTTAAGGAAACTGTAATAATACAAATTACCTCCAGCATTCTGTAGGAAATCATAGGGAGATTTCAAGTTCCTTCTGATGAACAAATTAGCCTGGAAGAACAGTCGAGTTTAGAAAGGGCTATGCATTGAGGGCAGCTCTGACCACTGTGGCCATTCGCTGTAGGACAGTCATGCCATGAGCCAGTAGCCAGGTGCACCTCTGGGGCTCAGAAAGCCTCTGTATTTAAATGAGAGAGGAGTTGGTCTTCTCATGACACTTTGATGTGAGATCAGCCATTTCTAATAAAGGGGATTTTTTCTCAAGACAGGGTTACAGAGAAGAAATCTATATTTAGAAGGACATGTTTACACTGGCAAGCTCCCTTTTAATTAATTTCCATTTATGAATGAATAGCAGAGGTTGGTGACATTGTTAAGCAGGCATGCAAATTAAAAGGGAACATAATCCTAGTGTACATTTTGGGAAAATAGCCAGTGTGTCTTAGAAGGTAAAACATACCACAGACGGGCAAGAGTTGTTTCTTTAATAATATAGGTAGTACTATTTCTCAAAGTTTAAAAAACATTCCCTCAGGCCCGGAAGAGACTTCAGTTGGTAAAGTGCTTTCAATGCATAACTTGCATCTGATCCCCAGAATCCATGCAAAAACCAGGAACAAAACAAAACAAAAACAAACAAGACAAACCAGGCCTTGCTTGTAATCCTAGGGTGGGGGAGGTAGAAACCAGCAGATCCCTAGGACTCTGGCTGGCTAGTGTAGCCAAATCAGAGAGCTCCAGAGCCCAGTGGGAGGCCAAAAACCAAGGAGATGGAGTCTAATGAAGGACACCCATGTATGTCCTTTAGCCTATGTATGCACATGTGTACCTGTACAGTTAAGTTTGCACGCACGCACACACGCACACACGCACACACACACACACACACACACACACACACACACACACACTCAGCCTCCTATGCTAGAATCTAAAGTTATGGGTAAGAAGACAACTCGGGAAGTTTTTTGGTGGTCTTGTTTTGTTACAAACAGCAAAATGAATTAGCACTCATTAACACTGCCCAGAATAGCACGGGTCAGCGTCCGTAACATTGAACTTCTTTTGAGGGCTTCTTTGCTCAGAATTATGAACCCGTTTTATGTTTTGATTATAAGTACATAAAGGCGGAAGAGCATCATGTTTTATGCATGCATGTCAGGTTTGAAAGAAGCAAGCCTCATAAAAGACGACTAAGGGAGTATTTGGAGGCACAACTTCAAATCCTTCCTTCCTTCTGTTTTCCCACATTTGCAAGCAGGGAAAGGATTTGTGAAATGGGGCCTGTTATGGGCATTGAAAAGCCTGGCTCTCTTTCATGTTTATAAATTTGAACATATGTAATAAAATGGAGAACATACTAAATCCTCCAGGCAGCTGCGGATTCCTTTTTAAACAGATTATGAATATTTTTAAGCTTAGAAGTTCCTTTATCCATAACCATGCTCACTGGTAACAGGGACGCTATTCAGAGGCCCTGGTGTCGGGGTTTGCTGGTTTCCAGGCTTATACATGTCGTCTTTTTATTGCAGAATGGTACATCCTCCATGGCACAAGGCTGAATTTTCTAGATGGCATACCCTCAGAGATCCGCTCTCCTCCAGATTCAGCAGCCTCAGTGTCTCTGCTTATCTCTCCTGATGTGTCCCTTTTCTTCCTGGCACTGGCTTTATGCTTGCTTCACTTATGTCTCTACCCTCACTGGACCTGAAGCTTCCTGAGGGCAGGACACAGAAATTATGACATCATGCTGAAAACACAGACATTAGAGATAGATGGTTAGGTTCCAGACCTGGCTTTACTACACTAGCTGTGCAACCTCACCAAGTTACTGGACCTCTCTGGGCAGAGGGTTTTTGTTTCCGTTTTTCCATCTTCTTTGGAAGCAAATAATACCTGCATTATGTTCTCTGCTAAAAATTAAGTGTGATACTGCAAGCAAATCACTTAATATGACCCCTAAACAATAAGCATGCCATTATAAGTTTAACTATTACCACTGTATACTTATGCCAAACACAGCTCTCAGATGCTAAATGAATACTGGTGAAATCAACTTGGATATCATCACATCAGAGTATTTCACAGGCTTTCCTATCACAGATAAGGACACACAGAGATTATCAAAGCCTTCCTCAGTATCTCACTGGCAGCTGGAGACTTCCTTGCCTAAGTCTCAGCCCCACCAGCAACAACTGGGAAGGTTGCTTCCCTATGTAAGTGAGATTTTTGTCTTCATTAACCTGGCTAGGGGCAGGGGCAGTAAGAAACAGGGCACAGACTATCTGTGAACAGCAAATCTGTGTTCACAAAATTATATTTATGCAATAAAGATCTGAGGATAGCTGGGCGGTGGTGGTGCATGCCTTTAATCCAAGGCAGAGGCAGGTGGATCTCTGTGAGTTCGAGACCAGCCTGATCTACCAAGTGAGCTCCAGGACAGGCTTCAAAACAATACAGAGAAACCCTGTCTCAAAAAACCAAAGGGGAAAAAAAAAGATCTGAGTATGGTGTGCACACACTCCCCCTGAACTCAAAGCCTCCTTTCCCTTTTCTGAAATGAGGACCAAGGCCCAATGTGACTTGTGAATCACTGTAATAAGAGGAGACAGCACATGGAGGGGACCTCAGGGTGGGGTCTAAAAACTCAACTCACACATTTAGGAAAAGCAGGTTTCCTTGCTCAGTCTTTTGACCCCCTTGAAGAGAAGCCAGTGTATGGCTTTTTGTCCTGCAGACAACACTATCAGGAATCTCATCAAGTTGGTATAGAGCATGGTTCAGAAAGGGCCTCTTTGCTTGCAGAGCTCAGGGTAGTTTGAGCAGAGAGGTCCTTGAACTTGCAATAGATGTTGGGTAATTCTTCCTAAGGGCTTTTGAATTCTCTTATGGAAAAACAGAAAATTCAAAGATTTCATCTGTACTGGACCCAAATGTGAGGCTGAGACTGAGAGCAGACACACAGAACAATTCTCCATACTGTGAGCTGCTCTGAGGAACTCAAGTCCGGGAGGAAAGCTGCACTAGGGAAAGTGGCGGCCTCCTTGGGCTGTTTTGAATGGCCTAAGTAATTGTGAGAAGAATGTACCACCCTCATTAGCAGACAGACAGCCTTTGCCAGACTGCAGTCACTGGAGCTCAGTATTGTTAGAAAGACAAGAGGGACCCTAAATCATAGCTTTACATGTCATGTCCCAGACCACCCAGACAGACCTCTTGACCTAACAACCAACAGAAGAAAATAAACTCCCATTTAATCAGAATGGGAAACAAAAAAGGAAGAACTCTTCTCTTCTGATGAACAGATGCAGAAGGTTCCATTCATGAGGTCTCTTCCTGCCCTACAGCAGAATCCCATTGGCCAACGTTCACACACAACAAATCCAGACAAATCACTATTGTCAAGATCAAGAACCAAGTGCAGAGAGATCTGAGGTCAAGCACTGCTCAGTCCTGACTAAGGAGGGGAAAGGCATTATCTCCTTCCTGCTGGTAGCCACCATGGAAGAAGCATTTAGATCTGCCTTGGAAACCTGCACCATGAACAGCAGGTTCTAAATGGCTGCTGTTTAATATTCTGAATGTCCTGCCCTGCTTCTTGCAGCATCACAGTATGCTAAACTCCCTAGTGTCCCTTCTAAAGGCTGGAGATGCTGCCAATGGAGTTTGAAGTTGACCACTATGGAGAGACACTTTTCTGTGGGATAATGACTAACAGAACAGGTATTAAGCCAAACAAACCTTTAGTTCCTAGGGAAACAAGGAATTATACAAATGTGCTCTATTTTCTGCAGACTAGTGCTGCAGAAGGACTATGTGGTCCTGTTTTCACTCGATGAAGAATAGAGACTCTTTGGAAAACTGTCAGTAATAAACAAATGACCCCACAGGGTGACACTCCCATGCAATTCCAGCATTTTGGATATGTCCATAGGAGGGTCAGAAGAATAAGGCATTCCTCAGCCACATAGTAAGTTCAAAGCTAACCTAGGCCATAAAGGAAGACTACAGAAATGACCTGGGCATTGGGACGTACTTTACACATGACTCTGAGGTCATGAAGGTGATTCCAAATTCTGTTCATTTATAGTGTTGCAAGCACTGCTCACTCTATGTCCTGCTGTGTCTTTGGTCAGATTCACAGCATAACAGGGCCAGTCAGGGAAGATGAAAAAGCCAAGCCAGGTAACAGAATGAGTATTTCATAGGCTGAACGAATAGCGCAGCCTGAAGGAATGAGTGGCTGCTGGTGGAGGCTGCAGAATCTGGTATGGTGGGGAGGATGTGGCACTATACTTAAATGTCTTCTGGGAAGGGAATGACTACAAGGCAAGTGGATACAGTTAAGAGGGGCTTCCTTTAAAACCCTGTAACAAACAGGTAACCCTAGAATAATTCAACATGCTACTTAATCTACATTCATATTTTAAAATAAATGTTCCATGGCTTGAGGTTTGGAGGATCAGTTCAGAACTAGGATCCACATGTGTAAATACAAATGAAGTCCCTCTCTGGGCAGAATACTGGTCACTGATTTCCTACTCCAGTTGGGTTTCACTCACTATGCTTTTGAGACTAAGAAAACCCAAGGGGTGAGATCTATCTTCCTATTCCTTACCTGCAAAACAGAAGCTATGTAGGTGTCTGAAGTCTCCACTCTGCTACCAGCAAACCTACCTGAGAATTTAAGCAGGGAGACACAGCTTGGAACCAGCCTGAAAAAGGCCTTCTTGTATGAAGACATGCAAGCAAATAGTCTGAGGTTTGCTTGGGTCCTCCAATCTATGTCTCCTGTACCAGGAATACACTGAAAATAATTGTTGGACCTCTGGGCCCTCATGCCTCACTATACCCATCAGAATCCAGATAATCCCTTCCAAGGAAATCCAGAAAATATGCCTTTCTGCCATCTCAGAATCAAGTCACTAAGCAAAGGACACTCGGGGATAGGGACAAGAGAAAGGAAGATGCAGAATTAGTGAGCACTTATCCTTAAAGGTATGGTAAGGGACTAGAGAGAAAGTAAATGAACTTCCTTCCAAATGCCTGTCCATCTGCATCACCTTAACTGACTTACTAATTAGTTCTTTCTCAAAAGAAAGAAAGGAAGGAAGAAAGGAAGGAAGGAAGGAAGGAAGGAAGGGAAGGAAGGAAGGAAGGAAGGAAGGAAGGGAAGGAAGGAAGAAGAGGAAAAAGTGGGTGGGGGAGCAAATAGAAAAAGAAATCACATCCATGAGGCCAGCTCTCTGTTTCCTTGAGGAACGCAAGCTCTTTTGGAGTGACACAAACCAGGTTACTTGCTATTCTGCCCAGAACATACATCCTCAGGTACATGGCTCTATGAATGTTCAAATTCCTTATATGCAATGGAGTTGAATTTGCACACCCTCGAGTATTCTTTAGTACATCAGGTCTTGATGACTTACATTACCCAACACAATGGAAACCCTGTATTAATTGTCATACTGTGCTGTTGAAGGAAAATCACATAGACAAAGGTCTTCACGTGTTCAAGTACAAACACAACCTGCAACCGTCACAGGTCTAACTGTGTAATACATGTGAGTAACAGCAGAACATTTTGTATTTGAGTATCTGTGGTCAGTGGTTGGTTGAATCTATGTAAAAGGAACCATGGAAAGACAAAGGAAAGAAGGAAGTTTGCACTGACTCCAAGAGTGGTCCACTAGGCGGGTGGAGAACACAAAAACAAACACAAACAATCAAAAGCTAGAGACTTGGGAACACCGAAGTTCAACTGATTAGAGAACTCCTTCAGCAGAGCAGGGCAGGCACAGTGCTTTCTGTAGAGTCACTCACTGTTATGGACAGATACTTAAATTACACCCACTACGTATTCTTCAAGGTAACAGTAAAGTGTAACGTATTTTATGATGAGCTGAATAAAATTGTTAAAAATTCAGTGCATCAGAAAAAGTCATTTCAATTACTCTTCCTTACCAATCAAGACTGGAATTACTAACCTAATTCAAGAACCATCAGTGAATCTGTTTTTATGTGACAGTTTTTTTTTGCACCTGTCCTTGAGAAGAGATAGACACAGGGATGATGAAGAATGTCTATCAGACTAGATTGAGAGTGAATTCTATCACTCTACCAATGTACCAAATTTGTTTCAAATGTACCAAACTGAATGAGTTACTTAAATGTCTCCAGACCTTGGAATTTTCACTCACAAGTATAGAAGAGTCAGTACCCCCTTTTAGGATTGCTAAGAAAGTCAGTGTGCAAGCATTAATGCACAGCCAGCCCTCAGCATAAAGCCTAGAGCCTAGGAACAATATGTAGGTTAGCTATCTCATCGCGGCCCTTGCTATAGCTAGTACAACTTTACCCCTTCTAAACTCCCTCCCTATGCCACAATTCTTTAAGCTGCAGATGAGCTCACCAAAAGCCCAAGTCAGAATCACAGGCCACCAGTTTTCACTCCACAAGGAGGCTTGGCCTTATGTGTTCTGCTGAGCAGATTTTTCTTCCAGCCCCAAGTTAACATTGGCGTGCTGGAACAATGACCACAAAGATGTCTAGAGTCTGGCTCTTTTACTGAGCACAGTATAGACACTTTTTATGACTTAACACTCTGGCAATAAAAATTAAGTGGTTACATAAGACCACTATCAAATGACAAAACCATGATTATGTATTTGTTCACCACCAAAACCTTCAGAGGAATGGTCACTGGCTGTGAACTAGCATTGAGCACACACAGCCTCAACATTCATGACAACATCTTCAAGTTTTTATTAAAACAAAGCAAAACTTGATGCCTTGAGAATTAAAAAAAAAAAGTCAAAGCAACCATTAAAGAGACCTTGTAAAAAGTCCTGATGTACCTGTTTAAACTAAATCTGGGTTAAATATAAGAACCAAACAGCCTACAAAATTGTAAATGTCACTCATAGCTGAACATAGCCTCTTAAATTTCAGTGCGAACAATACAGATCGAATGTTATTTTTTTTCCTTCCTTAAGTGAATTTAAACTAGAAGACATGAAGGCATGAAACTGTTTCCTAAGGAGAAAACTTAAGGAAATCTTTGCCTTATCATCACTGAATATGTACCTCAAAAATGCATTCTGAATCTTGAATTTAAGGAAGAAGCCCACTGAACCAGTGTATCAACTGATAGGTCACTTTGTTGTGACAAGTTTAACAGGTTTTGATAAAGATCAGACAAAGGTAAACACTGAAGAGAAGAAAGCCTGCCCACGCAAAGAGAACACCACTTTAATCACCTAGCTTTATTAAGAGCACCGATTCTGTTCCAGCAGGCGTTTGGTAACTAACTACCTTGCTTGTTTGGCGTCACTTGAATTCTGTCTTTGCTCCTGGCTACCGCACAGTCACTTACATGCCTCACTGTATTGATGATAGTGCTCCAATTTCCCCCATTCCCAATCACAGACATGTAAATGTTGGCCCATGCTACACATGGAGGTGACTTGTGTGTGTATGGTCAGATGATACAGCTGGTTACAGAGGCTCATTTTCTTCCTGGCCCACTGTCCCAACACCAACTTCCAATTAGTTGCTGCCATGGCTGCAGTCTCCCCTCAGGCATGCAAATGCTCAATATTCAGGGGTGCCCAGGGATCTCGCTTCTTAGACTAGAGCCACATGCATCTCTAAACTTGCATGTAGACTTCTGGGGTACCAATTCCATACACAGAAAATCTGCTCCAAGTTCAGCCTATTGTCTAAATGGAGTAGTGTCAATACTTCAGGCACTCAAGGGCTACAAGCAGGTACATCAGCAGGAAAAAGAGCCAGTGTATTCTCCCTATGTAAGAGAAGCTGCCAGGCCCTGCTGACTGCTGGCCTTGTGGAAAAGGAGGGGGAGGCAGTGGGTTGCCAGACTCCCAATTTTCAAATAAAGCCAGAAATCCAGACTTTTCTGTAAAAATCTGATTTTTAAATTCTGGCAACAAATTCTGAACAGTTTTTGAAACACGGCGTTGGTTTGTCCAAACACTTCTCTTGGCCACATGTAGCCTACAGGCTGCCAGTTGTGGAGGTGGCTCCCCCAGAGGTCAGGAAACACGAAGAGCAATTGCTCATGCAACAGACTTACAAAGGACCAACCAATCTTGAGGCCAGGCACAAGGCATGGCTTTGATCCCCGTCACACACTCTGACAGGGATGCAGTTGCCTCCATTGAACATCTGAAGACAGTATTCAGACAACCTTCCCTAAGTTGTCCCAGGTGGACATGGATTTGGGTCAGCCTAACTTTAAACT
This sequence comes from Mesocricetus auratus, assembly GCF_017639785.1. NCBI lineage: Eukaryota > Metazoa > Chordata > Mammalia > Rodentia > Cricetidae > Mesocricetus > Mesocricetus auratus. The sequence continues at coordinate 162,135,500 of NW_024429266.1, forward strand.
CATCTACTTTCCATTAGGTCACAGGGCTTGCATCTTGTCACAACAACAACAACAACAAAAGCTTAGGAAACCTCAAAGGAAGGGCTTATGGTTTGATTGTGAAATGTCCCCCATAGATAGGGTCACATGTTTGAAGCACTTGGTCCCTAGCTACTGGCATCATTTTGGAGGTGAAGGGAACCTGGAAGAGGTAAGCCCTAACTGGAAGAAGTGTGTCACTGGAGGGGTGGGTCTTAAGGCCTCTCAGTCTGGCCTCATTTCCTGTCTGTCTCCTACTTGTTGACAGCAAATGCACTTTGACAAGCACATCAGCCTCCTGCAGCCACAGCTTCTTTTCTGGGAATGAGTATATCTATCCTTCCTTAAACCGTGAGCCAAAATATACCTTATTTAAAAATTCTTTTTCCTCTGGTATTTTACCACAGAAATGACAAAACTAACCAAATGAACTAAGAGAAACAGTGTGATGTGCCTCCAGGTTATCCGGTACAGTATGTATTGTGCTAGTCGCTGTTATGGGTGGCAGTGGATCTACTTAGGAGTCTAAGTATGTTCAACCACACTTCTAATGGATGACCTTCAGTGGGGTGACTGCTGGTTGGTAGGCCATTGGCCCAAGTAATCTCAACATCAGGCTGCTAAGTTCATTTTCGAGTAAAATTGCTTTTAAAAGTAAGAATTCGAGAAATCAAAACTGGCCACTCTTTTGAGACGCTTTTAACTCCGTGATCTTTATGTCTATAGGTTTTCCATGTAACCAGTTGATTCTAATCTGATTATTTCAACATCAAAGAGAAAAAGGGGTCAACAGCAAATGGGTCAGAAACCAAGCACTTTACAAAAGAGGTCTAACAATTTCATCTAGCAGTCTCTCCTTAATTAAATTAACTTAATCTAGTTTCCATATTCCTTGATTATTTTTTTTTCAAAAATGAAAGCAAAAGCAACTGGAATCCAGAAGGAGCAAGCAGGCTGTAATTATAGCTTTCCTTCATTTCACAGGACAATACAGCCACTGTGAAGGGTGCGACTCTCCCCTCCCCACCCCAAACTCCCACCTCCAACCTCCTGCTAAGACCATTTCGAAAACAAGTTCCTATTATTTACAGAAATTGAAGAATTTTCAAAGCGTCCAATCATCTGCCAAACCATTCCTTATTTCCAGGTCCAAATGCAGCAAGAATGATGATGAAACATCTACGCGTGGCATATTACATACTTGAGGATTTACATGGGGCTGCATTCATGGCCATGTACATTTGCAGCAAAAGGTACCCACCGGAATTGTCTGGGTGACATAGTCTACATAGCAGGCGGGATATCTGACCAACATCTAGTCACCACTATTAGTTTTTGAACACCATTAGCCATGCTTGTACCAGGAGAAGCTTATAAACATGTAACGCATAAGATAAATCAAGGGAGAAAGGCAAAGATACAGCTATGTGAGCTACCATCTGATGTCTCAGTTTCTGCTTTCTGTTCCATTACCCTTGAAATTTCCCTACTGTCTCCTGTCTATCACAGGTAGGCCACTTTCATCAAGGCTTACCTGACCCCTGTACCAAACAGCACACAGCTCCACACTCCTTACCCCACTCACCTTTGTTTTTATCAGACTGTTTAGCTAATCACTGACATCGTGTGCATTGACTTCTTGGTTTATTTATCATCTATGCCCTAGAGAAATGGCAGTCCTACAACCTTTATATATTTTGTTCATGTCTAAGGCATTGCTATGTAATAATGAAACAAGAATTCCTGTTAGCTTTTCTGAGACAGGTCTTACTACGTTCTTGTTGGCTTAGGGCACATTATGTAGATCAGAACTTATGGTGATCTTCTTACCTCTGCCTCCTGAGTGCTGAGACTATGAGTGCGTTGTATCACAGCCAGCTCATATTTGTGGAATAAACTAATATGCAAGGGAGTGAGTGGTAGATTGTCGATGATTTCCTGCATGCACTATAGCATAGCTGCTTCAAAAGCAGGGCTGCTATTCACTGCCTCTCCCGAAGTTCCCTTGTAATGAATGACAAGTAGTGATAAGTGACCAAATCAGTGGACATAAAGGACATTCTTTAGTTTATTCTAAAATTCTTTAACTACACTGGCAAGAACACATTATTCATCTATGCTTAACTAAGTTTCCAGTGGAGAAACAGACCCAGTGGAATACTAGTCAGCTTTAAGAATGCAGGCAGAAAAGTATGCTATTTATGAATACTTGCATAAATGAAATAAACTTCATTTCACATAAACCTGGAATCTAGTAAACTCATGGAAGTAGATCAATGAATACCAGGGGCTAGAGAGAGGTAGAGAGGGAGGGAATGAGGGCTGCTGGCCGAACAGTCAAAGTTCAGTCAGAGAGAGGAATAATTATAATAATAATTAAGAGACTGCATTCAAACGTCTCGTCATAAAAAACAGGTAAAGACAGTCACTAATATGTTAGCTGGATTTAATCATGCCACAATGCATACATATGCCAAAAAGTACCCTGCCATAGCCTGTAATGTAAACAATTATTAACTGTCAATATCTATATTTTTAAAGATTGCAATAGAAGTTACATCCTGGGTTTCGGTGGGGATATGACACCCCTATATATTTTGGAGGAAAATTCTGGAGCTAATTAGGTCTTTTAAATGTTGATTTTATTATTTTAGCTCTGTAGAGATTAGTGGAAGGAGCAGGCTCATCCCACGTTCCTGGGAAGGAATGTGTCTATTGGATAGGAAGCATGGGAAAAAACGAGTTTCCTCTGCAAGCTCCTGCTGAAGACCATGTCTCTGACCCCAAGGGTCTTGGTCACCTGTGTAGCAATGAGCATCAGATAAATATGCACTTGTCATTCTGCCATTTGTGTATAGTGGCATGCCTTGGGCTCCAATGGCCTACACAAATAATTTCTGGTTCACCAAGCCAAACCCAGAGATAATTGGTCCTGTCTAGCCACATACTCAGAGAACATCTGTTTCTCCTTCTTTCCAAGAGGGCAGTACCTTCCTGGCCTGATGATGTCAGCCTGGAGAGGTACTCACTGACAAAATGCACCTGGGGGAAGCTGTGTCCCACTGAGCAGAAGGGTTAAGGACCACCTGAGTCCCCCACCCACCTTGAGACAGCACTGACTCAGCTTCTTTGGCTTGGACCTGGAGGCTGATGACACAGGCCAGACCTGCTGCTGATTCCAGACAGAAACAGAACATGAGCAAGAAATAAAGCACCGTTGCTCATTGCCACAGGAGAACTTCCGGTAAGCCAACTGATAAACTGCTGTTGGCTTTGTGTTGATCATTTCCTCATGTCTCAGTCTATTATCAAATGTGCAAATCTGGTCTTGGCCAGGCCTTAAGAGACATTTACTCTCTCTACACTGGAGGGAGACTAAATGAACATCAGTCATTCAAGTGACCAGCCAAGCAAAGGCCAAAGTATTCCGCCTAAGTCATGCACTTCTCGTACTCTCCCCTCCCAAAGCTCAAACATTTAAACCGAAAGCAAAGGCCTGGGAAGAACAAGAACAGACACACTCATCCACACAGCTGGCTTTCTAGGAGAGAGCATCTTGTGAAAGTTTCACTTGATCATTCACATGGAGGGAGTGCACAGTGAAAACAAGTTCCACTTAGGCCCGTAATTAGCATAATTGCCTGCTTGTACCCACACTCCCACTGTCACTCTCTTGCACTCTGTCCTCTCATACGGTGGAGACCTGGCATGCAATGGACACCTGGAAGACAATTCCAGAAGAGTATTTACTGTGCACCCACATGTGGAAGATGATGCTCACATAAGCCACGCCGACTCCAGCAATGCCCTGAAGAAAGCCAGCTTGGGGTTTAACTGCAGGTTGAGGGAGAGTTTACAAGGATATGAATTGAGAGTTACTCCTTAATTATATATTTGAAAATTTGATGTAAAAGAAAACTATGATATGATCTAGACAAATCCCCATAACACACACATTCTCTCTCTCTTTCTCTCTCTCTCTCTCTCTCTCTCACACACACACACACACACACACACACACACACACACACACACACACAAACATGACTGAGATAAAATAACAACAAAGGTCCTAAAGAGTATAATTAATATCCTTGGGGGGGCACAACTTTTGTTTCTGGTAATAATCACTAAGGTCTTTGCTACCACACTCCACAGTGAGCCATCTGTAACAAAGCAAAGCATCTGGTGACTGCCAGACAACTGTGTATCCCAGAGGCATTAAACCTGTATTTAACTGAACCAGTACAGCACCAAGAACACACACTATGATGCCAGAGTTCATCTTGAATGTTTCTAGTCCTTGCAGCTTGCCTGCGAAGGAGTTAGTGGGTTGGAAATGTGGGAATAGATAGATACACACTGGGTGACCTGGTGGTGAACCTTGTGGAAATGTGTGGCCTGACTTGACAACCCAGCATCCTTTCTCCCAGGATCAACACCTGAAGATGTAGCTTTGCTGGCATGACAGGTATGCAAGTCATTCCAGAGTATCTGCCATGCCTACTGCACACATAAACAGAGGCTCATCGGAGAGCTCTGCCCAGCCCAGAGACTTCCAGCTGCTTCTAATCCTAAACATGGAGAACTTATTTTAAGAGACAAAGGCTTCTTTAAACCAATATCCATAATTTATAGACTGGAATGAGGGCCCTGTGTCTAGAATGCCACACATGTTCCTCAGCTGTCCCCATCTTTAAATCACCCGTGGTGGCAGGTCCCTACACAAGAAGAGTCGGTTTTCCATACTCAAGACCTACTGTCTCAGAGATTAGATAGGAAGCAATGGACTCCAAGAGAAGTATGGCCAAATGACTCAACTCAACTTCTATGGGGGAGGTATAGTTGGCAGAAATAGGATGGATGCCCTTGAAGACTGTTTGCTAACAATCTCTCCTATATGGCTAGATTTGTATTCACTGCATGCTATACAGGGCCACCAGAGGCCCATCCTCTTGGTGCTCAAACTGATATCATGACCCAAAGTCCCAAGTCACATGGCCCTCTGCACAGTGTTCAGCAGAGTAGTAGGGGAGTAGACCATCACTGTTCACTGCTGTGGCTCTGGGCTCTACTGACCTTGCACCTCTCGTGCAGATAGCTAGGGTGATACAGGTATACAGGTATGCAGAAGTGATGTTCATTGCTTACAATCCCGGCTCATCCCAGTCTTACTTCAGCCATATCATCACTTTCTACCTAAGAGAGATACAGAAGACTCAGGCAAGCTGTGGCCACAAGACCGGAGAATTGTGTTTTAGAATGGTTGCAAAGAACAGAGTCCCTACCTTCTACTGCTCTGTGCTAGGCTCCCAACTTGAACAAATAATGAGCATCTGCAGTGTTAAGCTACCAAAGGTTTGGGATGACTTTGTGATGCTTTCCACTGGTGATGCTTAACTGGTGTGTTTGGAAATGTGTTGATACTTGGCATCAAAAAATTCCAGGCAATGATCTCAACTATCCTTGACCTATAGAGTATTTTGAAATAGCAGACAATAATAGCTGATGGAAGAAACCCTGATACTCAACCATTAGCTTCTGCAGAATTGGAGGGGTGAGAGTCGCCATCAGTACCCAGTTTACTGCTCCAAAGGTGGTTTCTGGACCAGAATAATTTCTCAGGTTCCATCCAGTCTCAACTGGGCATGGGCATGAATCCCTAGAGTGCATTTCCCATAGCAAACACAGTCATGTCCCTTTGCCCTAGGCCTGGACCACATCCCCAATGGTCTCAGACACCCAGAGATACATCCAGATTTAATTTTCCACCTTCCTTTTATACTTCAGACTTAGAGGAGTCTTGCATCTGTGTTCCAGCAGCCACAAAAAGGCCTTCTCTAATTGCTTCTCAATGGAAAGCAGAGACTTCTCATTTTCTCACACAACATGCATACTCTCCACTTATTCAAGTACAACATGGTCATCTCTGTGAATACTGTCCTCCCCCAACCCAACCCCTGCATTGGCAAAGAGGAGCCTTCCAAATCAAACTAATACTCTTAAAGAGGCAATGTAGTAGTTGTATTTTTGGGGGGGGGGTGGAAAAATGAGCTTAGCCAGAGCACCGGGGACTCCAATTACACGTATTTACCTACGTGCTTTTATAGTATACATAATTCACAAATTGCAGGCTTCCTTTTATGCTGCACACTATGCATTTAAAAATGTATTTATGATGTCAAGCTATTTAATCTGCGGTTTCTTGAAGCAACTCCTCACTCGGAATGTTTCCTGGCCTTTCCTTCTGTAAAGCAATGAGCTAACTTTCAGCAGTACATGGCACTTCAGAGTTTTGCAGGCCTCATTTTGCATCCATTTTTCCCCTCCTGCATAGAACATTTGATTTTTCATCTGGTTTTCATTTCACACAATGATGTAGGTAAAGGCAGACTCTAGGCCTGGTAATTATGCCCTCATGGCAGCTCCACTGATGCACACGAGATGTCTGCTAATTACAATGAAAGGCTGGCTCCCTGCCTCAGAAAGTGGCTGGGTTTGTGAAGGTGTCTCTTGTGCCTTAATCTGGCTGCTCAGAAAAGAGGAATAGTACCAAAGTACTTGGTTGTATTAGAGTATATCCTTAAAGAAATGTGAACTTTGTAAAACCATCCCAGAGGCCTTGACAAAAGTATATAGCATTACTTCCCATGTGGAAAGGCAGCATAAAATCTGTCCCTACTTTTTAAGATGGACAACAGACATGGGTCAGTCTCACTAACCTTGCCTTTATTAAAATGACAAGCAATGTAATGACTCCTTAGACTATAAGGATTGGCTCATTGGCGTCCTTAAAACAGATTTCATGGGGTAATTCACTCTTGACTGTCTTGGTTTTGAACTACAAAATGCTGGAGGAAGTCACACCCACTTTGAAAGCACTTCTACTTAAGGGAAGTTTTAGATGCTTAAAGAAACCACTAGACATAATCTGTGGAAATGAGGTCACAGTGGGTTGAAAATGGCCACCCATGCTTTTGCTGTGCCACTCAGAGAAAGGAGTCTGTTTCCTCATTGAAGTCTGGGTTAGGCTCATAACTAACAGAGACCATTAGAATCCTGGAGATGTGTTCAGTAGCCTCTCACACTTAAGTGAGGTTTCAATTGGCTTCTACTATCCCTTCTTGCTGCTTTACATCTGTCCCATTAAGAAGCTTATATAAGCCTCTTAGAACAGAAAGGACCACCAAGAGGACTGTCTTGATACTTAGCATCAATTGCCGGACATGGCCATCTGGGTCAAAGTATTTATACCAGCTGTAAGGTGAATGGGCCCAAACAAGACCAGCAGAAGACAGCACAGTTAATTTCCATAACAAAAATCACTTTTTTGTTATTATCGTATGTGGAATATGGACTCATTTGTGTGGGTATATATAAATTTGTGTGCTTGACAGAAGTCAGAAGTTGACATCCAGAGGCTTCTATCATTCTCCACCTTTTGTTTCTGTTTTGTTTTTTGCCTTTGTTTTTGCTTTGAGAAAGTATCACACTGAATCTGGAGCTTGCTGATTGGCTAGACAAGCCAGCCAGTGAGTTGTGGGAAATCCACCCACCTCTGCATACCCAATAGTGGGGTTACAGGTGCATGTTGCTTATGCCTGGCTTTTCATGGGATCTGAATTCATGGCTCTACATTAGCACAGCAAGCACTTCCCCAACCCTTGGTGTGTGTTGTAAGTAACAAATTTGGGGCTGATTTGTTACAGAGCAAACTGGACAGCTGAAAGGAGATGGAAAATAAAAAAGACTGAGACAGAACCATTTCTAATGTGAATTTCTACACAATCCCAACTGTCAGGTGCCACTGAAAGCCAGTCCTCGGGCAAACCAATGAGTAGTTACGAGGAGCACAAATGCACTCACAGGATGAGCAGAACAGGGCACTGGAATGCTATGGGAGTGAGGATTTATGGCTGCAGAGAAAATTCTGCAATGCATTCCACTTCAGACACCCTGCACTACTAACCACTTAGGCAGAAGTGAGCACAGCAGGCTTTGAAAACCTGTTGGCTGAAAAAAAGGGAAGCTGTCCTAAGATGATGAAGATGTTGGTGGTAAATACTGGGGGTTTTCATAAAACTGGTCATGAAATATAGCTTTTAAAAGACAGTGTTTCTGCCTTCGCCTGTTCTGTATGGGATCTGTCTGAAATCTGAAGTTTGGGAGAGTGCTGAAAACAGTTTGTGAGCTGGCATTTGATCCTCTTAGTGGCATCTATAAGAGTTGACATATTTAGGTTGGCTCCCTCTAAAACAAAACTAAGGCCCCAAAACTTGTTTGTGAATCTTCTGTGAGAAACGATGGGATTATCCTATAGAATGGAGCATAGTATTATATAAAACAATAAAGCAACATGGCATAATAAAGGATTGGGAACTGTAGCTGGCATGAAGTTACTCTGTGGAGGCATAAAAACTTATATTTATTTTCCAGAACTATTTCAGCTAATTAAATTACTTCCTGACTAATGTCTATTTATCCAGTTCTTAAAATACATCTTATTGTTTGAAGTAATCAAGGGATCAAACAGTATAACATATAGTAAAACTCTTTGAGATGTTTGGGGAATTTGCTGACATTTTAATTCCATTTGTGGAGGTTAGCAAGGAATTTGGGTCGGATGTTGGCAAAAAATTTTGCTTCACTTGATGAAAATATGTCCTGGATGGCTTTCCAGTCATCCAAGTATGACTCATTTGTGATTAAGTGCGTGTGTGTGTGTGTGTGTGAGAGAGAGAGAGAGAGAGAGAGAGAGAGAGAGAGAGAGAGAGAGAGAGAGAGAGAGAGAGAGAGAGTGTGTAATCTTGGCTTGAAAAATGTTTTTCTTCTAGCAAAATGATATATGTCCATTACATAAAGTACCAACATTTAAAGTCTGAAGACAATATAATCTCCCTTAATCTTACCTTCTAGATATGTTCAATGTAGCTCACATTCAGTAGGTACTGACCTAAATTCTTGTGTATTAATCCAGTTCACCTACCTAAGCCCAGGAGTTATACACTATGGTTACCTCATTTACAAATGAGGAAACTTACTCAAAGGTTATCTTGGTTACATCACCTGTCAGCCCCAAAGGGAAGACATGTAATTTCTGGCCTAGGACTGGCAAGCTCAAGGTCTGAGCCATTATAAACTAAACTGGTACTTAGCTGCAGCCGGCTGCTTCCTTTCAGGCATTTGTCTCCTATATGTAAGCTTTTGTTCCTGTGGTGGTGGTGCTGGGACTTGTGCTTGGGTCCTCATGCATGCCAGGTGAACACTGTACCACGTTGTGTTATTTTTTTCTTTTGAGAACTTAATAAACTTATAGCAGTCTTGCCTTTGTCAAAGTCTTCTTCTTATCTATCTTCTAATCCACACTATTTCTTCTATGTGGTGACATAGCCATTCCTGGCAGTCTGCCGCACTGTGACCTAACTCAGCGTGTAATGCAGGTCACTGTACCCTGAGTATGCTGGAACTTCATCTGATCTTCATCTGCCACTTCCTGATACCACTTTGCTTTTGGTCAATGCTAGAAACATTTGGGTGCCTGGTAACCTGGAAGACAGCATCACAGCAATTAACTTTTTGTTTGGAAACTCTTTGCAAAGCGAGGCCCCGAGCTTCAGTCTTCCATGTGTTGGTGTTACAGGTGTGAGCCCCACACCCAGCACTTTAAATCTTAACTGGCATTTCTAACAGACAAACTGATACTTTCAGTTTTTAAAATTCCTTTTGGTGCCTTGTATCTCCCACACTCCATTTTTGAGAAAAATCTTGCTAAGCAGCTGGCACCGACAGGTACCAGAGACAAGCCTCATAAAACTAGACCAACTGCTTGACTCAAAGATGAAGTACAATGCAGAGTGTGGGCTCAGAAGCCTTAATCCTGGGGGCCACAACACGGGATACGTGGTTCTACGGCAGACGACTGAAACTGACCAGAGATGAACAGGTACACTGAAGGGAGAGAATGTCTTCCTGCCTATCTCAGGTTCTGCACTTTTATCTGTTACTATCAAAAGAAGTCCGTGATCATTAAAAATGAACACATGAAAAATGCTACAAGTCGAACACTTTGGTTTGGGGAAGGAGTTACACAGCAGTGCGCCACAGACCAGACTGTGTGAGATCCTATGTGAACAGGGAGCCCCACACAGCCTGCAAACCAAAATCATGACAGCTTTGTCTCCACCCCCAAATGCAAGCACAGACACACATCAACAGAGACAACAATGGCGGCAGAAATCTCCAGGAGGAGAAAGTTTTCATCTTCCACCTCAACCACTCTGCTCATTTCACAGCACTGAACAGAAATACCTAGCATCCTTGCTACCCTTTCTTAAACCTTACTGGGTCAAACACCCACTGTCTCCAGGCAGATGTATGGGAGAGGAGAGGAGTCTCATGAGATGGAGGTAGCTGCCTATGCCTCTGCTCTGTCTTACAAGTCTTATAGGATCCTTTCCTTAACACTTCAAGAGTCATAGCACTACAAAAGATCACTCCAGGATAAGAGGGTTATAGAAACCCTCTGGGGAAGGGGAGGATCTCATGGTGAGAAATCCAACCAGCTGTTGCTTGAAGGGCATGGAAAACAAGTCCTAATAAAAAGCCTTATATCTTAAGCTACGTACCTAAAATGCCTAGGGGACAAAGGACAGATGATTCTAACAATTCAGAAATATCTGAGCTCTGGGGACACAAAGAAGTTCTGTGAGCAATTATTAAACACTTAATCACATACTGGATACAAAGAAGATGATACATCAGCCTGGCCCCAGAGAATGGCCAGTAGAGGCCATTAAGACCTAGGAGAGAAAGGACATTTCACAGGGCACAGTCCAGCAGTCCTGGTCTTTGAAACAATGTCAAATCCATACTACCTGAAATGCACCAGTGAAAATTCCTCGGTCTTCAGGCTACCTGACTAGAGGAATAGTCTAACAAGAATGCTTTCAGTGTGTGGCTTTTACATGACTGAGTGAGTTTCCTTTACACAATAAACAGTAGGGCTGTTCAGAGGAAAATTAGTGTTTGGGGTTGGGGTGGAAACTATGAATCTTTAAAACAAGGGTGACTACGGTTTGAATAGATGCCTAGGCCCTCTGTGAGGAACCTTTAACAGATGGGGCCAAGGGGGTGGAAGTTAAGTAATGAAGAGTATTGAGAAACAAGTGAGTACATATTCTCTCTCTCCCTCTCTCTCTTTCTCCCCTCCCTCCCTTGTTCCCTCCCCCTCCGTCTCCCCGCCCCTCTCTGCATCCTGGCCATCATGAGTTGAGTATCTTGTTCTGCCACACACCTTCTACCACGATGTCTGCTTCACCATGGATTCAAAGACAATGGACTAAGCAGCTACAGACTAAAGCCTGCCTTAGAAACTACAAGCCAAAAATAACCCATTTCTTTTTTCAAAGTTGGTGATCTCAGACATTTTGTTATAGTGTCACAAAGCTGGCTGACAAGAAGTTTAAGAGTCCAGTTCATGGTCTATCTAAGCCTGCTCCTTTGCCAGAACAAAGGCATGTCCCGAAAGAAACTGCAGGGGCGGGGGCAGAACATTATCGTTTTCCGCACCGTTCCTACAGCATTCAAGTAAGATCTAGCACTAACAAACCCTGAATATCTGTTGAATAAATGAGCACACAATGGTGTAGAGCATTCACTGGAGGACAGTTCTGTTTCCTTGCCTGTGGGGGTCCCCTGGGAGACCCAGAAGAGGAAGGAGGAGGTGGCCAGCACTCCGTTAACTGTAAACTGGAGTAGTGGTCAACTGCAGGCAACACCTGAGGACTAAATCTGACCACCACTATATACAGTGATCATCACTTACAATGGCCTTCGAGGGCCTGGAAAGTGTGTTTTGTGGTTTGGGGTATGTGGGAATGTGTGTGTGTGTGTGTGTGTGTGTGTGTGTGTGTGTGTGTGTGAGAGAGAGAGAGAGAGAGAGAGAGAGAGAGAGAGAGACAGAGAGACAGAGAGACAGAGAGATAGAGATGAGAGTGTCTATACTGTATGAGTTCATGCACATGAGTGTACAGGTACACACACCTGTGAGTACACATGCAGAGGCTGACAGTATGTGGAATATATTCTTCTATTGGTCTATCTCACACAAACACCTGCTTCCTCATGTTGAGAAATAATCATAACTCATTGAACATCACTCAGGTACACATTTTTCTGTAATGTTTTTGTCCAGCCATAGAATTGCAAGTTAAGTTCATAGTTGAAGGACTCCTGACATGTAATTCAGATTGCTCCCTATCTCTTTTTAAATTTTTTTATTTATTTCTCTAAGATTTAATATGTGTACACATTGTATTATAATCATGTCCATCCCTACTACCTCTTCTAACTCTACCCCCCAAACCTCTACCTGAACATGTCTCCCACTCAATTACCCAATCTCATGCCCTCTTTTCTTTCTTAATTTTAAAGTCCAGAGTCCAATTAGTACTGACTGTAAATGCAAGGGCATGGGGCCATCTGTTGGGGCAAAGGCAGCCCACTGGTGATCACATCTCTCAAGAAGACAGGTGAATCTCTTCTCAGCAACCATCAACTGCCTGTATCCCGGAGCCTCAGGAGCAACTCCACAGTCTATGATAGAATTGTAATGGATTGATTCTGGGCAGACAACCATAGCTGCCTTGAGCTTAAAACACTTTATAGTTAATATGAATTACCTCCAAAGTCTATGAAGAATGATTCTCTCATGGATACAAACATACAAAACCCAAACAGGCAATATCTAAGGGCAACATCTTCATATGCGGATTGAACGGTGGTTCCATCTGATTTTCCATTCTGGAACATGAATACATGTTCAGGGTTGATATGCTTACTAGTGAGTGAGTCTATTTTTAATTTCATAGTATGAATGAACATGAAATAAAGACTCTGGAAAGAAAGTGGGTTCAACAGCTGGAAGAAGGTTCTAGAACTGGCTTCTCTCCCCATGATGCCTACATATTTCCATGTAACCAGGTTTTAGCCCAAGGGAGTTTTCTAACATCCTGGATGAAGGAGCAAGCCAGTGCGCACAAAGATCAAGGAAGAATATCTTTCCCTCGGCTTAAGACAAGTAGCTAGGTGAGGAACACTAACCTCTCAATGGATTTCCACAACTAATCTTCCCAAAGTACAGAATACCCTATAGCTTCTCTTTGAGCAAATGCTCGGAGCAAGCTGACTCATTTCATTTCTGTGGTTTTACAGAGTAAAATTGCTAGAGTCTTACTGGCAGCAGGTAGATTTTCCCTGAAATCCTATAAGCTATTTTCTGCTGAAGAAACTAAATACTCAGAAACGTCTTTAAATGACATTAATGCCAAAAACATCACCCTGAAGTCTAGCTTGGAGTTGTTGGTACCTTTGACACTATCCTGACAAAAAGACAGAAGTCAGGCTGGAGAGATGACTTTTTCAGTAAAGTGCCTACTGAACACTCATAAAGATGCAAGTTCAGTCCTTCGAGCTACAGGAAAAGACAGGTTTGATCCAAAGGGGGAGGTGGGGACAAGAAGATGCCTGGAGCTCACTGACCAGCCAACATAAACCAGTGAATCCTTGGTTAAAACAACAACAACAACCACCACAACAACAAAAACTAAGTCAGTCTGTCTTAAAACACCACACATGGTAGAAAGCCCCTGAAATACACCTGAAGTTGACCTTTGGCCTCCACAGATACATGCACACTTGATAGGCACATACCTCCTAAATAAGTATATTATATATGTACACAAAGAAAGAAAAGGACAGGTGTCACTGCAAAGAAAGCCCCTGGGCAGAATCTGTACCCTATAGATTCTAGGATAGGTAGTTTAGAGACCTGGGACTGTGGCAAAGCAGCATGGCTCTAAAACCCTTTTCTCTAACCTTCTGGTCCATGTATTGCGATCTGACAATCTTCTTGTGTGTGTGTGTGTGTGTGTGTGTGTGTGTGTGTGTGTGTGTGTGTGTGTGTGTGCTGAGTCTGCATGTGGTATCTTCCTAATAAATTCACCAATTTATTTTCTGAAATAGGGTCTCTTATTGCACCTCAAACTTGAAGATTTAGCTAGACTGACTGGCCCGGAAACCCCTGTGGTCCTGCTGTGTCCATATCTACAGCTGAGATTACAAGTTCATGTCAAGCTGCTGGCTTTTATGCATTGCTGTGGGAAGGCAAGTGTTGAACTCAGCTCCTTTTGCCTGCAGAGAAAGCACCCCACCCCCAATGTAGACTTTAAACAGATTTCCAGCACCATAGCATCTCCTCCACTTTTGCTGAAGCTGTGAGTCTGCCACAGACTCTCAGCAGAGGTAGGCTGCATCAGTGCCAGAGTCAATTGAGGCTTGATTCTATTTACTCTTGGCAACTCCCAACTTCCTGGTTCTGAGAGGAAAGGGGGAGGGTGGTTAACAGTCTCATAAAAAGGTTCCAAAGGCTTCTTGGACACCAAAGAACTCTTACAAAACTACATTTTGATGAGCTACATGTAAATGAATCAGAAACATATGGCTCTCATTTCCTTCATAACACGCCAGGGTTTCAGAGGGAAGAGGTAGAAGAGTGCTCACCGTGATGAAGCCACATTCTTCCGAAGATGTTTAGCAAAGGGGAGGGTTCAAGACCTAAATGAAGTCTACGATGACACCCCCATCATCTTCTGTGGTCCCTTGGCACACACCAGCCAACCTGAGGCACTAGGAAGATCACAAAAGAATGGCATTCCCAAGTTGACAGGACACTTGAGGACCTGTTTTCTCTGGTGACATGTGGGCACTTGAGAGCTGTCCCTCAAATAACAGGTAATGTGCTGGCTGATGGGAATCATGAAGCAGAACACCAAAGAGTTCGATGTCCTCAACATCTCAGTAAAAGGATGAAGGCGATATTCTCTTGAGAGGGGTACAGCGAGCAAGTGGGGCCACAGCGAAGGAGCTTTTGAGCACTCATGAATCTTGGGCTCAAGGAGTGATCTATCCCACTGAAGCTCAGCACCACTCGGATGCCTGGGGTGTGAGTTGAGTACTCAGATGCCTGGGATGTGAGCTGGGCAGCACGTGGGAAAGAGAAACACCATGACCTTTGTCTCTTCTTTCTCACACAAGAATTTTATTAAACTAATGAAGTTTAGGGGGACAATAAAGAAGCTTGGAGCAAGTGAAGTTTCTGGAGAGAACCCATGTGACAGGTTTAATCATTCAACACCCACTGGTTAAAAATAAACTAGACTGCTTTAATTTTAAATGTCAGAAAGGCAGTGTGTCCAAACCAAGAGATTCTTCCCTAAAGAACAAAAAGATACAAATGTATATTTAAAAAGAAAAAAATAGTGAAACAGATTTGAGTAAGAAAGAGATAAGGAAAAATGGAAGGCGAGTGAAAACTGCAGAGGCAAACAGTCTGGAGAACACATAAGAAATAACTCCAAAGGGAGTTGTAGAGAGAGAAAATGGTGTGGGAAGTGGTACCCACCCCATGTGAAGTAGAGAGCTGGCTGTCACAGAACATCACACATCACAACAAACTTGTTCTTTCTGATAACCCAAATGGCTGGTGGCATGTCTCCACATGCCTTGGAATGCAGCCACAATCACTTTCTGTTGATAATGTTAGGCGTAATTATACAGAAGTTGCACTCCAACACTGCCTTCCTTAGAGCTGAAGCCACAGCGCGATTTCTGCGTTGCTGCAGAATAAGGCCAGCTCTGTTCACCAAGCCCAGGAACTGCTAACACAACAATGGAGAATGGAAAAGCAGCAGACGTCAGTTTTCATGATTGCCACTAATTAGGGGCCTGTTGAATGCACAGAATAGGGTCTTTTCTTTCCTATTGCTGAGCAAAGGGCACTTGACCAAGAGAAGAACCACAGTAGGAAGGAAGGGAAGCGTGATGGGGCCAAGCCGCACTGTCAGTATGGGCTTGGGTTCAAAGGTCAATCCTGCAAGGCCTCTGGATGCAGAATAACACATAAATACATTCATATGCCCATCAGTGAGGGGAGCAGAAAGGCATAGTGGTGCAACAGGTTTATACCTGGCACCCAGCAAAGATGGAGTCCTAGAGCTCTAGACACTGTGTGGGCTGTTCACTTAAACTTTGAGGAAAGTCTTTGAAAGGGAAATGGCAGTTAAGGTACAAGTAATGGACACAGGGAAGTGTGTGTGGGGGAGGAGTGCTATTTAAATGCAAGATAGATATCTCCATATAGTCTGTATATTCTGCAGATCAAATGCTTTCTTCGTGGTACTGCACTTGAGGTAGCTTTTACTTCTAATAATACTGCAAGCTGACTCAGGGGTGGCCAGTCTTTGAACACTGTGGCACTTTGTTGTTACCTGCAAAGTTTGTGTTTGAGAACTGAGTTACACAACGGAAAAAAATCTCACAATGTTTTAAGTAAGTTTACGAGTTTGTGCTGGCTGCATTCGTGGCGATTCCTAGGCCACAAGCTGAACGCTCCTGGAAACCTCGGATGCATTGTCATTCATTTCTGCCCAGGCTTCACCTCTCAGCAAAGCCTTGAGGCCTCAAAAGAATGTCTTGGTCTTTGTAACAATTCTATTTACTTTTAAGGCACAGTCTATTGAAGAATAATCTTTCTGGGCTTTGGGCTTTTGGCTGAGACTGAGTACAAACGACAGCAAAGCCCTACCTGCCTCTACCCAGTTTCGGGTCTCAACTGCCCAATCTTACATGTATGAAAGCAGAAGGAAGAAATTTTAGTTTCTGCACCTGAGGTAGTTTTTTAAAAAAGATTTGTTATTATTTATTATTTAATCTTGATGAGTATTTTGTTTACATGTCTTCTGTGTACCATGTACCAGAAGAGGTCATAGGATTCATCTGGAACGGGAGTAACAGCTGGTTATGAACCACCATATGGGTGCTGGGAATCAAACCTGGGTCTTCTGGAAGAACAGTCAGTGCTCCAGCCACTAAGGCACCTCTCTAGCTCCCATTAGGCAGTTGCTTTGTTATTTGCTTGCTTGTTCCTTGTCCCAGAGAATCACGCCTATGTATCTGGGTTGGTACTGCCTCTTTCCTATTCTTATTCTTATTATAAAATTACACACAGCTCCTGGAAAGTTCTTTACAGACCAGTGTTTCTCAAAGTGGGTTTCCACATCCAGCTGCAGCAGCATCTCTTGGGGACTTGATAGGAGCAGAGTCCCAGATATGCAGGTTATGCATGCATGGAAGCAGGAATCTCAAGGGTACAGCCCATGACCTATGTTAGGGGATCATGATGAAATTCAAGCTGGAGAGTGATAGCACTCTCCAACCAGCCTACATGTGACAAACATGCAGAATGCTTTGAAACCAACTAGTTCTTGGCTGCTTTGTCAGTCAATTAAGGGAGCAACCTCTGACTGTGGGAACCAGGCTTCTGTCTGCTAAGGTTTCTCAGCTCATTTTAGTGCCACTTCAGAACTGAAAGCCACAGCTGTGGGTAGGTAGGCTTGCTCTGCTCAACCTCTTGTAGAGCCCTCCCCCCACCCGAGCTGTAGGTATTTACAGTGCCTGTAAGCAGGAACTCTCAAAGTGAATGAATTACTTATATACTGTGGCTTCTGCCTAAGGCTGACCTGGTCAGATTTGTGGATTATAAAGAAAAGGGAATGCCAGTAATAGCCAGACACATGGGGACAAGGGCTGAGGAAGAGCAGGAGGAACAGAGAGGGGAGGGGGAAGTGGGAGAGTGGGGGAGAGGGGAGAGAAGAGGAGGGGGGAGGGAGCAAAAGGGTGAGGGAAGAGAAGGATGGGAGTATGGGTTCCAGCTTTGAGTCAGCCTCAGGAATCTGTAAGCTTGCTGGGAAGAGGGTCAGTGGGTGGCTGCTCTCAGTGTCACTGCCTTACAGATGTTTATAATTAGATTATTAGAAAGAAAGGAGTTTAAGCTGAACAGTGCAGGAATGAGCTTTGGGTACTTTCAACTAATAAAGTACAAAGAACTGTAATGCCACTTATTGAAATTGAACCATGCCACAGGATACAGGTCAGACATTGTAGTATGCTTGGCGTTCTAGCTGGCTTCTGCTCGGTTGGCTCTGGCACCTGAGGCTGGACAGGTGATCATGCTACTTCCTACCCATCATCCATCCACACAGCCAGTGCCGTTCCCAGCAGTAAGAGTCAAAGTGTGTGTGTGTGGGGGGGAAGAGTCAGAGTGTGTGAGTGAAGCCTTTACACAGAGGAAGGCGGTGCTGTCTTTGGCTGTGCAAACAAGACACCTGCCGGCTCACTGCAGGTCTCCTAAGAGTTTCTGATATGTATCACTGCACTAAAGTTCTTTATTAGCTATTTTTTGGGTATGATCAAAAGACTGACATAAGAGAAGAGAGTGCTCATTCATGGTTTCAGAAGGACAGTGCAAGCAAAGGTACGGTGATACGTGAGCGACTTCTAACTCTAGTGACAGAGACATGAGGCTACTGTTCCTCACATTTCAGCCGAACGGGACTCAGAGAACTTAACTGGAATTGAATCCAGGCTGCAACTTTCAACCCCCTCCCAGTGCCTCCACAGTGGCCCCCACAGCACTACCAGCAGGAAGTCAAGCATTCAAGCGCAGAAGCTAGGGGTGAAGTGAGTCAAATGCAAATCCTAGCAGTTCCTTTCCCAGATTCCTTCCCCATTCTTCATTAGTGCCCTCAATTCTCCATCGACTATTCCAGGCCAATAAACATATTCTTTGCCTTGCTCGTCATAACCCTCAACTACCAAATTTATAAATTCCTTCAGGTCAGAGGCTGTATTTGTTTTGAACTAAAATGCCCATGACTTTAACATCAGCTCCACAGAGCCATTGCGAACAGGTCCTTTGTATTTAGTTAGTCCCTGAGTATTGATTTCTAAGCCCTTGCGGATCCTAGCAAAGTTGCCCATTGTGAGGTTCAGTCTTACCACATTAAGTCTTTCTAATGCAATGAGTGACTTACCTTCATTTTAAATTACATAGCTCACAAGGAAGAGAAGCAATACAACACTTGACAGGAGCCTGGCTGGAGTTAGAACCACGGGGCCTTATTCTTGTCTGCTCCCCTATTATCTTTGTACCCTGAAGACGGCTGTTTTGATCTTTTAAAACCTCAGTTTTTACATTTATCAAATGGGACAGTAATATGACATATTCTGGGGTCATCCCAGGGGATGGGAAAATATCATCTTCTGTACACATATAAAAATATGCCCTAACTCCAGAAACCATTTAAAAATCACCAAGAAGAAAGATCAAACCTCACCTCCAAAGCAGTCTACACATCTGGAAGAAGGCAGACAAATGTGTCAGATGAATCTAGAAAAGGTAAAGTGTCTGTACCTAAAGGATTTAGTGCCTTAAAAAAAACAGGCATTGCAGAGTCCCATCAGCACTTCCTAGAGTATGCCCGCATCTATCTTAGTTACTATTTACTGACTTTCAATACACTTTAAATGTTTTATGGAAAGATACAATGGACACAAGAAGACTAAGAGCAGCATGAGAAAAGGCGATTTTATTATTGTGAATCTGAGACCAAGGACTACTACTCAGCCATTGATTGCATTTTAAATCCTTTCCAAAGGTATGCTCCTGACAATCGCCAGTGGAGGTGTAGAGCAGCCACACCCCTTGTGCTGATGAGGAAATGTTACTTTCTATGGGCATATTTAACCATGGAGGGGGCAACACAACACACTGACTAGGATGTGCTCTAAGTCTTTTTAGTACAGAAAGAAGGGCTGGCAGCCAAGGAAAGGCAGTGTGGCACAAACCACGTCTCAGTGTCTGAAGACGGCCCTAGCTAACCAATGCTTTTCCAGTTACATTGGAAACTTCCATAATTGTTTTCCCACTTGTAAAGCCAGAAGCCCACTGGAAAGGCCTGAAGATGGGAAAGGGATGAATGTACGCTGAAGGCTACCACCCAGAAACAGTAAGCCTCTGGTTACATGGGACTTCTTTTTCCCCACAATGACACAAAAGCTATTTTCGTATTTTTGTTGATCCACAAAGGACCTGAGATCCAGGAAGGAAGCCATGGTGCTAGGAACTGCCTGATCAGAAATATGGGCCCATCCATGTCCCACTGACTCAGATGCCTGTGACCTTCAGTCCTTCTCAAGGCCTGCCCTGCCCTGTGCAGCATCAGCATCCTCTCTGCTCTAAATTGATTGCTAGTTCTACAAAGGGAAGGCAGTATTTACCTAGAGTCCCTTCACTTTCGCACGTCCCTACACTATCTTCTTCTGTTCTCGTGATGACTTCTCAGACTCCTGTGTGGGTGCTCCTTCTAAACTTCTGGAAATAAAAGCTATGCGTGTAGAGTACACTAGCCTAAGCACCTCACAGTGGTCTAGCCTATGCACCTTACAACGGTGCTGTGCACAGTGGGTGCTATATAAACAATCACTATTGTGAAATGTGTACTTCGCTTTCTTACTACTCAACTTTCCCCTTAATGATTAAACTTATTTTACTTCTTTTTGAGATAGGATCTCACTGTGTAGCCCTGGATAGAATATGTAGACCAGACTGGCCTCAAACTTACAGGGATTCACCAGCCTCTGCCTCTGAAGCACTGGGACTTTTCGATTTTTCTAAGATAGATTCTCACAATGTAGCCCAGGCTGGCCCTCAACTCCAACAGATTCACAAGATTATCTCATTTATTCCCCACAATCTGACAAAACTGGGATATTTTCTTCCCTGGGAAAAACAGGAAATGTAAATAGCAGATCCTCATGCTGCACATGAGATTTGTGCTAATAGGTATCCCTAACATGGCTCCATCATATTAATTTGATTCTTAAGAAATCAGGAGAAAGAACATGTACATCACCAATGATTAGACATCACTATTTGTGTTAGTGAATTCTAACTGGATCTGTCAAAACGCCTGTTTACAGATAATTTGCCCAAGGAAAACAGGTACCTTTGCATGGAAAAGCATGATAAATAAAACTGTTTATAGAGCTTGAAGAGATTTGGGAAACAGATCTTCATAGCGAAGGTCAGCATTCCTTGCAGAGTAAACAGCATACATAGTCTGAGAGAGAGCTTCCAGGATGACTCAGGAATTCTGAGCCTATTAAGACCTGCCACAACCAGCGAGATAAACAAGCCCTACTATGTGCATGTCACTGTGGTCTAGTTCCGTCCAATACAGAACAGCATCAGATGACTCTAGCTATGCACTGGTCCCCTTCCAATCTTGCTCTACTACTTGAGAAACTCTCGTGAAAAGCAGACCAGGGACAGGCTAAGGCAAACAAAACAGCAGTTCAGACATAATTGCATTGTTCACAGCTATCACCTTTACTCCCCATGACTTTTATCCCCATCCCAAAGCCGAGGAAACTCAAGGTCAGTAAAATGAAACCACCAAGACCCAGCATCTCGAATCAGGTCTTCTGATGGCATGTCCTGTTCTTCAGCATTCCCTTGGGTGATCCCAGAGCACATAGGAGAAATACACGTGTCGGAGTAGATGCTAAGGGGGACAGAAAGGTAGTCTGGAGCTCTGACTTAGGGCTGGAGGGGTATGGACAGGTGAGGAAGGGATGTCAGGTGATGGGCAATGTGTGTGTGTGTGTGTGTGTGTGTGTGTGTGTGTGTGTGTGTGTGTGTGTGTGTATGATGGGGAAATCCTGTGTATATGTCAATAAAGCACTGTTGGCCAATAGGAAAGCAAGATAGGTGGGACTAGGAATCC
Organism: Mesocricetus auratus; assembly: GCF_017639785.1. Taxonomy (NCBI): domain Eukaryota; kingdom Metazoa; phylum Chordata; class Mammalia; order Rodentia; family Cricetidae; genus Mesocricetus; species Mesocricetus auratus. The sequence continues at coordinate 162,157,201 of NW_024429266.1, forward strand.
AGGAGGACTCTGGGTAGGAGAAACACAGGGAGTCATCATGTAGCCCACCAGAGAAGTAAGATATCTGTCCGGTAAGAGAAATACTTAGATGGGTTAAATACTTAAGTCAGAGCTAGCCAGTAAGAAACAAGCAAGGCCAACAGCTTCATAATTAATACAGCGTCTTGTGTGTTATTTGGGGACTACATTGCAGCAGAGCCCACGCGACTGGCGGGGGAAAAACCAAAGCAGCCGGCAAGGAAAAGGCATCTCTCTACATATATACATGTACATAAAATAAAAAGATGCAGATATCAAGAATTCATTTTTAGAATATGTGCTGCCAGAGTGAGCAATCAAGAATTCGTTTTAACCAGACCTACATAAGGCAACAAGAATGAGGACTGAGATGGGAAACAAGCAGCCTTCAACTGCACACACACATCTCACTGGCTACTGGAGAAGCCAACCAGAAGCCAACAGATCCTGGAAATGTGGCCACAATAAGCACCAAGCTGATGACTGAATGGTATAAGTAGCTTCACGAGTCAGGGATGGACTGGAGAGTGGCCAGAACTCAGGGCAGAAGGAAGGACTGGAAAAAAGTAATATGGATCCAACTATTTCATTTTTATACTTATACAGTTCTATATTGAGTCAAATTCCAACTGTGCAACTCTGGCTCACAGAACCTCTCTGTGGCTCGTGTTACTTAAAGATAAAGCTGCACCTGAGAATTGCTGTGGGGACACCAACTCACACACAAATACAAACACACATGCACCCATATTCACACATGTATGCGCGCACACACACACACACACACACAGAGAGAGAGAGAGAGAGAGAGAGAGAGAGAGAGAGAGCTATGCTGAGCAAGCTGTCAGCTATTTGAGTCTGTCTACCATTGTCATCATCACTGTTCATAAAACCACGGTTTGTGGGATTATATGAAGCAGTGAAAGAATTATAGCAAACCACAGCCTCCATCCACAGGGAAATGGCTAACTGGATATTTATATCATGGAAGATCATATGGCAATTTTAAAACTGGGGTAGCTTTAGATATCTTTTCATGGCCTGGATGTGGTGGGGGTGTGCCTCTGAGAGGCTCATGTGTTGAAAACTAGGTCCCTAGAGTGCTTCTATAGAGGTGGTGAAGCCTAATGGGAAATAACTGGTTACTGGGACTGCACTAAAAAGAACTAAAAGGTTCTTGTAACACCCCTGAGTTTGTTCTGGTAAGACCAGGCTGTTACAAAATATAAGCCTATCTTTCACTGTACCCCGCTTTCCTGTCGTTCCATGTAATTTCTTGCATTTATGTTCATGGGATGCCTTGGTGTGAGGCAGCTATGCTGGCCTCTTGACAGATGAGTGCCATGCTGTTTAGATATTCTGTCTCCCAAACTGTGAGCTAAAGAAACCTCCTTTCTTTATACAGTTCCCAGCCTCAGAAATTTCATTATAGTAGCAGAAAACAGACTACTACATATCTAAACCCGGGAAACAACAAAACACTCTCAGATACAAAAAAAGAAATAAACCAATTTTCATCCATCCCCACTAACTGTGAGGATGAAGTGACCATCATGCTTTTCATACTAACCATCCAGGGTTAGTAATGTCTCAGTAGAGTCTTTGTAGACTGCACATGGCAGGGAGGATAGCACACTAGACTAGTGTTTTGGCATACAGTAAAGCCTGAAACAAAGGCCTCCAAAGCAAGTGAAAGTCTCAATTCCAGAGAGTTTTAACTGGCTGGTGCTTGTGTTACTCACTAAAGATGAACTGCAGAGAAAATATAAACATGTCTGTCTTTGTTTTTCAGAGGCAATTAGGAATTTATAGCTGGAGTTTTGTTTTTGTTTTTGCTTTTTTTAAAAATCAGAGCCAGTGATGAATTATTTCTTTAGAGAAGACGATTATGTCATAATCACTGGCATTTGTTAAGGAACGTTTTTGGAAGTCCCACTTAATTCCCCCAGAACACACTAAAATCTAGCTGTGTCATCCAGGATATCAAGGAAATGTTGAGTTAAAGGCTCTGGGGGAGGCTCTCAGAAGGACACCTTTGTTCTCAGAGTAGATCAACCAAACAGCTGCAGCAGTTACCACCATTGTGAGCCCAGCCTGGAATGCATGAATCCACAGGGGAACTCTCATTTGCTCAGAGACCCACAGTCCAGGATGTTTAGAAAGAGCTCAACTCTCTACAGTAATTAGAACTTCACCATGACATTTTCTTAAAAGGAATGTTCTCCACACACCCATTCCTTATGAAAAATACATGATGGCTCTGGGATGATGACACCAGTACTGCCGCACTGCTTAGGCTGAGGTCAAGAGCATTGCTAAGCCCTGTCACAGGAAATAGGCACATCAAGTTCACATGGCAAAAGGGAAACCTCTAGAAGATCCATGTTCAGGCTCTGAACTCTGAAGGGATAAAAGAGAGGGTAATTCCTGTAAAGTAGCTGTCATTTAAAATACATGAAAAAAAGAAAAAAAGATTGGGCTTGCTCTGTAAGCATGAGTGTCTGAGTTTGATTCCACCAGAAAACACATAAGGAAAACCAGGTGTGGTGGCACACACTTGTAACCCCAGCCTAAGGAGGTGGGGGCATGGAAGTCTCTAGGGCTAGCTGGCTGCCCAGTTGTGCCTACTTGGTGACTTCTAGGCCAATGAGAGACTGTCTTAAAAAGCATAGCTCCTCAGGAAAGACAACAAGTTGTCCTCTGGCACCCAGAGGCACCTGTGTATGTACACCCACAGATATGTGCACTTGCCAACACAGGAACACACACATACACACAACAAATGCATAACAATAATAAAGAAAAGGCTTAAATGAAAGACTGTCTGTAGCTGGATTTATGTCTTCCTTTAACCATAACTAACACATTCATAAATTCAGAGGCTTGTCCAGTATTTCATAGCTACAGGGCCGATCCCTAAAGAGGTGACTCAGGAAAAGCAATAATGAGAAAATATGTCAAAGAAGCCCTAAGAGGAAATTCCTGGAAATGTTCCCCAATGCTCAATTTTCTTTGCAAATCTCCCTGACAGAACATGACCCTTACTCTCATCATTTTCATCTTTACAATGAGTACAATCAGAAATCCTCTCCTCTTTGATATTTTGAGTGGCTTAAACACCAAGAAAAATCTTCAATAAACAACAGCAACAAAAACAAAACTCCATGACATGTTTTCAGTTAAAGAAAAGTTCTGGGGGAAAATAAAAGAGACTCTGCCAAAAAAACAAAAACAAAAACAAAACAAATGAAAAAAGGCAAAAAACAGTTTTAGGATCTCCTTGAACCCTTATACAAAATAGCACATTATTATAACACCAAAATAGATGCTTGAAACTGTGTACTGTAAGTAGCAAACTTCCTTAACTGATTTCTCTTATATGTAAATGCCTATGGCAAAGCTTAATTATATTGTATCTATGTATAATAAGAGATGAATGGTAGGAATAAAATAGAATTATAATAATATACTATAACAAAAATCACTTGGATGTGGTCTCTTACCCTCAGAATATCTTACTGTACTTCATTAACCTTTCTTTGTATGATGATGACCTGAAAGGTCATCGTACTTTAATGATGAGATGATGTGAGGGAAATAGCTTTGTGATGTGACCTTAGGCTACTACTTAAGAAGGATTTGAATACAGGCATTGTAAATCACCATAGTGATTTACACAGGCAGCACCACAGGTATCATGGCAACCAAGATGGGTCCTAAGTAACTAATGGATACACAGCATATACAGTGCAGATATGCCTGACAAAGAGATGATTCATATCTGAGGTGGATGGAGCAGGGAGGTGAACAGTTTCATCACATGATTCCTAACGGAACATGTTTTCTAAAATAAGAATCATGCTTTTTGTTTTCTTTTAATAATTTTAGGCTTTTGCTGACCATAGTTAACTAAGTGAAAAGTGTAATTTTAGATAATGGTTAGGAAGGAACACTATATCAAAAGAAAACTAGAAATCTTGGTCAAGCGTCTATCAAGGGCTTAGAGATGACTCTGTCAAAAACCAAAGGCAAAAGAAATGGAATCTGAGTAGTTCTCAGAGGGACATGAAGTCCTGTGTGTCCTAGGGCCAGGAATTCAAATCCATCCTACTCTGAAGTCTGTCTTTCCAGAATGTTTGGGTCAACGATTCAGCTGCATCGTGGATTCTGCCTGGGCACCTCTACTATTCCCTCTCCTGGGGATTGCCCAATGTTGACGGCTACCCGCTTCCTGGGATTTATAATGGTGAAACAAGGCAGCACATCTGGAGTTCACTGTGACTCTCACCACTGCTGCCAGACCCTGTCTAGAAGTTGGCCAAGCCTGGTCCCTCTTCAAGTTCTTTAACAAGGCACCCAGATCCCAGTCTTGCCTTTCATAGCCATGACATGGAGAGCGCCCCTGCATTCACAAACAGCTTACTTCTGTGAAGCCAGCTGCCTGCAAAAAGATACACGCATGCTTTATTTTCTAAGAACTTTTCCATCTCCGGGGGTAGACAAAGTGTCACAGCAGGAACAACAGCTGCACTAGGTTAATAAACTCTGAATTATCTGTGCTTGGAACTTGATCAGTAGTTTGAAGTTGGAGAGCTGGATTCTGTGACTATTTCTCTGATGATGTGAGTTCTTTCTTTTCGCAGCAGCAATAAAATTTCAAGGTTATTGTTGACTCCCAGTTTAGGTTAACAATAATATCATACTCTATGCAACTGAACTAATGGTTATAAATAAAATACAAGTAATTACAAATGTGAAATGTACTTGCATGTTTATAACCAGTTCCCCCATCACTGGTCCTTCCTTCCACTTAATAGTTAAATGCGGTGTGTTACGTCTTATGGTTGACATTTTGTTTGTGAGCAATATTTAAATAACATGGGAAACTGCGTTGTTAGAATGATTCAAAATTATGCTTTAATAAGCTTTCTTTTAAATCATGTATCAGATTCTATAAACAGTAAGTTGTACAACTATATACCACTTAGGACAACTTGTGTTACAGAAAGAGCAAGAGAAAAAAAAGCAATAAATAAAAGCATGTGAAGAGCATGACATGGTGTGATCTGATGAGTTCATTTCTCAAAGCAGAAAACTAAGAGAAGTCACCAAAATACAATATGATTCCTTCTCACTTTGTCCCACAACCTTCCTTTGTTTTGGAAAATGGGATTATATTTATTTTATGATTGGAAAGAAGTGTTTACATCTTTAATGGCCATTTTCCCTTTAGGGCTGAAGTGGTCAAATATAGAACCCTGTTTCCCAAAATAGCACTCTGTAGCATATCCAGTTATGTTTATATAACGAACATAAAAACTTTCTGGAGCTCTGTGTTATGGGCAAACTGCTTGGGTATGTGAAAGAAAAATAATCTTTGGAAGCATATCTGCAAAGTCAGAAGGAATGTGCTGCTGTTTCAGTTTAAAATGTCCCCCACAGGCTCCTGTACTTGAACACTTGATCCCCAGCTGGTGGTGCCTTCAGAGAAGTTGTGGAAACTTTTGGACACTGCGCCTAGCTGGTAAACATAGGGGTGGGCCTAGAGGGCTATGTCAAGGCTCAGTTCCAGCCTGAAACCTTGCTTCAAGATCCACCAAGATGTAACAAGTCAGACCACAAGCTCCCGCCACCACCCAAGGAGCCAGGTTGCTGGGGAGTGGGGGGGGGGGCATGAAACTGAGCTAAAGCAAATCCTTTTTGCCTTAAGCTGCTCCTGAGAGATACTTTGTCCTGGGAACACAAGAGTGACAACACAACATGTAATTTTTAAAGCACTAAATATCAATTCAAAGGTCCTGATATTTTTCACAGCATGAGAGAGTTCCCTGCTGCGATGTAAACAACACTTCAGGGTTCAAAGTGTAGATTTTGAATAGTGCATCTTCTTAAGGTAGTACACGACATTTCTACACACAAATCATGGCAAACCCTGAAATATACACCCCATCACAGCAGAAATAAATGCAGAACTGGGCAAACCGAGTGACTCATTCATCCTTGGCCTCGTGCACACAGAAGCACAGCTGTCCAGACACAGAAGTGTGAACACACACTCTGCGTTCTTTTCCTGTCTAGACTCTGTGCACTGGTCAGGGGTGAGCCCCAGTGCACACAGAAGATCAGATGTAAAGGAACTAGCTAGATTTTAGGGACTCTAAGGGCTGGACCCACAGACTTCTTACAACTGCAAACGGAAGGAAGTGGTAAGAAAACAAAACAAAAATCAAAACTATAATTACTTAAATATGCTACATAAGCCTTACAACAAAACTCTCAAGAAAATGAACTCATAAGCCTATGAGGTTTGTCACTGAAAACTCCATCCCACAAAATCAGGAATGCCTGGGCTCTGCACTGTTTGTCAGCCTATGGAGAAAAGAGGAGAAATATATCTGAGGGCAACTATCATATGTTTCAAGTCTTCCCAATGAGAGCTGTCCGATGTGACTGCCTATCTCAAAGTTAAGGACTCTGGATAAATGCTACAGCAGTGTTAAAACAGGGGTCCTGTCCTCAGTGTGACTAGGCATGAACACCATGTCTGCAGAACTCCTAGGCAGCCACAACCATGGCTCTCTCCCATTCCCATCTCTCAGCAGCTTTGGGATGCAAAGGATGCTTGACTAAAGTGGCATTAGAGCAGAGGAAGGGAAAGGGAGCAACAAACACAGGGTGTAAACAACTGAAAATCAGGGGGATTTTGGTAACCAGATATGGAAACAAACTATAAAATGACTTTTCATATTATCAACGAGACACACTTAGTTCCTCTGTGATTGAGGAATGGATGATAAGTCTGGATTTCATGTGAGATTTGACTGATATAAACTTTAAGATCTTCAACAGCTAATCACTTTGTCCTGGCATTTGCTGTGCTGTTCTGGAAAAGCTGCTTTGAAATGAAGTGGAAAACATACTGGCAGCTTCCAGCTGGGGGCTCATCTTCTTCCAGCTCCATCCCTGCACTTCACACCTTGTCCAGTCTCCAATGACTAGGAGCAGAGCAAGTTATCTGAAGGCTATAATGAAATGAGGATCCCAGCTCCGATTCCTCAACATCCCACAATGGGAAATATCAGCAGGGCTCAAGTATGAGATGCCAGGGCCTCAAACTTCTGCAGCAAGAGGCATTGTTCCCATTTGCTAAAGGGGGACATTTTTAGGTGTGTCCTAAGGATTTGGTACCAGATAGTGCAAGCTTAGATTATTTCTCAGCCTCTGACCTTGATAGTCCATCTTCTTTTAAGGATCTTATATGAGAAATGCTGAGCTGAACTTCTTTTGAAAAACCCATGTTTCATTTACATTGTGAATGGTAGGGGAGTACACTCAGTTTTGTTTTCAGGCAAATATCCTGAGACACCAAGCTCTTTTCTTTCTTTCTCTCTCTCTCTCTCTCCCTCCCTCCCTTCCTTCCTTCCTTTCTTTCTTTTAATTTAAATTAGAAAAGAGCTTGTTTCACATGTCAATCCCTGCTCCCTGTCTGTCCCCTCCCCCCAGGCCCCCCAACTTCACCTGCTGTGGGGGTGAAGGCCTCCATGGGAGAGCTCCAAAATCTGTCAAATCATCCCTGGCAGGGCCTAGGCCCTCCTCCATGTGTTCAGGCTGAGAGAGCATCTCTCCATGTGGAATGGGCTCCCCAAGTCCATTTGAATGCCAGGGATAAATACTGATCTAGTACCCGAGGCCCCAGAGATTGCTGAAGCCTCCTCACTGACACCCATGTTCAGGGGGTTTGGATCAGTCCCATGCTGGCCTCTCAGTCATCAGTCTGGGGTCCCTGAGCTTCCCCTTGTTCAGGTCAGCTGTCTTTGTGAGTTTCACCAGCCCAGTCTTGACCCTTTTGTTCATCATTCCTCCCTCTCTGCAACTGGGTTCCAGGAGTTCAGTTCAGTGTTTAGCTGTGGGGGTCTGCCTCTGCTTCCATCAGCCACTGGATGAAGGCTCTAGGACGGCATATAAGATAGTCACCAATCTCATTATCTGGAAGGACATTTGAGGTAGCCTCTTCTCTATTGCTTCTAGTGTCATCCATTTGCCTGCAAATTTCAAGATTCTACTGCTTGTTTTTTCCACTGAGTAGTACTCCATGCTGTAAATATACCACATATTCTCTATCCACTCTTCAGTTGAGGGCATCTAGGTTGCTTCAAAGCTCTGGATATTACAAATAATGTGAGCTTTCTTTTTTTTTTTTTTTTTTTAAGAGTGAGCTTGCTTTCTAAGATAGCTATTTGGGAAAATGTATCTGGATCTCATGGAATCTTTCATCTCCATTCATAGACATGTAGTCACAAATTTTCTTTATTTCTTTCTTTTTAAAATTTATTTATTTTATTGTATTTATTATCTATCTATCATCTATCTATCTATCTATCTATCTATCTATCATCTATCTATCTGGTTTTTCAAGACAGGGTTTCTCTGTGTAGCTGTGGAGCCTGTCCTGGAACTCGCTCTGTAGACCAGGCTGACCTCAAACTTACAGAGATCGCCTGCCTCTTTCTCCCAAGTGCTGGTATTGAATGTGTGTGCCACCACCCCTGGGGTTTATTTCTGATTTATATATATATGTATGTATGTATGTATGTATTTTGTTCTGCCTGCATGAATGCCTACATACCAGAAGAGGGCACCAGATCTCATTATAGATTGTTGAGAGCCATGGTGTGGTTGCTTGGAATTGAACTCAGGACCTCTCAAAGAGCAGCTAGTGTTCTTAACCTCTGAGCCATCTCGCCAGCCCCCTTTCTTCATTTCCTACTATGGAGTGGTATAGCTCAGCCTCAGAAGCAGAATGTTCCCCAGCACAATTAAGGCCTTGGAATAAAAACCCATCACCACGAAGGGAAATAAAGAAGCATGCAAGGGAAGACTGAGCTACAATGTGAGTTTAATATCAGACTGTCTCAAAAAAAGCAAAACAAAAGAAAAAAGAACTCAAAATGATCTATAAACAAAAAACTTCACAACACAGTATGTGAACTACCTCTGATCAACCCACATTGTCTTTTATGCTAGAAAAGCTCTTTGTTTCTTCTTTTCCCATAAGGGATCCATTGAGCTTGCTGAATTTCAAGAAGACACATCTGCTTCACAAACTGCACAGGCAACACAGCCTGAGGGATTTATACACTTTGTCCAGAAAAATCTTTTGACCTGAATGTGTTTCTGATCTCTAAAGTCCAGATGTCTGCAACATCTACCAACTTAGAGATGCATGATCAGTGCTCCAGCTCCCTCCATTGCATAGTGTAGGAACTATCTGGTCCTCATTTAATGCGTTAATGTCAGACAGCAAAAAGTCACAGGACCTTACCAGAATCAACAGGGTCAAAACCAGTAACAAGAATCCAGTAGGTTAGGATGTCATACACTCTCATGAACAAAGGATATCCTCTAGGAGATGGCCACAGGATGTGTTCCCTATAAAAACCTGTTCCAGGACACCCCTAGCTAGGCGAGGTGTTTCATTAGACTGAAAGCAAGCATGACCCCCATCAGTCATTTTGAAAAACTTCACAGATATAACTATATTCCCTGTAAGCTTCAGTTTTCATTTCTTCTAGAAGAAACTGCCAAGAACTCTCCCCTGGCAAAACAAACCATGCTTACAGTGGTCATCCTAGCTTACAGAAGTGGGGACTGAGGCCCAGAGAAGAAAAGCTATCTGCTTGAAGTAGCACAGGAAAATGCAGAGTTAGGAGGCCATGTAATCTGGGTCCAGAGACCAGGCTCAGAACCTGACCACTCAGGTGGTCACTAGGCCTGCCTCAGTCATGATCATCAATCTACACTGTCAAGAAGAGGCACATTCGTCCATGGATTTTTGGTAGATACAAAAATGTAAAAATATCAACAAGTCATGAAATCCTTCAAGGTCTAAATTTCCAGTGAGAGAAAGGAAGTTCACCGAACCTATAGTAAATGTTTTTTATACATTGTATCAAAGAATAAGGTCAGTCTGCCAACAGGCTGATGACAACCTCCACCAAACCTGGGCAGGGAGGATAACCCCTACTGGTTTCCAAGTCCATCCTGCCGGGAGCTACACTTTCCAGGAAACCATGCCTGTTTCCAGAAATGCTGTCTTCATTCATCAAATCATTTCCTGAGACTAATCCTTTGAGATGAGGATTTCTGTGTACAGGAAAAGGACAAAGAAAGTCTGTGTTTTTTCTCAACGTTAGAAAAGCCCAAAATTAGAAATGATAAATAATTAGATATTAAGGTGATGGAGGAAAAGGAAGGGGATGTGAGCACAAGGCAGCTGTCTCTAGATAGGATGGGTATATGCCAGAAATTATATGTAAGAGAATCAAAAGGGTAGCTTGGTTTTGCACCTTTGTAGCTGAACTTATTGAAACCAATTAAATTTTTTCCGTTTGTATTAATTCCAGTAACAAAGATGCAGAGACCCTCAGCTCATCAACAGACATGTACCCAGACTGTTGGATTAAAATGCAGTTTCAAGGTCCTATCAAAATATGCTCATGACTTCAGAGCCAACATCCCTCCTATTATAGAGGAAACACTGAACCAATGATTTGTCCACAGAAGTTCTGGGGGTGGGGATCTGTATTTATGTTGGGTAACTTCCATCAAAAGAACCATCACTGTGTCACAATCTTAGAAAACACTAATTATCTATGTGGAGAACTTTACATACATAATGGGAGATTCCAGAAGGATAAACCCAGGAGCAATGACCACTTCTTCCTTGTTTATCTTTGATGTTATAAACCATGTATAAATAAAATAAATACAGTAATCTATTTTATTATTTATATATTAGATCATATAATGTAATTTATGTATTTTTGTATATTAATTATTTTATGTGCATGAGTGTTTTGCCTACATATGCGTGTGTACACCACATGTCTGTCTGGTGCTTGAGGAAGCCAGAAGTGGGTGCTGGATCTCCTAGAAGGGAATCACAGACAGCTGTGAGTTGCCACGTGGGTGCTGGGTACTAAAGCAGGAACATCTGGAAGAGCATTACTGCTCTTAACTGCTGATCTATCTCTCTATTCCAAACCATATTTTGTTCACCCTCAGAATCAGGGAATAAATCCCAACTACTACATCCTAATCACAGAAATTTATAGTCACAGTTGTGACATGTTCTGGCCCACAAACCACCTAAGGCCTCTTTTCAAAAGAAAATGCTTCCTTTATATTTACACAGTCAAGAAAATGTCTTGTTGGCGATAACAGAGGAGATCCTTTTGCTGTGTCTAGATGAAATGCCTGTCTGCATCTCTGGCAGACATATTTTGGCTATGAGATACTCTCACCGGCTGATGATGACGACAAAGAACATGGATCTGTGGTGAGGCCGCTGACTCATTCAACTCATTGTCCTGGGAATCACTTAGTCCTTGTGCCCAAGACAGCATGAATAAGCTGTCTGGATTTAAATCTTCTATTACTTGTAGCTGAAAATAGCTAATGTGATGGAATTGGACCAGTGGGAAAATAAAGAAAAAAATGCTAGTTGCTCATTAGACATGCCTTGCACAAAGGTCATCTAGGAACTGGATTTTTCTGGTTTACAGTGTGGTAAAGGGACGAGATTAGGAATGCTGTGCTTTGAAGACCATGGCCATCTGTCACTGAGAAAGGAGTTTTCACAGCTCACCTGCCTTCTTCCCCACAGGTGTCACACTGGGATATCAAGGAATGGGATTTACAGACAACACTCTCAAACCCCATATGGATACAATAAAGATTTAAAAATTAGCAACTAGAAAAATGTGTACCCAAATGCCAGGTCTAATTATTAGAAAGTTCAAATCCAAGGACTGCCTTCCCAAAGTTTAAAAGTTTCTCAAGGTTTAAAGCAAAACTGATGATTAACAGATTTTATCGATTTGACTTGAGAAGGACAGGCATTCGAACTGCCTCTAATTCAAAGTCCACTGGGGACAGAATCGTCCTCAGAGTGAGTCTAAAACATCTGCTAAACATTATTCCGAGAAATCTGCACACAGTGAGGTATAAATGTGGCTTGAAGTCTGCACACAGTGAGGTGTACTTGGGTATGGAAATGTGTTTGAATACAATCCTCACAGGTCAAAGCCTTGCTCATCTGCTTTCTGCCTTTGAACATAGGTATTCAGGGCCTACTTTGCTTTTAGGATTTTAGCTGCTCTCCTCTTCCCATGAGAATGAAGCCAAGCCCATGAGGCCTGTGGCCTGTGTTCAGACAGAGAGAAGGCAAGGGAAGCACCCCGGCTTCAGGAAACATACATGCCCATGCTCTTCTCTTATCTGGATGTAGGCAGAGTATGTCCCAGGGTCTTGTGTACATTCCCCACTGTGAACTCCTAAAGGGAGGGAGCCTGTCTAGAGGGTGGGCCTTAGAAAGGTAATTAGAATCTAATAGCATTATCAGCAGGGAACCGACATACATCTTTGAATGACTGACACCTTTTTAGGAGAGACAGATACACAGGGTGAGGGAGAGAGAGAGGGAGAATGTGAGATTAGCAAACAAGCACACACATGCACCCCTTGTCTCCTGTGATGTCTTGTGTCACCTTTGCAACTCTGCTAAGAAGGACATCAAGAAATGAGGCCTCTCAACCTTCCATGCATGACTGTGAGCTAAAATAAATCTGTTGACTTTATTAAATTAATATACTGGGGTGTCACCAGCAACAGTAAAAGAACCAATAAATGTCCCAAGAGACTACATAGACCAACAAATAAAATTAAATAGAATTCAACAATTGAAAACCCAAATGCATAGATAAAAACAAAGTGACCCATGTCAACAGAAGAAAAGTGAGGGGCTGAAGATTTAACTTGCAATATGGAATGAGGTGGGGCACCTGCCAGCTGACATTTAATCTACAAGGTCTTTGGGATGAGGAGAAGCCAACCCTGGAAGGAACACAGGAAGTCAAAATAGACTGGCCTTGGAACCAAATATCAGCCACCATGGTAACACCATCTGGGACAGGAACAGATTTGTAACCTGCCTATCTCCATGGATATGGTCATGATGATAGACAGGAAAAGCCTTTACTCCTTTAATTCAAGGTTCAAAGCCCTACAGATGATAAGTGCCTTGATCGTTAATTTTCTGTTAAGAAGACTTAGTTGCTTCAAAAATAGACACTCATTGCTTCTTATGTGTCACGCTGTGTCCCAGAAATACTGCAGCTAGTTTCATGTGAAGATTGTCACAGTCTTTAAGATCTCTGGAGCTCCAGTGGGCTGTGCCTCCACACCTAAACAGAATGGTATGCCCCCTCAGAACTGTGAGAATATATACTGTTATCACAAAGTTAAGCAGAGTTACTCTTCACAATGACCTTGAAATCAGACCCTCAAGGGAGGCCAACCAACAGCAAGCTAAAGACAGAAGGTCGACTCATTTGATACCTTAGCAGGAGGCAACAAGGCAGTTTGGAATTTGCTGGCTGACCACCAAACCCTGTTTGTGTCGTACTCTTTTTATAGCACGGGCTCCTAATGCATAATTCTTGTTGCACAATTACATAAATATTAAATAATTAGCCAAGAAGAAAGTCCTCCATTTCCACAAACTGGGACAAACAGCAAGGCCCACCAAGATACTTCAGGGATGCTGAGCCACTGAGTCCTGTGGCAGGGTGGCCCTAAGACTATCCTCATCAGTCTGGAATCTTCAGGCAGAACCTGAACTCAGGCTTCTCCTCCTGCCTGGTGTTGAATTAGCAGAGTAGCTTGCGAGTCCTAAGGCCCAGCAGATACTCACTGGCCTTTGGCTGGCCCAAGGAGAGGGTTGTCTGAGATGGAGTCACAGTAGTAAAGATACAAACCTTCTCATGGCTTTTTAACCAGCTCTTGGTGACTTGACATTCACCTGTTGTGTAATTTTGGCTATCTCATAAGCACTCTGCCTCGATTTCTGCATCTGTAAGTGAGGGTGACAGTCTTACCCATTCCACTCCACCCCAGAGCTGTTTCCAGGATAAAAGGCAAGAGACAGAAAAGGGCAGAGTTCATGGATTCTTCAGACTCTTGATGGTGGCGGAGATGAGGATGCCACCGTAGTCTCTTTCAGCTACTCTGGCCCTGCCTTCTTTCTAATGACTCACCCTGAGGACACATACATGGTTTGGCTTAAGGTCTGATCTCCCCTACCTAATGTAAATGGCATGAATGAGGTCAGACCTCTTGTTTTCTTCTCTGTGTTGGCATCTAAGACAATGACTGACTGGTACTCAGAAGACTTCTAGTATCTCGAGTAGAGAAATTTAGAAATGAGGGGGCAAATGAACAATGTAAAAATGGCTAAACAAATGAACGGAACTGGCCAACCCAGAGTGTTCATGGTCAGAAGGGACTTGGCAAATGTTAAGACAGAAGACCCTGAAGTGTTGCTTCACGATAATAATCACAGTTCATGTTTCTCACTGGTCACAATGTCTAGGCAGTACTGCTCTTGAAAGACAATCGATTTGTGACTTCACACTAGGTAGTTGTGCAGTTGCATGGGGCTACATTCTACATGCTTCAATAAACAGTATGAAGTCATGGCTTCAGTAGGATCCACTAGAAAGGAGTAAGACCCCCCACTGCTCCAAGGGGTCAGCTGCCTTGACTGAGGTTGGCTAGCCTTTTTCTGACACCATACAGAGTCTTCCTAGTGAAGAAACACGGGGAGTGAACCCTGAAAGCATCACCTTGTGGCACTAGGATCATATCCCAAGCAGCACAGAGAAGGGAGGAGGAAGTAAAACCAGATCCCACTACTCCTCCCTGTACTCATGCTTCCCAAGAGGTCTAGTGCTGTTCTTGTCTTAACGTCCTACAGACATACAAGCATTGTTTCTGAGTTCTTTTTTCCTGGCTGTGAGCAGAAGTGAGCAGCTGAACTGCAGGGGATCAAGAAGCTACTTCTTGTTGCCATCAGTTTCCTGTTCAATGTGCACAAAACCCTGACTTCATCAGCTTTGGAATATACTATTGTGTGGGAAACCTTTAATGGTGTATTTTATTATGGTTTCCTTAAAGTGACATTACAGTGATGTATTTGTCAATAGCAGGGTGGGGGGGGGATGGTGAAAGAGGGAAAGAGAGAGAGTGAGCTCTCATAAGCTTTAGTCCAACTGCAAATGTACCACACTGATGCCCATACACCACAGGCTCTGGTGGGCTTTTTATTTTTCCTGTTTTAAGTGTTCTTTGTATCCCCTTTTCCTCAGTCTCCAGGGGTGAGAAAAGTGATTTATCACCTGCTACCAGCCCCCTCCTCTGCATTCCCACCATAAATCTTGCCACTGTGACAAAACTCTTATCTTCATAAACAGATAGCATCAGCCATTACTGCTTTTTTATGTCAGAGTCCTTTTATTTAAGAATGACTTTGTTTTCATTAGAAATCCCTGAACATATTAGCAGAGGACACTCTCGGAGCAAATGTCTCCAGCAAGGGGCGGTCCCCACAGTCACATTCTCACTTCTAAGTGAGAGCAAAATCCTTAAGTCAACACATTCTACAGAGTCTGTGCTAAAGTACATTTTTCAAAGGCCGATGCCATTTGGTTGAAGTCAGCTCTGGAGGGTCACATACCTTTTCAATCAAAGCTGTACTTACTCATGGGAGAGGCCTGCAGGCAGGCAGAAAGCCTCCTGAGCTTTCCCTCAGCCTTTATCTCCCCTTGCAGGCAGTCCTTACCTCAATGCACGCTGCTCCTCCAGCAGCAAACCTTTAAGGTGGCTTCTCAGACCGAAGAGAAGGGCAGTGTGTTGGAAGGTAAGAGTCATGCTGTCCTGACACCATTCTGAGAAGACAGGAGGGTGTGTTAATTCCTCCTTTGAGAGTCCTTATCAGGACAGGGCAGGGTGAGGACTAGAGGGTGGGGGTTAGATGTAGCAAGCATGCCCCCAGGTAGTTTTGTACTTCACCTAGACAAAGGGCAGCATGATTGATAGCTTCCAGAGAGTTAATGAGATTTGAGGCTACACAGCTTGTGACTCACAGGAAGGGTTACAGATAAGCAAGATGGAGTGAACAGCAAGTATCTGGGCATTCAAAGTCATTTTCTTCTCAAACGCAATAGTTTCAAAATATCAAATCTATTAGCCCAGAGCTCTTTCTTCCCATGTAATAAACTAATAAGCTGATGTCTGTATAAGCTCTTGCAAAGTTCCCATGGTTAAACCGCTAGGTAACTCAAGTCATGTGGGAATTCTGTTCCATCCTTGATTCTAGTCCGGCCCAGAGGACCCACAGGAAGGAGAGGAGAAGGTTTGGTTCAAGTCATTATAACATGAAGACCTATCAGTGGTTTCTGATAGCACATTCCTCCTTCACAGGCCTCAAAAGCTCACATGAATACTGGCAAAAAAGCTATCTCTGCTCTCTGTATGAACCACTCCCATAAATCACAGTGTACATTCCAGCTGTCAAAGCGTGTGTAACTCAGCCACAGACAGATGTGCCCTGTTTCCAAGCATATCCGAGTCACTGCAAGGAATGAGACAGTAGTGCCCAGAAGTACTGTCCCCAAGTGGTAACACACTGGCTACCAACAGGAATGATCATGGAAACCCTTGGCCAATGATCATAGAGACTATAGCTATCAATGGCAGACAGCCAATTGGTACATTGCTTGCAAACATGTACGCCATCCCCAGTATCCTCTGAAACTGGGTGTGGTGGAACATGTCTGTAATCTTGATATTCCAGAGAGGTGGTAGCAGAAGGACCAGAAGCTCAAGGTCAACACTGGCTATATGAGGACCTGTCTCCAAAATTAAAAAAAAAAAAAAAAGAAAGAAAGGAAAAGGAAGGAAGGAAGGATGATCGGAAGAAAGGTAGGCAATCACACGAAGTGAGACTGGGCAGGGAAGCAGCATTCACTGGAAGAGTATCTCTCCTTTTAATAAAATAGAGCACCAACCTCATACTCGGGAAATCTACGCACCCACACTGCCTGGGTTTTCGCGTGTTGACGGGATACCTGGGAAGACTGAGAGTTCTGAAAAGATGATTCACATTGCTGGCTGGAGACCTGCAAGAAGCTACCACACAGGTTGCCAGCCAGAGAGGACTTCCAGCTCTGCTTTGTGTAAACAGTGTGGGGGTGGGCACGGTGGGGGTGGGCTTATCCATGAGCTTGGAGCAGAGCTTGTGATTACTGATAGTTGACTGGAAACCAGTGGTGGCTAACAGAAATATTGATCTGTCTTAGCCACCCAAAAGACTTCTTTGAGGTCGTATAGTTTTCCCCTCTGTCAGGACAGAACCTAAGATCAAAATAGCAGCTAGGCAAGGCAAGGACCCCAGACCAAACTAGCACCTAGACAAGGGCTCTGGAGCCTCCAATTGCCATAGGAAAGAACAGAACATACATAAGTACTCCAGGATCAAATGTGTTTACTAGAGGGTGTGTGCAGCAGGTGACAACATGGAATGCTACATACCAGAAGGGTGTTCAGGGAGCCTGAGAGAAGAACTGTCCTCTACATCAGAACCTAGCCACCAAACTGGATCTATGCTTCAGGAGAAGAGCTTTCCAGCCATAGCTAGGAAAACAGAGCTACTATCTAGGAAATGCTACTACCATTTTCCTTTTTAAATAAAGTTTTATTAGAACACAGCTGTGATCGTTTGCTTCAATATTGCATACTGTTGCTTTCCCAGCAGCAGAGTCAGGTTGCCACAGCAGTGGTATTGTCCTCAAAGCTAGAAATGCTGAGCTCCTTTATAGAAAAGGTTTTCCAATCTCTGCTCCATGGAAATACACAAGACACATAAACTGGACTCCCTCACACACACAGTTACCACACCAAGCTCTGAACAGGAAATGGCATGTAATACTTTTTTAAAAACATCACAGCTAATAGAGGGAACTACATATAAACTATACATCATCAAGATAAGCTGATGGCATCTGCCTTCCCACAAATGCAAATACCTGGCTGTGAGGAGCATGGAGCTTCCTTCTCTCTTAGCAAATCCTCTGTATACAAGTGGTTTACAGGAGGCAAGGAGGACACAAAGGGACCTAGGGAACTAGCAGTTGTCAGGATTAACAAACCCATTCAAGTGCTGCCAGATATTTGACACTCAGTCCGTAAACAGAAAAAAAAATGTCAGCTATTAATTACCTTGTGGGGTCAAAGGCCACCTGTTCTAAGTACACTCTAACCCTCTCTGTGGGGTTAAAGGCCACCTGTTCTAAGTACACTCTAACCCCCTCTCTGTGGGGTCAAAGGCCACCTGTTCTAAGTACACTCTAACCCCTCTCTGTGGGGTCAAAGGCCACCCTGTTCTAAGTACACTCTAACCCCCTCTCTGTGGGGTCAAAGGCCACCCTGTTCTAAGTACACTCTAACCCCTCTCTGTGGGGTCAAAGGCCACCCTGTTCTAAGTACACTCTAACCCCTCTCTGTGGGGTCAAAGGCCACCCTGTTCTAAGTACACTCTAACCCCCTCTCTGTGGGGTCAAAGGCCACCCTGTTCTAAGTACACTCTAACCCCTCTCTGTGGGGTCAAAGGCCACCTGTTCTAAGTACACTCTAACCCCTCTCTGTGGGGTCAAAGGCCACCCTGTTCTAAGTACAGTCTAACCCCCTCTCTGTGGGGTTAAAGGCCACCTGTTCTAAGTACACTCTAACCCCCTCTCTGTGGGGTCAAAGGCCACCTGTTCTAAGTACACTCTAACCCCCTCTCTGTGGGGTCAAAGGCCACCTGTTCTAAGTACACTCTAACCCCCTCTCTGTGGGGTCAAAGGCCACCCTGTTCTAAGTACACTCTAACCCCTCTCTGTGGGGTCAAAGGCCACCCTGTTCTAAGTACACTCTAACCCCCTCTCTGTGGGGTCAAAGGCCACCTGTTCTAAGTACAGTCTAACCCCCTCTCTGTGGGGTCAAAGGCCACCTGTTCTAAGTACAGTCTAACCCCCTCTCTGTGGGGTCAAAGGCCACCCTGTTCTAAGTACACTCTAACCCCCTCTCTGTGGGGTCAAAGGCCACCCTGTTCTAAGTACACTCTAACCCCTCTCTGTGGGGTCAAAGGCCACCCTGTTCTAAGTACACTCTAACCCCTCTCTGTGGGGTCAAAGGCCACCCTGTTCTAAGTACACTCTAACCCCTCTCTGTGGGGTCAAAGGCCACCCTGTTCTAAGTACACTCTAACCCCTCTCTGTGGGGTCAAAGGCCACCCTGTTCTAAGTACACTCTAACCCCCTCTCTGTGGGGTCAAAGGCCACCCTGTTCTAAGTACACTCTAACCCCCTCTCTGTGGGGTCAAAGGCCACCTGTTCTAAGTACAGTCTAACCCCTCTCTGTGGGGTCAAAGGCCACCCTGTTCTAAGTACACTCTAACCCCCTCTCTGGGAGCCTCTTGAAGGGCTCATCTCTTCCCCCATCAGACTAACTGCTCCACAATGGAGAAGTTTCCTTGCTACAGCTGAATAAAGTTTAGAAAAGCAACCTGGGTATTTGGCTATGCTAACTAACTGGATAGAAGGAACCTACACAGTCAAGAGATGCTTCTTAGCTAAACACAGCTTACAACACCAACATGACGCCAAGGAGTGGAACCAAACAATACAGGCATTACTGCAAAATGACCTAATGGCATAGGCTAGTATCCACTCAACCAAGAAGACACGATGTTAATACTTAAATTCCATTTTCGCCATCCAGCCTCCTCAGTCTCTAGCCATGCAGCCCTGTGAAGAACTACCAATTCATCTGCAGCCTTACCAGGGCTGAGCTATAAGCCTCTCACCTCACCAAGGGGCTGGGGTAAGATGCCCCCACTTTAAAAGGTGGTACAAAATGCTGCAGTAAATTTGTTAAAGGCCAGTAAACTGATACAACAGAAAACCTCGAGGCCCTGAAGGATTGTATCCCTCAAAAACTAGAACTTCTGTTATTCAGCATAATTGTCTGTGAAAGCAATAAGCACAAATGGCATTATTTATGCTTAAAAGCAAGAGAAGTGCATTATAATTGCAGATATAACTCTTGAAGTTGCTCAGAACACTCTGGAGCAAACACGGCATGCTTAGGCTAGCACATCACAAAGGGATCTAGGACCTGAAAATACCAGCACCATCCCTCATGCCCCACTCTTGTGTCATACTCCTGCCTCTATGACAGCAGGGAGAACTTGCTGAGACTCAGACAGAGACACCCCAAAAGAAAGTGCTTTAACATGCTCAACTATCAGTGCCTTAAAATATGTTTCAGCATCTTCTAATCCAGTGAAGGGCTTTCTCCAGCGTCCCTGTCTTCCTAAGACTAGGTCTGCCACAGGTGTCTTTAATCTTCTTTCTGAAATGTCATTGACAAAGGAATATGAAGCCCCCAGGACACAAGAAGAGACAGAAAAGCAAATATCATTCAAGCCGCTGTCTGAGCATATCCATTTCCCCTGGAATCATGTACTACTCCTGTAAAATTATGTATACCTCCTATTTCCCTCTTGCCTGGGAAGAGGGGAGTGAGGTCTTGGTCATCTTGTCCTCCTCTGTGTTTGCCTATTTTGTGTGGTTTCCAAACTTAAACACGATAACATCGTTGGGGTTTTTATTCTATTAACCTGTCTACTGACAGTCTGAGGCAGGCAATGCAGTTACTAACCCTTAAGAAGTGATGTCTGAACTTCCCCTACTCAGATCTTCTTTCTAAGTGCTGACAGCCAGTTCCATGAAGTGCCACATGGGAAAGAGCTGCTCCTAGAATTCAAATCTCTTCTTTCTCCTCCAGAAATGGAGTTTTGAGTAGTAACGAAAACATAGCAGTCAAAGAATAGGAAATGAAGGAACATACTTGAAAATATTTGTAGCAAGGACAAGTAAGTTGTCATACTGGTTTCAAAGACTAAAGTGTGGGGCTAGAGAAATGACTTGGTAGGTAAACACACTTGCCACGGAAACTTGACAACCAAACGTTTGATCCCCAGGGCCCACATAAAAAGCTGGATGTGGAGGCACACATCCTACTGCCCGTACCATGGTATGGAAGGGAGGAACAAGAGAAACCCCAGCTAGAGAGTCTGAAGCACACAGTGAGGCAGCAGAAACAAGAGGCCTGACTCAACGAGGAGGTGATGATAACAACCTCCTGATAACAAGTTGTCCTCTGAATTCTATATGTGCACATGTACATATACATGTGCATGCTTATACACACACACACACACACACACACACACACACAGAGTAATCCAATCAAAACTGGCAAAGGACTCAAATTAGACATTTATCAAAAGAAATGGTACAGTTGGTCAATTAATATATGGAAACATGCCCAGAATGCTTAGCCATGAGAGACAGCCAAATCAAGGCTGCATTAACATTCGATCTCGCTCAGTTAAAGTGGCTATCAGTATAAATCATAATGATTCCCATGGGTGTAGTGAATAGCCAAGGTTTGGATCAGTTTAGGTGCTTATCAATGGAGTACTCCTCACTGACATAGGAGAGAGAAGTCTTCCTTCATCAATCATCTACAATAAGGTATAATGCTAGGCTTCTTCGGGAATGCCTCGACATTTGTTCTTGATGTTCCCATAGATCAAAGGTATCAGTGTAGTACCTGTTCTGTGTGTGCAGGCTCACACTGCTCAGTAGCTCAATTCTGCTATGTGCGGACTATATATTTGTGTGGACACATTTACATATGATTTGCATCAAGCCTCTTCAGATATGAGCAGAAAATGAACCTCAAAGTCTACCAAAGAAGCAATAATTCTCAATAAAACTACCCCATAAAAGGGAGGTTCCTAACATGTCCCTAAGTCACCACTTGTCTTTTTCTATGTTATATGATACCTTACATCCTTATCTTTGTATTTTGCAGTGTTCCTCCAGGGGTCTGTTAATCCAGTCAGCTGGAGAATTATGAGGACAGATTGCAGTCGATCTTGACCAAGGAAGAATGCCAGTATCTGAGGTTACTCTAGGACCCTTCAAAGACCTGGAGAATTCTTAGCAGGAACTTTATGGATGGACTCCAAGGAATCAAGAGTTCCCTTACATAGTGCAGGGTGTGAACATATGAAGTGGGGGAGGTGATGAAAAGACAAAATATTTGGCAAGAAGATACAGCACTCTCATTAGATCCTAATGGAGATCTAACCCCCCACTTCTGGAATTTTCTGTAAGGTTATGCTGGCTCAGGCAGAGAGCAAACATGCCAGCATTCTCCCCTCCCCCCATAAGAGGCCTATAGGGTTTCCCCTTTCACCCTGCTTTAAAAGCCCTACTCACCAATTACTCAAGCGGACCCTATGTTGTCACCACACACCATTCCTTACACAGGGGAACGGGATACAAAGAGGCTGAGTTGGACTCCTTCCAAGTGGTCTACGCACTCAAGTAATATCAGGGCCTCCTCTGTGGTTTGTGGCCATCTAACCTATGAGGCAATGTCTTGACATGCAGCCTTAGACTCAAAAGGGACTTTTATTTCATCTTGACCTGAGTCTGCCTACAAACATTGCAGATGACCTCTCCTTTACCGCTCTGTGTATCAGTGATGCGTAATTTCCCAGACATAGGTATGCTTTGCTATTGCTGTTATTTGTCCAGAGTGTAGCTTCAAGTTTATCTTGCTTTATGACAATAAAACATATCTCAAACACAGTACTGCCACCTGCATAGTATTCAGTCAACCACTGTGACTGAACATACCAGAAGCTACCAAAACCCATGTTTTTTCTCATAAAACACTCTCCTTTGAAGTGAGGTTTACACGAGTATAAATTCCCAAAGTCCAAAGATACTCCTAAATACCCAAAAAGCAGAGCTGTATGGATGTAGCTGTATTATTCACCGTTACATATTTTCATAATGGCTACTGTTAGTATGTGTGCTCCAGCCTCTTTTTTTCTGGCATGGGGTTGGGATACAATGAAATATGACATGCAAGGAAGAGCATAACACTAGATGTGGACTTGGATCCTGTCATCTTGATTGTCTTAGTGCGACCTAAAGGGGAAGTTAACCAGAGTCTAAATGATCTCACTAAAAAATGAAGACAAGACTATTGGCTGTCACAGGTAATAGGGACCATGACATGATGAGATATACCAGCACAGTTATACTTAGTGTCTGAGTCCCCTGCATGTGTGCACATGACTTTCTGGAAGTGTTCAACAAAGAGAGAAAATTATCACTAATGATATCCCCATCATTATTTAATTTGTTCTTGTCATCTGCTAAGAACATTAAGTCACTGTGACCAGCACCTCTGACATATAAAATGGGGGCTCTCATTCACACTTCTCCAATGAGAAACGGAAGTTCCCAGAAGAGAGGTAGTTTGTCCAAGGCTCTGCCGCTAACTGCAGGAGAGCTGGAGGTCAAATGCATGCAGGCAGCTCGCAGAGCAGGGTGCCATCACTGCTTCCCACTCAGACTGCAGACAGCGCTAATGGAAGGAAGTTCTTCCCACATAAGCACTCCCCTGGACCATGTAACCACAGATTAATTAGCGTGACCAAAGAAGCCTCAGGCTAGGAATCAAGATTTTTCAACACTGGTCCGCATGTCTTCACTTGGTGGGCATATGTGTGACCTTCACTTAGACACTCAAAAGCAGTCTACCTGTGCAGCTCAGCATTTTCTCCTAGTGTTCCCTATATGCCCATCAAATCACACTCTGTAAAGTGACAAGATAACCAGAATTTCTTTCTTGCATATCTACCCCAGTACCACTGAGCAAAATTTTAACAAGAGGCAACAAGAAAACTCCCTAAGTTAAATAGGACGGGTCACCCTTCTAGGCTGTTTCCATTTGAGACCAGAAATCTTTATTCAGTCTTTAGGGGCATATGTATCCTAGGTACTATCTTATGACAACAACTGTCCCATTTACTTATGTTGGAATGAATGGTTCCATGTTAGGTACCATCCCATCCTTTACCCCCATCCTTATTAAACACACAGACTACCTTAATGTCACAAATCAGCTTCTTATTTCCAGTCTCCAGGAACATTTGGTAATGTGTACTGCCACTTTCAGGACTCCCTTAAATTGAATCAAAATGGCATTTCGGTTTCTTTAAAAGTATAAAATCCTTTAGTTCTTGCTCTGTCTCCAAGGTGGTCTGAAACATTAAACCGCCACCAATTAGCTTTCTGCTTTTGCTTCCAATGCCACCATGGTTCTTTTCTCTCTCTAACAGGGCCAGGACATTCCCTGTGTCTGCCTCAGTAAACGATGGGAGAAAAGAGAAACAAGACATCCGTTTCAAATGCTGAGGTTGTGTCTACTGCCCTTCAAGGGTGGACTCCTTGGATCCTCGTTACATACAGCAGGAATCACAGCTGCACCTGAACTTGACACATCTGAGAGGTGAAGTTACAAAGAGAAGAAAAGTAGAGGACTGGAGGGGGGAAAAAGCACACCCCAGGAAGAGGATAATGAAAGACAGATACACAGAACCCTTTCACTTTGGAGTGGAACTTGAGTTCTGAAAACCACTTTGTGTCCAATTAGGAAAATGGCTACACTTCCAGTACAAATAAGTCACTTGTATTTCCTAATTGGGTGCTCTTAACCATGTTCATTGTGTGTGAGTACGGGGGAAAAAACAAAAACAATAACTAATAAACACCCTTCATTTTTAAGCATTTATTACCGTTTTTTTAAAAACAAGAACAGCTATTCGGGCTTAGATGCTCATGTTACTAGTAGGATGCTCCAGATCGATAGCACTCTAAAGAAGGGCCTCTAAGGTAAATAGAGATGCTACATTGAATTGTCATCAATATGTTCATTCAAGTAAGCACAGCAGAGCTGAGCAAAATGCTACATATTCAGCGTACTCAGATTCAGCACAGCAAAGGGGGCGGAGAACTACCAACATCTTTTGGATTTCTTCACTGAGGTCTCACTATACATGAATAAAGGATTCATTTGAAAGACTCTTGCAATCCCAAGTCCCTAGAGGCAAAGGCATATAATATTTTTTACCTTTTCTAAAGATTTTAACAACAAAAGACAGCTTTACCCCCCACCCCCAAATAACCTATTTTAAAGTGAGTCCAGGATTCCCCCACCTCTGCTGAAACAGAGAATTTCAGTTTTTGGTTGGTGACACATAACATGCAAGCAGATAGATGATGGGTGCCCTGTGATGAAATAATTTTAGTTTTCTTTCTTGACTGAAGTGTATACAGGAAAAATTGAGACATTTTTCTGTATTAGGTTTATTATTCTGAAACTTAGGAATTCAAGTTTTAAAGGTTCTGTTAACAAACACTGCTGGAAAACATGTCGCAAGGCGATTTCTGCTCAATCTTTCCACGTGCATTGCATTACAGTGAAGATTCTATGGTGCTATTGATGCATCTTCTGTTTCTTTTTATCACAGAGAACAGAGATCTCAAACACTGTGGTAGACAGAAGGAACGTCATTTGCTCATGAAATCTATCCTTGAGTAGGGATGGAAGTTAGAAGCCATGGAGATTTTTCATGAACACATTTAATGTTCTATTTTGTAACCCTGGCCCCTGAGCTCACATTCCATTATGATTTATTGCTGAGAACTTGGTTTAATTAAGTGACTCTGGAATGGTGTTGTTTTCTGGAACAGGTATGAAAATTCTGCAATGACAATAGCAGCCTTGAAGAAAATGCTACATGGAAAAGAGGAAGGAGCAAATGTGTTCCCTCAGCAGCTCAAATTTAATGTTATCAGCCTATTCTTCTTAAGCCTAGCTTGGAAAGTGAGCTCATGGTCCCTAAGTGAAGAAGAAGAGGAAGGTGACCATGCCCAACAGTGTCCAAGTACGATGGCACCTTCTACAGTCTCATGACCAAGAGACCCAAACACTGAAATCTCAGCCTGCCTCACAGAAAGCAGCCTACCCAGAAACAACAGCATTTCCTGCATTGGTGCTATAGAGGGCTAAGAAAATGTTAACTCACAAGGTAAAAATGGGGTGGGTGCAGTTGTGGAAAGTACTTAATGTAGAAGCATGAGGATCTAAATGCAGCTCTCCAGAAACCATGTAAAGCCAAGCACGGAAATGTAAACCTATAATCTGGGGGTTGAGGGTAGAGTCTAGCAGGTCCTGGGGGCTTGCAGGGCAGGCAGTCTAGTCAAAATAGCAAGCTCTGGGTTCAATGAAAGATCCTATCTTGGAGAATAAGATGAAGAATAAGATGAGGTTGGTCTCTAGCTTCTACATGAATATGTACAGGGCAGTGTACAACACCTATACATATGCATGCATATACTACATACATACACGTTAATAATAATAATGGTAAAATGGGAATTCATGAATACAGCAGACTTCCTTAAAGTTCAGTTCATAAAACCAAATACTCTATATCAGAAATCAAACTTTTGATTTTCTCATGTTTCCACTGTATTTAGTGTTTTATTTTAAAAACAAAGTTAGGGCTTCCTCATGACTTCTTTCTGGGAAGTCTGTTATCTCCAATTCTCTCTTCACATGAAGGAACCCTGCTCCAGAATCCCTCCTGGCTCTGAGATCTATTTTAAGTTGCTGCTATTCCTGTGTGGACAGCTGGCAGATTCCACCTGTCCGAGGGATGTGTTGTTAAAGTATCAAAGGCCTCCCAGGCCTCATGACATACTGTCACCCACCATGAATGCTGCTAATGTGAGATGGCCCGCCAGTATGCCCTCAGAAGTTGGTCATCTGACTTAAACTATTCCTGAGTCAGGCAGCAGGTATTGACTGACCTGACATGCTTTACCAGAAGTGAGGTGCAGTACTGAGAACAGTAGATACACCTCTATTAATGTGACCTCGCTCAGGAGCTTACACATCCAAGGGAGGCCTTCCTTGTCCTTCTCAAACATTTTATGACCTCCCAGAGGCTACCTCATCATAATATAACAGATGGTGAAATCAGAAGCCGGTATGGGTGAAACTTAGCAAACTTCCCAACAGCTTCTAGAGGTCAGTCACAGTGCCTGCCCACTTTGAGCAAAGGCATTACCTTGCACATCAGAACGCCATACTTAGAAATAAATGAGGTTCTCAAAGCTGGGCTCAGCCTTTGAGTTGAGTCCATTGTGGCACACGTGATCTCTGGCTACTGCCAGTGTGTTCAGGAAGAGGTTTTAAGTAGAAAGCAGACAGGCAGAGGAGCTTATTTTGAAAACACATTCATATATTCTAATGTCAAATCTGACTCTATTGTACTGGCAACAGGCTAGGGCTCACAGTTGCCAGCAACAGATCTGGCAGACTCGGGGGTATAATATCATCAAAAGAAATCTGGCCACCTAGAAAGTACAAGTCCATCTTCCAAAGCAAAATGTTTTCAACCTGTGGGCCACTACCCTTCACTGAGCTATAAAATCCACTTAGTGGGAGGCAGACAGCTTTAAAAGAAAAAAGAACCAGATAAAAATACCAGCCCACATTGCATGGAGTTTGGAGAGATCTCTCTCATGAAACTTTCCATTTTAGACACATATAATGGATCCACTCAGCATTTGGGAGCACTGCACAGCATCACATATAAAACATGTCTTGCTAAAGGTCAGAATGAGTGATGTTTGCACAGAAGAGCCCTTTGGGAAAGTAGTCCAGCATAGGAGCGCTTTGGTTGTACTCCAATATGTACTTATATCAGTCGAAAATTCACATCTGGTCAATAAATGTAACTGGGATGCTAAAAGATAGCTAAAATCTATAAAAACAGCACTGACCGGGGGAGATAACTCAGCAGTAAGAGCATTTGCTGAGTAAGCATGAGCACCCAAGTAAAAAGCCAGGCATAATGACAAGTGCCTGGAACTCTAGCACTGAGGGGCATTAACAACAGGACCCCAGGATTTACTAGCTGCCAGCATAGCTACAGGTTCAGGGAATATGATGGCAAGTGCTAGAGCCGGACTCCTGACATACATGCAGAGGTATGTGCCCCTGTAAACACACATAAACATGTATCACACATATTTATGTACACCTACACTCCACATAAGTTAAAAAAATAATGTAAATCTAGTTTAAACAACAATAAAACTTGACAGGAGAAATTTTGATGTCTGGCTTATGACACCAGTATTTCCCTTTCTGCATCCTGCTCATCTGTAGGGATACAGTATGTCTGTGGAGTCCAGCAGATAGTGTAGGATCCTCCTGGAACTGGAGTTACAGCTGGTTGTGAGCTGTCCGATGTGGGTGCTGGGAAGGGAACCCAGAACCCAGGTCCTCTGGAAGAGCAGCAAGTGCTCTTGGACACTGAACCATCTCTCCAGTCTATGTGTCTGGAAGTCCTCAGCAGTGGTGGGACTCTTCCTCTCTGTAGTGGATTCTCATATGGATCATCCTCAACCAGAGAAATCAACGTCTGCACAAAGCTTTCAGTTCAGACTGCTACATGGTGGCAACCAACAAGACAGAGCCAGGGAGCCCTGGACACTCATACAGCTCCACATTGCTTAGCTGCCTGAGGGATATGACACTAAAGACTTTGACTGAGACAATGATCAAGTCGTTCCTCTACCTGTCTCCAAACAGCTTGGCTGTATGTCCAGTGGACAAGCCGGGCGTGAAGCTCTGCGTTCACAGTGTCATGTTTCAGGAAGAACTGACACATTTCAGACAGTGAGCTGACCCCCAATGCCACACCTCAGTGCAACTGTGCAGCTTCACCACCTCAAACCATCACCTAAAAGATGCGCCCAATTAAGTCCTCACAGCAAAAGCTCCCCATCGCCATCCTTTTTTTAATTTTAGAAACAATCTTATTGTATATGTCAATCCCCCATCACCTAGCCCTCCCATCATCCCATGGCCCCACCGACCACCCCAACCCACCCCCTACCACTCCCCAAGGATAGTGAGGTCTTCCACAAGGGATCATCAAAGTCCCTCACATCATTTGAGGGAGGGCCTAGGCTCTCTTTCATGTATCTAGGCTGCAATAGTATCCCTCCATAGGAAATGGGCTCCCAAAGTCCATTTGTGGACTAGGGATAAACACTGGCTCCACTGTTAGAGGTTCCACAGACTGCCCTGGGCTCCTAGCCGGCACCCACATTCAGAGGGCTTGGTTCGGTCCAATGCTGATTCCCCAGCTTTCACTAGGTCAGGTCAACTGTTTCTGTGGGTTCCTCCAGCATGGTCTTGGCTCATTTGCTCATCCCACCTCCCTCTCTACAACTGGATTCTGGGAGTATGGCTCAGTGCCTAGCTGTAGGTGTCTGTTTCTGCTTCGATCAGCTACTGGATGAAGGCTCTCAGATGCCAATTAAGGTAGTCATCAATCTCATTATAGGGGAAGGGCATCCTCACTTCTAACCCCACAAAATTCATTTGCTCTCCAACAGAAGAAAATCAAGGCACGAGGACCACAGTCCTCAGCAGGCAACGTTATCTTTCAGATATCTGCTTTTCCGTTTTTATTTTTATTATTGTCTTTTATTTATAGAAGGTAAAAAAAGCTTTCTACTTAGATACTGCCTTAATTTCCTTTGAAAACAAATTTAAGCCAAAAGAATGTTGCTTTAAGAAAAATGTTAAGTATTAGCAAAACAGGTGATGTAGATAACCAAAAATGAGCAGGTAGTAGGTATATTACTATCTGACATGGGATAGTTTGCTGGTTTGTGGAAAGAGTCAGTAAAGATAACTAACCGCTCCTCACTCAGTCATCTTCCCTGGGCTAAGGTGGGTTCCCACTCTTACCCCACTCCACAGAGGAAGAGAGGAAGAGAACCAAGCTTTTTCTTCTTTATTTTTTGCAGTCTTCCTGGTGTAATGGTCCGTAATCTCTGATGACGGTACAGTACTACTTTCACACCCCTATACTTCTCACATACACCATGCCAACAAACTGAAAACAGCTGACTCGAAATGAATGCTTGTCACTGACAAAGGCGCAATCCCCCCTCCCTCTTCCCCTCTCCCCTTTAGTCCCTCCCTTCTCTCTTCTCTCTCCCTCCCTCCACTGTCCAGTGCATTCTATAGTCTATGCTGGCACTCTTTTCCCCTCTACCTTCTGGATGGGCCACCGTGTCTGGCTAGATTTCTCTCCTCTTGAATCTTAATTAAGTTCTAAAGGATCACTCATAACTAGGGGTGTATTACAGCCAATGCTACATTCATGTTTCTAAATGCCTTTAGTATTTTAACCGTGGCAAAAAAAAAAGCCCCATAGCAAACACTTAATATGGATTTAACTTTCAAACAAAGGAAGAACAGGAAAATACTGTTTCAATAAAAGCAGCAACTTCCTCCTTTCTTCTCCTGCTTTGACTCAGTGTAATCACTAATACATGCTGTTAAATCTTGTAAGTCTGAGGCCCTTTTGTATTTCACTTCCGAGTTATTAGCATGTCAGGCAAATTAAACTCAACTTCCTCATGATTAGTTCACAGGCAATGGAGTCTTCTTGTTAAAACACAGACTTCCTTGCCACCATCTTACACAATACTGCCTGCCCCAAATGGTCTCCTTCCATTTCTGACATTAGATTGAACACAACTTGCTAAGCATATACTACGTTCAGCATCTCAATGTCATCCAGATCCTCACAGGTCTCTGATAGGTGATCACACAGAATGAGCCACACAAGCTGCTCATGTGAAAGCCAAAACAAGGCACATGTGCAAAGGTATGGAAATCTGACCACTGAGCCACCTGCATCGTCACAGAAAGTCACACTCTCCCCACCTCCCTGTAGTAGGGATTGAACCGAGGGCCTTATGCATGGTAGGCAAGAACTCTACCACTCTACTACAGCCCCACTCTGACGCATCTACTTTTTATAAACTTTCTAACTCCAACCAATCAAGAAAAACTTATTTGCCCAAACACAAGCATATGTTTGGCAAGAAGCTGCTGAGGTAAGGATTGGAATGTGAACAAAATGGAAAATACTAAGATCCAGGTGAGATTTCTCTGAGATTCTAGCAGAGTCTACATTTTTGCATCTCTCCTCCTCAGTGACTCCAGTAGCATTACTACAGCTTTCAAATGAACGGAGGAAGGAGCACTTTTTACACACTTCTCAAAAAAATATTTCTTTTTGTGTGTGTGTGAGGGGTTGTGTTTTGTTTTGGTTTTTGGAGACAAGGTGTCTCTGTGTAACCCTGGCTGTCCTGGAACTCACTCTGTAGATCAGGCTGACCTCAAGCTTACAGAGATCCGCCTACCTTTGCCTCCTATGTGCTGGGATTAAAGGCATGCATCCCCAGTGCCAAGCAAGAGAAGAGAAAAAAAATTAATAGCAAGGAAATTGAGAGTACACAGAGGTTTCAAGATTTCCATACTAATAGGAAGGATTTTCTTTCACTCAACATCTTTGTCTTCTTCACTTTACAAATGCCAGCAAATTTTACTGGAGGCACCATCACATGTCAGTATTACTTCATTAAACCTTCTTATATGTGCCCTGAGTGGTACAGGTATTTCCAAGAATGACAGAAAGAATCAGGAACCTAATAAGTATGTTGCCACAAAATCTGACTTAATCCTATTGTCTTCTATTTCACTTCAGTTAAGAGTTTCAAACAGGGCAAAGCTGTGTTCCATGTGCAATTTCCATGACCTGTCAGAGTCTGTCTGTTGGCCACTGTACCCGTTTTGAAGCAATCAACCCAAAAGCCTTTTTGTCAAAACAAGTCTTCATGTCAGCAAGTATCGCTGTTTTCATTTTTCTTGTATTTTTCACATTTTCTACATTGGCAAATTGCATTATTGTCAAGAGGGTATGTATGTTCCCATATGTGTATGCACAGGCCAAGAGTGTATAAATGTTCCCATATATGCATATTCATGTGCAGGTATGTCTGTATAAATGAGGGGAGGCCTGAGGATGACATCAGAAGTCTTTCTCAATCACTCTCCAACTTACTCACTGAAGCAGGGTCTCTCTCACACATGAGCCAGAATTTGCCAATACAGGCTAGTCTAGTTGGCCTGCTTGTTCCAGGAATCCCCTCTCTACCTTCCTAGAATTACAGGCATGTTACCAAACCCACCTGGCATTTATACAGGTTCTGGGGACCTGAACTCTAGTCCTCAGACTCATAAGGCAAGTGCTCTAAATGCTGACCATCTATCTCCGCAGTCCTACTTCTCAGAATCAAAAAACAAGCAAACAGACAAACAAAAAACAAAACCAATATCCCTCATGAGTCATCTATAAAGGGAGAGCCTGATCTGCTCTGGCACTTTCAAAATAGCTGATATTGAACACACAACTGTTTTCCTTTATTTTTAGAACACTTAAATAGGCACATGTGTGATGAATTACCATGTTGTTCACACTAAAAAGTAAATTAAGAATTACTTCTGATTGATCAATTATCGTCATTTATATGGCCTGAGGAAGTGACAGCTCTTATTCAATCCAGATTCAGAAGGTCACTGATTTCAAACAAGAAATGTAAAACAAATTAAAACAGTCGATTCACAACTGTAATTTCAGGTTTATGAAATGGTGCCACAAAAACCACCATCAAAGCGCCGGCTTGCTGGAAGGCCCCTCCAGCTGGCCTCAAAGACCTACAGGAAAAAACCTGGCTAGCATTTCTTCTGGGGCCCAAATTACAGTCTTTAGACACATGTAGTATTTTCTTTCTTAAAGAAGCCGTATTTTGCAGAAGTAAAAGGGCAGAGATGGCCACAGGAGCTAGTACAGGCCTAAAGACAGCAAATAGTAGAATTCTACTTTAAAAGCTCATCTACTCGAGAGTCTATGGTTCTTCATCACTATCCATTAAAAAGCCTTTCAGTGGCTTTGTGGTCACCTGTCTTCTCTGTGGATATAAACTGAACTCCTCTCACGAATAAACATCCCACAGCTGAGACCTTATACATCCAGGCCTGTCTCCCATCACATGGAACTCAATGCTAAGCCCACAAAGGAATAAACGCTTTTCTGATGTTATCCTAACAACTCATGTCATGGAGATTACACAAGTCCCAACCAGAGAAAGCAATAAATAACCCATCTCTACATATTTTATAATATTTTGAGAGAATGCAGGTTAGATATATTAAGCTAATGAATTCAGAAACCAACATGTTTGCAGACATACACTTCCAAGCTACAATTGTTCTAGGATAAGAACAAAATTCCTCTTTTGATTAGTGACATAGACATAAATTCTATCTCACTTAAGTTCCTCCAATAGTAAATCATAAGATATACTTAGCAATATTTTAAAGGATTTTTCTTTTAAAGGGAGAGAAAGTGAAATCCAAGCCCCTCTAGCTCTTGCCTCTCAAATAAAAGTGATGAAAGACAGAAATATAAGAGGATTGAAAAATCCAGAAAAGCAGCATGGTGTATGGGCATCAGGAGAAAACAGCAGACTGGCCTTCACAACGTCCAGTCACTATCAAAACAGACAGAGAAAGGATCAAAATCAGAGGTCTTCACTGAGCAGAGTGGCACTCAGCATGGTGGACTGACTCTATACCAGCTGCCTATCCCTGTACAGCTCACAGGAATCATTAATCTTCATTAGAAGAACCGTGCTGTCAGCTACCACCCTGGGGCGGGTGCTCAGTGTGCCCAAGGAAAGTGGCATAACTTCAGCTCAGTGTTGGCAGCTGCTACTATGTTCTAATTCTTCCTAATTGCAATTCCCATGGACAGCTCTGATTGTCAATATTACCTTCTCACTATCCACATCAGACAACCCTGCTCTATCGCACCATGCTTAGCTTTAGCTTTTAAAAGCGTGTCTATCTAGTGCTTTGAAGAAGCTCCCCCAGCACTCTAAGTGTGACCATCTAAACACTGATCTAATACCAATGTCTGTAACTCTCCCCCGCCATCAGCACCATACATATGTGTGTGCGCGCACACACACACACACATACACACACACACACACACCCTAAAAACTTAATTTGGCGGGTAGGGCACATGCTACCAAGCCTGATGACCTGATTTCAACTCCTGGAACTGATATGGCATGACAGAAATGACCACTCAAAGTTGTCCTCTGACCTTTACACATGTACTGTGATTTACATATGCACACACACAAATATGTAAATAAATTTAAAAGGCAGTAACACTTTTAAAACCTTAACTTTTTAATGAACACATGTGGGTTACTGTTCTCAAAGCCTCCATACTTGAAGATAAATATATAGCTATCATATGTAAAGAAGGTGACTAAATATAAAAGGTATTTTATCTGTATTGTCATCAATGGTTTGCTGTACCGTATTTTTGTCCTTAGGAAATTATCTAAGATTTAATTCTTGAGCCCAATATTCATTTGAGAAATTTAATTGGACACTAATAACTTCTGATTTACTCTTAGTTTTGAATCTGCCTTGGGATCTAATTACATCTTATTAATATATGAATAAGAGGCACTGAGTCAGAACTTCACGGGAAGCACACCTTGTCTCCAGGAAGCAAACTGATTAATGGGCACAGGATGGGAGAGAGAAGCGTCCAGCAGGCACCCAGACTTCAGAGTTTCAGCCTGAGATGGACATCCATCCATCTCCACATGTGATGTGTGTGTTACGAGCTTTGACAAGCAAACATTCATCTTTTATTCTGGAAGGTCCAGTGCATGCTAACTGCATTGCTTTTCAAAGTGACCAAACTCCTGACAAAAACAGTGGCTGGGAAGAAGAGGTTGTTTGGTCCCACACATTGAAACAGCATGCCCATCATAGTGGAGAAAGCAGAGTGGGATTCCTGGTAGTGGGAGCACGTGGCTGGAGCTCTTCACCTCTTGGAGGACCAGGAAGAAGGTAAGGAGGGGTAGTACCAGCACCCAGGCAGCTTTCCCCCTTCCCCTTTTATTTGTCCTCCCTCAATCCTGTGGGCTAATGTCACCTATATTCAGGGTAGACCTTCCCTCCTCAGTTCAATCTCTCTGCAAAGTCACAAAGACACACTGAGAAGTGTGTCTCCTAGGTGATTCCAAATCCAACCATATTGACAATGCAGATGAACTATCACAGTGGCCGTGTGCTCTACCTTTGAACCAACCCCCCACCTCCAATCTGAGTGGTTAAAAAAATACGAGGAAATACATGAGCAGGAGCAAGTTAAAGCAAGTTACATCTATCTGTGATAAAATGAAAGAGAAACTTCTATTATGCCATTCCTTTACTTGTACTATTTTCTGTATTATATGAGCAGGAATACTTCAGAGAATTTGGCTTCACAAAATATGGTTTTAAATATTTTAAGCTTCCTATGATGCCTCCACAAAATACCTGTATTGATGGAGAGCTGTTTATTAGCTCAGACTGCTTCTCCTTTGCAGAAGCTAAGTTTCATAAATGTCTTAAAATAAATAACTGCTCCATACCACATGTACATTTTCACATTTTATGCTTGTTAACATGCTGGCATGAAATGCTATATGCTCAAGGACATTCATCTAGAAGCAAAATAATGAGAAAATGATAACAACAGTAGTACATACTGAAGGACAGAGACTGGAACAAAGAGTTCAATGCATCCTCAGACAGGGTACCATGCAACACTGTCTAAAGGGAAACTGCAGAATAAAGGAGGACTATTTAGTTTTAACTGGTCACATGTTGATTTTAGAAAAGGAATCTCTCTAAAATATTTCAGGGTTTTCTCCACAGTCCAATAGTAGCACCATGTTCCTGCTTAAATACATAGAGGAAAATAGACCAAGGTATGTTTTAGTTAAGTCCTATATTTAACATTGGTATAAATTCATATACCTCATACCAAAATATTAATCTGGAATAATACATCTCATTTGTTTTGGATAGCAAGAATCTTTTGTCCTGCGCCATCTCCCTGACCTGCTCAGGCAGCATGGCAGGTAGTATGTGCATGTCCCATCCTCAACATGAAAGAAACAGAGGACCAGCAATGAAGACTGCAAACTGCAGAGAGACAGTGGGCAGAGCTTCAAGCCTACATACCCTGACTGAAGTCTCAGGGCTCTTCCTGCCCCATTGCGTCCCTTCTGATGCTAAGAGATCAATTACATTTTGTAAAAGTGTTATACAAACTTCTTAGGGTGGTTTATTGCTGCAGTGTAGGTGTAAAGGTGTTGATGTGGAGGCTACAAGGGAAAAGGGGTGCTGTATATGTGCCTCTCTGTTTTACACCTGGAAATCAAACAACGGTCTTTTTTTATTATTATCATTGAGTATAACGACAAGGAAGGGATAGTCATCACTTACAAATGGCTGCACAGAGGTCCAAAAAAAAAAACATCATTTAGGACAGCCTCTGCAGAAACAGAAAACACGCTGCCAAAGTTTACCTGACTCCTTCACACACGTGGCCGACATTGCTGAACGATCACCACACCCATACACACTCAGTCATGCATAGATTTGGGATTCTTCTACTCATAATCCTATCCACAAATGTCACTGTCCACCAGCAGAAGCCAGTGTATGAGATTAAGTTCCAAGGTTGACCTTCTGGAAACATCTGGAATAGTAACCGCTGGTCCTTGGACCATACCTGCTCTGCAGCTGGCAGAGAGTCTTCTGAACATAGGATGGGCTATACCATTTATCTTTCATCAAAATAGACTATGTGGATAACAAAGGGATAAAGGTCTCCAAGTTGTACAAGTGAGTTCTGCTTATTTTGCTTGTTTGCATGTGGGATCTTATTCTGTAGTCCAAGTTGTCTTTTAACTCATAGTCTACCTGCTTTAGCCTCCTGAACTCTGGATTTCTGGCAGGTACCACCATATTTGGGTAGTTTTTATGTTTATGGATATGCAGGTGTGTGTGTGTGTGTGTGTGTGTGTGTGTGTGTGTGTGTGTTTTGCAGCAGGGTCTCTCATTTTCCTGCTGCTTGTGGTTAGACGAGACTACATACCCAGTGAACTCCAAGAATCCTTCTGTCTCCAGCTCCTTAGTACTCTGATTGTATGTGCCCACCACTATGTCCAGCTTTGTTGGTGGTTTCTAGGGAATGGGTCCCCATGTTAGCACAGCATGGAGCATGCTTTACAGGCTGAGCTCTCTCTCCCTCCCCAGTTTTTACTTTTTAAAATGACTAACTCACTGAATTTTCCAGACTCCCTTGTTGAATTTGTTTAGTGGGGATCTGTCACTGTGGGACAGAATAGTTAGCTCTATGGCTTTATTTCTGACATTACCTAAAACCAGATCATCTATGTTTGTGTCTGTTTAGCCATGATGCTTGCTGTATGCTCTTGTGTAAGAAATATCCGACTTTTCTCACTCCTCTAATGAATAGTATAATCAAAAGGGCTATTTAGGTCACAGAGTATTTTTCTTCACTAAAATAAAACTAAATGGAAAGACTTTAAGGACTTTTCATCACTGGTAATATCGAAACAAAGAGGAGAGGTTTAATTCAAAGGAAAAAATGCACTGCTCACCATGTTCAAAAGTTCTTACCCCAGAACTGAAGATCTATGCAGAGAAAGAATAAATCAACCACATGGACTTGGGCTAAGATTAGGCTTACTGACGTCAGCATGGTTTTCAAGACATGCATATGGATAAATACAGAAGCAGAACTCAGTGACTAGCTGGTGTATCTGTGTGTTTGCATATACACAGAGACTTTTTAAGAAAAAAAAAACTCAAAAAAAAAAAAAAGCCGGGCGTTGGTGGCACACGCCTTTAATCCCAGCACTCGGGAGGCAGAGGCAGGCGGATCTCTGTGAGTTCGAGGCCAGCCTGGTCTACAGAGTGAGTTCCAGGACAGCCTCCAAAGCCACAGAGAAACCCTGTCTCGAAAAACCAAAAAAAAAAAAAAAAAAAAACTCTGTCAACTAAGGATGACTGGAAATGATGAAAACTCCCACCAGCTGGACCAGTTACCTGGGATGCCAAGGAAGGAAAAGTTTAAAACCAGTCTCAGCAACTTAATCATACCCTATCATAAAGTAAAATATAAGAGGGCAGATTGATGAGCCCACCAGGAACCAACAGATAATTACAAACCCATGGTCCCACAAACAACTCCAGTTGAACTCAGTGGGTTACAAAACAAAACAAAACGACATGGATGTGGGAATGGATTGGGGTGGGCATAACAGGAGTGGGAGGAAGAAGGAAGAGGTGGATGTGAAGTTCTCAGACTGCGTTACATATGTGTGTCAGAATGTCAAATCAATTTTTTAAAAGTCTACAGGCAGAACATTTATTAAAGAGGTATAAGACCCTAGGTTCAATTCCCATCACCATGAAATAAAAAAGTAATAAATAAATAGGGAATCATAGTGAGAGTCTAGAATAATGGGTACCTATATTCTGGTTAGAAATTTCAGATTGCAATAACTGATCAAGGAAAGCCTAAGGTGGATAAATGCTCACACATGATAGGAACATGTCAAAGAGTCAGAATCTTAAAGTTTATAAAAGCTACATCTGGCCCGAACCAGTCATGAGACCATCAAATTGTAAAGATGCATGAGACCCCATTGAAACAGACAGACAAATGGGTAGACTAAATAGAGAAAAGAATGCCCCTTCTTACAGTGGAAGGCCAAGTAATACAAATTCAGAGTGGGGCTTGTAGACAACCACCATGTGTCAACCATCAATAATAATAAATTCAACCAAAACCCACTAATGAATAAAAAATAAAGCAGTGTGTGACATCTTGGAAATGGGCAGAATATGTACACAGCCTTCAAGGGTCTTTCTGCATGACACTATTAATTACAGAGACAAGTTGCAGAGTATTACAGAGATAATTATTAGTGACAAAGAAACATGTGCCCAAAGACTAGGAGTTTAAATTAACATGACCAATGCAAAGACAAGTGGATATGTCAACTCTTATATCATGGGCCAAGAAAGATACATAT
Organism: Mesocricetus auratus; assembly: GCF_017639785.1. Classification (NCBI taxonomy): domain Eukaryota; kingdom Metazoa; phylum Chordata; class Mammalia; order Rodentia; family Cricetidae; genus Mesocricetus; species Mesocricetus auratus. The sequence continues at coordinate 162,195,963 of NW_024429266.1, forward strand.
TTCCTTCTGTTGTTTCAGGAGATTTCTGTGTGTGCCACGTGTGTGTATGTCTATATGTGTTTCCTTTGCTTTGTCTTTGTCTCTTTATTTTATGTTAATTTTTCTTGTTTTGTTCTATTCAAATTTGCTTGTTCGTATTTTGTTACTTTTTTTCCTTCCTTCCTTCTTTCCTTCCTTCCTTTTTTTTTTCCTTAAATGCCTATTTGGGTAGGGAGGACCTTGGAGGAGTTGAGGGAAGAGTATCCTAATCAAAATATTTTCTATGAAAAAATTCTGTCTTTTTTTAATTAAAAAATAAAAAATTGTAAAAATTAAACATACCAAACACAATTTGATTTGCAAGAGTAGACTTTAAGTATTCTTTCTTTCCCAAGGGAAAAATAAAGAATATAATTATGCAAGAAAATATTTTGGTATAGAGGATAAAAAAAGTTATTCTAAGGCCAAGGAATACTAAAGGTGAATGAAATCAACGGCAGGTATGATGGTTAATTCTGTCCACTCAACATTCCCAGAGATTAACTGAGGCAGGAAGGTCCATCCTACATCATTCTACTGACTGGGGGTCGTGGCACCACTCTATTCTATTGGCTGGGGTCATGGTATCATTCTATTGGCTGGGGTCCTGTCCTGAATTATAAGGAGAAAGTAAGTTAACAACAGCATTTCCTGACTGTGGATGCCATGTGACCAGTGGCCTCAGCCTCCTGCCACCATGCCTACCTCACTATGATGACTGTGCCCCTACACGCTAAGCAAAGCAAACCCTTCATTAAATTTCTTCTGAGCTATATTTTGTTGAAGCAATAAGAAATGTAAGTAATACCACAGGGGACTTTCTTACCCTGTAAAGAACATTGTAGAAAGTAGTAACAAAATGTGAATCAATCCTGGAGGTGATGGTACTGTGCCATTGTTCATTTCCTGGTTTAGACTACCACGCTGCATACGTGGTGTGAGGTAGGATGCGGGGGCTTGAAGATGGCTCAGCAGAGACAGGTACTTTCTGCCAAGCGTAGCAACCTGGGAAACCCTTCATGGTGGAAGGAGAACTCCCTCTGAAAAGTTGTTCTCTGATATCCACACATGCACTGTGGCACACACGTGCACGCACACACAAATATCCTCACGGACACACAAATAAATATAAAAAATATTGATGCATTTATGAGACTGATGCTCTGCTACTGCATAAAGGAGGCCCCTCATACCCAAATAAGCAAGGATGAAAAAATGGAGTCAGCAAAAGAAGGAAGTAAATGGAGATGCTGATATCTAGGTAAAGAAAGCACAGGCATTTGTGCCTATGAGTCTGACGTCCTCCAGACCTTAAAGAAAAGAGAAAAAGAACACTCCATCATGTTGCCTCATACTCCATTCTGCCACTTCCGCTGGTCTCAGAATATTATCCTTCCTATAAGAATCCTGGCTCTGCAATCTAATAGCCTGGCAATATTTTTTTTTTCTATGTAGCAGGCCTAGCTGTCCTGGAACTAGCTCTGTAGACCAGGCTGGCCTCCACTTGTCTCTGCCTCCTAAGTGCTGATATTAAAGGCCTGTGCCACCACTGCCCAGCTCTGCTTGTCTTTCAACCCAACCTCATTAGCAATGACAGACCAACACAAGCAGAATACACAAAGGCAGAGGAGGAGTGGTTTGCACCACACCTTTTGGGACTCCAGAGCTCCTGACTACAACTCTCAGGTCTCCCAGTCAGAACACTTTTGAGATGAACATGCGTTTATGAATTCTGGGAATTGAAGGGCTGATGCCACTGTCTCTACACCCACAGAATCACATTTGATGGCTTGAACAGAAAGCAATTTCAACCACACAATTGCTGAAGGCTTTTATCACCACTTGTTACAAGCCCTAGCCAACAGTAGATTGAACTCAGCCCTCCAATTCATAAAAGCTTCAAGACATAACTATATATCTATCATCCATCCACTCATCCATTATCTATCTATATCTATAGATAGATATAAAATACTTATGTATTTATGAGATAGATACACACGTGTGTGAGAGAGAGAGAGACAGAGAGAGAGAGAGAGAGAGAGAGAGAGAGAGAGAGAGAGAGAGAGAGAGAGAGAGAGAGAAAGAGGAGACAGAGAATGCATAAGCACAAGCCTCTAAAGTGAGCTTGCCAGGCTCTCCATTCTGCCACGTTCTGTGGTAACAGGGAGGTGGCCCAGTGTTGGCTGGACTGCAGAAAGATGGTTTATATCCTGCCTGGCACACCCCTGAGGGATTTTTGAGGTTAATATTGATATTATGTGATTTTTCAACTTTTGCTCTTTCTTATATAACCACATCAGACTGTTCCTTTGAGAACGTTGGGAATTTTAAGGTACAGGAGTCTTACATCATCTTTACCAGACAATAAAAACAACAACAAAACAAAACAAAACAAAAAACTAGCTCAGAGGCAGCAAAATGAAACCACTGGGGAAGTTAGAGTTTCGTAAGAGATAAGACATACAGAGAAATGCCTCCTAATAAAAGCAAGTTTATATGCAATTCAAGGAAGACTCAAGAGTAGACAAAGTCCCAGGAGGCTAGGAGGTGGAGGAGTAGGAAGGACAAAAAAAAAAAAAATCAGAAACCACAGGCAAGAGCTTCCTGTGTCTCTGGGGCAGAGGTGAGAGAGGATGGTAATATATACATATATATGCAGGCCAATAGAGGACACAGGGTGTTAGCAGACAGCAAGTGCTTCTGACACATGTTCTGGGAGGGCATTTAATGCAAGGAGCCCAACATCCACAGCTCCAACTTCCCCACCAGGCCTTGGCAGCACAAGGGCAAGGATCCCTTTGGGGACTGTCACCCAGGCAGTCTGAGAAGAGAAGGGTGCCGATAGCTCTGTCCCCGAGCAGCTTGACTGTAGCCTATTCAACACCATGGCAGTTCCTTCACAGTAATGGTAACCAGTGCCCTTCAGCTGGCATGGCACATCACGCCTACACAGGGCACAGCTTCTGCCAGCACCACCGCGTCTTCGAAAGTTGCTGTGCCCGGGTACTCATGTAGCAACTCACTATTACAGAGAATCTTCCATTCACTTTTACACTATGGTCTACCATTTTCCAAGTCTCAGTGAGAGTGTGCACACATAGTTCTGTGGCTTTTACTTCCTGACAACATTGACTTCACTTCAATTTTTATGAAAGGTGATGTTGGGGAAAGAGGGCAGATCTGACTGTACATGGATGAGGACACTGCTCCGGTTCCCGAAACAGACTCCAGACAGAGAACAATGCAGACTCACCCTTCAGTATGCATGAGGTTGCATTTGTCTGTGGATTTAATATCAGTAGCCTCTTGAAAGAACTAAAGTTCCCCCAGCGAGGTTCTGCTACTAGCTGCTCACTGCCTTGAAAACAGGAGATTTAGGGTGGGAAAACAGGAAGCCTAACTCTTCCCATGAGCACACACACACACACACACACACACACACACACACACACACACACAGTGCTATCAGACTCATGGCCCTAGGTAATAAACCCTGACACAAATGAGGTGAACCAGAAAACGTATCTGCAGTCATGAGAATCACTGTATCATGTCAGGAGAGATTAGAACTCAGCAGAGAAGGGCACACTGTGTCAGTTGTGATTATGCATGTGGCGGCTCTCTATCGGGATCTCCCTCCTTTATGTCTCAACACTACACTGGGGCATGATTAATATTTTACATACTGTCCAAAGTGGGAGTGTGACTTACCAGGAACCGTACTGAACATTTCAAACACAGATCGTTCTCTGCCAAGAGAAAATCCTGCGCAGCTGGAGATTTCTCATTTGCAAAACTTAAGAGCAATGAAATTCCGTGACTTGGAGAAAGCGGCTGTCCCACTGACGCCTTGGCAACACAGGCTGTACTTATCTTTTTGAACAATAGCCTCAGAAAATGTATTGGCTTTCAAAAGCTATGGTAATGCATTTGAGCTCTGCTGCCCAAGCTAGCTGCTGTAAGGGAAAATCCACTACTCTAGGCTGGAAAGTCCAAAGCATAAGGTTTAACTCCAAGTTCAGAACTCTTTTGAAGGTCAAATGCAGTATAACAACATTGATAGTATCCTTAAGATAAAATCAAGTACCCTTTGAATACATCAGAGACCACATGGCTTTTACTCTCAGTTATAACTCAGGTACTTAGTTTACCCAGGAAGATTCAACTATATTTTTTATTAATTCTATCCCCCAGAAGACATAAAATTACCCAGAAGGAAATCACACTACACTCAATTGGTTCACTCAATAGGAACACTGAGAATTCTGCTCTCCATCTTCTTTGCATGTTGTGCCTTAAGAAGAAGCCTGTGGTCACATGCCCATGGGTGATGTAAACTCACTTATGGTTTAACATAAAAATGCCCAGGAAATACAGGTGTCTGGGACAGCAAACTCCTCTGGTAGTTGTGCTAGTTTTCTGGCTTCCTATTGTTGACTATGACAATAGACATGACCATGGATGTGCTGCCTGTGACACCTAGTAGGTCACCTTGGAATCTCATATTTACTTTTCTCTAGAAAGGAGATTGAACAATCTAGTTCCCAGAAATACTCACTAAATGAGAAACCCGAATGGTCCGAAACAGCTCCCAAAGGAAGTTGGGTCTTTCACACTTGGTAACAAGAGCCCATACAATGAGGTGAGAAGCCATCGGCTACCTATCGGCATCCTAGAACCCTATCATGCGCTACCCTACCTCCCAAAGTGCTGTATGGTGTTGCTGCGAGATTTACCGGTGAAAAGCTCCAAACGTGCTACACAGTGACTGGGAATGAATAGACGGGTATGAAGGGAGAGGATCCTGACGTCCACTTGGACCTGCATGTCTCCAGGCAATCCAGTAGTCTAACAGACCTCAGGCAGACAGCCAAGAGGGGAATGTGAGGGCGCACAAACAATGCCTGTGTGGAGGCTGCGCTGTGCTGTGAGCACAAGGAAAAGAGGATGACTTTGGGGCTGACACACTCGCACCCAGTATGCACAGCGCCCCTATTCGTCCAGCGGGGGGCTGATCATCTGTTTCTAACTAGCGTGCAAACCCACCGATGGTTGTTTTGCACAGAGCTAGAACAGAGGCATAGCAAACAGATGGAGGTCCCCTTGGAAAGAGCCAAATTGTAAACATGCCCCCTCCAAATCCAGCCTCTCCTTGCTGAACAAAACTTCACACCAAGGCAATCAACACCGGATCAGGTTACACACCACCAGCAAAGAATACTGCTGCCCACCCGTCTCCACATGAGGCACTCTAACCCCAGCCCCTAGACATCCCTCTGCAAGGCCAGGCAAAGGTGGATGGCAGGCAGTCTATTCAGACACCAGCCAGTGTTCACATACCTCAATAATCCTGTCATGAATTTGCAGGCCTCCTTCCTTGGCTGCGGGCCCACTGTCAACTATTTTGGATACAAAGATTCCTTCACTGGAGGATCCATCTTGATTGTCCTTTGGGTTAAGAAAACACAGGCATGAATGCTAGGCATGGAAGCTGGTATAAAAAAAAAAATAAAAAACAACTTTGCCCTCTGCGACCCCAGTTTGTCAGAAGCAGTGTTAACGGTAAAAGCTGTTTGGTTTCTTTAATTTCTGTTTTAAACCGAAACTGGCTCATATGTACTGTAAAAATATTCCAAACTGGAGCCAGAGTCAGATGATGGGAGGAGTGTGCTATCTTTGAGCAGCCATCCTCCTCCTCCGCGAGGCATCTATTTCGGCGTGTGCATTCTGTCCAACATACTTTAACACATAACCTTCCTCAACACGAGTCTGTCCCCCTTCATGTACATAAGCAGGGTCACACCAAGCCCACGCTTTTGCCCCTGGCTGTATTTTTTTCTTTTAATTTCCCTTTCCTCCCCCCCCCACTTTCCGTTCCATTACCTTTTCTTTCTGTCTGTCACCCCTACCTCCTCTTCCCATCCTTCTTGTCTTCCCTCCATTCTTCAATCCCTTCCTTTCTTGTCTCCCCAACCTCCCCCCCTTCCTCTTTTCTCTCTTCCTCTTCCTCCATGTCTCTTTTCTTTCCTGCTTTTAGGAGCAACTATGCCACACTTCCCAGTACTGTCCTATTTCCCCATACTGAACAGGACACTAGCTTAGGAAGAGTTCACGGCACTTGCCATCAGATGAGGTGGTGTGATAACCCCTCAGATTTAACAGTTTGAAACATCTTTTCTCACAAACACCTAAGGTAGAATCCTTAGCAATTTGAACCACTGGGTCAAATATGTACAAGAGGTGAACACTGCTTACTGGACTTCTAGAGACTACCCCAAGATTTTACTAGACACTCCCCCCCAGTTGTTACCTATACAAAGAATTTCTCCCGGAGAAACTATGTAATAATCTAATTATGAAGTGAGTTATTTACAAATAAAGAGCAAGAAGTCGGCTCATTTCTCCAAGTCCTCCCTTTCCCCTAACTAGAAAAGGATCCGACTGCTCACTCTGGCCCCAGCTTGCTCCTGAACTTCTTTCTACACAGCACTGCCACGAGTCCTTTCCAAGTGTTTAGAAAGTTCTAGTGATTAACAGATGGGGTTTTAAATTACATGGCATATGCACATGCTGTTTCCAAACAAAAGCATCTGATAATATACTTGATCTTACCCAAAAGGCCAATAAAACAAGATGACTTGAAAAGGAAGCAAGGACACTCCAGAGAACTCCAAACCAGCGCCATACTAAATTCCTTCCCATAATGCCAGAAGATCTATTTTAATAATGCTTTCTCTATAAATATATAAAAATACCATGGCCCAAAACAATTATGAAAATATGACATTTTCCTCTCCAAACAGGAGAGAGAGATGACGAGAGGGGAGTAGAGGGAAAGTGAAAGGGGGAGGGAGGAAGACTGTTCTCAAGAAAAACAACTAAGGCAAGGAATGCGCTCCACACCTCTCTCCCTTCCAATAAGGCCCTCCTTCCCTCCCCTCCCCGCCCTCCCCCACTGGCTCTTACTCTCCATCTGTTTCTATGCCTCTTGTATCTCTCCATCTATTTCTCTCTACGAATCTTTTTCTGTCTCTCTCTAACTTTATCTCCACCTCTCCCTCTCTCTTTATATACACACATACACACTCACTGTCTGTTCCTCTCTCTCTCTCTCTCTCTCTCTCTCTCTCTCTCTCATTACATACACCAGAACAAAGAAAAAACACCAAGTTAACATGAGCATGAAATATTTACCCATTCTCAACCCCTGGCATGTGACAGACGTATCTCTAAGCGCCACCCAAGTTCCATCAATGCTTTCTTAGAAGATGGGTCAGCATTGACATGGGTGCCGCATGATGTTAGTTCTCTTCAACAGGCATCACAGCTTACCAACTCGTCACTCAGTCCACACTAACTCTTTACCGGCTAAGATGTTACAAGTATCCTTTCCCTCTTAGCAGCTGAATCCCAATCCAGCTTCCTACATGAGCATCACAAATGCCAGCACAACAAGGCATGAGGGTTTCTATTTCCCAAGGATTCGTGAAGCAGCAGGCACATGCTTCCCTTAATCCTCAAGATAACCACGGCATACAGAACTATTGTTGTTTATCCCACAGGAGGAAAGCCTGAATTCAGAAAGGCTAAATGCACATAGCTGAAAAACAGCATTAGTTCATAGAGGCTAGATCTTCAAAGGCAGTACTCTTTCCCAGTGAGGGATGCAGAGGTCCAGCATCTCATCTACATGACATTCTAATTAAGGTAGCTGAAGAGTCTCACTGGACAGCCAAAGGTTTATAAGTAAGCTGGATTTTCCATAGAGGAGATGCTGATACATCTCATACCTTTGGTTCCCCACTTTACATTTCATGGCCAGAGAAGAGATGCGGGATGGACTTTGAGCTTTGGTTTGCTCTGCAAAATACTACACTATGTCTAAATAATTATTATAAAGGGATGCAAGAAAGTTCAAGTAAAAATCTGACAGGAACAAGCAAGACCCAACACCAGAATTAGTGTAAGATGGCAGTGAAGGGTGAGGCGAGGATGCAGAAAATACAAAGAGAAAGCTATTGTGATATGTCATTTGGGAAAACAGTTGCCTTACAAGCATGAGGACCTGAGTTCAATACCCTAGAACCTCTGAACACACACACGCACACACATGCACCCATGCACGCACCCACGCACGCACACACGCACGCACGCACGTGTGCGCAGTTGGAGTCCATTCCTGACAGGCACATTTTCTCTTGGGTACCTGTCTTCTTGCTAAGTCTGTCTGGCTCCTCCCCTAACATACTCCAAGTCAGATCTATTTATCAAGGTGAACTAATATACCATGGGATTTGTTTTATTGTCTTCAGTCAAGGAAAAACAAGAAGGGTTGCTTTTATTCCAGGAGTAGCCAGATATAAAATACACTTGCCCCACACCTAAGTGACAGGAAACACCTGACCAGCTAAGACTTCTTAGGGGACATAAGAACTGATAAATTAGTGATGTGCTTTGGCTGACAGCATTGTATATAGCCTTGTGCAATGACAGTCCTGATGTCAGAGTCCCTGGACTGGGCTATTTCATAGGCCAACCAAGCAGCTTATGGGAATTCCTTGAGAAACACACTCATCATTTACATTGCTTTCTACTTCAAGACCTGATAATGTGTATGCCTGGTTGCTCAGCTCTGGTTCACCTGAAACTCACTCTGTAGACCAGGCTCATCTCAAACTCAGATCTGCCTGACTCTGTCTCCCAAGCGCTGGGATTAAGGACTTGTGCCACTGTGCCTGGAATTCAGCTCAGCTTTTTCCTGTGTACCAGAGATCTGCCAGAAACCCCAGTGAAATGCAGAATACATTTAGATGTTGATATATATATATTTTTGCTAATCAGGAAACTTATAACCAATACTAGAGTAAACACATCCATACAGAATAGAACTCTCCTCCAGTTTCTGCTGTTTGGTATGTGTGGTTTATATTTCTGTGCTCCTGTGTGTGTGCTCCAGCTCCTCCCTTCCTCCCTCCCTCCTTCTCTCTCTCTCTCTCTCTCTCTCTCTCTCTCTCTCTCTCTCTCTCTCTCTCTCTGTATGTGTGTGTAAGGCAACAGATGAGCATACAGTTAGCTGGGCGCTGGTGGTGCACGCCTTTAATCCCAGCACTCAGGAAACAGAGGCAGGTGGATCTCTGTGAGTTTGAGGCTAGTCTGGTCTACAGAGCGAGTTCCAGGACAGCCTCCAAAGCAAAACCCTGTCTCAAAAAACCAAAACCAAACAAAAAGCCCACAAACAAACAAACAAACAAAAAAAAACAAACCCCAGCTTTCCATATTTATTTTATATGGATGTGAATGTGGAGGTCAGAGGACAGCTTGAGGGAGTAGTGTCTCACCAAAGTCAGGCCATCAGGCTCAGCAGCAAAATCTTTTTCTTTTTTTAAGGCAGTCTCTCAATGAACCCTAGTTTGCCATTTGAGATAAACTGGCTGATCTGGACATTACCTAGCATCCCCCTGTCTCTGCCCACTTTCCAGCATGATGGCTACACCCTCTGGCTTTTTATGTGGGTTCTGGGGATCGCACTCCAGTCTTCATGCTTGCATAGCAGACACTGTACCCACTAAGCCCTCTACTCAGTTCTCCACGCATAGCTTTAGTTAAAGACCAAATCCACAGAGAACTCTTAGGAAGGTTACACATTCAGGTCGGGCTTGATTTTAAATCAACTGTTTTTTAAATTTATTTATTTATTATTATTATTATTATTATTATTATTATTATTTTGGTTTTTCAAGACAGGGTTTCTCTGTCCAACTTTTTAAAAGGAAAAGAAGTGGACCCCCCTCCTTTTGAAAAGCTGAAACCATCTTCCCAGGGAGTAAGCATGACCCTTCACCTCTCCTAGAGTGAGCCTGCTAAGAAGCCTCCTGAACTCAGCCTAATAGGTTTCTCAGCAATCACCAGCCACAGAAGCACCTTGCCACACCAGGATTTTGTAAACATTGGGCTTTGATGTGGTTCCACCTGGGGCAGAGAAAAGGTCTTCCTAGTTCAGGCTCTGTCCGCTGTAGAAGTTTCTGAAACATCTAGTTAGGGAAGTGGATCTGACTTTACAGAGGTTGTTTTAAAACTGACAGCAGAAGGTGGGCAGAGGGGGCCCATCACCACAAATGCAATTAAAGGGAATCCCATCTATTCGCTGTGCTAAGTAGCTTACATGCTTTCTTTGCTTTGTCTTTTCCTTTAGGGTGCTGTGCATGCTGGCCACGGGCTCTAGCACTGAGCAATACTCCCCCCACCCCAGTTACAAACAGGCCTTTTTATAAGTTGGCACATGCCCAAAGCCCTCTTTGTTGGTAGCTGAGGTCAAAGGCTTACATACTGAGGTTCGGCTGTTTCCCTCCCCCTTCCCAAAGGTGGCTTCAAGGGACTAGATCAGAACAACCTGGTGACACACAGCCTGGGGTCATTAGCAGCTATAAGAGGGAAAACAGAAAAGGGCCAGCCAGCCTCACACCATCTCCAGTTTGGTAAGATTTCCACAAAGATGATGGGAGATTGTGAGCTCGTTTCCCTGGTTTGGTAATGTGGGAAGGGCTGCTGCCCCCACCCAACATTTAAAATGTTGCCTCAGACAGATGACGTTCATCATTTTATCTACTACATATCATTTATGACAAAGCTGTCAGTTTTTAAAAACAAAACTTTGTTTTTGAAATTGTGGTTTTGGCTGAAAGCTATAGGAATTCCACCATAAATCTCATGTCACTCCCCTTGAGTAAAAACACAGTGCGGTGAGTCACTGCCCACATTACTTCAGAGTCCAGACCCAGTGCTGACTGCATCTCATTTTGATCATTTCTCTGCATATCCTTCAACTCTAATCATTTGATTATGTCTAGTTGCCCCAAATGCTACCCGTCCCTACTCTAAGTCTTGTGAGCACTGCCAAATCCACTGTTTTATTGGTCCTTCGTTTTCTTTTTTTTTTAAACTTTTTTTATTACTTTAATTTTAAATAGCGTGCTTCACATGTCAATCCCAGTTCCCTCTCCCTCCCCTCCTCCTGCACCCCCCACCATCCCCCCAAGCCTCCCACCCTATCCCCAATCCAAATCAACTGTTTTCTATCTTAGTGACCTTTAAATATTACCAAAAAAGTGTGTGTGTGTGTGTGTGTGTGTGTGTGTGTGTGTGTGTGTGTGTGTGTGTGTGTGTCCCTGTGTGGGGGTATGGGGGAGGGATGCATGTGTGTGGAGATAAACACAGATCATGAACCTGGGCACAGAGATGCTTGTGTAGAAAGCCAGCAATCAGGAGGCTGGGACAAGTGGATCTTATGATCTAGGTCTGCGAGTGGATTCATAGCAAGAGCCTGCCTCTAAACTTCAATGCCCCTTTGATGGAGCGAGTTCTATCCATCTTTCAGAACTCAGTTCAGTGGCCCTTGTCTTGAATTCTTTCCCCTTCAGGGAACCTCTAGTGGTGGTTCTTTCCTACCCCATCAGTCTCTCCATGGAGATATGAGCTCCGGAAGGGCTGGGGTGGGGGGTATCACCCGTCTCTACAGGGCTGGCAACCATCTTCCCTAGGCTTTCCTGACTACCACCATTGGTGAAGTCCTTTGCTGTTTTCCTTCGTTTCTCTTTTCCGTTACACTTTCCCTAGTCTATAGTTCACACATGGGCTTGTTCTGTGCCTGACAAAACCCCCACCCAGCAAGCACACTCTGTAACTACAGGGCTCCAAGCTCCTTGGACTTTATTGGACTTATCCATCCCTAGCAAATAACTGTTGTTTACTGTATATTTGTTGAATGAGCAAATCTTGTTTTCTTGAGCTATTTTTAGCTGGCAATCAGGGAAACAGTCAGTGCTAGAAAGAGAAAAGCAACAGCAGACACTCAGCTAATTCTCTTGGAATGATGAGAGCCCCGAAAACATCCCTTGCTATCCCACAGAACTCCTCCTGCAGACATTCTCTTTGAAGCTAAGCTGACAGAGGGGAATTTGGTCTCTTCTGTATAGAGGAGGGGCCACTGAGGGGTGGGGTGGCCAAAGAGTTGCCCTGCTAAGAAAACAGGATGAGATGGAACCTTCTCCATGGGCAATGTGGAGTTCAGAGTGTTAGTTCCACATGGTAGCCTATGATCCAGCTCAACTGGGAGGTAACTTGTTACCCATTTTTAGATACATACATATCACAAAACTTCACTCAGCCCTTCTGCTACACAATCAGTGAGGCTACCCAAGAGGTCAATAGTGTGAAAGGGAGGTACTACTAGGCCAATGCTGTCAAACAAGAGTGACACATCAGGTAAGTGATACTGACTAATACGAACAGCCCTGTGTGTGAAACATCAGACACACAACAAACTGAAGACAGACAGCAGAATGAAGCTAGCCAGTGTCCAGCCTTCACCCCCAGACCTCAACCTCCCTTCCAGCCTCCATAGAGAAAAAGAAAAGATAGTTTAGCAATTAACATACCACACAGGGCCGGCCGCCAATAATATTGAACCCCAGGGATCCAGAGTCCCGATGCAGGACAAGAGTCAGGCTTTTGGTCTCTTCACCCTGCAAGACAACAAATCAGTTGAAATGTTGATTTACAAACAGGAAATTGAGGGTAGTTTTTTTTTTCTTATAAAAGGAACTTGGGGTTACTGAGCTAATTGTTTGTGGTTTTTTAAAATTTATTTAACTTTTATTTTATGTGCATTGGGGTAAAGATACCAGATCCCCTGGAATTAGAGTTGCAGACAATTGTGAGCTGCCAAGCAGGTGCTGGGAATTGAACCCAGGTCCTCTGGAAGAACAGTCAGTGCTCTTAACTGCTGAGCCACCTCACCAGCCCCAAGCTAATTGTTTTTATAAACCTTTATCTCTTGAGAAGTTCAGCCAAGGAAAATTCTAGAACCCAACCTGAAATTCAGCCCTGCCTTTAGGACCTTGCAGACATGCCTGGGATGTCTCAGCCTGAGATGACCACCAAAGAATGTCTGGAGGTGTCTAATGATTCCTTGGTTTCCTGATGCAGCCTTCTTTTGAGTGACCTGCTAGATGCTGGCTGTCTAGACAGCCACTCTCTTGTTTGTTTCTCTATGCGTCTCAAGGACAGCATTCATGTCATGTCACGAAAGGGTCAAATGGCAAGCCTCTCGGAAATGTGAGCACATGCAATGGCCTGTCAATAGTCGTCTCTGTTTGGGAGACTCGGGGAGAGTGCATGGTATAGGAAATTGTCAGCTGCAAAGTGAGGAGTGAAAACAGAAAACCCTGAATTGTGCCACAAATGGGAGGAGGGTTCATTTCCAGAGACACTGCTGTCTGATGTACATGAACCACTTAGCACAAAACATGCTGGGCAGAGCTGGACATCATGACATCATTGAATTCAATAAGCTGAAGACACCTGGGACAGGTCACAGGAGCAGCCAAAAGGGACAGAGATGCCAGGCACCTCAGCTAATGGTCTCAAGTGTTAGAACAGTAAAAATAGATGCAATCTCATGAACAAACTGTTACTCCTTGTTCTGTGACATGAACATTAAGCTCACTAACACAGCTTTGAAACTTTTTCTAGTTGGACAGTTTAGAGCTTTCTGTTTTAGACACTGGAAATCACTAAATCCATTTCTTCCTGTGCTCTCTTAGAAGGGTGAAAAGTTAGAAATACACAGTACTTTGGACAAGTTATCTTACATGGCTTACATGCCTGGCTTTCATAACAATCAATGATGGAAACTGTACAGTTACACACTAATCCAAGGCAGATGGTTGTGCTTTGACAACCTCAAATGGTGTACAAAGAAGAATGGGTGATCAAATGAACACAAAGTTTATTTTTAAATCTACTATTTGAGAATCATATAGAGAGAGGGAAGGGGGGGATATAAGGAGGGAACACACTTGGAAGGGGAGAGGAAAGGGGAGGAAAGGGAGAAGGATGGGCAAAGAGAAAGGGGAAGGGTAGGGGCAAAATGCAATGAATTTTATTATGCTGCACTTCCAATGGTAAAGCTATGTGCCAGATTTGCTACGTGCCAGAAACTATACTCAAAGTGAAGTGCTTTACTAATCCATACAGTTTTATAAACAGATGCCATTACCATCCTCCCAACACAGGTGGAAGACTGCCCCAAAGTTGTTACCTGTCAATGAGCTAACACTAAGTTGAGCTTGTACTTAGATGAACACCCTCCAATTCTATCTTTCATACTTCTTTGTTTCACTGTAGCACGTAGAAGTAACCCTATGCAGGTCTGCAAAATCTAAACCCTGTCCCACACGCTACAACTGCTAAAGTTCTGGGAAAAGAATCCATTGTAGTAAGACTTGCCCGGGAGACAGAAACAGAACAAAACCCTGTTTGAATTGAACTATGTATCTCCAAAGGATGCCATCTGAGGTGATCAGAGACAAGGCCTCGGGTATCTTTTGAGCGATTAAGAAAGTCATGCCAGAAACAATATTTCTGAGTCCAACAGCAGCTTGCAAAGAACTGTCCCAGTGATCAAGCTGGCCTACACTTCCTCGCCAGAGGCAATCCAAGGGAAGTAAGGATGCATCACAACCACCTGGGACTTGTCTGCTGCCCAGACTGGACTCAAATGGCAGTTCATCTCCTAGGGCTGATTCACAGCCGTAATCCAACGTGCAGAAGATTCACCAGGGATGCTGAGCTGACTAACATGAACTTCAGCATGAGACAAATTCTTTCATATCTCCACCCAATTACCAAAAGCCAGTCTCCGTTCTTTCCCCAGGAGTTTCATTCTGCTTTCCCTTCCTTCTGCCTTCATCAACCATCTCCACTCCCTCAGTTTTGCAGATGAAATACAAATTGTAGTTTTCAACACCTGATGCCATACAACAGGTCGGATGGACTAACATTCATCTCTGAAAACCTGTGTAATCTGTTTCTGGGCTCAAACTGCTTTAGAATAGGAGTTGTGGAAATGGTTTCCATTCAATTATATTTCACCAACTAAAGAGAGAGAGATGTGCAGGGGCTCTCACCCTTGCTACCCTCCTGATACTTCATACTTTGTTACAGTGTGTCTTTCATCTAAAGGGATATTTAAGCAGTACTGGATCATTTGGGAGTTTATCACAAACCATGCTATGCAAATTTTCTTCAAAATCCAATGAGGGGGATTAGATGTGGGAAAGAATCCTACTTATATGAACAGCTGATAAAATGATACATCAGTTTCTCCATTAGCACTTTACACCTGGAGAAACAGACTCGGACAACCACATGCACCACACGCAAGCTCAAGGTTAAGTAGAAGTAAAGTGGGAGCCTGAAGACTAGAACCAGGGTCTGTGAAACTCCAGCACCCATGTCCTCTGCAGGATGATGGTAAATGTTTGCATCCTAGCCTAAATCTACCTGCACCAGGTATGTCAACCTGCTACCTCAGGGTTCCATACACCCCAAAATACCTACAATGTGGTCCCACACAGCAGAGCGCAATGCCCTAATAGCAATGTTAAAAGGTTGGACACCCCTGGGGTAAATTGATAAGGCAGCTGCATAATTAAAGTTTGATGAGTAAATTGGATTTTATAATAGTAACTACAAACATTAAGAATGTTTTTCATAACTTGGTAAATCTGGAGAATACTATGGCCCTGGCACCAACAGCATCATAGGTAAGATCTTCCATTTATGAGTTATAACTTAAGGTCGTTTTCCTGATTCACGGAAAGGGGTTAACAGTTTCTTCTCATGCTACAGGTACCATGACAACAGGTGATACAGGTAGTAGCTCACAAGGATACATACACGCATGAGTATACTGGTCAATATTAAGTGCTCAAGACACAACCAAGGCTGAATGCTGAGATGGACCAGGCTCAGTACTGAAGCTAGAATGTTCTTTAGCTCATTATTCACTCTTCCCCCAAATCCATTCAGTGGAGAAAAGCTTAGTCAATATTGAGGTAAGCTTGGAGAACTGGCACCTAAAAATAAATTTTAAAAATAAACAAAATGGAAGATACTATTTTTGTTCTCTCTGTCTCTCTGTCTCTGTCTCTGTCTCTGTCTCTGTCTCTGTCTCTCTCTCCCCCAAGACTGGAAAATAATTCTAGAATACTGATGGAAGAAATACCAGGTAAGGCAGGCAGCTCAGACTCTGAGCAAAGCATAGTTTAGACCAGCAGACAACAAGGTGGGCTATGGACCAGTAGAATGACAATGGGACACAAGGCATGGCCAGGCAGAGGGGAGGTGGCCCTGGGAGCAAAGGGATGGAAAGCAGATGTCACTTATACCAACCAGCACAGACCCAGGAACTGGGAACTTGGCTATGAACTGTGGAGGCAGAAGAGAGGCAGGGTCCTTAGGGGTGGCTGAACACTCTGGAGAGCACCAAGTCCCGCCAGATCGTGGGTCTTAAGGTTGAGAAGTAAGCAAGAGAAGGAAAACACCAGCAAGTAGAAGTGAGGAGAACCCTCCTCAGGAGCTTTGCCTTCAGTTGTCCATACTCTATAACAGTTCCCATGTCTCTTAACCTTGGAGGAATTCCCAGGATCTGACAGATGGAGGAGCACTCCACTGCAGTAGGGGCAGAAAAGAAAAGCAAGTCATTATGGAGCCCAGTGACACCACTGCTTCTTGCAGCTGGAAAGGCAGTCCTAATACACTACTGACATGCTACTGCCATCCTGGGACTCTATCCAAGGAGAGGCTGGGCCCTTAGTTCCCACTTAGGTTTCCTTAGGAGAGCCTTACATCTTTAGGGTGGAGAAAGGGCACAGGTTAACCTCAGAGAAGGGGCTGTGGCTATCAAGACTCAAGAGCATTAAACACCCAAATGGCCCATGCCAGCAGATCATAAGAAATAGAAGCTAACTTCCCAGCAACATAAAGGTGGTTTTGCTTAAAATATGAATTGCTACCCTCTTCCAACATGGAACTATTGGATCATCTGAAATCTCAGATGCTCAGCTTTCAACTCCAAGGCCAGACAGTTAAGAATTTGGAGAGGGAATGATGAGAGTCAGGGAGTGGTGGGTGGGGGGAACAGGAGAAGAGGGTGGGGAAACTGTGGTTGGTATGTAAAATAAATGAAAAATGTTAATTAAATTAAGGAAACTTCATGCTGAAAGTTACATATTACATGTGCTGCCATGAGCCTCTTAATGATGTTTTTCACCCATAACTTTTTACTTAAAGTCAGGCCACATATATGAGTGGTCCCATGTGATGTTATGTCCTAGCGTCCCGCGAGTATAAATAGACTCTATGATGTTTTCTTGTGACAGAACTGCCTCACACAGTTCTCAGATCACCTCCTCCTTAAGTGATGTGTTGCTCCACTTTGATTGTCTGAGAGACACTCTCCCTCTTTCAGTATTGAAGAGTGTGACCTGCCCTCTAGGAACAAAGTCCTGTGCATTTCAGGCTGTCACTCCACTCCTGTCTGGCTTCAGAAGCTTGGACCCAGGCCCTCCATCACTAATCAGTACGACTCTTCTATCCATTCCTGCCGCTGTCACTGTGAACTCTTTCTAAAACTCCTTTTCTGGCTCAGGGCAGTTGTGGGCTCCCAGAATGGGGTTTGCCGAACTGGAAAGCTGCCCAGTGGGTACAGGAGAAATGGAACTGACTGACTGACTGACCACTAGGCTGTCTGGGGTGACAGGACACCTCTCGACTTCAGATTAGCAAAGCTCCTTGGGGCTCACACAGCTGGGAAACAGACCCATCTGTTGACTAGTGACATGAAAGTGCTGTATATTTGGCTGTCACCAGGCAAAGAATGTGCAGAGTTGGGGGTTGGAGAGACTGGGAGACAGAGCCGTCTGCCAGCAGTTCTGTAAGGAAGGGCTGGGGATGTCTTCACTCCCTGCACTGGAGGCTTTGTCCTCTTTGTAGTTCAGACTTTGCCATTCTCAGTGAAGCAGCATAGACTAAGCCCTCCTTGTAATTCAAATTCCAGTTGAAATAAAGGGTTCTTGGAGGAGGAACAGAAGGGGACACTGTTTGAGCCTAAGGCAGAGGGGGTGGGGGTCATAGACATGATACTTGAATATAAGTTTCAGTTGGATGAGATGGCCATGGGAGCAAGAGCAGGATGTGTGGCTTACCGACACAGTTATGGAGAGAATGGAGAGAGATGAAGGGCCCAGGAAGACTGGTAAAGGTGACCAAAGAACAGCTTTTGTGGGGTTTTAAGTTCTGCACACACACACACAAATGTAACAGACACACACACACTAATGTAATAGACACACACACACAATAATGTAACAGACACACACACAATAATGTAACAGACACACACACAATAATGTAACAGATACACACACAATAATGTAACAGACACACACACAATAATGTAACAGACACACACACAATAATGTAACAGACACACAAATAATGTAACACACACACATAATAATGTAACAGACATACACACACACACATACACAATAATATAACAGACTTTTAAAAAGTGTTCTCACTTCTGCCCTACTCAAAAGTTTGCCACATTACTTAAACTACAAAATCCCTGAGCATTTAATTTCGTTTTTGTACAAGCTAAGTTTCAAATCTGTACCTCTAATTCTTGCCACTGACTCATTTGCTTTCGTAGTGACTGTTCACAAGCAATGATTCATGGAAATAACCAAGCACAATGCAAAGCACCATCATGACCTCCAGAGAGACATCCTTAATGTGTCCATCAAGAGTGTGTTATGCTGCAAATGTTTGTGTACCCTCAGTATTCAGATGTCGGGTGGCTGGGAGATGGCTCAGTCAGCAAAGTGCTTGCCTTGCAAGCAAAATGAAGGTCACAAGGGCTGGTGGTGCACGTCTGTAATCTCAGTGCTTGAGATGCAGATGCACAAGTTGTCGGATCCCTGGGGTCCTCTGGCCACTCAGCCTATCATACATACCAAGTTCCACACCACTCAAAGACCTTGCCTCAAACACCAAAATGGATATCACCTGAGCAATAATACTGAACACTGACCTCTGATCTATAACACACACACACACACACACACACACACACACACACTTTAACTTTTCTTTTGTTGAAATGCTAAGTCTCAACATCAGTGGAAGAGAGGAGGCATGTTGAAATGTGATTAGGAATTGGTACCCTCATAGGAGGCTCTAGAGGGGCTTGACTCGTCTACAAAGGCATAGAAAGAAATAAAGAAGAAAAAAAAAGGTTGCCTGTGAACCAAGGCTGCTTCAGGCTTCACCTGACACTGAATTATCACAATTCTGTTCTTGGACTTCTCAGACTCCAGAGCACGAGAAACCAATTTCTATGGTTTACAAACTACCAAATATGTGACATTTTTGTTACTGAAATTCCAATGGACTAAGACAGGGTGGTTAAGAGTTTATGAAATTTTGTTTCTAATGGGATCTCATTATGTAGCACAGGACAGGCCTTGAATGTGCTCCTCCTGCTGTAGCCTCCGGAGTACAATGGTAAGAGTTTTCTTTAAATTTAAACATACAAAGACTGACTCTAAAGTACTTTCTTTGCCAAATTAGAGAGAGAAAAGTCTACTTCACTCAGCAGCTGTAAAACCATTATGTTCTTGTTTATAGGAACTGTGAGTTCCTCTCTGAGTCCCTGAACACCAGGGAAGAAGACACATGTTGTCCTTCAGACCAGAGTCTAAGGTCTGATAGCCATCCCACACTAGCTCTACTCTGGGTACCTTGTATCCAACCCTGACACTCAACCTGGGACTCTTTCTCCCTCTTCATGTTCCTGCAGAGGAGCTATGGCCACCTGAAAACAGCTGCTCACAAACAGGGTGAATTGCTTGCCAGGGGCTCAGATTGACACGCCCATCCCCAGTTCCCAAGGCTGTGGCTGCTACAGGCCACACTCATACCAGAGTTACACACTGCCTTTGCCCTGTTACACACCGGTAATTACACATGTGGCATGGTGAGAAAGATGGCCACCAAGCCCATCTGTTAGTTATTTTCTTTACAAGAGTAATCATTATGTTACACCAATCCCATTCTTATCGGAACTAGCTTATTTGGGCACCTTTACCGGAGGCAGGGGGAGAGTGGTGGCCTGACAGATACAAAGCTTGGATGGGCAAAGAATAAGTTCAGGAGTGTTTTCAATTCATACATAAAGTGTCTGACTGTTCCCTTGAACTAAAGATGTTCAATACCAATCAATGTCCACCACAGTACCTGGAACTCAGGATACATGGATGTGATAAACAGAACAAAAATGTATATTTGGAAGGAGTACATGTACTACCCTCTATGAACTCCTCTTAAAGTAACTTGGATAAAAATGAAAGAAATGAAGTACTAGCCATCCTGGACTATTTCTTTCTATTTATTTTGCCTGGGTGTCTTTGATAGCCAAGCTCTGGTTTGCTTTGTAGTCTCCATGTACTGCACAGGATCTGTGAACATGAAAATCACTGCAAGAGGAGAAACCCAGGGCTTGGAAGCCTAGAGAACAACCAGGAGGAGCCAGGGGGAACACAGTGGGCCTGGTACTAAACTGTCTGGGCTCTGATCCTTCCTGCAGTAGGGAGTGGCCAGGTCTCCACAAGGATGAACTACAAGACTCCATCCATACTCCACCCTGCATGAGGCTGGGCACAGATGACAACAGACCTTCCAAAGCCTGTAGGAGACTTGAGGAAGAGTATCAGTCAGATGATAAGCTATTTTATTTTTTAATTTGTTAAATTTTAATTAAAATATAATTACATCTTTTTCCTCTCTTCTCCTCCCAACCCCTCCTGTGACCCCCTTCTCCTTCTTGAATTCTTTTTCTGCAACTATCATTGTTGTCTGTGTGTATGTATGTGTGTGCTGAGTCTGTTTAGGACTGCTTATATGTATGTGATTTCAGGAGTGACTAATTGATAGTGGATAAAGCATGCTTATTTTGATAAAAGTGCATCATGAGACTGAAGTCAGGAAACACTAAGTTTAAAGCCAACTTTGCCCTTAGAATTCCATTTCTAGTTTTAACAAAACTGGTTTAGAACGTTTCTGTTTGGGGTAAGTATTTGTTGTTGTTTTTGTTTTCCATTTTGTTTTGTACATGAACATGTGTGTACCTCTTCCTGTGTGTGTCATATATGCAAGTATGTACTCACATATATGTAAACCAGGAATCCAGTGTCTTCCTTCAATTGCTCTCCAACACGCACACACACACACACACACACACACACACACACACACACACACGCGGGAGGGAGGGAGGGAGGCTTCTCAATCTGGAGTTTATCAAAGTTCATTAATTCAGCTAGGCTGGCTGTGAATCAAGCAACAAGCAACAAGGATTCTCTAGTCTCTGCTTCCATCATGCTGGCATTATAGGTGAACACCGCAGTGTACACCTTTAATATGAGTGCTGGGGATTCAAACTCAGGACCTCAAACTTACAGAGAGAGAGAGAGAGAGAGACAGAGAGAGAGAGAGAGACAGAGACAGAGACAGACAGAGAGACAGAGAGAGACAGAGAGACAGAGACAGAGACAGACAGAGAGACAGAGAGAGACAGAGAGACAGAGACAGAGAGAGAATGAGAGAGGGAGGGAGGGAGGGGGAAGGAGGGAGGGAGGGAAGGAGAGACTACAGGAGAATTCTACTTAATGAGGGTGATGTATCAAAAGACTAACATATGTCTGTGCACAGGGAACCCTAAGCCATGAAACCTACTGGATGCTTTTCTTCCCTTTTAAGCATTCTATGCTCTAGTCCAGTGAGAACTACGGACACAAGGATTCTCATGTATCAAACACTTACCCAGAGAGACAGGCATCACCTCTGAACACTAAGAGAACCACTTATACATAAATCTCAGGAGGATTTCCAACCTCAACTGTTCAGTTATACCCCTTGGCTCCAGTATAGCTAATATATCTGTAAACCAAATCCTTACCTTCTTTGCAAATCACTGAAACTGAATACAACTGTCAGCCCACATTTTTTCAGCGGAAACAAGCCATTTTGTTAAATACACTAAGGAATGGCTATTTGCTAACTTGTCAGAAATAAAGAACACCCAATGGCAAACACTGTAGATTCATTTCAAAGCCTTCACACATCTGGAATACTTTTTGATGTAATTATTTGTTAAATTAACTTGTTTCCACTTCTAAATGGCCAAAGCAGTTTCGGGGATTTGGTACTTTATACAACTTGATCTGGGTGGATCTCATAGAAGAAAAATGATGTCTTCCAACAACCTGGAAACAATTTGAGGGGTGGATGGCATAGGAAAACATATTGTTTGTAACACAAGTCCATTCTTCATGAACAACCCAAAAGGTTTTTATGGCCAATAAGAATGCCCATTCAGTACTTATGACACATAGGGTAAGGACTCTTAACAGTGAGGAGACAGCCCTCAAACAGACAGACCTTTCTAATTACAGAGTTATGACTAGCATACATTCCAGAACAAGGGAGAGCTTCAGGACACCAGATATCATCTATAAGACCAGAGAAGCCTAGCTTCTGGATGTAGTGATGCTGGACCAAGATGGAAAGGATAAGGACTGAGTTATTTACCGGGGAACAAACCTAAGTGTTGACAGAAAGGACCAGGGCAAAGGTAGAGAAGTAGGAAAGGAGTAGCTTCCCTGGTGAAGCATAATTGGAAACACCGGTTCCAGGTAGAAAGTAAAGCAGGTGCAAAGGCCCAGGGGGAGTCAGTCAGGTGCTGGCAGGGTTACTCACAGAGTCCTCAGAAATCAGAGAAGTTGACACCAACAGGCAGAAGCAGTAGGATGCAGTTTGATGGACTGTTTGCCTCCCCCCACCCAAGGCGAAGAGTACAATGGAGAGTGAGATGGGATTTACATTTGTAAGAAGTTCTCCCAGTGCTAGGTGAGGGATGGTGTGAAACCAAGGGTGTAAAGAGGAACTTCTGGTCCAGGCAGATGATGTTGGGATGGCAGAGGTTGAAAGAAAGGCCAGTTCTGTTCCCCACTGAGGAGTAACTGCAGCTACATTTGACAGTCACAGCCTGGGGAATCCTGCTCTCTTGCCTGTGCTGATGGCTGATGGATGCCAGGGTATGTGGCTACACACTCCCCACCACTAGTCACACAGGCACAACAGGAAGAAGCCAGTGCAAACATCAGCTGTGCTGAGGGTGAAAACCTCTGACTGAGATGGAAGAGGCTGTCTGAATGACCTAGAAAAGAGTGGATAGGTAGGTGCAAGACAGGTTTAAAAGGTAAACAACAGGACTCCATGACTGACTGGACACCAGGAGTCAAAGGGCAAAAGAAAGCACGGGGATGAGCTTCAAGTTTTACCAAGAGCTTCTCCTTTGCCAGAGGGCCAAACCAAACTTAGTCTGGAATGCTTTTGCTCTTATAGACAGGTAGGTAGGTCAGGGTGGGAAACTGAGGGTCGGAGCGTTTCTTGAACTGAAGTATGGCACCCATGCCAGGCCTACTACCAAGAGATGTGGCCTCAGGCAAGTAAAAGGTATCTTCCTAGACCACTGCTGTTGATGTCAGTTTTAAAATCTTGTCCTGGTTTTTAAATGTTTAGACAATGATCCAAAGGGTAGGGATTAATTCACCAGCATGTATGAGGCTCCAGACCCCATTACCAACACTGCACAGAGGAAAAAGAATTCACAAAGAAAGACGGGGGATGTAGCTCAGTGGAGGATACTTACTTAGTATGTGTGAGACTCTGGGTTCCTGAGACTGTTCAGTGGGTGAGACTGTGGGATGTGGGTTTTACCTCATTTTCCAAGGATTCCTAGCACACTGAGGTCCCCCAAAACACTAATAATACTTTAACCAGAGTAAACCACCTGATTCCGTTCAGCTAAGCCCAGGTTTTCAGGTGTTGTCAAAAACTGAATCTTAAGACTCTATGAAGAATGCCATACTATTTAGGAAGCAATTTTATTGTGTGCTTCAGTTTACAATGGAGAAACAAACACTAGGATTTAAAAAAATATAAAATTAAAGTTTTGTATCGGAGAGTTTCCAGGCAACCCAAATCCTTCTGCCTCTGGCAAAGAATAAACAGAACCTAGGAGGGACAGAAAGTTGGCCCAATGAAATACACAAGTCCTTAAACAGTTCCCAGTAGGAGGGGTTACAGCTGACACAGGAATTACTGACTCTCTCAGCAAAGGCCATGGGGGTTAACTTGGGGACAAGAGGAGCAAGCTTCCCTAAGACCTGGGCTGAGGCTGGCTAATGGCTGAAGTCAGGGAAGGCAACCAGGGCAGTTTTTGGATCAGGACATCCTTGGCTGTCCCCAAGCCTGGCACAGAGTTCCACGTAAGTCCTGAGCAGGGCTCCAACTCCAGGATGGAGATTTCTGTCTCTCAAAATCAACATCTTGTTCCTAAGCATAACACCCTTGATTCTCTGCCCCACTTACCCAACAGAGCCTCCAAACGCATCCACAATTTTGATGCAAGTATCATATTTTTGATTCGAAGGGAGTTTGCCCAAACATCCCAGAAAGAAAACAGAAAGGCAAGAAGAAATAATAAACTATCTCAACAATGAATGATGTATGAACTCAGAAGGAGTGAATGACTTATTTATAAATAAGCGCCACTTGTAAAACGACACAGGAAACCCAGATGACAGCATAAACAAGAGACACTGGGGAAAGCCTTTACCCCAAGCCTGGCGCCTGACTGAAAAAGCAAGCTCAACCCTCTGTTTGGGTGAGCTGCAAGCTCACACCAGTCTTTTGTGCGCCTGTGCGGTCCTCTGTGAGCCTTGGAGCTGTAAATATTTGCCCTTCGCCCAGAGCTGGCCAGCTGTGGAGACTGCAGCTGACAGACAGTCCAGAAGCCAGCAAGGGGGTGAAGGGTGGAAACTTGCAAGCCCTGAGTGCAGGCATGGAAGAAAGAGCAGGGGAGGGGAGGGGAACAGAGCAGACGCAGGTCCCTGGGGCCCCCTTGGGCAAATATGCTCCCCTCTCTGCCAGGCCATCTGGAGCAGGCAGCCAGTGGCAGCAGCAGGGTCTACACCCCATCCCAGGAAGCAGAAGGACCCAGCTGTTGAAAATGTGGCACTCTTGCTTGAAGGCAAACCAGCAGTTCTCAAGTGGGGGGATCGAGTCTCCTAGAGGACACTTGACAGTATCTGGAGGCAGTTTAGAGGTGTTGGGGTTTGGCACCTGGAGGTTATAGCCAGTGATACTGTTCAGTGTTCTACAGAGTACCTGCCAACAGAGGTTCCCAGGACACTCCACCCCAACAGCAAAGAGTTTCCAAGCCTCCAAATACCAACACACACCTTGACTGAACCAAAGTCTAGTAAACCCTGTCTTCACTGGGAGGCAGAACCTGAGTCCACTCCTTTCTCGTGAGTACCACTACGGGGGTTTGATCCGGTTATATAATCCCCCACCCCCACCTGTCAGTTCCCTCATTTGTAAGGGTCGGATGAAGTGTGAAGTACGTCACCTCCCACGGTTGTTGGCCCTTAACAGAGTAACTGGTACCGGCAGTTATACAGAGACATAACCCAACGATGGAACCCAACGATGGCTAAGAACCGACCAGGGCAGCGGTTCTTAACCTTCCTAGTGCTGTGACCTTTGACCGTAACACACTTCCTCATGTTATGGTGACCCCCAACCATAAAATTATCTCGTTGCTACTTCATAACTGTAATTTTGCTACTGTTAGAACGGTAATGTAAATATCCATTAGGCAGGCTATCTAACAGGTGACCCAAATGGGATCGCAAACCACAGCATGAGGAGCACTGGACTAGAGACACGTGGTCAAAACCCACTTTTGAACTTTAAAGCCCTGACCTAAGTATAAGATTGCTCCTCCAGGAGGCTTAGCTTCCCATCTACAGAATGGCAAACACTGTCCCTAGGTTCCTTGCTGGGGGGTGGAGGAGTAAGAAGAAAGACATGAAATGGCTTGGAAGAGCTGAGGAGGTAAACCCTGGGGTGTGGAGGCTGACATAATTACCCTGGTCAGCAGTGCCTAGGAAGGCACAGGAGTGATTTACCATAATTGCAGGTACTCTCAGAAAGGCACCGCGCCAGGCCATTTCCTTCATTCTCACCTTGATGGGAACAGCATCCTTTTTCACTGGAGGTAAACTGAGGCACCTGTAGAGGTTAAGCCTAGCTGGCTACCGCAAGGTAGAGATCTGAAATCATTTCTAATTCCAGAAGGCTGGCTCCTAATTGTCACTCTCTAGTTTCCGGGGTAAGGGGGACTTTGGCTTCTTTCTGGATTGCCCAAAAGAATACTCCAAGGGTGCCTGTCTGCCTGTGTTTTCCTGCTTTAAGTCTTTAGAAAGCATAGTTTCCAACTTCAGAGGGGTTAAGCTGTGTGCTCAAGGTCAGCCAGTGAGTTGGCAGGAAGGCACACGTTTGAATCCAGCCTTACACTGGGGCCTCTCTCCTGGCATCCTTTCCAAGCTGCCTCACAAGGGCTCTGGGCTCCCCTCATTATTTCTGGAGTCGCGGCAAATCCATGGATCCAGGTCACCGTGCACTGACACATCCACAAGGACCATGGCTCAGATCTTATGACAGGATGAACAGCTTCCCCGGCATCACCAGGGGCAAAGCCCTTCAACACGACTGTGACTCTGGAGCCAAGTTCTCCCTTTCCTTTTCTACACTTGGTTGTAGGTTCCTTTTGGTGTTTGCAGACAACTCTCCATCCCCCACCCCCACTCCGCCCTAACTGCTGTAGCTCCACCTGGCCCTCTATGCCCTGCCTGTTGGGACCAGACTTTCTCAGTTCAGATAAGTAACTTCTCGAGGAGTGACGCAGCTGGCAAACACAGCCAAGACGGGGGAGAGGGGGGGTGAGAGGTCAGAGATGCACCCAGGAAGATCCTAGCATCCCTATACTCAAAGGACCAGGGCGCGCGGCTCTGGGTCAGCTAAGGCGCCTGCCTAAGCAGGAGGGGAGGCCACAGCCAGAGATTGCCTACCTTGCCGCCGGGCGGCGCGGCCACGCAGCGGCTGAGCGAGTCGAGGCGCGCGCTGTACTCGGTGAACTTCTTCTGGTAGCGCAGGGCGGTCATCTGCAGTTCGAGCTGCGCGGCGGCCAGCTGCGCCACCAGCGACTTCTCGCGCTTGCCGGCCCGCAGCGCCTCCTTCTTGAGCGCCTTGTGCAGCGCGCCCAGGCGGGCCTGCAGGGCGCCGTTGTGAGCCCGCAGAGCCCGCGCGCAGCAGTGGCCGCCCGCGCGCTGCTCGCCGTGCGTCAGCGGCAGCCCGCAGCCCTCCTGGCAGCGGCCCACGGGCCGCGCGTCGCACGCGTCGCGCATGTGGGCCTCCACGTCGCGTCGCAGCAACAGCTGGCCGCAGCCCGCGTGGCGGCAGCGCGCGGGCGCGAAGTCGCAGCGCTCCAGGTGCTCGGGCAGCTCCTGCAGCTTGACCACCCGGCCGCAGCCCCGCGCCGCGTGCGCGCACTTGATGTCCAACTTGAGGATGAGGCGCTTAAGCGGCAGGACGTGGTTGAGCTCCTTGGCCGAGAGGCGACCGCGACAACGCGCCGGGCAGCTGCCCTCCTGCACTACCCAGGGCAGCACGCAGCCGGCGCAGAATACGTGGCCGCACGGGGTGGTCAGCGGGTCCTCCAGGACCTTGTGACACAGCGCGCACTTCAGATCGGGGTCCACGTCGCCGTCGAAGCGGTCCAACTCGAAACCCATGGTGGCGGCCGGGGCCCGGTGTCTCCGCCGGGCGACCGGCCGCCCCCTCCCTGCCTCCCTGCGAGGCGGCCCAGACACGCCGGCTACGCCGCCCGCTCTCCAGCTAGCTCTCCCAGGACTGAGCCTAATTGCTCCAGACTTCCTCGGAAAATGCCCGAGGAACAGGACTCCTCCGGCCGTATTGGCTCGAGCGCGAGCGCACTAACATTCTGCCCCAGCGGCCTTGCGACCCTCACTCTGCCAAAGCGAGTGAGGGAGCGAGGCGGAAGAGACTTAGGCGACCACGAAGCAAGGAGACCTGCCAGAGACCGCGAGATGGACCCCCCTCTTAGGGGTCTCCTCTTCGCTGTCTCTGAGGCTTCGCTAAAGAACAAAATACTCCAGCAGAGAGCACCTCGCTCGGTTTGGAGCTGCATCTGTGGCTTTCGCCCAGAGAAGTTTCCTGCAACTCATCGGGACGTTTCACTCCTTTCTCGTGTCTGCTTTTAAGAGCGAAAAATATCTAAGACCCCGCTATCTCTGTATTTACGGTCTTTATTTATTTATTTTATTTTTCTTGGGGGAAAGTTACAGGCGCTGCAGGATGCTCCTGCTTGAAACTTCGGTGGCTACTAGAGGATCTGGGCAGAGTTCATCAGCCAGCCGGAGGTTTCTAGGACCAGAAGGCAAAACTGCAGGAATTGACCCTCCCCTCCAGCTGTCTGGGTGGGAGAGGCCAGAGTGCTTGGCTGGGTCCACTTCTCTTAACACCTCTGAAAAGAGGGCACTACAGTATGGCATGCGTTTTGCCGGGCGCTTCTAAATCCGTCCCTTTAAAAAAACCAGGAGGCAGTGTTGTGAGAGAGCACATTAGCTGCACTTGAAAACTATTTGCCCCGATTACGAAAGCCTTGACTCTGGCAGTGGGAGAGCTGGGGGAGCTTAGAACTTCAAGTCCCTGTAACAACGCCCACCCAGTCATCTAGCTTGTTTTTGTTGTTTTGTTTTTCTTAACTGCATTTTTTTTTGTTGCTGTTTTATCTCCATCTTCCCAACGGAGAAGTTCAAAGAACTGCTGCCGGCGAGCTCTTCTGAGAATTTTGTGTTGTTTCAGATTGTGAGCCAGTCGTACACATGGAGCCTGAGTGTCCATGTTGAAAGAACCTACCAGCCACGCAGAAGCTACTGGTCTATGGACACCCTGCATTTCAACTTGATTGAAAAACCCTAGCCATCCTCGGACGGCTCTAAACGTTTCTCTTTTAAACCGGGGAAGCTTCTCAAACAGAGTTTGCAAGTCTGACATTGTAATCTGCGGAAACACCACTTTTGGGATTCCAGCCCAAGTGGGAAAGTGCATAACATCACCCATGAATTTTGTAGGTTTCTTTTCTTTCTTCCTTCCTTCCTTCCTTTCTTGTTCTCTCTCTTCCCTTCCTTCCTTCTTTCTTCCTTCCTTCCTTCCTTCCTTTCTTTATTTCTTCCTTTCTAATCTCCCAAGGCTATAGACATTCCTAAGAAACACACAGTCAGTCCTGGTGAGAGTGAAGTCAAGTTCTGGAATTCTCATTCAGAATCTGCTGCCAGATTCTCAGGAGAATCTGGAAACAGAAAGCTAAGAGTTTTGTGTTTGGTGTGGACCCAAGAATATGGGATTCCAGTATTCCTTTTGTCTAATTACTTTTACTTCTGTCCCTTCCAGAGCTGCTGAAGACCCATGACCTTCACTATTGAACTGCTTCATTGGAGGGAAAGAATTGCCTTGATGTCTGTAAGGATTAGTGTTCTCAACTGGCCTCTGCAAAGCTGTTGCTAGCCAGATTGTTCAGTGCATGGTTGAGGTCCCCCAGTGGTGTTCTTTAATCCTTCCTGGTGGCATTTGGTGTCTACTTGTGATAGTTTCGTGCCATTGCTTTAATCAATTAATGCATTTCTTTTCTAGCATTCTGAATGATGTGAAATATTCATGACCTCTGCCCCAATAAGCAGCAGCAGGGAAAATCCTCCACTGGTACATTTGTTAAGCTCCTTGTGGGCTCTCACATAATGGTTTAGAAGCAGATTCTTCCAGCCAAGGTGTGTGGGCTTGTCAGTTTCATAGACAAGCTAGTGTCAACAGGGTGATAATCTTCAAACCAAACTGGTTTTGAGGAGCAGGGAAAACTCCACAATACACCATAAATGGTAAATTAGCACTTATCTGAGAGGTACACTTCAGTTCAGAGCAGTCCCTCCACCCATCAGTCTTTGGCCCTTCATGACAGGCTTGGGGGTGGAGGCTGAGAGGAAGAGACACAGCTGAGGCCACAGAGAATCTGTCCCCTATTGTCATTCTGCCCCTTCAGGCAAAATCAAAGTCTTCAGAAAGTCTCTCCTCATTAGTTAACTTTAGTATTAAAATTCTTGGAGGTCAGCAAAAACCAAGCCAAAAAACCCTCCTGGAATGTGAGAGCTGAGGGAAGGGGCATGCATATTGTGGATGGGTTGAAGAGACAGGAGAAACAAGAGACAAAACTGTTGAGAAAAAAAAGAAATCGGAGTATCATCAGTGTTTGTTTTTTATTTTGTTTTCACTAGTGACACATTCGGGTGGGACCACACTTTGTTGTGGGGCTGCCCTCGCATTCTGGGACAGTTAGCAACATCTCTTGGTGATGCCCACAGATGCAGTGGCAAAGCACCACTCTAATCCACCATGTGTGAATGAATCTTGAGGAAAAACTGAGAACCACCACAGTGTTGGAGGGCAGGCTTCTCTTCATTCTACAGCTGGACACTAGCAGAAGCCGCACTCCCAGCTGGCTGAAGAATCACGTGGTATAAGCAACACAGTGAGAGGAGACTACTACACTGAACGGTGGAGACTTCATGCTAGCAAACATGCAGCCCAACTACCAGAAGAGGAATACTAGACGTGGCAGGCCTCCTGACCTGGATCAAGCACTCGCTCAACTGTCTCAGAAGCATCTGAGTGTTGAAATATGGACAATACTAGACAGATAGATTGGTTAGTTTGCAAATCTTTATAGTCTTCACAATCTCTACCATCACCTTTCTTTTTATAACCTTGTTCTGGGCTTTCTCCCATCCAAATCCTAACCAGGTTTGACCCTGCATGGCTTCTGAAATCAGGCATTCAGGGTGGTACAACCTAACTGGCCTCATTTCATATTCCCATTCTCAAGTCAGACAATGGGATAGTTTGTATCATAAGGAATGGAGGTAGAGAAGAGTGTGTGTGTGTGTGTGTGTGTGTGTGTGTGTGTGTGTTTGGGTAGGGGGGAACAAGGTAAGAGACATCAAGAGTGAGATTTACAATTTCAAGGGTTCCCCAATAAAAAAATGTATCATAGGTTATATGGGTAGTATCAGGCCTAAAAACAAAACTCAGAATCTCAGGAGCCATTAATAAAGAGGAAAATTTCTATTTGGAAAATGAAATTTTTTTCCAGCCTACCTTCTAGTATTACCACCCAATATCTTTTCCTCACAAACAACAACAACAAAACCAAAAACCACCTCTTAAAAGCCCTACAGCTCAAGTCTATGATCTAGGAACTTCTTTTAATTTTTCTCTTGGCACTTTCTCCTCCACTCTCATTTACTCAGTCTGTAAAATTATGATAATGTTAATCATTGCTTACCTAGCATACGGTAATAATTGCTAATTAACTAATTTTTATATGTAGAAACCTGTGAAGACATTACACAGGTGCTAGGCATTATTATTGTCTGGTGGTGATGAGGAACGCTGTCCTGTTTGAGGGAGGCTGGTTATAGTGTCTGCTTACTCTCCATGGGAATGGAAGCTTATGAGCCCATCCCATGCATCATCTCCTTACCAGTTAGTTTGACAAGCAAAATCCTGAAGTGAGATGGTACTTGTCTAAGAGCCTGCCACAACTAGTGTTGTGGCCAGTGTTTTGACAATTGGGAACTCTGGGGCAGAAAGTCATTTGCTCTGGCATGGGCATCTGCAGGGAGTCTAAGCATCAAGGATACAAAGTTGCAGCTCTCTAAAGGGTCACCTGTTCTTTGGGTATAGCACATAATCACCATAATTTAAATGCTGTTTCAGGCCTGGGAGAAGATGCACTTGGAAAATGTAAAGTGCTTGCTATAACTGAGGCTCTGAGTTCAGCTCCCCAGTACCCAAGTGCTATCCCAGTGTTAGGGAGGTGAAGACAGACAGACCCCTGGGTTCACTGGTCAGCAAGTCTAGCCAAATTAGTGAGCTCCAGGTTCGATGAGAAACACTGTCTCAAAATAAAAAAGCATAAATAAATTGAAGTGTGGTTGTGGAAGACATGCAGTGTCAATCTCTTTACATGCACCCACGTCCTCAGAAAAAGGCTTACCATTTGCTTTATTTCTTTGTGATTTTTAAATATCATTTTTTTACAAGAGAATATCTATTCTTATGGGATGGCTTTGGGCAAATGATTTTTGAGTCATCAGCCAACCAAGAAAACTGTGACATCAGTGTTCTTTGAAATATTGTCCTGAAACTGTTGTTTCAATCCCCAGATCAAATGGACGCTCTTGATTTAAAAAATCAAAACAAAACATTCACGAGATTAGTTCTCGAACAGCATGCCATTTCTAAGGATAATCGTTTGTTATATTTCAGCAAACAAAAGCCACTTTAACCATTCATTCTCTTTCCACTGTTGCACAAGTATAGACATGAAATGTTTCCCAAGGTTGGCTAGGAACTTTGGGAGACAGGGACAGAAAAGTAATGGTGGAAAAACTTCCTCCATGGGCATGTTATTCTATCCAGGTAAAATGGAAAATGTGTCCAAGTGCTGGCATACACTGCATGATGTTGGCAAAAGCACACTCCATTTTGACAGAATATAAAGAGACTTAGAAGTGGAATCCAGAAAGATGAAAGGGCTTGGAGGACAGTGACTCAGTCTGTCATTGGTGGGAATCTTTGTAGTAACTTATAATTTATCTGCGGGTTATGTAAGCTCAAAGATGAAGATAAAGCTGGTGCTGGAGCACTCACACTGACTCTCCAGCCCTGAACTACAAAGTTTCGAAGACTTCTTTAAGCTGTGGAGGATAGGAGAAAATGTGTTTCTCGCTTTTCAATATGCTTTTTGTTTTTATCTTTATTTATTATTTCTTGGAGGAGCTAAAACTGACTAAACATGGCACAAACCCCTAGGTATGTAAAAGAAACAGGATACTAACAATACAACTCCTAAGGCTAGGAGAATCCCATGTGCTTTCTGGGAAGAATCAAAGGAAGACACACATCTCAGAGTTCAGTTGGAAATGGTGCATTTCTTTCTGTGGATAGGGTCCTGACATTGTTTTTTTGGGACTTGATTAAAAAGTATTGATTTCGTGCATTGATATAAAAATTTAGAAATGAGAAAAATATACAGCATTTGTCTTCCTGTAATTGGCTTAGTTCACTCAATATGATTATCTCCAGTTGCACCCATGACTTCCTACAAATGACATAACTTTGTTCATTAAGTGATATATATGTATGTGGGGTATGTATTTCTGTGAGTGAGTGTGTGTGTGTGTGTGTGAGAGAGAGAGAGAGAGAGAGAGGGGGAGAGAGAGAGAGAGAGAGAGAGAGAGAGAGAGAGAACGAGAAATAAAAATATTTGGGATAAGAAAGAGGACCAATGGGAAAAGAGAGAAGTGAAAGAAGGGAAGAAGAGTGAAAAACTTGAAAAACGTATTGAACTAAAACCATAATATATATTAATTTCATAGCTAAGCTAATTACAATCATGAATAACAGTCATCTACACAGTAGAAACAACTTCAAGAAAGAAACAATACATAGGGTTGTATTCTCAGCAGGGACTGGCAACAACTTTCCATAAAGATGCAGCCAGTAAATACTTTTGGTTTTGTGAGCCATGCAGGGTCTATCAAGGAGTACTCAATGCCAAGGAGGCTGGAGCCAATATGTAAATGAATGGGTGTAGGTATGTGCCAATAAAACTTTATTTTCTAAAAGTCTGGATTTGGCCCACAGGTATTGGTTTGCCAAAAGCTGTTATAGATGAACACATTGTTTTTTTTGGCAAGCAGAAAACCAGCTGAATTTTTGACGTTAAGGCTATCATCATGAAAAAGAGCTATAAAGTTCTTATTTGAAACAAAAATAGATAATGCCCTCGTAGGTAAAGTCCTTGCAGAGGAGTCTGATTATCTGAGTTTGATCTCCAAACCCTAGGTAAAGGTGTAAAGAAAGAACTGACCCCACAAAGTCCAAATCATACAATCACATACACATAACCATTCAAATTATAGGAAAAAAAACAACTACTCATAGAGTATTATGTGCTTGTGAGCCATGAAAGCCTGCATCAAATGCTTGTTCTCTCAATTACCGCTGACACAGTCTTGAAAGTCACTTATTTCATTCAGAATTCCTCACTGGTACCTGGAGTTATTCTTTATTGTTACTCGTACTTGCTTCCAGGAGTGAATGTAGGTTGGTTGCATGCTGTAAGATTTAAATGAGGACACATACATGAAGTATTTGGCACACTAGCAGAACTTGTTGCGATAAATAATGTTAGGAATGAATGAATGACTCTAAAGAGAGTATGGCAGAGACCAACATTTGCTTGTGCTTCTAAAATAAGTGCCCACAAACCCAGCCCAAGCTCCAGAGGCCCAGAACTGTAGATGATCTGAAAATACATAAAGAAGATAGGTATGGAGAAGTTCCAAAAGCACTTTTTGGACAAACTTAAGCAAAAACAAGTCAGAGAACAAAAGGTAAGAAGTGGTTATAATCTGTGCTCATCATGAGTCACCTCCCTCCTGGAGTTATTTATTGTTTAGAGAATGGGCCAGCTAGTCACCATAGTGACTTTGACAACATGTAAACAACCAAAGACAGACAACAAAGAACGCACTGTCTTTTCTCTTTAGGAAAAAATGGTGCCAACAGTTTTTCAGGCAATTCCTTGAAAGTGCATGATTGGACAGCACGTCTTTAAGGCCAAACGTGCCCAACACATTAAATGCAAAAGGAACGTTGCAAAATCTTCATCACTGAGACTACCAGTTAAGACACTGTCATTACTAGAAACTGGGCTTTAAACTAACAGAAGAAAGACTTGTCCAGCCTTTGTTCACTGGCTCCAGGGATAGCAACTGGAGAATCCTTCTTGGAGAAAGTTGAAAGCTCACATCTTGTTCTCTGCATCCCTAAGACTGAACATCAACCCTGGCATCTGGAAGGTGCTCAATACCTGCCTGTGGGCACTTTTGGCCGAAGGAAGAGAAGATGCCGGCTGGGGCAACTTTCTCAGGCTTCCAGGGACACAGACTCACAGCTCTAGAGCATTCTGTTACTCAAAGCCCTTTCACAGCACTGCGGGGCATATTGGAGACAGTCCCCGATTGCATCACATTATATACTCCACTTGGCATAATTACACCATGGGCTTTTGTCTCCCTTGGTGCCAGCCAGTCTCAAAATACATGCTGCTTCCTCAGTATGCTTCTGTTGAGCACTGAGGTTGCCCACTCATTACAACTGGAGCTTGCAAATGCTGCCTCTATCTCGAGTCACTTAAGCTCTGGGTCCCACACTTCCAAGAAACAGATGGCTTTTCATGAAGAATGGTGATGTTTCCTTGTGCTGAAGACCAGAAAGAGAAGGAGACATAGAAAACAGTGCAGGCTAACTCATGGTCACAATGGTGACACAAGTGTATTCTATTATTTTGTTTATATTTTTATCACTATTAATAACTAACACTGCTTTTCCTAAGCTCCTGAAATAAGTTTAATCTGTAGCACGCCTACTCTATCCATTCTGCCTTCTAAACTTCCCCTCTGTTCATTGGCTTCATTTCCTTCCCACCATGTTTATTCAAGCTGCTCTCTCCTTCACCAACAATATGGCATTTTGTTTTACAAAAAGTTTCCCCAGACTGCTACATCCTAACCTGGCCATTCCATTTTCCTCTGCATATTGATGTAATAGAAATCTTCTCAAAAAACAATGAAATGCTGGTCCCAGCACTAAAAACTACAAATGGGTTCATGTTTGTAGCAGAAAAGTTGTAGCTACACATGTCACTTCAAGGGCTGGAAGTAATCTCACTCCTGCGTTGCCAGCATCATCCAGTGTTTCTAGCTCATCTCCTGCTTCCACATTCTGGTGATTGAAGATGCTGATACTCATCCCTTAATAGCCGCACTTCCCTGCTTTAAAGTATGATGATGAGGCCAGGTGTGGGAGCAAATGCCTGTAACCCCCGCACTTGGGAGACAGAGGCATGCAGATTCCTCGAACATTCAGAGTACCTTGGGCTATGAACTCTGCGGATATCCTGGACTACATGGTAAATTGTGGGCCGGAGAAATCTGTACGGCAAGATCATACCTTGAAAATCAGATAAATTTTCAAAAATGAGTTTTCGATAGCTATGATACCTAGCTCCAAGCCACATGTCCATCTTTTCTGAGTTGTGGCCAATAGGACACACACAGATGTGATGGATACAAACAACTCCTGTGTTATCTCTTAAAAGTAAGCAGACTTCCTCTGTATTTACACTGTCTTCCATGCAGACCAAACCCCTTTTGCCAGTCAGGGTCCCGACAGCAGCCTGTGGACCCAGACCAGTCCACTCTCTGTTTACATGAGTGGAGCATTCTTTCTTTACCCCAGCTCCATCATGGCTACTGTTACCGAATCCTGTTTTAAACTTGAGAATATACAGTGAACTCCCTATGCCCAACTAGCAAAGCCATGTTGGAAAATTCTTCTACCCCCTGTCCTTGTTGAATGTTTTGCATGGGTGAGGCAGGGGCATGGATATCAAGATTCAGGGGCAGAGGTTCATATGGCTACAGAGCTGGTCTCGTCGGCTGAATGAGCCATTTGGGGGTTCCACATAGAAAATAGGCCTGTCTTGCTTAGACTGTCCTCTTTACTCAGTTGTCTGTGCAGAATTGGTCAACTTTTGCCTTATTTGGATCTGATGTCCAATAATTCTTGCTTTAAGGGCTGGGGCGTGTGCCATAGGTAAATCAGCAGCCTCTA
The DNA here is from genome assembly GCF_017639785.1 of Mesocricetus auratus. NCBI lineage: Eukaryota > Metazoa > Chordata > Mammalia > Rodentia > Cricetidae > Mesocricetus > Mesocricetus auratus. The sequence continues at coordinate 162,232,617 of NW_024429266.1, forward strand.
TTATGCCTAGTCACTTGGTGCCAATAGCATTCATCTCTTAATGTGTCAACTAGAATGTTTGGCTGCAAAATGTTCCCTGGTTCAACATCATCTCCTCTTGAGAACTTCTATATTAATAGCAATTTAACCAGCCATACAAGATGGCTTCTTCCTTTTACCTACCAGAACTGGGCTAGGCACTCACACTTGCCCACTGGTGTGTGTGTGTGTGTGTGTGTGTGTGTGTGTGTGTGCGCATACCAAGTATGTACATGTTTTCATGGGCCAGAGGACAATCTCAGCTGTTGGTCTTCAAGCACTGTACACCTTATTTTTTAAGACAGTCTCCCTCATTGGCCTGGAGTTGCTGAGTAACCTAGATTTTTTTACCCAGTGAGCACTAGGGGTCCTCCTGTCTCAGTCTCCCCAGCATTGGGATTATAAACACACACTGCTGGACCAGGATTGTATTACAAATGTAGTTATCTGGCATCACACTCAACTCTTTATGCTTGTACAATAAACACCTTACTGACTGAGCCATCTCCCCAACTCTCACTTGCTTATACTATAGATTGTTCTTGGTGTCAGTGTCACCTCATCAGGAAGTCCCCACTGATGCTTCCACCAGATAAATGAGTCCTCAACCTGCCTCTAATGCTGTGATCATAGATACACCATTCATTATTTACAGGCCAATGTCAAAACACTCAGACAGGGCTTGGTGACTGGCTGGCTACAGTGACACTGAACATTTGAGAAGAAAGCAGAGATTTGTAATTACAGAGGAAACAAGCTCAGGACTCACAGTGGTCCAGACAGTCAGAGAGGAACTCATGGTGCTGATTGGAGAATTAAGGAGAAACAACAGGGGGAAAAATGAGTTTTCTTCCCAGACTGTCCAGAAGCCAAGAGACTTGCCTTCAGTCCATAGAGACCAAACATCTGCTCAAGTTAGTAAATTTCTATATTTCAGAGAAACATATGGATTTATACTCTCTGCCTTTGATTTCAAAATTGGTTGCTTCTTAACCCTGTACTTTGCATGCTAAATGGTATGTGAGGTGATTTATTGACTCTGTAATATTCTCCTGTAAGTGAAGTTAAAAATAATTTATATGACCACATTTTAAATTCACATGCAGACAGATAGGTACCCTCTACGTTCTCCAGCCTCTCCTACCGCCTGAGGTCAGAAGGTAGCCATTTAGACGGGTTTCCATGCTTCCTCAGCACAAGCCCAGATGGACAGGCCTGTGTGGCCCACTTCTCTCTTGTTGCTTACTTTCTGGCCAGTCAGTTTTCTTTGGTCTCGGTCCCTTTCTCCACGTCTGTTTAAGAACAGAGGGGTCTTTCTTGCCATTATTTAATAGGGTCTACTCTAGGTGAGTTTGTGTGTGTGTGTGTGATACTTTACCAACAAATCTAGAACATGTATTGAGAAATTAGAACTGATTTTTAAGACCTATTTTCATCTGTTTAAAGATGCTGGGACAGCTGTAAGAAGCCATGTTTCTTCAAACCTCAATTTCTTTATATTTTTAATGGCAATAATAATATTTGCCCTGAGGTGACATGTAGGTTGGATAACACTGCTCTCTGCACATAGCAGAATTTGATAAATGTTAGCTGGATCTGAGATGCATTCACTCTGACTTCCCTAGAGCCCAGATATTGGTCACAGACATCTTTGAGGTGACCAGTTTGAGCAGGGGACAAATATGAATGTGTTCTGTTGTTATCCAGTCTCCAGGAGGTTTTGTCACCTGGCTTCCGCCTGCTCATTTGAGATAACACTGGCAGATGGGAGGGCTAATCTTCATTGCCAGCTTGATTGGATTTGCAATCATCTAGAAGACTCACTCTGGGTATGTGTTCGATGGTGTTTCCAATGAGGTTTGAATGAAGTGGAAAAGCATACCCTAAACATGAACTGGGAATTCAGATTGAATAAAAGGGGGAAATGAGTAAGAAAGCCTGATGAGCAGTATCATTCGTTTTTCTCTGCTTTCTGACTGTGAATGAAATGCCAACAGATACCTTTCATTCCTGTCACCCTACCTTCTCCTCTGTGATGGACTGTATTCCTTTATTGCTTCCAACTAGGAACCAAAGTAGCCCATAGCTTCCTCAAGTTAATTTTGTTGATATTTTGTCACAGCAATAGAATTTGCTCTCTGTCTCATCATTCAAGCAAGCACCATGCAAGCATACAGTGAGCACCTGGTCATAACTGAACAATGTAGACATGTGGAAATCCAAGACATTGTCTACAGACACAATAGTAACATGTGTGGCATGTGCACAGCCCCTTTGTCAAACAACTCCAGATGTTAGTGCCTGCACCAAAGACTAAGTCTTTACCTGTTAATAAATCACATTAGCATTTGAATTTTGCTCCTTTTGTTTTAATCCCGAGTTTCTTTATATACAGTCTTTTCAGTTTTACCTCCAAGTCCTGGCAATGTGTACAAGCCTATCTCCCTGGAACTACCATCCATCTGTTTCCTTTAATGGTAAAAATGACTCCTCATGAGGGATTTCCCCCTGAGGTATTCTAACTTTGAGACTGCCAAAAATAAAGATGAGTCTCTGTGAAATGAAAATTACAGATTAGGTAAGAAAGTATAACAGATGATAGACCTGAGAGAGATGGCATATTATTTTAGTACTACTTTAGTCAGAATACAGTTTTTTGTTCATTTGGTTTGGTTTTGAGAGTTCTTTGGGAGAGGGGTGCTCAGAGTCTCATGTAGCCCAGGCTAGCCTTAAACTCATTGCTTAGCTAAGAAGGACCTTGAACTTCTGATGCTCATGCTTAAAACCTCCCTAGAGCTAAGATTACAGGCATGAGAGGGGAGTGGAGAAACAGCAGAGGAAAAAAGCAAAATGAAGTTCACATCAGAACACACACACACACACACACAATCATAACTGCAATTGAGCAATAATCATGGACAATTCTGTACAATGAAATAAAACCATAGCAATGGTATAAAGATGGCTGTAGTTAAAAGATGGTGGATTTGGAAGACACAGGAGACATAGAATATGACAATCGAGGAAGTCAGGGAGAGAAACAGGAAGTTCACAGTGAGTAGATTCAATGACAAACAGGAAACTTATCTGAAACCCACATCTGAATCAGGAGACAAAAGACCACAAGAATAATATATTACAATGAACTAAAATTCTATACACATGTTCTGTGTTAGTATCCTGTGATATCCAATTGCACAACTGGAGTATAGCAGTCACAGAGATATGCAGAGAGGGGTTATTATTAATTTTTCATTATTTATCAGTCTATCTATCCCTCTCCCTCTATCCGGCATATTATGCATATACATATGTCATAGTACAAGTATGGAGGTCAGACACCTCCATGATGGTTCTGGATTGACAATAAGCACTTTTACCCATTGAGTCATCTCTGCTTAGTTTACCAGTTGGTGTCATCTCATTGGCCTCTATTTAATTATTTAAAACACAAATGTAGGCATTCTGAGTAGAAAAATCCAGAAACAAGCTGGGGAATGTTATCTCTGGCTGGTTCTGATTATAGTGAACAGAAAGTGACCAAAGCAGCTCACAACCTTGCTACTCCAAGAGTGAGACCAAGTATCAGACTCACTGGCCTCCCCTGGGAGTTTGTTTAAACTCCAGGCCCCTAGGTCTGACTCTGGTTACATGGAACCAGAACTGGCCTTTTAATAAGATCTTGTGGTGGGTCAGAAGGGCATCACAGGTGGAGAAATACTGGTTTACGCAATAGAGGACTTGCTTTCTAACAAGTACCTTAGCAATTACTTCTCAAAGGTTGTGTCCAACACAACTAAGCAAGAAGCTTAGCATTCATGGTGACAAAATTTGGTACCCCATAGTTTCCACTACAAAGCTACAGTTGAGAACTACTGTGCCAGAATCAAGCAGGACCTTAAAGTGGGCTGACTTCTCAGGGCAGTGATAACATAATGGTCTCAGGGTCTTTGCTCTTTGTGGCCACTGTAAGAGCTGGCTTTTAATTCATGATTTTTCCTTCTGCTTTCTACTCCTCTGTCCTCACCTCTTTCATTCATTTTCCATTTTCCTTTCATTCTACTTTTGTGTCATTCCTGGAAACTAAGAGGAATATTGCATAGGATTGTGCAATGAGTATTAGATGGTTATTTCCGAGGATGTGTATTTATTTGGGGGTATAATGTATAATTTGTATGTAACTATATTACCTTATATGTTTTGAAATTATTATTGTTGTTTGTGTGTATGTGTGCATGTATTGATTGTACACTTTGTTTGTAAGCATGCGGAAGCCTGAGGTCAAGATTAGATGTCGTCAGTCATCACTCTCTACTTTATTATTACACAGGGTTTCTCTGTGTAATATCTCTGGCTGTCCTGGACCTTGCATTGTATACCATTCTGGTTTTGAACTCACAGAGAATGGTCTGTCTCTTCCACCTTAGTGCTGGGGTTAAATGAGTGTACTAACACATGCCCACTTTATCTTTTGAGACTTTATCTCTCTCACTGAAAGCAGTGCTCAGCAAATGACTAAACTGGGTGGCCATCTCCTGAGTCCAAAAATGATTATTATTTTTGGAAGGGAGTGGGAGATTTCAAGACAGGATTTCTCTGTGTAGCTTTGGAGCCTGTCCTGGAACTCACTCTGTAGTCCAGGCTGGCTTTGAACTCACAGAGATCCACTTGCCTCTGCTTCCTGAGTGCTGGGATTAAAGACCTGCACCATCACCGCTCAGCTAACTTTTAAAATATTGTTTGGGACCCCCTTCATCCCTAAGAATGGCTCATCCTATGAGTAAGGACACCAATCCAACACTCTCATTTTATGAGTTAGGAAACCAAGGTCTCAGAATTTACTGTTAGAGCATTGAGTGGAGGGAAATATCAAGGCTGCAACTGTGTGTTATCCAGAGCACCAATAACATAATAGAAAGCAGCTTCATCTTGTGTGTCTTGAGACAAGGAGATGCTGGTACCAAATTCTAAGAACTTTAAGTCTGGTGGGAAAATGGAGTAAGGAAGAGGACACCCAGAGCAGAATTCATATAAATGATTGAGGTGTCAATGACATGCAGCCCTGGAAAGACTTCCAGAAAGGAAGAAACTTTTGTATTGATGGGGTCTCCAGGTGGTAAGTTAACAAGAAGAAACCACATGACTGAAAACACAAAGATGGAGCAGATACCCGTGTCCCACATCATGTGGAGAGTTCAAGTGTGAGGTAGCAACCTTACTGAGGAAGTGACATTGGAAGGGAGTCTTGAATGAGGTGAAGAAGAAGGATGGAAGGCTGAGCTTCAGCCATGTCATACAAAAGCCTCTGATGTTATTTATTGGCTTCCTTGTGTATCTTGACAGAGGAAATAAATGAAAACTTTTGTGCCAATAAAGAGAGAATAATTTTCTATGTTCACAGTCCACATAGCCAATTTTATATTCCCTTGGTTATTTTACCATGTTACAAATTGTTGTGATTTTTTTTCCATTTATGGAGGTGTGAACATGAAAACTTTGCCCCCAAGAACTACTGTGACACTACAGCTTCAGTCACTTATAATACATTTTTGTTATCTAGGATACCAAATGGTAGTCAACAAACACATGTGGCTATTAGGCATTTTAAATATGCTAACTGACTGAGATTTATAATATATATATTTATATATATACATATATCATATTGTATTTTGAAGATTCAGAATATAAAGGAAGACATCCCCTATTCCAATTTCTATTGATCCCTTATCAAAAGTCCTATTTTAAAGTACATTAGGTTGAAAAGTTATTATGAAAGTAATTTCACCTACTTTTACTCAAAAAATACAACTTCTAGAAACTTCCATATTTCACACATGACTTGTACTGCATGTTAACAGAAGCTATTTCTTAACAACTGCATTATTTTTTTCTTGGACAGCAATAGTCCAATTAAGCCTGTGCCTTAATAAATACTTGTGCAAATAATGAATACCATCAACATGTAGCATTTCTTTTATTCTGCCTTATGCACAAATCATATATATATATATAAATCTGTCAAAAATACATACATATATATATCTCCAATAAGATGGTCTGCTAAAATATAATTTGCAGTGACAATCACTGTTCAGCAGTGGCAATTTGTTGACTGGTTACCCCAATGCCACTCCCAGAAGTGTTTTAGCTCTCATAGTTCCTGTCCGAATGACCTAAGCAGGTCTTTTGTTCTATCTGAGCCCTTTATGTCACTTGCATCACAAGGGTTAGCTAGAAGAATATGCAGAGGTGACACAGAAGCACTTGATAAACAATTTTGTACTAGGCAAACTAACAGATTTTAGTTAGAACATTTCATATACTTGAAGGTCGATGGAGGATTTCTGTGAAAACAATTTATAGGGAAATGTTCAAGATAAAGAATCAGTGGAGGAGTGAAACCAGAGGCAATCAAAGAAAGACACCACAAAACACATCCTCCTGCCAAACCCTGCACCACCTAAGGAGTAGTGCTGAATACATTGTGCCTCACACCTCCAGGGGTCCCAGTGAGGGACCATAGAGTAGAAGTATTTATAGCCTCAGATCCATTGGTCACCAACTGAGCCTTGCTCCTTAAAGTGAACTTCATAATTTCCCAGCTATTTCTGCTACTTGGCAGGTAGGCAGAGCCTTTACAACTAGCCCAGGGGCAGTCACTAGAATGACAGGTGCTGAGTTTGGGCCACAAGAGGAGAGTATTCATGCACAAACTTGGCAGAGGTATTAAGGGGAGAGGAGGCCCGGCATAACATGCTGAAGACCTCCTGTCTCAGTAACTTACTGCACTTGGCAGTGGAGTTCACTGTCATGATTTCCTATTGTGTTTGAACTACACTGCCACCTTGCATTTCTACAACATTTTGCCTTCTCTTTGAAGTGCTTCTATACAGAGCTCATGCATAAGGAGAGCTGGGTACAGGCTTGGTTTGGTCACGCGCAAGCCATAAAAAAGTGAATTTTCAAGGGCAAGAGGTTAAATCAAGGAGAGAGGTTCACTGGTTTTACAACCACAAGGAGTTTCTCTTTTTCAATAAAGCCAACTCCCCTTAGAAGATATGGCTGAATGGACAAAGAGCTCTCTTGGGGAAAGTCATGCCTTTACAGTTTGATTTTCTTTAGAGTCAAAGGGGAAAATGTAAGCTATGGTTCAAAACTCTGTATTTTATCACGACTATGAAAACAATTTTCAGTACTTCTGTGATTTAGAGAGTGTTTTATAAAACATGGACCAAATATCTACTTACTTGTAGGCCTTATATCTTGTTTTCATGATCTGCTCCAGCTAGGTAGAAATTTACAATCTTCTTGGCTGGACTGGTATAGTCTGTGGCTTTTTCTTTCCATCCACTACAATGCTCCAACTGTTGTGACTATAAACAGCTAGTCCTAGAGATGCTACAGGCCAGCTAGGGACTGTCATTGTGTAGCCTCTCACTTGTGCCTAGATGAAGGGCATTTATTCTTTTCCTTTCTCTGTAAATTTAATACAATGAACAAAACAAAAGCACAAAAGCCCTCAGCTTGGATTCAGAATCGTATTCAGCCACGTGGCCTGGGACAAGAGTTGATAGGCTATGACCTGTGGGCAGTCTTGTCTGGCTCCTGTGTTTGTATGGCCTAAGCTAATAATAGAATTTTACATATTTAAATGATTAGAAGGCAGTCAAAAGGAGAGCTATAATCTGTCACATGTGAAAATTAAATGAAACTCATATTCCAGTGTCTACACATGAGGTTTGACTGTAGCATAACAAGCCCATTCATTTGTACTTTGTTTGAGGCTAATTTAGTGCTGTAGTAGCAGAGCTACATTGTTAGGATACAAACTTGAGGTTCAATTAGCTAAAAAGTCTTTACTATTTAATGTTCTAGAGGAAATTTTACTAATTCCTGACCCAGGACAATCTACTTTGCTTATCTATACAATGTGGGCATCGTTACACCTCCAATGCCCAAGGCACTCAGCTAATGAGGCAATCTATGTGACACGGGCAAAAGCCCAGACTTTGAAGACAGAGGACCATGACTCCCAGGCTGGCTTTGTCACTTACTGTCACTTATTCTGTGTTGCTTCAGCTTTCAGCTACATTTCCTAGCTTCAGTGTCTGCTCTGGGAAGTGAAAACGATGAGGGCCTTGGCCTCAGGGTTAAGACTGACTATAAATGCATTGCTTGTGGCAGTGACTGGCATGGCTTTCAACACTGAGGTCACCACTAGCCACTGCCACTCTCACTGGCTGTTAGTGAGGAGAAAGATTTGTATTTATCAAAAAAGAAAAAAAATTAAATTATAGCCTTTATCTCTCCATAGCTGCTAATATTACAGTAAAGGTCTTCTCTATGGCATAGATGGATCAAGGGTTCTATAGGAAGTCTACCCATGTGGATGTCCCAGTTCCCTCCATCACTACCCATGACATTGAACATACTAACTTTGGTTTCGTCATAGTGTGGATAATAAGAATGGCCCCTTCATCTGGTTGTTGGGAAGACTAAGTGATGCTGAGTTTGCATATAGGATTTAAACAGACTCAATGCTATTTCCTATTACATAGGTCTAGGTCTGAATGTCATAAAAATAAAGGCCTAACTGAAGTTTATCCAACAGCTGCCTAAATATCAGTAGTCACAGCACTAATGGTGCCACGTTGCAGCTAGGAGACGGTTCCCTGGAAGAAGATGCTGTGTGGACAGCAGGTGTTTTGGAAGTATAAAGAAAATAGACAACACTGTGCCTTGATTCTTGAAATGATCAGGATTAGAGCTAAAGAGATTGCTCAGCAGTCAAGAGTACTTCCTGTTCTTCTGGAAGACCTGAGTTCAATTCTTAGTACCCATGTTGGGCCACTCACAACTGCCTGTAACTCCAGATTCAAGGGACCTGATACCTGATGCTCTCTTCTGGTCTCTGTGGGCACCTGCGTGTTCAAAACGCACGCACGCACGTGCACGCGCTCGTGCGCGCACACACACACACTAAAATACCTGAGACTAACATAAATAGTGTACATAATCATTGAGTAGCTAACTTTAGTCCTGGCCATATAGTATGTCCCAATCCCTGATCATGACCTTCTCTAGTTATTTTAACTGTAAGACCATTTGCTCTCATTTACCAAGTCTTGTGTTGTTGAACAGGCATAGGTCAGCTCCAACCTCCTCTTTGTATAAGCTTATATGGCTGAAAGTTTGCCCTTTTTCAGACACAATAGTGATCTGGAAGAGGGAACTGACATTTTGCTGGCAGAACACTAGACATTCTGTTTTAGAAGCTCCTAGAATAAGAACAAAACAAGGGCTAAAATGTGAGACATGTCTTTTCTTGTTTCCTGACACTGTCACAGGGTTTCATGAGCTGTAGCATCAGACAGAGATGGCCTGCCCTAGTAATGAGAGCCCAAATGCATGGAGACAGCCACCAGTGGCAGCATCTCTCATGGTAGCACTGATGATCTGGGTGGATCATCCCCCTGGCTAAGCGTGGCTTTGCTGTGACTTCTGGTTCCTGATTGGGCCATGTCTCTGCCCTCTATGATGTTTTTGAGTTATCAAATGTCTCCAACAAATGTCTTCTGTGAGTCAGCTAGCCAAAAAGGATTTTTTTGTCTGTAACCAAGAATGTAACCAGTGTTCCAGAGCTGGAGAAATGGACCATGCCCGCTGATGTTGTTCCTTTTTGCTAAGTCCTGGCCTGAAGGTTCTCCAGTCACTGAACCACAACCAACACTGAAAGATCCTTGGGGAAACATAGACAATGACCTGCATGTCTTCACTAGTGGTCTTTTTTAAAATACTGTTAAGAATTAAGAACTCTACCACTTCTTAAACTTTCCTTGCATTCCTCATTTCTTTTGGACCATATAATGTGGTCCTGATTCAATTCATCTGGTTTATAATATTTAGTATTTTGGAAGCTTGAGATTACACCAGCAAGAGTGAGGGAAAATACTCTCATTTGAGATGTGAATAAAACTTCAGAGGGAGCCAAGTCCTAGTAGCTGGGGAAGAAGCTTGTCCCATTTTCTTTATTAAATTTTCATTGATTTGGTAGCACTGTGTCATCTATTCTACACACAGTTTTAAATAGTTCATTTCCATTGTTGTCTTGGATGTTTTTAAAATTAAATATAGAAAATATAACTTTGGGGTCTCTTGAGGGTGATATTTAGAACAGAAATGAAGATGGAAGATAGTCTCAGGAATTATGAAAGTGCCATTAAGAACATATAAAACATTCAGCGATCAGTTTCTGAAAACAAGGTTACCCCTACTAATCCATGCCTCTGAAGGAGAGAAACCAGTGTACTGTATCCACTTACTGTATCTTTAGTGATTTCTCTTTCTGTATGCAGTATTGCCTCTTACACACCACTTTCAGTAGAGATAGTCACTTAAGTATTTACTGTATTCATGTCTTCCTTTAGCACATAAATCCATGAGGAGAGGGCTGGAGAGAGTGCTTAGTCAGCGCAGTGCTTGTTATCCAGTCACCAGGATCTCAGCAGGAGCCCTAGAACTTCTTAAAAAGCTGACCATGGTGGTGTGCACTCAGTGCCCAAGCTGGGAAGGCAGAGACAGGGGGGTAGATCCCTGATGGCTACTGACCAGCCATCTTAGCATTACTTGGTGAGTTCTAGGCCAGTAAGAGACCCTGGCTCTATAAACAAGGTGACCACTTCCTCAGAAATGATACCTAAGATTAACCTCTTGCCTTTCTATGCACATGAACATATGCATACATACATGCATAAACATATGCACACATGTGCATGCCCACATTCATAAGAAATGAGGAGAACATTTATTTCCTCTCAATTCTTTTTGAGAATGGAAGCTCACCAAATATCAATTTAGACTTTGGATCTTCTTTATTTTTGCACTGCCAGAGGCTGTTTCTGTATACAGCAGGCATTCAGTAAATGCTTCTTGAATGAACGACTAATCCTGCTCTCAGGGAATTTCTGGGATAGTGGCACAGGTAAACATGTGTAGTTACTAACAGCTGCCTGAGGGGACAGGATTATGAACGGAATGATAGACAAAGTGGCTACGCCAAAGGCAGAAAGTACCTGCCTATGTTTTTTTTCCCCTGCTGAATCTAGGTTATCTTTGACCCTATCATCTCTCATCTGGATAGGGCCCTCTTTTGTCTTCTCTCAAAGAATTTAGGGGAGAAATATGGGAAGATGCTGAATTTTTACAGAAGGTTTTGGTGACTCAGAATGTAGGCAGAGGGCTCCAGATTCAGTGTCTGATGTCCCTGCCCTTAAAATCATACTGACTACTCAACACCCTGGGAAACTGTCTGCCGATCACAGTTGCACATTCCCAGTATCCAACTACCCTCAAATCCTACTTGTTATTTTATGCCTAGCAGGTGAGCTCTCCCACATCCCTACTTCATAGCTAGACTCTACTTTGCAGGTCTAAAATTCCTACAGTTACTCTGCTACACCAAGGACCATCAACACTGGGTGTGCATGCATACTTAGCCTTATCTTCGAATTGGAATGACTTCTTGAGCAACCACAGCAGGGAAGCTATGAAGAAGGAAGAGAAGTGACTCTGTGCTAGTCATGACTAGTGGGTCAAAAGTACCAAACACAAGGGGAATAGAATGCAAAGGAGATAGGGAGAATGGGAGGTAAGTGAAGTTCCTAAGGGAAGCCAGGGACAGAAGGATACAGGCTTGTTCAGTAGTCAGAAGTAGGAAGAGAGAATTGGGGACGCTAGCAGTCAGAAATTGCACTGAATCATGGCACATGCTTGGCCCTGATTTCTTCTGTACAGAGCCATGAAGGGATGAGATAAGATTGAGAGCACAGATTACTATGAGGTTTGTCCTAAGGGGAATGGTATACATGAATGTCTAGAGGGGGAAACGTAAACTTGGTAAAACTGACTGCATCCGTAAGAAATAGAGTTTGGTCCCCCATCCTACCCCATCCCTGGATAAATGGAATCATCTTTAAATGTGTCCTACAGAACTCTAGATACTATTTGTCAAGTTTATAAAAGGCATTTCTCTTGAAAAAATATGAAGTCAGTAGGCCTGGTTCTAATTTCTTCCCTTTAATTTGTCTGGGGTGTTCTATATAATCTCCAGTTCCAAGGATGGCTGGCATAAGGGCTGAAGCATAACCAGGACCTGTCTACTGCTTTTTATAGTCTGCCACCTTCACAGAATCAGACTACACAGATGCATAGGATTTTCTATTCATGGTGAGGATACAGAAGAAAAAGAACAGCAGGGCATACCCTGTGGTTTCTCTAGGATGCTCTGACTTGAAAAGAAATTGTCTTATGTCTAAGAAATAAACAGTGTGCTGTGAGACAGATGTACCAACCATTGTTCTCCCCAGCTGGCCCATAGTTGAAACAGGAAAAAATAATTAGCTATATTTTTATTCCCGTTTATAGGAATGGGCTATAAATAATAGCTGATGAGTTACTTATCAATTCTGTAAACTAAATCTTTAGTAGAATTTCACTGGTTTGTTGTTTCAGATCACCAATTCCACAGCTTGCTGATATCTCAATCTCTTTCTGAAGCTTCCATCAACTGTCGCTAGTTTCCGTGTGACACCTCCTGTGCATATAGCACTTCGTCTTGAGAGACAATTCATTTCCATGCCAGATATAGCTGCCGAGAAGATTTTAGAGTCCTGTTATTCTAGGTTTACTTTATTGGATCATTCATTGACAGCCAAGTTTCTCGGATTAGAAATGTAAAACTCATTGTGTTGTTCTCACATCTCCAATCTGTCCACATATAGCACTAGATCCACATGCAAAATTTCTAGCAAATGTGATGGTTAATATTGACTACTAGCTTGACAGGATCTAACTATTAAGAGGACAAGTCTCTGGCCATGTCTTTAAGGCATTATCTTGACTAGCTTAATTGAAATGGGGAGACCTACCCTAAAATTAGCAGCACTATTTCTTGGATTTGAGTCCTGGGCTGCATAGAAAGGAGCAAGTAAGAGGAGTACCAGCATTACTCATTCTCTACTTCCCTGATACAGATGAAATGTGACCAGTTGCCTTATGCTCCTGCTGCGGTTACTTCCCTGCCATGATGAAGTGCATCCAGAAACTGTGAGCCATAATAAGTCCTTTGCCTCTTAAGCTGCCCTGTCTAGGTATTTTTAACACACCAACAAGACTGCCAGGTGGTGGTGGCACACACCTTTAAACCCAGCACTAGGGAAGAGACAGAGGTAAGTGGGTCTGTGTGAGTTCGAGGCCAGCCTGGTCTACAGTGCAAGTTCTAGGACAGCCAAGGTTACATAGAGAAACTGTGCTTCTAAAAACCAAAACCAACCAACCAAACAATAACAGAACACCATCAAGACAAGTAACTGATACACTGCATTTCATAAATCTTCATCTGTGTCTGGCATCTCAATATGAATCAGCCTCATTCTCATGCCTGGACTACTGCAATGATCTCCTAGTTGGAGTCCATGCATTCATCTTTGCCTGCCTTCACCAGATGTCTGTGAAGCACACAAAAGAGATGCTTCAAAAAGTACAGGATACACTTGAATAAAAATGTCTTTACAAAATGCATCACAATGATTACATTCTAATAAAAACAAAAATAGATTGTATTATGGTATTCCATCAGTTAAAACATGTCAGTGCATCTTAGCCCATCCCCAGTCAATGACTCTCTCTCTCTCTCTCTCTCTCTCTCTCTCTCTCTCTCTCTCTCTCTCTCTCTCTCTCTCCCCCCCCGCTCCTCTCCTCTTCTCTTCTCTAATCAGTTATAGATTCCCTGGATAAAAGCCTCCACCGTTTCTGTTCCCTCTGTCTGCAATGATGTTTCTTTGGGTTATGCTATGGTGGGATCCTCCTGCCTTCTCTACACATTACTTCCACATGTCTCACTATCTTAAGAGAGGTCTTCCTGACAGCCTAACCTACCTCCAGAGTGCTTACAATTTACATTTATTTCTACCAGGTATTTATTGCAAAATACAAGTTCTAAGAGTTTCAGTGTTTCTTTTTATTCATGTCTGCAATTGTAGTATCTGAAAAAAATCTCAATTAAATTATGTTGCTAAAACAACAAACAAATTGAGATCTTCTTTACTCTTTTTCCCACAAAAAATGTTCTGGCACTAAAAGAATTTACTTATCTTTACATCAATCTCTTTCCAGAATAAATCATCCCTTTCTATCTTGGTTCCCTGGAAAACACTTCCATCCTGCTCTCTTTTTTGTTCTCATGAGCAGAATATGAAAAGTATGTAAAGTAGTGAGCTGGAAACACCCCAACAACAGTGCTTTGAGGAGATGCCCCAATTGCTTTGATTCTTAAGCTCTTCTTGTTTCCAATTTTCTTGTAAGTTGGGCTGTTTTCATCCTATTTCCTAACCAGTTCATATATTGTTATATATGAAGCACATTCATATATTGAAATTTCAATTAGCTTTCCATATATCTTGTAACAGTACAAATATTAAGTGAAAATGTTCTAGAGCTGGTCTGTAAGGTTTGTCACCTTTGATTCATATCACTCATTTGTAGTCCCTAGATCTTAATTCTTGAGCTATAGGAAATAGCAATATAACTAAATTAAATTATAACAATATAGATTCATCATTAGATGTTAGAAACTTTGGGACTAAACAAGGAATATTATGGGAAAAATAAGACCCCAGAAAGTTTAACACAAAGAAGCTCTTGGGAGACTAGAACAGTATGACTATGTCCTTATATCAGCAGAGTGGAGGTATTAATGCTCTATTACTTTATGTCCCTGTTATTACACCCCATTCATTATTCAAATTCCTGTAAGAGGTCATTCTGTAGGCTTGCTTTGCTGCAACATGTATCAGAGAAGACAATGACTTCTACTTCAGCAACCACTAGCTGTCAATAGCTTCTCAGTGAAAAGTGGACTCTCACAAAGTCCCTCTCCACCCATGATGGGATATTGATGGGCCCCCTCTTGTAACATTACTGTGCAAATAACCACAGCTGCTTGTAATCCAAGGAAGCAATGGTCAGACCACATCCAGAAGATAGCATTTCCCAGCACTTCTTTGGCCAATTCACAAATCCTTGTCTCAGATAAGACAGTTAATTGGTACTAATACCTACCCAATGGTACCCACTCTTGTTTTATGGGACCCATTGAAGTTTATCAGAGCTTGACATGGATTTCATCTTATAACAAGTGTTGTATTGCCACAATACTTATAATTAAAGTATGAACTACGATTACAAGAGAAGTGAAGGCACTTCCTTTGCAACAGTGCAACACCAAAAAATGTGTTGCTTTCCTTTCTAAGTTTTGATAGATACCAACAATGCAGGGTAGTGTGCATGTTCTCATCTTATGGCTAATCCTTTCTTCCTAGCTTCAGATCAGTCGATGAGAAATGCTGCCCTACTTCCCAAAGCAGGCAGATTTAAGGATTTTAGAGGAAGGGGGTTTCCCATTAGCATCAGTCTTCTTGATAGGTTCAAGGAATTGAGATTTTAAATAGACATTTTTCCAGTGGGTGAGCCAATATGCATATGTTCTCCATCCTGTAAGTTTGACCTTGGTTAGCTTCAAAAGCAATTGCCAGTGCTATTTCAGAGCAAATGTAATTTATATTATCTGATTGTCAACAATGCAGTATCTAGACTTGACATAGTCATGGTCCCAGCAAGAGCTGTGATAGAAGATTTATATGCAAAGCTCTAGTTAAAGACTTGGGATAACATTATTTATATAATTCCAGTCTTTTATTAAGAAACCATGCATAACACTGATACTCTGTGAAGCATATATGGATGGCATATGTCTGCTGGGGTCATGTCCTTCACCCTTTTACAGGTTTACAAACCTGCATTCTTAGCACAGAGATTCTTCACATTCCAATTTGATGCACTTCACCACATTAAAACAAAATAAATACACTTTAATATATTAAAACATCATATATGTATATTTAGAATCATAGGTACTGTACCCAGGACCACTGTTTGGCATGGTAGGTATCATTTACATTTTTTATTTCTTATGCCACAATAAATGTTCATGTCATTCCCAGTAATCTTTCATACTGAAATTTATTATATTTTTGACTTAAAGGAGAGCAAATGCCTTTCTTGTTCTGTTCAAAAATCAATGTCCTCTGCAGCTACCTAAGTCATCAGGCTATATTTGGTTTTTTAATCCCAAGCATCTCTGAATCAGGCAATGCAGTCTTTGAGAAGAAATTAAAGACTATTGTGTCTCCAACTTTCCCTTGCTCCTCAAAGGGAAATAATCACAGCCATAACTGGGCTTTAATAGACTAAGGGAGAATGAGAGCTTGAATGCAGGAATACAAGCTCTGAGCAAATGCTGACCATAGCAGACATTTCTCCCATCTCCGAGAATTCCCCATTCCTGAGGTCTGATCAAGTGAGATTTGTTCTATTCTTAAACATTTACTGGGACCTCTGGTTTCCATCCTCTTTGAGATAAGAAATGTAAAGTTGTGACAAGAAGCGCTTTAAGGATAGTACATACATACACTACAGTGCAGAACTAGGGAGGCCCACGAAGTTTGCTGAGCCATGTAAAAGAGTTTTGTGAAGTAAACCATGACTTTGAGAGAGTGAAGTTCTCCCTGCAAAGAGATGGACAAGTCCACTCCAGTGGGCACAGAAACAACTCTAGATCTTTTCAGAGCTTTTATGTTCTCAGTTCTAATTAACAAATGTAAACCTGGTAATAAGTCTCTCTTATTATTTGTTATTTGTTCTTGAATGAATTCTGACCTCACAAGGGAAGGCTTGTGATGTTGGATCAAGATTTTTTTTAATCCAGGCAATGTTTTTATTTCCCCTCTATACTACTTGTTTTAAAATCCTCAGAGCCAGATTCTATTATTTCATCTCCCTCTTCTGACTTTTCAAGGAAGATGGCTATTCTGGAAAATGGTCCTCCTTTCTCATTCTTATGTAAGTTAAGAGGTAATCAAACCCTGTACGCAGTTACCATACAAGACAAGATCCAACTGAATCCTGAGAAACAAATATAAGTGAGATGGGGTGACCAATTAAAATAGAATGTACTTGTAGTAACATGACATCAGACCACAGTATTTGCAAAGTTCATCAAGACTGGGATTTAATGACAAGGAATGATGAGGTGAAGGAAATCACAGGCTGCAGATTTCCACAGTGGCGGGAGGCAGTATTTCCAAATGCATTTCAGCTTGGCATAACTTATGGACTTGCTGCTGACCTCGAAATGCTGTGAACAGCCCTTAGGTCAGAAACTGCTCTAATCTCAGTGCCTGTTTTGTGTCATCCTCTTGGATTCACTCTTCCATTTTGTCCATGATCTTCAGAGCCCTGGGCTGTACTGCAGAATGCCACATGTGATATAACAAATGACTGTCTGCAAATGGACGCAGATGCAAACAGTATATCGTTGCCTTAAAGACCTTCTTTTGCATATCTTGTTTCATAGCATGTGTGGGCAAATGATCTCCTTTTGGTTCTGTTGTAAAGGATTCGTAGACGTTGATCACTGTGTGTCTGATTGAACGGCACATCCCACTACCAGAGAACTTCCTTATTACTTGTGAAATTGTCTCCTATCCTTAAGCTAAGGTTGAAGAAAGAAAAATGCTACAGTTTCTATCTACAAGGTCCTTCCAAAATCTGTGTATTTAACATTTAGTCCCTAGCTTGGTGTTATTGGGAGATGGTAGGAACCTAAGCGAGAAGTCCTGTGGGAGAGATTCTGGTCATAGGGATCAAGACCTTGAAGGGGATAGTGGGTCTTACCCCTTACCTTTTGTCTTTATTTTTGCTTCCTAGGTGTGATAAGGTGACTATCTTACTCCACCACATAGCCCACTAAAAAGGGCTTTATCACAGGCTTCAAAAAATGGACATGGTTAGGAGCCTCTCAAAATAGAACCAATATAGACACTTTCTCTTCCCAAACAGATTACCTCAGCTATTGGTAGAGTAAAAGAAATCTGGTTAACACAAGGGACCTGAACTACCTCAAGAAAGAATCAAATAAAAGGAAGGCTATTCAGGAAAACAAATGGATAAAGAAGACACAGACATTTTCAATCTATTTTGCACAAGATTTACTCAGGAGGCCCAAAATCTTAGATTTTAGCACTATGGACCTTAGCATCCTAGACTCTGACACCCTCAATCCTGGCATTCTTGATTCTGACATCCCATACCTAACAGCCTATATTATGATACCTTAGGCCCCAGTATCTTAATAACAGTATCTCAGACTCCAATGTCATGGACCCCCAACATCGTGGACACGTAGACATTGACTAGTACAATAGACCTCCATGTTCTCAGCATCTAAGACCCTGACACCCTAGACAACGATATCCTTTACCCTTGTATACTAGAACCTAATTCCTCAGACATCACAGTTTTAGACCCTGACATCCTGCTCTGACATCCTAGACTCCAATACCTAGAATCTGACATTTTAGATACTGCCATCTTAGACCTTGGCATCTCAGGCTCTAGCATTTTAAACCTCAGCATCCTACGCACAGACACCTTAGATCCTGATATCTTAGACCCCTGTCTCTAGCATCCTACATATAGATACCTTAGATTATGACACCCTATATCTTTAGCATCTTAGATCTCGATACCTTAATCCTGACATCCTAGGTCCTGGTATCTCAGACCCTAGAACTCTAGATACCTTAGACCATGGTACTCTAGACCCCGTTATCCTACACACAGATACCTTAGACATGATTCTCTAGACACCCAGTATGCTAGACCCAGCATCCTGCAACCTGACACCATAACATGATACCCTAGACCTCAATATCCTAGATCTTGGCATCCTAGGCCCCCAAACTATAGGTTCTGACATCCTAGACCTTGACTTTTTAGACCCTAACATTTCGGATCCCAACATGGAGGGATTCTCTCTCTCTCTCTCTCTCTCTCTCTCTCTCTCTCTCTCTCTCTCTCTCTCTCTCTCTCTCTTTCTGTGTGTGTGTGTGTGTGTGTGTGTGTGTGTATGTGTGTGTCTATCAAGCTCCCACACAGTGGTTCGGTAGCCAGTGCCATTCACTGCCATCATTCCAGAAGTATGGATTTGGAAGGTACTCCCTGGCACAGAAAAGAACTGAGACCTGGGAGCTCAGCTGGTGGGGATTTAGCTACATCACAGACAAATGGTTCAATTTCTTAATTTCTTTCACCCTTTTTCCCTCACCTGTAAAATTATTACCATGGTATATCCTGAAATGTGAGCTGGTGTAAGTCAAATACTGGTATACTAATGGATACACTACAGCCTGACATATCACAAGTATGATTAACACTTCTCACTCTAATATTTTTTAAAGCATCATAAAGAAATGCTACAATTCAGATGCAGAGATCTACAGTCAAGGACTGGTCAGAACTTTGGGAGTTTTGTTGAAAAGAGGGAGGAGGAATTGTAGGAGTCAAAGGGTTAAGGTCATGACAGGGAACCCACAGAGACAGCTGACCTGAGCTCCTGGGAGCTCAAGGATACTAGGGAACCTGCATGGGACCGACCTAGGCCCTCTGCATATGTGTGACAGTTGTGCAGCTTGGTCTGTTTGTGGGGCTCCTAGCAGTGGAATCAGGACCTGTCCCTAGTGCTTGAGTTGGCTTTTGGGAACCTATGCCCCATGCTGGGTGGTCTCACCCAGCCTTGATGCCTCAAATTGCTGTGCCATGCTTTATTCAAGCCCATGAGGAGTGAATGGGGAGGGGCGTAGATGGGACACAATGGGGGAGGGAACAGGAGGATAGGAGGGAGGGGAAACTGGTCAGTATGTAAAATAAATGAAAAGATTTAACTAATAAAGATATGGAAAAACAAAGAAATGCTACAATGACTTAATTTTTAAACCAAGGCCTCAGAGGTGGGAAATGGGTGTCGTAGGGCCAAGTCAATAGAAGACAGTCAGAGATTATAAGCAAAAGAGCAGTGAGAAATGAGGTCATTGAGGTCATTGGAAAACATCTATGTGAGAGATGATATCAGATTGGGACAGGTACTGAATCCTCTAGGCGCTAGAAAGAATGGAGCTGAGATATTCTTACACACACAGAACCAGTAAGACTGGAGTCTAACAACCACCACATGAAAGAGTTGGTTCATCATCTACAAGATGGCTTCCTGTCAAGTCAGAGGAAAGCTCAAGGAACCATGCTGGTGAGAGCAGTAACTTGTGTGTCAAATTCTTGAGCCTGACCCAAGCAGCTTTGGATCCGGAAGCCTAATGACTAAGACCAAGTAGAGCTCTGCTGAGCAGGTTTCAGGCTGACCAAGGCCATCCAGCTATGAACCCTGGATATGGGGTCAGGCAAAGACCATAGCTTGCAGCTGTGGCTAAAACCTCAATGACAGAAGATATTGATGGAATCCCTTTGTTCTGATTTGGTAGAAGGCAGGTGACAATGAATACACATAGAACGAAGAGACTAATGCTGGAGCAGTTACGTGACTCCAGGCTTGTTAAAAGAAAAAAAGAACTCGCTCAAATATCAGTTAAACGGGTAGTTTTAGATTTCTACTCTTGTCTGCATGAGGCCTAGCAACCCTGAAAAATTTATAATAGTTTCTTGTTTATTACACTTTATTTAATTTGGCTCTTGGAAAAATATTACAAAGATCAATTTCACAGTTGTAACTGATGAATATGCTTTATAATTAATTTAAAGCTTAACATGACCTGCTGCTATTTTTTAAAATCTAACTAATGAGACTCTTCGGAATTTACAGGAATTCACATTACCCTATTAATCAACATGTCTATGGGGAAGATGCCGGGCCTCGTGTTCTCACAGCTACAAAGTCAACAGTCTATTCAAACATGGAAACCTCACACTGGAGCTCATTCTATGCCTGCCTGCCCTGGTTTTAATCATGTCTGTGACATGCATTGAGGTGCCTTTCTTTTCCTTTCCTTTCTTGAGATTATTTTGGTTATTGCACTGAAAGTATCACATGGTGCCAAGATAATGAGATGGTATTGCCCTGGCCCCATGGTGGGCTTTTGTAATTGTTCCATTAAAGTGGAAAAGGCCAAACTGGCCATTCTTTAGTGAAAAATGGCTTCCCCAGTCTCTGCTGACACTGTGGGTTAACAAGTCTGCTATCCTGGATTGAAAGGAAAGCGGGACCCTGAAGTGCTCACTGCCCACCTAAAGTGCTCACTGCCCATTGACTTTTCATTTAACAATAACCGAGACAGAAACTTTAAGGTTTTCAAACCACTCCTGCCTTCGTGTATGCGGTTAACACTGTATAAAGAGAATATAAAGGGAAGAGACTTTTTACTGTGGAAACAAAAGTATGAACTAGAAATATCTGTTTTTCATCAGAATCAAACTTTTTTTGGGGGGGGGTCCTGTTTTCACAAGCATATTAAAACAGAAGTCTCTGAAAGTCATTGGTTAACAGGTAAATACATTTGTTTGTCTTTGTTTCTTTGCTCAATTGGTCTTGCAAGCCACTTTAAGGACACATAAATATTTTGTTTGGAGATGCAGCTGCTTCCTGCATTTATGAAGGAAAAAAATAAATGAAAGTGCTGTTTGTTTTTGCAGGTCCACATATGTCCTGAAGACCATGTGGGGTGGAGTGAATGATGACTGACATTGGCTTGTGGCTCCTTTCTAGCACCAAGGGTGAGTCACATAAACCACTCCCCCAACCCTGACCTCCGTGTCTTTAAATAGCAAGCAGCTCATTACACGACAAGTTATCATGATGAGGAACCACGGCTTTATCATGCAGTTTTCAGATCTTTAATAACTGACATGCTAAAAGTGCTAGAAGACTGCATAAGGAAAACCCTTCAGAACATTGAGAAGGCAAGAACTTTCCGTATCGAACTCCAATAGCATGGTGGGAGCAACAAGAATTGACAAATGAGACTACATAAAAGGCAGAAGTGTCAGCATTGCAACAAGAACAAAGCTTACAGTAGAATGAACAGACAGCCTCCAGGACAGGCTAGAGCCTTGGACAGGTATACTGGAGACCAGGGACTCTTAGTAGAAGATATAAAGAACTGCAAAAACTAACCACCAAAGAACCAAAGCTGCCAACTAATGCAGGAGCCAATGAATTGAACAGCTTTCAAAAGAATAAATAGAAATGGCCAAAACATATTTCAAAAGTATCTAACATTTTTAGCCATTTGGAAAGTGGAAATTAAAATTACTTTGAAATTCTATCTTACTCTACTTGAATGGCTATCATCAAGGAAATAATACCGGCAAGAGTTTGGGAGAAGAAAAATCCTGGTTCTCTGTTGGTGAGAGTGTAAAATGATGTAGCCACTATGGAAATCACTGTGGAGGCTTTTTAAAATATTAAAAATAACCAGGCATGGTGGTACATGCTTTTAATCCTAGATCTTGAGAGGAAGTGGCACATGGTTCTCTGTGAGTTTAAGGCCAGCTTGGTCTACATAGTGAGTTCCAAGACAAGCCAGCGTTATATAGAGAAACCCTGTCTCAAGAATAAATACATAAATAAGTAAAAGTAGAATTATCATGTGACTCAGGTACATCATTCTTTGCCTATACCCAAAACTATGGCAGAGATACTTGTATATTTATGTTTACTGCCTATATGGGCTAGGTCATCCCACATTAATAATCAGTAAAGAAAATGCTCCACAAATTTGTCCATAGGCAATATTGTATGTGAAGTTCTTAAGTGGTCTAAGTAATAAAAACCTAGAGTCAGATATGGAGGAAAATGTTGAGAAATGAGAGAGAGGAAGAAACAAGCCACCATCATACCTTATCTCCTCAGCATCTCCACAGACAAAAGAGTATGTTGCTGTTTCCTTGGTTATATCCTGTTTCCACCCAGCTATCTCACTTCCTGTCTGTCTGTACAGACCTCTAGAACTCTATGATTAACTAGTGGAAAGCTCCATTCTCTGACCTTCAGACAGGTTTTATTTGTACAAGAAAGATGTCATCACATATCTCTCTTTTTTGTTTAAAATTTAAAAGTTTAAAACTAATATAAGAAAAGCTATATACAATAAGTACATACAATATACACAGGCAATGTATTATATTAACAATGTCTAGTCCATTAGCACTTGAAAAATTCAGAGAAATACTCCATATCTATTCTTTCTTGATGAGTCCAAAGTCTTGTTCTTAATTTACTTTCAATTCTAATTTGCATTATCAAATTATCTTTTAATTATCTTTCAAACCTATTACACTTAACACATTTTTGGTGAGTTTCTTTGCTGAGTACGGTAAACAAGAAAAACCATAACTATACTACCTAGTCTTCAATTCCCTCAAAGACTTGAGAAAGAACTAATATTAATTGAGTAAACAGAAAGTGCAAGCAAGCGACTTCCAAAAAATGTGAGAAATGACAGAACTATTTGGTTACATATAATTTTAGTGTGTTAAAGTTAAAATCTTCATTTTTATTTAGACAGAAAAGAGGAGATAGTGGGGAATGTCCTTCTGTATGCTGTGAATATATGTTTCTCTTATTCTGTTTCACTGGACAGGCAGGATGTAGCCAGGCAGGAAGTATAGGCAGGTCTGCCAGACTAGGAGAATGCTGGCAAGGCAGGGAAGCAGTTGTGTGTGTGTGTGTGTGTGTGTGTGTGTGTGTGTATGTGTGTGTGTGTGTGATTGACCGACACGTCATGTAGCTCCCGAAGGAGTAACATGTCTAAGCATTACAGGTAAGCCACAGCCTCATAGTTTAATAGAAATGGGTTAATTAATAAGAGAGAGCCAGCCAATAAGAAGCTGAGTCATCTGTCAGACAGTTTATAATTAATATAAGCCTCTATGTGTTTATTTGGGACTGAACTGCTGCAGGACCAGGCAGGACAGAAACTCCGTCTACAAAATCTAATAGAGATATTTTCTCTGTTGAGGTTCTTCCCAGATAACCTTAACTTGTATCAAAAGTATGAAAATACTATGGGAAAACCTCTTATTCTGTATGTTAATTAAAAATGACAGAAGACAAACAAGCAAAATAGGAAAATGTCATTGTATACTTACTTGAAACTTAGTTCAATTCTTTCCCTATCACGTACTTTCTTCAACTTTATTTTTTTTCACTTTTGAGTGAACTTTCAAAGCAAAACTAATTGTTTGCCCTGAGAAATTTAATTAGAGGTTTATTGATTTTCCTCATATTGGTCCAATGTCTTTCTGTCTTTAGGTTGTTTATAAATTTACAGACTACTATTACGTTTTTATAGGCAGAAATTATGTTAAAGATTATTGTATAGTCCAGAAAATACATAATCTCAAAACGAGTTGGTTGTGGACACATTTAAGAGTATATGAGTTTTCTCTTTGAGAAATCAAAGAGGGCAACAAAGAAACATGACCACAGTGTATGGTCCACATCTAACATAATCTATCCTTTCACCTGCCTAAGTTTCTAACAGAAAACACACTGACATATGTGATTGCATGGTGGCATCTGCTATCACCGAGAATTCAAAGCACTGTAGCCCATATGTCACCTCACACCAGCATCTGCTGAGACAGAGAACACTTTGACTCATAGTACTCTAACCCTTTGAGTTACCATCTAACTTCATTTTGACTAAGTAATGTGACTTTTCTACTAAGTCTAGTACACAACCTAAGTCTTCAACAACAAGCATACAAGGCTCAATGAATTATATAGCTTAAAGAGATGTTATACCCCAATTGTAATTCTGAGACCCCTGTAGATTCACCTAACATCATCCTCCTGTATTACTATAGAAATATTAGCATTTTTCTGACTTTAAACCAAAAGTCCCTGTAGAAAAGAAAAGTATAGAAACTGGGTATAAACAATTACTCAGATGCATATTTTCGTTCTTTGGAATCATGAATGCTCCATTGGAAACAGGCTTGTGGTCAAACTGTGAACTATATTGCTAGAAGATACAATTAAAACCTTCTAAGACACAAGAAGACACAGTGCATGAGGTACAGTGAGGAACATATAGAGACAGGAATTGGAAAGGAAATTGCTAGGGGCTAGATGAGATAGAAGCAGAGAATTGATGATAACTATGAGTTTGAGCCTTAGAAGATGAAAAAGTTGTGAGAAAAGTTGTATCTCCAGGGTATCACTGTCTCAGAAATATAATAGGACTTATAGGTATAATTTTAAACTTGCCAGCAGACATCTTCAAAGACACAAAGAGAAAGAGGCAACATTTATTTTCCAAATATATTTAGCTTGATTATATATAGCTGCAATTTTGCCAAATGTTTATGTAATCAACAAAAAACGTTACCAATTCGATTCTTTTTTCTAAAACAATACCAATATCCATGTTTTCACAAAAATCCTTGAATGTTGATATTTGTACTTAAAAGTAAATTTCAATTAGAATTCTATATTGCTCTTCAAGACCTTTCAAAAATTTTGACAGCATATGCTGGGCCAGTACTCTTTCACTAAGCTATATACTCAGGCTATGGTAATGCTTGATCTATGTTTAGAGTCGATTGATTAAAACTCATACTTGAATATATAGATTCACATAGCTACCTCTTCTAACATACCTGGATGCTTTCCAAACACTGTACCTAATATAAACAAGAAAACATCCTCTAATATTTGCATGTGTTCAAATAGAATTAGTTGATATCTATTAACATATATTTGACTTAGTGTTAAAATTATTCCAGTGTCACCTCTGTGTCTGTCCAAATTAAATAAATTCATCAGTCGGGATCAATTTATGGCTTGGGGTAGTTTGAATGTAATTGGCCCCAATCATCTCATTGGGAGTGACACTATTAAGAGATGTGGCTACCAGCCCAGACTACTATACTCAGCAATGCTTTTGATCATTATAGATGGAGAAAACAAGATATTCCATGACAAAACTAGATTCAAGATATATACTAACCCAGCCCTACAGGAAGTTCTGGAAGGGAAACTCCAACCCAAGGAAGTTAACTAAAACCAGAAAAACATAGGCATTAGATAATCCCAGCTTGCCAATAGCCAAAAGAAAAATAGGGTGGAATTCCACACATAATTACACCAATAACAACCATTCCAAATCAAAGAAGAATGAGCAATCAATGGTCATTAATATCCCTCAATATTAATGTTCTTAATTCGCCCATAAAAATACCCAGGCTAACAGAATGGATTCGAAGACAGAACCCATCCTTCTGCTGCATACAAGAAATACACCTCAGCCTCAAAGACAGACATTACCTCAGAGTTAAAGGTTGGGAAAAGATTTTCCAATCAAATTGATCCAAGAAACAAGCGGGGGTAGCAATTCTAATATCTAACAAATTAGAATTTAAAATAAAATCAATCAAAAGAGATGAAGGAGGTCATTAAATATTCATCATTGGAGAAATCCACCAAGATGAAGTCTCATTTCTGAACAACTATGCCCCAAATACAAAGGCATCCACATTCATAAAAGAAACATTACTAAAACTCAAATCACATATAAAGCCCCAAATACTTAGAGTGGGAGACTTCAATACTCCACTCTCACCACTAGACAGGAATACCAGACAGAAACTTAACATAGAAGCAAAGGGGCTAATAGTAGTTATGACCCAATTGGGATTAGCAGACAATTATAGAACATTCCATCCAAATAAAAAAAGAATATACCTTCTTCTCAGCACCACATGGAACCTTCTCAAAAACTGAACACATACTTGGCAACATATCAAACCTAAACAGGTACAAAAAATTGGAATAACTCCATGCATCTTATCAGACCACCATGCGTTAAAATTAGAATTCAACAACAACATAAATTGCAGAAAACCTACAAGCTCATGGAAATTGAATGATGCACAATTGCACCATTCCTGGGTCAAAGAATTAATAAAAAAAGAAATTAAAGACTTCCTAGAATTCAGTGAGAATGAAGACACAACATATCCAAACCTATGGGACATATTGAAAGCAGTACTACGAGGTAAGTTCATAGCACTAAGTGCCCACATGAAGAAACTGCAGAATAGATATACTAGAGAATTAACAGCACAGCTGAAAGCTCTAGAACACAAAGAAGCAAGCTCCCCCAGGAGGAGTAGACGCCAGGAAATAATCAAACTGAGGGCTGAAATCAATAAAGTAGAAACTAGGAAAACAATACAAAGAATCAATGCAACGAAGAGTTGGTTCTTTGAGAAATTCAACAAGATAGACAAACTTTTGTCCAAACTTACCAAACGGCAGAGTGTCAACATGCAAATTAACAAAATCAGAAATGGAAAGGGAGACATAACAACGGACTCTGAGGAAATACAGAGAAACATCAGGTCAAACTTTGAAAACCTGTACTCCACAAATTTCAAAAATTTAAAGGAAATGGACAATTTTCTGGATAGCTATCACTTGCCAAAATTAAATCAAGAACAGATAAGCAATTTAAATAGACCTATAACCCCTATGGAAATAGAAGCAGTCATCAAAAGTTTCCCAACCAAAAAAAGCCCAGGTCCAGATGGCCTCAGTGCAGAATTCTACTAGAAATTCAAATAACAGCTTATACCAATTCTTCTCAAAGTATTCCACACAATAGAAGTAGAAGGGTCTTTGCCAAACTCTTTCTACTAAGCTTCAATAACCTTGATACTCAAGACACACAAAGACACAACTAAGAAAGAGAATTTCAGACCAATATCCTTCATGAACATTGATGCAAAAATGCTCACTAAAATACTGGCAAATCAGATCCGAGAACACATCAAAACAATCATTTACCAGGATCAAGTAGGTTTCATCCCAGGGATTCAGGGATGGTCCAACATAAGAAAAATCCATCAATGTAACCCACCATATAAACAAGCTGAGAAACAAAAATCACATGATCATCTTACGAGATGCAGAAAAAGCCTTTGACAAAATCCAACACCACTTCATGATAAAGGTATTAGAGAGATCCGGGATAAAAGGAACATACCTAAACATAATAAGAGCTATATACAGCAAACCAACAGCCAGCATCAAACCAAATGGACAGAAACTCAATGAATTTCCGCTAAAATCAGGAACAAGACAAGGCTGTCCACTCTCTCCATACTTTTTCAATATTGTACTTGAAGTTCTAGCTAGAGCAATATGACAACAAAAGGAGATCAAGGGGATACAAATTGGGAAGGAAGAGGTCAAACTTTCCCAATTTGCAGATGATATGCTAGTTTACATAAGTGATCCAAAAAACTCTACCAAGGGATTCCTACAGCTGATAAATACTTTCAGCAAAGTGACAGGATACAAGATCAACTCAAGAAAATCAGTAGCCCTACTAGATACAGACGATAACAGGGCTGAGAATGAAATCAGAGAAACATCACCAGTTACAATTTTCACAAACAACATAAAATACCTTGGGGGTAATGCTAACTAAACAAGTGGAAGACCTGTATCACAAGAACTTTATTCTTTAAAGAAAGAAATTAAAGAAGACATCAGAAAATGGAAAAATCTCCCATGCTCTTGGATAGGAAGGATCAATGTAGTAAAAATGGCAATCCTGCCAAAAGCAATCTACAGATTCAATGCAATCCCCATTAAAATACCAGCATACTTCTTCACAGGCATTGAAAGAACATTCATCAAAAGACCCAGGATAGCCAAAACAACCTTATTCAACAAAGCACCATCTGGAGGCACCACCATCCTGATTTCAAGCTCTATTATAGAGCTGTAGTCCTAAAAAATCTTGATATTGGCACAAAAATAGACAGGTACAACAATGTAATCGAATTGAACACCCTGATATTAACCCATATTAAGATGTATGAACATCTTATCTCTGACAAAGAAGCTAAAAATATACAATGGAAGAAAGAAAGCATCTTCAACAAATGGTGGTGGCATAACTGGATGCTGGCATGTAAAGAATGCGGATAGATCCATGTCTATTGCCATGCACAAAACTTACGTCCAAATGGATAAAAGACCTCAACATAAATCCAGCCATACTGAAGCACTTAGAAGAGAAAGTGGGTGGTGCCCTTGAATTAATTTGTACAGGAGACTGCTTCCTGAACATAACACTAGTAGCACAGACAGTGAGGTCAACAATTAATACACGGGACCTCCTGAAACTGAGAAGCTACTGTAAGGCAAAGGACACAGTCAACAAGACAAAAAGGCAGCCCCCAGAATGGGAAAAAATATTCACTAACCCCACATCTGATCTCCAAAATTTAGAATGAACTCAAGAAGCAAGTCTCCAAAACACCAAAGGATCCAATTAAAAAGTGGGCTACAGAACTACATAGAGAATTCTCAATAGAGGAGTCTAAAATGGCTGAGAGGCACTTAAGAAAGTGCTCAATATCCCTAGCCATCAGGGAAATGCAAATCAAAGCAACTCTGAGATACCATCTTACTCCTGCCAGAATGGCTAAAATCAAAAACACCAATGACAGTTTATGCTGGAGAGGTTGTGGAGAAAGGGCAACACTCCTCCACTGCTGGTGGGAGTGCCAACTCGTACAGCCACTTTGGAAATCTGTATGGAGATTCCTCAGAAAAATAGGAATCAGCCTACCACAAGATCCAGCAATTCCACTCTTAGGCATATATCCAAAAGATGCACATTCATACAACAAGGACATCTGTACCACTATGTTCATAGTAACATTATTTGTAATAGCCAGAACTTGGAAGCAAACTAGATGCCCCTCAACTGAAGAGTGGATAGAGAAAATGTGGTACATGTATACAATGGAGTACTACTCAGCTGAAAAAAAGCAATGGAATCCTAAAATTTGCAGGCAAATGGATGACACTAGAGGAA
This sequence comes from Mesocricetus auratus, assembly GCF_017639785.1. NCBI lineage: Eukaryota > Metazoa > Chordata > Mammalia > Rodentia > Cricetidae > Mesocricetus > Mesocricetus auratus. Next base: position 162,262,439 of record NW_024429266.1, read on the forward strand.
ACCATCCTGAGTGAGGTAACCCAGTCACAAAAAGACAAACATGGTATCTACTCTCTCCTATATGGATTTTAGACATAGCTCTGGGGAGTGCCAGCCTACAATCCCACATCCAGAGAGTCTGAGAAACAGAACCTTCATCTAATGGCTGATGGAAACAGAGGCAGACTCCCATAGCTAAACACTGAGCTGAACTCAAGGAACCCAGTGACAGAGAGGGAGGACTGATGAGCAAAGTGGTTAAGACTGGGCTGGTTTAACCTCCAGAAACTGCTGACCTAACAAGGGTTAGCTCTTAAATCCCAGACTGATGGCTGGGAATCCAGCATGGGACTGATCAAAACCCCCTGAATGTAGGTGTCAGTGAGGAGGCCTAGGCAATCTATTGGGCCTTGCGTAGTAGATACGTATTTATCCCTGGCATACAAATGGACTTTGGGTGCCCATCCCACAATGAGAGATGAACTCACACCCTGGACTCTAGGGGAAGAGTCTAGGCCCTGCCCTGGATGAAATGACAGACTATGGACACCCACATGGAGGGCCTCACCCTCTCTGGGGAAATGAAAGGGTATTGGGGGTTGGTGGGAGGGCGTGGGAGGAGGGGAGCGAAAGGGAGAGGACCTGGTATTGACATGTGAAGCAACCTTGTTTCTAATTTAAATTTAAAAATAAAAAGATGAAATTGAATGTATTAAAGCAAGGCCATTAATTTAAAGCTTCCTATTAATTATTCCTATTAATAGTTGAGAAAATTGTTAAGTCCACAGATATGGATGACAAATCCATGTAGAGTTGCTTTGAAATAAAATATAAATGCTTGAAAAAACAAAAAAAGAGAGATGTGATTTCTTTGGAGTGGGTTTGGCTTTGTTAGAGGAAGTATGCCTATGCTCAGGATACCTCCCAGTGTCTCAGTCAACCACCTGTTACCTGCAAGCCAAGAGGTAGCCAGCACTACGCTGGTCTGTACTACACCATGCTCCCCCACCGTGATGATAATGGACTGAACCTCTGAAACTGTAAGTGACCCACCCTAATTAAATGTTTTCTTTATCGGAGTTGCTGTCATCATGGAGTCTCTTCACAGCAATAAAAAAATTTAATTAAGACACACGTTTGTACCGGGACTGTGTATTACTGTGATAGACCAGACCATATATTTGTTTGGAGGAATTTGGATTTTTGGCACTTTTGGATATTGAAGCAATAGAATGCTTTAAACACTGCTTAATGGACTACACTAGTAGGAGCATGGAAGATAGAGGTGCTAAAAGCTATTTCAACTGTCAATTGACTCACTCTAGATGTTTCAGGGGGAGAAAAACCTTAGAAAGTTGCCTATAGATCATTCTTGTGGTATTTTGGTAAAGAAAGTAGCTGCCTTTTGCCCTTGTCTGAAGAGTCTGCCTGAGGCTAAAGTGAAGAGTTTTGGCCTAATTCTGTTGTCAGAAAGAATCTCAAAACAGCCTAGTATAGACATTGTCATGTGGTTTTTACTGGTAACAAATGAAGATTTATAATGAGAAGGGGCAAGCTGAGCAGTATGAATTACAAAATGTAAATTTTGAGAAAAAAAAGCACCAGCAAGTTGAATAGAGCTAAATCTGTGTTCAGGGAGATAAATGGAATTAAGAAATGGAATATAGGGAGTGGTGACCTCAGAGCAAGATCCTACCCAGCTAAGTGAAAAGGAACTAAAGAAAAGAGCCATTTGTGTTGGTTCACACCCTTAAATCCAGTACTGGGAAGGTAGAGGCTGGCAGATTTCTGAGTCTGAGGCCAGCCTCGTCTACAGATCAAATTTTAGGACAGCAAGGCTTAGGCAGTGAAGGACAAAAAGCTGGCGAATATGTAATTGAATATGGGGACCACATTCTAGACCTAGTAAGCAGCAGAACTTGCCAGCTTCCATCATGCTGTCTGATTTTAGAGTTAAGGCTAGAAGAAATGGGCTATGGAATTTGCCTCCTTGCCTAAAGAAAGCAGTAAGGCCAGACATGAGTCAGTGGTGTCCCTGAATGGAGGCCTAGCAGAAGCCATTATGTGATGCTGTGAATTTAATCCTGAATTTCCTTGGAGACCCCAAGATGTTAGAGATGCCAGAGTCATGGGATACCTGCCCAGGAGAGCTCTAATTGGGAGTGGAACCACTCCAAGAGAAAGAAGTGTGTTATGTGTCACATGCAGTCAACAAAGCTGAACAGAGTTGGGCATCTGAAGAATACGTTGATGTAGTGTTTGGAGTCTTCTCAGCTGGTTTTTGGCTTTGCTTAGGGCCAGTATTTCTTCCCTATGCTCCCTTCCCTACAGTTTAGAATGATAATATATAACTTATGCCATTACATGTTGGAAGTATGTGGTTTGCTTTTTGCTTTTGATTTTACAGGGGATTACAGTTAAGAGATCGCATGAATCTCAGATGATACTCTGAACTTTGGACTTTTAAACTTTGTTGAGACTATGATAGGCTATGGGGAATTTTGAAGTTGGATTAAATTCATTTTACATTATGACATTGTTGAAAGCATATGGGTCCAGGAAGTGGAATGGGTAGTTTGAATGTAAGTGTCCCCCTAGTCTCATAGGGAATGGTGGATCGTTGGAGTAGGTATGGCCTTGTTGGAGGAAGTGTATCACTGTGGGGGTAGGCTTTGAGGTTTTCTATACTCAGGATACTGCCTAGTGTCTCAGTCAACTTCCTGTTGCCTGCAAGCCAGCACTATGTTGGCCTGCACACCTCCATGCTCCCTACCATGATGATAATGGACTGAACCTCTGAATAGAAGACAACTATAGACTTTGTCAATATGAATAAAGTAGTCTTTAATTTTTTTCTCAGTGTTTCCCTTGGCAATTTATCTGAGGCTAACAATCACTGTGACTAAGCTCTAAACAGTGATTAGTATAAAAAATCAGTGACATAATTATTTTCAGTTGTTTTTATAAAGTTATACCTCATCATTAATTCTCATACCTCTCTAGTTATTTAAATATTATTGCTTTTTCAGCTTCTAAATTAAGTTCATTCATATAGAGTATGATAGAAGTAAAATCCGGAAACAATCCTGTGACCCCTTTGATTTTGACTATTAAAATTTCGAAAACATTATTTTGTTCCAAGAAAACCTTGAGTTGGTGTGAAGTCTTTGTGAAGCTCTCTATGGATTTAACCATGAATCGGCGGAGGTACTTAAGACCACTGAAAACTATGTTTGTCTTCTCTTATCATCCATAGTTTAATAAACTGACAATGACACCTAGAGTTAATACATATATTTCCTATTTTAAAATAATTGTATCAATGATGCTTTCAAAGACTTTGCAGGGCTGGGGGGTGGCTCTGTGGGTGAAGTGCTTGTTGTGCCAGTCTGCCCTGGAGACTGACTTCAGAGCTCATCTGGTGGGCCTGGTAGGCAGCTGTTATCTCAAAGCAGGAGGCAAACTAGCTAGCAAGACTTGCCAAAATGGCAAAGTCTTATAGCATAAGACCATGTCTCACTACAAAGAGAGGAGAGAGACTGAAGTAGAGACTTGGTATCAACCTTGGGCTACCACATGTACAGAACACAGACATGCATATGAACCCCCCTGGCATGTGCCCACATGTGTGCAAACATGTATGCTTGCAAGCACATCATATATACATACATATTCCAAAAGGGAAAAAGAAAACTGGATGCAAATATTTTTAATACAAATCTTACAGTGGAACACAGAAACACAGGTTTCAGCCAGTTTTTGCTTTGAAATAACACTTACTGGGCTGTTAAGATGTCAGTGGGTAAAAGTACCTGTCATCAAGCCAGATGATTTGATTTCAGTCTCTGGGACCGACGTGGTGGAGAGATTTGACTCCTGAAAGCATCTTTTAATCTCTATGTACTCTCAATGGCATATAAACACATATAATGGTGTGTGAGTACACACAGACACACACACACACACACAAAACCACACACACACAGGTGCATGCACACACATAAATACTAAAAACACTTAAAATTGAATTAACCTTGAATAGTGACCTAATTATCTGGAATATCATCCATCACAGAAGAAACTATTTTTTTCATATCTAGCTGAAAAATCTTGTTATGAAAATTAAAAAGTATCTGAGAAGTTTAAACTTTTTGATTGATTTGACATTTACTTTTAAACTTAGAAGTGTATTAAGACACAAACACAGAGTACTAATCAGATAGTGTGTCTTACACAAATTATTTAAGTCTAAATGATTGGTTTATACCTTTTACCATGTGTTGAGTCATCTGTTCTTTGACACAATAGGATGCATTATATGAGTGACTGCTGAAGCTGAAGTTCTTTCATTTTCTTTTTTTTTTAACAATTTGATTTTTCATGATGATTTTCTAGTAGCAATTTTGTAATGGCTTAATTTTATTTCTTTACCATGTCTTCAAACAAACAAACAAAACCCAAAAAACCCAGTTTTTCTTTTTTAACACATGCAACTTGACTGCTTATGACAAACCAAAATGATGAGACTAGTCTTGTTAAAACAATTTTACATCTCTGAGAGATAGCTAATTATCAATAATATTGAGCAATGTTTTACAAGGGTCTCCACGGAGACATGAGCTTAAGTGGCAGACTCATTCACTAACTCCGAACTGTAGGGAAGGGATACCAAGAGCTCAGTTTGAGAAAAGTTTAAAAACTAAATTCAAGTTTTGTAATGAGTATCCCTGGTTTAATCATCCATGTTTATTGTGGGCACTGAGTGGGAGAGAAACAAATATATAACATGTCTATTTTAGAAAACCACCCATCTGGGATTGAGAAGTCTAACTGCTTACTAAATATGACCTTGGGTAAATTACATTCTCTGTGTCTAACACCACGCATTGTGACTGCTAAACAAAGGAACTAATGGAGCTCTATGACCTCCTACCTTCTTCCCCACCCTGTCTCCATCTTTTTTTTTCAACAGTCATCAAATGGCCTTTTCTGCCTCCCCAAACATCCTGTGTTTTACCAGATGGCTTCTCTCTGCTGCGGACTCCTCTAACTTGCAGCATCTTTGCAGCAGCCTTGGCTCTTCTACCAGTTTGAATTGCCTCAAGCTCTCCATGTATTCCAGGTGAGATTCTTCTGAACAATGTCATGACTGGTTTCTCAGTCCTTTCAGACCTGGCACAGTACTGGCCAGATATTCATCTCTGAGTCAACTAGCTGTGGAAGTGAAGTCACACGACGGGGACACTACCATGGATGAGCACAGTGGTGAGTCCACATGGGTGAAACTGAAGTCAGATTACACCTGAAGAGAGGTTTGGCAGAGAAAAATCTCAATGACTGCTAATCTCATACATTAACACAATCATGTCAAAGACACAGTACTTTGTGAAGAAGCAAAGAGACTTGTGGCCTTTTAGAGAGAATGTAGTGCTCCTGAGGATGGAACACAGGGCACCCTGATGGCTGTATACCCACAACCCCCGTGAATAATTTTTGTCTCAATATAAGAGAACTAGAAAACAAACTTTCTCTATCATCAGAGCCATCCAGGTAATATTGTTTGAATTCATTCTCTCCCTCTGTCATTTCTTACCAATAAGCACCACTGAATACACCACTGTTCTCCTGACCCTCTCTGCACAGATCCTTCCTTTGTGACAGTTTCTTGCATGAATTTTTGTGGGCAGCTCTTCCTCAGTTCATGTACATGGAATGAACACTATAGTTGTCTATATCTGCACAACTAACCAACTCTGTTGGTGTGATGAAACACTATGACCCAAAGCAACTCTGGGAGGAAAGCGCTTATTTGGTTTACACTTCCACATCATTGTTCATCATCAAAGGCAATGAAGGCAGGAATTCAAGTGGCAGGAACCTGGAGGCAGAGGCTATGGAGGGCTTCTGCTTACTGGCTTGTTCCTCATGGCTTGCTCAGTCTACTTTCTTATAGAACCTAAGACATCCAGCCCAGAGTTGGTAGCATCCACAATGGGAAATTTTGTTTTAGTGAATGAAAAATAATATTTAAAAATTTTCATCTGTATTGAACTTGCACCCGCCTTTTACCTTTCATTATTCTATAAACAACACAACACGACCATGTGCATAGCATTTATACTGTATCAGATATTTAGAGAAATGGAGAGATGCTCTAATGTAAGGGGTTATGTGCAAAGATTAGAAGCAAATTTCCACTATTCTATAAAAGACACTTGACTATTTGAAAATTTCGATAACCTAGGAGGGATGGAACCAACAATCCTCCGTCATCAAGGGATGCCTACATTTTATTTAAATGTAATGCGTGAGTCCAACTTTCTGCTTCCTTAGAACTTAGTTATGACGTAGGATAATTTCCATTAATAAGTAAACACTGAACACATACTGTGCTAGAAGCTTTGGACAGTAAAAACATGAGCAAGGTATGACCTCAAAGCAAGCTCAGTTTAGAAGGACTTTCATAAATTTGTAACTTACAGTTTATAATATATGGTATCCTGCCAGGCGGTGGTGGCGCACGCCTTTAATCCCAGCACTCGGGAGGCAGAGGCAGAGGCAGGCGGATCTCTGTGAGTTCGAGGCCAGGCTGGACCGACAGCTTCCAAAACAATACAAAGAAACCCTGTCTCGTAAAACCAAAAAAAAAAAAAAAAAAAAAAAAAGGTATCCTAAGAGCTGTAGTTTTTCTCTGAACACACACACACACACACACACACACACACACACACACAAATGTGAAGTATGTAGGGTAGGGAGTCAGAGACAGGAGGGCCTCTAGGCCTTGCTGTCCAGCCAGTCTAGCCAAATTGGTAAGCTCCAGGTTCAGTAAGAAACCCTATCTCAAAAAAAAAAAAAAAAAAAAAAAAAAAAAGAAAAGAAAAGAAAAAAGAAAAAGAAAATGAAGTGTAATTGAAGAAGATGCTTGACATTGGTTTCTGATCTCCGTATGCATATGTTCACACAAATGCACCATCCTGCACATTTTCATGTAGTTACATGAACACAGATGCACAAATGATAAGTATTTAAAACAAGCAGTGCTGTTCAGTGTGCATCTATTGCCTGTCCCAGTTTGAAGCATTGGCCAATTCTCATAATGAAAATATCCCCATTTTCAAGCTTCTAATTTGAAATCACTGAACACAGAGCTGAAGAGAAACAATGCTGTGGTCTGTGATATACATTTCAGCTACGTAGTTTTTCTTAATAATTCCAGGAGCACTGGAATAAACTGTAGCAAAATAAATAAGAATCACAGTAACAACTTTGACTTTAATATTATTCATGAAATCCTATATTTATGTAATTTGAGTTTTAATAATATTGTGTTTAACAATAGGCTTAAAGAAGATGAGAAGATTCGCAGGCTATTCTGAAGTCGATACCAGCTTAATAAAGTTCATGACTGGCAGAGTACAGATTCGAGATTGATATTGGGGTATGCCAGAAGGATGTCACTGGGTTCCTTGGTTAGTCTTAAATGCATATGCTTCTTGACAGTGGGAAGGAGCAGTGAGGAGTCTTCTCAAGAGAGAAAATCAGGCCAAGGGGTCCGAGGATAAAGAACTTGTACATGAATGGAAGGAGCCAGTGAATGGTTTCTTTATTGGAAATCAATCACAGGCACTGACCAAACTCAGCCTTGATTCATCTCCAATCCTCCCATTCTGAACCAGTGACTATGATAACAACAGCCGTAATGACAGCTAATTCTGATTGATTTCTTTATGCCAGCTGTAGCTGTAACTAGGGAACCTCTCACCATCCCAGGACTAAAGCTTCCACTCTCCTCTGTCAGCCTGTTCATGAACAGCCATTTCCTTCCTTGGGTAAGCCATGCTCTGGTTGGGCTTTCCAAGAGCCTTCCACTCCTCATTGCCATGCCTACACCCCAGCACAAGCTCCCATTTGCATCCAGATTGTGAAAATCTTCAGTGGAGACTGCAGAAATATTTTCTGTATGTCACTCACAACTACGGAAACAAAACAGATGATTGAATCTTTCAAGAAATATGGACAAAAGTGAAGAGAACTTCTTTGTGTTCATGTCCTATTATACTACATTTTGCTGTCCAAGGTAGACCTTTGAGTGTGAGGTCCTCCTGTGGAGAGCAAAACAGACTCATCAGTACTCATCAATATAAATGATAAATTCTGTAGCTCATGAGTCATTGCATATAGAAATGCTACTGATTTAAACAAACAATCAACACAGTTTGGAACCTAATAATTCTGTGTAGTCTCCCAGTGCTTGAGTTCCCAGCAGTTTTAGAATTGTAGGAAAACAAAGAAACCTTCCCTTTCCACCAGTTCCTCACACACCATGTAATCTTTTTTCTCACAATTTCATGTTCCTATATTGTCACTCAGATTCCAAGCGAAAGGAATCTGGTAAAGGATGAAAACAAAACTAAAGTGAACGTTACTCCAAATTCTACAGGACTAGTAATTCAGTTCTTATTTGAAAATCTATTCGTTTGGTGTGATTCATTTATTCCCAGCTGGGGAGAAGGTCTACTTTTGAGAGAATCACTGTCTGTAGCTCCAACTGGAATTTGTTGCTAAAGGTAATTGAAATGTAAAATTGGAAGGGACGTGAGCACACTGGAAGTTTGCTTAACTTTTGTTAAGAGTTGCCTATCATGTTCCTCACAGGAGCTCCTGTTAACTGAGACACTCTGTAGCAAAAGGAGCTCCAGGGAAATAGCATAACTTGTTAATTACAACATTAAAATGTGTGTTTGCATGCTTGCATGTGTGGGGTTAGCCAAATGATGCCTTATTTTCTTACCATTTGCAGTTTGGCTTGCTCCTACAAGAACCCAAAAGGCAAATATCCCATTCCTTCTCCAATAAGACATACTGAATTACATCAGTGCTATTTTATGTTAAAGATAAGGCCTTTTTTAATGTTAAAGATAACATGAGGTACATGGCTTTAGAGCAATCATACCCACTTCCTCTTGCCAATAAACAAGTGCAGTGAACTTACTTTCCTTTAATTTATAGTCAGCCTGTTTAAATTATTGTTATTTGGCCCGGATCATTGCATAGGGATTTAATTGTGCTTATAAATCGAGTTTCTTTCAAAGACATCTCTTTATTCACTTCACTTCCCTCCCCCAAGTCTCATTTTGCATATGCTCCCAAACATATCAATAATTTATGCCACCATGCTTTGTTTGTTCCTTTGTAACTACACACATGTTCTGCATTGTGGATTGATGGCAAAGGAAACATGTACATTGAGAAGAGGTCTTGAATTTTTCATGAAAGTTGGTTGAGGCCAAAAGGCATTTACAGATCTTGGGGAGAAGAACAAATCTATTTTCCCAAAAGGGTTTCAGAACAGAACAGAAACAATAACAAAAGCACTAACAAGGGTGACACTTGTCAAGCATATTTTGGAAGTCTATCAGGAAGAGTGAAACACCTACGATACTGCCTGGTCCTCACAACTTATTGCAAGGAAGGCCTCAAGACTTTTTTTTTCTGTTTTTCGAAACAGGGTTTCTCTGTGGCTTTGGAGGCTGTCCTGGAACTAGCTCTTGTAGACCAGGCTGGTCTTGAACTCATAGAGATCCTCCTGTCTCTACCTCCTGAGTGCTGGGATTAAAGGTGTGAGCCACCAAATACCTGGCAAGAACAGGCCTCAAGACTTTTACAGTATAGACCCAGTGATAACTCACCTGGAAAGCCACTAGTTCACACAGCCAGAAAGTAGCAGGAAGGGACTTACACTTAGGCTTTTAGACCTGATGGTCCAAATGATTCTCTCACATTTGGTTCAAGCTCTGCTTTAGTTGAGTGGTAGGTCTAGAGGTACATCATCTAACTTGACATGATTTTTTTTTTTAAATTTCTTGTCTGTCCTCTTCTTAAATGACCATTAGATTTAAAGATTTACTAATGAAACCTGATGTTCTGATGTGGTTTGAGGTAGAGAATGAAGGAGTAAGATCTCATTTCCACTGCTTTCTGTTGGGACACAGGATGATTCTTCCTAAGCTTACTTATATGGAATATTTGTTTAGTAAGTCGCATTCACTTCTGCCTATATTCCTTATCAAGGTTCTTAGGTGCTTCTAGTTCAGGGATCTGCACATAAACTAGATATGTGTCATTTCCTATTTTATTAATATAGCTTTATTGGAATACAGTCACATTTATTCACTGAGTATGTTCTACATCTACATTTTTTTCTACTACAGCTATGTGGATAGTTGGGATAGACTTCTGCTAAGATGAAATTATTCACACTATCCTAATGATCAAAACAGACCCAACTTCTACACTAAGGAGCTTTATAACTTTATGAGAGATATAGTCAAGTAATCATTCTGTTGCTAAAAATTCAACACACACACACAGATATGCACACTACAGGAGTGAAGTACAACAGAGTGAGGGGGAGTGAAGTTTATTGCACTCATTACTTGCCACTGACTCTTAGATGTTGATCTTTCAGATATTTCCCTTCTTACATTAAAAATTACTTCTTCCCTGGAATGACAAAAATGTTATTCATTTCTATACTTATACATTCAAATTCAGTGACTAGACTCTGAATTTCACCTATATGTTTGATACCATGCTAGGCCTGGAAGATGATGTGAACAGGTGTTGACAGTTGGTCTTTGAATTACTAATACTCTGACCTGATCTCTCAGTTGGTTCAGAGATTAGGAATAACTTGTGTTTCTCAGGATTCCCTATTTTAACTCTTTTTACTTGGAAGTTAGTGTTTGTCTGGGGAGTGCAGAATTCTCCAAAACTCAGAACCTGAGCTAGCTGAGCATGGCTTTCCAGACTTTATAGCAGTAGACCACAAGATGCTGGGAATAGTTTTTATGTGGCCAACAATGTTCAGTCCCTATTCTCTTCTTGGCTTCTTCAAGCTTCTTCTCAAAACACGTTTCTGTTTCATCAAACTTTTCAGGACCTCAGAACAACTTATTTAGTAGATTCTGTCTGTAGTTCTGTCTTAGTGTTTTATTTCCATCTGTCTGCTGCCTGAGTATCCATGAAAGTCTTGCTGGCACCTTTAGCCTAATAGGTCCCAGGTAGAACACATCAGTCCCTCTCTCTAGGCTCCTCGTCTGGACTACACCCTTGGAGACAAACATGGATAATAGAAACAGCCGAAACCACTCACACATGTCACACCTAAGTAGGGAAATAGCTGCAGGGTGAGGTGGAGGCCACATTGTGAGAACGTCCTGGAGAATTCTGCCTCTCTGTCCTGAGTCAAGTTCAGCTGATTATCTTCAGGTTTGCCAGCTTCCCTGTACCTTGTCTTTACTTCCTAACCCCAAGTTCTGTTTCTTCTCAACCATAATCCAATCTTCTGGATCCCAGACCCATATTCCTGAACTCAACTTCTATTTCCTTGTCCTATGTTATGCTTGCCCTTGAACTCTGTACCCATCCTTATCTGGATAAGACCATCACAATGAAGGGTTGCCAAAGAGTTCCTGAGTTATTCAGTGTCTTTTACATATGTTATCTAGTATAATCCTTGAAACCATCTTGTGAGGTAGGAGTGTTATTATTAGGATAATAATGATTACGTAATTTACAGACGAGCAGGCAGGACACTAATAGGTTTAGGGAACTTGTCCAAGGCTACATAGATTGTGTCTGGGTGGAATTAGAATGCTAGCCAGGTCTGTTTGGCTCCACAGTATCACCCAGGTTTCTTTTTCCCACTTGTAATTGCACTTATGTGATTCTGTTCTTGCATCAACTTTAACATACATATTGCAGTCATTAAGATTTTTCCTCAAAGGGCCAGGTGGTAGATACTCCCAGTTTCTCAAGACAAGAAGACTGTGTCACAACTATTGGTCCTCTATTGTCACAACTATTGCTACATGGACTTGAAAAGCCATGGACAGCACATATGTGATGGGGACAGCCATATTTTAGCACCCCCTGAGATGAACTATTTTGTTCAAGGTTGCACTTATCTAGGAGACTGTAGAGTCTAATTTGGGTCTTCTGACCCCAAGACTGGCATCCTAAGCATGAAACTATGCTTCCTTTCTGGCCCCTATGAGATAATGCACATTAAAGTTATTTGAGAACCATACAGGGTTATATAAATATAAGCTAATAACTATCATAATTGTCTGTGTTACATCTTCATCCAGGTTTCTGAAGGGATTGGATTACAATCAAATTGATGTTAATCAAAACAAAAACAGCCAGGCATGCCGTGGGATGGTATCTGTTTTTCTGTCCATCTTAGTATTAGATGTTATGAGCATTAAATTTCCATCTCAAATCAGCGATTGAGGAACCCCCTCATTGTATGTGGTATGCTATCTTCTTTGAACTTCCTTGAACTTGGCCCTGTGCCTTATTACTGATGAAAACCAAAATGAAGCTGCAGACAGGAAAGCAGTCGCATATCGATAAGAGCTGTGATTAAGTTTTTGTGCTTTTCCCTCTATCTTTCTCTTCTTTTTGATCGCACTTCACTTCCTATATTAGATAGCAGGAGAGACATGACTTCATTATTGAGAACACTTTGGAGCCAAATGGAAAATCATACTACTACTTACTCAGATGCCAGGATAATTAGAGCCCAATTATTTCTCTCATTTGGCACTAATGAATGAAGATCAATTAAAAAAATAATGTAACTGTGAATTGCCTTTATTGAGCAGAGAGCTCCAAGCAGCTGAAATCATCTACTTTTTCACTAATTGAAAATACTAAAGCAAGGCAACTCAAAATGTGACTGTGTTCCCGTGATTTTAGAACACGTTGGTTTGTGAAACTCACACAGATGGCCAAAGCCTGGAATTGAATCATTTCCTAGGTACAACACACTTGCTCTTTCTTCCATGGGGAGAGTCAAAACATGGGCTCAAGAATTTTTTATTTCCCTGGTGATAACATCAGGCTTGCTGGCAGAACTCTATCATTGCTTCTGGGCAGGTTTTGCCTGGGCTAAGATGGAATGTCTGATTTGTTTGGCTATTTCACTTTTCTTCTGATTAGTATATCAGTTTCATCAAATGCATTTTGAAAATATTTATTTTACAGTTAAAAAAAACTCATTGAAAGAGACGTTTCCTTGATTAGTACATTAGAATCATTTTGTAGGGACATGGACCTGACTTCTCCAAGATCTCTCATAATTCTGAGTATGCCTTTTAAGCACTCGGTTAAGTATGTGTCACTGCAGCAGTCCTACACTATTTAATCTTATCTAGCATACATGTTTTTTTGGGGGGGGGAGTTGTATACAAATGTCAGTTCTTTAGATTGGTTCTAAGTCTGGATAAGCATTCCCTTGCTGTGAGAAGATGGGAATCTTTGAACCTCTATAATATGGAACTGAAAGGTTAAGAAACACATCCCAGGGAAGTTCTGCTTATATAAAAGTAGCTGACCAATCTTCTCACACAACACACCTACTTGCACACATTCTCTAATTCATATCCTAATTTATAAGGCATACTCATGTTACTCCATTACACTCTGAACAACCACAGCAAATACATGAAGCTGGTTTTATCTCCATATTCAAATGAAACTGTGAGGTTCCAGAGCTTAAAGGGCAATAGAACACCACACCCAGAATTACAGATAACCCACTGTAGATGTCATGAACGATGCTCAGAAATCTGCAGTGTGAAACTTGCACAGTCATCTATTCTCATTCAAACTCCTGACTTACCTGAAAATAATCAAGAAAGGACAAAGGAAATTATGGAATGCATGAGTCATAATGAAGGGAAACCTTAAAATTTTGTCTCTCAGCATTTCCTTGTGTGGAACAGGACTGGGCGTGGCCAAAGTCTGAATGAGTTGTGGCCACAGAGCCTTGTCTATGTAGTTAGACAAGGAAGAACTTAAAGAATGAAGCCTTTTGTTCTGGTGTATGTGTCCTCGTGTTGGGACAGTACAGTTTTAATAGGGGAGAAAGACCAGTGATGGGGATGTTTAATTCAATCACTAGTTCAGGCTGTTGCCTTTGTGCCTGCCTCTGGTACAATTGACTTCTTAGCAGGCCATCACTGTTAGGTCTACTGCAAACTGGAATGCAGGAGGAAGGGCTGTTTAGTGTGAACCTTGCATCAGCCCTGATGTATCAAATTATGACCACTAATGAGGCCATCCACATGGTCTCGTAACTGCACGTCCCTACTTGTAGATTACTGAAATTGCCACTTTCTTTTAATAATCCTATTAGCACCTTGTAAACAGTGCATTTATAGTCGACTGTGGTTTCTCTGTGTTACATGTAAAGGGTTAGATTTCAAGTGAACACACTTTAAGGATTCCACATTTTTTACTCTCTTCATGGAAAAACTGAAAAACCACACCAATAACTTTAAAAAAATGGAGACTATCCTGTTTGGCTGTTCAGTTTTTATGACTCAGAGAAATTTGTTTAACGTGTTAGAGATTAAGGGGAAATGAAGAAGAATGGTGATAGAATTCTTTAGAGTACTAGGACTCACTTGTGACTTCATATCTGAAGCCTTAGACGTGGCATCTCTTTTTATATCTTAGCTTTCTCGTCGACAAGATGAGAGACTTGCATTGGTTTTCTTCATAGCCCTGTTCTGTGAGTCTGTAAGATTTGCAGAGCAGCCTGCTGTAGAACTGTTACAACAATGCTTATGTGTGAACTCCAAAGGATTCCCGATGTAACTAAGGTGAACATGCCTATCCTTTAAGAAATGTTGGGTCAGTAATGTATTTGCCAAAGGGCATTGGGAGAAGAGGGTTAAAATGCAGTCTTGGAGGGCACTGGAGCTGAAGTTAGTATTTGTTTATTTGTTGACTCTTTCAACAAATGTTTATTGAGCCCTACATTGCAGAGGTTTTATGAGGCCTGGGAGATTCAGTATTGTACAAAACAATTAACCTGATCTCACAGAGCTTGTGTTTCATGAGGGAGCCAGATAAATAGATCTTGAAAAGAAAGGTATGACACGATATAGTTCATGAAAAACAATAAATGAAATTTAGTAGGGACCAAGAATGGTTACATATGTGCACAGCAGGTGGTGGATGCTTGGGTCTGTTTTAAGAGCACAGACAGGAGTGTACATTCTCTAATGGGGTGACATGTGAACAGAGCTCTGGAGACAGAGAGCAGCCATGTGAAAAACTGAGGAGCCAATTTCCAGGAAGAAGGAAGAGTGAGTACAAAATTGTGAGACAGAAGTGAACTACCTGAGGTGGAATTGCAGAGAGGAGGTGTGCTGAGTGAAGGGACAACAGAGGCGGGAGAAGCAGGTGGGGCACACATTACACACATGTCTACATAGAGAGTTAAGAACTTCGATGGGAACACATGAAAAATTAGCAATCAAAGGGAAATCATACGATTGGAGATTTAGAAAGATTATGTTGTCTTTTGTGTGTAGGACAGATTTTCAAGCACAAGGAGGGATACTGGGAGAAGAAATTGGGGGCTCTTGCCCATAAACAATGACGGCGTTCTGCATTCGAGAAGCTTCGCGAAAGTGGGTGAGGAACGGTCAGATGATGCATAAACCTGGTGGAAGAACTTGCTGTTGGAGTGGATATGGGTGTGAGGAAAGGGGAAGTGCTACAGAGCTACAGAGCCGTGGCTTTAATGTTGGCCTTGAATACCAAGCGAGTACTGGTGCTCATGAATTGGGAGACAAGTCAGCAAGAATAGTGCAGTCAAGAATGCATGTTTATTCAAATGATATCAGGCAGGAAATTGGACATAAGAGTTTGGAGTATCCTAAAGATTTTTGCTCTGCTGATATTCACTTGAATGAATTTGCACGATGACAGGGTTGCAGATCTCATGAAAGCGTTAATAGTGAGCGACTCACTCAAGATGCTTGTCCATGAGTCCACCACCTTCCCTCTCTCACACAATCTGTGGGGTTTGAACATTGCTGTGAATCTTCTCAACTTCATCACCTAGAAAGATTTGTTTCAAGTATAATTTCCATATTTGTGTTTATCCCCCTAGTCTCTGTTTTCCATACTAGAGGCATGCCTGTGCTGACTATTCTATTCTTTCCAACATTTGAACATGACACTCATTCTAACCATGGCTATCAATGTTGAGCACACTCCATGGGCAGCCCTTAATCCCTGGGCCAATAGCAGGATTCAAGGGTACAGACAGGTGCAAGAGATCCGGTTACCAGTCACAGGAAGAAGAAAAGCAGTGTTGGTGATCCGGTCTTGATAGGAGTCACCGTGGATGGATCTGAAGTGTTTCAGAGTCTGCCAAATCATAAGATTGCCTCTTATGAAAGATGCACACTCTGTGTCAACTTCTTGGAAATGCTAAATAGGATATTGGAAGATGGGAGGGGTTGAGTTAAGGAATAATTTCAAGCTCTTAGCCGAAATTGTGCCCTGGAAAAGCTTGGGATCATGTTGTTTATAGCCATCAAGTCCCAAATCAAATTCACATACACAATAAGGGGCATTTCCTGTCTCTGACAGCATAAAGGGAAAAGATTCACTTCATGAGGCTGATCCAAGACCTAAATGAAATTGTGGAAATATTTCCTTAGGTTTCTTTGCTTAACATTTTTCTTGTTTGAGAATTTTATACATGCATATATTTTTATAAAATTCTTTCCCTCCCCCCTCAACACTATTCACTCCCAATTTCATGTATTCCCTTTTAAAAACCCACTGGGCCTACTTTAGTTTTTTTGGGAATGTATTTCATGTCTGAGTTATTCCATAAATGTTACCTGTTTTGGAGTAAAGAATAAAGGAGAGGTAGAAGGAATTGATATTTTTTCAGAGCAAGGCAAGAAGAGAAGGAAAAGGGACTTTTTCACGCTTTGCCTTAGTATTTAAAACAAAACAACGAAGATGCCAGCTGGACAACAAAGTTTAAGTAAAAAGAGAAACATAAGTACC
Source organism: Mesocricetus auratus (assembly GCF_017639785.1). Lineage (NCBI taxonomy): Eukaryota > Metazoa > Chordata > Mammalia > Rodentia > Cricetidae > Mesocricetus > Mesocricetus auratus. The sequence continues at coordinate 162,279,311 of NW_024429266.1, forward strand.
ACATAAGCTAGAAAATTGTACTTATATTTGGTAAGGAGTAGAAATGGGTGATCGCATGGTATAGGTTTATCCAACAACTAGGACTCCCCAGTTCCATAGCACAGTGCGCCACACACAAGGGTTATAGGAAGGCTTTGATTTGGGAATATGCAGCATGTATGGCAAGGCATCTCATCTTGTCACGTTTGTAACTGTGGTGTCCACACTCTGTTATAGTAGAAAGGCAGTGTGTCTCATAGGCATCCCTGTGTGGTTTCAAACCACAAGCCTGTCCATTGCTAGGTTATGCGATTCCCCAAATCATCACACTCTCCCTGCAGGATTCTTCATTCAAACTGAGGTGCTAATCTGTGAGCTTGTTCATTATTATGTGTGAAACTTGAAAGAAGGTCATGAGGGTAGAAAAACCAAGTTTCCCCACACCATCTCTCCCCCCTTTCACGTGTGTGTGTGTGTGTGTGTGTGTGTGTGTATGTGTGTGTCTGTGTGCGTCTGTGTGTGTACATGTGTATGTGTGAGAGTATATACGTATGTGGAGTCCAGAAGTCAACCTCGGGTGCTGTTCCTCAGGAATTGCCTACCTTGGTGGGTGTGTTTCGTTTTTTGAGACAGGTTCTTTCAGTGCCCTGGAGCTCACTGAGGAGGATAGGTTGGTAGCTCAGTGAATTCTAGTGAACCCTAGGCACCTTCCTCTCTCTGTCTCCCCAGCATTGAGATTACAAGTGCACACAGTGCACAAGTACATTCCACCATAGCCAGGTGGTGTGTGTGTGTGTGAGTGGGCTCACATGAATGTGTGTAGAGACCCTCTCAACTTTGCTTTTGAAGACTCCATGTCTGCTGAACCTGCCAGTAAGCCAGCTACCCAATAAGCCCCAAAGACTTACTGACTCCATGCCCTAAGCTCTGGAGTTACAGATGGTCATCTCCATACCTAGAGTTTCACTTGGGTCCTCATGCCTATGCAACAAGCAGTCAGCCCCGTGGCTTGTCTTCCCAGCCTCTGAAAAACAAGCCTTCAGGAAGGGATAGAAAAGTCATTTTAAAAAGAGGGTAGTAGCCACCATGTGGCATGAAATTGGAAAGGGAACATGAGGGAGAGGAAGGGGACAAGAGGGGAAAGGAGGAAGTAAAGAATGGGGAAAGGAGCTGGGGGAACCAACTAAAACAGAGTTTTTATGAAAGTATCGTAATGAAATAGTTTGTGTGCTAGTTACAAAATAAACAACAACAACAAAATTTGGGGGTAGAAGGGTCTAGTGTGACAGCATGATCAAGATCAGTCAAAGCCGTTCTCATACTGCCTACCCCAGAGCCTGGCACACAGGGTTTACTCAATGAAGCTGAGGGTTCTTCCCTCTACTCCTTCCTGTTAAGTTACCATTTCTCTTGTCTTGGCTAAAGTGAATTTATAGTGAGTGATAAAATGCACAGAATCTGATCCAAGATATCTTATCACCGGCTTAGGCACGGCAGGGCCACAACTTGTCTAGAAATAACAGATTATTGACTAATGGATGGCTTCAGGAACAGAGAGACTTAGCTATTTTACTGGGGAGGGGATAATTTCAGATTTCAACTCTGAGCCTCAGTTTCCCCATTTACAAACCTTACAGGGCTATCAGACAAACAAACAATTGAGGCACTGGGCTTAACATCATAGCTGGACCTTGTACAATTTCCATGAGCAGTAATGACAGAAGGAAGCACACTCCTTCTTGTGAGTGTTCTGCAAGGTTGCCTCATATCCTGCACATGAGATCTCTTATGGAATCTCAGATATATCTTGAGGATGATGTTTGTTACATGATAAACTTGCTCTACCATATGGGCCTCCTTAGTCATCCTTGTTAGCTGGTTGGAATGTGACATAGGAGTCCATTTGCCTGCTGGGTGCCTTTTAAAGAAGGGGGCCTGGACTTCATTCTACTGGTGATTTATTTAAAAATGCCTGCAAGCGAGGAGACGCAAAATGTTCTGCAGAGTCTGTGTGTGCATCTTGTCCCAGAGTGAGTCTGTGACTGTTCATTTGCTGTTTACAGGGCATGACTACCTAATTTATAGACTCTGAAGAAAAAAGCAGGCTTTGGATTGCCTAATATAGTTTATAATGCAGCAATAAATTTAGGCCCATTTATAGAACATTATGCCTTGCAATCCCCTCCTCAGCTTTATTACTTAGGAGGAGAAAGTGTGGCTCTCTATCGCTCTAAAAAGTAGAAAAATGTAACAAGACTTTAAAAGGAACTGAGTTCACAGAGCTGTATGTGAGCTTTGGAGCAATATACAGAAAGTCTAATTTTCTCCTAAAATGTCAGCTTGCTTCCCACCACTTGAGATGATTTAGAGATGGCTGAGAATATTTTCTCAAAAGACCTTACTTCCACTCTCATGTCCCCAAAATATTCCTCTGTGCTTAAAGAATTTAGCAATTACACAGCTGCTATAAAGTAGCAAGTGACATCTGCCCTACATATTTTTTTCCCTAACATCAAAGCTGTTTAATTAGAACACAAGCTTTCTCCTCCAGAGTCTAACTTTCTCTCTGAGGTTTTAATCTTCTTTTAGAGCCATTATCTCACAATTAAGTCTGAACTTTGGGGTAAAACAACAACAAAAACACCCTCCAGGAACCTGGAACCTGCGTGGTTCAGGGTAGGGCACTCTTCTGTTTCTGTCTGAGGTGAGTGTTTTTTATTGTCTTAGGGGCTTTCAGAGAAAGGTTCCTCCTTCCGCTGCCTCTCCCCATCCCCCACCTTATTTCTCTTCTTCCTTGAACCTGGTGAGTAGTCCCAGGCCCACTTGTGTCAAGACAAGATACTGTTATTAGAAAAATGAACTGGAGGTCATGCATTTATCTTTGTCTCTTTGCCTCCTCTGCAGAACCCAGAGCAAGACAAATTATGGATGACCCGCTTTTATCCAAGCCAAGCTGGAATGGAGATAAATGGCTTGGAGTGGGGGGCGAAGAGAAACAGAACTGTGTTAGAGAAACCTTTTGACAGGGGGGGTTCTGCTGCATTGGGTCTATAATTGACACCATAGAAGGGTCTCTAGATGCAATCTATTGGCATGAAAGCAGTGAGGAAAGAGATACTTAGAAAGCACAAATTCCTGTCATTCTGTTGTTACCTTAGGAGGTTTAGGGCCATGGAGCACAGGTCAAGCATGTGGGGTTCTGGGTCAGGCTGCCGGGTTTGTGTCTTGCTTGTGTTGTTTGCTAGTTGGACATGGGTGAGAACTAGAATTTCTCTTTGACACAGTGCCTTACATGCCAAATGTCCAGGAACAATAGTTAGGGGCTCAGGGGATAGCTTAGTCAGTAAAGTGCTTACTTGCAAGTGTGGGGAGATCGGCTCAATCCCCCACAAACCAAATAAATAAAGCTGAATGTGGTGGCTTGTGTTTGAAATCCCAGTGCTGAAGAGTTGGAGACAGAATGATCTCTGGGGCTTGCTGGTCAGACAGCTTAGCCTAGTTGTTGAAGCCCAGACCATTGAGAGAAACAATATCAAATAAAGCAGAACCCAAGGTGGATGGCTTCTGAGTAATGACACCTGAGGGTGCCTTCCTTCTGACATCTACACCTGTCCTGCCCCACCCCCGCAACAGTAGTTCGTACATCATGTTTTGGGTTATAGTACCAAGGATCATTCAGTGCAGAACTAAAAACAGTGAGTGAGAAGTACAGGGACAGTGACAGACAGGCTGAAAGCCATTCCTGCCTTCCTTCCATCACTTATCCATCCAATATGTAGTTACGAAGATTTATGACTCTTTTGGCACTGGTGATACAGAAATACACAAGAGAGAATTCCAGAGCTCATGAAGTTTGCCACCATGCTAACTAGCATTTTTTTGGTAATAAATAAGGAAAATGGATTTCAAAAAGTTGAATTATTGAATTTGTGAAAGTGCTCCAAACGGAGCAGGGTCTTGAAACCCACTTTCCACATTCCTGTCTGTTGGTCAGACTCAATTTTCTTTGTTAATAAATGTGCATTTGAAACAACTTTCTTCTTAATACTATTTTCCTTCTACTGATGTCTTACCTTTGTAGGGTGCATTTGTAAATGAAGACATAATGACAACATTATTATTTTACTATAGTTCATACTGTTCTCACTCTATTCAGATGCCATAAGTATCATATTCTTCAAGGTTCCTTCATACTCCAAAGTCCCATCTAGCATACTTGATTCTTTCTAATCATCCTGTCTCTTTGGGCTCCTCTTGGCTTTGTTATTACCTGTTTCATCTTCATTTGGTTTTAATGATCTTCATGGATTTTAAGTATCCTATGTATGTCATGGATACATGTTTTATCCACATGTTTTATTGCTAGAGTTATAGGTTTAGGTTGGGAGAACATACAGTGTCTAAAGAGTAGCTACTGTCAACATGGAGTAAAAATGTTTATGTTGACCTTGAAAATATGGCTGAAGTAGTACTTTCAATGTTTCGCTATCTGTTACTTTTCACCCTTCATTCTTTGGAAGCGTGGGCATCTGTGTGTATGATTGAGTAGAGAATGACATTTCATCTATGTGAGCGTGGAGTATCTGAATGAAGCATGTGGAACTGTTTTTAATTGAAAATCACTTTACTTTGCTGATATTTTTACACAACAATGAAAGACAATACTAGATGCCAAGCATTGAGATGGACTCTGGAAATGATGTCTACAGGAGGTGACAGGTATCTTTGGGATGCTTACCTTCTGGGAACATAGACAGTGTATAATTTTACCATAATGTGATAAATATATATTTAACCATCTAACAGGGACATGCTTAACTTCTATAGTGCCCTTTAATCTTTACATTGGTCAAAGTATCAGAAAGGTTCTTGCAATCAATAGCGTGTTCTTTTGTAAGGGTGGTGATTACATGTAGGAGGAAGCCTGTATGCCGCCATTAACCATGTGACTTACTAGAGGCGCATACAGATGAGATAATAAAAGAGCAGTTTACCACACCGCTAACCACACCCACTTTAGGCATGACTAAAGACGTATACGGACGGACGTAAAGACATATACGTACGTAGGCGGTGAACTGCGTCACTAGCCAGGCCCAAAAGTGGGCCTGGCTAGGGGGCGTTACGGGGGAAGGCATAAAAGACAGCACACAGGAAATCTTGGTCTCTTTTTCCGGATTTAGGCTTCCAGTTCGGCAGCGGAAAACTACTGGGCTCATCTGGGTTACTTGCTTGGTATCTTGTGAGTAATTTCTACAATAAATACTTAGTTTTACTTTCAGTAAGTGTGCCTCTTATCGTTACAGCGTCATTTGGAGCCTCATTTGGTGTCAGAAGTGGGATATATTACCTTTTATTAAAAAATAGATTAGTATGCAAAATAAAAGGTTCTTCTAACACATTTTCATTCACATTTGGCCTTGGTTGATTCTCCCAGCCTCTTTTCCACATCTCCTTAAGCCTGTTCCAGTTGTGTTCGTCTATACCTAGTAGTCCCCTTTCCGCTTTCATATTCTATGTGCTCTGTTACTCTCTGTACTTTCCTCCCTTACAGTCTCTTTTCTCTCTCCATAAGGACCCTTTCTAGGGTCTTTGTTTCTTTCAAAATTCACTTACACACATGCACATGTGCACGCATGCACACACACCAGACAGTGGTGGTGGCATATGCCTTTAATTTTAGCACTCAGGTGGCAGAGACAAGTGGATATTTATGAGTTCAAAGTCAGCCTGGTGTTCAAAGTGAGTTCCAGGTCAGTGAGAACTACATAGTGACACTGGTCTCAAAACTAACCAACCAACCAACAAACCAACCAACATGTAAAGCAAAGGCCAAACATTCAGCATTTATTTTTGTGAACCTGGGTTACCTTACTTTATTTTACATTTTCTATTTTCATCCACTTCCCTATTAATTTAATTTTTCTACAAAATTTTTGTATAACATTTTCAGTATTTACTCCTATGTGGATAATCATGTAGGCCAGTGATTCTCAATCTTTCTAATTCTGTGGCCATTTAATACAGTTCTTCAAGTTGTGGTGACACAAAACAATAAAATTATTTTCATGGCTACCTCACAACTGTAATTTTGCTACTGTCATGAATCTTTTAATGTAAATACCTGTGTTTTCTGATGGTCTTCTGGGGGGCTTGACTCACAGGTTGAGAACCACTGATCTAGGCTGATTCTGTTTTCTTGCTGTCTTGAAGAGAGTAGCAGAAAACATGGATGTGCAAATATTTCTGTGGAAGAACATAAAGTTCTTTGGGTATATGTTCAACCATGGAATAGCCGAGTCATATAGAAGTCCTAGTTTTGGTTTATCAAGGATCTCCCACACTGAGATCTACCCTCATCAACACTGAATAGGCGTTTCTCTTTTCCCACATCCTTGCCATTCCTTGTGGTCACCCCTCCCTGCCTTTTTTGATGATGGCTGTTCTGACTAGGGTGAGGTGGAATCTTAAAGTAGTTTAAATTTTGTTTCCCTGACGGCTAAAGATGTTGAACACTTAAAAATAAATGGGTTGGACATTTCTGTTTCCTTATTTGAGAACTGTTCAGTTCATTGACCAATTTACCGGTTGAGAGTTTTGGTAATTATTTATTTATTCACGTACATGTGTGGTGCATGTATGGGTAGATGTTTGTGTGTGTGCACCTGTGCATGCAGGTATACCTGTGCATATGTGCTTGTATGTGTTTAGTTCAGATGTCAGGCATCTTTGTCTCTCACTCTCAACTGTATTTTTTGTTATTGTTGTTTGTTTTGATAGGATCACTCCCTAGGCCTCAATGATTGGCTAGACTGTTGGTCAGGGAGACCCAAGGCTTTGCTTCTTTCCCTCTGTGTCCCCTCTTCTCTGGTGTTGGAGTTATAAATGTGCATCGCTATGCCTTGCTTTCACATGAGTACTGTGGATCCAAACTCAGGTTTTCATGCTTGTGTGACATAGATTTGCAAGCTGAGTGATCTCTCCTACCCCACTTTTGGGGTTTTGGTAGTCATTTATTTTACTTTTTTCCCTTAAGGAATTTCTTTTTACACCGCATTATCTATTTACTCATTTATTTATGTCGGCATGGATTCATGAATACATAGCTCATTCCCGTGGGTTATAATAAAGTGTCTATTTTTTGTTTTGTTTTGGTTTTTGGTTTTTTGGAGGTTTGAGTTTTCTCAGCTTTGGCCATTGGGGGCAGTTTCATTTGGCTCATGTGTGCCTCTGACATACTTCCATCCATGGAAGGGTTTTCTCTGTGTGCATAGTAATATATTTTGAGCATGTTCTTGGTTTCTAGAACGACATGGTTCTCTTAGCTTATATTGTATATTTTCTGGATGGTATTTTGAATTAGCCATTTCTCCAAGGAACTCTGGAATAGATTATTAGAGAGACTGGCCCACAGACTCTAACTGAGTCTGTGGTACTTCTGTTTCTCTGCTCTCTGTGCTGGCAGGCTGAGGAAGTCTATGTATGCTCATGACCTCTTACATGTACAAGTATCTATAAATATCTTATGTGACACTTTCTGTGTCTGTATCAGGTAACAAGAGCTCCCGTTAGAGTCCTCAACTCTAATCCATCATCACATGGGTCATGCCAGCTTCTTCATCTTGCTTATTTATAAACTGCCGCTCAGTTCTGAGAAACTATGGCTCCCTTCATCCAACATCTCTTACTTATTCAATTCTAATATGTACTAAGAATAGTAACTGATAGTCCTACTGGGAAGATCTTTTAAACTAGAGGACACTTTCCTGTACCATCTTTTAATCTTACAGATTTATAATCCTTTATGAAACTATAATGTTCCCCAAAGTGAGAATATTTATACATAATATTTTTTGTTGTTCTCCTTTGTGTGTGTGTGTATATAATGTAATATTTGCTTCATAAAATGAGTTCTAAGGAGTATCTTTTCCACTTCTATTTTCCATTAAATGTATGTAGAATTGATATTATTTACCCCTTATATGTTTAATGGATTGCAACAAGGAAACCGACCATGATTGTTTTATTTTTCTTTTTGGAAGGTCATTAATTATTAATCAAGTTACCGAGATGAACAAAGGCCTAATCAGATGATGTCATCATACATCATATGAGCTCAGTTTGTGTTTTGGAAGGAATTAATACATTCCCATCAGCCATCAATGCTGTGCTCATAGATCACACAAGCAGTGCTGAAGCCCCTCCTCATACATTTCTTATTTCTGAGATCTCTGGCAATACTTCCTCTCTCATTTCTGGTATTAATAATTTGTATATTTTTGCTTCTCCTAGTTAGCTTGTCTATATGGTTGTGAGTTTGACTGATCTTTTCAAAGACACAGGTTTTAGTTTTATTGATCTTCTTTGTTTTTTTTCCTGTTTTCAGTGAATGGTTTTTAGTTGTTTCTTCATTTCATGCCTCATTTAGGATTAGATTGCTCTTCTTTCTCAACTTTCTTAAATTAAAGCTTACATGTTTTGACTTTCCTAAACCTAACATTTAACATACAATCTTCTATGTTTATACTGATATCAAGGCATCAACTGAATTGTGATAAGTTATTTTAACAGTGCGTATGTGCATGGAGTGTGTGTTTATGTTTATACGTGTATTCCTGTGTATGACATGCAGATGTGAGCATGTGAATATGTAGGCTGGAGGTTAACATTGGGCATCTTCTTTTATATATTGAGGCAGGCTCTTTCATTTGAACTCAGGATCACCAATTCCAGTACTCTATCTACCCAGGTTCCCCTGTCTCCATCTCTAAAAGCTGTGATTATGGGTAGGCTACAAAGCCTGCCCATCATTTATAAGGGTGATGGAGATATTAGCCTAGATCTTTACATTGCTGTAGTGATCTCCTTACTCACCAAGCCATCTTCCCAGCCTCAAGTCATTTTTTGTCATCAGTTGGCTCAAAACATTTTCAAAAATGTATTGTAAGATTTCTTTGACTAGATGATACTGAGAAGTTTATTGTTTACTTTCCAAATATTTGGAAAATCTCCACCCATCTTTTCACTATTGGTTTCTCGTCTGATTCCACTGTGGTCTGGGAACATTCTTTGCATGATTTATATTCTTTAAAACCTATCAAGGTGTCAGATGGGCCCTCTTGCTGAGTGTTCCATACATGCTTGTGTAGTGGAGTTTTTTGTAATTGTCAGTTAGACCGAGCTGACTGATGGTGCCAGTCCAGAATGCTGAACATTTATTTAAGTGTTTTCCAGCCATTTGAGTTTCCTCTTTTTAGAAATCTCTGTTTAGATCCAAACCCTGTGTTTTTAAATTGGGTTGCTCTCATGATGTCCAGTTTAAAATTATGTATATATTCTGAATATTAGTTCTCTATCAGATGTATAGTTTAACCCATTCTGTAGGCTGCCACTTTGTCATAATGATGATGTCCTTTGCCGTGTAGAAGCAGTTTCATGAGTTCCCACTTATTGATTGTTTATCTTAGTGCTTGTACTAATGGTGTTCTGTTCAGAAAGTCTTTTCTTGTGCTAATGAGTTCAAGGCTATTGCCCACTTTGCTTTCTATAAGCTTCAGTGTATCTGACCTTACATTGAGGTCTTTGATTCTTTTGGAGTTGTGCAGCCTGTGTCCGAGAATGTGTGAAGGGTGTCGGGATTGATGACACAGAGACTAGTCGGTGGCTTCCAGAAGGCTCCTCAAGAAGGCTCTCCTTTATTCTTACCCTGGCTGGTTATTATATACCCTGACACCAGAGGTGGCAGTGGGTGGGTCAGAAAGAGGCAGTTAGTCTTTGGAAAACGTTGAGATTAGGACGTTTCTGTGGGCCAGCTCTTATCAGGAATTTATTGCTCCAGGCACTGTATTGTTTTTAGTAAACATGTTTTAAGTAAACATTGTCTTACAGCTGCCTGCTCCCAGGCTGATGGGGAAGTGGGTCTCTGGCCAAGGTCTGTTCCCACAGAGTTGAGCTTTGTGCAGGTTGATAAGTATGGATATATTTGGTTTCTTCTACGTGCAGATATCCAGTCTGATCAGCATCATTTGTTGAAGATGCTATCTGTTTTTTTCTGGGTTTCTGGTTTCTTTATCAAAAATCAGGTGTCCATAGGTATGTGGATTTATGTCTGTGTCTTCAATTCTTTTCTATTGATCAATGTGTCTGTTTATGTGCCAACATCATGTGATTTTTAATACTATATCTCTGTAGTACTGTTTGAGGTCAGGCATGGTGATACCTCCAGTAGTTCTTTTGTTATTCAGGATTGTTTTTAGTTATCCTGTTTTTGTTTTTTGTTTCTTATTTTTGTGTGTGTATGTGTGTGTTTACATATGAAGCTTAAATTTGTCCTTTAAAGATCTGTGAAGAATTGTGTTGGAATTTTGATGATGATTGCATTGAATCTATAGATTTCATTTGATAGGATGGCCATTTTTAGTTTATTAATCCTACTGCTCATGAGCATGGAAGACTTTCCATTTTCTGATATGTTCTTCAATTTATTTCTTCAAAGACTTGAAGTTTTTATCATATAGGTGTTTCACTTGCTTCTTTAGAGCTACCCCTTAAATAGCTTATATTATTTGATGCTGTGGTGAAAGGTATTGTTACTCTGATTTCTTTCTCAGCCCATTTGTCATTTGTATGTAGAAGGGCTACTGATTTTTTTTTTATTGAGTTAACTTTGTATCCAACCACTTCACTGAAAGTGTTTATCACTTATAGAAGTTCCCTGGTGGATGTTTTAGAGTCACTTATGTATTCTGTCTTATCACCTTCAAACAAAGATACTTTGACTTCTTCCTTTCTAGTTTGCATCCTCTTGATCTCCTTCAATTGTCTCATGGCTGTAGATAAGACTTTAAGTACTATATTGAATAAGTATGGAGAAAGTGGATGACATTGTCTTATTCCTGATTTAGGTGGACTTGCTTTGAGTTCTCTCCATTTAGGTTAATGTTAGCTATGTGTAAATGGAGTTCCTAATTGGCCTAAATAATAAAAACTCAGGAAAATGCTGAGCGATCAGAGAGAAGAAGGAGCAAGCCAAAGCCACCTTTACCTCATTAGCTTCCCAGTGGAAAAGAGAGTGAGTTCCTATTTCTTTCTGCTTATAGCCTCTCTCCACCCATTCATCTCACTTCCCGTCTCTGCCCAGCCATCTCACTTCCTGTCTGTCTGTACAGACCTCCAGGCCTATATGGTTAGCTAGTGGCAATCTCCATTCTCTGATCTTCAGACAAACTTTATTTGCAATCATGTGGTTTTTGTCTTTCAGTTTGTTTGTATAGTGGATTACATTTACCAATTTTTGTATACTGAACTATCCCTGTATCTCTGGAATGAAGCCTGCTTGATCATGGTGGATGATCATTTTTATGTGTTCTTAGACTTGTTTTGCAAGTATTTTATTGAGAATTTTTGCATTTATGATCAGAAGACAAATTGGTCTGTGATTTTCTTTTTTGGGTCTTCATGTGGTCTGGGTATCAAGGTAATGGTGGTCTCAAAATGAATTGGGCAATATTTCTCCTGTTTCTATTTTTTTGGAGTAATTTTTACAGCAGTGTCATTAACTCTTCTTTGAAAGTTTGGTAGAATTCTGTGCTAATGAAATTTGTCCCAGGCTTTTTTTTTGGTTGGGGGACTTTTAATTATTGTTTCTATTTCACTAGGAGTTACATGTATGTATAAGTTACTTGTTTGTTTTTGATTAACTTTGGTAAGTGGTATGTATCAAGACAATTATCCATTTCCTTTACATTTTCCAATTGGGTGGAGTAAAGTCTTCTTGGTTTGTTTGTTTGTTTGCTTTAAAGTAGTACTTTAAATATTTTCTTAATGATTCTCTGGATTTCATCAGTGTATATTATGTTCTCACTTTCATTTCTAATTATGTTGATTTGGATATTCTTTCTCCTCCTTCTACTTAATTTGAATAAAGGGTTGTCAATCTTATTGACTGTCTTATTGTTGTTATTTATATTTTATTGATTTCAGCCCTGAGTTTGATTATTTCTTGCCATCTACTCCTTTTGGGTGTTGTCTCTTCTTTTGGTTCTAGAGTCTTCAGGTGTGCTGTTAAGTTGCTAATAAGAGATTTCTCCAACTTTTAAGTAGATACTTAGTGCTATGAACTTGCCTCTTAGAACTATCTTTATTATATCCCATGAGTTAGCGTATGCTATGTATTCATTTTCATTCAATTTTAGAAAGTCTTTCATTTCTTAATTTCTATCTTGACCCATTCTTTCATTCGGTAATGAGGTGTTCAGTTTCCATGAGTTTGTAAGCTTTCTATTATTGCTAATATCCAGTTTTAGTCTGTAGTGGTAAGATAGGATGCAGATGTTATTTCAAATGTTCTGTATCTGTTGAGACTTGTTTTGTATATGCGTATGCAGTCAATTTTGGAGAAAGATCCATTAGGTGTTAAGAAGAAAGTATATTCTTTTGTGTTTGAGCAAAATGTTATGTAAATATCTATTAGGTCCATTTGGTTTTTAACATCAGTTGACTCCAGCATTTCTGTTTAGTTTTTGTCTTCATGATCTATCTATTGACAAGAGTAGGGTATTGAAATTTCCCACTGTCAGCGTGTGAGGGTTAATACATGATTTAAGCTGTAGTACTGTTTCTATTGCAAACTTAAATGCCCTTGTGTTTGGAGCATAGAAGTTAAAAATTGAAATGTCTTGGATTTTTCTAGGTTTTGGGGGCTGACACTTAGGAATGGGGATGTCTAGGAGGAACTGAGAGGATCCACAGGAGGTAGGAAAACAGTGTGTTCCACCAAGATCTTCTTAGTCCCCTGAGAATGGGACATAGTATGAAGAGGGGCAACAGCAGGTAGTTTGTTACAGAGCTAAGGATGAGATTGAGGGATTGTATTTTGAGGAGAGGAAGGAGAGGTGAAAATCTGCAGTTAGCCTGCCTGCTTCCCTGGCCAAAGTGGCTTGTGGTTCCCAGGGAATGCCTGATGGAGTTGGGGCCTGGAATAAAGGGATGAGGGGGGAGAAGGAAGTTTGGAGGATAAGATATGTGTAATCCACTGGAGATGGGGTCAGGGAAGGAGGGGATGTCCCAGCATGTGGTCTGCTACAGAGCTGGGGGTGAGACTATTGTACTGGATTTGGAGGAGAGTTGAATATCTGCAGTTAGCCTACCTGCTTCCCTGGATGGAATCACTAGTGGGTTCACAGGTATCCTGGGCAGGTTTATGTCAACTTGATACAAACTAAAGTCATTTGAGAGGAAGGAATCTCTATTGAAAAAAATGTCACCATAAAATTGGACTGTGGCCAACCTTAATTGGTGATTGATGGTGGAGGGCCCAGCCCATTGTGGGTGGTGCTGTCCCTGGGATAGTGGTCCTGAGTTCTATAAGAAAGCAGGCTGAGCAACCATGACAAGCAAACCAGTAAGCAGCACCTCTCCATAGCCTTTGCATTAGTTCCTGTTCTAAGTTCCTGCCCTGTTTGAGTTCCTGCTCTGACCTCCTTTCAGTGCTGAACAGTGACATAGAAGGGCAAGTCAAATAAGCCCTTTCCTCCCCAAGTTGCTTTTGGTCATGGTGTTTCGTCATCACAGCAATAATGTCTTCTTTGGCTTCTTTCATGTGGACAGTGAGTTCAAAAGTGAGGGAGTGAAGAATGTGAAAGTGGGGAGAAGCAATTCAGTGTTAATGTGTGAGACTGTCACTCTGGAAAACGCTGGCTTGATTCCTCCAGGCCATCTGTGACAAGCACATCATGCTTTTAAATCATACATTGCAAAGGTGGGAACTGGAGAGTTTATCCAGTTCAGCTTCTTTTTGGGATAGCTGCCCTGGGGATGTTAACTCCTCCATACATCTGGTCTTGCTGTGTGTTCAGTAGACTATGGAAATGCCAGAGCCATGACTGCAGTGTGGGATACAGACACAAGGGCAGTGCTGCCTGTCTGCACAGGGTGAATAGAACTGCCCTCTACAGCTGTGCCGAGGAGAGAAAACAGGCCTGGTTGATGGAACTAAGCACAAAATGCCATTTGTTATGATGGGATTCTCTCACAAGCCTGGTTGAGGGCGTTCTGGAACATGCCAGTCTATCTTCTTCCTTGAAGAATACACCTGGATTGTGCCAAGAGGTACTATGTATGCCTCTTCATCACACTAAAAGCCTCTCCAAAGAAGCACTAAGTAAAATCATTGTGGTTTCTATGATACACAGCTTCAAAGCAATTCCTTCAGCTATTCAATTACACTCACATGGGTGTTCCTAGACAAAATACTTCAAACCTCCACAGGTAGAATGGCATACAGTAGGAGGCTGAGTCTGTCTCTTAAATTATACCCTTTACTGCAGAGTAAGTGGGGCAAAATGTTAGTTATTTGATGGGATTTAGGAATATGTGGTTTACTTGCAAAATCTCATGACAGTGAGCAAAGAAAATGATTACTGTAGCAATGCATGCAATTGACAACACTATGAACCACTGAGGGTGCTGCTATGATGGTGAGAGCATTGAGTGTAACATCTGCAATCAGACCAGTCATTGGGCTGTTACTCCATTCTTCCAGGTTTGCTGATAATGCCATTTTCCTCCAATGACTAGGGAACTAAGGGATCAGATACTCTGGAGGTGAATATTTAGGTTATTTCGGCCCAGCAAGTCTTGCATTTGAACTATGAGCCAAGGATCAAGAATACTTGCTGGAGAAAAATAGTAGATGGGAGAGAGAAGTGAGGATCAGTCAGTGTGACCAGCTCAAGGAATTGTGGAGGGTGAGAAGTTGCATGATAAATTTTTTACAAGCCGAAGAACCTAGGAAGTCAGAGGAGTTGAAATCCAAAACAGACTCAGAACCAGGGAAACTAAAGGCATGGATTTCCATCTGTGCCAAAGACCTGAGAGCCTGGGATACAAGATTTGACACAGAATGTCAGAGAACCTGGTTTTCAGTGACAACAAGAGATGAGAGATGTTCTAGCTCTTGGAGACAACGACTTTTTCCACCTGTCTTTTCCTCCCTTCCTTCTTTCCTTCCTCCCTTCCTTCTTTCCTTCCTTCCTTCCTTCCTTCCTCTCTTTTTTGTCTTTTGAGGCAGGGTTTCTCTGTGTAACACTTTGGCTGTTCTGGAACTCACTTTGTAGACCAGTCTGGCCTCATACTCACAGAGACCTTCCTGCCTCTGCCTCCCCAGTGCTGGGATTAAAAGCATACACCACCACCTGGCTGTATTTTTTTTCTGTAGCCTCTGTAAGGGTTATCATCATCATCTCGATGGTATCTGCAATCATTCAAAGATAAACATCTTTGCATACCTGTGAGGGAGTTTCTGTATGCTCATTGAGGCAGGAAGAACATTCATCCTAACTGTGGATGACATCATTCCATGGGCTGGGGTCCTGGGTTAAATAAAAAAGAGAAGAGAGGGCCAGGTGGTGGTGGTGAATGCCTTTAATCCCAGCACTCGGGAGGCAGAGGCAGGCAGATCTCTGTGAGTTTGAGACCAACTTGGTCTACAAAAGCTAGTTCCGGGACAGCCTCCAAAGCCAAAGAGAAACCCTGTCTTGAAAAACCAAAACAAACAAACAAACAAGCAAAAACAAAAAGGAGAAGTGAATTAAGCAAGAGCATATCATTCCTCTCTCTCTCTGTTTCCTGATTGTTGATGTACCATGGACAACAACATTATGACATTGCAACCATGCCTTCCCCAACATGACAGATTGCAGGCTAAATCTGTAAACCAAAAAAACCCTTTTTTATTTAAGATGATTTTCTCAGGTATTTTGTCTCAGTAACCAGAAAAGTAACTAATGCAATGATTATGTGAAGATGGATCCTCTTAACCCAGTGATTCAAGCATTAAACCCTCTTAGAAGCATCCTCTCAGACATATCCAGAAACCATGCCTAAGCAGCTCTCTTGGCGTTCTTCAATCCACGCAGGGTAACACCCAAAAGTAACCATTATTGCAATCTGATTGGTGAATAGAGAGGTGTGAAAATATCATGGTCTATGATTTACAACCACTTCTTGTTTTTCTGCTCTAATGATGTTTTTCATACTATGCTGTGACATGCTCTTGGGAACATTTGGCTCTCAAGTAGGTAGACTCCACAGGGCAGTGACTGACTCATGAGGAACAGGAGTCACAGCCAAAGGCTTCCTCCTTTACTATCCTGGCTTGCATTGAGCCTTGCCAATAGTCCTATTGAACCCATCTAGCAGTCACCAACTCAACAATATGTCCTTGTTCCTGGCCTCATTCGTTTTCTGTATTTATCTCTCTATACAACTTACCCCAACAAAATATTTTAAATAAAGCCTTCCAAATAAACCCAGTCTACTTCCAGAGAAATCCTATATTAATCAATATTAAAACAAACTTAGAAAGCCATTTATGTGTTGTTAGGGTTTGACTCTGAAATTCCTATCAAGACTCAAGTTTAGAACACTTGCCTCCTGGCTGGTGATTCTATTGTGGTAAGCTGAGAGACTTTGGGAGGTAAGGTCTGGTTGACAGAAGTAGGTCAGGGGCAGATATTTGAAGGCAACACCCTGGCCTATAGGTCTAGCTCTGTACTTTGCATCCTGGATCAAAGTAATTTGAGCAAGCCATGTCACATTTCCCTCCTGCCATGAGCTCTTGTATGTATTCCCCAACCATAATGGATGGAAACCTTCTGAAGTTGTGATCTCAAGTAAGTCTTTCCTATGCTGAGTTGATTTTGTCAGGCATCGAAGTCACAGTTATGTGACATCATCTATGGCATAAGGGCAATTAGCATTTTTTCCATTTGGAGGAGTATATCCAAGCCCTTTTCTAATCAGAATACAATTAGAGAATTGCTACTCAAAAATTCTGACATTGGGGGGGGTAAACACAAAAGGTTGTCCATATTTTAGTTATTGGGAGTGAGGTTGGGGAAAAAACTCAGGCCAGAGGGAAACCATTAACAGATGGATCCTAAAAAAATTCGCTGTTTTAAAAATAACTTCATAAAGTTTTCATTGCTTCTATGTGTGTCATCTTAGGAACACTACCATTTCACTCTGTACCTGGGGGGAATTCTGTGCTTCCTTTAGCATCTTTTCATGGTGTGAACTTTGTTCAGGACACATTAAAGGTATTTCACTAAAGCTGCAAATGCTGCCTGTCTACTACTGAGGCTAAAATTGTGAATATATATTTTTTATGGTAATGATTTTGTTTTTTGTTTTTTTTTTTATTTTATTTTCCAGTTTAAATTTAGATAAGAAACAAGGTTGCTTCACAAGTCAGTTCCAGGTCCCTCTCCCTTTCCCTTTGTCTGGTCAGCTGTTTCTGGGGGTTAAACCAGCCCAGTCTTAATCCCTTTGATCATCAGTCCTCCCTCTCTGTTACTGGCTTTCTTGAGTTCAGCTCAGTACTTAACCGAGGGAGTCTGCCTCTTCATCGATCAGCCACTAAATGAAGTTTCTGTTTCTCAGACTCTCTGGCCATAGGATTGTAGGATGGCACTCCCCAGACCTATGTCTAAAATCCATATATGAGAGAGTACATTTTTTAAAAAGGGTTAGACCCACAGCCTGTTGATTTCATTGCTATGGACCAAGATGTGCCTGAAACATTATGGAAGGACATAGTAAAAGAAAGTTGTTTAATTTGTGACAGCCAGGAAATAGGGCAGGGGTTGTGGGGAGGCTAGGGATGTGATATATCTTTCAAAGGCATCTTAGTAACTCCTTTCCTCCAAGCAGGCATTTCCTTCTAAAGTTCCTATTATCACCCAACAAACAGTTCCTCCAGTTATGAATCCATTAGTCAGTTATACCATTGATTAGGTCTGCATACTCATTGATGCAGTCATTTCATAAAAGCAAGTCTCCCTGTGAACACTGCATTGAGGACCACATCTTTAACACAAGAGCCGTTCAGGAGGCTTTTCCATCACTTTGTATCATAACAGGACTCAAATGTCAGCAGTGATGTAAGCAGGGACAAAGTTGGGTCACTTCCTAGCACAATGCTATGGCATTCCAATTACAAATGCTGTGCTTCCAAGCCTGGCTGTGTTCAAAGACACAAATCGGATGATTTGGATTAGGATGTCCTACAGAGGAGACCCTTTCCTAACATGTGGATGTGGAAAAGCAGGATAATCACTGGAGAGAATCATCAGGACAACTCCTCAGGTGGGCAAGATGCCGGAACTGTTTAGACCTGCAGATTATTGCTCAACAACCTATCTCTTCACACATAGGCCCTAGCCAACTTCTTTTGGCCTGAAGTATGAGGCATCTTCAAGGCTGGCTCCCAGAGCTTGCGGACTTATGGAATTCCTGTGTGTGCCTGTCTCCACACTTGCTTTCTCTGACCCTTCTTTGTCCTGGGATTGCAAGTTTTGAGGGGTGGAGTCATAGGTTGAAACATTCTTGGCCATCCCATCAAAATAGTGAACCATAACCTTCCAGAAAATTTCTTGATCTGACCTACTATGTATAGTCTCTGCACTAGACATAACAGCGGGGATTAATCTCTCTCCTTGGAATGTGATCATGGAGCCAGCCTGATTTAATAGGCCAGCTAACATTTATGGAAGACTTTAGTATGTGCCAGATGCCATGCTATTATTTTGATGAATAGGATCTCATTTGATCCTTTTACAATCTTATGATACAGATATTTTAAGGCATACTTTACAGAGGTGTGAGGGATATTGTTTTTATCTCCACCTTGTGAGGAAACTAAGGCTCATGGGTAAACCTGCCTGCTCAAAGCAAAGCATCTGTGAAATGGCTGACTGGAGTCCTGAAGCCAGTCTGGGCGAGCTGCACAGTCCACACTCATCATGACTCACTAATGCTTATTCACATTCATTGTTCTAAGTCTTTTTTTCTTGTGCTAGATGTGGACCCTATAGTCTGGTGTACAGAAGGCAAGTGTTTCACTACTGAGCTATGTTACCAGGCATCATGTGATATTGTTCTAAATGACACCTCCTATTCACTTGGCAATTCTGTTTCATAAAACTTCTTTGCTGGCAGGATTCAGTAGATTTCAAAAGTCACACTAAGAGATCAGTTTTGGGGTCACACGAGTGATAATGCTTGTCAGATCCACAGACAG
The DNA here is from genome assembly GCF_017639785.1 of Mesocricetus auratus. NCBI lineage: Eukaryota > Metazoa > Chordata > Mammalia > Rodentia > Cricetidae > Mesocricetus > Mesocricetus auratus. The sequence continues at coordinate 162,298,371 of NW_024429266.1, forward strand.
AATAATAGGCCAAGAGTCACCATGTGGTGCTGGGAAGGACTCAGAGGTAAATAAGAGGTTCCTTTGAAAGTCTCAGACCTTTCTGGCAATGTTGAGTCCTGCCAACATATTCTACCTGGGAAAGAATGTTCCAGGAGGTGTACATGTTTCAACTGCCTGAGCTCATCGGAAAGCCTTGAGGAATTGCATTCATATGCCAGCACAAGCCTTCCTGGGTGGGTAAGCAGATTTCAATAATAAAGAAATATACGAGAAGGACTTTGATTAGCTATAATGAAGGTCATCACTACCGAGGCTACCCAGAAGATAAAGGACTTAATGAGATGATTGTTTGACTGAAATATACAGTAGTAAGGAGGTTTGATGGCTTAAACCTTGAATTCAGGAAACTGGATTTGGTTCCTGACTTTCTTATTTATGTGTAAGTGACTCTGGGCAGTGGACTCAATTTCCTTCTGTTATCTTCATTAGAAGAGTACAAACCATAAAACCTATCTTACATATTACTCATGAGTATTATAGGAAATTCTGCATATACAATGCTTAGTGCAGTGGTTGGAACATAGCACATTCAATAAATGGCATCTGTTCTCATTATTAAAATATCATTTGAAAACAGCTTGCTGTATTAAAATCTATCGGAAGTTGGTGACAGTATGAATTTGGACAGCTTATTTTAGCTCTGTGTCCCAGTTTTTTCACTTACTAAACTGAGTTAAAAGAAATTCCTCATTCCTCATACCCATTAGGAATGCTACCACTAAGACAAATAAACAAGCAAACAACAACAAAAACAAATAGTGACCGGTGTTGGCAAGGATGGGGAGAAACTGAAACCGTGGTTTGCTGTTATTGGACATGTAAAATGATGTCGCCTTTATGGAGAACACTATGTTGGTGCCTCAAAAATTAACACATACTTGGGAAGCTGGCTCAGCAGATAAGAGCACTGGTATAAACATAAGTATCTAAGTTGAAATCCCTTTGTCCACATAAAAAGTTTGGCATAGTTGTATGTGCTTCTTCAGTACAGGCTATCTGAGACAGTTTGTATCACCTGAGCTTGTTGGTAACCAGCCTAACCAAAATGGTGAGCTTTGGTTTAGTGAGAGACCCTGTGTCAACGCAGTGTGTCCACTGACAGATGAACAGCTAAGCAACATATGTAGACACATAGTGGAATATTACTCAGTTTTAAAAAGCAAGGTATTTTGACACATGGCTCAACAAAGGAAAGGAAGGTGAATCTGGGTGCTAATTTTATATTTAACTCTTGATTGACCTGATGCAAGTGAAGCAAATCCACTACCAAAGGACAAATGTTGTATTCTCAGTCTCATATGTAGTATCTAGAGGAGTTGCATTTATAAACGATGGGAGTAGAGTGATGCTTGCCTAGAGCTAAGGAGAGGAGGACCAGAGAGTTGTGTGCTTGGTGTATAGCTTTAGTTTTGCAAGAAGAAATCTCTCAATGGTGGAAGATGGAAATGAGGTCGTGACAACATGAAGGTAATGAAAATCACTGAAGTAGGCAATTAAAATGGCTAAGATGGGGGCTGATGAAATGACTCCGCAAGTAAGAGTGTGGACTGCTTTTGCAGAGGATTTGAGTTCAGTTCCCAGCATCCACACCTGGCAACTTACAACCCACTGTAACTCCAGCTGCAGGGCATCTGAGTACCTCTTCTGGTCTCCACAGGCACCTGTACTCATGAGGACATTTCCAGATGTAGGCACACACACACACACACACACAATTAAAACTAAAATACATCTTGAAAAAAATGGTTAACATGGCAAATTCAATGTCATTTTTGTTTTCTCCTTTCTTAGAGTTGATCTCCAAGGAATGTTTAGGACAATTGCTGGGCAATTAATAAAGAGGTTTGCTGTGACAGTTATGATAGGGGTGATAGTTACCAGTGTCATCATTTATTAACACCTTTGCTTGATCACTAGCCCTGTGTATGCTTATAAACTCATATTTATTCACTGTTTCCTGTGGCAGGATAATAATCAGCCAAGAGCCAAATAGGAGATTAGCACCCAGTCTGAATTACCTCACCATGATGGGATGGATGATATTTTCTTTAGATCTTGCTAAATGTTAATAGACAAAATGTTGTAACTGTGTTCTTACTTGATAACTGTTCTGTCATATACAATTTGACTATGTTAAAGTTAAGACCTTTCTTTTTTGTTTAAACAGAAAAGAGGAGATGTTGGGGAAGTCCTGTTTGACTAATTCACTAATTTGGAACTTGTGGAGCTCAAACAATATTTGTTCAATAAGCAAATAACTGAATTGAAGTCTTCCCTCATTAGTTGTGTGGGGATGTGATTTAAAGTGGCAGTCACCATCTTTGCAGTCACTGTGTTGTGAATTGGCCTGACTTCCCATTACCTGCTTTTCTTTTTCTTTTATGTTTTAATTAATTTTTATTTAAATTAAAAACAATCTTAGTTTACATACCAATCCCAGTTCCCTCTCCTTCCAGACCTCTCATTTCCCCCAACAATGCCCATGCCACCCCCTCATCCACTCCTTAGGGAGGGTGAGGACTCCCATGGGAGATCATCAAAGTCTGTCACATCATTTGGGGCAAGACTTAGGCTCTCCCCAGTGAGTCTAGACTGAGAGAGTATCCCTCCATAGGAAATGGGCTCCCAAAGCCCATTCATGCACTAGGGATAAATACTGTTTCCACTGCGAGAGGTCCCACAGACTGCCCAGGTCCTTCAACTGACACCCACATTCAGAGGGCCTGGTTTGGTCTTATGCTGGTTCCCCAGCTGTCAGTCTAGGGTCTGTGAGCTCCCACTTGTTCAGGTCAATTGTTTCTGTGGGTTTCCCCAGGATGGTCTTAAACCATCACTTCTCCTCTGTACAACTAGATTCTATCATTAAGTCATATTTGAGCATCTACATGATTAGGTGAGGAGCATGAGGTCCACCGGTGTAGAAAAAGACATGGCTTCTCATTTGGAATGGTACTTTTGATTATGAAAAACAAATATTCAAGTGACCTGACACACAATGGCTATGAAGGCCTTTGAGGTGTGTTGTTTGTTTGTGTGTTTCTTTTGAACAGTACATTGCATAGAGAGATGTTATTCACAGGAAGCTATCCCTGCACCCCAGATGATGATCAAGGTAAGAGTGTGTGTGAAAAGGTAAATCATTATGTCTAAGAAGGGTCAGCACACCACTGTCATTTAGTTGGCTTTGTTTTCCTTATCCAGACTCCCGATACAGGCATGGTATTTGGTGTAATAGAGGTGGAGATGGTAGATCAGAGAATACCATCCCCCTACTCAGTCAATACAAACGGCAATACTACAGACTTGCTTATGACAAATCGCTGAGACAGAGAAACTTATGTAGAAGAAAAGTTTATTCTGGTTCACAGTGAGGGAAGTTTCAGTCCGTAACTAGTTAGTCTCTGCTCTTGCTTCTTTGCTGTCATGATAGTAGTATGTGACAGAGGAAGCTACTTATGAATTGCTGTCAGGAAATGAAAAAGAGAGAGTAGGAAGTCGGGCTTTCAAATCTTCTTCCAGAATTCCCCTATACGACAAAAGAGTTCCAACCAGACTTTACTCCCTGTTGGTTCTATCACCACCAAACAGCACCATGTATTGTGGGCCCCATCCACAGGCCTTTGGGAGGTACTTCCCCAAATCACATATACCTATAAAACCAGAGGTGGCTGATTCAATGTTTAAAATAAACTTTTAAGGTTAGAATAAGTTTAGTTGCAAAGATGATAGACTTGAAGAACTCTGATTCAATTTTCACTGAGGTTAATTAACATCTTACAGCTACCATGTCATATTGATCAAATCTAATATTAAATAACCAAAACTATCATTAAACCTTAGATTCCATGTGCGTTTTCTCACTGTTACTACAAAGGACTCTTCATTCTAGAAATAAATATTGCATTTAGTGTTATTTATTTTCAGGATGAAGAATTATAAACTAGAAAGAAATTTTTTACAGCAGAAGAGGAGGAAGAAGAAGGAGAAATAGATAGAGAGCAGCACATGAGATATTACCTTTTGGAAGGGCTTTGTTTTAGTATAAACATGTATTTTTAAAAATCTACTAGAATCTGTGAGTTAAGACTGAATAGATGCTTATGACTGCCTATTTATTTCAAAACAGCCCAAAAAATTTCACACAGAGACACAGGAGAATTATTTTGAAGGAAAACATTAATTTTTAGATATTAAAGAACACAGAAAGTATAAATAGAATATTCCAGCATTTAGAGCCCCAAGCATGCTTACTCAAGCACACATTCAAACACCAGGAATACAGTACTGTTTTTTGGTAATAAGTATGCCGTTGAAAAACAAAATTCTCCAAACTGCTGCAGGAAACTTTGCTCCTGCAAACTCTCAAACATTGAAGAGCACTAGGCTGCTTGTAAAAACATTTCACACCTACCAGTCCAAGATTTTCACTTCTAAAATTAGCCAGTAATTTATTTTTTGCAAGAAAATTGCAGCTCTCTAAAAGGGAATTGTTGATTAGCCCCAGATTTCTTATCCTGTCTCTACTGGACTGTCTTCTTTGTGGGCACATCATCTTTTCCCCCTTCACTCTCTCCCTCCTTCCGTCTGTCCCCTCCTCTCTCCCTCCATTCTCCTATCCCTTCCTTATTTCCTTAGTTTCTTCCTCCTTCTCACCTTTATTCCCTTTTTCCTTCCTTCCCTAATCCCTTCCTTGCTTCCTATGATGCTGGGGTTCACATTCAGGCTGTCACACAGGCTAGACAGGTTCTCTATCAGTGATCTATATTTTAAGCCTGACCTCACATGCTTTATTTCTCTGCTATAGTTTGGATCTTGGATCTTGCATGTACCCCCAAAGGCCACTGTAGTAATTTCCAACCCCTGATATTAATGGGAGGTGGTGGAACAATTAGAAGAACAGAGTGTAGTGAATGGAATTTATGTCATGAGGGCATGCTATTGAAGGATTCTCTCTCTCTTTGTCTCTCTCCCTCTCTGCTTCCCTCCAACACTTTCTCTGCTTTCTTGAGGTAAGCAGTTGAAATACCACATGCTCCCCACTGTACTGTACTGCCTTTGCACACACCAAACAACAATGTGACAATGGGACTTAGAAAGCATAGATAGGATCCATGAGTCAAAACAATGCTTTCCTGTAAGTTAGTGTCTCCGGTATTTTGTCATCATGATAAAAAATGGCTAACAGGATCTATAAGCTGATCTTGCATGGAAATGCAGCTGCCCCTTTCTCAGACTGTAATAGGCAGTGGCAACAATGGTCTCCCTTCTTCACCTGATCTGATCAGCGATGGCCTTAACAGGGTTGTTTCAGAGGTGCGTTCGTGAAGGTATTGAACATTAAGTTTTCACGTTAGCTGCAGAGTAGCCATGATCTACTTCTTTTTTCAATAATAAAGAGTGTCAGGGTTTGGAATTTAGGTGGTTTTAAATCTGAGCTTTCTTACCTCTTTGTGTGGTTATGAACCAAATGATGTAATGTTTCTGAAGTTCAGGTTGCCACTGGATAAAGTGCAAAGAGTCATAACTTTTTGTTGTTGTTGTTGAGACAATAGGAGTTAGTAATATTTAAACATAGAACAGTGTTTGGAGTCCAGTGAAGGCTTTGTAATTTCAATCACCATTACTATAGCTATTAGCTTGTTACCCTAAGGAAAGTGCTTGGGGGAGTAGTGGGTTTCAAGAAGGTAGACAAGATACTCAACAGATGTTTCTCATGGTAGTTTAAATCTGAAGGCTCTAGAGCGAAGTTGCACAATGTAAGCCTACAAAAGCATATTTCATGAAAAGACCAATTTTCTATAAGCCACCTGTATTCATTATTGCCACAACAAATTATAGTAATCTTCACTGTTAATGGGGGATATGTTTTAAGACCCTGTGCACACCTAAAATTCTGGAGAGCCCAGGCCCTATCATATTTATTTTCCTACTCATATCCAGCAATGAGGAGATTTAACTTATAAATTAAGACCCACAGTGATTAATAACAATACATAGTAATAAAATAGAAAAATTAGAGCAGTATGCTGCAATAAAATTATTTGCAACTTAATTGGTAGACTTTTAATTATTATTTTTAATTATGCTTACATGTAGAGATCTGTGTATATGAAAGTATATGTGTATGCTAGTGGCCATGGAGGCCAGAGGCATCAGATGTCCCAGATCTGGAATTAGAGGCAGTTGTGAGCTGCCTAATGTGATTCTGGGAACTCAGTTTGGGGCCTCTGCAAAAGTAGTACATGCTTTTAACCACTGAGTCCTCTCTCCAATCCTGATTTGGTAAATTTTTAAAGGACATTTTTATTTATTTTGTGTGACAGTGGCAGTGGGGGCTACACATTCCTTGATGTTTCTGTGCAAGCCAGTGGGTAACTTAAGGGAGTTGACTCTGCCCTTCTACTATGTGGGTCTCAGGAATTGAACTAGGTTGTCAGACTTTTGTGGCAAGCCCCTTTACTGCTGAGGCAGCTTTCCATTCTCTATTTTTATTCATTTATTCCTCTGTGTTTTGGAGAGAAATAGTAGTAGTAGTAGTAGTAGTAGTAGTAGTAGTAGTAGTAGTAGTAGTAGGTCACATCATCCAAGTAAGTGATGAATATGGCCTGCCAGCCTGGGTACCAATATGGAATGGATGTGACAGTTGATGGATAAAGAAGCTATGTCATAGTATTGCATACATTCAAATAGCCCAAAATATGACAGCTTGATGCTACCTCAATTCACTGCTCACCTAGGCATTGTGTTACCTTAAATCACTTATAGGAAGAATGGAAACAATGCACTAAAACACACTGAGATGCAGAACATAGTCACACATGTTTTGTTACATATATAATTATGTTTTGTTTTAGTATCATTTATTGTTAATCAGTTTTTGTAATAAAAGAGTTAATCTTTATTCTCAGTGATGCGCGCACGTGCGCATGTGTGTGTGTATGTGTGTGTGTGTGTGTAAATAACTAGTATCTGCTATGGTCCTCAGCTTTAGGTATGTACAGGGACATGTCTTCTGGGACATATCTCTGTGGTATATTAGAACTACTATAATTGTATAAGACTAGAGGGGGGAGAGAGAAACATGGAAAAGGGAGCCTGCCCAGCTTCTTAAGAGATAATGTCAACATGAGTGATGCATTCTCTCTCATCTGACATTCCTAGCTCTAATTTTTAAGAGTATAAGTACAGGAGGAACTTGAAGCTGAGAGGCTTTTTGGACTTTCCTAAGATCACAGAAATGGCAGGAGACAGATCTCCTTCAAGATCATGAGGAGTTTGTCCAAAAGGCCTCTGCCCTTTGTCAATATTGTCTCTGCTTCCTCCCCTTCCACACCAGCTTGTCTCATTCTTTCTCTCTCTGTTACGTTCTGGACTGGCTGCTTATGCCAAATACCTCTACTTTTCCTACCACATAAACTTCCTATTGCTGAATTGAAGCTCATCCTAGGCTCAGTGGATTCAAAACACAAGATTTTATCATTTAGCAGCTGCTGTGGTTCTGGTCTTGGGGTGCCTTTTCTGGGTCATGGTTACCCAGGGTCTCTCAGGACAGCAGGAACAGCTGTCATCAGAAGAATGATTATGCCTGAGGAAATTTTTATTTTGAGATATGATCTCACATAGCCCAGGCTGGCCTCAAACTAGCTATATAGACACGGATGACCTTGAGTAATCACAACACTATGCCTGACTTCCATCCCATTGGCATGGCTGGCTCGTGTGGCTGCCTCCAGGATAGCTGTATTACTCAGTGGTTATCCTGTGCATAACATGCGTATCTATACCACACACACACACATGTATATCTATACTACACACACACACACACACACACACACACACACACACACACACAGAGCAACTTTCTACTTTGGTCTTACAAAAAATACACTTGTTTGATACATACACTCTTATTCTGTTTTATTCTAGAAAACAACTTAACCAAGACCTTAGTCTCACTGTTAGAACTTCTCAGGACTCTACCCAGATCCATCTTTATGACACCCTAAGCTGTGTGGACCAGAGCTTTTTCCATGTGTGCATGATCAGCTGAGAGATGGAAAGTGAGAAAGGGTCAGGGTGATGGGGAACGTCCTTCTGTATATATGTTTCTCTCATTGGTTGATGAATAAAACACTGTTGGCCAGTAAGGCAGGAAGATAGATGGGACTAGGAAATGAGGAGAATTCTGGGAAATGTAGGCAGATGGAGTGCCATGAGGGGCCAGGGAAGATAAGGCCATGTAGAAATACTTAGATTAATAGAAATGCGTTAATAATTAAGACAGAACTAGCCAATAAGAAGCCCTAGTCATTGGCCAAAAACTTTATAACTAATATAGTGTCTGTGTGTTTATTTGGGACTCAAGGGTGACGGACTGGTGGGAAGGACCCTCAACAACAGCAGGGTTTTCATCTCTTCAGAGCCAGGGTAAGCTTAGGCTGAAACAGAGTATCTGTTCATGTCGAAGAGGTAAGGAGTAGATGAATGATGGAGACTGTACAAGAAGAATGTGTTGGAACCCAGTGTGCTTGCTAGTTATTTTTTATAATGTGACAGAAGTTAGATTTATTTGGGAAGAGGGAATCACAATTAAGATTGGGCTGTAGGTAAGCCTGTATGACATTTTCTTGACTAATAATTTCTATGTGAGGTCCCACTCCATTGTGGGTAGTACCAACCCTTGGTAGGTGGTTTTGGGTTGCATAAGAAAGTAGGCTGAGCAAGTCATGGGGAACAAGCCAAGTAAGCAGCATTCCTTCATGGCCTTTTCTTCAGTTCCTACCTCCAGGTTCCAGACTTGAGTTCCTGCCATGACATCTTTCAATGATATGGAACTATAAACTGCAAAAAAAAAACCCTTTCATTTACACAGTGCCTATGGTCATGATGGTTTTATCACAGCAACAGAAACCCTATCTAAGATACACTGCAAGAATGTGAATGGAGCTGGCTTGTGGTGGCACACACCTTTAATCCCAGAACTTGGGAGGCAGAGGCAGGTGGATCTCTATGAGTTCAAGGTCAGCCTGCTGTACAGAGTGAGTTCCAGGACAAACAGGGCTATTACATGAAAAAAACCTGTCTCGAAAAACCAAAAAAAGAAAGAATGTGAATGGAAACAAGACGACTTTCATCTTTATTTCCTAGGTATGCATTGTGTGTTGTTCTTAATACTAAAGAAATAGTTAGAGGGGCTCAAACTAATTAGGGGTTTCCTAATTTTCTTATTTTGAAGAATGGTAGTGATTGTGGTTTAGGGCTGTCTGGAGGCTCCAGACAATTACTGTAGAAGAAGCATCCATGTCCATGTATTGTACCTCACCACCCCAAAGCAAAACTTCCACTTTTAGGTCACGAGTGAAGCACTGGAGTTACAGCTTGTACCTTGATGAATAGTAAGAAGACCAAGAGAAGAGGCAGGAGATCTCCCATAAGCTACTGTCCCCAATTTCTGCGTGTGTCTTATCACCATTCCTTCCTGTAAAGAAGGAAGGAATGGTAGATTCAGGTGATCAGCTGAATACACATTCATGGTTCAGACACAGGGAACACAGGATGCACAAATAGAAGCTCTGCCAAAGCTATGCCAGGGGAAATAAGAAAAGTAATTCTCCATTTCAGACCATGTACAGTACATTGGTACTGTGCTAGAGATGATGTCATTAAACAGCCCCAGGAGCATCCGAAATAAGAAGTGATTATAGATAAAGCAACTGGGACTCTGGGATGTTCTGTAACTCAGTGGAGATAATGTAATTAGTAACCAAGTCAGTGTTTCCAGGAACTGCTGACTTATCTTGAGAAGTTACAGGAGACAAGATCACTTTGTGCTATAACCTGCTTGAGTTTCCATTGTACTACTCTCCTGTGGTAGAATTCCTGCAGATGAACATGGAGTCTGGTGTTTCCTAACTCCTGTGGCATTACTAAGCCCTAAAGATACAATAAGTACCTAAAAGTTTTTGAGAAGGAGTTAGGTGATAAATTATCTAACATGATTAGCATAACTTCCTTTGAGAGCCTGTGATGTGTGAGATGTTTTTGTCGAAGCTCTGTTTTGATCGTCAGTCACTATCACCTCACAGTTCTGTTCCTTTCCCTTGGACACCCATTTTGCTATCTCAGATCAAGAACTTATACGTATCCTCTCAAACCTGACATTTTTTTCATACAAACTAAATGATTGTGAATTTTGTACTGTGAAAAGAAAAGCACAGCTCTTCCTAACCCACTTATTTCTTACCAATACAATTAAGCTCAGTAATGAATGACGAAGGTTTCAACTAAAGTATCTTACTCATAGAGTGGCTGATGAGAAATCTGGAAGTCCAGCCAGGCTAAGCATAATACCATGTGCTTTAAGGAATATGGGGACAAAAGGGGAAATTTCCTTAAACCTGTGAACAAAACAAATCACACCTAGGAAACTTAACTCTGGATCAAATGCTCAAAGTCTGGATCACGCACTTGACGTCACTGTCATCCTGACCACATTCCTAGTGCTGAGTTAAGGAGATATGTTCCTGCTAACTCATCTAGCTCTTTCTCATTCTTTTCCTGAAAGGAGATCCAAATCTTGTTCTGTTAACATGCCTCTGAGCTTCTAAATGGCAGAGTGTAGAACATTCCACCTTCCCTAGCCAATGGTCATTGTATAGCTGTTACACTAGGATTACAGTGGTCACTCAAATACTCCTGTAACTTATGCAAGCAAATGCATTAGTTAGCTCTTTGTTTCTGTGATAAGATGCCTGAGTCATGCTACTTAAGAAGAATAAACGGTGTGTGTATGTCTCATTGTTTGTAGGATCAAGACCCCGGTAGCAGCTCAGTTCTGGTGACAGCATTCAGAGCTGATTCACACCAAGTTCTCAGGGCCATGGAGGAAGAGCAGAAGCATCTTAAGGATTGAACAATCACTCTTAATACAGGAAGTTAGAGAAAGCTGGGTGGGACCAGGATAAGGTTTTAATAGTAATCCTGCCTGCCACCATAACTACTAAGGATTTGTATGAGAACACCTTAACCCCTACCTGGGAGTGATATCCCTGATTTAACTTCAGCAGCTTCTCCTGCTTCCCTCCTCCCAACACTGACTGTTACCCTGGGGACCAAATCTGCTGTAATAATCTGTGCAAAGGGGAACATTCAACATTCAAACCATAGTAGTGAGTGAACAGATAGCAGATTCTCTAGTTATGTCTGAGATCTGAGGATCTAACTAGGACCATAACTGTGACTTCCACCTCATTATTTTTCTTGCTCTTTCATACCTGGTCTCTTTATCTATTGGCTTCACTAAATAATCACCAATTCCTGTGACCTTCTTGCCATCCCTTTTCCTACTGGCTTTATAGCACCAGTTAAGGTTGGCTTGACCTTGTGGCCATTTTCCTCCTAGTTCTAGCTACGCTAGCAGTTGCCTCTCTCCTTATTTGACTTCATTTCTACTATCCCATCAATGTATCTTGTCTACTGAACATGTCTATGTAATTCCTTTCCTGTAAAGAATTAATTTACTTATTTTATCTCCATTTTTCTCTCTGTAGGTTACTCCTAACTTGATCCCCCGCCCCATCTTTGCTGTTTTCACCTCATAGTTCAATTACACACAGCATCTGGAAGTCTTGTGAATAAGTATTAGGTTGGAAGCTGTAGGGTGAAATTTGGTGCTCCGCCATTAGCCATGTGGCATATTAGAGGCGCATACAGATGAGGTAATAAAAGGGCGGTTTACCGCACCGCTAATTACACCCACTTTACACATGACCATGACTAAAGACATATACGGACACAGGCGGTGAACTACGTCACTAGCCAGGCCTACTTTTGGGCATGGCTAGGGGCATATATGGAGGAAGGTATAAAAGGCTGTTAGCAGAATGTCTCGCTCTCTTTCTAGCTTCCAGTTTGGCGGCAGAAAAATACTCGGCTCATCTGGGTTGCTTGTTTTTCTCTTGTGAGTAAATTATACAATAAATACTTACTTATACTTTCAGTAAGTGTGCTGTTTATTGTTGCAGCAACAGGAAGCCACTAACACACATGAACTTACACTCAGCCACAGGTGTGCTCATATACCTCCATTAATGCCCATATTAACAAGTTGTATGAGAACACCTTAACGCTACCCAAGGGTGGTGCCCTCCGCTTTCCAACACTGATTGGTCATTCCGGGGCCAAATCTGTAACACATGGTCTGGGGGAATATTCAACATTCAAGCTATAGTAGTGAGGCTGGTCCACAAATTCTTCTATCCACACCCTCATGAGCAACTCTACCTTCATGGCTTTCTAACTTTTGAGCCTCCATCAAAATATCCTACAAAAACAACCATCAAGGGGGCTTTGATATATCCATTCAATTTCTTAAAGTCAACTTCTCTCAAGATACCAATGGGGTCTCTTTTTGTGGAGTCCTCTCAAGAAAATCTCTTGTAATATATCTATTTTTCACTTTAAAAGAGTTTTAGTCATGTAGAAGAGTGAAATAACATACAGGATTCCTATAACACATGATTCAGCTTTCCTTAACACTAACACATACCACCCCATCACACAATTACAAAAGTGAAGGTCAATGTCAGCCTGACTCCACTGAGTACAGATTCATTTATATTTCAGTAATCTTGTTAATGTCCCTTTTCAGTCACAGAACTATGCAGCATTTGATTGCCATATAACTCCTTAGTCTCCTCCAGTTTGTGACAGAGATGAAGAATGACTTGGCAACTCTATCTTTCCCTTTATAATTAATACGTGTTTTGGGAGAACAACATTGAGACTATGTACATATAAGACTTTCCCCCAACTTATCACTCATTAATTTTAGCATTTATCAGCCATTTCTTTCACCACAATTGTTATAGTTGTGGATGGCATTTTCGTGGTAGCCTTGTACTTTCTTTCCCCCTCTAATGCTTAGTGAATGTTCCCATAATATATGGACTTAAAAGTGTGAGAGGTGTTGTGATTAGTTTCCTGAACACTTACTATGTGCTAGGATTGCACTAAGCATCTGAGTGGTCACTGGGTCATTTCATGGCCAAGGTAGACTCTTTGAAGTAAATTCAATTACTCCCATTTTATAAATTAGCAAAGAGAGATCTGGAGGGGCCAAACAACCTGTTGCCTATAACCAGTGGAATGCAGACAAAATCCTACCCAAGCATGGATCATTCTGAAACCTGGTGTCTTGATGCCTACAAAGTACTGAGTCACACTTTGTCAAACACCTGTTAACATCAGAAATCAGAGAGCTGCATGCATGCAGATGTGTTCCTATAGCTTTGTACATGCACATCTGTGTTTGCAGCATCTCTCAGGTCTAACTAGTTTCTTCAAGCTCTAATATTCTATCATGCTAGACTCCTCAAAATACTTCAGCAATTCCCCTTAAATATAGGATAAGTTCTGAAATTCTTTTTTTTATGAGACAAGGTTTCTCTGTATTGTTTTGGAGGCTGTCGGTCCAGCCTGGCCTCGAACTCACAGAGATCCGCTTGCCTCTGCCTCCTGAGTGCTGGGATTAAAGGCGTGTGCTACCACCGCCTGGCCAGTTCTGAAATTCTTAACTTGGGCCAAAAGCATACAACACCTGACCCCACAATGACCTTTCATCTCTCTCCTTTACCAGTTGCTCACTCCAATCAAGTTTCTCCTTACAATGACCTATATGCTCATTGTGCTTTCTCTCTCTTCCCTGGCTTTCTGGTTCATTTAATTTGGAATCTTCTTTCTCATCACTTCCTCAAGCTCCTGTTCTTGTGAAGTGGGAATTTCATTAGTTCTGTCTTTAGTTCACCTTCAGAATCTGGCTCAATCCCACTTCCATCGCTAAAATCCACATTAAGGCTGCCATCTTTTCATTCGTGGAGTACTCCCCCTGGTTTTACATGCTCGCATTCTTCTTGCCCATCATCTGAACAGTGGTTGGGATGCTATTCCTCTGAAGATACAACTTTCTGTGGGATGCTGAAATGGCTCCTTTTTTCATCCTGGTCTACACCAACAAGCATACAAAGGCTAGAAAGGTCTGACTGCTTCTTCACCACCACCCCTGACTGCATCTCTCTCTAATCTATTTATTCCTTGTTCTACTCCAACTACACTGACCTCACTGTTGCTGATAGAATGTTGTAGGCACAGTGTGCCACAGGACTTTTTCCTGGCTGGCCTCTTCCTAGACTTCAAACATGCACATATCTCTTTCCCTCTCATTCTCCTTCAGTGTTTACTCAAAGGCCAGCATCTCAGTGAGCCTCCTAGGAATGCTGTACCATTTCTAGTCTCTGCTGTTCTACACTATCTTCTGTTTCCAAAGTATCTCCTATATTTTAACAAGTCCTACACTTATTTTTTATATTTGTAGTTTATTACCTATCTGAAATATCAGTGCTTTGAATACAGATTGAATATACACTCTCAAATATTCAAGGGTTGGGGGCTTAATTCTTGATGATGTATGAAGCAGGACCTAACTTGAGGTCATTGAACCCTTTCCTTCTCTGTACCATCTTGTCCTGTCATGCAATGTTTCTCAGTCTCACACACACACTATAGGGACATCTGCTAAGGGCCACTCCCTAGAGCTGAGCTGATGGGTTATCAAGCCCTTGAACTTTCAGAACTGTGAGCTAAATAATTTTTATTACCCGGCTTTTGGCATTTTGTTATAGCAATAGAAAGAATAGCACAGCAGTGGGAGAATAGGGGTTCCTGTCTGTTTTGGTCACCAGTGAATCTGGTACACAGAAGGTCCTCTGGAAGCTAATGGAAAATCATTTGAATTTCTTGTTCAAAATGATCTGTAGTTCCTGGTTCACCCTGTGAAATAGACAATGCCTGAAACCTTCCTTCATCATGCTTATTAATGTTTTCCTTATCACTGGGACCAAGTACCCACAAGAAGCAACTTAAGGGAGGGTCAGTTTATTTGGGCCATGTTGTATCTACTGTCAAAAAGCAGAGAAGGTGGATGTCAAACCTCAGGGTCCAGCACGGGTCACCCACTTCTTCCAAAGAAGCTACACCTCTTAAAGGTGCATTAGACTTCTCCAGCAGCAGCACCTCCTGAGGTCCAAGTTCTTAAACACATGAATCAATGAAAGCTGACATGTTGAATTCCAGACAGGAATTAAAGTCTTCACAGAAGCAAGCAAATTGCAGCCATGGAGAACAGTGGGTTTGTGGAAACACTACCTAAAGTACCAAGACAGCACACCTGGAGTTCAGCCCTAGATTTCCCAGCAACTCCAGCCAAAATGCTGTCATTTCTCAGTTTTGTTTGGATTTTTATGAAAGCAAATTTTAAAATGTCAATAGTTAGTGTCTTACACTAATTATCTTTTCTCAGCCTTTTTCCACATGGGGTTAAAGAGGTTTTATCACATGGTATACATAACTCTACAACTCTAAGATCCAAATAGCTGAAGGATAGTTGAAGAAAACGAGATAGAAAAAAAGCTAGTCCCATCTGCCAGGAAGTCCTGTTTGATTTTAGTAGCAGACCACACAATGAGCTCTGATCTTCAAGAGCCAAGGTCAAAAGTACAATGAAGTTGGTTGCAAGGGTTACAATGTGTGTAAGATAAAAGACTTCAGATGGTGAAATTCCAGAGGAGATGGACTGTCTTATTGTTTGCTCATTTCTGCAACTTTATCTATTTACAGGAAAGAGTAAATACATGAATTAAAAAATAGTATGTGTTGATAACCAATTACTCCTGTTGTGGCCACAGAAAGTTGTCTATACTTTTGTTCTCTTTTAAAATTTAAAATTTGATTTTAATGTTATTTTTTAAAATGTATATCAGTGTTTTGCCCTCATGTATGTGTGTTTATGTACCACAAATGCACCTGGTACCCTCAGAGGCCAGAAGAGACTGTAGGATCCCCTGGACTTGAAATTACACATAGATGTGAGCCCCAAGGGAATGCTGGGAATTGAATGTGGATGCTCTAGAAGAGCATCAAATGCTAAGCCATCTCTCCAGCTTCTTAATCTTCTTAACACTTGGGTATTTATATACATTTATTTATATGTACATGCATATATACACACTTAAATATATATGCACATTTGTATAGATACATATATAGATATATGTTATTTGTATATGAATACACTTCTAAATATGTATATGTTTGCATATATCTTTGCATACAGCATATCTATGTATCTTTTTATCTACTTATATTTGGAACAAACACACACATATATCACCATGCTCTGCTGACATTATAAATGTACAAATACTTGTTAAAGCTATTTTGGCTTTCTAGTAAAAAACAAAACACCAAACAACACTCAAATTTTCAATCAGTTTTGTTCTGTGCAAACAAAATGCGATTTATAAAGCAACCTATGTTTTCTATGATGAAGTCTTTTACACAGTGGATGTTTATAAACATATAGAGGCTGAAAGATTAACTTTATTTGTGTGTCTGTCTTGCAAATAACTCAATTGTGGCTGAAGACTGGTTGTATCCTGAATGGTAACTTCTTACTGGTCCGAGTTTGTATCTTTTTTGGTCCTTTAATCCCATCAGCTCCTGGTCTCTTGATCAAGACTTCCTCACACTTAGGAAGCTATCTTCTCTATCTCGATCATCCTCATCCTAGAGTTCATTGTTAGACTTTGATAGTTATACTCTACCCACAATTTCTCCACCCATTCATATAATTCCCTTTATTTTTTAGGACTTTTGACCATCGATTCTGCCACTTAGTTCTCCTCTGATAAACTTGCCATATCCTATTTTCACTGAACCCCGGGTCTCCAAAGTTGATCAATAACATTCCTCCTTTGAACAGACCCTAGATTCCTCTCTCCTCACTTGGCATCCTCACCTCTTGTAATATATGCAATCCAAACTTTTTATGCTCTATACTTCATTACTAGCAAGGAATTGTGTTTATACAACATATTCATGGGGCATGTAACAATGCTTGATTGGTTCCACCTTGATATTTAAAGCCACCAAGACCACATGAGATTCAGTGTAGCTTGGTGAAGCTTATATTTCCTTAAGTTTCTTTCTTACCTGTGCAAGCAACTCTCTCAAACTTATGGAAGTTGTTTACTTTCTCTCCCCTCCCTTTTCCCTTTCCATCTTCCCTTCTTGTTCTGAGGATTGGACCCAGGGCTCTGTGTATATTTTGAAAACATTCAACAACATCCCAACCCTGTTACAAACTTATGACAGTTTAATTCTGTGGCTGAAGAGGATGCTCCCATTTTCTTACTCATTCCTCATATGTGGGAGCTCTTTTTATCTTCTTAGTCTTCTAGTCTCATCATTTCTTTAATGAATTCATTCCTTTCTCATTTACTCAATAAATCACTTTACTACCAGCATTGACCCTGTTTCCTCCCATACAAATCCTCTCCTTTGCCCATCTATCCTCTCCTTCATCCACCCATCCTTTTCTTTGTCTGTCAGTCCTCTCCTTCCAAGCTCTCTGTAACAGCTTCTAAACAGTAAATACAGCTTTTCCTCTTTGAAAACTGTCTTGAGGTCTTGTTTTCCACTCTATCACTGCCCTGCCTCTCTCTGCCCATTTGTACAAAAATGCTCATTGGAATAGCTAACCTATCTTCTCTCCTTTCTAAGGACTGTTCTGTCCTAAGTTTTGCCAATCATGACTAAGTGTCACTCTCCCATTCTCTAGACTTAATTTACATAGACTATTCCAAGTCATCAGCATATTTGTTTTGTGCAAACTCTGTGCTCAGTCCTTGTCTTACTCTGACACTGAGCAGCATCAAGCAAATACCTGGCATTTGTTTGCCTGTACTCAGCTCTTGGTGGCTGCCACTGCTTCCTTCTCTTCCTCCTCCTCCTCTTCTTCTTCTTCCTCCTCCTCCTCCTCCTCCTCCTCTTCCTCTTCCTCTTCCTCTTCCTCTTCTTTTTCTTCTTCTTCTTCTTCTTCTTCTTCTTCTTCTTCTTCTTCTTCTTCTTCTTCTTCTTCTTCTTCTTCTTCTTCTTCTTCTTCTTCTTCTTCTTCTCCTCCTCATAATAAAGCCCTCTGCATACCTTGAATCTTACCAGTACTGTGATACAAGTATTGTCTCTTTGCCAATGATTTCCAAAGTTATATTCCACCATGGACCTCTTTCCTGAACTCCAGTCTCAAACAGCTATCCAGCCACCTTACCTGAAGAGTTATATTTTGTTCTATCTCATGACCTAAACAAAACAATCATGTTCGGTTCTTACCAACCACAGTGAATTTCATATCTATTTATTTAAAAGATATAGCATTGAGATATTCTTGATTCTTCATTGAAAACACTGCATTCATCTGTAAGAGCAGTTTGAGCTAACTTGAAAGTATAACATGGATCTTGTCACTTAGTGTTTTATCACATGTACCATAGCCTAAAACAGTGATTTTTAGCCCTGATTTGCAACCACTTGGATGTTGAATTATCCTTTCAGAGGGGTCACCTAAGACCACTGGAAAACATACACTATAATTCATAACAGTAGCAAAATTACAGTTATGAAGTAGCAATGAAAATAGTTTTATGATTGGGGGTCACCACAGCATGAGGAACTGTGTTAAGGGGTGGCAACATTATGAAGATTGAGAACCACTGATCTAAAATATCATCACTGTGTGTCTTGATTATTGAGGCAGTGACCTTCTCACAATCAATTCTCCAATGTGGGCTTCAAAACGTAATTATCACATTGTATTTCCTCCTCAGTCAAAACCCTTAATTATCCTCCTATCACACTCAGAATTAAACACCAACCCCCTGTCACTGCTTCCCAGAATGCTTTCTGCTCTCTGTCTCATCTGTAACTCTGCCTTTCACTCAGTTCCCTTCACACTTTGGGCCTGTGGTGCACCTTGCCAATGACAGGTCACTCTTGCTCTGAGGCCTTTGTACTCGCTCTTCTAACACCTAAAAAGTCTTTCTCTAGTCTGTGTTCACATGATATGCCCACTCCTTTCATTCACCTTTCTAAATCGCTTCTTCTTTAGAGAGATCTAATGTGCTTTCTGGGCCCTTACCATTCATTCTTCTGTCCTGCTTACCATCCGATTCATTCACTGTAGAATGAATCCAGTAGAGCAGTCCATGGCATGATGGAGCTCTAAGCAATTATTGAAATATGGATTTGTAGGAGACATAGGACAGATGGAGTGCATCTAGGCATGAGTGAGACCACTGTTGCTCCCAGGGAGCTCATGGTCTTGTGTAGTCATGCCTGAAATGTGCCCCTGCCCAGGGCCAGTAGCTCAGCATCATTTGGAGCTTAGAAGGATAAGCTTTCAGGCCTCACCTAACTTAGCTACCATTAGGGTGGGAACAACAGCCTGTGTTAGAACAAGCCCTACTGGCAGGTCTGATACATGTGGGAGTCTGAGCCTCATAGTTCTAGTAGGACAGTCAGACCTCAGATAAGTAGTTTCAGTACCCTGAAACTCCATGTCATCAACAAATGCTAGGGATTCTTGGTAAAGGCAAGTCTTTTGAGCAAACAAATCCTCCAAACCTGTGTGACCTTTTCCATTTTCTGATATTCTTTACTACTCGTTTTTCATTTGCTTGCTTGTCTGTTTTCAGACGGGGTTTTTATGTAGCTGAGGCTGACCTGAAACTTGCTTGCTATCTAGGCTGGATAGCTGAGGTTGGCCTTGAACTCATGATCCTCCAGCTTCTACATCTCAAGTGCTGGGGTTACAAATGTGCATGCCATCATCTTTGGCCATCGCTATTCTAAAGTAAGTGAAGTTATACTCTGAACAGAAGGGGAAAACAAAAAACAAAACAGTAGGTCCAGGGCCAACGGAGCCAATCCCAGTTTAACCAGTTTTCTAAATCCAGTTGAACGAGGCTGTAACTTTCTGGAGGCTGGCCCAAGTTGCCTGCTGTTGAAACTACTGAGTCTCAAGACATATGGGAACAACAGGCCCAGTGTTGCCTGGTGAAAGCCAGCAGAAGCCTAGACAATATAAGCCACTCATACTACAAGGATTTACAGAGTCCAGTGAAAACCTCAGTGGAAAGTTAACATTGGTCCAAGAACAGGCCAGGCAGATTTTGGCCCCACTCTGTCTGTGCTGACCATGTGCAAGCAGCTTGGCCTGAGGTTTCTGGCTGCTAATAAGAGCTTCTGTCAAGCAGGATTTTAGCCAACACCAGGGGGTTGTTTTGCTACTGCCTGGTCAAATGCTGGTTGGCCTGCCCAGGTCTTTGATTTCAGCTTCGATAAGAGAAGACCTCCTGGACAGTCCTACCTTGTATCTATCTACTGAGCAGGGTCCTGTGTGAGTTTAATTGTTCCAAATACCACCAGGGTGCTATCAGTGGATAAATCAACAGGAAGCTCTTAGAAAATTAGGTAGACCTTAATCTTATTTTAGGACTTGGAGTCATTGCAAGAAAAGTTTTTAAAAAGGCAAAAAAGGAGGAGTGTGTGGAAATGAGAAAACAGGATGGGTAGGAAAGAGAAGAAAAGGGGAAGAAAGAGAGGTGTGGAGAGGGAGGGAAATAGAGAAAATGAGAGGAAAGAAGGGAAGGGGAGCAGTGAGTTCAGTCAGGATTTATTGCAGTGAAATTATTGGCTATTTCAAATCTTCCAGGGTAGGCAGAAGCCCATATGAAAACAGTTAAATGCTATTCAAAGAGAATCCAATATGTTAAGAACATGATAGGGGAGACTGAATGGAAAATTCTGTAATTGCTGTGTTCATATTTCATGGTAAAATATATTCAAGATTAACTGTATTCTAATAGAATAGTACATTGATCCAAAGCAATTGGGGGCAGCCGGGTTGGGTGGGAGGAAGATAGCATGTTCACAGAATTCCCTGCTCTGCATGGCGAGCTTTGAATTTCTTCTTTCATAGCACTGAGCTACCAGTCCTCAAGTCAGCATCTTCAGGAAAGGAAGCTGATGTTTCTGTTTAGGTGAGGTGTGCTGGCCACCCTGGGAGCTGGGAGGGTCTAAGCAGTCCCCTAAGGCCCTCCAGTGGCTTTCACAGCCATCCACTGAGTTTGGAAAACAGTCAGTTTTTCTGGAAATATATGCAACATTAAACCACAGGCCTAGTTTTAGGTATGTTGTAAACATTCTCGCAGTGAGGGTAAAAATAGTCCCCTTTGATTCACTGCCTGACAGTTCTTGCTCTTAAGATTGGCTAAGGGGAGCAAAGGAGCTGGGGATGGAAAGGATGGGGGTGGGGGCAAGGAAGAAGGAAGAGCAGTGGGGGTGAGGGGAGAAGAGAGATGGGGAAGGGGCAGGCAGAAGTTGGGGAAGGAGAGGAGAAAGGTGATCATCTGGGAGAGAGGAGAAGGGGGAGGGGAGGAGGAAAAGGAGGGTGAAGACTAGGATGGACAGGAGGAGGAGTCTTGTCAGTTGTGGTCCTCTGTCTTGCAGGGAAGGAGTTTTAGGCAAACAAGGAACCTGAAATACCTTGGACTGTTCGATCCACTAAGAAGTTCAGATCTCCAGGGTAAAGTTCCTGGCAGGAACCTCTGAGAACAAAGACGCCTGGGTTGTATGACGATAACTAAAGCTGGCAGAGCCACTGGCTGCCTGCCTGCCTTGTTTTCTGACCTCACAATTTCAGCTGGATTTTGGGTTGGTGTAACTATGAGCATGAGACAGGAAATAAAGTCTCAGCAGACAACCAGAGTGCATTTCCTAGCAGGGTGAGTTAGCCTGGCCTTCCTGGGAGGAGATAAGGGATTTTCCAGGCTTTCCCAATTCTCAGTGTATCTTACATTTGGGGACAGAGTCATAACTGGAGCCCATTGATCTGTGGCAGAGAAGCAAACCTGAAGAAGGAATGTCTGTGGCATTTAGAATCTACATACAGAAGAGAAAGATATTTACAAGAAATACTACTAATTTGGTTAGTAGTTTAATGTCAAACTTTTCTGTTGAGCTATTTACATTTTTATTTTTCTGCCCTCTACTATATTTCACCACATATTTATTAGTTTGACATTTATTTTTTTTAAAGCAGCACTTTTAACTGAATTTTGAAAATGTAATAAAGAATAGCATAGTGGAGAAATTGCTTACCTTGCAAGTACAAGGACACAAGTTCAATTCCCAGAACCCAGGTAAACATTCCAGGCACTGCAGTGCCCTTTGGTAATCATGGCAAAGTTAGGAGAATTCCCAAGGAGACTAGCTAGTCTAGAATGGGTGGGTGACTTCCAGGCCAAAGACCTTGCTTCAAAGCAGGTGGACAGCTTTCCTGAGGATGACACCAATGGTTGTCTTCTGATTGTTTCCCCATGCACACATATCAATTAAAAATATAAACACCTGTTTATTTTTATAGAATTTTTCCTTATATCTCTATTTCCCTGAATAGTGAGTATCTTTGAAAGAGTTTTGCTCCTGGGTCTGCAGACTCATAATTTGAACCCATCTTCTTTGTTTTACATTAATGACATCAATCCAGGAATTTCATAGGTCTTTAGAAAATTCCTGGTTTTCTGCTTCAATTAGGCTCATTGGATGATGTGGGATGTCCTTCTGTACGCTGCGGATACGTAAGATGGGTGGCTTTTATTGGTTTTTAAATAAAGCTGACCTGGCCAAGCAGAATAGAGCCAGGTGGGAGAACCAAACAAAGATATGGAGAGAAAGTTGCTGGGAAAGCAAGATGTGAGGTACCAAGCCATGAGCCATCGTGAAAATATAAAATAGTAGAAATGGGTTAATTTAATTGTGAGAACTAGTCAGTAATATGTGTGAGCCATTGGCCAAACAATTGTAATTCATGTTAAGCCAATTACGATTGGTTATTTGGGAACTGGTGGGCAGGACAAGAAACCTCCAATTACAACTGGACATAAATCTAAGTTTCATACTTTGTTAACTGCTCAACTTAGAATTTTTTTGAAATTTGGTTTCTCTTTTGTAAATTAATTATGTCTACTATAGGGTTGCTATTGTGATGAAATGTATTGATTGAAGTTAAATTTGAAAATTGTAAAAATAATTAGAATAATTCCCATCACAGTGCCAAGAATCTTGTAAATACCACAGACATGTTAGACTGGGTTATTCATTCAGTAATTCAATTTTGGTTCATTGACTATTCAGTATTACCTTCCGTTTGACTTTGCAGTCTCTTTTGCCTGGATATTACTTGTCTCTTTGCTTAATTAAGCCAAACCTTGCAGGTCTGAACTCAAGTGTCATTTCCTGTTGGAGTTTCCCTTGTGCCTCTAGAACAGACGAGCTTCTCAATGTGGCGAGTTCATTTCTTAATTATATTTATCAGAGTTTGTAATTATGCCCTTGGCTTTTGTTATTTGATGACCCTCCCTTATGGACCATGTACCTTATAAGAGCCTAAGGGTAAAGAGAAATAGGCTGCCTTTTGCTCACCATAATATTCTCGGTGACTCTTCTCAGTACACTCATGAAATAGCGGCTGCCTGAACCAATAGATAAACATGCCATCATTGTTCTAAGCATTAGGAAGTCAAAGATCAACATTACTTGTTGTATGGGGCTTAGAAAAAAAAAAGGTTGAAATCTGGTCTAGAATGAACTTCTGCACAGGTCAGAGATAGGGTAAGCCCTACTTAAAGTGATGACAATCCAGAGACTCACACAGCCTGTTGTCCTAATTATTGGCTCTGGTAGCTGCCAAGCAATTGAGAGCATGGTCCCAACCCAGTAAAAATCTGCCTAGTGCAGCAGGGTAATGAGCCTTACTCCCTTAAGTAAATTGTGCTTGGGAACCCTGCTTGTCTCCTTTTATTCCCTGAATAATATATGAACAGTACTTCTGTAAAACTTTGTCTTTTCCTGCCACATAATTTTGCATACACTCATCAACTCAGACATGTAAGCATACAACATGTAATTGTTTTCTAGGGTTTGGGCTAGTCTGCTGTTCTGGACATAAGATGTCACACCTTCAAATCAAATTTTGGTTGGTATTGTCACACGTGCAATCCAACTACATAAGATGTAGGGAAATGGGGGCTGAATCACTGCTCCCCCACAACTTGTGTCTATTTGCATTTCCTTTTGAACATAAGAACAGTAGCTTATAGTGATAAACACCTTCCACATTCACTTTGTAAGGAGAGTAGCTACTTAGTAAGTGGCTACAAGTGGTCGGGCGTTGGTGGCACACGCCTTTAATCTCAGCACTCGGAGTCAGAGGCAGGCAGATCTCTGTGAGTTCAAGGCCAGCCTGAGCTAGAGACAGAGTGCCCGCATAGGATCCAAAGCTACACAGAGAAACCCTGTCTTGAAAAAACAAACAAGCAAAAAACAAAAACAAATAAGTGGCTACAGGCAATAACAAACAGAAAATGGCAGGTGTGGACCCCATGTGTCACTGTGGCTGTGCTGTTCCCTTCACTTAGGCTCTAATCAGCACATCTCCCAGTTTCCTGCTCTACTGAAAGCTGAATTCTTCCAGTTGAAGCCAGAACTCATGCTTTTTATTACTTCTCTTCCTTTCATAGGCAATGCACCCCCTTCCTGGGTTTCCCAGGGAAAGTTGGAAACCTTCCCAGGAATGGACAGATGCTCTGAGACCTGGCTTTTCTAAGGATAATAAGAGATTTCACTCCCAGTCTTCTGTCTATACTGATTCTTAATTCATAGAAAACTGGCCTCTGATTTGCTTAAACAACGAACAGATTTGTAATTCCACATAATCAGACACACCAAGCTATGCTGACCTTCAGGGATACTTAGTTGAGCATTGAAATGATAAACCCCTGAAGAATGCACATGAGTCACATGACCACTGTGATCTAAAAGTGCTTGTTGATTAGCTTGCAGCTGAATTTCTGAACCAATCACTGGAATGGAAGAATTGATTTATGTAAATGACTTATTCTAGTGGCTCCTGGTCCTCTGTGAAATTAGCATTAAATAAATTTATAGTTGTTTCAGTTATTTGGGAATGATGAAGAGGCCCTTCATATCTTAAAAATTACAAACAATTCTGTAATGTCATCTTACGTTTTGATCCGAAGTACTTTAAAAACAGCTTTACCAAGATGTAATTTACAAAGTACAGAACTGATGTATTTAAAGAACACAATCCAATACATCTTTAGACTGTGTAATTGGTACTACCACAGCTTTAGAATATTTTCATGAACATTTCTCTGTTGCCCTCCTGAAAAACAAGCAAATAAGCATTGAATTACTTTAACTGTCTACCTCTTTACCCCAGAGAACTACCAAGCCCTCTGCTTTCTGTTCATAGGTTTGCTTATTCTGAATATCTGATATAAGAGGAATGAAATACTGTGTGACCTTTGGTGACTGGTTTCTGTTACTTTGAATGATATTTGCAAACTTCCCCTGTGTTGTACAGTTCAGCAGTACCCATTCTTTTATCCCAAATGATACTTCACTGTTTATATAAACAATATTTTAATTATTTTAAAGTTAATTGGTGTATGTGATTGTTATGTGTATATGTTATTGTGGTTGTATATGCATGTGTGTAAATATGCAGAAGCCAGAGGTCCATATCATATATATATTTTTTTTTGATAAAGTTCTATCTTCTTTGTTTGAAACAGAGTCACTCTCTAGAACGTCAAGCTCAACTATTGAACTAGAATGACCAGTCTTCAGGCAGCCCATTCCTCTTGGATCTTTCTGTCTCTGTCTCTCATCTACAGGTATATATCATTGCACTTGGGTACTAGAAATTCAAATTCAGGTATTCATGAAAGCATGGCAAACATTTTACCTACTGAGCCAACCTCTCAGTCCTCTAGATAGAAAATATTTTTAATTCATTCATCAGCTGATGAACATCTGGACTGCTTCTACTTTTTGGCTACCCTGATTTTTGCTTTCAATACTGGTGTGCACATTTTACATGAATATACATTTGCATCTCTCTTGAACACACATATCCAGGAGTACTACTGACCAATCAGATGGTAACTTTAAATATAGGAGGTACTGCTGGATTGTGTTCCAAAGTAATTATACAATTGTCATTCTTCCCTGATTTGCAGATGGAAAGATAGCTGATTATATTCTGTGACCATGATTTTCGTAAACACACAAAGCATTGTTTGCAAGTTACTGCTACTCACTGCTCTTTCCAAGGATGCAGCCAAACAAAGGGGAGACTGTATTCTTGTTTGCAACATTACCAGGAACTGTTTGCTATTTCAGAAAAAAAAAATCTAAGCATACTATTAGTTGCTATCTAAGTTATGGACAAAGCACAACTGTGTCAGACTATGTCTGTATTCTTGACCAGGGAGAGCTTAGTTTCTCAGTGGTCAGCATGTCTCCCAAGCCAATGTTTAGTGTCTGGGGAAAATTACCACTGGCATCTAGCAGGTAGAGTCCTGGACTAGATTCACATCTAATCCTAGTGGGAACAGTGTTTAGGACTGGCACCCATTCATAGTTCTCCAGTTCAAAATGCACATTGTTCCCATTCATAGACAGAAATATATTACATACATATATTATGCACTTGAGGGGAGCTGTGCCTGGACATTTTGTGGCTAAAAATCAGGTAATCTTGTTAGATACAACTGACGGTTTTCCTTTGTATAACTGGAATTACGGATCATACACCATATGTAGATTATTTTATCTCTGAATTTTATCCCTACATAATACCAGGAGAGGCAACAAGAAAAAGTCACTAAAATGACAGCAAATTCATTGGACTCCTTGGGTTTGATGCTCAGTGCTTGAGTAAGATCAACTTCCTTCAAGATAAATGGGCCCTCTGGGGACAAGAATAGACACCTGAGTGATCTGGAACTCTCTAGGGAAGGAGGAAGAGGGGATGCTCCACAGTCACTGGTGATGATCAACCTTTCAAATAATTTCCAAGATGTTCATTTACAACCCTGTAATTTTCTCTTCCCTCTCCTTTAATAGTCTTCCCTCTCCTTCCCTTCTTTTCTTTCCTCTCCTCTCTCTGATATTTTTGTAGAGTTCATTATTTGCAGCAAAAAGCACTCACAAGTAAAACCAAGGAAAGCAATAACTGCAATGGCAGAAAACAGCCCTGCATCGTCTCAAACACAACAGCTGTTCCTGATTCCTTTGAAGCCCATTTTGCTCATTGCCTCTTATCAGCAGATGTTGCTGCTGGCTTTGCCCATCTTAGACCATGACACTGCTTGGAGAAAATAGATGGTATACCACCTGCATGTGACAGAGCTGTCATGGGTTGGGTCAGAGCTGAACACATTTCTGGCGTCTGGGAAATCAGTGCTCTGAACCTTTCCTGTGCTCAGAGTGGAGCAA
The DNA here is from genome assembly GCF_017639785.1 of Mesocricetus auratus. Taxonomy (NCBI): domain Eukaryota; kingdom Metazoa; phylum Chordata; class Mammalia; order Rodentia; family Cricetidae; genus Mesocricetus; species Mesocricetus auratus. The sequence goes on from NW_024429266.1 coordinate 162,325,671, forward strand.
CACATTTTTTTCACTGATCTGCGAATAAGGCCCTATCCTAGAGATGTCCCATTCACCTTCTCTCTGCAGAGTCCATACTTCTGCATACATACAGATTCCTAGTGGACTAGAAAGATGGTTGAATTGGTAAAGTGCTTATCTTACAAGTATGTGAACCTCAGTTTGACCATCAGACTCCTTGTTATAAAAGCGAGGCGGGATGGCACATGCTTGTAATTTCAGAACCGGGCAGGCAGAGACAAGTGTATCCCTAGGGATACCCTGGCTAGCCAGGCTAGCCTATTGGCAAGCTCTAGGTCTGTGAAAGACCCTGTCAAAAATAAAAAGGTAGCTAGCACTTGAGGAACATGGATGGTACTCTTAGGAGTTTGGTGGCTGCCTGAGAACCAACATTTTAAAAATACCCCCCCCCATTTTCCACTTCACTTTTCACAATTCTCTTTAGGCTTAATGGTTCCGGTATTTTTTCCCCCGACTGAGGCAAGAGCTGGGGAAGTAAACACTGTCAGTATATCCTGCTGCAGTGAGCTTGCTCAGATCCGTGTGTCAGCTCAGCTCTCTGACTGCTTACAGAGGGCTAGAAAGTTGGCTCTTCTGGGGCTGGCTGACATTCCCCTGCAATGGAATTTCCTTTGCTGCACAACTTAATGGCCAGCGGCATGCTGTGCACAGATTTTGTTTTTACTCAGTAAGTTTTCCTTGAACTGGACTTGATCGAGTCACAGTTAGGAATGGAGCCTGAAGGCGCTGCCAACACATCAGCTGCAAAGCAGACATCCTGAAGGGTTTACAGTGCAGAAAAAAATTCTCACTGTGGCCTGTGAAAGGGTACGGTGCTATTGATTATGCTGGCAGCATGGTGAAATATGTTTCTTGGGCCCTGGCAGAGGAGGTAATCTTGATAAAAACTAGGGTTGGAAGAGGTGATGGATGTATTTAGATTATGTTGCTAACTCCCAATGGGCTCCAGTCTCTGTGTTTCCAAAAGACTTTGCCATAGAGGAGAAAACACATTAGAAGGAGAAATCACTGAAGCAGAGAAGGTTTGGCTTCTCCACGCCTAACACCAAAGGCATTTTTGAACTAGAAAGAAAGCAGGTCTCATCTCAAGGATATGAGAAGCTGACATGTTGTGGAGAACAGTCACTTCAGCTGAGGTGGCTGGTGGGTGGGGAGAGATGACCCAGATTCAAGACTGAATCAGAGGGAGGCTGAAAGGCGATACATCTTTGGTGCAGATGGCTGTGTTGCCCTTCTCTGTCTGGGAGTGGGGGAGCTTCATTAAAAAAGAGTAGTAGGTAACATGTAGCAGCATTATAGAAAACTAGAGAAAGGAGTTCCAAGGAAGGCCACAGGTGGCTTCAGAAAGACAGAGATGGGCATGGACCTGCGATAGTGACAGGCTTTGACAATCATACTGCTCCTATTGATCAGAGTTAACATTCCAGGTAAGAGAAGTGGAGGCCAAAGAGATATCTCAGTTAGTAAAAAACATGAGGACCTAGGTTTGATCCCCAGCACCCTATGAAAGTAAGCTGAGGACTTGGTACATGCTAGCAATCTCAGATCTGGGAAACAGAGATGGGAGGACCCCAGGGATCTCTGGTCAGCAAGTCCAGTCGAATTGACCAGCTCTAGGTCCAGTGAGGGGGCTTGTCTCACAAAATAAACTGAAAAGTGACTGATGAAGAATCTGACATTGACATCTGGCCTCTATGAGATGCATAGAGGCACACATTCACACATATGAACACACACACACACACACACACACACACACACACCAGCTTACCACCCCCTTATCCCTTATTGTCTTCTTTGAGCCTTAGGGGTTCAGAGTGTAGGGATTGTGCTGCAGACAAATCAATTGGGGCTGGGATTCCATGGTCAGTTGTTCTCTGCTCTTAAATGAGTTGTGAATCTCAGTGATGATTTACATACCCAGTGTGTACTCTTATCAAAGACTCCTCGTCCTTGTCCCAATTTCCTATTACTCGTTCCTTCCATAAGGTTGCAAAATAATTTAGTACAGGAACTCATTTTTTTTGTTTTTTGTTTTCAGTAGACTTCTGTGTAGCACTGTGTGAATGGATACTTGGAAATTCAGGACCTTCCATTTTTGGTTGTGAGCCTAGCCAGCCCAGGACCTTCCATTTTTAATTATTTACTTATTTTTTTCAAGAGTTTGACAAGAGCTTTATGTCAAATCAAAATCACCATCCTTTCTTTCCTTAAAGAATATTAAATCTTCTGGGCAAAACTCTGACTTGTCCATGGTTATCTCTGGGAATACACATTTGAATAATAATAACAACAGCTGTCACCCTGATAAGTTGTCATGCTGTAGAGCCCATGCACAGGCATTCAATAAGATTACCCCATTAAACCTTTGTGTGTCTTCAGCATAGTGTTCCAGAAGAGAACATCGAGATTCAGAGGAGGTGAGCAACTTCCCTAAGGTCACATGGCTGTGTACTGACCAAGCTCCTATTCAGAGTCAAGGAGCCAGACATCCAAGCATCAGTTGGAAGCTAGCACTTAGTCTAGAGTCCATTGAGGCTCCCTCCCTCCCTCTTCCCTCTTCCTCAGCCTGGTGAGTAAGAGGTGACATGAACACACAGAGCAGACAGACCTCATTCCCTAAATTGCTCGTGTGGAGACTCCTGTTACCCACCACCTCCTCTCCCTCTGTTTGGCAAGGGTGAGTTGTGTGGAGGGGAAGCAGGCAGCAATTGTAAACTGACACCTCACCGCCTCACTTATGCCTCACTGCCATGACTTATGAGCACACATCAGACACACAGTTGCCAAACACCCTTGCATGACATTCATTTTCCTCAGGTCCCAGCTGCTTGAGAGCCCTGTAAGAAAGCTGGGGCCAGCTCTGGGGTCAGCCGAACAAACAGATGGAGATGAGGAGAGGTGACACTCGATCAGGCCTTCGCATCTGCTGGGCCTGCCATGGCTGCTTGGGCTGCCCGATGTCTTGACCCAGCTAATCCTGGTGGTCATCCTTATGCCGGCTGTGGTATGTCACTCATCCCCAGCCCTGGGGTGACTTCTGCTTACAGAGGCTCTTATTCAAAAAGTTAAGCTGACTGGGTCCTTTTGTTTTTGTTTTTTGTTTTTTGTTGTTGTTTTTTTTTTGGCCTTGAGCTTCCCTTTGGCAGACAATCCTTGTATGGATAGATGATGCCAGCTCCTGAATATCGTACAGATAATATTAGTGTATCCATGTATTACCCTTCCTGTGTTTTGTCATCTGACACTAACAATGCACACTAACTTTGTGAGGTTAACAAAGCTTGTAGGGATTTCATAACCGAATGAAAGATAGTTTTTGTTTGAGGGAGGTCCTCTGTGTCCATGAGCAAACTTCATCCACTCACCCACAGCTTAGCAGTCACTGGGCACTTATAATTGCCAATCAGCCTTATTAGGAGGGCCCCTGCCAAACCAGAAGAGAAAAACAATTTCATCGATGCTTCTATCACACCTACGCACCACAGGAGAAAAATAAAGTTGCCACAAACAGATCTGTAAACTATCAACCCAAGAAATGCTTTATTCAAGAATAGGAGACTATGGAGCAGTTAAAAGTTGAATACATTCAGACCACTACTGAAACCAGAAAGAGAAGACGTCCCCCGTGAGACAGGCATAGGTTAGAGTGCCATGCAGGGGAACATGAGCTTTATCAGAGTTACAAGGGAATGTACAGAAGAAGGGTCTGAAACAAAGAAATGATATTAACATTCAGAGGCTATTTTAGATAGAACTAGGAATGGAAAAAGTTGAGAATGAGGCCATGACAGTACTGTGGAAAAAGAAAGATTGCTATAATAGTAATGGAGAAAAGTCAAGGTATTCCACACATTCCTTCTGGTCATATAGGATCCAAATATATGTACATGTACACAGATAAATAAATAAATCACTGCAAAAAATTCATGTACTATAGGAAGTAAATGGACAGCTGAATATAGATTTTTCTAACAGAACACTCTATGGCATGAGAAGAAAATTAAACTCTGGATATCTTGACTATTTAACCTAGGAACATGTGTAATACATCACAATTTGCTAAATAATGTTATCCTATGAGCTATTTATCAAATATATAAGATACATATATTTTATATGGTAAGTAGAAAGTAGAGTGTACACATCAAAATGGACAATAAGATGCCATTTTTACTACATCTGCAAAGAGAAAGTCTATCAAGACCAATAGCATTAGCAGAGTGCTCCCTCAGATGCTAGGAATGACAGGTGATTATCAGTCACATATCTGTCATACAAATGGTTTTAGCTTGTTTCCACTATATAATAGAATACTACTAGAATAATTATAGTATATAGTATACAAACTATCATATTACCATAATTAAGAAGCTAATTTAAAAATTATCTCTACTATAGTTAGCAATTATCAACAATGAGTATTAAATATAAGTGATATAAATAGAATCTGCATTACATAATACGTATCTACCTATCTATCAACCATCTATCTGTCTTTCATTTCTCTCTCTCTCTCTCTCTCTCTATATATATATATATATATATATATATGTAGTATGGTTAAACATAATTGCCTTCAACAGTGAACCTTGGAATATTGTATACATATCTGTATGTGCTGTAATGCAATATTTTATTAATTCTTTGAGATTTAATAAAATATATTTTGATTGTATTGACCACAGCTCCTCTCTTCCCCACCCCTCTATACTTTATGTCCGTTTTCCATTTTTTATCTCTCCTTTGTGTTTTTTTTTGTAATCTTTATTCACTTCCTTCTGGAAGTTTTTTCTCAGTCCCTTCTTTTTTTTCAAATTTTTTTTTCCATAAATAGGAGGACTATATTATTTTTCATTAAGTTTCATTTATGTTCAAGAATAATAGGTAACAACACAATCAAGACCACAAATACATACTGCTGTCTTAGCTGAGTCTGTACATCTGGTCAACCTATTACTGTCTCTTGCTCAGTGTGCATTCCTCTTGTAGTTTTCCCTCTGCCATTTTGAACTCTTATTGTTCTTACCCTTTGTGTTTAAGCTATAACTAAAGATACCACTTTGTGCTTTGTTCCTTTCCTGATAGGTATTTATATCTTTGACTGCTTCTGACCATGTAGATACCACACTTACTAGAAGCAGACAATGTGTTATTTCCTGACTTGCCTCATATCAATGCCCATATGATGTTTCCTACTTAATCAGTGCTCCATAAGTGAAAAAGTATATAATTTCCAATGGAAGAGAGATGGTTTAAAGTATTCACCCTAGAAGTTTTGGCCAGCCAAAATATTGCCAGATCCAAACAGGTTTCTAGTTTACCAGGAGCAGATAAGTAACACAGATGTATTCAAATTTAGTGGGGAATTGGGAACAAATGATTCTGGAGCCTCAAGTGAGGAACTTTTACCACTTCATAGGCTATGTGGCAGTTTCAAGGCCTTCATACATAAGACTTGGAAGTGAAAGTCAAATGTAATTAAAAATACACATCTTACAGATGTCTGGATGCTGTTCAAATTCCCAAAAGTGTGATAGAAAATGCAGTTGCTTTCCATATTTTTAGGGAAGGAAAAAGAAAAAGGCCATCATGACCCCTTGGTATCCTTATTGAAAGAGTATGTTCAAGTGATGTGTTGAATTTGGAGTGTTATCTCAGCTGCTTGATTTTCTTTTTAGTGGCACTGCTCACAGCCCCGGAGCCCAATACACAGCAACTGGAGGAACATGTGATTTGTCCCAGGAGATGAAAAGTCCTTATTATTTTTAGCATATGCTAAGTAAGTCTAGGTGAGTACAGCATAAATGTAAGCACAATTTATGAGAATGAGAAAAACATAAAATTCTGAGACTCCCTTTCTAAATTCAAAAATAGAACAAAATTCTCTTAGCATTTTTATACATCATCTTTTTATATTTTTAAAAGGATTGCAATGTTACTTATTTTCCTTTTTCTTTCATAAGTACTCTCTAACTACATCCAGCTGCCTGGCTTTGTTTATAATAACCTGTTTACTTATCATCAATTTAAACACATGATCTGAACATCTGTCTCCTTCTAGTCCTTATTTGCTTTTGCTCTTCATGTTAGTTTGAACTTGAAGTCAACATCCTTTTCTCTGGAACTCTGAAAACTTTCTGAGGCCCCAGGGGTGTTTCTTTGTAATGGGGTTGAGAGGTGTGTTTAGTTTAAAATTTTACATTCCCTACCCAATACTAAATTAGTATTGGGAAAAAGGAAGGGGAAAGAAGAAAGACAAGAGGAGCAAAGCAGGAGAAAAGGTTCGTCTGTGTTTCACAGGCAGAGAGTGAACTGAGAAAGAAAGTTACTTTGTTTTGCCAGACAAAGACAGGCTATCAATTTTCAGAAATGTGCATTCCCAAGACAACTGCTCATGTCTGCTAAGATGTCTACTTCTTTGAACTTACATACCAGGAAGTATTTTCTTCTTTGTATCAAAATTTGAAGAATACAGTTAATAATACCACATGTATTATTTAAGTAACATTAGACTGACAATTTCATTAATTCCAACAGTTAGATTTTAAAAAGAATGGAAAAGAAAGGATGCAGAACTGAATGGACTCCTAAATGCAACCTACACAAATACAAGCTTTGGTTGACTATTTTTAAAACTTGCATGTCTACATATAAAATATATGCATGTGTGTACTTATTTATGAGCATATGCATCAATTTGCTAGTTTTTTACATATATCCATATATTGATGAATCAATGATAACTTGGCATATCTCAAATAGGACTGATTTTCTCTGACAAAAATAGTATTCATTAAAGAGATAGATATTAGAGTATTTCTAAACCACTTATAAACTTTCTTTTGATTTTGTTCCTTTTTCCTCTCAGTTTTAGACACTGATGGACTAAAATTCTTGTGCAAATAAAACTCTAGCTATACATGCATACACTGCACACCCAACAAACACACAGACATACATAGTGGGCCTTCCCTATGTTTCCCAGCAGCATTTAATTGCTGGATCTTTGAGACAGGGCTCCTATTACTAAGACTGCCCAGTATACATACCTTAGTCATACAACCCCCCCACTGCATCAATCACCATGCACAGGCTAGTTGAAACAGCTGTTGAAAAGGGTCCCAAGGATTCTTAAAAAGTTGTTGGTTGCTCCTGTATATTTATAGTATAGGGACACATGAAGGTTGGGTTAGGGTCATCTAGACCATGGATTGTTACCAAGCTGATAATCTGAATTATTTCACATATCTGGTAGAAACTAAGCTTTCCTTATTTTTCCCTTAAATATTTAGGTGAGTTTGTACACATATGTGTGCAAGTTTGTACAGGAATGTGAGTATGTGACATTAGAGAACTGTCTTTAGGGACATTCTTGTGGTGCCTTCCATTCTTTGTTTGAGGCAGGGTCTCTCTTTTCTATAAAGGCCAGGTGAGCTAGCTCACAACCTTCCAGGGATCCTCTTATTTTTACCTCCTACTTCACTACTGCTATCAAACCTTGTTTTTGTGTGGGTTTTGAGTATTGAATTCAGCTCCTCAATTTAATTCAAGAACTTTACTGATTGAGCTTTGTTTCCTGCCTCTCATGTCCTTTTGTGTTGAGATATGCTACATAACCTAGACTAGTCTTGATCTCCAGGGCCTTCAGTGTTTGGAATATATATCTGTGTCATTGTGCCTAGATTATCTCAGATATTTTGATTCAGCAGGATGAGGTAGTCCATGAGAATGATTATGATTCCTAAGTGCCTTGGATGATTGCTATGGGCAAGTATAGTATGGTATACAACTTGTGCTGCATTGGTGGTTCATATACAAAGAGCCTCAGCATTACTTGGAAGTACATTAGGACAGCATCCAAGATCCCACCACAGTTGACTAGTTGAACTTACATGTTGATGGGATTCTCGGTTGATTCATGTGTATACCCATGAGAAGGACTGATCTAGTGTCATGTGGAACAGAGCAAACTACTTTGGTTAGAAATTACAAAATTCACTTGCATCACTCCAAAATCTATTTTGTTGTATTTTATTAAAAATTTGTCATAATAGGGCTGGAGAGATGGCTAGAGATTAATATCCCTGACTGCTCTTCCAGAGGTCCTGAATTTAATTCTCAGCAACCAGATTGTGGCTCACAACCATCTATAATGAGATCTGATGCCCTCTTCTGGCATGAAGGCAGACACTGTATACATAATAAATAAATTTTACAAAAGAAAAAAATTGTCATGATATATATATATACACACAGTGCTTATATATAATACTATATATTGATAAATGTTATGTAACAATATTATATAATATACAAATATATTAATTAAATATAAGTATTTGTGGTTATATATTATATGTAATTATGTATTGTATACTATACTATAATATATGTAATTCCCTTCATTTAAAAACATTATATGTTTATGCCATGAGTGCCTGATGCCCAAAGAAGCAGAGAGAGCAGTTGTGAGCTGCCATAAGGGTGGACAGAACCAAATCCAAGTATGCTGCAATAGTAATAAGTACTTTGAATCACCAAACCCTCTCTCTAGTCAGTTCCTATCCTGTCACATTTTGAATCTCATTTTAGAGATTGTGATTTCATAATATTGGAATCTATTGGCTGAAACAAATTTATTCATCATAGTGTCAGCCTACCGTGCGATTGAATGGACCCCATTACACAGCCCTATTCTTTGGGAAGAGATGCTCACTGGTGGAGGATCTAAGAAAAAAACATGCCTTTCATGTCTTCAGGAAGTCCAAGTGTGTTGGTTAAAGCCTGAGTTTGGAGACTGAAAACTGCTAACTTTGAACCCTGAGTGCTTTTACTCAATGAATGCTGTTGGGCATTGATTGTTTTGTTTTGTTTTAACTTTTTGGGGTCAGTTTTCTTGTGTGTAAACAAGAAAATTGAGATGCTCCATCTCACAGTGTTCCACATCTCATACCATAAAGGCTATTGTCTTAAACACAGGAATAACCACAGAAACTTGTTGTGGTTTGCTGTATTGATGGGGAACCTAGGGCATCTCACATGCTAGAGCTCTACCACTGACCTCAATTGCCAGCTCTGTGTTTGGTTTTTAATTGAGATATAATTTGTTGACCTTAAAACTTACCTTTTTCAAGTATGTTGGGAATGTTTTGGGCTTGAGGTCTATTTTAGCGAATTCTTGCTTATCTTTTAACAAACATTTTAAGATCTAGCTGATTCTGTAGATAGACACAGTTTATGTAAATTCAGAAAATCTGGGGAGGAGATAACATGCAATTTCACAGGAACCCAGTGAATTATTTGTATGTGCACAGTTTTCTATGCTTGAATTCTGAACCTATTTCTCTTACACCTGTAATTTTGCTCAATATTTATGATCCAGTATGTTAAGACCCACAGACTTTTGCATCACATTGGGACCGTTTGAAGAACAGTATCAAACAAGGTCTACCAAAGAGGAATTAAAGTGGATGGCAAATTACAATGTTCCTAGCTGAGCCTCACACCTAACGTGTGAATTCACTAAGACTTAAATGAAGCTTCAGAAAAGAGGGTTTATAGAAGTTATCAAAGTCAAAACTCCCAGATTGGGATTTGGTAATGGGAGAATGGACAAGAAAGAACACTTCCCATGATGCCTGCTCACCTATGCGAATAAGCATTGTGACCTGTTCTGCACCCCGCAGCTTACTTGATTTTTTAAAGATGTATTGTTTTTATTAATGTGCATATGTGTTTGTATATGCCTGGAGGGGTCAGAAGAGGACGTGGGAGCTACTAGGGGCAGAGTTACAGTTAACTGAGCCTAGTGAAATAGCTGCTGGGCACTAGATTGGCATCCTCGGGAAGAACAGGAAGGGTTCCTAACTGCTTAGCCATGTCACCAGCCTCCTAGCTTACCCCTTGGCCTGCCTCTCCTGAGAAGCACAACCTGCTACTAATTCTACTTATTTCTGGTTATGAAGGAACAGAGATGTGAATTATGTATGAGCTGAATCACAGAAAATACTGGAATGAGTCTCAAAATTATTTTTCTCATTATAATAACTTGGATATATGATAAAAGTGATAGACATGCTAAATATGAAAAGTAGTTATTATCCAAGTCAGTGATATTATTTTGAGTGATCATAATCAACACCATAAGTTGCCATCAAACATTTATTTCCAACCACCACCAATGACAGTGTAAAAAAACTTGATAGTATATATCAAGAACTGTCAGATGTGAACACTTTTTAAAACTGAATCTGAAGTATAAACTCAGAATATTTTAAAATGACCAACATATGCCTCAATATAATTAGTTTTCTTTCTCTCAAAAAGTTACATGTTAGTAATTTTTAAATTATATGGGAATCAGGATTGAGCAATAAGTACAGAGACTATAGATAAAACCAGAAAGCTTTAGAATATCAGGTAGAACAATTGAAAATATTGAAAAGATAGAAGCTAGAACACGTCCTGTGCTATTGACCTGGGATGGGTGGTATTCATGATTTTTATTTACATACACAATAATTTAGAGGTATGGACCAAAATAGAAAATCACACAAGCACATAAAACATCATTATTCTAACATCTATCAGTTTTATTAATCAGACTGATAAACAGGAACAGATGAGAATATAACATCAAAGAAACAGAACAGATGTGTGTATAGCATTAAAATGGAATTCATTCAGCCTCAACCAGAAAATTCTCCCTACTGGATAGCTTTGAGGTATCAGAAGATGCTATGGTCTCACCCACCATTGGATCCTGCATGATACAATACTGACATATCTGGCAGGATGTGCGTACTGGTAAAATAGTGGCATGATGGCTATGGGGGTAACCAATGCTTTCTGTGTGTATACAAGGCTCCAGAGGAGGAATTTCATGTCTGGTTCTGTAAACCTGCTGAAAAGCCCATGACTGGGAAGATCATAGATGCTGTTCAACCTACTGTTCTTATATTAGACATTTACATTGTCAAACTTCCTTCTATTTATTTATATTTGAACACATAAATTTATGTTGCTTATAACTTTAGTCAGAGAAACTTCATTTTGCAGTGAGTAGTGGTTAGTGTGTATCTGATCAAACTGCCAGTTATTAACCCCCTTACTGTATCCAAGACTCAGGCAACATTGAAGAAGAATGGGTAGAACAAATGTACAAACTGGTAGATGGGAAGGAAAGTTGTGAAATATAGAGTTCTGGGCATGACATTGCTGTTGTACATGCCAATAGTTCCTGTGGCCACCTGTACAAGACCTGCTTGGGATCAATCCAGTCAAAACAGCATCAGTGAGTGAGGGAACCTTGAGGCTCCTCCCTTGGAAATTCATGACTGCTGAGGGAGAAAGAGTCACTCTTCTTTGGGGATATGGCTAGTGATACATTGCCCATGCCCTAGCCTCACACCTATGCACATACGGGAAGCATTAGCTGGACTCAGGAGGTTATTATTAACAACAAAAAGGAGGACATGAAGTTGAGGGGGAGACAGGGTGAGGGCAGTCAGGGCAGTTGGAGTGAATTAATGGTGAATGGATGTGATCAAAATATGTTACATGAAAGTGTGAAATTTTCTAAGAATAAATTTTTAAAAATACTATTTAAAAAGAAACAAAATGAGAAACAAACCTAGCATTTCTTTTTAAGCAAGACAGTGGGAGAGCTCATGAAATTAGGAACAACATAAATTATACATTTTCCAGTTTAAGGGACATGCACTGTCCAAACTCCAACCCTGGGATAATTTGGACATCAAAATTGAAAACAGTATCAGATTATGACATATTGGTAAAACTAGAAGACATCAATTCATATTTGTGTAGATAAGTTATTTATGTAGGTGAGAAGAAAGGAAGATTTCTCCCTACAGGAGAACATATGATGTAACTGCAAAGGGAATGATAATCTGGAAGCTGCCTCTTGGTAACCCTCAGCATAATAATTAATTCATTCTTAAGTCAGTGGACATTAGGCATGGCCTATGCTGTGTTGACAGTGTCTTTCTTTAAAAAGAAGTCAAGAACTAAAAGAAGAATTCTTGAAATATGCTAAGCTTTTCAAATTTGTGCATAGTGAAGATGTTTCTAATGAGAAAGAAAAAATAATATTTTCTCATTTTTCTGTCTTCTAATTTGAGATCCTTCTTAATTCGAACAAGGGCTGTATTTTCAGTGAGGGAGTTCATTGGCTGAAAAGTAGAAATTTATTTCGAGTGCAAAATGACTTCAAGTGTTGTACATTTGAAAAAGCTCAGTTTACAATCAATTAGCATGCTAAATTTAAAGTGCCACTTGTCAACACTGGAGGCATTTTTTTACTGCACATATTTGAAATCAATATGGTTATAGTCAAACTTCCTGGGGTTTGGTATTTCTTCTATTTTAGACTGGACTTTAATAAAACTATGTCTTTCCAGAATGAGTCTTTAGAATGAAAACTGGTTTACACTGCGGTGACAGGTGCTTTTGTAAGGGTTGAGTTCACCTGAGATTGGCAGTAATGGTTTGTGTTTGCTTAAAGGACTTACAAAATGTTTCTAAGGGTAGAACTTATTAATAACATGGGGTTATTTTGAAGAATTGTTACTGTGGTAGGTAAAAGTAATGGATTTGGTTCAATCAATCCTTAGTAGAATGATACTCATATTTATTGCAATTCAAAACTGTAGAAATGGTAGTGATGAGGATGGGACAGTTCTGATGGTTTCTTGTATGTAAGAATCATAAATGCCCACGAGCATTTCCTCTATGGGTATGGTTATGATATATGATTCCGAAGTTTGGGGGAAAACTGACTATGCTGGAAAAAAGGTCATAGGAAAAGTAATTCAAAAGGAAATAGTATTATTAATAAAACAACCAAACAAAGCAAAAAATATCAAAACTAACCAGGCAGATGAGGTAGGGGTTTACAAAAGCCAAGCTGGTAATGAAATTTCACAGTAACAAGCACTTATTGAACATCTGTTGAACACTTCACCAGCCTTGTTCTTCAATAGAAAATGTCTTAGAATGGATTGGGATCACTCAAGTGGCTCAAGGAAGAGCGGTTAACTTATGTTATCTTTATGGGAGATAGGAGTTGGTTTCAAGTACAAAACCCTAAAGTAGGCCTTCAGGTGAGTTGCAGGACTTGGCAAAGGAAAGCATGAGGCAATGTTTCCATTAGGGACAATTGGAAAAGAAAGAGGCTGAAAGGAAATATCCATGGGCGCTTGGGTTGCCAAGGAGAACATGACTCACCAAGGAGAGATTGGTTATCTGAGTCTCTCGGTCCCTTCTTGAAAGGAGATAATTCTTCCTGCTTGGATCAAACTGCAGAAGAGGATGTAGGGATCTGGCTAATTTCTATTCTGAGATAATGATTGTAAATGACCCTCTGATTCCAGGACTTTAGACAATAGGCACAGGGTTCCTCCACACTTTATTATAGATGCACAAACCCAAGTACTTGGATATCCAGGAGAGAAATGGGGAGAAAAGCATGTCTCTTCTGCAAGCTCTTAGTCATCACTCGGCTTTATCCCTTCCTCTTTTTCTTCCTCCCTCCACCTTTCAATCCCATGTGTTGAAATATGTTTTTTACTTTGAATGTCAAGCCACAGGTACTTCCTATTCTCCTAAGATGGAGCTAATTGTCCCTCCTCAGTCTTTCCATAAGACATTTTCTTGCTGTCAAACCATGCCCTGCATTGAACAAAGCATGGTTTCTGCAGCACTCCTGGTGTAGATGCTGGCCTGAAAGTGGGAACTGGTTCTTGTCTTGTGGTCAGATCATGGCTTACTCAAATAGCAAGTTGCTAAATATTTACGGGGTAGAACCAAAGAGGTCCATGTATATGATATGCGTGGGTTTATATACAGGGAAGACTCTATATAATGTGGTGAGTCATGGTGCTCATATCTATGACCACCAGAAAGGTAGCTACCCCATTTAATTTTTCCACAGAAGCAGATTTAAATGTTGAGCTTGTTAAGTCAAATGGTGATGCTTAAAACATCACTGAAAGTTAAAGTAAGGGAACACAGTACTACTGAAAATGTCCATCCATGATCCTTAGTCTCCCCACCTGTAAAACAGAAACAAACACTTGTTCCTCTATTCATTGGTTCACTCTTAGGCTCCACTAGCTCACTGGGAAAATATCTCTAGGTTCTAATAATCCTATTATCTTTGGACTGACTACCTAGCACACATAAAAGTTTCTGGGAAGTACAGATTTCAACTTGGTGTGGTGGCACATGCCTTTAATCCCAGTATATTTCAGGAGGCTGAGATGGGCCAATCTTTGTGAGTTCAAGGCAAGTTTAGTCTACAAGGTGACTTCCAGGGCAGCCAGGGTTGTTATACAGAGAAAAAATGTCTCAAAATAAAATAAAATGAAGACAGGAAGAGAGAAAGAGACAAAAGAATAAAGGAAGGAAGGAAGGAAGGAAAAAAGAAGAAGCAAAATACAAGCTTCCCAAGTCCCATTGAATCAGAATCTGACATTTTCATAAGGTTGCATTTTAATGCGAATGTATAGAAATGGTTCAGAAATTTTATTGTCCAGAACTGTATATTTTTTCTCCTTTTTAAATTTAAGTTAGAAACAAGCTTGTTTCACATGTCAATTCCAGCTCCCTCTCCCTCCATTCCTCCCTCACCCTCCCCACCAGGCCCTCCCAGTCCCCTACCCAATCTCCACTCCGATACCCAGGGAGGGTGAGGCCCTCCATGGTGGATCTCCAGATTCTGTCATTTCATCCAGGGTCAGGGTCTAGGCCCTCCCACAAGGCTGAGAGAGCATCCCTCATTGTGGGATGGGCACTCAAAGTCTATTTGTACTCCAGGGATAAATACTACCAAAGGACCCATAGATTACGTAGGCCTTCTCACTGACACTCATATTCAGTGGGTCCGGGTCAGTCCCATGCTTTCCACACAGCCATCAATCTGGGATCCAAGAGCTCCCCCTTGAAGAACTGTTTAATTCTTAAGTGTTACTGTTATTACTAAGGCTCATGTGTTTAGAAGAAAATGGACATAGGCCTAGTTCAAAGAGCTCAGCTTGAAAGGGAGCCAAGTAGGTAAGTGAAGGACAGTAGCATCTCTGTAAGGGTGAAACTAAGGCTCCACCCTTCTCACAGGTAAGATGCAGATTCCTGCCATAAATGTGCACTTGATGCTGTCACTCACTGTACAACTCTGTCATTTTCTTTCCTGCATCTAATCTTGCCACATGGAAAGTAAATAATATTCATCACTGACTCAGTTTAATGGGGGCTAGGACATCATCCTAGACACCTGTAGCATGTCATATAGCTCTTTCTAACATTGATTTTATCTTAAAGAGTTAAACAGAGAGTAAAAAATGGGGATGTCAAAGAGGACCTCAAAAGATTCATTATATATCACCATGTATATGATCAAGGCAGTTAATGGAGTACCCTATTGTGAGGCTGTAGCTGAATTTTAAACACCACATTTTACTTCTGGCACTTCTGAAAAGAAGGCTAGAGCAGTGGTTCTCAGGCTTTGGAAAACACAAATATTTATATTATGATTCATAAGAGCATACTCAGTTATGAAACAGCAATGAAAATAATTTTATGGTTGGGAGTCACCACCATGAGGAACTGTATTAAAGGGTCACAGCCTTAGAAAGATTGAGAACCACTGGGCTAGAGAAAGGCTGACATCTGCCATGAAAACTATTACGAATTGAATATCTACTGTGTGCTGTGCAGAGCACTGGGTTTTTTACTTTTGTAGATTGTTGTCCCATTTAATCTATGTTTGCAAAGATCCCTATTGCATTTTATTTTTTATTTTAAATTTTTATTCATTTTACATACCAACCACAGTTCCCCTCCCCCTCCCCTCACCCTGTCCCTCTCCCACCCCTATCCACTCTTCAGAAAGGGTGAGGCTTCCCATGGGGAGTCTCCAATGTCTGGCACATAAAGTTGACCAAGATCACCCCCCTGCATGAAAGCTGAGCAAGGCATTCCACCATAGGGAATGGGTTTCAAAAGGCCATCTCATGCACTAGAGACAGATCCTGGTCCCACTGCCAGGGACTCCCCAAAACAGACTAAGCCACACAACTGTCACCCACATGCAGAGGGCCTGTACAGTTCCATATAGGACCCTTGACGTTTTTACCTGAAAACTAAACTAAAATGCTGATCACCTCATTGTACTAAATTTTTACTCACCAGATTATAAATAGCTCTGGCATGAAGAATACACATGAAGGTTACTGGGCCCTGACTACAAAGAAAATGTCCATATATTTATATAGACAGACAGGTGTGCATAAATGTTAATCATGAAGGCCAAACCATACACTCTTATTTTATATTTTTAACAGCAGACTCAATAGGACAGATAAATTGGAAGATATATTAGAGTATATTAGTGTATGGTTTCTGATAATGTTTTAGGAAAATTGCCCTTTTGCCAATTTCTGTCAATAAGGTTTCTTTAAATTTAGAACATATGGGCTACAGGATGATATAAAAATAATACATGTAATATTAATATGTATCACAATAATAGCTCTCTTACCCTTCTTCTGTTCTAGTAGTTGCAATGCTAAGGGCTGAAACACGTGATGGCACACAGCCCAACTCTTTGGGAACACAGATGTTTGACCGCTAATAGGAGTGTTTGTAAAAAACGTCTGTGCCAAAATAAAAGGCTTTTTTTTTGCAGATATGTAATATTAATGCATCTGTTCTAAGGATGTCATGTAATTCTTTCCAGTTCTATGTTAGCATGAAGGCACAGAAGATTTACATTTATAGGGGGAACTGGGCTCATTCCAAGATTTTAGGAGTATGGGTTTGGTGTGAGCTGTGGTTTAAAGGGGAGCCTTTACAACTGTAGGGGGATTTGAACAGGTTATTTCAGTAGTTAAGCTTGCTGGTGGAATAGGGACAAAAGGTGGTTGCGTGAGCTGTAGGGACAATTACTGGGTTTATTGGATACGATAATCCACACTTAGCTCTTAGGACAAGACTGGGAATATTGTGGTGAGATCATAAGGAGAGCTTGTCCATATAGAAGTTAGCACATGCTAGCTTTTATTATTATTACGAAAATGACTAGCATAGCCTCAGTTATAGGTAAAATTACACACAGCAGTTATAGGTAAAATTCAGGTCAACTCGAGTGTGAACTGTTGGACTTTGCCTTAGAAGTCCCCATCTTCACCCTGGTTTCTGTTTAATTGATAGGAACTGTGATTTCACATTATGTCAGGGGAAGTTCTTACATCTCAGCTTGGATACCTTTAAAAAAAATGGGATCCTGGGGCTGGGAACAAGGCTTAGTGGGTAACGTTCTTGCTATGCAAATGTATGGACTACAGTTAGCATTTTCAGAACCATGTAAAAGCCAAATGCGCTTGGCAAGCTTTTCATAATCCATGCATGCAGAAGGCAGAAATAAGGAATCTTGGAGTAAGTTGGCTAGCCAATCCAGTCAAAGTAGTGAGCTCTGGGTTCAGAAGGAGAACCTGATTCAATAGATACGATGGAAAGTGATCTAGGACCAGTCAAAGCAGTGAGCTCTGGGTTCACAAATAGACCCTGTCTCATTAAGATGTGATGCAGTGATCCAGAGGATAGTAGACATCAACCTCAAGCCTCCACATACATGAGTATGCATGCATATGCACCACTACACACATCTGCACTCACATGCGCACACAACACACATATATAAAAAGTAACAAAAAACATTGTGACAGATCCTTTAAGATGTCCCAGATGCCTGCCAAGAATTGGTTTGAGATTTTTTTTGTCCTTTCAGAGTTCTAACAGCTCCAAGAATTTGAAAACCAATGTGTAGATCATGATGGGAAATTTGATAACCAGACCAATGTGCAGTGGGTAACGTACCCTACAGATCAGTCCCATGTTACATAAGGCTGTGGTTGGCACTTCTGTTCTTAATCAAAATGTTTCTGCTTTAAAGGCCAGTGGTGGTATTCACTGGAGTCTGATACAATATCATAAGGGAAAATGATAAATGGCACATGAACTTTTTCATCTTTAGGCAATTATGGCTTAAGTTTTATTGTTTATGTGTAACAGCATGGGTGAAATTGTGTCTTCTTTGCAGCTGGTTTTGGGATTTTTTTTAAGTTAGGGAAGATGGCCTCTGTGAAGGAATAACATGCAGCCAGCTGTAGGGAAGGAGAAAGTGTGGGGCTTAGGTAAGGTGCTTATTTGAATTAGCAGCTGGAGTCCAGACAAGGGGCAGAGGAGAACTGAATGGTGATGGTGGATAAAGAGGAGAGAGAGAGAGAGAGAGAGAGAGAGAGAGAGAGAGAGAGAGAGAGAGAGAGAGAGAGAGAGAGAGAGAGAGAGAGAGAGAGAGATCTGCTGGCTACTCAGAAGACTCTTGATATGGAAGAATGTCTGAATGTCTTGTGGAAATTTTGCAAGATAAATGCTGTGGAGTCTGAGGTGCAAGCGTCCTGTGACACATACAATAAACTTCCACAGAACTTTCCCTGTTCCCCAACACCAGTGACTACTGCTGACTCTTTGGAGAATGCAGACGAGTGTGTGTCTGCTCTAACAGAGCGTCAGGACAAAACAGAGCCCCTGTGGGAGGAAGCCGACATATGGCATACACAAGTGGTGCCTGCTAATTATGGAAAAATGAGAGCACGAGGGAGTGAAAGGAAGCAAAGAAAACCTTCCAGATTTCTCCCGCCCCAAGATAGCTATTGTTAATGTGTTGATGTCTTCTCTGTCTTGTTCCAGATTATTGTGTACATTTGTGTCGTTCTATTATACTTTTCTCAAAAGAGAATGGGATCCATGCGTTGCACCCCACTTTATAATTGTTTTCATTTGCTAGGCAATATGTTGAGCTGTGTCTCTGGCATCATGGGTAGAAGCCAGTAGAATATTAAAATGAGAAGCACTGATTTCTAACCATTGTTATTAAAGTTAGTGATGTGATAAATATCCCAATAATTAAATATTAAACAGCTATATCTTTATTTCCTTGACATAAGTTTTCCTTCCTCCCTCCTGCCCATTTGTCCACTTATCAATCTAAAATATATAGCTGTCTTGAATGGCTATGTCAAAATAGCATTGACTGGGTACATTAAGCAATTTTTTTTTGTGACAGGATTTCTCTGTGTAACTGAGACTGCCCTGGAACTCACTTTGTAGACAGGCTGGCCTTGAACTCACAAATGTCTGCCTGGTGCTAGGATTAGAAGCCTGGCCAGTAAGTATTTACAAATATCAATTCTAGGGGTTATGGAGTCTTCAGGTGCTGAGTGATTTGTTTTCTAATTTCTGGGGTACTCCAACACAAGGGAGAAATCATGAATCTCAAAGTGGGAAGTCAGTCCTTCTTAACACACCTAAACTTATCTAACTTCCCAAAGGCCTACTTCTACATTCTATCATATCTGTGCTAAGGCTTCATCATTCAGACTTTGTGAGGGCACACACATCTCGTTCCTAGCACAGGCTGCATGTTTTCTTGGCACTAAGCTCTGGTGAGCGTTTAAGGATACAGTGCTATTCCCCTTCATGTGGAAGATACAAGCATGAATCACTAACAGCAGTGAATTTAAAGTGACCATTTAAAGAGGCACCATTCCAAGGGTATTCATGCATTTTTGTTGCTAAAACACAGAACCTGAGGTAGACTAGTAACTTCATATTTTAATTGGTTTAGCTTACAGTGCTAACGATTTATAAAGATATCACTTCTGGAGATAGCACAGTTATCAACAGTTTGACTCTGGGAAAGATCTGGTGGGGGAGGAGATATTTCAAGCCTGGAAGCCAGAGTGTGATTTACTTATCAGGCTTGCTTTACACTAGTTTTCTCTCACATAAACTAACTCAGGATCCCATAAGAAAGAGATGAGTTTTGTCTGAGGTCAGTGCTTTTAATATTCAAAGAGTCTCACAGAAGAGTCTTGCCTATTAAATTGTCTTCAGCTTCTGCATCACAACTTTTTTCTTTTTTGTTAATTTAAATTATAAATAATTTTATTTTCTATATCAATCCCAGTTCCCCCTTCTTCCCATTTGAGACCAAACTTCCAACACATAGATCCTTGAATAAACAATTATCAAGAAGACACAGGGCTCTGTGGGGACTTGGAGTAAGGAATTTGGTTAATTTAGAGAAACTATGTAAGACTTCATAGAGTTTGTTAATTTTTTGTCAACTTGACACAAGCTGTAGTCATCTTGAAGAGGGAACACCAGTTGAAAAATAGTTTCCATCAGATGGACTTGTGGGAAAGTCTGTAGGGCATTTTCTTGACTGCTAGTTGATGAGGGAGGGACTAGCCCAATGTGGGCTCTGGGCAGGTAGTCCTTGGTTGAATAAGAAAACTGGTTGAGCAAGCCATGTAAAGCAAGCTAACAGGCAGTATTCATCCATGGTCTCTGCTTTGGTTCCTGCCTCCAGGTTCCTGCTTGAATTCCTGCTCTGACTTCTGTTGGTGACGGATTGTGATGTGGAAATATAAGTAAATAAACACTACCCTGCCCAAGTCTCTTTTGGTCAGTGTTTTATCACAGAGGAAGAAAGCAAATTAGGACAGTGAGAAATGGCAACTTGAGCTGGGAAGAGAATGACTAGGAAATAATATGGGGAGGTGGGAAGTATAAGCTCCCAAGAAGGAGCAGACAACCAAGAGCAGAGAACTAAATAAGTCTTAGTATTATGGGAATACATATATATTTAGGATGTTGGAAAGAGTTGCCAGTCCAAAGGCTAAAGTATTTCCAGTCCTTAATACAACTAAAATCACAATTAATAAGCATTATGTCACATTGAGTCATATGCTTTCAATTCTCCATCAAACATTACATCACTCTAACATACATATTTAAATAGTGGGTTATGGATATGTTGTTGAGAAGGTGAAGTCAATCTGAAAAAAAATCTGTGAAATCATAATGAATAGTATTTCAACTATGTTTGCAACTCCTTTTGACAGCCCCTGCTTGAACTCTGGTCTGGGTTGTATTTAAAGGAGATAGCCACATCGGCAGTAGAACACAGCCACTGAGCACTTTGTTGAGTGGCAGTTTCCTCAGAGACTGAAGCATTCCATCCTTCAGGCAAGCTGCTTAAGCAGAAACCAAACAACTCAAAACAGCTTCAGCGAGTCCTTGAAACTCTAGGCTCCTTTCTTCCCTTGGGAGTAACTATCAGATAAGACAAGCTGCAAAGAAGACTCCAAACCTGAAAGAAGCAGAGACCAGTCAAATTGCCTTAGAAGATGCTCAGCCAACTGAGATCCCTGGAAAGGACACTTTCCTGTCCATTGAGCTGTCTGCAAGTTGTGTAGTGTGCTCTGGGTTCCAATTTTTGTGAGCTGATACACATGCTGGGGTGGGCTTTGGTGATGCAGCTGCTTTTGAGTCATTTCTGATCAGCTAGTAACCCCTTACCCACATTCCTGTAAGTAACCCCAATAAAACTCACTGGTTCACTAAGTTGGATTTCAATAGCAATCATACTTAAGCCTGTTCTTGGTGACATGTATGGCCGATGCGAACAGAGATGTATGTGTTGCATCTCCCCAGGAAAAGTCTTTCACACAACACACCTACATGGTCAGAGTCATAGTGAGTTGACTCTATCAGAGGTCCTTTTTACTGATCACTAAGCCTGGACTCAGTGTTTTCTGAGCCAGTGAAGAAAATATGAAAAGCATCTACAGATTAGAAGAATCTGGACTAAAAGTGAGGATGCCATCACTCAATTGACAGAACTCTGAAATTCCCAAAGAAGATTCAGAAGCTGAACAGTGTTTAGTGTTCATGAAAGCTCCTATTTTTATTATTGCTGTTTCATTGCCATTACTATTATGCTGTTATTGTAGACACGGTGGGGTAGTGCTGACACTGCCAGGCCTCTTCTGTGCCAGGCAATTGGCTCTACTACTACAGGCCTTCTTGTTCTTCTGTCCCCCTTTTAACTTAAATTAGAAACAAGCTTGTTTTACATGTCAATCCAAGTTCCTACTCCCTCCCCTTACCATCCCTTTTGTGCTCCACAGGGGGATCTTCAAAATCTGTCATATCATTTGGAACAGGGCCTAGGCCATCCCCTGTGTGTCTAGGCTGAGAGAGTATGCCTCTATGAGGAGTGGGCTCCCAAAGTTCATTTGTATACTATGGATAAATACTAATACACAATCAGAGGCCCCATAGATTGCTGAAGCCTCCTAACTGACACCCACACTCAGGGGGTCTGAGTCAGTCCTATCCTGCTTTCCCAACTATCAGTCTGGGGTTCATGAGCTCCCCTTTGTTCAGGTCAATTGTTTCTGTGGGTTTCCCCAGTATGGTCGTGACCGCTCATCACTTCTCCCTCTCTGCAACTGGATTCCAGGAGTTCAGCTCAGTGTTTAGCTGTGGGTGTGTGCTTCTGTTTCCATCAGCTACTGGATGAAGGCTCTAGGATGGCATATAAAGTAGTCATCAATCTCATTATCAGGGAAGAGCATATAAGGTAGCCTCTCCACTATTGCTTAGATTGTTATTTGGGCCCAATCTTGTAGATCACTGGACATTTCCCCAGTGCCAGATTTCTCTTTAAACCTATAATGTCTCCCTCTTTTATGGTATCTCTATTCTTGCTCTCCTCTATTCTTCCCCTGATTCAATCTCCCTGTTCTCTCATGTCCTCCTCTTTTCCTCTTCTCTTTCTCCTAACTCCCACTCCCTCCCCCCATGCTCCCAATTAACTAGGAGATCTTGTCCCTCTCCCCTTTTCTGGGGAATCATGCATGTTTCTTTTAGGGACCTCCTTGTTTCCTAGTTTCTCTGGCAGTGTGGATTGTAGGCTAGCAGTCCTTTGTTCTATGTCTAAAATCCATATATAAGTGAGTACATACGATGTTTGTCTTATTGTGACTGGGTTACCTCACTCAGGATAGTTTCTTCTAGTTCCATACATTTGCCTGCAAATTTCAAGATTCCATTGTTTTTTTTCCCCCACTGAATAGTACTCCATTGTGTAAATGAGCCACATTTTTTTCTCCATCCACTCTTCAGTTGAGCAGCATCTAGGTTGCTTCCAGATTGTGGTTGTTACAAACAATGCTGCTATGAACATAGTTGAACAGATATCCTTGTTGTATGAATGTGTATCTTTTTTGTATATGCCTAAGAGTGGAATTGCTGGATCTTGTGGTAGACTGATTTACGTTTTCCTGAAGAATCTTCATACTGACTTCCAAAGTGGCTGTACAGGTTGGCACTGCCACTAGCAGTAGAGAAGTGTTCCCCTTTCTTCACATCCTCTCCAGCATAAACTGTCATTGAAGTTTTTGATTTTAGCCATTCTGACAGGAGTGAGATGGTATATCAGAGTTGTTTTGATTTGCATTTCCCTGAGGGCTAAGGATGTTGGGCTCTTTCTTAAGTGTCTTTCAGCCATTTTTGATTCTTCTATTGAGACTTCTCTATTTAGTTCTGTACCCTACATTTTAATTGGATTATTTGGTGTTTTGGTGACTAGCTTCTTGAGTTCTTTGTATATTTTGGAAATCATCTCTCTGTCAATTGTGGGGTTGGTGAATATCTTTACCGGTTCTGTGGGCTGCCATTTTGTCTTGTTGACTGTGTCCTTTGCCTTAGAGGTGGTCCCATTTATTAATTGTTGATGTCAGCATCTGTGCTACTGTGTTATGCTCAGAAAGTGGTTTCCTGTACCAATTTGTTCATGGGTACTTCCTGCTTTCTCTTCTAAGAGGTTCAGTGTGGCTGGATTTATGTTGAGATCTTTGATTCATTTGGACTTAAGTTTTCTGCATGTCAATAGATTTGGATCTATCTGCAGTCTTGTACATGCCAGCATCCAGTTATGCCAGTACCTTTTGCTGAAGGTGCTTTCTCTTTTCTATTGTATAATTTTAGCTTCTTTGTCAAAAATCAGGTGTTTGTAGGTGTGAGGGCTAATATCAGGGTTTTCAATTTGATTCCATTGGCCTACCTGTCTATTTTTGTGCCAGTACCAAGCTGTTTTCAGGAGTATAGTTCTATAATAGAGCTTGAAGTCAGGGATGGTGATGCCTATGGAAGTTGCCTTTTTGGACAGAGTTGTTTTGGCTATCCTGGGTCTTTTGTTTTTCCATACAAAATTGATTATTGTTCTTTCAAGGTCTGTGAAGAATTGTGCTGGTATTTTGATGGGAATTGCATTGAATCTGTAGATTGTTTTTGTCAAGATTTTGTCAAGGGTTAGGGTCAAGATTTCTGGTATCTTCTTTAATTTCTTTCTTTAAAGACTCAAAGTTCTTGCTTACAGGTCTTCACTTGTTTGGTTAGTGTTATCCAATGTCATATTATGTTGTTTGTGGCTGTTGTAAAGGATGGTGTTTCCCTGAGTTCTTTCTCAGCCCATTTGTCATCTGTATATAGTAGGGTTACTGATTTTTTTGAGGTGATCTTGTATCCTGCCACTTTGCTGCAAGTGTTTATCAGCTGTAGGAGTTCCCTGGTAGAGTTTTTCGGGTTACTTATGTAAACTATTATATCATCTGCAAATAGTGACAGTTTGACTTCTTTCTTTTCAATTTATACCCCCTTGATCTTTTTTTATTGTCATATTGCTGTAGCTAGAACTTCAAGTACAATATTGAAGAGGTATGGAGAGAGTGGACAGCCTTGTCTTGTTCCTGATTTTAGAGGAATTGTGTTGAGTTTCTTTCCATTTAGTTTGATGTTGGCTGTTGGTTTGCTGTATATAGCTTTTATTTTATTTATGTATGTTCCTTTTATCCCAGATCTCTCCAAGACCTTTATAATGAAGGGGTGTTAGATTTTCTTGAAGGCCTTTCCAGCATCTAGTGAAATGATTATATGATTTCTGTTTCTCAGCTTTTTTATATCATGTATTGAACCATCCCTGCATCCCTGGGATAAAGCCCACTTGATTATAATGGATGATTTTTCTGATGTGTTGTTGGATTAAATTTCCCAGTATTTTATTGAGTATTTTTGCCGCAATAATGATGTGGGGGTATTTGTCTGTAGTTGTCTTACTTTGTTGTGTCTTTGTGTGGCTTAGGTACCAAGGTAATTGTAGCCTCGCAAAAAGAGTTGTCAATGATCCTTCTGCTTCTATTGTGTGGAACAACTTAAGGAGTATTGGTATTAGCTGTTCAAATTCCTGGTAGAATTCTTCAGTTAAAATCATCTGACCCTGTTTTTTTTTTTTTTTTTTTTTTTGGTTGGGAGACTGATGATGTGATACATATCCAGAAAGTTGCCCATTTCCTTTAAATTTTTGAATTTTGTGGAGTATAGGTTTTCAAAGTATGATCTGAAGATTCTCTGGATTTCCTCAGTGTCTGTTGTTATGTACCCATTATCATTTCTGATTTTGTTAATTTGCCTGTTCTCTCTCTGCCTTTTGGCTAGTTTGGATAAAGGTTTGTCTA
Organism: Mesocricetus auratus; assembly: GCF_017639785.1. NCBI lineage: Eukaryota > Metazoa > Chordata > Mammalia > Rodentia > Cricetidae > Mesocricetus > Mesocricetus auratus. The sequence goes on from NW_024429266.1 coordinate 162,351,137, forward strand.
TCTTGTTGATTTTCTAGAATAACAAACTTTTTGTTACATTGATTCTTTGTATTGTTTTCATTGTTTCTGCTTTATTAATTTCAGCCCTCAATTTGATTATTTCCTGGCATCTACTCCTCCTGGTGAGTTTGTTTCTTTTTGTTCTAGATGCTTCAGTTGTGCTGTTAATTCTCTAGCATGGCTATTTTCCAGTTTCTTCATGTGCTCACTTAGTGCTATGAACTTTCTTCTTATTACTGCCTTCAAGGTGTTCCATAAGTTTGGGTATGTTGTGTCTTCATTTTCATTGAATTCTAGGAAGTCTTTAATTTCTTTCTTTATTTCTTCCTTGACCCAGGAATGGTGCAATTGCACGTTGTTCAATTTCCATGAGTTTGTGTGGTTTCTGCAGTTTGTGTTGTTGTTGAATTCTAACTTTAAAGCATGGTGGTCTGATAATATACAGGGGGTTATTCCAATTTTTTTGTACCTGTTGAGGTTTGTTATGTTACCAAGTAGTTGAGTTTTGAGAAGGCTCCATGTGGTGTTGTAAAAAAGGTATATTCTTTTGCGTTTGGATGGAATGTCCTATAGATGTCTGTTAAACCCAATTGGGTCCTAACTTCTGTTACTTCTTTTGTTTCTTTGTTAAGTTTCTGTTTGGTGGTGGTCCTGTCTAGTAGTGAGAGTGGGATGTTGAAGTCCCCCACTATAAGTATGTGAGGTTTTATGTGTGATTTGAGTTTTAGTAATGTTTCTTTTATGAATGTCGATGTCTTTGTATTTGGGGCATAGATGTTCATGATAGAGATTTTCCTTTTCTCTTTTGATTGATTTTAGTTTTCAATGTAATTTGTTAGATATTAGAATAGCTACACCAGCTTGTTTCTTGGGTCCATTTGATTGGAAAATCTTATTCCAACCCTTTTCATCTGTCTTTGAAGTTGAGGTGTATGCAACAGAAGGATGGGTTCTGTCTTCATATCCATTCTGGTTAGCCTGTGTCTTTTTATAGGCGAGTTAAGACCATTAATATTGACAGAAATTAAGGACCTTTGAATGTTAGCTCATATTTGTTTTGGATTTTTTGTGTTGTTGGTATAGTATATGGATTTACTCTGCTTTTTCTTTTTTGGTAAAGTGGGATTATCCATTGCCTGTGTTTTTGTGAGTGTAGTTAACTTCCTTAGGTTAGAGTTTTCCTTCCAGTATTCTCTGTAGGGCTGGATTAGTGGATAAATATTGCTTGAATCTGGTTTTGTCATGGAATATCTTGTTTTCTCCATCTATAGTGATTGAAAGCTTTGCTGGATATAGTAGTCTGTGTTGACATCTGTGGTCTCTCAGTTTTTGTAGAATATCTATCTAGAATCTTCTGACTTTCAGAGTTTCTATGGAGAAGTCAGGTGTAATTCTAATAGGCTTGCCTTTATATGTTACTTGACTTTTTTCCTTTGCTGCTCTTAATATTATTTCTTTATTCTGTATGTTTTGTGTTTTGATTATTATGTGGTGAGGGGACTTTTTTGTGGTCCATTCTATTTGGTGTTCTTTAAGTTTCTTGTACTTTCATTGGCATGTCTTTCTTTAGGTTGGTAAAGTGTTCTTCTATGATTTTGTTGAATATATTTTCTGCATCTTTGAGTTGAATTACTTCACCTTCTATACCTTTTATTCTTAGGCTTGGTCTTTTCACGGTATCCCATATTTCCTGGATGTTTTCTGTTAGGGATTTGTTTGACTTAAGATACTCTTTGGTCAGATACCACCACGTGGCAGAGCATAAATAAGGAGTGGTGGTTAACTTAAAATGTAAAATGTAGGAGTAGTTAGTAATAAGCCTGAGCAATTGACCATGCATTTGAAAGTAATATTAAGTCTCAGTGTGTTTATTTGGGAGTTGCTGGTGGGATAGAAACTTCTGTTTATAGCCAATCAATTGCCTTTGTTAACAAATTTAGAGTATTGGTACCCAAGCAGTTTTTTGGTCCTTGTGTAAATTTCCTTGGAGATTAAAACATCCTGCAGGAAACTCCTTAAGCTGAAGATAAACAATTCAGAATAACTCCAGAAAGTCCTTGAAACTGACTAGATTCACTGGGCCCCTCCCTGCCATAAAAGCTGAGAGTCCCTCTTATAAGATTTGAGTCATGCTGCAAAGAAGACTGTCACCCCCACAGCTGAGTTGCAAAGACTCTGAGACCAGACCTGCTGTCTGCAAGAAGCAGAAACCAGTGGAGCTGCCTGGAAGAGGTCGAGACCAACTGAGGTGCCTGGAAAGGACACTCTCCAACCCTTTGAACTACCTGCAGGCTGTGCAATGTGCTCCAGGTTCCCAACTTTGTGAGCTGTCACTTGTGCTGGGGTGGACTTCAACAATGCAGCTGTCTTTGAGTCGTAACTGCTCCTGTAAATAACCCTTCACCCATATTCTTGCAAGTAACCTCAATAAAACTCATTGATTAACCAAATTAAAAAAAAGATACTCTTTGGTCGATGACTCTGTTTCTCCTAGTGTATCTTCAATGCCTGATATTCTATCTCTTGTGTTCTGTTTGTTTTGCTTGCATCTGTAGTTCCAGCTTTTCCATTTTTAGCATTCCCACTGTTTGTGTTTTCTTTATTGTCTCTATTTCAGTTTTCAGGTCTTGAACTGTTTGAATTGTTAACTTCATCTGTTTGATTGTTTTTTTCTTTGTATTCCTTGCTTTATTTAAGGGATTTGTTGATTTCTTGTATTTTTTGGTTTGTTTTTTCTTCCATTTCTTTAAGAGATTTTCTCATATCCTCTCATTTTCATAAAGTTGTTTTTAAGGTCATTCTCTTCTCCTTCATCTGCATTGGGATGTTCAGGTCTTGTTGGTGTAGAGTCCCTAGACTCTGGTGGCATCATATTGTTTTTTTCTGTTGTTGAATGTGTTTTTATATTGCTGTCTTCCTATCCTTTCTTTCATTGGGTGCAGCTGGGGTCTCTCCCTCTCCTGGTGGGTACGTGTCCAAGGTTATCTTCCAGTGGGTGCAAGCAGGCCCAATACCGTGGTGGATCTCAGGATGGGTGCAGGTATGTCTGAGACACTCCTTCTCCTGATGGGTGGAGGTGGGACTAGCACAGCAGTGTCAGCAGACTCTGGATTGCTTGGACCACTAGGGGTCAGTTGACCTGCCTTTAGTCCCCAGGCCAGGAGATCTCAAAGAGGGCCCTCTTGTTCTTCTTAATTGTTGCTATTGGTTGACAAAACTAATAAGGCTTCTAAGGAAAATATTCACTAGTCAAATGTGGTCTTCGGCATCAGTTTGTACCCCTCAGCCCTCATGACTCTGTTCTGTGAACGAAGTCATGAGGCCCATAACAGGTGTTTGGCTTCAGGATAGTATAGCTTAGCTATGTGACTTCACAAGAGGTTAATCTCCCTCTTTCCTTTACAGGTACCTGCAGGTCACTGTAAGGGATGCCTGGCTAGGTTGGTGGTGGTGATGGTGATAGTGGAGGTCGAGGTGATATCCAGGCTACAAGTCAGCTTTTCCAAGGCTACATGTCAACTTTGCTTGCCAGGCACAACCAAGAAGACCAAATGCATGCTTTGGCTTCCCTTGTGTTTTCTTTGATATAGGACATTACTTTTGATTGATTACCTTGCTTGTCTCTCCATCTTGTAATGTTTTTATTTTTTTGTTCAGAAAAAGTGAAAAAAATGTAAGTTTAAAATTCACAGTGATCGTTTAAATGATAATGGCCCCCAAAGGCTCATTTATTTGAGTGCTTATTCCTAGTTAGTGGAACTGTTTGACAAGGATTGGGAGGGGCAGCCATTTGGAAGAAGTGTTTCACTGGTAGTAGGCTTTGAGATTTTGAAAGATGGCTGCCATTTCCAGTGTGCTCTCTGCCAAGTACTTGTGAATAAGATGTAAGCCATCAGCTGTTGGTCTATTGCCATGGCTGCCCATCTGCTGCTATACTTCCTGACATGTGGTCATGGTCTTGAACCCTCTGGAATCCTGATCTCTAAATTAAATGCTTTCTTTTGCAGCCTCCTTGTTCATGGTGTTTTAGCACAAAAATAGAAAGGCAACCATCTTATTTAAAAAAATTCACTTTCCCAATATTTTCTCTGATATTAATTTCAATCTTTTTGATCATTTTGCACAGCTGATTTCTTATTTCTACAAGGAAGCTCGGTGAATCTGATCCATCTTTGATCAAGATTGACAGGATTTCCAACAACTGATCTTTTCTAGCAAACTTCAGTCCCATTATGTTAGAGCTGTCCTTTGGTGCTTCCAAGAGATTAGTTTCTGGTTCTGTGGATGCTCAAGTCCCTGTACAAAATGGCACAGAATATTAATGTCTCCCATATATGTCCTCCTATATAATTTAAATAATCTCTAAATTACATACCAAATGTGACACAAAATAAAATATTGAATGCTATACAAATGGTTGACATACTGTATTGTCTAGACGACCATGAGAAGAAATAGTCTATGCATGTTCAGTATAGTTGCATTTTAAAAAGTCTGATCTATGGCAGATAGACTCTGAAGATGCACACTCCAAAGATATGCATGAATAAACTTTTTGACTTTACTTTGGGGACATCCTCTAAGCCTATCCCTTTACGCCTGTTTTAGAAGGACCCAAAATTCACAGCTTTTTATGCTCACATAAGGACTAAATGGTAACAATCTAAAATGAACACACTTAGATTTTGAAATTAGTTTCTTTTTTAAATGTGTTTTTAATTGCTAAAGAATTTAGTGGGGGGAACAAACAAAATGGTTGGTTAGAAAGGTTCTCTCTTCAAACCAGTGAGCCAGGGAAAAATACCAACAGCAGTTGAACAAAATGCAGCACTCAATTGGATCAATTTGCCTTTGTTTCTCATTTGTCTTTCTTAAGCATACAATCAGTATGCCAAATATTGCTCCTATTTGGGCCAGCTGTTAAATAGAGATTGGCACTATTTTTTTAAACAATTGTTCAATATAACAAAGCTAGGTGTTTCTTTGTGTTTTGACAATGTGGAAATTGTCTTAAAAAAACTAGATGTTTGGAATTCCATGCAACTTTCTCTATCTATGGATTTCTTTCATGATCTTGGATGCTATTTGAATTATGCTTTAATTCTCTACATTTCTTTTTCTCCTGTCTTTTAATACTGTCCTTCCCACTTAGAAGGAACATGATCTTCTCTGTCTAAAAGTCTGTTTTCAAGTCGATTAAATGAGATTCCCTTGTCATAATTCTCCAAGCTTTGTTGGGAACAAAAACAAACAAAGAATAAAAGAAAAATAACTACAGCAAGCATTACTCCCAGCAGAGTGAGGGCCAATACAAGACACAAATTGAAAGTGAGACAGAGGGTGGCCAGGGCATACATACCAAGAGGTGACAAAATGTCACCATTTCACCCCCTAAAGCCCCTTTTCTGGAAACTGATACTGTGGTATAAACACCACCTGAAGTTTTAATGTTATATGCTAAGCATTGCTTTCTTGCTTACCAGAGTGGCTTGGCAAGTTCAGCTTTGTTTCTCATGGTCAGTCTGGGTGGTCCTGCATCAGGTCTAAAGCCAAGTGTGCTCCTTGGTTCCTCAGACTGGGGCCAGACCCAAGGGACAGTGGCTACCAGGGGCACATTTTTTCGATAGAGGGGTCAGCAACTCCTGGAGCTCTTATATAGAACTGGCATGTTGCCACTTTCTCTGAGGGCCTTCCTACCTTAATAGACTATGCTGAGCTACTCAGCCAAATCCAAGACCAGAGAGTATGAAGGAGAGGAAAACAGGCCTTCCCTATAGTGGGGCAGGGAATAAAAAAATGCATTGGGGAAGATGCAGGGGGCTGGGGGGAGGATTGTAAGAGCCGGAATACAAGGCTGCCTGCTGTGAAACAGTTTCTCATAAATAGGATCTGAACAATACCAATAGACATGCCAACATAGAAGGAGGAATTTTTCACAGGGTACCATGCCTAGACAAACAATTACAGGCAATTAATGACTACAGAGAGAGGGAGCATTAGCCTTTCTCAAGGATCAATCCCCTAATTGGTTATCGAATATAACCATCTCAGCCCTGAAACACAAAGAACAAAAACCAACCATGTATGCATGCACATATACATACATACATACATACATATATGTAATAATAATAATCCAAAAACCAGGTTACCAATGTTAGAGTGAGAGAGGGCATGGAAGGAGTTGGTGGGAGGGGACTTAAAAGGGACTGAATGGAGGAAGGGGAAGGGGGAAATGGTCTAAGGATATTGTAATTAATATTGTATAATAATAAAATTGAAAAAATAATGGAAGTTCTGTTTTGATTTGAAGCCATGGCTATATTTGTAACTTTTAAATTTATAAAATATGGTTGGAATCACATAGACAGAGAGAAATCTATCCTTATAAACAGCTAATCAGAGGCCCATGAACAATAACTACCCAATGATGTTTATTTATTGTTCAGTTGACAAGTGAGAGTTGTATATATTTGTTGTGAACAGCACAGCATTTTTAGTCTAATTTGTATTTATGAATGTTATACAACAATTACATTGAGGGAAGAAGCTATGCGAGGATAAATATTTCTTTAGAGCTAATGTTATTTTAAGACAAAAAGATAAAAAGGTATCTTGGTGGACCTTTCTTCAAAATTTATGTAGCATTGGGCTATCTCTAATCTCCTTGAAAATCATTTATGAGTGTGCTTAGAATTTCTGTGAAGCCATTCTGCTTGAATATCATGGCTTGATGTAAGCACATATTTTTAGGTGAGAACACTTAAAATCTATTCAATGAGCAATATAAAAGCATTCAATATGTGGCTGTTGCCTATAGTCTTTATACTGTAGAATGGAATTCATCTTATGAGTCCCATGTAACTGGATTTTTATAATCTTTCCTCATTAGTACTTCTCCCCTCCATCTCTAGTAACTTATAATCTGCCCTCTGATCCTCTGAATTTAGTTTGATGTCTTTTAGGTCTATTTATATTGTCACCAGTGGGAAGACTCTCATTTCAAAAGGCTGATTATTGTCCCATCAGGGATATGTACTGCATTTTCTTATTCTAGTAATTTATAGACAGCTGAATTAAACTTATTATTGTAGATTCTGATGTTAAAATATATGGGAAGGCAGATGTCTCATTGACATACTAACCTCATTTCCTTCAGTTGATGGCCAGTAGTGCGACTGAGGGATTGAGTGGTCTATGAACTACCCTGTTAAAAAGTGAAAATTAGTCAAGCTTGTAGGCATATGCCTTTAATACTAGCATTCAAGAGATAGAGGTAGGTAAATCCCTATAAGTTTGAGCTCAGGTTGGTATACAGAATGAGTTCCAGGGCAGCCAAGAGAACCAGAGAACCCTAAATCAATATATATATATGAAAAAAACCCTGAAAATTAATTTACTAATCTTCATGAAATTATATTATCATATCCAATAGCCTAAGCATGAACATGAAATTTGCCATTTCTTTTCAGCCTCTTTAATATTGTACTCTAGTCTGCTCAAGTAAATGAGTGACACTAAAGGCATCTATATTGTATTTTTCTTTCCACATATTTTCTCCTAAGAACATTTCATATTACTCTGAGTATAGAGATATATGAAATATATATATAGATATTGAACATGTACTACTAATATCATAAATTAATTTACTTTTTAAAGTTGGTATACATATATATATCTCATATATTAAAGATTAAAGTAAATTTGTCTACTAATGCTCTGGGTGTTTTGTTTATTCTTATACAAATAATTAAAACTTTGTTAATTGTTTGATAGTGTAAGAAATACCATCTTCATTGTTTTTCATAGTTAATTGATATTTTGATTATGTAATTGTCAATGCTTAGTATGCCATTTCACATTAATATATAGTACAAAATGTCAGAAATACAGTTAGAACAACTTCAGCAATTGCTGGGAAGTCTTGTCCTAATCTGAAGCCAAAATTCGCTTAGTGATTTTTCATGAAACCTAGGCCAGCAACTCAAACAGATATTTTGAAAAATCAAGCATTCTGGATATGATTGATAATTAACCTTTTTGTCCATTTTGAGATTGCAATTCAATGACAACGTTCTCCTGACCCTTTCCTTCCTCCAAAAGGGAACCATATACCCCTCCCTGCTCTCCTTCATAACCCCTTTTTTTATCAATTGTTATTATATCTATATATGTATTTGTATACATATATTCCCAAGTATAATCTGCTGAGTCCATTTAATGTTATATATAGCATATATGCATACACATACATATATAACATACATACATACATATACATATATACATATGCTCTCCCCTAGGGAAGGCTACTTCTCCCACTCCCAGCTTTACTCAGCTGCCAATAGTTCTCTGTGTGCAGTTGAGGCCTCATAAGCGTTTCCTTGCCCAGCTTGACATGTTCATTGGTGTTCTCATCATTCACCTCACATATGGGTGGCCATGTTGTTGGAACTTGAGGAGTGTAGTTTCTATGTTATTAGGAGACACAATCTCACTGCAAAGTCCAGGAGCCTCTGGCTCTTATAATCTTCCTGTTCTGTCTTCTACAACGTTCTTTTAGGTGCAGGAAATATTTTTATATGTATTAACTGGGATTGGGCTCTACAATCATTGCTATTTGAGAAGTTAAACTAGCATAATCCTTAACAATCTATGACCATTTGCTCTTTTTTATTTTTAAAGATTTATTTATTTATTACATATACAGTGTTCTGCCTACATGCCAGAAGAGGGCACCAGATTGAATTGTAGATGGTTGTGAGCCACCATGTGGTTGCTGGGAATTGAACTCGGAACTTCTGGAAGAGCGTCAGTGCTCTTAACCTCTGTGCCATCTCTCCAGCCCTGACATTTGCTCTTATACTCACAGATAAGTGTAGTCTTCACCCCTCATCAAGGACACTTGTTTTTGTAACAATCAGAGACTAATATAGAAAAACTACAGTCAATCAATAGAAGGGTGAGGATTACTTTTATTCTACAGTAGCTTGCATAGCAGTGTTAGAATTATGAATGCTATCGAATAGGGATGAAGCTTCCAGGTCAGTACCAACTTGATGCCACATGTTCTGTGACTACAGTATTAGTGTCTTTAGCAATAGGATCTTACCATCAAGTTCTGGAGGACAACTAAGAACTATGGCAATATTCTGTGATGTTTGGGATTCAAGGGACCCCACTGACGAACAGCTCAAAAGAGATAAACCATCCCTGGCATTAGACTTTTCATTTGATTTTTAAAGACCTTTTGTGTTAGTTATTCTTGCCCATATGACCTCCTTGACTCTTGCCTTCCCATTTTCCACCCTACTCATTTATCTTGCTCCATTATTCCCAATTCCCTCTTTACACCACCTGTTTTCTATCCCCCTTCCCTTGAAAGCACTGCCCACACTATGCCCTCTTGCAAGTTTCCAGGCCTCTGTGGCTGTTCATTCCAATTTAAGCACATACATCTAAAAGTTCATCTACATATGAGAAAGAACATACAATGCTTGATTTTGTACCACCTGTAAGCAAGGGGCAGTGTTTACAGTTTCAATGCTTGGAAAGAAAAAAATCAAAGGGATTTTTATCACATATGAAATTTAAATTTCATTACCTTAGAAAGCTTTATTGGAATCCAGCTCCATTCACCTGTCTACTTTTTCTCTGTCTGTTGTGAGAGGCTCAGCCACAGACTTGAGGCACAGAGATTGTATGGTTCATGAAAATGGAATTATTGACTGTATCATTGTTTTGACCTCTCCTGGACTAAACAAGATTTCCTGAGATGCAAAATGTCACATGTCTGTGGGGGTCTTCAAATGTTCAAAGCCTAACATTTCTGGAACATGAGACAGAAAGGTCAAGATATAAGATATTCTCATTTGGCTCTTTGGTTCTAAACCTGTCTGGAAAAACAGATGGATTCTCACCTCTCCCTAAACCCTTTTCATACACTACAGTTTGGTTCTGCCACCAATTTCAACAATGAAAAAAAAAACATTACCTTCTTCTGTTGTGAAGGTGAGGTTCCCTCTTTGCTCCTATGTTCATCTTAATAATGGGTGGGATGAAACACCTACCAGTTCCACCACTTAAGAACATATATCCATGCATATCCTATATCAAATGGTGAATAATACCCCAAATCATCTCCCAAACCTGGAGTGGATAACAATCCACATTTCATAATGTTTTATGTCAGATATTGTGTGTGTGTGTGTGTGTGTGTGTGTGTATCTGTGTGTGCCTATGATTTTTTTCAACACTTAAAATTTCCTTTGTAAGCTTGGATTTTTTAAAATTTCATTTTCTTTTATAAAAACAAATGTCATCCCACAAGGGAGACAGCTCTTGTTATAAACACATGTATGGAGGACTGTAAAACTTAATGAAATTCACAACCGAACATTATAATAAAATGGCCTCGGGACAGAAACAATCTAATCAGCCTCCAGTGAGTCCCTGATGATCAGCTACAATTGTACACAGGTGGCTGAGGGCACAGGGCTGTTGGCGTCTTGCCTTACAACACACAGGGGATGTGTTGTTTTATGACCCAATTCTGCATGTTCTGTCTTGCTTTACTGTTGCATATTTTTTTCAAACCTTCCCTGGCAATGTAGCTGTGCAGAAATCATAGTCTGCAAATCCCCCTCATTAGGAGAACTTAGCAAATATTTTACTGCCTCAATAAGGACATATGTCTTTGCAAAGCAGCATCTAGATGAGGCAAGAACCAACCTTTGGGTTTTGTATCTTTGAATAGGAGAACAAAGAACCAGGCCATGCTATTTGTGTGTGTGTGTGTGTGTGTGTGTGTGTGTGTGTGTGTGTGTGTATGTGTGTGTGTGTGTGTACATGTGATCCTGTGGGTGCACATGTGTATGTGCAGGAACATTTGTATGTGTGTACACATGCGAGGAGAAAAAAAAAAAGAGGCTAACTTTGGGTGTCCTTACTGTCCTTTCTCAGGAACCATCCACTTCGTTCTTTGTCATTTGTTTTTGTAGAGTCTCTCATTAGTCTAGAGTAAAAACATCAGGTTAGGCTGGCTAACCAGTGAGTTCCAGAGAACCCTCCTATTTTTCCAGTCCAGTGCTTTGGTTGTGAGTGCATGTCAACATGCTCATAGATTTTATGTGCACTTTGAGGATCAAAATCAGATTCACATGCTTGTTAAGCAAGAACCTTACAGATTGAGGCCTCTCCTCTATTCTTGAAGCCTTCTTTTGCTAATTCTGTGGAGGGGCAGAGAGTTTTTCCTATAGATTGAGCTATGCATCATATTGACTAGTAGAGAATCATAAGAAAAATTGTCTTGACTTTTAATTGATGAAATAAAAACACCTGGGAAGCTTGAAGGAGACAATTTCCCCACATGCTAATCCACATTAAACCCTGATTTCTTTCTCAAATAGTTGGCACTAGAACATCACTGAATAAAGAGAAGATAAGTGACTGCCCTTGACAGAAAGGCAGATGAAGAGCAAGAAGGAAAAAGTACTCCTTATCATGATGTTCTGAGAGGGGAAGGACCAAGAACATCAGTGTCATAGAACTACAGTGGACACAAAAAACTATCCAATTTAGAATACATGTATAACTATTACTATATTATTTTGCAAGTAAGTAAAGTACCTAAAAACAAATCAAACAACCACAAAGTCATCAATCTCGGGTCCAAGAGCTCCCCCTTGTTCAGGTCAACCGACCCAGACCCCCTGAATGTAGGTGTCAGTGAGGAGACCTAGGTAATCTATGGGCCCTTGGGTAGTATTTATCCCTGGTGTACAAATAGACTTTGAGTGCCTGTGCCACAATATGGGATGCTCTCTCAGCTGGGACACTTGGGGGAGGGCCTAGGCCCTGCCCTGGATAAAATGACAGTTACTGGAGATCCACCGTGGAGGGCCTCACCATCCCTGGGGATCTGAGTGGAGGTTGGGTGGGGGACTGGGGGATATGGTGGGGAGGGAGGGGGAGGAGGGGAGAGAGAAGCAGCTGGGATTGACATGTGAAACAAGCTTGTTTCTAACTTAAATTAAAAAATATTAAAAAAAGAAATCAAACAACCATAACTCTACCATGCCCAGCATCTGCTTCCAAAGACATCCTCAAGTTTGTTTCTCTACCCCACAGTCGTCCTTCCCTTTCTCCAGTTCCATTCACCTTCCCTTACCCCACCTTCCCTTCATTTCCTCCTTTCTGTTTTTTGAAGTTAGATAGCAGTTATATAAAAGAGCAACCAAGGGGAGACTGAGGAGCCCAAGCTCTAGGGATGATGATGGCTTTCTTCATATGACTCCATGTCCTTTTAGACACAAAATTCCCATCCGTGCCTCTGTCTCCTCTATTAAGTGGAAACATATAGCATCATTGTTGTGGTGCAACATGCTAATTCATGCAAAAAGCTCAGCATAGAACCTTGATATAGTAAGTACTTAACTCATATCAGACATTGTTAATCTAGTTACTTAGTCTACATGTTCATACACACATCCAGAACTCTTTAACCATAAAGCAATTCAGGAATAAGTCATGGCTATGAGAACTAACGTTGATCTATTGTCAGTGACTTGGTCTGGGCAAATTACCATTCTGTGTTAGCTTATTTAAGTCTTTTATAATATTGTGACAATAAATACACAATAGATGACATACAAATTCTAAACATACAACACATCAGAAAGTACCGATGAGCTATCTGTCAGCCATTTTCAGATGTAAGTGTGGGCCTGTGAGTATGGGTCTAATTCTGCATGCATATATTACTTACTCTGTGATTTCAGGTGATTTAACTTCCCTGCATTTCATCTTCCTCTTGGAAGAAGTGTATAATAATAAAAACAAGCCAACAAAGTGATATAGACATTACTTGAACATTAAGACAAGTGAAATTTCAGAGAAATGCAAGGTCTGTGGCCTTAGACACTGAGCGGGAACATCTATGTGAACCCGTGTGTCTCATTACAGTACTGATAATGTTGCTCACTCACCTTTGGTCACTACTGGAGAGTGAGCTGTGGGATAGTGGTTACACCAGCTCTATTATTTGTCTGTGCTCTCTGCTCCTGGAGCCAAAGCTTAATTTGCATGAGATAACATAAGAAATGCTGTGTGTTTGTCAAAGCCAAGTCCATATGCTTTTGTGTTAAAATTATTATTAAATGTGTTTTTAATTGAAAGAATAAGAAACAAAAATATGTTATATTTTAATCTGTTCATAAAGCCTTATATTTTTAACATAACTTGTAGGAATGATATTTAGTGGAGCACTCTATAGTCCGCTTTAGCTCTATAAGGAAAAAGAGGGCCATAAAAACAAGAAGTTATTATGGAAAGCCTGGTACTTTGAGTGTCTGCCTACTGCCATGGCAAGACCATTATCATTTTAGTACCCTCCCCATCTCCTTCTATGGTAGGTCTATACCAAGATGATCTGGACAATATTCCCTCTGAAAATGCACAAATGAATTCTGTCATTTTTATTTTCTTGTGGAAGAAAAGAAAGAATGGTTAAGAAGTTGAAGAGTCTTGTTCTAGGAGACATAGCAGAAATGGTTAAGAATAAAGCTGGAACACCTAGTCTGACCTCAAAGAAACATCCTTGTTATAGCCTCTCCATTTTACCCTTTGCTGTAGAAATATTTACCGAAAGTCTCACATTATGGCAGTTTATATTTTGAAAAAAAAGAGGAAACAATGTTAGAGAGTAAGTGCTGTGTGTATTTGGTCACTACATGAAGGTATACAGTTTTTTGGCTTGATTGAAATAAATCAATAAACAGCACTTAGAGCAGCCTGTTCCCAAAGAATTACATAGAACAGAAAGAATAGATGAATGATAAACTTAATAAGGAACAGTGGGTGTTTGCAGAAAGTTCTGAGTATGACAGAGGAGATGGAACTTGACATGGGATGGGTCAACAATGTTCAAAGGAGTGGCAGGAGGCATAGTCAATATGGTGGTAGGAATAAGATGTAGATAGAGGGGAAAATGTAGCTACTGGGTATAGGACTCTGGGCATTCTCCAGTGAGCCAAGACCATGTGGAGATACTTAGATGAGTAGAAATAGGCTAGTAATTAAGAGAGGGCTAGCCAATAAGAAGCCTGAACCATCAGCCAAGTAGTTTATAATTAATATAAGCCTGATATAAGCCTAATATAAGACTGAGGGGCTGTGGGGCCAGGTGGATTAGAGTGATGCTGTCAGGGGAACTGCTATATGAAGGGTTTAAGAGAGCTGAGAAAAGCAGCAAGGAGACTGGACCTGGTTGGGGAGAGGGGGGCACAGGAAATGAAGACAGGAGGGTGTTGGGGAAGAGAAAAGATGTGCAGGACATTCTGGTCCTGGGCTTGGCTTGGACCTTGTGTCACAGCTGCCACAGTCATGAGACACTATTTGTTCTTCTGTCGTGGGTACAGCAAGAGTGCCTCAGTCATCCTTTCAAAGGTACACATTTTTGAGGATAGAAGAGTTATGGCAAAGTGACAGTGTCTACTCAACCCCTATACATCAGTTTTTGACAGGGGCAAGATGATGTGGGTAAGCTTCCAACCCATAATATCTGCTAGTCATGCAGATACAGGAGTCAACATGGGTTTTGAAAATAAAAATGAAAAGCACTCTTTGGGAGAAAGCCAAAGGTTAAACAAAGCAACCATCAATGTAATTCATATTAAATATGTGTATTCAGTTCAAATCAATTTCACTTAGTGTAACGAAATTTGGTTTCAGAAATTGCCTGCTGTCTGCTAGGCACAGTGGGCAAGATAGGGGAATTTTATAATGTGAAACAAAATTTCAGGCATTGCGAAATCTGGAGAGAAGAGAGGTATTCAGATCCAAGGCACCCATCTTCCTATGACGAGCCAGATTCCAATATTAAAGACTTTGTGGCATATGATGTTTCATAGTTATCTTACCTTCTCTCGTGGCATGAGAACAAACAATTCAAAAAATATGGATATAGTTGTATTTCAATAAAACTTTAGCACTCTTGATTTGATAACATGGATACTATACATGTGCATTATCACGGGTACATTAGACCTGTCTACTGAATGTCCCTACTTCTAGCCAGCTGCTCCTCCTATATCACACTAACAACATCATTATAGCATAAATAGCATTATCTCCTTTCTAGATAGAATCCTGGGAGACCTGTTAACCTGTTGCCTAGGTCTCATAGTGATGAAGTTGTAGAATGGAGAAGCAAATCTCAGAATGAGATTCCAAATGCCGCACACACAACACACTTCATCTCACAGCAGAGTCTACATAGCTCATAAATGGATATCCATTCCTAGCCAAACAGAATGAGCTTTAGTCACTGAGTCATCCTACAAGGACATGGCCAGGTTGTCTCTGGATATGGAAAGCAGATGTGTTTCCTCAGCTTTGCCTTGCTTGGTAAGTGTATGAACTTTCCTTCAGAAATGTCTAAGCTGCCTGCCTCACAGCTTCTGCATCCTTTTGGGAAAAAGTCTGAACCTTTATGAATGACACAAGGAGTTTCCAAAAGGCTATAGTGACATCAACACACCCTGCCTCATACAGGAGCCCGGCAAGGCAAGAGGAGTGAAGTGCAAACCGTGCTCCCTGATCATTTGCAGACCGAGAACTTATACAGAAATGACAGGGCCAATGCTGTACCATCCCGCTCCATGCTCTGCACCTCCCCACAGCTCTCCAATGCCATCGTCTCCTGAGACCACAGACAGAACTGCTAAGCTTAGCAGTGACTCAGAGCTTTTGCATTTCTTGTTGACCTTGCTTGAAATGTCCTGTGCTCCAATGTCCATCTCAGTTCAGCGTGTGTGTGTGTGTGTGTGTGTGTGTGTGTGTGTGTGTGTGTGTGTGTAAACTAGAGGTCAGCCTTGGGTGTCATTCTTCTTCAGGTGCCCCACACATTGGTTTTTCAAGATGGTATCTCTTACTTTTACCCGTAACTCACCAGTTTGGGAATCTGCCCAGAGAATCCACCCTACTCCATCTGGATGTTGCTTTTTAGGTAGGTTCTGGGGGTTGAACTCAGGCCTTCATGCATACACAGCAAGTACTTTATCAGCTGAACTATTTCCTCAACCCAGTCTTCACATCATGAAAGAAGCTTCCTCGAACTCCTAGGCTAAATTGCTCCAGGCCCATCCATTTTCTAGGGCATAAACATCTGCTCATTTCATTGTTGCAGGAATCACTGTTCATTCATCTAACTTGTTTAGCATCTTATTCCTCTTAGGAGGCTGTAAACTCTAGGGAAGCCAAGAACTTATCTGTCTGTTTTGCACTGCCCCTGGTACCTAGGATAGACAGGACACACACAGAATTGTTTGCTGAGTGAATACATGACCGACAGCAACAGCAAACACTACCTATAGCATACACACACCATCTGCAAGGCACTGTACTGAGCCTTCCTTGGAATTCTGTCACTTAATCCATTCAGTGACTCCACATCATCAAGGAATGCTCATTGTCGTCAATGTTTAGGCTTGAGAAAGCTAAGAGCAATCCTGTGTGGCCACAGAAATAGAAACACTCTCTTCCCAGCATGTCTGTCTTATTAGGCAGTCACCCAGGCAGGATGGAAAAGTGGAAGACGGATTGCATTCCTCTTGTCCTGAAAGCTAATGAGAAACATCCTAACATAGGGGCAGAGAGCCAGTGACCTGAAGGTGCCTGAGAGCAGTGCAGTCTCACTATCTGCTGCATGGTCACACAGTTGCCACCTATGGCCTGTTCAAAGCAGTGTTCCAAGAGTGGTAGTGAGGAACACGGTCATAGATTTCTACAGAAGCCCAAGGGCATGCAGAGGCAAAGCCTCTCCTAGCATCGCTTCCTGGAAAGGCAGCTGTGGTCACCGGCCTCTGCACACCTGCACGGAGGCTCTTCTGGAGAGAGCTTGAAGGCAAGACTGGCAATCTTAGTGGGAAGCCTCAGCCTGTGTCTTCCTGCCTCTGTTAAGTTCACTTTGGGTGGGACCCTTGTCGCCTTTGTCCTGTTTTGTGGGCTCTAGGAAAAAGTGACACTTTGTAAAGGCTTCTCTAGTACAGCCACCTCCATTCGGGCTTTTGGTCACTTGCTTTGAGTTTCTGGCTTTGATGTTGGGCTTGCTCAGCCTCTGGGAGCTGGTGTGTGACCTGCAGTGAGTGGGAGAAAGGCTTTATGTTTGAACTGGCTAGTGATTGATTAACTCTTTCCACAGCTTCTCTGTCGAAAAATAGATGACTTGGCAAAGCAGCCTCCAGATGGCCCCAGGATGCAGGCTCACTTCTGGAGGTGCTTGGGTGGGAGTTGCTGTTGCTTCTAGGAAGCCAGATTTGACATGTGGCCACAGTCACATGCTAGCCCTAGGAGAAGGCTGCTGCCTGGAGTGCCAGTTGCGAGGTTGGGGATGGAGAGTTCATTCTTGAGCAGCTGCAATCACAGGATGGCTGTGGTCCCCACATGGCAAACAAACTAATCCAAACAAAAAGATGAAAATAAACTAAGGTAAGGAATGTTTATAACTTATGTCAGTCTTGCTTTTTCATTTATTTTCTATTTTGTACATTCCACTTTAAAATTTTCAAGCCTTGAATGTAAGAGGGTAGAGGGAAAAAGTGACAGAAGGGGAAAAGGAAGGGGAGGGAAGGGAAGGGAAGAGAAGGAAAAATAAGGGAAAGGGAGAGGAAGGGAGGGAAGGAAGCGTTGGGATGGTGGAAAGGGGAGGGAAAAGGAGGGAAGGGAAGATAAGGGAGAAGCTAAGAAGGGAAAGTAGAAAGGAGAGAGAAGGTGAAGAAAAGGAAAGAAGGGAAGGGAGGGGAGAAAATGGGGAGGGGAAGGGCTGGGTGGAGTCAGTAGCGAAAAGATTTGAAATCTCAGTTCAGGATCAGGTGGGGGTGCAGAATGACTTGAGGGTTCAAATTCTAAGAGGAGCAAAAGAGTGGTAGGAAGGTAACCAAAAAGTTAGACACATCTGAGCATCTGGGGACAGTCCCTGGGGACTTAACAAATCCGATGCCCACCGACTATTTGGATCCTGATTTTGAGACAAAAACTGCGATGTCATCCAAAGATTATAGATTGGGAGACCAGTAGCACAAATCTGCAGAGCCACCACAGGCTGACCTGGACTCAATAATCAGCTGGAGACTAATTTCCCATCTATGAGAGCTGTGTCTGAAGGTGCTCTACCTCAATGGCCAGGCATGAGATACTGCCAGCCATCAGTGCCTTGGCTTGCTGACATGTGCTCAAGCCAACATGGAACCACTTTGTTCTTCTGCACCCAGTTTCCCACGACAAACTTGCTTATGAGACGGAGTGGATGTGTTTGTTCTGTTTGGAGGGTTAATGTCTAAGACTGTGTAAGGAGCCAGGCCAGCTGCTGCCTCAGTCCCAACGTTACATACATGCTTCCCATTGGGTGCCGACTAAGTCTCTCTGTCTTAGGAGCAATCTCTGTAAACACGCGGAACCTGGGAGAGATGCAAAATGGACTACATGAAGTTTTGCATCCTCTCAGTCCTTGTCAAAAGAGCAAGCAGAGTTTTGGGAAAAAATGTCTTCGGATTATGCCGATAGACAGCATTGTGGCTTGTCACCACGCCTTCCTTGGTGTCTAGAAAAAATGTCTTCGGATTATGCCGATAGACAGCATTGTGGCTTGTCACCACGCCTTCCTTGGCGTCTAGAAAAAATGTCTTCGGATTATGCCGACAGACAGCATTGTGGCTTGTCACCACGCCTTCCTTGGCGTCTAGAAAAAATGTCTTCGGATTATGCCGACAGACAGCATTGTGGCTTGTCACCACGCCTTCCTTGGTGTCTAGAAAAAATGTCTTCGGATTATGCCGATAGACAGCATTGTGGCTTGTCACCACGCCTTCCTTGGCGTCTAGAAAAAATGTCTTCGGATTATGCCGACAGACAGCATTGTGGCTTGTCACCACGCCTTCCTTGGCGTCTAGAAAAAATGTCTTCGGATTATGCCGACAGACAGCATTGTGGCTTGTCACCACGCCTTCCTTGGCGTCTAGAAAAAATGTCTTCGGATTATGCCGATAGACAGCATTGTGGCTTGTCACCACGCCTTCCTTGGCGTCTAGAAAAAATGTCTTCGGATTATGCCGACAGACAGCATTGTGGCTTGTCACCACGCCTTCCTTGGTGTCTAGAAAAAATGTCTTCGGATTATGCCGACAGACAGCATTGTGGCTTGTCACCACGCCTTCCTTGGTGTCTAGTGCTGTGTCCGTACCACAGGCTTTGCACCCAGCAGACTATGAAGTTGTGCACATAGCCTTTATTTTATATATTTTGAGCCACCTTATTTCTGCAGGAGACAATTTTAAAGCTTGATTTTTGTCACTTGCTTTAAGTAAAAGGTGGGTAACAATAACGACCAGCATCTCAATGCTTTCAGCAAGCTGCATCAGCATAACAGGAAGGGACATTGCATTGTGATGGCCAAGTTTGATTGCCAACTTTACTACTGAAGAAATAACCAGGGGCTGGAGGAATGACTCCCCTGTTAAATATTAAGGCTCATAAATAAAAAGACAAGAAACACCCAGCCTTTAGTCGCGTCTATGAGGAGGTTCCAAGAGAGATTTAACTAGGATGGGAAGACTTACATTCATGGACTGGGATTCTGGGTTGAATAAAAAGGAGAAAGCAAGCTGGTACTGGCAATCTCTTTTCTCTGCTTCTTAGTTGGTGTCACGGACCAAGCTGCTCCTGCCACAATAGACTACATTACTCTGAACTATGAACCCAAATAAATTCCCACCCCACTACACCTCCACTCTGGTATACTTTCTCTCAGGTATCTAGTCACAATGCTAAGAAAAGTGGCTAATACAGTCATTAGGTCCCCGTTTCCTAGAACATAATACAAGAACATATCCCAGAGTAGAAACCTGCCCAGCAAAAGCATCTTGATGAGTTAGACTGGTTAGCAAGTTTGACCATGGCACTCTTGTGGAATAGGCTGTGGTTAGGAGCCTCTATCCTGTAAGGAACCTGGATACCTCACTCTATGATTTTAGTACAAATCAAGTATCCCCAATCTGAAAATCTCAGGCTTTCAAAATTCTCAAATTTGAAATGTTTTGTATGTTGACATGATATCACACATAGAAAACCCCACAACTAGATTGGATAGGATGATTTTTACTCTTAACGCAGGCATGCTGAAAACTCTGTAGTAAACTTATATTCAAGGTTATTTGTATGGTATCTATAGAAATGAATTCCGCAATCAGACTCGCATCCTGTTTCTCCCAGACAGATTTCAGAGTGACAGAAAAGTGACCGCCATAGCAACCTACACAGGCTTACCCAGTAGTGAGAGTGCTCAGGCCCACCTTTCTTCCAAAGTCCATGTTCTTTCTCACACTCCTGAGCTAAGGGCATTGTTCTTCCTGTCCTCAGAGTCAGTGCTAAACCAGATGCATCTCTTCTTGCCAGACAGCCCTCTTCCTCCTGTTTCACCACAGCAATTCTGGGGCACATTTGAAGAGAAGAGAGCAGCACTGTTTCCCCACTTCCTGCTTCCTGTCCTCTTAGTTCCTTCAGCACATGGCATACCTCCTTAGTCCCTTCTCAAGTGAAAGTTGCTGTCTTTTTCTTAACTCAGAATTGCAGGGATAAATTCCTGGGGGATCCATGTGCTTTTTATTATTATGTTGTTTATTCGTGTGCTTGAAACACATTTATGTTGTTAGGCTATTCATGGAATAAAACATCCAAATGAAAAAACAAACCAGTGAGTTTGGTAGCCTTCTTAGGGAAACAAAGGGAAGCCTCCTAGGGGGACATTTAACTGTTCTTGTTTCACTCACTAATTCTGAATTCCTGTCTGTCGACCACCACCCACCACTGTGGCTTGAAATGGATCCTAGTCTCTCCATGTGAAAGTCATCAGGGATGAGGGATGAGACTTGGAGTTGATTGTCACCATCACAAAGAAAACAAGTTACCCAGAGCTTACTGGAAATAAATGCATGGCATGCAAACAAGGGGGTTTACGTGTTCATTTGGGTATATGCACCTGCTTGCGTGTGTGTGTGTGTGTGTGTGTGTGTGTGTGTGTGTGTGTGTGTGTGTGTAGACTAGAGATCAATGTCCAGTGTCTACAGCTTCACCTGATCAACCTTCAATGTGATACTTCTAAGAAAGAAGGGATATATGTAGAACTGATAGGTCTTGAGTACTATGAGCAGGCACTCGACAGCCTTGTTACTCCAGCTATGATCCATGGAACAGCAGCTTGGGTGCACCTGGGAACACACTAGGAAAGAACAAGCTTAGCTTCCACCTCAATCCCACCACACCAGAAACTGCATGCTCTTAAGATTCCCGAGAAAATCTTCAGATATCTTCTGACTTGAGAAGTAGTGATCTCCCAGACATTTACTTCAGACAATTAACACTCACCAGGACATAGGTCTTACATCACCAGGGCAGAATGTAACTTGGTCAGGTTCATCACTAGCTGCAGGTGTAAGGTTGACACTTGAACTAGATTGCACCTTCTAAATTGAACTCTTATCTACTCCCTTTCTCCCTGTAGTTACTGCCTTCAGTTGTTTCCCAGAGGCTTAGTTTCAGAATATGACTCTGTGTGGGGTTAGGGTTGGGGGCAGTGTACATGTTCATTTAGGTGTATGCAACTGTGTGTGTATGTGTGTGTGTGTGAGTGTGTGTGTGGAGTAGAGGTCAACGTCCTATGTCTTCATCTACTGCTCTCTACATTTTGAGATAGGGCCTCCCACTGTACTTTTGAAGTTTACTTGTTCTGTTCATCTAGCTGGCAAGCAAACCCCAGGTATCTACATATATGTCTGAGGACCCGGAAGTGGGGTTATGGCACAAACCACCACTCCCCAGCTTTTAAATGGGGTTTGAATTCAATCAATGGACTTGAATCTATAATATAAAAATAAGTCAAAATAGAGTTAAGACTAAGTAAAATATTTTTATTCCCACTCACTTATTTTCTGGCATTTATATTTGCAGGCCTTGCCTCTATAGACGTTTAAGTCTGAAATCCCTTCTAAGAGCCTGAGGATTCTCCATAAACTTGTCAGTCTCAGAAAATACACCAATAAAACACACATTTCCCGTACGCCAATAAAGCACACAGTTCACCATACTCTCACATAACTGCTCATGTCAAATGTGTGATGACAACAGAGTGACATATAAATCAGTACAATTGTGGCACCATCTACTTAGGTCAGCATCAGATTCAATGAGCTAAGAGCTCGATCCCCAAGACAGTTTCTACTTCAAATACTAACTATTCAATCCAGGTTGTCACTGTTGCTTCTGAGCCACTGACTATATACTCAAGGTCTCCATGATATCATGCTTGGGCTGTGTCTTTGTCTGAAAGGTTACAGTGTTTAAGAAAACACTGATTAACGCTTATTGCTTTATCATTAAGGACACAGCTCAAAAACAATCAACTTGCAGAGGTGCACGTGACAGCATAGGGTGCATTTCCATGTTCTCTTTGGGTACAGCATCTTCCAGACACTGCCTGGGTTCAAGAACCTAGAACTTATCAAATCTCATTTGTTCACAGAGTTTTATAGCTTGAAGCTCTCTATCCTTTTTCATCTGTAAGTGAGTGGGGCTAAAAGCCTCCACCCAAGTCTCTAAGGATCACTGTGTCATTCTGGTGACTAGTCCTATCCTGAAGTTACCTAAAAGGTCCCACCCTAAGTAATGTCACTAGTGTAAACCCAGATTCTGAGAGAGGATTGCTAGGAATAACAGAAGGCATACCTACTATTCAGACAATTCCAAAGGTTTTAGGAATTCTATGTCAAGACATAAAAAGGCCAAATACATTTCCTTTTATATTCCAATCTCTCTAATATTTCTTAAGCAAGGAGGACATTGTGATAATTTGTTCTCATTCTGGAAATTAAATTTTCAGGTGTCAAAGAAGTGATTATAGCTACTTGTCAGAGCTAATGCAAAGGGAAGCAGATCTCACTTCCTGACAGACGTTCTCTTTTTCCTTAGTGTCTTAGTCCATTTTGTGTTACTACCATAGGATACCTGAGACTGATTAATAAGGAACAGAAACGTGTATCTCACAGTTCTGACACCTGGGAAGTCTGAGGTCAAGGGGTCTGCATCTGGCGAACACCTTTTTTTGTGGCATCACTCCATAATGGAAGGGCAAATAGAGGGCAGGGAAAAAGGAGGAAGGAGGCATTTTAATAAGAAACCTACTCAGGCAATAAGGAATCCAGGCCTCACAAAGTGGCACTGCTTTCAGGTTACGTGACATCACTCCCCTGGGCCTCTGCTTTCAAAACTTCTTACCCTGAGAATTAAGTTTCTAATGTTGGCTTTGGGGGGCGGGGTACACATTAAGACTGTAAAGTTCAGTTTGACTCAGAGTTGTGGAGCCATGAAAGGCTGAACAGGGAAGGAGCTGAGTAGAGTCTACGTGGCTTTGCCGACGTGTTCTTAGGATCTTCCCTTAACTCTAAGTAGCAGTTCTTTCTGTCTTTAATTTTCCCTCTATTTGTAAACCATGGGATAAGTGTCAGCCTGGGGAATTCTAAGAGCAAGGGAAACAAACCAAGAGTAGGATAAAGGTAGAAAGGAAAAACACAGTAATATAAAAATTGAGTCATTTCAAGTTGGAAGAGTGAGTCAGAGAAAGGGGAAGGCAAAGGCAGGCCCAACAAGAACCTCATTCCTCTAGGCCTTACCTCCTCTGTTCAGGGAGCCCCACTGGCCTTAAGGAAAACCACTTTGATCCTACAGAAAGGAAGTGCTTCATTCCCTGATAAATAGCACAAGCATGGCCTGGAATGATCCCCTTAGGTGATACAGGTTGAGACTTAGTTTAAGGTTGTGATTAATGACTCTAGATTAACAAGACATTATAGGCCAGATTTTGTCAGCACAAAGGTTAATATCAATGATAAATTTGCCTTCCTTCAAAAGTTCCTAGTTAGTTAGAAATTAAATTTAGGGCTGGATAATGTTAACAAGTGGCATTAGTAAAAAGCGGATATCCACTTGGGATATCAACGTATGAAGAACAGCAATAGTTGACCCTGTCTTATAACACACACACACACACACACACACACACACACACACACACACACAGAGAGAGAGAGAGAGAGAGAGAGAGAGAGAGAGAGAGAGAGAATGCATCAAAATATGTGTGTGAGATCTGAAACTATGAAACCACAAGAAAAGAGGGGTACCCTCCTCCCTCATACCAGCCTTAGCAATGATTTCTTCATATTACAGAAATAGCACAGGTAATAAAAGCAAAGATATACAATTGGGATGTATCAAACTAAAAAGCATCTTCATTGCAAAGGATACAATCAAGAGTAAAAAGGAAGCCAATGAATATAAAAGAATCACAAACTGTAAGCAAGGTTAGGTAGCTGCTGTGAAGGTTAATCATTATTAACTTGACTGGATTTAGAATCATCTAGAAGACACACATCTAGGTGTGTCTATAAGGGTGTTTATAAAGACATTTAACCCAGAGGAAAGACCCACGCTGAAAGTAGGTGGCACCATTTCCAGGTGTGGGGGCCCAGACTAGACCCACGGGGAAGAAAGGGAATGCTGACTGAGCATCATAGTTCAACTCCCTTTGCTGATGTATGTTGGAAGTCACCAGTACTCCTACTATTAAAAAGCAGTCCACTGCCATGACCTCACAGCTATGATGGTCTGTATCCCCTTAAGCAACGAGCCAATGTAACCATCTTATTCTTGTTTTACTTCTCATTACATACTCAGTCACAACAACATGAAAAATAAGGAGTACTATTCAAAACAGCCCAAGAACTTGTTCAACTTTACCAGTGTTACAAAACAGACAGATACTGATTTAAAAATTGACAAATGAATTCAGCAGACATTTCTCCAATGAGGGTACAGAAATGGCCACCAGTTCTATGAAGAGACACTCACAACCAACACTCACCAGGGAAACACAGGTCAAACCCCAATGAGGTATTTCTTTATGTCTGTTAGGTAGTTTTAAAACAAACAAAAAAAATGCAAAACAAAAAACAGTCATGGTTGGTGAAGTTGTGGAGAAATGTGTTGGTGGGGTGTAATATTGATCTGTTACTATGGAAAAAAGTATAGAATAAATTGGTGGTTATTTGATCCAACAGCACTACTCCTAGGCATTTCCCCAAAGAATTCAAACCAAGATCTCAAAAGTCATATTAGCGATTCATATTGATCGTCAGTGTACTAGTCACAAAGCCCATGATAATGAAGAAACCAACTGCATGCCCATGGATAAATGAGATGTAGTATGTCACATAAAAGAGTGTTGTTCTGCTTTTAGTAAGAAGAACACTTCCCACATGTGTCAATACTGATGAAGCTTTGGACATTATACTAAATTTAAAAAGTTGGTTACCAGTCACTTGTGTGAGACATCTGGAGTACTCAAAAACACAGAGTGTAATGGTGGTTGTTGATGCTGAGGGAGAGGAGAAGTTTCTATTTGATAGGTATCATAATCAGTTACAAATGACCAAGTCCTAGGGACAAAGCCTATTATTAACAATAGTGTATAATGCACTTGAATATTCACTAAAGAGCAGAGCTCAAGTGTCCTCATCAATTTTCTTTTCTTGATTTTTTTTAAAGATTTAGTTATTATGTATACAGTATTCTGCCTGCATGTATGCCTGCAAGCCAGAAGAGGTCACCAGATCTCATAGTTGGTTGTGAGACCTCATGTGGTTGTTGGGAATTGAACTCAGTACCTCTGGAAGATCAGCCAGGGCTCTTAACCTCTGGGCCATCTCTCCAATCCCCAATTTTCTTAACGAAGGTGGGATAGATACTCTGTCCTTAAGGAACTTGATAATAATTTTCTCTGTAAGACTAATCATTTTTTTCCAGCTCTGCAAATGCTAATCCATTTGTGTTAACACCTGCAATCACAAACACCACAATCAGCACCAATCAGAACTTTTCTGTGTGTGTCAAGTGTTGTGCTAGGTACACAATTGTTACAGCTCATGCAATCTCAAATTGGTCCTGGAATACGTTGGTAAATATTATGGGTTTACCCAGTTTTACTAATGAGGAAGTTGAGTCCAAAATTTGTCAAGCATCATGACCAAGGTGCCAAGTTAAATCATAGCAACACATTGCAGGACACCAGCTCTGTGCTCCTTCTCTTTAAACCACTAATAAGGATAGCCTTTGCCCTGGGCTCTGGAGGCCAGCTCCCTTCCCCCCAAACTCCTAATCAAGATGACAAAGAAAGATGGAGTCCCAAGCAGGTGAGCATTTAGTCTGGCTGGGGCTCTCTGTCAAATTGTATGAGGTGTTGTCACATGAAGAATCGGCCATCTGGGAAGAAGGACGGTCTGAACTCTAGATTGTTGGAGCCTGATTCATGTTCCTCTGGCCTCTCTTGTTAACTCTTTATCAGGAAGTATCTTGAGTCTTTGATACATTTTCTATTTCAGAATGATTACTGCTAAAATGATCTGGGTTAGGAATGTGACAGGATTCTGGCCCCTTGAGCGTTGTATGGGAATAAAGAGCAAAGCTGATTCTTTCTACCCCAGCTTAAACAAAACCGCATGATGAGCTCAGCCTGCATCCTCCCCCATCATTCCTACCTCAACTCTTATGAAAGACCAGCAATTCTTGGAACACCGATTACAACAGAACTCCTTGCCCGGCACCGGCCCCCCACCCCCAAAGTCTTTATATTCCTTGCTATGCACTGCCTTCTGCCTCCAACTTTTTCTCAAATGTCTTGAGGCCCCAAACACATTTCCACTAAGCCTGCTCTGTCAAAGATTTTGAAAGTGCGTACATTTTTAGAAATGTAATCGAGATGATTAGGACGTGGTTGAGCTTTGCCCATCAGTGTTCTATTTTGCAAGGGCCACTTGATGTCAAGTAAGTCGTTCACTTTTCTCTCTTTCCTTCCCAAGTCTTTTTATCTTAGAACCAGGAAGTCACATTTTGCCAGCAGACTGTGAACTGTAACCACAGAAAGTTGGAGGCTGGTTCAAAGCCCAAGATTCATGAGGCTTGAATATGTTTCAGCTTTGGCAGAAAGCATTTGTTCCTCTCTCATTTGGGAGAAACACATCAGCAGGGAGTGGGGTGGATAGGGTGGGACAAGGCCAGCTGTGCTATTGGTGACATGGCTAGTGGGCTGTCTTTAGAGTCCTGTGAGGTATGTGTTAGGGAAAGCAGCCTTGTTCTGGGAGGTTCTAAGCAGGGCTGGAAGAAGACGGGGTTTCATTTTCCACTCAGACACTGTTATGGAAAGAATGAGTCTCTGCTCCTTGTCCCTGTGCCCAGAATAAAGGGGTCACAATTAATCCTTTCATTCTGTTTGGATAAGAAGAACTAACACATTCAGTGCTCAAAATACGGTGAGTTTGTGGTGCTCTCTCCACAGACCCCTTGTTTTTCCAACAAACTCTCTTGCCCCTCTGTTTTTATCTTTATATAATACAGAAAAGCTCACAAGCTCTGAACAAACACGTTGCCTATTGTCTTTCTCAATACATGTACGTGATGTATCTTTCCGTGGACTTTGCCATTCCCTCTTAGTTCTTCTTCAGTATACCTGGGTACTTCAAACTTCCCTGAATGACAACATCCATTAAAATGATACCACACATACAAATATAATGCATGTATGTATGTGTATGTAACCATGTGGTTATTGTTTTCTTCAGTGCTGCTGTAAAGAATTCATCACTCTTGTTTTGTTTGTTTTCATGTGTGTGAGATATGAAAACAAGGGCATATGCATTTCTACAAGTGTGTAGGAGCATGTCTGTGTTTACCTGCACATAATATGTGTGTTTGTGTGTGTTTCTGTGTAAGCCCTAAGTTGACACTGAGTATTGTCCTCAATCACTCTCCACTTTATTTATTAAGACAGGGCTTCTTGGTAAGCTTTCAGCTATCAATTCCTGTTAGTTTAGCTAGCCACCTTGTCCCAGTGGTCTTTTGTCTGCTTTCCAAGTGCTGGGATTAAAGGAGTTTCTGTATTGCCTGCCTTTTACATAGGTTCTGGGGTCTGAACTCCAACCTTTTTGCTTGTGTAGCAGGCTCTTTATCCAATGAGTCATCTCCCTAGCCCCTCTCCAGACTTTATATTATACATCACTCTGATAGCACATTCCAAACTGATCCCAGACTTCCATGAATCTGATGATCAACCTGGTTCAATGGCTCTCTGCCACCACACAAATTCTTTATATCTGCCTTTTCCAATATGGCAACCACTAGTCACACCTGGCTGCCATTGAATACTTGAAATGTAGCCATTGTACCCTGGGAATGAAGTTTTAAATTTTATTTAAGGTTAATTGTCAACTCCTAAAGCTTAATAAGGCTGGAGACTCCTGTACCAAAGAGCACTTGAGACTGTACCCTCCTTGAGGCATTACCATCTGTGCTTGGCAGTGCCTGGCATGCATTAGGAAACTCAGTTAATATTTACTTCATTCAGCTACTGTATATATGTCTGATAATAATGTCATCAGAAAGACAATAGTAACTTTAGCCATTTCATGTTCATATAGAAAATATACAGAAAGCAAAATGAAATAAAGTGATGACATAATGTGGCTTATGTGATTTTGAGTGTTGGGACCAGGATATAAGATGCAGCCTGTTTGGGATACATCCTCTGTCCTTTCTGTTTTCACTGCAGAACATCAGTACATGTGAGTGAATTTTTATATAAGTAGTTGCACATGCTAGATACAAGGGGGCAGTATTTTATAGTCAGCTAATTGTCTCCATACAATTAGACATGCAAGGCTTGCTCATATAAAAGCCAAAAGAAAGGAAATGGGACGAGTAGGGAGAGTTGGCACACTGCTTACAGATCATTAGTATTGTGCACATATTTAAAGGCTATACTGGCTAAATGGATCTCTTTTAAAAGAGAAAGAGTGTACCATAAAAGAAGGATTACAATACCCGACAAATTGGGCAGCTGCTATGCTACATGAGATTGTTAACTTTCAGATGTTGATAGCCTCACAGCTCAGATCCACATGGTGGAGGAGATGCTGCCATCTCCTGGTACTTATCTGCAGTGGACCAACATTCCAGAAGTTGTGGACCAACAGTTTCTCATTCTTCTAGTTTATCACTATTTAAAGTTGCATATTAAAATCAATTCTAAAATTATGCCACTTTGGAGATGAAAATTACCATGTTTCAATGTTTCCATCTTTGTATAAATAAATATAGCCATCTGGATGTTTTCAGCTTCTCCTCCTTATTTAGTTAGATGATTGCTGAAACAATTTAACAGCATTTTGAGTGGCTGATTCATGACAAGTATCCCCTAACCAAGGACTGTCATTCTGGGTCAGTGATGGAACTGTGCATCTTCATAGATCCTGGTAAGGTTTTGTACCATTGCTGGCTTGCTAGATCAAACCTGAAGACAGAGGGTTAGGCCAAATTCAGAGATGTTGTAATTTAATAGAGTCAGATAATTTCTAATAAAACTCTTAGTATATGATCCACTGCTGTATATCAGAAGACATGTTGGTATCTTGATTGATCAGAAATAACTCAGAGAGATGAAAGATTTTTGTCTTGAATTAGTAGGCTTCTATATATGAAGTTCTAGATTTATCTAGTGATTTTTAAGACATGAGTCACATAGAATACCGCCTATTTCTGCATGATCAAGCTGCTTGGAGAAAACGAAGTTGTATCAATGTGGAGAAATGGATGGGGATAAGAAAGAAGCATTTGTTGTGGGATCACATAGGAATCTCAATGGGCTATGGTAGGAAACCCATGCCCAAACCATCACCATCCATCCCATCTTCTAATGCTCCTTGCATTAGCAACCCTTTTCTCTGCTATGGCAAAATGACTGATGAAAGCAAATAAAGGAAAAATGGGTTGATTTTGGTTAACAATTTGAGGATATAGTGTATCATGTCAGGGAGTGCATTTTGGCAGGAAAGTCAGGTGGCTGGTTACAAATTTCTTCAGTCATGAGCCAGAGAGTTAAATGTGGCAGCTTAATTTTCTTTCTCTTTTTTATTAAGTTCAGAGCACCATGGAATGGTGCTGCCCTAGTTTAGGGAGTATCTAGAAGACTTTATCTAGGAATTCCTTCACAAACAAACTCAGAGGCTTGCTTCCTAGGTGACTATAGATACTGTCAAGCTGTCAATCAATATTGACCATCACATTCCCCTACCTGTAGGATCCAGTTGCCTGACTGGGTTCTTAATTAACCTTCCAGCCTCTACTCAGCCACTGATATAAGATGTCCCTTGGATATAACCTCCCAGAGTTGAATATATTGAATATATTGGTCCGCACTCATTCATTCACGGATTCAACTAT
Organism: Mesocricetus auratus; assembly: GCF_017639785.1. NCBI lineage: Eukaryota > Metazoa > Chordata > Mammalia > Rodentia > Cricetidae > Mesocricetus > Mesocricetus auratus. The sequence goes on from NW_024429266.1 coordinate 162,381,512, forward strand.
TTATTTAACAAACACTGTTGAATACATTCTAATCACCTGATATATTACTATGGATGCAATACAGCATGAGGAATGACCCTTGACATTAAGGATCCCATTATTTTCTCTTTTGTGTACTGAAACACTTACCATGTACCAGAAGCTATGTCAAAGACTTTACATCCACTTGGTTATTCATTTAGCTAACAATATTTACTCAAGCTTGCTGTGCGTCAGACATTGTGTTAACTGTAAAGATGAAACAGAGCTAAAGTGAAATAACATTCCACATCTCATAGATGCTGCTGAGTATTTGGATAGTCAGGGCTTGTTTTCTTTTCTTTATTATTTTTTTGTTTTGGTTTCGCTTTTGTGTCTGTCTGTCCATATGTTTTTGTTTTTTGTGACTGTTTCTCTAACAGTTCTGGCTGCCTGAGAACTTACTCTGTATACCAGGCTGTCCTTGAACTCACAGAGATTTTCCTTCCCTTGCCTCTCAAGTATTGAGATTAAAGGTGTGCGCCACCATGCCCAGCTTTGGTTTTCTATACCGAGAGACCAAGAAGCACCTATAAGAAGTGACTAGGCATGCTGTTTTTCTGATGGTGGCTGTGTGTGTTAGCAGTGATAAATTTCTTACCCACATCTCTTAAAAACATGGTTTCATGTATTGTTTTTCTGGGATTTTCTTCAGGCTTCCTTGGCATGTTGGAGCCTTCAATAGTCCTTTAATGTTTTCTTTTCATTCAATCCAAATCTCTTTCTGTTGTATACCTGGGTACCTGATAATACACCCTCCATAGCATGACAAGGACAGAAGTGTGGCACAGCTAACACATGTCATTACAGCAAGTGTTGAGACGGTAGAATGTGCATCTCAAAGATGAGTAGGCATTATACAAGTTAAGAAATCTGAGGCAAGGGGAAATGGAAAAGAATTGTGGGTAGGAAGAGCAATGTTTTTGGAAGCCCTAAAGAAAATTTCTGGAGTAAGAAGTCTCCGGTCTATTTTTACACATGATCAAGGTGATGTTAACTGGTAGTAAATTCAGGACTAAACTCACCTCCTTGAGTTCTGTCCCTGTGGTTGGCTTTCACATGGGGCTAGAAACATATTTATGCCAGTGTTTCAATGTTTGAAAAATGCTGTATGTACTCAACACATCCTTGATGATAGGGTTGATGACTACCCTATATGCCATCCCAGAACCTTCATCCAGGGACTGATGGAAACAGAGATAGATACCCACAGCTAAACACTGTACTGAACTCCTGGAACTTAGTGACAGAGATGGAGGAGTGATGAGCAAAGGGGTCAAGACCATGATGATGAAACCCACAGAGACAGCTGACTGGATAAGGGGGAGCTCTTGAATTTCAGATTGATGGCTTAGATGTCAACAGGGGACTGATCCAGAATCCATGAATGTAGTGCCAGTGAGGAGGCCACAGCAATCACTAGGGCCTTGAGTAGTAGATCAGTGTTTACCATGGTGTATGAATGATTTGGGAGCCCATTCCAAATAGAGGGATGCTCTCTCAGCCTGGACACATGGGGAAGGGCCTAGGTACTGACCTGGATGAAATGACAGACTTTGGAGATCCTCCCAAGGAGGACCTCACCCTCCATGAGGAATGATGTGGGGACTGGGTGGAGGACTGGTGGAGGGACAAGGAAGGAGGGGTGGGAGAGGGAGCTGGGATTGACATTTGAAGCATTCATGTTTCTAATTTAAATAAAAACATATATTGAGGGAAAAAAGTAAAACATACTTCCTTTATTATAACTGGTTCTGGGATTAAGGATGCTAGCCAACACTTGGCTACTGTGTAGGTCCATTGTGGTCTTCTTGTCCTAAACATCCTGTATTCTTTGGGGGTTAGTTACCAGTCTCCCAGAAATATGCTTCTGTTGCACTTAATCTGAACTTGCAGCACAAGGAATAGTACAGAGCTTTCTCGTGCTTGGCTTCTGTACATCTACAGAATCCTAAATTTGTAGGATTCTCATGTCTCTTGTGTAGCTTACTTATTTACCTTCCCATGCAGGATTAGTGATATAGATGCATCATTTAGAGTTGATAAGCATTTGGCTGCTCTCATTTTTTAGTGGTCATAAACATTCTCATCTATGTTCCTTATTCTACACATGAATAAATTTGTTGGACAGCACGACTTTTCTCTGTGTCAACTTCCTAAGACTTGAAATCACCATGGAAATAAATCTCTCATCATGTCTGTGAGAGGGTTTCTAGGTTAGATGGATGGAGATTGGAAAATCCCCTCTGAATGTAGGTAACATCATTCTATGGGATGGAGTCCTGAACTCAGTAAAAAGAAGGTGTTCGTGTCTCTTTGAACCAGCATTCATCCCATTCTGCTTTCTGAATGTAGATGCAATGTGATCAGCTGACTCATGCTATTGCTGCCATGATCTGGTCCTCTCCCTGATGGACTTTACCCTCAAACTGTGAGCCAAAGAAAAATTTCAACTATTGTGTTATAACAACAGCAAAAGTTAGTAATGTAATTAGACACTGAAGAGTGGAATTGCCAGGTCATAGAACAACCCTAGAAGATAATGCTGAACATTTCAAGAATTCATACTCCAACTTAAGTTTGCACCTGCAGTTTACAAAAGCTCCATTTTCATATCCTTTATTATATAATGTGGTATGGTATATCTTTTCAACCTTGGCCAGTCTGATGGGTTGAGCACTTATCCCACTGTGATTTTAATTTGAGTTTCCTTCATCACTAGTGATGTTAAGCAACTTTCTGTTTATTTATTGGACACTTTCCCAGTGCTGTTTATCAGATGGCCACTTCTTGGCATATGGTTTAAGGTTAAGCGCCTTAAGGATGAATGCATCTAGTTTCCAAAGACAGTGCACTGTTTTTTCAGCTCTCCAAGTTCATGGTTCTCATTACTCCTTTTAACAGAGACACCCTCTAGATTTGTGGGGTTCTGTTTTTTCTCACTAAGTGGCTCTCTTGGGGCAAACTTTCTATATGTGGATTTGGTTCAATAAATGTATAAAATCAAGGACAGACCAAAGAGAATGTCACTGAAGGCCATTGGCTGGGTCACCAAATGGTCTCTTGGATGTTGGTGGGTGAATACTAGCCTAGGAAAATATGTGTATTTTCCCATCATTTACTGAGTAAAAGTCTCAATGGACATGTTACTGTGAATTTACAATGTTCTTTGAGGAGTTTGGGTTAGTTCTGTAATAAAAATCCTGGCATAAGGAGACTCGTGTCTGGTTCCCACACATTTAAGGCTACAGAGAGCACAACTACGTTTTCTTAAGGTCAGTTTACTGATGTCTCCAAGGATAAAAGCCACCTTCTGATTGAAGACTTGCTTTCATCATATTTTTGGCAAAGGATTCCCAAGTTCCATTCCCCCGGGATGATCAACTAGAGTTCTCTTTTGTCTTTTGTTCTGAAGAACTCACTTTGGCAGGGATGAGGAGTATTGCAGGCCTTTTCTGTTTTAATTTCAAGATTTTACAATCAGACCCAAGATGACAATTGCAACCAATGAAAACCATTCACTAGGGATGCAGACTAAGGTACAAATACATGCACAATGGCAGTCATAGACAGAAATTGAAGCCTTGCTTTCAGCTTTTGCCAAAGACTGTTTAGACTTGAAATTGCAAGCTAGGTTAAATCTACACTCTCTCTTGTTAGCCTTGAATCAGAACAGGTTGAAAAGGGGCTAGCCTATGAATCTAATAGCATGGTGCCTATAGGCCTCCAATGATAAGCTATTAAGTTGTCACAAATCTTTGAGCAAATCTCTTTATATTAGCTACAATTCCAATTGTAATCAAAAGCCACTGATTTTACTTGTCCCACAGAATGGGAGTATTTTCTGGAGAAAGTTAAAGGCTTACTGACTCAGTGGGAATAGGGTCAGGTAGCTGTTATCTGGTGAAGTGTAGAATGTTGGGCCTCAAGGAGTGTGGGCACTGGTCAGATGAAAGGAAGACCAGGCTGATGCTGGACTCTCGAGTCTTTTGTGAGCAGTGCATCTTGAGCAAAGTACAGTGAGCATTGTCTTTGTCGTAACTGATTTCTCTCATTATGGAACCTTCATAAATAAGCTCTCCTCAATTCTGTTTTGAGTGTGTGTGTGTTTGTGTGTATGTGTTCCTGTCACTGTATTGTGTGTATGTGTATGTGGAGGCCAGAGATCATCCCTCAGGGGACTTTTTCTTGAGACAGGGGTCTTATTGACCAGGAATTTACCAAGTAGGCAAAAGCATCTGACAAATCACCTAAAGGAAGAGAAAGGGTTCTGAGGACCCAAACCCAGGTCCTCATACATGTTAGGCAAGAACTTCATCAATTACACTATTTTACCAGCCCCTCTTCTTGATTCTTTTAGCTGTAGAGCTGAAGCTGTGCTGGCTCCTAACCTTGTTTTGACATTGCTTGTCATCTCCTTCATGGATTCAGTGATTCACTCAGGATTCTTCCAGGAACGGTGTGCTGGAGCTTTCTCTCATCTGCAACCTGTATACGCTAACTATGCCCCTAATGATGGCAGATGCGATTCAGCTTATGTTGTGCTTTAAGGAGGATGCAGAAGAAAATACCTTAAGGCTTTGCATTGTGCTAGAAGACACATGCAGCTCCAGAAGAGGTCTTTCTATTGACTGGCTGGTATCCTATCTCCATCACAATTGCCCATTTACTGGGCAGTCACACAGATCCTGGACAATAGAATGCGTTGGGCATTGTATATCCTGAAAAGGTTGAAGCTGAGTTGTGTGATAAATTAAATGATTGGTTTTGAAATTGGTATCTCACAGTCTTAAGGAATTTTGGGAAATATGTAAGAAGGGCTTAATGGACTACATCAAAGCATAAGGTTTTTCCTAAGCTTAATCCAGAGCTGTGCTGACATTATTGGTCATATACTCAAAGTTGCTGCATTAAGTAATTTTGAATGTTAATAGTTTCTATTAATTCGTGTAATACTTTGTTTGAAGAAGATAAAATGGTATTTACTGGGTTCATCTGTGATTTCAAATTTGAATGGTAGAAGCTGGGTCTCCAGGATGGTGCAGTTGAAGTGGAGGAAATTTTAAAGGTGGGGGCCAGTGAGAGGCCTTTAGGACACTGGGGATACCACCTTCATTAAGGGATGATGCCCATCTCAGAGGTGAGTTATGAATGTGGGTTGTTATAAAATGCAGCCAATCCAGGAATTTGCCTCCTTCTACACTCAACTGGTTTCCTTCCCATTTCACTGCTATGCCATAGTATGGCCAGGAAACCATCCCAGGATGCTGGGGCCATGCTCTGGAACCTCTAAAGCTGTGAGCTAAATAAATCTCCTCCCTTTACAAAGCACCCAGTCTCAGTTATTATGTGATGGTCACACAAAGTAGAAGAACACAAGTTCCTATTGAATTATTGTCATTGATAACACTTTTCACTAACAATCACATCTTGTCACTATAGTCACCTAAGTCAACTCACTTGTCTGTTGATTATTCATTGATTCCTTTTATCAATGATCTTGCCACATTTTTCTTCATAAACTTTATCATGAGTTTTTTGCTATCATTAGCTTCTCAAAAGCTGGAATTAGGTCATATTGCTATTGTTTATTTTTAAAACATTTTCCAAAATTTTGCTTTTATCTTTATTATTTCCTCCCTTTGTCTAGCTTCCATGGCTGATCATAGTTCATTGGCTTTCACTTTCATATTTTCTTTTGCTTGATATGTTTTTAAAGTGATGCATGTCTCACCAAGAGGAGCATTCATTATAAAAGTGATGTCTTTGGCCCAGTTATTTCCAAATAATACCATTGTTCTCTTCTTTTACAAATGACTGATAGCGGGATGGCCTAAAGTTTCTCAGTGGATACCTCTGTGGGAGAGGACGCCTTCTACTGAGCTTTAATTCTAAGCACTTTTGTCAGGGAACATAGTTTAATGATCTAGATTCTTTGATATTTGTTGAAATTGGTTTTCAACCTCTTGGGTGATGACATTTTCTTTTCAAATATTATACAGACGTTTGAAGAGGTCAAAATTGCTGAAGTATTGGGAATGCATTCTAATGTATTAGGTATAACTATGTAATTGTGTTCACAGCATTTACATTCTTATTAATTTTTGGAGCTTGGTGGGCCTATTTCTGAGGCAATCATGTGAAATATCCCTTGACTGTCGACTGATTATTTCTCCTTTTAATTCTTTTTATTTATTTATTCATTCATTCATTTATTTATTTTTAAACATCCATTCCAGGATTCTGTTGGGTGCATGCAAGTTCAGAAAAGTTACACCTTCCCCTATCATTTATTTTTATTTATATTTTATGTGACTGTGGAAGCTAAAACTGGGCACAAGAAGCCCTGGAACTGATGTTACTAGCTGTAAGCCTTACTACGTGGGTACTAGAATTCAAACCCTGATCCTCTGTAAGAATGTGCTTTCTCCAGCCCTATTAGCTTCCCTTTTATCATTATTTATCAGACTGTTTTTCTTTGCTAGCCGCTTTGGTTTATCCCCCTCCAGTCACCTGGGCTCTGCCGCGACAGCCTGGTTCTAGATCCGCATCAGTCCCAAATAAACACACAGGAGGCTATATTCATTATGAAGCTGTTGGCCTTGTTTGTCTCTTACTGGCTAGCTCTGCTTTAAGTAATTACCCCATAATTGTTAATCTAAGTATGTCTCTTACCGGAGAATAGTTCCAGGCTTCCTACCCCCAATGGCGTTACATGTTGACTCTCTTGTGTTTCCCCTACCCAGCATCCTCCTGGACTCCTAGCCCCACCTATCTAGATTCCTATTGGCCAGCAGTAATTTATTGACATATACACAGGACTTCCCCAACACACTTGGATTCCTTGTTGGCTATAGGTTTTATTTTTAAAACCTAAATCTTAAGCCTTTTTAGTTTAATTGACAAATGATATTGTGAGTATTTTGTGGCCATAAATATGTTTTGGATTTGTTTCTATTATTTTTCTTTGAGTTTCTCTTTAGTATGATTTTTTAAATTTTAAAACTGAGCTTTCTTTCCTGGCTTCCTTAGACTGGTTAAGAATGTATTAGTAGGATTCACACTCTTTTATACTTGCTGCTGGCAACAGGTGCCTTAACTTCAGTGTGTACCTGTTCAAATATTAGTGGTGGGGAGACACAGCATGTTGTCAATGGAACTTGCATTTTTCTGCACAATTCTTTTAACTGTTGCAAAGGAAAATTCAAAGTACATGTTCATTCTCTCATTTCTTTGCTTCACTTGTCTAATAGTGACGAAGAGTTTGCTGAGTCCCAGGCACCAGCTGATCAACACTGACTATGATGATCTAGCATCTGCCATCATAGAGCTTATGATCTAAGAAAGGAGACATGAGGTCTGTATGTATGTGCATAATTACACTTTTTGTTATGAGGCACATAGGGAATTCTTTGGATGCAGCAAGAGAGTGAACAAAGGAGTGGGGTTGACTCCAACCTGGCAGGCAGACTTACTGATAACTGTATAGTTTAGTTAAAACATATGCACAGTAGGCAATGAGGTAGCATGTGATAAGAGTCCCTGATACACAGTACTCCTTTATTCCTTAGCAATGTAAAAACCCTGTATGTTAGCTGGATGTGGAGACCATTCAGAATAAACACTGGCATCTGTCAGCCTTGCTTGCAGCTGGGTGTTCTGCTGTAGGGGAAGTAAATGAGAGTTGTGTGCATCACCTGGGAGGCATCTGTAGAGGAAGGCTGTGAAGTCTTCCTTTTCTCCTATTTTCTTAGAATGAAGTCATGACAGTTCCTATCAGCAACTCTCTTGGGTCATGGTCTGAACCTGAGAGTAGCAGTTGCGAAGGTAAACAGCACAACCATAAGTGTAGGAGCTTCTAGGAAGCAAAATCTCATGGTAGTCCTAGGTGCCAGTCCCAGACTTTTGCATGAGAAATATGTGTGTATGTATATACAAAAACACAAACATATAAACATGTAGACATACATATATATGCAATATATACATGCATACATATGTATATATGCATTTGTCGTGGTTTGAAAGAAAATGGTCCCCAAAGTGAGTGGCACTATTAGGAGGTGTGGCTTTGTTGAAGTAGGTGTGGACTTGTAGAAGAAAGTGTGTTACTATGAGGGTGGGCTTTGAGGTCTCCTTTGCTCAAGCTACACTCCGTGTGGTAAACAGTTCACTTCCTGTTACCTGTGGATCAAGATGTAGGACTCTCAGCTCCTTCTCCAGCACCATGTCTGCCTGCATGCTACCATGTTCCACCATGATGGTAATGAACTAAACCTCTGAAACTGTAAGCTACCCCAGTTAAATGTTTTCCTTTATAAGAGTTGCTGTGGTCATAGTGTCTCTTCACAGCAATAGAAACCCTAACTAAGACAACATTCCTGTGTTTTCAGTTACTACCACTTTGGTCTTTTGTGAAGTTACAGAAAAAGTCTTGTAACAATCCAGGGCCAGGAATACAATATTTTGGGGGCAGTGACAAATACATCTCTCTCTCTCTCTCTCTCTCTCTCTCTCTCTCTCTCTCTCTCTCTCTCTCACACACACACACACACACACACACACACACACAAATATGCATTTGTGCTTGTGTGTGTATATCACCTGGAAAGTTTCTTAAAATACAACTTTCTGGGGTCTCAGCCTCAGAAATTCTGACCTCTAACACTGGAAGTGGAGCCTAGATCTTGTTTTTCTCCTTTCAGATGACAGAAAAGGTTCTTGGTTCACAATGTGATGATTCTAGGTAAGTACTATTTCTGAAGCAGGAAAACGCTTGGTATATGCAAGGAACAGGAGGCAGACTGGATTTGGAGAAAGGAAATGGTCTGACATAAGGCTATCAAGGTAGGCAGGGTTTTGGATCCTGTAGTGGGTTATCTGGCAGGAAAGGGAATTGTTCTCTTCTAAGTGGTATGGGGGAACACTGAGCAGGGTAGTGACAAGATCTCCTTTAAGTTCATAATGCCACTTTTTCTTTTTATTCTCTATTTTTGAATTTAAATTAGAATCAAGCTTATTTTACATGTTAATCCCAGTTCCCTCTCCATCTCCTCATCCCTTGCCCCCCACTAACCCGATAACCCATCCCCTTTCTGCTCCCCAAGGAGGGTAAGGCCTTCCATGGGGGATCTTCAAAGTCTGCATCATCATTTGGAGCAGGGCCTAGGCCCTCTCAGTGTGTCTAGGCTGAGAAAGTATCTCTCTATGTGGAATGGGTTCCCAAAGTCCATTCATGTGCTAGGGATAAATACTGATCTACTACAAGAGGCCCCATAGATTGTCAAGGCTTCCTCACTGACACCCACATTCAGGAGGTCTCAATCAGTCCTATGCTGGCTTCCCCGCTATCAGTCTGGGGCTCATGTGCTCCTCTTTGTTCAGGTCAGCTGTTTCTGTGGGTTTTACCAGCCTGGTCTTGACACCATTGCTCATCACTCCTCCCTCTCTGCAACTGGATTCCAGGAGTTCAGTTCAGTGTTTAGCTATGGGTGTCTGCTTCTGCTTCCATCAGCTACTGTATGAAGGCTCTAGGATAGCATATAAGGTAGTCATCAGTCTCATTATTGGGGAAGGGCATTTAAGGTAACCTCTTCACTAGATTGTTAGTTGGGGCCATCCTTGTAGATCTCTGGACATTTCCCTAGTGCCAGACTTCTCTTGAAACCCACAATGGCTCCCTCTATTATGGTAGAGGAGAGCAAGAAAAGAGATATCATAATGCCACTTTCTATACCATAGAGGACAAACTGCAAAGGACCAGGACTCCAGTTTTAGTAGGTTTGAGAAAGCCTAGTGATTTAGTATGCAGTGATCACAGTAGAAATGGATTCAAGATATATTTTGGAAGTCAGAATGACAGGGACTTTGCTGATGGATTGAATGTGTGGGATATAGAGTGAGGAGGAATCAGAGATGAATCCCAGGTTTCTGCCTTGAATGAATGGGTGGAACCATCCCAAGACAGACTGAGTTGACTTCTGAGCACTAGACCACAGCTAGAATTAGGGGTGGTAGTCCACCACTCCCATTTGTGGCAAATGTCACTTTGTGAGGATGCCAATGAGTTGGATTACCTCCCCACCCCCTCCCTAAGCTATTCATTGTCCTTCCCCAGCCAGCTTCTGGGATAGGTCATCCCCACCCACTTGCCTTCTCGTACTGGAGCCTCAGATGTGGTTTGGAATTATTTTGCCTATTTTTGAGTAATGATCTGTGGGGGGAGGAGTTTTCTTTCTCTTCCTTTATACCAGGGTTAAACCATGACTCTTCAATCATAGAACACAATGAACTCTCAGAATCTGACCCCTTTGGAGGATTCTAGGTGCCTTGAACAAGATGCACAAAATGGCCTGTTTTTTCCATGCTTCCAACCTAATTTGCTTCATTATGGAATGACTTTTACAAGAAGCATGCTTTGTCTTTTAGCCTATACTCTTGTAATTTTTAATAGCTCCTGACATCTTTAATTCATTAAAAAAGGTCTGCATTATGTGATCCCCATATCTTCCAGCCAGTCTCCTCTTCCTTTTCTTTCTATATTATCTATAGTGAATTTCTCCTCACTTGTGCCCTCAGCTTGCTTTTTCTTTCTCTTTTTTGGTACTTTTGCATAAACCAGTCACTACTTGTAGAAATCTTTTTGGTTGGGTAACTTTGCCAATTCCTACTTACTCATGACTATGGCTAAATGAATGGTGATTCCTCAAGGAATTTTTGTGTACGTCCCTATCACTGTTTTTGTGCCTCCAGATATGAACATACCTCCTTGCCATTAATATTATAAATGTAAGTTTAATTAACATCCTGAACTTATTTTCCTCATTTAATTGTCTATGGTCATTTATTTGTCACTTTCCTTCTTTGAAGGGTTATAAATACTATGAGGGCAGGGAATATGCCTGCATAATTTATGTTTGTACACTAATAAATTTAGGTGTCCACCCTACAATCAGGCATATGGCACAAGCCCAATAAATTGTCCTTGAATTTGTGGGGATAGAGGTACCCCTGTGCCAATGAGCATTCATGACATTAGCTCACCTGGGTAAGGCTTGAGGATATGACAAGACCTTCTCCTGGTCCAAGTATAGATACTGACAAATGGTTTACTTTTAGCTAAAAAACAGAATGTGTAAGAAGTAGCAACCACAAGTTCTCAGCCTTAGATGGGATGACTTAGGGTCATATCTCTCCCTGAGACTCTCTCCCTACAGTGCCCCCAACTGAGATTAGCTAACCTACCTCCTCTTTAATGCTGTATATAATAAACAGGCTGAGTATCTGTATCTGAGCTGTTGGCACATCTCCATCCAAGTGTACAATCCACATGATGCCAGTTTTACATTGCTTATGTCTTTCCTTTTCCATTTTTCTTTCCCAACATTTATTTACTTATTATGTATTCAGTGTTCTACCTGTGTATATGCCTGCACACCAGAAAAGGGCACCAAATCTCATTTATACCATGTGGTTGCTGGGATTTGAACTCAGGACCTCTGGAAGAGCAGTTAGTGCTCTTAACATCTGAGCCATCTATACAGCTCCATGTCATTGTTTCTTAATCTCTCCTTATTCCCAGTCTGGTTTCTAGGACTGAGCTGAGTGGGCCATCACGTGAATTCATGGGTTGATTTCAGCATCTGGGGTGCATTTATTTTTTCATTATAAGAAGAAACATCTTAGTCTTTTAATTGTTTCATATATTTGCAATTTTTTTCTTACTCCAATGTATTTGGTGGTGGCATGCTATATCTGCAAATTCTTCATCTGTGTAGTCAAATCATTGTGGATCAAAAACACTTGAGAAAATATTATTTCTGTACCAAAGGTGAGTAGACTTTGTAGGACATTATTTTCTACACAATACAGTGTGTCAACTATTTATCAGCATTAACATGTATTAGGTATTGTGAGTGATCTGGAGATAACTGGAAACAGACAAAAACCGATGCATAGGTTCTATGAAAACACCACTCAGTTTTGGGTTGGGGTTTCGGTATTCTTGGAAGTTGATACCCAATCTCAGATGGAAAGGTAGTCATACCAGAGGATAGCTCGCCAGCTTCCTAAATTGCCATAAAACTATTTCAGTCTTTCACATTCAAAAAATTCAAACTTGGGTTTGATTTGAAGGATATTAATTTGCAGGCAAATTACTTATATTTCCACTTAACAAGTTTTGATAGATGTTCCTTTTGCATGCAGAATATCTTTCATTGTTATCTTCTTCCTTCTTTCACTATGAGTACCTTTAGACCTTTCCTCTCCCCTCTATAATAAAAACATTGCTAGTTTCCAAATACTGTCCTCTACTTCAAAGAACAAGGAGGGACATTCTCTGTAAGATATCCACAGATTCTATGGTTATTTTTCAGCTCCCTAGATTAAAGTTAACTGCCTCTATCTTCAGATTGTAAAATTCTCTAGCTGGGAGGTTTTTCTACTCTGGGTCCTTTTATGACATTTTGTAAGCATTAACGACATGCCACAGCATTTTTAGAGTACTGTAACATAGAATTATATATTAGAGAAAAATTAAGGCTAACAAGCCTGTAATCAGGCCTTAGGAGAACTGCTGGTTATCTCAAAAGCATTTTGTATTTCCATAAAAATTGGCTTGGCATTTTTATATGGGGTTCTAAATACTTTTTTTTCTTTCCACTTAAAAAGATCTCTCTAGCTCATGTACTCTTAGGTTCCACTTTCTGTCTCAAGTCAGAAATGGTAAAGCCAAAAATGGACTTTCCTTCCCAAGACCAGCATGAATGAAGTGAAAAGATATCCCTTAAGTCACCTAATCTGCTGAAATTGTTGGTAAAATTAAAATGTATAAAACAATGTATTTCTTCTATTCTTAACAAAGAAAGAGCTCAAAGGTGTTTGCCTGTTAAAATGTTTTTTGCTGTTAATTTTTTTTCTGTTCCCATACAGCCAACAAGAAACAATGTACGAGAGGAAGTTCTTATCTTGGCATAGTCTGTCACTGTGGGGAAAGCAGGACTGCGGGAGAATGCGGTGGCTGGTCACCTTGTGTCCACATCCAGAAAGCAGAGAGAGAGAGAGAACTGAATGCTGGGACTCTATTGACTCATCCTTATTTTATTTAGTGCCCTCCCAATATCTAGGGTGGGTCTTCCCCCTCAATTAAACTCTTCTAGTAATACTCTCACAGACACACCCTGAGGATTTGAACCCAGCCAAGTTAATACTGAAGATTAAATGGCACAAGTAAGTCATGTTGCTTGTCAGCAGAAGAAAGGGGATCTTTGAGCATATAGTGGGAAAGCAGAGTCAAAACTAGATAACTGGCTTGTCTTCCAGTTAGAAAACCACGAGCCCGGGTTACAAAGCTGCATCTGAATGCTTCATCAGCTGTGTTCTTACGAAGATAAAATACTCAGGCTAGGTGTCAGTCTCCTGAAGCCTACACTCCAGGGGTGCTTGGCCCATTCCCTACAGTCACAAGTACTAGAGGTAACCAAATTACAAAGAGCATCACTTGATTTTACCCCACATTTTTAGATGTTTCTGCCCATGGTCACTTTACCTGGTTGTTAGGCCTGATACGAGAGAAGACATGATAATAAGCATGTATTAATGCAATGCAAGTGCCTTAGAGTCAGAAACAAACAAACACAAAGACAATTCCTTACACTTTACCACTAATGACCTAAATACCTCCCTTAGGATCCTCCTCTAAAAGTTTCCACCACCTTCCAGAGTGCTAAATAGAGGACCCTGTGTTAACACTTGTATTTTTTGGGCATACTCTGGATCCAAACCACTGTAAGTAGAGGATAGGGAGCTAACCATTGACAAAATGACTTTGAAGAGCTGGGTGCCAGGAAAAGCACCAAATGAAACAAAGTAAAGGAGTCTCTGGCACAGAAAAGTGGTCCATTATATTGTGAACGAGGAGGGGTTGCAGTGATAGTTCAGCCATTAAGAGTGCTTGATGTTCTTCCGGAAGACCCAAGTTCAGTCCCAAGGACCTACACTGTGTAGCAGAAACTCCAGTTCCAGGTGATCCAGCAACTTTTTCTGGTCTCAATTCATACCCACCTGCATGGAGCATATTCACAGAGACACACATATACACATAGATGAATATAAGTAAATAAAAGTTATTTATAACTTTGTTAAAGAAAAGTTCACACACCTAAGTGAGAACAGTAACATAAAAGGAGTATATTTATAGCCAGTTGACAGTGTCAGATTTTAGCCAAAATCACATATCCTTTGGAATATTTCCAATTTATCAAACTAACTACTTAATTAAATACTTCCAAAAGATAAACAGCCAGCCCCACCTCCTGTTAGACAAACTCACATTACCAAAATCCCTGCAAAAGACAAGATCAGACTTCATGATAATACTTCAGATGGTAGGTCTGAGGAAAAGCTTAATATGAAAGGAGAGGTACATTCTGATGAGACCTGAGTGAAAACAATCAACCAAGTGAAAAGAAGTCAGACATTGGACCAGTGTGTGTGTGTGTGTGTGTGTGTGTGTGTGTGTGTGTGTGTGTGTGTGCACGTGCATGCACTTAAATAAATTAAAAAGTTTAGTAGAAGTCAGGTGTTTGGTGTACATCTTTAATCCTAGCACTCAGGAGGCTGAGGTGAGAAGATCATGAGTTCTAGGTCGGCCAAGGCCCCCCAAAAAAGACTCTATCTAAAAAGCTAAAGACTTCTTCACAATAAATTCTGGTTGTTGTATAGAAAATAGATAGTAAGCTTGCAGAAGATACTTCTAAGAAACAGAAAACCAAAGAAGTGCTGGGGTTTTTCTTTCTTAGTTGACAGAGAACTGTAGGTGAATCCATGGAGTGAACTTGTTCCTGTTTTACCAATCACCAATAAAAGGTTTAACCTATAGTAGGACTTGATCAACTTTGGGGCCCAATCAATTTCTTCGTGGCGTTAGAACATTCACCCATTCTTTGCTGAGGCTCAGCCTGGCTATCCCATCTCATGGCTGGCCGGACTCCAGAGCCCAAAGCCTAGAAGTTTTATTTCTCTTTGGTGGTGGTCCATGCTGGTAGGATTTGCTGAAGGAGGCAGAGATAGGGTGATCACGAGTTCGAGGCCAGCCTGGGCTACAGATTTGAAAGACTCTCTTAATGAAAGTGATTTTCAGCCAAGAGACCAAAATACTTTCAAAGCTGTTGAATGAGCTCACAGCACTCTGCTGAGTACCTTGGTGCTGGCTTGCTCCCTGGGTATAGTTCCTACAGACAGCTTGAGGAGTAGCATGGATGCCTCTTTGTTTCAGTTTGCAGCCTAACATCCTTCCACAGGCAGCCCTGTGCCAGCCCCTTCCCTGACCATCCCCATTTGAAATGCAAATCCTTCAAATAAGCCTGGATACTACCTTTGTCCAAATGCCTTAAAAGCCCCAGTCCATGTTTGTCTGCTTGGAATCATAAAGGCCCATATGACTGCATAGGAAGATAAACTGTGTTGAAATAAAACCCAGGGTGGTAGTTAAATAAATTCAAAGAAACCTAGACATTTGCTGCTAAGCTGAGATTCTGTCCTCAACTCACCTCCCAGGAAGACACAGGAGGAGAAACCACATGCTAGGAGCCAACACTCTTGAACTGTCAATTCCATTTCTAGGATACATTTGGTTGTTTATAGTTAAAACAACCATTAACTTCAATAATTTGCGGTATTTCATCTTCCTAATGTTCTAGGAATCTGGAAAAGTGTTTGAAAGCTAAAGCTTTGTGTGCACACACCAGAAATGCATGTTGGGAACCTTCCTTGATAATTTTCCACTTTATTGTATTTTCCTTTATATTTGAGGTAAATATCTCTCGCTGAATCTAGAGCTCATCAGTTTGGCCAGACTGACTGGCCAGCAGACTACAGGGACCATCTTATCTCTTGTATTCCCAGTACTAGGAGTGCAGACATGTGACACCGTGTCTGGCTTTTACTTTTTTATATTCTGGGGAATCATAGTTAGGTCTTCACACTCAGCAGCAAGCACTGTACTGACTGAACCATGGCTCTAATTCAAGCATAGGATGTTTTAATTAAGATGAGAGAACCATGGGTTCATTTTCCTGCCCAGCAACTTATTTATTATAGAGTCTTGGCAAACTCCCTAAGTATCTTTGAACAGAATTTTCAACATCTGTGAAATGGGAACCTGTGGCTGTGGATCACAGGGTGCTTATGAGGCAGATGCTGAGTGTTTGGAAGAGCGTAAGCTTTAAAAGGTAGAAATCCTCCAAAGAGCCATGTAGCTATTCTTGGTAAGCGAGGAGGAGCCTGCTTGAAGTTAGCGGCCTAAGTGAACTCAGGGAGATGCTTTTTTGGCGCCAAAAACTCATGGGGTCCGAGCTGGGAATGAGTGATGCCAGACAAGAAACAGAAACAAAGCAATTAAGCAACAGCAGAACAAACCATGTGTCCTTGAACAAGGTTAAGTTCCATAAGATGTTTTTTTTTCCCTTCATTAATAAAATGAGGGCAGCAGTCAGACCTACCTCAGAGAAACCTTGTGAAGACTTGGAGATCTGATGGGTACAGCATTTGGCCCAGTGTCTGGCACACAGACAGCTCCATAAATTTTATTTGCTTTTCAAAAGACAGTTTAAATTCACTTCCTCAATAAAGATAGCAAAATCCTAATATAGTTTCCTCTCTATCAGCTTGCAGAAGAGTGGGTTCCCCCTCTCTGTTATCGGAAGCAATGATGTTTCTGGATGGGAGGAACTGCAAGTCTAGCCCCATGCTCTTTGGGTAGGCATTAGTGAAGAGATGAGGCGGTAGTCAGGAGACCTACGCAGACATTGTTTTACTGAGCACCAAAGGGAGCTAGGGAGGATGTGATTGAGAAAGATGCTAGGTGTTGAGGTAACAACTCAGAACAAGACAAAAGGGACTGGGAACACGGGAAGTGGTGGCGTATGTCTGTCTGCAACCTGTTCATCTCCTATCTGCATACCAACGTGAAAAAGAAGGATCTTGGCATGGTGGGCTTCCCCACTGTGCAAGCACTGTGACATCATTGCCAGGAACTCACACCTGGCACAAGCCATGCATCCTCTCTAGGGAAGGAAGACTTGGTTTCACGAGGGAGAAGTGTGGCTTTTTCAGGAGTGGCAGCTAAGAAAGAGGGAGGCTGAATACAGTGAGCAATCTGAAGATGGAAATAGATAATCTCACTGTTCACTCAGTAAGGAGAAATGTGATAAGATTGGAGGCTAGAAGGGGACCAGTGGAGGTTGAAGAACAAAGAGAAAACAGAATGGTGGAGATAACCATGCTGACTTTCCATTACTCTCACGAAGTACCCAAGGTAACCAACTTATGAAGCGTGCCCACTGGCTCATCATTTTGGAGGTTTCATGGAAGAGATGGTGAGACTTCCTGCTTAGGCTGAAGCAGTGGGCAGAGCATCGCAGTAGGAACATATCGAAGAGCCAAACATGTTGTCTCATAGCAGTGAAATGAAAGAGAATGAAAGACCAGGGTTCATAGTCCTCTTTCAAAACACATCCAAGAAATTTACCACCTCCACGTTGGTCCAGTCACTTCTCTGTAGTGCAATGATAATGTAACAAAACAATTGTTATGCACTGAACATTCTCTGAGGTGTGTTTTGTATCCTTTCTCAGTCTATAGTTTACTATAACCTCATAAAGTTAAGAATAATATTCATTCTGTTTTGTAGATGAGAAAACTGAGTTTAAGTGGTCTGAGGTTGTGTAGGGAGAAATTTTTGAAGGCAGGTAGGGTGACTCAGGGGCCAAAGAACTATCAGCTGAGCATTTTGAATACATTAAGGAAACAAGATGTGTGTAAAACCCAGTCAATTAGAAAATCCCGTGGATTTTACATTTGAGTTCATGGTATAGTGGTTATCTACTCATTCTCAAAAATGGTATAGTGGTTATCTACTCATTCTCAAAACAGTGTTTTCATTGTAATCAAAACTGATGAAAATCAGAACTACATCTTCAACATGAATTTGTGAAAAATTGTTTCAGTAGTGTACTTGATTATTAAAGAAAACGAATTCTGCTGTGTCCATCAGGGACTGACCGCCAGTTCTACAGTGGAAGTCTGTCTTTAGGAGATAGTATTGTCCTCAGCGGGATGGTTGCTGACACTAGGAAAGAAAGCAGAGGTTGTGTATGTGTGCTGTATGTGTGTGTCCATCGATGCATTTGTGCCTCTATGGATGCTTTCATGTAAGTATATAAGTGTGTATTGTAGGTGTATGCATGTGTGTCTGTATGTGTGTTTGTATATGCATTTGTGTGTGTGTCTGTGTGCAAACATACTTGCAATGTGTTATTCAGTCTTCATAGTAGGTACAGTTAAGCAATTGCTGAGGTTGGTTTTGCTGTCATAACATAGTTCTTTGGTTCTTATTTTCATTTGCTTTCAAGTTCCATTTTAATAAGCCAGTTAGTGAAACTTCATAGCGAAGTTTGTTTATTCCTTATAAAATAGGGGCTTTGTAATCAGCTGTGATTTTTTAATACATGAATGTATTGGCTATCAGAAGAACATCAGTCCTGGGGTAGTTTTATTTCCCATCCTTTTGTCTGCTAAATAAGATTATTTCCTGATACATGATGGTTTTCAAAAACATTCCCTTTTACACTTAACAGTGCAGAGTGCTGATTCAGTTGAATGTTCATTATGTAATACCTGTGGTTTAGAGTCCTGTTTCTTATCAATGTCAAATGAAATGACTGACTTATAGAAAAAGACAGAAGGTCTCATTTATGTTAAGCTGACACACAGTAGATGCAGCCATTCTACCTAGAACTGAACAAAACCTCTGTATTAATTTTCTCAGAATGCTAACAAAAGCTCTGGGGCCAGCACTTAGATGAACAAGGCATTTGGTTCCTTAGCTCCCTTTGTAAATACTTTAACTTTTAGAAATAACACTGGCTGGCCAATGAAAACACTTTGATAAAGTCTCAGAATGTAAGATAAAAAACAGCTGGGCAGGTTTACACATATAAATATATGGAATATATATATATATATATATATATATATATATATGGAAACAACTTTGAACTACATAGACAATGTTGTTTAAATCCAAACAGATGTGGTTTAATCTTGGTTTTGATCCTTTCGTAGACTTTCTCAGAATGCCTGCATATGCAGAGAGATGATGACTTTCAGATGTTTGGACATAATTTGTCTCTGTTAGAATCACCTTGGTGCATAGATCATGTACACCAAACACTCTGTGTCTTTGAACATGGACAGCAGGGTACCAGGGAGAATTTATGAGGTTCTTTTGGTTTGGGTCAATAATTCTGGATGGGGGTTGGGCAATGCTGACCACACAATGTCATTTTGGAAACAGGGAAGTCAAATGTGTTCTCCCTGACTTCAGTAAATCATAGTGACGGTTTCACTTCCTTGCACCCAGAAATGCTTTCAAGATGAGTTTTAGCAAGTGACTGTTCTAAAAGTAACACAGCAGGGGATTTGTGCACCTTCCCCCGTCCCTGATGCTTACAAGCCACTTATGTGATATCCTCATATGCTAGGGTTCCCTTGTCCCAATGTTATCAGGAGAAACCAGTAGGTCAAAACTCCTTTAAAATGTTGCCTGCCATCATTCAGACTGTGAAAGACCCTATGAAAGTCTACTTAAAGTCACTGTCAAGTTCAAAGGGTAGGAAGGTTGTTACCTCGGTCATTAGGAAAAAGACTGAAGAGTCACACAGGGAGGCATTTGATAACAATTTCTCTTCTCCCCACTGCTTGGATGAACAGAATGGTGAACAGAAGGGAATGAGGGCACAACTTGTGGTGGAACTTAAGATCTTACATGGAATCCAAGGGGATGAGAACAAGGCAGAGAGCATTGGGTAATTAGCACTTGAATTATCAAATGACCTTGGGGAGGTCCATGTTCCAACTTAGCTTTTCCTTCTTAGTTTCCCTAATTTTCTCCATGGTCACAGACCTTGATAATATTGAAAAGGGCAATTTTCAGTTGGAGGAAATGAAGTGCATATATATTTTAGTCAAAAATTGAAAACATAAAGTGGGGGAGACTTAGGCAGGATGTATAGGAGGACAAAGGGGGTGAGGTTGACTAAAGGTGGTGAGTGTAGATATGAGAGTCACTGGGGGAGTTACCCCAGTGTCCGCAGTCAAAAGATAAAGGAAGGATCCAATTTCTATGTGGTCAAACATTTTCTAGAACTCTGTTGGCTCGCTAGCAACAGGCTTTTGTTCCCAGTAACGTCTCACTCCATCAAAACCTTCCTCAGGGCAGAAGTGTAATGTGAGGTCATTTCTAGTCACAATCTGATCTACCATAAAAACTGGCACGATACACACAGGTTTATTGTTTAAGAAATGCAGTTCTGTTTATATTGCTGGAGTTCCTATGTTCTCCTCCTCATCCTCTTGTACTGTCTATCTACATATGGTTCCGAATCTTTGTGTGTGGAAGTGGTCCCTGTTTAGCACTACTCCAGAGGATCATTCTAAATTCCAGTCCCTTGTGCTGTCATAATGCTGCACCAGGATTTTCATCAGTGACGCTTCTCCATCAGAAGTACAGTGGCTGCCAAGGAAAGGTGGGCACTAGGGTGCTCCCAAGAGCTGAGTCAGAATTTCTGAGACTACATCGAACTCCAACAGGTTTCCAGGGAAACAATGAAGAGACAAGACACTGGGGTGCATCAGGGCTAAGAAGCATCATGCTCTCTTCAAGAGAAGATCAAATGCTGCTAAGAGGTAGAGGAACCAAGAGGCCCTGTTTCCTTTTCACAAGTGGAGAAGGGAGAAGTTAGAATTGGAGGTACATGAAGCCTGAAAAGGCAACTAAGTAGGATGAGGGACAAGTCCCCAAGTCAGCAGTCCATAGAATCAGGTTCCAGTATGAATCTCCTAGTCCCTGGGACTGAACACAAGATTGATTAACACTTTCCTTGTATACAATGGCTCAAGTGGAAAGGTTGGATGGATATCTTCTAAAGATCTGTCCAAATGGAAAATGATTTGAGTATAAATGTTTTCCCCGTGGTTCTACTAGCAAAGACATCTCAGCTTCACACTTGGAAGAAAAGAAAAAGGACACGAGGAGTGGAAAGGAAAAGACACAAACATACCAAGACAAGATAATAATAAAATAATAATAATTATGACTTATTTTCTAGCCTAGGAGCATATGGAGAGTGACCATAACATGCATGCTCTCCCACATTTTGTCTTAGACCCTACAGTAACAGAGGTTCACCGCTCTGAAAAGCAGGCATGTGTAAAAACAGAACAAAGGCACATATTATACTAAATTAAACTGTTGTTATTGCTTTGTTACTCAGGTATTTCTAACTAAGCCAAACAGCCTGTCTCAACCAAAGAACTGCCAATTTGTAGTGGTACTGTAAGAAAGCCTGTTTTTCTTGGGCTAAGAAGACAGTGTCCATATTGGTCATTTCTCAAAGATCTCCAAGTTTGTCTTAGTTTTCTGATGCAGTACAGAGTGGATACTTTACAAAGAAAAGGGTTGTTATTTCATGCTTCCAGGAGTTTAGAGGGGTACTGAGGGCATGGTGCTGGCCTCTGCTGAGAATCATCCTGGTGCTTCCTGACTTGGCAGAAGTCACAGGCAAGAGAGACACATATACACAGAGACAGAGACAGAGAAATAAAGAGAGAGACAGACCCATTCACTGATAACTTATCAATACATTGACCATGAATGACTGATGGCTCTGCCCAAAGCCACTTCCAAAAGACCCATTCCTTCAACTTTGCTGCACTGGGAAACAAATTTCCATCCCTTGGTATCTGCAGGTCACATTTGTGGAATCTGGGGGGTACATTCAGTTCCAAGCTTGCATTCAAAATATTTGTGATTTCCTATGGACTTAATGAATGCCACCCGTCTTACATATGACTTTTGGTGTTGTGGGGGGCAGTTTCTGCTGTAACACAGGGCACTCATGAAGAACTATGAAGAAGCTGGTGAGCTCACTATGTTAAGTCATCCTCTGAGACTCTGTGTGCAAGGTGATGACAGTAACACAAATAAACTGGTTTATTCTGGGGCCCTTCTAGAAGCCAGGTACCATGGGAAACATTTCGGCTGTGTTCTTTTCTTTTTCACAGCAATCTCATAATTCCTTCAACAGTTCATTTATTTTACAGCCCACCTACTACATGCCAGAAATTCTCCTGGGCTCCAGGGTGATACCAGCAAACAAAATAAAAAGGTTCTGCTCTCATGAGGTTGAGTTTTCATGAGGGAGAGAGATGACAGACAGATACACATGATGTCAGCCAGCCGTAAGCCCAAGGGGTAAAAATAAAGCATGATGAGGCAATGGAGGCTGCCAGAGGGAAAGGCAGGGGGTGTTTAAACAGAGTGGTCAGGAAAGTATCTCTAGTGAGATGAAGAAGCCATGGTTGAATCTTTTGCCCAGGGACAATACCTTTTATGCCAGGGAAACTGAGTTTTCCAGAGCCCCTGTTTAATAAGATGGGATGGTTCAAGTACATCCCAACAGACCATCTGTATCACAGTATAAAGGATGTGACTACAGGAGGCCATGCAAACCTTGACTGCTGCAAGCATCGAATATCTATTGCTTTGCCTAGATGGTGCCTCACTGGCTCAGTTCCTTTCCCTATACTGGATCAATGGAGTGATGTCTACATTGGGGGTTTTTATGCCAGAAGCTGTGATTTATCTTCTGTTTTGTTCCCCTCTTTTATCTTACTCTTGAGACTCAAGTCATGAGAAAGGATGCAATGAAACATGCTTTTCGTCCAGTATTCCTGAGAGAATCCCTTGTGACTTTAAGAGGATGGAAGGTCTTCAATAATGGGTGACAAAGACGGCAGTGGTCAGAGTTCTGGGATGTGAATGCTGGCTTTCATCAAGGCAGTAGTGACGATGTTTGCTTGGTAGGGCTTAGAAAGTGCATTTCTTTGTGGATTAAAACCATGTTTTCTTGAGAATCGTAAATGAAGATATTCTAGGACTGAGGGTATAGGTCAGTGGTCAGTGAGAGAGCACTTCACCAGCATGTGCTAAGCGCTAGGCTCCAGTCCCAGCATTGAAACATGAGCTATGCCCCAAAGAAAGCAAAAATACAAGTCTAAGTGACATATAAGAACATGACTTTGGGACTAAACCCATGGTTTGACAGTTAAGAGTACTTGCTACTCTTGTGGAGGACCAGAGCTCATTTATAAGCATCCGTGCCAGGTGATTCACAACTGCCTATAACTCTAGTTCCAGGAGATCTGGTGTATTTTTCTAACCTCTGTAGATAAACACAGACACACAGATACACACGTGATAAAGTTGTCTTCAGTGGAGTAAGAGAAGTAACAGAGACTCATGGTGCTGTTATCTCCTTAAACACATTTTTTTTGCCTGTACTCATTAGCTGGGATTTGGGTGTGTCCCCTGAGCTCCCTGTCCATCACAGACAGGGGCTCAGAATGACTTGACATTTCAGATGTTTGAAATAAAAATGAGATATATACATATGTTTAAAATGTTATGTTCATGAATTTCAGCTAATTAGCTACTTAATAAACTTTTTGAAGAGAAAAGACCATGATATAGTGGTGACTTTTATGTTTGAAGTTATCTGGGACACTGGAGGACTAGATATCTGGTAAAAGTCTTCCTGTGCTCATGAGAGTACTTCTCGAAGATATTTGTATTTCACCTCATGAGCCTGGGTAAAGCACATGACATGACCTTCCCATTGTTGATGGTGATCATCCAACCCTGAACTCCCAAATACAAAGCTGTGCATTTGGATCTTTTCAAAACTCTGTGAAATTCTACATCTAAGCCCTGGACATTTAGTCTCATAACTTTATTGGTAAAATCAGCCAGTTTCATAAAAAAATGGATATATAGGGAAAATCGACCTAAGACCCAAAGCATCTGAAGGTCTTCAATAGACAAGGGCCCTTTGGGTCAACCCTTTATTTTCCCCAAGTTGGTAGTTTTATGAAGCCCGTTTCTTCTTTCTCCACTGGAATCTGTTAGATTTTATTTGTTCCAATCAGAAGAACTCTTATGAACAAGCAAAGTGCATAACTTATTGGGATATTACCAACAACTGAGCATTTGGGAAAACTAGAAACTAAAGTTACATCTGGAATCTTGATCTTTATTAGCATCTTTACTTTGTCTGTGACATCCTAGCCAGAGTTGCATCCCCATAACTGGTGGCTGCAAAGTGACACCAGAAAAGACACTGGTTAACACGTAGCACTATGGTGTGCATGGCCAGCAAGCTGAAACGCTGTCATTAGGGAAAAAAAGAGGCAACTCTGTTTGCTGCTTAGAAGTGAGCACTGTGGATAATAATTACACAGCATGGGGCAGGGAAGTTCAATGAACCATAGCCATGGCTCCATCTCAGAAAGAATGGGTGTGATCCTGGATAGACCAACACAATAGATGCTCACTACTACATTGGTTTCCATAGAGTAGAGTGTGACAAAAGATATTCACCACTAGAATTATTTCTACAGGGGAATTCTCTCTGGCATTTCTTAGGAAAGTGTATTTTCTGAATCTCAATCTGAGAAAAATGAACTCAGAAATTAGAAAAGTTCTTCACCTCCACACATGAGACTGAGATGGGTAATCACCAGAGAGATGTGTTCCTCAGGGCAATCTAGTGCTTTGGGAAGAAGGCATCAAGAAGAGCAGACAGGAAGGACCCAATGTCAAAGTCTACCTTCAGAGGTACTGGACAAGAGTGAGGAAGACAGATGTGGGGCTCACAGGCTCATCTGTCTTGATTGCAGCAGTGGCCCTGTCGAAAGCACATGTTCTAGGCTGTAGTGGTTTGAAAGAAAATGGTTCCTAAAGGGAATGGCACTATTAGGAGATTTGGTCTTATTGGAGGAAGTGTGTCACAGTGGGGGCGGGATTTGAGGTCTCTTTTGTTCAAGCTTCCCTCAGTGTGACAGCCAGTTGACTTCCTGTTGCTTCCAAGATGTAGCATTCTCAACTCCAGTACCATGTCTGCCCATACACCGCCATGCTCCCTGTCCTGATGATAATGGACTGAGTCTCTGATACTGTAAGTCAGCCCCAATGAAATGTTTACCTTATAAAAGTCGCTGTGGTTGTGGTGTCTCTTCACAGCACAAGAAACCTGACTAAGATACAGGCCCACTTGTAAAGTGCTTGCTATGCACAATGACCTGATTTCGGATACTCAGCACCCAGGAAAAAAAAACCTGAACCAAAACAAAACTGACCACACATTTGTAACAGTACTGCTTGTGGGTAAGGTATGTATAGAGACAAGTGGATCTTTGGAGCTAATTCACCAGCTAGGCTAGCTTAATGGGTGAGTATCAGGTTCAGTGAAATACATCGCTTCAAAAAAGATGAAGGAGAGTGACTAACAAAGACTAGTCTCATACAGGTTCATATATATATATATACATATATATATATATCCTCCATAACATCTCTGTCTCTCACATACACACACATGCACACACATGCACACACACGCCCTATATACATGTCCTATGTACACACCCTATATACATGTCCCTGACCAATGGGCTGCCATCAGTGACTTCTTACAAATTAAGCAAGAGTCATGACCTTTCACACATCTTTAAGCCTTCTTTAAGCCTACAAATGGTGTTCTAAGTAGTAAGTTCCTATAGGCAAAAAGATGCTCTTTAATTGGAAACTTCTACATGTAGTTCTTTTTAGTCCTCCTAGAAGGCTAGAATGTTACATTATTGAAAAACTGCCTCCTAATAATGTCTGCACATATTTTCCATGGTATACAAATTCAGTCAAGGCTACCCTACAACTCTTTGTAAATATTACTAGCCTTGTATAGCTTATTAAATAATTTTACTATCTTTCTACAAATAAATCAAGGGGAAGAATGTGGGAAGTATTTTAATAACAAGTTATGACTTGGGGTTTTGCCATGAATTCTGATCTTTTATTCTAAATCATGGCGTTTGAAAGCTAGTTTTGCCAACAACAGGGAAGAGTTATTGTTAGAGAGCCAAGGGAGAGCTGGGCAAATGTTCCTGAGAGAGAGAGAGAGTTGCAACGTATCTTCCAGACTTCAACTGCCAGTAGAGGAGAATCTCACCATGGAAACCCCAGGAGAAAAGCTGCCCAGACTCTCCTACAGGGAGGAGTGATGGAGAGACAGAAGCCAAGTACATGTGGTGGGGAGATGGCAGGCAGGCAGGAAAGAAGCAGAGATAAACCCTCTCCGGAGTCTTGAGAAAACTTAGAAAATTTGAGTGGTGAGTTCTCTTTTGAGTGTTGAAAGTAAATAGTTGTCCCATTAGTGCCATTTGGGGAGGTCTATCTTGGAGCTGTGTTCACTAGAGAAGGAGACATTTCTGTGAGGGGAGCATCTACTAGCCCATGATGCCTCATGAGGTCATTAGACACCATGCTGCTAATGTTTTCTTGGGGGATGCTGTTCATAGAGAATAATGTGAAATTTAACCTTCAAATTCCTCTGGGGACTCAGAGGACCCACTTACATAACAAGGACCAAGGCAAGTGGTACCTGGAAGGAGATTCGTTTTGTCAATGACTTGGAATAGGAACTACACAAGACATAGTGGATCAGTGGGTGGCACGAAGCTGCAGATAAAGAGAGCAAGAGGTTTTGTAAATATAACCCAGCTGTAATTTGAGATGACTGAAGATTGAATTCAACCTAGCCACCCTCTCAGGGATGAATGTAACATCCTGGTCTTAGGTCAAAGCTTCAACTGTGCTAGGAGAAGGAGCGAATAAACCAGAGAAGAAACACTGTGGAAATGCTTTGGCTGACAGAGTTGTCAACAAACCTAACCTAATGTGATCTGTGATGAGTTAAAACCAGCAAGTCTTGTGATGAATAAGACGCTTCACACGGAGTCAGGAATGTGCAAGGAGCTAAATAAACAACAGCAACTGTTACTGCCATGGTTGATGTTTTCTAGTGTTAGGAGAATA
Source organism: Mesocricetus auratus (assembly GCF_017639785.1). NCBI lineage: Eukaryota > Metazoa > Chordata > Mammalia > Rodentia > Cricetidae > Mesocricetus > Mesocricetus auratus. The sequence goes on from NW_024429266.1 coordinate 162,408,522, forward strand.
ACAAGGAAGAGGAGAATGCCCATGTTTTCCCTTTACTCTACATCCTTGTTGGTAGAACTGCTCAAAATGGAGTAAAGAACTGAGGGCAGATAAGAACTCAACTCAGTGGTTAGCTTCAAAGTTTTCCAGCCTACTATGCTCACATCAAAGGTATTATATTGATAACATAATTGAATCCCAGTTGCTAGAAATTAGAGTTTTCTTATTTTCCAGACAAGAGAATATGCCTAAATGTGACTTGGTCAATGCCACAGAACTAGAAAGGAATAGAAAATAGAACTGAAAGTTTAAAAAATTAAATTATTTATTGTGGTGTTGCACATGTGCACACACACACACACACACACACACACACACACACACACCATGTGTGTAGGAAGTCAGAGGATAATTTGTGAAAGTCTCCTTTTACCAGAGATATTACCCAGGTCCTCAGGTTTTGCAGCAGTCACCTTTAAACACTGAATCCTCTCCTTGGCCAGTATAAATGGGGCTTAAAACTCCATCTCTATGGTTTTTTAGTAACTTTCTCCCTGTTTTTTAAGTAACTTTTGAAAGCTGAAGCAACTGCAGTTCTTTGGATCTGCACCAGGGCATCTTTAGCATATGGATGTGGTGGACTGAGGAGGGTGTGGAGGAGTTCTAGGGGTTCTGGACTGAGGGTGAATGGGAACCGGGCAGCCATTCAGATGTGCATGCATTAGCAAACCATTCCAAGTGTTTGTGCTCCTAAGGGTCATTCTTCTTTGTGCTATCATCTTGTTTGAATTTCAGAAAAAGTGGGTGGGCTTTAGACTTTTCAGCCTGACCTGCATTTGCAGGGTCAAATGCAAAAACTCTCATTTTAGGTGACCTACAAAGAAAACTGAGATGAGAGATTAGCTGGTAAGTGTCTCTTTTGCTTCATCCCTAGAACTATTGTACTCAATTTAGGAAAAAAAGTTTACAGGAAGAACTATTGTCCTTGCTCTAGAGATAAAAACAGCATCTGTGCCTGGTTTTGGAGAGCCAGCAGCAGCTGGGGGAAATTATTCCTATCCTATCCCTGACCCTTTTCTGTGAGCTGCTCACCTCTCTATCTAATTACTTGTGCTATTTGATTCAAAGTTATCACCATTAGACACTCTTTATTTCAGTAGCACCTGTGTGTACAGATTTATGATTTTCTCCCCTTTAAAGTTTAGCCAAGTTCTGCACAGAGCCGTCAGCTATGCTCCGCTCTCTCCCCATCCTCTCCTTTGAAATCGACAGCTATAACTTCAGAAGAAAGTGTCCCCACACAGTCAAAAGCTTTCTTCTGTTTCACAAGTTCAATACTATCTCTTGTTCTGAATGAAGCTGCTGGTTCCCCAAGCCCAGTAGAGAAACAATTGGATCTCTGGATCCTTCTTCGTTTTCTCTTTAAATATTTTATTTTAATGTAAGTTACATTTGGGAGATATGGAGAAACATGTATTTAAAATGTCACATGTGTTTCTTCATTTACAGAAGAATTTTCTGGTACCAAGAAGACTCAGGGTAGGACGAAACCTTGTTATTAACTCAGATTTGGGAACACTGTAGTTTGGTGAATTTGGGTGGCTTTTTGTTGTGGTTTGAATTTGAGGATTGGGAGGCAAACTTTGGGTAACTACTGAACTCTCTGCCATGTAAGAAATTGCCTCCTCCAGCACCAGGAGGGATGGGACTTTCTTAAAAGAATAGAGACAGGATTATATGTTTCTTCTTTTGAACTCTGTTATTCTTGGGAGGTGGGAATGGCTTCTACACTTAGTCTGACCCCATCCACCATGTTGGAAAAGTTTTGATGTTCTGACACCAGGGATACACAGATGAAGAGGGCTGACAAGACAGAGAAAAAGAAGTTGGGAAAGTTCTATCTTCCACTTTCACCACATTCATATCACATGATTAACCTTTATTTATCAGGTGGCAATGTTCTGAATTACCAACTGCAAGGTGAGGGCTCTGTTGTGGATAGTACCTTATCATGGCCGTGCTTATATTCACAAATATATGCTTCTTGCACAACAGTAAGAATGGGCTTTAAAAAGAGCTGTATCAAAATATTTTTGCCAATGTGTTTCTCACTAGGAGTTTGGGGAGAAATAAAGATCTATGACCTCATGCCCTGACAGTTCTCACTTACAGTCAGGAAGAAACTGGAAGTGAGTATATACATGGGGCAGTCATAGGGCCAGGATGGTGTCAGAAGCTGGGTCCTGAAACCATAATCTGCTTGTTAGCCACAGATCAAGAGTGAATAGCTTCCCACATTTCTGGGCTGGTTGATTTCAATGACCATAGCAAAATGGGAAGTCATCCTCACATCAGGAAGGCTGGGGTCATTCAGACAGCATGTCTCAGTGTGTCAGATAGTCTGGAAGGGGGATGTATTTAAAAGACAGGAAAAGATGCTGGCCTGTGGCTCATTCCTCCCTCTTGAAAAGGCCATGTCTAACTGTAATGAGATAATAGTCCAGGGTGGTATCTAGATTTAAAACAGCAACTATAATTTTCAACCCTTCACTGATACTATTTAATTTTGGAATAAAATTCAGAAAAAAATCCCCCAAACCAAAGACATTTTGTTGATCCAAAAATTACAGTTCACAATGCAGAAAAAACCCAAATATGCAGAAAAACCCAAATTATGAAATCTTGATTTGTGTTTCACAATTTTCATTCAAAATGCATACCATACATGGTTCTATAATACATTTTTTAAAAAATCATTCTTTTCATTGTCTCTGAATACCTAACAGTCCAGTTCACTCTTTGGAGTTTAGCAGGTAGCCACATCTGGCATGAGGACTAGTTTTTATTTCAGCATTGTGGATTTAATTCATTTTCAAAACACTCACTCATTAATACCAGTTCTCTTGATTTCCATTCTCTACTGAAATACAAATTTTAAATTTCAGTTCATTAAAGCTTTTAAAACTATTACCTCAGCTCTACCTTATGAGACATGTTAATGCTACTGTTAAACAAGCTAAAAAGGTAGGGTCAGCAAAGAGCACCTTAAATGCTCATTTAGTTAACAAGTCCAAATATGTGCTTGGTCCTGGAGGTTATGAGTGCATGCAGGCATGGGCTGTGCAAAGCCTGGGACCACCTGTATGCAGTAACACTCTGCATTCATACTGTACTTCCCTTTGCAAAAGCAGTTTAGAAAGATTCCTATCAAAAGGACTATATTTCTCTAAGATTATACAGAGTGCATAATATCTGCCCAATGGCAAAGTGAAGCTAGCGAACTGGCTTTGGTGACTGTGACATCTGAGTTAAAAAAAATCTAATGTGTTTTGAAAGTACTGTTTGTTCAATGCATGGAGCCATGGGCATCTTTCCCCTTACTTACATGTTATTTTTCTTTTCTTCAGCAAAATACCTTAGTAACCTCAAACAAAATACATAGAACTTCTAATAGAACCTCAGTTAGGGATGGAGCCTTGGAAGTCCCCCTCCCTCATCCAAGCTGGAATTTTGACTAGCCTGATCTTGTGCAGGCAACCACAGAAGGGAAGAGTCACTTTTGTTTAGTGTGGTGACTGCCTCCTATGTTTCCTATGTCCCACTCACATGGGTATAGTCAACACAGAGTCAACTCAAGGAGATGAAGATGAAGAAGAAGATGGTGTAGGTGGTTATGGAAAAAAAGGACACGTATTTGAAGGGACACAGGATGGTTGGTTTTGGGAGGGGAGCTACAGGGAGTTAGTTGTCAAAAATATTGTATACATGTATAAGAAGTTCAAAAGTAAACATGAATATTACTAACAGTATATAGAAGATAAGTCCTTGCCCTTTAAGTTCGTAAGCAGCATCAAAACAGCCTGAGTTCAACAGAAAAAGCATGTGAAGGTATGCTGTGTAGGTGTTAAGGATGTAGCCTCTGAAGGCAGGCTTGAGTCAGTATCCTGCCTCTGCTATTGGTTAGTGAAACTTTGGGTGAGTCACAGGGGCTTTGTGCTTCAGGCACTTCAACTCTAAAGTTGAATATCTTAGTACTGTTCAAAACAAGTCGAGAGAGCTAAATGATATGCCTATAAGTGATTCGAACAAGGGCTGGCTCACTCAGAACATACGTGAGCATTTTTCATATCCATACATCCGAGCAGTTACTATTATTCTCTATCATTAATCATTGTTTAACTCATCTGGCTTATTTTTTATATCTATCCTTAGCCCTTTAAAAATAATTTCAGATAGTTTAAAAGGACACATCATGTTGGAGAAATCCCAAAGTAATTAAGTGGAAGGAAAGAACTTGAAAGAGAAATAGACAAACTCTCAGTAGGGTTATTTTGGAATGCAGGTACAAGAACAAACAGCAAGCTGGAAGTTCCTAGCAGCTAGGGTGAAAGGGAAACTCCATGGTTAAACAATGGTATGCACTGCCAACTGGAGGCATCATGGTATATTTCCCTTACTAAAAGCTGTGTAACAAATGATCCCAAACGCATGCTGTGAACTATGATTCATATTTTTCATTTGGTTTGTACTGTACTGATCCCCCTTGGGGTCAGACACAGTAGGGTCTGCTAGTGCTAATCATTGGTATGTGCTACTGTATCTCTCCAAGGTATGTGTGACCTGCCCCATAGCATAGCAGTCTTAAATGGGTGTTCCAAGTGTTTGTATGAGACAGACTTCAATATGCAAGTGTTTATCAATCTAGTTGTGTCACACTAGCAAATACTCCTTGATGAAATCAAACACACCTATAAGCTCACATTAATATGAAGCAAGAATCTCAGAAAACATGGATATAGGAACCACAATGTACCACAGTTTTTTAAGAAGACCCACTTAGAAATCTGAGACTTGTCACCTATAATAAAATTTAGCTTAAAAAGAATTAACAGCTATCTTCATATACTCTGAATTAGGAAAGTCTCTCTGTATAATATCCTTTCCTTTCTTTTTTCACAGTGAGACCCCGTCCCAGATCCTCAGAAGTCTTCTGTCTTAGAAGCCACAGAGAAATTTTCTCTGCATTTTGTTGAATATTCCCCATTCCATCTTTGCTGTATTAGAAGCCAGCAGCAATCCTGGGCACAGTGTCCATGGACACAAGCCCTTCAGCATTTCTCCTCTGAACTGTGATGAGTCACTGTCTTTAGAACTGTAAAAGGTGTGAATAAGATCAATGGAAGGTAGAGTAGGCATCGAAAATGCAGCTCTTGCCCCACCAAATAAAAAGTTAAAGTTACAGAGACCTGATAGTACATGGGAGTTTTATGAGCACAGACACAGATGGTCTTGTGAACTCTAGTCTCCTGCCCTTTTTGGCCATTAGACCGTTGTTTTCTTTGGATATTCAGATGGTAGTTCTTAACTCCCTTTATTCCTGAGAACAGGAGAGTAGGGAATAGAAGAAACTGTAAGCAACCAGTCTTTCATGCAATCATCCTTTCCTTCTCACCACAGCATTCTGTGACTTTGACAGCATCAGTTAACATTTCTGCAATTTTGTTGCTTTACAGGGTACACTGAGATAATTTTTCCTACTTATTACCTTCCTAAAGATGGTATAATGATGTGTGAAGACAACACTCTTCTTGAGATTCAGTGAGTTTTTTTTAAAAACTCTTACATTTGCTTTGGAGGATGTTTCAGGTTGCGTAAGAATAAAGTCAATGCAAAAGAAGATGGTGTTGGCACATTAGGGATGTTCTGATCCCTGATGTCACTGCTTGGACCCTGGATCCCACTGTGCCTGGAGCTAGTTTTCCCTGATGGACATTTCAGATACTAGAGTCACCCTATTTCCTCTTTGGCTTAAGCTAGCTGAAGTCAGATGTCTGTCACTTTCAGCAGAGATCCTGGTTCATAAGGGAAGGACTTTGTGTGCTCTGGTCTCAGTTTTATTCACAGGGATTAAAATAGAGCTTGCTGCTGCTGCAGAGATTCTGATTTGCTGGTGTGGGTTGGACCTGGGGACACAGACTTTAGAGCATTCTAGATGACTCTTATGTCATCCATTTACAAATCAGCACTGGGAAACTTCTGCCTTAAACTTAAATTCCTTATCTGGTTATTCCTTCAGGTCTTTCTTTCTTTTTATAATTTATTTATTTTTATTTTATGCACACGTGTGTTTTCCTTACATGTGTGTTTCTGCTAAGGTGTTAAATCCCCTGGAACTGAGTTACAGATAGCTGTGAGCTACCATGTGGGTGCTGGGAATTGAGCCCAGGCCCTCTACTCTTAACTGCTGAACCCCATAGAGGCCCACTAAGTTCATTAAATCTGTGGGAATATTTTTTGTGTGTATGTATGTGTGTTATATGTACATGTAAATATGTGTGCACCTGTGTGTGTGTATGTGTGTGTGTGTGTGTGTGTGTGTGTGTGTGTGTGTGTGTGTGTGTGAACATGTGGTATCCACAGGTCAATGTTAGGGGTCTTCCTCAATCACTCTCTACCTTTTAAAACATGGTCTCTCTCTAAACCTGGGGCTCACTAATTCATCGATGTTCCCTGCCTTCCTCTCCTCAGGCCTTGAACCCAAGTGCTGGGTTTACAGATTCATACTACACCCATCTTTTATGTTGGTATCAGGGAACTGAACCCAGGGTCCTCATGCTTGCCCAGCAAGCATAGCCAAGTCATCTCCCAGACCTCAGTATTTGTCATATTGAATACACATCCTAAGAAACCAGCAGTGAGCCAGGCCAGATATATGATTGTGATAGGGTGATGAAACGAAGTTGGCGGGACAGCTGCAAAGAATCATATTTCCTACAGAAACTGAGCATCTTGGAAAGGCTACTGTCTTTGGGTTGGTCTAATGCAAATTTAAGGTGCTGGTTTTCTCTTCCTTTGAGGGTTTAGTTATGGGACTGATTCCCTCTGTGGCCTTGAACCTGTTTGCTGACATGGTGTATTCTTGTATTTGTTGTTGTTGTTGTTTTAATTAAGATCCATTTGCCACATATAAAAAGTTCATACTAGGGTTGCCCTTATCATGCAGTTTCCTTCAGCTGAACGATTGCCTAATAGAATCTTCAGTTTCGCTCTAACCACATCAAGAGACTCCCAGAGCACATTTTCTTTTTATACATTTGGATGTTGATAAGTGGGGTGGGGCCCCTCTTTTATTAAAAACAGGCAGAGAAAGGTGCTGCAGATGAAAATATTAACATCATCCACTATCAAAACAAGGCAGAAATGGAGCCCACTAGGAAGAGAGTTTTTGAAATTTGCCTCATGCTCACAGCTCTGAGTTCCTGGATCTGCAAATATTACCCTGGTCCCTTTGCACAGATATATGTGCAAGTCTATCTGGACATATTTATCAGAGTTATAGACTAGAGCCCACCCACAATGTAACCACAGGAAAAGATTCCAGACAGGGTTTTTCTGTGTAGCCCTGGCTGTCCTGGAACTCACTTTGTAGACCAGGCTGACCTCGAACTCATAGAGACATGCCTGTCTGCCTCCTGAGTGTTGGAATTAAAGGCCTGTGCCACTACCACCCAGCAAAGATTTTGAATGGGAACCATCTATTCTATGCACTGAGGGAAATCCAGTTTGGATCTGAGTTTGGAAAGATTGTTTTTAAAATCACCGTGGCATTGATAGTTTGGGTAGCAAGGCTGAAGAGGTGAAAGATACCTCAGTTACTTGAGTTAAATTAGAAATGAGAAACTCATGTGTCAGAGGGATGAGCATCAGATGTACACACTCATTAGACCTATTACTAAACTTGGGTGAGAGGCCAAATCCCACTTTAAGCATCATAGTAAAACATCATTCCCATTGTCCCATGCTGCTGTGGCCTGGCATCGGATCTAGGGCTTCACAAAGTGGTACCAGAAGTGACAAAGTTCTACTGCAGAGAGAAAACTGTCATAAAAGGGCACATGTCTTTAGAAACTGAGTGTTACCGTAACACGCAGATCCCTTCACTTTGAATTCCTGGATCTGTCTTGAGGTTGGAACCAACAAGGCTAAAAGTCAACACATTACTTAATCCCATTTTATAGATGGAAAAACTAAAGGCTCAGAAAAGCAAAGTCCTTCAGTGTCACATGGGACACGGGGAAGATCTCAAGTTTAGTCTGTAGCTGACTAGCTTTCTTTTCACTGTATGATGTAATTTATACCAGGGAAAGTTAAATTCCAAAGTGTAAACTTTCAACTTTGCAGGCACTTCTGAAAGGATACAACATGGAAGAAAGATTTTACATACATACATACATACATACATACATACATACATACATAATACATATATATAATATGTATATATACACACATATATGCATTTTATGATTTATTGAGACTATCTAAGATTAAAAATTTAAATCAAAATTTTCCAGTGTCCCCTTTTTTCCACATTTGAGGCAGTATCTCATTTAGTCTAGGCTGGCTTTGAATTCCACTTGGCTGAGGATGACTTTGAACTCCTGAGTCTTACTGCATTTGTCTTCTAGTGCTGGAATTCCAGGCAAGCACCGCCATGCCTGGCTTTGAACACAGGGCTTTCTGAATGCCAGAGAGGCATTCTACATTCTGAAGTTCACGTGCTAAACAGCCCGTAACTGGGATACTGGCTCCGAGTCTATGAATTATGACTGACAGGTTAAGAAGCACATTGTACACTCAAAGCAGAAGGACAGTGGTGTCAAATAAAAACACTAGAGTGAGTTCAACTCCTAGCTTAGCTCTCTGTGACCTGCATGGTGTTTGGGGTTAAACTACAGGAACATCTAGACTCTTCTGCAATTTTCAGAGAGTTGTTCACAGGGAATCTACCTTGCCTGGCTGATCAATGCTGATGCTCACCTATTCCGCCCACTGTTTTCTACTGGAATATGCTCAGTTGCTTCACTGAGTCACTCTAGCCTGCCCCTGCCTCGTCCCTAACAGCCCCTGAGTCTGTGCTCTTGTGTGCACAGGGGCACAGCACCTGCTGGCTTTCATAAGAGGCTACTGCTCCAGGCTCATGTGTGCTGCCATGCTTCCCACCAGGATGATAATAGATTAAATCTCTGAAACTGTAAGCAAGCCCCAATTAAATGCTTTCTCTTATAAGAGTTGCCTTTGTCCTGGTGACTCTTTACAGCAATAGAACAGTGGCTAAGACAGCACAAATCAAACAAAAAACAACCAAATACAGAGAAGACTGCTTGTTTATCATGACAGTTTGAACACTAATTCCTCAAGAAGCATGAAGGGACAAGAAAAAAGGGTCTTTGAAACACTACCACATTCTTTATTATTTTTTATTCTGACATTACTTTGGGTGGTGAATTGACTTAATTTCTCTTTATAGATGGGTAAAATGAGGGCCAGAAAATGAAAGGCATTATCCAAGGTTACACAGAATATGTAGTGGATATCAAATTTAGATCATAGCTGACCAGCTGTTTCCTTTACACCATGTGCCAGGGAGTAGCAAATCTCACAGAAATCAAAGGATTCTCCTGAAAAATCTCACTGCTGACAAGTAGGCATGTCTGTTCCAGTGCCCAAAGCCTCTCCCAGACGTCATACAACTTACCAGTTAGTAAAGTTGGCCCATATGTTTGCCCTATTGTCTGAAGCCAGGGTAGGCATTTGACTTAGGGTCTGAATACCTTTAATGTATGTATCTTTGCCTCAAGTATTCACCATCATCATATCCCTCAATTACAGCTATAGATATTCTACCTTTAGCATCATGTTTATTATCACAACTGGCCTGGCCAGTAGTATTAGCAAGAACATAAAAAACTAAAGGCATTATTAAAGATGTAATTCAACATTGGACTGAGGCATGCCTTCATCTCTTCATGTGCTTATCCAGTATCTACCCACAGAGGTTCATTGGGTGTGCATTCTATTTACTCACTCATTCTGAAATAATTATAGGATGTTCCATTTATCACCTTCTAGGTGGATTTTTCCCAAGCTCTGCCCTTTTTGCATTGAATGTTGTTCACTTTGCTTTGATCTTAAAGCATCCTTTTCCTCCTTGACTTAGCCAAGCTCAACTTTTAGAAATGCATCTAGCTTATTTCTCTCCCCTCAGAGACCTGATCTGTAGATTCTAAATTTATAAAATATTATCATTATCAATTTACTTGTGGTTTGATGTGATGGCTCAGCAGTAAAAGTGCTTGCCATACCTGCACCAGAACCAGAGTTTATTAGATCAGCAGATCTTATATACAGTTGAGTATGACAAAACCCCTGCAATTCTAGGTTGGGAAGGGAGAGACAAGAGATCCCTAGAACAAGGCTACTGAGATCAGTCATATTGGTGATATCTTGTTTTGATTGAGAGAGCTTGTGTCAATGAACAGGGTATCCAAACAAGAGCAATTGAGGGTGATTTATGACATCCACTCCATACACTTTTACCAATACACATGTGTGACCACAGACAGATGAAGTGCCTCCATGCCCAACACATACGTGAAAATGGAAGAAAAAATAAACTCAGTTTTGAAATAATTGAGACAAAGGATGATGAGGGCAGAGACCAACAGATTGGTGTGTCCTCACAAGTTTTCCAAAAAGTGTCACTTTACCCACGTGACAGAAAATGAGGCACCTTGATCATCATTTGGTCTTTGTATTTCTTGGTTTTAATAATTAAAATAAAAATTTTAGTTAGGCTGGAAGCCTCATTATCTTGGTTCAGATCTGGAGTCGTGAGACTAGGCATTTTCCCAGACCTTATGCATCTAGCAGTATTATATTTGCTGCTCACAGTGAAACTATGGTCAGTGGTGTATTCCCCCTAGGAGTGTTCTATAGGTACAAATGACTCAGTGGAATGTACTTGCCCTTTTCTTTACCATCTTGTCAAAAGCAGAAAGATAAATTTTGTATCTTAATTCATTCAGCTATCATGTGTCTTTTGATCAGAGACTTGAAGCCAATAATATGTAAAGTTATTATAAGAAAACTGTGCTGATTGTAGTCATGATTTTTTGCTGTTGTGCTCTTAGTTGTAGATTGTGTTTCAGTGATAATAGTTGCATTTATTTTCTTCCTAGGGTCTCTTAGCTATGTTTATTCTTCTCTTTGGTCAGAAGTATTGCTTCCAGTTATCTCTGCAGGGATGAGTTGGTGGAAAAATACTTTAGCATGTTTATTTTTTATTGGAAACTTTTTCTTTCTCCTTCAACTGTGGAAGATAATTTAGCTGGAGACAGCAGTCTAGGTTGGCATTTGTCCTGGTTATTTTTTCAACTTAACACAGGCTAGAGTTGTCTGCAAAGAGGAACCTCAATTGAGAAAATATCTCCATCAGATTCTGTGTAGGCAAGTGTGTAACACATTTTCTTGATTAATTATTGATGTAGAAGAGCCCATCCCACTGGGAGGACAGTATCACCCCTGAGAAGATGGCTCTTGGTTGCATAAAAATTCTGATTGATATGAGTATGTCAGTAAGAAGGACTCCACCTTGGACTCTGCTTCAGTTCTTGCATCCAAGTCCTTGCCTCAGAGCCTTGAGTTGCTTTTGGTCATAGTGGTTATCACAACATTAGAAACCATAACTAAGACTGTCTTAATCACAGTTCTAGTGCAACCCTTATAAAAAAACATTTAATTGGGGAATTGCTTACATTTTCAGAGACTTAGTTATCATGGTAGAGCATGATGGCAGGCATGGTGAAGTAGTTGGCAGCCACATCCCACATCCTGACATATAAACAGACAGACAGACAGACAGACAGACAGACAGACACACACACACACACACACACACACAGGGAGAGAGAGAGAGAGAGAGAGAGAGAGAGAGAGAGAGAGAGAGAGAGAGAGAGAGAGAGAGAGAGAGAGAGAGAGAGAGAGAGATTGGATCTGGCATGGGCATTTAAAACCTTAATGATCCCCAGTGACACACTTTCTCCAACAAGGTCATACCTCCCAATCCTTCTAATCCTTTCAAATAGTGTCACTCTCCAGTGACTAAGCACTCAAATATACGAACATATGAAGGCCATTCTTAGTCAAACCACAACATACAACAACCATGGTCCTTTAACATTCGGTGTATGCAGAAACTGAGTCGCTGGAACAAACAGTTCCTGACTCTCATATCTATTTTTAAGTGTAGGTCCTTAATCTGTTTCATCATATCATGGATTTCCAATTACTTTTAAAGAACCCACTGCTCAGAGACTGTTAGTTCATTTGTATGTGAGCACCACTGCTCCTCTGTTCTCCCATTTGCCCCGAGTATGAATAAGTTCATGCCTGGTGTAATTTATTATTGATGTTTTTGCTTAATTTTGTCCTGTGTGAATAACTGCACACCTCTAAAATGTTAGTTCTTCACATTTATCATTCCAAGAAATTGAATGAAATGACAATTTAAAATCTAGGGAAGTTGGATAGTTTTAAAACTTCAACTGATCTGTTAAAACAGTTTAGTTGAGCCAGGCCAGATGAGCCTCAGGAAAGTTATAAAAGCTAAATTAAACTGAGCACAGAATGCAATTTGCTAGCGGTGAACCTAGCTCACAATTTGCTTCCTCCAGCAAGCACTATTCTGCCTTGGCGTCATGCCAGCAAAAATTCCATGTGATAATCTTTGGGCTTGCACAATCCCTCTTAGGATGGGCATGAAAGGAAAAAGAACATTTGCTCTGCCAAAGCCTGCAGACTTGCTGACATGTGCTGAAATATAGATGTCATCTGAGAGAAAGGTGAGCAGGATGTGCTCAGAGAGCTGGTTTCACAGTCTTTCCATCTCTACACATAAAGATCATCTGAACTCCCAGTGACTGTCAGGACTCTTCTCTGGCAATGACTTCCAACAAACAGTTTTAGTATATGTGCTGCCGAAGCAAGCACGGCTTCCAACAAACACACCCCTATTGACTTTTGTCCTTTACGAAGATCATCTCATGTTACTATATACAATGTAAACAGAAACTTGCCTTTATGATTTTCACTAATGTTAGTCCATTTCTCCTCATATGTCATTGAGATGCTGATTAGCAGGGAGATAATCTAGAATTACTGGTGGGGAGTGGGTCAGTACATCTTACATCACAGGATCCTGTCATTTAAATTACCTGATTCTATACTGAACAGAAAAAAAACCATGCTGGGCAAAGATGGTGTCTCAGATAGGTTTCTGTTGTTACAATGAAACACCATCACCAAACAGCAAGGTGAGGAGGAAATGGTTTATTCTGCTTACACGTCCACATTGCTGTTCATCACCAGAAGAAGTCAGGACAGGAACTCAAACATAGCAGGATCCTGGAGGCAGGAACTGATGCAGAGGCCATGGAGGAGTGCTACTTACTGGCTTGCTTCCCCTGGCTTGCTCAGCCTGATTTCTTATAGAACCCAGGACCATCACCCTGGGATAGAATCACACAGAGTGGGCTAGACCTTCCCCATGGATCACTAATTGAGAAAATGCTTTATAGCTGGATCTCACAGACGCATTTCCTTCACTGTGCACTCAAGCTTGTATCAAGTTGACACAAAACCAGCTGGTGCAGATGGGGAACAAGAAGCTATCTATTTTCTGATGGACCAAAGTGGGGTCAGATTGTTATATGCTGGAGAGCCTTTCCAGTTCGCACTGATTGCTCTCATTGCAGAAACCTCTGGACAAGGATGTATGGATGGTAAAATCTATTTGCCAGCCAACGCCAAACTGGATGGTCCTGACATACCTATGTTATATTTCAGTTATTTCCAATCTCAGCAGTATGAAAAGAAGAAGGGAGAAGAATGTAGTAGAAATTGGGTAGAGTCAGTTAAATGTAGGTGAGAGATACTAAGCAAATGCCAAAGGTATCTTTGGATACGCTATGGTCAACAGCTCAAAGCAGAAAATTCAAGATGCCATAGAGCATCTTGGTTGGTTGATACATGGGTACATTATTTAGGTATAGGTATTATATATATATATATATATATATATGTTGAAATTTATGATTAGAATGATGGCAAAGAATTCCATATAAGATGATTGTATTTTATAGCTTCAATTCATTTAAAGTGATTTCATTAATGCCTAGATTAAGAACTTAATTTAGGGGCTGCAGTGACAGTTAGGTGGATAAAATTGCTTGCAGTGCAAGTATGAGGATCTGAGTTTAATCTCTAGAACACAGGTAAAATGAATGGTATCTGTAATCTCAGTGATCATACAGGAAAATGGGACACAGAGAGAAGAGACTGCCCAGAACCTCATGGGTTAGCATGATCTACACAACAGCAAACAAGAGTCTGTCCCAAATCAGGTAGAAGGTGGGGGATTGACATGCCAGGTTATCCCCAAATCTCCAAATGCACCGTATACTCTTTCATACACAACTTAAAATAAAGATAACCCAATTTAAGCTACATATTTGCAATATAGCAAAGAACGTAGTTACTTTCACTAGTGTGACAACTGACAGCTGGAAGTTTTTCAGTGTTAGGAGTTAGGTGAGACTGGAGGAAGATAAACAGAAAGTAAGCAAAAATGTGTTAGAATGTATGTGTGATATCATGGTGCTGTAACCCACAGTCTTAATCTGGAATGATGTACCATACAGCTCATACTGGATGAGTGTGTTGGGTAGAGAAAGATCAGTTGTCATGAAATCAAATGCAACTTAATTCAGACTGATGAATGCATATACAGTGCTCTCCAGGAACAGGTACCACATTAGCTGCTGGGAAGTTAGAGGTGGATATTAGAGCCCCAGGTACAAAAAGCCAAAAGGCAGATGTAAGAAATAGTAAACATGCTGAATGTGGACCTTGAAGTGAATGTATATGTAATGAGACATACATGTTTCTAGAACACATGAAAGCACAAAACTATTGTTAGTGTACTTAACACTCTTTTGGTGATATGACTTTTTTCTTTTGGGAGGAGGGCAAGAGAAGCAGACAGGTTTAAGAAGGAACTGCTAAAAATTTTTTGGTATTGTTTGTTATTTGTTGTTTTTTTCAAGATAGGGGTTTTCTGTGTAGCCATGGCTGTCCTGAAAGTCACTCTGGCATTGATTATTTTTATTTTTGTTTTTATTAATTCTTCTCTCATACAATACATCCCAACTGTAGCCTCCTCCTGCTCCACTCCTCCGAACTCTCACTCCCCACTTCCCCCCTCCTCCAGATTCTCTGCTCCTCTGTTTCCCTTCAGAAAAGATCAGACCTCGTAGTGATGTCAACTGAATATAGCATAACAAGATGCAATAAGACTAGGTATAAACCCTCATATCAAAACTGGACAAGAAAACCCAGTAGTAGGAAAAGGGTCCTAAGAGGAGGCAAAAGAATCAGAGATATCTCCACTCCCCTTGTTAGGAGTTCCACAAATACTGCAAACTAAGCAGTCACAGCAGGTATGTAGAGAACCTAGTGCAAACCCATAAGGGCTTTGTGATTGCTGCTTCAGTTTGTGTGAGCCCCTATGAGTCCTGCTTATTTGGCTCTGTGGGCTGTGTTCTCCTGGTGTCCTCAATCTCTCCTACAAAACTTCCTTCCCATATTCTGCTGGCTTCCCCTAGCTCTGCCTAATGTGTGGGTATGGCTCTTTGTATCTGCTCCCATCAGCAGTAAAAGGAAGTCTCTCTGCTGATGACTGGGCTAGGCACTAATGAAAGAAGGAACTTCTGTCTGAACTTTACAAAAATAAAGGGGAGCAAGTAAGAGATTGTTGAGGGAGAGAACAGGAGAATTACTTGGTTTCCTTGATATAGATGTTTGTTTCTTTGAAGGAAGGAAGATAAAGATGAATCATTCATTAGTATACCTTTCAGATCCAATATTAAAAATACAGAATTCAAAATGGAAAGATGTTTCAGAGATAAAGACTTTACATATAAACATTAAGACCAAATTTTGGATCCTCAGAACCCACATAAGAGCTGGGTAGCTATGGTAGCCCACCTGTAATCATAGCACTCAGGAGGCAAAGATGGGGGACTCCTGGGGGAAGCTGGATAGCTCAATGAGCAGAAACTGACAAGCTCCACAATTGAGAGACTCTGCACCATTAAACAAAGCGAAGAGCAATTGAAAGACACCTGCTGTCAACTTTGGGTTGCTATGTACATGCTCACACACATGTATTTACTCTTGTACAGGTAACACACACGCACACACAATTTTCACACCACATATATAAAAATCTGTACTTCCACACCTGGGCTTTGTGGTTCACAGGTATAATTCATGCACTTGGGAGGCTGAGATAGAAGAACTGTGTGTACTATGCCTGCCTGGGCTACATTGCAAGACCCTGTCATCAAAGAATAAACAATCCAGAATTCCATAAGTTTAATTCAAATGTTAGCAATTCACTTTTCCATTCTTTGAGGGCATCAAATATAAGTAATGGTCATTCTCAAAGGCTGAAGGAATTTTTGAGATCATTTTGTATTTCCTCATACTGGTTACTCAATTCAACAAATATTTCTTAAGAGTCTACTGTAGTGGCAGATACTGTTTTAGGCCTTTAGAAAACATGAACACAGATTTACATCCTTTCCCAGTGCCTTGGGAGTTGTTAGTAGACAACTAATACACACTATCAATAGGCAAATACTAGTGACTTTTTTCAAAGGCAGTAAGTGCTTAAGAGAAGTTGGTAACAGGTCATTTAAGGGAGTTTTTGCCCAAAGAACACTTCTCTAGTCTTACTATCCCAGCAAAATTAGACTATCTCTAATTATTTGAGATCCACTTTAAATTTACAGCATGCCCCGGTTTCGTTTTGATGCTACTATATTTAAAAGGCCAGGAGTAGTGGGTATGCATATATGAACTTATGCAATCACTCACATGAACATCATATTTAACTTAATAACCCAGGTGAGTTTCACTGAGAAGGACGCTTCTGAACACAGATCTGGAAAAGAGAGAGTGAAAGCAAGAGTGAGGTCAACCATAGGTCCCTAAGTAAAGACAGAGAAATGACCAGGACAAATGTTCTAAGGCAGTGGTTCTCACCTTCTTAATGCTGTGACCTTTAATAACAGTTCGTTGTGTTGTGGTAACCCCCACCCCAACCACAAGTTTACTTTTGTTGCTACTTCATAACTGTAATTTTGCTACTGTTATGAATCATAATGTGAATGTTTTTCAATGGTCTTCGGTGACCTTTGTGAAAGGGTCATTTGACCCACAAAGAATTCCATAGGTTTATTTCAAATTTCAGCACATTCACTTTTACCATTTTTGTTATGTCATGTCCTATAGATTGAGAACTGATGTTCTAAGGTTCCTGAGCAGTACAGCTGTCACTGCAGGTGACGTGGGACGGGTGAAGACCTAACAGTCCAAGGTTAGGCTGTAGGAAAGGATTTTGGAGTGGGATACTTCAGCAGCCTGGGCCATTGTAAGGGAGGTTAACTTAGCTCTGAGTCCACTGGAGAGGCTGGCTAGTTCTTACCTGAGAATGACACAGTCACCTTGTATTTTAGAAATGTCATCATGGCAGTTCCTTGTGTAATTTCTGCTATGGAGCAGAGGTAATGGCAAGTTACTCTGCTGGCAGGAGTTGCTACAGTAACCTGTGTGAGAGACAGTCCTGGCTCAGAACAGGAGAAGCATCAGTTCCAGACATGCTTCAGCCAGCATAGACTCCTGAAGGAAGGATGTAAGGCAGGAGATCTCCACATGCCACAGGAGGAGCAAAGAAATTCATTAGGGACTGATCAATGACTCCCAGTGCTTTCTTCTAATTGAACCAGCAGAAGGGGACTATTTTGCTCACTTTCTTAGAGGCTTGTCTTGATTCACAACATAGTCCCCAAATAGTGAAACCCATCCAAGTTTAGTTGACAAATAGCTGCTTCTGTCTGGCAAACAGTGGAATGGTTCCAGTGTAGATGGTTCTGATTAATTACAATGTGAGAAATAACTTATCAAGTTTGAGATTGGTAAGTTTTGAAAGAATTGACCTCTAATTAGCGGTGAAAAAGTAATGAAGGTGGTGGATGTTAAACTTACACTTCGAAAGAGTGTAACTCAGCCTGTGTCATTGAGTCATGTTACCTTCCTTAATGTCCCTGAGTGGTAGGTGCCCTGGGTGGGTAACTAGAATATTCTAGTGTTCTCTGTGGTGGTGTTTTTACTGTACTTCCAGCTCTAACATGTAACCCTGAACAGGGGATGGGAACAGGGCTACAGGAAGAATGTCAGGATCTATAACTCCAGTACTTTCTAATGTTACTATAGTTACCAATGTCACCTTATTTGATTATGCCTGCAGTTTGAGGCTATGGTTTGTTAGGTTTTGTAACAGTGCATTATTCCCTTCAGGCCATAATCAAGAGAGGCCCTCATCATGACGATTAAGAAAACACTCATGCTTTTAAAACTGGATAAAAATGTACATACATCCTAGGAATACTGTGGCATTATATAAAAGAGAAGGGGTAAAATCAACAATTATTTAAATCAGCACTATTCATAAGTTTACTAGGAATAAGGCACTAAGATATTTTACATGAAATCTCTTCATTCCTATAATTAATTCCAATCAATTTTAATCTATGCAATTAATTGCAAAAACAAAATATTTAAGACTGACTTTTCATAGCCTTTCTTTGATGGGAGGCAAATCAGAGGCCCAGAGAACTTAGAAACTTGTCTTAAACTACTTGCAAGTAGCACAGTGAGCATTTGTAAGACATTGGCATTCAGAGCCTGTGGCAACTTAACCACCATTCCTCACCCCTTTCCAAGCAAAGAGAGCTTTAGCTCAGCGTTTGGCAGAAATGCAGTCACAACAAATGGAAGCCATCGCAATGATGGTTATTACAGCAGTGGGAATTCAATATGTGGTGGGTAAGTGAATGAATCCATGAGTCATCCACACTGAGGCATTGAGGTGATAATTGAGCTCAGGAAGGAATGAGCTCATGGGGGAGGGGGGTCTGGAGCCGGGCAAAGAAGGGCTGAGGGTTGAAACCTGGACCATAAGAAACTATATGCCCTCATGCAAGCTTGGATGGTATTCAAACCTGAAGTGACTTTTTCTTACAACCTGCAGCAGAAACAAATGTTTCCTTCCGGGACCAGTTGAATGACTCTCAGATTTGGGTTCTAACTCTTTAAGACTGTTTCTTCCACTTTACTTCAAAGCCATGACTTCCCTTTCAAAACATTTGCGAAATGGTAAATCCTACCTCCAAAGAGCCCATTGAAGTTGAGTTGCAAACATAATCACTTCTGTCTGGTAAAGATTAATGACGTTTCCGATACGGATAGTTCTGATTAATTGCTGTTGAAATTCCTGAGCTCAATGGTCAAAGCTGGAAAGTGAACTCTTAAATGAACTTAGAAGACAAGAGGCCCCTATATCCTTGTACATAATCCAATCAAAGAGATTGCAAAGGAAAACACAAGAGCCAGTATTAAGTTCATGGTCACATGAAAGGTCCTTGCTGTATTCATGAAAGAACTACCAGGTCATCCCTTACTAAGAGTGTCTTTTGATATATTAGAACAAATAACAGCGTCTCTAAGACATTAATTATGACTTACTCATTAAACATGTATTAGCTGTCCAAAAATTTCTATTTTCTACATCTTAATGCTCAAAATCATTTAAGACATCAAATTAAAAATAGTCAAGAAAAAAACATGCTTAATTGCCCATAATTTGAATTGGTAGGTGGAAGGAATAAGAAATAAAAATTTCAACTAGAAGACTGCCATTCAACCAATGCTGAAAGTTTTATCTTACTGGACGTATCCCATGAGAATAACAGAAGAACCATCACCAAAAATAATGTGTATTATTAGACAATAACATTAGGATTTCTAAATAGTTGTGTGACCTTGGGGAAATTACTTAAGGTTACAACACTTTGTTATCTGCACATAAAAGGGAGATAGTGACATCAGTTTTTCTTATAGTAAAGAGGGATATACGATCTTTACTATAGTAAAGGGGACCCATGTATCTGCTTGGCTGACTACTACGAAGATGGTGTAAGTTTGAAGCTCCACTGTCACTGTTGTGGTACAGAACTTCTTCCTACCTCCTCGTGCAATGATTGGTTTATGTTTTCTGATCCAACCATGTGCATTATGCAGGGTAGTGTTTGAAGATCACCAATGGATATATTTGTCTCCAACCCTCTCAATAAACACTGACTTGCAACATTTCTTCTCTATGTTTTAATTCATCTTTTCAAATTCTTCCATGTTAATATCTGGGTAAACAGGTGGAAGGTTTCAGCTGGAAATCCCTCGCTTGCACCTCTGTGTGATGAATGAAAAATCCATTACCAAATAACTCTTGTTACTTGTCAACTTCTATTCATTGCTTAAAACATTGTTTTAAACGTTGCTTATTTTAAAATATAGAGTGATGTAAGTTTGAATCAAAATTATATGAGAAGAAAATACATGGAAAAGTATATAGACATGTGTGTTTCCATAATGTGTATGTTACATATGTGGACATGCCTAGTCTAGAAATGAGGAAAATATGTTTTATAGTAATAAGCAGATTATACTAAGAAGGGAAGAAAGACAATAGGAACAGAGTCTGGTTAACCTAAATCTTAGAGAAGAGGCAATTTGATCAGACATTTACATATGAACTAAGATAATCTTCAGATAACATCTTGAGATGATGTAACAAAAATACAAAGGTTGGGAAATACCATGCTTATGACAGATTACCATATTTGCTTAAGATAGCCAGGCCCTCCTGTTCCAGTCTCATTCATCTCAGGCCACTCTGATGGCCTGTCTCTCTGGGAGGGTAATAATAATTACAGTGTTGATACTGGCATAGGCTGTTGGACATGTTTTGGCCAATGAAATAAGAAGTAGCCTGTGCTATTTTGTAATAGTCTATTTAAAACTGATTGTTTTGTAATCACTCTTACCATTTTGCCAGAAGAAAGAGACTGACAGATAAGGGCTCTTCCTTTGGCTAGGATCACAAATGAAGACAATATGGAGCATAGCTGATGTTGACTACTTTGTCACACTGCATGACTGAGAACTAAGGCATTGCTTTTCCTAAACTATTAAGATCTGGGAGTTATTATGACATCATAATCAGTGAAGGCTTAATGAACACAGTGTGTTTATTTTCCTGTTCTGCTTTTATCTATGATCAACACATAAATCTTGAGGGGCATGTTTGCCAAAAGATTATGCTAGTCTTAATGCCTTTATCTGTGAAATTTATAGCTCAGTGGCTGGGAAAAAGGACCCTCTCACCCATTCAGCCTGAAAACACTATGCTGGGATGAATATGGCTTATTAGGTAGATGATACATTAGGCATTATGGTCACATACTTTGGCAGAAATGAGTAATAACTTACATTCTCCCATTTTCTATTGGTTCTACTTTCAAGCATATTGAATTAAAATTTAAATCAGTCTCTCCATTATGTTTTAATTATGAATTCTCATATAATCCTTTCTGTGGTTACCATTTGTGATTTCTATTTGTGAACCATACTAACTTGATTACTACAATCAACTAAGTTGCTGCTATCATTATTTATGATTAATTTAATTTTTGAACCAAATTTTTGACATGTAGAGAGCATCCTGCTTTTAATTGTTTGACATTTCATAGATAGATATACTGAGTTTTCACCCTCCACCAGCCTCTCTCATCATCTCACTATGGCTGAAGCCTTTATCATTTCCAGCAAGCAGTCTTCTACTGAGATGGCAACTTACCAGTGGTTATAGCACTGAAGAAAATGACATCTTCTCCTCAAGAACCCATGGTCTGCAAATAGTCTCTATGAGTGAAGCCTTATGAGATCCACTCTCACACATGATGCAACAGTTACTGGTACAATTTTGTGAAGGTCTTGTGTAAGTAACTATAGCTGCAGTGAATTTATGAGTGCAATGGCTATTCATGTCTAGAACACTTTGTTTCAAAACAATCTTACCCAACCTTGGGTTCTTCAATTCTTCCTGACCCATCTTCCATGATATTACCTAACCATTGGAGGGGTTGATACACATGCACAATTAGGGCTGAGCACTCCAGAGTCACTTACTCTGTGAACTTTGACCAGTTGTGAGACTACACTAATCTCTGTTCACTGCAAAAGAAGTTTCTTTGATGATGATTGAGAGCATCTGTAATTTGGGAATATAAACATAAATGTTTAGAAATAAGTTTGAAACGATGTTCACTTAGCCAAACAATAGTAGGAGCTCTCTATACTCTGAGAGTCAGTGAACAACCTTAATTTATTATATTCAGCTATTAGAATTACTGTTGTCCTTGGAAAACAGTGAAACAGTGAGTGATATTTTTCTAAATATGCTTAGGATTGCCCCACTTCTTTTTTTCTTTCCTGAAACAATGTCTCACTACATATCTTAGGCTGGCCTTGAAGTCATAATCCTTCTTCCTCAGCTTCCTGAGTGTTGGGATTATAGGCATGTACCATCATGTCTGGATTTCCTATATTCAGACAATAACACATCTCATGATGGTTTTCTTTATTTCTCCTACACAGAAACCAGTGAGTGAACTTATACAGTGCATGAATTGATGTCTTTGGAGTAAGATTAGTAAACATTTATAACTGTATCTGAGTTAAAGTCTTCATGTAGGCAATATATATTAATATTCATATAAAAGAATTTAATTGGAGTTACCTCACACAGGGAATAATGCTCTTCCCCGAAGCTACAGGCTGCCAAATTTAAACCTCAGTGCTAGGTACAGGAGACTTCCCTCTGAGTTGTTGAACAGAGGTGTCCTGGAGACCCCCAAACAATAGGTGTTATTGCTACTGCTCTTGGTTTCCCACCAGAACTTGATGTTAAGATCCCATTGCTGATAGCCTCACATGCATTGATCACAAGACCACAAGACATGGAGAAAGTAAGTTGGTAAT
Source organism: Mesocricetus auratus (assembly GCF_017639785.1). NCBI lineage: Eukaryota > Metazoa > Chordata > Mammalia > Rodentia > Cricetidae > Mesocricetus > Mesocricetus auratus. Next base: position 162,431,343 of record NW_024429266.1, read on the forward strand.
GACAGGAAACTCCTCCCTGCTGGCTAGCTCTCATAGTACTGGAAAGTTCTATGCATGCTTCTAGGTGAAAAGTCATCAATAGCCTACCCAGACATGAACCCTGTGAATTACAATAATGATATGCATGGCAAGATATGTTACATGGATGCAATAGTGACACGGATGTTATGAGGGTAATAAATCATCTTCTGACTGGATTTAATGCCTGCTCTCAGAAGGAAACACTTGCCTGAAACTGTAAATATGACATGGAAAGCTCATAGGTCCCAGTGGTGAACCATGCTACTATTATATCACTAATTGGACATGGTCTCAAACTGCCCCTACATTTGTGTCTCTCTACCCACAGACTATTGCTGTTCTCAGATCTCATCAGAAAAGTTTCTTTGTGCAGCAGATGATAGTTAATGGATGAACTCACAACTGGTCAGCCTGCAAAGACTCAGTGTCTGTGGAATGTTCAGTCACACATGGAACTTCTATACCACACCCATTCTCCAAAATCTCAGGGTCTATTGCAGAGGAGGGGACAGAAAGAACACAGACGCTAGAGGTCTGGTAGCAGTGGAACAAAACAGCTTCTTCTGGACATGACAGGACTTCTGCATTCATGAACTCACAGTAACTGTGGTGACCTGCACAAGACCAAGCCGGTCAACACCTAAACAGGGCAGGGGAAGAGCTTCTGAAGCCGATATTTAACTGAGAAGATATGGGCAATCGATGACTGCTGGGGGAGGGAGAATCCATTTTCTTTAAGGGTACAGAGCTTATTAGGTAGATCACACGCTAGTGGTATATCCATGAGCTTATGGGCAGCACAAATGGAACTTGAATTGTTTTTAAAATAAGGACACAGACTTGGTGGTGGCGGCACACGGCTTTAATTCCAGCACTTGGGAAGCAAGGGCAGGCGGATCTCAATGAGTTTGAGGCTAGCCTGATCTACAAAGCAAGTTCCAGGACATCCAGGACTGTTACACAGAGAAAACCTGTCTCAAAATTCAATCAAACAAACAAACAAATCAGCAACAAACAACAACAACAAAAACCAAACACAAAGTTGAAAGTGGGTATGGATATTGAAGGAGTTGTGGGGGTGAATACAGCCAAAATACATTGTAAGCATGTCTCATACTTTCAAAGTTTAAGTTTTTTCTTTTGTGTTTTTATATTGAAATAAGAATCATAAAAGATGTATGAACACACACATACACTGGACATTAAGCAAAACATCAAAAATTTGATGGAAGGACACCTTGGGACAAAATGGCACAGAGAGCAGCAAAGTACTCCCAGCACCTGTGTCTGGGAGATTTGTTGTCATGTTTGTAAAGAATTCCTACAACTTAATAAGATAAAGGCAGGTTTTGCATAGCTGTGATGACTACAAGACTCAGAAAATTATTCAAAATCATTGCTCATCTCTTAAAATACAAGTTAAGGACATAATGAAGTATGTTGCATGTCCACCAGCAAGGCTGAGAATGAGTAGTAAGTGTTGGTAGTGATAATGGATTTCTAGAACTCTTGACATAGCTCCTGGGGATGTAAAACAATACTATTGGTTTGGAAAACATTTTGGTAAATTTATTCTTGACATAGATTCTGCATAGTCAAGAGTGTTATATTTTTTTTAAAAAAATCAAATGTATTTAGTTTAAAAATCATGAATCTCACATGCTCATTAATTTATAGATGAATGCATGTTACTAGTTTGAGGTCTTCATGAAGCTGCTATGAATATTTGTATTATTTTTGGTAGACTTGTAATGACCATGTGGGAAGGCAAACTCTCATGTAGGGTTGAATGCTATACTGCACAAGCCCAGGGATAAGAAATTGGGTGCTCTTTCTATAAAAGAGAACAAAATAAAATCATTTTGGGGATACTGTAAAAATTCAGTGATCTCTTTAAGGCCTAAAGTAAAGATGGGATTTAGTTATCAGTCTCCACCTTCCTGCTGTGGGACAATTAGAAATAGGGCTGACTAAGGCCCTCTGCTGTCTTATTGTCTACTTGGTCAGGAGGGGGTCCAAGCTCTATGAGAGATCACAAATTACACAAAAATAGCTCTATTAATACATATTCTAACAAGTCTGAAAGTATTTCTTACTGTATTATACTATTTTATTATTTATTACTTTGATTTTGAGAGGGACTGAGGGAGAGAGAAAGGGGGAAATGAGGCAGAGAGAGAGAGAGAGAAAAAGAGAGAGATATGTTTAGGTCATAGGATACTTCAGGTGGTGTTCTGGAGGTGCCATTGACCTTATTTTTTTGAGACAGGGTCTCTTATTGGACTGGAAGTCACCAATCAGGCTAGACTGTCTAGCTGGTAAGCTCCAGGGACCCACATGTGGCCACTTCTCTAGACCGGGATTCTAAGTGCACAACTCAGGGCCTTATGCTTCCTAGGCAAGTATTTTTCTGCTGAACCATCTCCCAGCCCTATTTTTGTATTCTACCAAGGATTTCTCAGCTGCCTATCAGCAGTGGTCCCTTCTTTTAATATCTATGGGAAATAAGCATTTGGGTTACTAATCCTTCTTAGATATAAAATGGCCTATTATTATCCACCACTGCAAAAAATAATCTAAAAATGCAACATTAGACACGTCTTTCTCATCAAGAAATTCAATTAATCCTGGAGCCCCACTGCAGCCCATGCTGCTCATGCAGTATATTTCACCCATCATCTGCTCACCAGGCCCTACTGGTTACCCTGCTCATATTTAGCCAGATTTTTGGTTTTAGGAACACAAAATTTATACTCTTTTGTCTCAGTTTCCCCTTTCTGTGTCATGTCATTAATAAATATGCCCACTCAAGACATTTTTCTGTTCATGATAAGAATGTGTCACAGTAGAAAAACAAGCAAAGTTATGTGGGGCCTTTGCATTGACCTGGTTTATAATCTTTTCTGGGAAACACATGTTAAAAGGACAGCTATGTTAGGAAACACCAAAATGAATCTCTGTAGTGTAGTGGAAAGAGCTGGATGACACCATGATAGCATACAATAGGTGACTAAATTTGGATGGAGGATTGAGTGACTTTCTAGAGAAAGCAACGATCATGTTTCACTCTTGAAAAGGAGAGGAAGGTGTTCTTAGTTACCAGCTAACAATGCTGATTCTGTTTTAGAAGCACACAAGGCTACAGATGGAACATGTTTAATTCTTTTTCTTTTCTTTCTATAGTTATAGAAAATGCATATGAGGCCAGTGACTAAGACAAGTTGGCTTTCCTTTGGATTCCATATAACAGTGAGTTCTGGAATGATGACCAGCAGTTCTGGCTTCATTATTCTCCTGTGAAAGCTAAAGATGATGAAAACCCCAGAAATTCATAAATGAACAAAGTGATTTAGCACTATATCTTGGGAGATGTTTTTGTTCAGATTCACTGTTAAAAAATGCTTGAGAGACATTCTTTTCCAATTTCTACTGTAAGATTGATGTCTCTCCTCACATATTACCATACCATGTACCTTTTGACACTACTTAGTTACTTTGGCCTTAAAAGAAATAGAAGGTTTAAGATGGTTGAATAGATGCACCTGGAACTCATAGCCTTTTTCATGTAGGGGAAGCAAAGTAACAGGTGCATAGCAGTAGGTTACTATAGAACACTGTGAATCAGAAAGTGAATGTAGAAACTGTAATACAGGACTCGGGCGATATCAAGGGAAGGGGAACCAAGACCTCAGTATCTATGAGACATCTCTATTGATAAAGGAGAGACAGTTTCCATGACAGGGGTGGTGGTGGTGAGGGGAGATGGAGATTCCACACAAACATACAGTTCACATGTTGACAATCTAATACTAGAAAGTCCTAGAATCCTCAAAGGCTTTAGCCTGCTTAGAAAAGTAACTGAAATCTTCACCTAACCTTGCTGTGGGGATGATGTTGCATCATTTCCCAGTGAGTTCCCAGATTCCATTTTAATATACAAGCTGTTGTATGCATCTGGGCTGCATGTTTCCATCTCTGGGTTGTCACAGGCATTCTACTGCAATGGCTTAAGAGGACAAGTGGCTAAAAAACCCCAACTTTGGTCAGCAGAGTGGTTGATCTAAGCCTGCTGACTTCTCTTTATGGTGGAAGACAGATGTTAAGAGAATAAAGGATATTGATCCTAAGAACCAGGAGATCAGGGCACACTTGCTTTGATATCAAGCAGCGGCCATATACACTGGAGTTTACGCTGGTGGCAGGATCGAAGGCAGGTGCTTCCTGCTGTCACTATTGTCTGATGGTATTCCACACTCAGACATATACTACTGACAGGGAAGCCAGAAAGCGCTGTGCTTCTTGGAATTCCTCTGTCCTTGGGGAAATGTTCATTAAGAGGAGTTAATCAAGACTATTCAAATTAAAACCTACAGAGAAGTGAAAAAGCAGAGAAACATAAGAGATATGGAGAACCCATCAAAAGGCCACAAATTCATTTGGAATACTTAAGATAGAAAAGAGAATGAGTTAAAACCTCTGAAGGGGTAATAGCAAAGAATTGTTATTATCCCCAAATGCCCAAAGACTCCAGTCCCATAAGGTCAAGATCAACAAAGACAATCACACTGGTGTCAGAGGGGTCACTGCATAGTCAACAGGCTTCTGTGATATCATCATGATGAAAGGGTGTGGTAGAGGAATGCTGCTTGTCCCATGATAGTCAGGAAGCAGAGAGAGGCAGCATGAGAGACAAAGACAATTTAGACCCCAACAAGGGCATTCCTCCCATGATGCTCCACATCCTTATAGTTCATGTAGTTATTTTTAATACACCCCAAATCTAGAAAAGATGTTCATTAGAGCTCTCCACATAAATGTGGTTGCTTTTCAAATGGAACACAGTGTGTTTCCATTTTGACCCATAAATGCAATGGAACTTGAAAAGTACTCAGCTGACCAGGAAAAACAAAACCATCTACCCAAATGAGGTCTTTAGAAAAGTTTTGATTTGTTAGTAATTTAACACTATACACAGTTTGGGCTGCTTTAGTCTTTAACTGTGTTTTGAAATGATATCAGTTCTCTAAACACACAGAATGCCACTTCTGCAAGGCTGGCCTGATGACATCTCCCTAAGCAGAGACTTTAAGGAGTAAGGATGAAAATATTGCTTGATAGGTATCAACAGCCCATCCACAGACATACTATTTCCTGACATCTTTGCTGAATCTGAAGAGAACAGCTAGTTTGACAGACAGCAGGCCCTAACATCTGTAGGTCACAGTGATTATCTGAAATTACAGTCAGAGCTGAGCTTCAGATCTAAAAAATGAGTAGCTTGTATTCACCACAGGGGTTTCAGCTCTTGCACAAATGTCCAACAAACCATTCTACTAACGGATGGTGTATACAAAGTTATCAAAGAGAAGAGGTCATTTAAAAGAAGAAAATAAGCTCACCAACTTAGAAACAAAATTTATGATCAGAATGAAGGAGGAGTGAAAACTGAAGCACTTTTTGATCAAGCCCCCTTTGAATTGATGCTCCACACCAATGTCTTTAACACTGTTCCTTTATTTTTGGATAGGCTTCCAAAGCTTAAATTACTGTGTCTAAAAGTTTTAGGTGAAAGAGTAACTGGGAATTTGCTTTCAGTTGAACAGAGAAACTTTCTACCAGTCACTCAATTACTCAGTGACTGACATCAGATAAAGACTTTAATGACAAAGAGAGGCCATCAGAAGACACTGCGTTTTTCATCCTTGAAGAAGAATCAGTCTGCAGACAATCTTTTTTTTTCTCTGTTTGGGAAGAAAAATTTTATAGGGGAAATTTGGTGGACCATAAAGCCATACCACAAACAGGTGGTATAGTAGCTTGACCTTAACTTTCATTTTAAATCAAGTTTAGATCAACTCAACGGCCCAAAAATAGTAGATTACATTAAACAGTACTTTATCCTTAGTACTGTGTCACACATGTGCCTTTGAATACTGTCATTTCCTTTCAATACATTGACAAGATTGAAAGAAGATGACATTCTATGTTACTTTGTAAAGATCAACAGATTTTCAGAAGTAGCAATTATGATACCCAAGGGCACATCACAGTGGAAAGGAACTACCTGACTTTTTCAAGTAAAAGGTAGACAATTGAAAATACCAGTGGGCCTTTGAAATAATAACAGGAAGAGAGGATGTCCACCCAAGGATCTCTGCTAAACTGATGACCTGCAATTCTTGTTATATTGTGTCATGATGCCAATGGGTGCCTGAGGAGCCATTATCAGCCCTCCCACCTTGAGTTCAAGTGTGGAGGAGTCTGAGAATTCATTAGGTAGCAGATGACTTCATCCAGTGGAGACAGCCAATGACATGTAAGAACAGGACTGAAGGCAGAGGTCTGTGGTTTGCCAAAATGAATGCCTACTATAATATTTCCAAATGTGGCCAAATGTGCCCCACTGAGAAGCTGATTGTGCTGATGCACAGACTTTTTCATCTTCTCTTCTTCCCCCTGTAGTACCTTGAGCTGTGAGCAATTAGATCAAACTAGGTCACTCAAGCCAGTTTCCAGGTTGTTAGTTGTTTAGTCAATTACAAATGCCTAGCTTGGTAAGAGTAACTGAGTATTTCAAGAGACGGTGGTCAGGTAAGTATATTAAAGTCAAGGTTTTCTTTTTTCTAGAGGAATTATGTTACACAGAAAATAAACTTTGAGTGTACTCATGCCACAATTTTTTTTAGGGTCATAAGACAATTTATTTAGCCTGTGTCTGTTGCTTGCCTCATACACAGGATTGCAAGATTGGAGGAATGGCTTCAGTCCTAAAGGCGTGGCTATGTGGTCATGTTATGAGAATCTAATAGCTTTTAAGAACACTTCTACTATAGTCCAGATTTCTTATACATAGACTATGTAATTACAAAATAACCCTAACCTTAATGACAGTAGTAGGATCAGCTTAAAGAGATTATTTCCTGTTACTGTTTATGACGTGACAGTCCCTGAATATAGTCTGTAATTTAAAACTCCCTCCAGAACAGTAGACTGAAATACCATAATTAATGGGTTTAACTGCCATGACTTAAACTACACTTCATTGGCACAAGGGAAGCAAGAAGAACTCAGGGGGAGTTAGAAGGACAATGATGCCCCATGTGTTGGTGACTTTGCACTGGACTCTTTAGAAAAACATCAGGCACTTGGAAGTTAGTAAGAAGAGGGTAATATAGACCAGGCATTTTCCCTAGGTTTGTCACTGAAGGACAATTAGATGGGAGTGAAGACAAGGGCTCCATAAGGTGCTCCATCCTCAAAAGCAAGTCTTAATACAACCCTGAAGAGGCAGACATTGGGGAGATGGCTCAGTCGGCAAAGTGCTTGTTGAGCAAGCCCAAGGGCCTAAGTTCAAGTCTCAGAACCCATGAAAAAATCAGAGTATGGGAAGTTAGACAGGAGAAACGTTGTGTCTCAGTATGTAAGCAGTCTAGCAAAATTTCTGAGTTCTATGCCCCAGTGAGAAACCCTGACTCAAAAAGCAATGTCAAATACTCCTGAAATTCACCTCTGACATCCACATCCACATATACCTTCATACAGGTGTGCGTGTGTGCGTGCGTGTGCGCGTGCAGCCCACACACACACATACACACAATAAGTGAAGAGGCAGAAATGTCTCAATATTACTTCATATTCAAGAGAAGTTGTGAGTAGTTCTGACATGTCCTCTGTGTGATTAAATAACACTACAATCATGTCTCCCTTTTCCTAGCATGTAGAGGACCCACCAGTCCACACCAGTCTATGCAGTGGCTTCAGAATTTAAATGTCCAAAGTTAGAAAATTGTCAAGTGCTGATGTTGACATTAGCAGAAAATCAAGTGACTCTGAACCCTCTTTATCTCTACTGTGAGGTTCTGCTGTGGGCAACAGGGAGACATAGCCTCCAAGGTTTTGTGTCTCTATTTATATATCTGGGATCTAGCCAGGTCTAAATGCAGAAATCCTTATTCAGTAGTTTTGGGTTTGAAACAAACACTCAATTGAATCTTTGTATGGGACAAACTACTACACATTGAGCAATATGGATTTCAAAGAAGAATATAGAAGAAAACTTCTTACAGAAAAAACTATCTCATTATCTAAAATATAATTATGAAGGTGAATATTTTCTTCCAAAGCAATTTACCACATTTCATGAAGGTTTTTTTTCTTCCCTACACTATCATTTTTTCTCCCTGTGGTCTCGGATTGGACCCAGGATTTCACATATGCCAGAGAAGCACTCTATTACAGTGTGTCCTCAGCCCCATTCATACTGTCTTCTTATGGTTCTTGCATTAAAGCAATATTTCTAAGAACAGATTTCCATCTGAATGTGTTAATTTCAGGCACATGATAACCCAGGAAGGCCCTTTTCTTTCCAGTAATATCTCAAGAGGTCTTCAAAGGAAGGGCACAGGTTAAAGCTTGGAGTCAAGAACGTGTAAACTGAGTCTCAGAAACACCCTGTGGTAGACTTAAGTGTTTTGGTTTAAAAAAATAGGGGTCCTAGGCTGGGGAGATGAGAGAGTAGGTGAGATCGAAAGTGCTAGCCAGGAATCCTAATTCCCATGAGCTGAGTCCTGTTCCCAGGACCATCACTGTGGAAGGATAGAACTGGCTCTTGTAAGCTGTCCTCTGATTTCCACGTGTGCTGTGACACACATGCACATGTGCATTAACACACAAACACATCAAATAAATAAAATGCAGTTTAAAACCAGGGATGCTAACAAACTCAAGTAGCACACTGGTTATGAGGACTGACATTATACGTGTGTATAACATGGCACATACCCACTAAGGCCTCATTAAACCTTAGCTTTCGTTTTTATCACAGAATGGATTCATTTCCTAAGGCTATTATTACAGAGCACACTCAACTTTGAGTCTTATAACAACAGCAATTTGCTCACTCAGTATTTTGTGTCAGAAGATCAAAGTCACCTGGGGGAGGAGGGGAGCGCTCCCTCTCTTTAGAGGTCCCAGTGAAGAAACCTCTTCCAGGTTTGGAGACTCCAGGGAATCCATTGACTTCTGCCTGCATACCTCCCATCTCTCTGTCTTAAAATGTCCTTCTGCCTTCCTGTTAGTTCATCGTGTGTGTGTGTCTTATAAGGACATCTGCCATTGGACTCGGGCACTGATGGGATTATGCAGGATGTTGTCATCTTGAGCACAGGTGCTGAGGATCAGGTCATTCTGATGGCCACAGTTTAAAGAATGACACAGCATGTGTTTCTAAGAGGATTTCCTCTTTTAAGGTTCTCTCTTCTAATTTTATTTGTATTCCTGTGAAGGGGGGATGTGAATCATACCAGCAACCCACTGAAAATTATGGAAAGCAGCCTGTGTGATGGAGTAGAGAGATGTGTGTGGGAGAGAGAGGGAGAGGGATGGAGGGAGGGAATGAGGGAACAATTGCTGTGTATATGGGCATACTTAGAAAATTATGAAATCAAAGTTTGTGTGTGTGTGTGTGTGTGTGTGTGTGTGTGTATGTGTGTGTGTGTGACCCTTACATTTCTACTTAGCAGGAATGAGAACTAACATTTCAGGGTTTGCCGTGAACATTCAGAGGTTGAACCCAGCTAAATGCATTAACACATAGTCTGGCATGTGGTATTTAATTTCTGTTAATAATAATTGTTATTTTAAATGTTGTTTTCTCAAGGTCTATCAAGTAAGTGACAGAAGTTGCTAGTAATTTTCCTTTTCTTGAATATTTACCTATTGTACTTTAAAATGTTTCCAACTACTATTGTTTCTTAACACACAGTGATTTTTCCAACTTCCACTGCAGATGGTCCATTGTTCCACAAGTGGGATCAATAGGGAAGATAGCATTTATGCTAGGACATTCTGCCACCTACAGGTAGTCATGGGCTGCTGCAATACTCATAAAATTTCAATTTAATTACATTGGTTGGAAAGGGGACCTTTTACTTAGAATCTGTGAAGGCTAAAAAAACTACTTATTGCATTCTTACTAATTAATACAGACAACCTTTGATTTGTGTGCAGAATTAACTTCAGGATTCTTGGGGAACCAAAATTTGGAGATACTCATGTCCTTATGCACTATTTACATAAAACACCCTACATATTTTAAATAATTTTTATGTTAGTTGTATTATTGAATTCCATACAAATGTTATGCAATACTTGTTAAACTGCATTGTTTTCAGGAAGGCAACAAAGATGAACACATTCAGTATACATACACATTCCCTTCCTCAATTGGTTCTAACAGAATATCTGCAGTTGGTTCAGTCCACAGAGATAGGATTGTGTTGTCCTCAGTCAAAATCACTTCTTTATAGAAGATGTTTGTGGGTCACTCCCATGCACTTGGGATTTGCATGCCTGCAGGTGCTCACAGACTCAGCTGAATAGGCTTTTGTTGTACAAATCAGTAGCTTCTCACTTGTTATTCTTGGGTCATCAGGAGAACCTGGGACCTTGTTGGAGGAGATGCAGAGATGGGCTTGGCCCATCCTCTTAAATCTGAAGCTCTGGTGCTGTTTCAAGCTGTGTATCAACAGGCTTACTGTGTGCTGCTGCTACAGCAGGCTGCTGTCAGAGAACGCCTGGATGTTGGAAGCCTGTGTTTCCATGGAATGAGTGGTTTGTAGTGGCAGGACTGGTGGGGGGAGGTGGTAAGGTGAAAGCCAGGAACGCAGCGGTGGAATGGAAGAGAGAAGCTCATGAGAGAGTTTGGCCCAACTGCACAGCTTCATAAATCAGCAAGTGGAAAAGGCACGCTTTTGATTAAAAAACAAACAAAAAAACAAAACAAAACAAAGGACCTCAAGTACTGGTAACATTGCCAGTGCTTTATTTGCTTCTGAGGGATTATATTTATTTCTACCCATATTTACTTATTTATATATACCTGTCCCTGTTTTCCATAAACAGTAATATGGGCTGAGATTGCCCTCAATTTTATCGTACATTAAAATCATTTATGGGTTTAAGTTGAACCCATTAGCTAAATATTTTCATGCACACAGCTAAAACAAGGGTTGAAAACCTTATAGAGTAGAAAGGAAACATTGTCCTGCCACATATAAAATCAGTTAAAAATACAATTTGGCCATTCCTAAATATTTTAGTGTAATTACAACGGGACACACACACACACACACACACACACACACACACATTCCTCTTACTCTATATCCAGGCAGGTCTAGAATTCAGACAGGCCTCAAAATTACAACAGTCTGATAGATTTCTGTACCCCAATAATAGGTTTCTCTGCCAAAGCAGTAAGCCAGATCAAGCAAATTAAAAAGTAAAAGAACAGGTCTATTTGGGCAAAGCATTCCTGGGTGGATCTGCCAGCCCATAGAGATGAGGTGGGGGAAGGGGACAGGAGAGAAATCACGTGACCAGTCTAGAGGAGAGGGCTGGGGCAATGACACTGTCTCCAAGATGAGTTTGTGTTCAATTACAAGCCTTGGGTGGTGACTTGGGGAGCTGGAAGCCTCAGAGAAGGAGCCGCCTTGGATCTCGACTTTTGGCAGTTTTTCTGAGAGGGCAGGGTTTGGATAGAGACCAATGGGGCCCAGTTGGAGATTCCAACCAAACATAGTCCTCCTGTTCAGTCTCCCTAGTACTTGGGGGGGGGTATCTTATGTACTAATGTGGGCTGATATAACAGTCTACCTTCATAACAGAACCTCAGACTCTTTTTCATACTGCGAAATTGTACAAGTAGGTATGAAAATCTCTGGATGGTAGAAATGCTGTGAGGCTATATGGAGGGTTTGTGAAAAAGAAGTTGTTCACATTTGTGGAAAAAATAAAACCCAAACCCACACTGAATGCCATGAGAAAAGTTCTCCCACTGGACATCTCATCCCACACTCATGGGGTGAAAGACTACAGGCTCCCCCTAGCTGCCATCCTTGTTAGCTCTCAATGAAGGCAGAAGGCTGTTATGGATAGTATTCAAGGAGTTTGTCCCTTATCTCCACCCTATATTTGCCGACTGGAAGATAAGCCACTACTCAAGGAACTGCTTTTGACCACGGTTTTCTCATGTGCACAATGTGGATAACAGTCCGCCATTCCTTACTTCATGGATAATTCTGAGACTGACAAATCACAAGCTCCCCAACTGTGCTACAGATCAGAATCTCCTACAGATTTGAAAATGATTGCAATAAGATAAGGTAAATGCAGTATTCAGCAGAATGTCTACTGGATTGTACCAGTGTGTTCTGTGTTTGTAGATATTATTGGTGCATATCAGCTATTCTACTAAACAGTGATTGCAAGTTAGGGTAGACATTGCAGTCACCCAGAAAACATTCACACCTCTCTAGAGCATTCTGAGCTACTTAATAGGAACTGAGAAACTCAATCTATTTTTCAAGTTCCTCTGGTCATTGTAATATGGAGCCAATAGGGAGAATAGACTTATTCTGCTATTAATGGAAAATACTTGCAATAGAAGTTTTTTTTCTTTTCTTTTCTGTGGCTAAGGGAGAGAGACTAAACCAAGGTGAACTAGAGTAACAACAGCCTAAGATGTTAGCATTAATTATGTACTGCTCCATGCAAGTACTTCATAGCTCTAGATCATGCCTCTGTATGCCACCAATGCATGGGTACTATTGACATCTTTGATATGCAAAGGTAACATTCCCACTACAAAGAAGCCAAAGAGTTCCACATATTGTGGAAAAGGAGTTGAGCTTGGGGATGCAAACATGCATGCAGACTCACAGACAAGTAATCTTTGATCATAGTCAAGGTAAAAACCTCAAAATGTCTGAAGATGCCAAGGTAGCAGAATCTAGAAATAGAGACTTGGATTTTCTGGAAATGGATCTTATTATGGAAAATTTGAGAAAAAAACTGCATTTATATACAAATATTCAAGTATATAGGTGATCAATAAAATGTAAACTTATACAATGCATGGTGTAACTGGATTTAAAAAAAAATTTTACAGACACTGCTGTGAGGTAATTACTGTTGAGGCTGCACAGTCAACTCCCATGGATGGGAGATACACATGACACCCAGGTGATACCTTTCCTACAGAGGTCAGATGTTGAGGCTTAATAAATTCTGTAAACAGCCCAGAGTTAAGAGTTAGAAGAGCGGGAACAGACTCTCAGGGCTAGATTCCTTCTTAAATTCTTATTTTCTTCCTTTTGTATTACAAAATAATGGGCTTAAAATACATTAGCAAAGCCACTACAGAAATAAGCATAGAGAGTCTCAGAAAAACAAGAGTAGAGTTTACCATATGACCCAAACACAACGCTCCTGGGTATGGATTAGAAGGAATCAAAGTCAGCATATGACAGAGATATCATTATGACGCTGCTTATTTATGCAGTCAGGTGTATCTGGGCTAAATCCAGTTATTACACATAGTGATCTTCATGGAAGGACTCCACAGGAAGACCTTTGGGAGGGCAGGTGGATAAGACTAGGGAGAGCAAAGGCAGCTGCTGCAGCAGTGATGGAATGGAGACACAGGTAAGCATGTCAACAGGCAGTAACCTAAAGCTGCAGGCAGGACTAACAGGAGGATGCTGAGGCAGATGGAGGACAGGACTTCATCTCTTATAGAGTGCCAAAGCGTTGGAAGCTTGGTCTGGAGGATGTTGAGGCAGACGGAGGACAGGACTTACTCCCTTCTTAGAGTGCAGAAGCGTTGGAAGCTTGGACTAGTTTGCAGGACCTTAGGGAGCCCTTGTGGTTTTGGAGCAGAAAAATGACATCCTGAAGGAAGTGACTTCGGTTTAGTGCACATTTAGCAATGGTTTCCCACTAATAATCACAGCATGGAACTTATGGACTAGAGTTTCTTTCCCAACCAGTTGCAAACTGATGGCCTCTGGGCTGTACACATTCTAAATACATTGGGCTTGGCTTGGTTCTCCAGATGCGCCTTACTAATTGCAGTGTCTCTTAGTTTTTGTGAGAGCACGTACTTTCTTCTCCTGGCATAGTCACTGTGAACTGACAGGTGGATCCCAGGGACAAGAACAATCTCATATTGACATTTATATGACCTCAAAGCAGTGAATTACTGTGTTTTCTCATGCTGTCTCAACTCCTGGTTAAAGAGAAGCTCCCACTCCAGACAAGGTCCCTCAGCTGGGGACAGTCCCAGGACGCAGAAATCTTTTATTATTTTTTTATTATTTTTTATTTTAATTCTAAATAGCTTGTTTTACATGTCAATCCCAGTTCCCTCTCCCTCCCCTCCTTCCGCACTCCCCCATCCCCCCCAGCCTCCCACCCTATTGCCAATTCCTTCCACATAGGGAATATCTAGAGTCTCATTTAACTCAGGTAGGGTCCAGGCACTCTCCTAGGAGTCCAGGCTGAGAAAGCATCCCTCTTTGTGCTATGGGCACACGATGACTGTCTGTATTCCGGGGATAGACACTGATCCACTGCTCAGGGCCCCATAGGTTGCCCAGGCCTTCTCACTGACACTCACATTCGGGGGGGGTCCAGATCAGTCCCATGCTGGCCTCCCCGCTGTCGGTCTGGGGTCCAAGAGCTCTCCCCTGTTCAGACCAGCTGTCTCTGCTGGTTTTGCCAGCCCATTCCTTGCCAATTTGCTCATCACTCCTCTCTCTCTGTCACTGGGTTCCTTGGGTTCAGTTCAGTGCTTAATTGTGGTTGTTTGCCTCTGGATGAAGGCTCCCGGATGGTTATAGACATCAAGTTCATTATCAGGAATGGGCATTCAAGGTGGTCTCTCCACTATTGCTTAGCTTGCCAATTGGTGTCATCCCTTTAGATCACTAGAGGTCACTCTGGTGCCTGATCTGTCTTCTAACCTATGATTCCCTCTTCCCCTCTACTCTATCCCCCCCACTCAACCTTCCTGTTCCCCCATGACCCACTCTCTCTTCCTCTTCTCCCCCTCTCTTCTTCCCAGCTCCCACTCACCCCCACCCCTCGCCGTATTCCCCATCCATTCTGAGGATCTTGTCTCAATCCTCTTCTCTTGGGTATTATGCATATCTTTTAGGTTCTTTCCTGTTTCCCAGACTCTCTATCAGTGGAAGTGCAGACTGGCACTATCCTGATCCATGTCTAAAATCCATATATGAGTGAGTACATACCATGTTTGTCTTTTTGCGACTGGGTTACCTCACTCAGGATGGTTTCTTCCAGTGCCATCCATTTACATGAGGACACAGAAATCTTAAGCCTTGGGAATCAACCACACTTTCTGAGCAGTGACTGTCACCTGTAGAGGACTGTGCTCATGGGTGGTATGCCCTCCACAGTGCAGAGCACAGACCCCCCCCTCCACTGCCACTTTGCGATGATAGCTGACCCACACTGGCATATTCTCATGCTAACATTGCCCAGGAAGGGGTCAGCATTTCCATAAGAATCTCCTGTGTTTATGAAGATAATGAACAGGAGACAGCATAAACTGAGGAAGCATGTTGCTCCTAGTCTCCTTCCCTGAGCCCTTGTCACACCTGTCTTGAGTTTTTAGACAAGGCCCCGGCTAACCAGCTGGGATTTATACAGAAGGGAAAATGAGTAGTTCATACACTGAAATTGGGAAGTCAAATTTTAATGCCCACCCCCCAAGCCTCCTGATGACATATCATGGTCTAACATTGAAAAACCCATGATCTATTCACATGAAATAAGGTAAAGCGGAACAAAATCAATTCCAGGATGCTAGACTGAGGTGTTGTTGCTATTTTGGACCAGATTGCCCGTGGTTGTAGAGTCTGAGCTTTGTAGGATTAAAAAAATTGTGTGTGTGTGTGTGTGTGTGTGTGTGTGTGTGTGTGTGTGTGTGTGTGTTTTACAGGGTTTCCTACATAAGTCAGATGACAACATGTAGAATTTAGTTCTCTTCTTCAAACATGTGGGGTCCAGGCATCAAACTGGGGTTATTAGGCTTGGCCAGCTGAGCCATCTTGCCAACCCTGTAGGGTGTTTAATGCCACTTCTATTTTCATTTAACTTGGTATTGGTAGCACCAATTTAGCCATGATGACTCAGAAGACCCCATGGGAGGGTGGGATGGCTCAGCATTCCTTGGAGTCACATCTCTCCAACCATCATTGCTAAGCATCGATTTTATATTACTCTCTGACATTCCAGCCCAACTACTGAGGATTGAGATGTAAAATTGAGCAGGGAATGAATTAAAAACAGGAAACTCAAACATTCCTTGTTTTAATTAAAAGTTTAAAAGCATTAAGAATTTCCTAAAGTTTTAATTAGATGAGAGAAGTTATTAAAATGATCAGTAAATAATCAGGGGAGTAGAAAAGATAAAGGAAGGGTAAGGAAAATAGTTTGGAACCTGTGAATTCTCTCTCTCTCTCTCTCTCTCTCTTTTGGAATTAATGTTTGTTTTTAGTGTAACATTGGTTTTCGTGCAACAGTGTATCTTTTCTTCTTTGCCCAGAGTAATTGCAAAGAAGCACAGGATACTAAATCTAGAATTTCTAAGGTTGATATAGGAACTAAGGACTAATAAGATGCAAAATGAAGTCATAAAACTGACCAAGGTTATATATATTTTTCTTATAAAATGATTCTTTTCTTGGAATAAGCAAAATGAAATTCCTCCCAACTTCTCTGTTGCTTATTAAAGGGGAGGGCATGAAAATAAGCAGTTTGGGGTTTCATTTGCTCTGTTTCATCCTATTTTAATGAAGTATTATAATCATACATTGTAATTTTCATAAGCAGTTGTCTATAAATTTAGACTGGAGTATAATGGATGATTATGACACTGTCTCATTGACAGAGTCACTGAGGATATCCAATGATTCTTAACCTTGGATAATTACAAAGGCTTTTGGAGCTTATGAAAATACAGACGTCTAAGCTCCACAGAAGACATTCTGATTTACTATGTCTAGGGAGAACCAGATTGTGTTTTTTAAGGTTCTCTGGGGATGCCGACTAATATTTATCAGGTTTGGGAATTATTGGTCTAGTCTACAGTTGGTGTGCTGGCTAGTTTTATGTCAACTTGACACAAACTGGAGTCTTTTGTAGAGAGAATCTCAGCTGAGAAAATGTCCTCCACTAGTTTGGCCCATGGGAAATACTGTGGTGCATTTCTTGATTGATGACTGATGTCCAGGACTGAGGGTCCAGGTCACTGTGCTACCCCCCTGGGCTGTTTGTCCTGGTTGCTGTATGAGAGCAGGCTATGCAAACCATGGGGAGTAAGACAGTTAGCAGCATTCCTCCATGACCTCTGCTTTAGTTTCTGACTCCAGATTCCTGCCTTGTGTTCCTGCCCTGGCTTCCGTTGATAACAGATTGTGATGATGGAAGTGTAAAGCAAAATAAACCCTTTCTTCCCCAAGTTTCCTTTAGTCAGTGTTCTATCACCTCAATAGAAACCCTAAGTAAGACAGGTGGCAAACTTCAATGCTTCCAAGGAACTAGGAAATCAATGAAACTAATTACGCAGTCTCTTCCTGAGACAAGAGGGATAGGTGGGATTGTGGTAAAGTAGAGAATGGATGTCCCACCTCAAACATTTCTGCTGCTCACTAATGCCATATAGAAATGCCCCATTTTTTACTATGTGAAGACACAACAGTCAGACCTAACCTGATGGTACTGTGTTTTTGCCTGTCCAGAAATGAGTTACTCTATCCCAGTCATTAGAGTTTTTAGACCTGAGCAATGATTTATATAGGTTCCCTGTGATGACTAAAGAAATTTATGGAGACAGGGATCCCTTAAGGGATGCTGACCTTTTGCTTTGGGATGCCTGGGAGTTCCCAGTGGTCTGCAGGTGAGATAAGAATAGGATAATGGGCTGTGAGGTATTGACAGCTGCCTTGGTTCTGTAAAACTCACTATTGCTATGGGAAAGGGACGAAACGATCTTTTTATTACCATATAGCAGGAAGGTAAGAAATAACTGTGGGAAGCAAAACAATGTTCCTGCCCAGCTGTGGATTGCATGGATAGTTGTAATGCACACCTTTCTCATGTCTACCTTTGCCCCTCTTCTGCTCCGAATGCTGTTTGGCTTTAGCACTGCTGTCCTTCTGCTAGCAGCAAGAATAAATTCATTTGATCTAAATTTGAATGAGTCTAAGACTGTTTCTTCCAGTGAATTTGAGTGCCAAAACAGTTAGAAGAGAGACATAAGGAAATCTCTGAGAATTTCTGCATGATTTTGAACACTGAAAAGAGATCAATGAGTAGACTTTTGGGCTACTAATTTGCAATCCTAAACCAAGTCAATTTGTTTCTTCCACCAAGGAAGAACATAATCCAGCTATTCATCATGGCTTTTTAGTGTCTGAATGGAGACCTGCTCTAGAGTATGACTCCAGTTTCTTTCTTCCATCCCCCCACTATTTCATGGTAGTAACTATGGGAACACATATTAAGCACCCACTGTGTGCTGAGCACTGTATTAAGCAATAGAAAATAAACAGGCAAATAGTCAGGCAGGCAAGCAGGCAAGCAAGCAAGCAAAAAAACAAAAACCCCAAAAAACAAAAACCAAAAACCAACCAAACAAACAAAAAACCCAATAATCTCCTTAGCCTCAGTGAATCAGAAAACAAGAGTTAGGACATGTTTATCCTCATGGCCCAGCGGGGTTTGGTGTTGAATTCAGGTTCACTGGAGTTGGAAAGCTTTTTGCTGTCACGTCTATCCAGGAGCCTCTATTGACCATGCTTGGGAGATGGACTTAGGTATAATCCTTAAGGAGTCCATCAAGTCCTAGTCCAGTACTGGCTATGGCCATTTGTGTTGTTTATGAGAAAACTTGAACCTGTTGGCTCTTAGTTCATCCAAGTTTTCCAGAAGCCCAGTAATAACAGACAGCTCTGATGAAATGTAGACTATGCTGGGATCACTGTGGCTGTGCACAATTGGCATGTTTCAGAAAAATGGAATTCAGTGGACGCTGGTTTTCTTGCCTTTTCCTGGAACCCTCAGCCCATGTGTAAGGGCAGAGGCTGATATTAAAGAACGCAATAAGCATGGTACAGTGTTTATGGGAAGAGAGTCTGTGTTCTGGAGACAATATAGTCTAAGCTGTAAAATCAACCTTTATACTTAGGTGAGGAAATTTTAGGCTAAATTTACTCTTATACCTTAGAAGTCAGATTCTAGTTAGAACAATAACAGGCAACATCTAAGTTGAGAATGAACAGCCAATCTGACTGTCAGTTACCTTGAACTGCTCTCTGACAAGAAAGCAGAAAGTACCTCTGTCAGCATATTACTTGTCCGCGATTCTTCTACACACCAGTCTATTCATTTGTTCACCCACACCCACACTCAGCCACCACTTACAGAATATCAGCAACATGGCACAATCTAGGGAGAATACAGACCATGGAATCAAAGAGGCTCAGCATTGGAGGATGGTAATTCATTACTCCTTCACACAGGCCAATCAAAGTCCTCTTAAGAGAGGAACTGGCCACCATGGGGGAACAAAGGGAATGAACTAAAATGGACCTAAATTAATGCTCACTGACTATGGACGGATGAGTGGCTGGAAAATGGAGCTCAAAGTAGAGCTATCCTATGCCAGTTTTTTCAGCTAACCAGGTTAGAGCTGCATTTCCAAGCTTCAGTAGTGAGTCTCTGAAGCCTCATTCTTGCCATGCCTTAATGCTTCACGGCTGATGAAACAGGATCCCCTTAAAGGCAGGCTCTTGCTACATTTCTTGTCTGCTCTTGGAAAAATTAAATAATAAAGACTTGCTCTAATGTAATGGCTCCTGCTATCTTAGCAGGTCATGGAAACATTTTTTTAAACCATACTTTCAATTTTATTATTGCCGTTAATTATGGAAGTGTAAATTCAAGGTGTCAGATTCTGCAATTCTCTCTTGACTAGCTTGTGAGATGGTCCCTGAGAGAAGTCACCTATGGTTATAAGATGCATTGCAGAGACATGGAACACAAAGGGATGGAAGGGAGCACAAGGGAAGAGAAGGAATAAGGGAACTTTGATTAGCAAGAAAATAAAAGCAAGATAGAACTGTAGTGATGTCTTTATTACTATGTTGATTTGTTTAGAGACAGGAAATGTCAGGTGACGATTTAAGGAGTTGAATATATCATTTTACTGTGTGGCTCCTGGTGATTGAGCTTAGGTCATTGGCTTGGCAGCAAGTGCCTTTACCCACTGAGTTACCTTGTAGGTCCAAGCCTTTGCTTTTGAAGTCAGGTTATTGATGGAGAAGTCCTGTGTATATGTCAAGAAAGCACTGTTGGCCAATAGGGAAGCAAGATAGGTGGGACTAGGAGTTAAGAAGGATTCTGGGAAAGAGAGGCAGAGTCAGACACCATGTAGGCCGCCAGACTAAGAGGTCTGGACCCTTTTCTCCGGTAAGAGAAATACTTAGACTAACAATTGGGGTTAAATACTTAAGTCAGAGCTAGCCAGTAAGAAACAAGCAAACAGCCAACAGCTTCATAATCAATATAGTGTCTTGTGTGTTATTTGGGGACTGCAACTGTGGTAGGGCCCAGGCAGATGGCAGGGAAGGCAACATGTTGCAGGTTTTAGTCTAAACAGCCAGACCGCAAAGCCCTTTGGGAAATGAAAACCTTTGCTGTGGTACAGGGGTGAGTCTCACTGCTGTGCCTACAAAGATCTCTGCCTCTGTTGGTACTTAAGTTAGGAGCAGTTCCTGCACTTTGAGCGAGGCACTTGGAGCAGAGAATGCAGAATCTATATGAAAGTTGACTAAATGGATTGGTGTGCTAAGTGATTTAATGAATGATTTCATTCATTTTAAAGATATGACTGAAGCCATTTGGGATGTTACAACTAAAAACTACAAACAATGTGGGTATTAGCAATAGAAATTTATTTCCGATAATTCTGGTGCCAGGAAAATCAAGGCACTAACCGGTTTATGGATAGTGCCTCCTCTTCACTGTGTCCTGTGACAGAGGAATGGGAAAGCACATTTTGGGGGGAGTTCCAGAGCCCATATTTCTTCATGTTCTAATCACCTCCTGAGGTTTGTTTCCTACACTTTACAATAAGGATTAGGATTAAGCATGAGAGTTCTGACACAATGGGATCACAACAAAATGCTTGCAATGATTTTCCATTTGTGGGAGAGAAAACTAAGCATTCTAGGTGTCAATTACCCAAGAACCAAGGACTAAAATGAGATGCATCATTATTCAAATGCTAATGTGAAGGTATATTGATCTAAATTTCATCTGGGAGCTTTCCGAGAGTTGGCACAAGTAAACAGCAGTTACTGTTTACAGAACTCAGAGTGTGTAAGCTTTATCATTTAATCCTTACTACCTCACAAGTTTTTGTCTTTTACTGATTTTAAAATTATGGGATGTGATGGTTGGGGACACAAAAATGCAGAGGGTCTCCACGGCAGTGAATCACTAGGAGGTGACTCACCTTGAAGCACAAGCTTTTATTCCCTACATCTTTGACTGCTTTCCTTCCTTTGCATTCTTCAAGCTTTTATGCAGAGCTTGGGTTCATACCCTAAATCCTAAGTTTCCGTAAACAGCTGCTGTGGCCAGAGAGTAAAAGCAGGGCAAAAACACAGCTTCTCTGCTTGCACGATTACCTAAATTTTGGTTTTTTAAACATGGTCCTCAGATATTGTCAAAAGACAGAAATACAAATGGGTCACTGACCCTAAAGGAAATTAAAACACAAATTGGACATGATGCACCTAAAAGTTCATTCAAGACTAGCAATCAGGTAAAGAAAGAAATTGGGAGGTAGCAGCAGGCAGAATCAATAATATAAAGACAAGGAAGTAGAGACAAGTCCATGAAAGAATGAAAAATAAGGCGAAATCATTTAATAGAAAAATATGTTTTCAAAATTTCCCCATACTTTGTTAATATTATATTAAAAGATATTATAGTTACAGAAACAGATACAAGATAGAAAATATTGAAGTATGAGTAAGGATTGACTTAGAATAAATATGCAAGTGTGTATTTTACCTGAATTATAGCTGTCACTATTTATTTTCTTATTTCTTATTGTTTCATATTTACTCACTAGAATTAGCATAATATATTAAATATTATGTATTAAAATATGTAGTATTATATTACCTTAATTTGTTTTATAAATATTCTGGGGCAACTATGGACATAACAATTTTTCCATGATCTCAAATTATTTATAATCTTTAGGGCTTGTTCATCCTTCTTGTAAAATGACTACCAGTCACTTACTAAATTTTTACTGTATCTTGCAATCTTTCTGCCTCTTCTTCCACAGGATTCCCAGAGCTCTAAGGGAAGGGATTTGAAGGAGACTTCCCATTTGGACCCTCTCTCTGCATCATAATGCGTGGCTGTGGTTCTCTGCATCTGTTCCCATCTGCTGCCAGAGGAAGCCTCTTTGATGATGACTGAATAAGACACTGAACTATGAGTATAGCAGAATATCATCAGGAATCATTTCATTGATTTTTTTAAAGACCAGTAGTATTTGGTTTTACCTTAGATCTCTGGGATATCTGGTCTCTGGTTTCTGGTTACCTAAGCAGTGTTGGATGTGGGTTCCTTCTTATGGAGTGGGCTTTTGTTCACATCAGTTGGTTACTCCCACATGTTCTGTGCCACCGTTACCCTAGCATATTTTGTAGGCCACAGACTGTAGGTTTTGTGCTGGGTTGGGCCCACATTTCTCTTCCAGTAACCTGCAGAGTAACTTTTCACATCAAAGAGACTAGAACACAGGGGTAAGGGCTTCATGTAGGCACCAGTTCCACTTCTCCACTTTCAAAGAATTGTATGGGTGTTTACCTCAGCAATGAGAACCTAATGTCAGTTTTCAGAAATTAGTCTTTTTGTGTTAGCAACAGCCTGGGTTGTTTGGAGATTTCCACTTGATCGCCTTGGCCAACAACCCAGTTGAATGTACCCTAGTCCCATCATTGGAAGTCTCATCTGCTGTAAGAGATAGCAAGTTGGGACACTGTATACCCCATTATGAGGAGTCCTCGTTAGGATTGCCTTCATAGATTTCAGGAAATTTTGGCTACACTAGGTTTCTATTACTGCTGCCACAATTCCGGCCATCTCTCCCTCCATTCCATCTCCTCCCCACCAGATCCCTCTCCCACCATGTTCCTGTCCCCATCTTCCCCCAGTCCACACATAAAATCTATTCTATTCCCCCTCCCAGAGAGATCCATGTGCCTTCCCATCCTCTTCCTTTTTACCTAACTTATCTGGGTCTATAGATTGTAGCTTGATTATCAGTTCCTTCATGGCTAACATACCCTTATAAGTGAATATATACCATATTTATCTTTTGGGGTTTATGTTATCTCACTCAGGTTGATTTTTTTCTAGTCCCATCCATTTGCCTGCAAATTTTATGATCAGCTTGTATGTTCATAGGGAATGCCTGCTAGTGTTGGAGGCTGAGATGAGTTAGAGGAAGGAAGGTTGGAGGATAAGTTCTTTGTTATCTTCTGGGGATGGGGTTAGAGAGGGAAGGGAGTCCATAGCAGGTTTCCATCTACAGAGCTGGAGATGAGACTTGGGGGATTGGATCTCAGGAGCAGTAGCAGAGGTGTGGGTCTGCTTTCAGCCAACTTGTTGCCCTGGCAAGAACTATCCTTGTGTTAACTGGGGGTGTCTGCTGGAGTTTGGGGCTGGGATACAGTGATGAGTTGGGGCAGGGAGGGTAAGAGGGGATGTTCTATGGGATCCACATGATAAAGTAGGGAGGGGTGAGGGAAGGCTGCAACTGGTATTCTTTTGGAGGTCTAAGACTGAGGGATTGGATCTAGGGAACAAAGAGAAAAAAGCAGGCAGCCTACATGATTTTCTGGCAGGTGTGGCATGAGAATTCTCTAAAATGTGAATTAGAATTGTGGAGAAACTTCTGATTTGATTTCTCCCTGTCTCTCTCCCTCCTTCCTACTCTTGTAACTTTTCATCTCAGTGCTTCTTTGGCAAATAAAACTTGGTTGGGAATATTTGCCAAGAGCCCAATCTGGAAATAAAATTACAATTCTTCTTGAAAGATAAGCAATGATAGGCAGACATGTTCTTTTCTAGAGCTGAGTATTGAACCTGAGGCCTCACTAGTGTTAGACAACTGAGTCTCATCCCAACATTCTTCTTCCAATTTGCTTTGACAGAGGGTTTTACTAAGTTTCCCATGCTCGCCTTGATCCTCAGCCTACACACTGGTTGAGATTATAGACCCTTGACACTGGATCCATGGCAAACAAATCATTACAAGCATAATTTACGCAGAAGCCCCAGAGATGTTGGAATAAAGCAACACACGCTGACAAGAACACAGCATCTTCAATCTGTTTTTGAAAGGCCATCAGAATAGGCTACTGATTAAAACAAAACAAAGTGGATTAGACCTATTGTCATAGTGTGGCTGTCTAAGCATGCTTTAAAATGGAGCATGAAGTGAAGTGAAGTGAAGGTATTTATGATGTTCTAGATGTTTCTAAGGCAGGCTCTGCAAACTGGGGAATAGTGGGATAGGGTGTCTTTTGTGATCTATTAGCTCTCATTGGTGCACACAGAATTAAAATAAAATATAAATGAGTTAGCCATACATTTTGACTAGCAAGTTATTATAATTGGTAGGCTATCCTGACTTTTACAATGAAAATTTCCTCCCTAAATAGGTGATTAGCTGTTTTTGGTTGTAGTATTGGTTAGCATATATGTGAGAAGCAATGTTGTGTCTCAGAAATGTTAGCACATGGATAGGTACTAGAAAATGTCAGCTTTCCAAAAATGTAAAACAAAAGAAAAATAACAATAGCAGAAAACATCAGCAATGCTCAAAAGCAGCCAGTCCTCTGTTATTGGCCCTAATTAAGAAGTAAGGCTCCATTTGGGCACAGCTAAGTTCACCCTTCACCAATTACCTGATGGATAGGCCACCTCTGATTTGTTTCTTTGTCCAAATGGCAGTGATCAAATGTATAGTAGTGCCTCTAAGTCTTCACAAAGACTTCTCTTCCCCAGTCTTTGGTGAAGTGAGTCTGTAGGGAAAGGAATTGGTCTTCAGAAGAGTTAGTTTGGGACAGACACGCCCCAGACCCATTCCAGGTAGGGCTGTGGCCAGAACTCAAGATGCCAATTGCTAAGGAGGTGTCCCTACCTTCTTCCAAGTAACCACAGCACCCCATCCCCAATTGGTGCTTGTGGAGTGTTCTCAGGCCCACAGTTTGAGCAGCACTGGGAATGTGGAGTTGTCCTGGCTCATGTGATATCTGCATCATCACCTACCCTTTTCTCTGTGGATTTCCCTCCAATATCTCTGGGCCTTTCCACATACAATGAGGAATCTGTTGGGTTTGCCTTAATTTTCTGTGACTATTGCAGAAACTATAGGCTTCTTGGGAGCAGTGAATCATTCCTTTGATTAAGTCTCCTCCTTCCCAATGCCAGGTTGCCTCTGATGACTTAGCTGTAGATTACCACACTTGAGTTGGAAACTGGACAGTAAGCTTCTTTTGTGTTTGCATACAAGAGAGAACATAGCATTCTCCTTTTTATAATTTCATTCGTTTATGGATTGCTTAAAAAGATGATATTAATGAGATTAAAAAAACATATGCTGCATCTGAAGTTTTCCCTTTTGGTTATCTGAACACCAGGGTTGGCTTGGATTCTTTGCCTTTATTACGAATATTTTTGTAAAACTTGGATTATACCTTTTAGCCTAAAAAACTATGTCATAAACATTGCTTTAATAAATTAGGTTGAAGCCTTAAATACTTCTTATATTTTATTGTGAGAAAATGCTCCAGGGAGCATACTTTCACACATATTTTGACACACTTATTCTAGGAGTTTCTTATATGTAATAACTTCAGGTAGCACTCCTTGGCTACACTTCAGGTTTAGACACATATTATCAAGTTGTCCCCATGGAAGGCTTATATACTGTTTCATGTGCCCTTATATCCCCTGCCTCGAATATCTTGAATTACTCCACTGCCACACACTTTATTTTGCTAGCTTGATTTTGTTTCAAGGCATGTATTGATGCTTGGTGCAGCAGATCTTCCTATGTTTTTCTTTATTCTCTGCCTCATGACTTTGTAACTTTTGCTCATGGTCTTTTCCTTCATCTCTTAGATCAATGCCTGGAGGAGAAGAGGCTACTAAGAGAACAACTGTTGGCAGAAGTGATAAGCCATTTCTAACATGCGATAGCATCCTTTCTATTCTCCTTGGTAAAGAGCCAGGTTTCAGTGAATAGGAATGGGATGTTCAGTCAGATGAGGGCAGCCTAGCCAATTAGTGTCTTCTCTTATATCCACGTCCCATCTGTTTAGCCACCTCTTCTTCAAATACCCCAGATTTGCTTACTCTAACTGTGAAAACATTACTGTTGCTGGGACGGAAACATTTGTCTTAACCTAGTAGAAGAAGTACCCGAGAGATGGGGTTGCCAAACTATTTGTGGAAAGAGCCAGAAAACAAATACCTTAAGTTTTCCTGGCTATACAATCCTTTGTCAACTCTGCAATCAGAGCAGGAAAGCAGCCAGAGCTAGCAGGCAAACAAATGAGTGTGGCGGTTCCAAGAAAGTGTTATTCACAAAATCAGGTACTTGCCTGGATTTGGCCTACAAGCTCCATTTGCTGACCGCTGGTTTAGAATTATTGTCTTAGTTACATTGATTCAGTTTTACAGAACACCTCAAGCAGGTACTTCAAGTGGAAATTGAATGTGACTAGATATGTGCCACATATGTACTTTAAAATTTTTCAGTGTCATTCGGAAATAGAGACAACAACAACAACAACAAAAAACAAAAACAATTCAGATGAAAATAATTTTAACAATGTAACCCACATGCGCATGTGTGTGTGTGTGCGTGCGTGTGTGTGTGTGTGCGTGTGTGTGTGTGTGTGTGTGTGTGTGTGTGTGTGTGTGTGTTTTGAGACAGGGTTTACCTGTGTAGCTTTGGAGCCTGTCCTGGAACTAGCTCTTGTAGACCAGGCTGATCTCAAACTCACAGAGATCTTCCTGCTTCTGCCTCCCGAATTCTGAAATTAAAGGTGTGTGTCACAACCACCCGGATTAGATCAATATTTTGAAACTACTAAACTAGATATGGCGGTACACACCTTTAATCCCAGAACCCTGGAGATAGAGTCAGGAGTATCTCTGTTAATTTGAGACCTGTCTAGTCTACACAGTGAGTTCCAGGCCTGATAGGGCTACATAGTGAGATTCTGTCTCATAAACACAAAAATTAAGTCAATATATAGCCACATAAAATACCATTCATGAGATAGTTCCTTTTTATACGAAGCTCCTGAAATCCACAGCATTATTTTTATCCTTTGTGTGTGTGTGTGTGTGTGTGTGTGTGTGTGTGTGTGTGTGTGTGTGTGTGTGTGTGATTTCAGGACCTCAGAAGACATACTGGTTACTGGTTACTGACTACTGGCTACTGGCTACTGTGTTGAGTAGTGCAGGCTTCCCTCAAACATATTTTTTCATGCTTGATAATACTGATATTCTGACAAGAATACTCTTGGTTGTGAATACAAGGGAGGTCCAGTCATGAAAGAATGTCTACCAACATCTGTCCCCTTCCCTCTCAATGGCACATTTGCAATCATGACAATAAAAAATTCTCCAGACCATGCTCAAGGATAAAATTGCCCCAGTGGGAACCACTGGTACCAGTGCCAGATGATCGGAACCAGTCCAATATTATTAAGAACTGAACATACAGTCAGTGCTTCCATGTGAAGTACATTGGAGATGACACAAGGGGGAAAACAAAGGCCACAGATTTCTCTAGCTCTTCATAGGTGTTTGTGGTCCATAATGGGGTAAAACTCACTATACCAACCAAGGATTCACATCACAGATCCAAACCCCGTTTTCTCAGTGAAACCAATTCCCAGGATGAATCTAAGAACATCAGCTTTCTGAAAATCTATCCGTTAGAGCACTGATTTTGAGCATCTCATTTCTAGCATTATTCAATAGAAAAATCCATGTGAGGGAGGGTTCTAGACAGACCATGACAGCATCAGAGAGCTTTAGTGGCATTTTAATAACAGGAAGATCATTATGAGTGACTTAAGCCACAAAGATGGTAAGGCAAGACGGTAAAGAAATGTGTATCTTGGGCACGCATCATGGTGGAGCTGAGCGAGACAGGACCTCGTGCTTTCTCTGACTGCACTGAGAAGAAAGGAGGCAAGCAATGTGGAGAGCCTGGTGGGTAGCCTCTCCTTGGAGCAGCTGCTCTGATTCACACTCGAAGCTCTGCTTAATGGCCCCCTTCTATCTGCAAACACAGACAGCAGCAGTTCAGCTACTGTGAGGACGATAATGAATGCGAGTTGTGATTCGCCTTCCCCATTTCTTTCTGGTGCCATGAACTGTTAGTGAGAATTGATGAAAATAGAACAAAAGCTGTCTCTAGTGGGTATGGGTAGCCCCAAAGAGAAGTCCTCAGCCATCGGTCTCCATCCCGAGGTGGTTTTCGCCATAATGATACACCCACTCTCCAATCTGGGGTGCAGAGATGTGTAGGATCTTTGATGCAGTTAAAATCCATGTCCTAGGAATTTGATTTCACCGAGGACTGTGAGCAGACTTCTGAATATCTGCCTCAACTGAAGTGATTTCTTTGGTCTAATAGGTTTTGGGCCTAAATGCCCACTGTTGTTGGGTTGCATAAAAATGGTCTCTCTCACCACACTTTTCCAGAGGGGAGGGAACCATCATGTGGAACATGTTTCACATCCAGGAAGGGATTGACTTTTGATTTTCACATTTACAGTGTTGCTGTATTGATGATTTTATATTTATTGCAAGAGAGCTGTATTGACAGTATTCATTTTGCATCTTTAATCTTATTCTTGCTGTCAGGTGTATCTGCCTTATAGCCTGTGGGCTTTGTATACCTCAGTATAGCCATTAATACTGCTCACCACAAAATTGTAAACTCACTTAAAGCATTATAAGATTTTTTTGTGATTTTTTGTTTTTAATTCAATTGTATGATCCTTGAGTGTGAACTCTGCATATAAAGATATGTATTGCAATTTTCAAAGGTTTTGCTGGCCACGCTATGCTTTTTGTAGTGTGTGTTTGGACTGAAACTTTAATCACATCCATAGCCATGTTTTGAATGAGGCAATTCTATTGCTTTTCTGTTAAAAGTACCAGTTGGAAAATACACATTAATTTTGGCATTGCTTGTTAGGTTAGCATGTCAATGTCATCTAGAAAATAGAGATTCCTTGGTCATTTACTGATGTCTGGTAGGCTTGTCTATCCTCTTGGACTGAGATAAACTGTGAACGGGAGTAGAGCTGACCTGAAGATGCTAGAAAAAGTCGAGGAAACACAGCAGGAGTTTAGAAGGGAAACAGGCATGGCCCAGGAGGTCAGGAAGAATACTTCAAAAGAAGAAAAGAAATAGATGACCCCGAGGAAGACCAGGAAGTCCAGAGTTAGTTTTCTCATGGCACGCGCATATTAACAGGCTAGATGACCGACATTTTAGATCAAATCAGGGAGGACTTGGTCCTTCCTAACAGCTCATTCTGAGATGTGTCAATCCTTCAAGCTGAACGGAAAATATCTTGTAAAAATGTGATAAGAGGGAGAGTTGAGAAACCTGGGTATTCTAAGATGCTTTCTCAATATCTCTTTGTTAAATTATCTTAGTCCCTTGAGCCTTTAATGAATTCTGAACCTTTTCAAGATAATGACACAACTGCTTTATCAGACAACCTCCCTCAATAATATCTTATCGCCAGACAGAGGACAATCTAAATATTTGTTTGTTTGATTGATTTATTATTCACAATTGAACTTTGAGCGGGTCTGGACATATTTGTCAAAACAAAACCACAAACAAAAACTTGAAATAGAAAATGCTTCAAGCTTTACAGGGTGAAAATTCTAAGCATTGCCACTGGAGGGCGCCAGTCCACAATTTTACAGGGCAACCATTAACCCCGATTTGAGCTTTTCCTTCAGAAGTTGGTGGACTACGCTAAATAAAGTCCTATTTCACAGATTAAATTGGAACTGCCTTATCCTTTCATAATTCAGAATTTCAAAGACCAATTCCGTAGCGTAATTGGAAGTCACAACATTTCATACTCATTTCATGGAATCAATATTTTTAGCTCAGCTCACATTAACCTAGAAGGTTGGAACTCAAAGAAAAAAAAAACCATGATGGGAGAATAGTTAGGTACCCATTACGAGCCGGAATTATTATTTATCTCAAGTAGGGTATGGTCTGATTAACTTAAATGTTGACCTCTGCAGCATTTCAAAAAATGACCAAATGCAATATATTAAGCTCATTAAGGAATGTAACTTTCAGTTTCAAGCCGATACTGGAATGCACATCTCTGGCCCTCAGTTTTAGCTATCTGTCTTGTTCGTTCACATGGATGTTCTTATAGAAAATACCATCATTCCGTCCCTTCAGTCGCTACAGGATTCTCCGTGGTTTTCTGTTAACTGCCAAATGCTGCAGAGGCTAAACTGATCGAAGAAGGGATAAAAACAGATGCGGGAAAAGCCTTCTCTCAGAATTCTCCTTTCAAGCAAAGACATCTACTCTCTTGAGGCTCCCTTTTATCGAGAAGTGGCTTTCGAGCCAGCCTGTGTTCAGAACTCAAGTTACACAGAGCACCCCTTTCTTAGGTTTCGTCTGCACCCCGCCCCTATTCTCAGGTGACTCCTCGTTTGCGTTCCCGTGCTCAGCTGCTACTGTTATTTCTGACCACCGCTCTCTCTGGTTGTTAGTAGTTTTCATCATTCTGCCCAGTGTGAACTGGTATAAAATTCAGAAACATGGAAAACCGCTTAGTGGGATCATTTTGTTCTGTTGATTTTGCATGCCGTTGGATGCTAACTAGTGAAGCTGGGTAAAGAAGGAGCTTGGGAAACTGTGTCAACTGGAAGAGGTATCTATGCCCTGCGATGTGCAGCTTATATTGATTACTCTGGCTCCCTTTGTTTGGGAAATTTCTTTAGGTCGACCTGCAATGACTTTATCTTGAAAGGGGGAAGCAAAGAGCTTGCCGTCTCTCATTTACTTCACAGGGATGTTTTGACATTCAGTGAATTATGTTAAGTAGTTGATGCCATCACAGTGCCAGGCCCAGAGAGCCGCAACGTATGCTTCCACACTATTTCTACATTCATTGGTGTTTCCTCCTAAGAATCTAGAGCCAGGTGTAGTAACTAGAGCAACTGCATTGCCCAGACTGCATTTATGTACTTCCCTCTTTCCCCTGTCAAGTTTCCTATTTTTATGTTATGTGTTCAGTGTCGGGATAAACCAGAGTATGAGGGCTCTAAGAACTCCCCCACTTATGGAGAGTGAATAAGATCATAAAAATAAACACAACAAACACACTTATTTTTGGTTGATATTACTTATCACTCATCTAAAAGCTTTCTAAAAAGCCTTCAGAAAGTAGACAGAAAGTAGAGATTTTATAAATTACATATCCTAAAGCAATAAGTTCCTGTCCACGATGGCTTCCAGAGAACCTTCTTTCACTCAAGTTCTCATCTTACTCCAGACATTTATAGTTAGGTTCACTCCAAGCAGGCACACGCCCTCTACTCTCCAGCACTTGTACTTTGGTTCAGATGTTCCTTTGCCTTGAGATTTACATCACTGACCACACCTCTTTCTTCCTCATCTTTGAGATTAGCTCATACCACCATCATATAAAGCATCCTTGGTTGTGATCAAGAAAATCTGAGATCTCTCCATCATCCAAAAGCTTCTCACTCTTAGTAATTTCTTCTTGCCTGGTGGAGGTTCTCTAGGTCTCAAAACATCAGGTTGGATTTTATTCCAGTGATGCCATTTGACACCAGGGATGCTTTTCTCACAAGACTTAGTCCTGTAGGGAAGATTCCCTGAATTGTTCTTGTCCATACCTCAAGTGCCTAACCCAATGTCTAGCACAGGGTAGCAATCAACAAATGCTGCAGGAATAAGTAAAGGAACTACTATTTGGGGATTTTGTTATATTTTCATATACTTATATGTTTGTATACAAGGCTTATAGATTCTTTGCTGTCAAGGGGCTATGCAGAATATGAAACTCAGAAGCAAAAGTAGGGGAGAAAGAAAAGCCAGACATTATGCCCACCCAAGCAGAAGACTGTGCCACCTATGAAATGTCTTCACAAAAATCTTGGTCTAGATCTCATTAAGACATTATATTCCCACGTAATTCACAGGAAAAACAAAGTATGGGAGTACAGATTCATGAGACCAGCAGGATGTGATAAGCAAAATCTAGATTATGAAATATTATACCACAGAGTTTAGAAAACTATGGGCTGTTCCTGTTTTGTGTACTCCTCACATAATAATGGTTAAAGAATGAAATTTTTAAAAAGCACACATGACACTGATGTTTGCTCTGTAGGAATTTTTCCTGATAAATAAATTACAAACAAGAAAGAGAAGAAAATAAATGGGTATCATAGGTCAACCAATTATATAGTGAGTTTATTTCACCAGTATTGTGAAGCTACCTACCCACATATAAGGTATAAGAAGAAAGTTTCGTAACGTTCACGTGATTTTAACATATTGTTGACAATATTTCAAAGTCTGATACTGGTTTGGGTCATGTGTTTCTTATGACTAGTCCTGGTCTTTTACATATGGTCCTAATTGTTTGAGGATGGTACTGCGTAGTTCTGGGCCCACAATTATACAGAGGAAGGAGATAGCCCTGTGTACTGGAGAAAACAACGCTGTCTGTGGTTGGTAACTGTGGTAACTGACTTGCTAACACATCTATTAGACTTTCCACTTATTGCTGTGTATGTTGATTATGAGAAAAATTTGAAAGGTGAACAGATTAGCATTCTATCCAGAGCTGATTCCCATCACAACACGTTACACCCTTTGATCTCAGTTTCCTTATCTGTGAAATGGAACTGGACTAATGAATTGGAGACAGTTCTCCCCTAATAGTCAGTATTTGAAAAAGTGATTGTTACCCTCTAGTTCTGAGGTAAATGAAGATCCAGATTTAACTCTAGTCAGAATGGCTGTCTTCAAGAAAACAAATGACAACAAATGCTCGTGAGGGTGTGGGCAAAGAGAGACTGGATTCATCGGTTGTGGAATGCCAATTTTGCAGCCATGGAAAACTGGAAGTAGAACACCATATGACTCATCTATGTCATTCTATGTCAATATACCATAAAGACCTTTGTATATTTATATTTATTACTGCTCAAACCACAATAGCCATCACAATAGCCCATCAAAGGATAAATAGAGAAAGAAATTATGGTAGTCACATAGAATAAAATTTTATGAAGTAGTAAAAAAAGTAAAATAGTAACATTTGCAGGAAACAGAACTACAAATCATTATGGCAAATAACATAAGATAGACTCAGAAAGACAAACACAAATGCTTTCTCTCATATATGGAACCTAAATTTAAAATGGCATGTGTGTATTCATGTGTATGTTCATGTATGTGTATGCATGAGTAGGCCATGAAACTAGAATAGAATTATGGGGGGGGACGTCGATCTTAATGAAAGTATAAGATAACAGAGGGAGAACATCTGGGTAAGAAGAGGCCAGAAGAGCAGAGAGTCAGCCAGAAGGGGACAGAGGAAGGCAGTGAGGGAAGAGAATGGTTAAGAATAAAGTATCATCACAGATATGTATGAAAATGCAGTCCCTGGGGATAGATAGGAATGCTGGTGACTCAGCTGCTTAAGTACTTGACTTGCAGTTATGAAATGTGAAGGCCGTGTAAAACACTGGGTGAGGTAGCACAGGCTTTTGTCTTTGGGGAATGCTAGACAGCTAACCTTGCCTAATTGGTAAGCTCAGGCTGAAAATGAACAATCCTGTTTAAATGGGAGTGAATGGCAACCTATATGACACAAGGTTTTTACCCAGCTTGCACAATGAACTTATACACTTATGAACCTATGTATACACGCCGAACTTGGGAATGAGACATTTGTAATGGGTACCCAACTGTTGTCACAGTGTTATTTATACTGTTGTTCTCTCTCTCTCTCTCTCTCTCTCTCTCTCTCTCTCTCTCTCTCTCTCTCTCTCTCTCTCTCTCTCTGTCCCCCCCGTGTGTGTGTGTGTGTGTGTGTGTGTGTGTGTGTGTGTGTTGCTGTTGAAGAGATGGCAAATGAGGAGAGGGCTTAAAAGTACAATGCTGATATGGGTTTACAGGGTGAACAGGAACAGTAGCTGTGAAGGTGGGACACCAGGGTCCCCAGGAACCTATAGAGGCCATGGTCCCTGAGTTGAGTCAAGCTTTGTCATTGTGTAACCAGGAATACACTGGGTCCTGAGGGTCTCTAATCAGATATGCCATGTAAGAATTTGAAGGTCAGGGATCAAGAAATACAATCAACAGTACAGTCAAAAATTAGAACAATTTATTAAACCCAGATTCGCAATCATTTTCTGCCACTGACATTAAATATTTTACCAGAATAATGACTGTCTGATACCAGCTTCAGGCGAAGCTTAGTGTTTTAAATATTGAACATGACATAGTGGTACATGCCTCCAGTCCCAACACTCCAAAGGCAGAGGAAGCAGGATTTTGAGTTTAAGACCAGTCCGGCTACACAATGAGACCTGGTTTCAAAAACAAAGAAAAAGATCCAAATAAGCTACTAAAACAAAACCACCACCACTACAAGGAAATCATAACCAAAATGATTTACCAGATATTATCAGAGCATCACCATCTTGGGGTGAATGTCTATGCAATGATTTGGAACATCCCTAGACCTCCTCTACTAAGAGACTAAGAGCTTTGATGGTAATGTAAAGCTACATCTGACTTTCTTCATTAAAAAATCTTTTTATTGAAAAGAAGTTACTGGAGGTCAGCAGATCATTCAACACTGCCTCTGATTTGCATCTAGCACAGGCTGCTACACTCATTGTCTAGTCCCAAGAGTATGACCCACAGTTCTCAGTAAAACCAGTTGAATATTGTGTCCCAGCTGTCATGTGTAGTTGTGACATTTTAATTTTCACAACTGTGCTTTTGGGCATGGTACTGTTGGCATCTTCTGAGTATAAGACAAAGGGTTTTGCTTATAGACCATGGTGCGTCCTGCCCAACAAGGAACTGTCAACATCAAGTGACAATAGTCCTAGGGTTAAAACACTTTCCAACATGCATTCGGAGGAGGCAAGAGTCAGTATCCAAATCTACCCCTGCTGCTTATACTGCAACCTTTAGTTATCCCTAAATTCCTCTGGCAAAGAACCAGATTGCAGGGGTCTTACCTAGACAGATGAGCAAATGCAGATAGATCCTGCATCAGACACAGATGAAAGCGCTCAGGGCAGTAGTTACCTCTGCACTTTTAGATTCCCTTTCCTTTTCCCCTCCTTTCCCCTCCCTTCTCCCCCTTCTGTTCTCTTCCCTTCCTTTCCTTTCCTTTCCCTTCCCCATCTTTCTTCCTTCTTCCCTCTCTCCCTTTATTTTTTCCCTGTAACTTCTTCTCCCCTCCCTTCATGCCTCTATCCCTTCCATTTTTCTTCCCTGAATTCTTCCCTCTTCCTCCTCCTTTCCTTCCTTCCATCCCTCTATCTTCCCTTCCATTCACCATCTTCTTTTTCTCCCTTCTTCCCCCTTCTCCCCTGCTCTTTCATCCCTTCTTTTTATAACAGTTGGTGACATATTCTTTGCATTTTGAAAATCAAAACATAAACATAATTTATTGGCAAAGATAAATGCAAAACAAATCCACATTAAATCCCAAATTTGGTTCCTGGAATAATAAGTGTATTTTTCAGAAAAAAACACTCCATAAATAGAGCTGGGAAATTCATTTCAGGTGTCTCTTTGTCCCCAGGATGATGTAGGATGCATGCCCAGGAGCCTAATGGTTGACAAGTTGGGATACCTGCTGTGTATTCTTCTGCTGATGATTTTACATCTCTCCTGCTCACAACATGATGAGCTTGTGAGCATCTTGAGTTTTGAATCTTAAATACATTTTATTTTATTTTACTTTGCAGCTGAGTGAAACCCTTCAGGCAGAGCTGTGAAGATATGGTTCTTAAATCAAATATTTTTCTA
Source organism: Mesocricetus auratus (assembly GCF_017639785.1). Lineage (NCBI taxonomy): Eukaryota > Metazoa > Chordata > Mammalia > Rodentia > Cricetidae > Mesocricetus > Mesocricetus auratus. The sequence continues at coordinate 162,467,440 of NW_024429266.1, forward strand.
CTGTGCTAATAATTCACACCTTCTCTACAACTCTCTTCTATATCCAGGGTCAGTGGGATACATCCATTTTTCTTAATTCTATCTTGCCTGTTTTGCTCTGGCTTCCAACAGCTTTTTATGAAGTCACAGCATGGCTTCCTCCAGGTACTGGGCTTTTGAGGAGAGCTGAGGGTTGTGGAGGGTTTAGAAATATGTTCTTATTCTTTCTCTATCAGGCTATTAACAATAGCCTTTTAATGATTTGAAAACTGTCAGCAACCTTAAGTGAAATATTGGGTTATTTCACTCACAGGAGACATAATTCAAACAACCAACCAAAGCAATAAACTACCTTCACCTCGGTTTTGAGCTTCAATGGAATGGATTTTATTGAAAGCCAGTATACTTTTTCCCACTACAGAAGGCTTCTGGCAGCTGTATTGCTAATTCTTTATGGATGCTTGTATTTCAGGGTTAGGTGAGCAGATCACAATGTCAGCATAAACATGTCAGACATTTCTCGTCAAGTGTGAGCATGTGCTTTACTGTGTCCACACACATCACAGCTGTTTTAGATATGCCAGGGCAGTCTGTCAATAAAAGTGTCTATTTCCATGTATCCCCACTTTTTATGTGTGCCTGAGTGTTTGTGTGTGTGTGTGTGTGTGTGTGTGTGTGTGTGTGTGTGTGTGTATGTACGTAGGGCATGCACATGTGTGCACATGCAAGTAGAGACCTGGGAATGAATGGAGTCTTCCTTGATCGTTTTTCTACTGTATTTTTTTGAGACAGAGTCTCTCAATCTAACAAGGAGCTCTTTGACATATAGCCAGTCTCCCTTCAGCTTGCTCTAGGGATCCCATCTCCACTTCCAAAGTTTTATATTACTATAAGATTACCACACACACCCAAATTTCCATGGGTTCCAAGTATCTGAACTGCAGTTCTCTTGCTTGTGGCAGGAACTTTAATAACTGAGTCATCTCCCCAGCTTGAAATTGATGGTATTATATTAGGCTTTTGATAACATGGTGTAGACCAGTTATCGCTTTTTAATTAAAGCACAAAATTGTGTTTGGAGAAGTAAGTAACTAAACAGTATCAAATTAGCATATTTTTAGAGATTCACTTTGGCAATGTAAATGTAAATGTTAGAGATTTGCTTTGGAAAATGTACATGTGGGCAGGGTTTTCTGAACATGAAGGCTACTTTCTCAGTGCATATATTGTATTGCTTCCTCTAAATTCCCACACTGTATTTCTGTGGCTGGGTTTTATTAAATACTACTTTTTTCTCAGTGACTTTTGTTGAAAGAACTTTGTTCTTTCCCTTTCCATTTACTCCTGGTTATCTCAGATGGAAGTATGTTTATCTAATCTTTATACTATTTTAGCTGGTGAGCACCATAGTCTGATTTCTATTACTATAACTAAGTAGCTGAGGTCAGGTTATTTGTAAAGAATAGAAATTTATTTACCTCATTCTCCTAAGGCTAGAAAGGCCAAGACCATAGTGCCAGCATCTAGGGAGGGCCTTATACCTCATATATAGGACATCACATAAGAAGAGACAACAAAGGTTCTAGCTGCATGCAAACTTCTGCTCTTTATGATGTCACTAATCCTATCATAGAAACCCTGTCATCATGAGCTTCTCTGAGTTTGTCTCCCAAAGGCTCATCTGCAAATGACATTAACCATGAGTTTGAGTTTGCTTTTGTTCATTTCACTTCCATTATTATTAATGTTTTTGAGAGAGTATAAAGCAAAACTAATTTGGCGGCCCCTTGGTGAGGGTTACAGAAGCCAGCCAGGTCTCCTGCCTTGCTGTGCTGGTAGGCACCACTATGATGAACAAACACATGACGGAGTGATGGGGAAGAAAGAAAAGCCAAGTGGTACATGCACTGTGAAGGAGGCAGACCGGGAGATCCCATGGAGGTGAGGACCCGGATGTTGTGAGGTGGCCTGCACTGCTACCTGAGGCCGTGGCAATGTCTGGATCCCAGCTGCTGCCAAGGCTCTGTGCTGATGTCATGCCCAAGGCTGCCTCACAGGTACATGACCTTACTGCATCCGGGGATTTGTTTGTGGTCTGTGCTGCTGCCAGAGACCATGTAGAAGTCTGTGATCCGAGTTCCCACTGACTGTGAAGAGCAGAGAAACCACTTATGTTGAGCACAGGTGTCGATTATTGCAGATGCACAGATGACAAAGGGGACATGGAAGGCTTTTGTGACAACCTCTTCAACCTAACTCCCAAAATAGAGTAGCAGCCTAGACAGGAAGTCATCAAGGGGAACTCTTAAAATATGGGATAAGAATACTGAGGTTAGCTCTCCACAACTGATGACCTCCGTTGGGGTGTGGGAGGGGAATAACTCAGTTCCATTTAAGGGGCAGGCCACTGACGGTTGGACCATACTCCAGTGAGTACATAGGTAACACAAATCGAACTTGTGTTTTATTTTTCTACTTTTGAAAAATTTTGATTAGTTTTGTTTTTTTAATTTTTGGGAAGGGTAAATCACTAGGGTCCGGAGGGGCATGGAAGGACTGGGAGATGAGTGTGATCAGGGTACACGATGTGAAATTCTCAAAGAATAAATAAAGATATTATGTTGAAAAAGAACAAAAGAGAAGAAATCTAATTAGGCAATATATTTAGAAGAAAAACCATATATTAATTTAATGTGCACTTGCAATAATTTATTCTGCTTTTTGAGATTATAATAAAATTCACGGCCCCGGTTTTTGTTAATTGTTGATAGGTGTGTGTGTGTGTGCATGTGTGATATCTATCTATCTATCTATCTATCTATCTATCTATCTATCTCTCTATCTGTCTGTCTATTTATCATCTATCTATTGATACTGAGATTCAAGGGAGGTACAGTCCTTTCCTTCAGATTTGCACTCACTAATGATCTCCACAGATTCCTCTGGATAATGCCACACCTATGGTCACATACACTGGGTCACAAAACAGAAGAAAGATGCATATATGTGGGAAAGAGATTTGTAGAAAGTAGGTTAAGTGGACAAGGTGGGAGGGAGATAAGAGATATCAGGGGGTGAGAATAATCAGAATGAACTTTATAAATGTATGAATTTTTAATGATCAAATTTAATTAATAAAATCTGAAAAAATCCTAGCACAGTTTATCCCTTGCATGGTAATTAAGTCTATCAAATGCATAAGCATACACTCTCTATTCCTACTCCAGTACTCATTAGAATTATAATGTAGTCTTTTTGGGACAAGCAATCTATTATAGTGCCCAGGATAAGATATTGATGACCATCAAGCCTTAAGTCAGTTTCAATATATAATGGTTTAAGCATACTTGAGTTGATAAAAATACAATATTAAAAATAAAAATCCTACGTCAGGAAAGAAGTCATTGAGATCAGAGTAGAAATGAATAAAATGGGCACTGGAAAAATATGCAAAACCAATGACACAAAGATTTAGTTCTAAGAGAAGATAAAATACACGAGTCATATTCTAAACTAAGACAAAGAAAAGTCTTCAATAAATGAAGGTAGAAATGAAAATGGAAATTACTACTAACACCAAACAAATGCAAAGAATCATATTATTCATTATAAATATGCAGCAACATGATAATCTAGAAGAAATGAACAGATTTCTATATGTAATCCACTATTAAGAGTGAGTGGGAAGAAAATCTGAATAAGTTAAAAACAAGTGACATTCTTGAATGAGCATTAACAAGTCTCCCATCAAAGGAGAGGCTAGAAACAGATGGCTACCCTGCTAAAGTCTACAGAATATTAACAGAGAACTAACTGTAATTGTACTCACTATTTCAGAAGAAAAAGAAGAGGAAGGAATTGCTTTACTGCATTCTGCAAAGTTAGTATTATTTTAATGCCAAAACCAGACAATAACACAAAATCAGCAAAGAAGGGACTACGGACTACTCTGTTTATAAGGTGCTTACTGCAGCATAAGCATGAGAACCTGAGTTTGGAGCCCTAGTACAAATGTAAAAGCCCAGGTAAGATGAACCATACGCATAATCTCAGTGTTTGCGAGGCAGGCAAAAGTGGATTCCTGGGGCTTACAGTCCATCCAGTGTAGCTGAATCGGTGGTTCAGAATCAGAGGCTCTGTCTCTCTGTCTCTCCTCTCTGTCTGTCTGTCTCACACACACAGACACACAGAAACAGAGACTGAGAGAGATACATAGAGAGATAAAGAGACAGAGAATTATAGGTTAATAGCACTGATAAGCACAGATGCAAAAAACCCTTAGTAAATACTCGCAACTAAATGCAACAGTACACTGAAAAGGTTGACTAAAAATAGTCTTAATTAAGGATAGTGAGATTCAGGAGAGAGATGCAAATGTGGTTTAACATATGTAAATCAATAAATGTGGTGCACAATATCATCAGGATGAAAGACAAAAACTGTATCAGCTCTGTGATGGAGAAAGGTACCTCTTGGAATTTATCACTCTGTCATGACACAAGCACTGGATAAACGAGGCATAGAAGGGATGCACCTCAACATATTAAGGGCATTTATAAGAAGCTAACAAGCGGCATTACAAGCAATGGAGATAAGCTGAAAGTTTTCTCTCTCAGATCCGTGATGTGACATGGATATCCTTTTTCATCACTTTCATTCAAAACTTGTAACCAAAGTCCTGGCCACAGTAGTCAGAAAGGGAAGGAAATCAATAGGTATCCAAGTTAGAAAGAAAAGTTAGATTATCCAGGTATGCAGATAGTATGGTCATCTTCATACAGAAAAACCCCAAACACTCCACCAGGAATTATTAGGACTAAAAAAAGAACAAGGCAGGACACATGTGGGCATCAACAGCCTTGTCAAATCCCAAGTGTAGGTTATCTGAAATAGAAATCAAGAAAGTAATTCCATTTACATAACAAAACTCACAAAAATCTCAGGATCAATTTAACCACATAGGTCAGAAGTCACTACAATGACAATCATAACACATTAATGAAAGAAGTTAAAGTGATGAAAGACAACTGTGTTCATGGATTTGAAGAATCAATATTAAAATGTTCATCTTACCCAAAGTGATTTATAGATCACTGCGATTCCTAGAAGAAATGCTAATGATGTGTTTTTCTTTTGGTTACAAAACTGCAAACATCCTGAAGTTCATACGAATCCACAAAATACTTAGACTAGCCAAAGGAATCTTAAACAGAGCAACGTGGGGGTGGGCATTGCACTAGTTGACTGCAAAATGCACTGTGAAGCTTTCTTAACTAAAACACCACACCATTGCAATAAATATGAGGCACCTAAATCAACAGAACAAAACAGGAAGTCTAGAATCAAGTGTACACCTGTCCAGCTGGTTAATATTTGGTAAAGTCAGAGAACATCCATCAGAGAAATCATAGTGTTTGCAGTCAATGGTGCTGGGGGAGTGGGACAGCCATATGCAGAGGTAAAAACCAAACCAAACTAAACAAAGTACCGCACTCCTCCATGTTTCATCAGTTGCAAAAATGAGGTTAAAAAGAGAAAGGTTAAGTTTGCAGTTTTAAATTATGAAACTACTAGGCTAAATACAGAAAAAAATGCTTCAAGATACTGAAAGAGACAAGGAGTTTTGGGGGATACGACCACAAAAGCATAGAAATAAAACAAGACAAAGGAGATTACATCACACAGAAAACACTTTGCACAGCAAAAGAAACAATCAACAGAGCATAGAGACACGATACACAGATGGTATGTATCTGACAAGGTGTTACCATCTACAGTGTAAAGACACTCAATAGCAAAAAGACAAATAAGCTTATAAAAATGGACAACATAGACATTTCTCAAAAGAAGACATACAAATGTACATCATGTATCTACAAAAACACTCAATATCACTAGTCTTTGAGGAAACAGAACCACATTGAGCTACTGTCATCCTAGTAATGGTAACTATTATGGGAAAATATAGAAGTTATTAAAAAAATTTAATGCAGGATGTCAATTTGATCCAGCAATCCCATTACTGGGTTAGTATGTCAGAAAGATACTGTACTCCTGTGGTTTTTGCTCCCCAATTCACAAAATCCGAACTGCATCAACTGGTATAGTATCTGGTGATTAGACGAGGCAAATGCAGGCTACACCTGCTGTGGAATACTATTTGAACGTAAGAATTCCATTCTATAATTCATGAAAAAAAAACCCTTCAACATGAAGATTGTTGTATCCAGCGAAATAAGCTCAGTACAGAAAGGCAAGAACTGTATGATCTCATGTATTTTTGGAATCTAAAATGCTGATCTTATAGAAGTTGAGAATAGAATGATGATGACAAGAATCTGGGGATTTTAGGTTGCCAGAGAGAGGAAGAAAAAATTGACCAACAGACACTCCGTTGTACTTAGAAACAGTAAGCTCTGGTTTTCTATTTGACAGGAGGTTGAAGAGAGATAACTGAGATATTTTACATTTCAGGAAACTAGAACAGACAATTTTATTAAAAGGGAGGAGTTAGGAAGCCTTTACCACATAAAGTGACAGAAAGACAAGCATTTTTAACCTGAATTAAATACCAACACCACATATTTAGACATGCATCATATAATAATGTGTATGATGTTTGATTTTCTATAGAAATAAAACTAAATTTAATTTAGATAAAAGTAAATAGAAATTAATTCTATTTCCCAAAAATGTAAAATTAAGAGATGTGCCTATAAAATACACTGGGGACATCAGAAAGGGTGCTAGTTCCCCTGTGGGAAAGAGGAAGCGTTTTAGAGACAGAATTTCCTGTGGGAAAATAGAAGCAGCTTAGAGATAGAACTTGTGATGCATGCTAATTAATGGGCCAGATTTTGCCCAGTAGGTAGGAGGGAATGAGGATAAAAGATAAAATGAAGGCATTCCAGGCAAAAGGAACCCTGGACATATGTGTGAAGGAAGAACAAAGGAATTTATTAAGGGAAAATTCATAACATGAACCTAGAACAGATGGGGCAGAGAGGGCAGGGATGAGCATGAAGCAGGGAGACCAATAGACAGGAAACTATTTCTTGACTTATCGTAGCTGTGGAAGGGAGGCAACAGAGCATCGTGGGGGTGGGCATTGCACTAGTTGAAACTGCAAAGTGCACCGTGAAGCTTTCATAACCAGAACACCACACCATTGCAATAAATGGGGGTGTAGAGCACAGATGAAGAGGCTCAACCCTGTTGCTCTTTTGGGAAACTTCCATTCCAGGTGTCATTGCAGCTTTTTGTTAAAGAAAAGTACTCCAAGAATTTCATAACTTCATTCATCACTAAACATTTGTAGCTTACTTTACTAAAAGAGTAATTCAAGGTTGTAAGGTCACTTGTGTACTTCTCTGAGGACACAGGTTCCCCCTGACCCATGACTGTCACCATGGGCTGGGTAATGCTGTCCCAGTGGCCCAGAACAACAAGGAATGATCTCTTGCTTATGCTAAGTGTATGCTGTGAATGAAAAGGGGTCAGGCTGGTGGGTGTATTTGGGAAATCCAGCACTAACAGCTAAATATTTCTGTTCAGAATTAGCAAAAGTCACCTTCCTTGACATTTTGCTGACCAAATATGTTAATCAACAGAATGCCAGAGGGCAGAAAAATACAATATTTTCTTATCTGCTATATTGTCTTCAGAAAGTTACATTGTCTACACCCTCATTTTAGTACTCTGATCCATATCTCTCCAAAATATCTTCAAAGACTATTTCAGGTCTTGGGTGATTAATTAGTGCTAGGCACTGGGCTGACCTTCTTAGATGCATATTTTATCTTTGAATTGCTATAAGAATTCTCTGATGGCTTTAGCATCCTCCTGACTGTCCAATCCTGGCATTTGCGTTTTTCCTCCCAGAATATGAAAGGCTGCCTGTGAATTTCTGGGCGTTACATCCTGACTTTTTATAGCTCCTGAATGATACTCGGTGGATAAGGATGGATTAAAACTGGATTCCGAATTCTACTGCCATCTCCATGGCTGGCACTCCACTTCTTATCATTACTGAATGGTCTCTATGTGCCCAGAACTGTGCCCTTGACCTGCCCCTTATTTTGCAAAGATGAGTAATAAGATGATACTACCTACCTAGTGAGAGAGATGCTGTTTAATCTGAGACGAGTACATACCTGAATGGGTTATAGGGAACTTCTAGAAGAGATGAAAGGCGAGTTCGAGAAAAGATGAGAATGTGGATGGCAATTGCAAGGCGTAATGAATAAACAACTACACAAATAAGTGGTTGGCTTAGAACCTGGGAATTGGGATTCATAAAAACTAAGAATTTGAAAGATTTTATAGAAATGGAATTTATAAGATTGTAAAAATGAATACAGCATAAGAGAAAGGCCTACAATAAAAACCATCCAAGTTCTTAAGTTGCAAGAATTGTTGTGACATTTATTATAACTGAGCACCAAAGCAAATGAGCTGTCTTATAGATTCAGGTGGAGGAATAATTTACTGTTAGATTTATTGTATTTTCTCTGTAAATTGGATATTTATGGAAAGTTAGCTATCAATTTATTCACTCTTTCATTTAATACATGAAGAACACAGATCTATGCTAGGCATTAAGCAATAAATCTAAGCCCATCTACATGCATTCTAAAACTCATGGATCTAACAGATGTTGACCTGGGCTTCATTCATTTCTTCATTAAGACATGTATGATTATGGTTTCAAGGTCTATGATAATAAATAAGAAAGAATAGAACAATTTATGAAAAGAGATATGAAAAGAGATGTAATCATAGAGGGAATAGTAAAAATGGTGAAGAACTAAACTGAATAAAATGAGGATATGGAAACAGGGGAAGAGAAACTTGAGGCTGTTGAGGTTAAGGGAGTCCTGGAACTTGATGTATGGATTTTATTTCAGGAGGAAGGGAAGGCTCAGCAGAGCCAAAGGCCACAGAAACTTGCAGGGTGGTTAACAGCATTTTGGAAGTTTCAGAGCTACAGTAGAAAAATACAGGGAGAAGAGATGCATTTATTTTCCTAAGAGACAGATAGAAGACAAAGAGAACAAAATGTGCTCCTTTAGGTCTAGGAAGCCTAAAAGGAGGCTTTAAAATAGTGTTCTTGAGTTTGGATGGCTTGAGATTAGTGGATAAAAGATTTGACTCATTAGTCTGACACCTGCATTCAATCCATGGAACCCTCTGAGGAAGCAGAGAACAGACTTCCGAAAGTTATCCTCTGATATGTGCCCTCTCTCACCTACATTCTCTCTCCCACTTTGTCTCTTTCCTCTCTCTCTCATACACACACACACACACACACACACACACACACACACACACACACACACACACTAAAGCAGTGTAAGAAGTTTACAGAAAGGGCTAGTAAGAAAGAATCATCTCTCTCTCTGTCTCTCTGTCTCTGTCTCTGCCTCTGTCTCTCTCTCTCTCTCTCTCTCTCTCTGTGTGTGTGTGTGTATGGTTGGATGTACATACCACATTGCAGATGTGGTTACGGGAGCTGAGGGAACCAGTTCTTTTTTTAAGTCACGTGGATACCAAGAATTGAACTTGGGTCTTCAGACTTGGCAGACAGTGTCTTTAACCTCTGAGCCATCTGCAGAACTAAGGAAGTTGGTTTAGTTTTCAGGAGTGGAATTGGAATTTTGAGATTTAATTAATGGAGAAGGTGGAAGAAAGTATGATGTGTAATGATTCCTAGATGTCTTTTCAAAGTCATGAAGGACTTCCTAGCCAGTGCATTCATCTCCTAGATCTGCCCTAACAATAGTTAGAGCCAGTGTCCTGCAAACAACACACTTTTGTGGTCTGGAGTCTGAGAGCAAGATTTCAAGGGAAGCATGCTCACAGTAGCAGTTCAAAGGAAGGTTCCTTCCTCTCCTCTTTCTTGATACTGATGGTTGTTGGCTACTGGCCAAGCTTTTTGGCTATGGCTGCACAGCTTTAGGCCCCCTTTGCTCCTAGGGCCCATTTCCCTTGTTAATTGTTAAGTCTCTGGTCTCTCCTCACAAAAGCTTGGATCACTGGATTTTACAACTATCTTAATCTAATAAGACCTCTTCTTAACATGATCAGAATCCATTCCTAAATGACGACTCATACCAGGGTTCTCTGTGTGCCTGATGTGTCAGGGCACACTTTCTTACCAAGGAAAGCTAGTAAGAGCATCTTTGAAGTGTCACTGAGCTGCACATATAGAAGATGCCTTGTGACATCTAATGAAGGAAGTGTACTAGAACAAGAGGGTATATCATCATGCTTAATTTTGTAGACACAGTCAACTCATTTTCTTTATTAAATAACAGATTTTGAAAAATCTTCAGAGTGTTAAAATGTGGCTGGTACCACAATGAATAAATTATGAGATGTTTCAGACTCAAGCATACATACAAAAATGAGAGTAGAAAAAGGCAAGATTTGATCTTAAAACTCTCTGTGACTCTCTCTCTGTGTCTGTCTCTCTCTGTGTCTCTGTCTCTTTCTCTGTCTCTCTCTCTCTATATACATATTCATATATATATATACATATATATATATATATATAATGTGTGTGTGTGTGTGTGTACCCAAATATGCAGGCAGTGGTGAGTGGCAGAAGTCAATGTTGACTCTGTTCCTCTGCTATTCTGTATCTCTTTTGTTTGAGGAAGGGTCTCTCACTGGAGCTTACCATTTCAGTCAGAGTCACTGGCCTGCAAGCTCCTGGGATCCACCTGTCTCTAACCTCTGGCACTGGGTTACAGGTGTAGGCCACCGTGACTGGCTTTTTTGTGGATGCCAGGTCTCCAACCTCAGTTCTTCAAGCTTGCATCAGAAACACTTCACCCCGAGAACTGTAACTGCAGCCCTAAACCTTGGTTTTGTTTTACTTCATCTTAGAACGTTTATTTTTGGTGGGGGGACTGAATCAGAGCACTACAACCACAGCAGGTGTGTCACAGTACCTGTCCTTTATGCTAATTAACTCTGGCCATCTGACCCTTCACCGTATTTGTGAAGGCATGACTGTTCTTTGGAATCCTTGGGACAGAGGATTGTAAATCACACCACTGACACTGAGCACTCATTTGCAGCTGTCTCACCGGTGTGTGACATAGCCCACACAATGACAGGCAGTCAAGCATGGCTTGATGGCTGTTTCAAGATCAAGTTTGGAAAGTGCATGTACCAAGAATATAGACTGTCAGTCAGTGGCAGGTTTTCAGGTTTTCAACTCTTATCAATTTCAATGTGGATGGGTGGATACCTTAGCTACTCGTCTTCTTTAAACAATGCTCTGGTGCCTCATATGTTAACCTCCAACAGTAAATTCTCTGTATTAACTTCTTGACACTTGGTTCCATTAGCTTATATTCAAGAGCAAGAACTGATATATGGAATTGCTAGGGACATGGTTCATTTTTTAATTTCAGTGTTCATTCAATTTGATGGCAATTGGACACTTTCAACATGCTAGGTTCTTTGATAAGCACTGGAGTAGGATGATTGGATAGTGTGATCTTCCCAGTACTTGGCACGTTTATAATCATGAGTAGAACACAGCCGACCAAGTGAGCAGTAAGAATGAAGTGAGTTTAATCACATGATAGGACTGAAGACACAGGGGATAGTTTTCTCACATTCATTCTATACAAGACTTATTGGTCAAGTAGGAAGGGAAACTCAGATGCCTGGGGTTGGAGACTCAACAATCTATATCATGAAGGAACAAAATGGCAGTGGTAGTGGTGAGGTAATGTGGGAACCCTTTCAGCGTAAGAAGGAACTGAACAGAATTGTAGTCCCAGTGAGAAAAACACCTCATGTGGGTCCCAGATTAATGGACACGGGAGCATAGGCCAATTCCAGACCCCTTTCTTATGGGGACCAGTTCAGTACTATGGTGAGTGAAACTGAGCATGCTTGTAGCCTCATGTCACTCTGTCAATCAGGTTTGTCAAATGCTACTGGATAGGTCTGGGCTTCACATATGGAGCATCAACTGTGCCAGATTAACTACAACTTCACTTAACCTGCTGAGATATTTTGAGATAATTCTTTTTCATTTCCCTTTGTGTGTGTGTGCGCATTTGTGTTGTTTAAGCATGTATATGCATGTCTTTGTCTTTGTGCATGTGCATGGAAGTGTGTGTGTATGTGTATAAGCACCATGTGCTTGTGGAGGCCCAAGGTTGTCTGGAGGCTTCCTCTCCTGCTTTTCCACCTAACTCATTGAGGCAAGGCCTCTGAATTAAACCCAGAACTCCCTGGTACAGCTACCCTTGATAGTCATCTTCAGTGTGAGGATTTCTCTGTCTGCCTTCATGTGATGGGCTTATAGGAAGGTTACCATGCTCACCAGGAATTTTGCATGGATTTCTGGGGACCTAAATTGTATTTTCCATGCTTGCATTGCAAGCATTTTAATCCCTGAGCCATCACTGCAGACCAAGATAGTTCTAGTCTATTGTGATAGAATGTTCTAACTGTCCATTTTCGTATGTTTCCATAGCCGTACGAGGGATTAAAAGAACTACATTTTCCAGTTTAAACTGCAATGAGGTGTCGTCATGTAGTCATATTCACTTTAACAGAATGGTCTCTGAGGTGACAGGTAAGGTGCTAAAGATGGTGCTATAAAACCCTAGGCAGGGTTCCTTTCAGCAAGCTAGAAGCCACAGAAACTGAAGCCCAGATCACCTGGACCATGCAGGCAAAAGAACAACAACAACAACAACAACAACAACAACAACAACAACAAAACCCCAAGGACTGGCAGAGGGACAATATGGGATGAGAATGTCTGAGCATTGTAAAGAGCCAGTCACCAGTGTGGAATTGTCCCTTCAGACTATGATTTGTGGGAGGTAGAAACTTGATTCAGCTAAGCCCTGGATGAATGTCAGCTTTCTTTCTTATACCAACCTGGAATTAGTCTAAATTAATATCCTGCCTGCATTCTGTAGATGACAGATGTCACTACCATTCTATTGCAGATAAGGAATCTTGGCTCAAAGAGAAATGGAGTCACTTGCCTCAGATCACACAGCTGATCAACACACTCTGCTAGAGTCCAGAATGGAGCTTTCAAATATTCTTCCCATTGTCTTTCTGACTGGCAGGCTCACAAAGGGTTGTAGGATGCACAGACAGCCTCAGTGCCACGGTGCATTTCTAAACAGGGAGGGCTCCAAGAAGGCTAGACACCAACTTTTCTCACAATACTGCCTTACTTGGAGACAACAGGTGATGGGCAGTTAGGATATGGCAACTTTATAAATGGAAAGAACAATTAGACTGTCTGAAATTGCTTCTGTGCAAGTGTGGAAGGCAGTTTCTTAACAAGCACCAATGCCATTTGTTGTACAGAGCAAACAGATTTTGGGTGGTGAGATTTACTTTCGAGTCAAAAGGAAGCGCCTGCAGTGGTGGGATAGAGGTGCTCACTGCTCAGGCACAGATGGGAGAGCAAGATGCTCACACCAGCTGGGCATTAAAGAAACTGATCGCAGCTATCAATTTTATATTTCAGTTTTAGTTATGTATCAATTAGACTGATAACAGAGAGCCTCACAGCTGGGACCATTGTTTTAAAGATTCAAGGAAGTACACGTTTTCAATGCACACACAGGCTCATGTGTGATATGTGGAGAGAGCCATATAAAGGACAAAAGTCAGTTCCGTGCATCTGGGGGCCCTTATTACCTCAGCTTCAAGTTATGCCTGCTCAGGAAGAACAGGTGCTTCAAATAAAATCAAGGGGAAAGCCACCAGGAACTCAGCCTGTCTCAAACCATTGAAAGAAATCCTAAAATTACTCTTCTTAGACAAATTGCTCCCCCAAGCTGAGATAATTTTTTATCTTGAGGGTGTAAAGGGGATACTAAATCTTCTTGCCGACACAAGCTCATTTGGAGATGGGCTGGGGATTCCATTAATCATGTATGTAGGTCTCAGGATGCTATATGCTACATTAAAGGTTAAACCCAGGAGTGTCAGGGAAACACTGCTTTTGTCATGGTAAGGACACAGTGGCAATAGTTGCTGGGAGAGATTTTTCTATTTAGCAATGTACAATAAGAAGTCTCATTGGCTCAAATAGAGACTCAGAAGCAAAAGTGCCATATTCGTTTGTGCAAACCATCTTGCATGATGTATAGCTTAAAGGATTTAAGGGTTAGTGAGCTTCAGTGGAATGAATCTGTATATGCTTATGTGTATGCATAGACTTTAAAAGAAAAAAAGTGAGATGCACGCATACAGTGTAGACCACTTAATGTTGTAGAATTTTTTGAATGACTTTTGAAACCTCAGATACGCTTCAGTGAATGTATTTCTTCACTTGAGCCAGTGAAATGACTCAGTAGTGTTTGCTGAGCAAAGCTGACAACCTGAGTTCAATCCCTGAAATCCATGTAAGGTAGAAGGAGAGAGCCAACTCCACAAAGTTGTTCTCTGACTTCCACTTGTACAGTGTGGCATGTGTACCTACATACACACACATGCATTGTCATGCACATACATACACACACACATACTCTCACATACATATACATACATATATACCACAGACACACACACACACACACACACGTATCATTATGAAGATTTCAGTATCTAGTGCTTACCAAGGATGACAGCAAATTTACTACATGGAATATGGCTTTTTTTTGTTGCCTAGCAAGTTCTCTCTAACAGCAAGTCTTTCCCAGTTCCTCATAAATAAGCCATCAGAGTTTTCCGTTATATCAGTCATAGACATGAAGGAAGAAAGCCAGGTTCACTCATTAGCAACTTCACAAAAACTTTTTAACTGGCAAATGTAGAGGTGACATTTTGTCACAACAGATTTGAGGTGTGTTCTTTGCCTTCAGTTAGAGCCTGTGTCATTGGTCTTTGCCTTCAGCTAACCAGATGTGAGATGGTAATCAACTGCTTGGACCCAACTTTAGTCAAGTCTAAAATAAATCATAGGATAAAGACATTCTCTTAGATTACCTTTCAAACATTGACAATCAAGGCAGAAAAGATTAGAACTTTATCTACCAAATTAGTTGCATTCATCTCTTGAACGGAGGCTGCCAAAGTGTCAGAAATCAAACTGATCACAGCCAAGAAATATTGAAAGAAGCAAAGCCAGAGGGGAAATGAAAATGTACTTAGCTGAAAGAGGCAAAGACAAATAACAGCAAACAGGAATCCTGTAGTTAATTCCTAGTGGGAGATTGAGCCTTGATTCCAGGCAAACGTACATTTGCAGTAAATCTTAGTGGCTTCAAACATTCTGACTTTAGGACTACTAAGTCTCCAGTCCACTTGTTATCGACAAAATGGATTTATAGAGCAGGGCTAGGTCCTTCATGCTCATGCTCAATTTTCTACTCAAAAAGGTATCAGGATGCTATACACTTTATTATTTTACTGAAAAGTACCCAGGAAAGAGGTGCTAGCTATCGTTAGAGACATGGCTCAGTTAGTTAAGTGCTTGCCTGGAATGCACAGAGCCCCAGGTTGGATCCCCAGTACCAGATAAAGTGGGGGGAACATTCCTGTAATCCTAGCATTGTGGTGATATATTGTTTTTCATTTATAAAGCCACTGGAGATCAAAATAGCAAAGCAGCCATACTAGTTAACCATATAAGCCAGGCAGTGGTGGAACACACCTTTAATCCCCAGACTCAGGAGACAAAGGCAGATGGAGCTCCCTGAGTTCAAGGCCACCCAGCGCTACACTGTGAGACTGAATCAGTCTAAAAGAGTAATAGAGCTCATGCCTTTAATACCAGAACTCATGAGAGGTATTTAAGACAGGGACAGGGTCTCAGAGCTGGCATTCATTCTTCAGCCACATTGAGGATAGGAAAGCATTCCTTCTCCAGCCATGCTGAGGAGAGGCAGCAATTTGAGGCTTGATGGGAACTCATGGGGATAGGATCAGCCCTTTCAGCCTGAGGTAGAGGTAAGAGCTAGTGATTTGGCTGCTATGCTTCTCTGATCTTCAGCTTGAAGTTTGAAACCCGATATCAATCTCTGGGTCTTTTCTTCTTCTTTTTTTATATTTTATTTTTAAATTTAAATTAGAAACAAGGTTGCTTCACATGTCAATTCCAGGTTCTTCTCCCTTTCCCTCCCCTCCTCCTGCACCCTCTCACCCCCCCCCATATCCCCTCATTTCCCCAGGGAGGGTGAGGCCCTCCATAGGGGTGTCCATAGTCTGTCATTTCATCTAGGGCAGGGCCTAGACCCTCCCCCAAGAGTTCAGGGTGAGAGTGCATCTCTCATTGTAAATACTGATCTACTGCCCAGGGTCTCATAGATTGTCCAGGCTCCTTCACTGACACGCACATTCAGGGGGTCTTGATCAGTCCCATGCTGGATTCCCAGGCATCAGCCTGGGATTCAAGAGCTAACCATTGTCAGGTCAGCTGTTTCTGGGGGTTAAACCAGCCCAGTCTTAACCCCTTTGGTCATCAGTCCTCCCTCTCTGTCACTGGCTTTCTTGAGTTCAGCTCAGTGCTTAGCCGTGGGAATCTGCCTCTGCTTCCATCAGCCACTGAATGAAGGTTCTGTTTCCCATACTCTCTGGCCATGGAATTGTAGGCTGACACTCCCCAGATCTATGTCTAAAATCCATATATGAGCGAATACATGCCATGCTTCTCTTTTTGTGACGGAGTTATCTCACTTAGGATGGTTTCTTCTAGTGCCATCCATTTGCCTGCAAATTTCAGGATTCCATTGTTTTTTTCTACTGAATAGTACTCCATTGTGTAAATGTACCATATTTTCTCTATCCATTCTTCGGTTGAGGAGCATCTAGGTTGCTTCCAAGTTCTGGCTATTACAAATAATGCTGCTATGAACATAGTGGAACAAACATCCTTGTTGTATCAATGGGCATCTTTTGTATATATGCCTGAGTGGAGTTGCTGGGTCTTGTGGTAGGTTTACTCCCATTTTTCTGAGGAATCTCCATACTGATTTCCAAAGTAGCTGCATGAGTTGGCACTCCCACCAGCAGTGGAGGTGTGTTCCTCTTTTACCACAACCTTTCCAGCATAAATTGTCATTGGTGTTTTTGATTTTAGCCATTGTGACAGGAGTAAGATGGTATCTCAGAGTTGTTTTGATTTGCATTTCCCAGATGGCTAAGGATGTTGAGCACTTTCTTTAGTGTCCCTCAGCTATTTTAGACTCCTCTATTGAGAATTCTCTATTTAGGTCTGTATCCCACTTTTTAATTGGATCTTTTGGTGTTTTGGAGACTTGCTTCTTGAGTTCTATTTACCTTGTTGGCAAAATCACAAAGCACCTGTTTAAGAGACCCATAAAAGAGGAATAATCGGCAGAAGGTAAACATTTAATTCTGCCAAAAATACCTATAAGTAAAATTTCATATTTACTTGTAATATCTACAAGAATAGATTGCATTTCAGGGTACAGCATATTTTTAAACACATTATTTAAACACATTACTTTAAAGTCAAAATCAAAAGCTTGCATGCATGGGGGAGGTCATCATCCCCTGTTTTGATATTTTCAAATATTGGATTCATGCAGGCTCAATGACATTTGTTTGTATGAATAGATGTAATGAATTAGAAACAATGAATTGTGATTAATGGCTCACATATAATGATGGCTCTGTCCTTAACTTGTGTGAAATAATTACTATGTACAGTAGCAGACTGATTCCCCTGTATTATTAAATTTCTTGTCAAAATCTTACTTAAACCTCAGAGACAAAGATGGATTCTCCCTCTGTGACTCTGAGCAGGGAAATTTACTTCTCTGACAGACTGCCAGTTGATTTAGAGCTAATGCATCTGCTTTTTATTGGCTTCGTGTAAAACATGGCTTTCTTTGGCTTCTTTCACTCTGCATTGTCTCAGAGAAATATGCAATCTCAGTTGATATTCCAAGAAATTAGTCTCTCTGAGAAATATCTTGAAAGACTTATAACACAGCAAGATGGGCATTTTTCAAAGGCGTTTGTTGACTGGGAATTCACCAAGCAGAGGGTACAGAGGGGTGATAATCAATACCTAGAAAGTAGCACTAATGTAAAGTAAAGATGATATTTCACTAGGCAAGTTGACAAATCATTGTACCTATGATTAATCTGTGTTGAAGTCTGGCCTTCTGTAATGTTCATCTTAGATCAGTGATACAACATTTGATTCTTCTATTTATTTGGTTAATAAGTAGCCTAGCTCTGAATGTTTAGGAATTAAAGAGAAAGGAAACATAAGTAATCCTGGCAACAAGAATATTTTTCCTGAAAGTCAGTCTTGAAAATTAATTTAATTTCCTGATATCTGAAAAGATTGGAATAAGTGCCAATGATATCCACTTTCATTTTTAGGTATAAGGATTGGTAATAAGACAGACTGGTAAGTTGTCCTCTCCTTGGGCAGCCACAAACTATTACTATTTAAATGTTTACCTAGATAACTGTACTACTGAGTGCCAGGGGTTTGAGATGGGTACTGTGAATGCCATAGTATTAACATAGTCTTTTCTTCATTATGCTTGCAATTAAGAGGAACAATGCAAGAGGGTCTTTAAACATGTGGAACAATGCATAATCTACTACATCCTGTGAGGTTTCATCTCCAAGGCAGGAGAGGGAGAAATGATAAAAGTCTAATGATGGCAGATGGAGAAAATGCTATCTGAAATGAGAGCTAAAGGTAATTAAAGGTAATTAAAACTGGACCAGAAAATGTAGAGGAGTGGGAGAGGGTGGCCTCAGAGAAGGATTTTCAGGGAGACAGAAGTACAAACATTAATGTCTTGATTCTCTCAGGAACTTGAGTAACGATAAAAGAGACCAGGGTCATGGATTGTAAATCACCTAACTAAGTGGTTTGGATACTAGCTCTACCTCCAGGAATTAGACAGATTAAGTCAGTTGTAGCTATCCTGCAACTCTTGCCTAGATTAGGCAGAATTCAACACTAAGCTAAGGTGCTCAAGGCACTTTCCTGAATCCCTATATTTGCCTGGGGAAGTGGACCAATTGCTGTGTGACATGCTGTATGTGCAATAAAGCAACAGTCATAGGAGGGAGCTAGCATATAGCCATGAAAAAACAGAAAGTAAGCCCCTGGATTCTTGATAACAATGTGGATGAAACATCCGTTCACTAAAAACACTCCCAGACCTTTCTGACAATTGTTTTAAAATTTGGGTGTGTGTTGGTGCAGTAGGAGCTCACTGTATGGTCCAGGCTGATATCCTACTTGTTGCTTATCCTTCTGAGGATTGTGATCTCAAGTGTATACTGATAGAGTCTCCTTTGATGTCCCTTTCTTGGTTTTACCTTGCCCTTCCTTCACCTTCTGTCCATTCTCATCCCTTCCCTTTCCTTCATCTTCCATGCTGTTTCTTTCCCTCTCTCTCCTTTTTCTTTACCAAGTTATGCATTCAATTTTAGCCTGTTTGGAATTTTTTTATTACTTGCCACGGTATTCAAAATTTTAGGTTCAGGTAGACACAATGCTGTGTGCTCACTACACTCTGCTTCCATTTCCTGCAGCAGTCACTCAGGTGACTGAGTTCTGACATAGCAAGGCAGAGAAAGCCCAGTTCTGATTTCTAAAACTTCCTATTCTCACCTGCATGTTCACCTTTCCCCTTTTCAGAGAAGGATGTCTTAACTTTCGAATACTTTGTTACAAAGGATAGGGCATCCTGACCCACTAAAGCTACTATCCAAACAGTGAATTGGAATAAATAATCGACCATGTTTGCCAGGGCTGCAAATAAGAGCTGAAAGCATTTGGGAACATATCAAGCTTTCAGTAGAAATTCCTTAAAGTATGTCATGCAGTATCGAAACTGATTCACTTTGAGCTTTTATGGCCTTCATGATTAGTGACATTAAAATTATGAATAATGATATTCTCATACACTTTTGAAAATAATTTCTAAAGAGATATTCACATTCCAAATGTACACCCATAATCAAGATCCATCCATTAAGGGCATATTTCATGAATCTTTCACAAAGAATTATTATTCTGAGAAGGTAATTTTCCTCTATATGTTTTAAGTGAACTTATGAATAACTTTTTATTAGCATTTTGCTCTGGAATCTCCAGTTCTCTACAATAAGCCTGAGAGATTTTCTCAACCCTTACTATGCTATTGAATCACATGTAAAAATATCTTTAAACAGCACTGAAAAGTCAAGGAGAAGGGCATATACCTATCATCTCAGCACTTGGTAGGGGGTTTATCTACAAGTTCAAGGCAATTCTGGTCTATGGAGTAAATTCTTGACTAGCCAGAGCTACATAAAGTACCCCTGTCTCAAAAGGCATATGTGAAAAAAATTACAGGTGTTTAAGTTTTATCTAAAAGATTTAGTTATACATATATAATTAGTTTCAATGTTTGCAAAGGGCCCACTAATTGATTCTAATGTGTAGCCTTGGGGTCTGTACCCTTAGTGGGCTGTAGGGCTAAGGTTAGTCTCCTTGGTGTTTTTAAAGTATCACTCAGATATATCTAGCTTTGTGACTACTATGTCCTCCAAACTGAAAACATATATCATATATACTGCTTTAGTTAGTTATTTTGCCTTTTAATTCCTTTGCCTTTCAGGTGCCATCTTTAATATTAACCACTGATTCCTTTTAGATGGAAGCAAAAGGATGTACATTCGATTGATAACTTTTAAGTCATTCATAGTCCAATGTATATTTACTATTCTCTATTATACAGATCAGAAAACCAAAATGTTTGGTTTTCTGGTTTGGTAGAGTTTTGATTTGATCATACTAATGAGGTCAAAGTTATTGGCAGAACACTTTATCTAAAAATAAAAAAAGGTTAATGGACTATTGGCATGAAGTTTAGTAACAGAGCAGTTATCTTATGATCATGAGGTAATCAATACACAGCTGGGAGCTGTGAAGATCAAAGAGTGTGCATCCTTGTTGATATCACTGAAATGTCAAATCACTCTTGTACAACCAACAGTCATCATATTAATATGTTATAAGATGTATACTATAATTCTAAGCTATATAGTATAATTTTCAGTGACTTACAGCAAAATGCCTTTGTAAGTAAACTACTAAGATTACATTTTTAATTCTTCAGTTCACCAGATTATGAAAAAATTGCTTTTATAAAAAACGTAGAAGACAATTGTGAGCAATTTTGGTAGAAAAACTCAACAGAAAAATATTAAAATTAGAAACACATGGGTATTATGCTTTAAAAATTCAGATTTATTTTATGTGTATGAGTATATTGCATGTGTGTATGTGTACCATGTATGTTCAGGACCTGTAGAGGCCAGATGAGGGTGTCAATTTTCTGGGAACTGGAATCCTAGATAGTTGTGCACTGTCATGTGCATGCTAGGAACTGAACTCAAGTCTCCTACAAGAGCAACAGGTGAACTATATCATTCAGGTGTTTCTCCAGCCCCACATACTGGCTAGTTAATTAAGAAGTGAGCAGAAGTTATATTTATGTGCTGAGTGGAGGAGCCCCTGGGACCAATGTTTGGAGATAACCAGAAAAATGTTGTTTCTTAAAGAAACCTTTATAAATGTATTTCTGCTTTTGCATGTGTCTCTATTTTAAAAATTTCATCATAGCTCTACCAGTCCTTTCTTTTTTCCTCCATTTATGAAATCAATGTGACACCTCAGGTTGTAAAATGGCTGCTGGTGGTATCTAAATTATTCATTTGGGATTAATAAGCCTTTTAAATGAACATGATCTTGGATATTCATGGGTTTCATGAATGCATGATGGGTAGCATGGCCCTTCTTGCAAAGGATGCACACTGTGCTAGTCATTCAGGATTATTCCTTTGATGGATTAAATTAAAATGGACTCAGTTGTCAGAGCCTATTGAATAACGTGGAAATCTGTATGTTTAAAATTTAACCTTTTGTTATGCGTATCTACTTCAAAACCAAATAGCTATGTTTTATAACCAAATGTATTTTGGAGCACAAGTATTCTTTTTATGTAATGAAAATGGGTCTATAAAGCATTTATGACAAAGTTCAGAATGTAGGTTAATATAAAAGTGTTTGAAAGCAATCATCAGGTAAGTTAAAATTTGGCTTAGAAGATGAAAGACAAAGATAGGGAAATAAAACGAAGAGAGGCATGGGGCAGAAAGGGAATGGAAAGGAACATTAATACTTCACATAATGGGAGGTGTAGAGCAGAGCAAGATGACTGTGAAGCCAGCAATGGTGGTGAATGACCGATGGAAGCCCTTCAGTTCACACTAGAGAAAACTGATAATAAATAAATGTCACTTGGTAGGTCTGTGGGTGTTCTGGACTTTTAAAAGATCTGTAAATCAAGCACTTATAGTGTAAGTTTCAGGATGAAGGAAGCACATGTGGGGCTTGCATCTAATTTCCTCCCAGGCCTCAGGAAAATGTGTGTCATGTCTATTGCAAAACAAAACAAGTCCAAGAGAGCTATTTACCATACACCAGTGAAAAATCAAGATCAACAGAAACTGCCTTTTAAAAATAATGTAAGAGGAATTTGAGCGAGAAGGCTCTCATTATTTGCATTTCTTTACAGATTGCCAGTGTGCCTCTGTTCTTGCATGCTTGTTACCTTCAGCAAATTCTAATGAGGAAACAGCATGAATATGCATCATCTGCGTGGTGTTACACGTGATGCTTTATACATAAATTTTCCAGCTTCCTGTCAGCTTCATCAACTGGATGAGCTGGGGGAAGGTTTTGTAGGAGATTTCAGCCAATTACAGTCTCTGTTGGGTCCTAAAGAAGTCAAGGTCATTTGTCATGGTAACTATGAACAGGAAGTGATGGGACAGTCTTGGATTCTGAAAAACCTGCTCACATTTCTTTACTCTCAAAGACCAACACAGTCTTGGATAGGGTCTTTATGAGACAACTAAATAGTATGTTTCATTACCATTATCTATAAGGGCTTTGCATGCTCCTTGTCTACATAATAAATAAAAATCCATCATTATCATTTGTATTATAGTGTATGGTATATGTGCACATACATATTTTTTGCATTCTTATGGAAGTTAAAGACAACTTTAGGGAGTTGACTCTGTTCTATCATTTATTTGACACATAGTCTTTCTTATTCCTGTTCCATTGCATATACCAGCCTAACTGGACTATGCACTTATAAATGATTACCCTGTCACCACCTCTCTTTTTCACGGCAGAAAATTTGAGATTAGAGGTGCTGGTTAGCTATGGCTTCTGATTTTTTATATGGATTGCAGGAATTGAACTCAGGTTGTTATTCTTTTGTGGCAATCACTTCTGTTCACTGAGCCATAAACAGACCCAGTACTCAAATATTTTAAAATTTCTGTTTCAAATGTATAAATGTGACAAGAATTTGTGAGAGAAAGAGAGAAGAAAGCATTCCACACATCACTGAACAGTGCTGGCAAATAAATCTGGCTCTAGTTATATGGAATACAATGCCAAGTATAATTAAACTTCATCTCACAGCACTAAGTAGTTCTGGTGAAATCTGACTTCAATTAGTTTGTCAGTGTGAACAACCTGGATTTAAATACTGAATGGGTACATAAGCTTGGGCAAGTCATATCCAGTTGAAAGATTTATATGAACTGATGAATGTACATGTCCTTTTTCCATTGTTTTGGGGGTGTACTGAGCCACTTGATTTTTTGGTAGTAAAATAGAGATTAGGGAATTGGTACAGAAAAGACTTTCTGAACCTGTTAAATACTGACTTTTTAATATTTAACCACATAAGTGTGTGTCAGGAAATAGAAGCTAAAAATATACAATAGAAAAAAGAAAGCATCTTCAACAAATGTTGACCCAGGCATCCTGAATGTGGGTGTCAGTGAGGAGGCCTAGGTAATCTATGAGGCTTTGGGTAGTATTTACCTCTGGCATAAATTAGACTTTGAGTGCCCATGCCACAATATGGGAGGCTCTCTCAGCCGGGACTCTTGGGGAGGGCCTAGGCCCTGGCCTGGATGAAATGACAGTTACTGGAGATCCACCATGGAGGGCTTCACCGTCCTTGGTGATCAGAGTGGAGATTGGGTGGGGGACTCAGGGACCTGGTGGGGAGCGCGGGGGGAGGTGGAGAGGGAGAGGAGCTGGGATTGACATGTGAAACAAGATTGCTTCTAACCTAAATAAAATAATAATAATAAAAAAGATTTTGGTACAATGTGGTTGAACAAGAATATGAGGGCAGTCTTTATCCCAAGGCTTTCCCATAAGAAGACCCAGTAACTGTGAACTACCATTCATTACTTTGTCTGTAACAAGTCATGAGATGTTTCCACTGCCCAAGCCCAGACCTGTGACAGTGGAGGACTGTAGCATGAATAACAAAAACACAGAGACAGATTTTTTAAAAAAGTGTGTGTCAGATTGGAAGCAGGCACAGTAGGCTTAGTTCCTTGTTGACCTCATTCATAAGAATGGAATCTATGAGTTCCAGAAGTAAAAAGGTACATAGAATTTTAATAGCTTGGGCAGGTCAATATCTTGGATAGTGGATGAAGTTGTGAATGAATGCATGTTGTTGACATAAGTATGGCAATGTTAAGGACACCACTGGGTCAGAACCATGGGAACTGGCCAAGCCCCCCTCCCTCACCTATTTCATTACTAAGACTAGCAAAGCCCTTCTTTTTTATTCTGTACTTATAAATGCACCAGGTTATGAGGTTGTCTAGTAACTCCCGCTTTCCTGTTTATGTTTGTTGTTTTTTCAGAGTCTATCATTTCTTCATTTCCTTGTTGCCTGAGTCAGGTTTCCAGAACCAACTGGTGCAGAATAGGACACAGCCCAAGGCAATTTGATTGTTTAGGTAGTTTTAGCTTTAATTGTTTTTGAATATTGAGACTGATAAAAATTGAGAATGAGGTAAGACCTCACATTATTCACAAATATCTAGCTACAATAGGAAAATGACTGATATGTAAGTTGGAATGTCCAGGCATTGTACACAATTGGTTTAGGATGTTTGTTGGCTTAAATATTAACAAGCCCAAGAGCAAGTTTAAGCAAACTTTTAGAAAAATTAGGCTAGAGTCTTACGGTATCTTTTCTAGGTACTGTTGCTTCAGTATGAAAGCGTATTGCCTTTGGAAGCCTCAGCTAATTCTCTTTCTTTCAAATCGTACACAATGCAGTTATAGGAATATCCTTATTTGCTATAATGTAATTGCATGGGTAATTCTCTTAGACTTCTAAAAATAATTCTTTAGTCCTAAGTTTTACCTGGCAGATCCATTTATAAGGCAGATCTTTACCTATTTAACTTGAGAAAGTTGTGTTAGGAGGAAATAATAGTTTTCACATGAATAATCTTTAGTATTGTTAGGTTAGAAGTCCCACCATCTGAAAGATTTCCCATGCTCTGAAAGATACAATTTGTTGTGTTGGAGGGTGAGGGGAATCACTGATGGTTCAGGTGACATTGTTTCCTTGAGAAGAGTGTATTGTCATTCATTCAGATTGGACACAGTTCCCTTCTGAACTTTTCAGAAAGGATGGGAAGTGAGCTCTAATATTTCCCCTAGAGCAGAGTGACCAGATTTGCTCAGATAGTCTCTTGATTTTCTGCCATTAACTAACATGGCTCCTCCAACATTTTTGTTTGCAGTAGGCCATGTTTCTCTATTCACAAGATCTGCATTCTTAGAAAACAGAGAACCCTGGGCTTTTGTTTTTTCCTTTGAGGGTGCAATTGTTTGGACTTCAGAAAGCAATGTTTATTTTCATTTCCAATCTGTTTATTTTCATGGGTGTTTTGAATATATGCAGTCACATAGAGAGATCTTCTGAATGAATAGTTTCCCTCTTTAGTTATTTATAATTCGGCCCCATTTATTTCAGATTCTATTCCATTACAAAAGAGTGAATGATACTACTTTTATGATTATTGTTGAATTTATTCCAGAATATTTCTTGAAAATTATCTAAGTCTACCTTTAAGATGGCCTGTTTGCTCTATTCCTATTTGGAATTTTGTTTTGCTCTTTAGAAGTTTTTAATAAAATGTAATAAAGCACATATTTCTGGGAAATGGTATCATAGTTCAATATGTGTCTGTTATGTATAGTGGCTAAATCCAGGTAGTTAATACTTTTACCTTTGCAAGAATTTTCAAGTTGTATTCTTGAAAAGAGAAAATGAACGCATGTCTAAGATAAGGAGAATCTGCTACAATAGGAGCAGGTGTCTTGCCAGCCTCCTCTGTTTCCTATTGTCCTCTCCTCAGAGTCATTTAAGGGTTCAGAGTTCTTTGAGGCCCTCTCACATCAGTATTCTTCCATGTCCACAACTCCCTGTCTTTCAATATCATAGTTCCATGAGGAATGAAGAAATCTCTCTCATGAAATTTTCTTTTTGTCACAACAACGACCAAGGTTTCCTGGAAGACACAAGCTAACTCTGATTGCTTTGTGTCCTCAGTAATCCACTATTTTTCTTGAGATTATTTGTATAGAATGCTTGTAGAAGGTCATAAAAGGGGGACCACAATAACCTAACAATATTAGGGAAGAAAAAACTATTTGCCAAGTGTGGTGACAGCTTGCTTGTGCAAATAAAGCCTGTCTGAAGGTCAGAGAATGGAGCTTGCCACTAGCTAACCATGGAGGTCTCAGTTAAGATAGCAAATGTTACCTGATTTGTATGACTGATCCAAATGTTAATTCTAAATATGACAAAATCTAAATTATCTTCCTGTTGCTCTTAATTACCTTTGATAAATGTCGGAGTTGCAATAGTTTTTCCATAAATATTTAACATTTATCTCATACAGTACTAAGCCTGTTTTATGAAGGAAAAATCCAGAAGCCAACAAAAGAGAGAAATTATTTGCAAGGAATTTAACAGGGAATGTTATTTGGACCTTATGAATGACACTCTTCCTGGCAAAGGATAGGCAATACATGACTAATAAAGTGGACACTTTTAAACATGATTAAGATTAGAAATATTTATTTTATATGCTACTGTGTCCAGAAGACAAAAATTGGGGGAGAAATATGACTGTAATAGCAGAGTAAATACACATGAAAAAACAAAAACAAAAAAAGAAGAACACAAAGTTGGTGGTGGCTCACAACATAATTCCAGAAAAAGAAACAGAACAGCTACTGTGAGAAAGAGGCCAGCCTGGGCTATAGTGTGAGATCTGACTCAAAAAAGGGAAAAATAAAAACAAAAACCTATCCCAGTAGGGTTAAGTTCCCATTGCTTCTGGAGAATGACCAGAATTTTTATTTATTTTTGTTTCCCTTTTGAATTTACTGCAAATGGAATTTTAAATATGGACAAGGAAGAGTTTTTATATATAATACTGTTTTAAATGTCTTTAGTTTGTGTTCTTTGCTATAAATGGCAGCCAGTTTTTCTTTTTCATAAAAATTATTATAAGAGTTAATCTCATCAGGCAACAGGCTCTTGCCTGAAAGCTAATTTCTTTATTTGCTGACTATGCCTTGAATTGGGACTAGAGTGTTAGCCCCATCTTTTTATTTAGGAAAAAATGACTGTCAAGGGACAACTCATACAAGAAATCTCATTGGTATTAATCTTAATAATTCTCTCAGCCATTGCATAGGCTTAATTCTGTATGGCTATTTTCCATGTTACACAGTGGCATCCTAGCTCTGGTTTTCATAATGAATTTTCAAATGAATCCTCTTTCAATTAGATTATTCAACATATACAATGTGATTTAATTATTCAGAGTGACAATGACACCACTGGAAGAGACACTAGTCCAGCCCTTTGGTATGAGATAAGGGAACCAGAAATGATGTTATTAATTCAGTGTTATAAAGCTGTGTCATGAGTATTTCAAATTAAATTATAATTGAAATCAGAAGCCGTATAGTAGTACATACAAATCTCCAAGGCTTGAATTGAGAATCATATAATAATATGATGGAGTTGGATCTAAAAAATTGATAACTGAAAAACTATACATGGTTGAATAATCATTGTTTGTCCTTGATTTCTCACTGTTGTGGTCAGTAGGATATATGGTACTGTGGTTTGATGAGCTGTGTTTTTTTATGTTCTTGGTAACCTAGACGCAAAGACATTTATTGCAATTATTATGACCATGTTAGAAACTAATGCTGAAGTTGTCTAATCAACCCAACCACTTTCTCTCAAGTGCTGAAAGAGAACTTGATTTTGATGGTTGAATGCTGATCGAAGATCATGGTATTCACCCGTTTTGAGGAGTCACACCATATAAACAATGCTCAGTACTAGCATAATTATGTATCAAATCACTCTAGGGACAGAACATTTTGACTTACGCTTTTACATGTTAGGGGATATGTTTGTTGAATGGAATTTACCTTTATCCAATAGGAAAAGGGAAACTAAGTTCATATAATTAAATGACATTGACAACTCCTCTGTGAATCTATATACTTAGATTAATTTTTTCCTGCTACCCCCTTAAAAATCTGTTAAAGGCTCCTTATTTGTTTGTAGGTATAAATTTCACATAAATTCTTGGAGTCAGTCCAGAAAGACCCATGGGGAAGTACTGCATAGATAGTAGTCCAATTTTCTCTTCCTCTAATTTTCAAGTAAGTGATATTTTACTTGAAGGGGATATAAAAAGAGAACTTCCTTCATTGAAGATAAGGAAGAGTTCGAAAGAAATTTAGTCTACCCTTCACATTTTTAGTTGATCATATTCAATCATGTATATTTTTACAGTAGGAAGACGTTATATAGCTATATTATTATTTTTTAAGTTTTATTTTATTTTGAGGTATGTGTTTGTGCGTGTGTGTGTGTTTACATGACCATGAAGGTTAGAGAGGGAATTGGATCTCTTGGAGGTAGAACCACAGGCAGCTGTGAATTCCTCAAAGTGGTTGATGGGAACCAAACTCTAGGTCTCTTCAAGGACCGTATATGCTTTTAACCACAAAATATAGGATCTATATTAGTATATATTTTTCACTCCTGTAACAAAATATCAGATGTGAGCTCTCTTTATGAAGATAAGAGGTCTATTCACTACAGAGTTCTTAAAGTAAGGTTGAAGAGTCACATCTATTTTGCAGAGTCCCAAATTGGTACAGGACACAAAGAATAGCAATTTTTGTCTGTGAGCAGGTCTGTCTTTTTTTCTTTGTTAGTTTGTTTCTAAAGCTACCAAGATACAACAATGGAGGCTCCACCATGATGATTTGATGTAGACTCAGTGATTTCCCAAAGGCTCCATGTCTACATAGCATGGCTGGGTTAAGTTCCACTACCCTAGCAATATTAACATGTGATTATAGAGATCCTGCATATGATTTCAGGGACAAACAACACTTTTAAAAATTATTATTTATTGCATTTTAAAAATTAGAAACAAGCCTCCTTCACATGTCAATCCCAGCTCCTTCCCCTCCTCCCGCACCCCCCCTCACCAGCCCACCCAGTCTCCAATCCTAACCCTACTCCCTTCCACATAGGGGATATCCAGAGTCTGTCATTTCCTTCAGGGCAGGGCCTAAGCCCTTCACAAAGAGTCTAGGCTGAGAGAGCATCCCTCTTTGTGGTATGGACACACAAAGTCCATTTGTATGCAAGGGATAAATACTGATCTACTGCCCATGGTCTCATAGATTGTCCAGGCCCCTTCACTGACACCCACATTCAGGAGGTCTGGATCAGTCCCATGCTGACCTCCTAGCAGTCAATCTGGGGTCCAAGAGCTCCCCCTTGTTCAGGTCAGCTGTTTCTGTTGGTTTCACCAGCCCGTTATTTACCCCTTTGCCCATCCCTCCTCCCTCTCTGTCACTGGATTCCATGTGTTCAGTTCAGTGTTTAGCTTGGGTGTTTGCCTCTGCTTCCATCAGTCATTGGATGAAGGTTCTCTCTTAGGTTCTTTCCTGTTTCCCAGAATCTCTGGCAATGGGATTATAGACTGGCACTCCCCTGATCATGAGTGAGTACATACTGTGTTTGTCTTTTTGTGACTGGGTCACCTCACTCAGTATGGTTTCTTCTAGCGCTATCCATTTGCCTGCAAATTCCAAGATTCCATTGTTTTTTTTTCCACTGAGTAGTACTCCATTGTGTAAATGTATCACATTTTCTCTATCCACGCTTCAGTTGAGGGGCATCTAGGTTGCTTCCAGTTTCTGGCTATTACAAATAATGCTGCTATGAATATAGTGGAACAGACGTCCTTCTTGTATGAATGTGCATCTTTTGGGTATATGCCTAACAGTGGAATTGCTGGATTTTGTGGTAGACTGATTCCCATTTTCCTGAGGAATCGCCATACTGATTTCCATGGCGGGTGTATATGTTGGCATTCCCACCAGCAGTGGAGGATTGTTCACCTCTCTTCACATCCTCTCCAGCATCAATTTTCATTGGTGTTTTTGATTTTAGCCATTCTGATAGGAGTAAGATGGTATCTCAGAGTTGTTTTGATTTGCATTTCCTTAGTGTCTATGGATGCTGAACACTTTCTCAAGTATCTCTCAGCCATTTTAGACTCCTTTATTGAGAATTCTCTATTTAGATCTTTACCCCACTTTTTAACTGGTGCTTTGGAGACTTGTTTCTTGAATTATTTGTAAATTTTGGAGATCAGCCCTCTGTCAGATGTGGGGTTAGTGAATATCTTTTCCCATTCTGTGGGCTGCATTTTTGTCTTGTTGACTGTGTCCTTAGTTTTACAGAACCTTCTTAGTTTCAGGAGGTCCCATTTGTTAATTGTTGATCTCAGTGTCTGTGCTACCGGTATGATGTTCAGGAAGTGGTTTCCTGTACCAATTCATCCAAGAGTACCTCCCACGTTCTCTTCTAAAAGATGCAGTGTGGCTGGATTTATGTTGAGGTCTTTGATCCATTTGGACTTAAGTTTTGTGCATGCCGATAGACACGGATATAGTTGCAGTCTTCTACATGCCAGCATCCAGTTATGCCAGCACCATTTGTTGAAGATGATTTCTTTTTTTCCATTGTGTATTTTTAGCTTCTTCATAGAAAATCAAGTATTCATAGGTGTGTGATTTAAAATTATGGTTTTCAATCGGATTTCATTGGTTTACCTGTCTTTGTGCCAATACCAAACTGTTTTCAGGACTATAGCTCTATAATAGAGCTTGAAGTCAGTGATGGTGATGCCTCTGGAAGTTCTTTTATTGTACAGGGTTGTTTTGGCTATCCTTGGTCTTTGATTTTCCATATATAGTTGATTATTGTTTGACAAACAACACTTAACTGTAGCAACA
Source organism: Mesocricetus auratus (assembly GCF_017639785.1). Classification (NCBI taxonomy): domain Eukaryota; kingdom Metazoa; phylum Chordata; class Mammalia; order Rodentia; family Cricetidae; genus Mesocricetus; species Mesocricetus auratus. The sequence goes on from NW_024429266.1 coordinate 162,498,671, forward strand.
CTTAGTCATCTTGCAGCAGTGCATTTTAAGTCAATAAATACCGTGATGAAAGCCTGATCAAGACCCCCTGAATGTGAGTGTCACTGAGGAGGCCTAGGTAATCTATTGAGCCTTGGGCAGCAGATCAGTACCCATCCCGAGTATACACACGGACTTTGGACTCCCATCCAACAATGTGAGGTGCACTCTCACCCTGAACTCTTGGGGAAGGGTCTAAGCCCTGCCCTATATGAAATGACAGACTATGGACACCCCCATGGATGGCCTCACCCTCCCTGGGGAAATGAGGGGATAATGGGGGGGTTGGGGAGAGGGCACGGGAGGAGGGGAGGGAAAGGGAGAGGGCCCTGGAACTGACTTGTGAAGCAACCTTGTTTCTTATCTAAATTTAAACTGAAAAATAAATAATAATAATAAAAAAGAAAACAGATTTGTGACCTCATTATTCTAGGGTGTTTGCATATTGTTGCTTGAGTTTTATAAATTCCTTTATTGTAATTAACTCACAATGAGAAACATCAAATAGGTATATTAATATAAATACTCAAGCAGACACTCGCCCAGTCCCAAACTTTAGCCATCTCAGTGAACTTCTATACTTTTAGAATGTCCACCTTGAAGCAATGAAGCTATGCCCAGGGTATTACACTTTCACTATCAATCACATTTGAATTAATTTATCCTCTACAAAAAGGGGAAAACACAATAGTTTTAAAACTACTATTATTAGCTTCACATTTTCTTTTCTTTCATAGTTCATGAGACCTTTGACCCGTATTTTGTTCTTCCTCATCACAGAATATTACCCCTTTTTGGTCTCCTTTCTAAATGTTATACTCAGGTGTTTACATATATAGATGTAAACTTTAGATTCTAGGGTCTCAGTAGGAGGGAGAACATGCAGACTCTTTTTATTTCTGAGATTGGGTGACCTTAATTGTGTTTTCTTTATGGTTTGATCTGGATCCTCTGGATGAAATAACTGGAGTATATGGTAATTCTATTTTAAATTTTATTTATAATTTTAACCTGCATACTGATTTCTACAATGGCTAAATAAATTTGTAAATAAATGGTTCCTCCTTCTCTCCATCCTCTGTAATATCTATTGTCAGATTTCTTGATGGCAGCCATTCTGACTGAGTGAAGTAGGATCTCAAAGTAATTTTAATTTGCATTTACCTAATGATTAGTGATAGCGAACACTTTTATTTTTTGAGAATTTCTTATATAAGTACTACATTGACATGTCTCTTTGTTCCTATTCCTCTTGACTCTTTTTAAAATTCAAAACCTTTTCTTCGTGTGTGTGTGTGTGTGTGTGTGTATGTATGTATGTATTATATATATATATATATAAGTGTATATGTAAAACCCACTAAGTTCATTAGGTTTTTTATATGTAAATGTGTTTAGGGATTACTCTTGGGATTAGGTAATTATGGTGCTTAGAAATAAAATGGCCTCCAAAGGGACTGGCCCTTTTACAAGATGTGGCTTTGTTGGAGTAGGTGTGGCTTGTTGGAGGAAGTGTGTCACTGTGGATGTGGGCTTTAAGATCTCCAATGCTCAAACTACTCCCAGTGTCACAGATTATTTCTTGTTGCTTTCTGATCAAGTTGTAGCTAGCATCATTTCTGCCTTAATGCCACTATGTCCTGCTATTATGATAATGGACTAAACCTCTGAACTGTAAGCTTCCACCTCAATTAAATGTTTTTCCTTTATAAGAGTTCATGTGGTCATGGAGTCTCTTCACAACAATAGAAACCCTAACTAAGACAGTAACCTATCATAGGGGGCTTGTTATAGAGAAAATTGATTTTCCCTGTCTAAATAGCCATTGATTGAAATTGGCATGTCTATTGGTCATTATACAGGTCTTGTCTAGGTATCATACTGTTCAAATTTCACAGGTTCACTTCCTTGTAATATTTAGTTATCAACCATTAGTATTTCTTGTTTTGAAAACTGTCTATTTGGTTAATAGACTACCTTGTTGAATGGCAGCTATAGTTCCTCAGTATTTAATTTATGGAATTCTTTATAAATTCTGGATATTAGTCCATTGTATGAGGTTTATCATTGAAAAGTTCTCTACTGTTTTTGCTGGTGTCTTTGTGCTGCTGAAAGTTTCCTGTACTGAGTAGAAAAATTTAATTTTATCTAGTTCCATCTAGATACTTGAGCTAGTTTCTGTGCTACTGAAGTTCTGTTCAGAATGTTTTTCCTACCTTAAAGTCCTGAAGTACATTTCCCATGTTTTTGTTTATTTGTTTCAGCATTTCTATTTTTAAATTAAAATCCCTGATCCATTTTCAACTGATTTTTGCACAAAGTGAAAGATGGGAATTGAATTTTATTCATCTGAAGATGTATTACCAGTGTTTCCAGCAGCATTTGTTGAACAGGCTATCTTTATGCCATAGTATACTTTTGTCCCCTTTGTAAGAACTTAGGTAGCCATTACTTTGTCAGTTTATTTCCAGTTCCTCTATTTTGTTCCATCAGTCCATTGTCCTGTTTATATGCCAGTTCCATGCTGTAGCAATCCTCCTGTCTCTGCTTTCCAAAGGCTGAGATTACAGGTGTATAACATATCTCCCTGCTTCTTAAGTGTCTAGTTACTAAAGTTGATTTTATTGGTGATTAAAGTTCAGTCAAAGTTGAGAAATAACTAGTTTACTAAAGAGAACTGCAGGCTTCAGACTAAAATCACTAATGAAGATTTCTATAATGAAAACTTCAAGATAGCAAAAAAAGGGAATCAAAGAAGTTATTAGATGAAGGAAAGAACTTCCACACTTATGGACTGGCAGAATTACTATTGTGAAAATGACTATGCTACCAAACTTAATCTACAGAGGGAATTGATGTAATGCCTCTCAAAATTCTGATACCATATTCCATAGATCTAGAAAACAAGAATCTAAAACTCATATGTTTCTAGTTTTGTGTGATGATTGCACAAAATTACAGAGTGGCAGGGACATCTCGTGTGGAGTGATGACCAAATAATTTGGGGGAGTTGATACTAAAACAATTTTTCCCTGAGTAATAAGTGACAGAACAGTTGTTTTTCTGGTTCTTAAAAGATGAAGTCTGAAACACTGTATCAGTGTGAGATGATGAGGAGATCTTTCTTGTTGGGGCTTACATTAATATTTTTCTTCTGTGTCCTTTTACTCTTTATTGTCTTGAGGTCATCAGAGATTTCTGTTCCATGTTTCATCTTTTTTATACTTCCTAAAGTGACTTCACAAATATTTCTGGTTTTATCCCTTGCCTTCTCATGCCTTCGATGACCCTCTGAACACCTCCAATTTTCTGATCCCAATAGCAAACCAGTGATGCAGCCTGGTTTCATACACAACCCTGTTGTTAGAGAACTAGATTTGTAGAATAGGTTTTGTTTGAAAGAAGACAGTCATATAAATTAAGATTCAAATATACTGCTTTTCTTCCATTGAAAAATTCTGTTTCTTACAGTTCTATAACACAAAGCCTAAGAAAATAATTTTACAGCAGAAAGGGGCAGTTCATCTCTAGAGTAAAACTGTCATTGATCTTCATGACAAATTGCATCTCAGGGTCTCAAAACGAAGACCTTGTTTTCCTTATTTTTTATTACTAGGATGACCTTGTTTCTATTATAAATCAAAAGTAAGTGGGGCCTCATGGCTTTTATAAAGTTACAAGAGTCCTCGACATGTACTGTTTCACTATTAAGTACTTCATCTGGGAAGGCAGTACAGGGATGTTCTTCTGTTTCTCTGTACTAGTTTGTTCTTCAGCCTTCTACTTAAGGAAAAAGAACATACAAAACAAATTTCTCCATTTTGAGGAAAAAATTTTCAGAAAATTTCATGGCTGTTAAAGTAAATCTATAAAATGTCAACAGAAGCTCAATCAACTGTCAATTTTTGTTGTATTTCAATGTTAGGAAGGAGGTAAAATATCAGTTTTATTTTTCTTTTCTAATTTATACAGTCACATTAAGGTTACTAACCACTAAACTATGTTTATCTGTTTTAATGGTAGAAATTAAAGAAGGGAGAGGACAGAATAACATTTGTTTCTTTCTAAGAGCTACTATGTGGCATTTTGCCTGCAGGAAGCTTACAATACAAGGCTTCAGTGTTATATTAAGAAAAACTAGAATGTGGAATAAAGGGAGTTTGATTCTGATTGAAACGTTCAGAAACACAAGTCTTCCCATCCAAGTGTCATAGTCCATTTGAACGTTTATAGTGGGAGAGATATCATTTAGGGCAAGAAGATAGCAGTAGCATTTTAAAAATATGTAAGCATGTTAGAAATAAAACATAAGACATGGTCACGTTTGATGGATCTCTAATTTGCAGCTACCTTATAGGAGACCCAACTGAGATGATAGCAAATTATTCTGTGGGGAGTATTAAATTGCAGAGTAAAAGCCTTATTAGTTTTTCTGTAGGCAATGACAAAAGAGTAAGGGATAGATGAGTCTTAAATGGGTAAAATTAAATTCTAGACCCCGTGACTCTTGCCCATCTATAAGGTCTCTCTGAGAGTAATTGACAATGCAAGTATGAGATTAATTCTGGGTTCGAGAGATGGCTCAGTCATTAAAGGCTAGGCTCATACCCAAAAATATAATTATGAGGTTAATTCTTACCACATTTGAATCTTAAAGGAATAAATCATGTAATATGTGCAAAATTTAGCATTGCACAGTATTGAATCTATGTGGGAAAATTTTAGCTACTATTACAGATGAGGAAGCAATAAACTTTTTGAAAGCAGAAACCACTGATGTATGTATTAGGAAAGAAGTGAGTTGAAGGTAGCACAGAATGTGGATTTAGTGAGTATTAACACTAAGGACAGGAAGATCATTTTATAGGCAATTGAAAGAGTCTGAAAGCTCAGATCAATGGGGAGGCCATTAGTTAATGGAGACAATGTCTGGGAGGATTATGATTTGATGAGGCCTCAGAGGTACTTGAAAGCTCTAAGCTCTTTACAGCTAGGACATGCAAAAACACATCAAGTGAAAATACACAGAATTATGGCCAATGGCCAAAATAATATTTACCATTTTAAAAACAAATAAGCAAGGTTGAGACTGACATTTATTCTAGAGGTGGAAAATGATCATCATATAGCATATGCCATTAAAACAGAGAATGGTTTCTGCTATAGCTTCAATGTTTATAGTCTCTCTAAAATTCATGTTTTGATATCTCCCAGTATACAAGTATTAAGAGGTATGACATAGGCTGGAGAAATGGCTAGTGGTTAAAAACACTGGCTGCTCTTGCAGAGGATGTGGGTTCAATTCCAAGCACCTAATATAGTGACTCACAACCATCTCTAACTACAATTCCAGGAGATCTGACATTTTTGTAGTGTCTATTTATGATACTGCATATATGTGGTATAATAAAAACATACAAAATTGAATACACATGAACAGCAGTTTAAATTTAAAAAAGAAGTGGGGCACTCAGGAGCTTGTTAGGCCAAAGGGCTCCACCTCAAACACAGTGTTAGTATCTTATGAAGACAATGGCAGAAGCTAGTTTAGATCTTAGCTTTTTGCTTTCCCTAGTGTGAGGACACAGTATCCCTTTGGAGGATACATCTTAGAAACAAAGAACTTCACTTACCAGACAGAAAGGCTATTAATTTCTCCATCTTGGATTTCTCAGCCTCCAGAAATGCAAAAACTCAGTTTATGTTTTCTATAAATTACCTAGTTTCTGGAATGTTGTTACAGCAGGATACAAGATCAAGGGAGTTCTATTAGAATGACTAGTTTCTCTTCTCAAGATAATACTAACAAGGTTTCAGTGAAGATATCCAAATCTCATAATTTTCTAAGTTTTATCACAAGGGGATACTAAACTAAATGCATAGTCAGGATGAAGCCAACAGGAATCTTTAGTTCATTAATCCATGTAACCCTTCATTTAGTAAAAATGATAAGGCTGTATTGAGAATAACTCATTACTGACCAATGTGCTTACCTTAAGGTCCAATTTTTAAACAAGTGGCCTATGAAAGTCTATCACTGAAAAAAATTCGCATAACATCTAAATGGATCACTAAAATGCAACATAAATTCATGAAAGAAGACTCCAAGAAGCTAAGAATTAAAGGATTATACTGAAATATTACAAAAGTTATATATGACAGACTAATTAGCCAGTGTTTTGAGGGGGAAAACCTGAAGATATTTCTTCTAAAATCAGGAGTGAGACAAATGTATCCACATAAACATTTGTATTAAATGAATGTGACAGAATTTGATGATCCTTCATAGGAGGTCTCACCCACCCTGAGGAGTGGGGGTGGGTGGGATGGGGAGATAGTGGGGGGAATGAGAGGATGTGAGCAAGAGGGAACTGAGACTGTTATGTAAAATAAGATTATTTCTAATTTAAATAAGAACTAATTAAAAATATCCAGAGCAATAAAGCAAATAAATAAAGGGTCACAAATAGAAGACAAACTGTCACCAATTACAGATGATATCCTTTTATATTTTAAGAATCCTAAAGCCCCTTCCAGAAGACATAAATCTGTAAACACTTTTAGTACAGTAGCAGGATAAACAACAAGCCAAATCCAGCATCTTTCCTACTTAACTAATACCAAACAATGGAGAAGAAATAACAAAAATAACTCCATCCTCCATAATCTGAAATATTACACAGGGATAAATTTAACTGAAGAAGGTAGATGAGTTGTTAGAAAAATTTTGAATAGTGAAGAAAGGAATGATGATGAAACTAGGAAGTGGAAGATTTCTATGTTCGCTAATTGACGGAATTAATGTAAAAATAGTGGGGTAAACTGTCCACCTGCAGGAGTAGATAATCAGTCACTCTTACCCTGACACAAATTCAACTTAAGGCAGATAAAGAATCGGAATGTAAGATATGAGAATACTACAAGAAAATGATAGGGAAGCACTTGTAGACATAGGTGTAAGCAAATATCACACTTCGGAAATCACAGTAAGAAATGCCCAAAGAATTTCATCAAGTTACAAAGCTTCTGCATAGCATACAAACCAACATGGTACAGAGACAGCTTGGGAGGAATGAACAATTCTTGGTAGAAGACTAACAGCTAGAACATATAAAGAACTGAAACATATAAGAAATCCAAATACTAAGTGATCAAATCACCAAATAGATGATATGTGAACTGAAGAGAAACTTCTTTTAAGTGATACAAATGAATGCATAACTCCAGAATCAAAGCTCAATGCCCATACCAATAGTAGCACTAACAATGATAGCTAAGTATAGAATTACGAAAGAGGGTCCTCAGAAGACACATGAATGAAAAAAAAAAGGTGGTACATGTACACAGTGGAGTTCTATTCAACTACAAAGACAATTTAAACCCAATCATTTGAAATAAAATGGATGGAACAGGTAATCATGTTAAATGAAACAATACAGGCTGATAAAGACAAGTACCACATGCTTTCACTCCTATGTGTAACCTAAGAGATAAGAGATCATTAAAATAGAAGTAGAACTATGGGTAAAAGCAAGGAAGTCAAGGAGAAGGAAGATAGTGGATAGTAGGGAATATAAATGATCAAAGTACCATATATGCTTGACCCATAGTAGAGAGAACATGGGGGGTGGATTACAAGAGTCTTTCAAAACCTCAAAGCCCACCTCCACTGATACACCTTCTCTTACAGGGCACACATCTGAATCCTTCCAAAAACAGTTCTGCCAATGGGAACTGAGTATTGAGACATATAACCCTAAGGAGGCTATTCCCTTTCAAACCATCACATAAATCTACTGTTTTCAAATAATGTTTCTTATACACACTCTGTAAGTTATTCACAAGTGAGAATTATTATTTTTAGAGCTGGACATCAATGGTAAGGATGAGGAAGTAACATGGTCAAGTTCACACAAATGAATAGCTATACAAAACTAAATCAGCTGTCTTAGTTAGGGATACTATTGCTGTGATGAAATACTATGGCCAAACAACTTGGGGAGGAAGGGGTATACTTGGCTTACACTTCCATAATACAGTCCAACATTGAAGGAACTAAGGGAAGGAACTCAAACTCTAGGAACCTGGAGGCATACATGGATGCAGAGGCTGTAGAGGGGTGCTGCTTACTGACATGCTTGCTACTCATGTCTTGTTCAGCTTGTTTTCTCATAGCACCCAGAACCATCAGTCCATGAGTGACACTATCCAAAATGATATGGACCCTGGTATTTATCACTAATTAAGAAAATGCCATTAAGCCCTGGCTATACCCAATCTTATGGAAGCATTTTCTCAAATGAAGTTCTCTTATTTCAGATGACTCTAGCTTGTGTCAAGTTGGCATAAAAGTTGGCGGTATTTTAGCTGATTTCTAAACCCAATGTTTCTTAACTGTTCTAGTTTTCACTCTCAAATAGTTCTGCAGAATTTATTTAACTTTCAAAAATGAAACCAACACTTTAGATTATTAAAAACAAGTATTTAGGGTGAGAGGAGATGGGTCAGCCAACAAAATGCTTGATGTGCACTCATGAGTACCTAAGTTCAAAAAATATCGATGTGTGGTGGTGTGTGGCTGCAGTCCCAGCACCGAGGAAAGGAGATAGGAGGATCTCTGGGGTTCAATGGCAAGCAAACTTATCCCCAAATGCTGAGTCACAGGTTAAGTGACTGATTCTATTTCAAAAACAAGGTGGACAGCTCCTGAGGAGCCACACCCAAAGCTGTTATCCATATGCATGTACAAACACAAGCATCTGCATCTATTCCTTACAAAAACATCTTATATATTTTTATTTTGAGGAATTTTAGACATACACATATTAAATTAAGATCACTGATAATATTCTGCCATAGAAACCAGATCTGGCTGAAACTCTGGATGCTCTTTAAGTCTCACAGGTTTTACACTAACTTAGAAACAGAAACCAGTGAGGGCCTGTTTCCACTTCCATTGCCCTGCTTGGAGCCACCTGAGGGCTGGGGATTGCACACTTGGGATACAGTCCCTGTGATCCAGTCCACCCAGACACTGTCATGGCCCAAGTACTAGTCTTGCCTCCACCCAGGGGAAGAGGAGAGCTATTGGAGTATTGGACCTGCTTGCACCCACAGGAAGGGAACCTTGGACTCATACCCACCAGGAGAGGAAGAGACTTTTCCTGTACCCATTGGAAGTATGGATGGGAAGAAGACAATATAAGAATATATTCAACAACAGAAAAACCAATATGACACCACTAGACTCCACGGACTCTATGCCAGCAAGACCTGAACATCCCAACACAGATGAAGCAGCAGAGAATAACCTTAAAAACAACTTCATGAAAAAGATAGAGGCCCTCAAAGAAGATATGAAAAAATTTCTTAAAGAAATGGAGGAAAAAATAAACAAAAATGCAAGAAATCAATAAATCTCTTAAAGAAAGCAAGGAAAGCCAAGAAAAAACCAATCAAGCAGATGAAGGAAACAGTTCAAGACCTGAAAACTGAAACAAAGACAATAAAGAAAACACAAACTGAGGGAATGCTGGAAATAGGAAAGCTGGGTAATCGATCAGGAACTATGTATACAAGCATAATCAACAGAATGCAAGAGATAGATGAGAGAAGCTCAGGCATTGAAGATACACTAGGAGAAATAGATTCATTAGCCAACAAATCTTAAGTCCAACAAATCCCTAACACAAAATATCTAGGAAATATGGGACACTGTGAAAAGACCAAACCTAAGAATAATAGGTATAGAAAGAAGTGATGAAAATCACCTCAAATGGGCAGAAAACATGTTCAGCAAAATCATAGAAGAAAACTTTCCCAACCTAAAGAAGGAGATGCCAATGAAAGTGCAAGAAGCTTACAGAACACCAAATAGAGTGGACCACTAAAAAGTCATCTTGGCACATAATAATCAAAACCCAAACACACAGATTAAAGAAAGAATATTAAGAGCAGCAAAGGATAAAGACCAAGTAACATATAAAGACAAACCTATCAGAATTATACCTGACTTCTCTGATGGGGGATGTCCTTCTGTGGATATGTTTGTCTTATTTGTTGATAAACAAAGCATTGTTGGCAAGATAGGTAGGACTAGTGGTCAAGAAGAATTCTGAGAAATGAGGTAAAGGATAGAGGGTTATTCCCAGTTAAACACTGAACTGAACCCAAGGAACCCAGTGACAGAGAGAGAGGAGCGATGAGCAAATTGGCAAAGAATGGGCTGGCAAAACCAGCAGAGACAGGTGATCTGAACAGGGGAGAGCTCTTGGACCTCAGACTGACAGCGGGGAGGCCTGCATGGGACTGATCTGGAACCCCCGAATGTGAGTGTCAGTGAGGACGCCTGGGCAAACTATATGGCCCTAAGCAATGGATCAGTGTTTATCCCTGGAATACAAACAGACATCTTGTGTCCATAGCACAAAGAGTGATGCTCTCTTAGCCTAGACTCTTAGGGGAGTGCCTGGATCCTACCCTGAGTGAAATGACAGACTCTATATATCCCCTATGTGGAAGCAATTGGCAATAGGGTGGAAGGCTGGGGGGTGGGGGGTGCGGGAGGAGGGGAAGGAGAGGGAACTGAGATTGACATGTAAAACCATCTATTTAAAATTAAAGTTAAAAAAAAGAAAAAAAAGAATAGAGGGTTATTATGTGATTGTGGGAAGAGAGCACACATGAAGCTGGCGTACTTGGTAAGATAAGTCCTTGTAAAAATGAATAGATTAGTAGTTATTGGTTAATAATTAAGTCAGGGCTAGCCATTAAGAAACCATGGCTAAAGACCAACAGCTTTATAATTAATACAGTGTCTCATATGTTATTTGGGATTGACTTGACATTGGGACCAGGCTGGCAGGAAGAGTTATTGTAACACTGCTCCATGGAAACTGTGAAAGTCAAAAGGTCCTGAATAGATATTCTACCAACACCAAAGGACCATGGATACCAGCCCAGACAACTATACCCAGCAAAGCTTTCAATCCCTAACGATGGGGAAAACAAGATATTCTATGACAAACTCAGATTTAAACAATACATATCACTAACCAAGCCCTACAGAAAGTTCTAGAAGGAAAACTCTAACAAAGGAACTTAATTACAACGATAAAAACATAGGCAATAGATAATCCCACTTTACCAATAGCCAAAAGAGAAAAGGGGTGAAAACCCACATACAATTCCACCACCACCAACCATTCCAAAACAAACAAGAATGAGCAATCAATGGTCATTAACATCCCTCAATATTAATGGTCTTAACTCACTCATAAAAATTCACAGGCTAACAGAATGGACTCGAAGACAGAATCCATCCTTCTGCTGCATACAAGAAACACACCTGAGCTTCAAAGAGACACGTTATCTCAGAGTTAAGGGTTGGGAAAAGTTTTTCCAATCAAATGGACCCAAGAACAAGCAGGGATAGCAATCCTAATATCTAGAAAACTAGATTTTAAACTGAAATCAATCAAAAGAGATGAAGGAGGTCATTTCATACTTACCACAGGAGAAATCTACCAAGATAAAGTCTTGATTCTGAACATCTATGTCCTTTCCACGTTCATAAAAGAAACATTACTAAAACTCAAACCACACATAAAACATCACACACTTATAGTGAGAGACACTCCACTCACACTACTAGACAGGACTACCAGACAGAAACTTAACAAAGAAACAAAAAGAACTGATAGAAGTTATGACCCAGTTGGGTTTAACAGACATCTATATAACATTCCATCCAAACACAAAAGGATATAACTTCTTCTCAGCACCACAAACAAGCTTCTATAAAATCAAATACATACATGAAGAAACTGGAGAATAGTCACACTAGAGGATTAGCAGCACAACTGAAAGCTCTAGAAAAAAAGAAGCAAACTCACCCCTGAGGAGTAGACACCAGGAAATAATCAAATTGAGGAATGAAATCAATAAAGAAAAAACTAGGAAAACAATACAAAGAATCAAAGTAATGAAGAGTTGGTTCTTTGAGAAAATCAAGATAGACAAACCTTTATCCAAACTTACCAAATAGCAGAGAGTGAACATGCGAGTTAACAAAATCAGAAATGAAAAGGGAGACTTAGCAATGGACACTGAGGAAATCCAAAGAATCATCAGGTCATACTTTGAAAACCCGTGCTCCTCAAAATTTGAAAATCTAAAGGAAATGGACAATTTTCTGTATAGATATCACTTGCCAAAATTAAATCAAGGACAGATAAGCAATTTAAATAGAGCTATACCCACTAAGGAAATAGAAGCGATCATTGAAAGTCTCCCAACAAAAAAAAGCCCAGGGCTAGATGGCTTCAGTGCAGAATTCTGCCAGAAAAAACCCCACTAATACCAATTCTCCTCAAAGTATTCCACACAATAGAAGCAGAAGTGTCATTGCCAAACTCTTTTGACAGGGCTTATATATAGCAAACTGACAGCCAACATCAACCTAAATGGAGAGAAACTCAATGTGATTCCTCTAAAATCAGGAAAAAGAAAAGGCTGTCCCCTCTGTCCATACCTCTTTAATATTGTGCTTGAAATTCTAGCTAGAGCAATAAGACAACAAAAGGAGATAAAGGGAATACAAATTGGAAAAGAAGAAGTCAAATTTTTACTATTTGCAGATGATACGATAATTTACATAAGTGACTCCCAAAATATTCTACTGGGGAACTCCTACAGTTGATAAACTACTTCAGTAAATTGGCAGGATGCAAGATTAACTAAAAAAATCAGTAGTCCTACTGTATATAGACATTAAAATGACTGAGAAAGAAATCAGAGAAACATCACCCTTTACAATTGCCACAAACAACATAAAATACCTTGGGGAAATGCTAAGCAAACAAGTGAAAGACCTGTATTGCAAAAAATTTGAGTCTTTAAAGAAAGAAATTAATACTAGAAAATGAAAAGATCTCCCATGCTCTTAGATAGGTAGGATCAACATTGTAAAATGTTGCCAAAAGCAAACTACAGATTCAATGGAATTCCCATCAAAATCCCAGCACAATTCTTCACAGATCGTGAAAGAACAAGTCTCAACTTTATATGATAAAACAAAAGGCCTATGATAGCCAATACAACCTTGTACAATAAAGGGATGTCTGTAGGCAATCACCATGCCTGACTTCAAGCTCTATTATACATCTATAGTCCTGAAAACAGCTTGGTGTTGGCACAAAAATAGACAGGTAGACCAATGGAATCGAATTGAAAACCTTGATATTAACCCACACATGTATGAACACATGGTTTTTGACAAAGAAGCTAAAGTTACACAATGGAAAAAAAGAAAGCATCCTCAACAAATTGTGCAGGCATAACTGGATGCTGGTATGTAGAAGACTGTAGATAGATCCATAGCTATCGCCATGCACAATACTTAATCCAAGATGGATTGAAGTCCTCAATATATATCCAGCCACACTGAACCCCTTAGAAGAGAAAGTAGGTGGTACCTTCGAACGAATTGGTACAGGAAACTGCTTCCTGAAAATAGTACCAGTACCACAGACACTGAGATGGAAAATTAATAAATGGGACTTGCTGAAACTGAGAAGCTTCTGTAAAGCAAAGGACACAGTCAGCAAGACAAAATGGCAGCCCACAAACTAACCACTAACCCCACATCTGACAGAGGACTGATTTCCAAAATATACAAAGAACTCAAGAAGCTAGTCACCAGAACAACAAATAACCCAATTAAAAATTGGGGTATAGATCTAAGTAGAGAATTTCCAATAGAGGAATACAAAAGGGCTGAAAGGCAATAAGAATGTGCTCAACATCCTTAGTTATCAAGGAAATTCAAATTGACACAACTCTGAGATAACATCTTATGCCTGTCAGAATTAGTAAAATCAAAAACACCAATGATAGTTTATACTGGAGAGGATGTGGGGAGAGGGGAACACTCCTCCACTACTGGTAGGATGAAAACTTATATAGCCACTTTGGAAATAAGTATGGTAGTTCCTTTGGAAAATGGGAATCAGTCTACCATGTGATCCAGCAATTCCACTCTTAGGGATATACCCAAAAGATGCACATTCATACAAGGATATGTGTTCAACCATTTTCATAGTAGCATTATTTATAATGGCCAGAACTTGAAAGAAACCTAGCTGCCCCTCAACTGAAGAATGAATGGAGAAAATGTACATTTATACAATGGAGTACTTCTCAGCAGAAAAAACAAAAAACAAAAAGCAATAAACAAAACATGGAATTTTGAAATTCTCAGGCACATGAATGACACTAGAAGAAACCATCTTGAATGAGGTAACTCAATGACAAACATGGTATGAACTAACTCATACATGAATTTTAGACACAGAGCAAAGGATTACCAGCCTACAATCCACACAGCTAGAGAAGCTAGAAAACAAGGAGGACCCTAAGAGAGACCATACATGGTCCTCTGGAGAAGGGGAAAGGGACAACATCTCCCGAGCTAATTGGGAGCATGTGGGGAGGGGAGAGAGAGTTAGGAGAAAGAGAAGGGGAGAAGAGGAGGGGGGAGGAGGACATGAGAGAGCAGGAAGTTTGAGTCAGGGGAAGAATAGAGGAGAACAAGTATAGAGATACTATAAATGAGGGAGCCATTATAGGTTCAAAGAGAAATATGGCACTAGGGAAATATCCAGTGATCTACAAGGTTGACCCCAACTAACAATCCTAGCAATAGTGTAGAAGCTACCTTAAATGTCCTTCTCTGATAATGAGATTTGTGACTACCTCATATGCTATCTAGAGCCTTCATCCAGTAGCTGATGGAATCAGAAGCAGACACCCACAGCTAAACAGTGGGCTGAACTGTGGAATCCAGTTGCAGAGGCGGAGAAGTGATGAGCAATGGAGTCGAGACCAGGATGATGAAACCCACATAAACAGCTGACCTGAACAAGGGTGAGCTCATGGACCCCAGAATGATAGCTGGGAAACCAGCATAGGACTGATCCAGACAGCCTGAACACAGATGTCAGTATGTAGGTCTGGTTAATCTATGGGGCCTCTGGTAGTGGATCAGTATTTATCCATGTACACAAATGGCCTTTGGGAGCCCACTCCACATAGAGGGATACTCTCTCAGCCTAGACATATGGGGGAATGTCCAAGCCTTGCTCCAAATGTATGCCAGACCTTGAAGATTCCCCTATGGAAGGCTTCACCCTCCCTGTGGAGCAGAAAGGATATGGGATAGGGGGTTGGTTGTGGGCAGGGAAGAAGGAGAGGGAGAATGAGAAATGGGAAAAATAAAAAAAGGAAGTAGAAAACAGAAATTAAGTAGTTCTGTAACTTAAATTGTGAGTAATTCTATAGTTTTGAAGTATTTCCTTATCCCGTTTCCTTTCTAGGGGGAAATAACAATTGATAAGTTGTTAAAAAGATTAACTGTGGAAAACCACTTGACAAAAATTCAAAAACATAGCTGTCCAGATGAACCAGAAGGTAAAGTGGTCAGCTGCCAAGCTCGATAGCCTAAGCTCAACCCTACAACCTGCCTGGTGGAAAAATGAGACCTACTCATAAAAATTGCCCCTGACTTCCATAAATATAAGTTCAATAAATAACATGTAATTAATTATTTTAAATTAGAAATGAAATAACTTAAAAATGTTAAACAAAATATTCAAAACTACAAAAGAATTACAATATTTAAGTTATACACTCCGAATACACCCCCTCCCCTCAGCTACACACTAGGGCTCATAGCCTGGGCAGCTTTACTGGAGGCCCAAGTGGTTCTAGGGACCCTAGAGAAGACACTGCCAACCACTGGCTGGCTAAACCCCTGTCCAGCAACCCTGGACTATGTCCCTACTTCTGGGTTCCATATGCCCACCTAGTACTTTGTAAGAGGTCTTCAGCACTACCAGAGACCAGGCAGAATGCAGAAACCCCAGTTAATGTACCACCTATCACCATCTAAAACTTCTTAAAACCAATCCAATAACCCCAGACTGCAGCCTCTCCTCTGGGCTTCATATCCTGGACTACAACTTCAGAAGAAGACGTTGGCTTAAGAGAGGCCAGGTCAGATCTAGGGACCCCACACCTAAAAGCCTAGAGAAGACACCCTACTGAACCTGAAGATTTGATAGCCACTCAAGTCCTTGGCCATTTAGGCCAGAAGACTAGAAAAGAATGAGAAAACAAGGAATAATACACCCATCTAACAAAGACAATTGCAGGAATCAATACCTGAACCCATAATCATCCCAAATCCAGATTCCTAAATACTAGTGTAAGAACACAATGAAAACAGAAAAAGCAATATGGCATCATTAGAGCACACCTGGTTAATTCAACACAGCTGAAGCACAAGGAAATAACCTTAAAATTATTTTTGAAGATGATAGAGATCCTTAAAGGGGATATGAACAAATTTCTTAAAGAAACTGAGGAAACAATGAACCACAAGTAGAAGAAATAAATAGGAAAAAATCCCTAAAAGAAAGCCAAGGAAAGACAAACAAACAGATTAAATAAACTGTTCAAGACCTGAAAATGGAGATAGGAGAAATAAAGAAAACACAAGCAAAGGGAATCCTGGAAATGGAAAATCTTGATAAGCAAATAGTAGTTACAGGATAAAAGAAATGGAAGAGAGAGACTCTCAGGTGCTGAAGACACAATAGAGTAAATCCCACACAATAATGGTAGGAGACTGTAACATCCCACTCTCACCAATGGGCAGGTCATCCAGACAGAAACTAAACAGAGAACTAGCAGAACTAATAGGCATTGTGACTCAAATGGACCTAACAGATATTTACAGAACATTTCCCCTAAACAGAAAAAAATATACCTTGTTCTCAGTACTTATAGAACATTCTCCAAAATTGAGCATATATATATTCACATAGTAAGTCTCAACAGATAACAACAAAGTTGAAATAACCCCTTGTATCTTATTAGACTGCCATTGATTAAAGCTGGATTTCAAGAACAACAGAAAGCCTACAAACTCGTGTGTTGGGAGACGTCATTCTGTAAATATGCATCTATTGGTTTGAATAAAGCACTGTTGGCCAATAGGGAAACAAGATAGGTGGGACTAGGAGTCTAGGAGGATTCTGGAAATTGTAAAAAGGAGAGCTCTCGCCATGTGATCTCCAGGGAGCAGCTGGTGCTCAAGAGTGTGTCCTCAAAAAGATAAGTTCTTATAAAATATATTAGTAATTATGAGTTAATACTCAAATCAGAGCTAGCTGATAAGAAACCAATGAAACGGCCAACAGCTTCATAACTAATATAGCATCCTGTGTGTTATTTGGGGGTTCAGACAGCTCAGCAGGTCCCAAGTGGCTGGCGGGAAAACAACGTTATACTCATGGAAACTGAACAACTCTTAACAGAGTCACTGCTGGGTTGAGGAAGAAATAAGTTAGATACTTCCTAGAATCCGATGAAAATGAATACACAACATACCCAAACTTATGGGACACAATGAAAGTGGTGCTAAGTATAAAGTTCATAGCACTAAATGCCTTCATGAAGAATTTGGAGAGATCACATACTATCAATTTAACAGCACACCTGAAAGCTCTAGAACAAAAAGAATCAGAGACACCCAAGAGGAGGAGACTCAGGAAATAACCAAACTGAGGGCTGAAATCAATAAAAGAAACAAAGAGAACAATACAAAGAATCAACCACAAGACCCAACTAAACTGCTTTTGGGCATAAACCCGAAGGATACTCATCTTTACTACAGGACACTTGCTCAACTATGTTTGTAGGAGTTTATTGTAAGAGTCAGAACCTGGAAACAACCTAGATGTCTCTCAATGAAGAAATGGATAAAGGAAACGGGGTACACTTACATAATGTAGTATTACTCAGCTGTTATAAAGCAGAGACACAAGGAAATTTGAAGGCAAATGGGTGGAACTAGAAACAAATCATCCTGATTGAGGTAACCCAGATCAAGAGAGACAAACATGGTACCTACTAATTCATGAATGGATATTAGCTGTCATAGATAACATGCTGCAATTCACAGCTCCAGAGAGGCGATGTTTCAAGGAGTATTCATGGGGGGGCACCCAGATCTCTCTGGGAAGGGGAAATAGAAGAGATATTGTGAGTGGACTGAGTGTGGGTGGGGATAGAACATGAGCAATCAGGTTGAGGGCAACAGAGGAGGAAAGTACTGAAAGAGACTACTGGAAAGGGGGTACATTTTGGGGAAAGGTAAAAACTTGGTACAAGTGAAGCTCCCATAAATCTACAAGGAAGACATCAGCTTAGACTCCTTGCAGTAACAGTTATGTAGCTTGAACTGGCCATCTCCTATGACCAGATTGGTGCCTAAGCCAATTGTCATCAGACAGGAGTCATCCAGCAACTGATGGAAACAGATGCTGAACCACAGTCAAACATTTGGTGGAGTTTGGGGAAATATTGCAGAAGAGGATAAAGGATTGTAGGAGTCAGAGGGATCAAGGACACTATAAAAATAACCCTCTGAGAGGCAACTAACCTGGGCTTGTTGGGCCTCAGGGAGAATGAATCAACAAACAGGGACCCTGCACAGGACTGACCTAGGCACTCTACATACATGTTATATGTGAATCTCGGTCCTCTTGTCAGACTCCTAACAGTGGGATCAGGGGCTGTTGCTGACTCTTTTACAGACGTTGGAATCCTACTCCTCATACTGGGTCTCCAGACTTAAAATATGGAGATGTTTATTCTTACTGCACTTTGATGTGCCATGCTTTGTTGACAATCATGGGAAACCTGCCATTTCCTAAACAGAAATGGAGGAGGAATGGATTGGGGGTGGGAACAGAGAGTGTTTGGGGAAAAGGGACTGGGAATAGAGGATGGAGGGGAAACTGCAGCTGGTCTGTAAAGTAAATAAATATGATTAAAAATGTCTACCCAGTGGTGGACAGAAACACAGATGTTCCTTCACTTGAGAAATACTCAATTTACTTAAAATGACAAGGTACACATGTATAAAACTTGCACATTGCCATACAAGGATAAATGAAGAGCAGAAATATTCAAAATAAAAATTGGTGTTTTGTAGTATCAAAAGGGGAGACAGATGCTACTGAGTTAGCTGTCCATGTAATTGTTACATAGGATATTTTCTGTAGTTGCTATTTCTCTCAGCATGTCATTCTAAAAATAATGATCTTGCAAAGCAGCCAAACCACACAACTCCTCTTAAGCAATGGTATGATTTAGGTGTGACCAAAGATGTGTAAATCTGAAATATTATGGAAAAATTTACCAGAGATCCCTGTTGAAATTGAGAATCAGTAGATAGAAAGAGTCACTGTTCTGAGGTAGTTTAGGCACCAAACTCATCATCTGTAGACTGGGAAAGAATCAATAGTGATGGCCAAAGCTTGAGCTGAGTTCTAAGGTATTATAAAATCCTGGGTCAAAAGCCTACAAGTTGGTAAGCTGGTCTCAAAATACTGTGAAAAAGAGGTACAAGACTAAATATTATAGGAAGTGGTAGAAGCCATTAAAAGACTTTATAAATCTTTACCCATCAAATGCTCAGATCATCAAGTAAAGTCACAGTGAAGAGGACATTAAAGATACAATTCAAATTTTACAAGGAAAAGATACGATGGAAATATTTCTACCATATATATTGTTTTCTTGCTTCTTGTCTCAAGACTGTTCTTGGACGAAGCCAGTTGAAGCAGCAATTCCAGATGCTTATGTGTTTTTTGCAAGAGAAGAAACTCTTTTGCACACTTTTACAAAGGCCCAAAGGCAAATACTGCTTTATCATTTCACAGAAATTAATTAAAGAAAGTGAGGAATGGAAGCAATTAGAGCAAAGTGCTATGCATTGTAAAATACCTCCCAATCATTGCATCTAATTAAAAAGATGAAATCATGACTTCTAAAGGTCTTTAATTATTGTAAAAGAAAAAAATTAATTAGTAGACTTTCTCAGCTGGACATTTAAGACTATCTTTGTGCTAAGTATCATTCAAGTAAGGAGCCCCATGAAGTCAAATATACAATAGATGGAATTTCTGAAAATAGATGCTGCCAAGGGCTTTAGATGAATGTTCACTGCTCTTGTTGAATCCACAAGGAAAGTATCCTAACTTCTATGACTTATGGTACTAGGCTATGGGACTTTTTCAAATCAGCCAGACCTATTTTTACCCTGGATAGATATAGATTGTTTCTTTAAGAATTATGTGTGCAAAACAATTTGCATTCAGTGTTGTGAACCCAATTTAAGGTCTTCCAGTAGCTTGAGGGTTTTCATCATAAATATGCACTATTTTTCCCCAACAAGGGAATAGATTCTGTTTGTCATTGTTGTGTTTAATAATATGATGGACATCAGTTTGTTTCTGATAACTACTTTTCCCAACACATCCTCTTTACTATGAAGAAATATTCTTTTACTTTAGAATATTATAATATTCTCTAATTATATAAGCAATCCATGAACATCAAACTGATTATAGAAGGTGGATTACATGTTTAAAATGACAAAGGAAATCACCTCATTTTCTTAATCATACATCTATGGCAGAACACACAGTGTTAATACAGCAAGTGGACACTGAGGTGTGCAGAAAGACAAGTTCCAGGATCATCCATGGTTGTTCAAGTTCCTAGATAAAGTGCTATAGAATTTGCATCTCACGTCTACTAGTCTTCCTGTGTATCTTCCTGAATATGTTAAATCACCTCTAGAGTACTCATAATACCTACTATAGTGCAAATGCTTTGTGAGTCATTTTCTATATTGCATTATTTGGAGGGATTAAAAAAAACAACTCAGCAGGTTTAGCACATACTCAGTAGATTGTTCATGCCCTCTCTCCCAATTTCAACTCTAAAGTTAGATGCATCTTGTGATATAGCCTTGATTCAAACTGCCTATAATGTGAGGCTTGGGAACATTATGTTTTCTGATTCTATATGGGACACAATCAACTTTGGTCATTTAAAAACATTTCAATTAAATATTATTCTTAACAGATTTTCTTGGTGTTTTTATATTGAAATAGAGAAACAGTGTGATTAGTTTTTTTGAGCAACTACAACCCACAGCAAACAAACAGAAAGGAAGCTGCATTCCACCATGCTTCTCTATGCTCATTCATGTGGATTTGTGCTGTCTTATCCATTAGATAACATGTCAACATCATCTCACTCTTACCTAGACCTATTTTTCCCCCTTTCCTGTGCTCAGATCCACTTTGGACACATAACTCTGACATGGATGTGAAGTTAGGAAATGGGAAGACCACTTTTTTTAGAATTTTGTGGTGGTTTGAATAAAAATGGCTTCCATAAGCACAGAGGGATGTAGACTTGTTGGAGGAAGTGTGCCACTAGAGGTAGGCTTTGAGGTTTCAGAAGCTCAAGCTAGGCCCGGTGTCATTCTTTTTTCCTGCTGCCTGCTGATCAAGGTATAGAACTGTGGGATCCTTCTCCAGCACCATGTCTGCCTGTGCACTGCAATGCTCCTCACCACAATGATAATGGACTAAACATCTGAAACTGTAAGCCAACCCCAATTAAATCTTGTTTTCTTATTAGGAGTTGTTGTGGTCATGGTGTCTCTTCATAGTAACAGAACTAAGAAAAGTGTTCATCACATAAAATAGAAAGTCTTCCTTTTAAAGATAGTAGCTCAATATTAGCAATCATGTTCCCATTCCAGGGGGTCTCATAGAAATGGAATAAAACAGTGTGTGCTTTACTGTCTGTGACAGAAACAACTTCCTTTTACACTCACATTAGAACCCATGGTTTGCAAATGTCGTTACACAAACTGCTACCATGACTTGCTCTGGTGGCTTATGGTGTTTTCAGACTAAAACTTAAAGCTCAAACTGAAAATGGGTTCTGTTTTGACAGTCTGTCCTCATCTGTATCAGGTCATGGTTATCTAAACATTGGACTCCGCCGAGAGAAATCTGACATATGCCTCTAACCATAGGTAGGTCATCTTTCTTTATAATATCTGTGTGATATGAGATCTTATTGTACACAGTAACATGCTTATAAGAACTTCAAAGGCAACATTTTGTTTTCTTCTTTGAGGATTTTAGAAAGTCTGACAATCAGGAAAATGATAAAAATAGCCTTGTTAAGGGCACACTTGCTTTCCAGGGCTACAGGTTTGCCCCTTCAGTAAGGAAAACAGCATAATTAATGATGAAATAAAAAATTACTGATTGTTTGAACCCTTAGGTCAAGAAGGTTGCTTCGTGAACACCGTTTTGCTCTGTTAATTTATTTGATATGTTTCTCATTTAGTTCATAACTAATATAAATTTTAAAAAGTATTTGTGATTCAGTTTGAATGGCTTGGCTGTCTTTATGAAGAAAGTCATATTGGCAATTTAGTTTAATTTGTTGAGTAAAAAAATCTGTAGTTGACATGAATCCATATTTTCTTCAAATATTTTCTGCTTAATTGGAAGGAGTATAGAAAATGCCAGTTAAAATTTGTAAGTCTTTACTAGCTCAACTGGGAAAAAGTCTTAGGAAAAAGTTTCTTCAATGAATATTTTGGATTCAAGAGTCAGGATTATAATATATGATGCATACCTTTTTATTTTGTTTTACTGAGAGAGGGTTTCTCTGTATTGTTTTGGAGCTTGTTCTGGAACTTGCTGAGTAGAGCAGGCTGGCCTCGAGTTTACAGAGATCTGCCTGCCTCTGCCTACCGAGTGCTGGGATTAAAGGCATGCACCAGCAAACCAAAGCAAGATATATACTTTTAAGAATAATGCATCACTGTGATTGTGAAGGGGCAAGGAAAAGGAATGGCCTTTCTAGTTATCCCAGGCCTTTCAGCTTCCTCCTTGTAATTGTCATTTCAGCCTTGCTTTGTAGTATATTTTGCATCGTTTCCAATGAAATCATATTTATCACACACAAATTGTGGAAATGGGGACCTACACATATTAGAACAGAAGAAATAAAATCTACCCCACACCACAACATAAACCTATGATGGTCCCCCCATGTTCATAAGATTTCATTATTTTATCCATCTTGTTTTTGAGACAGAGTTTTGTGTAGCTCAGCCTAGCCTCAAAGTTACTAAATAGCCAAGCGTGACCTTGAATGCTTGATCCTCCTGAGTGCTGATATTACAGGTGTGTACCACCTCATACTTCAGGTTCATGCTTTGAAATGGTTAAAAGACTAAATTTATTTGAAGCAAATATTGTATAGCAGTTCAAGTGCATTAATGAGTAACAGTTAACCACATCCAATTAACTTGGCCATGATCAAATAGAAATTTATAGCTGGTAGCTGGACTGGGGTTTGTGCCTACATCCTCAGTATCAGCAATAAAAGTGCTGTGCTGACAGCTGCCTTTAACCCTGTGATGTCTAGTGCCTCCTGTCCTTTAACAGAATATTTGGATGAACCTATAGCTTTCCCCCACCAATGATCAAAGGACACCAGGAACACACTGGCAATCGAAAAACTGTAATTACTACTTGGCACTGCATGAGGGAGAATAAATATTCAGCATAGGAACTTGGCAATATCTCAGACAGAAATAAGGTATCAGATTGAACTTGCTATAGGACTTGGCTTCTGTCAGATGAGTTTTGGAAGAGTTTATGATTTTGGAGTGGGCTTAAGGAAGTCAAGCTTTTCTCTGTATTGGACATGATCAGGATATGAAGATTATTTAAGGAGAAGATGTTGTCTTAGTCCGTGTTATGCTGGTACCATGGACCATACACTTTATGATGAACAGAACCTCTGTGGCTCATGATTCTGGAGGAACTGAGTGGCCATCTCTAGTAAGACTCTTCTTGTATCAGCCATGAAAGAAGGCAGATCATGAGAGTGAGAACAAGAGGGAAGATCAGGATGGCTGATGTGTTCCATTTTACACTCAGCATTAAGCCACTCATGAGAATAGGGCCCTGAGGATCTGAAGCCCTCCTATGAGAGACCACTTGCATTGCTGCATTCAGGATTCAGTTTCAAATCTTCACCTGTAGTGGTAAAACAGTCTTTCTAGAGGATGTGCTTGCCTGAGCTGGGATACAGCTGTCACTGGTAAAAAAAAAAAAAAGCAGCAGTGACTCGCATTAGCCATTAGTGAGGCTACTTGGGACTTAGTAGTTTGCATGATGACTTTGTTTTCAGTCTGTGCTTAGAAAAATAAAATAGGCTGGTTAGTTTAACTTTATCAGAATGGTGGGACACCCCGTCCCATGCTGACATTCCATGAAAGTACGTGTGATGGGAAAACACTATGTCTTACTGATGAGAAACAGCCCAGCTTACAGCAATTCCAAACCAGGCTGGCAATTATAGGGTGGCTTTGGGCAGTCAGTCACTCTTTTTCTCTTTGAAGTCACTACGTTTATTAGTTACTAAGTCTAGTCCATGCAGGTTATGTCCCCCTTCCTAGTTTACATCTGGTTTGTTGCTTAAGGACCTACTGTACAGCCATGCTCACCTTCATGCTGATGTTCCCCTGAAATACACTCACTAGTTCACCTGAACTCCTACAGAGCTTGGTCAAGATTTCTTTCTAAGAAGAACTCTTTCAACCCTTCTCTCCTTTTTACATCCAGCAACCAAACTTGTAAACGGGGATAATGCTTATGTATGTTGTCATTCCTCTTGTATTCTTTTCCATCCTGTCCAGATATGACCTTGGCAGATCAGACAACGCTTTGTTTAAGTAGAATTACAGTAAGACTATTGAGAGCCTTTCTTCTTTTCCTGAAGCCCCATCAGATTCAGTACATGGCACCATCAAGCACAACTGGTGGCCTCTGATTACCCCACAGATAAGGAAAGAAAACATGCAACACTCCCATCAGGCTCAGTTTGATGATATTTATTAAGTTGAATGCTTTCATAGATTGTTGGAGCATTGATAGAATTGAGAGAAGGGCTATGAAAGCCTGCTTTGTGACTGCTTAGTAAATCCCAGGATTGGTTTCTACTGGTTTCTGGATCCTGGCTTTAGAATCAATACTGTTTATTTAATTTATTCATTTATGTCTTATTGACTAGAACAATGAAGGAAGTGATCAGAAATGTGTTCTATAGGATTTCAAACAAAAATTCTGTTTCTTTAATCATCTAAATTCATTTATATATACAATATCTGTGTTAACTACAGATATTATCCCAAAATTTATAAAAGTTTATCTAGTTGGACTAGAATTCAATCAAGACCATCCAGTCTTTGGCTATGCCTACCTCATATGCAGGCATTGAGAAAGATTTGGGGTAATGTTTAGGAAAGAATATAGTGATTGATGAGTTTATCTGATGAGTGTGGGAGAGGACGGTGGAAGCATGTCATTGCATTATATTAGACAATGCTTGTTCACACTAGTGGGAATTGTATATACTACTGAAGGCAGTAAACTGTTGAGGAACAATTTATATGTTTGGCATTTCTATTCATTCAGTTTATAATTATCTTCCAACCAATAGGAACCCAAGAAATGAGTCCAATATAAAGGACAAGGCAATACTAACCAATGGTTACTGAATAAAATGATAATATAGAAATAATACAGAAGCTTTAGTTATAGCTAGCAACTTCAAGTTCAACTTTAGTTAAAAGTGGTAGAACATTTTTAAGATTTTAATTTATTTTATTAATACCTTTCTGAAAATTCTATAGTGTCTATACTTTTATGGAGTAAACTGCCAACAAATAAGCTATGCTTCAATAAAGCTGTTTCTATTAAAATATTTTGTTTTATTCATTATCACAGTGTGTGTGTGTGTGTGTGTGTGTGTGTGTGTGTATGTGTGTGTGTGTTCGTGTGTGTGCATGTGTGATGTAAGGGGAAAACACACATGCCATGGTATAGCAGTGGAGATCCAGAAAAAATGAAAGAGTCAAGTCTCTCCTTATCCCTTTATATGTGGGTTACAAGGATTCAACTCAGGTCATCAGGTCTATATCATTGGGCAGCAAGCCTTTTTTTTCCTGCTGAACCATCTGCCATGTTGTTGGCCTCTAGAGGTTTTTAATTACAAAACATGCTTGGGTTGTTAAAAGGGTTTTTTTCAATTAACATTTAGAACTATACTTTTAATAGTCTTTAAAATATAGCACTTTTATAGTGACTAAAATACTGAAGCCTGACAAAAGTAAGACTCCACTGACTGAGAATTCATGAAGAAATTAGATGAAATGATCCAGAAATTTAAATGGTATACACAATAAAACTAGCTAGAAAAATATATCAAACAAAAGTCCCTTCCCTGTTAGAAGGAGAGATTATCAATGTAATAAGCTCCAAAACAAAACTATTTAAGAGCTTAGACATGTCAATGTATGAAAGAGAAGAAATGTCCTCATCTCCCTTAGCATGCACAGCCAAGCAATTTTGGCACCATAATTTCCTTTTCTCACTGGTTAGTGACGAACATTGAGTATGTTCAGGATATGATGTCTTTTATGCATTGAAGGTTTTTGAAGTACCAAAATCATCACTGGTATTTATACTGCATTAGATGTCAAAAACAAGTAAAAAATAAACCTTCAAAACTAGTATTCCTATAAGTACTTGGAATTAAACCATCAACCATTCTGTGTCAGTAATAGCTGGGAAGAGGAAGCAGGTACCTAGACTATTGTAAGAAGATGAACCATAAATGCACATGGTACATTGTTAATGTAATGGGAAGACTGACATAAAATAAAATTTCATAGTTCATTGGATACTACCCAGAAACAATTTCAATTTAAATTACAGCAAACAAACCTTCAAATATAGACTTTTAATCCAAAAAGTTAGCCTAACTACTGAGCAGTACAAAAATGTTTCACATTTGGAATTTTTGACTTAATCACATCTCTCTGTGTAGGTTGGGGTACGAGTGAATGAATATGCTCATTTTTTGTATGTTCCAGATTCCAGGCTGGGAACATAGTCATTCCTAAATCAACACACTCACAGTTTTAGGTCTTTGGCTTTCAGGAAGTGAGTAACCAAGTATAACACTAAACAGAAAGTTTGCTTTTTTTCCTACCTATAATTGTCACTTGAAATTAGGAATAGACCAGTTGAAGCAGTGAAGTACATGTATCTGTAGGCAAGAGCATTTGATATTTTGCTCATATAATGTCCATATTCAGTTGTGCAATCTAGAGCAAGCTCATAAGCCCTGTGCAACTCAAAATTCAAATCTATTCAGAGAAATTCTGTTATTTAAAAATAGAATTATTGTGGGAGATAATTACAACCATATCTAGAAGATAGCAAGCATAGCCTAGGATACACAGTAAGTGCACAATAAATACCAGCCATTCCACTAAATCATCAAATAGCTTCTCTCCATTATGGTAAAGTAATAGAGTGTGGCTTATGCACAAACATTTTGAACTGTATAATTTGTAATTTTTAGCTCAAAATAAATCCTTTTACATATATTTTGATTTGATAGGGGTAAGCTTACACTAGCAAAAAAGTGAAAATAAAAACCAGTATACTACTCGGTATAGTGATGCTAAAATATGTTAAATTAAAAAGTCAAGTAATGTAGAGAAATTAGAACAATTTACACATACTTCACGGGAATGGAAATTATGCAACCATTTTGGAAAATAGTTTGTCAGCACTGCCAAAGATTTCGTACAACATTATCACATGACCTAAAAATTTCAGTCATAGATTTAAATGCCCGACAAGAGAGAACACGTAGTCACAAAGGCTTACACAGAAATTTCCATAATTGTATCATTTACAATAACTGAAATGTGGGTACAACTCAAATTTCTATTAAATGGACATTCACGAACATTGTCAACAGGTGCTCCTATCCAACAGAATATTCTCTGGTAATGAAACAGAATAATGTAGGACATAAATGACACTAAAAACACTGCAAGAGTAGGAAGCTAGTTCACATATTGCATAATTCCATTTATATTACATTTTCTGAATAGACCAATGAATGGAGACAGAAAATAGATTAATGTTTGCCTAGGGCTATGGGGTTGAGGTGGGAATTATGAGGGTTGACTGCTAATAAGCAAGATGTTTCTTCCTGGAACGATGGAAATGTTCTGAAATCATAATTGCTATATGTTTCTGTGAACATTGTAAAAGAAAACACCATGCAATTATACATTTAAAATAACTACAAAATTGATATCATGAAGTCTCATGATACATTAGCATATAGTGTATAATCCTAGTAACATCTCTATGTTAGCTCCTTCGGACACCAGGCAATAGAAGATTGTTAACATATAATACAGCAGTTGCTTCTCTCTGTTGGGTTACTGTATTGTCTCTCCACATACCAAGCCTCTTTAGGGGTAATTAGCATCTTTTGGGGGATTGACATGCTTGATATACTATAAAAAATACTTAAAATTCTTATTATTTTACTTAATTAATACATTATTAATTTCCAGATAGTAAAATTAAATGAAGCATCTTTGAGCTCTAAAGTAATTCAAGAAGATTCCCTAAATAGAGGTTTCTCACAGGTGTTGTGAGGCTTCATTTATTCCCCTGCTGATGCTGTTTAGCATTTCAGGTGGCATGTACCTCACTTTTAGGAGTATTTATATATGGAAGCAATGTTTTTCAGTTTATCAGTGGATTTAATCTACTTCTGAAATGGCCAATCCCTTCTCCAAAAAAGGAGAATGGTCAAGTGGACAGACAACACTCTCTTATTTTATGCAAGGGAAGAAGATATATGAAATCATCTCTCTATATAGTAAGAGTTAGATTTAAGTTCTTCAAGAGGACAAAAATCTACAGATACTTAAGGTTCTTCCATAAAGTGTTATAAGATTTCCTTATAAGCTATACCATCCTCTGGTATGCTTTAAATCAACTCTGCACCTAGTCTATCTATGGAGTTAAAACATGGACGTTTTAAATGGCTGTGCCTATGACCTGCCAGCTTCCTCTACAGAATTCTTTGCTCGGATTGCTTTTGAACTTCAGTATTGGTTCACTTTAACAAGGCACAACTATATAACACCTTGTTGGAGTTTAAGTAAACATAGCAACTCTTCATCCTAATTAAAGGAAAATGAGGAAATTTATACCAGTCTTGTGTGATAGTTTTACCCTTGTTGTATGGCATACATGTAGTTACTGTGGATCTTGCTTCCCCAGATCCTAACTAACCTCGACCTTGATAAAATGTGCTTTAGTGAGAAAGTGCTCTTTGGTATCCATGAATAGTGAGCATGAATTAAGTTTTATATTATAGATCTAAGACTATCTTGGCTACATTTACAAAAAAAGTTTAATCTTTTACTTCTAGTAGATTATTTATATGCACATATAGTCTGCCTGCATTCCTATCATTCTTGTCCTTTATTCTTGACAAAATGACTGATTAGAGGGGTTTCCATTTCTATACCTTTCATTTATCTTCAATGTCTCTCATAAATGTTGAATTAAGCAGGTTTTATGGGACTTATCATAAATTGTAGTTTTCATTGAAACTGACTGTGACAGAGTAGGTTTCTATACTTTTAGCTTGAATAACAGTTACTCAGAATTTCTGGGCATTAAACAGGAAGGTTCTCATTCTATGAAAATCATGTATCAGTCCTGAAACTATTTGTATGTGTTTTCTCATATGCCTC
Organism: Mesocricetus auratus; assembly: GCF_017639785.1. NCBI lineage: Eukaryota > Metazoa > Chordata > Mammalia > Rodentia > Cricetidae > Mesocricetus > Mesocricetus auratus. The sequence goes on from NW_024429266.1 coordinate 162,528,291, forward strand.
TCAAATTCATTAGCACTGAGAGAACTGAAGGGAATGAATAGAAAACAAATCATTACTTATAAATATGAACTAGGAAGGATAAATGCTTTTCCTGCTATAGAAATAAGACTACACTGTTTTTCAAAAGACATTTTTCAAAAGGTATTTTTAAATTTATTTTTGAGATTTTAATATAAATATATCATTTTGTCCTTTCACCCAAACTGACCTATGTACCCCCTTGCTCTCTTTAAATTTCATGACCTTTTTATTATACATATATATATTTGTATATATATGTGTGTGTGTGTGTTGTGTTTTAATATGTATATATGTGTGTATGTATATATATATTCCTAAATATTTAAATACAATCTGTTGACAAACATGCCTGTCAAAAGATAATTTTGACAGTTTTCATATGTTGAGCACTCATGATAGGTCAGCAAGTTCATGTTTCAAGTTATTTCGTATTTAGAGTGAATATAATGGTTAAGTGCTAATCAGTTCCAATATTTAGATAAAGTTAGGTTGAGTAACCTCACCAATATCAAATAAACCATAAAATGTAATTACAACTGAAGGAACTATTAGAGTTCATATATTGTATGAATATGAGTGGCTTTCTCAGGGGATTGTGTGCTAAAACTTTGGTCTCCAGTGTGGTTATATTGGGAAGAGGTGGAATATTTAAGGGAGTCTAGTGTCAGACAATTATGTCATTGAGGTACAATTCTGTATTAGAATAAAAATAGCCAAAACATTTTTTTGTGGGGGGAATAAAAAGCTTCCTCAACAAATGATGCTGTAAATTGGATATTTATATGTAAAAGACTCAAATTAGATCCCTCTCACCCCTTCCTTTCTTCCAGTACATTCAAAATGGATCAAATACCATTATGTAACATTTGAAACTTTGACACTATCAGAGGAAAATGTAGTGAAAACATTTTAACATATAAACATTGACAACAGCTTTCTGAATAGGACTCAAGAAATAGCAAGAATTAACAAAATTTAAAAAAGGAACTAAATTAGAGTGTTTTTTAAAGATAGCATTCAAATGGCTGAGAAACTTGTTAGAAAATGTTCAACACCTCTAGCCATCAGGTAATGCAAATTAAAACTCTTGCAGAGGATGTAGTTTCAATTCCTAGCACCCACATGGTATCTTATATCCAACTGTAACTTCAGTGACAGGGGATTTGATGCACTCTTTCAAACTCCACAGGTATCAGCCATGCATGTGGTATCATTCAGTGGGTTTTCACATAGACCAAACATTACAGACTATTACCATTGTTCCTGGTTACGTTACAGAACTTGCAGGTAAGACACTATAGCTGAAGCCACCATATACAGAAGTCATAAAACCTGAAAAAATCAAGCAGATTCTGATCTTGGAGCATCATTTCTTCTGGCTACATTTTCTAGTGCTGAAAGGTGTTAGGTGTACCTCCAGAAGAGAAAAGTAATTGTCAGTCTTACCTAGCTGTGAACTCTGTAAGCTACAATAATGACTTACCTGGCAGACATGTCCACCAGTGTGATAGCGGCAGGAACACCGTGGGGGGTGACTGACCACTTTGTGATTGGATTTAAGTCCCACTCCACAAAATGAAATCCATACCTGGAAATTTTATGTGACCAAGAACCTATTGCTAGAGAAGGTATAAGCACAATGGGGGAACCTACTGCTATCACTCTGCTAAATGAACACAATATTAAAAGGGACTCTTAATGACTTACTGTTATATCCATAGATTAACGCATTTCTCCACATCATCAGAGAAGCTTATTTTTGTAGCAGATGGCAGTATTTTACAGAAACCCACAACTGCTCAGCATGCAGAGGACAAGAGATGGCTGTGTATTTGGTCCTAAATGGGACATTGCTAATACACCACCCCTCCCCCGAAGCTCAGGCATCTTCATGGAAGAGGGGAAGGGAAGACTACAAGAGCCAGAAGTGGTGGAGAGCTACAAGGAAACATTGTCTTCCAGACAAAATAGGAAAACTGTACATTTGAGCACATTACTAGTGTGAGAGCTCACGTAAGATATGCTCAAGCTCAAGCCAGACAAATTCCAGAACAAAAACAGGAAGGATAACATGAAGTCCTAGTCCTAGATCCTATTGGCATTTGACAGCTGCTGGTAGAGGAAGAGTCTGATTTCTTTAAGGTTGACTATATTTCAGGGTAGTCTTTACTTCCAAGATTCTTTGGGCAATGCAAACTTGACTTTATAGATTATAAAATGGAGAGGACAAGAAGTTGAATGGAAGGGAAGTAGAATTAGATCTGAGAAGATTTGGGGACAGGTGTCTGTAACGTGTAGTCTTCCCACCAGCCCTGTGAGCCCTGCCAAGATGTCTGAGCCCCCAAGTAACACATAGGAAACTACAATAATTATGAAGCTGTTGGCCATTTGCTATTGTTTTTCATTGTCTAGCTCTGGCTTAATTATTGACCCATAGTCACCAATATAAATTTTTATAAGGACTTATCTTTCTGAGAATGCCAGACTTGTGTCCCCTCCTCCAGGTATCACATCTCAACTACTTCCTTCACTACATTTCCCAGAATCATGCTAGACTCCTAGTCCCACCTATCTTGCTTCCCTATTGGCCAAAAGTGCTTTATTTAAACCAATCAGACATACTTATAGAATGACATCTCCCAACAGGTGTCATTGCAGAGGAAGATACTGTCATCACCCTTCCACATGTGTCTTTGGGCTGTATGAAGCCACATGACATTTGCCCTTATTTTTCAGGGCAGGGAGCCAAGTATGCTACCTTTCATATAGCAGGTAAAACATCATGTGCCTCACTCCAGGATGTAACCTGTTGATTACAGCACTATTCCAGCACTCAATGCTGAACACCAGTAAGAATGTTATCCAGGAGACTGTTAACAATGAGGAATGTTTGAAAGCAAGGCCCTTCCCAGGATTCAAGGATGCCGAGCAGGCTTTGGCCAACACATTCTGGAAATACTTAACTGAATTGCTGAAAATGCTCTGTTCCCTATTTTACTATTCTCTGTGGCTGACAGCTGGGTTCCTCATTATGGGATTGTTAATATTTCAACTGAACCTGGCAAAGTGCTGCTTCCTGAAGGATGGAGGCCATTTGAAACTTTGCCATTATATGCATGGACTGTTAGCTAGTTATTTCTCCATCATCTTTTTCTTATCTAATCAACAGTGAACCATTGCCCACCAGAGACATGGTCTTGTCTAAGTGGGCATGTCAGACCTCACCAGTGCCACACAAAATTATATTACGTTAGTGGGGGAAATAATATATACTTCTCCAGGTGACAGGAGGCTAGCAACACCCTGTGGGTATCCATGGGTAATGTGGTACTTCACAAGTGTCTTCAAAGTATAGAATTATCTATTCTCCATACTGGCAGACTTTCTAGAATCCTAAAAGCATGACTTCCCTCTCCTCTTTCCATAATTGCTGACATAATACAATATTTACATGAAAATAGTGAAAGATTTCCCTAAGAGAAAGTAGGAAGTCTAATTTATGCCATCCATGTTTCTTATAGATGTCTTCCTAAGTGACCTAATAAAATGTCTGGAGAAGGTTGAGCAAGTGGTGACTACAACTTAACAGGTAGAAGTCAGGGCAACATCCACTCTGTGTTTTAGAAAAGGACTGGTCTGTAAACAAGGACTTCAATTTCTACTCTTTTAGATTTATTTATTTTGTTTTGAATGAATACACAATCATTTCAACTATTTATTGTATGTTATCTGACATTTTGATACGTGCATAATTATCAAGTTGGGATATTTAGAAAATATATTATTCTTTATAGCAAGAACATCCCAAATCTATGCTTTTAGCTTTTATTCAAAATATTCAATACCACGAAGTAGCAGTGGGCTTAAAGCAGTGGTTCTCAATCTTCCTAATGCTGTGACCCATTAATACAGTTTCTCACATTGTAGAGAACCCCAATCATAAAATTATTTTGATTGCCACTTCATAACTGTAATTTTGGTACTGTCATGAATCATAGTGTAAGTATCTGTGTTTTCTGGTGGTTTCAGGTGATCCCTGTGAAAAGGTCATTAGGTCCTCCAAAGGTGTCATGACCCACAGGTTAGAAACCATTGGCTTAAAGGGAGTAAGGGACAGGACTAGCAAGAAGGGCCAGGGCCATGGGGGACACTGGAAGAGTAAGAATGAACTTCAGAGAGTTTATTAAAGGAAGAAAATTAAAAAAAACAGACCTCAAGTGATGGATAGTGGTGGGTATATAGCATCATAGATAGGAGAGTTCTGAATATTGAATGTAGAGTGATAATGTGCATGCATATAGGTAAATCCTAGTGTTGTTAATTAGCATTCCAGGGGAGATTAAGCTAAAATGTACTGATGCAGGCTTCCAAACTGTAGGATTGAGGTTGTATCCTAACATGCTCTTCCCAGAAAGTGCACAAGACCGAGGGTTCAGTAGCCTCATTGACAATGCAGGTCTTAGTTGGAACACCTGATGAGTTCCAGCTCCTGGACTGACAACTCAATATCTATGTGACACTGGGCAAATCATATGATCTCTTTGAGACTCAGTTTCCCCAGTCTATTTTAAAATGGGTAACATTAGTTGTTGCCTTATTGGGTTGTGAGTATGGTGTAGCTAAGTGTGTTAAAGTACCCGTTGAGTACTGTTCATGGCACACTAATGTTTTTAATACATTTCATAGCAACAGTACGTTGAGAAAAAGGTGGTAAAATAAAGAAGAGGTATGAATCTAGATGGGAATGAAGCATCCTTGCCAGACTATATCAGAAGGATGTGATGTTGAGTGTCAAATTTTGTTCTGTAAATCATTCTTTTTTTCTTTGAAGAAAAATAAGAAATAACTAGCTACAAATCTGGTGTGATAGAGCAATTTAAACTCCTGTACATAAAGCATCACTCTCCCACACTTGACCTTTCTTTGTAAAAAAAAAAAGCTATAGTAGAAAAATAAACTTGGCTTCTTCGTAGCCATGACATGGTGAATAATGAAAGTTGAAGAGTTAGGTTCAGCCTTACAGAGAGGTCATCAGCGTCACCTCTTTGGAAGAGAAGGGTCCCTCTGTAAGGGTGATGACAATAACTTCCTCTGCACTGGTTTGTTTTCCATCTTACTGACAGGCTGTTCTAAAAGGAATGAATCCTCAAAATACCTGGAAAACATTCAGCTCTCTTCATAAAGATGGGAGTGGTCGAAGAGAACCATAAGCCACGTGTTTCATGTCCAGGCCCAAAGCTCAGTTATCCAGGCAAAGCAAGATAATGAGCTGGCTTCTAGCCTGTAGGGACATTCTTAATCTTTTTCCCTTTGTATTTCTTGATGCCATTTCTCCCTTTTCAATGAACCAATTTACAAAATTCAATCTGCAAATGTCAAGGCTGTTTCTCACTAATAATTGGCAGGAGGTGCTCTTCTGAAAATTGTCAATTTAATACAGTGAAATGCAATGGGCAAGGGAAGGCATGCTTCCACCGGGTCTACAAGGCATGAAATGAGTGCTACTGAACAGATTACTGCTTAGTTAGAAAGCAATCTATTTGAAGACTGAAATTGATCATTAAGAGAGTTTCTGTTTGACAGGGCATCAGAATTTGGACTTATCCCCAATCCTCTCTCTCTATCAATGATTTAAATCACCCTAGCTGGTGGTGTGGTATGAATACAAGATTACTATGTAGATATTGTAGAAAAAGGAAGAAGGCAGCAGTACATTCCTTTTTATTTAACGGCACACCAAAGCCCATTTACTGGCACTATAATTGTCTTCCACAAATCTGAAATTTTATAAGAAAGAGAGGTTTTTGTGGCTCCCAGGTCTGAGAACTGGTAAATCCATGTCAAAAGCATGGTGCTAGCATCTGCTTGACAGTAGGTAAGGGTCTCATTACTGAATCAGAGCATGACACAGATATTTCAGGATGAGACAGAGACAGCATGACTCTGCTCTCTGGATATAAAGCTACAAATGTCATTATGTGGGAACCACTTTGTGGTCTTATCTAATCCTAATTCCCAGAGACCCCAGCTCCCCCAAATACTAGTAAATTATAATAGAGAAGATTTCTCTTCCAACATATAATTTCTAGTGTTTACACTTAAACTATAGCAGTAGCCACACTGCATTTTTATAAGCAGCCACTGGCAAAACCATGTGGCCTGTGCAAGTAATGTTGTCCTGCTTCTGTCCCACCATTCAACCTTTGTACTTTTACTTTAATGGCTGCTGAGGCAGGAGAACTCTTAATAAAATCTATGTGTTTTAAAGGACCTTTATGGACTTAAACAACAGATGCCCAGCTAGTCTGGGCATATACCAATATCAAAGAACATCATGGCGAATGTTAAAAGTAATCCTGGAAAGGCAAAGCCATGGAGAACTCTCAGGGGGAAGTTTTACAGTCTATGATGACAGTCTTACATAACCTGGAGCTGCCAGGGCATGGAGAAGAGTTAACCAGGTTTGTCAAGGTGAGTGCATGAATGTCCGCATAAGGGATCTCTGGAAATGCCCCAACCCAGCTCTGGAAAGTTGCTGCTGTACAGAAACTTAGGACTTCCATTCCCTATGGGAGGCCTCACTCTCTCTGAGGACTGGATTGGGGATGAGATGAGGAGAGAGTGAGGGGAGTGGGAAGACAGAAAGGAGATGGAGCTGGGTTGGTATGTAAAATAAAGTTGTTTAAAAAACTTAAAAAGTGGAAGACGGGACTGGAGGAAGAGAAAGGTGCAGGAGGAGGTTGGGTATAGTGATATAAGGCAGAGAAGAAAGAAAATAAGCCAAAATGGAATTAAAACCACATGTGGAAACAAAAAATAAAAATAAGAAAGAAGTGCATATTCTCATGTAGGCTTAAAAAAAGACTCACAATTTTTGGTAGTGTTGCTGGGGTTTGAACCCAGGGCCTTCTGGGTGTGTTAGGTAAGCACTCTATCAGTATACTAACACCCAGCCCCCAAATCCCACACTCTTTATAGCAGCAATCTAACATTAGTCTTGTAGGGAGAGGTCTACATACCCATAGCACTGACCACGCCCATTTGGGTGTGTTCACAGGTATGTAGAATTTACAAATTACGGATGATAAAAAGAGCTAGAGGGAGGAGACGCCTTTTCTTTGGCTTCTGGTTTCAGCCTGGAGAGCATCATGCGGTCCTTAGTTCTCAGCTTTCTTGGCTTCACGTAAGTGATTTCTTCCTCAATAAAATATCATAGGACATACGTATTTTGTGTATCTTAATATTTCCGCATTAAAGTCTCTTATAGATCAGTGACTTCGTAGAACACACTGAACACAGGTGACTGACATCGAAAATCTCTGCTGCAGATGGCTTGTGCTTGGAGGGCAACATTCAAATTTAATCTGTGTGCACACTTCTGTAGTTACAGATTGGCGGTTAGGATAGAGAGGGAGGAGTGATGAGCAAAGGGGTCAAGACTAGGCTGGTGAAACAGCTGACCTGATCAAGGCAGATCTCATGGACCCCAGACTGATGGCTGAGAGGCCAGCATGGGACTGATCCAGACCCCCTGAATGTGGGTGTCAGTGAAGATGCCTAGGAAATATATGGGGCTTACAAATGAACTTTGGGTGCCCATCCCACAATGAGGGATGCTTTCTCAGCCTGGATACTTGGCCTGGGCATGCAAATATCAACATATCCATTTACCAGTCCCAGGCTGGAGGACAAGTGTGTCATGCTAGTTTGATTGTCAAGTTCTACCCAGGAAAAGGAGGGAAGCAGAGACATGAGTCAGGCAGCTTGATTGTTCCTTGGGATGACATCATCAGAGCTTCAGCAGAAGCTGTTCTTAATGTCCAGACCAATGGAGTGTCTTCTATCTCCCTTTCAAGTATACAAATGTGTAAAAGGCAGATTAAGCAAATAATTTAATTTCTTTCTGTACTCAGTTTCACAAGACATCAATTCTGCTCTTTTTCCCTTTTCGTTGAAAAATATTTTTGCGTATTATCATTTCTATTAATGTTATATTGTTTCCAAAGAATATACATGTACCCCAACTCAGGACAGTAAGAGACAGCAATGGTAGAAGTGGTGATGCTTGCTTATTAGGATATTGAGATAAAAGTCTAAGCATGTAATCTGACGTCCCTCTCTGCCACTCTCTCAAAGCATGGCTAGTGTAATGTGGTCAGTGGAAATAGGACCACTTAGCTCGATTACTGTAGTTCTGTAAAATGCAGGAATTGAGACTTAGTTTTATCAACTCTAGAGAAACTGGAAGTCAGATCTGTGAGATAAAAAGGTGTGTATATGTGGATACCTGTGTGTATACATATGTGGAGGCCTCATGTGACTAGGGTTTCTTTTTTTTATTTAGGTTAGAAACAATCTTGTTTCACATGTCAATCCCAGCTCCCTCTCCCTCCCCTTCTCCCCTGCCCTCCTCATCAGGTCACGCAGTGCCCCACCCAATCTCCACTCCAATCACCAAGGAAGGGTGAGGCACTCCACGGTGGATCTCCAGTAACTCATTTCAACCAGGGCAGGGCATAGGCCCTCCCCCAAAAGTCCCGGCTGAGAGAGCTTCCCATATTGTGGCATGGGCACTCAAAGTCTATTTGTATGCCAGGGATAAATATTACCCAAGGCCTCATAGATTACCTGGGCCTCCTCACTGACACCCACATTCAGGGGGTCTAGGTCAGTCCCATGCTTTCCACACAGCCATCATTCTGGAGTCCAAGAGCTCCCCCTTGTTCAGGTCAACTGTTTCTGTGGGTTAAACCAGCCCACTCTTAACTCCTTTGTCCATCAGTTCTCTCTTTCTGACACTGGATTCCAGGAGTTCAGTTTAGTATTTGTCTGTGGGTATCTGCCTTTGCTTTCATCAGTTGCTGGATGAAGGTTCTGTTTCCTAGGCTCTCTGGCAGTGTAATTGTAGGCTGGCACTCCTCTGATTCATGTCTAAAATCCATAAATGAGTGAGTACATACCATGTTTCTCTTTGTGAATGGGTTACCTCACTCAGCATGGTTTCTTCTAGTGCCATCCATTTGCCTTCATATTTCAAGATTCCATTGTTTTTTCCCACTGAATAGTAGTCTATTGTGTAAATGTATCACATTTTCTCTATCCACTCTTCAGTTGAGGGGCATCTAAGTTGCTTCCAGGTTCTGGTTATTACAAATAATGCTGTTATGAACGTAGTGGAACAGACATCCTTGTTGTATGAATGCTCATCTTTTAGGTATATGCCTAACAGTGGAATTGCTGGATCTTGTAGTAGACTGATTCCCATTTTCCTGAGGAATCTCCATACTGATTTCCAAAGTGTCTGTACAAGTTGGCACTCCCACCAGCAGTGTAGGAGTGTTCCCCTTTCTCCACATCCTCTCCAGCATAAACTGTCATTGGTGTTTTTGATTTTAGCCATTCTGACAGGAGTAAGATGGTATTTCAGAGTGACCAGGGTTTCTTAATGGGATTTACAAATAACCAATTAAGCTACAGTGACTGGTTAGTAACTACAGAGATTCTCTTGTTTATGCCTCCTTGGCTCTGGGATTATAAACATGCAAAAGAGTGCTTTTGTCATTTATGTTCAATATCAGTGATAAGAATACATTTTGGGTCCTTGTGTTCACATGATAACTACAGAGATTCTCTTATTTATGCCTCCTTGGCTCTGGGATTATAAACATGCAAAAGAGTGCTTTTGTCATTTACCTTCAATATCAGTGATGGGAATACAATTTGGGTCCTTGTGTTCACATGATAAGCTCTTTATTGATTTATCTCCCTGGTTCCAAGGTTCTGACATTTAAAGAAGTACACATTTTTAATTATCTATATATCTTTCTGTGTGTATATGACCCATGTGTCCAGGTGTCCATGGAGGCCAGAGGGTGGTGTTGTGATCCTGTGGAGCTGCAGATTCAGGTGGTTGTGAGCTGCCTGACATGGGAAATTGGAACTGAACTCAAGATCCTCTGGAAGAGTAGCAAATGCTCTTAACATCTGAGGTTTCTCTTCTGCCCCACTTCTGACACTTTTATTATTCAAAATTAGTTTATAAACTTGGAAATCATTGTGTGAACCAGTATTAGGAAGACATGAAAATCTCATCTGGGGGTTGTTTCTAACTGTGGACTGCCTTGTAGTGATTTCTCTCAAGTAGTATTTTTGTGGATTCAATCCATAGCCATATATTGAATCCATCATCCTTAATATGACTAAATTTAGAAGAAAAACCCTTAAGGGGGCAGTTAACATTAAGAGACATCACCAGATGAGCATATGATGGGACTAATATCTTTATAAGAAATACAAGACAGTAGTTGTGTCTGTGTACATCTGTAACCCAAGTTAGAGGTTAATGTAGGAGGATGCTGAGTTTGAGGTGAGATTGAGTTACATTATAATGCCTAGAAATGAAAAGGAGAAGAATGGATGAAAGAGAGAGGAAAAGTCAGATGGAGAAGAAGCAAAGCAAAAAGGAAAGGGAAGAGGAAAAAGATGGGTATGGATGTGCTATAAAGCAAAGATGGCTCAGGAAATTTTAAGTGAGATTTGGTTTAAATGGTAATTGATTGTAAGGTGAATGAACTGGTCTTCAGACAGAAGTCCCAACTCTCTCTGTTATGTATAATGTCTTATAATTAATAAAGGGGCAATGCACTCAAGCTGTGTGTCAATTATCATCAATTCCATGTAGCCAAACCTGCCTTATAACTGTGGCCTTTGATGGGATACACACAAGCCAGGAGGGCCACTGGACAGGAGTACTGTCCTCTCAACTGGCCCAACATGCCCAGAAGCCCATAAGTCTTCTAGACTTATACAATTCTCCCTCCCAAACTCTCCTTCTTTACCATTACTCACTTATATTTTCCTAGTTAGCTCGATCTTCAGCACTAAAGATGAAAGCTAAGTTGAGACTACTGTGTTTTCAACTGAGTTCATGGTGTACAGCAGATGTTTTTGATCTAAAGGTTTCTTTTCTTTCTTTCTTTTCTTTTTTTTTTGGTTTTATGAGACAGGGTTTCTCTGTATTGTTTTGGAGGCTGTCAGTCCAGCCCGGCCTCTAACTCACAGAGATCCGCCTGCCTCTGCCTCCCCAGTGCTGGGATTAAAGGCGTGTGCCACCACCGCCCAGCGATCTGAAGGTTTCTTAAGAGATGTTCTGTATATAGGCAAGTGGATGGGTACCACCCACCATAGAGCAGTTTCTGAACACCTTAGAGTTGTGTTAAATTAGAGTCCTACCCTTCAACAAACCTACTTCATCAATTGTTGTATCTATTATTTGCATTCTCCTACTGCTCATGCCTGTCTATACTTCACCAAAACAATGCTATCTTAATCCTCCTAACATATTTATAGCATAAAAGTTATGGTTATATGCATATTCTAGAAGAGAGAAACATGACCCAAGAGAATACATAATTTGAGTCAAAATTATATACATGAAAAATCAAAAAATGTTCTCCAGTAAAATACAGGGAGTTATTCCATTTTTTTATTTGTTATTTTTTTATTTGTTGAGACTTGCTTTGTGTTCAACTTTAGGTCAATTTTAGAGAAGGTTCCATGAGGCACTGAGAAGAAGGTATTTTCTTTTGTGTTTGGGTAAAGTGTTCTATACATCTGTTAAGTCCATTTGAGTCATAACATCTGTTAGTTCTCTTATTTCTCTGTTAAGTTTCTGTATGGCAGACCTGTCCATTGGCACGGGTGGGATGTTGAAGTCTCCTGCTATTAATGTGTGGGGTTTGATGTGTGATTTAATCTGTTGTAATATTTCTTTTATAAATATGGGTGCCCTTGTATTTGGGGCATAAATGTTCAGAATTGAGAATTCACCTTGATGGAGTTGTCTTGTGACGAATATGAAGTGTCCTTTTTGATCTCTTGATTAATTTTGGCTTTAAGTCTATTTTCTTAAAAATTAGGAGAGCTACACTGACTCGCTTTTTAGGTCAATTTAACTGGAAAATCTTTCCCCAACCCTTTGCTCTGAGGTAGTACTGTTTTTTAAGTTGAGGGATGTTCCTTACATGCAGCAGGAGGATAGATCCTGTTTTTGTATCCATTGTGACAGCCTGTGTCTTTTCACTGGCAAATTGAGTCCATTGATATTAGGAGATATTAATGACCAGTGATTGTTCATTCCTGTCAATTTTGTTATTTGCTGTGGCTGGTGGTGTGTGATAGTGATAGTGTGTGTGTGTGTGTGTGTGTGTGTGTGTGTGTGTGTGTGTGTGCTTCCTTCTTTGGGTTTTGGTGGGTTTTGCCATTGTGAGATTATCTATTGCCTGTGTTTCTGTGGGCACCGGTAACTTCCCTGGATTAATGTTTTCCTTCTAGTACTTTCTGTAGGGCTGGACTTGTGGATAGGTATTGTTTAAAACTGGTTTTTTTTTGTGAGGAATATATTGTTTTCTCCATCTATGGTGATTGAAAGTTTTGCTGGATATAGTAGACTAGGTTGTCCTTGTGGTCTCTTAGTATCTGCAAAGCATCTGTCAAGGACCTTCTGCCTTTTAGAGTCTCCATTTAGAAGTCAGGTGTTATTCTGATTGGTCTATTTTTTTATTTTCCTTCACAGTTCTTTTTCTTTTGTTGTTTTTTGTTTGTTTGTTTTGTTTTGTTTTTTCAAGACAGGGTTTCTCTCTATTGCATTGAAGCCTATCCTGGAACTCACTCTGTCAACCTGGCTGGCCTCAAACTCACAAAGATCCACCTACCTCTGCCTCCTGAGTGCTGGGATTAAAGGCATGTGCCACCAATGTCTGGTTTCCTTCACAGTTCTTAATATTCATTCTTTACTCTGTATGTTTTAGTGTTTTGGTTATTATGTGCCAACGAAACATTTTTTTCCAATTTATTTGGTATACTCTAAGCTTCTAGTGTCTTCATAGGCATGCCTTTCTTTAGGTTGGGAAAGTTTTCTTCTATGATAGCTTTTGTTGGAGAGAATGTGAAGAGGAACACTCCTCCACTACTGATGAGAGTGCAAACTTGTACTCCATTTTGGAATTAATATGGCAGTTTTTTAGAAAAACGAGAGCCAATCTGCCTCACAACCCAGCCATACCAATGTTGGGCATATAGTCAAATGATGCTCAATCATACCACAAGGATTTGCTCAGCTATATTCACAGTAGCTTTATTTGTAATAGACAGAATCTGGAAACAATCTAGATGTTCCTCAACTGAATACTGGATAAGGAAAATGTGGTCCATCTACACAATGGAGTATTACTCAGCTGTAAAGAACAATGACCTCATGAAATTTCAGGAAAATGGATAGAGCTAGAAAAAAATAATTTTGAATTGGTAACCCAGATCTAGAAAGGCAAACATGATATCTACTCACTCCTAAGTAGATATTAGGAGTAAAGTACAGGATAACCATGCTACAATCCATACCCCCCGAGAATCTAGGTTACAAGGAAGAAGCAAAGAGGGATATGTTGATTTCCCTGGCAGAGGGAAATAGAAAAGATCTACTGGGTAAGCTGGGGGTGGGGGTTTGGGGGATGGGAGCAAGGGAACTTGAGGGAGCAGTTGGTCTGGCTGGGTATGGGAGGCAGGCTGGGAGTGGGACAGAGGCGGAGAGTAAGGAGAAGGATTTCTTAAATTAATTTTTGTTTAAATTAAAAACAACCTTATTTTACGTACTAATCCCAGTTCCCTTTCCCCCACCCCCCCCCTTCCCACATCCCATCCACTCCTCAGGTAGGGCGAAGCCTTCCATGGGGGATCATCAGAGTCTGTCACACAATTTGGGGCAGGACCTGGGCCCTCCATGTATCTAAGCTGAAAGAGTGTCCCTCCATAGGGAATGGGCTCCTGAAGCCCATTCGTGCACTAGGGATAAATACTGGTTCCACTGCTAGAGGCTCCCATAGACTGCCTAGGCACCCCAACTGACACCCCATTCAGAGAGCCTGGTGTGATACTATGCTAGTTCCCCAGCTGTCAGACTGGGGTCCACGAGCTCCCACTTGCTCAGGTCAACTGTTTCTCTGGGTTTCCCCAGCATGTTCTTGACCCCTTTGCTCATCCCTCCTCCCTCTCTACAACTGGATTCTAGAAGTTCGACTCAGTGCTTAGTTATGGATCTCTGCTTTTGCTTCCATCAACTACTGAATGAAAGCTTTATGATGGCATTTAAGTTACTCATCAATCTCATTTTAGGGGAAGGGCATTTAAGGTAGCCTCTCCACTATTGCTCAGATTCTTAGCTGGGGTCATCCTTGTGGCTCCATAGAGATTCCTTACTGTCACATTTCTTATTAAACCCTTAATTGCTGCTTCTATTAAGATAGCTCTTTTTTGTTCTCCTCTGTTCTTTCCCCAACTTGATCTTTCTGATCTCTCATGTCCTGCTTTCCCCTCCCTTTCTCCCCTCCTCTTTCTCCTACCTACCTCCCCAGGGGTCCCAATTTACTCAGGGAGCCTTGTTGTAAGCAAAAATCTTGATAGGGCTGTTGTGCCCAAATTCTGAACCCCAAAATCACCAAGAAACCCATTCCAATGCAAAAACAAAGAAACTTATTTTTTAACGAGTTAACAGTCTTGGATCCTTGCTCCGTTCATCATGGTGGGTGGAGTAAAAAGGACCCAGAGAATCCACGAGGTGGGCTATTTATTGGGGTGCGCAAGGGAAATGTCTAGGGGTATGCCACAGTCTCAGGAGTGGTGCACTGAAGGAGAACACCTGTGTATATGTAAATAAAGCACTGTTGGCCAATAGGGAAGAAAGATAGGTGGGACTAGGAGTCTAGGAGGATTCTGGCAAATGTAGTGAGGGGAGCCATCGCCATATGATTCCCAGAAAGAGGGGATGCAAGTTTGTGTTCTCAGAAAGTCCTTATAAAAATATATATTGGTGATTATGGGTCAATAATTAAGTCAGAGCTATCCAGTGAGAACCAATAACAAATGGCTAACAGCTTCATAATTAATATAGTGTCCTGTGTGTTATTTGGGGGTTCATATAGCTCGGCAGGGCCCAGGCAGTTGGCCGGAAGAATACGAGTTACAGTGCACTTCTGGGCTTGGGCTACCTGTCCTACGTTGATTGGTCAACTGGTTGTTATGGCCTATATGTCCTTCCAGGATGGTTGCTATGCTCTGCAAGTCTCTGTTATGCCACTTTTATTGTAAAGAATAGCCAGAGCCTGCCAGCTAACTTCTGATTGGTTTCTTCCCATGTGGAGGGTATCTGACCTCCTAGTGACTAAGGCAGGTCCTGTAAGGTCAGAAGGCTGGAAACTAAGCAACATGTGCTAAATCAGGGACCTTTGTCTTGCTAGATCTTTTCTGCAGCCTGTCACGGCTGTTAAATTAGGGGGCTGGTTGAGAGTCTGGTCCCTTCATGGGGCACAGTTCAGAGTTAGAGAGAAACCTGGTGCCTGGAAAATTCCCAGGAATTCACAAGGATGACTCAGCAAAGACTCTAAGCAAGGGAGGAGGGATTGTATGAGCCAGGGGTGGAGGTCAAGGTCATGATGGGGAAACCTGCAGAGACAGCTGACCTGAGCTTGTGGGAGCTCATGGACTCTGGATCAACAGTTAGGGAGTGTGCATGGGATCTATTTAGGCCCTCTGCATGTGTGTGACAGTTGTGTAGCTTGGTCTGTTCGTAAGGCTCCTAGCAGTGAGATTGGGACCTGTTCTTTGTGCTTAGCTGGCTTTTGTAAACATGTTCTTCATGCTGGATTACCTCACCCAGACCATGCCTGAGATGGGGGAGCTAGGTTATACCTCAACTTGATGTGCCATGCTTTGTTCAAGTCATTGGGAGGCCTGCCCCTTTCTGAATGGAGATGGAGGAGGAATGGATAGGGAGGGATGTAGAAGGGAGTGGGGGGACAGAATGGGAGGAGAGGAGGGAGGGAAAACTGAGGTCAGTATAACAATTAAATGGAAAAAATGTTAATTAAATTTAAAAAAAGATTTTACCTCTCTCCCATCTCAAATTTGATGCCATGTCACACCCCATTGGAGAAATATCAAATGTCTTTGATGCATGAACTCACTGCATTTTAACAAGTAACAGATGATTGATTAGATAATATTCAACATTTCATTGCAGTCTAATGTGGAGTGGGGGCGGGGAGAAGAGAGAACAGAGATCATTTTATAACAGCTTTGAGATGTACGTTTTTCTAGTACAGCAACCTCGTGAGCTTGCTATCAGATGCAAGACCTACTTTCAGAAGCACTAAGTGATGTGCTCAAGATTACACAACCGGGATGCAGAAGAATTTGAATCCTCCTCCAGATCTTACATTAATCTACTACACAGAGTTCCTCTGTGATCTGACTGTCTCCTCAGGCCATAACAGGAAGATGGAAATGAACTAGAAGAGATTTTCCATTTTTCTCAGTAATTATCTGCCTTATCTTAGCAGTAGGAGGCCAGCTGCACTTTGCTTCTAATTTTATGATAAAACATAACTGTAGGTAACACTGGTAATTTATCACCTATGCTGGAGTGTTGTTAGTGCCATGTTTTTCTTGGTACTGCAATTCTAGAAAAAGGCACATGTTTAAAATCAAAAAGTGATTTGGCTTATCATTTCATGCTTTACCTGGTGGGTCATCCAGAATAAAGTCAGACTAAGCATCTCTTTCATGAACTGGTATCTATTTCTACCCAGGACTAGGTCCTTCAGGTTTTATCTCATCAGTTCTAACCTACAAAAACTGAGAACTGGCGTTTGGGTTTCTACTGATTTAATAAAGACCATTATCAGAAGCAACTTTGGGAGGTAATTGATTGATGGATTAATAGTGTCAGGCTATACTCTGTCATTGAGGGAAGTTAGTACAGAAGCTCAAGGCAGAAACCTGGAACAAAAGTCACAGAGGAACACTGTTTGCTGGTTTCTTTCTCATGGCTTGCCCAGGCTACTTTCATACAATCCAGGACAACCTGCCTAGGGGTAGCATTACCCCTATGTGGTGGGCCCTCCCACTTCAATCATTAATCAAGAAATTGCCCTACTGACTTATCTACAGGCCAATTTAAGGAGACATTTTCTAAATTAAGGTTCCTCTTCCCAGATCACTGTTGCTTGTGTCAAGTTGATGAAACTTAATATAGTTCCATAATAGTAATGCATGGGAGACTTGGTTACATCTGCCCTGAAGCATCAGTGAAGTTCTTGTAAAGAGGTCTTCAGTTTGTTAATAATGACTACCCAGCAAAACGGTGGAGAGGTGAACATTGTGGCATTCAGTGTGAACACTGAAAAATCAATCATGGATCTTCAAAATTAGAAATAGCTTATTTGTGTCATCTAATTCTGGTAAAGTTTTATTCATTAAATTAGAAACCAAATAATTACATCTATTGCTTTTAGATAAAGAAGGACATGAGGAAATGCTTTCTTTCTTTGGGCTAGCCAAACTTTTGAGAAATCATTTTTCTTTTTATTGTCACTCCTGGAAAAAAATCTATACAAATCTTGTAAGGGACAGCATTTCATATCCTGTTGGACAGCCCAGGTAGTTTGAGGTAGAGGTCAGATTTAGATACAAAATGTCCCCAGATTTAAGACATGATGATTCAGCTATACTTTGAAACTGTTTATAAAATTTGCTTTTGGACAACTCTGAAATAAATAACATTCTTTTTTCTATGCTATTCCTATTGTGACTTTGGTTCAAATAAATAACAGACCTGCTTAAAAGGAAATGTGATTGGCAGCTTCCACACTTTTCATTTGTTTCCTTATTCCTCAAGATTTTACTCTGCCTTGTGTGGGGCTCTCCTCCATGCTCATGAGACCTTCTAGTTAATCTAACAGAATCTCTCTCTTTCTTTATGCCCTGCTTTCTCATACAGATTAATCTAGAATGTTGTGAAAACAAGTGAGCAGAAAATGAACTTCCTTCTCCTGTAGATACTGGTTTTGGTTTTGAGGATCCTGTTTTAGGTTCACATGATAGGGTTGAGACAGGAGTTCTTGGAATAGAATTGGGTGTTGTATGCAGTAGATAGCCTTACGTTAATTCCCCAAAGCCAAAGCCTGGTGAGTAAACATCAACCATAAATGAAATTTAGCTGGTTATACTAATGATTAAGCCCGGCTGGTTTACTTCTAACCTCTGCTCCATTATTATTAAACTATATAACCTTGAACAACCCTTGATGATTGTTCCTCCAAGATAACAGCCCTTCTCCCATCTCGGTTTTCAATCAGTTCTAAATTCCACAAAGTCAGGAAATGTCAGTTTTTTCCATCTGATGTGTCTCAGTGCCTTATATATGGAGTAGTGCTCAATAAATGCTTTCAAATGAGGGAGGATGAGATTCTTAGTATAGCTACCAGTCTAGCAAAGTCCAATAAATGATAGTTACTTTATTATTATCATTATCATCATCATTATTATTATTTTCCCTGTTATTTCTCTATTATTTTCAAATTGGCCTCACAGGGACTAAAAAGCCCACATAACTGACAGCCCATTTCTTCTGTTCCCTGCAGCTCTATTCTCTTAAATATTTCCAAGTCTTTGTTAGCAAAATTTCAATGACAAGTTTTAAATACATGTTGAGTGCAATCATTATGTTCAATGTCAGCAGCTAAGTAAAAAAATCATGAAAAGAATGTATTTGTATTTTCAATAGGAAAAATGGAGGCTGACATTTTTCACTGTGCAAATCTTAATGACCCAAATCATCTTGGTCAGACTTTAACAGCTCAGATGATGGGGAACTAAAAAAAATCCCTTCCATAAACTCCTTAGTCCATGTTTGGCATACTTTTGCAGGAAAACTTCATTCAGCTTCTATTTTAATTAGAGAAGGCCAAACTGCACTAAAATTTAAGGGCAGTTTCCTCAGCCCCGCTCAGCCTTTTTTTTTCTCTCATAGAATATATCCTCAGCACACCTTCCTCTTCCTGAACTCCTTTCAACACCCCTCATCATTATTCCCCCAAGATCTACTTCTCCCTGCTTCTCTTCCATAAAGAGCAGACTTTCCAATGAAATCAAGTAAGTTTTCCCTTCTGTAATTAGAAATCTTGAGTCCTTTACATTTTTGATGCCTTGTGAAATTGCTATTTTCTGCCTACTAAGGGGAAATTTCTATTGTCAAGAAGGAACCTTTGGTTAAGTATTCTTGGCCAGATGGGAGCCAAGGCCAAGGTGAAAGCTAGGCACAGCCCAAGGGGGTAGGTCTGGAAACTAGATAGTTTCAAGACAGGAAGACTGTGTGTTTAAGGTCAGATAAAATCTGAGATGTCAAGGTACTATGAAAAAACAAGACAGAGATTAGAAAAAAAGACTTCTCTGAAATATTAGTGTACACCAAAGATTACTGGGGAGGAGCACAGAATAGATAGTTGGGCTGTACTAGTTATTTTCCCCCGTGCTATGACAAAATACATGACCCAAAGCAATGTAAAGAAGAGAGATTTGCTTTGGGTCATGGTTTGAGCAGTTAATGTCTTCATGACAGGAAAGGCATAGCACGGAAAACTGAGCATACTGGTTACATTGTGTCCAACCTGAGGGAGCAGAGAATAATGAATGCTTGCACTTAGCATATTTTCTGTGTCTCCTGCATTCCAGGACTCTAAGCCATGGAAAGAGGCTGCCCACACATAGTTTGGGTTTCCTGCCCCAATTAATATAACCTAGAAAATCTCTCGTTGACATGCACTGAGATTCGTGCTCAAGGTAACCCTAGATCCTGACAAAGTGAAAATAATATAAACCATCACAGGTGGAAGGTGAAAAATTATGTTTTAAAATAAGCCTCCTTGCCAAAACCCTGAACACCAAAGCAAAGAAAGCTAGGCCCCAACATGATGAGCAATCAGAGTAGCAGCTGGTAGTCATCAGAACCAAGCACTCTTTTGACCTTTTGAAAAAGTAACTAGTTACTAATGTTCCACATTACATTAAGGTGACTTAACAAATGCATTTAAACTGTACCCCTAACTCTACCTACGATTTGGATTGCATGGTGGGGTTTAGTTCTTAGTTCATACTGTTTAAATTCTTAACAAAATAAGTAAACAAAATGCAGTCAAATGAAATCACCTTTAAAAGTCTTCTCATTAGGTTAACAAATACAGATGAAAAGTGTGGTGATTCAATAAGAATGGACTCTATAGGGTCATTTAGTTGAATACCTTCACCAGGGAGTAGAACTCTTTGATAAGATTAGATGGATTAGGAGGTGTGGCCTTGTCAGAGGAAAGGTGTCCCTGGGAATGTGCTTTGGGGTTTCAAAAGCCCAAATCAAGCCAGGCCCAGTGTTGCTCCCCCTTCTCTCTCAGCCTACGGATCAAGATATAGTCCTCAGTTACTGTTCCAGTACCCGGACCATGCTCCCTGCCATAAGGATAGTGGACTAAACCTCTGAAAATGCATGCAATGGAATGCTTTTATTTAGGAGTTGCCTTGGTCACAATGTCTCTTCACAGCAATGGTGCAGTGACTAAAATAAATGGTAAACATGCTACTTTAATATAACTAGGGGATATCTAGGTAATACATGCACATTTTAGTTTAAAGGCATGATGTCAAGAATGATTCAGAAACTTATTTTGTGGTTTGTGGGGTGTGTGTGTGTGTGTGTGTGTGTGTTTGAAAGAGAGAACTAAAGAGATAGAGAGAAACAGAGAGACAGAGGCAGAGGCAGAGATATAGAGAGGAACCATAAATTTGTGTGGTTGTATTTGTCACAGAGGTATGTAGGTTTTGGGAACGAACTCAGGTCATCAGCCTTGGCAGCACCTACTTGTACATTCTGAAGCATCTCATTGTCCCAAATGCTGTTTTCTCTCTTTTTAAACCAAATCCCAAGATTCTAACAGGACTTCTCTTTAAACAAGCACCAACACAAAACAGAAAATGTACATATTTATGAAGCACTTTGCTTAAAAACACATGTATATCCTAAAGTTTAAATCATGTGAAAAATAGATATCTCATTAAACACCATTTCTATACTGTGAAAGTATTCCAAGTGCATTGATTTTTTGAAAACATAGAACACAGCCATGTATAGTCACACCATTGTACAATTGTGCACCAACACTTCTTGCTCTTGTCTAATCATAACTTAGTGACCACTGATTGGCCCTGCCCATCACCCTCCTCCAAAAGTTTATGGTAATCATTATTCTTTTCTGAGCTTCTATGAAGTCAATATTGTAAATTCTACATCTGATTGATATTATACAGCACTTATCTGGTATTACATACCTGGAATATTTCACACAAATGCATACATACATTTGTCCATCCATCAATACAGAGGAAATTTCCATTTGTTGTAAAGAGTGTTTCAATAACTACTGAACAGAAGTTGCCTTTTTTACATACTTATTTCTTTTCCTTTTGATACATGTCAAGTAGTATACACCTGGATTATATGATACTTATATTTTCTTAATTTTCACAGGTATTTAATTCTGCTTTATATAACAATGATATTAATTTCTATTACTCATTTGGTGTTTTCAAAAAGACAAGTGATAAATTCTCACAGGTGTGTAAACAGGATTTTATCTTGCAGGTATAATTAACCTGTACTCCCTCAGATATCTTAATTTATACATGCAATAACCTACCTATGCACAAAGAGCTAAAAATTCAATGTCCATTCCTAAATGTACCAAAAAATCACAAACAAAAGTATTCCATAAATGCAGAAGCAAGTAGAATGGAAGACAATGAGACTATTTATATGGGGACAGACATCACTGTGAAGAGCTACTAAAAAGATTCGTCCACAGGTTTTGTGTTAGTATTCAAAAGGCAAGGGACTTATGCCATGAGCAATATGACTTTCACAAATGGTGAACAAGTCAAACATCCCTACTATGGTTGTATTTCTGACAAATTCAGTTACATAGTGAACATGCAGTTCTTAACTAAAACAATTTTAACTGATGACAGGGAAGTTCATCAAGATATGTGAATGTAATGCAGGATGCAGAGCAGTCCTAATATGCAGTCTCCCCACTGAGGGAATTCACCATCCCTAATGCTATATTTTAGACATAGATTCATCTTCACATGGTAATCGTTTTAACCAGTCAAACCACCCTCTTCCCCTCTCTATTTCTACTATGTCACTACTTAGAACTAGAAAGTTAGGGAGCAGTGACAGGAATTTGAGAGAAGATCCAACAAAGCTCTGCTTTCAGATTTTTCAGACACCAGTGACTAATGACAGTTAAGCGATTGGTGAGCTCTTTGTTCAGGCCAGGATCAACATCAAGGTTTTCTCAGTATTGGCTCCCCACACTGTGAGGTGTCCCCATGTAAATATTTTTAGAGAAGGCCTTCTTATCCTATGCTCTTCATCTTGCTGCAATCATGGATGATCAAGGTGACTTCCAGATCAGATGGTGGCAGCAGGAGGAAGGTCTACACATTCTTCCTTGTCATCCAAAGGCATAGCAGACATTACCACTGGGACATAGATACAGGGGATTCATACTGACATCATGTTTTTTCCTTGTTCAGGGCATCTAATGATCTCAGCTTAAATTAATGTGCATCACTGGGCCTTCACATGTGAGTTAAGGACATCAAGGTTTGTGACTTTCCCCAGTGACTTTTCACAAGCTGACAGGGGTGAAGTAGCTAAGTGAGCCTCATGTTTCCCATGCAACTCTTCCTCAGTCTTGCAGCATGGAGACAACATACTCCGGGTTGGCTGTGATTTCATATCTCCTATGAGCACATCTATGTGAACAGTGTCTGAATTCTACTGTGAATCCTGTGCCAACAGCCAGATTTTCCTGACTTCTTGATAGCTGATTTGGCTTCCGAAATCCACCATAACTGAGTAGGGGCTCAGATTCCATCTCATCTGGAACACACCAGTGTTTTTATAAATTTTATAACTGCTACAGCTGTCTGTAGGTTCAGTGAAAGTTGTGAAGGGATATATTACCCGGTGTTTTGCCTTTTTCTAATTCTCTACTTTCTACATCCTAAGGAGGAACTCAAAATCACTTGGTAAAATCATTAAGCACATGAAAAACTGTCAAAGAACTAAGAATGAAAAACAGTTTTTTGCACTCTTCTATAACTGCAATTGCATTTTTATTACTTTAATTTTAAATAGCTTGCTTCACATGTCAATCCCAGTTCCCTCTCCCTCCTCCTCCCGCACCTCCCCACCTTCCCCCGCCCAACCTCCTACCCTATCCCCACTTCCTTCCACATAGGGGATATCCAGAGTCTGTCATTTCACTCAGGGCAGGGTCCAGGCACTCCCCTAAGAGTCCAGGCTGAGAGAGCATCCCTCTTTGTGTTATGGACACATGAAATCCGTTTGTATGCCAGGTATAATCTCTGATCTACTGCTCAGGGCCCCATAGGTTGCCCAGGGTTCCTTACTGACTCTCCCATTCAGGGGGTCTGGATCAGTCCCATGCTGGCCTCCCAGCTGTCGGTCTGGGGTCCAAGAGCTCCCCCTTGTTCAGATCAGCTGTCTCTGCTGGTTTTGCCAGCCCATTCTTTGTCCATTTGCTCATTGCTCCTCTCTGTCACTGGGTTCCATGGGTTCAGTTCAGTGTTTAACTGTGGGTGTTTGCCTCTGCTTCCATCAGTCACTGGATGAAGGTTCTAGGATGCCACATAGTGTAGACGTCAAGTTCATTATTAGGAATGGACATTTAAAGTGGTCTTTCCATTATTTCTTAGCTTGCCAGTTGGTGTCATCCCTTTAGATCACTAGAGGTCTCACTGGTGCCAGGCATCAGTCCTTCTAGACCCCAACCTTCTGTGTCCCCAGCTTCCATGAGCTTGGGCCTCCCTGGGGCCACTCCCTATCCCCCGCCCATCAACCATCCCTTCAATCTTCTGGGGACCCGCTCCTGGCATCAAGAGGACCTGCCCACACAGGAAAGGCATCAGTCCTTCCAGACCCCATCTTCTGCAATCCCCAGCTTCAGACCCCACCCTCCAACGTCTCCAGCTTCAGCTTCAGAAAAGGAGACCAGTGGAGACAGAAAGACCCCACCTGTACCGACTGGAAGAAGAGATGAGGAGAAGACAGAATAAGAGCTCACTCAGCAATAGAAAGATCAACATGACTCCACCAGAATCTGGAGACCCAACACCAGCAAGACCTGAAAAGCACTACATAGACAAAGCAGAAGAGACAGACCTTAAAAATTATTTTATGAAGATGATAGAGACCCTCAAAGAGGAAACAAGGAAATCCCTTAAAGAAATAGAAGAAAAAACAAACAAAAATATACATGAAATTGGGGAAAAGGCAAACCAAAAAATTCAAGAAATAAACAAATCTCTCAAAGAATCTAAAGAGTACCAAGAAAAAACAACCAAACAAATGAAGGAAACAACTCAAACAGTTGAAAGATTGAAAGCTGAAATAGAAACAATAAAGAAAACACAGAATAAGGGGATGTTGGAAATAGAAAAGCTGGGTAAATGATCACAAACTACAGATGCAAGTATCACCAATAGAATACAAGAGATAGAAGATAGAATCTCAGGTGTTGAAGATTCATTAGAGGATATACAGTCATCAACCAAAGAAAATCTCAAAACCAACAAATCCCTAACACAAAATATCCAGGAAATATGGGACACCGTGAAGAAGCCAAACCTGAGAATAATAGGTATAGAAGAAGGTGAAGAAATACAGCTCAAAGGTACAGAAAACATGTTCAACAAAATCATAGAAGAAAACTTCCCTAACCTAAAGAAGGATATGCCTATGAAAATACAAGAACCTTACAGAACACCAAAATAGGCTGGACCAGAAAAAGAAGTCACCTTGACACATAATAATCAAAACATCAAACCTACAGAATAAAGAGAAAATATTAAGAGCAGCTAAAGAAGAAGGCCAAGTAACATATAAAGGCAGACCTATCCGAATTACATCTGACTTCTCAATGGAAACTATGAAATCCAGAAGATCCTGGACAGATGTCTTACAAATGCTAAGGGAACAAGGATGCCAGCCCAAACTATTATATCCAGCAAAGCTTTCAATTACCATAGATGGAGAAAACAAAATATTCCATATTTTGTTTGTTAAATTTGGACAAAGCCAGATTTAAACAATAAGTATCCATGAATTCAGCTCTACAGAAAGTGCTGGAAGAAAAACCTAGACCCAACAAAGATAAATACACTCACAAAGGCACAGGCAATAAATAACCCACTTTATCAAACACCAAAAGAAAAAGGGATGAGAACCTACACACAATAACTTCACTACCAATAAATCAAGCACAAACAAGAATCAGTAATTGCATTTTTTATTCTTAGCATTTCAAGTTTTTCCATTAATGGCTAATTGGTTATATAGTCAAATATGTCTGTGTCACTATTTCTTGGTTAACCAGCCTTAAACATTATCTACTATTTCCCTAACATGACAGATAAGAGCTTAACTATACAAAGTTCTATATTTTTATGCAATTATGTTGCTATTGTTTTTCTGCTGTGGTATTTGTGGCTTTACATTTAGCTACAAATTTTTTCACTACAAATTACTTTTGATTTTCTGTTTTCCATAAGGTTATAATATCTGTTGTTTCTTACCACCTTCCTTCCCTCCTTTTGTTGTCCTAATTATTATGTGTACCCACCCTAATTCCTTGCAGTTTGTGATTTGCAAAGTCTAATCACGACTTTCTTGCATTGCAGACAGTGCGAATCTAAAAATTATAAGTCAATAAATAAAGCTATTGCAATGTTAAGATAGTATAAATATTTGCTGAATGGCCAAGTAGTGTACTATGTCTATATTTTATTTCTTTTACAGATTTCCTGGTTTTGTTTTATGCTTATTCTGGTTTATAAAATTTATTACATCACCTCTCTTTACTACATTCTTATGTTTTTTCATCATTTCTTGGGTTGGGTCAAGTTCATGCACACCTTTCTCTTGAAGTTCTTCATCATCTCCTGCTTTGCTGCTTTGTTTCTCATCCTGCTTTCAACTTCATCCCAAGTTTCCATGAAATGACTCTTACTAGGGTGATGATGGTGGTAGTGATGATGATGATGTTTCTTCCTATGCTTCAGTGATTTACTTTCCCATGTTGAAGGTATCAAGGGACATCCTGTGTTCAGATTTGCCATGAACTCATGAACCTAAATGTTGACTGTCTCCTAGGTTTTTAGGCCAGAAATTGTGTAGTCAAAGGGTAAAAGGCCCGAGCTCTCTTTAGGATGATGCCAGAGAATCCTGCATTTCCTTTTCCAGCTTCTGAGGCTTCAGGGAATCTTTGACTTCCTAATCTGGGTCATTCCAATCTAGTTCTGCCATGGATATATTTTTTAAATTATTTTAATTTTAAATAGTTTGTTTTACATGTCAATCCCAGTTCCCTCTCCTTTCTCTCCTCCCGCACACCTCCACCATCCCCCCCAGCAATATATCCAGTGTTTTCTAGGAATACTTGTCATTGGATGACTCAGATAACTGATGATAATTTCACTTAAGGTCTTTGACTTGATTATAATACTAGAGCCCCCTATTTAAACAAGGGGGGTTAAGACATAGGCATATCCTTTTAGAAACTACCATTAAACCCACTGTAGTAATGAAACTGAGTTTTATATATCTAAAAAAAAACTTTCTCTGCCTCTCCATCTCTCTGTTGCTCTGGATAGTTTTTCAGGGTATTAAATTACATATTTAAAATAAGTATCCATTTGAATACTTAATGCACAGCTTTATATTTTTCTGCAATGTTGGTAAGGTCTGGGGACATTATTAATTTTTCCTTTTTAAAAGTATTTTTTTAGGTGGGTATGGTGGCATTTGCCTAAATTGCCAGGGCTTGGGAAGCAGAAATAAATGGTCAGGATGTCAAGATCATTCTTGGAAAAAGAGTGAGTTTGAGGGCAGCCTGAAAAACATAAAACCCTGTCTTGAAAAAGAGATATGTTACATTTCCTGAAGCTATTGTATGCTTAGTATATTGTGATATTCTCATATTTCACAGTAGTCTACCACACTAGGGACTTTTTTATTTATAACATTGGGTATTTGTAAGTTTTTACTTTTTCTGTAAAATTTCAAGATGATTTATAAAGTATCTTAAATTTTGTAGGGTTTAGGAGTTTTCTTATTTTGAGACAAGATCTGACCATGTGTCCTAGGCTGACCTTGAGCTTAGGATCCTCCTGCCATAGTGCCACAAGTCATTGAGATTGCAGGTGTTCATTTTTAACTAGTAAGAAGTCATTCTTATTCATTGACCATTCCTTGTCAATCACAAACCATTACAGTTTTGTGTTTATAATAGGCTCATGAAGATTTCTCTCTCTCTCTCTCCCTCTCTCTCTCCCCCCCCCGTGTGTATGTGGGGATAGGTGGGAGTGTATTATCACAATTTCTCATTTCACTTTTTTTCAGGAATATATAAAACTTCTTTTTTATTGCTACTTAAGAATGAGCCAAGGAAACCCACTCTGGGAAGCTTGATACTCATGAGCAGGTAGTTGCCTGGCACACTTCCGTACAAGCTGATAGATATGAAAGTTCTTTATTTACTGTAGGATTTTTAAATACCAGATGTCCAGGTGTTTATTATGGGGCATCAACAAACTGGGACTTTCTCCTCACACTTATTTTTTCTTTTCTATTTTCCTCCAGGGCAATAGATCCTAAATGACTTTTTCCCCTACACAGAGCTATGGCTGGAGATTATTTAATTTAATCTATTTGTTCTCATCTCTTCTAGAGTTTAATAGCTACCTTTTCTTAATTTCCACATTTTCTAATATTTTCAAGGTCAAATCACCCACCCTCTACCCATATCTACTATACCTTATCAGATTTCTTTATTTCGTCGAACTGCATCCCTCATCATTGTTTCTCAACCTTTTGTTTTGATAATCTTGAAATACACCCAAATTTTGTCTTTTCCTAATTTTGTTTATGATTTCGCCAATTTAATGATTTTGGCCCCTTTCAACATCTTCACCATGATTTTAACAGTGTCTTTGCAAGAAGTACAGTGGGTTGAATGAAGTCAGTTTGTCATCCTGAAGCAAAAGATGCGTATGCTTCTGGCACACTGCGTTGTAGTATAGACAAGCTGACACTTGTATGCTATAAACTAGATAAAGATGCTAGTGTTAAGAGTGGAAGGAGCCAGAGAAATGATAACTCCTAACCTCATTTGCAGAGTTGCTCCAAAGTCACACAAGAAAGGTGCTGTCATATTGATTGCTGGGAGTCCCAAGGAGACACAGAAAGGTAACAGGAAGTATACATATGGCAGAAATAGTCCTGTGTAAAAGGGACCAAGTAGCTCACAACTAGGTCTGAACATTCCATCAGGACTGGTAAGTCCTGGTAGCAGAGATACTATCTCACACATATTTTACATGTTGGATCGAATGACAACCTTAGAAACTCTTCTTATTTCAGTGAATTCCTTAGGTAGCCCATTGCCATTAATGGACCTTAGCCCTCTATATGAATACAAATGAGCTCCAGGAAGACAAGGTGAAGAGAAACACTATTTGTGCAAGGGCTATAGAAGGTTCCCCTGTGTGTGTCATTCTTCTGTTATTAAGAAAACAATCATTAATTAACTATTTTTTACTATATCATATTTCATTAGGATGACCTTCAGAAGGTAACCTTGTACCCAATGAACCATTATTTTTCTGTGAAAAATGAATGAAATAGCACCAATTTCATTCAATTGATAAGTGAGTTCCAGAAATTAATGACTGTGAATGAAATGCTTAACAAAATGTCTGAAATGAATAATAACTTAACTTATTTTCTTAGATTAGTCAAACTCTTCACTTTAGGATACCAAGGAGACAGTCATTAAGATTAGTAATATTGGCATGAAATATCATAAGCCTTAGTATCAAGAACAGACTGAGTTAAGTAGATAAAAGATGGTAGGTATCCTGAAACAAGCAAAATGTAAACAGACAACTATTATAATTAAAAGACAAAGACTGCCAAAATGAATTAAACAGAAACTCAAATATCTAATGCATATAAGAGAAACATTAATGGCAAGTGCATGGAAAAGTGGGACATAAAAGGATACTGAAAAATCACATAAATATTGAAACTTCATTTAAAATGCACTAGTAGTTTTGTTGGCTCTGCCCTAAGCAACAATAGACAATCAAAGAACAGCACATATTTCCTGAAACCTTCTCATAAATATGAGTTTCTGTTTCTCTCATGGAATGGTACAAAAAAGAACTAATGAAGTATAAAGTTTGTACCACCATAGAAACCTTTTCTAATTGGATTTCCCAGTTGTTACCCCTCAAAGGACAAAGAAGAGTGGGTATATACACATGTATTCAAATTCTTTTTTTTTATTTTTTATGAGACAGGGTTTCTCTGTATTGTTTTGGAGGCTGTCAGTCCAGCCTGGCCTCAAACTCACAGAGATCCGCCTGCCTCTGTCTCCTGAGTGCTGGGATTAAAGGCGTGCGCCACCACCGCCTGGCTCAAATTCTTTTGATCACAAGTAAATTTTATACCCTAAATTAATTGTTTGAAGGGTATAAAATACCAATACCACCAGTCAATCAATGGCCATCAGACATGTCAAACTTTGGGTTTGGCATTATTCTTTAGAAAAAATAAATTAATCCTTCTCCTTTATTTAGAATAGGAAGGAGAACACATATAACCACAATGGCACATTTTATAGAAGTTATTATAATGAAGAGAAATAAGTTATACATGACCCATCATAGCAAAGCTAATAGCTGGAAGCCCTCAACTGACTAATTACTAGACTCTAGAGTGCCTACTGCTCAGAAATTTGTTTTACACCCTATATGGCTACTTTTAGATGCACAGGAGCCTTGGATATTTCCATTTGCCACTAGCTTTGAGAGCTTACATTGTAAGGCCAATGGAAAATGGGGTAGCAGGGTAGTATACTAGGCTTGGATCCTTGCTAGTGTACTGGCTGTTGAGGATGGTGCAGGAAATGAAGTCCTACAGGCCATTGACTTCCCTTGGGGTTTCACCTTGAGCAACAATTCTGGTGATTGAAAATCCAGTGGGGAAAGAGCAAAGTATGGATTGGGTTCCCAGGTTCTTTGGGAAGCCAAGTCCTAGGAAAACACAAGCAAGAGTCAACTACAGAGTTTTGGTGTCCTCTTTCATTAATGAATTAATTCTGCTAACTTTTCCATAATGTGATGAGCCCTCTCTTATCAATCATTAATAAAGAAAATATGCTCCACACTTCCCCCAGGCAGATCTGGTGGTTGCATTTTCTCAGTTGAAGTTCGGCCCCACATGATTCAAGCTCATGTCAAGCTGACAGGACATGAGCCAGCAAAGGAGAGATTCTTGATTTTAAACTATTTTGACTAGGAGCACCTTGTTATTTCTCTCCGGAGCTTTGCCTTAATCATGCCTTTATTTCAGTTCTCCCCCCAAAAAATGTCCCAAAGCCCTAAAAGACCCCACAGGTTAACTCTGGTTGCCAAGGAAACTGCCTGGATTTGCATTGACTTTCACTGATTCCTGAGGGCAATCTTGCCAGAAGCCAGAGCCCACATGGGTCCTGGCCTCAGAAATGCAGCTGACAGCATTAACCCTCATTCTATCTCCAGATCTGCTCTGCTTGCCTCTCAGGCACTCTAAATCCTGTACTCTCCTAGGGGCCTGGACTGGTCATACATTAGGGCACACTAATTTTAGTTATACTTGTGCCTACGAGTCTTGTGCTGCCCCTTTCCCTTTTGAGTTGGTTTTAGTTTGCACTTTTCTTCCTTTTTTTCTTCTTGGTGAAATCAGGTTGTTTTTAAGCCAGCTGCCTGGAAACCTTAAGACCTACTTTCTTCTGTGCATCGTGTGCCTCTTTGCATACTGTTACAATTGTATCTAGAGTGAACACTCCAAAACATACAGATTTTTAAGATGACCTATCTATAGGAAAGTTAATCAGAAGAGTCTGTTCAAGTTCAAGGGAAGAGTTATAGACTCAACATGAGTTGATGATACAGTAGTGCAGTTCCGAAATACCATGAGAGTCAAGAGATATTGTGATTATCTATGGAAAGTCCAATACGCTAATAATCCTCTATTTCCCTCAGTTCACAGATCCCCACATGCATCTCTTCTCCAAAGAATTCCCCAAAGTTTCATCTTGTTTGTACATTAGCTCAGGCAAGAATAACAGTGTCTTGTCAACTAAGTCAGATACATGTATAAGTGCAACTCCAAGGACACAGCCTCAAGTCCCTTCTTGAGTATTCTAAAGCTTCTTCAGTATTATTGCCTTCAATCCAATGACCCAACACATCACAGTAGAGCAACCTTATGGTATCTAAAATTTCTAGACAGATGCAGGTACGGGTCCGCTATAATGCTAAGAGCCAGCCAATTACATGTTGTTTATTCCTAGACTGTAGTTAAACCTTATTCTTAGAGTGGTTGTCATACTCCTGTTTATGCACTCCAGAATCTCAGTTCTTTTCTTTGAGTGTTATTTCATTTACTGCAAAAAGTAGCCTACTATCTAGAGAGAAAACAGCAATTAAGACCATTGGTTGCTCTTCTAAAGGACCCAAGTCTGAGTCCCGGTGCCCACCTGGTAACTCACAACCTCTCATATTTTGTACATTTTAAATCAGGTTAATATGTTTCATCACTGGAGTGCAATCTGTCAGTATAAAACCACAATGATGATTCAAATGGTGATTACTGTTTTTCTAATTCTGTTTTCCCCAGATTGTACACATTTGATTTCATACCCCCACTTCAGACTCTTTTTTAATAGTTTTCCAGACAGTTTTAGGTCAACCACAGAAGACTATATGGCAACAGAAAATAATGAAAGGATGGTCTTACTTAGTATTCAGGAAGATGGCTGCTGGTCTTTAGAGATAGTGGATCAATGTAGCCAATACCTAGGACTAGGACAAACACATTCAAATTCTGTGAATTTCTCCAGATGTTGGTTTTCAGGGGCAATGGAAAGGGGATACAGTATCTTACTTCTAGTCCATTATATAAATTGCAAGATCAAAAATGTATTGAAAATGATACTAATTCAGGCAAAGGCAATGTGGCCCCACTATTTGTCCCTGTCATTTGTTAGCTTGGGATGTAAAGTAGGAGGACTATATTTTGTGACCAGTATGGGCTTCTAATGACTTAGGGCTAGTCTGAATTATAAATATTTGCCCTGTCATAAAAATGAAAATGTCCCAAACACTTAATACAATCAACGTGTTGCAGCTAAAATATTTTCTAGTCAAAAACAAAATAATGAACAAATGATCAGCTTTTACATCAGTGAAATCTGGAAGAGGGATGGACTCTCCTAAGTTTTTCTCTCTTTGAAATACTACAGTTCAGTTGGTTATTTGAATGC
This sequence comes from Mesocricetus auratus, assembly GCF_017639785.1. Taxonomy (NCBI): domain Eukaryota; kingdom Metazoa; phylum Chordata; class Mammalia; order Rodentia; family Cricetidae; genus Mesocricetus; species Mesocricetus auratus. The sequence continues at coordinate 162,560,648 of NW_024429266.1, forward strand.
ATGGGTCCTGGAAGTAGTCCTTCCAAACATAACTGTAATCTTTCATACTGCAAAACTGTAGAGGGCCCATGTGTTATTTGTGCTCTCTATCATTTACTTGGGTGTCTTTGATCTTTCCCTTTGGCTCTGGAGGAGCATTTTAAAGCAACTACCATTACAGATACTTCTCCCATAAAGCATACCATTAAGGTACTGAGGTGTGGCTTACTACACTGCATCAGTACAGAGCTTCATAGGTTACCTTGTATACTGATCAATCCATGAAAGGTCATATGATCTAATCAGAACCAATCAAGGAAGATGGGAGAGAATTCTCATGTTTTTTTTTTTTTTTGAGATCCTGATTGAGAAGGAAAGAATCAAGAGCAGCCTTGGGTCTCCACAAAGAAAATAAGGATACAACCAGGCCTTTATATAGGCCTGTAATCCCAATATTCAGAATTGACACCACAGGATCAGAAATTCAGGACAGGATTAGGCTAGAGAGTGAGATCAAGGTTAGCCTAGTTAATTAAGGAAGAGTTTTTCTTTTCTTTTTTTTTTACTTTCTTTTTTCTTTTAATTTTAAATAGCTTGTTTTACATGTCAATCCCAGTTCCCTCTCCCTCCCCTCCTCCCACATCCCCCCCACCATCCCCCCATCCTCCCACCCTATTGCCAATTCCTTCCACATAGGGGATATCTAGAGTCTATCATTTCACTCAGGGTAGGGTCCAGGCACTTCCCTAAGAGTCCAGGCAGAGAGAGCAACCCTCTTTGTGTTATGGACACGCGATGTCTGTTAGTATTCGAGGGATAAACACTGATCCACTGCTCAGGACCCCATAGGTAGCCCAGGCCTTCTCACTGAATCTCACATTCAGGGGGTCTGGATTGGTCCCATGCTGGCCTCCCAGCTGTCTGTCTGCAAGAGTTTTTCTTAAAACAAGGAAAATAAAGGGGATTGGGCACTGGTAGGTGAGTGCTTGCTTAGCATAAGTAATGCCCTAGGTTTAATACCCAGCACTTCAAACATCAATGAATCAACTAATCAATCAGCTTCTCAGTCACTTATTCTGTGGAAGATATAACTAGCTCAGCAGATGGATAGATGGTTTGCTTGCATCCTGAATCTACCAACCAGAGTGAATTATATCCCAGAACTATTGGGGTTCACTCCTACATTAGGGAGTCAGTGAAATCATTTTGGGCTCAAACTTATCTACTTTTAATTGAATTAGAAATACTTTCAAATAATGCAAAAAGGCATCAAACCTAAGAGGAGTAGGTAAAATATGGAAATGATCCAGCCTATCAGGTACTTGGTATTCAAAAGTTCAAGAGAAATAAGTCCACTATAAAAATGCTAAGAGAATGAATATCTTGATAGGTTAGGGAACTAGAGGCAACTGAAGGCAAAAGTTCCTTCCAAGATATATCTTCCAAGATCACTTCTCCAAGAAAATTCAGTTGCTTATTGATCTCATTTCCTGCCCAGTCCAGCCTTGTCTTAGATCTTGCGATGAATTAAGCATATAAAAACAAGAGGTGCGTGCTTGAAATTTCAGTACTGAGAGGTTGAGTTCAAAGCCATTTTATCTGTCCAGTAGATTTTAGGTCAGCCAGGGCTACAGTGAAACTCTCTGTTAAACAATACAATAAAAAAGGAAAGTAGAGAGAAATTATAGTCTTCACTGATGAGCTACACAGTCTTTATATTCTGGGGATAGAAACCAAGTGATCATTTTTCAATGTCACAACTTCAAAGGACCTAGTGGGTCAACAAGTCTTTCTTCTTAGAGTTTACTTTAGGGAGTCTTTAGGCTAAGACATATTAAGAGACTTCCTTAAAATTAGAAAGGTTTGTGAGAGACTTTTGACAGACACATCATCAGTAGGTAGGTTAGGTGAGGAGTTTCTTGGCATAGAAGAGGAACTGTTTCCTCATGCTAACTTTGTCCCTTCCCTGCAAGCTTCCTGAGTTCCATGAACAAGAGAAATTGTGACAATAGGTTTTACATGATTTTAAATAAAAACGATACGCCAAACGCTGATCTCTAAGTGACACATCATAAGAACAGCAGCCTGGCTAAGCATTTAGTGTCTTTGTATGTAAAAGGAGAAAAGCAGCACTGCATTTCTATTGTGAAGACAAGGTACAATAAGGACTAGCACATGACTGCCACCATCACCAATGGTAGTTCTACTTCAGATGTCATTGTTACCCTTTGGTTGGGCTATTAAGGGTGCCTTAAAATAAATATCAATGCATAGATGGTTGTAGTTCACTTAAGTAATTGAAATATGCTTTGCTCCCAATTACTTACTTTACTAACTTTATCAGAAGAATGAGCTTTTAGAAATGTACAGATTTCAGCCTCTGTGAGAACTAGTTTTCTATGCTAATCTAACTCCCTTTACTCAGAGTTGCACTGAAATAAGATAGGGATTTGCACAACACTTCTGTGTCTTTACAATTCAGTCATTTTTGTTTTGTTGACTTGGCTCTTTACAAAAAAATGTTTCTTTTATATCCCCTCCAGTCACTAAACATAGAAATTAAATGGAAATAGAATTGTTTCCTAATAAGATCAAAAGGAATTTGTGCTCCTAAGAAGCTGTGGAGTCCCAGAAGTATCAATTCAAAACACTTATGATAAAAACACTCAGATTTTTGAATAACAAGAGGATTGCTCAATTTAATTCAAATAGATAAAATGTTTTCAGTTGACAGTTTAAGTGTTATATGCTTGACTGTTGGACACTATAAACTATCAAAATGGTCCCTCTTGACTCAGGTAGGAAGAATGAGGAAGCAAACACATCCTTTTTGGCATAAAAACAAAAGATAATACATTTACTTGTATCCTCGAGAGAGCACCATAACACAAAATGTATACCTGACTGTGAGTTGAGCTAGCTCTCACTTCTTGGCAGGAGGAGTCTGAATTCTTCATCTAATGAAAGTTTCTTTGAAAGCATGGGTTGCTCTCTTCTTTCCTTCGTATTCTCAGTGGAGGAGGGGGGAAAACTATTTGCCCCAAAAGGAAATAGTTCTGAGATCTATTGAAATGCCAAATCCTATGGACAGGATTCCAATAATGGGGTTTCAGTGCCTTGCATAAGCAGGTAAGCCCTTTGCTTCCTGAACTTTAAACTCTTCTATGATTGATTAGAAAAACAATACAGAAAAGTCGAAATGTTTATGCAGACAATTAGCCAAGGAAACCAGTGTGATTATTAAAGATCACACCCTCTTATTTCTTTTCAGAAATACAAAATCATGACAGTCATGTGTCACTTATTTACTTCATATTTGGTAGATGTTTAGAAATATGTTTCCTTTTGTTTACTTAATATTAAATTATTTAATAATAGGATCATGACCAGTTTTCTACATGTTTTTCAAAGGCTTCCCAGCCACTTCCATGCTAACTATGATATCTTCTTCTTTCTTCTTTTTAATTTAAATTAGAAACAAGCTTGCTTCACATGTCAATTCCAGCTCCCTCTGCTTCCCCTCCTCCTTTGCCCCAGCCCCCAACCCCCACCCTATTCCCCCTCTACTCCCCAGGGAGGATGAGACCCTCCTTAAGGGATCTCCAAAGTCTTTCATGTCATTGGGACAGGGTCTAGGCCCTTCCCCATGTGTCCAGGTTGAAAGAGCATAACCTCCATGTGGAATGTGCTCCCAAAGTCCATTCATATGCGAGGGATAAATACTGATCTACTAACTAAGGCCCCATAGATTGCTGAGGCCTACTCACTGACACTTATTTTCAAGGGGTCTGGATCAGTCCCATGTTGGCCTCTCAGTCATCAGTCTGAGGTCCATGAGCTTCCCCTTATTCAAGTCAGTTGTTTCTGTGGGTTTTACCTGCCTGGTCTTGACCCCTTTGTTCATTACTCTTCCCTTTCTGTAGTTGTATTCCAGGAGTTCAGTTCAGTGTTTAGCTGTGGGTGTCTGCCTTTGCTTCCCTCAGCTACTAGATGAAGGCTCTAGGGTGGCACACAAGGTAGTCATCAGTCTCACTATCAGGGCAGGACATTTGAGGTAGCTTCTCCACTGTTGCTTTGATTGCCAGTTGGTGTCATCCTTGTAGATCTCTGAAAATCTCACTAGTGCCAGATCTCTCCTCAAACCTATAATGGATCTCTCTATTATGGTATCTCTCATCCTGCTCTCCTCTATTCTTCTCCTGACTCAACCTTTCTGCTCCCCCATGTCCACCTCTCCTCTCCTCTTCTCCCCCTCTCTTTGCCCCAGCTCCCTCTCCCCTCCCCCCATGGTTCCAATCCTCTCAGGAGATCCTGTCCCATTCCCCTTCTCCTGGGTACTATGCATATCTCTCTTAGGGTCCTCCCTGTTTCCCAGACTCTCTGGCAGTGGGATTATAGGTTGGCAATCCCCTGCTCCATGTCTAAAATCCATATATGAGTGAGTACACACCAAGTTTGTCTTTCAATATTAAAAAAGCTTCAAGACTTTAGTAACTCCAGACATCATGGTTGTCTTTTGGTATCTACTGATTTGTTCTAGAACCTCCTCTCCCTTTTCCTTCACTGATAGCAAAATGTACAAATGCTCATGTTCTTATTATATGATATTTCCTATAACCTATATATATCTTCCTATATATTTGAATAATACATAACCTATTTTTAATGCCCAATACAATGTAAATGATATTGAAATGGTTATTATAATATATTGGTTAGTGAATAATCACATGAAAATGCCTTTATGTGTTCATCATGGATAAAATGATCTTTCCTAAATACTTTTATTTATTTTCTAATAAAACAGTAGTTATAAAATTCACAGAAAATGCTACAACAACTGCCCCACATCAGGATTCTGGCAGCAGAAAACTAGAGTTGTTGCTCATTTGGAGAAGCCAATTACTCCTACCCACTTAAAAATTTATTAGCAGGAGAATATCATCAAAGACATGATGGCTACGATATCAACTAACTTGAGGAGCCTGGAAGAAGGGAATTTTTCTTTAATATTTTTTCACAATTCCTCTCATCTATGAATTTGCTTGGAAAGTTACATTTTCTTTAATTTTTTTTCTTAAGGAAACATGTCTTTTTCTTGTTTGCTCTTTTAAATAGACTCTTCATTTTCAGATCCTTGCTGTAACACTAGATTTCATTTGAGGCAAAGGCAAGGGGCAATGATCTCTTTTCCCAATTCTCAATTTGCTGAATTCTGAGGTTGGGTCAAAGGAGCTGTATGAAAATTAAGAAACTGTCCTTGTTCCCTGAGCCAAATTTATCTTGTTTAACCTCTACAGATCTAATGAGAACCACAGTTGAACTGTCCCCAAGGAATGTCACACCAGTGCCAAACTGTATTTCCTCTGCATTTAAAATGACACTCAAGTGGCAGTCCCAACTGTTCAGAATGTAGTTAGGATGATTTCCTGCAGACCTTCCTCAGACCCCTGGGTACTTGAAATGAGAGGTCCAGATCTAAACTTCAGGGGAATGAGATCAAACTATCTAACCCTTAACATTTATCTGTGTTAGCAAAAGTCTCATCATATAAACTACAAAATGGCTCTTAAACCAGAGAGAATCGTGACTTTGAGCACATTGTTTGCTTCATTAATTGGTTCTGTAATCAAATAAATGCTTTGAAGTGCTCATAAAGCAAGCCTAAAACATTATTAGAGGAGAAAGCTGAAATGCAAATAAACAGAACACCTTAAAATCAACAAGTGATGGCTAAAGTTCATTCTCTACTTGATGGGATCTTGACATACCTAGGAGACCGACGTCGTAGTGTGTCTCTGAGGGAATTTCTAGAATGGTTTAACTGGTGTGGGAAGACCCATACAAAATGTGAGCAGCACCCTTCAGTAGGTTGGGTCCTGGATAAAGTAGACTAAAGATGAACATTCAGTGGTCTCTGATTCGTGACTACTGATGTTGCCTTGAGCTCCATTTACCATGAATTTCCTACAATGATAGGGTGTCTTCTTGAACTGTGAGCTAAAATAAAACTTTCTTCTTTAACATACTTGTGCCAACTTATAATGGCTTCCTCTTTTATGGTATCTCCCATCCTTCTCTCTTCTATTCTTACCCTGGCTCAACCTTCCTGCTCTCCCATGTCCACCCCTCCCCTCCTCTTTTCCTCCTCTGTTTCTCCCATCTCCTTCTGCCCTCCCCTTCTTCCCCACCAATCCAATTAGGATATCTTATCCCACAACCCTTCTCCATGCATATCTCTTTTAGGGTCTTCCCTGAACCCCAGACTCTCTGGCAGTGGGATTGTAGGCTGGCAATGCCTTGCTCCATGTCTAAAATCCATATTTGAGTGAGTACATACCATTTTTGTCTTTTTGTGACTGGGTTACCTCACTCAGGATAGTTTCTTCTAGTGCCATCCATTTGCCTTCAAATTTCAAGATTCCATTGTTTTTTGTTGTTGTTGTTGATGTTGAGTCATACTCCATTGTGTAAGTGTACCACATTTTCTCTATCCACTTTTTTGTTGAGGGGCATCTAAGGTGCTTCCAGGTTTTGGTTATTACAAATAATGAACATAGTGGAACAGTCATTCTTGTTGTATGAATGTGCAATTTTTGGTTATATGCCTAAGAGTGGAATTGCTGGGTTTTGTGGTAGGCTGATTTTCATTTTCCTGAGGAATCTGCATACTGATTTCCATAGTGGGTGAATGAGTTGGCACTCCCACCAGCAATGGAGGAGTGATCCCCTCTCTCCACATCCTCTCCAGCATAAATTGTCATTGGTGTTTTTGATTTTAGCCATTCTGACAGGAGTGAGATGGTATCTCAGAGTTGTTTGGATTTGCATTTCTTTAGTGTCTGAGGATGTTGAACACTTTCTCAAGTGTCTCTCAGTCATTTTAGAATCCTCTATTGAGAATTTTCTATTTAGTTCTGTACCCCACTTTTTAATTAGATCCTTTGGTGTTCTGGAGACTTGCTTCTTGTGTTCTTTGTAAATTTTGGAGATCAGCCCTCTGTCAGATATGGGGTTTGTGAATATCTTTTCCCATTCTGTGGGCTGTCGTTTTGTCTTGTTGACTGTATCCTTTGTCCTGCAGAAGCTTCTCAGTTTCAAGAGGTCTCATTTATTAATCTCAGTGTCTGTGCTACTGGTGTTATGTTCAGGAAGCAGTCTCCTGTACCCATTCATTCAAGGGTACCTCCTACTTTCTCTTCTAAAAGGTTCAGTGTGGCTGTATTTATGTTGAGGTCTTTGATCCATTTGGATTTAAGTTTTGCTCATGGTGATACATATAGATCTATCTGTTGTCTTTTACAAGCCAGCATCCAGTTATACCAGCACCATTTGTTGAAGATGCTTTCTTTTTTCCATTGTATAGTTTTAGCTTCTTTGTCAAAGATCAGGTGTTCAAAGGTGTGTGGGTTAGTATCAGGGTTTTCAATTCAATTTCATCTGGCACTAGTGAAATCTTCACAGATCTACAAGAATGACACCAACTGGCACTATGCCTACCTCAAATACCCTCCCATGATAATGAGAATGAAGACTAACTTATATGCCATCCTAGAACTCTCATCCAGCAGCTAAATAGTTGCCACTTTAATTTTAGCAATGTTGTTTAGCAGATAAGAGAAATGTGGCCAGATATACATAAAGATTTTCAGTAAAGTCAGATTCAGATGAAGTAAAACCTCTAAAAAAGATTTGTAGTGCGTTTAAAAATATATATAGGCTTGAGAGAAAAAAGAAAGAGGATAGTGGTAAAAAAGACAGAAAGAAAAAAAGGAGAGTAGCTGGGTGTGGTGGCAGAGGCAAACAGATCTCTGTGATTTCAAGGCCAGTCTGGTATACAGAGGGAGTTCAAGGGCAGTCAAATGTATCACAGAGAAACCCTGTCTCAGAAAAGGAAAAATAAAAGTAAAAGAAATATAATAATATAATAATAGATAGATAGATAAATATAAAAGCCAAGTAAAGATGGAATATACACAGAGAGTCTGGATACTGTATGTTATTGTGTTCTCTTGGAATTGTTTAATTGCTGGGGAAGTAGCAACAATTTAAAATACATTTGATTACCAATGCTGCTAAATTAATCCAACTTATATATTTTAAAAATGCTTTGACTTATACATTTAAATATAAGGACAGGTTACTTGGGAAAAGAGTTTTTGCTTGTGTTTCCACAGAAAAATGTAAAGTTATGGAATCCTTCCAAACTAAAGTGGTTTGTTGAAGCTAGATCCTCAAAACAATTTCCTAGGTGATCCAGCATCTAAAACAGTTGAGATGATGAAGCCTTGTAGACTACAAAAACAAGGACCTGGACAGGTTTCTTTGCTTTGTCATGATCCCCATGGTATGGGCAGTGCCCCCAACCAGCAGGAAGCAGTTTGGAATAAACAATGCCCAAATTCACAATTATTGTTTGTAAATTTTTGTTTTAATTTAAATGGGATTGGTTGTAAATGGTTAATGATAACAACCAATCTCTTTTTAAAGGTAAAGGGGGATTATGGTATAAAAAAGGAATACTTTGTCTTGGAATGGATTTTCATTTATTGATACAAATTTAAGATCAATTTTATGACATATATATATATATTTCTCCTCTTGTTTACATATTGTTTATATAGCTCTTTTAAAAATGTAATGTATAAAAAATGTATAATTAAGTACAGATTATAGATAGTTACCTACAGTAGTCAAAACGTATAGTTTGGTTAGTTAGGTTTTCTAGATATACAGAGATATATTTGAGATTGATAGCCTTCAAACCTTTCAAAGACCTTCAGAAAATGGCATTTAAAATGGTTTCAGGTTTTTCTTGACATTGAGAAATGTCTGCTCCTGGCAGCACCAATCTACATCAGAGAAGATGATGGGCATCAAAGAAACTCATAATGGAGTTTACTTTTGATGAGGTGAAACTAGCATTTGGGCAAGAAACTGCTATTGCTTGGACTGTTTGACTGTTGCTATATAAAGTGGACATGCAGGAACCACAGGGAAGTGACTACTAAACTGGCAAAACAAGATAGACAGTCCTAAAGGGTTCCTGCTTCATTGAAGATTCTGCCAGATGTTTTGCAGGACACAGAAAAATGACTGACAAACTGCCAATGCCGATGGACAGTTTAAAAATTTCTGCTTTGCTGAAAAGTCTGCCAGACACACTGTGACCTATGGGCTGAAGATGGATTCCCCAATGTTACTGAGGAACTTGGGGTGACTGTCGAGGTAGTGAGATGTTTCTGTCAATTCTAGTGTTTACATATTGTCCTTCTGTGGTCTTTGATGAAGTTAAAGACAGATAATTATAGTTATAGTTTTCCTTAGTTATGATAAAAATAAGCTACATATAGGACTTTAGACTCACACAGATAGGATACATGACAGAATACTTTCTTTAAATTTGACTATGTTAAAATTAAAACCTTTCTTTTATTTAGATAGAAAAAAAGGAGATGATGGGGGAAGTCCTTCTGTGTACATGTTTGCCGTTTTGGTTGATAAGTAAAGCACTGTTGATCAATAGGGAAGCAAGAAAAGTGGGACTAGAAGAGGTGGAGGATTCTGGAAAACAGAGGCACAGTCAGTCACCGTGTAGGATGCGAGAGCACTAAGAGGTCCAGACCCTTTCTCCGGTAAGAGAAGACCATGTGCAATACTCAGATTATAGTTATGGATTAATAAACAAGTCAGAGACAGCCAACAGGAAACCATAGAAAATGGCCAACAGCTTCATAATTAATATAGCATCCTGCATGTTCATTTGGGATTGACGTGACTCTGGGACCAGGCTGGTGGGAATAATGCTTGTTACATAGCTCAAGGTCTGCTTTTACATCTGTGTGGTGCAGGTCTGTTCTTCTTGTGCCTGAACTATCTCTTTGAGAGGATTTTCATAATCTCAACACTTTCATAGGTTTTGCAAAGTTTTCTACATGCAAAGAGTTCATGTTGCCCTCCTGGGAGCTGTGCACTCTAAATTTCTATCTGTTCAGTATATTGAATCCACAGAAGGCTCATGGTAATGCTTGTTTGAACCTATGAGAGTCCCTACTTGGCTCTGTGTAGCAACATTTAGTAGAGATAAAATCTTTAGAACACTGAGAGGATTTGGTACAAAATACAAAAGCAACATAGGAGCCTTGGATCAGAAAGAAATCAACAAACCTGATTTCTCCCATTTCACTGACCAATGTTGAAGCAATGAATGAACACATTTCAGTATGTTTGTAGCTCCTGTGTCAAGCTCATGGCACAACAAACATGAAAAAGTATTGAGGGAACAAACACCAGATGGTTAAGTTTCATTCTACCAAGTCAAGCTCCACAAATGTAGTAACAGCACATTCATTTTGGTTCTCAATGTCATTTCAAGGGCAACTAATGAAGGAGGAAAGAAAAAGAGAGGAAGAAGAAAAAGAGAGAAAGCAATCTTATCATAAATGCAAATATTTCTGAGGGTGCATAATTTTAGCTTTATGAAGATTACACTGTATAGGGAGATGTGGTCCACAATTGGCTGATAACAAGCTATGTTTTATAATCCTCAGCTATCTGGGATTTGTTTGCTCTTTATTATTAGTACTTAGTGGGGAATCTATCACAGACCCCACAGGTCTGTAGCCCAGTGCCTGGAAAGCCCTGGCTGGTTGTTTGCAGAGGTGCTTTTCGAGTCTAATATGTTCTTATTCAAATCCTGCCCTATCTAAAAAAATCTATTTCTACCATGCAGCTTCTGCAACATCACCAGCAATCTCCTATCTCTGAATTATTTATACAAATTCAATCAATGCTGCACCGATTTGCCATTTCTGAGACCTTATCTTATACCATCCCCTCCATGACCAACTTCTCAGTTCAGTTATATAATATTCTTTTGAAAAGAAAGGAAGGTTCTCTTTTGCCCTTTATGCTACTCAAGCACTTATTCAGCAAAGTTTCAGGCTAGAAGATGGCCAAGTTCTTTTGATAAAAATTCCAGATAACAACCACGCATTTCCTGGTGTGATAACTGAAACATGCTCATGTAGTTGAGAAGTATACCCTGATAGCAGGCCAAGTAGACTGATGTTATTGTGTTCCAATAATACTAGGCAAAAGCAAGAAGCAGTCTGACTTTGGACTTTGAGTGGCCTTCTACACTAAAGGACAGGTTCTCATCTTCTACTTGCAAATGGGTTAATGATTCTAGGTAGAACTATCAATAATAAGGATACCGTTCAATATGGGTTTCTCAATTCTATATGGGAAAGCCATTCTCTAGAGAAGAAAGTTACAGATATGAGGAGAGAACAAAAATGAAAGTAGTGCAATCGGCAAAATTAAAACTGGGTTGTGACTTTGTCTTTTACTTTTTGTTACTGAAAAGGGATACCACAAGCCAGGCAACTTATAAAAGGAAGCATTTAACTGGGGGCTTGTTTACAGTTTTACTGGGTGAGTCCATGCCAGTCATGGTGGAGAATGTGGTGGCAGATATCCAGGCACGGTATTGGAGTAGTAACTGAGACCTTATATCTGAGGCAGAAATATGAGACTGGATACGGTATGGGCTTTTAAGATCTCAAAGTCCACCCCCAGTGACATACTTCTTCTAGAAGGGTCATACCTCCTAATCTTTCCTAAACAACTCCACCACCTGGGAAACACACACTCAATTATGAGTCTGCAGGGGCGTTCTTATACAAATCATCTAACTTGGACGGCAATTTCCCTTCATGCTAATTTTTAGCTTAGTGGGAAAGTCCCTTTTTGCTCATACTAAAGGGTACATAAGTAACCATGGTTCTTTATGGTAGTGGTGGTGGAAGGATGGAGAAGGAAAGGAAAAGTAAATAATGAGGAGAACAATGAAAGATCAGAAGCAGATTTTGTTCTACATCACAATAGTGTTAAGAGAAGCTTTTTCCTTTGCTAGCTGCTTTGGTTTATCCCCCGCCAGTCACCTGGGCTCTGCCGCGCCAGCCTGGTTCTAGATCCACATGATTCCCAAATAAACACACAAGACGCTGTATTAATTATGAAGCTGTTGGCCTTGCTTGTCCCTTACTGGCTAGCTCTGCCTTAAGTAATTACCCCATAATTGTTAATGTAAGTATGTTTCTTACCGGAGAATAGTTCCCGGCTTCTTACCCCTATGGCGTCACATGTCGACTCTCTTGTCTTTCTCCTTCCCAGAGTTCTCCTGGACTCCTAGTCCCTCCTATCTAGGTTTCCTATAGGCTCAACAGTACTTTATTGACAAATGCACAGGACTTCCCCCAACATCTCCTCTTTTCTGTTTAAACAAAAAGAAAGGTCTTAACTTTGACATAGTCAAATCATATATAACAGAACAGTTATCAAGTAAGAATACAGTTGTAATATTTTGTCTATCAACATTTAGCAAGATTTAAAGAAAATATCATCCATCCCATCCTTGTGAGTCAAAAGTTCTATATGTATCTTTTATCATAACTAAGGAAAACTATAATTATAACTATCTGTCTTCAACTCCATCAAAGACCACAGAAGGATAATATATAAACACTAGGATTGACAGAGACATCTTACTGCCTGGACAGTCACCCGAAGTTCCTCTGTAACGTTGGGGCATCCATCTTCAGCCCATAGGCCACAATGTGTCTGGAACACTTCTCAGCAAAGCATGAAATTTCAAACTGTCCATCTGCGTTGGCAGTCTGTCAGTCATTTTTCTTTGTCCTGCAGAAAGTCTCGTAGACTCTTCATCAAGCAGGAACCCTGTAAGACTGAGTTCAGTAGTCACTTTCCTGTGGGTCCTGCATGTCCAGATGATACAACAACAGTCAAACAATCTAGGCAAGAGCAGTTTCTTGCCCAAATGGCTAATCTTGCCATGTTGAAAGCAAACTCCATAACAAGTTTCTTCGATGCCCATCTTCCTCTCAGATGTAATTGGTGCTGCCAGGAGCAGACATTTCTCATTGTCAAGACAAACCCTAAACCATTTTAAATGCCATGTTCTGAAGGTCTTTGAGAGGTTTGAAGACTGTCCATCTCAAATGTATTTCTGTATATCTAGAAACCTAACTTATGTGATCAAGAGGAGAAATATAAGCACCACAAAATTGACCTTGATTTTGTCTCAATAAATGAAAAACAATACCCATACCATAATTCCCTTTTTTACCATTAAAAGAAGATTGGCTGTGATGACTAGCCAATTATAAACAATCCCATTTAAATGAAAACAAAGATTTATAAACAAGATAGGAATCAGGACGTCGCTCATTCCAAACTGCTTCCTGCTGGAAGGGGGCGCTGTTCACACCATGGGGATCATGACAAAACTCAGAAACCTGTATAAGTCCTTATTTTCGTGGTCTGTAAAGCTGCATCATCTTAGCTGTCTCAATTGTTGGAACACCTGGTCCATTGCTTCCGGGGGTCTTGGTTCGTGAAACCACAGAAGTCTGGAAGAAATCCTCAGCTTTTTATGTTCTGTGGAAACATAAATTAAAACTCCTTTTCCGAGTAACATATCCTTATACTTAAATTTTGAAGTCAAGGCATTTTTAAAAGATATAAGTTGAATTAATTCAGCAGCATTTATAATCAAGTGTACTTTAGCAGTTGCTCCTTCTTTAGCAATGAAAAAACTGAAAAACACAATAGCGTACAGTATCCAGACTCTCTGTGTGATTTCCATCTTTACGTGGCTTATTTATTTATCTATTATTACTTTATTTATTTTACTTTTATTTATTTTTCTTTGAGACAGGATTTCTCTTTGGAAATCCGCCTGCCTCTGCCTCTGGATTAAATCCTACCGGCGTGCGCCACCACAACGCCGGCTTTTGTATTTATTTACCACTTTGCTGTTTTATTTTCTCTCTCAATCTCACGTATATTTTTAAACACACTGTAAACCTTTAGAGATTTTCTTCATCCAAGTCTGACTTTACTGCAAATCTTTATGTTTTTCTGGCCACGTGTCTTATCTGTAAAACCGCGGCTGTTTTAAACTGCCGTTTCAAGATGGCGGGCGTAAGCGTGATTTCAGCTTACCGCCTCAGTCCATGCTGACATCCAGCAAAAGCTGCCACTTCCAGCTGTACGTACACACCGTTTAATTGTTAGCAGAGTCTCTTAAAACAACCTTGCTGGTTTTTTTTTCTTCTTTTTATGCTGAGTCAGGAAGACTCCGGTAAACAAGCCACGTGAATCTCTGCTTGTCGATAGCAAAACAGAGCCCACCTGAGAAAAATGCTGCTACCAAAAATCTGTGCTTCTCTCTGTTCTTCTGTTTCTAAAATTCCTTTAAAGCTTTTGTCATTCTGCGTGGAAATTCATGATCCCACTCCTGATCACCATTATGTTAAGAGAAGCTTTTTCCTTTGCTAGCCGCTTTGGTTTATCCCCCGCCAGTCACCTGGGCTCTGCCGCGCCAGCCTGGTTCTAGATCCGCATGATTCCCAAATAAACACACAAGACGCTGTATTAATTATGAAGCTGTTGGCCTTGCTTGTCCCTTACTGGCTAGCTCTGCCTTAAGTAATTACCCCATAATTGTTAATGTAAGTATGTTTCTTACCGGAGAATAGTTCCCGGCTTCTTACCCCTATGGCGTCACATGTCGACTCTCTTGTCTTTCTCCTTCCCAGAGTTCTCCTGGACTCCTAGTCCCTCCTATCTAGGTTTCCTATAGGCTCAACAGTACTTTATTGACAAATGCACAGGACTTCCCCCAACACAATAGGAATTCTAACCTACCAAAAATTTATGCATCTTTTTATTGAAAATACCTGCAAAGCGTCTGAAGGTTCCCAACACATAGAAATGACACATGCTTGAAGAGATGGAAATGCCACGTACTCTTGTATGATTATGCACAGTATGTTCATAGATTAACTCACAAATATGTAAACTTATTCTACTAATTAAAAATTTAAAAATGAAAAAAATAACAATGTGTATAGCAATTTTCTGTGAATTAAAACATTTCATCTTGGTGGGAGGCTCTATAAGACCCAGAAAGTCAACAACTCACAAGTCTCAGGAAGTTCCCTGAAACTTTCAAGATTCATAAGGCCCCTCCTGCTCCAAGGTCATAAACCAATAAAGTAAAGACTCTGACTAATTGAGCTGACTGCAGGGTGCACAGAGAATTCCAGGGATGCAGTTTTCATAAGATTCTACCTAGGATGGAGAAGGCTGTTTGACAGATGGATGCTATGGCTATTTCTAAGTCATCACAGTTCTGTAAGCAACCCCTCACTTGCACTCCTTTAAGTAGCTCTAGTAGTTGGACTTGGTGCCATTCTTTCTTGGGACAGTTTTCAATGCCCTACCTGGGATGAGCAGAGTTTTGTTCTTGTGTCCCCAGGATAAGGTCTCATATAACAAACAAATAACAGCAACATAAAGGAACATAGTGTAGAATAAAGAGAGCACAGAGAACAAATGAGGAACCTGTGTTTTTTTTAATATTTTGAGATCATTTTAAACTATTATTTTTCTCACTTTTCTGTAAATGTTCATTAAATAATTGACTATCGCATTGCATGGGAATACTCTTAGAATTTCTTTCTCTGTATGTAGACTGTCTTCTTCCCTGAATAGAGATTCATATTCATACTAGGATTGAGATTCAGGTTTGTCCTTCACAGAGTTTGTTTTGTTTTGTAAAGAACTCTAGACAGTTTCTCCTGGGAACACTATGTAAATTCTGAACACTGATTGATGGATAGATTGATTTGAGGGCTGTCCTACAGTTTTAAAAACATTTAAAATTGCCACAAGTGGTTCTGACCCACTGTGCAGAAATTAGAGGCAGCTACCAGTTTTTATTCTTAAATGACAGCCATATAGAAGTCTATTGTCCTAACGTTCTTTGTCATCAGGGGTATTGGATGAGAATGGATAGCTAGACATCTGGTTCCAGTCACCTTTATATACTGTGGTAGGAATTACAGGGGAGCACACCTCTCTGCAGGTTCTGTCCCACAGTTCACGCCGTAAAGAATGACATGCAATCAACATGACATGAAGTTCACTTGACATAACACATTCTACAGCAAGGCATTTATTAATAGAATAGCACAAGGTACTGTTTTGTTCCTATTGTTTGACACAATGCCAGTACAAGTTGCTGCTCCCTATCCATTATGTCCTCATGTTAAAAGCAGTGTGCCTACAAATACAGAACATTAGCTCCTTTTATGGCAATTCCTCAGACTGTCTCAGCAATCCTTAGCAAAGAGTCACTTATTAGAATAATTTCTCTCCTCTGAGAAATGACTGAATGACAAATGCCAGGATAAAACAGTAATCAACACTATATTCTGTAACAAACTGGATGAAGTGAAACAGAAAGTAGATTTAACGGACATTTACTTCTTGGGGCTGCATAATATTCACCCCTTTTGGAAATTGGAAACTTCTCTATTCTACACACCCAATGTCAACAGCTTATATAGAGAGCAACAAGAGCCACTGCCTCCCTTCTGCCAAATGTCAATCCATGACAGGGACTTTCTTTTTTGGCATTTGATCTGGGAGACCCACTGTCCTGGTTGGATTTCTTGTCAATTAGACACAAGCTAGATTTATCTAGGAAAAGAAAACTCTGTTGAGAAAAATACCTCTATCAGACTGCTTTTAATCAATCTGGTAGGGTGTTTTCTTGATTGATGGGAGAGGAACCAGCCCACTGTGGATGGTGACACCCCTGGATAAGAAAGCAGTTTCAGCAAGTCATGGGGAGCAAGCCAGTAAGTAGCATTCCTTCATGGTTTCTGCTTCAGCTCCTGTCTCCAAGGGTTTCTGCTTTGACTTCCTGCCCTGGTTTCCCTCAGGAATGCACTGTTACCTTGAAGTATAAGATGAAATAAACACTTTCCTCCAAAATTTAGTTTTGTTTGTTGTTTTATCATGCAACAGAGACTTAGCTAAGACAAGCATCCACTTGGGGTTGCCCTGCCTTCTATTTCTTCCTGGTTTTTAGCCTTCCTTGCATTGGATATGCACTCTTCTTTTTTTTAGTACTTTCCATTTCTGCCTGAATCATCCAGGGTCACTTTCTGTGCTTGGATCCTAACTGAGTCGGGGGGGGACACCCAGACTTCACAGCTATCATATTTATCACTTCATAAATATACATATATATTTATTATATTGCAACAATCTATTTAAGTGAAAACAAAAACTAAAGTTGATAGCATATGTTATAGGGTGCTAAAATGTTCTAGACTCAAAAACTTTAAAATCAGTATCTTTAAATACAAAATCAATACATTTTATATTCATTTTAAACAGTTTTATTCTTATTATTATTTTCAATTATGTATATATACATGGCTATGTGTATGTGAGTACAGGCTCCTCTGGATACCAGAGGCATTGGGTATATATGGAGCTGAAGTCATAAGCAGCTGTGAGCTACCTCACATGTGTTGTAGGAATCAACCTAAGACTCTGCAAGAGCAGCAACTGCTTGTAACCACTGAACCATCTCTCCAGCCTCTATTTACCTTCTTTTTGTTGCCTATTTTCATATTTTTGAACTAGCATAGGAAGATGTTTAGGTGCTTTAGAACAGAATATAACTTCCAAAAACCCACAAAAACTGAGGATCAATATGATACCATGGTTTTCTTTTATAAGAGGGTTAGACTGGAAGCTGATTGACTAAAAATTCCTTAGTAGATATGAGATTTCATTATTGCTTTTCAGGGAATTCTTGAAACACTCCCATAATCTCTGGAGTCAAACCAGTTGTGAGTAGTTTACCACTTTCAGATTGAATGGCTTAGCCTTATCGTAAACTTTTCCATCTAAGTCTTTGTCTGAAGATAACAGAACTCTTTTAAACTGATCAGTCAATAATTTGGGGGATGTATCTTCATTGTGGGTTTTTTTTTTGTTGTTCAGTAAGCTTCAATGTAGATACACCAGTTTCCCCCAAGTGTTGCTGGTTCTATAGTTTCTACATTGAAAATGGTAATGTGACTTATAATGAAATCCTTTCTGTCTCCATCCTGGTGAGTTCTTTTCTGTTTAAACATGAAAAACAAAACAAAAACAAAAACAAACCATCACTTCATGGTGATGCCTTCTATTCTGCATTTATAATTTAAATGTATTGGGCTTAGAAATGCGCTTCTCTGCTCCCTGTGCACTGCACACTACAAAGAGTAATTACATGCTTTCACCATTCAACAGCAATAATACTCTAATCAATGCCTTATGCTTCTATGCAGCCAGACTATCATTCCCTTTAATCTGCAGTACACTGACTTCTCAGAGGAGCATAAAAGAATGAAAGTCTGTTTGCTTTCTTAACTATAATGGTGTATTTACCTTTAACCCTGGGATTTGATCATAACAAGGCTGGATTGCTTGTGTTCCTGGGTAAGAGGCCTAATTGAAAGTGCATTTGGCCACCCAAATCACAAAGATTAAGCAATTTAGAATAAAAAGAAGCCACAGTGGTATTTTGTAGGGGCAATTATCCTCCTAACAGTTTTGATTTTCTGAACCTGAAACCCAGTTACAACACGGTCTTCATCTAGTACATGCTCAAAGAGAGCGCAGGAAGAAAGGAAGCATCCTGGTGTAGCAGGATCAATGCTTAGCTGAATATTGTGAGGATTGAATTCCAGTTTTGCCGCTGGCTAGTGTATCATCTTGAGTAAGTTCAAAAACCACTTTTGGAGTGAAGAATGTATGTGAAACTAACCTTGTACTGTTACATATACTAAAGAATTGTTAGCTGACCTTAGACTTGTGTGCAATAAAGCATACAGTTTTATTACATGCACATTTAGGAAGGAAGAAAGCATTGGGGAATGCAATACTGTCATGTGGAAAGCTAGGTGACAGCAGCAAGAGGAAGTATATGTTCTTTCCTCCTCTCTTCCTATTATCTATGCAGTAGGCCTTCTTTCTCTGGACCTTGAGTACAAGACAGATGGCCAAGTCTTACTAACTAGCTTCCAGAATGGCATAAAACAATCAACACAGTCATCACTCTCTTGCCAAAATGCCATTGCTCAGCCAAAGTGAGTGGTTTAGGTTTGGGCACAGGACTAGGATGACCTGATGTAATGACTCTGTGCAAGGAAGAAGGGAAGAAAATACCTTCTGCGTCAGGAGATGGTGTGTAGCTGTGAGGTGGGAACTACTGTGACAGTTTTGTTAGCAGGAGGAAAACTGGCCAGAGGAGAAAGTATAGAGAGCTGTAGGTAAGTGGATCTAAGCCCCTGTGCAAGTGTACCTAAAACTTGGATGTTTCAGTAAAGGGAGCCCAAAACTTTCTTCTGTTAGTTAGAGTCTTTTGTTATTAGAGCTGAAAGCATTATGGGTTATACACAGTGGTGAAGAGCTGTCAAGCAATGTCAATAAGTGAATATAAAAAAAGAACAACTTAAGAAGACTGTTCCCTTCTTACCCTTTTTCTTTCCAAGATTGATAGCTAGGTTTCCTAGGAGAAAGAGCTTAGTCAGAGAAAGAAACAGATGCAGTAATTTTAGCTAAAGTGATTGCTTAATATCAGTGACTTAATAGAATGTTTATGAGAAACCAGGTCCCTGTGGGACAGAGGAGGGAGACAAGTGAGTCCTGGGAGCCAAGCAGGATCCCAGATTAGCACAATCTTTGCATTTCACACAAGTGCCTTCCGAGATCACAAAGTGTGTCTGTATCCTAATATCTCAAGGCAGATGAAAGAAAGAGTCACACTTCTCTCTCATTTCATGGACTGTAAACACATGGCCAAGCTTAAATGCCAGAGACTTGGGAATGATGTAGAACTCAGGCGCAGAAGGATGAAGAGACTAATGAATACACATCAGGTTTCTTATTACTATCAGGTTTAGAGTTTGCAGTATTTGGTCAGAAGAAGGTTTGATTGTAAACTTAAAACTGCCAGACTAGTAAAACTACCATGACAGAATACCACAAAGAAGGCAAAAATACACCCAGCTGAGAGTCCTAGTCACAGGAATTGAGTCACACTGTGCACCAATACAAGGACTTTCACGCATCTGTCCAGAAGGTCTCATTTCTCAAGATCATAGAAAACTCTATATTTTATGTACAATATTTTGAATAGTAAATGTTGAAAAAATTTTTCTTAATAGTATCATAAAATATAGCCTAGGCTGTGTATGAACTTTTGAATCTTCCTGCCTCTACCTTCTGAGTGCTACAATTATAGGTATGTGACATGGCACCTTGCTACTTCAATTATTAGATGCCAAGGAAACCAAGTGACTTCTTACCCCTAACTAATTGCATTTGCTAGTACCTACCTTATAATTTACAAAAAAAACTATCTGGAGTGATGGCTCAGTGATTAACAGCCCCTCCCTGATGAAAAGGCTGATGACTACCTTATATGTCATCCTAGAACCTTCATCCAGTGACTGATGGAAGCAGAGACAAATACCCACAGCTAATCACTGAACTGAACTCCTGGAACCAAGTGACAGAGATGGAAGAGTGATGAGCAAAGGGGTCAAGACCATGCTGGTGAAACCCACAAAGACAGCTGACCCAATAAGGGGGAGCTCTTGAATCCCAGACTGATGGCTGAGAGGCCCACAGGGGTCTCATCCAGACTCCATGAATGTAGTGTCAGTGAGGAGGCCTCAGAAATCTCTGAGGCCTTGGGTAGTAGATCAGTGTTTACCATGGCATACGAATGAACTCTGGGAGTCCATTCCACATGGAGGGATGCTAGGTCCTGCTCTGGATGAAATGACAGACTCTGGAGATCCCCCCAACGAAGGCCTCACCCTCCCTGGGGAATGATGTGCAGATTGGGTGGGGGGTGGAGAGGCTGGTGGAGGGGCAAGGGAGGAAGGGTGGGAGAGGGAGCTGGGATTGACATCTGAAGCATTCATGTTTCAAATTTAAATAAAAACATATATTGAGGAAAAAAAAGAGCATTTGAATCTCCAGTTCCATGAGGTCCAACACTTCCTTCTGGACTCTGCAGGCATGAACATGGCACATAGACATATGTGCAAGCAGAACATATATGCACACACACACATAATGAAAAATACAAAGTATCAGTTTATTTGTAAATTTTTGAGCATATGTACCAACACAAATGCAAGGATACTTATTGAAATTATATTTACATACTGTGATTCCTCAAGAAATTATTACTCAATGTTGATTTCTAGTCTTCTAGGTATAAAATAAAAATTGGGATATTCAACTCTTTTTCTCCCTGTTACAACTTATGCATCCATTTTTAGAGATGGTTTTTCCTTGGAGTTGTTGAAATACAATTTTTAAGGAAATTGATTCTTTAAAACTTTTATATGGAGCCGGGTGTTGGTGGCACACACCTTTAATCCCAGCACTGGGTGGGGGGTAGGGGCAGAGGCAGGTGGAACTCTGTGAGTTTGAGGCCAGCCTTGTCTACAGAGTGAGTTCCAGGACAGCCTCCAAAACAATACAGAGAAACCCTGTCTCAAAAAAAAACCAATATAAAACACTTTTATATGTAAATATTTGATATGCAGTTAACTTAATCTAAAGTGGTATAGCAGTAATTTTCCTTTTGTTGCTCTCAAATGAAACTTTGTCATTTGATAATCCTGTACTGTAGGAGTCTCCAAGTCCCATCTTTTTCTCTGGATTGAATAATGACCCAACCTTTATTGTTGAGGTAAAAAATATTTTAAGAAAGTTTGTGTTTGTTTCTTTTTATCCGTTTTCACTTCAAAGGCCACATAGATATTTTACTATGTGAGGTGATGGGGGAAGTCCTTCTGTGTATATGTTTGTCTGATTGGTATAAATAAAGCACTGTGAGGATTTTGTCATCCCATTTCAGCAGGAAGTAATTCTGAGAATACTATGCCCCCTTCCCGTACTGTTGACATTACACCTGTTAGCGTTAGTTTTCAATTATTTAGGGTTGGGATTGAAAGGAATTGTTCAGGCTTGGGCATCTCTTTCAGATAAGTTTAGGGTTTAGATGGGATAGATATACTTAGGATAGGATAGAGGTAGATAATAATTTGTTTATCATCTTCTATGTATATATGCTGTATATGTTTGAGACATTTTGTATATTAACACAATTTAGTTTTGTTTTAAGTCTAAATCTTTTCTTTACACTGAAAGGGAAGAATTGTAGGGAGAGATCTTATGTACGTGTAACGCTGACCTTGCCTGTGTGGGTGTGTGTTCACAGGTACATAGAAAGTATGGGGGATAAAAAGAATTAGGGGGAGTAGTCTCTCTCTCTTTGGATTCTAGTTTCAGCCTGGAGAGCAGTGTGCGGACCTTTGGTTCTCGGCTCTCTTGGCTTCTCATGTAAGTGATTTCTTCCTCAATAAAATATCATAGGACATCCCTATTTTGTGTATCTTAATATTTCTGCATTAGTGAAGGAATCACTTCTGACTGTGATAACACAGAATTCCTCTTTTGATATATTTTCCAAACTGAAGACTTATGGAAGTATGTGTGCATAAATACATTTCAAAGATATACTTAAAAGATAATATACTTAAAAATTAAATGCATTACTGAATTTAAAAATAATATCCAGGTCTCACTGGTATTTTTAACAGTTGTGATATTTAGTGTTAATTTTCAACTTGACAGAATATAGAGTCACTCAGGAAGCTTCTGGGTACATCTATGGGGGATTCTCTTGATTAGTGTGGACAGACCCTTCTTCACCACGTGCACAAACATTTCCTGCATGGGGACCATGCACTTTAAAGGGTGGAGAGTGGGTTGAGCACTGCTATTCTTGCCCTCTGCTGTTTGTCTATGAAGTGTGACCAGAAACTTTAAACTCCTGCTGTGACTTCCCTGCCATGATCACTTGTGAACCAAAATAAACCCTTTCTTCTGTAAGTTACATTGCTGAGGTATTTTATTACATTGACCAGAAAACAAACTAAGATTATAGCTCTCTTTTTCTATAGAACTTATTTGTTCTGATAGGATCATGCTATTTAGCCAGACTGGCCTAGAACTTGCAATATTTCTGTATCAACCACTAAAAAACGCTGAGGTCACAAGGCACATCACTGTCTTTGGTCAAACCTAGACATTTCATTTATTTTTATTTTTTGTGAAAAAGGATCTTGCTATGTAGCTCTGACTAGCCTTGAACTTGTAATGAGCTACTTGTATCTGTCTTCCAAGTACTGGAATTATAGGCACCTGCCATCATACCTCGCTTAAAACCTAAACATTTCATGTAACAAGTTTTCATTTTTCTTTAACATGAAGTTTTCCATTTTCATAATTAAGTCTAGATTTCTTGAAAAGAACCAAATACTCAGTAACATGCAGAAATTGCAAATAAACATTACATATTGCCCTTTACAGACATGCTTACAAAAAAGAAAATTTCAAGAAGATTCTTTCTTGTCAATTGATCTTTGATTTAGAAAACTGTGATGTAGCTTAGTTTAAAAAGTCTGACTTAAGTTACCAACAGCAGTATAAACATCAAGTAACGTAGTACCTATTCTTGCCAGAACCTAAACAGAAGGATTCCCATGAGCCATAAGGTGGTGCCTATTTTATCTTCTTAAAAACTTTTAGAGCTATAAACTGTGGATCAACTGTGCAGGAGTTGGGTGGTTTGTTCTATAGTCAGTGTTGAGCAAGGACGTTTTCATCATCCCTCAGAATGACCATGAGTACAATTATCAAAATATCTCTCTTTGGTTTTCCTAAACTTTTCAAATTTAGGTACCCATTGTGCCACTTTTTATCTCTATTGGTTTGCCTGTTCTGGTTATTTTATAGAAACTTACCTCACAATGTATAGTCTTTAGTGACTAGCTTCTTATTTTCATGTTTCATTCATGCCATGACATATATAAAGAATCCATATTCAAAAATATTTTTTAATTTTAAGTTTATGTGGAAGTGTGTGTATGTGTGAGAGTATATATATGTTAGAGGCCATCAGAGGGCATTGAATCCTTTAGAGGTGGCATTACAGGAAGATGCTAACTGCCTAATATGGGTGCTGGGAATTGAATTTCAGAAGCACCATGTACCCTTAACTGATGAGCCATATTTCTAGTTCCAAGAATCCATTTCTTTTGATTGCTAAACAATTAATCATCAAAATTAATTTAGCCATGTATGCATAGATGGACATAAATGGTTTAAACTTTGGGGTTTCATAGTAACGCTGTTCTGAACATCAGTGTATACATTTTTGTGTGAACATGTGCTTTGTAAACCTAGGAGTAGGACTGCTGACAACTCTATGCATAATCAACAAGGAATTGCCACATTGATTTCTAAAGCACCTGAGCTATTTTAAATCCTCACCAATGATTTATCATCATCATGACTTCCCCACAATGATCTCTTTTGGATTATCACTTTAGTGATACTCTACTGTGGTTTTGTTCTGAGTTTTTCCCAAACTCCAGTAACTGATGCTTTACACTCTTATGCCTGACCAATAAAAATAGTTCGATATTATTGGAAAACAGACCTTTTAAATTAGACTTGTTCTGACAGTGTGCACCAGAAAAATGAAATAAACAGAAAAGGAAGAATTGATTCTTGTTTCACCGGGCTCAAGTATCAATTTCTTAGTAGGACTAAGTATTTTCCAAGTAGGCTAGGTTTTTTAGCAAAAATTTAGGAAAATTTTCTACTAGAGTAAATAGGTATTTCCTTATTTAAAAGGAATGGGTGATGATTGCTATGCTAACTTTTGTTGAGAAGAAAAGGATCATTTTGAAACATACATATGTCTATAAGCAAAAACTAGAAGCAAGGAGAGCCAAGAAGAAGCTACTGCAGGAACCTCAACAAAGAAATGCGGCTTTGATCAGATAGCAGATGAGAAAGGATTTTGGTGAAAAAATGAGGAATACCTATGAATTATATGCTGAAAACATGACAAGAGTGAGGGAGCTTGAAAGGTATCAAGAAGAGAAAGAACATATTTGGAAGAATATATGTTTAAGGAAAACACGCAATGCCAAGTTATACCCAATCAGCAGTACTCATAATAATATTCCCTCAAAGTAATATTGTCTGAGGATTTATAGAAAATTCTGTTCTCAATTTTACTTAGACCTACTCTATCAAAAACTCCATGAAAGGAAGAAGGGGAAGAGGTCTATGTACCAGTCATGCAGATGATACTGATATCCACCCAGGTTTGAAAAACACCTTTTTGAAGCTAGAGATATAGCCCTATTACACAGGGCTATAAAGAAATAAAAATGGCCAGAAATGGAGGCAGGGGATTTTAGTGAATTTCATAGAGAGGCTACCAGAATTTGAAGAGTAGGGCCATAATTGGTTAGGGACAATTAAGAATGATTGCTTATATTTTTGGTTATGAGCCTAGCCTTTAATGGCTGACCCATCTCTCAAGCCCAAGAGAGGCATACAAGGACCTCCCAAGAAGGGGAAAGGGACAAGATCTCCTGAGGAAATTGTGAGCATGGGAGAAGAGGCGAGGAAGGTAGGAGAAAGAGGAGGGGAGAAGGGAATGGGTAAGGAGAACATGTGGCATCAGGAAGGTCCAGTTGGGGGGCAGACAGACAAAGAGAGCAAGGAAAGAGATACCTTAATACAGGAACTCATTTTGGACTTAATGAGAAACATGGCACTTGGGAAATTCTCAGCAATCCTAAAAGATGACCCAATTAACAATCTAAGGAATAGTGGAAAGGCTTCTTTAAATGCCCTTCCCCTAAAACAAGATTGATGACTACTTTAAATGCCATCCTAGAGTCTTCATCCAGTAGCTTATGGAAGTAGAAGCAGAGATTCACAGCTAAGCATTGAGCTGAACTCTTGGAATCCAGTTGCAGAGAGGGAGGAGTGATGAGCAAAAAGGGGTCAAAACCATGCTGGGAAAACCCACAGAAACAGCTGAACTGAGCTAGTGGGAGCTCACAGAATCCAGACTGACAGTTGTGGAATCTGCATAAGACCAAACTGAACTGACCTCCTGGAACCCAGTGACAGAGATGGAGGTGTGATGAGCAAAGGGGTCAAAACCATGCTGGTGAAACCCACAAAGATAGCTAACAGGACAAGGGGGGTTCTTGAACCCCAGACTGATAGCTGAGAGGCCAATAGGGGACTGATCCAGACTCCATGAGTGTAGTGTCAGTGAGGAGGCCTCAGAAATCTCTGGGAGCCCATTCCACATGGAGGGATGCTCTCTCAGCCTGGACACATGGGGAAGGGCCTAGGTCCTGCCCTGGATGAAATCACAGACTCTGGAGATACCCCCCCAAAGAGGACCTCACTCTCCCTGGAGAATGATGTGGGGATTAGGCTGAGGGTGGGGGTTGGGGGCTGGTCGAGGGACAAGGGAGGAGGGGTGGAAGAGGGAGCTGTGATTGACATGTGAAGCATGAAAGTTTATAATTTAAATAAAAACATAAAAAATTTTGCTATAAATAAATGAAATAGATTGTGGCTTATATTGAAAAAAAGACCAAACCAGGTCCCCTGAATGTAGGTGTCACTTGGGGGGCCTGGGCAGTCTAATGGAGCTGCTGACAGTGGAGCCAGTATTAATCCCTAGTATAAGAATGGGCTTTGAAAGCCCATACCCTATGGAGGGATACTCTCTCAGCCTAGATGACTCAGGAAGGGCCTAGGTCATGCCTCAAATGATGTGACAGACTTTGATGATCTCCCAAGGGAGGCCTTATACTTACTGAGGAGTGGATGAGGGGTGAGATGGGGAGATGGTAGGGGGGAATGGGGGGATGGAAGGGGGAGGCAACTGGGATTGGTATGTAAAATAAGAGTGTTTTTAATTTAAAAAAAGAAAAAAAAAGAATGACTGCTTAAAGTGGAAATTCAGGATTATCAAGTTGACAGCAGTTAGAAGAGAAATTGCCCACATGAGTCAGGAGGTTAGAATGAATGAAAAGGCTATTTCAATGTTCCAGTTAAAAATGTATTTGGAGTATCTGAGAGCCATCAATGAAGGAATTCGCTTCAGGTTCAGGGAGTCATTTGATTCACAGAAAGACTGAGATAGAGAAAAGTTAAAAATGCCTTCAATTTTCCTTCCATAGATTTCATGGAGTGTAGATATTCTATAGCTCATTCAGAGAAGAGAAAGTGGAGTGATTATGGAGCAAAAGAAACAAACAATTGCTGAAGTATATCAGTCTGGATCCCACTAGAGTTTTAGCTATTTTCCTTAAACACTGCTGTCTTAGCCATGAAATTGTTTGCTTCACATAACAGTAACATCATGGTCATGAATGAACCCATCCACAGCATGTAGAATGGGATTTGTTAAGTTTAGATTCATGAACAAGTCAATAATTAGAACTGTCAGTTTAATGAATTGATCGATTATTTTAATTGATCATCATTCCAGTGGGTGAAAATGGTTGTCTGGCATAAATAGTTCTAAGGTTGTTGAAATCTGGCTGTGGACTAAAGTCATCTAACTTGTGACTGAAGAAAGTGATGGGCTTGTTGAGTAATGGGTACAAATGAGAAATATAGCTTGTTAGAGAAGCAAAGACATCTACATGAAGAGCAAAAGGTAAGTGAGTCCAGTGAGGATGAAGATGATGAGTGGGCCCTAGGACAGGAGATCATAGACAATGACAAAATAAGGGTGAATAGAATTTTCCCCAAAGGGGATTGGTAACCAAAGTGCAAGTCACTCAATTAGAATGAGGGATGAAGATGGACTTTTGTGTTTTGATAATTGGACATGTCTATTGATATTTGATGACAACATTAGAGAAGAAAAACCACACTGCTGAGGATTACTTTTTTGATTTGTTTTTAGAGGCAGGGTTTCTCTGTATTGTTTTGGAGGCTGTCCTGAAACTTACTCTGTAGACCAGGCTGGCCTCAAACTCACAGAGATCTGCCTGCCTCTGCCTCCCTAGTGCTGGGATTAAAGGTATATGCCACCAACAGCCAGCTGATATTTCTTTTTAAATTTTTTTATTATATATTTAAATTAGAAACAAGCTTGCATCACATATCAGTCCCACCTCCCTCTCTCTCTCCTCCACACCTGCTCCCCCCACTAGCTTCCCAGCTCCCCACCCAATTCCCACTCCGTACCCCAAGGAGGGTTAAACCCTCCATGGGGGATCTCTAGAGCTTGTCATTTTGTTCCGGGGAGGGCCTTGACCCTCCCACAAGTGTCCATATTGAGAGAACATCCCTTATTTGTGGAATGTGTGCCTAAATTCCATTTGTGTGCAAGAGATATATAGTCATCTTCTACTCAAAGCCCAATAGATTGCCTAGGCCTCCTCACTGACACCTACATTCAGGGGGTCTGGATCAGTCCAATGCTGGCCTCTCAGCCATCAGTCTGGGGTCCAAGATCTCCACCTTGTTCAGGTCCGGCGTTTCTCTGGGTTTCACCAGCCCAGTCTTGACCCCTTTGCTCATCACTCTTCTGTCACTGTGTTCCAGGAGTTCAGTTCAGTGTTTAGCTGTAGGTGTCTGCCTCTGCTTCCTTCTGTCACTGGATAGAGGTTCTAGGATAGTATATTAGATAGTCATCAAAATCATTATCAGGGAGGGGCCTTTAAGGTAGTCTCTCCACCATTGTTTAGTTTGCCAGTTGATATCATCCTTGTCAATCTCTGAACATCTTACTAGTGCCAGATCTCCCCTCAAACCTTGAATGACTCCCTCTATTATGGTATCTCTCATCCTGCTTTCCTCTAGCCTTCCTCCAACTCAACCTTCCTGCTTCCCCATGTCCTCCTATAGCCTCCTCTTCTCCCACTCTCTTTTTCCTGGCTCCATCTACCTCCCCCACCCATGCTCCCAATCTGCTCAGGAGATCTTCATTCCTCCTTCACTGGGGTACCATGCATATCTCTCTTAGGGTCCTTCCTTCCTGTTTCCCACACTCTCTGGTAGTGGGATTGTAGGCTGGCACATCCCTGCTCAATGTCTAAAATCCATATACGAGTGAACAAATATGATGTTTGTCTTTTTGTGACTGGGTTACCTCACTCGGGATGGTTTCTTCTAGTGCTATGCATTTGCCTGCAAATTTCAAGATTCTATTGTTTTTTTCTGCTGAGTAGTACACCATTGTGTAAATGTACCACATTTTCTCTATCCACTCTTCAGTTGAGGGGCATCTAGGTTGCTTCCAGGTTCTGGCTATTATAAATATTACATAGTGGAACAGAATGAATGTTATATGAATGTGCATCTTTTGGGTATAAGCCTAAGAGTGGAATCGCTGAGTCTTGTGGAAGACTGATTGCCATTTTCCTGAGGAATCTCCATACTGATTTCCATAGTGGCTTTAGGAGTTGGCACTCCCATCAGGAGTGGAGGAGTGTTCCCCTTTCTCCACATTTTCTCCAGCATAAACTGTCATTGGTGTTTTTGATTTTAATTATTCTGACAGGAGTGAGATGGTAACTCAGAGTTGTTTTGATTTGCATTTCCCTGATTGCTAGTGATGTTGAGCACTTTCTTAAGTGTCTCTCAGCCATTTTAGTCTCTTCTATTGAGAATTCTCTATTTAGTTCTTTACCCCACGTTTTAATTGGATCCTTTGGTGCTTTGGAGACTTGCTTCTTGAGTTCTTTTTAGATTTTGGATATCAGCCCTCTGTCATATACGAGGATAAGGAATGTCTTTTCTCATTCTGTGGGCTGCCTTTTTGTCTTGCTGACTATGTCCTTTGCCTTGCAGAAGCTTCTCAATTTCAGGAGGTCCCATTTATTAATTGCTGATTTCAGTGTTTTGCTACTGGTGTTATCTTCAGGAAGCAGTCTCTGGTACCAATCGTTCAAGGGTGACTCCTACTTTCTCTTCTAAGAGGTTCAGGGTTGATTTATGTTGAGGTCTTTAATCCTTTTGGACTTAAATTTTGTGCATGGCGATAGACATGGATCTATCTGAAGTCTTCTACATGCCACCATCCAGTTATGCCAGCACCATTTGTTGAAGATGCCTTTTTTTCCATTGTATAATTTTAGTTTCTTTGTCAAAAAGCATGTGTTCATATGTGTATGGGTTAATATCAGGGTTTTCAATTCAATTCCTTTGATACCTGTCTATTTTTGTGCCAACACCAAGCTGTTTTAAGGACTATAGCTCTATAGTAGAGCTTGAAGTCAGGGATGGTGATGCTTCTGGACATTTCCTTGTTGAACAGGGTTGTTTTGGCTATCCTGGGTCTTTTGTTTTTCCATATAAAGTTGAAAATTCTTCTTTCATGATCTGTGAAGAATTGTGCTGGGATTTTAATTGTGATTGCATTGATTCTGTATATTATTTTAGGCAAGATTGTCATGTTTATTGTGTTGATTCTACCTATCCAAAGCATGGGAGATCTTTCCATTTTCTGGTGTCTTCTTTAATTTCTTTCTTTAAAGACTCAAAGTTCTTGTGATACAGGTCTTTCACTTGTTTGGTTAGCAATACCCCAAGGTATTTTTTGTTGTTTGTGGCAATTGTAAAGGGTGATGTTTCTCTGATTTCTTTCTCAGCTCTTTTATTGTCTGTATATAGTAGGGCTACTGACTTTCTCGAGTTGATCTTGTACCCTGCCATTTTGGTGAAGATATTTATCATGAAGGGGTGTTGGATTTTGTCACAGGCTTTTTCAGCATCTAGTGAGATGATCATGTGATTTTTGTTTCTCAACTTGTTTATATGATGGATTACATTGATGGATTTTCATATATCGAACCATCCCTGCATCCCTGGGATGAAACCTACTTGATCATGGTGGGTGATTTTTCTGATATGTTCTCGGATTATATTTGCTAGTATTTTATTACGTATTCTTGCATCAATGTTTATAAGTAATATTGGTCTGAAGCTCTCTTTCTTAGTTGTGTTTTTGTGTGGCTTGGGTATCAAGATTATTGAAGCCCTGTCAAAAGAGTTTGGCAAAGACTCTTCTGCTTCTATTGCATTTAATACTTTGAGCAGAATTGCTATAAGCTGATCTTTGAATTTCTGGTAGAATTCTGCACTGAGGCCATCTGGACCTGGGCTTTTTTCAGTTGGGAGACTTTTTATTTTTTATGGTTTGTCGAGACAGGATTTCTCTGTGGCTTTGGAGGCTGTCCTGGAACTAACTCTTGTAGACCAGGCTGGCCTTGAACTCACAGAGATCTGCCTGCCTCTGCCTCCTGAGTGCTGGGATTAAAGGTGTGCACCCCCAAGCCAGGTTTGGTTGGGAGATTTTGACGACTGTTTCTATTGCCTTAGGGGTTATAGGTCTATTTAAATTGATTGTCTGTTCTTGATTTCATTTTGGCAGGTTATATCTATCAAGAAAATTGTCCATTTCTTTTAAATTTTCAAATTTTGTGGAGTACATGTTTTCAAAGTATAACCTGATGGTTCTCTGGATTTCCTCAGTGTCTTTTGTTATGTCCCCCTTTTCATTTCTGATTTTGTTAATTTGCATATTCACATTCTGCCATTTGGTAAGTTTGGATAAAGGTTTATCTATCTTGTTGATTTTCTCGAAGAACTAACCCTTTGTTACACTGACTCTTTGTATTGTTTTCCTATATTCTACTTTACTGAGTTTAGCCCTCAATTTGATTATTTCCTGGTGTCTACGCCTCTGGGGTGAGATTGCTTCTTTTTGTTCTAGAGCATTCAGTTATGTTGTTAATTCTCCATTGTGACTATTCTTCAGTTTCTTCTTGTGGGCACTTAGTGCTATGAACTTTCCTTTTAGTACTGCTTTCAAAGTGTCCCACAAATTTGGGTATGTTGTGTCTTCATTCTCATTGAATTCTAGAAAGTCTTCAAATTCTTTCATTTCTTCCTTGACCTAGGAATGGTGCAACTGCACGTTATTCAATTTCCATGAGTTTGTAAGTTTTCTGCAGTTTGTGTTGTTGAATTCTAACTTTAAAACATGGTCATCTTACAAGATACATGGAGTTATTCCAATTTTTTTATACCTCTTGAGGTTTGCTATGTTGCCAAGTATGTGGTCAATTTTTGAGAAGCTTCCATGTGGCACTGAGAAGAAGGTATATTCTTTTGTATTTGGATGGAATGTTCTATAGATGTCTGTTAATCCCAGTTGGTTCATAACTTCTATTAGTTCCTTTGCTTCTTTGTTAAGTTTCTGTCTGGTAGTTCTGTCTAGTGGTGAGAGTGGAATGTTCAAGTCTCCCACTATAAGTGTGTGATGTTTTATATGTGGTTTGAGTTTTAGTAATGTTTCTTTTATGAATGTGGAAACCTTTGTGTTTGGGGCATAGATGTTCAGAATTGAGACTTCATTTCTTTTTATTGATTTCAGTTTAAGTCTAGTTTGTTAGATATTAGGATTGCTACCCCTTATTTTTTGTGTCCCTTTGGAAAATCTTTTCCCAACCCTTAATTCTGAGGTGACGTGTCTCTTTGAAGCTGAGGTGTGTTTCTTGTATGCAGCAGAAGGATGGATTCTATCTTTGAGTCCATTCTGTTAGCCTGTGCCTTTTTATGAGTTAGTTAAAACCATTAATACTGAGGGATATTAATGACCATTGGTTGCTTATTCTTGTTTGTTTTAGAATGGTTGTTGTTGGAATTGTATGTGCATTTCCACCCCTTTTCTCTTTTGGCTATTGGTCTATTGCCTATGTTTTTCTGGTTGTAGTTAACTTCCTTGGATTGGAGTTTTCCTTTCAGAACTTTCTATAGTGCTGGGTTAGTGGATATGTATTGTTTAAATCTGATTTTGTCATGGACTATCTTGTGTTCTCCATCTATATTGATTTAAAGCTTTGCTGGGTATAGTAGTAGGGGCTGGTATCTGTGGTCTCTTAGTGTTGGTAGAATATCTATCCAGGACCTTCTGGCTTTCAGAGTTTCCATGGAGAATTAAGTTGTAATTCTGATATGTTTGTCTTTATAGGTCAATTGACCTTTTTCCTTAGCTGCTCTAAGTATTCTTTCTTTATTCTGTATGCTTGGGGTCTTGAATGCTATGTGGCGGGGGGACTTTTTTTGTGGTTCACTCTATTTGGTGTTCTGTAAGCTTCTTGTACCTTCATTGGCATGTCTTTCTTTAGGTTGGAAAAGTTTTCTTCTATGATTTTGTTGAATATGTTTTCTGCCCTTTTGAGATGGGCTTCTTCACCTTCTTCTATACCTATTATTTTTAGGTTTGGTCTTTTCATGTTGTCCCATATTTCCTGGATATTTTGTGTTAGGGATTTGTTGGACTTAAGATTTTCTTTGGTAGATGAATCTATTTCTCCTAGTGTGTCTTCAACACCAGAGATTCTCTCTTCTATCTTGTATTTTGTTGGTTATGCTTGCATCTGTAGTACCTGACCGTTTTTCCAGTTTTTCTATTTCCAGCATTTCTTCAGACCATGTATTTTTTATTGTCTCTATTTCAGCTTTCAACCCTTGCACTGTTTGAATTGTTTCTTTTAATTTTTGCTTTGTGTTTTCCTCCCTTTCTTGCATTTGTTGGATTTTTTGGTTTGTTTTTTCTTCCATTTCTTGCATTTTTTGGTTTGTTTTTTCTTCCATTTCTTTAAGGGATTTTCTCATATCATCTTTGAGGGCTGCTATCATTTTCATGAAAGTGTTTTTAAGGTCATTCCCTTCTGCTTTATCTGCACTGGGGTGTTCAGGTCTTGCTGGTGTAGAAGCTCTAGACTCTAGTAGTATCATATTTGTTTTTCTGTTGTTGTGTTCTTATATTGTCTCTTTCCCATCACTTCTTCCAGTGGGTGCAGAAAGAGCCTCTTCCTCTCCTGGTAGGTAGGTGACCACGGTTCCCTTTTGGTGGGTGCAAGCAAATCCAAAACTCTCTGACCTCTGATCTCTGTCCTCTGCCCTCTGCCTTGAGTGGGGGCGGGAGTGGATTGGCACTCTCTGCAGGTGCCTGGTTGCTTGGTGATTGGGAGGCAAGCCAACCTGGCTGGAGTTCTCAGGCCAGGAGTTCTGAGAGAGCCACTGCTGAGGATTAAAGAGGGTAAAGGTTGTGATTGGAAGAAAAGAATTAATAAATTATAGTACTGAATGAAGTGTCAGTGTCTCTCTGGAACATTGGGTGGTAGCAGGTAAATGAAACTTGAGTGTGCTTGCTAGAAGCAGAGAACCACCCAGAACTTAAAGAAATACTGTTTGAAGGCATTCATGAATGCCAGCCTTCTGTGAGAATATATCTGATAAGGATAGACAACTTCAATTTGGAAAAAAGTTGAAATTTTCACCTAGAATATGACATGTGGAAATAGAATGTCACAGTCAATGCATTTAAAAGTAGCCAGAAGAATTCCACCCCACAACCTGTGTGTTAAAACCCAACAGTCACAGACAAAAAAATTTTGGTAATTATAAAAGTGTTTTAGGAACATAAAATTGTCTTCACCAGATGAGCAAAACAGAGACAACTTTATTTGATTATATAATCTCCACTTACATGCCCAATTTGTCTTAACACTATCTTCAGTTCTTCTTTGTGATATATACTCTTTCAAGTAAGCAAAATCATGCAATACTAATATTCCACACATGTAATTAATTCTTTCCCTCTCATCTATTTTAATTCTCTGATACCCATCCTGTGAATGGATAAACTCATTTAAAATTTATGAAATAAATTAACTATTATTATCCAAAACATTCTTTATTGTGACACTTAGCTTTGAGTAAACCTTCATGGAGGAAGTACTGCCATCAGATTGTTCTGTGGTGACATTTGTACAGGAATTTTCTTGTTTTTTAATTGATGTATGAGGTCCCAGTTCTCTGTGTACAGGACCATCCCTAGGACGACTGCACTAGACTGTATAAGAAAGATTGCTGAATGTGTCCCTGAAAGTAAGCCAGCCAGCAACTCTCCTCCATGGTCACTGCCTGAGGGTCCTGCCTTGAGCTTCTTCCTGGCTTCCCTTAATTCTGGACTATACCCTATAATCCAAATGGTCACTTTCTTCCTCAGGATTGTTTCAGTCTGTTTTTTGTTTGTTTGTTTGTTTGTTTTTGTTTTTCAAGACAGGGTTTCTCTGTGGCTTTGGATCCTGTCCTGGAACTTGCTCTTATAGACCAGGCTTGGCCTCAAACTCACAGAGATCTACCTGCCTCTGCCTCCTGAGTGCTGGGATTAAAGGCGTGCACCACCAACACCTGGCTTTCAGTCTGTATTTTATTACAACAGAAATCAAACTAGAACAGGTATAATATAGTATGATCATTTAATTATACTTATGATTTTAATAAAAACCTTGTCTAAGGGGTAATTTTTTTGTTTAATTTCAGCTAAAGTGAAATTAAAACAGTAAGGCTTTTTAGGTTCTTAAAAAATAGAATGGTGTTTAGTTACAAGAATTCCTTAGGAAGAAGTAGAAATAAACTGACTTTGTATTAAAGTGTCTCAGTTTCATCATAGGGATACATGAGAGAGTGAACAGGTAAGGAAAATAATTATCAAAGACTTTTTAACTTATGTGTTCAGGGCACTGTATCATACACTCCGTGGAAACCAGTTCAAATGATTTTGTGTGAAACATCCAGTTAAGATGCTAAAGCACAGAGGGGGAAATCTCACAAGGCCCCATCCCTACATGAAGGGCTACAGACAAGCAAAGGAGACTGAAAGGGAGACTAGTTTTACACAGGGAGGGATGCCCCTGCTAAGTTATTCAGTCCCTAGTGGTCAGGTCTGATCCCATGTGGCCAGCTATATTAAATGGACTCACTTCTCTCTCTCTCTCTCTCTCTCTCTCTCTCTCTCTCTCTCTCTCTCTCTCTCTCTCTCTCTCTCTCTCTCTTCTCTGTCTCCCCCTCCCTATACATATAGAGACCAAATGTCAGCTGCAGGTCAGAGGTTAGTTGTAGGTGTCTTTTTCTATTAATTTTACCTTATGTAGTGAGACAATGTCTCTCATTTAACCATTTTGACTAGACTAACTGACCAGTGAGTCCTTAGGATCCATCCATCTCTTCCACATCCCAGGGTTGGGATTATAGGTGTACACAATCACCTCAGCTTTTACATACCCTGGAAACTGAAAGATGGTCTTCATGTTCACCAAGAGCCCCACACACTGATCCATCCCCTAGCTCTGCCACCATGAATCTTGTTAAATTGAAAGCAATAAAAAAAAGATGATTAAAGCACACCCACATGTATGCCTGTAAGGGTAATTCCAGGAAGGCTTAATAAAGACCTATCCTGAGCATGCATCATGCAGTAACCTGGAGGCCCCTGTAAAGTAAAGAAGAAAAGCAGTGCTGTGAG
Organism: Mesocricetus auratus; assembly: GCF_017639785.1. Taxonomy (NCBI): domain Eukaryota; kingdom Metazoa; phylum Chordata; class Mammalia; order Rodentia; family Cricetidae; genus Mesocricetus; species Mesocricetus auratus. Next base: position 162,596,811 of record NW_024429266.1, read on the forward strand.
TGAATACAGGTATTCTCTGGCTATTTATGGGCTACCATGAGGTGAGCTGCTGGGCTCCATCACACCTTCCCCAGCATGATGGAGAGAAACAGCTCAAATCATGAGCCATCATAAAGCTTTTCTCCCTAAAACTGTTTTTCTCAAATCTTTTTTTCACAACAACAAGGAACTAACACATTCATACTGTATTCCTATAGAGCTGTACAGTTGCTATGCCTAGATTCACCTGCTCCACATCCTTGGTGACATTTGAAATTCTGTGTGTGTGTCTGTCTACTCAGTTTTGTTAGGTTTCATTGTGTATCTATGGACAGATGAAAAATAAGATTCAACACGTACACTTATGGAGTATCATTCAGCTTTAAAAAGAAAGTCTGGGCTGATGAGATGGGTTCAATGGATAATTGTGCTTGTAGCTACCCTGGACAACTTGAGGTCAATTTCTGGAATAACTTCCACAGTGTTTGCTTTCTGACCTCCACATCAATGCCAGGCACACACACACACACACACACACACACACACACGCACACGCACACGCACACGCACACACACACACACACACACACTCAAAAAAAAGCTAGTCCCATTAGGTGGTACTCATCAGTAGAGATTGAAGATATTATGCTAAATTAATTAAACTAGACAAAAAAGAATAGATATTACATAATTCCATTTATGGAAGTCTGAGATGTTAGGTAGAATGCCTTCTGCCAGAGAGTGAGAGCAGAGAGGAGATGATGGGAATTGTAGCATGCAGAACACATGCTCTGATGCAATGTAGAACAATACAGACACCATTGGTATTACTGAACTGAAAACTTATAAATGTATAAGACTGTAAATTTTATATTACATTTTATTGCATTTTTATTTTATTATTTTAATGGAAGAACAGTGAATCTGTTATCGTTTTATTAGCTCCCTCACATTTATGTCTTAACCACTATTAAGTAAATTGTTTCTAGAAAGTTAAAGAGTATTTACTCTACCCTACTTACCCACACCTTCAGAAGTTGGTTGTAGCACTCTGCTCCCAGGAGCTGCCACAGAATCTCTGAACAACAACTTCCCTTTCCATCTGGACTTATTGGGATTTCTCCAATTCCTAGGCCTACTACAAATTTCACATATGAAATATAATTTCTTTTTCATCTTTTTCTTTCACAATCTGATATGATTGTTATGGTGGGCTGTAATGATTTAACATTTATCTCCACTTTAGATATTTTTGTTCTTAAGTTATGAGTTTGTTTTGCCTCTTTAAAAAGCATGCCTTACTGCCTCTTTCAACAGAAGCATAATTTCTTAATTCACAAGCTAAATGTGTTCCATACTGAAAAGAAATTATTTTACACAGTGCAGCTGACAACACTTTTTGTTCATCCTTCCTGCTTTTCCAGTGTGCATAGAGCTTTCTAAAACTCTCATTCTACATCCCTATCCTTGAGTTAACATGCTCTTTTTTCTTACCTCATCATTACATGTCTCCATAAATAATACTGCATTGAAAATACTGTCTTCTAAATCATACCACTCATCCCCAAAATTTCCTTAGGACATGTTCCTACATGAGAAATTACTATGCAAAACAATATTTATGCTTTCAGACTTTGCTTTTAAAGCCCTATCATGAAAGTGCCTATCTCACAATATCTTTGTCCAGATTGTAGCCTAATTACTAGTTTCATATTTTATAAGTTGGCCATTCAATCTATGTTGCCCACTGGTTTAATATGCAGTTATTTGGTTACCAGGGAAAAGGAATACATTTTTAAATGCATGTTATTTGGCCATTTGATTTCATCTCTGTGTGATATAGTAATGCTCCTTATTTCCTCTTAAAATGTGTGTCTTATTAAGATAGAAGAGCTTTTCACATGGTAATCAGTCTTGCATTCTGTATATTTCAAATGTTTTTCTAGCTTGCTACTTGTCTTTTGATTTCATTTAGGTGTTCTGAAGGGACTAGAATGACTTTACTATTTTCTTCAACCCACACGAATAAAATATATTCATGTTTTCTTATAGAAAATTCCTTCAAAAGACCTTGATTCGGAGTACTATCAGTGTTGAGAAAAGACTTTTCGGTTTAAGACCTGTGGAAGAAGTCCTGTGTATATGTCAATAAAACACTGCTGGCCAATAGGAATCTAGATAGGTGGGACTAGGAGTCCAGGAGGACTCTATGAAGGAGAAACAGAGAGTCAAGATGTAACACCATGGGGTAGGAAGCCCAGAACTATTCTCCGGTAAGAGAAATACTTAGATTAACAATTATGGGGTAATTTCTTAAGTCAGAGCTAGCCAGTAAGAAACAAGCAAGGCCAACAGCTTCATAATTAATATAGCCTCCTGTGTGTTTATTTGGGACTAATGTGGCTCTAAAACCAGGCTGGCGGGAAGGCTTCTCTCAAAGGAAAAGGTTTCTCTTTACAAAGACCAAAGTGTAACTTTTGGTCAAGAATTCAGTAGTTCTAACTTCAATATAGAGACTGACTTTGTGTATATCTTCAAGGGGACTACTCAACCTTCCTTATCAAAGGCATCATATGTGGTTGTCATAATGGCAAATGTGATGACTCATCTTGATTGTCAACTGACATACTTGGGAATCACAGTGTTGCTTGGATCAAACTGTCCTTTGGGTATGTCTCTGGGAGTATTATTTTCTTGATTGCTAATTGATGTCGCTTGTTCCAGTCCACTGGGGAAAGTACTATCTCTAGTCATGTGGGGCAGGGATGTATAAAAGAGGTAACTGAAGGCAAGCCTAGAAGATAACCATTAAGTGATATTCCTTCCGTCCTGCCTGCATATTCCCACTACAGCTTTCCTTAATGATGGAGAGTAACATATATGCCAAATAACCCTTTCCCTCCCTAAGTTATTTTATCACAGCAACAGAAAAGCAAATCGGGCATTAATTAATTCACCTTTACCTCTCAGGTTACTAGCTAGCTTGCAGTTAATGGTCTAGATTTCTGAGGTTTCTAGTGATGCTGCTGCAGCTGCTGACAATAATATCTGAATTCTTAGCTCAACACTCATTTATTTCTCTCAGACTGAGCCCAACATTTCCACCTCTCCATTATTTTTTAAACCTAAGACTATCTCTAGAAGGATTCCAAAGTCTGTTTTTGAGAACAGGTTGATGAGTGTAGTAGATGCAATTTCTTCACAAGGGAAAGTGGATTTGTCATATTTACTTTACTGGGAATCCAGTCCAAGAGAGGGAGAAGGGAATATATTAGCAAGGGAGGTCAAGATCATGATGGAGAAATCTACAGGGACAGCTAAACCAAGATTGTGGAAACTCATGAACTCTAGAGCAACAGCTGTGGAGACTTCCGTGGACCAAACTAGGTCTTCCATATGTGGGAGACAGTTGTGAAACTTGGACTATCTGAAACTTGGACTGCCAGGACTGTCCTGGCAGTAGGACAACAATACAAACCTGGCACAATAGTTTTCTTGCTGGAGCCCATTCCCTATGCTGGGATGCCATACTCAGCCTTAATACATGGGAGAGGGGCATGGACCTGACAGAACCTATTGTGCCAGATTTTGTTGACTCCTCATGGCAGTCACTACCTGTGAGGAGGATTGGACTGGGGTGGGCTAGGGAGAGGTGAGGGGGGGAAGGAAGGAGGGGTGGGAGGGAAAACTGGTTGGAATGTAAAATGAAATTTAAAAGAATAAGTAAAAAAAGAAAAAGTTAAAGGAAAGGAATATTTTTAAAGGACTTATGGAGTGTGGGAATGTTTCAAAATTTACCAGATATTCTGAACTTCTCTCCCTCACAGTTGCTTGTGAGAAACTATATTCCTCCTGCTGTTAGAGAATATAAAGCAGGACCAAGCTATCACATTTCCCTAAAACTTCTATTTTATTGACTATCAAGACTCTCCTCCTCCTCTTCCTCTTTCTCTTCCTCTTGGCCCTCTTGCCTTAGAATATAAGGTTGATCATACAGTTGAGGTAAAACAGTACTGCTCGCTAAACACTTTAGGGAACCATGGACACAGCATTGCTACTTCTGGGAACCCTCAGACATAGAGAGGCCAAATGCTTCAGGTAGGATCATTCCAGTGAAGGTTACTATATGTCTCTTAATGAAAATTCTTCTTTTCAAAATTAAGTGGATTTGAAGACCAGACACAAGGTCTAATTTGAATGAGAAACTGTTACTTCTGTCTAGGTACCATTTGATTGCAAATCATTTCTGCCTGATGATTAATTTAATCTTCATAGTAAACCTAGTAAATTCACTTCACATATTGTAAGATAGAAGTCTAAAAGATAGAGTGGCTTGAGTAACATATTGTTCTTCAATGGTGGAGTTAAATATAGAATTTATGACCGTCTCAGAATGACTTTTGCCCATGACAACACTGGAGAAATTCCAACTTGCCTCTTTGGTGCTTTCCTATGGTAATATACTGTAAGTGTAACTAGTTAGCAGATACGTGTTCAAAATGAGGCATTTTCTATTGCTGACATGGTGATTTTGAGCAAATAACTATATTTTCTCTAACTTCAGATTAGTCAGCTCTACAGTGGAGTGGCAGTTATCACTGAACTTGTCCATGAGGGTGGGTGTTTAAATGATATAACATGCATGATGAACTCTACTAGTGATTATTATGATTAGAGCCAGAAGCACACCATTGTAGTGATATGTTACTTATGATTTACTAAAGCTTGCCTGGGGATTCAGAAAGCAAAGTCAGCCACAAGTCACAGAAGCCAGGCACATACCTTTAATCCCAGCAGCCAGAAGCTAGGATTAAAGGTCTATACCTTTAATCCTAGGACTCAGGATTAATAGGTAGGTGAATCTCTGTGATTCCAAGGTCACCCAGATATACACAAGATTTATCTAGTCCTAAAGAGAAACAGCTAACACAAAGATGATCTCAGCACCTGGAGTAACACACCTTTAATTCCAGCATCAGGGAGGTATATAAGACAGGAGCAAGGTCTCAGTATCAGGCATTTATCCTACAGCCATGTTGAGAATAGGAATGCCCCAGTCCTCTTAGAGGTAAGAGCTCTCTAGTAGCTTGACTGCTTTGCTTCCCTGATCTTCAGGTTAAACCCCAATACCTGTCACTGGGACTTTTATTTGTTTATTTATTTTTGCTTCATCTATTGTATGGATTATTTAGTAGTCTCCAGTCTGTAAAGTAGTGTGTGTGTACAGTGTGGTCCAATATGCTCTGGTGACAGTAAAATTTCTACAGCAGTAAGTGTTTATATTTCATTTCACTCCCCTGAGCCTAAGATTGAGAAAATAATGCTAGATCCCACCCCCTAGAAAGGCTGGCAATGTAGACGATTTTTTTTTGCTTTCTATTTTTTATTCAAAAACTCAAAGTTAAAAGAAAATCTCCATCCATAAGTCCCTATAAGTGTACCTCATAATCATTTTAACCTACATTAGTTTCCTGGGAATTATAGCACAACATCTGTATGCCTTTATGAAGTCAGTGCATAAGAAATAGAAGATAACTATGGTAGGCAGGATTCCCTATACTCTTTCCATGATGTTCTTATCTCTTAAAGTTCAGTTTAGGACCATCAACCAATTGGCTCAAAATTTCCAGTTTCTAAGAAGCCTCTGTCATTACACTTTCAGTATCACAAGAGTGATTTTAACATACCAGGTACATGCTCAACTTATTTGCACCCCAGTGCCATGTAGTCTCTGGTGATTTGAAATTAGGTGACATGCCGAGCTACTCCAACAGCTTGTATATCTGTGTGTCTTCTATGTTTAAATTCAGTGCCTCATATTGAGAGATGATTTACAAATTTTTCTACTAAATATTATATTTAGACTCAAGCATCTTTTGGGACCCCATCTAAAACCTGTCTGTGTGCTCATATGACCACTTTGAATATGGTTAAATATTGAGTAGCCATAAAAGATATACCTAACTAAAAGACTTTTGCAGATTAATCAGTTGGGTTCTTACAGAGGCTCATATCTCTCTAACATCTCTATTGCAAGCCAACAAGACAAAATCAAGCAGACTTACAAACAGGAGGAAATCAACAAGAAAGCTAATGACCATTTTTATCATTGATTGAATATAAACCTAGTTCCCAGGAGACTACCAGGTTCTGGAATATTTATTACACTGAGTTGAAAAGTTAAGCCCAAGTGTAGTTTTGCTTATATAAGACTGAAGAAATGATTTGGAGAGAGACATGGAAATTGCTGCTGAGTATAGCATTTTTTCAAAGAAGCCATGAAAAGAAACTGCTCAAGGTATCAATATTCTACTGAGGATGAATTGTTATGGAAACCTAATACCAGCCAACACATACCCCTAAATTAAGATGTCATCCTGGATTGTGGGGCCACCTGTAGCCTTCCACTTTCCAAGTTAAATTTGAGGATATAGGATTTTATGTTTCTTGTAGTCATATTCCACTGCTTCTGCTTTAAAGAAATTTTGCCTACCAAGTAAAATTCCACCATTAAACAGCAATTTAAATACCTTCTCCATTATTAAACACACTATTATTAACTTCCTAAGCTTATCACATAATCTTACTTATCTCAAAAGTAATCTTTGATGGCAGGTTAGGATTTATTATAATCCCATGTTACAGATGAAGAGAGTGAGTGTTTGGAGAGAAGATTATAAGAACCATAGCCACATTCAAAATCTACACAGTTAAAGGCAAAATCATTCCTTGTGAGCACTCCTGGAATCACAGCCAGTTTTTCATGGTTTTCAATGCAAAAGCAAGACATTCTCAATATGAAATTTTAAATAACATGATATAGCCACAAGTAAATCACAATATTGATAAGATGACAGGATTCTAGCTAAAACAAAATACCCCAAGTTTTAGTGAATCTACAGTATAAACATATATATTTTACAATAAAATATTATAGTTAGATATCAAGTATTGAAAGAAAATGGGCAGTTCTTTATAGATACCTGCTCTACATGACTGATTTTTAAGGTTTTAAAGAACAGACTATTGAAAGCAGACATAAAGGGCTTTCCCAGTTGTTAACCAAAGCAAACAAACAGACCCCAAATCTCTATGTTTAAACCAAACGTTTTAAAATCGTGGTGCTTTTAAGACAAGGATGTTGATGTAGTTATGTTAGGGTGACGGAAAGAGACAGTGGCTCTCAATTTTAATGTGCATGAAATTATGTTTGGATCTGCAGTTCTCTATTCCCAGTGTTTTGATTCTTAAGAACTGGAAACACTTTTATTTTTTTTTTACAAAACAAGCTAACAAAACCTTGATTTTTTTCTGTTAAATTAATTTTTCTATATTACTTTCCCTAATGAATAAATTCTCAAATAAAAGTTATAACATCATGGTTTATCAGTATGTATTAGAAACCTAAATTTTCCCCAAGCCTCCAACAGATCTACAGTTGAAAATTCTCAGACAAAAACTCCTTATTCCTTAGTTAACAACATTTGTTTGTTTTTTTTTTCTTGCAGGTACGAGCACAAAGAATGCCCACATAGCCCTAAGTGTGATGTTGGTATACAGTTTCAACGCTTCCTGTGTGTCTCCCATGCCATCACAGAGCATTTCTTTTTTTTTAATTTTTTTTTTATTTTCCAGTTTAAATTTAGATAAGAAACAAGGTTGCTTCACAAGTCAGTTCCAGGTCCCTCTCCCACCGCCGCATTTCTTTTTTTTAATCATATTTTTTAATTTAACTTTGTACACATGTCATTCTCAGTTCCCTCTCCCTCCCCTCCTCCCCCACCCAATCCTACCAACCCCCACCCCCACTCCATATCCCCTACACTCCCCGGGTGGGGGAGGCAAGGGCTTCTATAAGGGATTTTCAGAGTCTGTCACATCATCCTAGGCCTCCCCTATGTGTCCAGGCTGAGAGAGCATCCCTCCACGTGGAATGGGTTCCCAAAGTCTGTCTGTATGCCAGGAATAAATACTGTTATACTCTTCAAGGTTCCACAGATTGCCAAGGCCTCCTCTCTGACACCCAGGTTTGATGGGGGGGGTGTCTTGATCAGTCCCATGCTGGCCCCTCAGTCATCAGTCTGGGGTCCATGTGTTCCCCCTTGTTTAGGTCAGCTGCCTCTGGGGGTTTTGCTAGCCTGATCTTGATTCCTTTGCTCATCACTCCTCTTTGCAACTGGGTTCCAGGAGTTCAATGCGTTTTCCAGCTGTGGGTGTCTGCCTCTGCCTCCATCAGCCACTGGATGAGAGTTCTAGGATGGGATATAAGGTAGTCATCATTTTCATGGGAGGGCATTTGAGGTAGCCTTAATGCCAGTTGGTATCATTCTTGTAGATCTGTGAAGATCTTACTAGTGCCAGATCGATCTCTCCTCCAATTTATAATGGCTCCCTCTTTTATGATACCTCTCATCCTTCTCTCCTCTATTCTTACCTTGGCTCAACCTTCCTACTTTCCCATGCCCTCCTCTTTTTTCCCCTCTCTTTCTCCCATGTGCTCTCCCCTTCTCCCCCCCCTAATCCAATTAGGAGATCTCATCCCATAACCCTTCTCTGTGTTACCATGTATATCTCATTAGGGTCCTCCCTGCATCCCAGACTCTCTGATGGTGGGATTACAGGTTGGCAATGCTGTGCTTCATGTCTAAAATCCATATATGAGTGAGTACCTACCATGTTCCTCTTTTTGTGACTGGGTTACCTCACTCAGGATGGTTTCTTCTAATGCCATCCATTTGCCTGTAAATTTCAAGATTCCATTGTTTTTTTCTGCTGAGTAGTACTCCATTGTGTAAATGTATCACATTTTCTCTATCCACTCTTCAGTTGAGGGGCATCTAGATTGCTTCCAGGTTCTGGCTATTGCAAATAATGATGCTATGATCATAGTTGAGCAGATGTCCTTATTGTATGAGGGTACATCTTTTGGGCATCTGCCTAAGAGTTTAATTGCTAGATCTTGTGGTAGACTGATTTCCATTTTCCTGACGAATCTCCATACAGATCTCCAAAGTGGCTGTACAAATGGGCATTCCCACCAGCCATGGAGGAGTGTTCTCCTTTCTCCACATCCTCTCCATCATAAACTGTCATTAGTGTTTTTGGTTTTAGCCATTCTGACAGGAATGAGATGGTATCTCAGAGTTGTTTTGATTTGCATTTCCCTGATGGCTAAGGATGTTGAGCACTTTTTCAAGTGTCTCTTGGCCACGTTAGACTCCTCTATTGAGCATTTCAAGTTCACTAGTTTGATCTATAGGGCCTGCCCTTTATCTATGTTTTTCCTGGATTCATGCCCTCCTACTGTTCACGATCTCATTTCCCATCTTCCATTATTCCAACAGTAATGGTCCTTGTGTATGTCATCTATGCTATAACTGCAATGAAAGATGCACAAATGCCATGTCCTACCAGGGGCCTACTCTGGATTTACTATTTCAGTACTCTGACACAATCAGGCTTTGTCCTGCTGTTTATATACCTAGGAGATGACTTTAAAGACTATCACTCCTTTATGCAACAAAAACTCATTTTGCCAACTAAAGTCCATAAAGCATGAGAGTGTGGACAATCAGTTCGACCTCACATATATCCATGAGAGCTATTCTTTGATTACTCTTTAGCTCTAGGGAGCTCCTACTGGTGAGCAAAGGTCTTTTGGGATTCCAAATCACTTAGGACTATTGGGAAAGAAACTCTCGGCATTTGGGCAACTGGTATGTTAACTCTTGCTTTCACAGTATTTGGTTCACAGAGTTTTTATTCTCAAGAAAGATATGGCCAGAGGAGTCCAGAGTGGGGTCTTCTGAAACACAAATGGGAAAGGAGGCAGGAATGATGTTTCCAATGTGATATAACTGCCTCCATTATTTGTTACTTATTGGCTTTGTGACTATACTCAACAAATTACTAGTTCCATCAAAGCAGATCTTCTGTTTTGTCTACATCTCAAGCATGCATAACAATGCCTGGCACAGAGAGTGAGACTAATTGATGCTGTTGAATGAGTGATCATAATAGTTTCCACCAAGTCAAATCTTGAAATGTTTCTCAGGTCTTCCAAATACTTTGCAAACAATTTTCCTGTCATTTCTTCTTGGTGCTTTGCAAGCAGTATTTCTGTCATTCCCTGAAACAACCATACTTGGAAAAGTACTAGATTATTTCACTACCCAAAGAAGATTCAGAAATTTGTTTAGTAACATACAGTTAGTAATTGGTCCAAGGAACTGTACCTTTTCCTTTGATAACACACAGAGAGTGAGTGAGTATATAAATAAATGATTATACGGGGCAGAGAAAGGATGAATGAATGAAGGAACAGATGAACATTCAAAACAGTATAGCAGATTAAAAAGCAAATCTCTTCTTTATGCAGTTTTAAGAAACAAAGGTAAAATTAAAATGAATTAAGATTTGTAAACTATGATTTTTTTAATCAACAAAACAAACTTTTCAGAAAAATCTTGTAGGAACGTATATCACACATTTGAGGACCACTCAGTTATGTCTAGTGGTGAGAAGGTACTAACATTGAAAAATCAGCCAGGTTTTTGGATCCTAACTCTCTCTCTCTCTCTCTCTCTCTCTCTCTCTCTCTCTCTCTCTCTCTCTCTCTCTGTGTTTGTGTGTGTGTGCGTGCATGCGTGCGTGCGTGCGTGCGTGCGTGTATGTGTGTGTGTGTGTGTGTGTGTGTGTGTGTGTTTGAGCATGCTAGAAAATCAGTAGGGAACATGTCCTTCCTCAGTTCATGGAAGAACCAGAGCTCAGCTGCAGAACTGCAGAATATTAGTATGCCAACTGGTGTCTTCAAAGTATAAACAGAAGTCAGACACATCGGCATCAAACATGAGCTGCTCCCACATGGATCCGGCTGTAGATTCAACTTGCCCATAAAGACAGTTTCATTTTTCACATGAAATATGACTAGAAGATTTATTAGAAGAGTGACAGCATGATGCATGAGTTGTCTGCCATCTTTGCATCCTTACTTTATGGCAGCTGAATGCTGTCTCTCATTTCTTCAGATGGAAATCAAATGCAAAAGAAAGAAGAAATGAGGAGAAACAAGGAAAGGGATGGGGCAAGGACTGGCAGTAGGAAGAAATGAGATGGAGAGGAAGATAGAGATGGAGGTGTGTGGGAGAAAGAAAGGGTTGTTACCTCTGATTTTAAAATCAAATTTCTAGAAATGTAGTTGCTGGAGGCTGAAAATGTTTTTACTCTTGACTTGATTAATTTTAGTCAAATTTTACTTTGCTTGCTTCCCTGTAGTCTCATCAAGATATGATCTATGTGACTCTGAAGAAGAGTGCTGATTATTAGCCCCTTCTTACTAAGCATTGCTATTCTGGCTTGCCAAGAGAAGTTAAATGGCTCTTTTAGTACAAAGAATAATTTGAGCAGTGCTTACACACTGATTTGTACCTATGTGTCCATAAAATACAAATATGATATTTTATAGCATCTTATTGCAATTTTTGAATTTCGTGAGTCATAAATCTATATAATCATTTGAAATAGTTAGGAGGGCAATGTTGTAAATTATTTACAACTCATCTGGGCTGGAGAGATGTTAAATGGGAAAAGGCATCTGGTGACAACTGTGATGGCTGAGTTCAGTCTCTGGGATCCACATGGTGGAGAGAGAGTGCTTACTCCTGAAGGGTATTTTCTGACCTTCATGTGCATGCTGTGGCAAATGCTCACAGGATATACAAGTGCATATGAGTGTATGTGCACAATATAGGTAAAAATATAGTAATTTTTAAATTTTATTTTCCAGTTTAAATTTAGATAAGAAACAAGGTTGCTTCACAAGTCAGTTCCAGGTCCCTCTCCCTTTCCCTCCCCTCCTCCCGTGCCCTCCCCCCAATCCCCCCCCCCGTTATCCCCTCATTCCCCCAGGGAGGGTGAGGCCCTCCATGGGGATGTCCATACTCTGTCATTTCATATAGCGCAGGGCCTAGACCCTTCCCCAAGAGTTCAGGGTGAGAGTGCACCTCACATTGTTCTATGGGAGTCCAAAGTCCGTGTGTATACTTGGGATGGGTACTGATCTGCTGCCCAAGGCTCAATAGATTACCTAGGCCTCCTCACTGACACCCAGATTCAGGGGGTCTTGATCAGTCCCATGCTGGATTCCCAGGCTGATGCCTGGGATTCAAGAGTTAACCTTTGTCTGGTCAGCTGTTTCTGGGGGTTAAACCAGCCCAGTCTTAATCTCTTTGATCATCAGTCCTCCCTCTCTGTTACTGGCTTTCTTGAGTTCAGCTCAGTACTTAACCAAGGGAGTCTGCCTCTTCTTCGATCAGCCACTAGATGAAGTTTCTGTTTCCCAGACTCTCTGGCCATAGGATTGTAGGCTGTCACTCCCCAGATCTATGTCTAAAATCCATATATGAGAGAGTACATGCCATGTTTCTCTTTTTGTGACTGGGTTACCTCACTCAGGATGGTTTCTTCTAGTGTCATCCATTTGCCTGCGAATCTCATGATTCCATTACTTTTTTCTGCTGAATAGTACTCCATTGTGTAGATGTACCACATTTTCTCTATCCACTCTGCGGTTGAGGGACATCTAGGTTGCTTCCAAGTTCTGGCTATTACAAATAAAGCTGCTATGAACATAGTGGAACAGACATCTTTGTTGTATGAATGGGCATCTTTTGGATATATGCCTAAGAGTGGAGTTGCTGGGTCTTGTGGTAGGTTTATTCCCATTTTTCTGAGGAATCTCCATACTGATTTCCAAAATTGGCTGAACCAGTTGGCACTCCCACCAGCAATGGAGGAGTGTCCCCCTTTCACCACATCCTCTCCAGCATAAATTGTCATTGGTGTTTTTGATTTTAGCCATTCTGACAGAAGTGAGATGGTATCTCAGAGATGTTTTGATTTGCATTTCCCAGATGGCTAAGGATGTTGAGCACTTTCTCAAGTGCCTCTCAGCCATTTTAGACTCCTGTACTGAAAACTCTCTATTTAGTTCTGCAGCCCACTTTTTAATTAGGTCCTTTGCTGTTTTGGAGACTTGCTTCTTGAGTTCTTTGTAAATTTTGGAGATCAACCCCCTGTCAGATGTGGAATTAGTGAATATTTTTTCCCATTCTGTGGGCTGCCTTTTTGTCTTGCTGACTGTGTCCTTTGCCTTACAGAAGCTTCTCAGTTTCAGTAGGTCCCATTTATTAATTGTTGATCTCACTGTCTGTGCTACTGGTGTTATGTTCAGGAAGCTATCTCCTGTACCAATTCATTCAAGGGTACCACCCACTTTCTCTTCTAAGAGGTTCAGTGTGGCTGGATTTATGTTGAGGTCTTTGATCCATTTGGACTTAAGTTTTTTGCATGGCGATAAACATGGATCGATCCGCATTCTTCTACATGCCAGTCTCCAGTTATGCCAGCACCATTTGTTGAAGATGCTTTCTTTATTCCACTGTATATTTTTAGCTTCTTTGTCAAAGATCAGATGTTCGTATGTGTGTGGGTTAATATCCGGGTTTTCAATTGGATTCCATTGGTCTACCTGTCTATTTTTGTGCCAGTACCAAGCTGTTTTCAGGACTATAGCTCTATAATAGAGCTTGAGGTCAGGGATGGTGATGCCTCCGGACATGGCCTTGTTGAACAGGGTTGTTTTGGCTATCCTGGGTCTTTTGTTTTTCCATACAAAATTGATTATTGTTCTTTCAAGGTCTGTGAAGAATTGTGCTGGGATTTTAATGGGGATTGCATTGAATCTGTAGATTGCTTTTGGCAGGATTGCCATTTTTACTACATTGATCCTACCTATCCAATAGCATGGGAGATCTTTCCATTTTCTGAGGGATTCTTTAATTTCTTTCTTTAAAGATTCAAAGTTCTTACGATACAGGTATTTCACTTGTTTGGTTAGCGTTACCCCAAGGTATTTTTTGTTGTTTGTGGCAATTGTAAAGGGTGATGTTTCTCTGATTTCCTTTTAAGCCTTTTTATCATCTGTATATAGTAGGGCTACTGATTTTCTTGAGTTGATCTTGTAGCCTGCCACTTTGCTGAAGGTGTTAATCAGCTGTAAGAGTTCCCTGGTAGAGTTCTTTGGGTCATTGATGTAAACTATCATATCGTCTGCAAACAGTGAAAGTTTGACCTCTTCATTCCCAATTTGTATCCCCTTGATCCCCCTTTGTTGTTGTATGGCAATAGCTAGAACTTCAAGTACCATGTTGAAAAGGTATGGAGAGAGTGGACAGCCAAGTTTTGTTCCTGATTTTAGAGGAATTGCGTTGAGTTTCTGTCCATTTAGTTTGATGTTGGCTGTTGGTTTACTGTATATAGCTTTTATTATTTTTAAGTATGTCCCTGTTATCCCAAATCTCTCCAAGACCTTTATCATGAAGGGGTGTTGGATTTTGTCGAAGGCTTTTTCAGCATCTAGTGTGATGATCATGTGATTTTTGTTTTTCAGCTTGTTTATATGGTGGATTACGTTGATGGATTTTCATATGTTGAACCATCCCTGCATCCCTGGGATGAAACCTACTTGATCGTGGTGAATGATTGTTTTGATGTGTTCTTGGATCCGATTTGCCAGTATTTTATTGAGTATTTTTGCATCAATGTTCATGAGGGATATTGGTCTGAAATTCTCTTTCTTAGTTGTATCTTTGTGTGGCTTGGGGATCAAGGTTATTGAAGCCTCATAGAAAGAGTTTGGCAAAGACCCTTCTGCTTCTATTGTGTGGAACACTTTGAGAAGAATTGGTATAAGCTGTTCTTTGAAATTCTGGTAGAATTCTGCACTGAGGCCATCTGGACCTGGACCTTTTTTGGTTAGGAGACTATTGATGACTGCTTCTATTTCCATAGGGGTTATAGGTCTATTTAAATTGCTTATCTGTTCTTGATTTAGTTTTGGCAAGTGATAGCTATCCAGGAAGTCATCCATTTCCTTTAAATTTTCGAATTTTGTGGAGTACAGGTTTTCAAAGTATGACCTAATGATTCCCTGGATTTCCTCAGAGTCTGTTGTTATGTCCCCCTTTTCATTTCTGATTTTGTTTATTTGAGTTTTCACTCTCTGCTGTTTGGTAAGTTTAGACAAAGGTTTGTCTATCTTGTTGATTTTCTCAAAGAACCAACTCTTCGTTGCATTGATTTCCTGGTTTCTACTTTATTGATTTCAGCCCTCAATTTGATTATTTCCGGACATCTACTCCTCCTGGGGGAGTTTGCTTCTTTGTGTTCTAGAGCTTTCAGCTGTGATGTTAATTCTCTGGTATAACTGTTCTCCTGTTTCTTCATGTGAGCACTTAGTGCTATGAACTTCCCCCGTAGCACTGCTTTCAAAGTGGCCCATAGGTTTGGGTATGTTGTGTCTTCATTCTCATTGAATTCGAGGAAGTCTTTAATTTCTTTTTTTTATTTCCTCTTTGACCCAGGGATGGTACAGTTGAGCATTATTCAATGTCCATGAGTTTGTAGGTTTTCTGCAATTTGTGTTGTTGTTGAATTCTAATTTTAAAGCATGGTGGTCTGATAAGATGCAAGGAGTTATTCCAATTTTCTTGTAGCTGCTGAGGTTTGATATGTTGCCAAGTATGTGGTTGATTTTTGAGAAGGTTCCATGTGGTGGTGAGAAGAAGGTATATTCTTTTTTATGGGGATGAAATGTTCTATAGATATCTGTTAATCCCAGTTGGGTCATTACTTCTATTAGACCCATTGCTTCTTTTTTGAGTTTCTGTCTGGTCTTCCTGTCTAGTAGTGAGAGTGGTGTGTTGAAATCCCCCACTATAACTGTGTGGGGCTTTAGATGAGATTTAAGTTCTAATAATGTTTCTTTAAAGAATGTGGATGCCTTTGTATTTGTGGCATAGATGTTCAGGATAGACACTTCATCTTGGTGGGTTTCACCTGTGATGAGTATGCAATGACCTCCTTTATCTCTTTTGATTGATTTTATTTTAAAGTCTAGTTTGTTAGATATTAGGATTGCTACCCCTACTTGTTTCTTGGGTCCATTTGATTGAAAAAATTTCCCAACCTTTAACTCTCAGGTAATGTCTGTCTTTGAGGGTGAGGTGTGTTTCTTGTATGCAGCAGAAGGAAGGGTCTTCGAATCCATTCTGCTAGTCTGTGTCTTTTTATGGGTGAGTTAAGGCCATTAATATTGAGGGATATTAATGACCATTGATTGCTCATCCTTCTTTGATTTGCAATGGTTGTTGTTGGTGGAATTATGTGTGGAATTTCACCCCTTTGTTCTTTTGGCTGTTGGTAGAGAGGGATTCTCTAATGCCTATGCTTTTCTGGTTGTAGTTAGCTTCCTTGGGTTGGAGTTTTCCTTCCAAAATTTTCTGTAGGGCTGGGTTAGTGGACACATATTGGTTGAATCTAGTTTTGTCATGGAATATCTTGTTTTCTCCGTCTATAGTGATTGACAGCTTTGCCGGGTATAGTAGTCTGGGCTGGCATCCATGGTCTCTTAGTGTAGGTAGAATATCTATCCAGGACCTTCTGGCTTTCAGAGTTTCCATGGAGAAATCAGGTGTAATTCTGATAGGTCTGCCTTTATATGTTACTTGACCTTTTTCCTTAGCTGCTCTTAATATTCTTTCTTTATTCTGTATGTTTGGGGTCTTGATTATTATGTGGCGAGGGTTTTTTTTTTTTTGTGGTCCACTCTATTTGGTGTTCTGTAGGCTTCTTGTACCTTCATCGGCATGTGTTTCTTTAGGTTGGGAAAGTTTTCTTCTATGATTTTGTTGAATATGCCTTCTGCCCCTTTGAGGTGGATTTCTTCTCCTTCTTCTATACCTATTATTCTTAGATTTGGTCTTTTCATGGTGTCCCATATTTCCTGGATGCTTTGTGTTAAGGATTTGTTGGATTTAAGGTTTTCTTTGGTTGATAAATCCATTTCTCCTAGTGTATCTTCAACACTTGAGATTCTCTCTTCCATCTCTTCTATTCTGTTGGTAATGCTTGTATCCGTAGTGCCTGACTGTTTGTCCAGCTTTTCTATTTTCTGCCTTTCTTCAGATTGTGTTTTTTTAATGTCTCTATTTCAGTTTTCAACCCTTGCAGTGTTTGCATTGCTTCTTGCAATTTTCTGTTATCTGTTCGTCCGTTTGTTGCCTTTTATGCATTTTTTGGTTTGCTCTTTCTTCCATTTCTTGCATTTTTTGTTTTGCTTTTTGTTCCATGTCTTGCATTTTGTGCTTTGTTTCTTCTTCCATTTCCTGCCTTTTTTGGTTTGTTTCTTCTTCCATTTTTTTCATTTTTTGCTTTGTTTTTTCTACCATTTCTTGCATTTTTTTGCTTTGTTTTTTCTTCCATTTTCTGCCTTTTTTGGTATGTTTCTTCTTCCAATTCTTGCATTTTTTTGCTTTGTTTTTTTCTTCCATTTCTTGCATTTTTTGCTTCATTTCTTCTTCCATTTCCTGCCTTTTTTGGTTTGTTTTTTCATCCAATTCTTGCATTTTTTGGTTTGTTTTTTCTTCCATTTCTTTGAGGGATTTTCCTATATCCTCTTTTAGGGCCTCTATCATTTTCATGAAAGTGCTTTTAAGGTCGTTCTCTTCTGCTTCATTCGCATTGGAATGTTGGGGTCTTGCTGGTGTGGAGTCTCCAGAATCTGGCGGTGTCATATTTGTTTTTCTGTTGCTGAGTGTGTTTTTGTATTATCTCTTTCCCATCTCTTCTTCTAGTGGGTGCAGAAAGAGCCCCTTACTGGTCTGGGGACCAGAGTTCCCTTTTGGTGGGTGCTAGCAAGTCCAATAATCTGGTGGTTCTTCTATTCCTTGTCCAAATGCTGGTCTCATGGATGGGGAAAAAGGAGAACAGGAATCTGGGGCGCTTAGCCTCCTACCTGGTCCCCTGGACCCTATGCTGGGTCCTGTTGTACCTGATCCGGAACAGCTACTCCCCTGGTCTCCCTGGCTCCTCTGGTTTCCTGGTCTTGTTGGCGGGAGAGAAGATCTGGACTCTGGGGTGCTTGGCTCCCGCCGGGATTGGGAGCTCTGTGCAGTTCCCAGGCAATCTGCAGGTACTGGAACACAGGCTGGGAAGCCGGCCTGTTTACCTGATGCTGCCGGAGGAACAGCCAAAATATAATAATTTTTAAAACTGTAATTCCCCTACCTAAACTGAAGCAAAGATGTCAATAGTCACTTTCTTGTTTGGGGTCTACTTGAAGTCTAGTCTGTGGAATTATTTTATTATCATTATGCCACTTTACTATCTCTATTGTGTTTAATTGCATGAATAATTTATTAATAATTATTCTTGTTACTTGATATTATTTTAGTTCTCGGCACATTTCTATTCATGCTTTTACACTTTTCTTTTCCAAGTAATAGTCAAGCTATCATTTCCTTTTAATGATTCACAATGTCCCTTTCCATATTGCCTAAGGAAACACTGACATGTGGCATCTGGAATGCTTTATACAGAGAAGAACCACTACATAGATTTTTTTTGTGAACTTTGCATGAAACAATAAATGTTCCAAATGTAATAAATAAATCACTCCCCTTTTCTTTTCTCCCTGTTGCTTCTATCTCACTTCATAGCCACTCTCCATAGGAGCAGAATCATGGAAATTCTTTAACACCCTTGGTAGTAGACTGGTAGGTGACACACTTTATTTTTGCCAATGTTTTCTGACAAAGTAATATTGATACATATTGTACATTTTTATGTTCCTGTATTTTGAAATTACAAATAAATAAATGTTCATTTTACAAGTCATCATTAAATATTTACAGACTTCCCCACATTACAATTACAGCCTTAGAAAATATGCGTTTATTGCTGAAGGCTCAACAAAGGCTAAAGATGCCCATCTCTGTAAATCCTTGCCACCACTGGAGGTCATCAGTCTGATTTTTCATTTGGATGAGCAAATCATTGTTCTAACTTTACCATAAAAACATTTACTTATTGGTCATTTGTATTATCTTTAGTACAATTTGCCTCTTGATTACTTTAACTTGTCTCTGAGATCAATGAAGAAAGTAACCTAAGTTGGAAACTCCTTTGAGTTTACATACTTATTTACTGTTTGGTCTTAATGGCTGCATTTATATATTTATCTATCTGTCTGTCTGTCTATCTATCTATCTATAATTTAAATGTGTATGCTTATGTGTGTCTGTGTGGGGTATGTGTACATAAGTGAAGTGGCTGGTGGAGGTCAAATGAGGCATTGGGTTCCCTGGAGATGAAGGTATAAGCAGATGTGAACGGTCTAACATGGATGCTGTGAGACAAATTCAGACACTCACAAGAATGGCACCTACTCTTAACCACTGAGGCCCCACTCCAGCCCTAATGCTTGTTTCGATATATTCTTTTTAAGTCAAACCTTACTGTCAGACCAACAGTAATTTAATTCTGGCTCTAGACTTGAATCAATAAGTTCATTATATTGTTGAGCAAAGTACTTAAAATCAAAACCTAAATTATCATTAAAAGCGATACAACTGAGTGTTTTTATGTTATCTCTCATTTCAAAATCACTTTCTAGGCAAGTTATCCCTTAAAAAAAAAGCATTCTTCAGGATAGAGAAGGAGGATATTGTACTCATTCACCCCATCTTGAGTTACCATTTACATGATTATTTTAAAATTCCTTGGCAAATAAAACATTATACTTGCCAAATAAACCATTTTATGGGTTGGCAAGAAGGTCCAACTTTTTAGTTGTAAATCAGATCCCATCCTTGCTACATATGGGTGGTTGGACTAAAAAACAAAACATAAGAAAGAAGCTTGAGCCAAAGACATACCTCTTTTCTTAGAATCTGTATAAACAGAATCAAACAGCGAAGTTATTCTCTAGCATATATGCAATGCACATATGCCAAGAGAAACAAACTCACAGTCGTGAGGTCAGGAGTGTCACCAAAGTCTGTATTGAAATATCTACACATAGATGTGCTGGAGTGTAATTGGATGTAGCATTGATTATTTGTAACATCCATCAGTATTATTTGTCAAAGGTATTTTTCCTATAGTTCTTGTTCTCCCAGTAATCTCATTGTTTGTCATTAACAAGGCAACTGTTTCCATTGTCTTTTTAGCATCAGTGTGACTTGTATGTATTTGGTTAAGATGAATGCAGCCTAGCAAGGAGTCTCTGTTCGACCAGTGACAAAAAAAAAGTCGTTAGTTTTGTAGCAGAAGGAATGGTCTTTGAGGTTTTTCAGGAAAAAACAGAGAAGTTACTGTGCTTTTAAAACATTACAAACTCTTTGTGGCTTCCACCAATACTAGACACAGAGGAATGACTAAGTTACCCCAAGCTTATATTTCCAATCACATGGAATGTTTAAGATAGTCATCAGTTGACAAGCCACAAGGAACAAGCCTCCATTGGCTCTGCTTTAGTTTCTGATTTCAGGTTTCTGCTTCCAGTTTCTCAGTGATGGACTATGAACTACCAGTCAAATAAAATCTTTCCTCCTCAAGTTTGTTTTGGTCAGTGTTTTATCACAGCAATAGAAAACAAACTAGAACACTGGTCAGATCTGTTTTTCTAAGTTCCATTCTAGTTTGTTTCCTGGTGTTGCTAATTATTCAAGGTGATTATGTAAAGAAATACCTTTATGTTTACAAAATACATGCAGAAATGTTTAAGAAAGAGACTCATTGTGTCTTTGACTCATTTTCTAATGATTTAAGGACAAATGATGAGGGTGGAGAAATGGCTTAGAAATTAAAGGTTTTGTAGTGCAAACATGAGGACCAGAGTACTGATCCCATCACCTAAGCAGAAATCTGGGCTCAGCAGCGTGTTTTGTAACCCTAGCACCAGAGCAGGGATGATGGAAGGTTTAGTGGGGTATCTTGTATTAAAAAGTATGGAGAATAGCATTTAGGAAGACCCCCCAATGTAGACATCTGGCCACCATGCACATATGCACATAAAACAACTAGACTTGTATGCTCCCCCTCACAATGTCTGTAAAAAGAGGAGGATAAAAGGGCATGAGGACAGAGGGTAAAGGGAGAAAGGATGAGAAAACATAGTATTTGAAGATTGTGAATTCTGAGAGTTACTCTTTGCAGCTCAAAGACAAATGAGTTCAGTATAAAAGTTAAAAAAAATTGAACACCCTCCAACGTCCATGTGACATTGGTCTTATTTGATTGTATGTCTTGCATTGTTAAGAGTGATGTAATATTCCATAACAGAATAAGAATATTTTCATTTGTCCTTTAAAAAAAAAGATAGCCATCAGTTGGGCATTGGTGGCACATGCTTTTAATCCCGGCATCCGGATGGCAGAAGCAGGCAGATCTCTGTGAGTTCAAGGCCAGCCTGGTCTACAGAATGAGTTCCAGGACAGGCTCCAAAACAATACAGAGAAACCATGTTTCAAAAATCCTAAAAAAAAAAAAGATAGTTATCATCATGTGCTGTCTACATTTTAGTTGTCATCATTGATGATATCATTGGGAAAACTTTTTTTTCACACAATAATCATTGTTCCTTTTTTCCTTTCACTTTTTATTCAGGAGCAATATGGTCTTTCTACAAGATGACTATGAACTTCTCATCTTCCTGTATCAAGCTTGCAAGTTCTGGGATCACAGCTATGAGCCATCAGGCCTAATCACACAATTGATCTTTTTACACTGATGATTTACACTAGAACCATAGTGATTGCCTGCATGAGTTACAGTTTCTAGGCTGTAATTTTTTTTATCATTTGTCATTTTAATTTAGAAACAATCTTGCTATTTAGTCCTGGATTCCATACTCTCAAGGTAGCTCAGGTTAGCTTTGAACTTGGAGCTATCCTCCTGTGTCAGCTTCCCAATCCGGAGAGCACAGGCATGTGCCACCATTGTTGTTAAAACATTTAGGTTTATCCAGTAAGGAGACACAGACCGCGACTCAACGATCCCACGTGGAGTTTATTGGTGGACAGGGAGGGAAAAGGGGAGCAGAGAGAGAGATAAGAGAGAGAGAGAGAGAGTAAGAGCAAGAGCAAAAGAGTAAGAGAGAGTAAGAGAGGAAGAGGAGTAAGAGAGAGTAAACGGGCAGGGGTCAGTCCCTTAAAGGGGTCATTTGCACCTGCCTGGTTCTCACGGAACTCTGGGCTGGCCAGAGTGTTGCCTGAGCGCATCCTGCCAGGTAACAGGGCAGGCCAGAGTAATGCCTGCACCTTTCATTCCCACCTTTATTTATGATTATAAAGAGATGGGGGTGTTAGACGTGGCAGGTTCGGGATCAAGGACGTTGAGTTCTTAAGACTGCTTCCTGCTGACCTGGGGGCGTCGATCATCTTTGGGGGAACCTGAGAAAGTTGGGGTGTTGCCACACTGGTTGTTCTATTGTAGTCCAGGGCGTATGGGACTCTCTGTAATCCAGGCTGTAAGGGACTGTCTGGCGCCTCTGTAGATCTGGCAAGATGTTAGCAGAGTAGAGAACTAAGTTAGGTTTAAAATTTTTCTTTCTTAGGTCCTGGTATTTGAGGGGAACATTGTAAGATGAGGGAGGGGTTCCCGAGGGGTCCCAAGATGAGGGAAAGGAGTTTCAGGACCAGGGAGAGGTTGAATAATATTTGGAGTGAATCTGACCTGTTTGGATGGGTCCAATTTGGCTTTCTGGAACTGACAAGAATCCTTTGAGTTTGTGAAAACATAAGTATTAGACATATCAGCAGCATATTTGTATTAGAAAAGACTTGGCTGAAAGCATTAACATTTTAAAACTGACAGATATTTTAGCACAATGAAAAGCACCTTAATTTTGAGCTTATAGTTATGATCATATAGTGGTATAGTTGTTTAGCACTGTCGGAGTTAGATTAGTAGCTTATCAGTACTTTATTGATTAATGTTAAGACTATGAAAAGTAGTATAATGAAAGAGAGAAACCTGGAACATATTTTTTTTAATGTCTCGACTTAATAGTCTTATATAGATAAACCTTAGAGTACTCATTCCTGAAATCCATTTTATGACAGAGCTTTGCCTTGTCTGCTAATTTAAGTTGGCAAAGCTACCAGCCATCAAAAGCATCAGAGTTCTTGAGAAGGATAAGATTTTACCTGAGATTGAAGAATGAGAGACTTAGTAGCCGACTGCATGGACAGCCACCCCCAAGGGCCTCCACAGTTGTTGAAATCAGAAGCTCCAAGAACACCTGCCTTTTGCTGATAGTGAGACCTGTGGATTGGGACTTTTTAGGAAGACTTTCCTACCGTTGACCCGAGCAACACGGAGAAAGTCGATTCCAGTGTCCTCTTGTTCACGGCCTGAAGAGTCCTTTGAAGCAGTTGAGGTGAAGGGCAGGGTTGCTCAGTGGCCAGTAATGCCACTTTTGTGGGCAGTTTCTTCAGTGTCCACCAGTTTTCTTGGAGGAAATGGGGTGGTGTCAGCAGCTGGCCTGTCTCTGTTACAAAAACTTTTAAATAAAACATTTAAATGCCATGTTCTCTAGATCTCTGAGCATTTTGAGGACCATTTGTCTGTTTAGTATATCTTAGTAGACAAAATTTATCTTTAGTGACTTGCCTTAAGCACATAGATGGCTAGAGAATAGAAGTAATAGAAGCTTTACCTTTGTAACCAGCTTACAGGAATGACTGGGTGTTATATTTTTCTTAATCTGAAATAGACCCTTATAACTTTAAATGTTTATCATCATTTAAAAGATATAACAATTTAGAAATACTTGATATTTAGTATAGTTGAATTAAAGTTACCTATTTTTTTTACACATACATATAGATACATTAAACAGGATTGGGTAAAAGTGTTTGACCCAAACTTGTAGTAAACAGATAGATTTAAAGAGACAGTGATGAGAAGGAAGATTTATTGTAGATAGAACAGGGAACCCTGGAAAGGCACAGTATTCCATAAACAAGCCATGCACAACAGGGCCAGTGAAAAATGAAATTAGAGACAAAAGTAAAAGCGCAAAAGAGACAAAAAGTAAATGAATTGTATCTGTTGGCAGGCTTTGCCGGCAGAAGCTGGCTGGTCTGAGTGGGCGTGTCTACAGCTAGGTCACGAGGTAAACATGGCGGACTCAGTAAACACGTTTCCAAGCTAGGCCACATGGTAGGCCGCATGGTTTAGACCACCAAGATGGCGGCCTCTATAGGCACATTTTCGTCTATCAGCAGAAGTGGCCTTTTTTCTCCACAAGTGAGGCAGAAAGATGTGTGACCACCGTAGGTCTAAGAAACAAATGAATGGCCCGTGCCAGGGTATAAAACCTGAGAGACCCCTTGTGGGTCCAAGCAGTAAAAAAAATCCAAAACTCAAACCTCATTTGTGGGGAAAAAATGAAAAATGTTGAGTGTCCTGAGCAGACGCTAAACTGGGATCAACAGGAGAGAGGAAAACAGAACACTCCCAGGTGGGATGTGGCAGCAAGCCTCTGTGACTGGCGGGAGTTTTTAAAGCTAGAAGAATGAGATTTAGAGGAAGAAAGAATGTTGACGAGAATGTTTAGGAGAGAGGTAGAGAAAAGCTTGAACATAGGGCAACTCCTTCCATCGACCAGATCACTGGCAGTGGTTAGAAAGATCATATTTACTTTGTCGGTTTGTTATCCATGAGTTTTGTCTAAAGGAAAATAAAACGGCCAGATCAACTCTTCAGAGCTCGTCAGCCCGAGAGTCCAGTAAGGGCGGAGAAAACCACCCGAAAAGGAACCAGCGTCCTAGAGGCGAACCACCATAGGTTCAGAAAGGAACGTCCCAGAAGCAAAAAAGCCACAGTAGGCTCGGAAAGGAACGTCCCAAAGGCAAAGAAGCGCGAAGAAGCCACCGCAGGCTTCCTAAAGGGGCCGAAAAATTACCAATAGGCCGTGCCCGTGGAAAACAAACCAAGAATGATTGTCAGACGATGGGGGCCAACCGTGATCTTGAAGATCGTGGCTGGATGAATTCCCCACGTTTCCAAAAACACCATAAGGGTGGCAGACGCTTGGCGGTCAGCCCTTAGGGTTTAGGGAAAGGTTTCGATGACTTAAAGGGGGTCCTTACCAAATCGTAGCCGGTGTTGCATGTAAAATGTAGCATTCCGGCCAATGGAAAGTGGGCCGTTGGTCCGATGTTACAGGTTACCTGCGTGGTCACCCACCGGGTCGGCAGGCAGCAGAGCCGCAGGGAGAGCCTGTCCAGGTCAGGGAACCAATGTTGTTAAAACGTTTAGGTTTATCCAGTAAGGAGACACAGACCGCGACTCAACGATCCCACGTGGGGAGGGAAAAGGGGAGCAGAGAGAGAGATAAGAGAGAGAGAGAGAGAGTAAGAGCAAGAGCAAAAGAGTAAGAGAGAGTAAGAGAGGAAGAGGAGTAAGAGCTCTAGGCTGTAATTTAATATCTACTTTAATGCATGAATGAACTCCTTTTTGTGCCTTGACCATACCCATGAATGAGCACATAATGTAGGCAACAGAAATAAAATGCTAATTTAACAGCTAACTGCATGTTAGCTGAGATGAACTGACCAACATCCTTGGTAGAACAAGCAAAAGAAACCACAACAAGGTTGACATCTTTTGTGAAGTGTACACAAGAAGCATGTATCTGTGAGGCTCTGCTAAAGATCAATGAACCTTCAGCAACTAGAATTACAGAATGACTTATAGACCAGAGACAACTAAAAATCAGAGATCCACACTTTGAAAACCACTTGCCCACTGCAAGCCTGAAACATCCCCAACCCTATGGGTAAAGCAAACCAGTACATAGATGACTGTCAATGTTCAGATATTTGACTAATGCTTTTTAGACTTTGGGATAGTGTGAAAGTGATACACATTCTGTAGAAACAACACCATGACATTTCGAATTTATATGATCCACATGTGCATTCTGTAATTTCTTTTCCATGAGAGTCAATTTTTCTTTCAGCTTTAGGATATAGTTCTCTTGAACTATTTAAGTCCTTGTCTCCTTCTAGGGTACTGAGAAAAGTACTCAGTTCATCAGGTTCTATCCCAATAGTGGTCTACAAACTAGAAGAAAAGAGGGGAATAAATAGGATGGGATAATAATAAGGTAGATTAAATTGGTATAGATTCTTGTATATTGATATATATAATTATTTTTGTATTCCTGCATAAAATAATTTGTATGTTGATAAAAATTCACAATTATATTTATCATGTTATATATGTTCCTATTTCTGTTTATAATATTTTATACACAAATGTAAAATTATTTTTGTCATGCCAAATGTATATTTCCATTTCTGCTCAAGATATTTTGTATATTGATACAAATTAAGGATATTTTTATCATATTACACCATACATTTCTATCTCTGATTAAGGTATCTTATGTGTTGTTACAATTTTGAGGTCATTGTTCTCATGCTACACTTCTGTTTAAAGGTTGTTTGTTTTTATAATGTGAAGCCTTAGTCTTTAAACTACACAGGTTACTAAGAATTACAGGTTAATAGTCACCCATGTTTGTCATACTTATGTTAGGTAGGTTCTTTAAATGCACAGGTATCCTCTGAATACATAAGTAATCTTCAAACACTCAAAGACCCACAGAATATGGCATTTAAATGTTCTGTTGCAATGAGACACAATTGCTCCTGGCAGCACCAAGCTATTCCTGAAAGAATGATGTACCAGAGACACTATATGGAGCTTGTTTCCTTCTTTGAAAAACTGGCCTATTGGACAAAGAACTACCCTTACCTCAACTGCTGACAGTAAGCATGCTGTCCAAACTGGACAAGCAGGATACAAGGAAAAGTGACTGCTGAACCTTGCTAAGACAGGGTAGGAAAGTCTTTTGAATTTTCCTCTTCTGAAAATCATCTGTTAGATACTCTAGGCCTATAGCCAAAGTTGGTTGCCCCATCATTGCAGAAAGACTTTGGTTACTGTCCAGGTAGCCAGCTGTTTCTGTCGTTCCTTGCATCCTTTGCAAGTTGCTTTCTTGCACTTCCTACTTATTCAGATAATATTATTTTCCTTTTCCATCATTTGATGGGGTTGGAGACTAGATGGTCACAATTTCTATTTTCTTTTATCTTAGCTAAGGTTTATTAGGTACAAGATTTAGACTCTTCTGGATAGAATAGCTATTGTAATAATCTCTGTTACTTGCCAATTTCCTATAGCCTGAGCAATACTTGATAATTGTTGTCATTGTATACAGTTTTGTACTAGGTTTAGAATCTCTTATTTAGACAAAAGCAGCAAGTGTCCTGGGAACTCATTCCACCTATAGCCTTGGGATACCAGCCCTAGGGTGTGGTCTTGTTTACTCTGTGACAACTGATAAGCTTGAGGGGGAAGGGTCTCTCTATCTCTTGTTCCCACTTGCACACTATCCAGGCAACCACTTGTTTCTGTCTTATCTCACATTTTTTGGAAGTTGCTTGCTTGCACTTCTTGTTTATTCTGGTAATATATCCTTCTCAGTTTCTGATGAAGTTGAAGACTAGATAGCTATAGTTATAGTTTTCCTTGTTAACAAATTCAGAAAATAAATGCACAAAAGAGGTGTGAAGTATATAAGGCTGAGAGACATAAAAAGACAGCTTTGTGTTGGCAATGCAAGTTAGGATAGAAATGAAAGTGTCCCAAGGTTATTCTGGAACACTTGGGGCATCCACCTTTGGCCTACATGGCTAGAATATCTGGTAGGCTTTTTGGTGAAGCATGATTTTTGAAGGACTATCCTGCTTTCTCTTGGCAAAGTTTGACTGTCACTTGTCCAATTTGCACAGCATACCATCAGCAGTGAAGGAAAGGGGAGTTCCTTACCCAGTGGCTAACTTTTGCCTCAAAGAAAGTAAACTCAATATGCAATTTCTTAGATGTCTGTCATCTTATTGCTGCTGCTAGGAGAAGACATGTCTCATTATCATAAATGACATGTTATCAAAATATGTTAAATGCCATATGCTGTATATCTCTGAAGAGTTGGAAGACCACCTGTCTATCTAAAATATATCTGTTTGCCTTGAAAATATAGCTAACATGAGTACAAACTTGATTGTAGTAGGTGACTGTTAACCTGCATTTCTTTATTATCCTAAGCAGTTCATAAAAGTTACTTTCAAGGAATAGAAATTTACATTCCATTGTTAAATTATCTGTATAGGTACAATACCTTAAACAAGTAGAAACATATGTGCAGTATGTTCTAACAGAAATAACCTTACATTTGTAACAATATACACAAATATTAAACAAGAGTAGAAACACACATCCAGTGTAAAAGAAACCCCTCAAATTTGTATCAATATACAAAAATCCGTACCAGCGCAAAATATTTAAGACTACTAGTCGCTTTTTTGTTTTAAAAGTAGATTCAATAATCTGCCCTTTTTTCTTAACATTTCTGTATCTCCCATTTTTCTCTTCAGAGTAGATTCAATAATCTAATCTCCTTTGTTCAGTATTTTCTGGCTATTACCAATAACAACTTGTAAACAACCCCTTAAAAAAACAAATATCTATAACACACTGAACAATCAAAAACCACCCACCTAGACTGGCATTGCAAGTGTAATTCTTACTTAATAACTATTTCTGTTAAAGTTAAAAACCTTCCTTGTGTAATTAGATAAAAGGGGCAAATGCTGTAGAGCAATCTTTCTATACACTGTGTATTATTCTCATTGGTAGCCAGACAGGAATTATAGGTGGGCCAGACAGACAGAGAGAGAATGCTGATATGAAGAGGCATGGAGTTAGGAGATAGCAGCCAGCTGGTGAGCAAGCATGACATGTAAAAAATGAAATAACAAGTCATGAGACAAGCAGTAAAGCATAAATAGAAATATGAGTCAATTTAATTGTAAGAGTATGACAATATAGTGTTTATGATCTAATAAAGCCACTGGAGACCAGTTTGCAAATCCAGCCATACTAGTTAGCTATAAAAACTATGCAGTACTGGCACACACCTTTAATCCCAAGACTCAGGATTAAGAGGTAGACAGCTCTCTGTTAGTTCAAGGCCACCCAGGGCTACACAAGATTTAATCAGTCTAAAAGAGTAAAGGAGATCACCACTTTGCTCCCAGTACTCATGAGGGGAATTTAAGACAGGAACAGGATCTCAGAGCTGGCATTCATTCTCCAGCCACATTAAGGATGGGAAGCTTGTATTCTTTAGCCACCATGCTGAGGAGAGGCAGCAGTCTGAGGCTGAGTGAGAGCTTGTGGAGACAGGATCAGCACTTTTAGCCTGAGGTAGAGGTCAGAGGTAGTTGCTTGGTTGCTTTGCTTTTCTGATCTTCAGCTTGAAGCTTGAACCCCAACATCAGTATTTATTTCCATTTTCCTCATATTTGCATATTTTAAAGGAAATGTATAGAATTGGAAAGGGACAAGATCTCCTGAGCTATTTGGGAGAATGGGGGGAGGGGAGAGGGAGTTAGAAGAAGGAGAAGGGGAGACGAGGAGGGGAGAGGATGAGAGGAGATAGCAGGATGATTGAGTCAGGGGAAGAATAGAGGAGAGCAAGAAAAGAGATACCATAATAGAGGGAGCCATTATATGTTTAAAGAGAAATCTGGCACTAGGAAAATGTCCAGAGATCTACAAGGTTGACCCAAACTAATAATCTAAGCAATTGTCAAGAGGCTACCTTAAATGACTTTCTCTGATAATGAGATTGATGACTACCTTATATGCCATCCTAGAGCCTTCATTCAGTAGCTGAAAGAAGCAGAAGCAGATACCCACACTAAGCTGAACCCCTGGAATCCAGTTACAGAGAGGGAGCAGTGATGAGCAAAGGGGTCAAGAACAGTCTGGAGAAACCCACAGAAATAGCTGACTTGCACAAGGGGTTGCTCAGACTGATACCTGGGAAACCAGCATAGGACTATTCCAGACCAGCATGGGACTGTACATGGGTGTCAGTTTAGAGGTTCGATTAATCTATGGGGCCTCTTGTAGTGGATGAGTATTTATTCCTAGTACACGAAAGGACTTTGGGAGCTCACTCCAAATAGAGGGATACTCTCTCAGCCTGGACACATGGGGGGAGGGTCTAGGCCCTGATCCAAATGATATGAAACACTTTGAAGATCCCCCATGGAAGGCCTCACCCTCCCTTTAGAGCAGAAAGGGTATGGGATAGGGGGTCAGTATGGGGCAGGGGAGGATGGAAGGGAGAGGAAACTAGGATTGATATGTAAAAGCAGCTTGTTTCTAATTTAAATAAAAATGGAAAAAGTGAATTGGATAGTGGATGTGTAGGGAATTCATCTGATTTTTGTATTCTCTTAACATTGTAAATGCATGGCTCATTCTTTATCATCTTCTTTGGAAGTGATTCTAGTTATCACAAGAGCCCATCCTGTTAAAATTTGGTTTAGCATTATTTATGTAGTTTTTGTCACATAGCTGGGTGGATAGCAGAGACTGGGAGAAATGTTTACAGTTAAGGAACTTCTGCTTAGTGATTCAACCATTGATTGGCATGCAGATTGCTTCAATCTTACCTCTATTACAAATAACAATATTCTTTGTATGTCTGGTGATCTCCTTGCAATGAATGTTTTAATGACACTGGTTGCATATATATATATGTGTACAACATAAATGCAATAAACATACACATATGTATATATGTATATGACTCTGATACATATAATCACATTTATTTCAGAGAGATTATTCTCATTTCACCACCGCCCATCAGTGTGTGATGGGACTTAGTTCATTTTACATTTGCAGCTTTGAGAAGTTGTTGTAGCTGGAGTTTCTTGTCCTGCCATGTTCTGCCACCACTTCAGCCCCAAATAAGCACACAGGGTGTATATTAATTATAAAATTTTTGACCAATGCCTAGGGCTTCTTACTGGCTAGCTCTCTCTTAATCATTAACCCAGAACTACTAATCTATGTATTTCTACGTGGTCTTATTTTACCACAGACCACCTAGTATGTCCTATCTTCCTGGTCTCTACATGGCATCTCTTTTTGGTGAGTTCTCTCTGCCTATCTTTCACAGAATTCTCCTCATCTCCTAGTCCTGCCTATCTTCCTGCCTCTATTGGCCAAACAGTGTTTTATTCATCAACCAATATGAGAAGAACATCCCCCATCACATTGTGACACTTGATTTTTACTTTGTAACTTTCAAGAATACATTAGAGACAAAATTATGAGCATTCAGGGTGGTATGGCTGTAGGCTGATGGAAGCAGAGACAGACACCCACAGCTAAACACTGAACTGAACTCCTTGAACCCAGTGGCAGAGAGGGAGGAGTGATGAGCAAATAGGTCAAGACCAGGATGGTGAAACCCACAGAGACAGCTGACCTGAACAAGGGGGAGCTCTTGGACCCCAGCCTCATATGATGATCCAGACCTTCTGAATGTGGGTGTCAATGAGGAGGCCTAGGCAATCTATGGGGCCTCACTGGCATACAAATAGACTTTGAGTGCCCATCCCACAATGAGGGATGCTCTCTCAGCCAAGACACATAGGGGAGGGCCTAGGCCCTGCCCTGGATGAAATGACAGACTCTGGAAATCCCCCATGGAGTGCCTCACCCTCCCTGTGGAGTGGGGTGGGGATTGGGTGGTGGGCTGCAAGAGTTGGTAGGGTTGTGGAGGAAGAGGGGAGGGAGAGGGAGCTGGAATTGACATGTGAAACAAGTTTGCTTCTAATTTAAATAAAAAGTATTTTAAAAAAACAAAAAATACATTGGAATAACAGGTAGAAAGTAGAGGAAGCATTTACTTTTAAAAATCTTCTTAATTAATAAATCAATAATTAATTACCAGGCAGTTTAAGTTTGGCATAACAATTTGGGACTGCATTACTAAAATATAATTTGTACCATTAACACACAGTCAAGTAGGAGAACTGAGACTTAGAAGTGGATGAATATATAATTGATACATATGATATGCTGTTTTATAGAAATGGGGAGGGGCTAAATATCCCACTCAGGTATCTGCAGAGATTGTGTAGAAAAACTGTCCTTTGAGCTGAAGGTACAATGGTTGAGTTTCTGAGAACACAAAGAACACACAGGGACAGAACATGTGGCCAGTGTACACATTTATTACAAAGATGGACCAATGGTTAGTTTAGAAGAAAGTTTAGAACACAGGATACAGAAGTCCACAGAATTGATTCTCAGAAAATCAGGTATCATTTTAGAGGGAAGATTAACCCCCTATAGGAGATGAGACTTCCCTGGAAAATCACGGGCTGAATTGTTGCTACTGTCTTTGTACTGGATACTGATTGCACACTTACTATGTTTTGTGAATACTGCGATTCTATAGAGAAGGAAGACACAGTTCAATGTAGAATAGTGAGAATTCTGATCTCAGGTCTAATGGCGCCTCATCTTTTATCTTGGTGCTTAGAGGTGGTGATCTTTCTGTCTGTCTGTCTGCCTGCCTGCCTGCTTTCCTTCCTTCCTTCCTTCCTTCCTTTCTCTTTCTTACTTTCTTTTTATTTTTATTGAAAATAGATTCTTCTCTCACATAATACATCCTAACCACAGTTCCCTCCTCTCCTTTCACTCCTCCCCACCTCACCTTTCCCCCAGATTCACTCCTCTTCGGTATCTTTTTAAGAAAAGAGCAGACCTCCAGAGACCCACAGCTGCACATTATGCAGAGAGAGTGTCTACACTGGAAGTCACCATTGGATTCCTCAGAAAGATTGTAGAGGTCAAAGGAGATGGAGGACGCCAGGAGAACATGGCCCATCAAGTCAATTAACAGGGCTCACATGTGCTCACAGAGACTGACGTGGCAAGTGCAGGGTCTGCATGGGTCTGCACCAGCTCCTTTGTACATTATGGTTGTTAACATGGCACTTGTGTGGAACTCCTAACAGTGGGAGTGGGTATGTCTCTGACTTTTTCATACGCTTGGGACTCTTTTTCTCTCTTTAGGTTGCCTGGCTCAGCCTCCATATGAGGGTATTTACCTTGACTTATTGTATCATCTTGTTTTGTCCTGTTTGGTGGTGACAGTTATTCTGTGATTTACCCCAGTTCTCATGTCACTCATCATAACTCATCCACATCTCACCCACACAGTTTTGATTAGACCCTTTGCAAAAAAAAAAAAAGTACAAACAAAACAAAAAACTCCCAAAAACAAAACTCTCAAATTCCCCAAATTGGGCATGCTTCAGTTTTCTGGTGTAACATTTCCTAAAGCTACCCCATTTTGATCACTGAGGACTCAAAGACTTGCAGAGAAGAGCAAGAACAACACCCAGATCCAGCCCCAATCATCACAATTCAGAGCCTGTGTCCTTCTCTAGCCTGCAACACTGCCTCTACGTTACATGGGGAAGGCAAACAGGAAGCAAAGAGAATTAGATGCCAATTAGATCATTTTAATGAATAAACTTGGAGTTCATCCAAAGTTTGCCTGTAATTTGACTCTCAGTGCTCTCTTTGAAGTAATTTGAGCATAATGTCACATTTTCACTTCATCCAAATTTATAGAACTTTCACCCGTTACTCCTCAAATGATGTATCATCTCATGAAGCCCTTGCTCCTAATTTATAGCATTGATACTTTCTAGAATTATAACTTCCAAATATTTATTTATTTGCTTATTGTGCCTTTTCACCATTAACCTCTGACAGAGGTCCAAGTAGTCAGGGACACATGGCCATGTTTACATTTACCTGACAGTAAAGCAGACACCCTGAGTAATT
This sequence comes from Mesocricetus auratus, assembly GCF_017639785.1. NCBI lineage: Eukaryota > Metazoa > Chordata > Mammalia > Rodentia > Cricetidae > Mesocricetus > Mesocricetus auratus. The sequence goes on from NW_024429266.1 coordinate 162,630,435, forward strand.
TCTGACCAGCAGTCATCATGTATACATAGAAACAGAAAAATTAAGTAAATAATGCAGTTATTCAAATCTATAACAAACTTGGATAGCCAGTGGCCAAGAGACTAGAGAGAGAGGACTGTAAAAGAAAGTCAACACAGATTGTTTGCTTTCTAGAACTGCACCATTGAAAAGAATAGAAGAGGATGGATCCTTTGACATATTGTATACTATTTGAATTTGTGGCCTAAATGGGGAAAATACCTGCATATAAAACTCCATTATCTTAAAGAACCATCTCATTATGCTTATATCCAATTTAAACGATTACAATTTCAGTGACAAAACAAATGACTTTGAGTTAGAGAAATAGGAGTTTGTTCCCTGTAGCTTCTGAACCACATTAGCAAATCTCACACATAGAAAGATGCTTCCTGTCATTTTCTCATTGTGAAGAGGCAGCATGTTTGCTTTTGCATGGCTGTAGAAAAAAGAGCACTGGGGCACAAATTAAATGGCTTTTGGAATGAGTGTCCTTTTAAATCTTTGTCCTTTGAAATTCAAAGGTCAATGATACTTTCTATATGCAAATGCAGTTGTTAAATTCATTGCACATTACCAGTCCTGGCAGAAGGAAGAAAAACCCCAGTTTATCTCTGTGATGGGTCAGGAGCATGGTGGGTCGTTATGCACACATATGACAAGGAGATAGTGCGGCTTTAATTCTCCCCTTCCAAGGGTTCCTCTCATGCACACAGAAAGGTTTACTTTCCCCATGTGTCCAAACCAAATTCAATATCTTTTCGACATTGTAATCGGTTGCAATCCTTCATCCTGTTGAAGATTAAGCTGAACTTCTGCCCTTTAATAAAAACTTTAATAAAAACTCTCCTGGAAAATTTCATGTGGTCAAGGCTTATTTTCCGTTTTGATTTGGATGCTTTCTATTGAAACTAGACAATTTGAAATGACAGGAAGTGCTGTTATGGTAATAGCTGAAATTTGATATACTTTCCTTTAAGAAGCTTGAAGTATTTGCACATACTTTTCAAAAATCTTCGGTATAAATACACAGATATTGATTTACAAACAACATTCTGCAATGGTTGATAAATATTCAACTGCTTGCACAAGAGTGATTAACTTGGATCTTGATGGGCACAGGTAGAAGGAGGGAAAGGGTTTAGATAAAAAGTGGCATTATTGTTTTTAAAAAGTAAGACCTGCAGTATGGTCTTAGGCCCTGTGTTCATACAGTGTAAAAAGTTATTACCCTCATAGAAATACTCCTTTGGGTGCTAGAGGATGGCTCATCAGTTAAGAATACATATTGTTCTTGCAGAGAACCTGTGGTGAGGTTCTAGCACCCATGTGGGGTATCTCACAAAGGTCTGTAACTCCAGCTCCAGGGGACCAGATGCCCTCTTGTAGCTTTTGTAGGTACCTGAGTCATCTGCACATACCCACACAGATACATATAATTTAAACATAAAATAAATACAAAAAATAGTCCCATGCACCATTACTTAAATCATCATACTTAATATGAATTCTATACCCAAATCATATTTCTAATACCTACCTCACTACATAAGTAGAGGGAAACATTCAGTTTTCCTGAGTCTCAATTTTCATCTTTATCTACTAAAGCAATACTGTGTATCTCACATAGTTGTAATAATTAATGGAAAATAATGGTCATAGCTGGTATTTACGAAGAATGTACTAGGTAGAAGCTGTAAATCCAGAGTCCACAATTTACAGTGTAATGAGGTATCAAGCATGACTAAAATAGGTCAGACAGACTCACTATGCCTTGCTTCTGTCTCCTAAAACTGGACACCTTCAGTTATAGTGATTCAACTATTCATAATTTGCTGATTATGTTTAGCAATCACTAGAAAGTATATTATTTCTTCATCTTGATTCAGAATTTCAGAACATTGAGTTCTTGGCTACCAACTGCAGCTGGAAATCTTCCCTTGTTATATATAGACATGGCTATGTAATTGCAAGTACTGAAGTTTACAGGTCTTTTCTATCCTACTGAATGTCTAGCTTTTCTTATTCCAAAGGAAAAGATGTGTCCAATGCCTCTTTATAGTCTCAGGTGTCTTCCTGTATGATGGGTAGCTCTCAATACTGATCTGTTGTTGTTTACTATTACTTAAGGAGGACAGTGGTGGCCTTTTTATTTTAATAACTTCAATAGGTTTTACTCTAGTTTTATATTGTGTGTGGAATGATCCATGTGTTTTAGGGGTCTGGAAATGACATACTGTTTAAGTGGGAAATGATTAAACTAGACATGGGAGGCACGTGCCTGTAATTTGTGTCTTCCTGAAAATTCAAAGCCAACTTGAACAACACAATGAGTTCCAACCAACCAACCAACCAACCAACCAACCAACCAACCAACCAACCCACAAACCAACCAGCAAATGAAAGCCCCCATCAAAAAAATCTAAAAAGAAAGAAAAAGAAAAGGGGACAAAGTTTGATGGGGGAAGTCTTTTTGTGTATATGTAAATAAAGCATTGTTGGCCAATAGGGAAGCAAGATAGGTGGGACTAGGAATCTAGGAGAATTCTGGAAAATGTAGTAAAGAGAATCACCATGTGTTTCCAGGGAAGAGAGGTGTGTCAGGATGGCATCCTGGGAAAGATAAGTCCTTATAAAATATATATTAGTAATTATGGGTTAATAACTAAGTCAGAGCTAACCATTAAGAAACCATAGCAAGTGGCCAATAGCTTCATAATTAATATAGTATCTTGTGTATTATTTGGGGGCTAAAGCGGTGATGGGACCCAGGTGAGAATCTCACAACAAAGGCTGAAAGTGTTCTCCCTGGGATCAAGAGGAAGAAAGTGAAGCCTATACTGTCACTATTATTCACTTTTTTGTTGGACAGTCTAGTCAGAGAAATAAGGCAGAATAAAACAAACACCAACGGTATCCAAGTTAGGAGGGAAGAATGAAACTACCTACTCACAGCTGGCAAGATTCCATATAGGGAAAAATGCTGAAGACTGTACTTAAAAGTAAATGAATTCAGCTTTAAGGTACAGAAACAATAAGCAAAATCTAGCTGTATTTTATATACTATCAATAAACATTTTAAGAGAAAATTAAGCAAACAATTCTGTTAAGAAAATATAAAAATATAAAACATTTGGGAAGAAATTTAATCAAGGAGCCCATAGAGTCAAACACTGAACTGCATTCTAAGCATTTATCTTTATACCCTTAGAAAATTGTGTAGTGCTCATACCTCATCAAATATTCTCTTTTTTTTTTTTTGCAAAATATGGAACCTGTGTAGAAAGTCAGTCAACGCAGAGAACAACTGACTGAGGTTCTCAACACCAGTTGACACAGCTGTCACACAACATCCACACCTAAAACTCAGGAAATATGTAGGAAGAGGAGGCAGAATGAGATTAAGAATCCAATTCAAGGACAAGGAATTTTCTGGAAGATTGTGTCTTCTAGGTCTGGCCGGGAAGCTACACCCACAAAATCTCAAAAATATTACTGCCTAAACAAGACCTGAACAATTTAACACCAACTGATATCCCAGAGTGGATAGGGGGAAGTCTGTAGAGACCCACGCCTAGATGAACAGGCATAGGCATTTAACAACTGCTTAGAGAGGGAGACTTAGTCTTCCCCAGGGATGAACTTCTAATTGGTCATCCAACAACAAGTGAATAGCCCTAGAAACTTATACATACAATTAATACTGAATAGATCCAGAGGTTGTATTCATATATGCAAATGCATGTAAATATAAAACAATAATATTTATAGAAAAAGAAGCCATGATATTGAGAGAGACTATGAGGAAAGGAAATGGAGGGGCTGGAAATTGAAGAGGGTAAATGAAGTACTATTTTAATGAAGGATAAAATAAAGGAAACTATACAGCACTCCTATAAGAATTAAACCTCAAATAAAAGGAAACTCCCCCGCTCCATCCTATATTTACACTGTTACAATTTTCAATTAATTTAATTTTTCTATCAACTATTAATTTCAATAATTGGTTGCAAGTAGGACTGTCTTACTGTTTGACACTTGGCAAGTGATTTCTGTTTGAGTTTCATTTCACCTGTAAGATTGAGATGGCTTCAGAATCACTGGTTATTGCAAGGATTGAATGATTATCTGTCTGTCTGAATATCTGTCTGTCTGTCTATCTGTATCTATCTATGTGTCTGTCTATCTATCTATCTATCTATCTATCTATCTATCTATCTATCCTCTTACACACAAAATTCTGTGACTGTCATAGAGAGTGATATATACTTAGTATTATCATATAGTTTAATTGTCATTCTTATTGCTCTTCCATAAAAGTCAACTCTAAAATTGCCATTCAAATACCAGTCCAACATATCAAGGTCTACATTAACTAATCAGAACATCATTCATAAGTTGCTAAATGATGTTCTCCTTTTAGGAAAGCAAGATCTGTTTATTTTTCTATCACCTTACAATGAGCTTTTGCCTAAAGTATCACTTTCTCCTACTAGCAAATACAACCTAGAAATTTCTAATGAAGCTGTTGGAATTCCACATCTTCAACACATATTTTCTGAATGCTATTGCTCTTAGTGTACATTAAGTAGAAGAGGCAGGTATCATGTTCTTTAGAACATTTGGCCTTCTTTGTGGGACCACTCTTTATGGGAGGTTTTCCCTCTAAGATCATAAGAGGTTGTTGAGTCAATGAATAATAAGTAGATGTGACACCTACAACTGGTTGTGATGACGGAGTCACAGCTTTCTGAATGTGTGCCAAATTTTGGATGATATTTTAAATGAGGGAGTTGTACAGTTTGATGATTATCTCAATAAAATGAACAAAATACAACAATGCATAATACTGAGATATGATAAAATTTCATGCACTAAGACAGAATGGAGAGATATAATGAATTCTTTATGTTGAAAAATAGTTCACCATAGAAAAACCTCCAGGGAGATGTAACAGATGCTGTGGAACAGAGAAAATTTTGAGACATTCTTTCCACATTACTCTGGGATATGATTATATTACCTGTCTTCTAACACTGTACAGGTTAAGTAGCTCTTATCCCAAAGACCTGAGATTAGAAGGCCTTTTAGATTCCAGAATTTTACTCTACAGATTTTACTTAAACCTAAAATTTGAAAATTTCCAAAATCAGAACCAATATGCCCCCCCCCATAAAACAAGGTTTAAATTTCAGAGAACTTCACTTCCAGATTTTCTTTTTAACTATCAAATAATCAGTATATAGTTTGAGTTTGGATAAAGGTTCTTTACAAATAAATCACAAAATAGTGGTGGCTTAAATGTTTTAGTATAGTATATACTTCTCCAAAGTATATACAGGTAGTCCATGACAGGTATGGGTGCCATAAAGAATATCAGAAATACTGGGGCATCACCCTACTATACCTTCTACTTCATGGTACATGACAGATATTTCAATTCCAACCATCACATCCACTCTTGTTTCTCTAACAAAAGAAAGCAAAGTGATCAGAAGAGGAAGAGTGACATGCTTCTCTGCCTAATTGTGTCACCCCAAAGCTGTACAGATCTCCTACTCACTCACAGTACCATGCCACACTGAAAGGGATGTTTATTGTCTTTACAATTCTCAATGCAGGAAATTCCCAGTAGCAGTTTTACGTCAAAGAATCAAAAAGATTAATACATTTTGGGTAACAATCTGCAGTCACTACCTCTAAAAAGCCTATAGTCAGTTGCCTAACACAGCCTACAGATATTTCCATACTTCCTTGGTCAGAGACAAGTTCCAGAATTTCTTTTCAATCTATTGGATTCTATTCTGAGTGCTTGGTCTGTTCTATTGCAAGCACTCAGAGAATAGAGTCACAAATAGAATTAGAGACATTTCAGAAAAACTAAAATTTACTGTATTAAATGATACTCAATTTGGTATGTGGAACTCATGTTCTTCAACATGAAGTGTTGCCCAAAGGCTCATGTGTTTGTTCTTGTGGTCACTAAGTATGTAAAGTTTGGGGAGGTTGGATCTTCGGTACTATGGCCCAGTGGGCAGAAATTGGGCATGTTTTGAAAGCGATAGCTACTTCTAGTTCTGATTGTACAACTCTGCATTTTATCTATTGAAATTTTAACAAATAATATCATACATTCCTGTTACCACAAACCAAGCCTTTCCAGGAGCCATACTAACGTCACAATGAAGGATTGTATGCTCTGAAACCATGGGTCAAAATAAGTCCTTCTTTTCCCAAGTTGCTTCTATGGACTATCTTTTCATTGAGACAAGGAAAAGTAACTAATACAGTAGGCAAATGAATTGTGCACCTAGGCACTGACAGAAACCACCTTACTTAACATTATAGTTGGTTCTCATTCCCTGGTTACAAGAACATGAACTTTGAGGATTGTTGTTCAAAGAGATTTCAAATATTTAGAAAGAACAGAAGTCTGAATTTCTGTTAAAAGTTGCATTTGTGAGAAATATTAATGTATTTCAAACTGTGGGACCCTGTTAATGTTGGTTCTAATGTATAAAATAAAATTTGCAGTTTGCCAGTAGATCATGCATTTGTTGTATTTGTCTAAGAAAAGTATATCAGCTTCTTGAGAATGCATGCTCAATAGACTGTAAATAACCACTAAGCTGGAAATGATTATGAAGAGTGGTAAAATCAAGCTTGACTTATTGCCATTATTGCAGATTCATTGAGTATTAGGCTACTATTTCTACTGATCAATCCCTGTGACCAGGTATTGAGTTTGACTCCTTTCACATTTAATAATGTATCTCATCTCCACAAAACATTGCATTTTGTTGTGTGTGAAAGGGCATGGATGACAACTGAGGGCCACAGTGCTTAAATAACATACACATGGTCACATAGCTGAGAAAGGACAGAGCTGGGCTTTGAAGGTGGGTCAGTGTGACATCCAAGACCATATTCTGAAGTCTACCATGCACTTTTAGCCTTCTCTAAGACTATGTGTTGAGGATTTGCCACAGAACGAATGGGAGAATATGTAAGTAAATAGTTGCATTTCAGTGTTTAAAGAGAGTGTCATTCCTGCCACAGACACAACATGGAGAACACAGGCAGAAGGGTTCACCAGAGTCTGTGAAGCCTCCAGAGAAGGCCTCTGAACTCCCCATTTCATTTTTTATCACTAAGAAACATCTGGAGTGCCTTCACACCATTTATCCCATTAAATGAAAAGGAGAATTTGATTGTTACCATTTCGTGGCTTTAAATCCACAGTAGAGTTGTGCAGCTTATGTAGTGCAGGTGTTTAATTGTGATAAATTGGAGAAAATCCCGGTTTTCAATGGCCCTCAAACTCACACAACCATCTGGGTAGTGTAGGGTAGGGTTTTCTGTCAACACACTTGCTTATAAAATTTCCAGGGTGGTAGCCTGTCAGGGGGTCTCTGGAGGAAGTCCATGAACTTAGGCATTCATGAGAGAGGAAGAATAAATCTCCATTAAAAACAAAAACAGTAACAAAAGACTGGGCTGGTCAAAGATGACAGTTTTTGCTTTTTGATAATTTGTTTCTTTTTAATGCAGTATTAAATACTGAAAGCTTTTGGCTCTCTTGATGAGTGATTGCTCTGTCATTTCGTGTGTTGAGGGAACAAACTGAGTACTTTTGATGACTTTTTCTGTTTGGGAAAACAACACATACCAATGAATGTTTTAGTTAAGCAAAGTACATATAGCATAGGAGAAGAACTTCTAGTCATTACAAAATAACAGGTTATCTGGTTTATTTTCTTTTTTCAACTGCAACTGTAGGAGAACTGGATAAAACACACAAAGTATGATTTCCAAGACATAGAAAATTAAAGACTTCAAGAGAGTGGTCTCTAAAATGGCACAACAGTCCAAGAAAAGCTTTTTCTTGACATTGTTGGATGACCTGGGGGAATTCCCAGGTCCCAGTCAAGAGAGAGAATATCAAGATAGAACTTGGTGGCTGTCTTAGATTGAAGAGACTGAGTAAAATACAGGGAAGACCAATGATCTTAGAGTGGGCAAAGGAGCAAGAGCCTGAGAGTTCCACATTGGGATCATTGTCCTGAGAACTACATAGGATCTCATAAGAATTCAGGAAGAACTGGTAGATGCCTAAATGTGTGTGAGTAAATTTACAGAAACCCAAGAATTAGTCACTTGAGGACTGTAAAGAAACAGTTCACAGTATACAGACAAGACTGAAGTCTGTCTGTCTCAAAGTTAAACATAGCAGAATCATATGTGGGGTATTGGGTGAAGTACTTAGGTTCTTAGAGAGTAATAATTAGCCATGGGTAAACATGGCTCCAGCCTTTTGTGAAAACTCTGAAAAGATGAAACAAGCAAACAAAATCAAAACAAAATGATAAAACAAACAAAACCCAAATAACTAAACCTCTCACCTAAAAGAAGGCTTTGGAAGTTTACAGGGGCATTAAAGTAACTAGGATTCAATAAGACAGCATTCATAATTTATGACCTTGGATAAACAAGTGCTGTGCATGAAAGGACAGAGTAAAATAACACAATGGTGAGAACAAATGTTGCACAGACAGACATTTCAATTAGCAGACATGGACACTAAATCAATTATACTAAGAACTGTGATACTTTTCAATAGTGCTTTCCCCCAAATTAAAAACTCAACCAGCCCTTGTGGTGCATACGTAGAATCCCAACATTTTTAAAGGTGAGGTAGGTTGAGGGGCATCTAGGTTGCTTCCAAGTTCTGGCTATTACAAATAATGCTACTATGAACATTGTGGAACAGACATTTTTGTTGTATGAATGTGCATCTTTTGGATATATGCCTGAGAGTGGAGTTGCTGGGTCTTGTGGTAGGTTTATTCCCATTTTTCTGGGGAGTCTCCATACTGATTTCCAAAGTGGCTGAACAAGTTGGCACTCCCACCAGCAATAGAGGAGTGTTCCCCTTTCACCACATCCTCTCCAGCATAAATTGTCATTGGTGTTTTTGATTTTAGCCATTCTGACAGCAGTGAGATAGTATCTCAGAGATGTTTTGATTTGCATTTCCCAGATGGCTAAGGATGTTGAGCACTTTCTCAAGTGCCTCTCAGCCATTTTAGACTCCTCTATTGAAAATTCTCTATTTAGTTCAGCAGCCCACTTTTTAATTGGAGGAGAGTGGATAGAGAAAATATGGTACATTTACACAATGGAGTACTATTCCGCATAAAAAAACAATGAAATCCTGAGATTTGCAGGCAAATGGATGACACTAGAAGAAACCATCCTGAGTGAGGTAACACAGTCACAAAAAGAGAAACATGGCATGTACTCTCTCATATATGGATTTTAGATATAGATCTGGGGAGTTCCAGCCTACAATCCCATGGCCAGAGAGTCTGGGAAACAGAACCTTCATTCAGTGGCTGATGGAAGAAGAGGCAGGCTCCCACGGCTAAGTACTGAGCTGAACTCAAGAAAGCCAGTAACAGAGAGGGAGGACTGATGACCAAAGGGATTAAGACTGGGGTGGTTTAACCCCCAGAAACAGCTGACCTGACAAGGGTTAACTCTTGAATCCCAGGCTGATGCCTGGGAATCCAGCATGGGACTGATCAAGACCCCCTGACTGGGGGTGTCAGTGAGGAGGCCTAGGTAGTCTATTGAGCCTTGGGCAGTAGATCAGTATTCATCCCGAGTATACACATGGACTTTGGACTCCCATCCAACAATGTGAGATATACTCTCACCCTGAACTCTTGGGGGAGGGTCTGGGCCCTGCTCTGGATGAAATGACAGACTGTGGACACCCCCATGGAGGGCCTCACCCTCCCTGGGGAAATGAGGGGATATTGGGGGGATTGAGGGGAGGGCACGGGAGGAGGGGAGGGAAACAGAGAGGGACCTGGAACTGACTTGTGAAGCAGCCTTTTTTCTAATCTAAATTTAAACTTAAAAATAAATAATACAAAATAAAAAATAAAAATAAAAGCTGAGGTGGGAAGATTATAAATTCAAAACAAGTGTAGGCTGCATAGTGAGTTCCAGCTCAGCTTTGGTCACAGAGTAAGGCCCTATCTCAAAGCAAAACAGCAAACCTACACATATATAAATGGAAAATACAGTTAAAATTACTTTTTAGTTGCCAAAGTTATTCTTAAAAATGTGTAAGTATCATGATATGAACTTAAAATTGACAAAACAAACTGGAGAATAAAAAAAACCTGGGGAGTTAAGATGATTTAAATAGCTCTCAAATTTATAATACTTGAGCCCTTAAATGAGAATCAGCTAAAGCAGTAGACCAGTGGGAAAGAACGGAGATTTCAGGAGTACATGCATGAATATACAGGCATCTACTTTTCATCAAAAGAGGAAGAAGAACAATTATTCGACAGACAACACCAGAATACTTGTTAACCTTATACCAATGTTCATCTTTGCCATATACAAACATGAATTTGAAATGAAGGCAGAAGCCAATATGAAACATGATAAATATTAAATATAATAAACTAAATATTTAACATCTAGAAAACTATATGAGAGGAAAATCTTTATGACTCTGAGTTAAAGAAACATTCCTTTAGTATAATCAAGGATGCAGAGTCGACTAACTGGTGAGGGGTGCCTGTTGCTTGAGCAGAAGGTGCAAATTCAGTTCTTAGCACTCATTATGTGGCTCACAACTGCATTTAATTCCAGATACAGGGGATCCAGCATCTTCCTCTGGTTTTTATAAGGAGCCATACACTTTTGGCATATATTTATATATCCATGCACATAAAATTAAAATGTATAACTAACAAAGGCAAAAATATCCAAGTGATAAATCAAAATTGTAAAGGTGTTTTCAAAACACAATATCATAAGCTACAGACTAAAAGAAAAATATTTACAAAGTACATATCTGATAAATGAGACCCAGAATGCACACCAATCCCTTGTTATTATCTCAGGAATTGGTTTCAGATGCCACCCAGGGTCATCAAAATCCAAGCATACTCCAGTCTTTTAAGTAAAATACATAGAATTTGTATACAAGCCACAGAGTCCACATTATTTAAATCATCCTGACATCACTTATAAAATAAAATCCAATGTAAATGTTATGCAAATTATCGCTCCACTCTAATAGTGAGGATATATCAAAACAGGTACATTTTATTAAGGAATTTTGATCTGATGTTAGTAGTATTCTCAAATCCAAAACCTGAGGATATGTACAGCCAACTGCATAAATATTTTTGACTGCTTTTCTGCCCAGTCCAGCAGGGCACAATGGGTTCGAGCCTATGGGAACCTGGATTGAATGAGACAAGAGATGGAAGATGACAGCAAGACAGGCCTCCAGATCAAGCTGCCGTTTAATGAAAGTTCTGTACAGGCTTAAATAGGAGAAATGTGGTAGGGGGATGCAGGACAATAAGGGAGGGGTTGGTGCCTAGTAATCGGCTGAGGAGTGTTCTTGGTCACATACCCAGGAGTGTGTTTTTAGTCATGTACAAGGGGTGCTGGTAAACCACCACTGAGGCTAAGCAGCAGGAGTGAAGAGGTAGCCTAATTGCAAGAAGGAGGGTTGAGGAACCTAACTGTAGATTACTATCAGCTACTCCTGTGAGCCCAGGTTCTATTCATTAGGAAGCTGGGGAGGGGACGGACTATTCTTAAAAAAAGACTGACAATATTTACAATAGGTTTTAAATAACAATGATCACTCCCAACACTTTTCAAAACTCCGAGATAAAGCAACAAACTGATTTAAAATGTATAAAAAGTAAGAACATATAATTAACAACAAAATATACAGATGCCAAACAAAATTAAATTATATCCAATGTCATTAATCATTATAGCAATGCTAATTAAAGCCACAACAATACATTAGTAAAGATATTTCAAGACTAAAATTTGAAACTCTTATGAAATCAGAAGGACAGAAAGCAACATGAGACAGTTGAAGTGCCAGGCAAGATGTGCCTGCCCACTAATGCAATAAACAGTGACATAACCGTAAAGAGTACAAATGATCAATCTCGGCTTAGATTTGAGGCCTCTGCACAAGAGGGGAGGTAAGCCTGGCTCTGAAAACCTGGTAAAAAACATGTGGCTGAGGAGGTCATAATAACTAGAAGGGAAGTTGTTACTACTCTTTTCCTAAAGATATATGTTGCACCAGTCAAAATGTTTTCAAAGTATTTCTGTTTCTACCCACAGATTAGCATTGTTATAGCTTTGGTCCAAGAAATCTCCTTTTCAGTGGAGAGACTCATGAGGTCCTTTTCCTTCTCCAAGGAGCCACTGACTATTGCAAAACAAACAGCCCTAAATAAACTCAACAGGACACATATACAAGCACACATATGCATGCGCGTGCATGTGTGCACATGTGCGCAAACACACACACAAGACATGAAAGTAGAAGGATGAGGGTGACTGGCTGGGAAGAAGAGATTCAAAATGAGGAAGAAGGAGGTAAGAAAGAGTAGTTGGGTGTAAATCTGATCAAAATACACCCAATATTACAAAATTGTCAAAAATGAATTGATGGAATATGACACATGGCTGAAAAATCTCTTTTGGAAAATCTCTAAATGTGTGTTAAAATGTTAAACATGCGTAAATTCCACTATTCTACAGAAGAAATAAAAAGCATATGCTTATACATGGATGAATGTTCATAGCAACTTTCCTTGTACTAGTCAATAACTAGAAAAAAATGCAATGGTACATGAAGAAAATCATGAATAAAGTATATTTATATATTCATATTGTGGAATACCATTTGATAATAACATAGAATAAGCAATGTATACATTCAATAGTGTAGGGAATTCCTCTTCTGAGTTTATAACCCCAAAACACAAATACAGGATTTGAATAGATATTATGCTTATGCCCATAATGTCATTATTCATGTTAACCAAACCATGAGTCAGGGGATAAGACACATACACAGAAAGACAGACAGACAGACAGAGAGACAGACAGACACACACACACACATACGTATACAAACAGCACTGTTATTCAGTCCTACTAAAGAATGAAGATTTGATATAATCTATAACTTAGATCTTTTATTATATTTTTATTTTATATGTATTGAGTCCTCTACCTACATGCATGACTGTATACCATGTATGTGTCCACTGCTAGTGGAGATAAGAAGAGGGTGTCAGATACCCTGGAACTGGAGTTACCGATAGTGTGAGCCATGATGTGGGGACTGAGAATTGAACCTGGATCCTTTGCAAGAGTAAGGAAGTGATTTAGAACACAGGAAACAGAATTGAAGATTCTAGGATTAAGGAGATGAAAGAAATTAGAAATTACTGTTTAATGGCTACAAACCTTCAGAGAAGATGAGCAGTTATTTGAGGGATTGTGGTGATGCCTACACAATGTGAAGAGGGCTCTTGATGCCAATACAATGCACATTTACAAATGGATAAGATGATGATTTCATGATATAGATATTTTCTAAGATAAAAAAGAGAAAAGAGTATATGCTACATGATTATATTCACACATATCACATTTTTAACTTAAAATTTTAGCCAACATAAAATAAAATTGTATACATTTATGGGGTGTCACATAATGCTTTGATATATGTATATATCATTTGATGTTTAAATCGGGGCAAATGTATCTATTATCTGAATTATTTGTGTATTTACAATGAAAACATCCAAGCTCCTTTATCCTATTTTAAAAAATATATACAGGATAACTACCTATTTTTTTTCGAGACAGGGTTTCTCTGTGGCTTTGGAGACTGTCCTGGAACTAGCTCTTGTAGACCAGGCTGGTCTTGAACTCACTGAGATCCGCCTGCCTCTGCCTCCCAAGTGCTGGGATTAAAGGCGTGCACCACCAATGCCCGGCAGGATAACTACCTATTTAATTTATTACTATGCAAAAGAGCAAAAGAATTTTTTACTCTTATCTAGTTACAATCTAATATCATTGATTAACCTGTAAACTAGTTTGTATTGATATAAACCACATCAATGTCTACCCAGGTATTCTCCATAGAGAAATGTGGAAGAAAAGGGTTTTTAAGCCTGGCATTAGGGAAATTTCCAGGAATCCACAAGGATGACCTCAACTAAGACTCTAAGCTATAGTGGAGAGGGTTTCTGAACTGATCTTCCCCTGTAATTAGATTGATGCCTACTTTAGTTATCATCATAGAACCTTTATCCAGTAACTGATGGAAGCAAATGCAGAGATCCACAGTTAAGCTTTGGGTCAAGCTCCTGGAGTTCAGTCTAAGAGAGGGAGGTGTGATACTATGAGCAAAGGGGTCAAGATAATTTTGGGGGTTCCTACAGAGACAGATGATCTGAGCTAGTGGAAGCTCACTAACTCTGGACTGACAGGTGGGGAATCTGCTTGGGATTGAAATAGGCCCTCTGAGTGAAAGTTGTGTGTCTTGGGAAGTTTATGGGTTCTCTGGCATTGGGACAAGGATTTATCCCTAGCACATGAACTGGCTTTTTTGGAGCCCATTCCCTATGGAAGGATACCTTGGCCAGACTAGATACAGGGGTAAGTGTGTGTGTGGGGGGGGGGGGGAGGGCTTGGTTCTGCCTCAGTGTAATCTGACAGACTTTGTTGAATCTCCATGGGAGGCCTCACCCTTTCTGAGGAGTGGATGGGGTGCAGGGAGAAGGAAATATGGAGAGAGTGTAAGGAGGGAAAGGAGGAGGAACTAGGACTGGTATGTATAATAAAAAAGATTGTTTCAAAAAATTAAAAGAAACAGTCTTTATAGGCAATGGTTATGTTGCTTGTGTTTATGGTGGCAATGCCTTCATGAATGTAAACCTATGTTCAAATGTGCACAGTTGCACATTTTAAGTATATAAAGCTTATTATACATCAATCATGCTTGGCAGAACTGCCAAAAATTGATTAAGAATGAAATGATGTTGAATCAAAGACCTAAATGAAAGTGCTAAACTCACATAACTCAGAAGAAAGCATGGCAAATGTTTCTTGACAAGGTCAATTGTCATGACTCAAATTTGACAAAGAATTCTTAAGTATGACACAGAACCGATAAGTAAAAAATAGTTTGGCAACTTTCAAATCACAGCATTCATGTTTCAAAGGAGAGTATCAAAAATGTGAAAAAAACTATCCATAGGATGTAAGAATGCATTTGTGAATCAGATAACCCATTAAGGACTTATTTTCAGAATATGTAAAGAACCTTTCCCACTTAACAACAAAAAATAATAAACCACTTATCAAAGCACCAAATACCTCAACAGACATTTTTTATGAAGAAAGGAAATTCATGAATAAGAAAATGAATAAATATGGTGCATCATTAGCAATCAGGAGATCAAGATCAAAGCCACACTGAGATACCTCATTGTACCCACGAGGATGGTAGAATGAAAAAGTCAGATAAGAGCAATCATTGATCAGAAGGTGGGGGATGCAGAACTCAAAGACGCTGCCTGTGACTGTGCAACATTTTCACAGGATTATGCAAAGGAGTTGTTATACATGGTATCGTCACTTTTGAATACAATCTGACAGTTCCTCAACTGAAGAACTGTGGTTTTAAAGTTAACAGTTGACCTCTGACTTAACATTTCTATTGCTAATTACACAAGGGAAAGGGAAACAAAATTTACATGAATGTACGTCACTATTGCACAAGCCAGCAAGAACAGCCCAGGTATGAAATTACAAAAACCCATCAATGAATGAGTGAACTATGGCATACCCTAAAAGATACATAGGAAGTAATAGATTGACTTGTGCTGAATTATGGGTGAGTCTTGAAAGCATCCAATCACAAGAAACCACATATGAAAATGGAACTCTATAGAGATAGGAAGTAGATGAATGTTTACTGAGCTCTGGTCTGCGAGTTAGGTAGTGATATCTTAGGCATGCGATGTCCTTGTCTAAAAAATGACTGTAGTATTGCCTGCCAATATCTGTAAGTATACTAAAAATAATTGAGTTTAAATTGGTAGCTTAAATTGTGCCTGAAGAGATGGCTTAGTGAGTAAAATCGTTTGCTACTGAGCCCAGTGACTTGAGTTTCATCTCTGGGACCCACATATTGGTGGGAGAGAATCTACTGTGAAGATTGTCCTCCGATCTTTACATACACACACACACACACACACACACACACACACACACACACACACACACACAAAATGCATGTATGCCCTCCACATACTAAGTAGATGTAATAAACATTACAAACTAAATGAATGGGTGAATATTATGATATGTGAATTATGATATGTGAATATTATGATATGTATGTTGATAAAGTCTGTCTCTGTGATACAGGATTGTGACTGGAGCTTCATCAGTCAGGTACTCCAGGTTATCTGAGCTATCACACACCCCTCCAGTGTTACCTGCTTAAAACAATAAAGACTATGTTTTGTATAATGCACACCACTACTTGCTGTCCTGTCACCTTCATTCTAGGATGCCTAAATGAATCTTATGAATTAAATTAAATGAAACTAAATAAGCATGTCACAGAAGGTAAAGGAGAATTCTGAAGAGTCTCTGGAATTAGTCCTCTTTCTTCTGTTATAGCTGGGACTTAAAGCCATCACATAGTTTTTATCAACTGCAGGAGGCCAGGAAATCCCACTGGATTTTGCTCTAAAGGTGAAGAGCTGGAAATGCTTGCTGAATTACTCCAGCAGCCATGGCTAACATTCAGTATGGGTTGCTTTGTGTGTGCTGGGAACTTTTCTACCTCTTTCTCAAGTCTCTCTCTTTACTAGAATTATTGTCAAGTATTATAGGACAGAGATCTGCAGCCTTGGAGTAAGGCGTTTTTCTCAAGTTTAGTTAAATACCTACCAATTGAGGTTTTAATGAAGACACGAACACTGATCCCCTACATTATTGATTTCTATGATGTAATACCCCCCTGTGAATTACAAACAACCTTCCCTTTTCTCTGAACCAAATCTCCTAAAAATTCCCAACAGGAGCAAAAAGACTGCAATAGCCTCTATTACTTTGCAACAGGCTGGCGTTCTGATCTGCAGGTTCTTTCTCTTGTCTTTCTAGCACACTGAAGATTTTCATCACATATCTGGTAAATCCAGTTTTCCCAGTCACCTCCCTCCTGCTGAGGGATCTGGTTGCTTCACATGTAGCATCCTGGCTTCCTCCCCTCTGTGTCCATTCAGTGTGATTTGTTTCTTAGCTGACAAATCGAAGTTGATAAAAGTGACATGAACCACTCAAGGATCCCTGCCCCTGTTCAGACATAAACCCTCAGTGAGAGACAGATTGGAGGAAGCGAATAAATAAGGCTCCTCTTCTATTTCTGTGGTTATGGATGCCAACTTCTATGTCACAGTTAGAGCTGCTGTTTTGATAACACTGTCATCACAGGAAACACTGAGGAAAACAGATCCTGGCTGGGAAAACACCAGAATACATAATTCATGGGGAGGCATCATCTCTGTAGGAGTTGAGAACAGTGAATTAGACTACTAACATGAAGGGAGTCTAAGGAAACCAGTGCTTAGTGTGGGCGTTATTCAGATGTAGTCTTTGTTGAATTAGTGCCCGATGTTCAGCCTCAAGGCCTAGTACAGCTTTTGGCACACAGAAGATACTTAATGGTACTTCTTTAGTGTTTGAACAAATGAGCAAATACTAGGGATTAACTGGAAGTACCCTAATGTCACCAGGAATAGCACTAATCCTACATGGATTGTAATGAAAATAAAACATACTGTTGAAGACTAACAAAGTCTATCCATGTGGGACACTTCCAAAGAGACCCTTCAGTGGATGTCTGAAGGCGTCCTTTGCCTTTTAGATTTCAAAGTCTCACTTTTCCCTCTTGTTAAGTCAAGGGCTTACACTGCTTTACTTGAACTTTGGCTTCTTTGCTGATGACATCTCTTGAGTCTGTATGACATGTTACAGTCATTACTCTTAGGCTTTTGGGCCATGATAAAATAGAGTAAGGATTACCTGAGAACCAGAATTGTGTGTTAAATTTGGACAAGAAATCTAAAAACCAAGTTGGCTACAACAAAGTTCACAGAAGTATACAATATGCAGTGGGAATACCCTGAACAAAGGAATAGTGTATGATGGTGAAAGATTTTGACACACTTCTTAGAAGAGGGCACAATTTACAACATATCAACTACCTACTTCTGGAATTTACCATTGACTATTTCTGGACTGCAGTTGATCCCAGATAGATGAAAAAGCCCAGAGCAAACCTGCAGTGAAGCAGAGTCTACCCTAGAACTTCCTGTTAGTTTGTTGCTTCTGACAGTATGGATGTCAATCATTCCAATGGATAGCATATATCTGAATAGGTGGCTATCAACCAAGGAATCTACAAGGCATTCATTTATAGGATGATAACCAGGTGGGAGCAAAGAAAGGGGGAGGGACTTCCCCAAATGGCATGTGAAAGAGAAATATCTTTTTCAAGTAGGTCTCCTCAGTCTCCCCTTAACAGTAGGAACTAGTCTAATGTGATAAAAGGCTCTCTCTGGGGGTGGCATCTTGAAAGGAAACAAGCTTTCTAGTACTGTGACCTTTCAGAAGTGGGATCTCAGCAGGGACCCTTGGCCTTGGCGAACACCCTCCAGCACCAGGAAGGAATCTTTGAAGAAACCCAACTTTGAAGCCTGTTTCCCTGAGAGTATGAATACACAATTAGGGAGGAACCACCCAAGTCTGATTTCCAAACCTAGCTGAACTTTCACCTAGATGTCTCCTCTGATAGGAGACACTCAAACTTCCCTGGCAACATCTCAGAGGCAGTGCAGAGCCACTGGAGAAGCATAATTTTTATCAGGCTGCAAGGATGGGAATGCTGCCAATGGAGAAAAAATATAATGAGCAAAGAAAGAGAATCCTGATTGTCCTGCCAAGGAGGCTTGAGGCTTCTGTGGCTTGAGGCCAGGAGATGGGAGGGAAATTAAATGACAAAATAAATAAAAAACATCTTCATTTCCCAACTTGCTTGAAGGGGCATAAAGTCACTTGCTTGTGTTGTCCCAGGGTTTGATTTTTAGCTTATTACTGTAATTTTCTTTCAAGTACTTTATTATAGTCAGACTTTAATACAATTTCTCTCTCTGTCTCTCTCTCTCTGTCTCTCTCTCTCTCTCTCTCTCTCTCTCTCTCTCTGCCAGCGATAAGGCAAGCATTCTATGTGGGTAGTATCTGTGGTTTTAAGTTATCTTAGAGACATATCCCTTGACAAAGATAAAAAAGGATGACTTCAAAAGATTTTAGAATCCAAGGGAGATCACCTTTCATATAGGGAAGGAGGAGAAGTTCAGAGATGCCCTGTGTGGGACTGTTCAGGAATTATAAGTAACACAGCTGTGCCTAGTGCATGGGAAATAATAACAGTTTTATGAAGACTGTGGGCTTCTTTCAAGTCTTAGAATATACTAGGCCCTGGGCTGCAGGCTTCATGCACACAATCTCAATTAATCTGAGTACAGGCAGAGAAGTCTGCTTCCTGAAAACCTTGCATTCCTTTAAAATGGCTTCTCATGCAGCCTGCAATTTGGAAGTTATATTACAGCTTTCAGATGTTAGTTATTAGTGTGGGATTCATGTTGTCAGGTCATATTTTACTGAACTCACTCATGTGTTTTTCATTCCCAGTTACTTCCTTTTATCCTCTCATGTTTTCTATATAAGTAAGATTGGGAAGTGTCTTTTACTTCATAGAAAGGCTAGTGCAGTGGAGAAGCAGAGAAAGGGACCTTAGAGTTCCAAAACCCTGCAGGACTGGTAACACAACATATGTGGGAGAACCATGATGATAGGTTGTATCCTTTGTACTCTAGAAAAGCAGTATCTTTTCCTCTGATCCAAAGAATTGCCCTTGATATCCAAGTATAGAGCAACAGAAAACCTAGGTGAGTTTTGAAGGATGCAACAATTTAGAAGTACTATTTATACTTTCTTTCGTGCTCCTCTCTAGAGGGGTATACCACATTGACCTCACAGTTTCCTTTGGGAATTGGGAGTTGAGTTTTCCATAGGGATCATGTAAGGGGATATAGGTTCAAGGCATCATCAGGAACCTGCTTCAGGTTTCACCAGGATCAAGAAGATGAATTTTTCCTTTTTTTAATGAGTATCATGGAAGTAGTGAATTGACCAGAGTCTGCTGGAAAAGGAAGAGCAGTCATGAAATAAGACCTCTGTATTAGTTACTTCCTATTGCTCTGAACATCATGACCAAGGCAACTTTTAGAAGTAAGAGTTTATTTGGAGTCATGGTTCCAGTAGATTAGACTTCATGATGGCAGAGTATAGGTATGGTGAAAAGATTGGGAAGCTGAGGGATCATATATTGAAGAACAATCAGGAAGCAGAGAGAGAGAGAGAGAGAGAGAGAGACAGAGACAGAGACAGAGAGACAGAGAGAGACAGAGAGAGAGAGAAGAGAGAGAGACAGAGAGAGAGAGAGACAGAGAGAGACAGAGAGCACACACACTCGGAATGGTTTTGAGATCTAGAAGCCTAAGGCTCACACCCAAAGACATATTTCTAGCAGCAAGGCCATACCTCCTCAACCTCAAACCTCATATCATAGGGGGCAGGAGCAGGATCTAGGCCCTCCCCCATTTGTCCAGGCTGAGAGAGTATCCCTATGTGGAATGGGCTTCTGAAGGCCATTTGTACGCCAGGGATAAATACTGAACTACTACCTGAGGACACACAGATTGCCATAGCCTCCTCACTGACACCCATGTTCAGGGGGTCTGGATAAGTCCCATGCTGGCCTCTCAGCCATCAGTCTAGGGTCCATGAGCTCCCCCTTGTTCAGGTCAGCTGAATGTGGTAGGAATATTAAGTTGACTTCTATTATGCTATCCTTATTTAGGGCCCTCCCCAATAATACCAATAGAAAGTAGCACATATAAGTTTGTGAACTTCCACATAAAACCAAAAGTTGTCATTCTCAAGGCATATTTTGCAGCTGGGCCCTGGAGCAGAGCTCCCGAATTTGATCAGTTGTTGCTAACTTAGCTACTGTTTCTGGATGGTTTCTGTTTGGCAACATCACACATTTGATGGCTGCCCTGCAGAGATATAACAAGCATAAATTGTAGGCTGGAAGGCTCTACTCTTGAAATCCCAAGTACCAAAGGCAGGAAAATAGCAGCAAGAGGACAAAAGCACCATGGTTCTGAGACAGTGCCGAGCTTATTCTCTCATGTGGATTATTTTTATGACAAGGCAGATGGAGGCCCCATTTATAGGACCTGCATAACTCTACTTTAGGCTTGCTAAGTGCATGTTTATCTGATCCAAGCACTCAAGTGGGCTTTGATGCTTTACTTAGATTTATTTATACATCTTCACATTTACACCTCCCCACCTGCAATCAGAAAATATTTATTGAACACCTGCAATGTGGGAGACTCAGTGTGCCAAAGACATAGCAGTAAATAAAAGAGAAAAATCCCCAACTTCATAGATTACATATTGATGGGGGAATGAGACAACATGTAAAACAAATGAAAATATATTTGATATTAAGAAAATGACAGCTGTGAAGAAGAAATAATGTCAGGGGAAGGAATGGGAAGTGCCCAAAGGAAATGTGCAACTGCTGATTTAAACCAGGCAAGCCGAGAAGGCTACTGAGCATGAAGTTCATACTGAGTGAATGAGACTTGATATTTTCATAATAGAGTTGAAATAGTAATGAACTTGGAATTGAAAAATCTGGGTACAGTTCTTAGGGAGTGGATTCTGTCTTCAGACTTGCACATTGAAGCCCTGACCTCTAGATTCCTAGAGTGTGACTCTTCTTCTACATTGTGCCTTTGCAAAAATGACATATGAAATGAAGCCCTTAGAGTAGAGCTTTAGTGCATCTGACTAGGACCAATAAGGAGAGGAAGAGGCACCATGGATATGTAAGCTGACAGTGGAGAATAGTTGGCTATGAGATAAGGAGATTGGCTCCAAAAGACCATCATGTGCACAATACATGTGAGCCTTCCATTCTCTGGATGAGAAAGGAAATGTCTGGGCTTTAATCCACCTAGCCTGTGCTGTTTGTTATACCAGTTTGAGCAGAGAGAGAAAATCTGAACTCAGACATTTGCAAGTTGTGTGTTCTCTAGATTTTGTGGCCTCATTGTCCTTGGCTGGTCTGCAGAATCAATATGGGTGACCTCATGACACCTGGTTGACAGGAGGTGAAAGGGTCTTGTTCCTTCAGACTTCAGTGGCCTTGTCATTTACCATATGTGTCTGACCCCATTCCTGAACTTCTCTCGCCAAATGCAGCAGCTTTCTTGACCTCTGCGCTGGAAATTTGACCTTTCAAACCTAAAAGTGTCCCAAATGGGACTCATCAACCTGTTCTCTCTGGTATCATTGCACCCACAAAACCTTTCTGAGATTTACCATCTAGCATTCTGGTTTCCAGCCTAAAATAATAATAGCCATCTTTTCTTCTTCTTTTCTTTTCTCACACATGATTCTAGAATGTCCAGAGATCCTAAAGGCAGTGTTTTCAAAAACAATGCCCAGACTACATTGCCACCACAGTTACTCCCACATCAATCAAATCCTCTGACCTGGGTTTGACACTAGAGCTCTAGCTGGTCCCCCAAATGAGTTCCTTCCTCCTCATGACCTGTTTTATAAGCATCTTGGGATAACATTTCTGCCTACATATACCTTCCTCAGCCAAAAGCCTCCAATTAAGTGCTGCTGAAGCTCACTCCTCTTCTCTACCACATAGCTGTCCCTTTCTTCTGCCTGCCTCTGCATTCCTGTCAAAAACGAGGGGAAATATTTAATCCTCCCTTAAAGCAAAGGGATTTTTCTATAGTATCATTTGGATGGCTTTTATTTATTTCTACAGAATCATATTTAAAATATCTGATAATGACAGAGACTGACTCTATAGATCACTATAGATATTTCTTAACTTTATCTTTGCTATATAAAGTTCTTATTTTGAATATTAGAATGTTTTCAGAATTGAAATAGAACACTGTAAGACTAGATAAGCAGGCAATTATTGAATTAGATGTAACCTTCTGTGTTTCTATTAACTGCTTCCTAGTGGTGAGCCATCTCTGGCATTACCTATAATTTCCCTACAATTTGGATCAGGGCCTGAGTGTGTTAACCATTTCAACATTTCACTCTGCTGATCTCTTTTTTTCTGTTTATAGTAATCTCCATTCTGTTGCTCTCTAGCCCTTGTTTTCTCCTCTGCTGGAATGAAACCCCAGTCTCTGAATAATGCTGCAAATGTCTGACATGTCTGTCTCCTCAGTCATTGCATTTATTTTCTCATTACTAGAAAATGTTTTTTGATGTGATTACTGCTGCCTAATTCAAAATTTCCATGAAACATGTTTTTGGTCCTGGCTGTATCTGATTTTATCTCTCTAACTATGCAAAGCATCCTGTAAGTGCCTATGTAAGTATAAGCCCAATCACATGACTTCAGAGTTTACTATGCTCCCAACACATACCCCAGATCTTCCAGAACATCTTAGAGCTAACGCTGTTCTTGTTTCAACCTCTGCCTATTGAGACACATCTGGAAAATGTATCCTCAAAAAAGCACTTGGCTTGTTTGTTAGGAACCCAGAGTCAGTAGTCAGAGACAGACATCTCATCCTCTTGTAAAAATAGCGAAATAATCATTTGTTCATCTGAGCATGTTTGTGATCTCGAATATGGATCAATGACCTATCTTCCAAGCCTTTAAAAACATGCAGCATCTTGACTGGGTATCAATAGAGAAGGTCTCAGGGCTCACGGTAGCTGTTGACATAACTTTTCATTGCATTTTCCTACTAAATAAGACTTGCTATATTTAACACACTTTAATTAATGCTTAGCCCCAGATGTCACTGTGTTTAAAGCAGTTCAATATTATGGAACTATTTAATAAAACTTGAACCTATGTATTTTAACTACAGTTATCATATGACTGGGTCTTTCAATTTCACATTGGTCGCTTTTCAAGCTGATTGTTTCTCCATTTTTCACCTACATTCTCTTTCCTTTGCCTTTATGATTTTATCTTCCCTTCTTGGCAATTGGAACCTGCATGCAGATGCTCATGCTAAGTAAATAGATATGTATTTGTGTACATTTTCAATTTAGCAGGATGAGAATGAAGATTGGTCATTTGCTATGAGAAAAAAATCCAATCCCATTATAGAAAATAGTAACCTCTTATCTTCAAGATACTTTATAATTTTCAAAGCACAAACACATATATTACTTCCCTGCAGTGCAATAATCGAGATTATAATTCAGGCTCATGGAAGAGGCAAGTCTGGAAAATTATCCAGAATGATTTCTTTCTAATACTTTGACACTGGAGAAGTTAACTTTTCTTTTCTGTGCCTTGTGAAAACAAAGAAATAATGCATTATGAGGTTGCTATGAGAGAAGTGATATAATACAGAATGCGTCAACTCCTGGATGTGGTAGGAAATGCCTACTACTTCAGTATCTGGAAGCTAAGTCAGGAAGATCCCAAGTTCAAGGTCAGCCTGTGTCAAATAAGTAGAAACTGTCTCAAATTGTACAAAACTATACTAACGGAGATCACTGAAGAAAACTACAATCAGTGAAAATGTAAGGTTTTGTAGTAAAGTCCACATTGTATATCTACAAAATTCATCCACCTTTAAGGCTCAGGGAATATTTCAGGAGAGATGGGTAAGAAAGACTACAATGTCCAGAGGACCAGGGAGTTTGCCATAAGATTGCGTCTCCAGAAAATATATCTAAAAAAATCTCATATGCTGCCTAAACATGAAGTGAACAAGGACTATATCAATGAACATGCCAAGGGGGATAGGGAAAGGCCTTAAGGCCTCAATCTCATACAAAGAGCAATAGTCACCCGAGGAAAGCTGGTCTCAGGAGAGGAGGTTTTACCCCAGGGAAGGGCACAGCAACTGGTTGTCCAAGCCAGAATACATTCATACAAGTAACAGTATACAAACTGAGCAGGTTATATTCAAGAATATATATGCATATACATACATGCATACAATAACAATGAAATAAGTGGTCATGGATTTGAAGGATAGTGGTAAGGGTTATATAGGATGGTTTGGAGGCAAGAAAGAGAAAGGAGAAGTTTTTATCTTGAAAGTATATAAATGAATAAATAATAATAACAATCCACAAACATCACCAATAAAACAAAATCTTAGCTCAATATTTGGACCATACTAAGTTTTCAGATAATTTCAATGGTATTTGTGAGTAGAGGTAAGACATTAAGCAGTTAGATGGATATAATATTATATATAGGCATGGATATAATATTCTTTTGGGATATGTGAACATTCCTGCCCATGTGGATATGTGAGTTAGATGACATTTAGTACCCACACCTTGACTCTAAAGAAGACCAACATTTCTGAACACAGATATGGTTAGAACTTTGATAAAACATAAACACATAAGGTGGGAGTGTATAATCTGAGGTTCACATAATCGCCTACATTATTCTAATAGACTCAAGATTCAATGAATCATCCGGCAAATTTTGGAGATCCCCCATGGAGGGTCTCACCCTCCCTGGGGAATGGAGTGGAAATTGGGTGGGGGCCTGGACTCACTGGGGTTGGGGTCTTGGAGGGGCTGATCTCTTTCCTGTGTGGGCGGGTCTTCTGGATTCCGGGAGCGGCCCGGAAGATCGAGGGGGATGGGTGATGGGCGGGCGGTCCCCGCCGGAGACCCAATCTCACCTGAAGCTGGACTTGCTCTATATTAATTTTTATAAACAATATTCTCTCTCTCTCTCTCTCTCTCTCTCTCTCTCTCTCTCTCTCTCTCTCTCTCTCTCTCTCTCTCTCTCTCCCTCTCTCTCTCTCTCTCTCTCTCTCTCTGGTGTGTGTGTGTGTGTGTGTGTGTGTGTGTGTGTGTGTGTGTGCGTGTGTGTGTGCGTGTGTGTGTTCCTCATTGATCTGGGTCATCCATTTTATTCTGCCCTCAGACACAGAACTCTGCCTGTAGCCCAACCATGAAAGTACATTTTAGGCTACTGCCCTGCCATATCTGCCAATTCTCAATTCACTACCACTGGCCAAGTGGTCAATTCTTAAGTCACAGGTCAAAAGATCATTGTAATGATGGGTTGATTAGAAAAGTAGCAAATAGATTCAAAGCAATGATCTAATCTACTGCAAAGAGAATGATTGTATGAGATCATTTTAATTTCATTTTAGGGTAAAATAGAACTCTCATAGTCTCTTAAGTGTAACAAAAGGTAGAATAGTGATAAAAATTTATCAGAAGTTTATGAACATGAATATGCTACACAGTAGAAGATACCCAGGAAATGAATAGTTGTCAAAGAGTTGTCTTGGGGCTACAGCTTATAGAAAACTGTCAGTAGAGAACAGTGTATTTTTTTCCAGAATGACATGCAAAAGGAAACTAACTTTGAGTTCTTAGAGTGAGGAGCTTATGGAAGGTAAAGTGAAGTAGGTAAAGTATGTCAGATGAGAGACTAAAATGGTCTTCAATGACTACTTTTGCCTCTCCTTGGTAGGACTGGAGACTGGGTTAGTTTTGCATCTGGCAATCTGTGTCCTTTTTGTACGATACTGACTTTCTGCATCTGCTTCTCTAAACTGCTACAATGACTGCTCAGTAATGTTTTCTCTTTTGTGTGGCATATACCAGTCTTTCACACCTCTAAGGCATTTTCTTTCAAATTCCAAAAGCCATTATGGAAGAACATAAGGCCTGTCTATGGACTACCAGCCTTAATTTTGACTGTCCAACTAGCTAGGAAGAATTGTCTCCAGGTAGATAATAAAAGGGTTTCCTGCAATGAGATGCAGATGGCTCCACATTAAAAAAAAGGAAACTGAGGCTCATATCAAAGTATGGAAGGGTTTATGGGAATTCAAGTGATCAAGATTCTTATGCTCTAACAGGAAAGGTTAAGGTTTTATGTATGTTCCTCTTAAAATGAAATGTAAATAAAAGTTTATAGATATCTTACATGTACAAAATGGATCTCCCATTTAGGGCTTACACAGAATGGCTCAAATATTGTTTCTCCAAATTCTGTCATTGCTGTCAGTTTGGAGTTAGTGTAACTATATAAAGCCTGTCATAAAATCTTTTTAAAAAGAGTGCAGGATAAACAGATTTGTGATTTTATTTCAGGAGAACATGCTCCTTTTCTTTTTATTTTCTTGCTTGTATTTTATATGAGGTCATCTGATCTGTCAGACTGGGTCATTTCATGAATTACAAATACTTACAAAACTCTAAGGAAATGTCCAACGAATGTTAATTATTGAATTGGAGAAGCAGAGAGGCCATGGATGGGTGTAAAGTCTAATCATGTTTTCAAGGGCTTTAATAAGAAGATTCCTATGAATATGGAGTGTGAGCATGAGGGTGGGCAGTGCTTCCTATATAACATGTTTTAGCTACTTGGAAGGATATGAGTGGACAGTGAAGTAGTCACATTATGTACAGAACACAACATCAATTAACTACACACTCATGCAAATTGGGTAGTTATATGACTTAAAAACCAATACTCTCAGAATAAAAGATATTTTCTACCAAATTTTCCTTTCAAAACCAAAGGAATGACAAACCTTGTCATAAACAGAGATGATTGACGTTACATAGTCCATGAAATTTTCATTTTAAAAATCATGACATTTTATAATACAAAGAGATAGTGATTATATTATGTACTCCCCAAACTTAAAAATAAATAGAAAATACTACTGGGAAAACAAAAATAATATGCCTTACAACGAATGCAATTAGGCAGCATTAGATCAGGAAATCCACAGAGGTTAAGCCACAGGGCTGATTGCTTGAATTTAATTTGTTGCTTTTGATAGCAACCCCCCCTTCTATTTTAGTGGTTCCATAGAGATCATCTTGCAATGGCTTCATTTTTTTTGCAATGGCTTCATTTTTTTTTGCAATGGCTTCATTTTAATGAACGTATTTAATATTTTTTGTGTCCTGTATAATAAAATACAACTACTCAGTATTAATCACTAGTCTTATAGAAGCCTTATCATTCCTAAGAAGAAAGCAGCAGTACAGTTCTAAGCATCTCACCAATGAGGTAGTGCTAGATCCAAGGGGGATACTTACTTAGTACTAAGTTTATAAATGATGGTGTCTGCAGGGAATGGATGTCCATGTTCGTTTATTGGCAACTTGATACAAGCTAGCATTCTCAGGGAAGAGGAACCTCAGTTGAGAAAGTTCCTCCATCCAATTTGCCTATTGCCTTCAGGGCATTTTCTTGATTGAGGACTGACATATGAGGGTTGAACCCACTGGAGGCGATGTTACCCTGGGAAGGTAGTCCTGAGGAAGATGTGGGCAGCAGGCCAATAAGCAGTGTTCCTTCATAGTTTGTGCTTTAATTCCTGCCTTGAATTCCTGCCCTGACTTTCCTCAGTGATAAATTGTGCCCTGAGAGTTGTAAGATGAATTAAACCCTTTCGGCCCCAAATTGCTTATAGTCAGTGTTTTATTACAGTAATAGAAGCCCTATGTAAGACAAAGGGCAAGCCTGGCAGGTAGAATAAGACATCCTTTTATACTTTATCCACCTCTTGAAATACCAGCATTTAAATACAGTACCTAGAAATTATGAATCATTGGGAGGTATTGTTGGTCATGAATTATGTTAATGGGTGAGGGTGGGAGTTTTGCATTTCTTTTTGTTGCTTTTCAATGATGTATCCATGTTTTTTTTTAACCTTTTTGCTTTCTAATAACTTTTAAATTATTTATATCAGTTTTTTTGTATTAGAGTTTAAAATGAATGTAAATTTGGAGTTGTGTCTGGGTATACAAGGTGGAAGCAGGAGGATCTAGTTCAACGAGATTCTCAGCTGCACAGTGAGAACTCATTCTTCATGAGTTCAATGTCACCTTGAGCTACATGAGACACTGTCAGGGACAAGTGCACTTGATAAGCTATCTAATCACAAGTGTTTATCCCTAAACACGTATGTAAATAAGCAACACTATAAGGTACCAAGCAGGTGTGTGTGTGTGTGTGTGTGTGTGTAAAATAATAATAACTAAAGAAGAGGTCCTGAAATTGAGAAGAAGTGGGAGAGGACATAAGATTATTCGGAGGTCAGTGTGTGGTATAAATGATGCAAATACAGTACTCATATTAAAAAAATTAATCAAATGTCAAAAATAAGACAAAAATATCAAAATTAAATTTAAATATATACATTAAATATGTACAACAAATATACATTAAATATATACATTAAGTTCTTTTTTTACTTCTATAGCACCATATTTTAACTCAGAATGGTTTCTTTTATACTGTTGTATTTTATAAAATATGTGTATTTCAGTGTTTTTCTCATCCCCAGAGCTACTTTCTTGAGTTCCCTCAAGCAGTCTCCTGACATCTTCATTGTCTTCAAAGTTATTGAAGAGTTTTGAAATCCATGAATTGGTTTTGTCTGGACACTTTATCTCAATCCAAAGCTAATCATTTGTAGCTTTTATTCTGTAGATACAAAGTGAGGCTTTCCAATTGCTCTTGGACTTTAAAGTGATCTTGATGGGGTTAGAGAGATGGCTCAGCACTTAAGAGTGGGTGCTGCTCTTGCAGAAGATCCAAGTACAGATCCCAGCACACATATGTAGCTCCAGGGGAGAACTGATGCTTCTGGCCTTTGTGGGGCAATGTACTCATGCACACAACACACACACACACACACACACACACACACACAATCTAAATAACAGGTCTTTAAAAATAAATAAACGTGGTGATCTTTAAACTTTTATTCATAGCAGATGCCCAATGTGTACCATTGTAAAATGATGCCTTCTGAAATAATAATTAAGATATCCATCTTGTGACATATGTGAGCATTTTCAGTAAATATGGACTGGTTAAGCTAGTATGTATATCTGGTTAAGGTAGATCTTCAGAGTATTTTTTTTTGGTAAGGGAAAATAATTTGATGAGGTTAATAGATTAATGCTTCCACATTTCCTTACCACAAGATATCATACTTTATTTTGGAAACTTGGGATATGTTATTTATATAACAAAAAGAAGCCAGGTGTTGGTGGCGCACGACTTTAACCCCAGCACTTGGGAGGCAGAGGCAGGTGAATCTCTGTGAGTTCGAGGCCAGCCTGGTCTTTGAGAGCTAGTTCCAGGACAGCCTCCAAAGTCACAGAGAAACCCTGTGAAAAACAAAAAAGCAAAACAAAACAAAAACGAAATTAACCAAAAAGAAATTAAACTATCAGAGAGACTTAACATTGCTGATCAGCTGACTTTTATCCGAATAGTCTATCTTTCATGCTTTAGCAAGTTCAAATCAAGGGTCCTTGAAAGTAGAAGGATGAGATTGAATGGTGTGTACCGAAGTAAGAATGACAGAGGAGGCTACAGAAATTTGGAGCCTATGGATCAATTTGGTATGGAAGATAGGAAATGTCACTTATGAGCTAAAGTGTCAGGGTGTCATCAAAGAGGTTGGAACATCCCTTAACTGATAGCAACATGTAGTTTCTATGAATTAAGAATCATATTAATAGTGTGTAGAGAGCAAATATTCAGCTCATTTAGCAAGATGAAAGGTGTCGTTCCTTCAAAAATGAATATGCCTTTAATACCTTAATCCTCAAATATAATACTGTATAGGGAAACTGTTCCCTAAACACTCAATAATGTAATTTTCTGTTTGGATCAAAAAATGTTTTTAGATGAGAAGATAATGATAATGTAGTACATACATGCAATAGAATTTTATTTGACTATAAAGAAAACGTAATTTGCAGACAAATTGACTGACCAAGAAAGTGTTTATATTAACTATTGTTAGCCCAAGTGGTATGTTCTCCCTCACATGTAGACCCCAGATTTTAATATATACACGCATATATTTAACTGATTGTAAACAATCAATTGAGATAACTCACTACTTTCAGAGCAGCCACGTGTATATATGTATAAATGAGTGCAAATGTGTGTAAAGATTGAAACAGGAGAAAGAAGACAGGTAAAACAGGTGTTAAGGAATGTGGGAAGAAGAAAAAAGAACACATGACCTGAAAATGGAAAGCAGAATGGTGGTGGTGGTGGTGGTTATAAGACTTGGAAAGGGAAGGGCGGTGGACATGAGCAGAAAGGAAACCTACCAACAAAGGTTTCTTTGAAAATGGCATGATTTCTTAAATTTTGTGTGTCAATTTTGAAAATAAAATAAGCTTTTAGAAGAGGTTTTTTGTTAGTTTGCTTTTATGTTTCAATGTTATATGGCCAAGCAACTCCTATAGACAAATTTTTGAATTTTAGTTTGCTAAGCTGGGTTTCCTTTCTGTTGAGAATCTTGTTAATGACATAATTGCCATATTATAACATTTACCAAGCAAAGAAAGCACTAGCTATGCTGAAGAGCAGCCCGTGGCCAGAGATGGAAAGGTGGGGGTAGTATTCAGGGATGAGTAAAGAATTCTGGGCCACAGCCAATCAGAAATGTCAGTCATGTGGAAATGGAGTTCTTCAGGAAGGGATCTTGTCATGGAATTAGATGGCAGAAGACCAGGATCAGGTGTGAGCTTAGGAATACCCACTCCAAAGGAAGAAGTGAGGAGGAAGCTACCACTGGATTGTACAATAACAATATTAGATCATAGTAGATATGTCACATCAAATCACTTTGGATCCTCACTATAATATCCATGTCATAGCAGGAAATCTACAATGCTCCTGGAAACCCTGTCACTTCCCCAAGGTTATGAAATGAAGGTCTAAATACTAGCAATAGAACCATGGGGGGGATTTTATGTTGTTTTCTTCCTCTATCTGTGAAAATGGGCTTGAACTTCTACCATGAACCATTTATAACAAAAGCCTTAACAACAACTATCCTTGAAGGTTAAAAGAGATCTGGATTGTATGCAAACTTCAGTTTTCTACATTAATGCAAGTTAGGCTTCCAGGGACCTCATAACAGCAAAGCTCTCTTGCTGTTTTAATTAAAATTAAGAGATACAGAAAGGATTATATTTTGTAAATACAGGAAAAAAGAAACACACCTATTTTACATTTTGAAAATACTGAAATGAGGTCCCATTTATTGAATACTCAGCCGCTGCTAGGTTAAAGATGACCCACAACACTGACATAATGGAACATTGTCATTATTCCAAAACAGAGACCAGAGCCCTGAACATGAACCCCATATCTGCTATTAAAAAAGACATAAGAATGTCTTCTCCTAAGGTCCTTAACTTGACTGTTATATGAGAACAAACAGTAAAGTAAAGAGAAAATATGATAGTTAGCCCTACGCCTGGATTATGTGTGGGTGATGATGTGGTAGTTAAGGCTATCACTCCAGCTGTGGGCCAGTTGATCTTATAGCACTGATCTTACAGCTTCACTGACTGAAGGACACACACAGTTCAAACATACAGAAGTCCCCCTATACCCACAGAAACTCCTGATAAGGCTGGTTTAGATTATGTTGGGGTACAGAAATGATTCTGTTTGCCCCTCTTGTTTTGATCATCTCAAAATGCCTCCAACTTTATACACATCCCTTAAACTTGATCTATTTGTTTCTCAGGGAGCATGATGGTCTGGTAAACAGCCTGATTTTGTCTGGGAGAGCTGGATGGCTCATCAAAAGGGTCTCTTGGGGCTGGTGACTCGTATCTGTTAGAAAGAAATATAGGCAGCTCATGGGGCTTTTTGAATAGACAAGAAGGAAAGTGCCACATCTGGATTTTAGTTGTGTATCAATCATCTCATAAACAGATTTCCTTATTCCAGTCCACTCTCTGGTCCTTTCTTTGGTGGTCACTATTTCCTTTGATAGTAAAGGTAATTTCTTTTAGTATCTTATAGAGAAGCATCTAAATGGTTGAACCTCTTTCCACCCTTAACTTCCAGTGCTTGTCTTCTTGACTTATAAGTGACATACTATTAGGTAAATTTTGAGTCAAGTGCCTTGATGAGAGTGTTCACAAAAAAGGAATTTTCCTGGGCTGTGCTTGTAAAGTTTCTTTTGCTCATTTCCTGTGTACTATTCTTTCTTAGTTGCTTTTTGCTTTGAGTTTCATGAGACTAACTTAGATTCTTAGGAGTTTTAGTAATCAAATGAGATCACTTTAACAACAAATTTCAAACTGACATCATGAGGTCAGCTTCCAGGGACCTCACCATCTGAAATGCAAGTCGGATTCTGAAGCACAGTCCATATTCAGCACAGCCCTCCTCTGGCCAGTCTCTCCCATCTGTTAGGGTTGGAGCCCAACTCTTCAATTATGGGTGACATTCTAACTCCAGAAAGGTGAAGTGATGCAGCTGACATCACCAAGGCCATAACTGTAGAACAAGCAATAGAGTCCAAGCACAGGCTGCATACTTTTACCAGCCAGCATGAGTATTTCAAAGACATCAAATCTGTAGGATTTGTTAGCCAGCTCTCTCTTTGCCATGAAAAAACACACAAGTGAATACATGGTCTCACTGAACTTCAAATATGGATGCTCACTAGCTGGCTATTCAGTGTACTCCAGGAATCTACCTGTCTCTGCCCCCACCAGGGCCAGGATGAGAGACATTGGCACTGTATTCAGCTTTTATGGGGGTGCTGGGGATCTGAACTCAAGTCATCATATTTGTGTGCTATGTATCCTCAGCCAGATATGTTTTGTTTTGATATGTAACTCATGTTCAAATTATGTTTTCTATGGGAGAGGACTCTTCCTTTATTTTTTGTTAATTACTTTGTGAAATAACCTGAAATGAGAGCATATAAAAGAATCAGAGAAATAGTTTTCCATCTGGGTGTGTTTTGTAAGTGTAATAAACTGAATGTATACCCTTTTCCTCCTTCGGATAGACTGTGGGGAAAGTATAGTGTATAGTGTGTGTGTGTGTGTGTGTGTGTGTGTGTGTGTGTGTGTGTGTGTGTATCTGGGACTGTCCGTTTGTCCATGTGTGTGTGTTTTCATGAGTTGTTTCTCAAGAAAGAACAGAGGAGGCCTGAAATAAAATTCCTTGATTTAGTTAGCTTGAAGTTATATTTATGTCCACGTAAATGCAGCTTTCAATTTGAGACACTATGGAACAGGATTTGACAAGCTGAAGCTGCTTGGATCATATCCAGTCCAACACTTATTTACATAAAGTCATATTAAAATATTCATATCACCTTATGTGTTGCATGTTGCTGTTTCATGTCACAGCAGCAATGTTGAGAAGGTTTAACAGACCAACTCCCCTACAACGTTTAAATCATTTTCCATCTGGCCCTCACTAAAAGGTTTGTTTTCTGGGCTTTAGATCATCAATAAGGTTGAAAGTGGTCAATAGCAGTCATGACTACTGGTAAAGAGAGACACATTAGCCAGATCTCTTAATTGCTGTGACAATGGTCTGAAAGAAACAATTGAAGGGGAAAGATTTATTTGGGCTCTTGTTTTCGGAGATGTTAGGTAAGAACTTGCTGACTCCTTTGCTTCTTTATTTGTAGCAAAGGGGAAATACCATAGAGAAGAACAGAACAGAGGGAAAAGATCCACCTTAGGGAAGCTCTTACCTCATGGCAGGAGTTAAGTTCTCACCTCATGGCAGAGGAGAGCTGCTCACCTTATGATAGAGGAAAATTACTTACTTACTCATGGGACATAAAGATAGTCACTACATGTCATAGCAGAGGCATGTTGTCGTATGACAATTAAAGTTAGTCACCTAACAGCACAAGAATACTACTTGCTCTATAGCACAGGGAAGCTATTTGCCCCATAGAAGAGGAAAACAATTCACTGCATAGCAGCTGGGAAGTAAACCATGAGTGTTCCCGTGCCATCACACATCTTTCCTCTTTCCCCTTTTTGTATGCCCCTATCCAATTGGATGACACCATTCTCCATCATGATGATCTTAGTCAAGATCCCTAGAAATGCCTTCACAGGCAGGTCCAGAGGTGTGCTTCACTGATGCGGGTGTGTCTCAATCCATTCAGGTTGACAACTAATATTCATAATTACAGTCTGTCAAATTGGTAAATGGGATATTAACATAAATTATTACTCAAACATCCCACAGATTCCTTTGCAGGCCTTGATGGAATTTTCTCAGTAAATTTTGCGTCTATTATGTAAATATGTTTGCCTACCTACTATATGTCTGCTGCCTTCAAAAAATCTGTGATTCCTCACTGGGAAAAAAAGCCCTACTCCTTGAAAATGTATAGTGATAAAGATAGACAATAGTCACTAATAATACAAAGTAAGAGATTCACATGTATTAGAAGTGCTACAGTATAAAGGGACAGAGTGGAAGGGTTGGGGACATGTATGCAGATCAATGGGGGAAAAAGTGACACGCCATCTTATGTAATATGGAAGACATACCTCGAAGATAACCTTGAACAAGATCTTAGGTATTAGACAGTCTTGGGAGGTAACAAGAGGATAATAGTAAAGGCAAGTGGCATAGCCAGTGTAGAAAACAGAGTAAGCCTGCTGGTTCTGAGAATGACCTAAGGTATCACTTTATGGACAAAGAAGAAACCAGTGGCCACACATCCATGCCATGCATTGTCTTAACCAATATGTCAAAATTCAGAAATAAATATGTCAGGTTATGCACAAAATTTTCTTAGTGTCATTTAATTTTGGAAAATAACATGCTGTGGAGTATTGTTTAATGGATCATTTTTATATAGTTCTCTCTTTGCATTTTTAAACATCAGTACTTGTCCTATTAATGTGGAGTTCCCTAACCAAGGTAACTTTTACCCACCCCTGTACTTCTGATCTTCAATTCCCAAGAGAGTTTTTTGAAGGAGGGAAACTTTCAGCCAGATGAGTACAACACTAGATTCCTGCAGCAGAAGCACTGAGCCTTGCTGAGTCTCAGTTTCCTTAACAGTGAAATGATCAGGATAAACAGCTCACTGGTGAGCATTGCATGTCATAATGTAAGTGAGCCCTGGGTGCAAGCTTTGCAGGTATTTTCACAGTCTTGTGTTATTGTTGGGTGTTCTTGTTTGATCTCACTCAGCAACAGGGAAATTTATTTTCCTTTGTGACAGTTCATCGCTCCCTTGGGCAGGTTTGACTGTTATAATACTGAACCTAAGTCCACCCCCTTTTAATGAGCATTTACTGCCCCTGGTTCCATACCTTAAAGGTCAAATAGATTCATTCCATCCATCTCCCACCTGAAGGCTTTTCAGTGATTAGAGGTAATCACTGCAATATCCTTCTCCAGTCTGCTTGCTCCAGTCAGCCATGCCTCATTTCACTCTGTTTTCCTTTCCCTCACCTCTCTGGTTTTTCTCCTTTGACCTTGCTCCAATTTACCTTACATATATCTTAAACCACCTTTATGCTCCTTTCCAACTTCTCTCTTTGCCCAATTTCCACTCTAAATAATTATACTGCTATTTCTACTTGTCCAGGTTTACAACG
This sequence comes from Mesocricetus auratus, assembly GCF_017639785.1. NCBI lineage: Eukaryota > Metazoa > Chordata > Mammalia > Rodentia > Cricetidae > Mesocricetus > Mesocricetus auratus. The sequence continues at coordinate 162,666,918 of NW_024429266.1, forward strand.
TGTGTCTTGCCATCCTGATTCCTAAACATCTTAGATTTAAATGTTTTCTCTGTTTTTTGTGTTTTTTTGTTATTTTCCATTTTTTCATTTATTAGAAATGCTTGGCTCTGGCTTGACCAATGTGAAGGATGGGCATGGGAATTTGGCCCCCACTCTCTTCATTTTAACATGTTAATACGCCATTTTTTGTAGTTCACTGAGGATACCATGCTTCCAGAAGCTACTCCGCTACATATGTCATGCCTAATTTTAACTTAGTATGATAAGCCAGTCCATGACCCTGAAATAAGACCCTATTACAGTATTCCCCTGCTGAAATACCTCTGCTCTCCACATCCTTCCTCACAGCACCATGACCTTTCTATATTGCCACTTTCCTAGATTGATTTGAAAAATTCAAGGACATGGTTCCTCAGGCTCCATTCAAACTATTCACTGAAAACACTGAGCATTTCATAGATTCAGTCAGCGAAGTCACTTACTGCCAGTCTTAGGATCTAAATTTAATCCCTGCAACCCATGTGGAAGAAGGAAAGAATAGAATCCTGAAAGTTGTCCTCTGACCCACTACCTCACACACTTTGTCACATATGTATATACATATATACACATTGAGAATTAAATGCAAATATATAATACATATATAACTCATATATACACTTACATATTATATATATGTACTTACATTATATATACATATACATATATATATTCATATATATAGTCTCAAGACTACAAATAGCCTCATGATGTATTCTCACCTTGATCCCCAGACTAAAATCTAATTGGGTAAAATGACTCAGTTCTGCTTGAACACAGATTATACACTGTTGGGGAAGTCCTGTGCATTTGTCAATAAAGCACTGTCTGGCCAATAGGGAATCTAGATAGGAGGGACTAGGAGTCTAGAAGGACTCTGGGTAGGAGAAACACAGGAGGGCAAGATGTAACCGCCATGGGGTAGAAAGCCCGGAACTATTCTCAGGTAAGAGAAATACTTAGATTAACAATTATGGGGTAATTACTTAAGTCAGAGCTAGCCAGTAAGAAACAAGCAAGGCCAACAGCTTCATAATGAATATAGCCTCCTGTGTGTTTATTTGGGACTGATGCGGCTCTAGAACCAGGCTGGTGGGAAGACTCCTCTCAAGGAAAAAGCTTCTCTTTATAATACACTAAAGTCTTTTTGCCTTTCAGATCATGAGTATATTTTTGAGGAATTATTAAAGTATCTTTGCTCTTCTCTAGATGAATACCATTTGTAGCATTGTGTGATTGATTAGAAAGGGATTAGCTGATTGCTAATGAAATGTGATTATACTGGTAAAACCTGGAGTTTTCTTGCCAACCATTTAGAAAATCAGGCAATGTCTTTTATCTTATCTACAACAATTCAGTAGTTTATCTGTTAGCAAGAATAATGCTCATCAAATATGCTATTCCTTCCTCTACATTTTGGAACTCTGTCCTGGTTAGTTGTGGTCATGCATCTATTACATTCAGTGGCATGAGTAGAAGTGACACTTGCCTTCCTGGCTTACACAGTACAATCCTTCTACACAACTCTGAGTTTCTCTTTTCCTGAGGATGATTACTAGTCCAGATGTTACAGGCAAAGACCAGCACAACCTCTAATTCCTGAGTGCCCAAATAACTATGTGGAGCAGATGAGGGGGACATGTTGTTACTACAGCATCATCTAGCCTTCTCAGACTCAGTGTTTTTCTGAAAAGAAAAGGCAAACTCCCATCATCTACCAGTAGGATCTGTGTGAGTAACTACTCTCTACCTCTGTCTCTCTGTCTGTCTCCCTGTCTCTGTCTGGGATTCTCCAGTGGTCACTTCTATGTCCCTTTCTCTTTAGTTACAGTGACTCCCTGCAGCTTTCTTAGACTTGAGAATTGCGTGCATTTTGTCCCAAACATGCAAATTTCCTCTAACATAGTCCTATTCTCCCCGTCTGAATTCATTTTGATCACTACCAAACTTGAGCATCATTGCTTACTTACATCAAACTGCTTTAGAAACCTTACATGCTTTATAACACCCTGTACGTCTTTGCCAAAGCACTTTCTGACTTGAGATGCTGAAATATAGCCTTTTAAAAATGCATTTTCTTTGCTCAAATCTATGTTCTTTAAAGTCGGCTCTATTTTCATGGAGTCTGGATCAGTCCCCTGTTGGCCTCTCAGGCATCAGTCTGGGATTCAAGAGCTCCCCCTTATCCGGTCAGCTGTCTTTGTGGGTTTTACCATCATGGTCTTGACCCCTTTGCTCTTCACTCCTCCATCTCTGTCATTAGGTTCCAGGAGTTCAGTTCAGCGTTTAGCTGTGGATATCTGTCTCTGCTTCCATCAGTCCCTAGGTCCTTCCCTGGATGAAATGACAGACTTTGGAGATCCCTCCAAGGAGGGCCTCACCCTCCCTGGGGAATGATGTGGGGATTGGGTGGGGGGGGGCTGGGAGGGCTGGTAGAGGGAAGGGAGGAGGGATGGGTGAGGGAGCTGGGATTGACATGTGAAGCATTCATGTTTCTAATTTAAATAAAAACATATATTGAGGAAAAAAATAAAGTCAGCTCTATTTAATTCATGTTTACAATTCCAGCATCAACATCTTCAGTAGTAACCTGCCAAAATACCTTCATGTTTCTTAATTCTTGCTGATATAGCCATAAGATTACAAATACAGAGAACAAACATGTTTAACATTGATTTGTGAGTTCCTCTAGTCTAGCTGTCATACCAGGTCAAGGTCCTTATTATTATGCTTGGAATAAAAGTACCTTCTCTTCGTAGATTTAACTCATCAAGCTCTCCACATTATATATTGAGTAGAAAGAGAAAAGGGGACACAGATGATAAAACCAATCAGCCAGGCATGGGCTGAGTCAAGACGAGAGGGAAAATCCCAGTCTCGCAAATGCTTTGGAGCTATGTAGTTACTGAGGCTGAAGGTTTTCTGTCAGAACTAAGTGCTGACAGGAGATAGTGATATTTAAGAATCTTACTCATCCCATGGACAGTCACAGCCTTTCTTGTACCTGAACACAAACTACATTGTGCAGATTAGCATCTAGCTACATCTGTGTACAGGACCACTCTTGGAACTGGCACATCACTCATGAAAACAAACAGTTGTTCTCATAATACCTGCTTTCCGTTGGTATGAGTGGAGGATTAGGAGGAATCTTAACTCAATTGTTGACACCACCCTTTAAACTCAGAAAAGTTGGTTTTCTAAATCATTTGGTAGAGCAATTACCTTAACTTGAAATTTCTCATCCAAATCTAACTTAAGTATCACCAAGATGTGAAAGTTTCAAGGCTAAAATGCTTTTGCGCATTATTAACCTCAGTTAGTGCTTATATGTCCACTGTCATGAAAAGGGTTTTCACTCTCTTGAATGCTTAACAGTATATATAGGAAGGCATGTGAAGCTGATCATCATGAAGTCTTATGCATATTTTCAGTATTAATGTACTGTAATACATATGTAAGTATTTCTAAATACTTTCTAATATTTTTATTAACTAGGTACTATCCTAAGCATGGACACCCTCAAAATTAAATAAGAAACTAATATGTATCTACACAGCACCCCCCCATCAAAATATATAACCACATCTGAGAGTTGGGGGTCTTCTTCTCCTAGTACAATCTCAACTATTTTTTAATTTAGCCTTTGAGAATTTCATACGTGTATACAAGGACATATAACCACATATACCTCTTTTCCCCTTCCAACTCTCCCTTGATTCCCTGAAACACATCTCCCTTTCCAAATTCATGTATTCTTCTCTAATTAGTGTCATCTCTGTGTACATGGTATGGATACATCCTCTGGAACATCAGGAGTCATGCCACAGAGAAGTATTCTCTCTCTCCTACAGAAGCTATCAACTGCCAATAGTACCTTTATTAATGGTGAGTCCTGGTGAGCTTCTTCCAATCTATGCTGGAATATTCTCTGACTTGATTTTGTGCAGTTGATGTTCAAGAAACCACAACTACTTTGAGTTCAATGTGCAATATCTGTGTCATGTTCTGAAGACAGTATTTAAAAGCAGTCTTCTCCATTCCCTGGATGGTGTATTTTTCCTCTACCTTATTTTTTATTATGTTCCCTGATCCTTGCTGTGGGTAGGACTGATAAAGATGTCATATTTAGAACTGACATCTTTATTCACTTATCCTCAACATTTAGTCACTTATTCCCAACATGTTGGTCAGTTGCCCTCATATAATTATACTGTATGAAATGGCTTCTACTGTTTTACATTTCACTACTTTATTTCTCAGCACTTATAAAGCATATATGACACTTGAGTATTGCAAAAGGAAGCCAAGAATTTCCTATTAAATAAAGTGAGAGATATTCATTCTAAATATGGGTTCTACCGTGACCCAAAGAACTGTGTCATAAGATCATTCCCCTATCAGCCAGGTGAAAGCACAACCTAAACAATACTTTTACTTCTGTCTCTTGAACTCTAAGCAGAGAGTCAAGTGTACCCACCAGGCTGCATGATGGGTAGAATTCTAAGGTCACAAGTAGGAGGTGTCATAAGCCTCTTTATTACAGCATTTTTTTCTGAACAGGTAGTGCAAACAAGCAACACTTCCTGCAGGAGGGGGTAACAAATGTATATATTGAATTTCAAAAGACATGTTAGATCAACACTCTTTACAGTATCTTCAGACAATTTATTTCAGTGATTATACATAATTTTTATAGCACCCAGTGAACTTAGGCATACAATTTACTGCCTTTTCTGAATCTGTGAGGCCCACTGTACAAAAATGGGCAAAGTATATCCATTCAGTATCACCTTTTGTCCTTGAAGACAATTGATTTGATTGATGGCTTAGAAAGTAAAGCCTCAACAGTTGAAGACCCTGATAAACACCTGTTTCTAATGAAAATTAAAAGGTATTTCTGATGGGGGATGTCCTTCTGCATAAATATTTCTTGATTGGCCAGTAGCCAAGCAAGAAGCATAGGCAGGGCTACCAGACCAGGAGAAGATTGGAAAGAGGAAGGCCGAGAGTAGCCTCCAGAGAATGCCATGTAGTGGCAGAAGGAGTTACATGCCTGGGCATTACCGGGTAAGCCAAGAACACATAGAAATACTTAGATTAATAGAAATTGGTTAATAATTAAGAAAGAGCTAGGCAGTAAGGAGTCCTAGCCATCGGCCAAACAGTTTATAAATTAACATAAGTCTTTGTGTGTTTATTTGGGGCTAATCGGCTGTGGAACCAGACTTCTTATATTGTTAAATGCATTTGTAATGGATTTGAGAAAATAGATACTGAAAATGAGGAAGTTAATTATTATATACCTCTAGTTGTGAGAGTAGTGAGGTCACTGAGAGAGGGAAAGTTTATATTCTCACATGACATCTCTGTACTTGGAAGACAACTACATTTACTCTCTAATTTTTTCTATTTTAAATACAATTTTCTAATTCTCTTTCTTTTGAAAAGCAAATTGCCCTGCAGTTTATGGGATGTTTCAGAGGTAAAGAACAAGGTTAGTGTATGAAAACCAATTATTACACAAAATCATTTAGTGTAAACAGAGTTATATATATACATGTACATACAATTATGTCTCCTCACTTAGGCTAGCTGCTTTATGTCAATGCTGATTTGTAATATGAAAAATAAGCTGAAATTTTAACAGATGATATCTTTCCAAGTTCCTTATGTCTAAAATATGAGAATAATGACTATTGATCTCTGGTCTGCAGCATGAAAAAGAATTCTGTCTGTCCCCTGACTCAAGATTAATAGGTCTCACATAATAATAAGCCACACAGCTCAACTAAAAATTGATATTAAAAGGCCAAGAATAAAAATCACATAAAATATAGTTGCAACTAGAGAAATGAATGAAAGCACACTATAGTGTTTGAGTGAGAACAGCCCCCATAGGACTGTATGTTTGAGTATTCTTAGTTGGTGAACTGTTTGGGAAGGAATAGGAAGTGTGGCTTTATTGGAAGAAGTATATCTCTTTGAGATTTCAATTGACTCTCCCACCTCCCCACCCCTGCTTCAAGTGTCCCTTTCTCTGTGGCTGTGTCTTACAATATAAGCTTTCAACTACAGTTCCAGTGCCACCATTCTCCCCTCCATGACACCCATGAAGTCTAAACATATGAAACTATAATTAAATTATAATTAAATTCTGTCTTCTATAAGTTGCCTTGCTCATGCTGTCTTAGCATGAGAAAAGTAACTAAGACACCCATCTATTGAAACACAAAGAACAAGAAGGGAGAAGTAAATATTTATGACAAAAGCAACAAGGAAAGCTCTATAGAAGAAATTCTATTGCAGTTAACTAGAGATATTTACAGGATCATGATGCTTGTACAGCTCTTAGCTACTCTTGTTAGGTCATTTCGGTTAGACAGTACCATGGATTAAGGAACTAATGAGGATAGACAGATGTCTCAACTGGCAAATTCAGGTGAAATAAGTGGTAGAGTACTTGTTTCCAAGCAGAAGGACCTGGAATTGATGCTCAACACTACAATAAAAAATGGAAAAGAGAAAAGACAGGAAGAAAAGAAACAAAATCATCTCAATATACATCCTCATTTAAATCTTCAAATGGACTTCTTAATATACATTTGTTTAAAAATTAAGGTGTTAGGCTTCTTGACAATCCAAATAGTATGTCAACAAGTGGACTAATTTAGTATTTCAGAGTTTTGGGACCATATGAAGACAACAGGAAGTCAAGGAACTGTGACAAAGAATAGGATAGTTAGGTAAAAGGGACCTAATATATCAGACTGAATAAGTTACTGCATGATACCAAGTAATGGAATAATACCCACAGCTTAGCAACCAGAAGGCTTGGAGGTGCTAGCAGCTGAATGATGGCTCTGGAGGGGCAAACATAAAACTAATATTTGTATTTATCAATTTTTTCTAAGCACTTAGGATAAATCAACTCATTTAACTATGAAAGAAACTGTACTATAGAAATATTTATGCTCTTCTTTCCTACAAGGGCATTGAAGGAGATTGGCTAAGTAGACACAAGTCATCTCCAAGAAGTACTTTCATTGGATTGAACCCCAAGAACCTGATATCACATTTTCCCAATCCCTTTGAAGCTACAGGCATAGGTAAATACTGAAGATTACCAGGCTCAGTTGTCATATCTCAGACTTACTACTCAGTCATTTATTTGTGTTAGTCACAATAAATTTACCACACTTCCAACGTCATGCCTCTGTGTGACATGCACGACACAGGTATTTATGAAGAAGAGAGAATTATTTACCTTATAGGTCTGGAAGTTCAAAGTCCAAATGAAACAGTAACAGAGCAGGGTTGTGGATGAAGTGAGTTTTGGCTTGGTCTTCTGTGGGGAAAGAGCCATGCCAGGAGTGTTTGTCCAAGCAAGAAGGTGGTATCTGGAACTAGGAAGGAAAGGGCTAGGTGAGGTAATGCACATGTGGCTGCTGTTTTACCTTTTCAGTCCAAACTGCATAAATTTCTCTGTAGTTAATTCTGAGACTTACAATATACAGGAGAGAATTCTGGGGAAAGTCTTTTACAAATACGGTAAATTGATACAGTGCAAAGCCAAATGAAGAGTCATAGATGACTTATATTTTCAGTATTGGCCAGCTCTTTTGTATGTATTTTACTTTAATGACACTCTCAAAAACAGCCTCTCACTTGGAGGTTGTTGTATTGGCAACAATAAATGTGAACATGCTGCCATGGACTTCCAGATTCTAAGACTACACCAAAAGCTGCATTTCCCTCTAGCTTCAAAGTAGTCACTTCTAGCACTGGGATACTGCTTGGATAGCTGAACAATTGCACAGACAGCACACCACACCAAGTTTTAGCAAGCACTCTTTTTAATACCTCTTACTTTCTCTAACAAGATGATCAAATCCAGATGCCCTAAGTTGTCTACCCTGGGCAGTCACAAACTGCTTATCCAGCTACATAGTTTACAGACTTTGTGTCTGCTCTTCATCATTTGTCTTATATTTTTAATGCAGTTCCTATAAGATCATATACTGGTTAGTTGGTATGTTTGTTTCTTCCACCAGACAAAAAGTTGTTTGTGTTGGAGCAGGAGTAGGCTTGGTTCAGTCAAAGGCTGCTTGTGTGTATGACTGAATGAATAAAGATTGTACACTTCTCTTTTCCATTTGTCATGATAATTTATATTGATGGTTATCTTGAGGTTACTATTGCTATGATTAAACACCATAGCTAACTGAGGGAAGCCAAGGAAGGACGCAAAGTTGGCAGGAGCTCAAACCTGTCAGAAACCTGGAGGCAGGAGCTAATGAGGAGGCTATGGAGGTGTGCCGCTTACTGGCTTGCTCTCATGGCTTGCTCAGTATAGAACCTAGGACTATCAGCCCAGGAATGGCACCATCCATATTGGGATGGACTTTCCCCCATCAATAATTAATTAAGAAAATGCGCTATAGGCTTGCTTATAGCCTGAGCTCATGGAGGCATTTTCATAATTGAGACTCTCTCAGGTGATTCTAGCTTATATCAAGTTGATATAAAAGCTAGCGAGAACAATTGATTCTTTATCAACTTGACACACAAATAAATCACTTATTAAGCATGACCTTTCCTTTCTTGTTGTAACCAAGATCTCATGTTCATATTATAATATAAAGCATATTATGAACTTTAAAAGTCATACAGTCTTTACAAATATAAATTATTGAAAGTACAAGCTCATTTTGGAAATCAATATGACAGTTTCTAAGGAAATTTGGAATCACTCTACATCAAGACCCAGTAATATTACTCTTGGGCATTTACCCAAAGGACGCTCAATCATACCACAAGGACATTTGCTCAACAATGTTTGTAGCAGCATTATTCATAATAGCCAGAACCTTGTAACAGCCTAGATGCTCCTCAACCGAAGAAGGGATAAGGAAAATGTGGTACATTTATACAATGGAGTACTTCTCAGTGGTAAAAAATGATGACCTCATGAAATTTTCGGGAAAATGGATGGAACTAGACAAAAGCACCCTGAGTGAGGTAACACAGACTCAGAAAGACAAACATGGTATGTACTCACTTATAAGTGGATATTAGGTGTAAAGCAAAGGAAAAAAAAGACTAAAGTCCACAGCTTCAGAGAACCTAGGTAGCACAGAGGACTCTAAGAGGGACAAATGAATCACCATGGGAAGAAAAATTAGATGATATCTACAGGGCAAACAGGGGTCAGGGAGAGATAAGCGGGAGAGGGGGGATGAGAAAAGGAGAGGATACGATGACCTATGTGGGAAGAGATGAAGTAGAAGAGCAATGAAAAAAATATCTTTTATAAAAACTTTCAGTTCATGATTTTTTATTTCATTTAAATTAGAAACAAACTTGCTTGATATGTCAATCCCAGCCCTCTTACCCTCCCTCCTGCCCCAACTTCCAGCCCCCCAACCTCCCACCCCATCCCCCAATGCTCCCCAGAGAAGGTAAGGCCCTCCATGAGGAATCTTTAAAGTCTGTCATATCATCCTGGTCAGGGCCTAGCTCCCCCCCCACCCCATGTGTCCAGGCTGAGAGATCATCCCTCCATGTAGAATGGGGTGGAAAAGTCCATTTGTACGCCAGGGCTAAATACCGGTCTACTGTCCAAGGGCCCACAGATTGTAGAAGTCTCCTCACTGACACCCATGTTCAAGGGATCAGCCCCATGCTCGCTGCTCAGTCACCAGTCTTGGGTTCATGAACTCCTCCTTGTTCAGGTCAGCTGCCTCTGTGAGTTTCACCAGCCAGATCTTGATTCCTTTGCTCAATATTCCTCCCTCTCTGAAACTGGTTTCCAGGAGTTCAGTTCAGTGTTTAGCTGTGGGTGTCTGCCTCTGCTTCCATTAGCCACTGGATGAAGGCTCTAGGATGGCATACAAGGTAATCATCAATTTCATTATTGGAAGGGTATTTAAGGTAACCTCCCCACTATTGGTTAGTTTGCCATTTGGTGTAATCTTTTTAGATCTGTGAAAATCTCCCTAGTGCCAGATCTCTCCTCAAACCTATAGTGGTTCCCTGATTCAACCTTCCTGCTCCCCCATGTTCTCCTCTCCCCCTTGTCTTCTCCCTCACTCTTTTTCCCAGCTTCTTCTCCCCTCCCTTCACCCCCATGTTCCCAATCCCCTCAGGAGACCCAGTTCCATTCCCCTCCTCTGGGGTACCATGCATATCTCTCTTATGGTCCTCCCTGTTTCCCATACTTTCTGCTGGTGGGGTAGCTGACAATCCCCTGCTCCCTGTCTAAAATTCATATACCAGTGAGTACATACCATGTTTCTCTTTTTGTGACTGGGTTACCTCACTCAGGATGTTTTCTTCTAGTGCCATCCATTTGCCTGCAAATTTCAAAATTCTCTTGTTTTGTTTCCATTGAGTAGTACTCCATTGCATAAATGTACCACATTTTCTCTATCCACTCATCAGTTGAGGGGCATCTAGGTTGATTCCAGGTTTTGGCTATTACAAATAATGCTGCTATTAACATAGTGGAACAGATGTCCTTACTGTATGAATCTGCATCTTTTGGGTCTATGCCTAAGAGTGGAATTGCTGGGTCTTGTGGTAGACTAAATTCCATTTTCCTGAAGAATCTCCATACTGACCTCCGTAGTGGCTGTACAAGTTGGCACTCCTATCAGCAGTGGAGGAGTGTTCCCCTTTCTCCACATCTTCTCCAGCATAAATGGTCATTGGTATTTTTTATTTTAGCCATTCTGACAGGAGTGAGATCTCAAAGTTGTCTTCATTTGCATTTCCCTGATGGCTAAGGATGTTGAGCACTTGTTTAAGAGTCTCTCAGCCATTTTAGGCTCCTCTATTGAGAATTCTCTATTTAGTTCTGTACCCCACTGTTGGGGAAGTCCTGTGTATATGTCAGTAAAGCACTGCTGGCCAATAGGAATCTAGATAGGTGGGACTAGGAGTCGAGGAGAACTCTGGGAAGGAGAAGGACAGAGAATCGAGATGTAATGCCATGGGGTAGGAAGCCCGGAAAGTTCTCTGGTAAGAGAAATACTTAGATTAACAATTATGGGGTAATTACGTAAGTCAGAGCTAGCCAGTAAGAAACAAGCAAGGCCAACAGCTTCATAATTAATATAGTCTCCTGTGTGTTTATTTGGGACTGATGAGGCTCTAGAACCAGGCTGATGGGAAGGTTTTCTCTCAAGGAAAAAGCCTCCTTTTACACCCCACTTTTTAGTTGGATCCTTTGGTGCTTTGGAGACTTGCTTCTTGAGTTATTTGTAAATTTTGGAGATCAATCCTGTCAGTTGTGGGGTTGGTGAATATCGTTTCCCATTCTGTGGGCTGCTGTTTCTCATATTGACTGTGTCCTTTGCCTTACAGAAGCTTCTCAGTCTCAGGAGGTCCCATTTATTAACTGTTGATATTAGTGTCTGTGCTACTGGTGTTAGGTTCAGGAAGTGTTCTCTGTACCAATTTGTTCAAGGGTATTTCCCACTTTCTCTTCTAAGAGATTTAGTATGGCTGGATTTACGTTGAGGTCTTTGATTTATTTGGACTTAAGTTTTGTGCATGGTGATATACATTGATCTATCTGCAGTCTTCTACATACCTACATACAGTTGTGCTAGCACCATTTGTTGAGATGCTTTCTTTATTCCATTGTATATTTTTAGCTTCTTTGTGAAAGATCAGGTGTTTGTACGTGCATGGGTTAATATCACCGTGTTAAATTCAATTCCATTGATCTACCTGTCTATTTTTGTGCCAATTTCAAGCTGTTTTCATTACTATAGCTCTATAGTAGAGCTTAAAGTCATGAATGGTGATGCCCCCTAAAGTTACTTTATTGTACAAGGTTGTTTTTTGGGTCTTTTGTTTTTCCATATAAAGTTGAGAATTGTCCTTTAAAAGTATGTGAATAATTATGCTGGGATTTTTATAGGGATTGCATTGAATCTGTACATTGCTTTTGGTAGATTGCCATTTTTACTATGTTGATCCTGCCTATCAAAGAGCATGTGGGAGACAGTTGTGAAGACTGGAGTAAACAGAGGGGCCCCTAGCAGTAGGACCATGATACAAACCTGGTACATGAGCTAGCTTGTTGAAGCCCATTATCTATGATGGGATTTCATGCTCAGTCTTAATGCATGGGAGAGGGGGAGCACCCTGCCCCAAACTATTATACCAGTCTATGTTGACTCCACATGGGGGCCCTTACCTGTAAGGACAAATGGACTGGAGGTGGGCTGGGGGTGAGGTGAGGAAGGATAAGAAAAGGCAAGGGGATGTGGGAGAACTCGAAGGGATAGGAGGAGGGGAGGGAGGGAGAATTATGGTTGGAATGTAAAATGAAATAAAAAAATGAAAACAATGAAAGTTCAGACTCTTTAAAAACTTAGTTTTTTTCCTGAAAATCCTTAGGCTATTTCAAAAGTTCAAAATCTCTGCTTCTATAAAATCAAAATAAATTGAATGCTGTCTTATTCAAGAGGAAGAATCAGGGCATAGGGACAATCTGAACAAAGTAAAATCAAACTCCAACAGTGGAAATAATTCAGTGTCCAATCTCTGGGGTCCAATCTTCAGGGACTCTCCAAAGATCACTAGGGTCACTTTTCTGGTGTTATACATAGCTTGTCTCCAAGACTCAGACTGGGTCCACTCCATGGCTTCTACAATCCTTGGTGGTTGTCCCATGGTACCAGCATCTCCAAAATGCTGGCATCTTCTGCTGCAGTTGCACTGCCCTTCGCTAATAGATTTCCCAGGTTGGCTTATGGTGCCAATCCTCAACTTCTCTGCATGACTCCTTCAATCTCGAGGTTTCAACTGTTACTGAGGCTGCACCTTCATTAATGGCCTATTCTGGCTTCTGACAGTGACAAACCTTAGCTGATTCACATGACTCATTCATGCTTTCAAAACTTGAGTCACCTGGGAGACTCTTAACAAATGATTGGCTGCCTGCATGAAGTACAGCCTAGGCCACCTCTGAAATATAGCTTCCATGAATTGACCATGAGGAATCATTTCTCAGAATATTTCACCACTAGTTTCTCCAGCTGACTTGCACCAATTGTATTAGCAAAGCAAAGGATTATCTTGAGGTTTCTGATATTGTGTTAATTGCAAACTTTTTTTTTAGCTCCAATGACCAGAACCACAGATTCTTAACTCAAAATCTGTTATGGCTCTGGATAAAGTCATTCTCAAACTTCCCTCAGGAAAGCCACAAGTCAAGGCTACATCTTCTGCAATTCTCTCAACACTCTTATCTTTCAAGCTTCCACAGAACAGCTCACCAAGCTTTGAACAGTCAACAACATTTTTAGCCCAAAGGTACAAACTCCTTCCACAGTTTTCCCCCACACAACAAGGTCACATATTTCACAATAACACCCTACTATTCTGGTACCAATCTTTGTCTTATCTATGGCTACTGTTGCTATGATAGAAACGCCATGACCAAAAGCAACTTGGGGTAGTAAAAGAAATGTTTTGGCTTCCTTATCCTGAATCACAGCTCACAGAGGGAAGCTGAGGCAGAAACTTAAACCAGGTAAGAACCTGGAGATAAGAACTGATGGAGAGTCTATGAAGGGAAGGGTGCTTCTTTCTGGCATACTCAGCCTACATTCTTATTTTAATATTTATTTTAAGTAATTTTTAATTAAATAAAAACAATCTTATTTTACATACCAAGCCCAGTTCCCTCTCCCTCCTGTCTTCCCACTCCCCCCAATATCTTCCCATCCCACTCCCATCCACAGTTCAGTAAGGGTGAGGACTCTTTCTTATAGAATCCAGCAATACTATCCCAAATGGGCTGGGCCCCCACATCAATCACTGATAAAGAAAGTGCCCCATGGACTTGCATACATCAGGCTCTTATGGAAACATTTTCTCAGTTAAGGTTCCCTCTTCTCAGATGACTTGTTTGTATCAATCTGACAAAAACCAGCCAGGACAATGGCCTTCTGTATGCTTTCTATTCTGCATCCTTCTCTTTAGTATACTAAGCAGTCGTAATCCCAGCCCTCATGGAATCTAATAATAATCAACAAGATGTGGATAAATGAAGACTGGTATGATCAGGTCTCAGTATTTTATTTAAAGGTCATTATTCTCATTTAATAGATTCAGTTTCAAAAATGACTGGCTGGGTTGGAAAAAGGTCACACAGAAGAAAGCAACATACGGCTTTGCATGTAAGATCACTTGTTATAACAGAGTTCCCGAGTTACATTCACAAATCCTACATTGTAGCACACAACCATCTCTAAATCTAGTTCCAGGGAACCCAACACCCTCTTCTAACTGCCAAAGGTACCAGGCACAATGTGCAGGCAAAACACTCACACAGATTAAGTAGGTAAATAAATAAATAAATGATTTTTTTAAAGAAAGCAGCATGAATTAGCACAATGGGTAATGGACATATAAATAAATGTGTCCTTATCAACACAGGGATGCAAATAAAGTCAATTCACTATCACTTGCACAGCATTCTGCTAGGCACTATGTAAGTAGGCCCTTCAAGAATTGCCAGTCGTCGGGTGGTGGTGGAGCACACCTTTAATCCCAGCACTCGGGAGGCAGAGGTAGGCAGATCTCTGTGAGTTCGAGACCAAGCCTGGTCTACCGAGCAAGTTCCAGGACAGGCTCCAAAACAATACAGAGAAACCCTGTCTCGAAAAAAAAAAAGAATTTCCAGTAGACCTGGAAAAAATACAAATACAGACTTTGAAAATATCTGTGCAGTGTAATTGCACATTGCAGTGTAATTGTGAGGACTCTGAACTCTGAAAATGTCCAAGTGCTTTGTGTGGGGTATGTTACCATTATAAAGGGTAACTCTTTGGTGAAAAAGCATCTAGTACACGAAGATCAGAGGTACACTGTAAGACTTTAGGACAGTTACTACCAGAATGAAGAGTATCGGGAAGTGTGTAAAAATTCAACATGGTCAATTTGGTTTAGAGCATGTTATTTTAATAATGTGATGATAATCACTGATTTTGTATGTAGCACATATAATTCTCAGTTGCCAACTTGAATACAGGGATCGGGGTGTGGGGAGATGTGGAGGGCACTGGCTATGGAGCAATGACTTTTGTTATTTATATGCCTTGCTTGCCTAAGTTGCTAAAGACTCATTTAATCACCATGAAGCAATTTCTCTAACAAAGCTTGTCTTTCCCATCCCTTAATCCAGGTAACACATTTGCTGTTCATTTTGTCTTTTGATAGTTTTTGTCAAACACTTCACTCTTTAGAATTTCCTTTTCTAATCACTGTCCCTTTGATCATACAAAAAACCTGTGAATGATTTTGAGAATTAGGGAATGTTGTTGGGGAACTAAGTTTACATTTTTTCCAACATCTTATTTCTTTGTGGGTTACACCCTTTTGGGTTATTTAATTTTTATGTTGTACTTTAACTTCAGTTTGCACCAAGGAAGGCAAGATATTAAAAACACATGTAAAAATTGTAAAAATTTACTAGCCTGGGGGTTTATACATACTATATCATTTTAATGACATAAATTAGTGTGCATTCATTGAATGAAAAGTACAGTTAGAACTGGAAGGTGGCTGTTTATTGGTCTAGTTTGGTTCATATACATTTACATTACAAATATATATTGAATACATTTTATATAGCAGGTATTAGCAACGAGGGCTGGTGCTCGCTTTCACAATGATAAGGTTTTGAAGAGATTAACAGAAGTTAATAGGCTAAACTATGAGACTTTCTGTGTGTGTACATTTACACGCATATAAACAGGTGTATGCATGTGCATATGAATACATGTGAATGGGGATCAAAATAAATCCTATATATTCCCAATGCCATCTTTCTATTTGGTGTCTGTATTACCTACATTTCTACTGCTGGGGTAAAAATAGAATGACAAAGGAAACTTATAAAGGAAATCAGTTAATTGTACTTACACTTCCAGAGGGTTAGTGATTATGAAGATGGTGCAGTAAAGGCATGGCAGAGATGACTGAAAAAAAAAGAAATTAAAAAGGACTACATTATTGCTCCTAGGTATGGTGGAGGAGAAAGTCTATTGTAGATAAAAGGGATAGCATAGCCAGAGGCAGGCAGAGTGAAGATGACTAGACTGAGCCAGGCTATATGAGGGGGTGGGGAGAGCCAGACCAAGAGGACATGATGGTGAAGAGTAGACAAGAGGGCCAGGTAAACAAAAACTATTGGAGAAGGGAAACTGGGAGGAGAGAAGCCTACCCCAGTACCTGGGCTGGAGAAATTTAGGGTAGGGGGTGGGGTATGCCAGCCAGATGACCCTGTAATAGGTAGGGACTGAGGGATACTGGGAGAACCTGGCAGCCAGGTCTGCCAGTTTGACATGCTAAGTAGGCATCTCAGCCATTTGTCCTGGGTTTGAGACCTAACAGCAAGAACAGCTAAGAGGCCCCATCTTACATGGCAGACTGCAGGCAGAGAGAACACACTGGGAATGGAATAAGTTTTTTAAGATCCTAGTCTGAACCTAGAGACACACCTTTTCCAACAAGGTCACACCTTCTAACTCTTCCTAAACGGTTCTACCAACTGTGGACCAAGTATTCACATATATGAGGCTATTCCTGTGTGTGTGTGTGTGTGTGTGTGTGTGTGTGTGTGTGTGTGTATGATGGAGAGAGAAAGGATGGGGATGCTCTCATTCAAACCAAAGCATTATAGAGAACTCTTAGTGTAGGGTTACATTACCTGTAAGATCTGAGGAATAAGAAGACAGTTGTGAAAAGATCGGAGGAAAGAGTATTTCCCTGTAGAAAAAGGCTGGAAGGGAAAAATGAGTTTAGGGTGACTGAGAATTTAAAATAAATACAAGGTGGAAGAGTGATGTGGTTGCAAAATATGGTTCAAAGTGAAGGAGAAAACATGGGCAGGAGAGAGCTCAGACAGATTTTATGTCTGAAATGAATACCTCAAGAATGCAAGGCTCATAATGATCCACGTATCTTACGTATTTGGACTAAAAAATAATTCCAATCCATCCACTCTTTATCTGGACATATCCAAGCAGTCTGGGATCCAAGGAAGTCTAGTGATCCAAACCTATCCTACCAGGGTTTTAATCACATCTAAGAGTTATGCTAAGAATAAAACTAAGTGCATTCACATAAATTCACAATTGGCTTCTTTTGGTGTCTTAGTATATGTCAGTGCTTTAAAAGTGCCAGTTGTGGAGATGCTGCAGTAGGCGAAAGTGCACACTGTACAAAATGAGGGTCCAAGTTCAATGACAAAGTCTATGCGGGGCCATATACCACTGGCCCTGCTTCTGGTTTAGTGAGGGATCCTTTCTCAAGAGACTATGGTGGAGACTGACAAGGACGTACAGTTCTTTGTACATATCCTCTTATGGACACCACACGCATACCCGAACATACTATACACATGCCCCCAAAGATGCACATACAATATCACTCATTACCCATTCAAATCCTAAATGGCCTCTCTAGTAAAACCTTTGACATATCTGAGGTTTTGATCTTTTTAGGAAAAAATGGAAATGTTTCATTAAATCATGCCAGGGTTCACTGAGTTAAGCTCTTTTATGAGGTAGATCAAACTGGATTAGGAGTTGTTTTGCTCTTGAACTCTGTACTACCGGGGAACATAGCCTAAAATGAACAATATAGATTTTTTTGAGCTCTTGATAATAAATATAAAGTGTAACTCCTTTTTTGATTGGTACCACCAATGTCGGACAGCTATATTCAATATTCCAAACAGAAGACAAATAATTATACGAACAATGGCCTAACTTCAACTGTCCTTTCTGGAAGTTCTATGAGTGTTTTGGGAAAACTTGATAAAACTACAAAGGCTGTAGACACAAGAATACCAGGAGTGAAATATAGTAGCTTCTGTCCTTTCTTTTATGTTCTGGTAGATACTATACAGTATATATCATTTTGACAAACCCAACTTATTTATTAAATTAAATCTATGATCACTGAACATCTTTGCATGTTCTAGGTCCATGAATTCTGAGGAAGTTCATTATGTCAGAATGCTAGACAATACTACTTTAAGTTTGATGTCTCCATATGTCACACTTCATAACTTTGAAATGACCTGGGTTCTGCAACATCAATAAATATTTATATCGACTTTTATATTATGAAAAGCCTATTTTGAAATACTCTACTGCAGTGACTTATAAGGATTTTTCCATTGATTACCTACTTGGCTTTAATGTAAAATAAGCAGAACCCAGCAAAGAGGCATCATAGATATATGGATACATGAATCAACTTAGAACTATCAAGAAAGGCTAATTTTAAACAACCTATTTGCAGACATAATTCTAATAATTGGGCTTGATTTTACCCTTGAATTAGTGGCAATCATTGTTCAGTTCAGTTTTCATCATGGGAGAGAATGAAAGGCATATATTTATGTGTTGTATTTTAGGAAGACATCCTAAGCATTCTCTCTAGTTACAGAATCAAGAATGAGGCTGTTTGCTGGATTCAGCCTGGGAATCCAGCATGGGACTGATCAAGACCCCCTGAATGGAGGTGTCAGTGAGGAGGCCTAGGTAATCTATTGAGCCTTGGGTAGTAGATCAGTATTTATCCCGGGTATACAAATTGACTTTGGACTCCCATCCAACAATGTAAGATGCACTCTCTTGGGGGAGGGTCTAGGCCCTGCCTGGATGAAATGACAGACAATGGACACCCCCATGGAGGGCCTCACCCTCCCTGGGGAAATGAGGGGATATTGGGGGCGTTAAGGGGAGGGCATGGGAGGAGGGGAGGGAAACGGAGAGGGACTTGGAACTGACTTGTGAAGCAACCTTGTTTCTAATTTAAATTTAAATTAAAAAATAAATAATAAAAATAAAAAAAGAATGAGGCTGTTTTTTTTTTTAAAGAAGCTTGACAAGGGAAATTAGACAGAAGGAAGAGGACAGATGACAAAATAGTTGTGTGGTGGGGACTATCACAAAACACTTGAAACATCAGAAGATCAATTAGAAGCTTATCTGTGTGCAGTATGAACCGCTGAGACTTTTAATCAGAGTAGTTTAAAGACACTGACTTCTTACAATGGTTTATGCAGCCATAGTCAGAAGGAGAGGCTGGCAAAGGAAGTGTTCTTGCTTGTGTAGTACAAATACGACCTCAGAAATCCCCTCTCTTGAGAGCTGGTGTCTGTTTGCTCTTCCTTGGCTCTGTGATGGTTGTGAGACTTGCTTTGAAGAAACTGTCACCTGAGAGGCTGGGAAGATTCTGTAGGTTTCTTAAAGTTCTGCCTCCAGGCACAAAGCAGTGCACACTACCTTCCCCATGTGGGGAGACTCCAGAGAACAAAGCACTAGCAGAGAAAATCTATAGTAGAGAAATCTACAAAGCAACTGCGAGAAGTCCAAAGCACATTGTTGAGGCTTCCGTGGGTCCTTTATCCCAGGTGAACCAACAGCCCAAGAGACTGATAGACTATCAGACCAATCCCTCTGCCTGCCCACAGATTCTTGGGAAATGACATCTAGACGGAGGCTAGTAAACCAATAGAAACTCAAAGCAGTATCTCACAAAGTTCTTTTCTCCTCATCAGTCTCAGAAGACATGCCCTGACTTGGCCGAGGAGACCAATCAGAAACCCCCTTTGAGAAAGTTATTCTCTGTGAAAGTAAACGAAGAGAAAGATAGTGGCTAATGCATGCCCAGGTTTTCCTAGCTAAGCAGGAAGAAGACACCCTGGACAACACACAGTTAAAATGTTGAATTTGGAAGTTATACAAAACTAGGCACAGAGCCTGTTGCCATTAAGGCAGGATGGTAAGTCACAAAATTGTGGGGTCACATAAGGGAAAGGAACCTTTATCCTGGGCTCTGGTGAAGCTTCTTGGTAGCTGAAAACCAAGAACTCTAGTGAAATCAACAACTTTTGCTGTGGAGGATGCTACGGGAACACACAGACAACATTCCATTGGTATCTAAATGCTTTTATGTCATAACAGAAGAGTCAAGCTTGTGGTCTGGCTGGATATGTCCTTAGGGAAGGGCCTGATTCGTTTTGGGGATTTTCTGGGTTTTGGAGATTACTATGAGTAGTAATCTGGAGTTTTCCCAATTGTAATCCTGTCAGGGACCATCAGGGACCATCCTGTGACCTCATTTAGATCTTTCATCAATTCTTTGCCTATAGTACCTTCCAAATGAACCTAAATCCGCTATGTCACTGTTGTAAAGACAAGAGCAACTCTCAGGGAAGCACACACTCACACCCCTTTAGTGTGTATTGCTTTTCTCATTCAGCATGTCTTTCTTTCTCCTAACTCTCATGCAAACAATCTTTATTGGAAACATTTTCCAATAAACTCCAGCTCTGCCAACGTATTAGCCTCATCCTCAAGTTCTTTTCTGTGTAGAAGGCAAGAATCTGGTTTGAACTAAGTCTAGGTCCGTCCCTCAGAGAAAATGGAACTTTTGATTTCTGGGTAGCAGTGTGGAGTTATGTCTCATCTCTGCTGTTGTGGACATCATTACTTCCCATAAGACAAGTGTCCCCCCCCCCAACTCCCTGCCCATATCATAAAACTAACAATGGCTCCACAAAAGGAACCATTGTGAGGATTAAGTGAAATTGCTTGGGAAATAGTCAGCATATGTTAAATTTACACTAGAAGCCCTAGAACATGATACCAGATGTCTTCTTCCTGTCATCCAGTACATCTGCTCTCCTGTGCTGCATTTTGTCTTCAGTACCTCCAGGAGGGATGGCGAAGAAAAAAGGGCATAGGAAATTGAAAGCAACAATTCTTGACTTTGGAGTTTCAAAAGCATGGGGAATCTGTGCTTCAAAAGGCTCTGCCCTGAGGCCAGATTCCCATGTTACTTCTGAGAGAAAGTAGGAGTTTCCTTACTTTGCCTACCTTCTAACACAGAGACCAGAGCAGCAAGAACTGTTAGGAGTCAGGTTCTGGTGTGGACCCCCAACAAGGGCCCCTTCTTTTGTGACTAGTGTCTACATACTCTAGACAAACCACATGCCATGATTGGACTGACTATAGAAACCTAAATGAATAAGAAGACATCTCCCTTCCCATTTTAGAGGGAAAGTAACAAGCCTCAGTTTTGACTGTGTCCCTAGATTGTTTCTATCTGTGAAAACTGGATAAGACTTTAAATAGACAGTGAGACTTCGCCAGTTATCCTACCCACAAATCCTGGGTTAGTTCTGCCTTTCATTGTCTTTCAACTACTTTATAGCTCTATAAATTGCATTATACTGGGAGTAAGGCCAATAATTCCTATCCATAGAAATGCAAATTATACCGAGTCAGATGAGCTGACTATTGCTCTGTGGATATTGCCAACTTGATATATATTTGTAAATTCACTTTAGCCTTCCTGATGGTCTGTAACTGTGCCTGTCCTCCTGAAATTTCCATAGAAAGGTCTGCAGCATGTGGTCATTTTCACTGTTTTTGAGCGTCATCAAACCTCTGCATTAGTTTGTCAAAGCTGCCTCATAAAATATCATCCAGGAATCTGAGTGAAAGAGTCTCAATTTTGGACATTATAATTCTGAGAAGAGGGTGTAGACAGTGGAATTTCTTCTGAGCTCTCTATATTTGGCTTATAGATACACATTTTGTCCTCTCCTATGTTCACATTCTATTCCCCCACCCTCACTTATTATTGGGCAAGTCATGGTCCCCTCCTGATTTCTTATTGTCATTGAGTAAAGAATTTAAGAATACATTCAAAGGAAAGCTGGAAGACAACTTTATGGAGTTAAAAGAAAAACTCTAAGGCTGAAACACTGTAAAATTTGCCAGTTACCCAGAAAAGGGCCATGGAGAAGAGAAATAAAAAGCTGTGTTTTGAGATCAGACACATGAAGGACACAGTGCTATATGATGGGAGGGGAACTTTAGAGGAAGCATGAAAAAAAGCACACAGTACCAGAAGCAGCATACTTGGGCTCTGGTCAGCATCCAAAAGAAAAAGATAGAAGAGAGGAAAGGAAGAGAAGAAAAAGGAAAGGATACACTCTTCTGAGGCAGGCTGACCTAATAGATCCCTATGGTAGTTCTGGCATGACTGCCCTAGGGTGAGGCTCTGAGAAAGAAATGTGTATTATCTTACCCAAGGGATAATTATTCCTCCTACCTCATTAGCATAGCTTCAGGTGGACACAGCTACCTGAGGGGTGGTTCCTTGGGCCCTACTGGGTTAACTCTTATGGGAATACACAATGGCATGCATCTATCCTCCGAGAGGTAACTCTGTTCTTTCCTGCAACACATGGATATGTGCTTTCTCATTTCCCCTTCTTGTAAGCATTCCAGTCATATCGATTGCAGATTCATGCAACGAGCTTATTTTGCATCGATTCTATCTTCAGGTGCCCTATCAATAAACAGTAACATTTAGAGACAGTGGGGTAAGGGCTTCAGCATATAAATCTGTGTGTAGGATGCAATTCACACCATAATACATTTTCATAAAGAACTCTAATACTTTGAAGTGTTAGCTTCCCAAAGCATACTTACAGAAAATATATTCAAGATCTCCTAGAACCGGGATGACATGAAGACTAAAGATGATGGCCTGTCATCTAGCACATAGCCTAGCATATACACTTTCTGTAATTTCCAGCATCTTCAGGGTGAATGTTTTCTTTTTATTGGTAGCATATCACTGCCGTTCTACTTTCACATTCAATCAGCTACCATAGAAATAATGTGAAACTCTCTTCACAGCTCCTCATCTCCGAACAATGGTGTATCCATTCATTTTTAAGAGTATGTGCAATGGAGAAAATTGTACTGGGTTAAATTAGAGATAAGGTAAGTTGAGAACTTCAAAGAGAATTATGGAAATAATGAAAGGTTAGAGTTTCAGAAATCCAATATTCAGCTTTTCCTGGGGCAAGCCCCACATGACATCCACTGTCTAGGTTTCTCCCTGGTGCAGTGTGTGTGAAATGAAATTGACAGCACTAGATCATCTCGAAATGACAACACAAGCAAAACTCAAGGCACCAAAAATCTTGTCTAATGCCTGCTGCTACATTCTCTGCTATGGTGGAAGAAGTCTGACCTTGGGAGCTCAGAAATTGTTAGAGAAGTGGCAAACAGATCTAGAAAATCAAGGCTAAAATGATCACTTCTATCCACTTTTGAACATTGATGACTCTTGTTTCTGAAACTGCCTACTGTTTTATTGCCAGATTCTCCATCTATTCTTAGAATGTATGTTTCAGGACATGTGGATCTGGTCTCTCACATTCAGAGCTATCTCCCCAGAAGAAAGGAAATGGTTTGAGAACGGGGTATATGGAAGGAAAGTTTCCTGGAAAGACATTTCATTGACACTGAACTTTCTTCAAAACTGGCCATTTAGAATTGCAATGGTTGGGTAGAAAGTAGAATGTCACAGGTTTAGACCCGAATTGCAATTCATCTTGAACTATCTTTAGGCCCCTTAATAGCTATGCTTTGTCCACCTCTTTGTCTGAACTAACATCCTTGTATCTATCAGGTGAAACCTTTTGGAATGTATTAACCTAACAGGCCACTGGCTTCCACCAAAGCCAAAGTCAATAAATAATATCACCGAATAACATTTGAAGTTTACAGCAGAGAGATTTCCCTGTTTTGCTCTAAGTCACCTTCCTGATACTTTTACCAAGGTACTATAAAGGAGTCCTGATTCCTCATTCGGTTCCTTATAAACTTCATGAAATTGTTACCATGTGGTAACATGGAATTTGGGATAAACTCAACTTGTGTTCCTGAGCCATTCTCACTCATATTTGGACCCAGAATAAACTCTCCTCTCAGGAAAGGTGTGTGTGTGTGTGTGTGTGTGTGTGTGTGTGTGTGTGTGTGTGTGTGTGTACATGGGTATTAAATACATATAATTAAATGAAATTTTGGAAAACCCCTTAACATCTTTGGATGACATTTTATTTAGTTAAACAGGTGGGTCTAGATAATAGCATTAGATCTGAGGGCTGCTGGCCATTACAACTTCAGCACGAGGAGGGGGAGCAGAGAACTTCCTTCTCACTTACCTGGTGTGTTCAGAAAGCTTTTGAATTACAATTTTAGCTGGTAAGGAATTCTGCAGAAAGCCACACTATTGAAGAGAAAATGGAAAATGCCTAGAGCAATAAATAACCCTTTAAGAGAAGATTCCAACTGCTTTCATTCTCTCTCTCTCTCTCTCTCTCTCTCTCTCTCTCTCTCTCTCTCTCTCTCTCTCTCTCTCTCTCTGTGTGTGTGTGTGTGTGTGTGTGTGTGTCCCAATGCTGGAAGAACACAGGGGACCAATATTGTTATTGCTGAATGCAGATGTCATGTTATGTATCATAAAATCTCGACTGTTGTCACTCTAGTGTCTTTTATTGTTTCTCCTCTCACCGTTCTGTCATGAACACAATCTGGATAAATGTGGCATAGCACTCAAATTAGGAACTTGGAGAGAGGGGGAGGGTAGAGAGACAGAAAGAACAAACTTATTCACTCTCCAATATAAAGCACCTTCTCAGAATTAATTCAAGGTCCTTTTAGTCTTAATCAACCTTTTCCTATGTTTTAGAATCACCCTCAGGAGGATCTTAAACTCCTCCAACTTCACAACACTCAGATTTTCCTAAATCCCCTTATGCTGTGTTTAATTTGGCACAACTATGATCTTACTCCCTTAAATGTTTAACAGGGATTGTTTGAAGTGGAAGAATTCATAAGAGGCAGTTTACATATGCACATTCAGCTTTTGTATCTGTAAAAGCATTGTAGATTACTAGCTTCAGAATTATTCCTTGGGAACCAAGGGAGCCTTCAAATTTCATTAACTCTTTTAGGTGAAGCTTGGAACTGACCTCCATGCCGCTATGTTGGCTTCATCAGATGTCAGTACCTGTAGATAGCTCTGAAACTCCAAAGGCTCTTTCTTTGTGTTGTTCTCAATGGCACTGGAGTTGAGGAGCATGTTCATTTCCTTTTTTTCTAAAATTATTTCTCTACTAGATTGGCCTTTTCTCAAGAAAACTTTCAGCTTTAGATTAAAAGTTACAAATAATTCAGTGAGAAATCGGAGAGAAAGTCTTGAAATTTAAGGTGGCACTCAGTCCTTTGTGCATTCTGTGCCCACAGATTTAAGTAATCACAAGTTGGAAAATAATTTTAATTGTTTTTGTACTGAACATGCACTGACATTTTCCCTCATCATTATTCCTTACACCGTATAGTATAATAGTTATTTACAGAGCATTTGCTTTGTATTAAGTATAATAAGCAAGTCGGAAATTATTTAAATAATATGAGAGGATATGGAGGATATGTGTAATTTCTAGGCAAATCCTACAGCACTACACAGTATAGACTTGAACAGCTGCAGATTTTCCCATAAATTGAGGTCAGTGAATCAGTTCTTGGAAGATACTGTCAGACATCTACATATTGTTGGGTTAGGGCTTATGATAGGATGGAGTCAAGTTGTTAAGTCATTAGGGTAAGTCCAGAGAGTGCCCTGCCAACTTCATTCTTGAAGAATTCATAGGAATGAGACTCTCTTGATCATCTCACAAATAGTTCAAGATAACTTTGAAATAGATATCTGATTTAATAGCCCAGAAGCAGAGGAATAAGTGGGCCTATGTTTAAGAATTTGATACAATTATTCCTATGTGGGAATGTGCAATTTTAAGAATACTGAGGTTGCTTTGGTTAAGTATGGCAAGGCAGGCAAATGTGGACATGATAATGGTCATGAAAGAGGTTTGCTCAGTTTCCTAGGAACAGGAAACAAGACTCACACAGGTGATCAACAGCAGAGGGCTGAGAGAGGTAAAAACGAACCAGGAATAAGGAATTTTACTGTGGTTTTCACAAAAAAAAAACAGCTGGAGGTGGAGGATGACTAATCTGGAGAATTTTGTTGGCTTTGGTAGAACCTTTCTCTAATTGTCTAGTACCTTGACTTGGAGTGATCAGGGCAGATGGACCTGGAATGATCAGGGCAGATGGACCTGGGGTGATCAGGGCAGATAGACCTGGGTTGATCAGAGCAGATACACCTGGGGTGGTCAGGACAGATAGACCTGGGGTGATCAGAGCAGATATACCTGGGGTGGTCATGACAGATAGACCTGAGATGATCAGAGCAGATAGACCTGTGGTGGTCAGGACAGATAGACCTGGGATGATCAGAGCAGATAGACCTGGGGTGGTCAGAGCATATGGAGAGTTGCAAAGTATGGGGACTCAGTAAAGATGATTGTGTTGGACATTGTGCACACTGAAGACATACTTACTAGAAAGTCATTTTATGATGTGTACAAAGTAATTAACATCAAGGGAGGTATCTGTAAACATAAACAGACGACTTATGTATGTGTTCTGTGTGTGTGTGTGTGTGTGTGTGTGTGTGTGTGTGTAATTCTTATTCCATGTCCATTAAACAACCTTCATATTTTCACTTCAATGCATTCATGCTTTGGTAAACACAGAATTCCATTGCTGACACTGCTCTGCTTTAAGAAGGCAAAGGTATTTGGTCCAAGTCAAGGTAAGTTTTCTCTCCTAAGAAGCTAAATCTTGGATAGAGTCATGGGGACAGAAACATTGCTACTACTGATCCATATTGGTAGCCCCAAATGTCAACTTATTTTAAAATATGATTTCTAAAGCTGCTTTCTAATTTGACCAACCAAAAATCCAGCTCCTTTATGTATCCTTCATCTGACCTTCCTAGCATACATTCAATAAATCTAAAAGTATAAAACAAAAATAAATAAATCTGTATACTGGTTATAGCTGATTTCTATTGCTCACAGCCAGTGGTAGAGGGCATGTTGCTGATTTGGAACCTCTTACCTTTGTACTGAATGAACAGATTATAACAGTTTCTCTGTTTATAATGTTCTATCTTCTATCATAGAAAGAGTATGCAATGATTATATAGATATACAGATTTCAGTGGATCATAACCATACTTTCTGTTGCAAACAAAGTAACATGCAACTTTCTCGCTTGGTTTGCCACACAGCAGATAGCATGCCTACTCATGAACAATGACAAAAGCTTGCCTATGAAACCTCCAAGTAGAAGGCTAGACCCTGGTACTGACTTTTAGACTTCATCACTCGCTGAAGACCAATACCAGACACAAGCTCTCATCACTCTCTATTTCTTTTTAGAGGTCTCAATGACACTTCAGGGACTGAGTTGGAAAGGTTAACACAAAATAACTTTCTGGAGCTCGTGGCCATGGCAACCAGAAGAGAGCCACGTCAATGGCTACTCTGGCAGCTACCAGAACATCCAATTTCTGTCTCTTGACATTATAGCAGTTTGGGCCCTCTAAACCAGATCCTTCTTAGCTGCCAGCCTACAGGGCCTGTGCACAGATGTTTTTGTACTTTGTAGACACATGAAAGAGCTTTGTCCACTGGTCAGACAATGACTGAATCAGGTCTTGAGGTAGAGGGCTTTTGACAGCTTGAATATACACCAAAATGACAGGAAGGCAACTAACAGCCTTAGGAGATGCTCTTGGTTGTGTTGACTTCTGTTCTTTTATCACCCCAGGAGGAAAGTGAATGCTTTGTCACATACGGGGGCATTTCAAGAGGCTGCAGAAAGTCTGTCGGATATTTTTGCTCTTGAAGCAATAATAGTGGATGTAAATCTAAGCCACGAGATGCTCCTTTCCAACACACAGTCTGTTGAATGATGAGTGCTCATATATTAGGAGCAGATATTGTCAGCAGGCTTGGTCTCAGAAAAGGAGTGGATGGTTTGATTTTTCTTCCCCTTTGTGCCCAGTGCATTTCTAAAGAAAACATTTATTAAAAAGACAGAAAAGCAAACATAGATCTTGAAATCCCCATGTTTCAGGAAAGGTAAACATGAAATCCTCTGTGAAGCAAACACCCCAGGACTATTAGCTGCAGCTGAATGTATATTGCTGGCAGGTTGTCAGAAAACAAACTTAGGGACTTTTTTTTAATACCAATCAAGGAGATTGCACGAAAGCATTATTAGCATCTGACAACACTGTGAAGGAATTTCATCTGATGTTTCAAGTTTATAAACAACTTAGTCCCCACAAGCCACAGCTCCATGAAGCAAGATGATTTCTATCCTGAGTTTCTGTCAGTATCTATGCAAGTTAAGTCTCTGTGTGTGGGAGAGTCCAGAATACTTGGTTGTACTATAGCAAGGTCTATTTCCATTAACCTTTTGTTCTCTTCCTGCTGATATAGGAAAGGCGAGAGAATGCTTTCTAGATGAGTAATACTCAAATGCTGCTACCTACTTATCCTCAATGACTTTGAATGTTCCCCAGGTCTCTCTGTACAACTTGCATGTGTTACTTCACTTAACCTTCTGCCAGCCTCCAACAGTACCATGTATTAGGTTAAAAAAGCAGATACCCAACTCCCATCTGTCTCGGTTGGCTATTCAGTGAAATGTCCAGTTCAGTGGCCATGAAGGTGTGCGTGGCCCGGCCCCTGCTTATCTCATGTATAGAACCTCTTTGTGTTTCCTATCTCACACATTTCCCCTGTCCCATTTTGAACTCACTAGGTTTAAGAGTGCTTCTTAGTTTTTTTATTGACTGTTTCACTTGTGGACAATTTGCTATGAGAGTAACTTCAAAGAAATGTTAAGTTCCAGGTCAGACACCTCAGTAATATTCATGGAGACCTCAGTAATGTTCATTACCCTCTGTTCGCTCAATAAATAATCATTGAATAAATGGCCACCTCTATGAGTAAATTTAGGGAACACAGGTGATTCATAAAATCCATATTCCTACTGTGTGACAGACAACATTCCCTTGACTTACACTATCTCTCTTTTTAAAGAGATATTTTATTATTAGTAGTATTATGTTCATGTCTGCTTGTTTGTGAGTCACAATTGTACAAGTATCCACAGAGGTCAGAATAGTGAATTCAACCCTCTGGAGCTGAAATTACATACAGTTGTGAATTCCCAGTGTAGGTGCTGGGACCTGAACTTGGATCCTCTGTAAAAAGCACCAAGAACTCTTAGCCACAGAACCAACATCTAGTCCTCACATGGAATCTCAGTAAACATCCTGTGTTGCCATTGAACCTCTTAGAAGAGAAAGTGGGAGGTACTCTTGAACAAATTGGTATAGGAGTCCACTTCCTAAACATAACTCCAGTAGCTCAGACACTGAGATAGACAACTAATAAATGGGATCTCCTGAAACTGAGAGGCTTCTGTAAGGCAAAGGACACAGTCAACAAGACAAAAAGTCAGCCCAAAGAATGGGAAAATATATTCCCCAACCCTACATCTGACAGAGGGCTGATTTCCAAAATATATAAAGAACTCAAGAAGCTAATCATCAAATAATCCAATTAAAAATTGTGATACAGACCTAAATAGAGAATTCACAATTGAGGAATCAAAAATGACTGAAAGACACTTAAGAAAGTATTCAACATTCTTAGCCATCAGGAAAATGCAAATCAAAACAGCTCTGAGATATCATCTTACTCCTGTCAGAATAGCTAAAATAAAAAACACCAAGACAGTTTATGCTGGAGAGGATGTGGAGAAAGGGAAACACTCCACTGCTGGTGGGAGTGCAAACTCATACAGCCATTATGGAAATAGGTATGGAGATTCCTCAGGAAAATGGGAATCAGTCTACCACAAGATCCATCAATTCCACTCTCATGCATATATCCAAAAGATGCACATTCATACAACAAGGACATCTGTTCCACTATGTAATATTTGTAATAGCCAGAACCTGGAAGCAACCTAGAGACCCCTCAACTGAAAGATGGATATAAAAAATGTGGTACATTTACACAATGGAGTACTACTCAGCGGGAAAAAAACAATGAATCATGAAATTCGCAGGCAAATGGATGGAACTAGAAGAAACCATCCTGAGTGAGGGAACCCAGTCACAAAAAGACAAACATAGTATGTACTCATTTATGTATGGGTTTTAGACACAGAGCAAAGGATTACCAGCCTGCAGTCCACACTCCTAGAGAAGCTAGGAAGATATACATGGTCCCCCAGAAAAGGGGAAAGGGACAAGATCTCCTGAGCAAATTGGGAGCATGGAGGAGAAAGAGAAGAGGGGGGGGAGCAGGAAGATTGAGTTGGGGGAAGAGTAGATGAGAACAAGACTAGAGGGAGCCATTACAGGATTTTTTTTTATTTAGAGGGTTTTTATTTTCAATAATATTTAGTAATGATAGTAACAAAGCTGAAATTTAAAATGTTCTGACTAGGCTTTCTATACATTACATTTACAAAACAACTCTGGTTTTCTGCTCTAAGCACAGTTGCCCAAGGAAAAGAAAAATCCCTGCCATTGTCTCCAGGGTTCACATCTTCTTCAGGCTAGAATCCCATGAAAGAGAGATCAATGGATGCAGCAAGTGCTTTCCCGAAAATTTTTGTTTTTATTTGAAGCATTTCTGAACAAGTATAAATGAAGGTTGTACATAATAAAAACCTGGATGGCCATGTCAATTCTGGATTGTTCTTCACTAGAGGTAACCCACCCAGAAAGGACAAAAGTCACCCTCATCTTTAGGGCCACTCTGATGGAAGTTAAAGGACTCCATGAATGTCATCTGGGATCTGAGTGAAGCTGGGGCTGGCCTAACTTTACCCTGATGTGTGGGGTTTGACCATCCTGCCCAGTGAGCTGGTTTCAAACTCAAATCTTCCCACCCTAGGAACCTGCCCTCCAGGGTAAGGTGGATGCTAAGAGGAAGGCCAGTCACACCACAGCATCAAACTTTGGGCACAAAAAATAACTACATGATTATAGTAGATCAGCAAAGTACCATTTTTTTCCTACATTGGAGATAAATTAATATTTGATACTCTGAAACTTTTATTTGCTGTAATACTGTCACAGAGTATGGAACAAAACACATGAACCAAAAGTTTTCTTGTGGGATATACAGTCTGAGAGTAAACCCCATGCATTCCTTCCTCAGATGCAAGAGTCTCTCTTCTGTATCATGGTGTCTCAGTGTACATTTATTTCAGGCCATCTTGACAAGGGCATTTCTTATCTCTTGCAAGCTCTGAAGAAACTTTCATTTAAAAACATTTAAAAAAATCAAAAGATCATGATTCAAGGATTTCAAAGCCTAGTGTCACATGTAAAGCTTCATTTTCCCGGAAGACAAAATACTCTGTTTTGTCCACTTCCAGTAGCTCGTTAAGAGAAACCACGACAACGTCATGCTCCTGCAACATTTCTGGGTATCAGGCCACTGCTCGCTCAATCTTTGCTGAGCGCCTCACAGGAGTGATAAGCTTCATGTCTTGCACTTCCGGCACACCACATATTCTCTGAACTGGGGCGATCTGTAGATTGATACCAGGGTTATCCCATTTTTGCTGCAATTATCTGTGGTACTGCTAATAATCTGTTCCCTTTCTGTTGGAGGAAGACATGGCTGCCCAGAGTCCTCCTTCTTGGCCAGCTCTTCCACAGATGTGACATTAGTTCCAGCAGCTGATGAGTCTGAGGTGACAGCCTCTGTGCTTCTGATTGGATATTGGATCTTGTGGAATGTTCAGAGCCTCCAGCAGTTCTTGCGTTGGTGCTGCCCCATTTTTAATGGCCTCTTCATACAGTCCAATAGTCTAAAGGATGCTTCTCTGGAAGAAATGTGACAGTCATGACTCTTTTCCCCATTCCTGGACATTGCGTTAACTAATAAAGGTTGCTCATTGGCAGAATACTAAAGACTCCATGTTCAGGACACTGGAATCAGATCATTTTTCACCTATTTTCTCAAGGACCACTGCCCGAGGAGTTTTACTGCATGATATGACCGCCTCTGATTACAGTGCAGTTCCTCCTCTGTCCAAACTACTACCCTAGAAGGTCTTCATTATTGCTCCTCAAGAAATCCACCAGAAGCCATTATTTCTTCTGTTATATCAAAAGATACTCATATTCATTACATTCAAGGACACAAGCTCCACATAAAATATAAGACTCAAATAAGAACCAAGGGATTCAGGCTTAAGTAGCATTTTGAAAAGAAACTGATGAACTGCAGTAAAGATAATGGGAGTGTAGGAGTGATTTAACTTATATAAACAAAGAGACAAAAGAAGGTGCTTTTCTTTGTTCCATATGTGGTATAAGGAGAGTTTCTGGATGAGGATTATGGAAAGTTGTAACATACCAAGATATCATTCACGAATGAAGCAAACATAATACCATTCACGGATGAATGTACCACGTGTGACTGATGAACATGAAATATGCCTGGACGATATTAATGTTGTATGGAACTATAATAAGAGGTTTTATTTTGTTTCTTCTGGGATTTTGGAAGAGTTGGTCATCAGATTTTAACATTAGGATGCTTGTGTTAAATCAAGGTTCACAAGGCTAGACTATTTTGTAGAACAAATTTATTTTTAAATTGTTCTGGAGATTAGAACTCCAAAATTAGAGTATCAGGGCACTGGGGACTTCTGAACACCTTTCAAAATCTTGTACAATATTCTTGTTTACCTTGAGCCATTCTAGGCAGCTTCTTATAGAGTGAAAGATGATGGATGGTGGCATTGAGATCTCATACTCTTATCCTGGAATTGGTAGTCAATATCAAACTGGTCTTTGAAAGAATTTTCCACTCTGAGCCTAAATATGGCATTAACACAGAACAAAATAACATCCATCGCATGTAACCATGCTAAAGATAAAAAGTAAATCACTTAAGTAACCTATGAAGCACAGTGTCTCACAGATAATGGCTCCTGATTTCCCACATTGCTTCCTATATCTATAGTTCACGTGTATATACACATGTCAGTGCTACTGTGTTTGGCTTACCATCCTTAACACATATTTTATAATGATTTGTGTGTAGTATATAGTGGTACTCAATAACAATGACTGATGTCAGTATTAACCTCTAATACTAACCTCTAAAGTTATTCCCAACACACAAAAACTTCTATGCCAAACAGAGTAATTGGGAAAGAATAAAGGAAATAGTATTTCATCTCTTTTCCATTGTCTATTCCATCATATTCTCATTTTAACTGATTGATGAAAATATAAAAATCAATGAAGTATATTTTAGAAAGAGGAGACCTAAAGCCGGGCGTTGGTGGCACACTCCTTTAATCCCAGCACTTGAGAGGCAGAGGCAGGTAGATCTCTGTGGGTTAGAAGCCAGCCTGGTCTCCAGAACGAGTTCCAGGACAGGTTCCAAAGCAATACAGAGAAACACTGTGTCGAATAAAACAAACAAACAAAAAAGATCTAGTTCATTTTATGCTTCTATTATTTATCTCTAGAAAAGTATACAACTCACCTATTTCATTATTTTCCTTCTTTTGTGTAGCAGTTTCTTCTGAGATTAAAATATTTCACATTGGAGGGAAACTTTTTAAAACAGCATGTTTACAGGGAGTTGAAATATGGAATGTTCTAAGGAGAAATAAATATAGCAGAGAAGCTTCTTAAGACTGGAAACGAACGACTCAAAATACCTTCAGAAGAATACCTGAAGCTGACTAGGTTAACAAGTCTCCTCCCATCCAAACAATAAATAACTGGTAAAGGTTGGTGTAAAAGATTTCCCAGACAAGCTTGCCTGCCTGAAATAAGTAGAGACTAGCATAGAAGTAGCCTAGAATAGACAGAGTTTTCTTTGAGACATTTCTGCTCCTGTAAGTGACCCTACACCCATATTCCTATAAGTAATCCCAATAAAACTCATTGGTTCACCAAGTTAACTTAGGTAGTATCCATTTTTCAATCTATTTTAGAATTCCTTCCTGGGAATATGCGCTTTTTGTATCTCCCCAGCAGTCTTTCATGAACTACCTTGACTGTTCTAAGTATAGAAAAATGTATAGATATGCAGATAATATTTCACCTTAATCACAGGATTTCATAATTCTGCACCTATTTCCTATGCCATCTATCAGTCTCTCAAAAATAAGTTCATTCCACACACCCAGCTATCAACTATAAATAAACCAATCATATAAATATAATATAATGTAATATATATTAATTGTCAGGGATCTTTATAGACAGTAGCTAATTAGCTCATCAATAAAACTTAGTGGCCTTTCCCCAGCATAGCCCCTCCCATGACTTTAGTTTGTGCTTTTTTAATAGGCAGGGTTTTGGCTGCCTGTGCCATGACCACATTAAGCCTACTAATGGTAGTCATAAGTCAGAGCAGGCGAAGGGATGAACTCAGAGCCCAAAGCAATTAATAGAGCTCTTAAGATTTTGGATGGATGACTACACCAGGAACAACATCTTAGTAAAATGGACTTGCAGGCATGCAATAGGCTTTAGATTAAGCCAGAGGCTTAATTTCTTTTCAGTAAGGGCTGGAAGATGATGTTAAATTCAGCAATACCATAT
Organism: Mesocricetus auratus; assembly: GCF_017639785.1. NCBI lineage: Eukaryota > Metazoa > Chordata > Mammalia > Rodentia > Cricetidae > Mesocricetus > Mesocricetus auratus. The sequence goes on from NW_024429266.1 coordinate 162,701,391, forward strand.
GCTAGAGGGAGAAGAACATATGGAAAGATTTTCAAAGAGAAAACACAACCATTGCTGCACTAAACTTGATATAGTTTGATTAAACTCAATAGAGTTAATTATTTCATTTAAGAGATAACTTCCAGACAAACTGACTATTTTGTTTTATTTCTCCTTGGCTAGGATTGAAATTAGACTCTTAGAAGAGCAGTCAACTGTGTCTTTCAAAAAAACAAGAAAATAGAGGCAGTTTTGCAAAGTAGTTTAAATATTTTACTTTGTAATCAGGATGAGGGTCCAACTGTACCCCAATAGCTAGTAGGACCCAACCCTAGACAAGTTGCAAATATCTGTAGTGTACAGTTCTGTCATATATACAGTAGGAATAAGATTTCCTATCTCATTCAATTGTTTTGCATTCTATTTGGTAATTTGAGATACCTGGATGATGCACATATCAATTTAATAGCATAATTCCCAACACAGGAACCATTAAAAGTTGGTCATACTGTTTCCAGATGATGCTTTTCATAGCTTATCCAAGTTAGTCTTCAGCATTCAGTATTAATGGGAAGCCAGAGACCAAAAACATTAAAAGCTCAAGTTAGAGGAGAAGGGATTATTACAAACCCTTATAGAAACCTAAATCTTCTTCAGGACACTTCAGGCTTGCCAGTTCAGGCAGTAGTTCACAATTACCCTTCATAATCTCATGTCCTTTTCTTTTATTATTAAGTTGAAATTTATAATAAGAAGTCATTGTGTTTAATGGGCAAAGGACTTTTCCCCTTATTCTGTAGGTGAGCTGATAGGACTTAGTTTTTATGTCCCCGGAGATAAGAGTAGATCAAGCTATGAATAGGGAATCTACAGTAGTTGTCTTTGTGTTTTTTCAAAAATGACAGAAATGATGGTCAGTGTGGAGAGTTGATCATCATGGTCAGAAGTGATCCTACCTAGTATAAATCTTTTAATTGCTGAATAAAGGGGATTTCAGAGGCAGAATCTGCAAGGCTTGGGAACATCTCAGTGGATTAAACCTGTGAGTTCATAGCAATAGATATTTACTATTCACCTGGAAATTTTTGAAATATTTCAAAGAAGGTGTGGTCCTTCTGAAGTATACAGGTAAGTGCCAATCTGACAAGACTTCATGTATCTGCTTATGAGCACCATGTCTTTATTCACTGTCACCTCATTTTTCTCATCACACATTCAAAAGATGAATACTACTTGGGTTTCCAAGAATCTTAGATAAGATAGAACATAGACCTAGGATAAAAACAAATGCTACTGTTCTAATAATGGAATATAGCAACAAATTGACTTTTAATGGCATTCTGCCATACTCATAGATCTGTGCTTTGCTTAGACATTTTCAGAGAAGTTTCCTCCTTCAGAAAATGGGAAGGAACAAGTACACAGACCCACAGTCAGACAAATACAGAGAGTCAGAGGCATTGGAACACTCAGCCCTTAAATGGCTGTCTCCATCAAATCCCGCTCTGCAGGTCTCAGGGAACTCTGTGAAAAAGGTGTCAGAAAGAGTGTAAGAGTCAGAGGAAATGGATAGCACAAAAGAATTAAGGCCTTCTAGACACAATAGAGCTGGCACACACATGATGCAGAATGCACAGGGCCTGTAGGAGTCTGCACCAAATGAGGTCCTATAGCTTAGAGGAGAGGTGGACAAATGCCTCATCCTTAACTAAGAAGCTGTCTCCAATTGACAGTCACTTGCAAATGAAAAAAATAATTTTCTGCAAGAGAGTCTCATGGGGATACAAACTACTCTTAAGGATAGGCCTTGTGCCCAGCGGTAGATGGCCAACAAAAATGAACTCAATGGTATCTTTGAAAGGTCTTTGTCTCCTAATGCTGTCAGGGAATTGAAACAAAAGGTCACTTGCTTATATTTTATGGCTTCCAGTTTTGGGTTTTGGGGATTCTTATGTGTGCAAACTGAGGTCTCTACATCTATATGTGTTTCTGGTGGTTGCCTTTAGTATTTTGTTGTTGTTGTTGGGTGTTTGGTGTTTTGTCCTAATCTGAATTTATTTTCCTTTATCTGTTTCTTTTCTAATGAGAGAGAAAGGGTATGGATCTGAGTGGAAGGGAGGTGGGGAAGAACTGGGAGGAGTAGGGGAAGGAGAGAAAGCCATAATCAGAACATAGTGTATGGAATAAACCTATATTTTCAAAAAGAGAAAAAAGTTGGTATGTTTGAAACTCCACAGGAAAGCAACACAGGACTTTTTTTCTTTTTAATTTAAATTAGAAACAAACTTGTCTTACATGTCAATCCCAATTCCCTCTCCCTTGCCTCCTACACTGCCTCCCACTGACCCCTTATCCCATTCTCTTTCTGCTCCCCAGGGAAGGTAAGACCTTCTATGGGGGATCTTCAAAGTCTGTCATATCATTTGGAGCAGGGCATAGGCCCTCAACTGTGTGTCTGGACTGAGAGAGTATCCCTCTATGTGGAATGGGCTCCCAAAGTCCATTTATATACTATGGATAAATACTGATCCACTACGAGAGGCCCTATAGACTGCCTAGGCCTCCTAACTGACACCCACATTCAAGGGGTCTGGGTTGGTCCTATGCTGATTTCCCATCTATCAGTCCAGGGTGATGAGCTCCACCTTGTTCAGGTCAGGTGTTTCTGTGGGTTTCTCAAGCCTGGTCTTGACCCCTTGCTCATCACTCCTCCCCTCTTCAACTGGATTCCAGGAGTTCAGTTCAGTGTTTAGTTGAGGGTGAATGCTTCTGCTTCCATCAGCTACTGGATGAAGACTCTAGGATGGCATAAAAGGTAGTCATCAATCTCATTATTGGAGATGGACATTTAATGTAGCCTCTCCACTTTTGCTTAGATTGTTAGTTGGGGTCACTCTTGTAAACCTCTGGACATTTCCCTATGGCCAGATTTCTCTTTAAACCTATAAAGGCGCTTTGAAGACAGAAACTGACACAGTAGAGTCATGATGGGACTGGGCCCCGCTGCCAGTGCAGCCATGGAAGAACGATGGAGAAAGCTTCAGGAGTACCTGGCAGCCAAGGGAAAGCTAAAGACCTGAACACCAAGCCTTATCTAAAAGCCAAGTATAACTGTCCCAAACCACCATCTTCCAAATATACTCCTGGGCCCAAAAAAGATGTTTCCAGTCATGTTGCTTTGCCTGTCAAAACTACAAGGCCCATCAATGTTAAACTCCAGACTAAACCAGCTAATATCACAGGGTGCCAGAAGCCAGAACTGGAGCCACCAAAACTTCCAGGCAAAGGACTCACTTCAAGATGTTTTTCTTCTAACTCAGACTGTAAACAGTCCAGCAAGAGTCTGCAGCAGCACAGAGCTGCATCATCCACTACAGGACTGTCAAGAAAACTCCTGGTACACAGAAATTGGATTCCAAAAAGCAGCAGCAAACACATCAAGGAAATGCTGAGTGCACCAATCCTATGACTGGGACCCATGTCGGAAACCAATCTTTCAAGGGCTTTCTACACGAGGTCAACAAAGAGAACTTGCCCCAAACCTTGCTAGAACCTGGGAAGCCGGTTCCTGACTTATGCCCCATAAGTAAGCCAAACACTGGCTCCTATAACCAAACCCAGAAAAGTCTGGCTCCTAAACAAATCTTGAGCAAAAGTTCAGTTAACCGTACTGTTCTGAAAGACAGAGCTAACAAACAGGAAAGCCCTTCCCTGAACTTCAGAGAAAGGATAGCATTGGTTTTGAGGCTGCTTTTTATTTTGAAATCTTCAGCACGCTAAATTGCCATACCTGGGCCATTATTTATTTAGCACCACCATCCCTTATCCAAAAGGTAGGATTATATGTACAAGATCATTAACTCTACAATATCCAGAGATGACTCAGTTTTGGCCTAAGAGTAAAGAACATGTAATTTTTACATGCTGAGTTACTGAGACCCCGTTCTGACATTTTATCAAGGTGTTCCTCTTATAGTCTGAGACCAAGACAGACAATGGTGTTCCTGTTATAATCACAGACCAAGAAGAAAATACAATTAAAATGCAGCAGCTATAACCTTTATTTTTTCAAAACTACTAAGAACAAAGACCTCAAGACCATGAACCAGAGTAGGCTTTATATATTTCATCAGTTAACTGGGTTTCAGTTTCTTGTGTTAAGGTATTAAAATTAAACTCACATTGTTTTGTTTTTTATATTGCTCTACTCCAAATTGAATGTTTATTGTTTCTCTTCTTCTTCAGTACTCAATAAATGAAAAAAATGTGCCAGTGCTGTTTATTTTGCTACTTACTCTTTGCATCTAAAGTCTTCATGTAAGTAGATAATAATAATATGGGATAATTCATAGACATCTATTGAAAGAATAAAAGGATTCTCTGTCAGTCTTAGTAAAGGAAATATGATGAAAATGTTTCATAGAAACAGATTAATTGGCTAGAATTTGGGTTTGCATACTTGTAAGTACATTTAAACACACTTGTTTATCTAGACTAAATCATATTAATCATTGAAGGTGAGAATAAATGTAAAAAATGTAGCAAGGAAAAAATGTGGACACACTAGGCTGAAGTCTCAAGGGGGGCTTATTTTGACTTAGCCAAAGAATAATGTATTTTACTAATTTTCATGTAAATGAAAACATAATGACCCCTCGATTTCGAAAGTGAGTGTAGATAAAGATGGTGTATAGCTATGTATTAAAACCTTATTCCAATCATAGTATGATTTGGATTTTAAATCAAATGGTTTTCACTGAATCATCAAGTTGATATGTTTTGATCTTTTTCTTAAAGCAACAACAGAAGAGGGCAAACTGCATAACTGTCTTCCTAGAATTTAGGAGGCAGGGAATGCATAGGTGCATCAGGCAAGGGCAAGGTTGATGGGACAGTAATGTTCTTGAAGATATGGCTTGCTTTCTATCTCCTTGAATGTCCTATTCTATAGCTCCAGTTGCTGGAAAGACTCAGTTTTGAATTATTCTACACTTTCCCTAGTGGACTGGACCAAAGCTAAATTGATCTTTCTTTTAGCCTGGTTTATGACAAGATATGAGATACACAGGAAACAATGTATTCCCTCTTTGGGGAACTGAATCTGGAAAAAGGAAAAAATGAAATAGAAAATAATTAAGCCATGGTCGATGGCTCTGGGGCTAGAAATTATGATAAAACGGGTGTGAAAGATCCACTGTTAAAGTATTTAGAGGCAAGTGACTTTTGACAGCAAAAGCTCTGAGATAAAGACATAGCAGACTAATAACAAGATACTGACTGCTGAAGAGACCTGAGCCCACACATTTCAAATTTCTAAGACTCCTGCACTTATTCTCACTTGGATCTGAGTGATATCAGAAACCCTGAGCTCCAGGTTCTGTCTAAGACTACTGTTGATAAAACAAAACAAAACAAAGCAAAACCTCCACTATCCATGGAATAATATGAAGCTCTTCCCAAGCAATCAAACAAATCTGAGCACTTGCTGCTTTTAAAGAAGACTGGAATGTTATTCGCAGGACCTGAATCAGATGACTCACAAACACCTGTAACTAGCTCCAGGGGAACCACCGACCTCTTCCAGCCTCTTCAGGTACTTGCATGCACAGGCAAATTCATTCAGAGAGACATGCATGTACACACGTGTACAAACACACACATACACACACAGTGCAAGAATAACTTAAAAATTTTTTAACTGCAAGCCTATTTTTTCTCAGTGTTTTTTTAAAACACTTGCTTTTCTGTGGACCTTCTGTGGATAAGGGCTCACTTTGTGTCTCCATGTGCCTTATACTTTTCCTTTCCCGTCCATGGGACACTAGTATTCATGCTCTTGACTGGTGGGTTGTTTATTTCCTTCATGTCTTAAGCAGACAGGACACAGACACAGAAAACTAACGTAATATTAAGATTTATAGTCAGAAGGGGGAATGCTACAGGGATGCCAAAATAAATAACACCTGGAGAGCTCGCTTGACTGTTCTGGAAATTCAATGCTTTATTTATTCTCTGTAGTTCCTTTGTTTGGGCAGATAAGGTATTTTTCTATCATTTCCCCAGTCCCCTCAATAAACAAGCCTCTGAATGTAGTGTGTGGGTTGAGGATGGAATATAGAGATGAGAAAAATAGAGGAAAAATCTCTGTGGCTCTTATCTTGTCCTTATTTGTTGTCTTCCCTTGCTCAATTGCATGTGAATTATTCTATGATTATTTGTCTCATGGCAAAAGTAAAGGAAATAAAGTGTCATCTTCTAAATGAGATTCCAAATGGCCTTTTCCTACTAATTCAGCTCCAGCACTTACATTGCATTCTAAGTATAAAATGCAAGAAGTAGGAGGGACACTGGTACTTCATAGACAGTGCTAGTGATCCTGTCTCTTATTTAGCCTCTATTACTTGTGATTTAAAAATAAAGTAAATTCTTGATATATTCAATTTCTGAGGACTGAAAGCCAAGCAATTTAAAATTGCATTTCCAGCGAAGAGAGGAAATCTAAATGAGTGTTTGGACACTCTACAGTTAGATCATTGATTTTCTGTGCTTGGAGGCATACTCACATTACAGCACCTTAAAATGATTATGCCTGCTGTGACAAATGTAAAAGACAAGACTTCACAGCCAATGCCACAGTCACATTTCTCAAGTGCTCTTTCCTGATTGGCTGAGCCCTGAATCTGCACATGCCTGGACTTTTATTTAATGAAGGCCACATGAACCATAAGCAAGCACTATATTTCTCTAGGTAGACTACAAACCTTATTTTTCAGGTATTTTAGAATAAACAAAGTAAAGTATTTTTAATTTTTATCTTGTTTTTCTTGATTTTGCTTTAAAACACACACACACACACACACACACACACACACACACACACACAACTCCTAGTGACACTAGAAGTGATGATAGGAAGTAGACCAGCATTGTAAGTTGGTAGTTTTTAACACTCCCGATTAACATTAGCATAGTTTGATTAACATAGTTTGATTCCAGTTTAGGAAATATTAGCATGATTCTTCAGGACAAAGTGCTCAAGGGCAAGCAAATATGAGGAGAAGGCTAATGTACCTGCCATGTGAATACCCAGTGGGTGTCACGTTGCAGTACATGAGCAGGCGCAGTTCATGAGGCAAGTAGCTGCTGACAAGAGTATTCCATTCACCTGTCCCACTGACTGCCTCTGTCACTGTGTACATTCAGCCAACACTCCCTGGCATGCCAACAAAGGTGTATTCCCCGAGTTTGGTAGGCAGCCCTAAAGGCCCTCCTTCATGAGTCTGTGGAGACAAGATTGCTATGTTTTTGGAAATAGGTTTTCTTCAACATATTCATGTGCTAGAAACTTGTTCTTGAGACCAGGTTAATGCTTTTCTCATAAAATGAGTTTTTGGTTTTTACAGGAACCAATTAAGGCCCACAAACTTTCTATCTCACTTATTTATGTTTCTCTGGATATAACATATAGGACTGTTACATGTGTTATTGACTGTTGGCCTAGAAGGTGCCCTAGTCATATGGTGCCATTCAATTTATTTAGAGAGAGATAACCTCCTCTGGTTTCCACTAATATGCTGTCACGATTATGTGTCAAATGTATCTTCTTTCCTCAAACATTACCCATCATCAGGTGATCTCTTACAACAACACAAAATGGTTGAAGACAAGGGACTAGAGGAAAGGTACTTGATTAATCAGAAACTCTCCAGTAAGAAGAACAAGGGATTCAACTTGGGTGTCTATGCTGGCTAGTTTAATGTCAACTTGACCCAGGCTGTAGTACTCTGAGAGGAGGGGGCCTCAATCAAGAAAATGCTTCCAGAGATCAGTCTGTAGGCAACCATGTAGAGTATTTCTTAATTAGTAATTGATGGGGAAGTGCCTAGCTCATTGTGGGAGGTGCCATCCCTTAGATGGTGGTCCTGGGTTCTAGAAGAAAGGAGGCTGAATAACTCACAAGGAGCACGCCAATAAGTAGCACCCCTCTATGGTCTCTGCATCAGCTTCTTCTTCCAGGTTCCTGCTCTGTTTAAGTTCTGTCCTGGCTTCCTTTGATGATGAATAGCATTAGGAAAATGTACGCCAAATAAACCTTTTTCTCTACAAGTGGTTTTGGTCATGGTATTTCAGCATAGCAATAAAAATGAGAACTAAGACGATGACTGTAGTAGTACTTAAGAAGTTGGTGACATAGTGGATCTCTCTACTAAGATGTCTTTTTCATTGCTCTTCCACTGCATCCCTCCCCACCTAGGCCATCTTGTTCCCTCATGTTCTGATCCCCCTCCTTCTCCCTTACCACTCCCACTCCCAGTTTGCCCTGTAGATATCATCTAATTTCTCTTCCCACAGCGATCCATGTGTCCTTCGTAGGGTCCTCTCCTTGTTACTTAGCTTCTCTGGAGCTGTGGACTTTAGTCTGGTTGTCCTTGCTTTACATCTAATATCCACTTATGAGTGAGTACGTACCATGTTTGTCTTCCCGAGTCTGTGCTACCTTACTCAGGATGTTTTTTTCCTAGTTCCATCCATTTCCCTGCAAATTTCATGAGGTCATCATTTTTTACCACTGAGTAGTACTCCATTGTGCCCCAAACTATCATACCAGACTATGTTGACTCCTCATGGGAGCCATTACCAGTGAGCAGGAGTGGACTGGGGGTAGTCTAGGGGGGGAGGTGAGGGAGGATGAGAGGGGAAAGAGGGGTAGGAGGAGGGATGGGAGGGAGAACTTCTTTTACTCTCATTTTACCATAGTTCATTTCTCAGCATTTTAGTGAATAATACTCACCCTTTCATCTGGTAATTCATCAGGCTAGATTTCTCTGATCTCCTCCCCCTCTCTGCCAAACTTACTGTCTTAGCTCAACAGAACAGAAAACAAGGTCCAGAATTAGATTAAAACAATACAAGTAAGGTGGCATTAGTGTTTGATAAAGTGGTCACAACATGTTAGTGGAAATATTTCAGGAATAATAGTTGTGTTATTCAGTTATTTTTATAATGCTAAAAGGGATATATAAATGACAATAACGTGTTCTAGAATGTAACATTAAGGATGGACAGGAGAGATGGTTCAGCTGTTATGAGTGCACATTGTTCCACCTGTGTCGGATGGCTCACAACCACCTGTCACTCCACCCTCAGGGTATCCAACAACTACCTCTGGCCATCATGGGTACTGCATTCACATGTACCACCCCCACGCATGCATACATATAATTCACAATGAAAATAGAGTCTTTAAAAATGTCGAGGTATGTAAGTACCAGTCTCATTTGACATGTCATAATACTCTATGTAGGGTTATTAATGAGTGAAAGCAAAAGATAACACAAGGCTAACAATACAGTCGAAGACATTGTCCTTACATGTGAAAAGAGACTTCATAGGCATTAAAATGAGGCATTGAACATATTCTACAGGTTACCTTCATTCATAAGAAAAATGCAAATGTAATCTCCAGAATAGTCACTATTCCTTGTTATTTGACAAAGACACAGCAGGTTAATGCCACTCCCTACTGAGTGTGTGAACAAAGAGTCTCCTAAAGTTTCCATAGGGATAAGAAGGGGGAGTAGTTGTTGCTGACAACTGAATGACAGCTTTCAGAATTAAAATGTTTATCTAGTTTGAATCAGCTTTAAAGAATTGATTTTACAGTCACTAGTATCAAAAGATGACTGTATAAAAAGTCACATGTCCAAACACTGGAAACAAAGTATCTTGTAATAAAAAGGTTAGTACAACATTTTAAAAAATATCCAGTTGGGACTCTTTTCCTCCTATTGAGTTGAATAGTCCAGCCTGGGTGTGAGGGCTTTTGCTTTGTCTTACCGTAATTAGTTTTACTGTGTTTGGTTGATATCCTTGGGAAGCCTGCTCTTTTCTGAAGGGAAATGGAAGAGGAGTAGATCTGGGGGAGAGGGAAAGTAGGGGAGGCTGGGAAGAGTGGAGGGAGGGGAAATTGTGTTTAGGATATATTGTTTGAGAGAAAAGGCTATTTTCAAAGAAATCTCATGTTATAGAAAGCCTAAGTATTTGTATAATATTTTAAAAGGACACACACACACATTTATGTGTATACATGTGATGTGTATGTGTGTGTTTTGATAAAAGAAAGTAGAAAATAGTGAGGCATGTAGTGCTATTGAGAAAAGTAACTTAGGGAAGGAAGCATTTATTTTCGACTACTGCTTGACGATCCAGTGCAACCCGGTGGGGAAAGTGTGGCAGTAAGAGCATGAGGGGGCTTGTCAATTTATACATCCAGGAAGACAGAGGGAAGAGAGGAATGCCGAGATCAGGCTTTTTTTATTCAGGTCAAGGCCCCGAACCATAGGAGACTAGCCCATGGGCCTGTTTATGATGGACTTTCTAGATTGGGTAGACTGAGGTGGGAAGACCTGCCCTAAAACGGGGCAGCACCACCGTGGGCAGGATAACAATAAGAATGCTGGTTAAGTACCAGCACGAATCCCTCTGTGTTTCCTGACTGCACATGCAATGCAATGATGGCCTTCAGCTCCTGCTAGCGGGTTGCGTCCTTCATGAGTTACTACACCCTTGTACTGGTAGCAGAAACTCTTCCCGCCTTAATTTGATTTTATTAATTTTGTCTCAGCAATGAAAAAGAAGAGCATCATAGCATCTTTATATTCAGTGAAATCAAATGGCTAGCTTGAAAATTGCTTTGGTTGGAATGTTTGTACCATGGGCATAGGCAAACTTTACAAATGGGACTCTTACTCTTTTCTTACCCATGGGAGTATTTTTGAAACACTTATCTCTACATCAACTTATGTAAATTAGCTTCATAAGAATCCTATGGTTGTAAGTGGGGGGGGGCAGTGGCCTCCTGCAGCGGAAATGGTACAGGATGATGAGGGGTAGACATAGAAAATCTGCCTAGGTTTTGATAGTTAAGTGACTTTCACCAAATGGCCCTGCAGAGAGCAGAGTTTTTCAATCTGGAGGACAAATTCAGGAGACAGAAATTGCAAAAGGACAGAAAAGAAAGCTCCAATAATCAGTCATGACATGAGCTGACAAGACCTGAAACCATTTAAGACTGAGAAGGAAGAAAGGGAAGACAAGACAAACAATGGGATGTGCCTTGTGCTGCAAATTCCATCAAATGGAAGCTGTTTAGGAAATTAAGCATGGAAAAGAAGTGAAAGAGCTGATGTCAAGGCCATGACTGAAAGCAGGTTAAAGGAGTGCATATAAAGTAAAGATGCCCCAGGGTGACCTTGTGCTGTCCAAGGTCACACTGCGAGTAGGCAGCCCAGCAGGTTTTCTTTGACAAGATTTACAAGTCTGTTTTGGCTGATAGCTTTTCATCTTGCCTAATCAAAAATGTATTTGGATTTTCTTCTTTCCAAACTTAAGGAAGGAAGAGTAATTGGTAGCTCCCTGAAACCTCCAACCCATTAAGTACAGAGACTCTACCAAGCTCTTCTTAAAAGCATTGCTTTGAAGACCCAGGTAACCTGGCAGCTCTGGTAATGAGATCTCAAAGCCAGGGAGGGTTGTAGACTTCCAAGGTGATCAGAAATGTCTGCCAATGACAATCTTCTAGATTCAAAGTGGAAGAAAATTCATGTGGACTTTCTCATTCTCTTGCCACAGCAGTCACAGGAGACTTTGGCCATACTGTAACACGGGAAAGCAAAACAAACAAACGAAAATATACTGGCCAAGTGGGCCACAGTGGAGACTCCAATGACAATATTAATGCATGAAAGGCTGGGTTCTAGTGACCCACCCAAAGATTGCAGAGCTGCAGCTTTGGGTTTCCTGTGATATTTATGCTCATTTTAAGAAGGGCCTGGGCTGGTATTCCTAAACAGTGAATCAGAAAGTAATCTAGTGCAGTCAAGTGAAAGAAATAATGTGGTGAAGGAGACCTACATTATCCCAATAAGCCATAAAATATTAATATTACTAAAAAGCAATTAAAAAGCAAACAAATATCATCTTTTAAAGGCTGCTTTATATGATGGAATTTGTTATATGGCCAAATGAGCACTTAGCAGGAGCCAGGCTTCCTCATTTTCCCTCTCCTGTAGTGTTCTGCATCCTCTCACATCTGCCTGGATATAAGTTTTAAAGTGTGTACTTGTACATTTGCCTTGAGTGTGAAGTATCTCCTGTGCTTAGCAGTAGCATTCTTCATAATTAGAAGTTCAGTGACTGCTCATCTATTCATTCTCTGGACATCTCCATACTGAACTCATTTCATCTCACAGCTACTATATCCCTTTGTCAAATGTTGCTCAAGTCACTGGGGGCAAAGACTATAAATGACTATATAATTTACAATTAAGTTAGTTCAATCAAGTAACATATACATACATGTCTACATATATGTCTGTATACATAATACACGGCACTCTCACATTGTACCTTATTGGGCCTAGAGACACAGATGAGAACTTGCCTCTGTGAGGGGATAGGATGGGGAGCAGGAGGAAGAGGAGATGACCAAGGAGGGGAGATTTTATTTTGAATAATAACTAGTTGCAGTTTGTGGAGGAAAAATAAATAAATAAATTCTTAGAAAATAAACAGAGGCCTGAGAATACAGAAAGGTGGTTTGTGAATTCAGTCAGTTGTGAAACACTGGTGATGGGAATCATAATCACTCCCAGTGATGTTTGCTTTTTAATTGGGCTAAAAGCCTTAATGGGAAGAGATGGTATTGTTATAGTTCAGTGGTTGCTGAAGTTACTCAAGTATGGAACCACCTGGAAGTTGTAATGTTCCCTTTGGCGCATAATTAAATATCATTACAAGTAATGTTATCACGAATGTGCTTAACACAAACTTACACAAATTGATTAAGTTTGTAGTACTTGGGGGTATTCAGTTTAATTAAATAGTCATGCAGTAAACAAAATCTTTTTAAAAAGAAGGAAATAATATAACAGAAAGCAAACACTTCCCTAAAATATGAACCTTGCATGTTAGTTCTAGAAATTCTAAAGTCCTTTGTCACTATCCAGCTTCAACAAGTTAATCACAGACAAATTAAGAGTATAAAAAGCTTTGTGGAAGGAAAAAGGAACCTTTAAAATGCAGAAAATAATCTAAATAGCCATGTAGTGCTCTGTCTTTCCCCCACAAATTGTGAGTATTTGAAACCCAAGATTAATTTTCACAACATTGACTCTCACAATAGAAACTAAGTAGTTGGATTGGTTATTTTTGTACTCCTGGAGCCATTCCAATAGATAAATCATACTAATACTTAAGTTTAGCTGGTGTGCAAACCCTGTGCAGTGTGAACTTAAGTGTGAGCACCTTAATTGTAGGGTGTTGCAAGGACCCTCAACAGAATTTTAATTCAAACAAAGTGATGATAATGTATGAGTTATAGCCTCCAAGTGTCAAATAAATTTTGAAATGTGTTTGAGAGCCTCAGAGGTTGATTTATTGTCATTCAATATACTGGTTCCTTAAACCTCTCCTCCTGTTTCCTTCCTTCTATACACAGTGAACAGCATTAAAAGGTCTACTTCATTTAGCGGGTACTTTGCTACATCCTACCAATCATGCTACATACAGCAGCATCCTTTAGTCATCATTGGAAAGTCAAATTATGTTCAACTGCCATCACAAACACATTTTATACAATTTATATGGATTCCCACCCCTCTTGGCTGTATATTATCAGCTGGTACAACTTTACAAAGATTTCTGCAACTTTTGTGGAGTACTAGGTATTAAAAATTCTAATGAAAAAGAAAGACCATCAAAATCAGGCTGCACAGAAATGTCTGCAAATGATAATGTCCTCTCGCCATCTTAACAGTAACAGATACAAATTGGCAGTGCTCAGGACTGCTTGGCTAGACAAATACGTCTTCCTGCTCATTCTTCCAATTTTCCTCAAGTATCTGATTTGAAATCAGAAAGCTTTCGCAGTCTCTGGTTCCTTGGTGATTAGCTTCAGATAGCAGAAAGCCTTGGGCATTATATTTCTCGTTTTGATGTTGGCCTTCAGGAAATCAGTTCTTCATAGGGCAACATCAAAACATCTTGGCTAGAAGTTTCTAATCACTCTTGGAGCATTACCTTCACCCTAATAGTAATGCCCATGATTTCTGTAGCACCACCAAACTATGATGGAAGGGCCTTTAAGCACTAAAACACAATGCCTTTGATGTCATCAATCACAACACTGCAGAAACAAACTCATCAAAACCACTTACAAACGTCTAAATCCTTTAGCAATTAGAAAGACTGATTATCTGTTTGTATTTGCACATTTACTTTTAGCTTCATAAAATGTAGATCCTTCACAGTTATCAGTTTTCATAATGAGTGAACTGCTCTAGTACTGTAAAATATGTTAATCTGAATCCTATAGTGATGTATGTAAATTGCATTATAAATGGCATCATAAATTTGAAGATTAGACAGAAACTACTGATTGTCAAGTACAAGGCCATAAAATCCATGTGTAAAAAGTACCCGTGAGCTAAATATCCAAATGGAGGTATATTTCAGAGACAGTATAATTCCTTCAGAATGATGACTTTAATTTCCCGTCATTTTATAAAGAGAGCATCTCTTCACACATTATTATTTTTTAAGTACTGCTAAGTATGTATTAGAAATCAAAGTGCTTCCATTTCTAAACTCAGTTTATTTAGCCTCACTTCAGAAGTAAACATGTTTTATGCTAAAGCTTTAAAAATTGAACCTTAATTAATCTGTTTATATGGGATTTACTTTTCAAGCATAAATTAAGTCAGGCAGTTTCCTAGGTGTTTTACATCCATGACAAGTAAGAGGTGTACAGAAGAAAAAGTACTTGTGTGAATCACTGCTCATCTATGCCTAACTTTGTTTTTACTTTAAACAAATTATAGCAAAATGAATAATACCATTAGATTGGGCAAATGGAAATAACTGGAAAGACAATTTCTTCCTAACACTCCCAGAAAATTAACCTGTAACCTTTGAAAGCTAATCCCAGTAATTCATATTAAGAAGACAGTAAGTGCCGGGCAGTGGTGGCGCACGCCTTTAATCCCAGCACTCGGGAGGCAGAGGCAGGCGGATCTCTGTGAGTTCGAGGCCAGGCTGAACCGATAGCCTCCAAAACAACACAGAGAAACCCTGTCTCATAAAAACCAAAAAAAAAAAAGAAGAAGAAGAAGAAGAAGAAGAAGAAGAAGAAGAAGAAGAAGAAGAAGAAGAAGAAGAAGACAGTAAGCAACAGAGTGTGGGCTAATATTGGCTTTCATACACAGCTGCAAGAGATACCTGGAAGGTAGAGACTAACTCTGTTTTAGAGAACAGATGTTCAAAATGATGTAATTATCCCAAAGTACAAGGTGGCATTTTGAAAAGCTTTGTTTTCCTACCCCTCGTGTCTCTTTTCTTCATTTTTGTTACTTGTTTACTGTAAAATGTTCTGTACACAGAACGCACAGAGCCCTTACAAAGTCTGAAGAATAGTAAAACAGAGGCAGGTGCATGCTGTCAGGTGCACACACAGAACACTTTGACTTACCATACATGTAAGAGTTTCTGGATTTTCTCAAGTGATGAGTGTCACTTTTGTTCCATGTCTCACATGCTCTAGTCTCAACACATGGTGCTTTGTTCTGTGTTAGGACTTTGAAGAATTTCCAACAATGTGATAAGCCTACCAGATGTGGCTTCTTGACTTTGGACATCCAGTTTCCAAACCTATTCTTTTAAATATATACTACCCAGTTTTTAACATTAGTTTATAGCAAAACAGCGTATAGCAGGGCAATTCAGTATAAGCATACTGTAAGCTAGCTTTTGGTTGTTCCATATAGATAAATGGAATGAAGAAGAACTATGTTTGCTGATTTAGAGCCAATGTTGAACAAAATGACATTAGCACACTGCAATCCTCAGCTTTCCAAAGGAATATAGCCAAGATATCTGTAGTTTCAGCCTGTTCTCTGCCAAAAGATCATGAGAAGAAAATGATGTCATCATTGTGTTAAGACTAGTTGAGAACACAATGTTGTCTTATTTTTTAAGTGGCTGGATGTATCATTTAGCTCAATAAATATTAATGACCAACTGGATATGTATAGCCAAGGGAGAAAGACCAAAGTAGAAAGAGAGAAGACAGGAAAAACAGAGACAAGGCAAAGTGGGAAAGAGAGAAGAAGAAGATGGAGGATTTACACATGAATTTTTATTCTTCTGTTTAACTAAACTTAATTGTAATAGCTAAATCTATCTAGTTTAAGAAACAAATATAGTTTGATATTTAATTGAATGGCACATTACTGGAAAAAATAAATCATTTAGCATGTTATCTTCTTTTGGTGTAAGATTCTGGAGGTGCCAGGACACAGGTCAACATTTCTGAGCTGGAATAAATTGCAGATATTCTTCCATTTGGAGCAATATGTGGTCGTTGGGGCACTGTGGTCAAAGTCAGCACTAATTCATCTTAATTTGCTTTTTAGCAGCAGCAGCAGTAGCAGTAGCAGGGTTCACAGGTGACAGAGTTTTGGTGTTGTTATCAGCATCTTCTTTCATTTTAACTCAAGCGTTAAATTCATTAACCTGGACTCTTGTATTATTTTGAAAGGTGATTCTCCAAGAAAGATCTCTTCTCATGAGTGGGTGATCAGCTCCAGTGAACACCATCATGAGCATTCTTGCAAGACATGACTTTCTAATTTTTTCACAGTACTTACTCTTTCAGAAACCAGAAGTAAGCAATGAGGAAGTTTACCCTGAGCCTCTCAGACCACTTGAAAAGTTCTTGTACCTGAAAATTCTAGTAGATTTGTGCAGAGCCAAGGTGGGGGGGGCAGGCAGGATGAGTGGGAACTGGGCTGAGAATAGTAGCTTTGATCTCGCTTTACCCCTCCCATATCTATCTGTTTTGCTCCAAAAGGTCATTTTCCCAAGCCAAGATGAAGGAAATCACATATGAACTCTCCACCATTTACGTGAAGGAAATGAATACACAGTTTTGATCCCATTCCAAGACTGTGTGACTCCCTTAAGCCCTTTATTTTTTTTAATGGCTGGATTTTCTCCAGCGTAACTTACAAGTGCTGTTTTCCAGGCAACACAGTTTTCAGATAGATGTAAGCAGAATCTGACTGTATTTATTCTTTATCGTCTTTTCTCATTGGGCTTTTCTCTCTCTCTCTCTCCCTCTCTCTCTCTCTCAATGTCTCAATCATTCTTCCTCTTCTGGGGTTTCTTTGATTTCTCAATGAAGAAGTGAAAGTGTAGGGGACCCCTGGAAAACCGTTCAGAGTTCAGCAGAGGTAATGGCCACACGACAGTGACAGAGCTACCTATTGTCAATGACGAAGCCACAGAGCACAGGAGAGGTCCAACCCAGGGAATTTTGTCAATCTTCTGGTAATCTCAGTATGTAACAAAGGAGGGGACAAGGCTGGAGAAATGGACACGCTGGAGAAATGGACACATTATGCGGAAAGCTCTTGAAAACTAACAACAGAAACTTTAGGTACGTTGGTGTTTTATGTTGAAGAGGGGGAAAAAAAAACCCAGCCATTTTCTTCAGTTCAGTGAGGTTTTTTTCCCTCTACTTTGTTTTCTTGATGGTGCACTATGAACCAGAAAAGGTTTTAATTTTGGTAAACTCTGATCATTTGGCATTTTATTAGTTAGTCATATGTGGGTAGCATCTTTGAGAAGTTTCTACTTATCCCACAGTTAGGATTTGATTCTAGATAATTCCTCTGAGAGCTTTGTGACTTTTCTTTTACTTCGAGGTCTGTGGTTCACTTTAAGTTAATTTATGTGGTTTGAGGATGGGCTTAATGCATTTCTATTTGTACACAGGCATGTGGTTATCCCAATGCCCCAAAACTATTTTCCTCACTTCTCTCTTGTCCATTGAACTGCATTTGCACCTTGAGATCCAGTGGAAATAACTATGTATAGTCATATTTCTGAACCATTAATTCTGGCCTGATGATGTTTTCTGCACTAATCTTTCTCCTGTTAGCCTTTCAAGCTCTTACTCTTTTAGATTTTTTAGATTCTCCAGATTTTTATTATTATTTTTTTATGTTTTTATGATAATTTCCTGAAAATTTAAATGATATCCTAAAAATAAGTCCTACTGCTTTTTCAGTGCCCCTCACCTTTTCTCTGGGACAAAGAATACCTGTAGGTAATTCCCCAGGCCATCATTCTATATGACTCCTCCACTTCTGCTCCAAGCAAAACACCAGTGAGAGAAATAGATGTATAGATGGAAGGAAAAAAGAAATACACTAGAGTATTAGCCAAACCCTGATAACCCATGGCAGATAAAACATACAAGATCTAAGAAAAGTTTCAGATCTTAGTAATACAAGATAAAATTGTTCCAACACAACATATATACCTTCATTAAATGCATAAAAATGAATTAATTATTAGAAGTATAACAGCACTAGAAAAAAAGTAGAATTGTTCTAGAAGAAAACCAAGCAAGAAATCCAAATTTTAAGTTTCAAAAAAAGCTGAAGAATCCCAAGTCTTTAGGGGGAAAATTATAGTAAAAATACTGCCTACCAATTCAATAAAATAATGAAAGTCATATCAGGAGAAACTACATAATACCACATTTAAATAAATATGCAAAGAAACAAGAACATATACAATTAAATCCCATTAGGCATTTAATTCACGAGGGACAAAAGGAAATAATCCTTTATTTAAAAGGTGAAGATAGATATGAAAATATAAAATAGTGTTTTTAAAATGTGATGAAATGTCAGGAGAAATAGCATTTGATGCAGAAATTCCATTGCAAATAGTGAAATCAGTACAGAGAAACATCTGTACCCTTGTTTATTACAGTCTTGGTCACAATAACCAAGAAATGGAGAAAACTCAATCTACTTCAATTGCTGGATGATAAAGGAAATGGAGGACTATTGAACAATAAAAATGTGAAGCCCAGGCAGTTATCCTAGGCCCCTGTGATCTCCACATCTTCATTAAAGTCAGAGGTCCCAGGGCAGCACTCAGTCTTCAGTCACCAGGCCCAGAAGTTCTGAGAGACTTTCCTATAGAGGAAGAAGTTAGGAGAGTGACTTTACTTTGTCTTGGTAAAGTGGGAGCAATAAACTCTCCAATGTCCTTCTTTTCCACAGTTTGGGCCATGCCCTGGTTACAGGGAATCATAGAATTGTCTTGGCATAGCTGCCTTGAAAGGCATGTGTCACAGATATTTCAGGTTAGAACCAATGGTTCCTGTGGTGCAATGTGTCTTTCAGTTCCTGAAAGACAGATGCACTCCCTCAGGGAATGAAGAGTTCAGGTCACTTTGTGTTTCTCTGTATGATCCCTTAGTAGTCAACGAAGCATGAAGGCTTGACAGGACAATTGGTTTTAGACATTAATCTTGTGTACCCTGTATGACTTGCAAACTTCACTGTATCCTGGCAACTGTAACTGTATCGATCCTAGCAATTGCCATTTCATTCTGTTTCTGTTAGAGATATAAAATGTCTGAGGAGTCTCAATAAAATTGTCCCAGCCTCAGTTGTGGCTCCTACCCCCACTCCGCAAAATGTGAAACCCTCTCATTGCAACCCCATGAATACAACTGAAAATCATTTTGTGAAGTGAAAAAAGCCAGGACTTGAACTGCTAATGCACACAATTTCACTCACATTCAGAGCACAACAGAACCGGTAACATACAAGCTTAGAGCAAAACAATGGTTTCCAGCTTGGGGAAATTAAACAGAGTATAAGTTAGGATAGATTCACCAAAAGGCACTACATGAAAATTAGACAGAAAATTTAACTCTGCCATTTGATTGCAGATAGTTTACTGTACATTACAGCTATAAGAAAGGTTCCTTATCATAAAGAAATGGCAAATGTTTGAGAACTGACATAGGTTTGCCCAATTTGAATATTAATCAATGTAAACATACATTTTTTCAGAATATGACAAGCTATCCTGTAAATACATACAATTATAGAAAAAACCTAGGGTTGCTCTTTTCATACACCAACAAGATAGTCAAAATAATGTCTAATTATACTAATTAAGAAAAAAGATGGAAATAACACAAAGATTAAATTAAAAGAATTGCGTGACTAATTTTTTGTTTATTTTGGAAAATGTCTTTTAATTACATTTCTCCATTTTCTTTGTCCTTCCAAATCATCCCCTATACCCCTAACCTCCCTCTCTCAAATTTATGACTCTTTTAACATCATTGTTATTCATGCATATATGCACTTGCATATAGATACATATTCCTAAATATAATCTGTTGAGTGAGTTCACATACATAATGTTACTTCTAGGTGTATTTCAGGGTTGACCATTGGGCATTTGGACAACCAATTGATTTATTTATCCCTGAAGAAGGTTATTTCTCCTGATCCCAGCTCTTCTCAGTTTCCTATATTTTTTTTACTGAGTGTGTAGGGCTGGAGCCTTGTGGACTTTCACCTTTGCATTTTTTCATGTTCCTTAGTAATAGGATTAATTTTTCAAAAGCCTAATTGAATTAAACGTTCAATGTATATAAATACATAATGTAGTCTATTAATGGAAAATGAGACAATTTGACTTTTTAATGCTTGAACTAAAATTTCTCTTCAATACTATGACAATATTAAAGAAGAGAAGAAAGCTCCCTCGGAAAATAAAAGCTGTAAATGTGAAATACATCCTTGGGCCTATACCATGCAATAGCTGATACCATTGAATAATATCAAACCTTGACATTAGGCATGCCAACTTAAAACGAGAGAAGACAAGCAATACTGCTGCACTATTATAAGGAGGAAATCATGACTTTGTGTGGTAGATAATCTGTCCATGAACTTTCAGATGGCACCTTCATTTCCTTCCATGCCTACCATAGTCAGATAGTCACATCACCAACCAGAGGTGGGACTTGAGGTTTTCCCTCTACTTCCACGAGCCCTTTGAGTCCTCAGTGGGAATGGAAGAATGGTTAAGTATCTTCACTTCCTAGAGTTAAAAGAAGCTATGATGTCAACTTCACAGGGTCTGTAATAACATAAGAGAGAAATCTTTGGGCCTATCCATGGAAGAGTTTCTAGATTGGGTTCAGTAGAGGTAGAGAGATTCACCCTACTATTGGTGTCACTATTTCATGGATTGGAGACCTAGACTGTTAAAAAAAAAGAATGTGAAAGCCAGATAAGTACCTGAACTCATTGATCTCTGCTTCCTGACTGCAGGATCAATGTTGTCAGCTGCCTCATACTCTTTCCACTCCCTAAACTATGAGCTAAAATGACTCTTCCTTAGGTCACTTTCATTGGGATTTTGCCACAGCGAAAGGACACAGTATGTGTTTAATTCAAAAGAGCATCTTGTTAGACTTCTGTATTCAGATTCCTTCCACAGGAATCTGTGGCTTTGTTGTCCTGGGAAGGAAGGGAAGTGAAAATAATCCCAGAAAACATGCTTGCCTAAAACTTAAATATGTTCCAAGCAGAATGAGACAATGCCACTGATTTTGGTTGCATTGGTGCTTGGAGCTTTGTATCTCAGATTTTCTTTCTTTCTTTCAGCTAGTAGTTGGACAGCTCAGTATCATCCATTCATTACCATGACCTGCTCTGCTCCTTAGCATTGGTCTTTGTGCTCTGTACCAGCTCATCACTGGAGTTTGGGAAAGAAATTTGAATTTATCATTATGGCAAGTATTTTCATCTCTCAACTTCAATAGAAAGAATACCTTCTCCCCAAGTTCTATTCTAATCTTCCCTTGGTGTTTGAAACTCAACAGCATTCCTCCAGTGTGAGTTTGCTTCTTTCTTTCAAGCTAAAAATGAGCTATTCCTCATTCAAATTCTACTTTGCCAACACCAACTCAGTGTTAGACATTGAAGCAAATGCTCTGTATATTCTAGCTCACTTGGTCTTAGAAGTGCTCACAAAACAATGGTTAACTTAGCAAGAAAAGGTAAGACAATGAGAAGAGATCTCAATGCTAAGTGAAGCACAATGCTAGTTGCTACTGTTTCCTAAAGCTTCAAAGGACAAAAGTCTTGGTGGCAGGTGTGTCCTATGTTACTAATGAAATTCTAAAGTAACTCCATGAGACGGGGAATACTGCTACTTTCATTTTACAGAGAAGAAAACTCAGGTACAGGGATCTCAAGAAACACTCCAATGACCCTCTTGAGGGTCAGAAAAGCCAGGTTTTGATACCTGACCTCTTCATTGTTATAATTAAATCTCCAGACTCACACACCAGATTATGGAAAAATAGCCAACTATTTCTTAACTTGTGAATGAGTAAACAAAATGTGTGTTTACACAACAAACTATTCACTGGATTATAAAGCAGAGTAAAATTTTAATATATAGTACATTTCAGAGGGCAGAAATCAGTTATAAAGATTACCTATTGCATGAATTTGTTTTCATGAAAAATCCACAGCATTATGAGTTAGTAGCTGCCAAGGGTGAATGAGGGGAGGTGGGTGGGAGAAATGGGAGTAGGTTTTAGAGATCATGAGATTTCTTTAGAAAGGGTGATGAAAATGTTCTAAAGTCAGCATCAGTTGTAGTTGCGTTATGGTGAATACAGAATACCACCGAAGAATGTTCTTTCAATGGGAAAACTCTACAGTCTGTGAACTATGTGTCAGTACATTTATTTTTTTATTTGGGCTAGATTATTAACCTCAAAATTTCAGGTTTCAGTTATATGCTTTTTACCATGGCATTTGTCAGCCACTAATTCTTCAGCATACCCTGTTTTTTGCAAGCTTTCCAAATTGGTTCATCTTTTCATATCCCTCTGCAAACTGCACTAGAATGAGACTTCCATGAATAGTATTTTTCCATCATGCCATAAAGGCTTAGTTTGCTAGTGTTTGTTGATCAGTGCCAGTTCAGTATGTAACCCACTGAATGTTTAAAATAAAGTATTTCTAGTTGAGAGGGATTCTGCCCATATAGAATATACCTGTTCCTTAAACATCAGGGTTTTATTTTAAACTTAATATTTAAATATCCTAGTGAACTCAATATTTAGAAGGCTCTCTCAGTCTGTTATGCTTAAATGTATGACCATCTGCCTCATTCTTATTTTTGGAAAACTTTTTCTTCTTCTTCTTTTGATTCTTGCATATATACAGCAAGATCTCTTCACATGAATGTACACTTGTGTTTATGTATTTGTGTACATGTCTGCAGGAGGAGGCATATGTACACAGGAATGAACTTGGCTGGGAAGTACAGAAGTCAACATCTGTCTTCTTCAGTGAGAATCATCTTGTATTTTAAGAAAGGGTCTCTCATTTCTTTCTTAGAATACACTGGTTTAGCTAGACTGCCTGGCCAGCAAGTCCAGCCAGGGATTTGCCTGTCTCTACCACTCCTGGACTGAGATTACAAGAGTATGCCATAACATTTGTGGCGTTTTTTTTGGATTTTATAAATTTTATTTAAATTAGAAACAATCTTACTTTACATATCAATCCCAGTTCCCTCTCCCCCCCATCTTTCCATGTCCCCACTCATACCCCCATCCCATCCCCCATTCAATCCCCAGGGAGGATAAGACCTTCATGAGGGATCATCAAATCTGTCAATTCATTTGGGGCAGGGCCTAGGCCCTCCCCTGCGTATCTAGCTAGGTTAAGAGAGTATCCCTCCATTGGAAATGAGCCCTCGATGTCCGTTCATGCACTAGGGTTACATCCTGGTTCCACTTCCAGAGGCCCCATAGACTGCTCAGTGCTCCTAGCTGACACCCACATTCAGTGGGACCTGGTTTGGTTCCCCTGCTGTCAGACTGGGGTCCATGAGTTCCCACTTGCTCAAGTCAACTGTTTCTGCTGGTTTTCCCAGCATGATCTTGACCCCTTTGTTGGTCACTCCTCCCTCTCTGAAACTGGATTTCATTCCAGGAGTTTGGCTCAGTGCTTAGCTGTGGATCTCTGTTTCTGCTTCTATCAGGTACTGGATGAAGGCTCTACGAGGGCATTTAAGGTAGCCTCTCCACTATTGTTTATGTTCCTAGGTGGGGTCATTCTTGTGGATCTCTATACAATTCCCTAGTGCCAGTTTTTTCTTTAAACCTATAGTGGCTCCCTCTGCTCATGTGTCTCTTTTCTTGCACTCCTCTCTTCCTCTCCCCACTCAATCTTCCTGACCCCTCATTATCTCCTCTCCCTCCTCTATTCTTCTCCTCTTTCAAAGACTTCCTAGAATTCAATGAAAATGAAGGCACAGCATAACCAAACCTACGAGACACTCTGAAAGCAGTGCTAAGAGGAAAGTTCATAGCACTAAGTGCCCACATGAAGAAACTGGAGAACAGCCACACTCGAAAATTAACAGAATATCTGAAAGCTCTAGAACAAAAAGAAGCAAACTCACCCAGGAGGAGTAGATGCTAGGACATAATCAAATTGAGAGCTAAAATCAATAAAGTACAAACAAAACAATACAAAGAATCAATGAAACAAGGAGTTGGTTCTTTGAAAACATCCACAAGATAGACAAACCTTTATCCAAAGTAACCAAAAGGTAGAGAGAGAACTTGCAAATTAACTAAATCAGAAATGAAAAGGGGGACATAACAACAGACACTGGAGAAATCCAGAGAATCATCAGGTTGTAATTTGAAAATATGTACTCCACAAAATTAGAAAATTTAAAGGAAATGGACAATTTTCTGGTTAGATATCACTTACCAAAATTCAAGAACAGATAATAAATTTAAACATATCTATAACCCCTAATGAAATAGAAGCAGTCACCAAAAGTCTCCCATCCAAAAAAAAAAAAAAAAAAAAAAAAAGAAGCAGCCCAGGGCCAGATTGTTTCACTGCAGAATTCTACCAGAAATTCAAAGAAGAGCTAATACCATTACTCCCTAAATTGTTCCACACAATAGAGGCAGAATGATCGTGACCAAATTCTTTTTAACATTGGTAGCCAAACCATACAAAAACACAACTAAGATAGAAAACTACAGACCAATCTCCCTCATGAACTTTGATGCTAACATACTCAATAAAATACTGGCAAATGAAATTCAAGAATACATCAGAAAAATCATCCACCATGATCAAATAGGCTTCATCCCCGGGATGCAGGGATGGTTCAACATACGAAAATCCATCAATGTAATTCACCATGTAAACAATCTGGAAAAGAAAAACCATATGATCAGCTTACTAGATGCTGAAAATCCTTTTAACAAAATTCAACACCATTTCATGATAAAGGTCTTGGAGAGATCAGGAATAACAGGAACATACCTAAACATAATAAAGGCAATATATAGCAAACTGACAGCCAACATCAAAATAAACTCAAGGCAATTCCTCTAAAATCAGGAACAAGACAAGGTTGTCCATTTTCTCCTATCTCTTCAATAGTCTACTTGAAGTTCTTGCTAGAGCAATAAATAAAAGGAGATCAAGGGGATACAAATTAGAAAGGAAGAAGTCAACCTGTCACTATTTGCAGATGATATGATAGTTTACATAAGTTACCCGCAGAATTCTACCAGGGAACTCCTACAGTTGATAAACACATTCAGCTAAGTGGCAGGATACAAGATTAACTCAAAAACACCAGTAGCCCTCCTTATTATATATCTAAAATACAGGGGCTGAGAAAGAAATCAGAGAAACATCTCCTTTACAATAGCCACAAGCAATATAAAACATCTTGGGGAAACTCTAACCAAACAGGTGAAATATCTGTATGACAAGAACTTTGAGTCATTAAAGAAAGAAATTAAAGAAAATACCAGAAAATGGAAAGATCTCCCATGCTCTTGGATAGGTAGGATCAACATAGTAAAAATGGCAATGTTACATAAAGCAATCTACAGATTCAATGCAATCCCTATCAAAATCCCAGCACAATTCTTCACAGACCTTGAATGGACAATACTCAACTATATATTTTAAAAACCCTTGTGATTTTATGGAGATTCATTACACACTTTAAGAACTGAACCTTACCTTAAAAATGATTCTTTTAAAATGATATTTCTTACTACAAGTTGAATTTATGCATAGGCACAGTCCTGGAGACTGTGTGTACAATATCTTGGACATGCTGAAAGTATCTTTGACATTAAGTGTCATAACACGTTAAGTGGGCTTCATTTCCACATTCCTACTAACTTGCAGCAATAACTCGTAATAAAATGACTATATTATCAGAAAGGAAATAAACAATTATGTAAAGATCTCTCTCTGTGAATTCTTTATGTATTTTCATGTGTTTATGTGCTACAAATATTATATGTTAGAATGTTATAAAACGCTATGTATAACCATTAATATGAAATTCCCTCAATTCTATAAATTTACCAGGGGAATCTGCTTCCTTCCCCACTTTTCTTTCCTTCCTACTACTCTCACTTCTCCAAGAACTTTCCAAAAGAGTAGATTAGAACCACTGTTCCGATACATAAGAATTGATGACGATCTAGATATAAAAAAGCATGAAGAAACCTGGAAAGGTTAAAAGACAGTAAGAGAATATTCTGACTAGAGAGGAACAAAAGACCTGTTCACTGAGCTCATGCAGATTTTTTTGAGCCAAATTACCTGGTAATGTCCAGAAATAACCATACTTCATATCATTGGGTATTCAATATGACCAAATGCTAGTGGAGTTAGTGAAACCAGACATTATGTTCTATTCATAGTCTCACTCCACCTCCATGTTCCATTCAAGTATATGAG
Organism: Mesocricetus auratus; assembly: GCF_017639785.1. NCBI lineage: Eukaryota > Metazoa > Chordata > Mammalia > Rodentia > Cricetidae > Mesocricetus > Mesocricetus auratus. The sequence goes on from NW_024429266.1 coordinate 162,728,078, forward strand.
GAGATCAAGGACATCACTGGAGAAGTTACTGTCTATTGAATTAATTAATGTACTAGTATTGTCAATTCAAAGTGCCAGTGACAGCCTTAATCATGGAGATTTATGTTTCCTAGTTCTGGAAGCTACAAGTCAAAGATCAAGATGTAACTAGAGTTGAGCCACCATGGAAGGGTCTATTCTAATCTCTGTCATTAGCCTGTAGACAGGCATCTTCTTCCCATAACACCTCACCATTTTTCTTGTGTGTATCTCTGTGTCTATGTGCCCTCTTCATAGAAGGATCCCAATCACCCTGATGGCCTCACCTTAGCATAACTACCTCTATCAATATGATAAAGGAAACCCTAAATCCAAATATAATCGCATTCTTGCCTATTGATGTTCAATATACTTATATTAAGGGAGAACATGTTAGCACACACTGAAATAACTTGTTAATTTTAGTGTAGTATTTTCTAGAGTACAGTGATGGCTCACAATGTCTTACATTATATGGAGAGTAAAACTCAGACAATGATGAATACATCATCTGTAAGCAAACAAGAAAAGTCAGTCTTTGGGGGCATTTAGGAGATGAAAGCTATGAGGCTCTTATCTTTTTCAAGCTTCCAGTTCACATGCATGTTTGTATAAATACTACCTGATACCATTACACTGAAAGAAATAGTAGGTGATAGACAATAAGATAAATAGACAGATAGATACATGATAGACATAAAATAAAACACAACAGTCATTCAAATTTGTCTGGTCATTAAGTAAAGGCACAAAAATAATTTCAATAAGATTAACCTTCCTCTGCCTCCCACATGCTGGGATTAAGATGTACACTACCATGCCCAGTTGCCAAACCTGATTACCTGAATTCAGTTTCAAAAGACCTAAATGTGGGAGTAAGAAACTGAGTCCTTCAAGTTGCATTCTGACCTCCATACACATGCACACATACTTGGGAAATTCAGGAAGATGGTTCACGAGAGTGGTCAGTATTGTGTGTTTGTGTGAAATTGTCTAAGAACAAATTTAATTAATATTTTTTTGTTTTGTTGTGTTTTCCTTGTTTTTTGAGACAGGAAAACCAACTCGATTAATATAATAGGAAGCAATGCAGATGGCTTCCTAAAGACTGGTTCAACATTACTTGTGAGGTGATAATTACATTCCAAAATGAGTAAAGTGTAAATAGGTCTTTACAAATTTTTAACATGGTTAATAATACTTTTTGGCCTCATAGCATGTAAAATACTTATATTTAAATTATTTTAAAGTATTTACATTTATTTGAAAAGGACTTACATTTAATGTTATAAAGCACATAATCAGTGACAATAAAACAACCGATTTTCTAGTGGTTAAAACTGTTAAAATTTTTTTACAAATTCATAGCTTCATTCTAATCACCATGTGTACTCAGACTAGGAATTATCATACAGGCACTTGACCAGGACTCCTTAGAAGGTTTACATATGAAAATCAGTAAGAAATTCATAGACAACAGTACACTTAGAAGTCACAGAAACTAAATGTAGTATGTTGCCCTAAACACAGAGAAAGGAAAATGGGGACCTGAGAAGATAGCTCTATTGATTGTTGACCTTGTAAACATGAGACTCTGTTTGGTCCTCAGAGTCCACTTTGTAAATCTGGATATCATGGCTATCTTTGTTATACCAGTGGTAGAAAGGCTAGACAGGAAAAACCTGGGGTTTGCTGGTCAGAGAGTCTAGCCTGCTTGATAAATACCGGGTCAGCGAGAGACTTGGTCTCCAAAACACAGTGAGGAGTTCTTGAAGAAGCACAACTGGTATTCTCTTCTGGTCTCTACATTCAAACATTGGGCCAGACACAGACAGACACACACACACAGATACACACACATACAGAGACAGACAGAGAGAAATACAGGAAGGAGGTATGGAGGGAGAGGGAGAGAGAGAGAGGAAGAAACCAGCATGATGCCATAAAACACCCAGTTTGGATCATGATAGTGTATCAGATTCCTTTTCTTAGCTGTGACAAGTGTCCCATGAACATGAGATCTGTCCATAACAGGATAACTTGGGTAAGGGGTAGACGAGAACTCTGTATGGAATTTCTGCTAAATCTTAAACTGTTCCAAAATCAAAATATTCCAAAAATCAAAAGGCCATTCAAAATAAGCACAGACAAGCATTTCTCTGAAATCAATACATTAATGTGCCCCCAAAAGACTGTTCAACACCACTTGTTATTTAGTCATTAAGTGCACACAGACTAAAAGTGCAATTGGATGTCACTACACACATATTGGAAGAGTGAAAACAAAACCAAATAGCGATGATAGTAAGTACAACTGAGGATGTAGAGAAAGGATGTCACTAGGGGGTCTTGCAATGAAGAGACAAAAGGCTGAAGATGGTGTAGAAGACAGTTTCCGCATTTCTTAAAATCTTAAGCTTGGCTTGGCAAGATGACTTAGCTAATCCACTTCTAGTTATCTATTCAAGAAAAATAACAATGTCTGCTCAGAGCAGCACCATCCAGAACAGGCAGATCAGGAACAACCCAGCTGTCTGTCAAGCAATGAGCTTACACATGAAATATGGCATATGCAAATGACAGAATATTATCTAGTCACAAAAAGTTATTGCATGCCTCAATGTGGGTATGCCTTGAAAACTTAATGCGCGGTGAAAGAAGCCAGGCACAAAAGATGCAAATTTGTGTTTCTATTTATGTGAACTGCCAAGAAAAGGAGAGACTGAAAATAAATTATTGATTCCTACAGTTTTGGAGGGGGGACATGGAATGACTACAAATCCATGCCAGATTTCTTTCTGTGAGGTTGTAAATGCTCCAGTTGAACTGCAGAATGCCTACACAACTTCTGCAATTTACTAAAATCCTCCATTAATCTTCTTTAGATAGACAAATCTTATGGTGCATGATTGATATTTTAATAAAACCATTAAATAGGCAGCAGTAGAAAGATGCAGACAATGAAGAAAAGCATAACATGAATCTGCTTATTACAGATAATTCTATCACTTAAAATGCATTTTTATTTGTTTTCTTTCCAGTGTTATCATTCCCTGTTGGTTTTAATTATTAAAAGTGTGGCTCATAAAGACATTTGTTTTGTTTTGTTTTTCCTGTTGCTACATATGACAATGCAGAAAGCTGACTGGTTTGGAATTTTCTTTGGAAATTGTATGTCCAGACTACCATCTCTATGTAACATTTTGTACTAGACTCTGGGGCCTTGAGTATGTGAGTGCTATAGAATGTGGGTTTCTGATCAATCAGATCAGAGGACCCCACACTACTGTAATTCTTTTTTTTTTTTTTTTTGGTTTTACGAGACAGGGTTTCTCTGTATTGTTTTGGAGGCTGTTGGTCCAGCTCGGCCTCGACCTCGAACTCACAGAGATCTGCCTGCCTCTGCCTCCTGAGTGCTAGGATTAAATGCATGCGCCACCACCGCCCGGCCTACCCTAAGTCTTGAACAGAGCCTAAACCACAATTCTACTTCTCACCCCTTGGAGACAGAAAGGCTGTCCAAACAAGGAGAAAGAAAGGGTTGGAGGGAGGGAGGGAGGAGGGAAGGAAGGAAGGAAGAAAAAGAAAGAAAGTTACTCAGGAGATATTTAGGGGCATCCACTTGGATTTTTGCTTGAATGTAGGCACTTTTCTTGTGATGTAACAGACAAGGATGGAAGGCTTTTCTGTGAGATCTTTGATGGCTATACTGTACAGAGAACTATCTGTACAGTCCAGAAAGAAAGGGTTCAAAAGTTGCCACAAGCCGGGTGTTGGTGGTGCATGCCTTTAATCCCTGCACACTCAGCAGGCAGAGGCAGGTGGACCTCTGTCAATGTGAGGCCAGCCTGGTCTACAGAGCGAGTTCCAGGACAGCCTCCAAAACAATACAGAGAAACCCTGTCTCCAAAACACCAAAACAAAAAAGTTGCCACAGAGGTTGTCTTTTTTCATTTTCCTTTGATTTCTTTTTCAAGTCAGAAAGGAAAAGTTTGCATGCAGTTCAGGCATCTCTACAATTATTATGAAGAGCCATCTAGAAACATTTGGCTAACCTTCTCCTTTATTTAATCTTAAAAGAGTTCCTCATATCCCAATAAGCAAGTTGTCTTAAAAAAAAAAGAGACATGTTAAGAACAAGTTTGCAGAGCCAAAGAAACTTGCAAGCCTTGTAGCAGGAAAGTAGCTTAATGTGAATTACATCACCATGTGCCGCTGTCCTGTTTTGTAGGTAGGTAACCAGTGTAGATAATCTCATCCATCGGCATAGGTAATATGAATGAAATAAAGTATCAAGTAAGAATTAACTTGAAATTTTGTCTTGCTGCATAAGTCTTGCATTTTCCTTCTGCTATGAACTTACAGTAAAGTACCATGGTCTAATTACTTTAATTTAATTCCAAAGACTCTAATCAGAAAACCTGAGACATCAATAGGAATATACCCACAAGCACTAGAGGGCAATGCTGGACAAATATTACTGAGATCTGGGGAAACTCCAGTGAGGATGGCTGGATGCTCATTAGTTTTGAATAAATAAAATTCCAGATGCAACTTTGAATATTCTGGCTATGAGTACGAATGAGTTTCTAGTCACTGCCTCCAGCCTGATTACAGGAACAAAGAGGGCAAGGTTTCCTTGATAGCAATCAACTCTGCTTCCTGCTTCATCAGGGCACTTTGCCCAGAGTGAACCTGGGCCAGCTTAAGAGCAAGCTGGCAGAGTGTGGAGATAATGGCCCATGTCAAAGTCAAGAATGTTTCTGGGACCAAAAATCAGAATGAAAGTCTTGAATCTGCATCAGGAAAAAAATAGTGTTCCTTCAGTTGTGTCGTGTGATTCCTTTTTATGTATATGGGGAGAGTTACTTATACTAATTAAAAGATGATTAAAATCTGATTGTCAGCTCAGGGTTTGGTGCTGGGGAGGTGACTTAGCATGGAAAGTGCCTGCTGGGCAAGCATCAGGAACTGAGTTTGACCTGAACACTCAAGTAAACAGTCCTCTGTAACTCTAGTGGTTGCAGAGAAAGGACTGGACAGGGAGAGGCAGGCCCTCGTAGGTTACAGTCTAGTCATCTAGTCAAACCCTAGAGTCAGCGAGAGATCCTGCCTCAGAAATAAGGTGGAAAGCAATCAGCAAAGAAATTCAACACCAAACTCTGGCCCCCACACTCGCACACACTAACATGTATGTTAACCCATACACAGTCATGGATTAATACACATAAAATACATACACATTCAAAAATGATACATATCCATACAAAAGAGCTCACATGCTGATATAGGCATCACTGTGATTTCTTATAACATCTATGGGAAAAGTTATTTGTTCCAGGTAAAAGTCAATTAAAATCTGATTACTAGCTCAGCATTTGGGGTTGTGGAGGTGACTTAGTAAAGGCATTGCCTGCTGGGTAAGCATGAGGACCTGAGTTTGACCCTAGCCCTCTCTTATTGCAGGCAGCTATAATAAGAAGCAATTAAATTGTGTTGGTTTTTATTTCCCTTTCTCTTTGGCAATCTCCTTGTACTGCAGAGTCACAGTTCTGCCTAGAAGATGAATGAAATCCCCTGATATAGATCAGACTAGAACAATGGTTTGCCAAGAAGAGTCACTGAGCCGGTAACATCACTGCCACTTGGTAACAACCTACAAATTAAAATTCTTAAACATCCTAAATCACAGTCTATGTGGCTAGGGTCTACCAACCTTTATATGCCTCATTTCATTTTATAAATTCTGTTGACTGTGAACAAATAATATGTTTTGTATTTAAGGAGAATGAGGTGAAATTATAAGCATCCATTGTAGACTGACCGAATTGAAATGAGCTTCTTTATCTCTTTTGATTAATTTTATTTTATATTATTTATTTTTAAGTGTAAATTTAGATCAGAAACAAGGTTGCTTCACAAGTCAGATCCAGGTCCATCTCCCTTTCCCTCCCTTCCTCCTGTGCCCTCCCCCCAACCCCCCCCCTTTATCCCCTCATTTCCCCAGGGAGGGTGAGGCCCTCCCTGGGGGTGTCCATAGTCTGTCATTTCAACCAGGGCAGGGCCTAGACCCTCCCCCCAAGAGTTCAGGGTAAGAGTTCATCTCACATTGTTGGATGGGAGTCCAAAGTCCGTGTGTATACTCGGGATGAGTACTGATCTACTGCCCAAGGCTCAATAGATTACCTAGGTCTCCATTTTGAAGTCTAATTTTTTAGATATTAGGATAGCTATACCCACTTACTTCTTTGAGCCACTTGAGAAGAAAATCTTATCCCAACCCTTAACTCAGAGATAACATCTGTCTTTGAAGGTGAGGTGTGTTTCTTGTATGCAACAGAAGGATGGAATCCATCTTCTTATCTATTCTAATATATATATACATATATATATATGAATGACTGAATTAAGCTAATTAATACATCCAACACCTCAAATATTTACTTCTCCTCATTGAACACTGTACCTTTTGATATCCCCTAGCATCTGATAACTGTCACTCCATTCTCTGCCTGTATGGGTTTGACTCTTTAAGATTCCAACTAGCTATAGAGTAATATGATACACCTCCGTCTAGGAACACTGGCCTGGAAGATAGAGTAGTAAGCTTTTAGAAAAAAATAATTATACAATACCGTATAAATTATAGCCCTGCAGTGTGTTAGCTGTTATCTCTTTTGCATTTGCTTTACATAACATACCCCGAAATCTTTACATTGTAAATATTTCCCAGAATTTATTACTTACTTTTATGTGACTCAAGGTAGATTTTATGTTGAATTGATTTAATTATAAAGTCTAGATTGTAAAAATAATCATGGATTCTCATTAAATGTCTTATATTACTATTGATATTAGAGCATAGAAATGCATACTACTTCAGCTTACAAAACAGATTTCAAATAGAAAATACGACTGGCTCAAATAACTTGCAATGAGTAAAAAGTCATGATTTCAACTTCATGCTTTTGTCACAAAGACCAATATTTTCTATGTGTTATGCCTACATATATGGTATATGAAGCTCTTTATATACTCACAGTCCAAACTTAATGTTGTCAAAATAATAGCAGTTAGGCAAAATTGTATTTTCTCAACATTTTCTTGTGTTTGACGAACAACAGGTTTAACAGGAAAAAGAAAGAAGCAGATGGAGTTTTCTGGAAAGTAGAATGAAATTTTTGGATATTTTGCAAGAGCAGATGAGAGAATCCACATGTGCAAAAGACATGATGGGGAGAGATACGAGTACATAATTGTTAGAATTATTAGACCAGGGACATGTGCTAAAAATACGATCTTCCTGAAGAAGAAAGGAAAGAAGGGAGCATGGTTGGGTTGCTGTTATATCATTAAAGGAATAAAATAAAAGATTTAGAAGTACTTGAAGTAACAGATTAGTTATATTAAGGCAGGTGTTATTGGCTTCTTTCCCTGTGCATCAAGACCCTGGCATCTAAAATGGCAAGCTTCAGTTTCAGTATGTAGGCTTAGGGTGGTCAGTGTTAAATGCCAAGCTGAAATAATCTAGCATTGTCTGGAAGATAGGGCTAGTCTTCCAGGGCAGGGCTTAGTCTTCCACATTCCAGCCACAAAAGAGTTCCAAAAGCCTAAGAACCAATCATCAGTTTTACCATAGAAATTTGCCCCACCTCAGGTACCACTTTTTGTTGTAGTTTCTCTTCTGTTGCTGCAGTGATAAAAGACTGGGACAAAGCAACTCAAGGGAAAACAATTTATTGGGCTCAAAGGTAAAAAGTTCATCATGACAGGGATGTCAGAGCAGTGGAATTTTTTGGAGTAGATAAACAAATTATATTCACCACCAGAAAGAAGAAAGTGATGAATTCATGATGCCTCTGCATTTACTTTCTCAATTTATACATCTCAGGGTCCCAGGGAAGGTAGGTGAGTTTCCCCACCTCACTTAACGTAATCAAGCTAATCCCCCACAGATATGTCCGGAGACCAATTTCTGAGATGGTTCAAGATGCTTTCAAGTTATCAGCGCTAATCATTGAAAGGGTGAAGTCTGAGAACCTCATATAATGGTAGTGCAGAATGAATGGAGCTGTTGTATCAGACAACTGAAGTGCTGAGAATTGATTGATGCAAGAGATGGAAATCTCAAAGATACTGTTCAAGGAATTGTAGATATGCCATTGTATTGTACAACTTTATACATTTGGGAGGAAAACGAGTGAGTTTATAAGTAGAGGGAAATCCAAGATGTTCTGGGATAAATGGAACCTTGCAATTCTGTGTGGTTATTCAGAAGGAAAACTGAAATGGATGTTTTTGGGAAAGAAGGGGTTACATTCAGTTTATGCTGAGTAATTCAGTATATTGTTCCTTTTCCTACATGCCTAACTTGCATTCAGTAAAATATTTCTCGCCAGTTTTTGCAAATAATATCTTTGGGAGCTGTTAAAAATAGATAAGGACTGTTTAAAAAGAGAGATAAGAACATGAATGAATGAACTTCACACAAGGTATTTCCCAGTACACAAAGCATAAGGAACATATGATAAGAGAAAAAAGCTTGAGGATCTAAGCCTCTGAAAATGTTGGAGGTCGTTTGTTACAAACATCATTACTGTACAAATCAAGACTTCAAGAGTGCTTGCCAGACTATTTTTTCTGGGGTTACAAGATGGGTGGTATTTGTTAAGCCACAATTTTTATATCCTTCTCATGACTTTTGCTCAAAGACTTCACAATCTGAAAATGCTAGTGTGTCTCTTATACAATGTTTTTCAATTTTATTTAGATTATGTGAGTTTCGGCTAACCTGGTCCTGCCTATCTATCTTCTATCTATCTATCTATCTATCTATCTTTGGGAAAATTCTTTCTGAATATTCATAGTTCTTGACATTCATATTAAGAGGGAGACATTATAAAATAATTTTTGAAATGCCAGCAATTTGACTACATTAAGGGTCAGAGGAACAGTTATTGTTTTAGGAAACATTTGGAAGTGGAGTTGAATGTGGAGTTTGTGACAGTCACTCCTCTTAGTTTTGATAAGTGGTTTAGGAGTTGGTGCTAAAGTGGAGCTATATTCCCTATTGTTTATGGTAAATAAAATGGTAAACCCTGTTGCATGGTTAAACAGTGGCCACAACAATATTTTCATTCCTTTTTTTCTGTTCTAGGAATTAGGTATTGTTTATTTCCTCTCCCTTGAGCTGAGAGGATGTACATGACTACAACTGCTCATAGATCATGGAAAAGGTATATGACTTCTCAAGATACTTCACAAATTTGCTATTTGCTTATCATGTGGGATACTGAGTTACCTTGAAGCCCTCATAATAAAGACATTTGTGGAGAGAACAGAATATTGATTGATGAGGCCAAACAATTATAATTCCCTGCTGCTTGAGTTTTCCAAGTTCAGGGACAAGATAAAGTTTAAGTGGCAGAGCTTTGACACAGAGATGAATCACATTCAAAGAACCTTAAGAGAATTGTAGAAGTGTGAAAAAAGTCATGTTATGGTTTAAAGACACCAAGTTTTAGAAAGATTACTTTGTAACTTTGTATAACAAGAAGATACCAGAAAATCTCCAAGTAACAATAAATGTTATTGATCAGTGACAGGAAAATTTTCTGCTACCTCACATAAACTATTGACACTTTGCTGCCATTCTTTGTATATGTTTACTTCTAAATTGATTTTGCTCCATAGTAATTACACGCCTTGTATGATTATGTACTTGCTTAGTTCTCTATTGTTGCTTCTCTATATGATTGGAGTAAATTCCATTCAGACCAATACAGATTTTGACTGGCTAACTATTAAGGATGTAGAATGTACCAACACACCATACTATAGTGTAGTATATGTGAAAGATATTTTATCCAACGTTCATTTTTATCACAAGTGAAAAAAACTAAAACTAAAATCATTTATTAATTTCAGGTAACTTCTCTGTTTTAGATTATGCAATTTGGATCAAATATTTGGTATATGTCAAAAGGTAACATTCTTAAGCAACTCTATGATAACAAAAATGGGTTAAATGAGACTCTAATTTTACTATTTTTTCACCCTTCAAGCCTATGATAATTACATGGACAATTCTCAAAGGCTTCTTGTCTCTTACATAAATATATTTGGTGAATTCTTTTTTAAGTAGGTATGCTAAATTCCTTAAGAGTCTAATAAATTAAATTTTTACAAACATTTTAAAGAAACACTATTGGATTCTTAAAGTCTTCACAGGAGCCCTAGAACATGCTACCTCATGCTACTGGAACATTAATCACAACAAATGTTTCAGGGAATTATACATGAAATTTAAGTGTATAAGTTTGTACAATTTATCAGTAAAGGAAGGCTCAGAAGAAAGTGTTAAAATACAAAAAATCTTATTTTTATTTTGAAAATTATGCTTATTTATTTATTGTGTGGTCATGCATGTATGTGGGGGCCAGCGGACAAAGTTCAGGAGTCATTTCTCTCCTATCATGCTAGTCCTTGGGATAAAACTCAGGCTAAGTAGCAAATGCCTTTATTTGCTGAGCCATTTCTCTGGCTCCACACACTCTTATTTAACAGCGATTTAAAGCCAGTTCTGCTCAATTTTCTTTTCTGATTTCAAATTTCTCAACATGAAGCTCCAAGTCTTTAAGCACTTTTTGTAAAGACTCTGCTAAGCAAGGCTATTAAAATGGAATGGGACAGTTATTTCTTCTGTGTCTGATCCCAGTCACTTCATATTTTTTAGTTCTACTGACCAAAAAAAAAACAAAAACAAAAACAAAAAGCAAAACAAAACAACAACAACAACAAAAGCCAGATAGGTCAGGAGCTTGAAGTAAAGACTCAATTTTCAAGCCAATGGCCCTGGAAATGATTAAAAGCTTGGAGACTTTTAAACAGAATTAGGACACTGAAGAAGTCCATGAGAATCTGCCTGTGTGTGTGTGTGTGTCATTCATGTTACTATGAAGCCTTTAATTTTTATCTGTTACTGAATAATATTGCTATAGAACTCACGTTAATGAAATATAAACACTATAGCAACTATATGTGGAAGTCATGAAACATAAACCTCAAGGGTTATATATTTTAGTATTTGGAACAGAAGAAATCAGCCCAACTTTCTGATTATGCGCCCATGACCTTTCCCTGTTTCCTATTAGAAGGTCTGGACAACTCAGAAAAATCCATCTCCTGAAATGCTGACATAGCATATATACCCTGCTACTTTCTGAAGGTTAGTAACAACAGCACTACAAATGGCAACAAGAACTTGGAGGTACCATTAATTCATAGACTCTTGTGTTCACGCAAATTAGTTTCACTAGTGAAATTAAAGTTTTAAATTTAAAAAATGTATTTTTTAGAGCAGGGTGTTGTGACTCATTGGGCACATTATGAATGGAATTGCTCATTTTAAAACCCTTATTAAAGTTCACTTCTTTTTAACAAATCAAATAAATACCCATTGGTACATGGCATGAGTGTCATTATTCATTTATTTATTTACATTTTGGTACTTAAAATGGGAAACAGACTGGACTTTGTGTCTAATTCTGATAAAAAACTTAAATAGTTGAGCGTGAAGTAGGCCTCTAATAATATATTGGACAGGGTATTATTGTGGAAAGTCATGGGGATTTAGCTAATCACATTAGTATGCTAAGGGGCCAAGGACTTGCATCAGAGAACTGATATCTAAATGGCAATGTACGTTTTCTTGTTTATATTGAGGTCATATTGTATAGTCCTGTTTGTTCTGGAACTTGCCATGTAGTCCAAGCTGGCTTCAGATTCACAGACATCTATCTACCTTTGCTTCCCAAGTACTGGATTTAAAGGTGAGAGCCACTGTACCAGAGTCAATGTATTTTATAAAGGGATGACTTTGAGGAATCAATCCACCAAACTAGACTGACCCCATTACATAGTTCTTCTTGCTTGGAATGCTGTCATTGAAGAGAACCTGGAGTTTGCTTGGGAATGTCCCCTTTGGAACTCATGCCAATATACTGGGACTTTAACAGCCAATAACATGAGGTTTCAGGGAAATTCTCATGGCATCTGCTATAAATATTCTTTTGAAGAAATACTCCAACTTGTGTAGTTTTCAGCAAGCAATTCTGGCACAACACTATTTCCTTACAGAAATAGCCTGGAATGTGGATGTGGATGTGGATGTGTGCATTGTGAGGAGAAAACAACGAATGAGCCAGACATTGGCTGAGAGACTACAGAATCTCAGGGAAAACACTACTTAATTGTTTCAAGCTAAATTATTCCCAAAGGCTTTTCACCTTAGCAACTGAATTATTTTCCTAGTTGATTGGCATTTGTGATCATTGACACAGGCTTTCTACTTCTCCTTGTGACTTCATCTCCACAAATGTCTTTACCTATGTGTATCCACATATGCACATACTCCCCCACCCACATGTGTGTGTACACTCACACACATATATACATACACACATTCACACACACATACATACATACACATGCTATCTCTCTCTCCCTATCCCCTGCATTATCTCTCTCTTATCCTACTCTACTTCTTTGGTTGCTTCTTGAAAATACACTTATTTTTTGTTATATGTGTCCTCTCATTTGAATGAGAAAGAATATGACCAGTTAAGATATTGATTTGGATATCATTATCAAGTGCTTTGGTGACTGGCACATTTGTACTCATATATGGCACCTTCTCAGCCTGATGAAGGGAATAGGAATTGGGACAAATCAATGAAGGACCTCATTACACTATTTGTAAATGAGATTTGGAGTCCTTTTCCCAGCAGACACATTATCAGGCCATGTCATATATTATGTTTATTATCTGCTACTCTGGGTGGATGTCACTCTCACCCTCAAGAATGACTCGGAATTATGCAAAAGGTAAGCAGATCTGATAGAGTCATCAGACGCTTTGCCTAGTATAATTAGTTGACCTAATTTTGGAGTTATGCTTGCTCAGATGACCTTGATGAATCCCCAGTACGTGGCCCAGTATTCCCTGTCAGCTGATACACACAAACCTGAAGAATTCACACAGTGGGAAAAATTATGCACTGTCCATGAAACTTTGTGTTCTGCATTTTTTGGTGCATTTCTGGACCAGTATGGTTAGCTCTTAGAGCTAATAGAAGGCAAATATGGAAGGTTCAGTGTACATATTACATATGTAAAATAAATTTCTAAAATCTAAGTAAGAAAAAAAATTTCAATGGAATTGTTTTTATCTAATCTTTTTTGTCCAGATATTAGCCTTTCTAGGAAATACTTGATGCATTCTCCTCTCTTCTATTTCTTTTCTAGAAACAGATTATTGAAGCAAAGACTTCCATATATTTTTGGATAACTGCTAAGACTGAAAAGCATAAAAAGGTGATGGGGTTGACCTTCTGTGTATGTTTATCTTATTGTTTGATGAATAAAACACGGTTGCCAATAGGGCAGCGACATAGGTGGGTCTAAGAGATGAGGAGAATTCTGAGAGGTATAGGCAGAATTCTGAGAGGTAAGAGAAGACCATGTGGAGATACACAGATTAGTAGTCTTGGGTTAATTATTAAGACAGAACTAGCCAATAAGAAGCCATAGTTATTAGCCAACAATATTATAATTAATGTAAGTCTCTGAGTGTTCATTTGGGGCTGATGGAGTTGTAGGACCAGGCTGGCAGGAAGAATGCTCATAACAAAATTACCTGGGAAATAGTATCAGCTGGAAAGTTGTTAGGACCCAAGTTTGTCTCTCTAGAACCTACGGAAACAGTCAAGCTCAGCAGTGTACATCTGCAATTCCAATGCTGGGAGGCAGGACAGAAAGATTCCTGAAACTCACTTGCCAGCCAGTCTAGCTACTTGATGAAGTACAGGTTCACTGAAAAGTTTTGTCTCAAAAAATCATGTGGAAAGCAACAGATGAAGTCACCCTATGTCTGTCTCTGGTCTCTGTGTATGTGCATATATATATATATATACACACACAATCTCATGTGCATGTGTGCATGTGCACAGACACAAACACACACACAAACACAAAATGTACTTGCACGTATAGTAATTGAATCTAGGTTGATATGAAAGATCCTCAAGTAGCTCAATTAATCCCACTGACTTATCTTCATTTTATTATTATTCATGCTTTTCTATTGTTATTCTTTATATTTACTTATCCATAGATATGAATACAGTTGTCCCTGTAAAATGACTCAGCATTTGCATATAACTTACAGACATCCTCTCCTGTATACCTTCAATCATCTCTAGCTTGATGTAGTATAAAACACAATGTAAATGGTATGTAAGTATTTGTTGTACCTCAGCGTTCGGGGGATCATGACAAATAAAAGTCAATACATGATCAGCACAGATGCAACTTCCTCAGATCATTTTAAAGCTAAGACTGATAGAGTTCATAGAGAAGGAACGTGCAAAGACCCAGAGCCTGTGGTAGACAAAATCACTCCCTTTATGACAGTCCTTCCAAACATACCTTCAACATCCTCAATTCCTTCCACCAGACCGCACCCCCCTACATTAGTATCATAAGCTAATGAATCTTCCAGGTTAAGGCTTGTGGGTGGCATTTATGAATTAGTCCAGACAAAGCAACATTGTCTTGAACCTTCCACCCTCTAGAACCTGGAGAAATAAATTCATATCATTTATAAGCTATTATAATCACAATATCACCCTGAAATAACTAGTATAATGGCAATGCTACATAGTCTACACTTTCACTAAACCTATTCAGAATCACCAGAACAAAAGATGACTGGCTAAAGTATGTTTTTAAAGAAATGCTCTCTTTCAAAAGTTATAGCAACAGAAACAGCTCATTTCTTGTTTTGATTCTGTGACACAGATGTGAAGACAGATGAAAAAAGCATTCAATGAAGTGAAAAGTTCCACGACCATCTCTTTGGTCTATACATTTTTTAATCAATGGGGCTGTGAAAGTTTATGATAAGTGAAATTTAATCTCAAGCTTATAAATGGCAGCTCTTGGGTTGCAAAGATGCCTCACAGGTTAAGCGCACTTGTAGTAGTATTCACTATCTGATTACAGGGGAAGACCAGTTCAGGTACCCTCTTCACTATTTCTAGAAGTCTTATCTGGGGTCCTCCTTGTGGGTTCTTAGGAGTTATCCTAGCACCAGCTTTCTCCCTAACCCCACAGTGGCTCTCTCTATTAAGATATCTCTTTCATTGCTCTCCCACTACATCCCTTCCTTGATCCACCATCCTGTTCCCTCAAGTTCTCATCCCCCCTCCCCTCTCCTTTTCCTCCTCCTCCACTCCCAGTTGACACAGTAGATATCATCTAATTTCCCTTCTCAGGGCAATCCGTGTGTCCCTCTTAGGGTCATCCTTGCTGCCTAGATTTTCTGGAGCTGTGGATGGAATCCAGTCGAAGAGAGGGAGGAGAGAATATGTGAGCAAGGGAGGTCAAGATCATGGTGGAGAAATCTACAGAGACAGCTGAACCAAGCTCATAGAAACTCATGATCTCTAGACCAACAGTTGTAGAGACACCAGGGAACCAAATTAGACCTTCTATATGTGAGAGACAGTTTTGAAGCTTGGACTATCAGGGGAACCCCTGGCAGTAGGACCACAACACAAGCCTGTTATTTGAGCTAGCTTGTTGGAGCCCATTCCTTATGGTGGGACGCAATGCTCAGTCTTAATGCAGGGGAGAGGGGCTTGCCCCTGCCCCAACTTGTGTCAGACTTTGTTGACTCCTAATGAGAGCTCTTACATATGAGGATGAATGGACTGGGCATGGGTTTGGGGGGGGAATAAGGGGTGGGAGGGAGAAATGTGGTTGGAATGCAAAACATAGTTTTAAATGAATAAATAAATTACATATATAAAAGAGCACTTGTTTTCATAAAAAACTATTTAGTTTAGAACACCATGTCACATGACTCACAACTGTCTATAACTCCAGTTATAGGGCTCCAATGCCTTTCATGAGCACTGGCATTCACATGCGCACATATGTATACATAGACATACATGTAATTAAAAATAAAGTACATCTAAAACAACCACTTATCATCTCTATTAACAACTGCAATCTGTACTATGATAATTATTTTGTTTCTAGGATTGGGGGGGGTGTTCTCTGCATAGCCCTGGCTGTCCTGGAACTTGCTCTGTATATCAGGCTGGACTTAAACTCAGAGACAGAGACCCACCTGCCTTTGCCATCCAAGTGCTGGGATTAAAAGTGTGTGTCACCACAACCAGCTGTTTATAGATTTTTTTTAACTAAATGCACATGAAAAGCCTCTCCATCACAGTTCATGGCTATAGAAAGTACAAAGTAGCAAAATAGCGAATTCTTCTGGTAACAAATTCTTCTGGTAACAAAGTCTATATTCCAAGTCCCATAAAAAGCCAACTAGCAATGCTTGTAAAAAGCCAACTAGCAATGCTTGGACAATTGAAAAGGAATGCAGAAATACACCAGAATCCTGTTTATAGTGCACCATACATTGGGCCAGAAACACATTATGGAGGAAACAGTGTACTTCAATTGCATCAATGAAGAAGGAGGAAAGGAAGGAGAGGGTAGTGCGGACCCAGAGTAGAATCTCCCTTCAAAGGCCCCATTGCCCAGGTTCCATCTCTTAAAGATACATGAACTTTGAAAGAATGAAGATCGTCTTGGGGATTCACAAAGCTTACAATATGCTGACTTCATGCCTATGCTAAAAGCGAGCAACTGTGGGTGTAATGGTGACATTTCTCCAGCTCTTTGCTATTTTGTCCATTTATATATCATCACCATGGCTACTGTGATAACATTTAAAATAATTCCAATGTAAATCTGACAGCACCTCATTAGGTTCTCTCAGAATCCAGTAATTAGGTAAGAAAAGACTGCTGATTGAGAAGGTTAGAGCCAGGAGGGACAGGCTGCATTTCCACATTAACAATCACCATGTCTTTTCTCCAAGGTTTTCCCTGGTGTGATTCAGGCTTCTTTCAGGCTGGAATCTGGAGCCTGTGGCTTTCAGACTGAAGGGGAAAAGGGAGCAATACTGAGATTCCATATCCTGTCTTTAGATGTGGGGAACTAGAGTGAGATCCACCCCCGCACCCCCACCTAAGTAAGGGACTTGAGGATGCTTCAAGGCTGCTTTCAGAGATGCTTTCCAATCCAGTGAGGGCTAAGCCCTTGAATCTTATTATTATAATTTACCATGTTTGTTTTTCTTAACAAATTGAATATAATTATGAAAGATAAAAGTGCCATTAAATCAAGGTTCTTTCTGGACCAAAGGCCACCTACCAACAGAACTGGAATGAACCTGATTCATATTCTTAATAATGTTTAAATCTATAACCCCAGAGGTGAGTTTAAGTAACATACCATTTTTACACAAACATATTCGGTATTCTTATGAGGTGAGCCACATGAAAGCTATTTAATCCACCACTGCAGCTGTGTTGTTTGCAAAAAGGCATCATAAATGCTCAGTTTGACATTCTTTGGGGTTTTAACTAGGGGAGAATGTTTACACTCCTGAAGTCTTCTGTAATGAGGAAGAATTTAGACTAATTGGCCAACCTAATAAGGGAGCTGATTAGTTCATACAAATAGCTCAACTCCATTATTTGACACAGAATCCACAACTGTGTCCTGTTTTAAGAAAGTTCCGTGCAATTTTATAAGAGAAAGAGATTGAGGGACAGAATAAACATGACAGATTCTGTACATGGGCAGAATCAATGATTCGCTGGTTTTAAAGGGGCTGCTCTTCACTGTGGAATGGACTTAGACAATTTGTGCTTAGAATCAAATTATCCAATCTGAGAGAGGAATCTGCATGGATGCAGAACTCACAGCATGAGAATGAACAGAGAAACTGGCCAAGAATCAAACTGTGGTGTGCATGCATAATCACCAGGACTTAGTGCTTTATATAAAATTCATATCAGGACAGAATGCATTTCTCATTGCCAATATCACACTATTCCCTGCTCTTACTCAAAAGAAATATGTATTCTCCATTATGCATTTACAAAATTTAGAGACACAGAGGCTGAGAATTTGAAACTTTTACAAGCACAATTGAATGTAATTGGTAGTTAAAGAGCAAGTACAATTTGATTATTTCCAAAATGATGTTTTGTTGCTACCACTGGGAGAGATAAATCTACTGGTATCTTAGGTGCAGAGGCCAGGGGTGCTGTGAGACATCCCACAATATCCAAAGACAGCCTGGCTAATCTGGAGGCTCAAATCCCTGGAGGCCTCACACAATCTGCCAGGGAGCAATATTCTCTCCTAAAGCAACTTGTACCTTGTGAGGCTTTGCTGCTATTCCTCACAAAGGCACGAACAAACCCAATTCTAAGGAAAAAGCCTGCTTAGGTGAGAATTTCTCATAATAACTAGAGACAGGTCAGTGGACAGCCTTGAAAATGCCACCAGTGATGAGTAGAAAGTGAGAAATCAAAGGAGAAAGGGCCTTTGTTTTAAGACTAAAGGAAAACATTGCTGAAAAGGCACATTGGACCTGTCCACACATCATTTCTGCTCCAAGACAGAGATAATTCTGATTTCAACCAAAACACTGGGAAAAACGGATGGCTTACATGTCATGACAAATATTAATTCTGAATAAATTCACTCTTAACACAGCAAGTTCTGTGCTAGTGATTAAATGTGCCTGCTACCACAGGTCACACCATTCAAATTAACACAAATATGCAAGTATTAAATTATTTCATAAGCAAGGCTAACTAGGTACTGAAAATAGGTACTCAGCTCGTATATCTACCTATCTCACTTAACTCCCTGACAAAATGGTTTAGAGTCTACGGGAATTATTGCTCCATAGAGAGGAGGCTTATGAAGTAGGTATTTTAAATTCAAGACTGGAATTAACTTAGCTCAAGTTAATGTTTCAGGATTTATACCAACACTGGTTTCCAGATAAAGCTGAGCTCACACTGCAGACTGCATTTTTTAAAACTCTGTTATCCTAAAAACGCAAAGCAGCTCTCTGAGCTATCATCTCAAAAGGGTAGACCTCATGAACATAGCTAGATTCATAAAGTGATTAGGCACTACATTGCAAAGCTAATTCAGACATCTTTGAAGCAAAAGAAAAAAAGCCAAAAGTTTGACCTACTGTTAAAAATTTAATGAGGTGGTAGTGGTGGTGGGAGGGGAAAATTATATGGCTCATGGGATAATGGCTTTACCTAGCAAGCTCTAGAACCTGTGTTCAATCCCCAGGACTCACACATGGAAGGGAGAAAGCTGGTTTTCACCAGAGTCCTCTTATCTCCGTATGTATCCCGTGGAATCTCTGCACCTTCCACCTCTCTAAACTAGAAAACAAAATAAAATATACTGCTTGGAAAACAATTAATGAGAATCCACAGATTATTGCCTAGCAAGAGTTTCAAACTATTCTTTCTATAAGGAAGCATTTTTGCTTCTTCAACTTACCCTCCTCCTACTATTACTATTCTACTAGTTCTCACCATTCTCCTTGGCAGAGGGTAGCTTGGATCTTATTGGACAGGCTTTGCTCAGTTAGAAGAATTAAATTCTTCAAGGTGCAGGCAGCCATACATTTCTATGAACTACATTGCACCTTCTTTTTTTAACACTGTGAATAACACCTGCATTTCTGTTACCCATTTATCTGGCAGCTTTTACAGCTATAATGTAAGTGCTAGTAAACATAAGAATATGGCAAAGGGGAAAAGGAGAGATCTTTGCAAAGAAGTTTAACAACACTTTGTAGAACCTCTGACCATCACTAGATTCAAAGATTATTTATTTGTTTTTTCATGGCACAGCAGGAATGCAGAAAACCTTACCAATGGGTTGCACATCTGTAGTATAGATTTATGTTCTACAACATGAGGTTATGTGAGACATTCAAAAACTCAGCAAAAAGCACTACTTTGTTTTTCTTATGGAAAGTTAGCATTGCCTGGGTTATCTGACTCTATGAAATCTCTTTTCATTCCTTTGAACTATTGCACAACTCTGCGAGCTGTAGAATACTGATAACTGCAAATCATTCCTGTCCGATAGAAATGCAAATTTTGTTCAGTGGAGATAGATTTGATTGTTATTTCTCTGTGGCTTACCAACCAAACTTACATGTACTAAGCAAATTCATTCCAGCATTTCTGATCTGTATATGGATCTCCCATATGGATTTTCCTGTGAATTAGTAGTTACATGTTATGCTTCCTCTATCATTGAATTAACTAAAATATCTGACATGGATTTATTTAATGGATGCACAACACTGATGGCTACATTTTTTATAATCATGTTTTAATATATTCAGTGTTTTACAATTGGAAGACAACATCTCCAATCAAGTTTAACATCTCCTTTAAAAAAATTGGAAACTTTAAGGCACCAAAGTGGGAATTTTCTGATGGCATAAGTGAGTTTTTCTTGAATCATGGGACTTCATTGTGTGGTAGGGGTGGTTACCTTTTCTGTTCTACACAATCTCCATTAGAATTTAGGTTGTAGAAATTATAAACAATGTATATGTATGTGTGTGTGTTGCATATGGTAGTGCACCTGCAGAGCCCAGAGGAGGTGGAGTTACAGATGGTTGTGAAGCATTCTAAGGATGCTGAGAATGGAACTTGGGTCCTCTGCAAAAGCAGATGTTCTTAATCATGCGAACCGTCTCTCTAGCCACAGCACTACTTCAGTTTACATACATGGCTTTTCACAGTCAAGATGATTCTCCACTAAAGTTTTCGTTTTAAAGCAAATTCTTTGGCCTTAAGAATTAAGTTGCTTAATTATGTGAATTCAGGAAACAGAAGCAACCACCACTCTCTTCTGCTTTGTTTTAGGCAAATGCCTGTTATGCGTCTGTCCTGATCCCCTAGCTCGACCACATATGGGTTTCATGCCACAGTCGGATTTAAGTTATTCATCTTGTGTAGACCAGTGACTTTCAGGCTGATGCTTGCCCTAAGTGATTCTGTTTTACAAAAGAGAAGTTGGCTCCATTTTCAGTGCGATTGCTGAGAAGGGATGTTTCTGTATCTTGTTTATGCAAGTAAACAGCCTCCATCTGTCCAACACAAGTGTGACACAGAACATACTCACAGATAATTTATTCATGCAAGCATACTATTACAACATATGAACTTACAGAATTAAATCAGCAACCCACGGGCACATGCACATATCAAAATCATATAAAAATTAGGACTTGAAAGGTACAACCCTCTCTCCTAGATCATGCAGAAGGGAGGACACTAACATATAACATCAGATAGTACAGAGCACCTGTCATGGGGTTGGTTGACAGGTTATTGCGTCTTCCCTCTTTCTCCATGACCTTAAGTCAAATGTCATTCTTCCTGACTGAGGAATCCCTGTGCCTCATTATATCACCTGGCCTTGCCTTCTGTAGAGTTTGTGTTCTCTAAGATCTGTGAATAGGTTCACTAATAATTTAGCTAGAAACTCACAGTAGCTCTTCTAATTCACACTTACAGATTTATTTAGCTATATGGCTCTTTAGATATTTTATTCAGATATATGGACACTTGGTAAAATGTGCAATTGTTCTATATATTAAAGTATACAAATGATAACACAACACAAGTATCATTCTAGAGTTTTTTGTAAAGACACATATTGCTTTTGAAATCTACATAGCAATGCATAAAGGTTATTGGTTATGACTAAAGAATAACTGTCTATTAGACACACGGATTTCTTCCTTCTTTCTTTCCTCTAGAAATGGACATGAAGTTACTTTATCACAGTGTACTGCATCATAATAGTACATCATAGCATTCACTGCAGATGTCCAACAGACAGGAATTTCTGTGCCTAAAGGTATTCTTGTGTGTGATTAGCTTAGAACAATAAGGTAGATTTCTATTAATTAGATGCTCTTTTCCAAACAATACTGTATGAACATCTTATATCCCACAGTATTTTCAGTGATATATTTTTTATAAATCCCCTTTTTAAAATCTTTTTTAAAATTTAAATTAGAAACAATTTTGCTTCAGATGCCAATCCCAGTTCCCTCTCCCTCCCTTCCTCCCCCTCCCTGGGGGATCTCCAGAGTCTGTCATTTTGTCCAGGGGAGGGACTAGGCCAAGTGTCCAGGCTGAGAGAGCATCCCTCATTATGGGATGGGCACTCAAAGTCCATTTTATGCCAGGGATAAATACTGATCTACTAGCCAAGGCTCCATAGATTACCTAGGCCTCCTCACTGACACCCACATTCAGGGATTCTGTATCAGTCCCATGCTGGCCTTTCAGCCATCAATCTGGGGTCCAAGAGCTCCCTCTTGTTCAGGTCAGCTGTTTCTGTGGGTTTCACTAGCCCAGTCTTGACGCCTTTGCTCCTCACTCCTCCCTCTCTGTTGGCCTTTTGGCTAAGATCAAGTATAAAATTTTTATCATTTTATTTTTGCCATATTTATAATTTATTCAATGTTAACTTTTTCTGTTTTAATTTGAATTTTCCTTATCTAATTCATTTTCTTCTTGCTCTTAACAGTATAGAAAACAGAGAAGAGAACTAATGTCTGAAAAATAATACATGCATATCTTGTTATATAAATTAGTTTCCTTCAAGTTCAAGAGCAAGGAATCATTGGTACTATCTTTTTTTGGATCGGTTCCTAAGAGATACAAACTATCTGACTCAAGCATTGAAAGACAAAGAATGAAAAATGCACTTATTCTAAAATTACAGGAGACTTTATCAAGTATTGAAATATTCTAGAATTAGCCATTAAAAGAGATGCAGTTGTATTTTTCACATATTTCGCACACTTATTATATTCTGTTTATTTCTGCTCATTTTACTAGCAAATAAGGTCGACTTCCACATCAGAGTAGGAGAATACCAATGTCTTTTTTTAGTGGAACAAAAAAATCCCTTTAATTTTATACACACACACACACACACACACACACACACACACACTCACTCACACCCTGGGAGGTCTTCTCCTTTTTGAAGGGAAATAGAGGAGGAGTAGATCTGGGGGAGGGAAATGTGTGAGGAAAGGAAGAAGGGAAAACTCTGCTCAGGATATAATACACAAAAGAAGAATAAATAAAGAAATTAATTTATATATTTTTATTTGAAGAAATATTCTAATATGTTATTAATTTTTAAAGAGAAAGGGAACTAGGAAAACACATGTGGCTATTCATACACAATGTAATCACTTGTTATTAGATAATATGGCCATGTTTTTATAGTACCATAAAAATTAATAAGTTGATTGACTACAGAGATGCATAGTGTTATGTGCTTACTTTTATGATATCTGTTTATAATCAGAAAAGCAATTTGTGAGATCATTATTTTTATGGCAAACAAGATCTCATTATAACCATATCTCATAAAGCATACATTTTCTAAGAATCTTGTTCAGGGATGCCTATGTTTAATTGTCTTCAGGACTTCCCAGTCTGAAGTGCAGCCGTACCAGAAGGCAGAGCTACCATGTCTTTCATAGAGGGTTCTTCTGACATTATTTCAATGTAAAGTAGCACATGGCATTGTTGGTTCATGGTAAAAATAGTTTCTTGTATATGCCTCTAAAACCCCAATGAACTGGCAATTTGAAGGCTTTAAGTCTTATGTTTGTCCTTTTTAGCTGATTACTGCAAAAGTAAATTACAGGAGTTTGTGTGGTCAGTGGAACTGAGAATGAGCTTATATGCTAAACATGCGCTCACCATTATGACAGAGCATAAAGCAGCTGCTTAGAACAATATCTGATCCGTTCAGATTGTCATCATGAGACACAGAATTGCATTACAAGATGGTTTCAACACTTTCAGTTCACCTTTGGTATTTCTTGCTCAACTTTTTTTTGGTCTCTTGACACAATACCAAAGCTTTCCATTTTAGGTGAAGCTCATGTGGCCACTGCTGTTTCCTATGCTGTCTTCATTTAGGCAAAGCACTCAGAAGAAGTATCTACACTTACTGTTTCCCCTTTCATTCAGACGCCAATACAGTCCTTATCACACTTCTATCTAGACTTTTTTCCCCATCACTCCAAGCATGAGTCTATCTTAAGGATTTAGATTATTTAGATTATTCAGCATCCTTACCATTGAAAAATTAAACAATTTGCTATGAAATTCCTGAAGGTTTTCTCTGAGCATTTGTGGGTATAATTTTCCTGAGATGAATTTCTAAAAATTGGAACCAGGCCATGTCATTTTTATCCTTCTCTATAGAAACTGGTAGTTGAGTAGTCTTTACTTTTAGAGCAGCCAAGCTTCACTAACTTCCAAGTTCTACTATTGATGGGCATGATTTTGGGGAACTATTTAAAATATAGATTCCTGAGCAGGATCAAGACATTAAACACTCTAGGTATAGATGACTTTTAAAAACTAGACAAGAGGTAAAAGAAACATCTTGAACAACTTCCTTTTCCTTTTCCTCCCTTCCTACCACCTTCTCCCCCTGTCACTGTCCTAGCTATGCTGTTAACACTTGTCTTTCTTACTTCACACAGCACCCCATGACTTCAAATATCACTGAGGTACCAATTTATCCCACCCTAACCTCTACAAAATATATAATATGCTTAAGATGCTGTATGCAAATGGAAACCCACAAAGGACCAAGCATCAATACATCACCTTTTAACCTAGGTATAGTCCCTCAATGTTCTCAAACTCAGTTATTGGTGGGCACATGAGAAACCTTGTTGCTTACTTCTTGTGTAATCATTCATCATCTATTACAAAGCCCCCATGTAAATCTCCTAAATATCCATTTTTCTCTACCGTATGCCTATAATTATTACCCATGTTCTTTTTTATTTTATTTAGAAAGCATTTTTTATTTTACATATGAACCCCCTCTCCCTCTCTCCCTTTATCCAGATACCCATGGACAAGGATTAGTTTGTTGCTGATTGTGGAAGGCAGAAAAGACAGAAGGAGAAATGTGCAATTGTGGAATAATAGCAAGAACATTTTATTCAAACCGAAATGCAAAGAAGCTCCTCAAAAGGGTTCATACATAAAAAATTCTTAAAATAAAGGAGTCTGACTTTCTGGATGAAAGAAATACCATGAACATGGAATCATGAGATAACAAAGCATTTTTAGAAAATGATGATTTACATGCCCCCCCGTGTATATGTGTGATCATGTACATACATACCATGATTTACTCATGGAGGTCAGCACTCTCCTTCAACTATGTGGATTCTAGGGACTGAACTCTTATTGTTAAAGTTGATGACATGTGCCTTTACTCACTGAGCTACCTCACCCATCTAAGAAATGGCATCTTGTATTTGGAAAGTAGAACTAACTTGGATTTATCATTTAGTGTGAGAGGAAGGAAATGGAAGATGGATGCTGAAGAGAGAATAGGTCTTAGAGAAGCCTACCTATGCACAGAACCAGTGATTGCCTTTACAGACAGTTCTTCCTTGACTGTGTCTGCTCTGTGATAGTTCTCAGTGAGATATATGAACTTGTAGGAGGAATTCAAGAGTTCAAAACCTCAATATCAATTATAAATCTATCTTAAGAGTCTCAGAGAGTAGATAATAATTACAGACGTAGGGTAGATAAAAATGAATAAATATTTAGAAGATTTATGTGGGGCTTTGCAATAGATGAGGAATGATTACACAGTAATGAACTAAAGAGGTTTCTCATGTGACCACCAATGATCATCCTCCTTGGAATAGGAGCTAAACATTTTGGACCAAAATATAAACATTTTCACAAAAGAATACTCTAACTATTAGCAGTTAGGGGATGCAGAGATGGCTTAGTGAACAAAACTCTTTCTACACAAGTATGAGGACCCGAGACAACATCTCCCAATACCTTCATAAAAAGTGCTTGACACACTGATGCTCACCAGCATTTCTAGCATTGAGAGTGGATACAAGTAGATCTTGGGGCTCACCGAAACAAGCCAGTCTAGCTGAGTCATTAAACTCTAGTCTCAGTGAAAGACCATGCCTGAAACACAAATAAATAAAGTGGAAAGCGATAGAGGAAGATGCACAGCATTGGTCTCTGGTCTCCACTTGTGCACATGCGTGCATTTACACTCACACATGTGTGCACATACACCAATACAAAGCAGACACACAAATAAAAGACTAGCTTTAAAAGTTAACTGAAATTTTTATTAGTATTTGAGGTGAGTCTTGAGGAGGAGTTGTAGAGAACTGTGTTAAATGACTACTGACTTGGAAAAAGTCTGCTCACATCTGGGCAGTCCAGAAACACCCCAATCTGAGTCTGTAGTACACTAGGACAACTACTGTCATTTCATAGTAATATTCCCTTTCTTTATTCTGCAGTTGTAACAGGTGATTCAGCTCTAAAAAATGTTGGTGGAAAATGTGGCACTTAATTAGTTGGTAAAATATGACAGCTTATCAGAAACATCCCCACAGGTCTTGAGTGGAAGTAAAGCGCTAAGACTCAGCAATTCGCCTGAACAATGGCAGGCTTGGTATTTACCTATGAGTTCATTTAGAGGCCTGTGGAGGTTTGTAAAGTCAGCATCTTGGGTTATCTGAAATACCAGGTGCTTCTTCACTATGAGCCTTCAGCGGGCTGGAAGACGGATGTTGCTGAATTGGATTTCTATAATACGATATTCAGGAATATGACTTCAGGTTTGGGAAAGTAGGATTAGGTCATCTTTTGGTTTAACGTTTTCAAATTGTAAAGGTGTTCTCTGAAGTTTTATTGCTACCTAGCATTTTAAAGGTGCCTACATTTCCATTTCAAAGAGAAGGCAAGACATATATCATGTCAAGAGGTTTGAACACAGCCACACAACTTTTTCATGGGTGCATTTACAAGAGTTCTTCAAACAGTAAGAGTGATGTAGCAGATGTTAGTACAGAGGAAAGAGCAAATGAGGTGTGAATTACGGGGTGACGAAGCTTGTATGAATCTCATTTGTTTAACCATCTGAATGGTATACTCCAGGTATTAAATGAGCTAGATACTATTGCACACCATTTTCTGAACAATCCGGGAAGGTGGCTTAATGAACTATGCCCACTTGAATGTTCTCCTATCATCTCACCCCTTCAGCCAGCCATAGCTTACTTAACATTTCTCCCCAAACCTTTTAAAGTAATTCTTTGGGTGATTATGACCTTGTCGTTCTATTTTCCAGGTAATGTAACATGAGGAATTGTTAAATGATTAGTAATTTAATTAGCAGGTATATTAGCAGAGATTCTTTTGCAAATTAAGAACGAGCTTTTAATAATCACCGCTTGTGAAAAGAGCTGACAGTTTGAGGCATGTGAATTTATGCATTTTAGCTCATCATAGGCAGCTGGGTTGCGAGCTCAGATATTTGTAACTTTGTAAAATATTACTTATCTGCAAACAACACTAGGGTTTGCCCTCTCCTTTCTATGGCTTAATGACTTTATTGCAATAGCCATGCAAAGGTATCAGCCCAGATCCTCTTCTCTCCTTTTTTTCTTTGCTGTCATTCTTACTGATCACATCTGAATCTGGAGGAAACCATTTATTCTTGAGTAGTGGAGAGAGACCATAATTTAGTTTGCCAAGAGTAATGGGTAGTTCATGGTACATTTCTCACGTGCTAGATCAGTTACCTTGCTCACAGGTGAGAATTTTAGTGGTGTGGTGGGAGAAGTTAATTTTAACAGCTCACCCACAGATCTTCTATTCTCCACCTACTTTTGGGAAATAAGTGGATAGAAAAGAATCCTTTTAACATACAATGTTTTTGTGTCTGCAAAGCCAACAATTGCAGGAAAAAATATTCTGACTTGTAGACAGTGTGGGTTGTTTAATAGTGTTTTAATTAAAGGCAATTTGACTGATGCCATAAATGCCATGTACTGAACAGGATTGTGTTTCCCTACTTCATTAATAGTTGCATATATTTAGGAATCTGCTAACGTAACAGTGCTAGTGTGAATATTTTTTAAAATGGACTGATTTTACAGATTAATTAATAAAATATTGTTGATCCCTCATTATCTATTTCAAATATTCTGAGATGATAACATATAGTGTTGGCAGATATCTAAGGTTTCTGATAAGTGGAAAGCAATAAAAAAAATGGAAATACTGAGGGAATTTGGGAAAGAGGAAATTAAGGGTCCAAAGAGGTAAAATGGTGTCAGTATCCAAGTTTGGCTGCCACTCACAGAGGTTAATAACATAAGAAATCTGTTGGATGCATTCACATCTCACTTGTACACAATTAGTCTGCTGGAGCCAGGTTCCAGTCTTATGTCTGATGCCATTGGTTACCTGAAATTGCCAACAGGGCTTATTTTCAATTTGTAAATCATCATGGTATGGATTTAATTGTTTTGTTACTTTTCCAAGAAGGCCACTATATGCCACCTAGCCAACAGTTCAGAATTTGGGCCTCATCAAGGTAAATCCTGGACTAAAGTCAGATGTGTACTTAGTTTCTTCTCTTTCATGTAGAACAGGCTAGCCTCAAACTCACAGAAATTCGCCTGATTTTGTCTCTTGATTAAAGGTATATACCACCACGCCTATCTCTAATATCTGTTTGCTGGTCTATATGTGGATTTACATTGCCTCTGAGTATAATAATTCACAGAAAATAGAGTAAAATGTTTTTTCTCTTAACTAAAATCTTGTCAGCACTTGGATTGACAAAGAACACCCACTGATGCCAGAGACTGAATGTTTTTCAGTGATATGGTTTTTGCTCTTTCCCTCTTGTACAATATTTTCTATACATAGTAGCCAGAATGGTCTGTTAAATGAGTTAATTAAATAATATCATGTTCTACTCACTCTTATAAATCAATTCTATCAGAGTCAATAAGCTTGAATTCTTTGCCATGATCCACATGTGCCCTGTTTTAACCATCTGTCTATTTTTAGACCTCAGTGGGCACCACTGTTTCCTTTCTCCAGCTCCTTTTGGTCACTTCTTCCTTGTGATATATCTTAGACACATAAGAGTCCACTGTGTGGGGGCTGTTATAAATGTGACTCCTTTCACATTGAGCATGTACTAAGACAACAAACAGATATTAATGCAGAGGAGAAGGAACAGGTCTAGTATCAATCAAGGCTCATATTCTTGTTGTAAACAGAACATATAAGCAAGTATCGGCAGAATGAAATGAAACACATGGATTTGACACTTATGGAGAAGAAAGAACAGCATTATGGAACAATTAAATAACTTCTTTGGAAAGGATGATAAAGAAGGGCCCAGATATCTACCAGACAAATGAATGTAACTTGGACACGATGATTAAAATGCTCTTCTTCCAAGAAACATATATTCTTGTGGAGAGAGTCAAGTCATTGTGGGTAAGTCAAGCATGACAACAGTATATACATTGTTGACAAGTCTTAAAAAAATTAAAGCCAGTAGGAGGAATGGTGCACAATGAATCATGCTTTTCCATATTTTACTATCAATCAATATAAAAATAAAGACACATATTTCTCAAACATTTTCAGGTTGGATTGATGATTGCTGAGATAATTAATAGCTACAGCTAGCAAAAAATAACCAATACTAGGCGGCGTTGGTGGCACATGCCTTTAATCCCAGCACTTGGGTAGATATCTGTGAGTTCAAGGCCAACCTGGTCTACAGAGCGAGTTCCAGGACAGCCTCCAAAACAATACAGAGAAACCCTGTCTCGAAAAACCAAAGAAATAACAATAACCAATAACTATGTGCTAGTTATAGTACTAAATGATAGGCATCTAGCTCCACCTTCAGATACATATAGGTAGAAGTAGTCATATATCACATACTAAATATACATCAATATGTATTATATATAAGTAATACATTTAAAATATTGTATATATGAGAACTCTATGGAACAGATAGTTTTAGAAATGCCACAATATGGATGAAATAGCTGAGATAGTGAGTGGTTAATCATAGTCCTAGCTAATTAACTATTACAGTAGTTTGTGCTATCTTACTGACAAGAGGTACTTTATAGTCAAAGCACACTATCCTTGCCTTTGTATTCTCCTTTTTGTTTTATTATCTTTAATATACACTTGCTTTTAGCTTGTAAGTAAGTCAAAGGTTTTATTTGATGGAACTGTTACAAGCTACCCCTACTGTGGCTTTAATATGGAATGTCCACTACAACCTCCTGTGTTTAATGCTTGTTTCTCAGATGGTGGTCCTGTCTTAGGAACTGAAACAAGTTGTAGGAGGTAGGACATGGAAGGAGGAAGTGAGTCACTGAAGACATATTTTTGAAGAGTACACCTTGCCTAGGCCCTTTTCTTGCTCTCTGCTTCCTGGCCACAGGAGATAGAAAGCTTCCTCCTCCACATGCTGCTGCTTTAGTGATACTCTGTCAAAGCAAATGGCAAAGCTACTATGAAATGAATCCTTTGAAACTATAAGCAAAATAAATCTTTCTTCCCTGAAGCTGCATATGTAAGGTATTTTGTCACAATGGTACAAAATTCACCAATACAGCCCTATTTCCATTTCTTCAATATCTCCAATAAGACACTGGCATTCTTTTAATTTGTGTACCACTCTAATGCCAACCCTTGCCATAATCATCCTCTATTACCATGATGCTATCCTAATTGGAGTTCTTTTAAAGTCTAATCTATCATGTCAGAATCACAGTACTTATGCTGCCTCTTCATTCTTCAGACTGAAATATGTCTTCATCCTGCATCAATGTGTTCTGTGGCCAGGGCCACTCTTAAACGATGTGCAACTTATCCCCCATGAGGATCATCACATTAATAATGGTTATAGTTATTTATTAGAGACATTTGTATGTGTTGAATTTACCACAAAATTGTAGCCTTATATTTTATGTACTCATTTTCATTTCATTTTCAGTAATCAATTATTATAGTTGTTTCAAGTATAGTTATTTGACCAATCAGGGAATGAAAATTGTTGGCTACCTCAGGTAACTTGAAACAAGTTGCTCACTTCCTTAAGGTTGGTCACATCTGTAAGGGACCAGGTACACTCCTAAGACACAGAACTTCCATTTGTCAAATAAGGAGAGTCCAGGGGATTCCAGGACAAGTTGGTAACCTTGTTCTATAGACTTCTACCCAGATTACAAATTATTCTATTCATCTTTTAGTCTGTTAAAGTAAATTGTATGTTATTAGCTCTCTTGGCTGCTCTCCCAACAATACATGATGCATTATTTCTTCAAGTACAGAGTTGGCCATAAGGTTCAGGGATGGGCAGCATGATCTGTCTTAGATGTGATTCTTAACACACGTGATGATACTCCCAGAGCCCCACATAGGGGTTTTTCCGAGAACAGTCCAGAGAATACAGGAACCCAAGAAAATAGCATTTGGGCAGGGCTGATCTCCCAATCTCTCCACTAGGCTCCACATGGAGCCCTTTTCTTTTGCCATCCATTACTGTCCATGTTGGTAAAGTTTTGTGTCAACATGACTAGGCCACAAGACACACAGATAATTAGTTAAACAGTATCACAGTTTTGGGTAAGGTGTTGATGAATAATATTAGCATATGAATTAGTAGACTGAATAAAACCTATGGTGCTCTTCTGTGAGGAGCATTATCTGATCTGTCACAAGCCTACACAGAACAAGCAGTAGTAAGAGAAGACTCATTCTCACTCATGAGTTGTAAGCTGAGACATGAGTCATCTGCACTAGGATTTAGAATGTATACTGTAGGTCTCCTGGTTCTTAAGAATTTACCCTTGAAATGGAACTTACATGGTCTTAAAACTAAGTTCTCATTATTGTTGCTCCTGATTCTCAAGTTTCTAGACATACATTGGAGGTCTAATGCTTACTCCTCTAGGATTTAAGCGTTCAGATATCATATGGTAGGACATTCAAGATTTCCAGTGCTGGGCATTGGTGGTGCATGCCTTTAATCTCAGTACTTGGGATGCAGAGGCAAGCAGATCTCTGTGAGTTCGAGACCAGCCTGGTTTACAGAGCAAGTGCCAGGGAAACCCTGTCTCAAGAAGAAAAGAAAAGATTTCCAGTGATGCCTTCAGATGCACAAGGAATTCTAATAGCATGGAACCAGATCGTTTACTATGCAAGAGTATACAGATACACTGTTCAATTATGAATCAATCTATCTGTATTACTTGCACTTCTATTGCTGTATTAAATGCTTGATAAAACAAGTTAAGGATGGGTGGGTTTATTTGGACTCATAATTTGAATGTACAGTTTATCATGGCAGGAGAATTATGGTGGTGGGAACTTAAGGTCATCACATTTCACCTGCACTCAGGAACTCAGGAAGCAGAGAGAGAGAGAGAGAGAGAGAGAGAGAGAGAGAGAGAGAGAGAGAGAGAGAGAGAGAGAGAGAGAGAGAGAGAATGGTGTTCAGTTCATTCTGCATTTTTAGTGAATCCAGGACTCCAGCCCATGGGACAGTGAGGCTCACATTTAAGATGGGTCTTCCCACATCATTTAACTTAATCTAGAAGCTCCCTCATACACACTGTTTTAGTCACTTTTCTATTGCTAGACACTATAACCAAGGCAATTCATAAAATAAAGTTTGCTTACAGATTTATAGGTTTAGTCCATTAATGTCAGGGCAAGGAGCATGGTGGCTAGCAGGCAGTTGCTGTAGCAGTAGATGAGAGTTACACCCTGATGCATAGGGAGAGAGAGCGAAAGACTAGTGTAGAGAGAAACCTGCCCTGCCATGTGCTTGGGCCCTGCCACAATTGCAGTTCCCAAATAACACACAAGACGCTGCATTAATTATGAAGCTGTTGGCTGTTTGTTTATTTCTTGCTGGCTAGCTCTGACTTAAGTATTTAACTCATAACTGTTAATCTAAGTATTTCTCTTACCAGAGAAAGGTTCTGAACTTCTTATACCTATGGCGGCTACATTGTAACTCCCTGTGTTTCTCCTTCCCAGATTCCTGCTGGACTCCTAGTCCCACCTATCTTGCTTCCCTATTGGCCAACAGTGCTTTATTGACATATACACAGGACTTCCCCATCAGACTAGGCCTGGCACCAGTTGTTGAAACTTCAAAGACCACCTCCAGTGACATACTTCCTCAAACAAGGCCACACTTCCTAATAATTCTTCTAATTCCATCGAAGAGTTCCACTCCATAGTAATCAAAAATTCAAATAGATGAGTCTGTGGGGAACAGTCTTATTCAAACCACCACACACACCCAGGGTTTGTCTCCTAGATGACTGTAGATGCTGTCAAATTTTTAATCAACATTAACAATATGTATGTACATACATGCAATATGTACATATACATATATGAGGCCATGTTACTTCTCAAGTCCCAGTTTTAATACATTTTTAAATAAGAAACTAATGTCTACCTCATAGGGAGTGATGTTTTAGAGAATCATTCCTTCATTTACTTATCAAGTATATATATATATATATATATATATATATATATATATATATACTATTCATCTCCTTTTAGTTCATTTCTGAACTCTAACTAAAGTGTGCATCAGTAAACTTCACTTTCATTGAGCTATTGAGCAAATCATAAAAGATAATTTGTATAAAACATTTTAGCAAAGCACTGCTGATGTCAAAGTATGGCTTGTATATCTCTACTGTTTTATTAGAGAGCAATAACACTGGTCATGGGTCCAAGGGCATTTGAAGAAAAAAAGGGAACCCATGCATGTCATACAATTGTCTTCCCTGATGAAATCTGACAAAATGCATATTGACAATTATTTGAAAGTTCTCCAGTTTGCTATTCTGGGACTAGATTCATATTAATTCTGAGTCCCCCAAATCCATACTAGAGAATAAATAGATGTCTGCTGCTGTGTCTCCTCTATTCAATATCGATTATACTGCAAGCACTGTGCTAAATATGCAACATTGAAAAATGTCTATATAAGCAAATGAGACATCTAATTTCATTGTTATTACAGGATGATATGACTTGCTTTTGAATATGTGCTATTTTATAATTTTGCAGTTATCTGCTTGATCTTTATTTTGAAAGATATAATCTGTGCTAGGCTATTTGCAAAGACAGCATAAATATTTTCTGAAAGGGAAATAATTTCAATCTAATAGTAAAAGTTCACAAGATGCATAATTTTCAATACACTTTCACATGAATTTCATGGTGTTGTTTTTCTTTTCTGTCTTTATATCCATTTTTTGTTACATGTCATTAGGGCTACAGTTTTCGCTAGTCTAGTCAAGAATGTCCACAAGGATGACCTGAACTAAGAATCTAAGCAATAGTGAAGAGGCTACCTTAAGTACCTGCCCCCTATAATGAGATTGATGATTACCTTAAATGCCATCCTAGTGCCTTCATCCAGTAGCTGATAAAAACAGAAACAGAGACTCACAGCTAAGCACTGAGATGAACTCCTGGAATCCAGTTGTAGAGAGGGAGGGGTGATGAGCAAAGGGGCCAAGATCATGCTGAGGAAACTCACAGAAACAGCTGACCTGCACAAGTGAGAGCTCATGGACCTCCGTCTGACAGCTGTGGAACCAGCATAGGACCTAACCAGGCCCCCTGAACGTGAGAATCAGTTAGGAGACCTGGAACTGGTATTTATCCCTAGTGCATGAATCAACTTTGGGAGTCCATTTCCCATGGAGGGATAGTCTCTCAGTCTGGATACACGGGGGAGGGCCTAGGCCCTACCCCAAATGATGTGACAGACTTTGCTGATTCTCCACTGAAGGCCTTACCATCCCTGGGGAGTAGATGGCAGGAAGATGGGGGTTCATTGGGGGACATGGGAGAATGAGAGGGAGAGAGATCTGGGATTGATATGTGAAATAAGATTGTTTCTACTTTAAATAAAAATTATATTAAAATAATGATTCTTACATGTGGCACTTTCTACTGCTGGACATAAAATCCTGTACAATGTTGAAGGTCACTTCTTCCTTCTCTTAACATGAGCAGTCTGTATCCGAGAATGTGTGGAGGGTGTCGGGATTGATAACACAGAGACCAGTTGGCGGTGCAAAGAATACTTTAAGCATGCCCCAAGAAGGCTCAAGAAAACTTCCCAAGAAAGGCTTCCCTCAAGAAAATCTACTGCTCCCTTCCTTACCCCTGGCAGGCTCTGCTCTGACCCCAGAGGTAGCGGTGGGTGGGGCCAGGAACAGAAGGTTAGTCTTTTGAAAAGGTCAAGGTCAGGGCATTCCTGTGGGCGAGCCCTTTTCAGGAACTTATTGCTCAGGTAAACAGGGACACCGGATTGTTTTCAGTAAACATGTTTTTAGTAAACATTGTCATACAGCTGCCTGCTCCCAGGCTGATGGGGAAGTGGGCCTCTGGCCAAGGTCTGTTATTCCCACATTGGTGACTGGTTGAACTGAGTTTAAATTTCATCTTGTGCTACTATGAGATTTATGCTATGCTACTTTTCAAGTCTCCATTTGAATATTTTCCATGGAAAACTGATGCTAGTTGCACAGGTAATGTTGTTTGAAAGAATTGTCCCTTCCTTTCCTCACCCAGTATTTACTAGATGACTATAAGCCAAGAAGCTCTCTTATGTGCTGATTGTCTCTCAGTGAGAAACAGCAGTTTTGATTAAAGTGTAAATGATGCTCACTGATGCCTAGCACAAGGTAGTTTAACAGAACCAGCTTCTTTAGTTTCCAAACCATTATACTGTATACTGAGAGACAATCTTTTCTTCTTTTCCTCCTTTCTTTGTGTAGACCTGGCTGTCCTGGAACTCATTCTGTGGACTAGACTGATCATAAGCTCAGAGATGCATCTGCTTCTGCCTCCTTAGTGGTGGGATTAAATATGCATTATCATACTTCTAACTACATATTTTCTTTTTATCAATGTCATAAAAGCAAATACAATAAAAATAAATATTGTTGGAATGAAAGGATTTATGGAGGCTTCAAGAAGATGTACATGAATTTGAAATGTGCCATCTATTTAATTTAAAATCTATCCATTATGGTTATCCAAGTGTAACTTATAAAACTAAAACTGTACTAGACAAAGGAATTTATATATTTAAGTAATTTAGTAAGATCCTTTTATGAATAATTAAGCTTAGATGGAGAGAAATATGATATAATTATAAGACTAAGAACATAACTCTTAAATATCAACATAACCCTACTCAGAACAATATTTTTCAGTGACAAGAGGAATTTCTTTATCACTTTACTTTTTAAGTCACATTTTATGTAGCTGTAAATTGGGTCTTACAAATTATCTTCTATTTCATGAATGATGTCCTCTTTTGCTGACTGGCACTTGCAGCTGCCAAAGAGATGTTGACATTTGAACTCAAATGACTTAAAGTCAACCTCCTTGATAGTGCTTCCCCACTCAGTTTTTGTGACACCCTAACACTGTGATTAGACAGATTATTCTAGAATCTTTACATCCTTCCCAGACAGCTCCTCTAATCTTTGTAAGTAGTAAGTGAATATGATATCTTTCTGAACCATCTTTGACTGTACAAAAAAGCTTATAGAAATATTTCAATATTCTGAATATAGTGATAATAAATCAACACTCAGTGAAGACTTACACATACATTAGCCCCTTTCACAAAGAAGTCTTATTGGTATTTAATGTCCCTACAGCAAATGGCATACCATTGTATATCTTAATGAAATGCCCACAGCAAGCATGTTCACCTAACTAGCATCCCAAGTCCACTAGATTATGTGATGTCATCTGCCAAAGGGAGATCTGACAGCTATATAGATGTTAGCAGGCTTAGAGGTCACTGAGGATGGATCTGTCTCTTATCATTGGCTGTGGAGCCTACTTCCTTTTTCTCTGGTAGTCCTAAAAAGGGAAACATCATATTTTGTCATTAAAATATAAGTTACTATACAAAAAGATGAAGGTTTGTGGCATTTGTTGAAGCCCATTAAGGAAAACCTACAGTGTCCAGGGAATCTGATTATACCTCTAGCCCACCGTGGACATTCTAATCTGTCCCCCAAAAATAGAGCACAGCATTATCTCTCCTGTTGATAGTTAACACAATGGACCTTGTTAATCATCTGGCCAAGAGGCCTCCCTTGGGAAATCTGGCCCACTGAAAACATACAAAGGAAATGGGAGGAATAATTATTCTCTTAATGAGATAATGTACTAACACAAAATCCCCTCCCCCAGTTCAGCTATCTACCTATCTTGACTTCTAAGTCTATTCTCATTTTAAACTCAAAAACTATCCCATTTCTGGAGTTATGAATTGTAGGTTGGTTATCCTTTGCTCTATGTCTAGTATCTAGTTATGAGTGAATACATACCATGTTTTTCTTTCTGGGTCTGGGTTACCTCATTCAGTATGGTTTCTTGTAGTTCCATCAATTCACAAGCTCAGAGAGGGAAGGAAGCAAGGAGGACCCTAAGAGAAACATAAATCAATACCTGGAGAAGGGGAAAGAGACAAGATCTCCTGAGAAAACTAGTATCATGGGGGAGTGGGGAGGGAAGCAGGAGGAAGGGGAAGGTTGGAGGAGAACATGAGGGATTAGGAAAATCTAGGCAAGGGAAAAATTGGAAAATCAGAGAGCAAGAAAAGGGATACCTGAATAGAGGGAGCCATTATAGGTTTAAAGAGAAATCTGGCACTAGAAAAATATCCAGGGATCCACAAGGATGACCTCAACTAAGAATCTAAGCAATAGTGAAGAGGCTACTTTAAATGTCATCCTAGAACCTTCATCCAGCAGCTGATGGAAGCAGAAGCAGAGATCCACAGCTAAACACTGAGCTGAACTCCTGGAATCCATTTGTAGAGAGGGAGAAGTGATGAGCAAAGGGGTCAAGACCATTTTGGAGAAACCCACAGAAACAGCTGACCTGAGCAAGTGGGAGCTCATGGATACCAGTCTGACAGCTGGGAAACCAGCTTAGGACCAAACCAGGCCCCCTGAATGTAGGGGTCAGTTGGCAGTGGAACCAATATTTATCCCTAGTGCATGGTCTTTGGGAGCCCATACCCTATGGAGGGATACTCTCTCACCATAGATACATGGGGAATCACCTAGGCCCTGCCCCAAATGATGTGTTAGACTTTAATGATCTCTCATGGGAGGCCTCACCCTCCCTGGTGAGTGGATGGGTGTGGGCAGCATGGGAGGGCAGGACGGAGGGGGAACTGGGATTGATATATAAAATAAGATCGGTTTTAATTTAAATTAAAAAAGAGTTTCATTTATTTTCCTGTATAAATGTTTTTCAAATACTGGCTTGACAATTTGGCCTTTCTTGATCTTTCTTTGTCTGCTCGGTAGTTGTTTGCTGAGCTCTCCTGCTGAACATGCCTGTTTTCTTGGATCCTAACTCAAAGGAGTTGGAGACTTTCTTCTTTATCTCCGACCGTCAATTAACTGCTGAGACTCACATTTTGCCATCCTGTTTTATTTTAAACTGTGCTTTATACAATAACCTGAGTCCTTGCCCTTCCATTTGAGCTCATTTTAAAATATTTTTATAAACAAGACTAAGAGCACAAATAATGGACTCCCTTTATATGGCGACTTGTGATACCCCAGGTGAAACTCCCCCAAATTTTCAGTAGCACCATTACTATCAGTCAGAAATTGTCTCATGTGTGCTCATGACAATTTTGTAACCTAAGATGGCCTCTTCTTGTTATGCACCCTTAGATTTCTATGTCACCCCCTTCTAGCGACATTTTTTTTCATTATGAATATACGATTCACTTGACAGTGGTGGCAAGTGAATCCCAGCACTCAGGACATAGAGGCAAGTGGATTTCTGTGATTTCGAGGTCAGCCTGGTATACAGATTAAGTTCCAGAACAGGCTCCAAAGCGACACAGAGAAACCCTATGTTGAAAAACAAACAAACAATGTAAGATTCAACTACACACTGCCTACCACATTTTTTTTTCTTTTTTTGTTTTTCGAGACAGGGTTTCTTTGTATTGTTTTGGAGGCTGTCCTGGAACTCGCAGAGATCTGCCTGCCTCTGCCTCCCGAGTGCTGGGATTAAAAGCGTGCACAACCAACACCCGGCTTGCCTACCACATTTTTAAAGACTATTTTTATTTTATATGTATGTATTTATTTCTGTGTGTATGTATGTGCATTGAAAGGGCATGCTCTCAGAGGTCAGAAGAGGATGTGGTATCCCTCTTCTGGAGTTACAATCAGTTATGGGTGCTTAAACTGACAGTACAGTCCTTTGGGTGAGCAATAATCACTCTTCACCTCTGATCCATCTCTCCAGCCACTGATGGTGTAGCAAGCTAAGCTTTAACACAAAATACTTCTGGATCCATATTTCAACTGGCCCACTAATTAGCACTTATTTATAAGACTCTGAACATTATCCTCATGTGAAAGTATTTAGTTTCCTAAATGTGTTTTAGTTTACCTAAAATATGAAATGCCTGGTAGGCAATGACTGTCTACTTACTAAGTCTCATCTTATTAAGCATTTAATGAATGCTATTCTATACTATTTATTTGGCTCTTATTTAAGCTCAATCTGGTAGATATTCTTCATTGTTGTCCTAAATTATTGTTGACTCTTTCTCTTCTAATGTAATCCCACTTTGTCTGTTCACTGTGTTTCTGAGGGAGTAGCTAGTTTGATGCAGGGGGGGGTACTGAGTTCCATGCTTGTGCCTATTTTTCACGGAAGGCTTGTTCAGCAGTCATGTGACAGGAAGTCTTGATTCATCCACAACCCTTTTTCCAGGGAAAAATCAATGAATGAGAAGATCCTACATTACATATAAAAAAGATATCTAACAGCAACTTGAACCAAATTTAATATTTTCAATACAAGCATTCCCCCAATTTCCTTGATGAATTTAGGGGAGGAGAAGAGCTGTTGTGAACCAAATTCCCTAGTCTCATTTAATTATCTGTATCACTGTAGTTCTAGAAATAAATAAATGACAACAATATGATTCTAAGCCACTAATTTCATTCTTTTAAAAAGAAAGAAATTTGTTTCTGAAGAACAAAGCTTCTATTTAGAGAAATACACAGGATTCAGAGCTGTTGTCTTTAAATTAATGATCTAACCTTCGGCTGTAAGAAGTACTTATTGTACAGGTGTAAAGATGAAACAAAAGCAGCCATGTGGAAAGGAAAGAATTGCATTGCCAGATTGGAAAGTAATCAGTCTAGCAATGTTAAAACATTGAGTGGGAAATGAATGAGAATCTTAACAAAGCATCCATAAACCAATTCATGCCAAGGAACCTGGGTATTCGGGCAAGTACTGAGCACCGCAATTTAAGGAAAGAATTCTTTGGGCATTTTTACAGAGGAAATCATTGAGAAGTTATTTGAGAAGTGAGTGATCTAAGTAATTCCACTATTTACTGGTAATATTTTACGTGAAATCATTAGAAAAAAAAGGATACTAGCTTGTAAATAGTTAAAATATCACCTGATATGGGATTAGTACTGCTTGAGAACTCAACTCCTGATTCATCCTGAGTGGATCATGTCTAAATAATGGAGAAATGAAAATGTCAGTGGAATTAGTGAAGGCAAATTTGCCACTAGAAAAGCACTCATCCAGATAGCAGGAAGAAATGCTACAAAGTGGATAGGGGTATATTTAGTGGCTTGCTGGAATTTTGAGAAATGTGAAGGCAAGAAGAAGTAGAATGTAGTAAGTAAACACATGAGTATACCCCCCCCCCCCCCTTTGCTATTTTTTGAGAAGTACATGCAATTAATAATTTAAGGCCAGGCATGATGACACAGGCCTTTAATCTTGACACTTTGGAGGTAAAGGCAGGTAGACTTCTATGAGTCAGAGGAGTACCTGGTTTATATAGTGAGTTGTAGGCCAGCCAGGACCATTTAGTGAATCTCTGGACAAAAGCCAGAAGTACCTCATACTCCAGAGAATTACTCATTTAGGAAATACATTGTTGTAATACATAATTTCTGGGCATAAAGGAAGTTGAAGCACAATGACTAAAATATCACAATACATCAATACTATAGAAACATTTCATTTTTGGTTGGAACATTTGACAAAACAGCTGTAAATTTCAAATAAAAAAAACTAATGCACATACTATCCATCTGAAAGCAGTGATATTTATCTTTGGACATTTTATTAGGTAATTAATTTAACTGCTATTTTCAAAACACCCCTCCTCATTAAGGACCACTGTCAACATAATTATAAGGAGCCAGACCCTCAAGTCAATTTTCCATTGTAATGATTACTATGAAATAGTACTGTTACCTTCACATTTGAACAAAGGTGCCAACCATCTTTTGAGAGGTTGTCTAATATTCATTTTCACAAGCAACAGAAAATTTCTAGAGAACTGCAATTATAACATAAACATTTGACTTTGTAGTTATTTCTAACATTATTACAAATTTCTAACAATATATCTGAAATTTTTGCATAGAATACAAACACAAATAGATGTCAAAACCCTTTTTAAGATGTGAAGACATAGGAAGAGCCAGTTTTCTTGGGTATTTCTCAAAAACAAAACAAAGAGAATCCACTGTTTAAGCATTCTTCTTCGTTTCTGTCTTCTAATGTATCTTGTCTTTAATTACAAACTCCATACTGCTGTTGTACTTAAATTTATAGGTATATTCTATGGCAACAAGCAATACAATTAACTGTAATTCAAGGCTTTGATTTAATTTTTAGAACATGTGTGTGACAGATATCTTGTTTATACTCTAACAAAGATCAAAGGGTAGAGCTAGCCACTAGCTAACCATAGTGGTTTGGAGGTCTATGCAGATAAACAGGAAATGAGATGGCTTCATAGAGAGAGGAATTTATTCAGGAAGAGATAGGAAATTGACCTATTTTTAGTCTGAGGATTTCGTAGAGGTAAGGGCTCTAGTAGCTGGTTGTTCTGCTTTTCTGATCTTTCAGCTTTCACCCCTAATATCTGACTCTGGCCATTTATTATTAAGACCTACTAGAACTCATGCTACAAAACATGAACTATGTGAAGATTTAAAATAGTACGTGGTTAGTGAAAGAAGACAAATCAATGCAGTAAAATTTGGAACAGTATGTGAAATAATTCCAGTCTAGGAAATAACTTAGTTATGTAATCCTCATAGACCTGGCTTTTCCTTTGGAAAAACTTACTTTACTTTTAAGTTTAGCTGCCTTAGAATGAAATATGTAGTTGCATGGGAATTCTGGGATTTCTGTACATTTGTTATGAACATGAATGAGGTCCACAGTCTTTGCATACCCCACTAGGTGCTTCATGGGGGAACTGTTCAAGAACTTAATTGTTTTCTCCCATGTGTCCCTTCCTAAGGAGTATACATGCTATATCACTCTCCTGCATAGATGCTAGACCAGTAGAGATGCTACAATAATAGAAAAATAGGAGAGGAGAAGAGGAAGTGGCTGTTATCGAGATGGCAGACACTGTGGAAGGAGTGATTCTGGAATTCATGTGATGGTCACAGAAGAAGAGAAAGTGATATACTAATGTTTTCATGGAGCATGCTTCAGATAAACAAGTGTTTCAGTATATGCGTAATTCAGTAATCCACATTTCTCTTTTTTCTTGTTATTTCGTTTTATCTTTTAATATTTTTTCTAACTTTTGTTCTCATGATTTATCCTTTTAATTAAGAGTTAGGGCCTTTACCACTTAGATGTTGGACTATGTTTTCTGGACAGCCTCATTCTGGGACATGGTTAGGCTACATACAGTTCTCAGAGGGTTCCATGTCCAACCTCTAGAAGTTGAGGAAAACCTGGGTCTTCAGCACCTTGAATTCACTTCATATAGATCCTGGGCTCCCAAAGATCTGAATGCTTAAGTATGACTAAACCGATAATATTTATAAAAATGTCAAAAGTTCCTAAAACATGCTAATGACATATATTCAAATAAAAATATGGAAAGAATTGCATTCATAGACAATGTTAATTTAAGAGTAATTATTCTCTGCATTTGTCAGCATTTCTTTTTAAGTGAGGTTCATTCCACAATATAATATGGAACTATTCTATTGGAATTTCACTTATTTATTCTAAAACTTAAATTTGGGGAAGACATTGTATGCATAAAGATTTTCACTAGCTCTCTCAGTATGCAGATGAAGACAGACTTCTCATGAAG
Source organism: Mesocricetus auratus (assembly GCF_017639785.1). Classification (NCBI taxonomy): domain Eukaryota; kingdom Metazoa; phylum Chordata; class Mammalia; order Rodentia; family Cricetidae; genus Mesocricetus; species Mesocricetus auratus. The sequence goes on from NW_024429266.1 coordinate 162,771,200, forward strand.
TGCAAAGCATGGCCACAGATACTGGAATTATCACAGAAGCATTTCCTAATGTCTTAGGGATGTATGGACTATCTCTACTATAAGCTTCTAACCGCAGCCATCTATATTTTATTAATCTAGTAGATTAAACAAATATCAAATTTTTAAAGGGTTCCAAAATTCCTTTCTGATGTTTTCCACATCCTAAAACTTTGGATTTTTCCTTGGTTTCTTCTGACAATCCTTCATCAGCCTTCCCTGGCACCCCGCCCCCGCTGTGAGCTTGGAAGTTGTGCCAAATGCTTTTCCTTATAGACAAGAACCCTGGTCTTTGAGAACTGTTCATATAATCTTGGAATGCATAGCAATGGCTTGAGGTCATGCTGTGCTCCTCCTTAGTTCAGAAACTTTGCAAGTAGTGATTCTTTGGGGACAGAAGACACACCTGTCTGCATTTTCACACCCTAATTTGACTAGCTAATACTTGTTTTACATCTCTCAGTTTAGCTATCACATTTGTGCAACTAAGATTAGTCACATTGCTCTATAATTGCTGTCTATATCCTGACCAAATATTACGCAAAGAAATATTGTATTCAGTCACAAGTATTTGCTTATATGTTCTGCTAAAGAGAAATGCTTCTTTACAATTGAGTCAACTTCTTTATTCCCAGTATTATAACACACACACACACACACACACACACACACACACACACACACACACACATACACACACTACTAACAACAAAACAGGCCTCAATAATTATTGGATGAATGGACCAATAAATGATGTTTGTCCTGCTTGGAATTTAATTTTTTCTGGAAAGTTTTCCAATGCCAAAATGATTGTCTCAGCAAGGTAAATAACAGCTATTCCAACCAGAAACCATTCAATATTGCTGCAATTAGCAAAAAAGAGGTAGGATCCAGGCACTGTTTGTTTTTTAAATTAGTTTTGGTACAATCTGTCCCTTTGCTAAATCCCCACAGGGAAGTGGCAGACAACCATGTTGTATCCGGTGTCACACATCTCTTCTGTGGATTATCTTGGTCTCTAGCACTCTTGAACAGAACAGTATCACTCTCTGTTAAATCTTCTACCCTGGAAAACAGGTGATAGCTCAAGCATCTAGATAAGCTATTCATCAATGAAGGATGCAATTCTGTTAATTTCCAGTGGTGTTACAACAGAGGCCATGGGAACAGAGCCAATATTCAACTACTTGAAATTTAATTCTTACTCAGGTTGATTATTGCTCAATTGCCCAGAAGATAATGGCATTGGCTGATTTAATAACTGCATTTTTTGTTAGTATTTCAAAGGCTGGATCCAGTAGAACAATTAACATCCACTCAACTGTTCAGTGACCAGCCAGCACCTGCCTGAAGTAAACATAGAGATGCAGACCATGGTGATATGCTAAAAAGAAAGTGTGTCATTACTGACTTCTTCTTTGTGTCTATATAAGCTCCTCAGACAGGGGAGGGCAGAAATACAGGAAATAAGGAGGTGCCTGGGTTTGTTTGAATTTGTCTTTGTTGAGAACTAAATAGGAAAATCAAAAAAGCAAATTTAAACTCAATTTAAAAATTCCTTCCGCTTTCCAAGAACTGTATGGAATATGAATTAACTGATTGATTTAGCGGAACAATCTCTGTTCACCTGTATATGCTCATGAAGCACTCCATATATAGTTATTCTATATCATTCATGTTCAGTGATAGGTTTTATAAGGATTAGAAATTCATTCCTGAGGAACTTAGAAAATATTGAAAAATTCATCAATTTTAATAATTTACTATTATGATTAAGAAAAATTCAGCAGTAGGCTGGGGAGATAGGTCAATGGTTAAGGGTATATACTGTTCCTGTAGAATACCTGAGTTCAGTTCCTAGCTGTGGTAGTTTGAATGTAATTGGTCCCCACAAACTCATAGGTAGTGACACTATTAGGAGGTGTGGCTTTGTTGCAGTGGGTATGGCTTTGTTGGAGAAAGTGAGTCACTGTAGGAGTGGGCTTTGAGGTTTCCTACATTCAGGATATGGCCCAGTGTCTCAGTCGACTTCCTGTTACCTGCAAGATGTAGGATTCTCAGTTACAGATACAGCACCACATCTGCATGCATGCTGTCATGCTCCCCACCATAATGTTAATGGATGAAATCTCCAAAACTCTAAGTAAGCTTCCTCTGTTAAACCTTTTCTTTATAAGAGTTGCCATGGTCATGGTGCCTCTTCACAGCAATAGAAACCCTAACTAAGACACTAGCATCAGTATCAGGCAACTCACAAATGCCTGTAACTCAAGCTGTAGGGCATCCTGTGGCCTCTGAGCCATGAACAAGTCCGAAGTATCGGGAAATGAAAAGTCAAGATGTCCAACTGTTTGTGCTAATAGAGTGGGTCTGCCACCTTTATTGCCAGGAGAATGTGTGTGTGTGCTTGTGTCTTTTTATATAATTTTTATTTAAATTAGAAACAAGGTTGCTTCACATGTCAATCCTAGCTCCCTCTCCCTCCTCTCTTCCCTTGCCCCTCCAGCAGTCCCCTAGCCCCCCACCCAATCCCCACACCGTTCCCCAGGGAAGGTGAGGCCATCCATAGTGGATCTCCAGAGTCTGTCATTTCATCCAGGGCAGAGCCTAGGCCCTTCCCCATGTGTCCAGGTTGAGAGAGTATCCCTCCATGTGGAATGGGCTCCCAAAGTTCATTTGTACACCATGGTAAATATTGATCTACTACCAAGGAACCAGAGATTGCAGAGGCTTCCTCACTGACACCACATTTGGGGGTCTGTATCAGTCTCATGCTGGCCTCTCAGTCATCACTCTGGGGTCCAAGAGCTCCCCCTTGTCAGGTCAGCCCTCTCTGGGTTTCACCAGAACAGTCTTGACCCCTTTGCTCATCACTCCTCCCTCTCTGTCACTGGTTTCCAGCAGTTCAGATCAGTGTTTTGCTGTGGGTGTCTGCCTCTGCTTCTGTCAGTCTCTGGATGAGGGTTTGGCACTGGGATTGTAGGCTGGCACTCCCTTGATCCATGTCTAAAATCCATGTATGAGTGAGTACATACCATGTTTGTCTTTTTGTGACTGGGTTACCTCACTCAGAATGGTTTCTTCTAGTGCCATCCATTTGCCTGCAAATTTCAAGATTCTGTTGGTTTTTTTCTGCTGTGTAGTACTCCATTGTGTAAATGTACCATATTTTCTCTATCCACTCTTCACAGGTCTCTCTCTCTCCTTGTACAGAAAGAGTAGGCTTATATACAGGCTTACAGGACAGTGGATAAACCCCTGTGGAAGAAATTTTCCTCGTGCTAGATGTTGATGTCAGTGGGGCAAGGCTGAGACAGTAAGCCAGAACTAGAAAACAGGATGTACTTAGACTGGAAAACAGGATGGACTTGTTGACTTACCAGTGATTCATACAGAACCCATGGGGGCTGGGACCCAACAGTATCCAATCCCTCTGACCCCTGGAGACACTTGCAGCCACACACACACACACACACACACACACACACACACACACACACACACATATAAACAAAATTAAAATTATTTATTTTTTGAGATTATAATATAAATACATAATTTCTTCCTTCCCTTTCACCTCTCCAAACCCTCACATAGACGCCTCCTTGCTCTCTTTCAAAATCATGGACTCTTTTTACATTCATTGTTGTTACATACATATATGCATATGTGTTACATCTGTAATCCTAAATACAACCTGCTTAGTCAGTGTAATGTTCCTTGTATTTATGTTTTCATGGGTGACCATTTGGTATTACAACACCAATTGGTGTGTTCTTCCCTGAGAAGGAATATTTCTCTCACTGTTAGAATTTGTTAGTTGCCTGTAGTTCTTTGTCAAGGGTTGAGATCTCTGTAGATATTCTAAGGTTAGATAACCTTATATTACTAGCTCTTGAGTGGTGTTGAATATTAGAGAGATTAAATACAAGCTAACTACCTTTGAACTTTTAAGTGAGGTAAGGTAGTAGTGGAAACTGTGAATTTTGTTAAATTTCAATATAAATTTTCCAATTTATCCATTTTCTGCAAGTACCATCCGTTTGGAACCTCAGTGCTATTATTTTAAAGCCAGTTATGAGAAATGTGTTAGTTCCAGATGGAATATATTGAGAAAGAAATAATGGGTGTGAGGGTAAGATATAGGATCACCTAGGGTTTACCCAGCTGTATTCCTGGAGCTATGAATTTATTTATATTGCTTTTTATATTTCCTCATACTTTTGTATTTTCTCAGTCTTGTAAATACTGGATATAGTCCATCCTTATATCTTTATTTTATTTATATTATCTAATTACAGAAGGAATAATCTGTGGATAAACATGGAGTGATTAGAAATAATATAAATTAGTCTATAAATGTGGCCTTCAAGCCTTCAAATTTCCAGTCATGTTGCTACCTTTAAACCTGCAGTGAGCAGCATTACTCTTGAACACTGAGTTTCATAGATATATAACAGAAAGCATTTCAAAAAATGTTTTACTTAAGTTACATTAAAATGTATATATTGTCAAAACACCACAAGACACATCATTTTGTTTCAGTAGCAATAAAACTCATTCAGGAAAAGCTACTTCTGGCCAAGAAGTATTAGTCTGACTTGGGTGCAATCTAACACTCCACTTAGACCAGGTCGACCACCTGGCCAAGGGACCACTCCTAATAAGGCCAAATCACCTTAAGTTTGCTTAGAAGAGAAAGGCAGAATAATTAGTGTTACAGTAAGGTAGTCTGTTTTCTTCCCTGAATTATCCCTCCTCAGTACAGTGCTTAGGAATATACTGAGGCTGGGTCTACCAACTTTCTGATGCCTGACTTAGAATGCATTGTCTGAGTTAGGATGTCATTAATGTGAAGAAACACCATGACCTCAGCAATACTTATGAAGGAAAACATTTAATTGGGGATGGTTTACAGTTTCAGATGATTAGTCCATTATCACCATGGTGGTGTTCAGGCAGACATGGTCCTGGAGAAGGAGGTGAGAGTTTTAAATCTGGATCAACAGGCAGCAGGAAGAACATGCCACACTGGGACTGGCTTGCATATCTGAGACCTGAAACCTACTCCCAGTGACACAGTTCCTCCAGCAATACCACATTGACTCCAATAAGTCCACACTTCCTAATACTATTGCTTCTTATGAGCCTATTGGGGCCACTTTTGTTCAAACCACTTCATTCTACTTGCTGGCCCCATAGACTTGTATCCATATAATAATGAAGAAATACATTCATTCTAACTTTTAAAGTCCCCATAGTCTATATAGTCTCAAGCCTGTTTGAAGTTCAAAGTCCAAAGTTTCTTCTAAGACTCATGGTAATCTCTTAACTGTAATGCCCTATAAAATAAAAATAAAAAAGCAGACCACATACTTCTAACATATAATGGCATAGGATATAATATACATACATTACCATTCCAAAAGGGATAAAAAAGGAGCATAGTGAGGAAATACTGGACCAAATCAGGACTGTAAACCCCAGGCAAACTCCAAACACATGCCTAATGTCAAAACACTTTTCAGATCTCTCAGCTTTGTTGACTACAACACATTTCTTTCTCTTGAGGTGGTTCCACTCCCTGTTAGCAGTTTTCCTTGGAAGGTATCCCATGACTCTGGCATTTCCAACATTTTAGGGGCTCTGAGGCAATCCAGATATCACCTTCATAGCTTTATACAATGGACTCTGTAGGCCTCCATGCAAGGATATCCCTGACACATTCCTGGCCTTAGTGGCTTTCTTAATGACAGGGAAATTTCATTACCCTTTCTTCTAACATTGATTATAAAGCCAGAACCATGTGGCCAAAACTGCCAAATTCTGTTGCTTGCTGGGGCTGGAACATGGTCCCCTTATTCAGTCACATCTTGACAAGCTGTCTAGTTTTAATGGCTCCTTTTACTGCCTAAGCTTGTCTGTCCTGAAACTCAATCTTTAGACCAGGCTAACTTTAAACTCAAAGATCTGTCTCCTGAATGCTGGAAGTAAAGGTGTTCACTACCACACCTGGCTCCAAGCTTTTCTTCAATTCCTTTTCAGAATCTGGAAGCCTAGCTGGGTGGGATCTTTCCCTGAGGTTACCACTCCTCTATTCTGCTTAACATCAGGCTTTTCTTTGATCAGTTTAGCTCCTTGAACACAGATGCATTCCACTTCCTGGTGCCCCTTTGCTCTTCAAATCTTACATGTTGTAACTTTCCTTGTTCCACTTACTTCTTTTTAATATAGATCTACATAATCATGGCACTAATTATAGGACACAGTCCATAATGTTTTGAAATCTGCTCTGCAAATGTAATTAACCCAAAATTCCACATTCCTTACCAAAATATCACAGGAATAGTCTCTTGAGCCAGGTCTCCATAGTTCAAATCACCCTCAGCACCACTGTCCTCCATTACCCTACTAGTATGACCCATTAAGCCCCATTTGAATCATTCAACTGTTTTTCTAATGTAAAGTCCCAAAGTCCAAATTCCCCCCAACAAAGGCATGAAAAAGACTATGACAGCAATGCTCTACTCCCTGATACCATCTTCTGTCTTACTTAGGGTTTCTATTGATGGGAAGAAAAACCATGACCACAGGAACTCTTATAAAGGAAAACATTTAATTGAAGCTGGCTTACAGCTTCAGAGGTTTAGTATGCTATTATTTTGTGAAGCATGGAGGCATGCAGGAAAAGATAGCACTGGAGAATAAGATGAGTTCTAAATTCAGATCAGTAGACAGCAAGAAAAAGAATGCCATACTTGGCCTGGCTTGAGCCCTTGAGATGTCAAAGTCTTTCCCCAGTGATATACTTCCTCCAACAATGCCATACCTACTGCAACAAGGCTACACCTCCTAATAGTGCTATTCCCTCCTATTAGTTGATATGGGCTATTTTCATCCAAGCCACAGCAGATATAACCTTTCCTTATTCTTTTTTTTCTATCTTCCTTTCAGATGCTAGCCAGAACTGAAGTATACGTTTTTCTGGTACATTGTCTTTACTCTTTCTCTAAAGCTTCCCTTTCTACCAAGTGGCTGCTTTTCTGTGAAAATGAAATAAAGTAAAGCAAAGGACATGCCTGTTTCTAGTACAGTGGAGGGAAAAAGTTCATTATAGATAAAAGGGACAGCATGACCAGAGGCAGAGACATCTGGGAAAGTCCAGAGTAGTCATGACCCTGAAACATGTGAGGAGAGGGGGAAGGGAAAGGGAGAGGGCAGACAAGGGAACTAGTTAATGCAGATAACAGGGCAAAAGGTAAGAAATGGGTGGCTAACCAAAATGGCTGGATTTTGTATGGAGGAACCTCTGGGGTAAGGGCAGTCCAGTCCCTGGGCTGGAGAAGTTTAAGGTAGCAGGTGCCAGCCAGGAGAGCCTTGCAAGAATAGGGGAGTGAGATATGCTTGGAGAAACTGTTGGCCAGGTTCACTTTGGTGTATTAAATAGGCACCTCAGCCATTTTGTCCCAGTGTTTGAGACTTAACAGCTTTTGATTTCCCCTTTGTCTTTAATGACATAACCCCCTCTACCTACCCACCACTAAGCTACCCACTTTTAGTCACCCTCCCCCCACACACTCCTGGAAGATGTTGATATTTGTAGCTGGCCTGCTGGAGTTTTTGTTTTATGCTCTAATAAAAATTTTCTTGAGTTCCCATTTGAGTCCATTATTAAATTATTTTACTACTAAAACTGTGAACCCCCAAAGGAACCACATTTGTTATAATATCAATTTCCAGTCATTATCTCTTTTTAAAAATTATCAGGGTATGTACTTTTAAAGATACATGTTTGCCCTAATTTTGGATTTCTTTGTGATATCTGTGACATGGTACTTTTTTTTTAACTGAAAACATCCTAAAGAACATGATCTCAAGCTAATGGGTACTGACTGATTAGGTAGTACCTTTATTTTCTGGGATAGCATGTTTGGAATTGGAAATTCTCTTGGAAATGCACATTGGAAATTTCACAATTAAGTCCATTAACACCTGTGATTTTGCTTTGAAATACTTCTCCAGGTGATCAGAGAACATGCTTTGCAGATCTTGGGCACCACTCATGTTTCGAAGCCTGGGCTACTGCCTTTCACAGCACTTAGATAGGAAATACTGAGTTTTTGCATTTCACTTCAAAGTGCAGAAATAGCTTAACTATACACTCCACCACTTCGCTTTAAAATGTAACCTTCTCAAAAAAACAAGCTAGCTCTCTCTTCATAGTTTTAAATTTTTCCATTGGCTGAAGTATTATATAATGTATTCAATAGATCACTTGCTGATCTATCTTCTTGTCTTACTCACTGATCTATTGCCACTAAGAGACACCAGGACAAAGGTAACTCCTATAAAGCAAAGCATTTAATTGTGGTCTTGCTTACAGTTTCAGATGTTTAGCCCATTTTCATCATGGTGGAGAGCATGGCTGCATGCAGGCAGGTACTGGAACAGTAATTAAGTGCTAGCTATATCCTGATCCAGAGAGAGAGAGAGAGAGAGACAGAGACAGAGACAGAGAGAGAGAGAGAGACTGAGACACAGAGACAGAGACACAGAGAAACAGAGATAGAAGAACTAGAGATAAAGACAAGCAGACAAAGACTGGGCCTGGCATGGGATTTAAAACCCAAAGTTCACCCCCAGTGATGCACTTCCTCCAAAAACGCCACACACCTAATCATAATAAAAATTCCATTCTCTGGTGACTAATATTCAAGTATATAAGCCTATGAGGTCCATTATTATTCAAACTACTGCAACCATTCACAGGGAAGTTTTCCGATTTTTTGTTTCATATTTTGTTTTGTTTCCTTTTTTGTTATTTTTTAACCCATCCCATCTCCAGGAATTAATAATGGAACCTGACATAATTCATATTGATTGATTATAAACAAATGAATATTAAATGTACATTACAATCTAGAACTTTACAAAAGTTTGTAGGGGTAAAATAAATTTAGAGGTAGGAAAGGGTCAATTTTATTAACAAAGAATAGAATAATATAAGGAAAATAATGGGACTGGGGAACATATACAACTAAATATTCTCTAAATGTCTCAAGAGCAAAGAATAAATGAGGACAAAGAGAGCTGGATATGAAGTATTTGATGAGCTGTTGGGATTTCTGAATGGTTTGTCAGGGAATGTGTCCTCACATAGGAAGTTTTGATAGAAAGTATTGGGTTTTGTGGGTTTGATAAAGGATATGTATGGCTGTGCGTGTAAGAAGCCTCACTAGGTATTGTCAAGGTCATTTGATATAGTCAAATCAGCAATCATTCATGAAACGAAGAATGAGAATCTGGAGTCTATGTCTGTCTTTGTCCTTGTCAAAGGGGTACTGTAATTTCAAATCCTATAAAGTCACACAGGAAAGAATAGTTTTTTTGGAGGAAACCATTTCTTAATACAAATTGGATAGTGTCTTAATCTCCAGAATCTTTCTGCAGTATAGTGCTTAGATAAAGTCCAACATTATCAATGGCCAGCATTACCAAGCTGCAAAAAAAAGTTACAACACACAAAAAAATATATATCCATTCTTTAATTTTTTTTTCTTTCTTAGAAATCTGTGGTTCTGTATTCACTTGCTTCTTTCACACAGTTATCACACGTATTTACTACAAAAGTTACAAATGAAGACACTATGTGTGAACAACCTATTATTCTTTTCTTAGTGCATTTCCCACATGAACAGTATATAGGAGACTGGAATGTTACTGCACCAGAGAAGTCTTCCTAATGACCCTCTAAAACTCAACAGCGTCTTTGTCCCTTAGGTCTGCCTTATTTTTCCCAGTAGCACTCTATCTATTATAATCCTTTCCATTATCATCTATACCACTCTGTTACAGACCTTTAGTTGTTGCCATTCAGTACTCTATTTCCAGATATTATAATAGCTTTTCACATACTGTAGGCATTCCATAAATATTTGTTGGAAATTTAAACTTTGCTACACAACTATTTTGATCTGAGACATTAGAGTGGAAAAAAATTGAGAGCAAATGATCAACCTCATTAAAGTATATTTTTCATATATTTCCAAGATGATTTCCACTTGCAGTGAAATATTGGAATATTTTTGGTGAAAATTATGATACTAAGATAAATGCTATAATATTCTGTTTACATTTTAAGCTATACTCTAGAGGTTATCATCTTGGATTTCATCTGTCATTATGTATTCAGCATCTGTTGCATGTTGGCATAATTGGGCTCCTAGTCACTAGACTAGACTTCCAAGAGTGGAATTTGGAAGACAAGCTTGTAAAAAAAAAAGTACCACACAGATGGTAATAGATAGACCTGTGAAAGACAAAGCTAGTTATCCAAAGTTAGACAAAGAGGAACACTGTAGAAGAATGTGGTGGTTTAAATGAGTAATGTCCTCCATAGGCTATGGTATTTGAAATCTTTGTCCTCAGTTGGTGGTATTATCTGGGAAAGTTTAGGAGATGAAACTTTGACAGAGGTGGACTTTGAGAGCTAATAGGCTGACCCCTACCTCCATCCAGTTTTCTATTTCTGTTTCATATATATGTTTAATAAAAGATTTTTAGATTCTTGCTGTCAATGGCTGCCACTTACTTTCATTCCTCCTTGCCATGATGGACTCTCATCCTTCTGGAAACATAAGCCCAAATAAAACCTTCCTTCTATAGCTTGCCTGATCATGGTGTTTAATTTCGACAGTAAGTAGCAACACAAAGAGTCACCACAAAAGGTACTGAGACCTGGATCCAGATGGTAGAAGTAGCCTAACTATTTTATGTGTTTAATGTTTAAAGATCTGAGCACATATCTCAATATCTTTGAATGAGAACTTTGTCCAGACCCCACTACATAGAAAGTATAAATAGGATTCCATTCTCAACCACACCCATTGCTGAGAGTCAGAAGCAGGACCATCAGAAATAGCCTCCAGGTACAACAGAATAGAAGTTTCATTTATTTCATTTATCTATGAATAAAATGAGTAAGGCCCTCATTTTATCAGTGACTTAGGGAGAATTAGAGTACACAAAAAGCACATTTTAGTTGTCCAAATTTAGACAAACTGTAAAATACTTGAACAAGACAAATAATTTTGATCTTAACAATAATGAATTTTGTATATTAAAAATTTCAAGCATTTTTGGTTCATGCACACTCATACATTTACCTCAACCTAGTACCGATTACTTAGAAAGAATAAACTATAGTTAATATTTGTTTCTAACAGGTGGATTTGTAGGATGCATACATTTTAAAGTGACCACCCACTTCTAGTATCATATTGTAAAGCTCAGTGTTAGCCTGTAAGCCACACCCTCTCAAGGTCTAGGTAACTCCTGGAGTACTGGGATGTCTAGTTCTTGGACAATAACAAAATCTCATGGGAAAACACAGTGGTGGTATAATCCCCTGTAAAATGCCCATCTTGGTCAGTATTTGATTAAAGTTTGCTTTGAATTTAGCTCAGAGTGGTGGAACTGGTTTTTCTCTTGTGAATCTCAGGATTAACAATATCTCCTTCCCTGCCTTTCCAAATTGTAGAGACCTAAGAAATATTGTGAGGGTGCAGTGAAACCACAAAAATGGGAAGGAAGAAAGGTTTATTCGGGATCAAACTGCCAAGGCTGTCTCTCAATGGGGGTGGGGGCTGGGAGGAGGCTGGAGAGGGTCAAAGATTAGCGTAAATGGCAGAAAAGCGAGCTGACTTTATATGTCAGCAGGGTAAGGTGTTTGAGCTAATACAAACTATTAGGGATTGCCTAGGAACTAGATGCCTTTGCTTAAGGTAGTTGGCCTGTGTGGCTGATCAAGGGAAGGTACCTGGTAAACAGAAACCACCTTTAGAGATCTCCTTTTCCAGTAAACAGAAATCTACCTTTAGGCTTGTTTACCAGACTATAGTTCTTCTGTTTAGGACAATGTCACCAGCACTGCCATTTTGGGATGCCATTTTGGACCTGACAAACATGTGAGTTATTTTTAAAGAATGTTCATAACACCAAAAACAAAGCAAAACTTGGAAACAACCTCAATTGACCATTAAAATGTTATTTTACAGACATCACAGGATACCCATCCAGGATAAATAAAGGGTTTTGTTTGTTTGTGTGTACATTTGTGTATTCACGCTGTTGGAACTTCCGGCATCATATTGACCCCAGCTCCCTGAACACAAGCAGGGCACACGCAGCAGCATGTCATCGCTACATCACTCCTTAGGGGACTGAGTAATAACTCAGTATGCATGCCAGTACGCATGGGTAAACTTCCCCTTTTATTCCCTGCTCTCTCTCTCTCCTCTCTCTGACACTCTCCACATTCTTCCCTCTACCCCCCTCTTCTCGTTTCTCTTGTGTGTCTCCCCTCAACCCCTCCCTCTCCCACCGCTGAAATAGACTATGGCTTGTACTCTCTCTGGCTAGTACTCCATTGCGAAGGCCCTGGTTCCACCGCTTGGCCTTTTCACCTTTTTTCTAACTTTTTAACTTTTACAAAAGAACAACACACACAGCATGGGCCAATTCTCAAGAAGGAAAACTACAAACTTCCATTTAAAAATCTCTGAAACATCAACACACAGACCTCCTGTCTGGAGCACTGTCTTGGACCTCCACCACAACTGAAACTGCTCATTCTTATATTGTTAAACTTGTCAATAATTTGCTTCATTTCCAACTTCAAAATGCTTGCAGTGGCATGTATAACTGAAGATGTGGGCCATGTATTTCAGATCAGATGCAATGGAGAAACAGGCCAGTGTTCCCCCTCTCAGTGAATGGGCTGGAATGGGATTCTGTTCATCAGAATTTTTAACAACATGAATGACCCAGCATTGACCAGGCAGAAAAAAAAAACTCCTGCCACTGTGTTAAAAACTTGGAAATTTGGGTCATTTTTCCCCCTAGCTGGTCCTGGGAAAGGATTCAGGACTTCACTGGAAAACATGGGGAATTGAAAACTTTGGGATTCAGGATAAAACCACTTACCTGGGGTTTGTGCTTTGTATTCAAAACTCATTTCAAATAAAAAGATCAGGTCAAAATCTTGGATTTTCTCAGGCCCCCAGAGCTGACTGTAGGTTGTGACCTTTCTGCCCTTTCATTCAATGAAGAGGAAGGACTGAATGTCACTATGGCATTTACACGCTAATAGATAATAGAATATTCAAGAATGAACTGGAGCCAGGAAGCAAGACTTCTGGATGTCCAGGACAGGAAATGGACTGGGAGAATCAAAAAGATAATGGATTGAAAATAAGGGAGCCCATTCCCTCTCAGCCTAGACATACAGGGGAGGACCTAGGCCCTGCCCCAAATTGTGTGACAGACTTTGATGATCTCCCATGGAAGGCCTCACCCTCCCAAGGAGTGGATGGGGGTTGGGATGGGGGACCAGTGGGGGACACAGGAGGGAGAGGGAACTGGGATTGATATGCAAAATAAGATTGTATCTAAATTAAATACAAATATATATTTAAAAAGAAAAATAAATATAGCTGCAGATCTGTATCCATGGCTGTAGATATATTAAAGGGATATATCTGCACCTAGGGAGAGATTAAGTAATCACTACTATAATAAATATATATACACAGAACAAGAAAAGAAAGAAAAGGCACACTTGTCTCAGGTTATGGCCCTCAGACACTTTTCAGACACTTTTAGAGACCATGGAGATAATTCTCTCTCTCTCTCTCTCTCTCTCTCTCTCTCTCTCTCTCTCTCTCTCTCTCTCTCTCTCTCTCTCTCTCTCTCTCTCTCTCTTTATCTCTCTCGTTTTATTTTATTTTATTTTTTTTGAGACAGGAGTTTTCTGTGTAGCTTTGGAGCCTGTCCTGGAGAGCAGGCAGGAATTTTTAATGGGTACAATTTGTACTTAGAAGCAAATATCTTTTTCTCAATTAGCATTCAAGGAAACCTTACTTCTTTCTTTTGCTGGTCTACTGACCATAAAAGGTTTTTCATTCATTTTATGCTGTCTTGCTTCCACATTTAAGCACCATTTTTTTCCTTATAAAGTATAAGAATGACAGAAGCAAAGTTTCTAAAAGCTTTTAAGTTCAAGATTTGGATGTAATATTTCTCTCTGGAAGCATAAATCCTACTTTTCTATTAATTACATTCATATTAAATTACTATAAAAAGTATCACCTCTTCATGCAAAGGGTAGTCAGAATCTGTCTTGAGATTAGCATAAATATATATATACATATGAATAGAAAAAAATTGATTAGAGGGAAAGGACATGACTGCTCCTACATATGGTGGAGAAGAAACTTAATTGTAGATAAAAGGGAGAGCATAGCCAGAGGCAGAGACATCTGTAGAGACCACAGTCGACATGATCCTGAGCCATGTGAGGAGAGGGCCAAGGGAAAGCAGAAAGGAGAGAAGGGAACCAGGTATAGTAGTCAAGAGGGCAAAGGTACAAAAACAATGGTGGGTAACTAAAATGACTGGAATGAAAAAAATATATATGTATGAAAGAGGCTCTGAGTGAAAGGCAGTCCAGCCACTGGACTGGAGAGTTTAGGGGGGTATGACAGCTATACCTTGTAATAGGTCGGTTCTGAGGGATGCTGGGACAACCTGGAAGCCAGGTTCACTTTGATATGCTAAATAGGCACCTCAGCCATTTTTCCTAGGAGTTGAGACTTAATAATGTTTGTTTGTGTGTGTGTGTGTGTGTGTGTGTGTGTGTGTGCGTGCGCGCGCACGTTTGTGTATACATGTGTATATCTAATAGATCTGAGAAGGATTCAAGACCTTCTTTGCTTAGCTGGATATTGTGAGATTTGGTCTTAGTTAGCTTTCTATTGCAGCAATAAACACCAAGACAAAAAGTAGCTTGGGAATTATTATTGCAGTAATAATCACCAAGACAAAAAAGTTATTTCTTCTTATAACTCTGAGGTCACATTACATTACTGGGAAAAAAAATCAGTCAAGGACTCAAGCAGGGAAGGAATCTAGAGACAATAATTAATTGAAACAGAGACCATGGAGGAAGGCTGCTTACTGGCTGATTTTTCATTGCTGACACAGCTCACTTTTTTTCAGATCATCCAGGATCACCTGCCAAGGAATGGCACTGCCCACAGAGGGCGAGGCCTTCCCACAATAATAGTTTAATAAACAAAATACCCCACAGGCTTTCCCACAGGCAAACTTGTCTGGTGGGAGTAATTTTTTTTTTTGCTGTTGTTTAGGTTCTATCTTTCCAAATGACTAAAGTTGATTTAAAAAAATGACCAAGGCAGAATATTTTACAAGAATTACACAAGAAGATATATTTATCCAAAGATAAGTCTATAATTCTCTCCTTTGTAATGCAAAAGCTAGGTAGATTCTCTAGAATTTCTGAGTCAAGGAAGAGACGCAGTTTTCTGGAAATGCTTGGATCTTCTGATTGTCACCACATTAGAAGCTGCTGTACTCCCATTAACCTTGCTTCTAGACTAGAGACAGTTTGAAATAAATTTTTACGGCATTTCAACCTCATAAATCTGTGTGTTATTATTACCAACTTGAAAATTGATAGTGACACACAGACCAGTAGCTTTAACACACAGCCTAAAATGCTGAAAAAGAATTTAATATTTCCCATAAGGTGGGTGCTGGGCCAAAGAGACATCTGTCAGTGAAGTACACAAGCACTCCCAGACTCACTTAGAAAAGCAGGATATGGTGATGTACATGCCTATAATTCCAGCCAAATCTCTGGGGGCTCACTAGTTATGGAGTTTTTTTTTGAAAATGGCCCTAATAAGCTAAATGGAAGTTGAACTACTAGGGGGTGTGACATTATTGGTGTAGGTATGGCTCTTTTGGAGGAAATGTGTCACTGGAGATAGGCTTTGATATCTCAAATGCTCAAGCCAGGTCCAGTGTAGTATCATTCTCTTTTTCTGTTCCCTGCCAATCCAGATGTAGAACTCTTAGCTCCTCTGCAGCACTGTGTCTGTCCCCATGCCTCCTACCATGATGAGCATCCTGCCATGATGATAATGAACTAAAGCTCTGAAACTGTAGCCTACCCAATTAAATGTTTTCCTTATTAAGAGCTGGCATGGTCATGGTGTCCTTTCTTAGCAATAGAAATTCTAACTAGGACAGAAGTTGGTACCAGATACTGAGATCTTGCTGTGATAGGCCTGACCATCCACACCTTTGTTTGGAGGAATTTGGAATATTTTGGGACTTTGGGTGAGAAAAGCCACTGGAAACTTTAAGGATTAATGGGCCATACTAGTAGGAGCATGGAAGACAGTGGTTCTGATGGGTGATTTGAACTGTGGGGGCCTTTTTCAAGAGGAGAATATTATCAAAGGAGAATATTAGTGTGTGGCCTAGAGACTGATCTTGTGATATTTTGGTGAAGAATGAGGCTGTTTTCTGTCCTTGCTCAAAAACTCATCCTGAGGCTAAACTGAAGAGTTATGGATAAACAGTTTTTGCAGAGGAGATTTCTAGACAGCTTAGCATTTACTGTGTTGCTTGGTTATTAGTGGTCGGTCATGTATAGTTGGAAGCTTCCCACCAGTCAGTACTTGCTACAGCTTGTAAAATAACACCCTACTCTAAGGCTTAATATTAATTATAATTGTTTGACCAATGGCTCAGGAATATTACTGTCTAACTTTCACAATTAAAGTAACAAATTTTTGCTAATCTGTTTATTACCATATAACAGTGTCTTACTGGTAATGTTCTGGCCTCTTACTTCTACTGTGACTATAAGGTATCTCCCTGAATCTGCCTTCTCTCTCTCTCTGTATCTTTTTATATTATTATTATTTTCCATTTTTTAAACTTAAATTGGAAACAAGCTTCTTCTTCTTGTCAATCCCAGCTCCCTCTCTCTCCCCTCCTCCCCTGTCCCCATTGACCTCCTATTCTATTCCCTTTCTGATCCCCAGGGAGGGTGAGGCCTTCCATGAGCATCTTCAAAGTCTGTCATATCATTTGGAGCAGGGCCTACACCCTCCCCTATGTGTATAGGCTGAGAGAGTATCCCTCTATGTGGTGTGGGCTCCCAAAGTCCACTCGTTTACTAGGGATAAATACTGATCCACTACCAGAGGCCCCACAAATTAAACAGAACTTCAAAATGACGTTCTCATTCAGGGGTTCTGGAACAGTCCTATGCTGGTTTCCCAGCTATCAGTCTGAGGTCCATGGGCAACCCCATGTTCAGGTCAGCTGTTTTGTGTGTTTCTCCAGCCCTGTCTTGACCCCTTTGCTCATAACTCCATCTCTACAACTGGATTCCAGAGTTCAGCTCGGTGTTTAGCTGTGGGTGTCTGCTTCTGCTTCCATCAGCTACTGAATGAAGGCTCTAGGATGGCATATAAGTTAGTCATCAATCTCATTATTGGAGAAGGACATTTAAGGTAGCCTCTCTGTTATTGCTTAGATTATTAGTTGGGGTCAACCTTGTAGATCTCTGGACATTTCCCTAGTGTCAGATTTCTCTTTAAACGTATAATGGCTCCCTCTATTATGGTAGCTCTTTTCTTACTCTCCTCTATTCTTCCCCTGACTTAATCTTCCTGCTTTCTCCTGTCCTCCTCTCCCCTCCTCTTCTCCCCTTCTCTTTCTTCTAACTCCCTCTCCCCTTTTCTAGGGGGACCATGTATGTCTGTCTCTCTTAGGGTCTTCCCTGTTTCCTAGCTTCTCTAGTAGTGTAGATTGTAGGCTGGTACTCCTTTGCTCTATATCTAAAATTCATATATGAGTGAGATTTTTATATTTTTGTGACTGGTTACCTTGCTCAGGATGGTTTCTTCCAGTTCCATCCATTTGCCTGTGAATTTCAAGATTCCAAGGTTTTTTTTTCTGTTGAGCAGTACTCCATTGTGTAAATACACCACATTTTCTCCATCCATTCTTCAGTTGAGGGGCATCTAGCTTGCTTGATTTCCTGCCTGGCTCTAATCAGCATTATTTGTCAACCAAGAAAAGCAACACATATTCATAGTATAAAGAATTACGTCTCACACCATCCCCCCTTTTCTTTCTAATTAATAAGGAGTGTTTAACTTTAACACAGTAAAATTACATCTAACAAAACAGTTATAAACAAGAATTAGAATATTTAGTCTGTATTTGGCAAAATTAAAGAAAATACCATCTACCCTATCTCCATGAATCTAAAGTTTTATATCTAATTTATCTTTTATCATAACTAAGGAAAACTATAACTATCTGTCTTCAACTCCATGAAAGATCCCAGAAGGACATAATATTACTAAGTAAACTGAAAGTTCATTGTAAGCAACTTGCAAAACTCTAGAAATGGCAGAGATATCTAGCTGTCTTGACAGTCACCCTAAGTGTTTGTGTAATGTTGGGGCATCTATCATCTTCAGCCTATGAACTCATAAAATCTGGCAGACTTTTGAATGAAGCAGGAAATTTTAAGTTCTGTTCTGCCTTGTACTGGCAACATTTGTCACTTCCTTTTTCTGTGTCCTGCATAATATCTGGCAGTTTTTTCTGTGAAGCAAGAACCCTGAAGGACCATCCCATCTTGTCTTGGCAAGTTCAGCAGTCACTTTCTTATGGGTTCTGTATGTCCAGTTCAATACCTCAGTCAAACAGTACACGCAAGAGCAGTTTCCTGCTCAAATGGCTAGTATTGTCACATTGAAGGCAGACTCTACAAGGAGTTTGTTAGATGCCCATCATCCTCTTAAAATAACTGGTGCTGCCACCTCTTGAAGTAACTGATGCTGCCAAGAGCAGACATGTTTCACTGTCAAGAAACGTCTAAATTCTTAAAACTTTTTATATTCTGTAGGTTTTTCAAGTATTTGAAGATGACATATCCATCTGAAATATATCTCTGCATATCTAGAAAACCTAAATAACATGACTGTAAGTTTGACTATCTCAGATGACTATTAATTTTTATTTCTTAGCTACATATTACATTTTTAGTTGACCTGTATGAACACAATACCTTAAATAGAATAGAAATATACAGAGTATAAGAAAATTAACCTTAAATTTGTATCAATAAACCAAAATCTATACCAATGTAAAGTGTTTATTTCTATATCATACTCCCATTATTTTGTTCAGAAAGAGATTGACTTGGACCATCAGTCATTTATAACCAACCCCTTTTAAATGAGAACAAACATTTATAAACAATATTTGGGAATCTGTGTATTTTCTAAACTACTTCCTGCTTATTGGAGGAGCTGTTAATCTTATGGGGATCATGAGAAAATTGGAATTATGTTCAAGTCCTGACTGAGGAAATTTGTGTGGTTGGTCATCTTAGCCAGCGGTCCTGAAGCTGTTGTGGATGTTGGATCATATGGGCCATTGCTTCTTGGTGTCTTGTTTGATCAAACCATATTAGCCTGGAAGG
This sequence comes from Mesocricetus auratus, assembly GCF_017639785.1. Lineage (NCBI taxonomy): Eukaryota > Metazoa > Chordata > Mammalia > Rodentia > Cricetidae > Mesocricetus > Mesocricetus auratus. Next base: position 162,790,596 of record NW_024429266.1, read on the forward strand.
GAACCACAGCTTTTCATCTTCTGTGGAAACAAAAGCAGAACCTCTTTTCCAAAGCAACATATTCTTAGACCCAAAATTCAAAGCCAGTCTTAATGCTTGGGAGAGGGGCCTGGCCCTGCCCCAACCTATTGTGCCAGACTATGTTGACTCCTCATGGGAGTCCTTATCCATGAAGAAGAGTAGACTGGGAATGAGCTGGGGTGGGTGAGGGGGTGGGAGAAAGGGTGGGAGGGAGAACTGTGGTTGGAATGTAACCTGAAATTAAAAAAAGATACCTTTAAAATATCTTGTTGGTTTAGCTTAGAGGTCCCCAGAATCAAATGTCTTTCTGCAGTTAGCTCATTAACAGTCAAAAAATTAAAAAGAAATCACAAAAGTACACATAATCCAGACTGTGTATTTTTTTACTTTACATGGTTCATTTTAATTTTTTTACTCTATTTGTCCTTTAATGTCCTCAGTTTATTATCCTCAATTTTTAAAAAAAATCTATGACTCTGTCTATTTTATATCCTTTCTCAAGCCCATGGACATTTATAAAACCTACTGTGACCTGTTTAGAGGACATTTTGTTTGAGTCTGTCCATGTGGCCATGGCTTACAGTAATGTTCTGACATCTTACCCCATTGTCAGCTACATAGATTCTCTCTGACTCCACTTTCTGTCTTTCTGTACCTCTGTTTGGATTTCCTGCCTAGCTATATTCTGCCCTGTCATAGGCCAAAATAGCTTTATTTATCAACTAATAAAAGCAACACATATTCACCACATACATATAGAAGCACATCCCACATCAGCCATGCTTATGCAGATCTGTAATGGGAAAACAGCAAGCAGAGCAAAGAAAATTACAAAATGTCCAGTTTGAAAAGAAAAGGGGCACTAGGGAGTGTAAAGGAATTAAATCCTATGTTCAAGGAGACAAATAGATTAAAAAAATCTTGAAGCCAAATAGAATAAAGGGAGTTGTGTGACCTCAGGGCAAGACCTCACCCAACTAAGTTTCCAACCTGTGAAAAGGATTTAAAGAAAAGCTTAGAGCCAGGTGTGGTGTGCAAGAGGCAGAGGCAGGCAGATTATAGAGCTCAAGGCCATCTGGTCTACAGTTGAGTTTCAGGACAGCCAAGTTCAGTCAGTGAGGAAACCATTAAAAACAGAAGTCTGATGAAGGTATTATTGAGTGAGGGAGTCATTTTCAGTGCCAGAAAGTAGCAAAATTTGGCAGTTTCAGCCATGTAGTTCTGCATTTAGAGTCAATGATAGAATAAAGGGGGTTATAGAATTTCCCTCAGTAACTAAGAAATCACTGATGCCAAGTGTGTGGCAGAGGTATCCCTGCTTGGAGGTCCAGGGAGGCCGTTGGGGGAACCTGTGCAGTTGAAGACTGGATTGCCTTGAAAACCCCAAGAGACACCAGAGTCATTGAATACCTGTCAAGGAAAGCTGCTAACAGGGAGTAGATTGAGCCCAAGAGAAAGAAGTGTGTTGCAGTCAACAAAACTGAAAGGGGTTGGAGATCTGAAGAGCACTTTAACATCATGGAGATGCAGAGTTTGGAGTTTGCTAAATTGGGTTTCAGTTTTGCTGTGGTCTACTGTTTCCTCACTATGTCCCTGTTCATGCCTTTTGGAATCTCAATGCATATCCTGTGCCATTATATGATGTAAGTATGTGATCTGCTTTAACATTTTGCATTTACTTGGGAGTTACAACTAAGAGACTGCAGGAATCTCAGAAGGGAATTTGAACTTTGGACTCTTAAACAGTGCTGATACTGTAACAGACCATGAGGACTTTTGCAGTTGGACTGAAGGCATTTCTTCGTTAGTATATGGTTACAAGGCAATGGGGGCCAGGGCATGGAATATGGTGGTTTGAATATAAATGGCCCCAATAGGCCCATAGGAAATTTCATTATTAGGTAGTATGACCTTGTTGGAGTAGGCATGGCTTTGTTGGAGGAAATGTGTCACTGGGGGGTAGGCTTTGATGTCTCAGATTCTCAAACTAGGCCCAGTGTTGCTTTCTTCCTGTTCTTGATTTAGAACTGTCAGCTCCTTCTCTGGCATCATATTTGCCTGCATGCTTCCATGCTTCCTAGCATGGTATTAATGGACTAAACTTCTAAAACTGTAAACCAGCCCAAATGAAATGTTTTCCTTATTAAGAATTGCCATGATTATGATGTCCTTTCACAGCAACAGAAACCCTAACTAAGATAGTGGCTATCCAGCAAACCCTATTTGAGTTCCAGCTCAGTGAGAGATCCTTTGTCAAAAACTGATGTATAAAGAAACCAAGAAAAATATGGACAATTGTTCTTAGATATTTACATACTTACAAGTGCACCTCATATACATGTGTGCATTTATATACATGATCACATACAGAAACTATGCTGAGACAAGTACCAAAGCAAAAAGAATTCAGTCAAAAAACATTTATAAAAGATTCTAATGGTGCCAACTGGTTCAGCCACTTTGGAAAGCAGTATGGAGATTCCTCAGAAAAATGGGAATAAACCTACCACAAGACCCAGCAACTCCACTCTTAGGCATATACCCAAAAGATGCCCATTCATACAACAAAGATGTCTGTTCCACTATGTTCATAGCAGCTTTATTTGTAATAGCCAGAACTTGGAAGCAACCTAGATGTCCCTCACCCGAAGAGTGGATAGAGAAAATGGGGTACATCTACACAATGGAGTACTATTCAGCAGAAAAAAATAATGGAATCATGAGATTCGCAGGCAAATGGATGACACTAGAAGAAACCATCCTGAGTGAGGTAACCCAGTCACAAAAAGAGAAACATGGCATGTACTCTCTCATATATGGATTTTAGACATAGATCTGGGGAGTGCCAGCCTACAATCCTATGGCCAGACAGTCTGGGAAACAGAAACTACATTTAGTGGCTGGTTAAGTACTGAGCTGAACTCAAGAAAGCCAGTATCAGAGAGGGAGGACTGATGATCAAAGGGATTAAGACTGGGCTGGTTTAACCCCCAGAAACAGCTGACCAGACAAAGGTTAACTCTTGAATCCCAGGCATCAGCCGGGGAATCCAGCATGGGACTGATCAAGACCCCCTGAATCTGGGTGTCAGTAAGGAGGCCTAGGGAATCTATTGAGCCTTGGGCAGCAGATCAGTACCCATCCCAAGTATACACACGGACTTTGGACTCCCATAGAACAATGTGAGGTGCACTCTCACCCTGAACTCTTGGGGAAGGGTCTAGGCCCTGCCCTATATGAAATGACAGACTATGGACACCCCCATGGAGGGCCTCACCCTCCCTGGGGGAACGAGGGGATAACGGGGGGGGGATGGGGGGAGGGCACGGGAGGAGGGGAGGGAAAGGGAGAGGGACCTGGAACTGACTTGTGAAGCAACCTTGTTTCTTATCTAAATTAAAAAAAAAAGAATAAAAAAAAGTATTAACAATTTAAAAAAAACAAAACAAACAAACAAACAAACAAAAAGATTCTAATGGTAGATCTTCTAAGATACCGCAGTTGAACCGAGAGAAATACTTATTTTATTATGAAGGAAACTTTGGCATAGTATTTAATTTCTTGTTTTTACATTTCCTCACTATGTATTATTCTTGGGTGATTATTTAGGTCACACATTTTACATACACAATGTTATTTTCATATTAACAATAGGACAGAAAAAAGTGAATTTGTTTCCTTTTGTATACAATTAGAGACCTTGTCAGGTTGGTTAACCTGCTTGATGCCAAAGCTCATAAATATCAAAGTGAAAGAAAAGCTATATTTGGATTTTCATTCATAAAGTCCTGTGAAATGGGGGAAATAAAAGTAACAAACACAATAAACTTTACTATGTTTTAAGCACATGCCAAACCTAATGATACTATTAAGTGAATGTATTTTATATCCATTTTAAGGAGGGATCATCTTGCTCAAGATCTCACAGTAATAGGATAAAGGAGGGATCAAGTTCAGGTCAAATGTCAGGGATCCATGACTTTTAAGTATTGGATTCTGCTACAACTAGGTTGCTGATTTTTCTCAATCCTTAAACTGCTTAATGCTTCTTAGTAATTTGTTTCTTGAGGAACTGTGAGGAATCAACTCTCTGGTTGGAATGCCCAGCTCTCTCCATGGATATATATTCTTGGTTGCCATCATAGGATCATGTCACTATCATTTTCTGGACACAATTTGATACTTTGATTCCTCTCTCTCTCTCTCTCTCTCTCTCTCTCTCTCTCTCTCTCTCTCTCTCTCTCTCTCTCTCTGTGTGTGTGTGTGTGTGTTTCTGCTGCTTTGCATTTATATATAAGACTCCTGGAAGTGGTAGTTAGAACAGGCAACGTGTACCACAAAGTGTAAGAAATTCCACAGCCTGGTCAATGGTCTTTATTGTACTGTCATGAAAGGAAGTTAGCTTCTCCTAGTTCTTCTGGCATTAGTCATATTTTGTGAAGTATAAGAACATTATAAATATATGTGTCCCCAGCTCTAAATATCTCCTGAGAAAACTTGACATTGGGCCATCACAGATTATGGAATTTCTCCCAGAACTTAGCAAATTGCTTCCCATTTCTACAAAAGAAACTGCATTGGGGAAGATACATCATCTTTTTGTTTATTATTTTCCAATTGCTACTTGGTATCAACCCTGAAAACATCTGTCCTCTCCTACCTTGCATACAGAATCTACTTACAAAGTAATTTATGATGAATACGGCCTTTGCTTTATTTTATGGCTGGCACTAAAAGATGAACTACAAATTAATGGAGTATTGCTAATTTCATCTCAATCAATAGCATCTTTGATAAATGAAGACTGCCCATAAAGAAATTATAAACTCTACTGTAAGTATCAATGCCTTACACTAATCTCAATGTGAGCTATATATAAAATAAATATTAGAAATTCACTACAAATATCTAGGAATAAGCTTACACTCACCTTAGATTTGAATTATATTTTTTGGCTCCAATCGATATGATAATGAGAGCTATTTTCAAGGTCTCAGGAGCACATTTTGCTGCCAGGCACCAGAGAATAAATTTAATGGACGCTTTTCTGATAGACTTGCCTCGTCTGTACAGCCTTCACATGAATTTTCAATTCAATTTCAACCTGAAATGGGAGCCCCCACAAATCCAAACACCTTGTTGAAGCAGCAGAAAATGAATTATGTGGATAACAATATTTCATCAAGCTGAAGACTCAGCTATGTTATGTCTGCAGCAGTAAAACTGTGTAAATAAATTGCTAAGTCACAATGAAATTGATGACTTGTATCTCATGTTTGAAAATGAGGATGAGTAGTTGAGAGGGGGAGAGAGAAATCATTCTTTTTGCTGGCACATTTTATTGTCACTTTTAATTTCGGACAAGTATTGAAACTAAAATACTCTATTAAATTCAAATAAATAAGTTAATAATGTTCTATAAGTGGCTATGTGCATGTATTTATGGGTTTTTAGAGTAAGAGTTAGGTTTTAAAACTAAGACTTTTTTCCATGTTCATCTGAATGACTGCAGTAATACTGTATTATGACATGAACATAATTTTTATCTCCTTAGTAGTTGTATTCTGTATTTCATACAACAAACTAGGCATTGCACAATTTTAATTTTTAAAGAAAATTCAAAAATATCAAACTTCAAAGAATCAATAATAGCTTGGACCTTTAAAAGGAAAGAAAAAAGTCTGAGTTGGATAAAGCTCAATGATAGAGCACTTTTGCCTTGCATGCTTGAGCCTCTAGGTCCAATCCCTGGCTGGTCTGAATGAGAAATATTCCCCATAGGCTCATACACTTGAACACTTGGCCCCCATTGCCAACAGCTCAGGGAGCTTATGCAAACTTTCAGAAGGGGTGGGGCTTCCTGGAGGTAAAGCATTACTACAGGTAATTTTCTGTCTTTACAGGCCAGTTCCCACACAGCCACGAGAAAAACAATTCAATTAAACATTTTGCTGGAATGTTTGACTAGTAGGGAAGATCTTTGCCAAAGGTACCTGGTACCAAATGAATCATTCAGTGCACAATGACATCCATCCTACTTTCTGGATAAAGAACATAGTTTGGAGACCCAGATTTTTGCTCTTCACTAGAGCAAGGACCCTAGATACAAAGATGACAACTAAGGAATGGCTATTCTGAACAGTATAAAATTATTCCTGGCAAGGATTCTCTAACTGACTCAAATCTCAGTAAGGACTTCTAAAATTTTTGTTTGAAACATCATTTATTTGGATTTGGGATATCAGAAAATTTTCTAGATTGCTATCTGTGGTCATTATAATATACCCAGACCAAAGAATATAGGATTAATTTTAGCTTATGCTTCCAGAGGTATGTGTTGGGGGGAAGTCCTGTGCATTTGTCAATAAAGCACTGCTGGCCTATTGGAATCTAGATAGGTGGGACTAGGAGTCCAAGAGAACTCTGGGAAGGAGAAACACAGGAGAGTCAAGATGTAACGCCATGGGGTAGGAATCCCGGAACTATTCTCCGGTAAGAGAAATACTCAGATTAACAATTATGGGGTAATTACTTAAGTCAGAGCTAGGCCAGTAAGAAAAAGCAAGGCCAACAGCTTCATAATTAATATAGCCTCCTGTGTGTTTATTTGGGACTGATGCGGCTCTGGAACCAGGCTGGCGGGAAGGCTTCTCTCAAAGGAAAAAGCCTCTCTTTACAGGTATGGAGTTCATAGTAGCAGGGAAGGCATGGTATGGTAGCAAGAGGAGGAAGCTGGCTGATCACATTTTCTTCTACACATAGGAAAGAGAGACGAAGGAGATGATGTGAGTGGAGCACATAGGAAGTAGGATCAGTCTATAAAATGTCGTGGTACATGCCTCTAATGCCAGCACCAGGGAGGCTGTGGCAGGTGGATCTCAGTGAGTTCTAGGCCAGCCTGGTCTACAAAACAAGGTCCAGTACAGCCAGTACTGTCATATAGAGAAACTCTGCCTTGAAAAATCAAAACAAAAACAAAAACCCCAAAGTAAACAAACAAACCACCCACAAATGCAGTATCTGTGCACAATAGAGTTTTTTCACTTGGTAAGAAAACACAGCTATGTCATCTGCTGGAAAACGGATGCACCTGAGGGTAATCATACTAAGAGAATTCAATAAATATCAGAAAAGCAAACATTTCTTTCATATGTTGGTCTTGGGTTTTTATGTAGCTTCATAAAATCATGTACAGATGACAGTAGAAGCAAAGTTGTCTATGGAAATAAGGAGCCTAACAGGATAAGAGATGGGTGAAAATGAGAGAGTAGTGAATATGAGAGGATCGGTTTATAGTACATTACATGCTTGCATGAAAATAAGCAGGTATGATAAAATAAATACACAAATAAATAAATAAAATAAATGTTTCTACTACACTGGTTGCATTTAATCTTTTTGGGGATGTTTTTATTGAGGATAGAACAATCCTTGTTTACAATTCAACTTTTAGATACCCTGTAACATTTTCCAAAAGGACACAGCTTTCTACCTGCTTTTTAATTGTTCTCTCTTTATCTTTTTTTGTTTGGTTGTTTTCTTCCAGAGACAGAGTTTTTCTGTAGCTCTAGTACCGGTTCTGGAACTTGCTTTGTAGACCAGGCTGGTCTCAAACTCACAGAGCTCTGCCTGTCTCTGCCTCCCAAGTGCTGGGATTAAAGGTGTGCGCCACCACCACCTGGCTCTCTTCACCTTTTATGTAATTTCTTTGAGACCCTGGGATGTTATAAAAAGTCTAAGGGTGTATAGAAACTAACTTAAGAAGTAGGACCAATTTTAGCAGTTCAATAATCCAAAATAATGTGGTTTAGTAGCCAATTCTATCCATCTGCATACATTATGCTGCTTGTCAACTTTTAGGCAGATACTACGAGATAAGACTGATAATATTTGAGCTAGCACGATATTGCTTTCAGATACAAGTAACATAAATTGGGTACTTACTCTTTGTCAGGTCTTGACCTTGGCTATCGGCACATACTACTGTAAATTTGAAACATTCTCAGGTAGTACTGTAATTGTCCTTATGTCATAGCCTGTCCACCCACCCATCAAATTTGTCTCCTCAATCCATGCACTTTCTGTTCTTATACAGTGGGAAGGCCTGTCTAAATCCCTTATATTTACATATCAACTAACATGCAAGTCTTTGGTTTATGTGTTCTATCTACATATTCACATTGAGTAAAAATAAAAAAAATGGAGAACCCTCTCCAAAAAGAGACTTCATGTTGTTTGAACTGTACCATTGAACTTCTATCTCACATACTATAAGAATTGAACTTACAATTATGCTTTACTGTACATCTGTCATACTCAGGGAAGAAAAGAACAGACCTAAGACCTTTATTGGAGAGTGTAACATTTCTATCACCAAAATCAAATTTTTGCTCAGGATGGCTTTCCTCACCAGTTTGTAACTGAAGTGTTTTACTCTCTTTTGAAATCTCATGGAATAGGTGTTGCAGGGCGAATAGGGGATAGTGAGAACAGAAGTGGGAGGAATCAGGTTGGGGGGGAAATAGAGGTAGCGAGCACAGGGAGAAACAGCAGGAATTAGAGGAGTATTTAGGGGGACTGTGGAAACTATTGCAGTAGAAATTTTCTGGGATCTATGAGGGTGACCCTGGTGAGGACTCCTAGGAATTGAGGGTATAGAGGCTTAACTGGCCATCTTATGTATTCAGGCAAGGATTCCAGTGGTGAGGCTGGGTTGCATTTGACTGAGTTGGCCCAAGGGATCCTGTGGAAATCCCTAAACAACCCAAGCTGATGCCAGGACAGAGGTTTTTTTTCATGGTCTGAAAACTGACAATGGGAGTCCCATTGCAAAGGACAACATCCACACAGCTCATTGAATGTAGGGAGGCTGAAGTGGTGCTTGCATGAGTCTTTATTCCTACAATCTTGTTTTTTTTTGTGCAGGGAGGTACTCTGAAGGCTATGGAAAGACAATCCTGGACACCAACCCAGCCACTGTCTGGAAGATATGCTGGGGCAAAATTTGTGGGAGAGAGAAAGCAATAACTATTTTAATTTGAGGCTCATGCCATGAAAGGGAGCTCATGCCCAACACCTGGATGACCAGAAACAAGAGGTTGGATATCCCAGAGACCTAGGGTAGAACCAAACACTACTGATCAAAAACAAACAAACAAACAAATCAATGAATTGATTCCTAATGTTCCTAATGATATTCTGCCATACTCATAGATTGGTGACTTGTCCGGTAATCATTGGAGAGACTTCCTCTAATAGTAGATAGGAACACATGCAGACATTCATAGCCAACCATTTCAGTAGAAATGTCCACCATAGGCTCATGTGTTTGATTGTTTGGTTCATAGGGAGTGGCACTATAGGAGGTGTGACTTTGTTGGAGTAGGGGTGGCCTTATGGGTGGAATATGTCACTGGGAATGGGCTTTGAAGTCTCATATACTCAAGCTATGCCCAGTGTGGGATACAGTCTCCTGCTGTTGCATATGGATCAACATATAGAACTCGAAGCTCCTTCCCCAGAACCATGTCTGGCTGCATGCCTCCATGCTTCTCACCATGACAATAATGGATTAATCCTCTGAAACTGTAAGCCAGCCCCATTTAAATGTTTTCTTAAGTAAGAGTTGCCAGGGTCATGGTGTCTCTTCACAGCAACAGAAACCCTAACTAAGACATGGGGAGAGCCAAAATTGGAGATCTCCATCCGGCTCCTCCTGTCAGAGGTCAGGAGAGTGGAATGAAAGACTATAGGAGTCAGAGGGGATAAAGGACACCAGAGGAATACTACCCACTGGACCAACTAATCAGGACTTGCATGGGCTTACAGAGACTGAAGCTGCAAGCATGGGTCTTGTATTGGTCCTCATCAAGCCTCTGCGTATATGTTATGGTTGTTTAGCTTGATGTTTTTATGGGACTGCTAACAGCGGGAGTGGGTATGTTTCTGACTCTTTTGCCTGTTCTTGGAACTCTTTTACTCACTCGTATTGAGTTGCCTTGTCTGGAATGGATATGAGTGCTTTTTCCTTGTCTTATTACCTCATGTTTGGTTGTTGTCTCCTGGAGGTCTGCTCTCTTCTGAAGGGAAATGCAGGGGGGAGTGGATCTGGGACACAGGGTAGGTGGGAGGAAGCTGGGAGGAGTAAAGGGAGGAGAAACTGTGGTCAGGATATGTTGTGTGAGAGAAGAATCTATTTTCAATAAAAATTACACTTAAGAAAAAGAAATCACTGGGAAGAAATTGTGGCCTTATGTCAAGCTTCTTTCACTATTTCATAATTAGTTGTACCTATTTTATATCTTAATGTGTCTTTATGTATTCCTTCTGCTGTATTTTTTCCAGCTGTGTGTTTCCTTTCAACATACTAAGTAAAACAGAGAAATACCCCATCCCCAGTGTATCTTACCCAGTGTTCACATGCTGCTGCAGTCATGTCTCTAACCTCCTTTTGTGGTTCTAGCTTAGTGTGAGTGGGAGGACATATCTGTGGATTTATTTTTCTTGGTTTACTGAATTTCTGCACAATGTCATCAGTCTTGTCAGTTTGGCTGCTCTGAGACATGTTGGCAAGTTCTTGCTGCTACATGGCTGACATTATTGCTATATTGCTTTGCCATCAATAGTTGTGACTCCAAGTCTTCATTCTCAGTCATCTTGTGATGTCTCATCAATACTTTGCAAGACATTTTTTACTGACATATATTCTATATTTTAAGAACTGTTAGGTGGTAATGACACTGTTATTGCATTGAGAAAGCCTTGTGTTATGAAGATGATGCATTTTCAGGTTCTCACACAGTCCAAGGTTCATATTCTCATGAGAAAACCAAAAAAAAAGTTGATTGGGTTTTCTTCTTTTCAGTTTGCAGTGATGCTTCCTGATAGCCCTAGCCTTATTATAGCCCCACCAGAAGACTACTATCAGAGATAGTTTGAAATTCTGAGGATTTTAAAAACTGAAGGTCATCATTATCATCAATGTTGTATTATATAATTTCAATTTGCATTATCTAAGTTAAAACAAAATCATATACTATTTTATTCAAACATCAGGTTGGTCATTTAAAGATTTATTTATTTTTATTTGATGTGAATAATTTTCCTGCATGTGTGCCTAGTTCCTGATGGGCCATAAAGGTGCTTTGAATTCCCTGGTAAGGTGGGTAAGAGCTACCATGTAGGAACTAAACTTGATTCTTCTACCAGAACAAGTCTTCTTACCTGTTGAGCCATCCCTCCACCTCTCCCCTAACCATCAAATTTATCAAGATTAACTCCTGTACATAAACATGAATTTAATTCGTTGTTGTCCTTAACTAATACAGAGAATGCATTAATGAGATGTGCAAAGGAGACAATTAAATCTAACACAGGACCTAGCTTTTCTTCACACTGAACAAGCACACACTGAAAAGAAATACATGAGTTTATAAATATGTATGATTCCACTGAACTGTGTAATTCTTAAAATGTGATTGTTTTTGACAAGACTTAATATCTTATAATTCTTCTTCTTTAAAATTTTTCTATTCCTTTTATTTTTTGTTTGTTTTTAGCTGGTTGGATTTTAGCAATTCTAATGTTACATAGAGAACATATTACTTATTTCTTCTCTTGTTGACTCCAAATGGAATAAGAGTGAGGCAAATCATTAGCCAGGGATCCAAATAAACCTCATTCTTTCTAAGCAAAGTGCTATTTCCTGAATACGAGATGACAACTTTCCTATAGTTCTGCACTGTGGTGGCCAAGTCCAACAGTTTGGTTCCCATCACCCACTGATTTATGCTTTACAAACTGGGTGCCAAGCTCTCCTCTAAGTATACAAAATATTCTGTCATTATTTTTTGGACAATCCCCAGAATACATCTTCTATTAGCATTCATGCAGTTTACATACAAAGGCAGACACTTAGAAAAGTCAATCACAGATATACAACATGTGACAGTTGAGATTCAAAGCCAGTTAGCCTGATTCCTTATGTTGTTAACCGGTTGAGTGTCCTGCTAACATGATACCACTTATATATCTTCATAAAGAAATGATTGTGCTGAGAGAGATACAAACATGTTGGAGTCAGTGTTATTTAAGAGCAATCAGTATATTGTGGTGTTATCCTGATGGATGAAACCTAGGGAGAAAGGGCAAATATCTTGTCTGTAGCAAAACAGAACCCACCTGAGAAAATGTTGCTAATAAGAAGTCATGCATGTCTCTGTACTTTTGTTTTTAAAATCCCCTTTAAGCTTTTGTCATTCTACATGGGAATTTTTGTGGCATATTGAGGGCACCATTTTGTAATGTGAATTTTCTGACCTGGCAGGTCCCCCATCCTTAAGCCCCCAAATAAACACATAGACGCTGCATAGTATAAAGCTATTGGCCTTTGTTTCTTTTCTCTCACAAGCCTATATATATTTAGGCATTATGGTCAAATTTAAGTTTTATAGTGAACATGCTACTTACCTCTGTGGCAAGAAATCATAAGTTGCTTGAGCAGGCAAAAATTTCTAGTGAAAAAATGATGATGGCCTGCTAAGATGGTCAGGGAAGATAGTTGTAGGTGAATATTTAAAAGAATTCCTTAAAAAAACAAAAGCTAATATAAGAATTAATGAGAAGAAAAAGAAATGTTCCATAAGCATATAGTTATATCCACTGCTGCCTATGCAGCATCTCATTTAATATTCACAGCGAAGTCAATGATTCCCATGAAGTCAGGAACATCTTTCCTATTTATACATAAGAAAGAATTGAAATGATGACCCTATGTCACAGACGTAAAGAATGAGTCTGAAATCAAGTAACTAACATGTTCAATTATACAGCTGTAAAACAACAAAGGCAGCATTGAAACTTGGATTGTTTTCAAGTTTTATGAGTTATGTGTATGTGGGTGTGTTAATACAAGTGAATGAGACCATGTGTGCATTCCATAGTGTGCCCATAGAGGTTACATGACAACTTAGGTGTCATTCCTTGCCTTCTACCTTGTTCAAGACAAGGTCTCTGCTTTTTTGACATTGCATATATCAGGATAGCTGGCCTGTAAGCTCCCAGGAGTTCTGTCACCCTAGGACTTCAGAGGTGCACTATTGCACCCAACTTTATGTGGCTTTAGAAATTCAAGTTCAAGACCTTGGGCTTGCATGACAAATGTTTTACCAATTGAGCAATCTTCTTACCCATGAACCTCTGATCATTTTTACTCTAAACAAAAGTTATGAACCTAGGAAAAAAATTGTGGAAGCAAAACTGGAAGGGAGACATGATGACTAAGTTTAAGTTAACTAAGGGAAGCAATCCCAAACACAGCTGAGGCCATGTACCTCTTGTAACATCTTGGACAGATTGAAGGCAGCAGAAGCAGAAAAACAGGAGAGCCAGACACAGGAATTAGTGCCACTCAAAACCAGACCACCATAGCCCCACACTGAGAGCTCTTGTTTTAAGTATATTACTTTGGAATGGACTTAGAGAAATTAAGAAACTTTAGAGATTAGAACTGAGGTGAGAGAATCACTGGGGAGAAATTAATGTATTTCTAACCTCCTAAATTTACTAGTGTTGACTCAAAGCAACTTTATGAGCTTTGTACAAGGAATTTGATTTGTACTGATTTCCTATTGACAACTTTGAAGTTTGAATGGAAGTTATACATTCACTTCTTTTATCCAATGGTTGTGTTCTAGTTTCTGAAAACTCATTAGAAAAATAAAAGACAAAAACTTCTGGCTTCATGGATCTTACATTTGAAGAGTGGAGGAGACAAAAATAATACATAAATATTGATATATGCTGGGAGAAGTGTTATGAGAAAGCAAAATAGAACATGACAAATTGGTTGGCAATCTGTGAAGGAGCTTTACCACTGTCACCCTAGCAGTAGAAAATAAGTTATTTATGCAAAGGCTTAAGGCGGATGGAGAAGCAAGCCATGCAGATATTTCAGGGCAGATTGTTCTAGAGACAAGGAACAGCTGAAGCACACACATTGCTCAGAAGTTAATGTGAATTTGGATTCCAAGAATGGTAAGGCATAGAAGGGAAGGGAACAAATGACGTCTGAGAGGGATACCATAGTGTCTTATGGACTTCATTAAGTGCATTATTGCCTAACTTCACAAGGCCATTAGCGTCTTCTTCACATGTAGGAAAAGTTCTTTCAAAATACAGACTATAATATGCTCATGGGTTAATTTACATGTTAAGATTAGAAATTAGGTACTCCAATATTCTAATACAATGGAGAAGTGGGTAATTTGGACAGGTGTTTTGAAGAGAGGAGGAAACAATTGCTGGTTCCAGTCTCACCAAATTGAATTAAATGTTCTTCAGATAGGTTATATCCAACTGCCTGAAAAAATTCCCCTCTGCACTGGTGGAATCATCTCTCTGTTCCCTTTTCCTAAGACAGCTGCCACAAGGATTCTCTACTCTTCTGCTCTCAATTTCAACAGCTCCGTTTGACCAATGAGATACATTTCATTTATATCCAGTACAAACTTCTATTTATCAAGGTGTTTCCACAAAATGTTCCACTCACCATTCTACCTAAACTTATAAAATGTGCACCCAAGGAAGCCAATTCCCTGAAGCTGATGATACTGCCAAGAAAAGAAAATCATGTGCAAGTTGTTGCTTTCTGTTGTCTAATCTTTAAATAGGCCAAACAGAATTTGCATCATGGTTTGTGAGAGGGAAATTGAGGTCATTGTTGAAGACAGCTCCACCTCTCACTTCAGAAAAAGATGGTGTTTGGGAAGTTGTAAATATCAGTACAATACTAGATACTAGATAAAGGGAACAGTTCATTTTTATGTCTAAGCCTAAAACTAGAATATTCTTGAATTATCTGTAAGCATGGCCACACCTAGTAAGCACTTGTTATGGATTACCTAACTTGTATATGACCTTAAAATCTACCTATTCAAAACTCATGTTAATTTAAAATAAAGATGTAGATGCAGAGAGAGGCATGCCACAAAGAAATGCGAACAAGCAGAGAAAAGGTAGCTCTGAATGAGGGCGTGGGGTTATAGAAGCCAGGTCCAATTCTTCGCCTAACCCTTATCAATTTTAACACTAAACATTTGCTCAATCTTTACTGATTTGTACAGAATAGAAGGCCATGCGATAAGGCTCAGAAGCAATCACTTGTCCTACCCTTAGAAAAAAGTGGTACTGTAAGTAGGGTTAACAAACCTACAGACCCAAAGCACAATAACATCCAACATCACAATGTCTAAGTTACTAGAGATTCTAATCTCAATTCAGGATAGCAAAATGATAGACATTTAGAAATGTACCTATGCACATTCATTCCAGGAATGCAACTGAAGGTTTACATTCCTGCTACTCTCAGTACAGTACTCACATATTAAGACAGAATCTTGACTCCCCAAAAGATCTAATGTATTGTAACCTAGTCTTAACATTGCCAGGTGATTGTGCATACATGAAAACCACACACATGTAGCAACTTGCAGTAATAATATCCCAATTGCACATTAAAATAACTTAGAGAAATTTTAAATGACTGATGAAGGCCATACTTCACAGTGAATATTTAAATTATCCACATATTAAATCTCTCTCTCTCTCTCTCTCTCTCTCTCTCTCTCTCTCTGTATTCAAGAGAAAACTGCTCTAAACTTTCATTTATTAGTCACTATTTGGTCTTTCCTTACAAGTAACACATTAAAAGTCTCAGCGCATCCTAGTGAATAGTTAATGCTCAAATTTCTCAAGTTCTATTGATATTGATTTCAGTGTGCAAAAGAAGTATTGTGAACCATAGGTCAGACCAATCCATCCAGGAAGGCTTCTGCATTTCCACACCAGAAATGTAATGATGCTTGTTTTTACATAGCGTTTGAATAATTCAAGGTTGTGTTTAAGAAGGAATCACTTCTTCTCCTGTTTCTCAAATCGTTACTCCACAAGGAAGATGAAGAATCTTGACTCTATTCAACATTTCCAGGAATGATTATTACACATGTTCTGCAAGTTAGCCTCAGGAACTTAAAAGACTTTAATGGCAGGTGATAACTTTTGTTGAATCAACAAGATTGACTGGTCTCACAGTCGATGCTTGGTGTGTCAGTCATCTGCACTCCACAATGGAAAGCAGGGAAAGAAAATGTTCTTTCCTTCACTGGAAGGCTATTCTGTGATAATGAGAACAAAGAAAATCATCTCCCCATGAAACCAGAGTCAATCTTCCAAATTATAACACATGCATTAGGAAAAAGTAAGAAATGTCAGATTGCAAACAATTGGCTAAATTGACTGAAACAGCTTTTTAAAATTAAGTTTACATATTAAAGGAAGGATAAAAAGAATAAGCACTTTTCTATTGAGAAACAGATAGGGGGTAGATCTGGCTGGGAGGGGAAGGAGGAGCAAACTGGGAGGAGTAGCAGGAGGGGATACTGTAAAGGGGTATTTTATTTGAGAAAAATATCTATTTTCAATAAAAAGGATAAAAGAAGACTAAGCACAGCATTTTCTAAAATGTGCATGCTGTCTTCATTGTCATCTACTTCACATTTCTGGCATTTTTTTCTTTATAATAGTTTTCAGTAATCTTGCCTATGAGTAGCAGAAAACAATATCAAGCAGGCTTAAGCAGAAGAGAGATTTACTGGTGCAGATCATTAAAACATTCAGGAGTAGCTATCTGTCTTTATGGGCTGGTGGATCCAAATGATCAAATAAAGCCAGAGTTCATCTTCTCCCATCACTGGGTCCTGTTTTCACTTCATGCTATCTTAATTTTTAGCTAATTTTACAACACATGATGGGTGATGGTATACAGTAAATTCTTGCTATAAATATAATTACCTGTCAGTTCATAATCAATTACTTCTATCCATGGCTACAGAGTTTCTTGGCAAGATCTAAGCTTGCCACTCACCAGTTGTGTTTTTAGAGGGCTAATGTGAGTTATATACCACAAACTAAGAAGAAATGAGGATAACTGTTTCCTGAAGGCTAATCAAAGTATTATAATAAGATAAGGAAATACAGCAGTAAAGAGACAAAAATACTACTCTATGTGGAATCCTACCACATGTGCCTTTAATGTTGATTAGCAACTTCTTTCAAGAGGTCCAAGGCCAATGAGCATATTCTCTTCACCTTTGTTTTATGCCCTGGCAAGGGTTCTAAGCACATCTGTATTATGTCATTTTCAGTCTAAATGGGCAATGAGTATTATATTTGACACTATGAATACCCGAGGCAACATAATCCAGAAAAAGGAAACATAAGCAAAATAAGGGTTATGTGGTCATGAATGGTATTGTGTTCTCCATTTCATTATAAGTTTGCTTTATTGAGAAATATTTCCTTTGAGTATGGCCCTGTGATAATACATCATATATATTCTGCATTTATCATTGATATGAAGTTGACTAAACTTAGGGTTAAATAATCCAAGCATGGATGGTCAAGTTCCTATGAAGAAATACTCCTCTTTTCCCCGCAAAATGTAACATATCCATAAAATAGATAAGCAAGTCCAACAAGTCCTTTTTGTTCATTACCATCATACATACTAGGTCCTCTAGAGCAAGAGTTCCAGGGTTGACCCCAAGAAAGCAGTCACATGCCTGAAACTGACATTTTCTTTGCTGTGCTGTCTTAATCTCATTTTGTTAACAACAAGTGAGACAGGGAAGTATCTGCATGAGTAGATAATAAAAACAGGATGGAAAGAAATATTTAGAAGCACTTGAACATTTTCATGAAGAAAGCATTTCTTCTAGAAATTAATTGTCATCCATACCAATATATCACATAGACATCTAAACATCTTGTCTCACTTTTGTTCTCCTTACAGTGATGATTAGAAAACGAGCCTTACTCAAGCTTATGATCTTGGTGGCTGAAAGATTCACAATGTAATATTATTTATAACCACAAGCTGCAGTTGTTCTCAAGTGGGACTTCACATGCTCAGCCCGCTAACACTGAGTCAGATAATTCATTATTCCTTACACTATGTTTAGCAACCTCCCTAGGCTTCAACCATACATTCCTGTAGAAGTCCCTATTCTTCTAACAATCAAACACATCTCAGGCCTTGCCAAATATTCCCTAAGGTACACATTTTTCCCCATGAATAACCATTGATTTAAAAACAAAAAAAATGGAGATTAGAGACTGTGCAAATACACACTTTATTAAGATGATAGCAACTTTGTAATTCTGAATATTATCTTGTTTGTGACCTGAAAATTCTAGAAATTACTTTGGAACCCAGCACAAATATGGTGACAATTTTTTAAAGTTATGAGACCTTCAAAATATGATGACATTCTTTATTTTATGAAACTTCAGATGTAACAAGTGAAGGAAACTACTGCTTAAAGGGAGTCCAGATAGGTCTACCCATTGAAAGAAAGACACCTAGGATTTCTGCTGGTCACTATAGCAAAAAGAACAGAAGGGATTCAGAAGCAAGGCACATGTACTCCAGCATGACAAATTCAATTTAAATCTAGATTAGCAGCACTATAAAAACAAGAACCACACTGAATGTAATGAGTGCACCCACACTGTCAGGAGATCAGTGCACTTTGCTATGACTAGGCCAAGAGTCATACTCTGTTCAAGAAAACGCTGGGGAGTCTGTAAGAGCTAGGGAGACACAAACATTTTCATTAGAATATCACTTTGTCAAATCTCTTATGTGGGTATGGGATACCTTGATCCATAGGCAGACTTAAACATGCTATGTCTTGAAGCATAGAGGAATGGGGAATATGTATCTCTAACAACAACTGTTCAAATTTTCGAATATTTAAATGTAGCTTTGGGATATTCATATATTCCAAGGTAAGGAATCACTAGGGGTGAAACTGCAGTAATGGTATTTTTCTTTTGTCTAAACAAAATTTAAAAATATGGTTAGAAATATCCTTAGAAATGGTTTTGTATTTCAAAACTGGTATCAAAATGTTAAAAAAAAGGTTGATTCTAATAGAACTAAAAATCATTACTTAGGATATACTTCTTGTTTTTTTTTTTTAATCATTTCAGACCATTAAGGAAAATGTATAGGGTGATGTTTTCTGTATATTTTTTGATGTAGCTACACTTTACTGTAAACACTTGGGATTTGAATTTCTTTTTTTTTCTGGATCTTTTTTTAATTTAAATTTTACATACCTTGTTTTACATGTCAATCCCAGTTCCCTCTCCCTCCCCTCCTCCTGCATCCCCCTACCATCCCCCCCATCCTCCCACCCTATTGCCAATTCCTTCCACATAGGGGATATCTAGAGTCTGTCATTTCACTCAGGGTAGGGTCCAGGCACTCCCCTAAGAGTCCAGGCTGAGAGAGCATCCTTCTCTGTGTTATGGACACATGATGTCTGTTTGTATTCGAGGGATAAACACTGATCCACTGCTCAGGGCCCCATAGGTTGCCCAGGCCTCCTCACTGACTCTCACATTCAGGGGGTCTGGATCAGTACCATGCTGGTCTCCCAGCTGTCGGTCTGGGGTCCAAGAGCTCTCCCATGTTCAGATAAGCTGTCTCTGCTGGTTTTGCCAGCCCATTCTTTGCCAATTTGCTCATCGTGCCTCTCTTTCTGTCACTGGGTTCCTTGGGTTCATTTCAGTGTTTAACTGTGGGTGTTTGCCTCTGCTTCCATCAGTCACTGGATGAAGGCTCCAGGATGGTTATAGACATCAAGTTCATTATCAGGAATGGGCATTCGATGTGGTCTCTCCACTATTGCTTAGCTTGCCAATTGGTGTCATCCCTTTAGATCACTAGAGGTCACAATGGTGCCTGATCTGTCTTCTAACCTATGATTCCTTCTTCCCCCCATCCTACCCTCCGCACTCAACCTTCCTGTTCTCCCATGACCTACTCTTTCTTCCTCTTCTCCCCCTCTCTATTTCCCAGCTCCCACTCCCCCCCACCCCTCGCCGTGTTCCCCATCTGTTCAGAGGATCTTGCCTCATTCCTCTTCTTTGGGGTACCATGCATATCTCTTTGGTTCTTTCCTGTTTCCCAGACTCTCTGTCAGTGGAAGTGCAGACTGGCACTCTCCTGATCCATGTCTAAAATCCATATATGAGTGAGTACATACCATGGTTGTCTTTTTGTGACTGGGTTACCTCAGGATGGTTTCTTCCAGTGCTATCCACTTACCTGCGAATTTCAAGATTCCATTGTTTTTTTCTGCTGAGTAATATATTTATGGTAGTCACCAGTCTGATTACAGGAGTCCTCTCCACTATTTCTAGGAGACTTAACTGGGGCCACTCTTGTGGATTCCTGGGAGTTTCCCTGATATGAGGTTTCTCCCTAACCCTGAAATGCCCCTGCTCCTCATCAAGACATCACTTTCATTACTCTCCTCCTTTGTCAATCTGCCAACCTGCCCAACCCAATCCTTTATGTTTCCAACAACCTCTCCACCTTCATATCCATATCCAGTTTACCCAGGAGATCTCTTCTATTTATCCTTCCCAAGGACATCCATATATCCCTCTTTGAGCCCTCCTAGCCTCTTTGGGGCTGTGAATTGTAACCTGGTTATCCATTACTTTACATCTAATATCCACTTGTAAGTGAGTAGGTACCATGCTTGTCTTTCTGGGCCTGGGTTACTTCACTCAGAATGTTTTTCTCTAGTTCTATCCATTTGCCTGAAAATTTCATGATGCCATTGTTTTCCTTTTCCACTAAGGAATACTACATTGTGTCTTTATCTATTACTCAATTGAAGGGCATCTTGGTTATTTACAAGTTCTGTCTGTTATCAATAATGCTGCTTTGAAGATAGTTGAGCAATGTCCTTGTGGTATGATTGAGAATGCCTTGGATATATGACCAGCAGTGGTATTAAGGGCTCTTGAGTTAGACTGATTCCCAATTTTCTGAGAAACCACCATATCGATTTTCAAAGTGGCTGCACAATTTTGCACTCCCACCAGTAGTGAAGGGGTGCTTCCCTTATTCCACATCCTCTCTAGCATAAGCTGATTTTGATCTTAGCCATTATGACAGGCATAAGATGTTATCTCAGAGTCTTTTTGATTTGTATTTCCCTCATTGCTAAGGATGGTCACATCTCTTTAAATGTATCTCAGCCATTTGAGATTCTACTGTTTAGATCTGTACCCCATTTTAAAATTGGATTATTTGGTATTTTGATATCTAATTTCACAAGTTTTTTATTATGTTAGACATCAGTACTCTGTAAAATGTGGAGCTGGTGAAGATCTTTTCCCATTCTGTAGGCTGCTGTTTATGTATGAATGTGGTGATAACTACAGTAAGGGATGGAGAAATGGCTCAATAGTTATGGGTAGCTTCAAATATCTGTAGCTCACTTCTAGGGAATCCAGTTTCTACTTCTCTACAGGTACCTGTATACACATACCATACGCAAAGACATATGTACAAAAAATAAAAAAAGTGTTTCAAAAGCAGTAACTAAATTGTACCCCAGGATATTCAGCTAAAAATAATGTAAACATCTGGAATTCGCCATGGAACCACAATGATATATCTTCAGAGAACTTTCCTGATCCTTTCCTACAAGTGCTTTGTAAGATAAATTAATATAATTTTCACTAAATTTCCCTTTTTAATGTAAAAGAAAATTTTGAAAAGTATGAAATAGAATTTGAAGATATCTTCTCTTTTGGACCAACCTCAGCTATATATACAATATGATTTCTAATTATTGATTTATAAAAACTGAGACTTTCTTGTCCAATGCAAGGTATTAATATGGAAATGTATTTTGAACTTTACTAATTAACTTTAGATTAACACTGGAAAAATCTGCAACAAATCTGTAGCCTAATGACCAGCTTAGATGCACATCTCTAGAGAAAGTAACATGTGCTCACTAGCTTAAAATGAAAAGGAAATAAATTAATTAAAATCCAGGATTTCACAAAGTAAGGTCAAACTAAATTATTTTGGAAGTATATAAAATTTGCATTCCAGTGTATATCATTTCCTAAAGAAAGATTTAAGTTAAGTCAACCAAACTATATTTACAATTCTCAGGATAAAAACCACCTTGTCATTCCTAGAAAAAGCAGATATTTTTTCTTTGGGGGGTGGTTCAAGACAGGGTTTCTTTGTGACTTTGGAGACTCTCCTATATCTAGCTCTTGTAGACCAGACTGGTCTCAAACTCACAGTGATCCCCCTGCCTCTGCCTCCTGAGTGCTGGGATTAAAGGCATGTGCCACCACAGCCCAGCTAGGAAAAAGCAGATTTTCACCAGACAAAAACTTTTCTTTTCTCTTTCTAGATAACCCAAAGGGCCATTCTGATATTGGGGTATAGAGTCAGGCACATTTCCAGAAGCCTATCTTCATTTCTCACAGTATTTGTAGCTTTTTTTTTCATTATTAAACCATGTAGAGCCACTTATCTCTTGCTCAGGATATAGGAGGTGAGGACCTTGCACTAACCAGAAATTTTAATGGGTCATGCCATCAAGAACAAGAAGAATATTTTAATATAATTGTTTTTTTAAATCAGCACTCAGAGGAAGGTGGATCTCTGTGAGTTCAAAACCAGCCTGATCCACAGAGCGAGTTTCAGGACAACCCCCCAAAGCAATACAGAGAAACCCTGTCTCAAAAAACAAAACAGAAAAACAGAATATAAAACAAAATTAATAGTGGACTAAAATTAAATTTTTTTTAAAATAGAAAAGTGTAGAGAGAGAAGCCTTTTCCTTGCTAGCCGCTTGGTTTTTCCCCACTAGTCGCCTGGGCTCTGCAGCGTTGTAGTCCCAAATTAACACACAAGACGCTATATTAATTAGGAAGCTGTTGGCCTTGCTTGTTTCTTACTGGCTATCTCTGACTTAAGTATTTATCACATAATTGTTAATCTAAGTATTTCTCTTACTGGAGAATCCGAACATCTTACTTCTCTGGCGGGCTACATTGTGACTCCCTGTGTTTCTCCTACCCAGAGTCTTCCTGGACTCCTAGTCCCACCTATCTTGCTTTCCTATTGGCCAACAGTGCTTTATTGACATATACACAGGACTTCCCCCATCAGAAAAGAAATCATTATTGATTCCAGTTTATTATTATGAGTTGACAGTAACCATTTGCACTCTCTCTCTCTCTCTCTCTGTGTGTGTGTGTATGTATGTATGTCTACGTCTGTGTCTGTGTCTCTATATGTGGTTTTAAGTATCAAACCTAGGCCCTTCAGCATGACAAGTAGGTTCTCAACCACTGAGGTAAATCCTCAAAATTCATATATATTTTATTTTAAAAACATTTTTAAGACCTAGAGGTTTTTCATGGTATGATGGCAGAAGAGGAGGCAGGGGAAAGCCTTGGCCTTTCTTTACCTAGGCTGTAGAATAAAGAGTGTTACTGTACTTGAGTAAGAAACACACCATCTCATCTTCAACAGATCACAATATGTCTATGTCCACTTCTTTGTGAATGTATGTATCCTTATTCACCATTTTCCCAAACAATATCCTGTTTGAAAGTATGCAAACAAGCATTAGAGTTTAAAAGCTCCTGTTATATAGTAATTCAGGTATATGTATATTTCTTATCTTACATTCGTAGTGTTTACTGAGCTACAGAACACTTTTTTACATTCATGAAGACATTAACAATTACCACTTGTTTAGAATCTTGGTATTGTAATGAAGGAAAGCTGGTATCTGTAAAATGATGGAAAATTATAAAGAATGCACCAGTGCAAGCAACTACTATTTTAAAACATTAGGGCCATTGCTATTTTCAAGTTTTCCTTTGAAATGATTATAGACTTTTGTAGAAGTCACATGTCATATAGAGGCAGAGGATCGGTAGTTTAAGATCACCTGAAGGTAGATCACAAGATTTGAGGTTAATCTGGGCCACACAGGACCTCATCCTCAAACAAACAAATGCATACAAGCTCTACTGCTACTAAGCAGATTTTCTGAATAACCATATATAAAATTGGACCGGGAATTATCATTATCTCTGGATTATTGTGGGGAAAAATAATTATCACAATCCAATGAACAGCAGGAGCCTCTACAGAAATCCATCAAAGCAAAACTGAGCTTGTATATGGATTCAAGTTGGCAATTCTATCCCAAACAAAATAACTGGGTCCATGAGGTATCCAGATGCATGTAACATAGGGCTGCATCCAAGATGGGAATCAAATTAGTTACAGTCTTCCTGTGCTGGCATCCTCAATAGAGGAATTCCATGTCACAACTTGAAAAATAATTACTCCAATTCTCAATGATGTTTTTACTTTCACTAAGTAATGATGAGGCAATAATTTTACTGTCCTTAAAGGTCATGACCTACAAATCTCACTAGTTTCTTCCTCTTAGTAGAATGTACATGTACATATCTGTTTGCGAGAGCCTAGCAAATAGAATCTTTAGTGGAGGAGTCACATGTTTGGGAGCTTATATTATTTAAGGAAGGCAGAATGGACCTGTTAAGCAGCCAGCAGTTTCTACCACAAACATTAACCTAGGTGAAAATGTGAATTTTACATCAATTGACAATTGGATATTCTCCATTATCCTTATTTCTGGATCACTGAGCCACAAAATTACATGCATATGTTGAGAACTGTATCACAGTGAGACAGTTAAGATGTGAAATCCTTACAAGGATTCACAGAAGCAAGGATGTAACCTTCTGGAGATGGAGTAGTTTCAGTGCAGAAATTAACCACTGGGAGGTGCCAGGAGAAGTTAGTCAATAGGCAACAGATGCAAAGACAAATGTTGGAGGAGAATGGGAAAATGTTAAGCTACAAAGTTTGATGCAAGATGGAGAACTAAAATAAAAAAATGCTTGAGTGGAAGGGAATAAAGCCTCAAGAAACTGAAAATGCCATAGGGAGAAGGAAACTTTTCCTCCCCTTACTTAAAAGTTATAGTATTGGGCTGGAAAGATTACTCAGTTGGCAAAATAGTTGCAACATAAGAAGGAATATTTAAATTTAGTCCCAGTGTCTGTTTAAAAGGTTTGTCATGGTGGTATGCAATTGTAATCCCAGAAATGGGGAAGATCAGGGTTCAATGGTCGACCAGCCTAGCCCCAGTACCAGTGAGAGATCCTGCCTCAAATAACAAGATGAACAGCCCCCCAAGGAATGATACCCAAGAATGGCTTCACACACACACACACACACACACACACACACACACACACACAGAGAGAGAGAGAGAGAGAGAGAGAGAGAGAGATTTATGTACAAACAGACAATAGTATCACAGAACTAACAAATGCAAGAGAAACTGGGATGTTAAATACTAAAACAAGTACTACTTGCATTGTGAGACTTCAACAGTGCTTTAAAAAGTGAACAAGCCACAAAGAATACCAATCAAATACATACAGTTCCCTGTCCTAAGCTCAGCTTGCCTTAATGTTGTAGGTTAAAAATTCCTAAGATCCTCCAAAACACAGCATCTATGTATCACCTACATTCTTACTCTTACTTTAAACAAAAATTAATATCAGGTAATAGTCATTGAATATCAAGTAACATAAGCCTGTTCAGTGCTTGCCACACCCTAACATACCAATGCTGAAATAGGGAAGAGAGGAAAGCACCCAGGAGTCAGGCTCCATTCAATAGACAGCAGATTCTACAGCAGTGGTTTTCAATCTGTGGCTTGCAACCCCCACATGGGTCACAATCAGATATCTGACATATCAGATATTTATATTATGATTCATAACTGTAGCAAAATTATAGTTATTAAGTAGCAACAAAATCATTTTATGGTTGTGGTTACCACATGAGGGACTGTATTAAAGAGTCACAGGTTTAGGAAGGTTGAGAACCATTTCTCTGCAGGAATGGGATTTCTCATAAGCCCTCTAATTCAGTGAAAACTTTAGGTGTCACCATTGTAATATAGGCAAGACCATGTGATGCCAATACTGTATTTCAAAGAAATGGCGAAGAAAGCAGACAGAACAGCTTGGAAACAGACACACTTGTTGGGCTGCAGACAACAGTGGGTTGTACATCTATCTGTACCTACAACTCATGTGGATTATGTCTCCAAACTGTCACAGCTCCATCTTCATGACATTTACCTCACATAATATACCCGTCATCTTTTTCCTCAATTGTGAGGAGCCGCCCTCGCTATCGCTATTGCCGTTAGAAGATGGCGCTGACATCCACTGTCAGTTAGAGTTAACTGTCGCTGTCAGTTGGAGTTAACTGTCGCTGTCAGTTGGAGTTAACTGTCGCTGTCAGTTAGAGTTAACTGTCGCTGTCAGTTGGAGTTAACTGTCGCTGTCAGTTGGAGTTAACCGTTTAAACTGTGCCTCTCCCGTGACGTCATCTGGGGTGATGTGCAAACCACCAATCCCGGCTCTACACATCTCACTCGGAGCTCCTAGGCTTATATAAGGGGCTGGGTTTCTTAGCTTGGGGTCTCCCTCTAAGAAGCTGATCATCTATCTCTCAAGATGCATTAAAGCTTTACTGCAGAAGGATCCGAGTGTTCTGCGTCGTTCTTGCTGGCGAGACGGTAGCGCGGGACATCTGGTGCCGAAACCCGGGAACTCTTCAACATCGCCGGCGCCGCGGAGACCCCTCGGAAGACGGGGCGGATTCAGAACTGCAGGGACGTAGGTTCAGAGAGGTATGCTTTATCCTGAACAACCCTTTTCTCGACTTTGGCCTTAGTTTGTCATCACCGTGGGACGGGTCAGTGGAGGCTTTGGTGCTAGTCCTGTTTGTCCTTCTCCTTCATCGTGGCTGGTGCTGACAGAACGGCGCTGTCCATCTGGCGCTGTCCATCTGGCGCTGTCCATCTGGCGCTGTCCATCTGGCGCTGTCAGTCTGGTGCTGTCAGTCTGGTGCTGTCAGTCTGGTGCTGTCAGTCTGGTAACGGAGTTGAGCGCGTTTTTTAGATAAGCTGTCAGCGCGATGGGGTCGTCACAGTCAGTGGTTACAGCCTTACAGACTGTGCTAAAACAAAGAGATCTTAAAATTGCACCATGAACACTTCAAAATTTTGTGAAGGAGGTAGATAGAGTGGCACCATGGTATGCTTGTTCCGGGTCCCTCACTGTGGCCTCATGGAACAAGCTAGGTAAAGAACTAGACAGGAAGCATGCAGAAGGAGATCTCTGCTTAGGTACCAAAGCCATTTGGAAGCTAGTTAAAAACTGCTTGGAGGATGAGGCCTGTCACCCTGCTATAATAGAAAGTCAGGGAACCTTAGAGGAAGTTCAGGATAGCATGTCAGAAACTGAACGGAGTGAGAGAATGGGAGCTCGCAAAAGAAAAGACATGTCTAAGAAAAAAGGCCCTCCCCAGGAAGTTAAGAAAGGGGGAGAGAAAGAAGGGAGTTATCATTCACCCCTTAACAAATCTAAGAAAAAGAAAAAGCCAGAATCTAGTCTATACCCTGCAGTAGAGCTAGAAGCCTTGGAGCTAGATAATTCTGATTCTGACACTCTGGATTCTAGCGAAGAAGGTGGTCTAGAGGAGGAGGTGGCACGGTATGAGGAAAAAGATATCACCCTGATAGACACCGGCCACTGAAAACAAAAATGAATGTGAGGCCACCGCCTATAAATCCGGCGGGCTCACGCTCCTCAGCGCCTCCGCCATATGAGCTTCGGCTGAATACTGGTACTGACTCCTTTTTACCTTTAGAGGAACGGAGAAAAATACAAATGGCTTTTCCAGTATTCGAGAATGTGGAAGGCGGAAGAGTACATACCCCCGTAGATTACAATCAAATTAAAGAATTGGCCGAATCCGTTCGTAATTATGGGGTCAATGCTAACTTTACCACATTACAGGTGGAAAGGCTTGCTAATTTTGCCATGACTCCCACTGACTGGCAAACGACAGTGAAAGCAGTGCTTCCCAACATGGGACAATACATGGAATGGAAGGCTCTCTGGTATGATGCAGCCCAGGCACAAGCTAGAGTTAATGCCACGGCTGAAGATGAGAATCAGAGGCAGTGGACATTTGAAATGCTGACAGGTCAGGGTCAACATGCCCTTAATCAAACCAACTACATCTGGGGCGTCTATGGTCAGGTGTCGGCCGCCGCTATTAAAGCATGGAAGGCCCTCACAAAAAGGGGAGAGTCCAGTGGACACCTTACAAAGATTGTCCAAGGACCCCAAGAGCCATTTTCAGACTTTGTGGCCAGAATGACAGAGGCCGCCAGTCGCATCTTTGGTGATTCAGAACAAGCTATGCCCCTGATTGAGCAACTTGTCTATGAACAAGCAACCCAGGAATGTCGAGCGGCTATCGCCCTCGCAAAAGCAAAGGTTTACAAGATTGGCTCAGAGTGTGCAGGGAGCTGGGGGACCCCTAACCAATGCAGGACTAGCTGCCGCCATTTTACAAACGCACAGGTATAGAGATTTATCTAATCGAAAAGCTTGTTTTAATTGTGGGAGAATGGGGCACCTTAAGAAAGATTGTCAAGCCCCT
This sequence comes from Mesocricetus auratus, assembly GCF_017639785.1. Taxonomy (NCBI): domain Eukaryota; kingdom Metazoa; phylum Chordata; class Mammalia; order Rodentia; family Cricetidae; genus Mesocricetus; species Mesocricetus auratus. The sequence continues at coordinate 162,819,091 of NW_024429266.1, forward strand.
GAAAGAACAAGAGAATCGAAGCTTTGCTATCGTTGTGGTAAAGGTTATCATAGGGCTAGCGAATGCAGGTCAGTCCGGGATGTAAAAGGGAGGCTTCTGCCCCCTATTGAAGAATCCAAGGTACCCCAATCAAAAAACGGGTCACGGGGCCCATGGTCCCAGGGCCCTCAGAAATATGGGAACCAATTTCAGAAAAGCAATCAAGAGGAAGTAGAGGTTTCCGAGGAACCTCCGGAATGGACTTGCGTGCCGCCTCCGACTTCTTACTCATGCCCCAAATGAATGTTCAACCGGTCCCAGTCCATTCCCCTGGACCTTTGCCCCCTGCCACCATTGGGCTTATTCTGGGCCGTGGCTCCTTAACTTTACAGGGACTCATTATATATCCTGGGATTGTTGACCCATATCATAAAGAGGAGATTCAAGTTCTCTGTTCTAGCCCTCGGGGTGTATTTTCTATAAAGCAGGGAGATAGAATTGCACAACTGGTGTTGCTGCCCTCCCTCGGGGATGGAGAAACCTACACTTTACAAAAAAGGGCTATGGGATCTTCTGGAAGTGATTCAGCCTATCTGGCTATACCCCTAAATGAGAGACCTACAATAAAATTGTTAATTAATGGAAAAGAATTTGAAGGGATAATGGATTCGGGAGCAGACAAAAGCATTATTTCACTCCATTGGTGGCCGAAGTCTTGGCCCACTGTTGTTTCATCTCATTCTCTACAAGGTCTTGGATACCAGTCCTCTCCTGCCATCAGTGCCTCAGCCTTAACCTGGCGGGATGCTGAAGGCAAACAGGGATGTTTTACCCCCTATGTGTTGCCACTCCCTGTAAATTTATGGGGACGAGATGTGTTACAAGCCATGGGCATGACCCTAACTAATGAATACTCCCCCAGGCATCAGCCATTATGGCAAAGATGGGGTATACAAATGGTAGAGGCTTGGGTAGGCAAGAACAAGGCAGAATAAAACCCATTACACAACACGGAAATCGGGGTAGAAAAGGACTGGGTTTTATTTAGGGGCCGTTGAGGCTTCACGACCCATACCATGGAAAACAGAGGAGCCGTTATGGGTCTCTCAATGGCCTCTATCCTCTGAAAAATTAGAGGCTGTCACAAGATTAGTGCAAGAACAGGAACGGCTGGGGCATCTAGAGCCTTCTACCTCCCCATGGAATACACCAATTTTTGTTATTAAGAAGAAATCTGGGAAGTGGAGATTACTCCACGACCTGCGGGCCATTAACAATCAGATGCATCTTTTTGGCCCTGTTCAAAGAGGCCTTCCTTTGCTTTCTGCACTTCCTCAAGATTGGAAGCTTATTATTATAGATATTAAGGATTGTTTCTTCTCTATTCCACTTTACCCACGGGATAGACCAAGGTTTGCCTTCACTATCCCTTCTCTTAATCATATGGAACCAGACAAGAGATTTCAGTGGAAGGTACTGCCGCAAGGCATGGCCAATAGCCCAACAATATGTCAGCTATATGTGCAGGAGGCTTTGGAGCCAATTAGGAAGCAATTTACATCTTTAATCGTTATCCATTATATGGACGATATTCTTATTTGTCACAAAGAGTTAGATGTTTTACAAAAGGCTTTTCCCATGCTGGTGGCTGAATTAAAACAGTGGGGATTAGAGATTGCCTCAGAAAAGGTTCAAATTGCAGATACAGGCCTCTTTTTGGGCTCAAAGATTACTCCCAAAAATATAGTTCCTCAGAAAATAGAAATTCGCAAAGACCACTTACAAACATTAAATGATTTTCAGAAACTTCTGGGAGATATAAATTGGTTGAGGCCCTTTTTAAAAATTCCATCTGCTGATCTAAAACCCCTCTTCGATCTCCTGGAGGGTGAGCCTCATATCTCCTCACCCAGAAAATTTACCCCTGCCGCCCACCGAGCCTTACAGATGGTGGAAGAGGCCTTACAGGAAGCACAATTACAACGAATTGAGGAGTCACTACCTTTTAATCTGTGTGTTTTTAAGACAGCTCAATTGCCAACTGCAGTCCTGTGGCAACATGGACCATTACTTTGGATTCATCCAAATGCTTCCCCTGCTAAGATTATTGACTGGTACCCTGATGCTGTTGCACAGCTCGCGCTTCGCGGAATAAAAGCAGCTGTTACACATTTTGGCAGGGATCCTGATTCCTTGATTGTGCCTTATACTGCTGCACAAGTTCAGACCTTGGCAGCCACATCTAGTGATTGGGCAGTTTTAGTTACTTCCTTTTCAGGACAAATTGATAATCATTTTCCAAAGCATCCAATTTTACAGTTTGCCCTAAACCAGGCTATAGTGTTTCCACAAGTGACAGCTAAAGACCCACTCCCAGATGGGACTGTGGTGTACACTGATGGATCAAAAACTGGTATGGGAGCTTATGTGGTCAAGGATAGGGTTATATCTAAACAATATAATGAAACTTCACCTCAAGTTGTAGAATGTCTGATAGTACTGGAGGTTCTTGAGGCTTTTCCAGGACCCCTCAATATTGTATCAGATTCCTCTTATGTGGTTAATGCAGTTAATCTCCTTGAGATAGCTGGAATAATAAGATCCTCCAGCAGAGTTGCTAACATCTTTCAGAAGATACAAGCTGCCTTGTTAAATAGGAGATTTCCTGTTTTCATTACCCATGTCCGAGCACATTCTGGACTCCCAGGTCCCATGTCCTTAGGGAATGACTTAGCGGACAAGGCTACAAAGCTGGTGGCCGCTGCCTTGTCTACCCATGCACAAGCAGCAAAAGAATTCCATAAGCGCTTTCATGTGACGGCTGAGACCTTGCGCCGTCGTTTTGCTCTATCCAGGAAAGAGGCTAGGGAAATTGTTACTCAATGCCAGAATTGCTGCGAATTCTTACCTACTCCCCACATGGGAATAAACCCACGTGGCATTAGACCATTGCAGATGTGGCAGATGGATGTTACTCATATTCCCTCTTTTGGAAGGCTTCAATATGTTCATGTTTCTGTTGACACCTGTTCTGGCGTAATGTTTGCCACACCCCTAACAGGGGAAAAGGCCTCATATGTGATTCAACATTGCCTTGAGGCCTGGAGTGCTTGGGGAAAACCCAGAATTTTAAAAACAGACAATGGACCAGCATATACCTCTCAAAAATTCCGACAGTTTTGTCGGCAAATGGATGTTACCCATCTAACTGGCCTACCTTATAACCCTCAAGGACAGGGCATTGTGGAACGTGCCCATCGTACACTCAAATCATATCTGATTAAACAAAAGGGGAGTATTGAGGATGTTCTACCCTCGGTACCAAGAGTTGCTGTATCCATGGCACTTTTTACCCTTAATTTCTTGAACTGTGATGCCCAAGGCCACACTGCGGCTGATCGCCACAGTTTAGAGCCTGATAGGCCAAAAGAAATGGTAAAATGGAAAGATGTCTTGACTGATCTCTGGAAAGGCCCGGATCCTATTCTTATAAGATCCAGGGGAGCTGTGTGTGTTTTTCCACAGGAGGAAGAAAACCCCCTGTGGATCCCTGAAAGACTCACTCGAAGAGCTCCTTCACAACTCCAGAATAAGAAGGATGGAGGCCAAGTGGGTGATGAAGACTCTCCTACTCGGGATGATGGTTCCTAGTATGATGGGAGAGTTACGGTGGGCCATCATGTCTACCTTCCCCTACCGATGCCAGTGATGCAGAATGCCCAGGTGTTCCCTAGATTTTTCACAAATAATAGAGAGTTGGGGCTTGCCTTTTTGCCTTTAGATCCTCAGATACAGAGTTTTCAGGATGAGAGAACCTTGTCATTAGTAGGAAGCTTGTGCTTTACTGTGATTTCTTCATTAAAGGATAATTTTATTCATATGGATCCAGAAAGATCTAATGCTAATCCTTTTGAATTAATGGAAGCTGTACTGATCTTTCTCCTATGATAGTGAGAAGGGACAGATTACTTTGATTGGAAAGGGGCATTAGGCAACAGTCTGAGTGAGGGACAGAGCTCTGGATCATCTGATTGGTCCTCCTCCAATGTTAAGTATACCCCTTTTAAGAGAACTAATTATTCAGCTGCCCTTTATTTGGGTTGTGAGTAATGATACCTTAGGTAAGAATCAGAAAGAAATAAATTGTTCTGCTTAGAATTGTTTTTATGCATTATGCTGGGATGCTATTAAGCACCCTTTTGCTTTGGTAATGCGCATGCCTCGATTTATTCCAGCTCCTGTTGAGGCGCCAAGTAATTTGAGTTTGTTTAGGGAAAAGCGAGATTTTTGGGATCTCTGCTATTATTGTGGGCCTGATAGCCACCGCCGCGGTTACTGCTTCGGTTACCGCCTCGGCCCTTGCACTTTCTGCCACTGTGCAGACAACTCAAACCATTAATGAACTATAGGCCACTGTGACCATGGTCCTAGATAAACAGGCCACTGCCAATTCTCAGATACAAGGAGGCCTGATGTTGGTAAACCAACAGATTAATTTGGTTCAGGAACAATTGGATATATTGTGGCAGATGGCCAAATTGGGATGTGAACAAAGTTGCCTGGCCTTTGTGTCACTTAGTACAATATGAGAATTTTACAAGAGCAGCTAACCTGTCAAAAGCTCTGTCTCAACATTTATTACAGAATTGGACTTTTGAGTTTGAGCAGACACTCCGTGAGTTGAGAATGGCGATCCTGCAAGTGAATTCGACGCATCTGGATCTTTCTCTGATGGAAGACCTCTCCCCCTGGATTTCATCTGCATTTTCTTATTTTAAGGAATGGGTGGGGGTAGGATCATTTAGCCTAGTTCTCTGCTGTGGAATAGTGTTGATGCTTTGGATGGTGTGTACGCTCAGAGCCCAAACAAAAGGAGAAAGTGGTGGTGGCACAAGCACTTGCTGCCTTAGAACACGGAGCATCCCCTGACATTTGGTTAACCATGTTAAAGCAATAGGTCGCTGGCCTCCCAGCTCTTGCACCCCACGAGGCTAGTCTCATTGCACGGGATAGAGTGGGTAGGCTTCAGCAGCCCAAGGAGTTGCAAGGCTAAGCACTGCACAGGAGAGGTCTGCGGTATAACGACTTTCTCCTGGGAGATAAGTCATCTTGCATGAAGGTTCTATGTCATGATCTCCTTCCCCCAGAAAAAAGACATCGGACTGGTCAGGACTTCCTCTGGGGATAAGACCCTGGAGAGGAGCTTTGTACATGTTCCGAATTTGCACATGGGGATTTGACCTCTATCTCCACTCCAAAGTTGTGGGTGTCCTATTGCTTCAAAAATAAATGAATAGGGGGAGATGTGAGGAGCCGCCCTCGCTATCGCTATTGCCGTTAGAAGATGGCGCTGACATCCACTGTCAGTTAGAGTTAACTGTCGCTGTCAGTTGGAGTTAACTGTCGCTGTCAGTTGGAGTTAACTGTCGCTGTCAGTTAGAGTTAACTGTCGCTGTCAGTTGGAGTTAACTGTCGCTGTCAGTTGGAGTTAACCGTTTAAACTGTGCCTCTCCCGTGACGTCATCTGGGGTGATGTGCAAACCACCAATCCCGGCTCTACACATCTCACTCGGAGCTCCTAGGCTTATATAAGGGGCTGGGTTTCTTAGCTTGGGGTCTCCCTCTAAGAAGCTGATCATCTATCTCTCAAGATGCATTAAAGCTTTACTGCAGAAGGATCCGAGTGTTCTGCGTCGTTCTTGCTGGCGAGACGGTAGCGCGGGACACTCAATATATGTTTTTATTTATTTAAATTAGAAACATGAATGCTTCACATGTCAATCCCAGCTCCCTCTCCCACCCCTCCTCCCTTGTCCTTCCACCAGCCCTCCCAGATCCCCACACAATCCCTACATCATTCCCCAGGGAGGGTGAGGCCCTCCTTGGGAGGATCTCCAAAGTCTATCATTTCATCCAGGGAAGGACCTAGGCCCTTCTCCATGTGCCCAGGCTGAGAGAGCATCCCTCTATTTGGAGTGGGTACCCAAAGATCATTCATGCACCATGATAAACACTGATCTATTACTCAAGGCCCCAGTGATTTCTGTGGCCTCCTCACTGGTACTGCATTCATGGAGTCTGGATCAGTCCCCTGTTGGCCTCTCAGCCATCAGTTTGGGATTCAAGAGCACCCCCTTTGCCATCCTAGAACCTTCATCCAGGGACTGATAGAAGCAGAGACAGATACCCACAGCTAAACACTGAACTTGACTTCTGGATCCTAGTGACAGAGATGGAGGAGTGATGAGTAAAGGGGTCAAGACCATGCTGGTGAAACACACAAAGACAGCTGACCGGATATGGGGAGCACCCATCATCTTTTATCTTGCAGGTATCTTGTCCTCCTGATGGCTTCTCTTCTTACTCTACAATATATCCCCCCACAGAATAAGCAGACTTCATTTTTTAAATGCAAACCCTCTTTTGCCTTTGAAGATGAACATTTTTCAACAGCTTCTTAATCTGAATGGAAGAAAATCTCAAGCCTGGAACTCAGTGTCCATACCTCAGAGAGTCAGCTCTGTGGGTGTTCTACTCAACACACCCTGATGTCACCTCTGCTCAGCAGGCTTCCCCTCCCTACCTGAGGTCCTTTTATTCCCCACTTCAGGTCTCAGAGAACACTGGTACCTCCTTCTCTGTTTCATAGAGAAAATGTTGCCCTATTCTTAGGTCTCATCTTAGATGTCACTTTTCAGAAAATAGTACCTGTCCAACTCAGAGGGGTTTCTTTGTTAAAAAACGTTGTTATGTCTGTGTCCCCTTAAAGTCACATATCATTTTGTGACACTTCTAATTGCTGTGTAAAATTACTAAAGTTCCACTAGTTGGAAACAAGACTTGCCTGGCATTGCTCATTGAGTCAGAAAATGAATGCTTAAGTGATCAAGAATTTTTGTCAAATGGACTATAGAAGATTATTTTTGCCCTTGATATTTTATCTTTACAATGACTGTATTTTTATTGTAGGATATCTTTGAGAATAAACAAATAAAATTAAAACACGTAAATAGTACAGGTTGCTTTTTGAAATAGAACTGTTCATTAGAAAGGAGATACATATCATTATTAATATTGAATAATATTTATGACCTGTAGAACAATAAGGAACTTCATGGTAAGTTCATCTTGGTTTCTCAACTTTGAATATGGCAGAGACCAGAATTCAGAGTGATGCCTAACATTGCTTCTTCGCAGGCTTTGTGCACTTACTTGTGACAACTGTACTAAGTTGTCAGAAGTTTTCCTGAAATGTAAGATTCCTACTGCCTTAAGTAATGTTTCCTTTTCTCTCATGAAAATATAATCAAGATATTGGGACTACAAACTATGTTTTGTATGTAAAATGTATCAAAAAAGGCTTGGTGGTACATTAGTAGAATGTTTGCTTACCATGTGCAAAGCACTGTCTGCTCTGTGGTACTGCAAAAAGTACAAGACAATAAAGTATAAAAACTTATCATCCATCTAACACGTTAATTTCTTACAACCTGTTAGGATTCCTTTATTTTAGTTTCTTGTAAGTTATCTCAGTGAATTTCCAATTTTTGAAAGCATTCCTTTGACTTTAAATGTTACATACTTTCTCATTCTGCAGAACAGAAATGGCAACACAAAAGTATAGCATCATTTAAAATGGTGTTAGATATTTGTATCTGTCAATACATCAGGTGGATTTCTGTGCAAAGCAGAGCCATGTAAAATAGATACAGCTTTACAGTGAAACATATTGCACCATGATTTAATCACATCTTTTTTTTCATGGGTGTGCATTTGTGAAAATTTACATGTACATGGGGAGTAGTGAGTGTGTGGAGGTATGCGTACCCCAAGTCAACACAGGAAGTCTTCTCAGCATTGCTTTTCATACTAGCCACTGAGGCAATATCTTTGACTTGCATCCAGAAACTCCTGATACTGTTGGTCTGGCTAGTCAGCTTGCCCTGCTTAGGTTATTCTTACATTTATTTAGCAAAATGGTTTTCTATTAGTGAAGATGTAGATAAACACATCCAGATTCAGTTTGTGCTGCAATATTCCGAAGCAGAATCATTTCATGTTTTAAACAATTCATCTTCAATAAATAGCCAACATTTTGAGTTGTCAAACAACACCAAGTTGTCAAAAGAGATAAATATTGTCTCTTTAGAGTGAGAGAATTTAGATCCCAATTTAAATTGCTTAATGGAAACAATTTGCAATTTTAAAAATTTCTGTGTTAATTAATGATGTTTCTTCATGAGTACATATTAGCTGAAGAGATATATTAAAAGAAGAGAAACAAATATGTTAAGAAATATATAGATATAATAAACAATATTAGTGTCTATGGATATTGTTATGGTTCCTACATAAAGAGTTAGTTATTGATCAATATAGATAATTTTTCTTATTTTGATATGTGGTCTCTTAATATTTGTTGTTGCCTAAATAGTCTCAGAATAATTTCTAATAATATGTGAAGTAGAAATGGCAAAGGCAGTATCTTTGTGGTTTTAGAGTGATGGGAAAATCCATTAGTCTTTCATCATTAAATATAATGTTGGCCATGAGCTTTTCATATGCAGAACATTTTCTTAATAGCACACATTTCATCGTGAATTCAGAAAATGAAAAAGCTCATATAATTTATTAACAAAATAAAATTAGAAATACAGGATTCTAAATGCCATTTAAAGAGTAGCAGGATATCCCCCAAAGGAAGACTTAGAAGACTTGGCTTTATTTTCCTGCAATGTGTGTAGTGCAGATATAGAAGCTAAAATGTGTACTTATATGTCAAGGGTTTGGGGAATTGACACGTTCTACCCCTATGGGAAGAGCTCTGCTCACCATGTTTATAGAATGCTAGTAGCAAGACAGACACCATAGAGAAACCTCCTACTTTCTGAATTCATTCTCTCTTTATAAACATCCTTCCTGCAAGATCCATTCAATAAGTTCCATCTGGTTCAATTCATTAACAGAACCCTTTTAAGAAAGAAACATTGTTTTACTCAGTGTAGAATGGTGAAATGGCTACTCTGAAGGCAACTACCTAGGCCAGGACACTGTGCTTCATCATAGAAAAGAGCAGAAAGCACCATGTTAAACACATGTATGCCTATGATTGTTAACAAGCACAGTTTAATACACATTTTTGTAGTAATATGCATGACTCAGCATGTTGAAATGAGATTCTTCCCATCATCTATAGGAGTGTATCTTAGGGTTTTAACTGCTGTGAAGAGATACCACGAGCATAGCAACCCTTATAAAGAAAACACTTAACTGTGGTGGCTCACTTACACTCTCAGAGATTTAGTTCATTATCATCATGACAGCCTGTATATAGAAATGGTGCTGGTGGAACAGCTGAGAGTCCTATATCTTGCAGGCAACAGGAAGTTGACTGAAAGTCTCACTGAGAGAAGCTTGAGCAAAAGAGACCTAAAAGTCACCCAGTGATACACTTCCTCCAATAAGGCCACACCTCCTAATTGTGCCCCTCCCTTTGGGGGTCATTTTCTTTTAGACCACCACAGTGGGTATGTTGTTGGGTACTCTTAGGCATGAACAAACCAAGGCATATATGTGGAGGACAGAGGATAGCCTCTGACACCAATCCTCATCTTCTACTTCGTTTGAAACAGGATGTTTGTCAGCTGCTGACCATATCTGTATAGCTGGCACATGAGATTATGTAAATACCCAGTCTCTATTTTCCATTTTGTCATAATGATGCTGGGATTACAGACAAGCATTACTACTATGTCTGCCTAAATGTGGGTTGTGGGAGACTCACTCAGGTCGACAAACAATTTTTTAAAAGATTTTTTTATTTTATAAATTTTTGTTTAAATTAGAAACAATCTTATTTGACACATTAATCCCAGTTCCCTCTTCCTCCTATCCTCATGTACCCCCACCTACCCTCCCCTTTCATCCCTCATTTACTCCCCACAATTTTGAAGCAAGCATTTTACCTTCTGAGCTATCTCCCTTATATGTGAATGAGATTCTTAAAGAAAGAATTTGAGAGTTTTTCCATCTTATTTTAAAGATAGCAAAAGTAGTAGAATTCTATCCTACCAATGTACATATTTCATTTGCCTAACTCAAGGGAAAGCAATAAATACATATACATAATTTAAAGCAATATGCATATAATATAAAAAGCCTCCCAGACTATTTTATGATATTGTTATGATTTTAATTCAGATTAAAGGATCAACTTTAGTAATAACATAATTTGGGGCTAAGTTTAAGAGATTCACATCTTTATTATACATATACACATAATTAATAAGGCACAAATGCTTCCAAGTCCTTATTTATTATTAAGTTAACCCAATTTCTTATCTTTTAACAATTTCATTAATGTAACCTAAACTATGCAAACTCCTGGGAAACAGAGCCTAAAGGAGCCACTACTAGCCTTCATTTCAAAGAGTAGAACATTCTCTATTTACTGTTGTTTCCCTCATGCATTAGTAAAGATATGCAAATTACACAATTAGGTGCATTTTGTTGCTCAAATAAAAGTCCTATATGCCTGAATCTCAGCTCAAGTGTCGCAATTGGTGAAACCAGCTTCAGATGGCACTTTATATTGATTGGCATTCTTGCTTAAATTTCTCTTACTTGAAGACTTAAAGTATTATACTTCAGCTAAGTATTGTTTTCTCAGAATGCTTTTGATTTCTAACTAGGAGTGCTGGAAATGATGTGCTGAATGCTATTTATCATTGTTCTCCATTCATATCCCAAAAGAGAAATGAATCAAAATAAGAGAAAATAGGAGATGGCAAATATTGTTACTTTAAATAGACCTCTCAGAACAAAACAGAGAATCCTTTTTAAGACTGTATCCATGTTTTATCAATAACAGAGAATGAGAAACAAAAGAGAAGGAAGGAGAAACAAAGTAGAAATTTATATTATTTACACACAGAAATAATTTTATTTTATACACCAATTATAACCTTACACACTACAATGCTGACCTGTAAGGCAAAACATACCCACTGATGGCGATTGTAGGGCAACTAACTGCATTCTGATTGGATATGAGGCCTCCTCACAGGAGAGATCTCATGCCTGATCAAAAGTCTGTGACTTTGGACATCATAAGCCATAAGGAAGGACTGTTATTGTTTTATTAAATGGTCATGATATGAAATTGCCTTCTAAATATTTATTTTTACACCTCCTGATATGTGCCTTCATCTCTGTTGAGAGAATCTTCTTTTTGCAATGGGTAGTGGTTTATGCAGAGACTCCTAACTGGTCAAAGATCTGACTATAAGTAATCATGAGTTCTCATTATAAATGGGTACATTATATCAACTTCCGCATACCTTAAGTTCTGGGAACATTGTAGATGGGGGAATAGACAGTATTTAAGAGCTAGCAGATAGGGAGGAGAGTTTTAAAATGTTGACTTCTAGACTTAACATAGCTATGGCTCACATCAACTTACAGCAGTTGTGGTTACATGCACAAAATAAAGTCAGTTATAATTCTAGCACAGATGGGTGGGGCCTGTGAGGACCCCTGCTTGGTTGACTGATGAGTTATAGGCAGTTGATAGCTGTTAAGGGAGGAAGAGTTATTTTCTTTGGGGGCAAAAAAGGGTTCATACAGTTGCCCATGTCCCAGTTGACGGCCCCACACTCACACATATATAGGCAGCTCTAATTGAACGTAAGGGTATTAATAACTAAAAAGAAGACCTGAAATTTGGAGGAAATGGGATTGTGGATGGATATTATCAAAATACATTAGATAAATACATGAAATTTTCAAAGAAAAATAAAGTATTATTTTAAAAAGAAATAAAAAAATTTACAAGGGTATCAAAAAGAAGAATATACTGAAGTATATATTTCAAGTATGTATTTAATCATTGAGGTCCTGAACCTGAAACTGTCAATCACAAAACATTGCTGCATTTATGGAAGACATAAGCAGAACAATGGAATAACATTGGTTATTGATGAGAAAGCATGACACTACTATGATGAGAGTAGAATTCAGTGCAATCTAAAGGTTCAATATAGTCAGCATCAGAATTCCAATGAGGTTTTAAAAGACCAAATATTCCAAAAACTTCTATATGTAATCTGGAAGACTTTTCATCACTCAGTCTGGAAAAGGAATACAGTTGAAGAGGTAACACTTTCTGATGTTCAACTTATCACAAAGTTACAATATTCAAAACAGTATGGTAGTTAGCATTAAAAATAAAACTATTGATCAGTAAAACTGAATGGATAACTCATAATTAAACTTTCTATACAGAGACAAAGCATTATCAGCAACAGTGCCAAGACTGTTTAATGGAAAAAGAGTCTTTTCAACTAATCACTCAGAAAACTGGGTGTTGTAATTTAAGAACATTTGTGCACGAAAGAAAGACACACCATGTGACAGGGTTCAAGCAGAGAAGTTTTTTATTATTAGGGAAAGGGATTTAAAAAAGGGGAAAGGGGTGGAGGGAGACCAGTCTCAGGAGGTAGGAACAGCAGGAGAGAGGAGAGAGGAAAGAGGAGGAGAGAGAGAAGAGAAACAGCAAGACAGAGAGAGAGAGACAGAGAAAGAGACACATACAGAGAGGGTAACAGTCAGAGAGAGGGAGAGAAAGAAAGAGAGAGAGAAGGATGGGAGGTGAGCTGGGTTCTTTAAAAAGGGAACATAATGAATATGCACAGGTGGTGCTTTTACTGGCTTCAGCTGAAGGTATATCCTGCCAGAACCCCAAGAACAGGCCAGTACAGATACCTGAATACTAACAGTGGATATCCACATACAAATATAAACAAACATTGACTCTTGATCTTAAGTAATGTACAAAAAGAACTCACACCAAAACAAACATCTAATAAAGGGGAAGGTTAAAATACAGAATTGTTAAAGGACACATGGAAGAAATCTTCATTATAATGCATTAAAAATGATTGATTGAAATTGATACAAATATCACAGACACCCCATAATCAAGTAAGCTGATAATTAAAGTTCTAACATTTTATATGCCAAGAGAAATTAAAGAGTAAAAGATAACCCATATAAAGGTAGAAAATATTTGTCATAATGTAGACAGTGATTTTTATTTAGCCCTTAAAAGCACAAATAAAAAAATACAGCAAAGAACTTGAACTGAAATTTTCTAGAGACATAGTTGGGCAACAAACATGAAAAGATGCTTTATACTAGTGTGATGGTTTATAATCATTGTCAACTCAATAAGTTCAATAATCAACTTGCAGATACATCCATATAGTATATGTCTACATGAACTTATATAGATTATAACAATCGAAGTTTTAAGACCCATCCTAAATGTGGGTACCACTATTCAATATGCTAGGGACCTAGAGCGACACAAAGGTAAAAAAAAAATAAAAACACTAAGAAGTACCATCCCCCTACCCTCGTGCCTCTCTCTGCTTCTTAATTGTGGACAAATGTGCCCAGGAGTCTCTTGTTTCCCCTGTTTTTTTCTTTTTCTTTCCTAAAACTATGAACTTCCCCTTACTCCATAAGGCAAGATAAGTTTTCCTTCCTTGAGTTGCTTTGGTCGGTATATTATCACAACAACGAGGAAAGCGACTAAAACAAATAGTGAATGTGGGGTTGTTGCTGCAAAACGGGAGCCTTCAACACTTGGAATAGATTTGTGAAGGAGAGGGGCTTTGGAAGAATTTGGAATGTTGGTCAATAAAAGACCTATAGTGTTGTAAATAGAGCTTAATGGGAAATTTTGGTGATGTCTAGGAAAACCAGAATTCTGAGAGATATGCAGATAGTAGGGATCTAACTCATAAGGTTTCAGATATGAATGACAGCTCTATTGGCAACTTAAATAGAAGCCATTCTTGCTGTATTCTAGAACAGAACACAGTGTTGTTCTCTCTGCATTCAAATAAATTGAGTGAAACAGAATTAAAAATTAATGGACTAATTTCTTTTCATGTTTTCTTGCTGAGCCTCCATTTCTGCCTCTTAGAATGAAAATGTATATTCTTTACCATCATATATATGGAAATGTGTAATTTTTCTCCCATGGGGCTTCAAAGATCACAGATGCCTGAGTCTCAGAAGAGTTTTCATGCTTATACTTTTGAACAGTGTTAACAATTTGGTGACTTTTAAAGTTGTACTAAATTATAGTATATTATGAGACGGCCTTGAGCACAAGTGAATAATAATGGCTTAAGAGTGACATGTATATGAATGAAATTGGCACGATGTAGACTCAGAGTGGTTTATATTGATTGTCAACAGCCTCTAGAATCATCATGAACATTAATTGCTAGGCCTCATCTGTGAAGGATTTTCTAAATTAGGTTAATTGAGATGGGGAGACATACCCTAAATGTGGGTCACACCATTCTGTGGCTGGATCCTAGGCTGCATAAAAAGATAAAACAAGGAAAATCGGAATTTATTTTTCTTATAGCTCCTGGCTGCAGATACACTATTTCTTGTCAGAATGTTCCTACATCCAGAAGTAACTTATACTTTAAGCCAAAACAAATTTATGTTTCTTTGGTCAGGTGGTTTATTGCAACAAGGAAAGTAACTGAGATAACTATAATAATTCTATGAGATTTAAATTAAGTTCACAATGAGCAACAGCTTTTACTAAATATTTATTTAGTTTTACTAATGTGTATATATGTATGCTGCATGATTTATGTATAACACAAACATGCAATACCCATTGAGGCCTAAAGAGGGCACCAGTTCCTCTGGAGCTGGAGAACAGGCTGTTGGGTGGGTGTCTGATGTGAGAGCTGGGAATGGAATCACCACTAAACCACTTCTCCAGTGTTGACAGCCTTTTAAAAATTGTGGAAATAATAACTATTGGTAAGAAAGTAGAAACTAGATACTAGAACTAGTGTTTGCTTCTCTGAGAACATAAAACAGTACTTCTCTTACAGTTCACTGGATGGAATGTCAAATACCTAAATAGAATCACCATTTAGTCTATCTGAAACACCATCTCTCATGCCTATTACCAACAGTTATGCCCCCGATTCACAAGTTGGAATTCTTCCAATGGCAATGGTATTCTTAACACATCCACTTTCACCCATAGTCTGCAGTTACCAAATCTATTCTTGTCATTCCTGGATGAACTAACTACTGAGGCAGTTGTCTTTGCATATGTTGGTACAAATTGTGGGGTTTTAAGTAGTTTTGCAACAATTACAGAATACTCAAAGCCTATATCCCTGCATATGCACACCCAATAGCTTCAACAACTAGCACAACAAATAGATCTGCAATTCAAGAAGCAAAACTTACAACCACAAGTGCAAGAGGGAGGTTGGACCATCCAAATAAGATATATCAGTGGAAGTGTGATAAACATAGCTACTTAAATAGTAGTGCAACCTTCTTTTATATTGGTAATTCACTATTTGGCTCTTTGGTGGTGTATAGACACAGCCATGTATTCCATAGCATGAAAGAATGAGGCCTCAATGTCATCTCATTGTTACTAGGGTTAATCACCAAAGCAGCGAAGTTACTGTGCTGGTGCTTTGCCATCTTTTGGGTGGGCCTACCATGGTATATCTTACCAAGACTAGCCTCCTTAACCTCTAGTAAGAAAATGACATCAATAGAGTTGCAAGGTACCCATTACTGACTCTACTTCTTCCAGTTTGACTAAGATTGGAGATTAACCCTTTGTTCACACTATTAATATGGTCAAATTTCCATTTGGAAGGTATCATTGTATTTTTTCTATTTTCTGATTATTTTATTTCATTTATTTTTATTTTTTATCGTTCTTATTTAATTTAGAAACAATCTTATTTTACATATCAATCCCAGTTCCCTCTCCCTCCCATCCTCCCATGTCCCCCACTGAACCCCCTCTCTCACCTACCATCCACTCCCCAGGGAGGGTGAGGACTTCCATGGGAATTTATCAAAGTCTATCACATCATTTGGGACAGGACCTAGGCCCTCCCCTGTGCATCTAGGCTGAGAGAGTATCCCTCCATGGGGAAAGGGCTCCCAAAATCCATTTGTACACTAGGGATAAATATTGGTTCTGCTGCCAGAGGCCTCATAGACTGCCCAGACCTCCTAACTGACACCCATGTTCAGGGTGCTTGGTGGCTGGCTTCTTTTTCAAGTTTCATCTGGGTCTATAGAAATAAAGTAGAACAAATGTGGTTTATTTAAATTGTGAAGGCACTGGAACCATTATAGTAAAGGTAGGTTCACCAAACTGGCCTTCCCAACTGGATAGTTATGTTTCCACAGCCTTTCAGATTCTGTTTATTCCATGTCCCTAGCCTCTGACAAGGGCTCTAAATACTCCTAAGAATGATACATTTGAGGTCTGATGATGCAAAAATAATTTTTGTGTTTATAGCTGCTTGTGTTTAAGAAATACGACCAAGGTCATGCAAGAACCCTGTACTGTTAAACTGTACTATGAAACCCTGAGGGAGCGCTTATGCCCTTTATTGATTTCCCAACTATAGACCACTGCCTAAAAGGCTTGTGCAAATATGTGTCACAGTAGCTATTTACATAATCTACACTATAAAATTCATAATTACCAATTTAAATAAAGATAAAGGATTTCTGAAGGATGACATAATATTACTAGGATAAACTCTGGTAATATTATGCAACATGAAATATTGTCACAAAAGGACAAGGGCTGTGTCTTTTTCCTTCTGTGAATGTCTTAGTCAATTTGGGGTGTTGTAGCAAATGCATTAAGACTGGGAAGCTTAAATAGCAAGTGTTTTTTTTTCATAGTTCTAGAAGCTGGGAAGTACAAGAACAAAGCCCCTGCAGATTCGATATCTGGAGAGGTTTCGTTTCCTGTCTTCTTTTTTGTCACATGGCATAGGAGACGGAATCAGAGCCAGACACAAAAGGACACAGAGCCACAGAAGGAGAGAGCCCTAAAGCATTATTTTGAATGTATTATCCTCATTCATGGTATTTCACCACAATGACCTTCTTACCCATTTAAAACATCTGTTATATCATGACACAAAGGTGGGTCATTCCAACATATAAATTTGGGGAGGGACATAAAGCTTTTGTTTGTTTGTCAAGACACGGGTTCACTTGTTTAGCCCTGGCCATTCTGGAACTTTCTCTGTAGACCAGGCTAACCTCAAACTCAGAGATCCAAACTGTTTAATCCTTAGCAATGTTGCATTTAAAATAGTCACACCCCTAAATGTGGAAAGTAGACCAGTCTGTCAGGGGCTGTGGGGGAAGGACATGGGGAGCTTCTCTACTTTTGACCTTTGTTGTCACCATAACTGGATTTAGATTCAACTAAGAGGTTACTAAAGCACATTTCTGGGTATGTGAGTGTTAATATGTGTCACAGTAGCTATTTACATAATCTACATAATAAAATTCACAGTTACTAATTTAAATAAAGATAATGGAATTCTGAAGAAATTTCAAGAGGGTAATAAGTGAGAACAAAGACTCACCCTGAATGTGGCTAGCACCATTGCATGGGCAGTAAGGATGGGAGTGTGTTACTTCCCCGTTTGCTTCTTGGCCTACCATGATGTGAACTATTCTGGTTGGCCTTTCTTTCCCCAACATGGATAGCCTGAATTCCATAAACCATGAGTGAAATGATCCTTTGCTCACTTCAGTTGTTTCACTTCGGTTCTTGCAATGACAAAAGTTACTAATGCAAAGGAATAAAGCATTTCTTTTTATTTTGATGAAAAAAATTTCAAAATGGACAAACATGATGGTTGCACCAGTGCCACTCAACTATTCAGTTAAAACATTTAAAGTAAATGTTATAATATATATTTTATCACTGCTTTTAAATATGTTCCATAGGTTATTACATCCATGGGAGTGATTGATTTTAAATATTTCAAATATTTTAAGGAATAATACAAATAACATGCATTGTGTTATTCCACACAAACAACCAAGACAATGACTTAGTATGTTATTCTAATAATTTTGTAAATTGTTGCCAGGAATTTGAAAAAGTTTTAGAAAATAGTGTTAATTAAACCTCTTGTTTGTATCATAGCTCTTGTTGTTTACTGCAGGTCCGGGAGATGAAACATGAACCACAAAACTCAACAAAACCCACCAGGAGTTTATTAAGAAAGGGAGCAAGGGGAGGGGTTGTTTTTAGCCTATGGGAATTGGAAAGAGAGAACAAGCAGGAGGTACTTCCTTAAAAGGGAAAGCTTGTACATGTGTACAGAGTCCTTACATGATCATATAATGCATGATGTAGCCAAGCAACTCAGGGCCCTTTGAGCTGTCTAAGTATCTGCCTGAATGTCTGTGTGTTTAACCTGACAGTTGTCAGGGGGCAGGGTTAGCATAATGCCAGGATAACAACAACAGCATCCATCTTTGCATGTTTTTATATAAAATGAGGAAGCCATAGGAGGAAAAGCAGAGACTGTGCACCTGAATCAAATATGAGCAGACTACATACATACTAGTTGATGAAGGCTTCAATCCTAAAATGAAAATATTCTTCCAACAATTCTTGTTAATTACCAAAATTTTATAGTAAGAGTGAATATTAAAAATGCACACATGCCAAAGATGATGTCATGTTCCAACCTTGGAGTTTGACATAAAATAAAATTGTTTTTAAGATAAAAGCAAATTAATGGGAGATAGCTCAGGAGTAAAGAGCACTGGCTTCTCTTCCAGAAGACGCAGGTCCTATTCTCAGCACCCACATGGTGGCTCACAACTGTAACTCCAGTTCCAGGGAATCTGATGCCTTCTGTGAACTCTGTGTGCACCAAACATGCAAACAGGTACACAGACATGCATTACACAAAACCCCCATACACATAAAATTAAAAAATAATAAACTTCAAAAAATTAAGAAAGGAAAATCAAATAACTCATATTGAGATTTTTCCCTCCTAATTAGAAATTAAAATGAATTAGGAGACTTATAAAACAAGTCTGTTTTCTCCCAATGATTTTTACCTAAGATAAAAGGTAGAATGGTATACGCCTCAAAACCTGAGTGTCTGCTACATGAGAGAACACAGGCTAATGAACTGTGGCACTGCAACTCCCATAAGGCAGTCTTCTGAAGAACCTCTGCTTAATTCACTTTTATTCATACATATAGAGGGAGTATCAGTCATTATTTCTAGAGTAAAAGAAGCTGAAATACAGAGGATAGCCAATTCTATGAAGTGAAATTAAAATAAATCCTTTAAGATCAGGAATGTGATTAGCATGTACCTGTGGCTTTGAAAGTTAAATTTCTTCTTTTCATGGAAACCTTATGGTTAGTCTCTGAATATCAAAGAATAGCTTGCTTTAGGCTATATGCATGGAACCTGTCTGAAATGAAAAAAACGGAGTCAGTAACATATGTCAGTAATGTTACACACACACACACACACACACACACACAAGCGCATACACACACAGAGAGACAGAGAGAAAGAGAGACAGAGAGAGAGACAGAGAGAGAGAGAGAGAGAGAGAGAGAGAGAGAGAGAGAGAGAGAGAGGCTATACACATCACAGAAAAGCTTATAGAAGCTGAGTTAAAAGCAAAAATGAAACTTTCATGTTACCAATTTGTGAACATAAAATAAAATCGGTTTCATTTTCAGCTTTGGAATTTTGAAAAAACTAAGACTGAGTTATTGTTTTGAAGAGTACTAGGTTGTAAGCTTTGGGGATAATTGACATTTCTCAGGAATTATTCAGAATGGTTTGATTAATATATGTGTGTGTGTGTGTGTGTGTGTGTGTGTGTGTGTATTTCTTGCTTGTAACTGTTGACTGTCAAAACCAGGATGGAAAGACTGAGACAAGACTATTGCAACATTCTGAAAGGCCCAATTTTCTTTCAGTAGAATATAAAAACCAAATTTAATATTCCCAATAGGACCGTACAAAACACACAAACTAAATATACACACTACATTTAAAGTCAACTCTGAGCCTACATAAACTGACAACAGTTAGGCCTCTGGATATCCAGGTTATATACAGTGTGTGTGCATGTGTTGGTTGGTTTGTACTGTTTAATTCCTGCGCCCCCAACATAATATTCCCTATTGATTATTTGGAAATTTCATACATGCACTATGATCACACTCTCTTCCCATTCTCAGGTCCATACTTCCAGTGTACTCTCCCCCAAAATAGAAAAAAAAACTATAACAAGACCAATTTGTGTTGCCCATATACTCAATGGAGCATGCTCAAACTTCCAGTGGTCGGGCCCTTAAAGGTAACTGAATTTTTTCCCGAATACACACACTGGAAGCCAGTACCTGTGAAAAGTTACACTCCAGCATTTTTGTCCTAATTTTTAAGGACTTTCTTCAATAGCTTCCTTTCTTTTTTTTTTATATTTTATTTTCCAGTTTAAATTTAGATAAGAAACGAGGTTGCTTCACAAGTCAGTTCCAGGTCCCTCTCCCATTCCCTCCCCTCCTCCCGTGCCCTCCCCCCAACCCCCCCCCCGTTATCCCCTCATTCCCCCAGGGAGGGTGAGGCCCTCTATGGGGGTGTCCATAGTCTGTCATTTCATATAGGGCAGGGCCTAGACCCTTCCCCAAGAGTTCAGGGTGAGAGTGCACCTCACATTGTTCTATGGGAGTCCAAAGTCCGTGTGTATACTTGGGATGGGTACTGATCTGCTGCCAAGGCTCAATAGATTCCCTAGGCCTCCTCACTGACACCCAGATTCAGGGGGTCTTGATCAGTCCCATGCTGGATTCCCCGGCTGATGCCTGGGATTCAAGAGTTAACCTTTGTCTGGTCAGCTGTTTCTGGGGGTTAAACCAGCCCAGTCTTAATCCCTTTGATCATCAGTCCTCCCTCTCTGTTACTGGCTTTCTTGAGTTCAGCTCAGTACTTAACTAAGGGAGTCTGCCTGTTCTTCGATCAGCCACTAAATGAAGTTTCTGTTTCCCAGACTCTCTGGCCATAGGATTATAGGCTGGCACTCCCCAGATCTATGTCTAAAATCCATATATGAGAGAGTACATGCCATGTTTCTCTTTTTGTGACTGGGTTACCTCACTCAGGATGGTTTCTTCTAGTGTCATCTATTTGCCTGCGAATCTCATGATTCCGTTATTTTTTTCTATTGAATAGTATTCCATTGTGTAGATGTACCCCATTTTCTCTATCCACTCTTCGGGTGAGGGACATCTAGGTTGCTTCCAAGTTCTGGCTATTACAAATAAAGCTGCTATGAACATAGTGGAACAGACATCTTTGTTGTATGAATGGGCATCTTTTGGATATATGCCTAAGAGTGGAGTTGCTGGGTCTTGTGGTAGGTTTATTCCCATTTTTCTGAGGAATCTCCATACTGATTTCCAAAGTGGCTGAACCAGTTGGCACTCCCACCAGCAATGGAGGAGTGTCCCCCTTTCACCACATCCTCTCCAGCATAAATTGTCATTGGTGTTTTTGATTTTAGCCATTCTGACAGGAGTGAGATGGTATCTCAGAGTTGTTTTGATTTGCATTTCCCGGATGGCTAAGGATGTTGAGCACTTTCTCAAGTGCCTCTCAGCCATTTTAGACTCCTCTATTGAAAACTCTCTATTTAGTTCTGCAGCCCACTTTTTAATAGGGTCCTTTGGTGTTTTGGAGACTTGCTTCTTGAGTTCTTTGTAAATTTTGGAGATCAACCCTCTGTCAGATGTGGGATTAGTGAATATTTTTTCCCATTCTGTGGGCTGCCTTTTTGTCTTGCTGACTGTGTCCTTTGCCTTAGAGAAGCTTCTCTGTTTCAGTAGGTCCCATTTATTAATTGTTGATCTCACTGTCTGTGCTACTGGTGTTATGTTCAGGAAGCTGTCTCCTGTACCAATTCCTTCAAGGGTACCACCCACTTTCTCTTCTAAGAGGTTCAGTGTGGCTGGATTTATGTTGAGGTCTTTGATCCATTTGGACTTAAGTTTTGTGCATGGCGATAAACATGGATTGATCTGCATTCTTCTACATGCCAGTCTCCAATTATGCCAGCACCATTTGTTGAAGATGCTTTCTTTATTCCATTGTATATTTTTAGCTTCTTTGTCAAAGATCAGATGTTCGTACGTGTGTGGGTTAATACCTGTGTTTCAATTCGATTCCATTGGTCTACCTGTCTATTTTTGTGCCAATACCAAGCTGTTTTCAGGACTATAGCTCTGTAATAGAGCTTGAGGTCAGGGATGGTGATGCCTCCGGACGTTGCCTTGTTGAACAGGGTTGTTTTGGCTATCCTGGGTCTTTTGTTTTTCCATACAAAATTGATTATTGTTCTTTCAAGGTCTGTGAAGAATTGTGCTGGGATTTTAATGGCGATTGCATTGAATCTGTAGATTGCTTTTGGCAGGATTGCCATTTTAATACATTGATCCTACCTATCCAAGAGCATGGGAGATCTTTCCATTTTCTGAGGGCTTCTTTAATTTCTTTCTTTAAAGATTCAAAGTTCTTACGATACAGGTCTTTCACTTGTTTGGTTAGCGTTACCCCAAGGTATTTTATGTTGTTTGTGGCAATTGTAAAGGGTGATATTTCTCTGATTTCTCTTTCAGCCCTTTTATCATCTGTATATAGTAGGGCTACTGATTTTCTTGAGTTGATCTTGCAGCCTGCCACTTTGCTGAAGTTGTTAATCAGCTGTAAGAGTTCCCTGGTAGAGTTCTTTGGGTCATTGATGTAAACTATCATATCGTCTGCAAACAGTGAAAGTTTGACCTCTTCCTTCCCAATTTGTATCCCCTTGATCTCCCTTTGTTGTCGTATGGCAATAGCTAGAACTTCAAGTACCATGTTGAAAAGGTATGGAGAGAGTGGACAGCCTTGTTTTGTTCCTGATTTTAGAGGAATTGCATTGAGTTTCTGTCCATTTAGTTTGATGTTGGCTGTTGGTTTACTGTATATAGCTTTTATTATGTTTAAGTATGTCCCTGTTATCCCAGATCTCTCCAAGACCTTTATCATGAAGGGGTGTTGGATTTTGTCAAAGGCTTTTTCAGCATCTAGTGAGATGATCATGTGATTTTTGTTTTTCAGCTTGTTTATATGGTGGATTACATTGATGGATTTTCGTATGTTGAACCATCCCTGCATCCCTGGGATGAAACCTACTTGATCGTGGTGAATGATTGTTTTGATGTGTTCTTGGATCTGATTTGCCAGTATTTTATTGAGTATTTTTGCATCAATGTTCACGAGGGATATTGGTCTGAAGTTCTCTTTCTTAGTTGTATCTTTGTGTGGCTTGGGGATCAAGGTTATTGAAGCCTCATAGAAAGAGTTTGGCAAAGACCCTTCTGCTTCTATTGTGTGGAACACTTTGAGAAGAATTGGTATAAGCTGTTCTTTGAATTTCTGGTAGAATTCTTCACTGAGGCCATCTGGACCTGGGCTTTTTTTGGTTGGGAGACTTTTGATGACAGATTCTATTTCCATATGGGTTATAGGTCTATTTAAATTGCTTATCTGTTCTTGATTTAGTTTTGGCAAATGATAGCTGTCCAGGAAGTCATCCATTTCTTTTAAATTTTCGAATTTTGTGGAGTACAGGTTTTCAAAGTATGACCTAATGATTCTCTGGATTTCCTCAGAGTCTGTTGTTATGTCCCCCTTTTCATTTATGATTTTGTTAATTTGCGTGTTCACTCTCTGCTGTTTGGTAAGTTTGGACAAAGGTTTGTCTATCTTGTTGATTTTCTCAAAGAACCAACTCTTCGTTGCATTGATTCTTTGTATTGTTTTCCTGGTTTCTACTTTATTGACCAACAACAACCATCGCAAATCGAAGAAGGATGAGCAATCAATGGTCATTAATATCCCTCAATATTAATGGCCTTAACTCACCCATAAAAAGACACAGACTAGCAGAATGGATTTGAAGACAGAACTCTTCCTTCTGCTGCATACAAGAAACACACTTCACCCTCAAAGACAGACATTACCTGAGAGTTAAAGGTTGGGAAAATTTTTTTTCAATTAAATAGACCCAAGAAACAAGCAGGGGTAGCAATCTTAATATCTAACAAAGTAGACTTTAAAATAAAATCAATCAAAAGATATGAAGGAGGTCATTACATACTCATTACAGCTGAAACCCACCAAGATTAAGTGTCTATCCTGAACATCTATGCCCTAAATACAAAGGCATCCACATTCGTTAAAGAAACATTATTAGAACTTAAATCTCATCTAAAGCCCCACACAGTTATAGTGGGAGATTTCAACACACCACTCTCACCACTAGACAGGAATACCAAACAGAAACTCAACAAAGAAGCGAAGGGTCTAATAGAAGTAATGACCCAACTGGGATTAACAGATATCTATAGAACATTTCATCCACATAAGAAAGAATATACCTTCTTCTTACCACCACATGGAACCTTCTCAAAAATCGACCACATACTTGGCAACATATCAAACCTCAGTAGCTACAAAAAATTGGAATAACTCCATGCATCTTATCAGACCACCATGCTTTAAAATTAGAATTCAACAACAACACAAATTGCAGAAAACCTACAAACTCATGGAAATTGAATAATGCTCAACTGCACCATCCCTGGGTCAAAGAGGAAATAAAAAAAGAAATTAAAGACTTCCTCGAATTCAATGAGAATGAAGACACAACATACCCAAACCTATGGGACACTTTGAAAGCAGTGCTACGGGGGGAAGTTCATAGCACTAAGTGCTCACATGAAGAAACAGGAGAACAGTTAAACCAGAGAATTAACATCACAGCTGAAAGCTCTAGAACACAAAGAAGCAAACTCCCCCAGGAGGAGTACATGCCAGGAAATAATCAAATTGAGGGCTAAAATAGCTTCCTTTCTTAATGATTTCTTTTGTGGGGGGACTGTCACAGATGCCTTTAATGTCTCTCATTCTCAATTATGAATCAGCAGTCATTGTTACCACTATAAAAGAAGCCTTATAACCATAACCATCATTAGTATCACGGATCATGGACCTCTACGTTGTTTCCAGCAACAGAACGAACCACAGACATCCACAAGGCCTCAGGCAGAAGGAAGGAATACAGACATTAGTGTGGTCCTCAGTGGCAGCATGGGTCACAGACATCAACACGGTCTCCTGTATCAGCCCTGTTCATAGACATCCTCCTGGTCTCAGGCCCCAACACATATTTACTAACCAAGCAATTTCTGATTATGGAAATCGGTCTTATGTGGTTCATTCATAAATCACCACCACTGGATTTCATTGTGCATGTTTGAAGGTGAGTTATATCTATTTTGTTAGAGTATTGACATTATCAAACACCTCAGTGGTTTGTAGATCATAACACAAGTTTGGCTTGATGTATTTTTCTTACTAATATGTAAAACCATTGCTATTTGGAAACTGTGAATGGACAGCTCACTCATTTATTTGCCATTTCAGGAACCTCTGAGGGCTCTTTTGGGAAAAGAGGGTGCCTAGTTTTTTATAACTAGTGAAGCTCTGTTATGGCACAAACTAGTCTGTTTTACTTTGCTAGTTTCAGCATAATCAGCCTCCTTGTTATCACACACTAACTCACTGAAACAAAATTTAGCATGGCATTTTCACTAATATTTAGGTATATAAAAAGAAAATAGCTCATAACAAACAGAAATGTTATCTTAAAAAGTTAAATTGAGTAAAGAAAATCCAAGTGGCTTATCAACTAAAATTTTCTAAATACTAATTCTAGGGAAGATTATTTAACATTAGCATTCAATATTCAAACATTAGCTTGCGTGAGAAGACTTAATTCTTGCCAACATTAAGTACATACATGTGATGATTTCAAGTCAGAAGTTAGTCAAATCACTGACTACGCATGAGCTCCTTTTCAGAACATCTGAAATCAACAATGTCACAAGGGGGCATAGTAATAATATTGATCTTCTTCATATAATCAATTGTGAAAGAATATTTCCCTGAAAACCAAAACTGAACATTTTCATGAATGTACACAGGTTATAGACCAAGAAAAATATATAATGTACATTAAAATGAACAAATTATAAAGTGTTCTAGATCAATTAATATAGAACTAAAACTGGATCTAAATCTAATTAAGGATATAATATAATTAACCTGCAGATTCATCTAATAACTAAAGTGCCACTAGCTTCTTGAAAATTAAATAATTAAAATATGCTCAAGAAATAACTCATGAAGAGAAGCAAAGTCTTTTGGAAATAAAGGTCCAACACATTAGTCTTACCTAATGTAGCTGATACAATGTATAAAGATATATTAGACTCTTAAAATGTTTCTATTAGAATATTATATAATCTGAGGATAAAACATAAATCTACTTTGTAAAACAGAAAAAACAGTTAAGATAATTCTATGTGGGAAAATGAAGCAATATGGGATTAAGGACAAATATAATAAATAATATTGATGAGTAGTCTATACTTTTTAAAATTAGTCATTATCAAACCCAATTCAAACACTTACATCTGCTTTTTGCAACAGTATATTCTTTAAAAGACTTAGGAAAATAAACATGAATTATGAAAAAATGAAAGAAAGGATCACACAGAGGAACAGAAAAGGAGAGATGTTACCTGTCTAATGTTATAGAACCAGCAAGAGAAACATAAAATCTAAACAGGACATTACAAGGAAGATTGTAGCAAAATTTTCTTCTGAACTCAGATATGAAGCAAATCAAAGGCAGAAAGGGAGTAGTAATAGTAGAACATAGGCATTAAAAGGTGGAAAAGGGGATAATGGAGAAGTTTAAATATGGACAGCGATAGGAGGATAAGGCAGAGGAAGAGCAAAGGGGAGAGTGACTAGCACTAATGATGTATGAAAAGGAAACTATCATTTTATAAGCTTACCAATAATGTAATTTTAAATAAATAAGTTTGAAAGGTGATAACCTATCTGAGGGAGTCCCACAAGCCATATAGCTAAGTTAGAGTTTTTATTGCCGTGAAGAGGCACCATGACCACAACTCTTATAAATGAATACATTTAATTGGGGTGGCTTGCTTATGGTTTCAGAGTTTCAGTTCATTACCATTATGATGGGGAGCACAGTGATGTGTAGGCAGGCGTGGCGCTGGAATAGTAGCTGAGAGTCCTACATCTTGCAGGCAACAGAAAGTTAACTGAGATACTGGAAGGTATCCCGAGTATAGGAAACCTCACAGTCCTCTCCCACAATAACACACTTCTCCAACAAGGTCATATTCATTCCAACAAAGCCATACCTGCTAATAGGAACACATTACCTATGAGAGTACGGGGTCCAATTGCATTTAAACTACCACACCATAGACTATTAAACAAATACCCCAGCCAGGTCCAGACATGTTGGTCAAAGAGTTCCCAGTGGCCCTCCAAACAATATAGGCTATTATCATTATTCTTGGTTACCCACCAGAACTAGACAGTAAAATCCTACTGGTGAAAACATAGAGCATTTTGGTGACATGTCAGAGACAAATTAAGACAGACCCAAAAACTTCTTGTGTGCTGGCTAGCTTTCATAGTGCCAGAAAATGCTATATAAGCTGCTGGGAAGAAAAATCACCATTAATCATACCTGCTGTGATCCCTGTGAGCTACAACAATGATTGACATGGCAAGATGTGTTCATTAGTGTAATACTGGCATGAATGAATGTTATGTTGGTAATCACCCAATATCTAATTAGATTTTTGGAACTATTCCTCCACAAGAGGGAACTCATGCTTGGTACTATAAAACTGGCCAAGAACCCATTGCTGGAGAGGTCATAGGCCCTCACGGACAACCTACTACTCTTGTTTTGCTATCTGTAGATTATAGAGTCTAATTGTCTTTTCAAAGTGTGTCATATTTTTATTAATTATATTAAATTATATAAATTAATTATATTAAAATTTATAATAATTATAAATTCAGCAAGCTGCTATAAACCTTCATCAGAGAAGCTTCTTTGTACAGTGGATAGTGGTTAATACAGAAATTCATCAGTTGTAAAAATGCAAACAATAAATGACAACAGTACATGGTTCTGTAGTTCTTGATCCTATAGCACTTGGTCCTAAATAGGACATCTATATCACACAGACAGAGAGACAGGCAGACAGACAGGCACAGAAGAAGAAATAGATTTTTAAGAAGCATAGTTGGGGATTGGTCACAATGTGGTAATGTGACCAATGCATTCATGAACTCCCAGCAACTATGGTTACCTGTACAAGATTGGTTATATCACATTTCAGTATGGAAGAGGGCAGAGTTCATATGGCCTCATACTTCATGAAGGACTATAGCAGTTAATAATGACTGGAAGAGGGATGGTCACTTTCTTCAGTGGTTTTGCCTTTGTTGGATCATAGCATAAATGTTCTTATGCCTATAGATCTCCAGAGAAACCAGGAATGTTAAGTATATAGGATGATCTTTCCAATGGAAAAGATGTAAAAGCAAAACAAAAACAAATAACAACAAAACTGTTCTCTCTTTCAGAAACTTAAGGATTAGAGGTAATTAATGGTGATCTGCATTTTCTGTCGAACTAGGCCATATGAAGCTCCTACAGCCAGGACCAGAGACTTCTAATAGTATAAATGACTCTTACATTAGCTGTATAGCTGAAAACTCTCCCAGCTCCCACAACCAGGAATATAGGTGGCTAATAGTCCAAATTACCTCTACACTATTTGTATGCCTGAGACCAGGCCATATTCTTCTGTGGGGCTTTAAGATAATAGAGGCAGCCTATCTCTAGAACCCATCTTTATGGAAGAAATAGCATTTACCTTAAGTCACGTTTTCATGTAGTTACATTTCCTAGTGCACGGGGGATTGTTTTACTCCATGAAAACTTTTTTTCCCCAAATTATACTGTGTTTAAAATATGTTTGACAATGAACCACCTGGCATAAGACTCCTAAAGTCTTAATCCTAGTTGACTGAATCAAGAGTTTTCATTCTCATTTCTTTGTGGTTCTCTTCCCTACACAGATACCTACAGAGACCCCCTCACGGCTACTGCTGAGCTGGCCTTGTTCCTGTAAATAACCTCCCACCAGGCACATGCTGGCAGCACCATTACAGCTCAGCTGCTCTCACAGATACAGAAGACATGAAGTTGGAAGAAGACTCATTCAGAAGAGATTCATTGAGAGAAGTAACAAAAATGAGGCAGAGTCACAATGGGTCAAAAGAACTAAAATCCATTATACATGTGCATGACACTGTCAAACAATAAAAACAAATAAACAACAGTTAAAATAAAGTACTCCACCAGTAGAAAGAGAAGCAATGTCATGTCTATGGACTATACAGCAAATACCACAATTAGAGGACATTTATTTTGTGAATGCAAAATTGGTTAAAGCTTAGGGAAAACTTTCATTTTCAGCATTATTCACAAGAAAAATGAAAAGAATACTCATGGGTACAAATAAAATAGGATAAAATTCAGTGAAATCATATAAAATGATTAATTACTAAACATTTGATAGCAAACAAGTCCTAGTAATTGTATTAACAACTCTATGCAGATCAATAAAGGAAGCAGAAAATGAGGTTTGGGGAAGGAAAAATATGTTGTTATTCTTGGAGTTGATAAGATCTAGGGGAAATTTAGAAGCATCTATTGACAAAGTAAAAACCAAGCAAAACTCATTGCTACTGAAAGTCAAGTTACTAACTACCTCTGGTTCTGGGGTGGGGACTAAACTCTGGAACAGATAGACAATAAAAAATACACATCTTTTTGTCTAGTGTATTCTTTACTGAGAATTGTGTTTGTATCTGAAAGTTATGAAGCTATGAACCTGGATTTCATACAGTTTTCTGCAGCTATGGTCAGCTGCATAAAGTGAATTTTTACTTCAGATATTCAGCAAGCAACTGAAGTCATCACATGTCAAAGGTAATATTAGTTATTAATAAAAAATCAAAGAAACAGATTTTGAACTTGGTTCTATTTTACAAACAGAAATAAATGTTAGAAGGTTGTTTAGCTTTCTAAGAGTACATAATGAGGCATCCGGAGCTCTGAACTCCTTAAGATGGCAAATCCATGCTGTGTTTGCACAATACACTTCCCAATACTTTTCAATTTGCTGTTGTTTCAACTTATCTTAATGATTATTTTTGTTGATGATTTTGGACACAGGCTGCTGGTTAAGCTCTAATTCAAAATTATTCTGAATTCATAGCAGCAATGAGCCCAGATGATTACATGCCTGAAAACACCATGCTTAGGGAGATAATATTGAATGCACATTGCATTTTTCTTATATTCATGCTAGACTGACTCAACCTGTCAAATGTTTAAAAATCAAAGGTAGACTTATGGTCCAAACATATATTAAATCATGTGCACAAATGATTCATAACAAAAGCCAACCCACTCCAGTGGGCCAGCAGCCACAAACAAATCACAGTTACGCCTGAATCTGAGGGACCCACTCTTCTCATATATTGTTAACAATGAGATTACAAAGCCAGAAAAACAGAGTAGATGAATGAGTGACCATAAAATATAAGATATACGCTTCAGTAGGACCCAAAGTAATTGAAAGAAATTAGATCATGGTGGTACTTCTTTCTATTATGTCTAGCTTTTTTTTTCAACCTCAGCAGAAGTAGAGCTAGAAGAGAAAATACTTGCTGGCTGACACAAAATGCAGAAAAATTTGGCCACATTTGTACAGATGAAAGACAGCATAATCTGATTCATATGTTTTAAGTACATCTTGAAATAAAAACTGAAGAATAATTTGTACCAAGGGGTAGAGGGAAGTGCTCAAAGCTGCAGAAGAAAGCAAACAATTTAAAATTTCAATATGTTGTTGCAAGTTTAAGACCCTCCAATGAGGTAATAATGCTATGGGTTTGACTTTATGACTTGATTCCTTTTGAAACACCCATTTACATTTCAAATATTATATCTGACCTAATCATTTCAAAAGCTTTTGAAGTCACTTTACAAATTCAATTACAATCCCTAGGTTGTTTTGTTTCCTGACTGGTTCCTTGTTGGAGCTTGCTATGCAGCAGCTGAGCCCCCAGAAGCAGTGCACAAATGGCACACATGGTGTCCATAATTTTGGTTTGGGAGCAGAGTCATTGGAATGCTTTATCAAACCTAGTTGTGAAAATAGTCACTATTCTCACCTTTTCTATCATAACTGGACAATAACTGGACTGCTTCTTTAAGCTACGAATTTAAAAATCAGTTGAGAAGCTGGGGACATGGCTCAGTTATTAAAAGTGTGTTTTATGCAAGCGTAAGGACCTGATTTCACTCTTACCTTTTAAAGGAGGCACACATCATTTGTAATCCCAACACTGGAGAGGTGGAGGCACACATCTGTATTCCCAACACTGGGGATGTGGAGGCACACATCTGTATTCCCAACACTGGGGATGTGGAGGCATACATCTGTAATCCCAACACTGGGGATGTGGAGGCATATATCTGTAATCCCAACACTGGGGATGTGGAGGCACACATCTGTAATCCCAACACTGGGGATGTGGAGGCACACATCTGTACTCCAACACAGGAGAGGTGGAGGCACATATCTCTAATCCCAGTACTGGAGAGGCAGAGGCAGGGTTTTAGTCTTTCTCTTCAACTCTTTTAGCTGAATTATGAAACTCCAGGTTCAGTGAAAGGCTCTGTAAAAAAAAAAGATAAAAAGCTATTGGATATATTTACAGTAGACCTCTGTCCTACACACAAGTGAATATACATTTACATAAAGAACAATTCATAAAAATCACATAATAGTCATACTTACATAGTCATGAGGTGATGCTCAAAGAAAATAAACTAGCTACCAAATTTTGGCAAAGTGACATTTAAACCTATTGAACCCTTTAATCGCTGTTCTATATAGTTAGTGGACGTGATGAACATGAAATTAAACCAGCATCATTTTATTCTGTTGTTTCCCAAAGCAGGAGTCTGCCCCGATGTTTCTTACATAGGAGATGCACAGTGGCATCCTACTGAAGGCATGTGAGTCTGCCAAGTAATGTCACTTTTGAAAGCTAGGATCAGGGAAATAGTTTCTGAGCCTTCTCCAAAGATCTATGAGTCACTTGAAGAACCCAGAGTACTCTGGATTCTGTCATTGCTTTATTCAGGATTTATCAGAGTTCCTTCAACATTTTCTGCTCACAACCCCCAAAAACTTTTTATACACCCAAGGTATAGAGGAATATAAAGTAGACATAAAAATAAAAACTATTCCTTTAATAAATTACAAAGGAAAGTATTCTCAAACAATTCTTTGTTATATACAGCATTGGACAACTTAGTAAAGATGAAAGCAAATTAGTACACCACTGAGATAAATGTATTTGTTGATTTATTATTTCTTTTTACTTTTGAGATCATAATATAATTGTATCATTTCCCCCACCCTTCCATTCCTCCAAACCCTTTAATGCAATCTCCCATGATTTCTTTTATGTGTTTGTTTTTCATTAAGATTAAGTTTTGACTGGCTATTCAATAATGTAAGAAATGGGGCATCTTCAATGTTTTTCTGAGTACATCAATATTTCGTTTTTGCAAATGTCAGTACTGAGAATGCTGTTTCATGTAAATAGATATTAAAAAGTGGCAAAAGTTGGGGCCTACAAGATAGCTCAGCAGGTAAATGCACTTATGGCCAAGGCTGCATTTCATCCATGGGAGCCATATAGTGGAAGGCTGACCCCTGATTTCCATACACACATACACCATGGCACCACATAAGTTAAACAAAAAAGCAAGTAAGCAAATAAATGTTTAAAGAAAAGTTAATGTATGAAGTTGTTTGTTCTTGTCCTTTTTAAACTCCTTGAATTCTTTGATAGTTTATGAGTTTTCAGTTTTGTTCTTCACCATGTGCATGCATGATGCCCAGGGAGGTCAGAAGAGAGTATCATACAGTCTGGTATTAAAATTTATTATGGTTGTGTACCACCATCTGAGTGTTGGGAATTGAACCTGGGTCCTCTAGAAGAGCAGTCAGTGCTCTTAACTGCTAAGACATAATTCCAGTTCTATGATTGTTCTTTACCATAGGGTTTATCTAGGTAATTTTCAATGGAGAAAATTTCTTTTGGAGTAGGGATTTGTGGGGAGGACATACTCTTTTTCTCTCCATAATGTGTGTGTTCTTGCAATGAGACCTGGCTTTTGTATTTCTTTTCTTGACTGATGTGAGATTCTAGATTGCTCCTGTTGAGTGGATTTTCTTTTGTTGTTGTTGTTGTTGCTTAAGCCTGGTTCATTTTAGATCAAGTATGTGGAGTTGGTAGGTCAGTGCCTTAGGTACTCAGTGTTGGTTTTGCAGTGAATGAACAGGGCAATTTATATTTAGTGGTAAGCAGGAACTCAAGCAGAAGAAACAAAAGGCTTAATATATGTGTGTCATGTGTAAGCTGTGCTACCTGGGTTAGGACTGAGAGTGTGATATGGTGAGAGTGGGCCAGGATCTTGAGAACTTAGCAAGGTAGATTAAGGTACAGGCTATGTGACTGAGGCTAGCCCTGAGGGTTGGGGATGGTACACAAGGGCATTGTCCTAAGGACTCATCAGGCTGTGCTGATTTACCAATACTGAACCTGGTTAGACCTGGAGGCCAGATATAATGTAGTTAAGCTAGAATCTGAAAGGCTTACAAAACTGCACCAGCACACAGGATGTAGACTTTGGGCTATGTCTGGAGGTTGGAATGGCTTAGGCAGGCTAAGGAGTGTGAACTAACCAGACTAGGGAGAGACACACAACGTGACATCCTGGCTGTTCCTAGAGGTTGGATGTAGCACTGCACATATCAAATCTAACACAATGATGGTAGATGACTTCCATACCACCTTCTCACCAACATATAAGTTATCCAGACAAAATCTAAAGAGGTAGACTCTGGAGTTAGATAATATAACAAATTAAATGGACATAATAGACATATATGGATCTTTCCACCCAAACACTAAAGAATATACTAACTTTTCAGCAGCCCAAAAACTTTTCTCCAAATTAATTATGTATTTGGATACAAAGCAAGTCTCAACAAATATAGGAAAAATCCTGCATTCTATGTGACCACAATGGATTAAAGTTGAACATTAACAGCAATAAAAATGGCAGAAAGTAAAAATTTGAGCACAGTGTTAGCTGGGCAAGCAGAGACACAAGACAATTCCTGTGACTTTTGGCCAGTACACACACACACATGCACACACACACACACACACACACACACACACACACTGTGGAGAGTAACTTATAAAGACATATAACACAAAAATCTGGCCTCCACATATATGCACATAAATTCATATGCACTCATAAATATGTACACACATGCAGGAGGGGGTGGAGAATTGTCTTCTTTGAATTGATTGATTGCTATGGTCTTAAATTCACATATACTTTTGTTAGCATTATCAACCCAGTGTAAATAAGAGTGTGGCCCCATTCTGACCATAACAAAACCCCAGAAATACGTGTGAACTCAAGGTTATCATGTGAGTTACATCCATGTTCTAAACTCATAACAAAAGTGGGTACCCAGCTTACCTGAGAGTGAGTGTTTTGAAACTCACTTTGTTTTTTTTGTTGTTGTTGTTGTTTGTTTTGGTTTTCAAAACTCTGGCAGGCTCTATGGGAGTTCAAAGGAAATTATTGGTGTCCCTTTTTTATTTTTTTGGTTTGTCGAGACAGGGTTCCACTCTGGCTTTGCAGGCTGTCCTGGAACTATCTCTTGTTGACCACGCTGGCCTCGAACTCACAGAGATCTGCCTGTCTCTGCCTCTGCCTCCCGAGTGCTGGGATTAAAGGCGTGTGCTACCACCGCCCAGTTTATTGGTGTCCTTTTATGACTGTGCTCATCAGGGCTATCATTAAATAAAAATAAAATCCACATATACTAGTGCTGAAAGACATTATCATAACTTTCTCACTCTTGTGACTATGAGCTTGGATTTCTTGACACTGACTTAGGAAATTTATTTTCTAATCTTCAAATGATTCATTTACCAAACAGGGCCATGTGAAGTTTGTTTGGTGAGAGCAGGTGTGATTTGTTAGAGTTCTTTGTAAGCAGTTAATTTTCTCTTTGGGGAGGAATTCTCTTTCTCAGGTTTTAGAACAACAGCCACGTAGTGTAGAGGTAAAGCTTTCCTTATATTTATCTTGTAACATTGCAGCCGTTTTTATTAACAGTAACTTGAAACTCAGCAACCTAGTGGCATTAATGCAGCTCCCTCATTTCATTTTTATTTCTTTGATGGTATAGTATCATTAGACGTTAATTGCAAGGGCTGACGAGATGGCTTGTGGGTAAGAGCACTGGCTGCTCTTCCAAAGGCACAGGTTTGATTCTCAGCATCCACATGATGCCCACAACCACCTTTAGCTTCAGTCCCAGGGGATCCACTGTCCTTCATGGGTACTGTATGCAGCATATGATGCCCAAACATACATGCCAGAAAATACACACATACAAACACACACACACACACACACACACCAAAAATGAAAAAGATTAAAAATTACATTGCAATAAAATGCTAAAGAGACTGCTCTTCCAATCTTATCATGACTTTAAAATTAATTCCAAGCAATACATAAAGTTAATTTCTAATCACGTTGTGATAGCATCATGGTTTATAATAATGTGGACATTTTAGTTATCACTGATATTTCAAG
The DNA here is from genome assembly GCF_017639785.1 of Mesocricetus auratus. Taxonomy (NCBI): domain Eukaryota; kingdom Metazoa; phylum Chordata; class Mammalia; order Rodentia; family Cricetidae; genus Mesocricetus; species Mesocricetus auratus. The sequence continues at coordinate 162,854,740 of NW_024429266.1, forward strand.
TGCTTTATAGGAAAAGTACTTTTTTTGCAAAACAAACAGATCCCTCAAAGTCTGTTGATTTGGATTAGGAAAGATGTACCTAAGAGAGCTTTGAGACTCTTACAAATATCTCACATGTGAAGTGCTTTTCATTGTGATAAACACAACCTATTACTCATGTGTGTGGGCAGAGAAGAGGTGATTACTATCAATAGTCACATACTGGCCTTAAAATTCTTTAATTGGGATGTTACCTGAAGATTACAGTAATGTTCTGTTAGGTAGTAAGGCAATTTTTCATAAGTTTTGACCTCTTGTGTTATTTATTTTTGTATTATTGTGTGTGCATGTGTACATTCCACAACACTCTGTGGATCTGATTCTCTTCCCACATCTAGGTGAATTCCAAGGTTAAAACTCAGGTAGCTCACCATATACATAGGGTGGTTTACTCATAGAGCCATCTTATAGGCCTGTTTTTTTTTGTAATGCTTGATAAATAGACTTGTTCTTCTTGGATAGGGACAGCTACAAAATGACCAAAATTATAGTGAAAATATTGTTGATTTGAAATAGTTTGTGGGAAAGTGGCATTCTATATAGAAAATTCTTGAGTAAGTGGTCTGCTATGGAGGAAAAGTACTTAATATCTACTTATATTGGACACATTTTCTAAAAATCTGCTGGGGCCTCCAACTCTTAGACTCTGCAAACAGCCCCACAGAAAATATTGGCTTCACCTGCTGAGGAACTATGCAACTCTTGGCTATACCTCATGAGAGATCACATAGATTACCTAGGTTAATTTTATGAGCATAATTTTGATTTCACTTCAGAATTTCAACCTCTAAAAGTTTTCACTAATACCATGTGTTATGGTATTGGGATGTTACTGAAATGTAGAATGTCCCACACAGGTTCATGAGTTGTCACAGTTGGTCTTCAGATGATGTCTTTGAAGGTTGTGAAACCATTCAGACTGTGACTTGGGTTGCTAGGGATTGGCCTTGGAGGTGACAAATACTTCTAGTCCAAGCAGTGTGCTTCCTGATCCATTGAAGGGTTAATGATCTCTGTTGGAAACTCCCACTGCCACTAAGATGTTCAGCTATTTTTTTGTGCCTCTCCCAATTTGAAGGATTATATCCATTGAAACATAAACCAAGATTAACTTCTCTTCCTGCTAATTGCTTCCATTATCATTATGGTCACAGTAACTTAAAATTAACTAAAAATCCATGTAAAGATTACAATAAAACCTACATCCACATTATTATTGACTCTCTGTGAACAGGATGGTTTATGGACCCTTCAAGATAACCTGCAGTGTATCCCAGAGAAGGATGACTGGGAGCCCAAAAGCTCCAGATGCCCATGCCGAGAAGCATCAAATGATCCTTGAGCATGCTTGCAATACATGGGGATTAAGATGATGTCACATTTCATACAAAACAAGTCATATTCACCTCTACATGAGAGACACACATACATAAGAATGAACACTATTATCCAATTTTATACATGCTCTATGAATAGCAGATAGATTACTCATGACCAGTATCCAGGCTCTGAAGTGAGAGGCATATATATTCAAGCTTCTTTCAGCTCTCATCTGGCAGTTAAACCAAAGTCATGTAATTTTGAGCTTTATTATTTGCATGTGTAAAACAAGATCTTGTGAGAATTAAAATAAGCAATTACATAAAATTCTCCAAAACACAATCAATGAAGCAATTGTAAAAAAGCAAGAGTAAAGGTATTTACAGGCAGTGGTAAATACTGGAAAGTACTATATGAATGTGATACTCTCAGTCTAAAATAGTATAAAACAATATATTTTGATACATGAATCGAGGAATATGTATGTGCTCACTTGCATGAATGTATGTGCATGCATATGTACTTTTTAGCTTCAAATGGTTTCCATGTGAAACAGTATGTCAAGCTTGGTACATGCATTAATATATACATATATTTGTAAAGCTCAGGTTTTAGCAAGCATTTTTTATACAAAGACATAAGAATACTTAAGTTCCTATAGGGTAGAGAGTTTCAGTTGCAGCAACTCATTACAAAATTTGTAACTCAAAAGCAATCATCAAGACCTGAGAGCTGGTAAAGACAAGGCCTGGAAGTCATCATTTAAATCTTGGCAAAGCCCCATGAGATCCTAGCAGCAAAAATAATTTTTATGGATAAAGGGAAAGGAACAATTCATTTTTCTTCATGGACCTCTTGAGGCATTGAATTCCACACAAGTCTATGCAATGCACCATTTGAAAAGGGATTCATGAACACTATACGTGTGTGTGTGTGTGTGTGTGTGTGTGTGTGTGCGTGTGCGTGTGTGTTAACTGTGGAGACCAGAAGAGGGCATTTGATCTCTTAAAATTGGAGTCATTGACAGCTGTAAGCCACCATATGGGTACTGGGTGCTGTCAAGTGCAAGAAGTGTATTTACATAACAAAGCTGTTGCTCCAGACCCCAAAGTGTCATTTGAAAGCAACAGGTGGAATTACCTCTGAGAATAATTATTTTCCCAGGTTGATATTAACATACAGAAACACTTGATTTATCTTTGTAAAAAAGGAATCTAGCATATCCTGTCCTCATACTGGAACACATTGGGAATGAATTCAAATGATGGCTATAAACACAAAAGGGCCACTAAATGGAAAGCATTGTGGTCATTACTGTAAAGTTGTGATGTTTGGAGAAGGAAGCCAACCTAGCATCTCTGATCCAGGTATTTTGACCTTGTCTAGTGAAAACTAGCATGGATATTTCCACTTAATTTAACCTCCTGTCTCCTTTTTCTTATAAGGTACAAATTCAAACCAATACTAGACCCATGTAGTTTTGACAGAAAATATGCTATCTGGCAAACTTTCTCACAGAAATTGAAATTCCAACTGGTACACACAGCCTTAATAATTGATAGGATTCTAAAGTCTATGCAATTTAATAGAAAAAATTGAAATGAAGAATAGACCTTATCTGACTTTAAAAATTTTCCAATTTAATTCTGGAGTTATTGAGCACTGGACCTTGGCCTTTTGACATTTTAGTACTTGTAAATGGTTTACAGCTAGAATTGATCTGAACACTGTCCAGAGATGCAATAAAAAGCTCAAATACTAAATTTTATTTAATTAAATCACTTCAAAGATGCCATGATAACACAATGAGATAGACAAATATAATTTTAAAATCTCATTCGTCAACAAATTTTAGACTGAAAGGTCAAGTTAAACTTGATTGAGCTAAATTAATCTATTTTCACTGAAAACATATTTATTGATATTTATTTCAAAGGCAAATACACAAAATAGTTGTATGACATCCACCCTGACCATTGTTTATGGCCACTGATAAGAGTAAACAAGAGGTGAAAACATGATTGAGTATAGACACTATTGAACAAATCATTTAGTATCCACATATTAATAGAACTTTGCTTTGCTAATGTGAATGAATGTTGAAAAGGAATGGATAAAGTGCCCAGTATATAGTCACCTTTGGAACATCTTGAATGTTTAGGTAGACTCCTCAGTTCATGGAATTAGTAAAAAAAAAAAAACCCATGTTTTAAATCCATTGCCCAAGGAGGGATAGAAGTTGACACTAAAAATAGGGCTATTTTTTAACAATGAAACTGATATTAAAATACACAATGCCTTATATATCCTGATGAAGTATCTATGAACAAAATCATAGACAGTCATAGATAAGAAACATATATAGATTGGGTGAACACACTGGTTCTGAGTAGTAAAGTATGTATCCCACTCCAAAAGTTCCTGTTTACACACAGGTACAGTAGCAGAGGACCACTTCACCAATATAAATCATATTTGTTTGTTCCAGAACATAAGAGAGAAAAACTGAGTATTGAGGGAGCAGTTTAAAAGAAGTTCTCCAAGGATAAATGCAATGGGACAAAAGTTCCTGGGAGAAAAATAGAAAATGAATTAATGTCACTATGGGATCCAGTCTTACTGAAGTGTCTGTTGGTCAAAGTTGTAAATAACATAGGAAAATTCCCTTAACCCATGGGAAGCATACTAACTAAGCAGTTGATAGTCAGAAAGGAAATATTTGAAACAAAATATAGCTAAAGAACTGGTCATTTAAGTGCCAAAGGTAACTGAAGTGTTTTCCTGTCTTCAAACATGGGTCAGGCGATAGCTGAATAGCTGGTGCTTGGTATCCATAGGTGTGTGGATTTATGTCTGGCTCTTCAAATTGATTCCATCAATTGTTCATCCACTGCTGTTGGAAGAACAAGCTTGTACAGCCACTATGCAAATCAGTGTGGTGGTTCCTCAGGAGCGTGAAAATCAATCTCCTTCAAGATCCAGCTATATCACTTTGGGGCATATATCCAAAGGATACTTCATCCTACCATAAAGATGCTTGCTTAACCGTGTTTATTGCTGTTCTATTAATAATAGCTAAAAGTTGAAAACAGCCAAGGAATCCCTCAACATAAAGATGAATAAAGAAAATCTGTAAATGTATGACCCAGTGACAGAGAGAGAGGACTGAAGAGCAATGGGGTCATGATTGGGGTGGTTTAACCCACAGAAACAGCTGACCTCAACAAAGGGAGCTCTTGGACTCCAGACTGAAGGCTGGGAGGCCAGCATGGGACTGATTCAGACCCTCTGAATGTGATGTCAGTGAGGAGGCCTAGACAATCTATGGGGCCTTAGGTAGTAGATCAGTATTTATCCTTTATACAAATGGACTTTGGGTGCCCATCCCACAATGAGGGATGTTCTCTCAGCCTGGACTATTGGGGATGGGCCTAAGCCCTGCCCTGAAGGAAATGACATACTCTGGAGATTCCCCATGGAGGACCTCACCCTCCCTGGGGAACAGAGTGAGGATTGGGTGAGGGGTTGGGGGGCTGGGAAGGTCAGTGAGGATGGGAGAGGGAGCTGGGATTGACATGTGAAGCAAGCTTGTTCCCAATTTAAATGAAAAAATCTTAATAAAACAAGAAAAGCAAAAGCAAACTTAAAAATAGAAAAAGAAAATGTAGTTATTTATGCAATGGAATACTCAGACATTGAAAAATGAAATAATAGATCAGCCCTTCCAGGCCCCAAACTCCGGCAAGCCCAGCTTCAGGTGAGATTGGGTCTTTGGCAGGGACACCCCACATCCCCTGCCCAACACCCATCCCCTCAATCTTCCAGGGCTGCTCCTGGCATCCAGAAGACCCACCCACACAGGAAAGACATCAGCCCTTCCAGGCTCCAACCTCCAGCAACCCCAGCTTCAGCTTAAGCTTCAGTGTCAGCATCCCTAGCTACAGCTTCAGGAAGAAAGGAGACCAGTGGAGACGAAAAGACCCCACCAGCAACCACTGGAAGAAGAGATGGGAAGAAGACAGAATAAGAGCTCACTCAGCAATAGAAAGACCAACATGACTCCACAAGAATCTAGGGAACCAACACCAGCAAGACCTGAAAAGCACTACATAGACAAAGCAGAGGAGACAGACTTTAAAAATTATTTTATGAAGATGATTCAGAGCCTCAAAGAAGAAACAAGGAAATCTCTTAAAGAAATAGAAGAAAAAACAAACAAAAAAATCCATGAAATGGGGGAAAAATTCAAGAAATAAACAAATATCTCAAAGAATCTAAAGAGCACCAAGAAAAAACAACCAAACAAATGAAGGAAACAACTCAAACAGTTGAAGGATTGAAAGCTGAAATAGAAACGATAAAGAAAACACAGAACAAGGGGATGCTGGAAATAGAAAAGCTGGGTAAACGATCAGGAAATACAGATGCAAGTATCCTCAACAGAATACAAGAGATAGAAGAGAGAATCTCAGGTGTTGAAGACTCATTAGAGGACATAGAGTCGCCAGCCAAAGAAAATCTCAAAACCAACAAATCCTTAACACAAAATAGCCAGGAAATATGGGACACCGTGAACAAGCCAAGCCTGAGAATAATAGGTATAGAAGAAGGCGAAGAAATACAACTCAAAGGTACAGAAAACATATTCAACAAAATCATAGAAGAAAACTTCCCTAACCTAAAGAAAGATATGCCTATGAAAATACAAGAATCTTACAGAATACCAAATAGGCTGGACCAGAAAAGAAGTTGCCTCGCCATATAATAATCAAAACATCAAACCTACAGAACAAAGAGAAAATATTAAGAGCAGCTAAAGAAAAAGGCCAAGTAACATACAAAGGCAGACCTATCCAAATTACAACTGACTACTCAATGGAAATGATGAAAGCCAGAAGATCCTGGATAGATGTCCTACAAATGCTAAGGGAACAAGGATGCCAGCCCAGACTACTATAACCAGCAAAGCTTTCAATTACCATAGATGGAGAAAACAAAATATTCCACGACAAAGCCAGATTTAAACAATATGTATCCAAGAATCCAGCTCTACAGAAAGTGCTAGAAGGAAAACCTAGATCCAAGGAAGATAACTACACTCACGAAGACACAGGCAATATATAATCCCACTTTACAAAACACCAAAAGAAAAAGGGAGGAGAAACTACACAAAATAACTTCACTAAAAATAAATCAAGCACAAACAAGAATCAACAATCAATGGTCATCATCGATTCTCGGCCTTTTGGCTAAGATCAAGTGTAGTATCAATCAGTGGTCATTAATATCCCTCAATGTCAATGGCCTCAACTTGCCTATAAAAAGATACAGACTAGCAGAATGGATACGAAGACAGAACCCTTCCTTCTGCTGCATAAAAGAAACACACCTCAATATCAATGACAGACGTTATCTCAGAGTAAAGGGTTGGGAAAAGATCTTCCAATCAATTGGTCCCAAGAAACAAGCGGGTGTAGCAATCCTAATATCTAACAAACTAGACTTCAAATTAAAATCAATCAAAACAATGACAAAGGGCACTTCATATTCATCAAAGGAAAAGTACATCAAGATGAAGTCTCAATTTTAAACATCTATGCCCCAAATACGAAGGCACCTACATTCGTGAAAGAAACATTACTAAAGCTCAAAATGCACATAAAATCTCAACTACTAATAGTAGGAGACTTCAACACTCCGCTCTCACCACTAGACAGGACCTCCAGACAGAAACTTAACAAAGAAACAAAAGAACTAATAGAAGTTATGACTCAACTGGGTTTAACAGACATCTATAGAACATTCCACCCAAACACAAAGGGATATACCTTCTTCTCGGCGCCACATGGAGCCTTCTCTAAAATTGACCACATAATAGGAAACATAGCAAATCTCTACAGATACAAAAAAATTAGAATAACAACCTGTATCTTATCAGACCACCATGCATTAAAATTAGAATTCAACAATAACACAAATCACAGAAACCCTACAAACTCATGGAAACTGAACAATGCACAATTGCACCATTCCTGGGTAAAGGAAGAAATAAAAAAAGAAATTAAAGACTTCCTGGAATCCAATGAGAATGAAGACACAACATACACAACTTATGGGACACTTAGAAAGCAGTGCTGAGAGGAAAGTTTATAGCACTAAGTGCCCACATGAAGAAACTGGAGAACAGTCATACTAGAGAATTAATAGCACAGCTGAATGTTCTAGAACAAAAAGAAGCAAACTCACCAAGGAGGAGCAGATGCCAGGGAATAATCAAATTGAGGGCTGAAATCAATCAAGTAGAAACCAGGAAAACACTGAGAAGAATCAATGAAACAAAGAGTTGGTTCTTTGAGAAAATCAACAAAATAGACAAACCTCTGTCCAAACTAACCAAAAGACAGAGAGAGAGCATGCTAATTAACAAAATCAGAAATGAAAAGGGGGACATAACAGCAGACACTGAGGAAATTCAGAGAATCATCAGGGCATACTTTGAAAATCTGTACTCCACAAAATTTGAAAATATAAAGGAAATGGACAGTTTCCTGGATAGTTATCACTTGACAAAACTAAATCAAGAGCAGATAAACAATCTAAACAGACCTATAACCCCTAATGAAATCGAAGCAGTCATCAAAAGTCTCAAGAACAAAAAAAACCCAGGCCCAGATGGCTTCAGTGCAGAATTCTACCAGATATTCAAAGAAGAGATAATTCCAATATTCCTCAAAGTATTCCACACACTAGAAGCAGGAGGCTCACTGCCAAACTCTTTTTACGAGGCTACAATTACCTTGACACCCAAGCCACACAAAGACACAACTAAGAAAGAGAACTATAGACCGATTTCCCTCATGAACATCGATGTAAAAATACTCAGTAAAATACTCGCAAACCAGATTCAAGAACACATCAGAAATAGCATCCACCATCATCAAGTAGGCTTCATCCCAGGAATGCAGGGGTGGTTCAACATTAGAAAATCTATCCATGTAATCCACCATATAAACAAACTGCGAAAGAAAAACCACATGATCATCTCACTAGATGCTGAAAAAGCCTTTGACAAAATACAGCACCCCCTCATGATAAAAGTCCTAGAGAGATCAGGGATAACAGGAACATACCTGAATATAATAAAAGCAATATACAGTAAACCAACAGCTAACATCAAATTAAATGGAGAGAAACTCAAAGCAATTCCTCTAAAATCAGGAACAAGACAAGGCTGTCCACCCTCTCTATATCTCTTCAATATTTTACTTGAAGTTCCAACTACAGCAATAAGACAACAAAAGGAGATAAAGGGGATACAAATAGGAAAAGAAGAAGTCAAACTTTCACTATTTGCAGATGATATGATAGTTTACATAAGTGACCTGAAAAACTCCACAAGGGAACTCCTAGAGCTGATAAACTCCTTCAGCAATGTGGCAGGATACAAGGTAAACTCAAAAAATCAGTGGCTCTATTATATACAGATGATGAAGTGACTGAGAAAGAAATCAGAGAAACATCACCCTTTATAATAGCCATAAACAACATCAAATATCTGGGGATAATGTTAACCAAGGAAGTGAAAGTCTTGTATATCAAGAAATTTGAGTCTTTAAAGAAAGAAATCAAAGAGGAAACCAGAAAATGGAAAGATCTCCCATGCTCTTGGATTGGTAGGATCAATATAATAAAAATGGCAATCTTGCCAAAAGCAGTCTACAGATTCAATGCAATCCCTATCAAAATTCCATCACAATTCTTCAAGGACCTGGAAAGAAAAATAATCAACTTTATATGGAAAAACAAAAGGCTCAGGATTGCCAAAACAACCCTAGACAATAAAGGAACTTCAGGAGGCATCGCCATTCCTGACTTCAAGCTTTATTATAGAGCTATAGTCCTGAAAACAGCTTGGCATTGGCACAAAACTAGGCAGGTAGACCAATGGAACCGAATTGAAAACCCACACACCTATGAACACTTGATTTTTGACAGAGAAGCTAAAACTATACAACGGAAAAAAGAAAGCATCTTCAACATATAGTGCTGGCATAACTGGGTACTGGTAAACAGAAGACTGCAGATAGATCCATGTTTATCACCTTGTACAAAACTTAAGTCCAAATGGATCAAAGATCTCAACATAAGTCCAGCCACACTGAAACGTATAGAAGAGAAAGTGGGAGATACTCTTCAATGAGTTGGTACAGGAGACCACTTCCTGAACATAACACCAGGGGCCCAGACACTGAGATCGACAATTAACAAATGGGACCTCATGAAACTAAAAAGCTTCTGTAAGGCAAAGGACACAGTCAACAAGACAAAAAGGCATTCCACAGAATGGGAAAAGATATTCACTAACCCCACATCTGACAGAGGGCTAATCTCCAAAATTTACAAAGAACTCAAGAAGCAAGTCTCCAAAACACCAAAGGATCCAATTAAAAGGTGGGGTACAGAACTAAATAGAGAATTCTCAATAGAGGAGGCTAAAATGGCCAAGAGACACTTAAGAAAGTGCTCAACATCCGTAGCCATCAGGGAAATGCAAATCAAAACAACTCTGAGATACCATCTTACTCCTGTCAGAATGGCTAAAATCAAAAACACCGAAGACAATTTATTCTGGAGAGGATGTGGAGAGAGGGGAACACTCCTCCACTGCTAGTGGGAGTGTCAACTCGTACAGCCACTTTGGAAAGCAGTATGGAGATTCCTCAGGAAAATGGGAATCAACCTACCACAAGACCCAGCAATTCCACTCTTAGGCATATATCCATATGAGGCAAATTCATACAACAAGGGCATCAGTTCCACTATGTTCATAGTAGCATTATTTGTAATAGCCAGAACCTGGAAGCAACCTAGATGCCCTCAACTGAAGAGTGGATAGAAAAAATGTGGTACATTTCCACAATGGAGTATTACTCAGCAGAAAAAAACAATGGAATCTTGAAATTCGAAGGTAAATGAATAGCACTGGAAGAAACCATCCTGAGTGAAGTAACCCAGTCACAAATACAAACATGGCATGTTTTCACTCATATATGGATTTTTGACATAGATCAGGATAGTGCCAGTCTGCATTTCCACTAATAGAGAGTCTGGGAAACTGGAAAGAACCTAAAAGATATGCTTAGTACCCAAGAGAAGAGGAATGAGGCAAGATCCTCTGAACAGTTGGGGAACACGGCGAGGGGTTGGGGGGGGAGTGGGAGCTGAGAAATAGAGAGGGGGAGAAGAGGAAGAGAGAGTAGGTCATGGAGGAATAGGAAGGGTGAGTGGGGGGGTAGAATAGAGGGAAGAGGGAATCATAGGTTAGAAGACAGATCAGGCACCAGTGTGACCTCTAGTGATCTAAAGGGATGACACCAATTGGCAAGCTAAGCAATAGTGGAGAGACCACCTCGAATGCCCATTCCTGATAATGAACTTGAGGTCTGTAACCATCCGGGAGCCTTCATCCGGTGACTGGTGGAAAGCAGAGGCAAACACCCACAGTTAAACACTGAAATGAACCCAAGGAACCCAGTGACAGAGAGAGGAGCGGTGAGCAAATTGTCAAAGAATGGGCTGGCAAAACCAGCAGAGACAGCTTATCTGAACATGGGAGAGCTCTTGGACCCCAGACCTACAACAGGGAGGCCAGCATGGGACTGATCCGGACCCCCTGAATGTGAATGTCAGTGAGGAGGCCTGGGCAACCTATGGGGCCCTGAGTAGTGGATCAGTGTTTATCCCTGGAATACAAACAGACATCGTGTGCCCATAGCACAAAGAGGGATGATCTCTCAGCCTGGACTCTTAGGGGAGTGCCTGGACCCTACCCTGAGTGAAATGACAGACTCTAGATATCCCCTATGTGGAAGGAATTGGCAATAGGGAGGGAGGCTGGGTGGGGTGGGGGGTGCAGGAGGAAGGGAGGGAGAGGGAACTGGGATTGACATGTAAAACAAGCTACTTAAAATTAAATTTAAAAAATAAAAAAAAGAAAAATGAAATAATAAAATTCACATTCACAGGTGAATGGATGGAACTAGAAAAAATCATCCTGAGTGAGTTAACCCAGACTCAGAAAGACAAATACAGATATGTATTCACTTAAACGTGGAAAATGAGGTCTTAAGGCAATCATAGCCAAGTTACAATCTGTAGAACCACAGAAGTTAGGTATGGAAAGGGGCTAGCTTGGGCAGATAGATCTCTATAAGACAGGGGAAGAGAATATATAGGTATGGAGGTATGAAAAGGACTGGAGCAAGTGGAGAGAGTGAGGGAAGAGGGGAATGAGTGTGGGAATATGGTGTGAGGCAGCTAAAATTAAGAATCCTTTGAGGGGTAGTATGGAAAGCTAATACATTAGAAGTTTCCAAAAACGCATACATATATGAAAGCAATCTAAGTGAAATCACCACATAGCAGGGATATAGATCCATTAATGCATTTCTCTTGTGACCATATGAAGTTTCCAGTAACATCAATGGGTTATATCTTATTTAGTTGTTAGTCAAAGTAGTCCCATAGGGATACCTAAATAACCCATTGCCAAGACAGACTATGGGTTGCTCTTTATAAACTGACATCAAGACCCTATTGCTGTAGGTGAACTTGTGTCTACACAGATCCTTCTCTCCTACATTCTATTGTCTTCAGTACAAAAGGTACTCTATATGCTATTTAAGGAGAAATAACCATCAACACAGCCACAAACCTTTAATCTACAATGTTTCCTGATTGCAAGATGTGCTAGAGCAATTGCGGCACGGTTTGTGGTAGTAACCAACCAATATCTGATTTGATTTAAGGCCTGCTCCACAAGATGGAATCCATATCCAACACTGCTTGAGTGTATAAGATCTTGAGACTAGATAACCCAGAGACCTACAGGAAAACCAAAAGAATGTTTCAATAAAATGGGAACAAATGCAGAGACCCACAACCAGACAACATGCAGAGTCTAAGAAATCTTGGAACATGTAGTCCTAAATATAATGTCTTCAACTACCCTCTCTGTAGGGCTCAGGAAACCCCGGGGAAGCATAGGCAGAAAGTGTATGAGTCAGAGGGAATGGTGAACACCTAAGAAACAAGGTCCTCTAAATAAACATGATTGATACACATATGAACACATAGGGACTAAGGCAGCAGGCACATGGCCTGAATGGATCTGTACTAAGATGGGGTCCCAGAGCTGAAAGAAGAAATGGACACATGACCTCATCCCCAACCCAGATGCTATCTCCAATTGCTTGTAACATGCAAATGAAACTTAGCTTACTCAAAGGGAGTCCTACTGGGGAAACTGACTCTTAAGGGTAGGCTACATGCTCAGCAGTAGACGACCAAAACCAAGCAAAGTCAATGGCATCTCTAGAGGTTTCTTGCCTCATAATATCATGTCAGGGATTTTTTAAAATTTTGATCTCATTTTTTATATTATGTAATTTTATATTCTCTCTCTCTCTCTCTCTCTCTCTCTCTCTCTCTCTTTCTCTCTCTGTATTTTTTAATCCTATAGGACCCTTATGTATATCATGGCAAATCTCTGTCTGTATCTGTTTCTTGTACCTATCTTGGGTTCTTTCCTTCTGTTTGCTTTGTCCTATTCTGATATGTTAGTTTTTGGTATTATCCCTTAGAATCCTATTTGTTTTCTGATGAGAGACAGAAAGGGGGTGGATCTATGTGGGAAGGGAGGAACTGGGAGGAGTAGAAAGAGGAGGAAACTGTAAACTGTAATCAGTATATATTATTTGAGAGAAAAAAGCTGAAATGGCCAATCAAACTTAATAATTTACTTTTAGGTTATCTGAGGTAGGGGTTCTCTGTGTAAGTCCTGGCTGTCCTGGAACTCACTCTATAGACTAGTCAGACCTGGAGTTCACAGAAATCTGCCTGTCTCTGCCTCCCAAGTTCTGGGATTAAAAGTGTGTGCCACACAACTTTATAGTTCATTTACATACAAAATCATACTACTAAGGCACTGTAGTGTGCCTTGAGCCTGATTTCCAAAATCAGATTCACCTTCAGTCATGTCCACTCCAGTGTCCTTCAGTAAAAGAGGAGGTATGATGAGAAATGACCTAGGTTGAGCAAAAATTATCTTAAACGACTGATGATAAACTAACTGTCCTGCAGTTTAGCTCTGTGTTCTTTGTTTCATAATTAGGTTTGCCTGTGCACATCCATGGCTGATTCTCAATGGGACATGGGCTCCCTATGCTGACAGTCTGGACAAAACAAGAATTTCCTTTAAAAAGAATAATGAACAACTGATGAAATGCAGTGTCCTTGTAGATAATTTCTAGGTATATATATGCATAAATATGCAAAGCTGAAAAGTCTAACAGTTTTTTTAATTTTTAAAGGAAAAATTATTTTGCTTTTAAGCATACAAAATTCTTCCACAAGGAAATTAATGGGACTTTGGTGCCAAATGATTTAGATTTTCCAGACTCTATGGTGAGATTTAAGGGCTATTGCAGGGGTTTCTACTCAAGAATTCGCTACAGAGTAAGAGTGTTATACTGTTGCAAACATACATTATTAGAGAACCAGAACATGGCTTGAGGCCACTCTTGGCATTAATATTCAAAGCACTATTTTGCTAGGACTACAATATTCAGTCACATTTCCCCCAATTAGAAAATTCAAGAATCAGTCTATTAAATCAGATGGCCACCAACCACATATCTGAGAGAATATTAACCAGGAACATTGTGTTATAAAATTTTGAGGCAAAACACAGGTAATGAAGGAATATAGAATGAAGAAAATGATCTCTCCCAAGAAAGATTTCTGCTTACACAGAACAAGCCATAATTGGGTATTCAGTGAGAGGTGAGCAGGCTGAGCGTGGGTGTCTACAGTTCTAGAGAGGTAAGAAAAATAGAGAAGGTAGAGGCAGACTGATGTGACAATGATAACTTTTATTGTACAATTTTGCCAAGGGCTTGCCTACCCTCTGTACCTGAAAATAACCAAGGCTGACACATGTGCACACACAATGCCATGGGTGAAAGCTGCATGTGTAACCCGTAAGCACCAGACTATAAAGAACCACTTTTGGTGCCACATACTTTAGATGGGGCTTGGGTGACAGATGGCTGCTCCTGTTGAGCCTTGAGAAGTGTGTTTCCTTGGAGGATGTGTGTGAATACACTCACAGCACTTTTGAGACCCAGCCATCTCTAGCCAATAATTTGTACATTTCATTTATCTTAACGTGGACAAAGAAAGACATATTGACCCAGAGGGTTGACAGACATTATACAATTACTGTTTAATTTAACACACAACAAAAATTGAGCCAACTTAGAAGTAAGAAATAGTATTGTAAGTAATTTATATGGAGATGTGACAAAAAATTTAAAGGTAAGATGGGAATGGCAAAGTTTTGAAAATAAAGTAATTTGTTAGTGCTATACTCGATCTATACTGACCGCTTCTCACCCATCCCAGCTCATTTACTAATGAGTTGGTACCTATGATGAAGTTACTGGTCTCAGCAACACATCAGTCCTAAATGAACACATAGGACACTATATTAATTATGAAGCTGTTGGCCATTTGCTTGGTTTCTTATCAACTAGCTCTGATGTAATTATTAGCCCATAACTGCTAATCTGAGTATTTTCATGTGGTCTTCTCTTACTGGAGAAGGGGTCTGCACCTCTTACTCCTCTGCCATCCTACATCATGACTGACTGTACCTCTGTTTCCCAGAATCCTCTTTGACTCCTACTCCCACCTATCTTGCTTCCCTATTGGCCAACAGTGCTTTATTTAATCAGCCAATAAGACAACATATACAAAGAAGGACTTCCCCCATCATCTCCTCTTTTCTATCTAAATAAAACGAAGGGTTTTAACGTTAACATAATCAAATTATATATAACAGAACAGTTATCAAGTAAGAACTACAGTTACAATATTTACTCCAATAACATTTAGTAAGATTTAAAGAAAATATTTTATCATCTATCCTATCTGTGTGAGTCTAAAGTCTTATATGTAAATTATCTTTTATTATAACTGAGGAAAACTATAATTATTACTAGCTGTCTTCAACTCCATCAAAGACCACAGAAGGATAATATATAAACTCTAAAATTGACAGAGACACCTCACTACCTGGATAGTCACCTGAAGTTCCTCTGTAACATTGGGGCATCAATCTTCAGCCCATAGACCACCGTTTTTCAAGTATTATAATATAAAACATGTACCTGGTATACCTTACAATCCCACAGGACAAGCAGTGGTTGTGAGATCTAACTGAACCTTAAAAGAAATGCTCCATAAACAGCCAGAGGGAACAAAGAGCCCCAAACACAGATTATATAATGTTTTTTTAACATTAAACTTTCTTAATGCTAATGAGAAAGGGCAAACAGCTGCAGAAAGACATTGGATTACAGAAAAAGTTCAGAACTTAATCAGCTGGTTTATTTCAAGGATATTATGACCTCAGTTTGGAAACCAGGATATGCGTTACGTTAGGGCTTGGGTTTTGCCTTTGTTTCCACAGGAGAAGAGAAACTTTGGATTCCATCAAAATTGATCAAGATTCAATCTGAACAGGAGAAACCTCTGGAGGAGGAAAGATGACAGCTTATCCATGAAGTCATATTATACTATGTGTAAGGAGACTTCTTAAAGGGAAAGAGAAGTGTTTTGTTTTTGTTTTTGCAGGAAAACCCATATTCAAACAGTGAAAAAACTGAATGTATGGCTACTTAAAGAAGAGAGGATAGCTACCCTAAGGACCATCAAATAAACAAGAATCTATTGTTTGATATCAATGTCTAATTCTCTTAACCTTGAACTTATAATAGGTTTTTTTCTTTACTTCCTAATGCTCTTTTGGTCCCAATTCACTTAAACTCATGCTGACTTTGAAGTTGGATTTGGCTCTTCTGCTCTAAATCCAAGCACGTTGGTAAAATAAAATTCAGAGTTCCTGTATTATATCAAGGAGCCAATTGATGTAAGACCGAAGAAAAGAAAATCTAGGGACAGTCATCTGTTTATATTCAGTCCTTTGAAAATCTAATTTCTCTCATACTTACCGTCTTCCTCATTGTCACCTTTCCTGGTATGCATACATATAAAATTTGAAAATTTCTCTGTTGACTTTAATGTTTGAGTTTTCCACAGAGAACAAGGAATTTCCTAACAGCAATATTAAAAAACTTCAGAAAGAAAATGGGGTCCCCATCAACTCTACCTGACAAGTACCACCCTGAAAACAGTTTGGGACTACATTGCTCTACACAACTCCAGACCAATGAACTGATATGGTGCACCTTCTACAATCCGGCCAGAGCCTCAGACAAGAGCTTCAATCAACAGTAGAACTTCAGTCAAGAACTTTGATCAAGCATCTCCTGTCAATTTGAGACTGAGTGCAAATGCTGTAGTCAGTACACTTGAGACTTTCACTACACTAACATTTTCTTCCAACAGGATCCCATGAGGTTGTCATTGTCCCATCTTAGCAGGAAGTAATTTTGAGAATACTATGCCCCCTTTCCCTACTGTTGATATTGCAGGATAGTTTACACCTAATAGGGTTAGTTTTCAATTATTTATGTTTGGGATTGGAAGGAGGTGTTCAGACTTGGACATCCCTTTCAGATAAGTTTGAGGTTTATATGGGATAGATATATTTAGGATAGGATACAAGCAGATTACAATTTGCTTATCATCTTCTATGTATATGTGCTGTATATGTTTGAGTTTTGTACTAAGTCTGAATCTTTTATTTAGACTAAAAGGGGAATTGCAGGGGACCATGTAGATTTCAAGCATGGACAGAGGGACATGGGAAAGGTGAGGGTTAAAAGGGGAAAAAGAAAGGAAAGCTCTCTCTCTTGGATTCTGGCTGAGGTTCAGAGACAGACTGCTGACACAGTTCTCAGCTTTTCATGTAAGTTACTTCTCTCTATCTTAATAAATATCCAACTACCTTTTCCTGGCATCCTTAGTGCGACTTGTTTACCTTCACAGAAGTAGGTGAATCTTTGAGAGATGGGGTCTTTTGAGAGGTTATTAAGTCAATGTAGGCATGCCACCAAGGGAGATTGTCGGATATTCTTTTGGGGAGGCTACTTTTATTTATTCTTCTCTTATACAATGTATGCCTTCCACAAACTCCCTTCTATCTCCTCTTCCCAGTACCCCCTACTTCCCCTCTCCCCAAGATCCACTGAGTCTCCATTTCCTTTCAGAAAGGAGCAGTCCTCTCAGGGACATAAACCAAATATGGCAAAACAAGATGCAATAATATTGGGCACAATCCCTCATATCAAGGCTGGATGAGGCAACCCATTAGGAGGAAAAGGGTCCCACAAGAAGGCAAAAGAGTCAGAGACACCCCTCTGCCAGTGTTAGGAATCCCACAAAAACACCAACCTGAACAACCATAGTATGTGTGCAGAGGGCCTAAAGCCGACTCACTCAGACTCAGTAGTTGCTGCTTCAGTCTTTGTGAGCCTCTAATGAGCCCTGCTTAGTTGATTCTGTGGGCCATGTTCTCCTGGCTTTTACCCGCTCTAGCTTCTACAATCCTTCATCCCCTTTTCTCTAGGGTTCCCATGGTCTGCCTAATGTTTGGCTGTGGCAGTCTGGGACTTTCAACCTATCCTTGTCTTTCCTGGCTGGTAAGTTGGGTGGGGGATTTTGTGTCCTGTGCTTTTGGTAGGATGTGTGGCTTCATCAAAGGCCCAAATAATGGGGCCATCATGGATGGGGCCATCTAAAACAATGGACCAAAACAAGCCATTTATCTTCATAAATTGATTTCGTAAGGTCTTCTTTTAGTGATGGAGACCTGAATGATCTACATGATTCTTTTATTATTAGAATTATAGACAAGAGAAAAATTTGACAAAATCTAGAAGAGATTAAGCATACTTCAAATCAAAAGAACCAAGAAGCATTCATTTCACAAGCTACAATTTAAAAAATTTTAAATTGAAAGAAGAATAAAATAAAGGGAATAGGGTGTTGGATCAGTGGGTTAAAATGTACAGTCAGAATCTGTAGAAATCTTGGGAAATTCTAGGTAGTCAGAGATTTACACCTATGAATCCAGTCTAGAAACACACACATGCACACACACACAATCACACACACACACACATACACGTACATACACACAGAAAGACACGAAAACCCACATATGCATATCACATACAAACATATGATAAATTGTCAAAATAAGAATGGAAATATTTTTATTTTTTAAATAATTTTTATTTCATTTGCATTGGTATTTTGCCTGCATGCATGTCTGTGTGAGGGTGTCAGATCGCAGGGTTACAGACAGGTGTGAGCTGCCATGTGGGTGCTGGGAATTGAACCCGGGTCTTCTAGGAGAACAACCAGTGCTCTTAACTGCTAAGTCTTAAAAAGCAGCCTTATAATTTCCAATTTCTCTATGTTTTAAGTTTTGGCATGGCATCAATTTTATTTCTTTAACCATGAGGATCTTGAAATGTGAAATCATTAGATCTGAAGGTGTGAGTAACAGTTAATGCAGGTTTATTATCTTCAAATCCCACATGAACTCCCATCCTAGCATGTGTCAAGAAGATACAAGGGGAGGAGCCTGGTCCTGCCTCAACTTGATATGCCATATTTTGTTGATACCCACAGGACAGAAACAGAGGGTGAGTGGATTGGAGGAAGGAATGTGAGGAGAGGAGGGAGGGGAAACTTTGGTTGTATTTAGAATAAATGAATAAATTTGGTTAACAATAATAACAATAATAATAATAATAATAATAATAATAATAAAAGAAGATAACTTCATTAAAACTGATAAACTGAGATCTCAATGGGAAGGAAAATGTCCAATGACTAGGGAACAACATTTTCTTCCCAAATCATTCCTGGCTAAAATTTTCCAAGTTTTAGAAACAAATAATTATTAATACCAGTTTTATAAACTAGCCAAGAGTTTAAATCAGAAAGTGAAAGAAATCCATGAAAACTAAATGTGTGCATATATGCACATCTCTGGGCATGTATATTATGGATAGTATGTATTGCTATTATACACATTTTTGAAATGAGAGATTTTAATGATAAGGACCAAATTTATTGAACAACAGCAGCTAAAAATGAGAGCTCTGACTCCACTCCTAGACTGAAAGTAATATTTTACCAAATCTATCACTGTGAACAAAATTTTGATCTTCTTTCAACTCTGGTGTCATAACAGAGAATTATACTAGATATCTTACAGCATTGTGATATTAAACAGGCTACTATAAAACATATAGAAAAGTATTCCTGGGACAGGATAAATGGGAAATATCAAAAGGACTTACAACTGGTATCAGTATAATAATGTCCTTTAAAGTATATATAAATACAGAGATTTCACTTTCTGCTGACTCAATAATCTGTTAAAATCACATTTTTGTTTTGCTTGTTTATTTGTTTTCAAGACAGTGTTTATCTGTCACTTTGAAGCCTGTCCTGGAACTCACTTTGTAGACCAGCCTGACATCAAATTCACAGAGATCCACCTGTCTCTGTCTCCTCATTGCCGGGATTAAAGGCATGTGCCACCACTTCCTGGCTTAAATCACATAATTTTGCATTCATTTCTGATTCAGAATTAAATACACATTCAACAGTTTTAGTAATACAGACACTGGCTTTATAATGGAGCAATTCTTACTTTAACTTCAGATGCTATAAAAATACTCTGACAAAAATCATCACTGGAGTGGAAAAGGTGGTTTATAATCCTAGGTGACAGTCCATCACTTCAGGGAAGCCACAGAATCAGACCACCTCCACAACCAAGAGCAGAAAGAAATCAATGCATCCATACTTCTTTCTTGCTAGTGCTAATTCTCAAGTATCTTTTTTTATTATTATATAATGTAGGGCCAAGTGTAGAGGATGGTGGCACCCACAATGGGCAGGTTCAATTAACAAAATTATCCTCCAGAGATATGCCTACAGGGCAACCTGATTTTGATAAGCTGATTCCTCAAATGAGATTCTTTCCTTCTGGGTGATTTTTGGTGGTGGCATTTTGATATTTAAAACTAATTATGACAGTGAGGCCTGTCTGAACACCCATTCTTGCTAGGAGTATCTGTGGCAATTTATGTTCCTTATATGTTTTGTTTGGGTTAACAACTTTTGCAAAACAGAAGTGTTGCTTAGGAATAAGCCTCTGTGCAAGTACGTTTGAATCCTGAAAGATAACAGTAACTGTGTTCCCAGGTGAAATACCACACAATGGGGTAGAACTTATGTAGACAGGTACTTAGTCTATAAAAATGACCTATGGTGAGAAGGCACTGTTAATTCCTGAAATTACAGGTTGCTCAGTATGGTTTGAGCTTAAAGTAAAAAAGTGGGAGCTGGAGACATTAAATCCAGCCAGACTGAACCAAGGCCTGTGTGATAGGCTGAAAATTTCTGACTTTCTCACAAGGCAAATTCAATATGGCTAGAGTTTAGTTAGGGAATTACATGGACATCTGTATTATCCTTCTGTGGTCTTTGATGGAGTTGAATACAGTTGTAGTTATAGTTTTCCTTAGTTATGATAAAAGATAAATTACATATAAGACTTTAGACTCACACAGATAAGATAGATGACAAAATATTTTCTTTAAATCTTACTAAATGTTAATGGACTAAATATTGTAGTTATACTTCGTACTTGATAACTCTTCTATTATATATAATTTGACTATATTAAAATTAAAACCTTTCTTTTTATTTAGACAGAAAAGAGGAGATGATGGAAGATGTCATTCTGTAAGTCTGTCTCTTATTGGTTGTTGAATAAAGCACTGTTGGTCAATAGGGGAGCAAGATAGGTGGGAGTAGGGGTCAAGGAGGATTCTGGGAAAGAGAGGCAGAGTCAGACATGATGTAGGTCACCAGAATAAGAGGTCTGGACCCTTCCTCCAGGTAGAGAAATACTTAGATCAACAATTATGGGTTAAATACTTAATTCAGAGCTAGCCAATAAGAAACAAGCAAATGTCAAACAGCCTCATAATTAATATAGTGTCTTGTGTGTTATTTGAGGGCTAAACTGGCAATGAAACACAGGCAGGAATCCTGCAACAGACATCTTTATTAGAATGCTAACATAATCTATAAGTAAATAATTCTTACTTAGCTGGGCATTGGTGGCACAAGCCTTTAATCCCAGCACTTGGGAGGCAGAGACAGGTGCATCTCTGTGAGTTCAAGGCCAGCCCGGTCTATAGAGCATGTGCCAGGATAGGCTGCAAAGCTACACAGAGAAACCCTGTCCTGAAAAACCAAAACTAATAAAAGAAAAGAATTCTTATTTGTAGTCCCTGGACACCCTGCATAATCACACAATTCTGTAGAGTTGACTAGCACAAAGGCAAGGAAAAGCATTTGCTTTTAATGAACAAGTGAATGTACTATTTGTAAAGAGGAGCTTTTTCTTTGAGAGGAGCTTTCCCGCCAGCCTTGTTCTAGAGCCACATCAGTCCCAAATAAACACACAGGAGGCTATATTCATTATGAAGCTGTTGGCCTTGCTTGTTTCTTACTGGCTAGCTCTGACTTAAGTAATTACCCCATAATTGTTAATCTAAGTATTTCTCTTACTGGAGAATAGTTCCGGGCTTCCTACCACATGGCGGTTACATCTCGAACTCTCTGTGTATTTTCCATCTTTATGTGGCATATTTATTTATCTATTATTACTCTCTTTTACTTTTATTTATTTTTCTTTGAGACAGGATTTCTCTTTGGAAATCTGCCTGCCTCTGCCTCTGCAGCAAATCCTACCTGTGGGCGCCACCACAGCCACTATTGAAGGAGCACATCTTCCCATATGACAAATTTATTAATGATGCACTAATGATAACTTCAAAATGCTGAGTTTATAGTATTACAGGTTTTAATTTATGATTTTAAAAATATCACTCTGATGATGGGTGGATGAATCTCTTCAGTTACTCAGAGGGGTCTATTGTACAAGAAAAGGCTACCAGTCTCTAAGGAAAGGGTTCATGTATATATAAACACTTCTAAAGTGTTCCCACAAATGACTTTTTATTAAAGGCTGGGTCTCCTCCCTGTTGTGCAACCTTTAGGACATGGAGAACTGTAGAGTGAAGGTGGGTCACCAGGGAAATGTTTTAAAGGGTTTCTTG
Organism: Mesocricetus auratus; assembly: GCF_017639785.1. Classification (NCBI taxonomy): domain Eukaryota; kingdom Metazoa; phylum Chordata; class Mammalia; order Rodentia; family Cricetidae; genus Mesocricetus; species Mesocricetus auratus. The sequence continues at coordinate 162,877,281 of NW_024429266.1, forward strand.
GGATCCAGACCTCTCCTTTTCCTTTTTCTTTGCTTCACAGCTACTATGAAGCACACAGCACATTCTACCCTCCCCTCTCTATCATCATTTGTTACCTAACTACAGGGCCAAAGCAATATGGCCAAGAAACTGCAAACTGATACCTCTGAAAGCATGTGCAAAGTAAACTTCTCCTCTCTACAGTCTTAATGAATTCCAGTGTTAGTTACAGTAACGGGAAGCTAGCCACCACACATGCCTTAGACAGCAAGGTATGTATATGCATATGGGAGTGGCTGAGAGTTTAAATAAAAACCAGAAAACCCACAATATAGTTATTAACCCAACATAAAACAAGCTCCACATACTGGTATTTCTAGCTTTTGTTCTAGAGTGTTTGCTATAAAGACTGTCCAAAAAAGCATGTTAGCTCCTTCAAACCAGGCCACTGGTAACATTGGAAGCAGAAAGTTTGGATATATTTTCAGGTTGCACCTATGTATACATGGTATCCTGGTGGATAACACCTGGGTTGAAGCTCGGTCTACAGATGTGCCCTCTTCTAACTGGTAAGAAGAATCCACAGCAACCAACTAGTTCAACCAATCATATGCATCTCTTTTCCTCACTTAATATTTGTAGTCTCAGAGGAGTTAATTCTCCCCAGCATGAACCAAGGCTAAGCCAATCATTCCATCATGTTTCACTGACAATCTGACCTAAGTTTGTACCATTAGAGAAACTCCCAGGGTGCCGCAGGAACTTACTGATGGGATTTGCACTGGAGTTGAACTTGAAGCACCATAAATGATCTTCTTGCAATCATCATCTTTGCTACTTAAGTTAGAAGTCTAATATCAGTGGAGGATGTGAGCATGCAGAAAACAGGCGAGGAACAGTCTGGGTGAAGCAGTCTGACCTCTGAAGACTGAGATAACACTAGAATTTGCCAATTCTTGAAGCGAAGCAAGTGGCTTTTTCTTTTTATTAAAGGAGAGAGACAGAGACAGAGAGAGAGAAAGAGAGAGAGAGAGAGAGAGAGAGAGAGAATATAGAACAACTGAAGTTTTCTAGAGAGTTCATAACAGAAATGCACAGCGCTCTTATGCTTCATAAAAGAAGTTAGCAAACTTCTGTAGATTCCTTTTTTCCCAATTACAAAAGTACGTAAAATTTTATCATATAAATTTCAGGAAAAGATCCTATCCTTCAGGGCTAAGGAGATTATCAAACCAGACACCACCCTGAACTGTCAGATTGCAGTCATTAACACAAACGGTCCATGCCCTGTATGTACAACACAAACCACCTGTATCAGAATCCCATTGTCCAGTGGTAGACATTCCTGGATCACGGGCTGAATGTATTGACTAGCATCTGTAAGGAAAAAGCTGAGGCCCAGGCATTTGACTCAGGCTCCAATACCTTGAGACTTTTGAAGAACCCTCTTTCTTTTTTTTTAAAGTATATATATGTATTTTTTAATTTATTTTTCAGTTCAAATTTAGATTAGAAACAAGTTTGCTTCACAAGTCAGTTCCAGGTCCCTCTCCTTTTCCCTTCCCTCCTCCTGTGCCCTCCCCCCAACCCCCCGTTATCCCCTCATTTCCCCAGGGAGGGTGAGGCCCTCCATGGGAGTAGAACCCTCTTTCTTAATGGGTTCTTCAAAGAGTTTGAGGACCTTTTCTGCAAAACTGTATGATGGTACTCTGCTACCTCCTGGCTGGTCTACATTTTTGGGTTTTTACTTTCTAGTTATTGTTTAGGGTTTGGGTGCCGTCATTCACCATGCTCAAATTGTACCATGCTCCATCACGTCTGAAACTCTTGGTGCAAGTCAAATTCCTAGGACTTAGTTTAGAGTTTAGTTCACTTGTTAGAAGACTCAGAAACATTTATTTGTTTGTATACCAAGTTTCACAGGCAATTCTGAAGCATCCTGAAGTCCTACAAAAGATCAGAAATAGAGAGATAAAGGTAAAATTGATTCTAAGCAGAATAACAAAGGAGCATGAACCCTGCCATCTTTTAATTCACTTTGTATTTATGTACTTTTGGAAGACAACTTCATGGTTTCTTTTGTACAGTTGTCTCTTCATCCATTCAGTATACCTATAAGGGATTAGAATTCGTGGTACTCTGAATATAGAGCAATTCAAACTACTTAAATGAACCAACCAGTTTTTAATTAGGAGTGCTCCTGAAGGAGAAAAAACATGGAACTCTTATGGGCAATCTTTATGCTGAACTTGTCACTAGTCAGCAGGGGTTGATTCTTGATGTCTTTTAGGATATTTTTAAAGGAAGGAATTAAGCATACAGTTGAAAATGTGGAAAAGTTGCTGTCTTCGTGAAATAAACTCACTGTGAGCTGAGAATTCCATCTCCATGCCTCAGTCAAAATTGAGTTTGAGTTATGCACACATTTCAGGAATAGAAAAACTATTATTTATCTCTTCTCAGATATGGGTTTTGGCATCTTTCTGGAACTAACTGTAGAAATTGAGCTGCAGACACAGAAGCTGAAATGCTGCTGCTTCTTAGAAAAGTTTTGACAGTGCTTTCAGGTGAAATTGAGAATTTCTATTCCGTAAACTCCACATTACTGAGCAAGGGAAGAAAATGGCATTAACAAAAATTTCATCTTAACAAATGGACAGTTCTTTTAGTTTGCTAATTGAAGGGCATTTTCCTATCTTTTTCTGTGGGAGATAAAAAGAAGAGGACATGGAGAGAAGGAAGTAGGGAGTGATGAAAGGAAGGAGAAAGAATGACATTATTAGGGACAGAGTTGAGATTTGCTCAGTTACCTAGATCTATTAGAAATTCACAGAAAATACATTATAATCACAATAGTTTCCATTTTATGTATAATTTTACTCATTTGTATGAATCAGGGTTTTATATAAGTGAAACTACTGAATTCATGCATGGGATAGGGGTTGATGCAAGTGTGGGGGCAGATAGATGGATCAGTTCACGTCTGTGGCCTCTGCAACTGATTTTGGCCCTCACTGACTATAGAGGATGTAGGTCAGCCTCCCAGAAGAAGCTGAATGCAAAGTGAAGTCAAGGAGAAAATGAACCCTACAAGGATTCAATAGACACTATTATGATGTGTGATGTTCTTGATCCTGGCAAGAGCATCTGGGATCTTCTGCCAAGAGTAAAAAAATATATTTGATGATGTATAATAAATAATACATTCAATGGGTTTCCCCAGTAATGAAAACCACTGCTTCAGAATCCTTCTAAATTCAGATGGTCAATAAATTGCCTCAAATCAGGTACCATTGATCTAAAAGAAGAGACCTAGCTTCCATCACCAAGTTTTTAAAGAAGGAGTCATCTTGTCTAGTTCTGGCTTATTTATAGTTTATTCAGATTTCAGAGTCAAAATATATGTGACACAAAGTGAACCAGAGTTCTGGGCCTCTCAACTTCAATCATCAAGTGTATTGAGACCTCCGGTGACTTGGAAGAAAATTCATCATAACTCTGCACATTGTTTTTGAAAGGAAACAGTGAATTTCAAGGCTTGTCAGTCAACTTACAACAACATTCTCCATAGTTTTCTCAAGCGGAAGTGATAGATCTCAACAGCAATAGCAATAATCAAACTACACTTCTAAAGGTAACCTATGTTTATTTTTATTTGCCTACACTGATATATCTCAAGACTATGAGAACTTGCTATGAAGAAAATCACCATTAAATCTTGAACTTGTGACTAAAGTGTCAGACTTCCCAAAGGAAAGCATATCAGAAGTCATCAGGTCTTACCTTCATCTAGTCCAGGGTAGTGCATTCTGATATATAGGTTAAACTCCTGTATTTACATTCACTGTAAACCTGTATTTATCTGTATTTATTCCTTGGTTCAGGATTCTGAGCAAAGTTACATAAACTGTTTGCCTCTCTATTTTTAGCTCTTATTTACCCCTAGACGTTCTCTCTTTCTCTCTCTCTCTCTCTCTCTCTCTCTCTCTCTCTCTCTCTCTCTCTCTCTCTCTCTCTCTCTCTCTCTCCTCTCTCATAGAATTCCTTTCAAGCCATGAATTTGAAAGAGAGTAGTGAGAGGTATATGAGTGAGTTTGGAGGAAGGAAAGGGAAGGGAGGATGTTTTAAGTATATTTTTAATCTAAAAAATATAATTTTTAAATTTGAGTATTTTAATTTAGAAACAATCATTTTGCATATCAATACTCACATCCTCTTTTCTTCCCATCATGCCCCCTACCAAACTGATTTACCCCCCCACCACATGCTCCCAAAGGATAGTGAGGCCTTCTATGGGGGATTATCAAAGTCTGTCACATCATTTGGGGGATGGACTAGGCCCTCCTCCATGGATTTGGGCTAAAATGGTATCTCTCCATAGAGAATGGGCCCCTAAAGTCCATTTGTGCACTAGGGATAATACTGGGTCCATCATTAGAGGTCCCATAGACTTCCCAGGCCTGCTAACTGACAACCACATGATAACCACATTCAGAGGGCTTAGTTCCATCCAATGCTGGTCGCCAGCTTTACAACTTAAAAAAATTCCTCTTTCACCATCTAATATTCTGTTTCCACAAGTCTATTCCATAGTTGCTCTTCTCTAGAAACACACTGGTTCACTCACAGTTTTCTCAGCTAGTATGGCAATAGGCATGCTCCATCAGGCACAATATGGACCCAGAGTATCACCACACTTGTTCTGGAATATATATTTCCACCATTGCCTGAAAACTGCACAACAAATGCTCCTGCTTTTAATGCACCCATGTCATGCTATTTCCTCGTATTGATCTTGTGGTCATTTAAATTCTTCCAGGCTCCCCACACAGGCTACACAAAAGGCCCAGTGCCATCCCTGTAACACTACACAGCTGGGCAATTTAAACTCAAGAGGAAGTCATTATATTGTCATTTTTAGAGTTTACTTGTGTCAAAAACAGCAAGCTGAGTCCAATGGAAGTTCTCAGCTGCATACACCTACAAGCATTTTAAGCAACAGCCACTACCTTTTTCTAAGTCTTCCAGTCAAACTTTAAAAAAGACATTTTTTGTATTTTATCTGACTTACTGGGAAGTTGAGGTACACAGCTAGTGCATTAGTTCTGACCAGCATCAGAGTGTAAGCTATCAGAGGATGGGGATCTTTATTAACTAATACATCTCCAAGAGAGACCTTCCTCTATGTCTAAGGATGGGTGAGCTGGTATTGCCAAATACTAAATTATTTAACCCCTTTAATAGCTATATGGAATAAGAGATTTTTATTCTTCCTTACAAGGGATAAAATGATGAATCTGCTTTCAAATTTCAAAGTGGACATTGTCTGACTAATGGAAATGGAATGTAGCATGAAAAAAAAGAAAACAAGATGTTATAGAATCAGATTACAAAATTAAATATGACAAGAACTTGTAGGAGAAAGCATACAAACCTAAGCAATGGGGCCATTGTAATACTGATGAGAAAGGCTTCACAATGATATGAAAGCCAATGGCCTCAGCAGTAAGAATATGCTGACCAGACCATGTATGTACCAAGTGAATGTTACTGTTCTCTCTCAAGGGCCAAACTAATCTGTTGAAGATTTTCAGTTCTCTGGAGGATCTCCTTAGTTAATGGATTGCATTGTTTCTTCATTTCTGAACTCAAAAATCTTCTTTTGTTAATGGCACTATTTCTTATTGTCATTCATACTAATGACACACTCAAATTATCAGTTGAAGGAGATGAGTCTGGCTTGTGGTAATATATTGTTTATGATTTAATACCACTGGAGATCAAAATATAGAGTTAGCCACAGCCATAGAACCAGGAAGTGGTAATATACACTTTTAATCCAGGCAGCCATACTAGCTAGCCTTAGAGGCCAGGCTGTCGTGGTACACATATTTAATCCCAGGACTTGGGAGACAGAGACAGACAGAAATATGTTAGTTCCAGGCCATGCAAGGCTACACAAAATTGATCCAGTCTAAAAGAGAAACAGCTTACATAAAGGTGATCTCAGCAATTGGGATCACATCTTGCCTTTAATCCCAGTACTAGTGAGGAGGAGACAAGAGTGATATGGCTGGGCAGAAAGAAGGGTAAAAGGAGGGAGGAGACAGGAACATAGGGGATTGCAGTTTGAGGCTTACTGGAGAGCAGTGCAGTCTGCATTGTGCTCTGAGGATTCATGGAGACAGGCTCACCCATTTCAGTCTGAGGTAGAGGTAAGAGCTAGTTGCTAGCTGCTTTGCTTTTCTGATCTTCAGTGGTTTTATTAAATCACAAACAATCTATTACCAGAATGGCCTAATTTCTTGGGGGCTCTTTTCCTGATATACTTTTTCTGGTATATACTTTCCTATTTCCTTTTGTAGTTTGCAACAGTTTTACACTAAGGATGGTTCAAGTAATTTATAGTAGAAACCATGTCCCATCTTTAAGGTTTGTTTTGATGAGGTTCTTATTGTAACAGTTTGTATGTTTTTTGAAAAGTATTTGTGTGTGTGTGTGTGTGTGTGTGTGTGTGTGATGTGAATATATAAACTCTAATATAGAGGTCCAAAGAGCAGAAAAGGGTGATGGATCCTGGGAAGTCAAGTTATAGACAGTTATATACTAGGAACCAAACTCAAGTCCTCTACAACAGCCGTAAGCTCTCTTAACTGCTCAGCTATCTCTGAACTCATGTAACATTTTTAAAATGATTTTTCAGGACTACTTACATAAAGTTTGCCTTCTTTTTCATGTTATTTTTATATAGCACTGAAGTCTCAGTTATGTTAGTTTCACAGTCAGCCAAACAGTGGTTAAATATTGTGTTGACTGACTCAGACGAACAAGTCTCCTGATCTTTGTCAAGGGACAACGTGTTGGGAAACCCCATCCTCTAATGCTTGGAAGTTCAATATATTATCTAGCCTTCTCTTCCTCCTTGTGCAGAGCTGCAAGGTCTCTAGAGCTTCCAGGTCCCCTGGTGATGAAACAACATCTTCTTGCTTCTTTCCAGACATATGCTCAACTCTGTCTGTGAAAGGCTTTCCTAGATCACCTAAAATATAACAGAGTTGTTCAAAGTCTCATGTAACTTGTTATTCATCTGGGCATTCTTTTATTTGTTTGTTTATCTGTTTAAGTTTTCTTGACTGGCTTCTAGTGGTAAGCTATCAACCACGTCTCTACCAGATGAAAATTTTGTGATTTCTCTTGACTTTTGCCATGAGCATAGGCAAACAAAGCACTCAGAATTCTCTGGGCGTGTGAATTTGGGGAATAATGTGCTCCAAACTGATTCTGATTTTGCAGAGGGTACTGAGCCTCCTTTCAATGTATCGTGAGCAAAAAGTAGGTGGTTTTCAAGGCTACCAGAGATGGGAGGAGGGAATTAACAGGGCATGTGCAAAATCCATAGAGGAGGTGGGGGAGGTAATTAGGCTGCAGATCACCATTTGTATCACGTGTAAAGCCCTGCTTTTGAGGCCCATAACCACAAATAACAATAAAGTAAAGCCATTAACCTTTGACTCTTAGTATCTAGGGTCATCTTTTATTCTTGAATTTGATTAATTTTCTGAGGCCCCCAAAAGCAAATTTTTCCTGTTTCTGTGAATATTCCTGTTGTGGGCAAAAGCAGATTTTTGGAGAGTACTGCCATGGACTTCAGACATGTCTTCTCTTACTTGCCTTTCAGCTCCTGTGTTAGCTTCTTTCACTGTCTAGACAATGACTTTCCTATGCAGGTTATTATAACCATCCCAGGTCCACAAGGTTCATATGTTAATGTGTACAACCTTCATTTACATGAATATCTTGAGACTTTTATAAGACTCTGACAGGTTATCTGCTAGATGTTGAAGTTTATGCTGATAATCCTGAATTTGCAGAAGGAATATCATAATGAGAAACAGTAGGAGAAAAGCCTCAAAATTTGCAAAACAAAGGTTCAAACATTCTGATCTAGCTACAATAATAATACTGCGCTTAATGGGAACATTTATATGCACAGGTAAAACTCACAAAAAGGTAAAGTAATTACAATGATTCGTCATATTTTTTCTTTGGGAAATGTGTCAAATGTCATTTTAGATAAACAGAATTAATTATGAAAGAAGAGAGAAAGATGGCAAGTAATGCTAGGAGGTTTTGGCTTTTTTTTTTTTTTTGCTTATCATGTTAGAGACAGATATTTTAATATGAATAGGTTCAGGGCTTCCAGATGGTGGTTTAGCCTTTCGTTACACTGCACCATTATAATTTTGCAAAAGCATCCTTTTCTGCATGCACAACTCACATGAAACAGTCTCATTCCGTATGTAATATCAGGTATGGATATGTCTCTCCCCAAACGATGCTTTCTTGTCACCAGGGATATAACTAAATAGTTAAGATGAGGCCCTACTAGATTAAAACAGGCCCCAAATTCAATAGCCGGTGTTCCTCTAAGAAAAGATAGAAAATGGACAAATACAGCAGTAAAGTCAGGAAGAGCAGGGGCTAGGGGGGAACACAAGGAACAAAGCAAGGTCATATTCTAGTAATTTCAGAAGAGGCATGATCCTGCCAAAGCCCAGTTTGAGATACCTCCTTGCAGCATCCTTCAGAAAGTAGTATATGAAGTCTTACTGTATGGGAAATACAAGGATTTTCAGAGGTAAACTGGAATACATACAATTTCTCATTATTTTCACCATAGTCACAGACTATATTCTCCTACCACAACAATAATATGATCCCATAATACTAAGACTTACAAAATTTAATTCTACTTTTCCTTTATCACTATCAAAAAATCTAACTGCTACAGTCTGATCAATGTCATTGGTGACATCATTCAGATGATGTCAGTAAATTTATGAGATGATAGGCTATGTTACACTAGTGAGTTATAGTTGTTCCTTAGTTGTGCATTGTGAATTTTTCCTTTTAAGAAATGTAGTGTGCTATTTGAATACATAAAAGTCTTTAAATAACAGAACATAATTTTCCCTTATTTTTTATTTATATGTATGCAACTTTCTGGTGTTCCGTCTCTGTCTCTCTGTCTCTGTCTCTGTCTCTCTCCCTGTGTGTGTGTGTGTGTGTGTGTGTGTGTGTGTGTGTGTGTATCTGTGAATGCTGGTGTACTCAGATGCCAGAAGAAGGTATTAAATCCCGTGAAGTTGGAGTTACAGGTTGTTGTATACTGTGTAACATGGGCTTTAGGTCTTTGGTAAATTCCGGTCTTTGGTAAGAGCAGCATAGGCTTTTAACAATGGAGCTATCTTTCCAGCCCCTTTCCCTTTTTCTTCATGTTATAAACAATACTTTATTGGGCACAATACCTATGTAAAAAGACCTCAGCCCTTTAGAAAATACAATCCACTGCCCATTCTATACATTCACAGAGACTAGTATGCCTCCAAGTCTTTAGACTAATTTTCATGTATATTTTTATTTGTTTGTATGTGCATGGGTCTGTGCAACATGTGCACATGTGGAGGTCAGAGGAAAACTTGCAGTTGTTAGTTCTCTCCTTCTATTTTGTGAAATCTAGCAATTTAATACAGGTCACCAACATTGGTGACAAGCATCTTCATCCACTGAGATATCTCCCTAGCACCACACTACTTAATTTTCAGCCATTGTCTTTCATGACCTTTCAAAGAAAGTCTACACACTAATCAGTGTCCTTTTTCTTTACTTCCTAGCCACAGGCAATTATCAATCTCCTTCCTTTTTCTATAGATTCATTTCAGGCACTTCTTATTAATGGAAATGTACAATGAAATCCACTAAGGAATAAGATGGTAAGTTCAATGAGATATAGAATTTTGAATTACATAAGTAGCCCACTATGCTTAGATGCATTTTATTTTTATCAGAAGGATCTCATTTTCTTCCAGTATAAATTATGATGTGATGTTTTTAGTTTAGTAAATTGTCTATTCATTATCAATGAAATGGTAGATTTATAATTTAAGACATTTCCGTGGATAGATATTACCTTCTTTTATTATTGAATTTATAGACTGTGTTATATTATTTTCATAGGAACTCTATAATCAGTAATATATAATATGTACCATATCTCCACTTATCTCATCTAAAATACCAATTATAATTCAGTGTAGCATATTTTAAACTTTTGTAAAAATTGGTTATTTTTCATAAAATGTCTTCTTTTGCTAATTCCTCCCTGATTCTTGCTACCTCTATACCTACTCAGCTTCATCAAAACAACAAAAACATACCAATAAGATAGAAAATACCAAAACAAAACAAAAAGCACACACACAAAAACATGGACTCTGATTTGTGTTGGCCAACTACTTCTGCACATGGGGCTTGCTTCAGAGCCCTAGAGTATGTTTGGTTGATGTATTCAAAGATACTTCATTGGAGAAAAACTGATTTTCCCTTTCTTTGAGTATAAGTTGCAAAAAAACTTCTTAGGTAGAGTAAAAAATTTGAGTCCATTTCCCCTTCTTCAAGCTGGGTTTCTGTCTGACTACAACTTGTGTAAGTCATGTACATGCTGTCATAGTCTCTGTATACCAGTCCTTCTGTGTCTGCAAGATACTATTTCTTTGAAGTCATCCACAACTTCTGATTCTCACAATTTTTGTCTCCTCTTCCACAGCTATTTGTGAGCCTTAAATAGAGGGTTTTGCTAATAAAATTTCCTTTTAAGGGCTGAGCAATGCACTGATTGAAGTCACAATTTAGATTCTGTCTCCATGTCTGGTTGTGGGTGTTTTGGAGTAGGGGGAAGAAAGACTGTTGAAGCCAGAGAGGACAAAAACAAAAAAACAAACAGGAGGAGGAGACAAACACTAAGTCAATTTAGCAAAGAATCAGAGGCTCACAAAGCCGGAAGGTGCAAATGCAAAGACTTCATAGTATTTCTCAAGGCCCTCTGCATAACATGATGTGGTTGTTTCCCTTGGTGTTTTGTGGGACTCTTTATAGTGGAAGTGGGTATGTCTCTGACTCTTTTTCCTGCTCTTGTGATTTTTCCTTCCTACCAGGTTGTCTTGTCCAACCTCAATGTGAAGGCTTTTGCCTGGTCTTATTGTATGTTTTTAGTTGTGTTTGGTTATTGTCTGTTGGAGGCCTGCTCTTTTCTGAAGGGAAACCAAGGGGGACAGGGAATTTATTTGGGAGAAAGGGAAGGTCAGAGGGAGCTGGGAGGAGTGGAGGGAAGGGGGAATGTTGTCAACATGTACAGCATGAGAAAAGAATTTATTTCAATAAGAAAAGATTCCCATTGTCAGTTAAGGGCATTTAGGGTAGCCTCTCAACTATTTCTTAGATTATTGGCTGGGGTCAACCTTGTAGATCACTGGACATTTTCCTAGTGCCATATTTCTCTTTAAATTATAATGGCTCCCTCTGTTATGGTATCTCTTTTCTTGCTGTCCTCTATTCTTCCCCTGACTCGATCTTCTTTCACTCTCCTGTCTTCCTCTCCCCTGTTCTTCTCTCCTTCTCTTTCTTCTAACTCCCATTCCCCTACCCCCACGCTCCCAATTAGCTCAGGAGATCTTGTCCCTTTCCCCTTCTCCAGGGAACTATGCATGTCTATCTCTTACGGACCTCCTTGTTTCCTAGCTTCTCTGGCAGTATGGATTGAAGGCTGGTAATCCTTTGCTCTATATATAAAATCCATACATGAGTGAGTACATACATACCATTTTTGTCTTTTTGTGACTGGATTACCTTGCTCAGGATGGTTTCTTCTAGTTTCATCCATTTGCCTGTGAATTTCAAGATTCCATTGTTTTTGTTTTTGTTTTCCTCTGAGTAGTACTCCATTGCATAAATGTACTACATTGTCTCCATCCATTCCTCAGTTGAGAGGCATCTAGGTTGCTTTTAGGTTCTTTCTATTACAAATAATGCTGATATGAACATGGTTGAACAAGTGTCCTTGTTATATGAATGTACATCTTTTGTGTATATGCCTGAGAGTGGGATTGCTGGGACTTGTAGACTGATTCCCATTTTCCTGAGTAACCACCATACTAATTTACAAAGTGGTTGTAAGAGTTGGCACTGTTTGACCCTTCCCCCATAGGGATCTGCTGACCAGCTTGTGACTAGGAGATTACCTCTTGTTCCCCTCCTTCCAATTATTGGCTGAATGCAAGTTCCTGTTATCCTCCCATCCTTATTGCCAGAGGACCCTGGGAACATGTACTTCTGACCTTGGTAGTTTTCCACCTTGCCTGCTAACTAGTATATAATGCTTCCCTCTTGTTGCAATAAATTACATTCTCCTTGCAAGAATGACCCACTGACTTTTGTCTTCATTTCAATTCTCAGGCCCTTGCCTGTATCCTTGCGAAGTGTTCTGCCCTTTCAGGCACTACATGACACTCCCACCAGCAGTGGAGTAGTGTTCCCCTTTCTTTACAACTTCTCCAGCACAAACTGTCTTTGGTGTTTTTGATTTTAGCCATTCTGACAGGAGCAAGATGGAATCTCAGAGTTGTTTTGATTTGCATTTCCCTGATGGCTAAGGATGTTGAGTACTTTCTTATGTGTCTTTCATCTGATAATGAGATTGATGACTACCTTATATGCCATCCTAGAGCCTTCATTCTGTAGCTGATGGAAGCAGAAGCCAACACCCATAGCTAAACACTGAGCTGAACTCTGGAATCCAGTTGCAGAGGGGGGGGGGTGATAAGCAAAGGGGTCAAGACCAGGCTGGTGAAACCCAAAGAAACAGCTGACCTAAACAAGGGATTGCTCAGGTACCCCAGAGTGATAGCTAGGAAACCAGCATGGGACTGTTCCAGAACTCCTGAATGAGGATATCGGTTTGGAAGTCTGGTTAATCTATAGGGCCTCTGGTAGTGGATCAGTATTTATCCTGAGTACACGAATGGACTTTGGGAGCCCACTCCACATAGAGGGATACTCTCTCAACCCAGACACACAAGGAAGGGTCTAGGCCCTGCTCCAAATGATATTACAGACTTTGATGATTCCCCCATGGAAGGCCTCACCCTTCCTGGGGAGCAGAAAGGGGAAGGGATGGGGGTCAGCGGGGGTCAGGGGAGGAGGGGAGGGAGAGGGAACTGGGATTGACATGTGAAAGAAGCTTGTTTCTAATTTAAATAAAAATGAAAAAATAAGATTTCTAGTCAAGTATAAAGTTGTGGATCCCTGGTAGACTGCTTTTCTGTGGGTTCGCAGTTTGTCCCAATAGAAGGAACATTTAAAGGAATATTTAAAGGGAAGAACTAAAGGGAACCTGGATTCTGGGTCTGCACCAAGACATCCTCTAATTCTTTGTCTCTCTTCCATGCTCCCAAACATTCAGGCACTGCTTGTATTATTATATCATACTAGGCCCTTAGAAGTTAAAAATAGTATCTGTTGGACTGGAAATTTAGCTCAGAATTAGAGTGCTTGTCTAACATGTGTGAGATCCTAAGTTCAGTTCTTAGCATTGAAAGAAAGGAACAACAGAATGCACAGTGCTAAATGAAACATACACTTACCCTGCCCCACATTCACACACTCACACACACACACACACACACAGAGAGAGAGAGAGAGAGAGAGAGAGAGAGAGAGAGAGAGAGAGAGAGAGAGAGAGAGAGAGCAAGAATCACTGTGGAAGACAGGACAGAAAGGATAAAAAAATCAAAGAGCGTGGACTATTGAAAGTAAAAAGTTTCTTTTGGACGGAACAGGGCAGCTGTATATATAAGCATGTGGACTGTAACATGTGCACAATCCCTGTGCAAGATTAAACCAAACAAATTCCAAAAATGGAGAACGGAATTTAACACAAAATCCCACTCTTAGTTATGGAGCTACTGACAATTGTTAGCTGTTGGAAGATAGGTGGTCACTTTTTTCTGAGGGTGTAACCTTGAGAAATTGAAATGCTCCAGGGGAAGATACGCATTCAAGACTATTTAGACAGTACTAGTTGGTCTTGATGGATAAAAGTACACAAAGTAGGGTGGATGGAGAAAGGGGCTGGATCTAGGAAGAACTGAGGAAAGGGTTGGATGTGATCAAAACATGACACACATCTCAAAGAACTAATAAAATATTTTGTAAAATATAGCATCTTAAAAGAATAATAGTATATGCTTAATAAAAGAATGACATTAATTAAAAGATAAAGAGGCACACAGAAATTACTGCGCAATTGGAAAACCCCAAAAGCTTACCTTGTTGGGAATTGTAGCTAACTGATAATAATGTCTGTAATGAAATCATACTTCAGGTCTGTATCTTCATCGCCCCAAACTTCCCTTACTGTCAGCAGAGCTCCTAGCAGCCTTTGCAAAAGTAGAATAACAGTAAAGATACCAAGCTTTTGACACCAGTTTCCCAGGTTCAAACCCAGGTGTTGTTATTTGTCACCTCAGTCCTTAGTACAATGACCTTGGGACCCAGCTTTCTCATCTGTAGAATGCATTTTTAATTCTACCCTATGTCATGATGTTATGAAGAGAATTCATTGGACTAAGACTTGTTGACACATAATTGGGTTCAATTATGTTGACAGCCATGATGACAATCCAAAATTGTCATTTTGTCACCATCTCCTATGGAATATATACTGTGTGCTTATCCTGTACATAAGTTTTGTTCCTTCTTGTAGTTCAAGGATTTCCAATACAGGCATGAATGGCATAAGGTGGAAAACTTTAAGTTTTTGAAACTTAATTCTTTGAATTGTAAAAGAATCTCTAGGCCCTAATTCAGGGAGATAAGCTGGATCCTACTGTAATATAAACTGTGATTATTCCTGGCAAACAATGTAGTTTTATCTAAAATCCATTGCTCTAGCATTTATGTTCTTTGAGGGTTGGGAAATGTTCTAAAACATTTGTTATTAAGTACCAACTATCTTTCTTTATGTCCTTGTATAAATGCTAGACTTTATAATTTGATTTATTAATAATCTATCTCCTAGCTTTTAGCTTGGCATGTGAAAAGTATATCATGAATAGTAAAGATCAATTAATTTGGAGTCAGAAACTGTATTCTTTGTTTAAATGGATAATATGATGTATGCCCCAATGTTCTAAGTCTCTACTGTGTACAAAACACTGTACCAGATGTTTTGCAGCAATGCTTAATTAGCATGTGATGACAGAATCTCATTCTACAAAAGAGGAATCTGGGATTTAGTACAGTCATGCAACAACCGCAGACAAGATCTGAATGTATCTTCCTATGTCTCCATCCATGCTTTTAATAACATCCCTTATAAATATCAATGGATAACATGAAGTTAAAATTAATATTCCTAGAATAAATAGAGCCATTTATTACATTCTCAACCTTCTGAATTTCTTCCTCACATTATATTGGCATGGTGGAAATTTTTAAATCTAAATGAGTGCAATCCAGACTAATGAAAGTTTCTGAGGAAGGCTTTGAAAAACAATTTTACAGGTTAAGGATGAAGAAAAGCTAGCAGGTAACTCCCCCAATGCATTTATTCATCAGTCATGAGCTCAGACAAACTTATCTTATTTGACATGCATCTCTTCATCTCTACCCATGCTTGCAGCTCTCATTTCAGGATGCTATGCTGGCAATGGAAAGTAAGATTCAAAAAGATTTATTATGTCATTAATCAATACTCAGTGCCACAGAGCAAACAAACCACAAGCACACTGACTCTGTTAGTTCAATTGTCTTCAGCTCTGTCAGACCACAGTTCCGAGGCTTGTGTATGGTCTTCAAAGGGCTCAGAGTGTGCACAGAGGCACATTCATCAATAGAGTCTAGGTTAGCAAAATTAAAACCTATTGAATGATAACATTCCACCCTTTTCAGACATTTATGGTCTTGCCTTAATGTCAGGATACTGGGGGGTATAAGTTTATTGCCTAAATATTGCCTTCAATTTAAGAATGATTTTCTAGTGTATACAGTATATCATACCTTGTTTATAAATAAATAAACTTCATTGCAACTATTCGGCTCTTAGGCAGCTATTTCCGTGGGAGGAGACATTTGTCAATTAACACTGATCAGTGATTTCTGTAGTTTACACAGCCCTAACTCTTGATATGCCTGAAACACATAGAATTAACTAAAGTATAAAAAAATCATCAAAATTTATTATTTACATTTAAAAGTATGAGGTCTAGTAAGGTTGCTCAGTGAATAAAGTTACCTACCACCACCATACCTGATGACATGTGTTCTGTTTCAAGAGCCTATCTGGTGGAAGCAGAGAAATAATTTCCTGAAACATGTCCTTTGACCTCCACAAGGACCCTGCATGTGTATGTGTACATGCACATACATAAAATAAATAAATAGGTAGATATAAACCTGTGTTTGTTTGTTTTGAGGCAGGGACTCTCTATTACATAGTTCTGGCTGTCCTGGAACTGTCCATGTAGACTACCAGACTAGCCTCAAACTCACAGAAAGCTACCTGCATCTGCTGGTATTAGAAATATACACCACAACATCTGTCTTAGACAGAGATTTTTAAAATGTTTAAACTTTTCTGGAAATCTAGTGCTACTGGACAACTGTTCCAGTAAAACTTTTAACATCAAGGATTCTCCATGAAATATAATAAATAGAACACTTTTGTTGCATGACCTTACTAAATCCTTCCTGCCACTGAATCCCACAGAGAGACCTGGAGGCAGAAAAAAAGCAACAGCATCATTGGTCACCATTCCAGGCTTGCCCCTCCACCCTCCAGTAGAAAGGTGAGTACCAGGGCCTCTTCTATCCCTCTCCCAGTCTTCAAGTCCCCTGATCCACTGCTACCAGTCCTCTACTGACATTGAAGCCCACAAAGGGACATGGAGTCGGAAAAAAGCAGCCAGTCATATTGGCAACCATTCTGGTCTTGCCCCTCTTCCCTCTGGAAGAAAGAGAGAGAGAGAGAGAGAGAGAGAGAGAGAGAGAGAGAGAGAGAGAGAGAGAGAGAGAGAGAGAGAGAGAAGAGGGAAAAGAGGATACAGCCTTGAACACATACAGAAACCCCACAAATACATGGAAATTGAACAATGCTCAATTTCCATCACTCCTGGGTAAAGGAAGAAATAAAGAAAGAAATCAAAGATTTCCTAGAATTCAATGAGAATGAAATCACAACATACTCAAACCTGTAGGACACTCAGTAGCAGTTCTAAGAGGAAAGTTCATAGCACTAAGTGCCCACATGAAGAAACTGGAGAATAGCCACACTAGAGAATTAACAGAACACCTGAAAGCTCTAGAACACAAAGAAACAAACTCACCCAGGAGGAGTAGACTCCAGGAAATAATCAAATTGAGAGCTGAATCAACAAAATAGAAACAAAGAAAACAATACAAAGAATCAATGAAACAAAGACTTGATTCTTTGAGAAAATCAGCAAGATAGACAAATCTTTATCCAGCCTAACCAAAAGGCATCGAGAGAACATGGTAATTAACAAAATCAGAAATGAAAGGGGGACATAATAACAGACACTGAGGAAATCCAGAGAATCATCAGGTCATACTATGAACACTTGTATTCCACAAAATTTGAAAATTCAAAGGAAATGGACAATTTTCTGGATAGATATCACTTACCAAAATTAAATTAGGAACATATAAGCAATTTAAATATACCTATAGCCCCTAAAGAAATAGAAACAGCCATCAAAAGTCTTCCAACAAAAAAAAAAGTTCAGGGCCAGGTGGTTTCAGTGCAGAATTTTACCAGAAATTCAAAGAGTTAATACCAAATCTCTTCAAATTTTTCCACACAATAGAAGCAGAAGGATCACTGCCAAACTCTTTTGAGGAGCTACAACTACTTTAGTACACAAACCACACAAAGACACAACTAAGACAGGGAACTACAGACCAATCTCCCTCCTGAACATTGATGCAAAAATAATAAATAAAATACTGGTAAATCAAATCCAAGAACATATCAGGAAAATCATACACCATGATCAAATAGGCTTGACCCCAGGGATGCAGGGATGGATCAACATACGAAAATCCATTAACGCATTCTACCATATAAGAATTCTGAAAAAAAAAAACAGATGATCATCTCACTAGATGCTGAAAGAGCCTTTGACAAAGTTCAACACACCTTCATGATAAAGATCTTAGAGTGATCAAGGATAACAGGAACATACCTAAACATGATAAAGGCAATATACAGAAAACCAACAGCAAACATCAAACTAAATGGAGAGAAACTCAACGCAATTACTCTAAAATCAGGAACAAGACATGGGTGTCCACTCTCTCCATATCTGTTTAATATTGTACTTGAAGTTCTTACTAGATCTTCAAGTTCTTGCTAGAGCAACAAGACAACGAAAGGAGATCAAGGAGATACAAATTGGAAAGGAAGAAGTAAAACTTTCACTGTTTGCAGATGATATGATAGTCTACATAAGTGATCCAAAAAATTCTATCAGGGAACTCCTACAGCTGACAAACAACTTCAGCAAAGTGGCAGGATAGAAGATTAACTCAAAAAAATCAGTAGTGCTACTATATATAGACCATAAAATGGCAGAGTAAGAAATCAGAGAAACATCACCATTTACAATTGCTATAAACAAGATAAAATATCATGAAGTAACTCTAAGTAAACAGATGAAAGACCTGTATGATAAGAACTTTGAGTCTTTAAAGAAAGAAATTAAAGAAGATACTAAAAAATGCAAAGATCTCCCTTGTTCATGGATAAATAGGATCAACATAGTAAAAATGGCAATCCTACCAAAAGCAATCTACATATTCAATGCAATCCCCATCAAAATCCCAGCATAATTCTTCACAAACCTTGAAAGAACAATTCTCTGATGGTACCAAAACTCTGATGTTTATATACTTTTATGTCTTCTATGTAGAACACACAAATTCCACAGTCTGAATACTCAAATAAGGAAAATGTGAGTACAATTGATGGTAACAGAGTTAACTGGGAATTACAGTAGAATAAACACAGAAGAGATTGTGTGCACCAGAAAGCGCTATACTGCATGAGACATGGGACCTAGAAAGGACATCACTAAAGCCAAGATTTTTGACCTCAGATGAAATGACATAAATAGAGGTCATTGTATAAACAGTTAGTTCTGGGCTATAAAAAGTATAGTTTTAAAGCCCTTGTTTAGCGTGCATGAGGTCCTAGGGTAAATTTCTAGTATCACGAGAGAGAGAGAGAGAGAGAGAGAGAGAGAAAGAGAGAGAGAGAGAGAGAGGAGGGAGGGAGGGAGGGAGGGAAGAAAGGGAGGGAGAGAGAGAGAGAGAGAGAGAGAGAGAGAGAGAGAGAGAGAGAGAGAGAGAGAGAGAGAATGAACCAACCAACCATTCAGTTCAAACTTTGCATTTTCCTAAGGGCTTAGGCTTATATATGTTATCTCATTTAACCCTTACCACTTACTTGCCAAGTGACCCCTACCACTCTCAGCCTGAAAACAAGAAAAATAAAGCTCAGAAAAGTTAGTAAGTTCTATAAAATGATAGGTTTTGGACCCCATGACTCTAATTAAACAACTACTTTTTGTTCAAATCCCAATTATTCAGCTAAAATAATAATGTTTAATATGTTATTTTTCCAGTTGGCATTTTATCCGAGCTTCAATATCTTATTACCTTTGAGGAGATTTACTGTAGACACATATCTTAAAATTATTCCTTCTT
The DNA here is from genome assembly GCF_017639785.1 of Mesocricetus auratus. Classification (NCBI taxonomy): domain Eukaryota; kingdom Metazoa; phylum Chordata; class Mammalia; order Rodentia; family Cricetidae; genus Mesocricetus; species Mesocricetus auratus. Next base: position 162,896,880 of record NW_024429266.1, read on the forward strand.
TTGTATCTACTACATAGCTCATGACACAGCAGTTTTGCTAAGATTATATGCACACATTCATACATATAACAAAAGACATGTAGTTAATGATCCTTAGCAGCCTCATTCATATTATCCCTTCCTCTTGGGAGATAACGAAGTGCCCTTAGTACTGGACTGCTCACGGAAATGTGAACTCACACAGTGAGGAGCTATCCAGCTAGGAGAATAAATACTCAACTACACTCAACTTAGATGAAACTTCTAATGTTAGCAACATAAATCAGGTACAAAAGAACACATAGTAGATGAATCCATGTACATAAAACAGAACAAGAGGGAACTTTGTGTTGTTAAAATTCACAGAGTTGGCAGTGGGCTACATATCTACTCTATGGAGATTTTAGGAGACTGCTAGCATTCTAATTTTTAAAGCTAAGAAAATTGATTGGGTGGATGCTTATGTCGAGGTACATACTGTGTTCTCAAGGTGTAGCACCAATACACGTATGCACAACACTTTAATAAGGATGGTAGGATATCAGATATTTTCATCATGGATAGAGTAGCTAAACACCAAGTATATACATTTTTATATAATTAATTTAATAAGAAACAAGGTTGTTTCACAAGTCAGTGATGACTGCTTCTATTTCCATAGGGGTTATAGGTCTATTTAAATTGATTATCTGTTCTTGATTTAGTTTTGGCAAGTGATAGCTATCCAGGAATTCATCCATTTCCTTTAAATTTTCGAATTTTGTGGAGTACAGGTTTTCAAAGTATGACCTAATGATTCTCTGGATTTCCTCGGAGTCTGTTGTTATGTCCCCCTTTTCATTTCTGATTTTGTTAATTTGCATGTTCACTCTCTGCTGTTTGGTAAGTTTGGACAAAGGTTTGTCTATCTTGTTGATTTTCTCAAAGAACCAACTCTTCGTTGCATTGATTCTTTGTATTGTTTTCCTGGTTTCTACTTTATTGGTTCCAGCCCTCAATTTGATTATTTCCTGGCATCTATTCCCCCTGGGAGAGTTTGCTTCTTTATGTTCTAGGGCTTTCAGCTGTGATGTTAATTCTCTGGTATAACTGTTCTCCTGTTTCTTCATGTGAGCACTTAGTGCTATGAACTTCCCCCGTAGCACTGCTTTCAAAGTGTCCCATAGGTTTGGGTATGTTGTGTCTTCATTCTCATTGAATTCGAGGAAGTCTTTAATTTCTTTTTTTATTTCCTCTTTGACCCAGGGATGGTGCAGTTGAGCATTATTCAATTTCCATGAGTTTGTAGGTTTTCTGCAATTTGTGTTGTTGTTGAATTCTAATTTTAAAGCATAGTGGTCTGATAAGATGCATGGAGTTATTCCAATTTTTTTGTAGTTGCTGAGGTTTGATATGTTGCCAAGTATGTGGTCGATTTTTGAGAAGGTTCCATGTGGTGGTGAGAAGAAGGTATATTCTTTTTTATGTGGATGAAATGTTCTATAGATATCTGTTAATCCCAGTTGGGTCATTACTTCTATTAGACCCTTCGCTTCTTTGTTGAGTTTCTGTCTGGTATTCCTGTCTAGTGGTGAGAGTGGTGTGTTGAAATCTCCCACTATAACTGTGTGGGGCTTTAGATGAGATTTAAGTTCTAATAATGTTTCTTTAACGAATGTGGATGCCTTTGTATTTGGGGCATAGATGTTCAGGATAGACACTTCATCTTGGTGGGTTTCACCTGTGATGAGTATGTAATGACCTCCTTCATCTCTTTTGATTGATTTTATTTTAAAGTCCAGTTTGTTAGATATTAGGATTGCTACCCGTGCTTGTTTCTTGGGTCCATTTGATTGAAAAATTTTTCCCAACCTTTAACTCTCAGGTAATGTCTGTCTTTGAGGGTGAGGTGTGTTTCTTGTATGCAGCAGAAGGAAGGGTTCCGTCTTCGAATCCACTCTGCTAGTCTGTGTCTTTTTATGGGTGAGTTAAGGCCATTAATATTGAGGGATATTAATGACCATTGATTGCTCATCCTTCTTCGATTTGCAATGGTTGTTGTTGGTGGAATTATGTGTGGAATTTCACCCCTTTGTTCTTTTGGCTGTTGGTAGAGAGGGATTCTCTAATGCCTATGTTTTTCTGGTTGTAGTTAGCTTCCTTGGGTTGGAGTTTTCCTTCCAAAATTTTCTGTAGGGCTGGGTTAGTGGAATATCTTGTTTTCTCCATCTATAGTGATTGAGAGCTTTGCCAGGTATAGTAGTCTGAGCTGGCATCCATGGTCTCTTAGTGTAGGCAGAATATCTATCCAGGACCTTCTGGCTTTCAGAGTTTCCATGGAGAAATCAGGTGTAATTCTGATAGGTCTGCCTTTATATGTTACTTGACCTTTTTCCTTAGCTGCTCTTAATATTCTTTCTTTATTCTGTATGTTTGGGGTCTTGATTATTATGTGGCGAGGGGATTTTTTTTTGTGGTCCACTCTATTTGGTGTTCTGTAGGCTTCTTGTACCTTCATTGGCATGTCTTTCTTAAGGTTAGGAACGTTTTCTTCTATGATTTTGTTGAATATGACTTCTGCCCCTTTGAGGTGGATTTCTTCTCCTTCTTCTATACCTATTATTCTTAGGTTTGGTCTTTTCATGGTGTCCCATATTTCCTGGATGTTTTGTGTTAAGGATTTGTTGGATTTAAGGTTTTCTTTGGTTGATAAATCCATTTCTCCTAGTGTATCTTCAACACTTGAGATTCTCTCTTCCATCTCTTCTATTCTGTTGGTAATGCTTGTATCCGTAGTGCCTGACTGTCCAGATTTTCTATTTTCTGCCTTTCTTCAGATTGTGTGTTTTTTTAATGTCTCTATTTCAGTTTTCACCCCTTGCAGTGTTTGCATTGCTTCTTGCAATTTTCTGTTTATCTTTACGTCCATTTGTTGCCTTTTATGAATTTTTTGGTTTGTTCTTTCTTCCATTTCTTGCATTTTTTGTTTGCTTTTTGTTCCATTTCTCGCATTTTGTGCTTTGTTTCTTCTTCCATTTCCTGCCTGTTTTGGTTTGTTTCTTCTTCCATTTTTTTCAATTTTTGCTTTGTTTTTTTCTACCATTTCTTGCATTTTTTGCTTTGTTTCTTCTTCCATTTCCTGCCTTTTTTGGTATGTTTCTTCTTCCAATTCTTGCATTTTTTGGTTTGCTTTTTCTTCCATTTCTTGCATTCTTTGGTTTATTTTTTCTTCCATTTCTTTGAGGGATTTTCCTATATCCTGTTTTAGGGCCTCTATCATTTTCATGAAAGTGCTTTTAAGGTCGTTCTCTTCTGCTTCGTTCGCATTGGAATGTTGGGGTCTTGCTGGTGTGGAGTCTCTAGAATCTGGCGGTGTCATATTTGTTTTTCTGTTGCTGAGTGGGTTTTTTATTGTCTCTTTCCCATCTCTTCTTCTTCTAGTGGGTGCAGAAAGAGCCCCTTCCTGGTCTGGGGACCAGAGTTCCCTTTTGGTGGGTGCTAGCAAGTCCAATAATCTGGTGGTTCTTCTATTCCTTGTCCAAATGCTGGTCCCGTGGGTGGGGAAGAAGAACAGGAATCTGGGGCGCTTAGCCTCCTACCTGGTCCCCTGGACCCTGTGCTGGGTCCTGTTGTACCTGATCCGGAACAGCTACTCCCCTGGTCTCCCTGGCTCCTCTGGTTTCCTGGTCTTGTTGGCGGGAGAGAAGATCTGGACTCTGGGGTGCTTGGCTCCCGCCGGGATTGGGAGCTCTGTGCAGTTCCCGGGCGATCTGCAGGTACTGGAACACAGGCCAGGAAGCCGGCCTGTTTACCTGATGCTGCCAGAGGAACAGCTGCTTCCCTGGACTCCCAGCCTCCTCTCCAAGTATATACTTAATAGGGCAAATAGTCTTAAGTATTGTCCTACTAAATCAAAAACATCACTTTGTGCATTCAACTTCATATATTTAGCCCTCTAATTCTGACATTATTTAACTAGATTTTTTTAGAATACTTAAGATAAATCACCCAAGAGTTTCACCTTCTTGCTATAGATCTGGGCAAAGGAAACAGAGAGAAGCTGCATGCCAATGGCCTTTGCATTAGAACAATATGGTTGTAGGGCTTTGGGTGTGAGGAAGGGGAATTCAGAAAAATGGGATCAGTAAATGAGAGTGTTTAAGGAGATTTGAAGCCTGTTTACCGATAGGGCTGCATCAGCACAGTGTCTTGGGAGACAACAAAAGATGTCTGAGCCAGGCATGAGTATATAAAGGAGTGAAGGAGATTTTATTTGGCTGTGGCTGTGGGGTCAAATTTAACTGCAAAGGACAGCAATATAAAGAGACAGTTGCAGTAAACAGTGGTACCAAGCATAAATCAACATTAACCATCTTAAATTGCCTTAACCCCCCCTTCTTGTTCCTTCCAATTGCACAAGCTCTAATCGCCTTTAAAAATATTCCAATATCTGAAAAATTATGAATTAGACATAGAGCTATTATCTACCATGAGGCAGTTATGGGGATATTTGTTTTTTCCTTCCTCACTGAAGCTGCCCAACCACATGAGAAAGCATAGCAGCCCTTAGAATCATAGTGCAAAATATTTAGCAGGGTCAAATACTGATAGCTTTTAAGTATTAAAATGAGAATATTTGTCCCGAAGCACATAAAACTCCATTCTGAGTAAGAAAATATTAATAAATGATAGGTTACTTAAATCATACAGCCTGTGGCTTCCCTAGATGAAGAGCCAAAGAGTTCTTTATAAGCTTGTATTGGGAACATCAGTCATCTGCTCCATGGAAGATGGTAAATAAGCACACAAATGTCCTTTGTGCTGACACTCTTATATCCATGTTAATCTGTAATTAATTTAGGGAGCAGCATATATGATTTGGGAGCAGATTCAGCTTTATCTCCTACAGCAGAGTAGTAAACATGATCATTAGTAGATAGAGTATGCGGATGAATGTTCAACTTACTGTTATTGTGCCTCATTGGATATCCATTTCAGATTTCTGTTCTGCATGGATGGATTTGGTATAATGCCCTGATGACCTTTAGAAAAATTCCTGATTAAACACTGTTGTACTTCATTATGACATTTCTCTCCTTGTACTACCAGATTTGATGTGTACAGCTTAATAATGCAAGAAAGCACGAATGTTAATAACTTCACAATTCATTGGTTTGCTATTTTTTAATGCACATGAAATTTAGTACAAGTTTTGCTGGCTGGAGGCTTACATGAATCATATAAATTAGAGGGTAACAAAAGAACGTATTAGCATTTGTTAGCTGAGATGCACGGATTTTGTTCTAACCATTTTAATATGTACTACAACTTTTCCACCCTCAAGTTAAAAAGCCTTTCAATTTTTCAACCAACATCATAATTGAATTGGTTCTCTTTTCTGCCTAAGGATAACGATTTTACACTGATGGAATCCTTATTAGATTCTAGGGATTACACTGATGCTGGTGGTTTTTAAAGTCAAACAATTCCACTTCAAGGGACAAAAGGATTTCAGCTAAATTATAAGATAAATAGGAAAACTGTGATTTATTTGTGGAAGGAGGTTGTTTAATTATTATTGAAAAATAAGCATAACACCATCTGATAATTGATTCACAGGAGAAATAGTGACATGCCAAGATAGCTCTATAATCAAAAATTCCATAGAGCAAAACTGGCCCCAAACTATTGCTATTTTTCACACAAGGTAGTATTTTGTTGATTTTCTTCTGATGAGCATACTTTGTATATGAAGTATAATTCATAGTATAGCACTTTTTTCTTTCAGCTGACAATGTTTGTTTTTTGAGAAAAATTTATTTTGCTATGAAATGGCACTGAAATGAACAGCTTCATATCCACTTTTAAATGTATCACAGTTGTTTTCAGAGCCCCAGTTACATACTGATAAAAACATGAAAAAATGTTTCAACTCTGTCAAATTAAAACTTCTACAGGTACAGTGATGTACAAGTAAAATGCCATAATGAAATCCATTATTTTGTAGATTAGGAAAAGCTTTAAATAAAAAAAATCAGACATATAATCTTTAGGGATGAGGGAGGTAGCTGTATAATTTTCAAATAATAAATCTGACAATGAGTGTGTATATATTACTTCTAAATGGTTTTGATAAGCTCTTATGTACTTTATCTCTTTGTTTCTGGCTATAACTTGGGAGCTGCATGCAAACAAAGGGAGTTGACATAAAGATTAAAGTGAGAGTTGCTGGAAAGAAGGTCAATCAACGTGAATTTCTTGTTTCTAAGTCACTGAGTCTCTCCTATGCACAGAGAGAGAGAGAGAGAGAGAGAGAGAGAGAGAGAGAGAGAGAGAGAAGATAGAGATTTACCCCAGTGGTAGGCAAATGGTATAACACAGAATCAAGATTCCCATTTTGAGAAGACATGGATGAAGACAATAGCAGGTTTCTCAGCACCACAATTAGTATTATTTGCAGGTTACCTTTGGAATTAAACTTTTTGGACCATTTACTTTTTTCTGTATTAGTGATTCAATGATTGAGAGAGAAACACAGAGAAAGACAGACAGAGAACCTATTTTATGTTTAATAATATCACCACAGCACAACATGGCGAAGATAGCAGAATTCACTAGAGAAAACCCTAAATGCCATTATCAGAAATGAGAGGTAACAAACTTAGCACCCTAAATATAGCAAGATAGCCAGGATGGCACATTTGCATTCAGACTGCCTTGTTACTGGAAGGTCAATGGATTGCTTTGCTATATTATGAACTTAATTGGAATTACATGTTAATGGAAACAGTGATATTTCAATAAGGAAAATGCTGAATGGCAGGAAATTGCTATGTAGTAGTGTTAAGATTTCAATATTGTCCGGGTTAAACTTCTGCCTTCCCCACTTAGAAGTAACTCTCAATAAAATAATCAATTTCTTATCAGACTCTCTTTCAAAATGGGAAAACAACAACATCAGTGCTGCAGTCAACATAATAATTTAATAATGAATATGAAATGTTTAGCACAATGCTTGACAGACAGTAAATGCTCCAAAATGTTAACTCTCAACGGCTATTATTTCCACCATTATGTTTCTTTCACATGAATTGATTGAGAACTACATGGAAACATGTTTCACTTAATATCAATCAACAAACCTAGATATTAGTCAATAAAGCTTTTGAAAATTATTAACCATTAATTATACTTAAAATTATACATTAAAGAAAAACTTTAGTAAAAAGAGGCTGCTTTATGACTATTATAAATAACAGAGTAATATTAATATCCATCTCACATGATGAAATGTTCAGGACGTTCTTCATTAAGTTGGCCAATTGTCTCTGTCCTTCATCTGGAAGACTGGATTGCTCAAAGCAGAGATTGAGAGGTAGATAGGATCGGGTTTGCTAGGGGCATCTGGCAAAGAATTCATTCCTAAATCTTTTCACTGAGGGCTCTAGACAATATTCCACACTCTACTGTATTGAGTTAGTATTGTGCATTCATACAGGAGGCTTGGCAGAAATTTATTATTTAACCAATATTTGTTGAATATCTACCATGCTTCCAGAATGATGCAAGACTCTTCTAATTAGAAAGATCACTTTTTTACCAAGTTTCATTTTTACCAAGGCAAAAACCTTCACCCCAAGAAATGCCCTCAGTAAGTCTCAGAATTTATTCAGAAGAGAGAAAGTCTGTTATCGCAGAATTGTTCCTATTATAATAACACCCTTGTTTGAATTTACCAAAGAAAAATCTACAAAAATCATCTGGTTTCACTAGCTGACAGTTGGACTAAAGGTGCCATTTTCAAGGTCATAGATGTTGATATATTTCTACTTTCTTTCTAGCTGTACAGTAGTCCTCTGAAGTGTGAACCAGGATAATTTTGCCTAGGTGCCTTTGCAGGAACTAAAGGCCACCTTTACTAAAACTTTTACTTTACTCAAAATTGCAAATATCTATTAGATGACATGAACTAGAGTGAAATAAACAAAGATGGCTTCCTAGCGTCAAGATATATTTGTTTCTTTTGCTGCCTTAACCATTCTGGTTAGAAAATATCATACAAGTCCTGTGTGCTCCTATTGAGTGTTTGAGAAATGCTTCATTTAGAAATATAATACAGAACTGGCAGTGATAAGCACACCTTTAATCCCAGCATCTCTGTGAGTTCGAGGCTAACCTAGTCTACAAAGCAAGTTCCAAGGATAGTCTCCAAAGCTACACAGAGAAACCCTATCTCAAAAAGGAAAAGAAAAAGAGTTATAATACAGAATGAACTTGGCTAGATTTCCCTAACCTCCATCTTCCTTTTACCAGGCATCACAAACAGAAATATCAATAAAGAAGAAAAAAAAGAACTTATACCTGACATCCTAAAAGATCCCCACACACACCTCTACTCAGCAACGTCTTACATTGCTGCTTACATTTCATTAATGTAACTTTTGCCCTCATTTGTCCTATTCTTTATTTGTAATTCCTCAATCTCACGATAGAGAGGAGATGATCTATGAAAAAATCACCCTTTTTTGTTGTTTGACCATTATATACATATCAAAAATAATCTGGTAAGCTTGCATGCCTGGAACTTGTAAAGCTCTGTCTAGTATTAGAGGTAGTATAGTATAGTATAATAGTTAAGACTATTAAGAGTTGACTTCTAAGTTCAAATCTTGACCTCACTATCCACATTGAAATTATTAGTCTGCTTTACCTTTCTACTTTGAAAACAGATTTTGGACAGCATCAGTTTCTCCTATGTACAACATGGCCTGAAAAATGATCTATGAGAGGTATGTGAGAGAAATGATCAACCAAAATGCATGGAATGGAATCAGCATATGCCAACATGTCTGTACAGGTAAGTGAAGATCATGCCATTAAAAATTTAAGGCTATATTTTGGGATTATGTTTCAGTACCAACAAAAAAATGAAAGGATTTTAAGCAAAGTGGGGGAAATCATCACTCAAAGATCCTTTCACAAGCATTATTGTGTCTTGACTATAGAAATCTGACAAGATATGGGCACAGAGAAATCAGACAGGAGGCAGTGTTAAAAAGAAAACATCATCTTCATTTTCATAGGTTATAGAGAAAAGATAACATAAAAATTAAAAAGATAGGATGAATAAGATTTGAAATATTGTAAGAATAGAAGAAAGTAAGCCAGTTATGTGGTTATTTTCTTGGGCATTGATCATGAATACCAAGGGTGAGGTGAGTACTAAGGTACAGTGAACACCTGCTGCTTTTTCTTTCCTGAAACATTGCCATTGCTTTCTGATACATACACCTCCCTTTGCTCTCGGTTAATAACTTCTTCCCTCAGCTCAGGAGTAAAATGTAGGACTTTGGACTAAACCAATGTGTGTATCTCATGTACTTAATGTTGGCCATCTAACTCAATTAAAAAAACCTTCCTGAGGTTTCTAAAATATGTTTACACTTTTGCCATCCCACATAAAGCATAGATGTTCTGAAGAGAGGGGCTTTGTAATATGCTTTTTCTACTTATAAAGAATCACTGAAAGCTGGCAAAGAGTGGTACAAAAAAACAGAATCATTATATAACGAAGTGACTAATGTAGTGAAGCCAAGCCTGACACTTGAATGTAAGCTTCATAGCTAATGTAGATTTAACAGAGTGAATGCTCAGGCAATGATGCTTGGAACTGCTAGGGTATAAGATGCGCAAAAGGTCTTCACTTATAATCAAAGTATAAACTAACCAAATGCTTCCACTTCAATGAAATCTGATTATTTCAAGAGAAAGAGATCTTAGTAACTAGTGGATATATTGATTATTAGAAAAATCATTATCCTTAATAAAATGTAGGAGTGATATGATAAAGTTACAATGTAAGTAATAAGTTTATTTCTATTAACACAGGAATTTCTACATAAGGTTATATTCCTGCCTAAAAACATGTCTGTCAATAATAAATATATCACCAAACTTTAAAATTGAAGTTTATGACTGGTTAGACTATCTGTATCAGCCAGGTTACTTCATGTTCTCATTTGATCCCCCATGTCTTTTGTAAGTACAATTGAATTGATTAACCCTACTTTGAGGACAAGGTCAAGTATAGAGGTATAGTTAGAGCTTATATTCAACTCTGAGGCTATCTAATTAAAACAGTAGGCAACTTTTAGATTACATTCATATTATCATAATGCTAATAGTCAATTGGTTTGAGTTTTGAAAATCTGAAACATATATCCATATATTAAAAACTCAGTAAGTTACTAGTCTCTCTGAGCACATTAGGTTCACTGTGAGTCCAAAGAATATAAATGGGTTGGTGAAGTTCTGGGTTAGTATAACTTTCCAGTGGGAATTTGACAACATGTGGCAGAGCAAAAGTTGTTGAAGTACGTGAAAGAGCAAGATAAATTATGAAATACTAAGTGTTGAGAACAAGCAAATCATTCTAAAGCCATTCATTTCTATGTAATTTAGAATGGTAAAATATTAAAAGCAACAAAATGTTTAAAGCAAGCATAATGAATAAATTATTGCTGAACTATACAACAGAGGAATTTGAAACCATTAAAAATGTTTTCACGTGAGACTTTGCAGTAAGATAGGAAGAACTCCATCATGTATGTATAATATAAGGTAGAATGTGACTAGTAGTAAGACACTAGAAGGCTATTTTAATGCACACACAAAAAGAGAAATTTAGTTATCACTTAATGACAAATTCTATAAAATGTTTGTGGTGACTCTTTGGATTATATGATAGTGATGTATGTGTATATATCATATATACATATTTTTGATACATATGGTAGCTTTCCTCTAAAGTTCATGGCCCATAATTCCTGCCCCTAGGCATTCATAAAATCCAGAATTTGTCTTCACTACAGTGAATCATAGAAACTCTAATTTCCATCACACCTTTTCTGACACAATTTGTCTGATAGTCAAACCCCATTTCAGAAGGAGTCCTCTCCTCCACCCTGAAGGCTAACCAACAAATTCAAAGCACACTCTGTTCTTCCTTCCATCTGTACAGGATTTCTGCACCAAGCCTATTAAGAAACACGCCTATGGAATGACCTCTGCATGAGACACCTTGGACTTTGACCACTGTACCTTTTCTATGTGTGTGGGAGAGCCACACTGCAAATGTATTTGTCAGTGTGTAAGTGTAAGTCCCCACACAGCTGCTGCCTATGCCTACTGTGTTGTAAGACCAGAGCTGTAAGCACACATTCTGTCTTCTAATATGGTGTACAAAAAAGAAACTTACATGATGGGTTTAACTAAAAGGAGGTTAAAATAATCATAAAGGTCCAAGAGCTTTTTAAAAGTCAGTGTTATGTTGGTTTCTCAGAAAATGGAAATCAATCTATGTCAAATCCCAGTCATACACTCTTGAGTATATCTACTCGAAGGATGCTCAATCATTCATTCCACAAAGACACTTTGCTTAACTATGTTCATAGTAGTCAGAACATAGAAACAACCTAGATGTCCCTCAAACAAAGAATAGATAAAGACAATGTGGTATTTACTCAACATTTTAAAAAATGACATCATGATACTTGAAGGCAAGTGGACAGAAGTAGAAAAAAATCATCCTAAGTGAGGTACTCCAGGTCAAAAAGACAAGCATGGTATGTACTCACTTATAAATGGATAAAGGATAAAGTAAAAGATTGCTATCCTGCAATCCACAGCTCCAGAGAGGCTAGGTAACAAGGTGTGCCTGAGGGTGGGGATTGCATAGATATCCCTGGGAAAGGGAAACAGAGGAGATCTCATAGGTAGACTGGGAGCAGGCAGGGATAGGAATATGAGGGATCAAGTTGGGAAGTTGATTTAGGGAGAGAGTACTGGAAGAGAGGGCTGGAAAGAGGAACATTTTGGGGTCAGGTAGAAACCTTGTGCAAGGGAAACTTCCAGGAATATACAAGGATGACCCCAATTAAGCTTTCTAGCAATAGTGGCTATGTAGCCTGAACTGATCATCTCTTATGACCAGGTAAAACTTCCAGTATAGTGATTGTAATATCGAACCAGCCACACAACCTTTGACCTACAGTGTGCCCTGCCCATAGGATATGCTGGAGTAAGGGTAGTACAGAGATTGTGGGATTGGCCAACCAATGACTGGTTCAGCCTGAGACCCATGCCATGAAAGTGAGTCTACCCCTGACAATTCCTGGAGTGCCACAAACCAGAAGCTCAGAGACCTAGGATAGAACCAAACATTCTTGGAGAAAAAAATGTCAATGTAAAGATGCCTAATGAGATTCTACTATACTCATAGATTGGTACCTAGCCCAATTGTCATCAGGGGGGCTTCATCCAGCAAATGGAAACATACTTTAGACAGAGCTTGGGGAATCCTGCTGAAGAGAGGGAGGAAGGATTGAAAAAGTCAGAAGGGTCAAAGACATCACAAGAAAGCATATAGAAACAACTAACATGGGCTCATAGGAGCTCACAGAGTCTGAACTGGCAACCAGGGAGCCTGCATGGGACTGATGTAGGCCCTCTACATATATGTGCCAATTGTGTAGCTTGGTCTACTTATGGGACTCCTAATAGCAGAAGCAGGGACTGACCTTAACATTTTGGCTGGCTTTTGGGAACCTATTCCCCATACTGGGTTGCTTTGCCTAACCTTAGTACAAGGGGAGGAATGTAGTCCTACCACAACTTCAAATGCCGTGCTTTGCTGATACCAATGGTAGACCTTCCTCTTTCTGAACAGAACACAAAAGGAGTGGATTGTTGGTGCCGGTGGAGTGGGGGAGGGGAGAAATGGGAGGAGAGGAGCAAGGGGAAATTTCAGTTGGGATGTAAAATAAATAAATTCAATTAAAAAAAAGAAGTCAATTCTTTCTAAATGAAGTTGCTCTCTTGTTACCCTAGACCCAACTGGGGTCCATTAGGGATGGGAACTGAGCAATGGAGAGCTACTGGAAAATAAGACAATTGCACACTTACTCTGTTTCTTTTTTCTCAAAATGTTCTGGTCAGCTTTGTACGTATTTTAAGGTTTCCTTTATTCTCCTCAATAAACTGCTTCTAAGTGTATACTGCAGATGAAAAATGTCCTACAACATTTGGATTCACCTTCCTGTTTTAGACTATCAAAAAAGGGATGACTCTTATTTCTGATTTCAAAACTACCAAGAGTATCTTGTTGGTTTACTTGAGTCACATTTATGTACTGTTTCTGCCTTAATACATGCTAGCCAAGGTCACCAGTTAGTCAATCTCCATATAAGTGCCAACTCTAGAGGTTGGGGAGGGAGGTCAGGGTCTATAAAATTAACACAAAATGTTTTCCTTGTTTTTGCATTTTATGCTTCTTAATTATTTAATGTGAACAGTCACCACTTTTGAACAGGGACAATTACGTAAGAAAAGGGATCTCCTACATTTTAAGGGACTGTGGCCACACCAGCTGTGGCCACACCAGGTATGTCTCCAAAGGACATCTGTAGATAAGGGTGTTACTAATAACCTGCTCAAGGTTTCACAAGAGGTAAAAAAAAAAGTGCTCTTGCTAGGATCTCCTGGTTCAAACCCCCTTGGTACTACACCCTCTTCTCCCACACAGCTAGTTGACTAATGATCCTGGTTTTCAAGGACACAAAGAAACATAATTAGAGACCCCAGTAAAAACTCTGGAGTGAGTGGTTAACAAAAATGTGAGCAGCATATGTGATATACCTTTCAGTCCACCCCAGGAGAACAGTGGGAGGGCATATCCCTCCATGAGGAAGCCACTTACCCTCACTGATTTTAATTGTGTAAAATGAATGCCCTTGGATCCGGGAATGCATAGCTTCTGAAATCACACGTTTCTAAATGTTTGCTAAGAGTAATTCATAAAATAATGAGCTTCAAATATTAACCAATTTGTTTATAACAGAAACTGCCCTCCTAAGCTATTTTGGTATCTGTATTATAAAGAGATTTTCAATATTTGAGGTCTTGGTCATTTATTAAGGTATCTACCATGTCATTCAGGTAACAACATGCCACATTTCAATACGTTTTCAAACCCTCCTTCATGGCTCATTACCATGGATGAACAAAACTGCAGAGGTCATAAAACACAATAGCCTCCTACACTTAGTTGATAAATAGGTCAATCAGTTTACTGCATGGAGACAACAACATTCCTGATAAGCACAAATTGAAACCTCACACATAGCTAATTGTATACAGGATGACCAATTTGTCAAGTGAGAAATAATGTCCATGAATTCAAATACTATCTACCACATGTGACTTCCTTACTATTCTACCTTCTTCTGGTTACATACTGCAATGGGCCCACTGAAAAACTGTCAATATTTCTTTCATCTAGGCAGAGACAGAGTGTGGGGGAGAGGTAAGAGTAGTCCTTTCATATGCTCTGTCAGCTAAATCTTTGTGAAATATTTCTTATTACAAGAACAAATGTTGAGCATTTCATAGTAATTACCTTACGCTCTGTTTTCTGATGCCCATTACACAGCGTTATTTTAGTTTCAGGTCACTTTGCCTCATTTTTCTTCCTTTTATTTTTTTTAAACAAATATGTTTTCCAGACTCTAAATGTTCCTGAGTTCTTTCCCTGAGTTTAAAAGTGTGTCAGGAGATTTTCTGGCATTCTTCCATGGTATTGTACTGTTTGACATCTCTCAGTAATGTTTGCACAATGAACAAACAAATGTTACTTTTCAGTCTCTAATATGTGTCAAAACAAATAGCTACTTCAGATTTATTTTGATTGAGTGACATTTTTATGTAGTGTCATGCTTTCCCTTATCAACTTTAGTTTCTTGGAATGAGAAACCTCAAGACCAAATATTAGCTCTTTAGTTCCCCAAGCAATTTTAGCAACTTGTCAAAGCCATGAAACAACTTATCATGTCCTACCTAGTCAACTGTGTCATTATCTTCAGCAATAGTCCTATGAAGATTTGACCCTGTTTTCAAGATTGTGACTTCATCATTAATATTCCTTTTGAATTTTACTTTACCATGTCTTCAGGTTTGGGGATTGCTGGTAGACAGTAACAAGACCATGGTGTGTGATAATCTTATGTAATCTGGATAATTTTTCACACAAGACTTGCATAAGGTTGGACCCAGCAATAGTTTATCATGGATGAGGAGGGACCCATTAGTCTTCAGTCCTCTATCAGGGACATTGGCAGTTGCTAGGAGAGAAGATGTTATTTTTTCAGTGGTATAGCAGCTGCTAAATTATACTTGTTTCAAGAATCTCATTAAATTTAGTAAGTGATACCCAAAAAGAAACATGAAAATGTACTGAAGAACTTGCTGTGAAGAAAAGCCCAAAAGGAAGGGATGGGATGAAAGAAATAGGGGGGAGGGTCATGAAAGTGACTGAAGTTTATCATGTAAATGTAGGACAAACAGTTTAAACATATTTTTAATGTAGAAGTTCGTTAATTTGTAAAAGAAGAAAAGTGGTAAGTTAATAAGTAAGGATGCAGGGACACAGACTCAATAAATGTACTGGAAAACTAAAAAACAAAAACTGAAGCATTTTAAAATTCATAATTTCACTTTTCTAGCATTATTGGAGAGTCTTACAAAAGATGGAATTCCAACCCTGAATCAGGTATGCTTGGTCCTCAATTTCAATACCATATCTTACAGTAGAAAATTAAAAATTATTTCACCCACTTAAATTAAATTTCTGTTTTCATTTGTTCCCTTTCTAGCACATTTAGCCACAGTTAATATAGACTTGATTAGTTATATTAACTGTTCCTTTCCCCCAAGATCTCATTTTTTCCTTTGAAATAGAGAGCCATTTGGATATCAGATATTTAATGTAAAGTGTCTAATTCATCCTTCTTTGATAAATAGCTTTTGAAATTTGGTTTAGATGGAAAGAAAAAAAGAAGAACTTATTTGAATCTTGGTAGTCCTGAATTGAAAGGCAGCAAATGAAACAATCACATTGTAAAAGAATTCACTTACAAAAAGTGCTCACCATATTCAATTCTGCTTCTGTCTCTTTCAGCTCTCCACATATAAAGCATCAACTCTTGCTTATTATTTTAATCTAGCTCATATTAAACCACACAAAGGATCCAGCATCACTAAATACCCAGTGACACAATATAATAAATAACCACAAGATTATCTTTATCACCAAAGCTGTTCTAATTTGCTTCCCATTGCTGTGATAAACATGACAAAAGCAAAGCAGAGAGGACAGCCCTCATCCAGCTGACACTTGCACATCATAGTCCATCAGAGAGGAAAGTCAGTATAAGAACTCAAGCAAGTATTCCATGCAATAAAAGCAGAAGGGTCTTTGCCAAACTCATTTTATAAGATTCAATAACCTTGATACCCAAGCCACACAAAGACAAAACTAAGAAAGAGAACTTTAGACCAATATCCCTCATGAACATTGATGTAAAAATACTCAATAAAATACAAGAACACATCAGAAAACTCATCCACCATGATCATGTAGGTTTCATCCCAGGGATGCAAGGATGGTTCAATACAAAAATCCATCAATGTAATCCACCATATAAACAAGTTAGGAAACAAAAATCACCTGATCATCTCACTAGATGCTGAAAAAGCCTTTGACACAATGCAACACCCCTTCAACCTACAGAATGGAAACATATTTTCACCAAACCCACATCTGACAGAGGGCTTATAGTCAAAATACATAAAGAACTAAAGAAACTAGGCATCACCACACTAAATGATCCAATCAAAAATTTGTCACAGATCTAAGCATAGAATTTTCAATGGAAGAATCTCTAAGAAACAAGGAGGGCTGAAGGGGAGATGTATAGATCCCCCTGGGAAGAGGAAATAAAATAGATTTTATAGATGAACTGGGGGTGGGTAGGAATTGTAACAGGAGGGATTAGACAAGGGGGGATGGAGGGAGAAAGTACTGTGAGAGACTACTGGAACTGGAGACATTGGTGGACAATATAGAAACCTAGTGCAGTGGAAATACCCTAGAATCTATGCGGGTAATCGTAGCGAAGTCTCCTAGTAAACAGAGATACAAGCCTAAACTGGCCATCTTCTACAAAGAGGAAAGGCTCCCAGCAGTGGGACTGGGACAGCAATCCAGACACAAAACCTTTGACTAACAATCTGTTCTGCTTGGAAGATGTGCTGGGGTAATGATGGTAGATAATTTGTAGGAGTAGCCAACCAATCATTGATCCAGCTTGAGGCCCCCACCTTACACTGTATGGATGGTCTTGAACCAGAGGCTAGACTGTATGGAGATCCAGGATAGAATCAAACAAGTTTGGCTATTAAAAAGGTCAATGCCTAATGATATTCTTCTATACTCATAGACCAGTGCCTAGCCCAATTTTCATCAGAGTAGCAGCATCCAGCAACTGATTAGAGCAGATGCAGAGACTTACATCCAAACACTGCAGAGGCAGGGGAACACAGAAGAAGAGGAGAATGAAGGCTTTTAGGAGACAGAGGAGTTTAGGACATCACAAGAACACTACCTACAGAATCAACTAAACAGAGCTCATAGGGACTCACAGAGACTAAGCAGCAATCATGGAGCCTATGGGTCTGAACTACATCCTCTGCGTATATGTTATGTTTGTGTTGTATTTTGGAGTTCTTACAGAACTCTTAACAGTGGTAGTGTCTATGTGTGTATGTGTGTGTGGGGAGGTGTCTTCGACTCTTTTGCATGGGCACAGGATTCTTTTCCTCCTACTGGATTGACTTATCTAGCCTTGATATGGGGTCTTATTGTAATTTGCTATTCCAGTTCGGCTGATGTCACAGGGAAGTCTGCTCTGTTTTTTTTTTTTTTGAGGGAAATGGAATCAGAGGGGGTTGTAACAAGTGGAAGGAGGGGTCACTGTGGTTGGAATATAATATATGAGCATAGGATAAAAAAAGAAATAAAGAGGGTAAGTTGTTAACAAAGGGGTCAGAAAAGAGATACATTGTCATATAACAGCTGAATCCTATCTAACACAAAGGTCATCTATTAACTAGGTCTTCCCTTAAACAAAGCCATCTGGTTTAGGCTATTTGTGCCTGAGCCAAGAAAATGAGGTAAGAAAGAAGTGAATCAAAGGACTAAATGTTCTGAGGGCCTTACAGAAGAACAGTTAGTAGCCTACCATCTTCGGAGACCTTACCTTCTCTACAGCGTTCGGTCTGCTCTTTGCTCTTCCTCAATTCTGCATTACTCTTTCTGAGTCTTTATTTCTTTCATCCCTGGACATTGAACTCTTAGTTTACATCTGAGAAGGACATAGTCTCCTGGGCAGCCAGCCATCAACTCTGATCCATCCCAACATTGCAATAGTGGCATGAGCTTCTTGGGCAGTAACCTACATCTGTCTGACAGGATTTAGGGCCAGCTCAACAGGAGGGAATTCATAGCTAATACTATGAACCTGGCCAAGAACCTGTAAAGGGAAACCTTCCTTGAGAGAAGCCTTCCCGCCAGCCTGGTTCCAGAGTCGCATCAGTCCCAAATAAACACACAGGAGGCTATATTAATTATGAAGCTGTTGGCCTTGTTTGTTTCTTACTGGCTAGCTCTGACTTAAGTATTTATCCCATAATTGTTAATCTAAGTATTTCTCTTACCGGAGAAATTTCTGGGCTTCCTACCCCATGGCAGTTACATCTTTACTTTCTGTGTTTCTCCTTCCCAGAGTCCTCCTAGACTCCTAGCCCCACCTATCTTGGTTCCCTATTGGCCAACAGTGCTTTATTGACATATACACAGGACTTCCCCCATCAAGAACCCATGACTATAGAAGTCATAGAATCCAGGAGAGAAGTTATTACTATCATTTTGATAAATTGATAGATTATCTAGCCTCTAAATATTTACCTTTACACTTATAACTTAGTTCACCTTACACTACTCATCAGAGCAGCTTCATTTGCAGGGGTGGAACAACAAATGATCAAAGTGTAGACAATAAATGATTGTTGAGTGTTCACTTTCACCCAGGACTTCTATATAACACTGCCTCCCCATAAGGTTAAGGGAACTTTATAAAAGAGGGCACACATATCTTCTGGATATGATATACAGCTGTATTAATGAAATCTTAATGGCTATGTTTGTCTGCAAAAGACCTGTGCAAGATACACCTAGCTAATTTTCCAGCATGTATGTATGTATGTATGTATGTATGTATGTATGTATGTATTGGGGTGGGCTGAGGTATCTTAACAAGACCCCACTCATAGTCAAGATGTTATAAACAGTAATCAGTTACCAGGAAAGATCAAATCAGTTTTCTTCAGTGGTAGAGCCTCAAGTAGGTTTCCCATGTTACAGTAGACAGTTCCATAATGATGGGGATGAGGACAATGCTAATAAAGTTCATTAGTCTATACATTATAATATGAATCACTAATTATTACAAACACATACATGTAGACATGAAATTCAGAGGTAGTGGGGAAAGGTACTCACAGGACTTAGAGATGGAAAGTGACACAGCTGATCTGAACAAGGGGTGGCTCTTGGACCCCAGACCGACAGCTGGGAGGCCAGCATGGGACTGATCCAGAACCCCTGAGTGTGAGAGTCAGTGAGGAGGCCAGGACAACCTATGGGGCCCTGGGCAGTAGATCGGTATTTATCCCTAGCATACAAATGGACTTTGAGTGTCCATAACACAAAGAGGGATGATCTCTCAGCCTGGACTCTTAGGGAATTGCCTAGACCCTGCCCTGAGCGAAATGACAGACTCTGGATATCCCCTATGTAGAAGGAAGTGGGGATAGGGTGGGAGGCTGGGGGGGGAGATGGTGTAAGGTTGAGGGAAGACAGGAGGGAATGGGAACTGGGATTGATATGTGAAGCAAGCTATTTAAAAATTAAAGTAATAAAAAATAATGTATTTATATATGCAATAGCAAAGTAAAAATATAAGGTAGAGAGAAAGGTACCAACATTAGTCTTTGGCCTCTACAAGTGTATGAATTCATGTGTAATCATAGGTACTCTCACACACACACACTCATATGCATACATATACACACACACAGAGAGAGAGAGAGAGAGAGAGAGAGAGAGAGAGAGAGAGAGAGAGAGAGAATGAGCACAACAATTCAGTTCATAATAATATAATTGTGGGGAGTGAAGGCGTCAGAACCTCAAAACAGCTAGTCAGTTTATCCATAGACCAGCACAGACACCAATAAATTAAGACAAAGAGTGTTGGTGCTCAACTTGCTTTTACCAGTCTCACACCATTCAAAATCCATTGCATAGAGAATGGTCCCACCAACAGTGAATGATTCTTCCCACTAATCAAGCTAATTCCACATAGTCATGTCCACAGGTTAACCTAGACAGATGCTTCTGTGTTGTATCAAGTTGACAGTTACAAATTAAATAAAAATAATCAAAATAAAATTTGACTCGACCTTTCAAAAACACTCTAACCAACACAACTTATTATTTATGGAGATGAGATGCTACTCCCAAGTCAGCTTGGCTGGCTCACACAATACAGCTAAGCAAGAGAAGTGCAGATGTTATAGAAATGTGACTAATATTGCGCATGCAAAGAATCAGTAGCTTCTGAGTAACCCTGTCAGCTAGGGCAAACTACTGTGTAATCCTGCTGTATGCATTGTCGTGCTGGTTTCACACTTTTGGACTACCTGTTCAAGGCTGCTCAACTTGAAGTCTGATATCCATCTTTAAATCAATGTCTACCAAGAAGCTTCCTAATGTAATCCAACCATTGGGATCTTACTTTATTTATAGCTTCCTGTCAACAATGACAATGATTATAATCATTGTTCTAGTTGTATAAAAATATCTGACCACAATACACAGTAAATAGAGGTGAGCAAATATAAATATTTACTAATTTACATTAGCATATGTAAATAAACATTACATTTACACTAAAAATCTTATACATGTATATAAAATGTGTTTTCATTAAGATGAATTCATAACCTTTATACTTTGTATGCAGCTGTATCTTTGTAATAGTAGGAAGACTTTATAAGATGCATTATATAAAATATCAGCAACTAATGAAGAAGAAATAATGATGACTGTGCACTGTAAAATATATCTGAGTGCTAATTATACTATAGCAGAAATGCTTACTGATGTCTTTTAAACACCTGCTTTGTAGTTTTTAAGTCTGGGTATTACTTCATTTAACAATGTAACCATAATTAGAAGGCAGGTTTAGGATTAAATAATAAACCTAATATAGCCTACCATATGCTGTCCTTTATTTTTTCCCTCTCTCCTTCCTTCTTTTTTCTTCCTTCCTCCCTTCCTTCCTTCTTTCCTTTTTCCTTGTTTTATTTTTTTCGTTCATTCAAGGCAGAGTTTCTCTGTGTTTTCTTGGCTGTCCTGTAACTTGCTCTGCAGATCAGGCAGTCCTCGAACTCAGAGATCTGCCTGCCCATCTCTGCCTTAAATGCTGGGATTAAAGGCATGCATCACCAAGCCTGGCTTCTATATTATTTTAGCTTTCTTCCCTATTCATTAAATATAAAGAGTGATGATTTCATTTACAGAGGAAGTAATAGACTAAATGCACTTGTTAAATCAGGGCATTATGAATTTTGTTTTGTAGAAAAGCAGGACAGACTTAGGTAAGATTGTGTGCAGGAACACTGGAAACAGGTTAGGTGGAACTAGCAGGAAAAGGATGGTAAGTTTCAGGGCTAATGTCTCCAAGCAGGTCCAAAATTCATTTAGGGTTTCTAGGTTGGCATCCTACATGGAAGCTTGTTGTCTTATGTGATTTATAGTGATTTGTAGTCTATATGACTGTCACTCCACTTATATATGTGTTTTAAAAGTATAGTGAGAATATAGATACCAAGAGAAAGACCTCAGCTAGCTAGAATCAGTTGATGATTGAACCATTGCCATTCAAAGGGCAGTCCATGGAATAACATCTCTGTTTGTACCTTAGAACTCATTATAAGGATTTAGCCTCTAACTCCACATTTGATCTATTAATCAGCACTTAGATTTTTGTAAAATAATTGTGTTATATCCATGTACATTAATGTATAATATAGAAACCTGTGAATTATTATTGATGAACCTTCATATGGAACTTTTGATACTCCATGACACTCTGGAATCATAAAAAGCATGCCATCTGCCTCCAGCCAACTTTAGTGAGATTGTAGTCCCAAAAATTAGATTCCAGAAAGCCCCACTTTATCTATAGACACTTTCATTTCTCAAAATTATAA
Organism: Mesocricetus auratus; assembly: GCF_017639785.1. NCBI lineage: Eukaryota > Metazoa > Chordata > Mammalia > Rodentia > Cricetidae > Mesocricetus > Mesocricetus auratus. Next base: position 162,919,065 of record NW_024429266.1, read on the forward strand.
TAAACTTGGAAATTAAATTCTGAAATAACTTTTTGCCTAGACAAAGCATTGCAAAAATATAAAGATGGGGGAAATATATATCAAGGGGTTGATAGTGATGAGTTATTTGTTGAGGTTTATAAGTTAATGCAGGCACTCTGAATATAGAATAACCCTCCATTTCAGTAGATTCATTATTTATAGGCAGAGCCTGCTATCACTATAACAGAAAATTCAAAAATAATATAATGCTAACAAATTATAAGGGAAAAAGATGGAACCTGTAGGTTAAGAGACATAAAAATATGTCTTATTAAATTTTATATGACAAAACTAATGTATGTAAGGATACATTTGGATACCTAAAGAAGAATAAAAAAATCATAAAGATAGAGTAATGATAAGGTACAGGCAGAGAACATGGTTACAACTGAAAAGGACTTTAGGGCAACTGGACAACTCTACTTCTTAGTTCAGTCATTACAAAACATTTAAAAATATTTTTTAATTATACATTTAGGGATTGGTAACTGCTTTACTCTAAAAATAGCAAAAGCCTTGAAGAGAGTTCAAGCCTACCTAAGAGATGATCTTACCTTTTGTAAGTAGTCCTTTTCTTAAAATATGTCTAAGGTATTGTTTTCAAGAATGACATTGCAAGCCTAGAGGTCTCAATTTGATCCCTGGAACCCATATAAAGCTTGAAAGAGATAACTAACTTCACAAATGTGTCCTCTGACCTCTACCATCAAGATGTGGCATGCATTCACAAACACTATGCAAGTACATGTATGCACACGCATGCACATGCTCACATACATACACACTAATTTTTTAAATTTTAAGCAAATTGGAAAGAAAAACATTCACGTGCTTGAAAAAACAACAAGAAAGAAAATAATAGTGAGCACACTCCATCATCATTTTTGATAGATTCTGTATTTATTTGAAGTGCTCCTAGATTTTTTTTAGCATACCATATTGGGACAATGAGCTTCAAGATGAAAGGTATACAGTTAAGATTCCCAGAGCCTTAAATGCCCTTGACATAAAAATGGTGACTATTTACTCATATTCATCTGAGTTATAAAGGTAACAATACCATCAACTTCAGTACATTTTAATGATTGTCTTAAATCAGTAGCATGACTATATATTACTACCATACCTAAAGGTTAGAGAAAAAGTGAAATATTGTCTAGGGCTCTAGGAATCTAACCACATAGACTGAGTCCCTTTCTAAAGTGCAGTATTTTCTCTTCCATTCATAAGGAATATAGCTATACAGGTCTTTGACTTTTTGGTTAGCATTACCCCAAGATAACTTATGTTATTTGTGGCTATTGTAAAGGGCGATGTTTCTCTGATTTCTTTTTCAGCCCATTTATCATCTGTATATAGTAGGGATACTGATATTTTTTAGTTAATTTTGTATCCTGCTACTATGCTGAGGTGTTTATCAGCTGTAGGAGTTCCCATGTAGAGTTTTTCAGGTCACTTATATAAGCTATCATATTATCTGCAAATAGTGAAAGTTTGACTTCTTTCTTTCCAATTTGTATCCCCTTGATCTCCTTTTGTTGTCTTATTGCTCTAACTAGAAATTCAAGTACAATATTGAAGAGATATGGAGAGAGTGGACATCCTTGTCTTGTTCCTGATTTTAGAGGAATTGCATTGAGTTTCTCTCCATTTAGTTTGATGTCGGCTGTTGGTTTACTGTATATTGCTTTTATTATGTTTAATTATGTTCCTGTTATCCCAGATCTCTCCAAGACCTTTATCATGAAGGGGTGTTGGATTTTGTCAACGGCTTGTTGAGCATCTAGTGATATGATCATGTGCTTTTTCTTTGCAGTTTGTTTATATATATGGTGGATTACATTGATAGATTTATGTATGTGAACCCTCCCTGCATCCCTGGGATGAAGCCTACTTGATCATAGTGGATTATTTTTTGATGTGTTCTTGGATTCAATTTGCTAATATTTTATTGAGTATTTTTACATCAATGTTTATGAGCAATGGTGGTCTGTAGTTCTCTTGATTTTAGCTGTTCTGACAGGAGTAAGATGGTATCTCAGAGTTGTTTTGATTTGCATTTCGCTGAAGGTTGAGGATGTTGAGCACTTTGTTAAGTGTCTTTCAGCCATTTTAGTCTCCTCTATTGAGAATTTCTATTTAGTTTTATACCCCTTTTTCATTGGAAATTTTGGTGTTTTGGAGACTTGCTTCTTGAGTTCTTTGTAAATTTTGAGGGTCAGCCCCTGTCAGATGTGGAGTTAGTGAATATCTTTTCCCATTCTGTGAGCTGCCTTTTTGTCTTGTTGACTGTGTCTTTGCCTTACAGAAGCTTATCAATTTAGGAGGTCCCATTTATTAATTGTCAATCTCAGTGCTATGTTCAGGAAGCAGTCTCATGCACCAGTTCATTCAAGGGTACCTCCCATTTTCTCTTCTAAGAGGTTTAGTGTGGCTGGTTTTATATTGAGTTCTTTGATCCATTTGGACTTAAGTTTTGTGTATGGCAATAGGCATGATCTGTCTGTGGTCTTCTACATGCCAGCATCCAATTATGTCAGGACCATTTGTTGAAGATGCTTTTTTCCATTGTATTAATTTCAGCATCTTTGTCAAAAATCAAGTGTTTGTAGGTGTGTAGGTCCATATCATGGTTTTCAATTGGATTCCATTAGTCTACATGTCTATTTTTGTGCCAAAACCAAGCTGTTTACAGGATTATAGTTCTATAAAAGAGCTTGAAATCAGGGATGGTGATGTCTCCAGACATTCTTTTATTGTGCAGAGTTGCTTTGGCTATCCTGGGTCTTCTGCTTTTCCATGTAAAGTTGATTATTTTTTCAAGGTCTGTGAATAATTGTGCTAGCATTTTTATGAAGATTGCATTGAGTCTGTAGATTGCTTTTGGCAAGATTGCCATTTTTACTATGTTGATTCTACCTATCCAAGAGGATGGAAGATCTTTTCATTTTCTGGTATCTTCTTTAATTTCTTTCTTTAAAGACTAAAAAAATAAAAAAGCACCAATGAAATTTTATGCTGGAGAGGATGTGGAGAGAGGGGAAAAATCCTCCACTGCTGGTGAGAGTGCCAACTCGTACAGCCACTTTGGAAATCAGTATGGAGATTCCTCAGGAAAATGGGAATCAGTCTGCCAAAAGATTCAGCAATTCCACTCTTAGGCTTATACTCAAAAGATGCACATTCATACAATAAGGACATCTATTCCACTATGTTCATAGCAGCATTATTTGAAATGGTCAGAACCTGGAAGCAACTTAGATGCCCCTCAACTGAATAGTGGATAGAGAAAATGTGGTACATTTAAAAAAATGGAGTACTACTCTGAAGAAAAAAAAATGAAATCTTGAAATTCACAGGCAAATGGATGGCACTAGAAGAAACCATTCTGAGTAAGGCAATCCTGTCACAAAAAGAGAAACATGGTATGTATTCACTCATACATGGATTTCGACATGGAGCAGGGAAGTGCCAACCTACAATCTGACCTCCAGAGAGTCCTGAAAACAGGGAGGACCTAAGAGAGATATGCATGCTACCCAGGAGAAGGGCAATGGGACAGGATCTCCTGAGCAGATTGGGAGCATGGGGGAAAGGGGAGGGAGCTGTGAAAAAGACAGTGGGAGAAGAGGAGGGGAGAGCAGGACATGAGGGAACAGGTAGGTTGAGTTGGGTTAAGAATAGAGGTTGAGTTGGGTTAAGAATCAGGATGAGAGATACCACGATAGAGGTAGTCATTATAGTTTTGAGGCAAGATCTGGTACTAGTGAGATATACAGAGATCTAAAAGGATGACACCAACTGACAATCTAAGCAATAGTGGTGAGGCTACCTTAAATGCCATTCCCCCAATAATGAGCCTTCATCCAGTGTCTGATGGAAGCAGAGGCAGATACCCACAGCTAAGCACTGAACTGAACACCTGGAACCCAGTTGCAGAAAGGGATAGGTGATGAACAAAGGGGTCAAAACTGGGCTGCTGAAACCCACAGAAACAGCTGACCTGAGCAAGGTGGAACTCATGGACCCCAGACTGATGGCTGAGAGGCCAGCATAGGACTAATGCAGACCCATAAATTTGAGTGTCAGTGAGGAGGGCTCAGCAATCTATGGGGCCTCAAGTAGTAGATCACTATTTATCCCCGGCATAGGACTGGGCTTTGGGAGCCTACTCCACATGGAGGAATGCTCTCTCAACCTGGACACATGGGGAAAGGCCTAGACCCTGCCCTAGATGATAAATTTCAAAAAAAGAAATAGTATAGTGTTCTTTCAGGAGAAGAAAATGAAAACCATTTTCTACTATCACTCTTAACATTTGTAACACGAATCCTCCTTTCTTTCTTAATATTATCACTTTAGAATAATATCCTAAATCTTACACGGCAGCTTAAAGTGCTTTGAAAGCTTAAAAATCACCTGCTCATCATTCTCCCCATGGTCAGTCTTCCCCTGCAACCCCAGCAAATGTCATAGGCACAGGTGCAATCCATATCACTTTCAAAAACAGCAGACTACATAGGAAAGGTTCAAACCACAGCAGTTAGAGGAACAGACAGAATGCATTTAACAACCGAAAGAGCAATATGCTGCCACAAGGCACCACAACAGCAAAACCTAAATATTCTAATGGAGCTGAGACACAAGAAAATGAGTTTAAAAAATAATTTATGAAGATATAGAGGCTTTTAAAGAAGGAATTAAAACTTACCTTAAAAAAGTTGAGGAAAAAGAAAAAAAAAGTTGAGGAAAAGACACAAAAATTGTGAGAAATAAATAAATCCTTTAAAGAAAGTCAAGGAAAACAGGTGAAGGAAATGAAATGGTTCAAGTCTTGAAAACTGAAATAGAAATAACAAAGAAAACACAAACTGAGAGAATTTTGGAAATGGAAAATCTGGGGAGGCAAACAGGAACAAAAGATGCAATCATCACCAACAAAATATAAGAGATGGAAGAGAGTCTCAGGTATTGAAAACACAATAGAGGAAATAAATTCATCAGTCAAAGAAAATTTTAAATTCAATAAATTCCTAATACAAAACATCCAGGAAATATGGAACACAATGCAAGAACATACCTAAGAATAGTAGGAATAGAAGAAGAATTACAACTCAAATGCACCAAAAACATATTCAACAACATCACAGAAGAAAACTTTCCAAACCTAAAGAAGGACAAACTAATAAAGATACAAGGAGCTTACAGTACACCAAATAGATTGGACCAAAAAATAAGTAAATAAGGTTCCTCACCAAATAATAATCAAAACATTAAATATATAGAATAAAGAAAGAATTTTAAAAACTTCAATGGAAAAAGACAAAGTAAAACATAAAGGCAGACCCACTGGAATCATACTTGCCCCTCAACTGAAGAATGGATAAAAAAATCTGTGATATTTCTATACAATGAAGAATTTTTCAATAGGAAAAATAATGACATGAAATTTGTACACAAATTGATGGAACTAGAATAAACAACCTTAGTGAGGCAACCCAGAGAAAGAAAGACAAACATAGTATGGACTCACTCATACGTGCATGTTACAGGTAAGCACCAGACAAGCTACGTAGCAAGGAGGACCCTAAGAGGGATGGATGGATCTCCCTGAGGAAAGGATGACTGACAGCTAAGGAGCTGGCATGGGACTGACCTAGACCCTCTGCATCTTGGTGACAGTTGTGTAGCTTGTTGTAGCCCCTAGCAGTTTGACCAGGATCTGTCCCTCATGCAAGAGCTGGCTCTTTGGACCTATTCCTTATGGTGGAATGCCTTTCCCATCTTTGATACAAAGGAGAGGAGCTGGATCCTGCTTCAACTTGATATGCCATGCTTTGTTGACTCCCACATGAGACCTTATCCCTTCTGAATGGAGATGGAGGGGAGTGGATGGTGGGGGATAGAAGGGAGGTAGAGGGAGAAACAGGAGGAGAGGAGGGAGGAAAAACTGTTGTTGGTGTGTAAAAAATAGCTGTATAAATAAATAAATCAACCCACTCATATTTTGATATAGATCATATATGTGTATCATATCAGAGAATAAATCATATTCTTTAAATGTTCAAGGGATGTTAAAGCAATTGGAGAAAGACTTTAGTTGTTACAGTGCTCAACACGCTAGCATGGGAACCTGAGCTCAATCCCTAATACAAGTAAAAACATGCGTGTGGTGTTCACTTGTAATACCAGTGCTAGGGAGACAGAGAAAAAGACCTCTGGAGCTTGCTAGCTCACTAGTTGCCTTAGTTTTCTATTTTGATAAAACATTATAACCAAGGCAACTTAGAAGAGAAACTATTTAATTTGGGGCTTCAGAAGGTTAGTGTCTGTCATGGTGGAGAACATGACAGCAGGCAGGCAGATGTGGTACCGGAGCAGTAGCTGAGAGCTTACTTTTTAATCTACAAGTAGGAGGCAGAAATAGAGATATGTACACTGGAAATGGATCAAATCTTTAGAAACCTAAATATCTGCCCCCAGTGATATACCTCCTCCAACAAAGTCACACTTCCTCATCCTCCACAAGCAGTTCCATCCACTGGTGAACAAGTACTTGAGTAAATGATCCTGTGTTCATTCTCATTCAAACTACCAAACTATCCTCACCTAATCATAGCACTTCAGTTCCCAGTGAGAGTCTGTTTCCAAAGGAATTGTCCCCCAAGCTGGCATCAAGAAACATGTGTACACACATGCAACTCAAATGTAAATATTCAAATATGCACATGCACAAACATACAGAAGCATACTGAAAATCTTGATAAATGCTTAGGTTAACTGATGAGTATTGAAGGGCACATTGTAGTATTGTCTATTCTTTATATTTGGAAACAATTATTAAAAATGGATTAAACTGTCCCTATAGATCCCACTAGGAAGAAACCACCCTGAAGGAAGTGCATGACATTTTTATAGAAGTGTAATGTGCCAAGTATCCCAACTGGTTTATTATAATTTTTTCTCTCTTTAAGTACCAATGGAAGAATTTGGCAAATTGATAGGTAAAAAATTATAGCAGTGTGTTTTTCTAATACATATTTCACTGAATACTAGTGAAGTTGGCCTTGACACTTTCCATATTTATTAGTTCTGTGAATGTCTTCTATTTATACCTTTGACTCATTTCTATGGGGGTCATTCATCTTTTATCATTATACTCTCTGTATTCTTTACCTGTATGAATATGAATTCTATTGTATAACACACATAAAAGTTTTCTCATTTTTATCTAATTATTTCTCATACAAAAGATTTTAATCTTTATTCAAATATATATTTCCCTGTAGTTTCTCTGCCATTTAGAAAACTTTACCATTGTCATGTATTATTTTTCTCTTTATTCTTTTACAATTCAACATTATATCCAATGCATAATGTATTTTATGATTTAATACATTGTATTTTAAACTTGCTTAGAGGCATTTACAAGTCAAGATCCAACTTCCACACAAATTGTCTATTATTAGTTATTCTAAAAATAAATCCATCTATCCTAATGTATTTGATTTTTCTCTTCTTCATAGTTGAATAATTCTGAAATGGGATATTGCCTGTTATAGCCAACAACCATTCAAATTGCCAATGTCTATGTTTAAGCTTCCATAGAGGAAAATACTACTCATTTCTCAGAAACAAATGTGTTTGATAAATTCAAAGAAGACAGCTTTAAGCTTGATCTGTTTTCCCTCACCAGATGAAAGAAGACATCTACACTCCCCTGCAGGCAAGTATGTTTTTGTTTTCTTACACCTCAAAGAAAAGTAGATCACATTGCTACAATGTTATAGCTGTGGTGCTCATGGTCATGAAGTTCCTAGCACAAGACTCTACTTTCAGGGTAAGTCTAAAAATGCCACTAGCATTGGAACTTACATGTTAACTTCCATGAATATTAGGTTTTATACTGACAGGAGTCTTTCCAGGGAACAGATTTTGACTGATTTGGTCTGAGTTTCTTGAAGGAGCAGGGTGGAAATGAAGAGCAGCTAAAGAGTGCTTATAAATAGACAAGATTTCTAGCCCTAGCCATGTAACACTTCTGTTGTCTAAAACGTATTGTGATTCCAATATGATCTAGCAGACTCTATGGAGTATAGGCATAGGTATATACAACTAGAGAAACAGAGGAAATCCTCTGAGTTTTAGAATTTACTGACTCTTTGACAAAATCCCTAAGTCACAGTTTGATAAGCAAGAAAAGTTGAACAACAAGAATTTTGAACTCAAGGCAGTGAGTACTAGAGTACAATGTCTTACAGAATCAAATGAATCACACTGGACTATAACACAAGAACAACCAAAATTCCAGAGGAACAAAAGATATGGCATGTATTGCTCAGAGCCAGTGGAAACAACTTTCAATTTTGGGGAAAGACAGGATCATAGATGAGTTATGTAATAAATCAGTCTAATCCTACAAGTGACATTAACTTGATGGAAAGAATGTTCTCATCATGGTTTGATATAGGAACAGAGGGATGATTGCTCTCTAGGAACACAGAGACCTGCACAGATACGAGCTGCATCAATTACTACTTTAACGTGTGACAGCAGTTGCAGTACCCTATATGCCATAAACTTCCTATTTTATTTAAAGGAATACACAGCAGCATGACTATTCTAAAGCAAGAGAATGAATAAGGCACTTCCTCACAAAGAAACAATACTGCATTTCGTTTGAGTGTTATTTGTGTTTTCTTATATCAATGAACCCCAAGCATATATCATTGCGTGTTATCTTCTTTTTTATTCAGTCCCAAAACATCTTCTTCATGCACAATCACTCTATCTGATTGTAATTATTCTCAAATAAGACACCGCTTTCTAATTCATATTTGCCTTGCTCTAGATCTTAGCTTCTCTTTGGGGTATACTATCAAGTCAAAATTTGAAATGACTGCAACCAAATGGAAATAGCACTTATGGCCCTAATAGAAGTTCACTTCCTGATATACTAAATATTATAAAGCTTCTATGAGTAGCATCTCTAGGGCATTCTACCTCTATTAGCAAGTGATGCATGATTTTCTTTACCTTGTCTAGGTGAGACCAAGCTAGGTGTTTTTTTTAACATTTCACACTCAAGGATTTTGTTTGTGCATGTGAGGTGGCAGTTGGTTTACAGTGGATATATATGTTTACAATAGTAACTGTAATCATTAGTTGGATAATCATGCAAATCGATACCCACAGACCTGTACTCTCTTTATTTTCACACACAGAAAACTGCTTGCTGGTATTTTCCTGACACCAGATATTCATCTAAGATTCTGCATGCTTGAGTTATTCTCATGGTCTATTTCTCCTCTCCTCAAATATTCTCATTTGCTGTTGTCTTTTTTCAATTAATGCTTGAAGTTATTCCTCACAAGATGAAAGACGAAATCTAAAGTATGTTGAAATACTTGAAACAAGATCCTCTGGGCATAGACCAGCCTAGGAAACTTTCCAAAGCCACTTCAAGATGCCACAGACTGGGTGTCTTAGAATTGAATGGAATGCATTTCTCTCAAATTTTTAGCCAAAAAACTCCAAGATAAAGGCACAGTCAATGCTAAGTGCTAGTATAACAACACTTTTGGGTCATGGCAAGCATTTCCTTGCTGTGTTCTATTAATGTGGAAGATGCACAGTTGATGAAACAGATTATGCCAGTCTTAATCACTGACTTCTTTTTCTCTATATCCAACTACACAAATGTGTTAGCTTTACTTCTGTAACCCTTTCCCTTCCAAATACAGAAGTAGGGGAAATTACCAGTGGAAATTATATGTTTCCTTCTTGTGGAAATTTGTTGTACTTTACTAGGTTCCTAGGAAAATTGTTCACTGCTTTTTTGAATTCCTGTTCCTGAATTTGGAATTCTGAATGATTTAGTGATGCTCTGTGTGTTATATGACTTACATTCACAATTTTATGGGATTTCAGGCATTTTAAAGCACAAGTAATCTTTATTTAAATCAACAATTGTCTTTGAGTATATACAACTCAGCACTATGACCAAAAAGGATACCTATTTCTCATGAAAAAGTATGCAAAGGATCTTCTTAGAAAGGAAGATGATAGAAAACTATTCACATATATAACATGACAGTTTAATTGATTGTTTATTCCTATAAAATATCCATGGCAGAATATGTAAATAACTATAATAGAAGCTAACAAGAACAAGAAAGAGGTCATATATTGCCAACATTGATAGAATGGTTACCCTCTATTAATAAAGTAATAACACCTTCTAGTGGGCAAAGAGAAGGAAATTTTAAAACATGATGGAGATAATTCCTTAAGACATTGCTTATTAATTAAAGCACAGCCTTGAAGGCACATGACAGAATATTAATGGACCACCAAAGAGACCAGGAAGAAATCTAGGGTTATTGACCAGTCTAGTTGACTCTAGATGACTGCACAGACTTTACATGTCCAGCTTCATGTTGGAGAGCTATCCTTACAACTCAGACTTGGAGATAACCCAGTGCTCTACAGTCAGCCAATCAGTTAAGATATTAGACTGGTCATACTCACTCATGAACAGAGGGACACCATCCACCTTGGAGTACTAGGTTACATTTTCCTTTCCTTCCATCAGATCTTCCTTACTGTATAGAATCGAACCCTGAAAACACTTTTCCATAGGCAGTATCAAATATTTTTACTGTCCCATCCATTTTTCCCTTGCACTTGACTTCCAGGTTACCAGAACTTGGGAGAGCCTTTTGTCTGAGTTCTCTCATCAATGAGTCAACATCCAGGTCTGTGATGACCAGTTGGACTTCGTTGGGTCTGAACTGGTCTGTGGAACAACAATGTCTCATTCTGTTATTTCATACTCTTTTATTGTATCATTGCAGCAAGCAATTGTAGGCTCAATTCTACCATTTTTACCTACAGTTTTAATCAAACACTACAAGTCAAGCCTCTAAGCTCCTTGTCCAGGCTCAGGTAAATTCCTAAAGGAGCACCAGCCAGCCAGAACTGGTGACATGATTTCCAAGGCCTATTTTGTTTGTTTCTTTCTCTTTAAAAACATGTGCCATTGACTGGACTCCCTTGCATCAATTAAGCATTGTATTCTCCAATCTCTTTTAGAGCTAGATGTCACTCTGTGAGTAATTCCAAACAGAACCATAAAGGGTATCTGTGTGTTACTGACCCATCTTTTCCTGAGGTCTGGAGCTTAGACTTAATGGACAGGGCTCCAAAAAAACTAGCTTGGAACATGAAGAAACATGCTTAAGATATATCTCTCCAAGGTGTCTATAAACTTTCTAAAATTATCAGACCATATTGGACCACCTAACTCTGAATTACAACTGAGGGAAAAATGATGTTTTCCTTTAGTTAAGCTCTTTTGGGAAGCAGCTAAAGCTAAATCCAAACATTTCTGAATTATTTATTTTCATAGTATACTAAACAATCTGCTTATATATGAGTCACGTTTTATTGTCATTCATGAGATGAGAATCACCATCACTAGAACAAATGTACTAGGTATAAGCCAAGTGTCTTAACTCAGTTGCCACAAAATCTCCCATTATTTACTCAAAATTTTATTGAGAGCTTGTACAAGGAAAATCTTTCTTCAAACCCCATAGTTTTAATCAGTCCTAGCAATATTAGTAGCTATATGTTATAGGTCAAATACCGAGACTCTTTCACAACTGGTGCAAAAGAATCCAGTCAATGACACATGTTCTTATAGAGAAAGAAGCAATAGCCAAATATGAAACTCCTAATAATTGTACTACCTCATATAAAAGGTATGTGGGATGATAATAAGGAGAGAAGGGATTTTAAGTAGCTAGGAGAGTTACCAATACATACATAGAACATACGCAATACTCATTTCTCACTGACATTTAGAATCAAGGGACTCTCATTTAGCCTGTTTCAAACATGAGACACCTTTATATAAAAGGCAGGAACACAAACTACTCTTGAAGTCAAGTATTTTGAAATATTCTGTGAAAGTGACACAGGGTACTTTCCATTGGAGAGATCATTAAAGAGTCCCCTTCTCAGGACAGATACACTCAAAAGGATCCTCTTTACCTAGGTACCATAGGATACCTGTAGGATAGAGGCTTGGAGGGTAGAATCCAACCATATTTTACTTTTATCTTCTGTTCAGTCTTCACAGAACAGGAGCTGGTCAGGCACTAGGTTGACAGTTTTAGCAAAATACAAAGAAAGACAAGAATACAAATGACTTAGAATAGTAAGTCCTAAGATCAGTGCCTTTCAGAGCTTACCACAAACTCCAAAGGATAGGTAGAACAATGACTGGATAAGAATTGGGGCCTTAGGATAATAAGCAACAATGGAGGTGATCCTCTAGCTGACACTGAAGCAATATAGTTCCTTCTAAGATGGCAAATTACAGAAAAAATCATGAAGATAGAAAGTCAACTAACTATAATGTAATGAAGGTGAAATCTGCATAATTAAAAAAGAAAATTGAATAAAGAAACAAAAGTTCTTATTCCAGCTGGGTAATAGGACTCTGGCTAACATCTATGATAGAGAATATTTATCCAGTGTTTTGTCAATGTTTGTTTTTTCCATGTACTTTTAAATGCTGGATTCCCTCATTATGATTTTTATAATCTCCTGTTAAACTAGAATTCATATGTACAAATTAATGAGCAGACAAAATAGTAGTAGATTTTGTCTTTCAAAAATATAAGTGAATTTTTTATTTATTTACTTAATTTAGAAACAATCTTATTTTACATATCAATCTCAGTTCCGTCTCCCATACTCCCATGGCCTTCATTGACTCCCTCATCCCACTCCCATGTACTCCCCAGGTTGGGTGAGGTCTTCCATGGGGGATCATCAAAGTCTGTCACATCATTTGAGGGAGGGCATAGGCCGTCCTCCATGTATCTGGGCTGAGAGAGTATCCCTTCATAGGGAATGGGCTCCCAAAGTCCATTTGTGCACTAGGGATAAATACTGGTTCCACTGTCAGAGGTCCCATAGACTGCACAGTCCTCCTAAATGGTACCCACATTCAGAGGGCTTGGTTAGGTCCAATGTTATTTCTCCAACTTTACAACTGGGGTCCATGTGCTCTCACTTGGTCAGGTCAGCTGTTTCCGTGGGTTTCTCCAGCACAGTCTTGACCGCTTTGTTCATCCCTCCACCCTCTTTCCAACTGGATTCCAGGAGTTAGGCTCAGTGTTTAGCTATGGGTGTCTGGTTCTGCTTCCACCAACTATTGGATGAAGGCTCTACAATGGCATTTAAGGTAGTCATCAATCTCATTATAGAGGAAGAACACATAAGGTAGCCTATCCACTATTGCTCAGATTCTTATTTGGGTCATCCTTATGGCTCTTTGGACATTCCCCTAGCACCAGATTTCTCTTTAAACCTAGTGAATTTTTTGACCAGATTTGCTATACCAAGTATGGATTTTCTCTTAAGCAGCAGGATCTCAAGTCTAATCAGAAAGTGGTTGGTTACTCAGCAACTAATGTAACCATTTCTCAAATTGACACTACTTACAAGGAATAATTATCTCATAGAATTTAGGTTTTGCACAATTGTGGGGTATTGGGGAGATTGGATGGGGATGGGGAAGAGGGGAGGTAGAGGGGGCTAGGACTGACATGGGGAGCAAGCTTTATTCTAATTTAAATTAAAAAAAGAAAGAAAGAAAGAAGTTAGAATTCACAGGTGAGCAAGACTGTTGTTGCCTTTTACCCGCCAGCAGGCTGCCTAGCACATTCCAGGTCCATGAAAGCTATACAGCTAGGAAGGCTATCTATATCATACATACAAGATGGGTGGTATCCTCAGCAATATAGTTTTTTATTTGTTTGTTTGAAGTGTTTTGTTTTGTTTTTTAGTTTGGTTTTTTGAGTTGGGGTTTTTATCTAATTTTTTATTCATTTTGCGTATCAACCACAGTTCCTCCTCCCTTCTTCTCTTCCCTCCTCCCATCTCCTCCCAACCCATCTGTATCCACTCCTCAGAAAGTGTAAGGCCTCCCATGTGGGAGATAGGATTTCTTTGTGTAGCCTTGGTTGTCCTAGGACTACTCTGTAGACCAGGCTGGCCTTGAACTCACAGAGATCCTCCTACCCCTAGCTGTCAAGTGCTAGGATTAAAGGCATGTTCCACCACTGTCTGGCCTAGCAATACTACAGTTTTGACATCTAGTTCTAGTGCGTAATCAAGAGGAATGCCAAGAGAATGTATTGTTTGAGAGGCCACACTGACCACTAGCTCATAGGGAGGTAACCTATGACTATGGTGAGATTAATCAGAGATACATTACCACATGACATTATCAAAAACAAACTTAATTTCTGAAATATAGCATGAAAAACTATCTGTATCTTTCGTTTGAAAAGCAATTGCATCTTATCACATTTTTTCTACTGGTAACTTTTCAAGGGAGCTTTTCAGAAGCATAATGACCATGATTTATATTTTTACTGATCTGCCTTTTCCTAGACAGAGCTCTCTGACTTCCAAAGCACCTCTAAACAGCAGTGTAGATTGACTTCCTTCATAAAAATTCAGTATGAATATAATCACAAATCCTGTTAATTATTGAGCCTTTAAAATCTGTTGCAGCATCTCCAACTGAACAGTTTATAATGACTACAGCAGACCGCTAACATGCGCAAGCTTATATTTTATGATTTTGACAATTAGCAGTGACTATAAAGGTCCATGAAACATACTCATATGGAATTTTCTTTGAGATCTGAATTTAAATTGCCTGCTGGGAGCAGATGGAAGTGGAAATCTCAGAAGAAAGTCACCTAGTGAAGTGACCAAGCTGTCTGGTTATTCAGTATATCTGTGACTCATAAACACCTACGTGCTTTAGCCCAGGTCCAGAGTCAATGAGTATATTCTGATCTACATGTGAGTTGACAGATAGTCTAATGCAGTGATCTCAATCCATCAGGATTATTGTAAGCAGTTCTTAATAGAGGACCGGACCCATCCCAATAATTTCAGAATAGAAACTGGAAGTACACAGTGTTAGTATTATTTGAAAATCATTGATATGAAGGATAAGGTCCATTTTATCTATCATTAGCAAATGGTAACTAAAACTTAAAAGTGGAACATAGAGGAAAAAATCAATGAAAATTTTCCTAAATGGACAACGGTAGTAGTTTTTCTGAAACAATTTATTAAACAGTAAACAGGCAAAAGAACTGTCTGCCAGGAACTAGTCTCTGTGCAAGTGACCCAAATAGACACAGACACTTCTGTTCATATTGTCAAACACCCACTTCTAAGACTGGTACCTTTATTCCATCCCAACATACCTTATTTTCACCAACCCATCACTCAAATTAATAAAATGGTGAGTTAATGTGAGGCATCAATTCTCATTGATTGGTCTCAGCCTTGGGTTTTTGAGAGACTAGCACAATAGGCAAGCAGATGTGGGGACAATCCACATCCTTTGACTTACAACAAAATAATTTCTCTTTATAAAGACCCATTAATTAACTAATTAATTTAATGTGTATGTGTGTGTGCCTGCATGAGTTTATGAGCATCACAAGTGTCCAAGTGCTCAAGGGAGGCAGATCCCCTGGAACTGGAACTACTGGAAGTTGTGAGCAACTGGATATGGGTGCTGGAATCAAAGCAGGGTCCTCTGCAAATACATTAAATAAATGCTCTTAATTACTGAAACATACTGATGACATTTTTATTTGAGTTTTTGTTTTGGTCTATTTTTTATTTTGAGACTCAATCAGCCTATCTAACATAGGCTGCCCTCAAACCCAAACTCCCAAATCTTGAACCTTTTACATGCTGAGATTACAGGCATATACCACCATGCTTTATTAAAGATTTGTTTTGAGTAAGGAAAAGATTGGGCTACAAATTGGAAAGGAAGAAGTAAAACTTTGACTATTTGCAGATGATATTATAGTTTATATAAGTTACCAGAAGAATTCTACCAGAGAACTCCTACAGCTGATAAATACCTTCAGCAAAATGGCAGCATACAAGAATAACTCAAAAAAATCAGTAGCCCTACTATATGTAGACATTAAAGGGGCTGAGAAAGAAATCAGAGAAACATCACCCTTTACAAAAGTCACAAACAACATAAAATATCTTGGGGTAATGCTAACCAAACTAGGGAAAGACCTTTATAGCAAGAACTTTGAGTTTTCAAAGAAAGAAATTAAAGAAGATATTAGAAAATGGAAAGATCTTCCATGTTCTTGGATAGGTAAAGTCAACATAGCAAAAATGGCAATCTTGTCTCAATCCTCTTCTCTTGGGTACTATGCATATATGCATATCTTTTAGGTTCTTTCCTGTTTCCCAGACTATCAGTTGCATTGCAGACTGGCACTATCCTGATCCATGTCTAAAATCCATATATGAGTGAGTACATACCATGTTTGTCTTTTTGCGACTGGGTTACCTCACTCAGGATGGTTTCTTCCAGTGCTATCCATTTACCTGTGAATTTCAAGATTCCATTGTTTTTTTTCTGCTGAGTAATACTCCATTGTGTAAATGTACAACATTTTCTCTATCCACTCTTCAGTTGAGGGGCATCTAGGTTGCTTCCAGGTTCTGGCTATTACAAATAATGCTGCTATGAACATAGTGGAGCAGATGCCCTTGTTGTATGAACTTGCCTCATTTGGATATATGCCTAAGAGTGGAATTGCTGGGTCTAGTGGTAGATTAATTCCCATTTTCCTGAGGAATCTCCATACTGATTTCCAAAGAGGCTATATGAGTCGGCACTCCTACCAGCAGTGGAGGAGTGTTCCTCTCTCTCCACATCCTCTCCAGCATAAATTGTCTTCGATGTTTTTGATTTTAGCCATTCTGACAGGAGTAAGATGGTATCTCAGAGTTGTTTTGATTTGCATTTCCTCTGAATGGATGGGGAACACTGCGAGGGGTGGGGGGGGAGTGGGACCTGGGAAGAAGAGAGGGGGTGAAGAGGAAGAGAGTTGGTCATGGGGGAACAGGAAGTTGAGGGGGTGGGGGTAGAATAGGGGGAAGAGGGAATCATAGGATCGAAGACAGATCAGGCACCAGAGTGACCTCGAGTGATCTAAAGGGATAACACCAATTGGCAAGCTAAGCAATAGTGGAGAGACCACCTCGAATGCCCATTCCTGATAATGAACTTGATGTCTATAACCATCTGGGAGCCTTCATCCTGTGACTGATGGAAGCAGAGGCAAACACACAATTAATCACTGAACTGAACCCAAGGAACCCAGTGACAGAGAGAGAGGAGTGATGAGCAAATTGGCAAAGAATGGGCTGGCAAAACCAGCAGAGACAGCTGATCTGAACAGGGGAGAGCTCTTGGACCCCAGACCGACAGTGGAGAGGCCAGCATGGGACTGATCTGGACCCCCCAAATGTGAGTGTCAGCGAGAAGGCCTGGGCAACCTATGGGGCCCTGAGCTGTGGATCAGTGTCTATCCCTGGAATACAAACAGTCTTCGTGTGCCTATAGCACAAAGAGGGATGCTCTCTCAGCCTGGACTCGTAGGGGAGTGCCTGGACCCTACCCAGAGTGAAATGACAGACTCTAGATATCCCCTATGTGGAAGGATTTGGCAATAGGGTGAGAGGGTGGGGGGGAAGGGGAGTGCGGGAGGAGGGGAGGGAGAGGGAACTGGGATTGACATGTAAAACAAGCTATTTAAATTAAAAAATAAAAAATAAAAAAATAAAAAAACAATAAAAAAAGAAATAAAAAAATGGCAATCTTACCAAAAGCAATCTACAGATTCAATACAACCCCTATCAAAATCCCAGCACAACTCTTCACAGACCTTTAAAGGACAATACTCAACCAACAAGACCCATGATAGCCAAAACAACCTTGTACAATAATAAAGGGTCTTTAGGAGGCATCACCATCCCTGACTTCATGCTCTACTATACAGCTATAGTAATGAAAACAGCTTGGTATTGACACAAAAACAGAGAGGTAAGACCAATTCAATCGAAATGAAGACCTTGATATTAACCCACACAGCTATGAACATCTGATTTTTTGACAAAGAATCTAAAGTTATACAACAGAGAAAAAGAAGCATCTTCAACAAATAGTGCTGGCATAACTGGATGCAGACATGTAGAAGATTACAGATATACCCATATCAATCACCATGCACAAAACTTAAATCCAAATGGATCGAAGACCTCAACATAAATCCAGCCACACTGAACCTCTTAGAAGAGAAAGTGGGAGGTATCTTTGAATGAACTGTCACAGGAGACCACTTCCTGAATATAACACCAGTAGTACAAACTCTGAGATTGACAATTAATAAATGGGACCTCCTAAAACTGAGAAGTTTCTGTAAGGAAAAAGATCCAGTCAACAAGACAAAATGGCAGCCCACAGAATGGGAAATGATCTTCACCAACCCCATATCAGACAGAGGACTGATTTCCAAAATATACATAGAACTCAAGAAGCTAATCACCAAAACACCAAATAATTCAATTAATAAGTGGGGTACAGAACTAACCAGAGAATTCTCCATAGAGGAATCTAAAATGTCTGAAAGACACTTAAGAAATTACTCAATATCCTTAGTCATCATGGAAATTAAAATCAAAACAACTCTGAGATATCATCTTACTCCCGTCAGAATGGCTAAAATAAAAAAACACCAATGATATTTTATGTTGGAGAGGATGTGAAGAAAGGAGAACCCTTCTCCATTGTTGGTGGGAGTGTACACTCTTACAACCACTTTGTAAATCAGTATGGTGGTGATGAGTAAATAATGCTATCTGTAAAGGAGGTCTAAGATATTTATTAAATATACTTACAAGATAGAGAGAGGGATAGGAACTCTGGGAACATTGCTAGCTTCCAAGAAATAGAGCTTTTGCTTTTCCTTTCCTTTATATAGCTCCTGTCCCATGTACACCCCTCTTTGGGGTGTGGACAATATTGTGGGCTCACCCCTACATGGTGGTTTCTCCAGAAAATAGGAGCTAGTGTATTTCAAGATTCAGCAATTCCACTCTTAGGCATACACCCAAAGATGCACAATCTTACAACAAGGAAATCCATTCAACTATGTTCATAGCAGCATTCTTTGTAATAGCCAGAACCTGGAAGCAACCTAGATGTACCTCCACCAAAGAAGTGATACAGAAAATGTGGTACATCTACACAACGGAGTACTACTCAGCAGAAAAATCAATGGAATCTTGAAGCTTGCAGGCAAATGGACGGAACTAGAAGAAACCATCCTAAGTGAGGTAACCCAGTCACAGAAAGACAAACATGGTATGTACTCACTCATAAATGGATATTAGACATAGAGCAAAGTATTATCAGCCTACAATCCACGCCCTTCATAGAAGCTAGGAAACAAGGAGGACTGTAAGAGAGACTTACATAGTCCTCCAGTAAATCAGAAAGGGACAAGAGTCCCCGAACAAATTGGGAGCATGGGGGAGAGGGGAAGGAGATAGGAAAAAGAGGAAGGAAGAAGAGGAGGGGCAGGAGAATATGAGGGATCAGGAAGATTGAGTGGGGAGAGGAATAGAGGAGAGCAAGAAAAGAGACAAGTCAATAGAGTGAGCCACATAGGTTTAAAGAGAAATCTAGCACTAGGGTAATGTACAGAGATCCACAACGATGACCCCAACTAGGAACATAAGCAATAGTGGAGAGGCTACCTTAAATGCCCTTACCCATAATGAGAATGATTACTACCTTAAATGCCATCCTAGAGCCTTCTCCAAATAGCTGATGGAAGCAGAAGCAGAGATCCACAGCTAAGCACTGAGCCAAACTCCTGGAATCCAGTTTCAGAAAGGGAGGAGTGATGAACAAAGGGGTCAAAACCATGCTGGGAAAACCCACAGAAACAGCTGTCCTGAGCAAGTGGGAATGCATGGATCCCAGTCTGACAGCTGTGGAACCAATATAGGACAAAACCAGGCCCCTTGAATGTGGGTGTCAGCTAGGAGCACTGGGCAGTCTATGCGGCCTCTGACAAGGGAACCTGGATGTATCCTTAGTGCACAAACGGACTTTGGGAGCCCATTTAACATGGAGGGATCTCTCTTAGCATAGATATACAGGGATTCCTAGGTCCTGTACTAAATAACTTGACAGATTTTGATGATCCCTCAGAAGGCCTCACCCTAACTGAGGAGTGGATGGTGGATGGGATGGGTGGGTCGTTGGGGGGGCATTGGAGGAAAGGGGGGGGAGAGGAAACTGTGATTTATATGTAAAATAAGACTGTTTCTAATTTAAATAAAATTTATATATAAAAAAAGAAAAGATTGGGTAATCTTGTTCATATACAACTTTGGCCCATGAACACATTTTCACATGCTGTAATCCCTGAGCATCTCAGTGAGCAAGCCTGCTTCACTGAGGTCAAAGTATCTACGACAAAATAGCACCCCTGCTCAGAGAAAATGCTCTTGTTCTAGACTGCCTGCACTTAAGCCAGATGTGGTATCATCAACTGAAGAACCAAGGATTTGAGAAGGAGTAATACTGGACACTTAGCTAGGTGAGAATATCATTGGCATTTTCTAATGTGTTCTATACTACATATGTGCCATTATAATTAATGTACAAGCATTTGTCATCATTATCATCTCCATGTGCTTTTACATCATTATTATGCTCTGAGATGTTGGGAGGCAGACCTAACACAGATATCCAGAGGAATATCTTACTCAAATTTTTAGCAGATTTTTCTCACGTCCCTGTTAGCTAGGTTCTCCACATGTTAATTATGAGAATGTAGATTTAATCAGATTTCTCCTTTGATCCTTACAGAAACAAATGATATATATATATGATATATATATATATCATATATATATATCATCAAATCTCCCTAAATTTGAAACTAATGATCTAAAAATCCCTACGGCATGGTCTTTCCTTTCTCTCTCATTTATTTGCTCAATTAAGCACATATTCTAGGCACTGGCTAGTAATCAGGACTACATAAGGCCATTGCTGTCCTATGGAACAGACAATTTGAGAGAAAAATGTAGGTAAATAAAAGAAGGTATGAGATTGGGTCTCAAGGATATTTCAATTTACACAGGCAAGAAACAACAACAATAAATGTGCAAGGGAAGACTGGCAAATGAGATACTAGTTCATGTCCTTGAGTATGAGGAGACTGGGCTATATGCTGCAAAGTATATGGCTCACAGAATGGGAAGGCTTGGAAGCTGCAACATTCACAACTTTTACTCATTGAGCTTCATTTTAAGGACAACAAAAGCCATCTGAATAGTGGCCATCTAGATGTGGCACAGGGAAATGGGATTTTAAAAATATTTTGTTTGGACATGGGATGGAGGATGAACTTAAGAGAAGCCGGGAGAACGCTAAGCAATGAAGTGTTGGAGAACAGATAATGGTAGATTGTATTACCACAATGATACTGAATGCGCAAACACTGGGAGGAGCATTAATGCTATTCAGAGGGTATGATCAAGGAAGTGTGGTGTGAAGCGGTAAAGCAGCTATAGGAGACAGAAGGATCAGATGTGTGAATGATGGTCCATGTACTCCCAGGACAAAGAAAATTCTTTTTTGTTGTTGGTGGTATGAGATGCTCATGTCTCACCCCAAGGCATATATCAGAGATATTCAGGTCTCTACTAAAGTTCAGAAAAACTTACTTTACTTATAACCATATTTTGATTTTGAAATACTGTCTACAGAGGAAATACCACACAGTGGTTAGAGTAGTTTTTCTATCAAAAGCCTGGGGACAGAACTAAAGACACAATGAATCTTCCAAAAAGAAAGGCTGAGCCTCACAGATAAGCTTTGCAGTTGTCTTTTCTAAAAGGATTTCCTGTCTTATCCATGAGTACTCCTATAATACCCTTCTTAGTCTTATGGTTTTCCCTGGTCTTTGTGTGGAAAGAAGAAGGAGTAGGCAGAATGGATTTTCATTTAACTCTAACTAGATGACTGACAGAAGGCTAGAGCAAGCACGAATGGATCGATAATCAAAACAAACAGTAGCTCAATCTTGCTTTGGAGGCTTCTTTATGTATTTTGGTTTTTACTCTAATTTCTTGGTACCCTAGTGAATTGTTTCTATACTCCAGCCCTATAAAATTAGTTGTGATTGGATCAGCAGTCAACATGATCAGCCACATCCTGATCAGCTTGCTTGGGCAATGATGTTATCAGCTCCATTGTGAGTCCTATCTATGAAGTGACATTTCATGGCAATTTGAAGCTATAACTAAAATGCTTAAGACTGCAACCAGGAACCAAGAGGAATCAATTTCATGCTAAGAAAAATCACTACATTTTTCATATCTGTACATACCTTGTGTTTTCCTTGTACATACTCACTTGAGAGAGACAGTCTCCAACAGCTAAAGGAGAACGGAGTTATCAGAGCAAAGATTAATTTGAGACGTAATATCTTAAGGTAGGTTATTATAGAAGCTACCGTGAAATAAAGCATTCACTCTAATGTGGAAGATAATGTTCCTTATATCTATCCTGACTGGAGGAATTCATGTTACCTATCACTCAAAAAAGTTGTACATTTTCCTGGGAATTTACTAGATGAATTTGTTCATGATAATACATTCATTGCAGTGTCCTGTAACTTACTCTCAACCGCTTTGAGAGGTAGGAGCTGTACGCATAGCCACCTACTTTTATATTATGCTACAGCCAAACAGCCATGGTCTTCCAGTTATTAAGAGCATTTGTGAGATTTGAGAACTATAAGGTGTGTACCTTCATCTCAGCTCTTTACTTTCAAAAAGTGAATTCTTTCAGATTCATTCCTGTGTAACATATCATGCAACTCTTGGGAGTGTTTACCCTTGTGAAACTAAGCATCTAAGTTAAGAAACAGAATGGAAAAAGTCACCTCCAAAAAACTTTAGTGCATGAACTTACATGACCTGGATGCACAAATCTTGGTCTCTGAAGACCCCAGAAACGTTTTCTCAGAATGCATGCAACTGCTGAGAAATGCAGCAACCCAGTGAGTAGCAGCCTCCATTGGAGTGAAATACTTGTCTTTGAAAATCACCAGTCCCCAAGACATTCAGTTCATTTTCCAACTGTAAATTATTTAGAAAAAGGCATCACCTATGTCATTCTAATAAATCCCTGGCACTATTTTTCATCATATTTATATGAGAATGTGAAAAATCTCCATCTTCTCCCCCTTTTTGAGCCAAAATAAAATACAGCAACACTGCTGAGAATTTTTATATTAAAGCCCCAGAGTTATGTCTCCAAAAATAATCAAGAAATATTCAAATAGAGTCTCTTTGTATGTGAGTAAAATTGATTAACAGCCTAACATATTTTCAAGCCAGTGGGAATGTTAACTTGGTGGCAGGGAAGAGTACAAAGCTAAAACTTGAAAACCACACTCCTCACTCATTGTGTGTGTGTGTGTGTGTGTGTGTGTGTGTGTGTGTGAATTGTTTTAGTGCACTTCTCTTCCATAATGATTCCAAGTAATAAAAAGAGAATTATACTGGAAATTTCTCATGGAAGTGTGTAATATAATGAAGTGGACTTGCATAAAGTTTCTCTTCCACCAGACGATGAAATGTGTAATTCAGGGGAAACCTGGATATTAACAGCTCCTATATCAGAGCAGAACAGCCTTAGCTATAAATGAAAACTTCAGAAAAATACAGCCAACTTTAAAATGCTGTTCTCAGAAGAAGTTGGAAGAGATAGATGATGATATTTCAGTCAGATTGGTGCCTTAACACCAATGATTGGAACTAAGGATGACTGGATACTTTTCCTAGCCAATAAATAAATAATTAAATACAGACAAAGATCAAAACATCAGAAATATACCAGGCATTGTTCATTTTGCTACAGTGAATTAACCTTCCTATGGAATAGTTTCTGCTCCTTAGATTTGCCATAGTTGTGATCCTTCAATACCAAGTCTAGTATGCTGAAATCCTCTAAATATAAATCCCCTTATACTACCAACACAACATACTCCAGCCAAGTTTTAAAGAGCCTCAAAAGTCGGTGGACATTTATATACTTGTTTCTAAGACATTTTCTTATTTATATAAGTAGAAATTCTTAAGGAGAAAGCACTTGAAATAAATCATCCCACAAGTGTCTATGTCAGCTCCTCGCTGTCCTGTCCAGTAGCCTCATCTCATAATGAATAATCTGGTTGACATCCCTAAAGTGAAAACTGTTTTGCAAAAATATGCAATTATTTTTGAGAAGGGCATGCTGGTTTGTATACATAAACTAATGTATTCATCTACAAGACCCATTTCTTTTGTACTTCCAAGCCACTGCTGTATCTTTAGAGCAAAGGAGGTTTTAGGGTTTGGGAAGGACCTGGAAGACCAAAGACAAGGAGAAATTGAGCATTTGAAATCTGTGATATAAGGTCACAGGAGTGTGCTTCAAGACTCACTGACTGGCCACAAGACTTTTGTGATTTAACTTATCACGCTGTGGGTCTTTCCATCATAAGGAAATAAAGCTGAAGACATCAGCTGAAAGTGAAAATATGGGGTAGATGTCCATGTGGAAGTCATTGTGATGAGAGCTACTATGGTAACTAGAAAAGGATAATGAGGATGACTTTGAGTAATTGGGGGGAAAAGGCAAAAGGAAGCCAAGCATGTGCTGTCAGGGTCCAATAGAGAGTTAGAGGGATAAGTAGTGTGTGGTATGAGCATCCAGGAAGGGAATGGAGGAATTCCTGTGGGAGATTGTCCTAGCGAATTAAATAAAATCAAGGTAAGGTTGAGTGTCCCTATGACTGTTCCCACTGCTATACTATTCTGTTACCACAGTAAATCCTTGGTGTCTTAGTTAGGGTTTCCATTGCTGCCATTAAACACCATGACTAAAAGCAACTTGGGAAAGAAAGGGTTTATTTTGCTAACTACTTCCGTATAACAGTCTATCATTGAAGGAAGTCAGGCAGGAACTCAAACAAGGCAGAGACTTGGAGCCAGAAACTGAAGCAGAGATCAAGTGCTGCACTCTGTCTTTCTCCTCTTAACTTTCTCAGTCTGCTGTCCAATCCAACCCAGGACCATCAACCCAGGTGTGGCCCACCCCTGGACACTACTTCATCATTCACTAATTATGTAAATGATGTAAGGCTTGCCTACAGTCTGATCTCATAGATTCGTTTTCTCCATTGAAAGCACTGCTTTCTGATGTCAAGCTGGCATAATGTCTAGCTGGCACACTTGAGTTTTGCTGAGAATGGCCATGTGGAGAATTACATTCAGTGCTTCTCTTGAATGATAAAAATGCTGCAAACTTGGCAAGTCACACTGTGTCTCTGGAACTCAGTTACAAAAAGTTAATAATGCCCCAAGGGAAAGTTTTGTGTTTCTTATAATTCCTTATTAGTAGACAGGAGTGATACATGGAAGAAAAGATTAAGTCAAAATAAAGAGTAAGGTTCAGGACTAAAATCTCATTTGTAACCACCAGACTGCCGAATACACTGATTTAAAATCAGTGCTGGATTCATAGCAGAAACTCCTGCTTCTAATTCTAGTGTTATTTTTTCTTGTAAGCTGCACTATAGTTGGTGATGCTTATTACATTAAAACTTGATATTGCCACTTGGAAGAATTAAAGTTGCTTAATTAAAGCATTTACTATTTAATATGGTACTCCACATTATTGCAGGCACTTGACAGGCATACATGGGATTCAATGACTTGTCTTTTCTAGTTCAATGACTGGAACAGCTTCTCCTTTTAGGGTTATCTACAACCTTCCAATTCACAAAGGAGTATCCCTGCACTGTAACATGAGTAACCCCAAAGCTTATTTTTACTTCTGCTTGTTTAGCCTGAAATGAAGGATTTAAAACTATCTAATAAAATATTCTTGTTACAGCCATAGACAAAAAATGCAAGAAATAATTTTCCTCTAGTCTGACTAAATCATGATTTAAACTGGATGACTGGAAGAGGGCTAAATGTTTAACTCTTGAGTTCTGTATAAATATGGAACTTAGTCAAAGAGACTTTTCTGTGATAAAAGTTTATATATTAAATAATCCTACAAAATGTATTTTCTGGTGTATTGACTGACATCTAAGACTATTAATGCCTAGTAAATTATATAGGGAATCAAGCAAGCACTGAATGAGTAAATGCTTTGTGGTTTTATAGTTTTAAAGTATTACAATAAACAGTTAAGAGCACATCAACCTCTATATGGCCTTTTCATTCCTCTGAGCTAGTTCAGGGTACAAGTTCTGCTCTCAATGGACTGGAACAGGCCCTCATACCTTTGAAATGTTCTACAAAGTTAATTAACTTCAATTTCTTCCCTCATGAGAAAAGAATGGTGTTTATATAGACCCTTAAAACATCTGGAATGAACAAAGGTTAATATCACTCAATGTCTTAAACAAAAGCTGTATTATTTAGGATCAAAATATTTCTCTAAACTCAATAATGTTGTATTAATTATAAAAATAAGGAAAAGATGCTTAGTCAGAATAAAATCCTAGGATCTCAAATCAATAAAGTCAATTTTATGCTTTTTGCTGTTACTTTTGCTAACAGGCATCTTGGTTTCTTCCAGGTCAGGGCATGAATTTCCCTGACCAATATGCTAGCTCTATTTTCCAAAGTCCAATGAACCTCCAGGTGTTAAAACTTGAAAACTACTCCTCTTACTTTGTCTATACCACTTTAATATACATCTCTTCCCTACCCCGATACTGTTGAATAAATAAATATTTGCATCAGCATTGTTATTTTTAAGTCAACAAATAAAAGTTAGACTGGGGACAAATTTTATTGGCTATGCATCAGTAGCTTAGTCATCTATTATCCACCTAGCAACCTGAAAGTTTCGGCTGTAAATTCAAACTCCCTAAAATGCCAACTGGAATGTGTCTGGCTCTATAGTTTTTTCACAGTGTTGGGTTCTAGATACTGTCATGAGTAAATTCAGAAATATCTGAGGCTACTTTTAAAATAAAGCTTCTTCTTTTTAAAATGTAACTTGTTGTATGGCTAAAGATGGGAGGAAACTTGTTCAAACAATTCTGTATTTATCACATCTGCCATGGGTTGAGGTTTGAGACCTATATTTGAATGACAGTCTTGTTTGCTCTACTGAGTGTTTACAAATACAAAGTAAAGCACCACACTGACTTTATTCTCCCACCCCAAGCAGTTTCTGCTGTGGTTACAATAAGTCAGTGAAGACAGACAGCATCAAGGCTATTAGCACTTAAGTAAAGGACAATGGATAGACCAGGCCTCTGCTCTGTTTCCTTCCAAAAGGAGTAATCAAAATTATTATTTTTAAATCCTAAAATGAAAATTCAGAATTGGTAGTATAATACATGGTTGGGAATAACTAAAGTTATTTGCTAAGGTCAACTAAAATTTGCAAGGCATGATGATGGTCCAATACAACAATGGATGATGCATAAAAGCTAATACACACACACACACACACACACACAAACACACACACACACACACACACACCTACGAAGGGGCTATTGAAAGAAGGCAAGAAGTCAATACTCAGGCAGCCATGTTTCCTAAGAGACTGATCAGAGGAGCTTCCTTATACAAGGCCCACTTAACACTTCTCTCAGGCAGTCACTGACTGACTGTCAGCTGTATTTACTTACTAGCTATATCTTAGTTCTTACAAAAAGACATATGTGCTAAAATCTTGACAGAAATAAGATGCAGGCCTTGTGTGTACTGCTGTGAAATATTAATTAACAAGAAAATTAATGTCTATAATGGCATCATGCTTCAGAAAAAAACAATACACTGGGAAGTGACTGTCCTGATAAAATACTATATTCTAGTTGTACTTTGTTAGGATCACTTAGAAGTGTCAATTGACAGTATCTTGCAATATTAAACATGTCTATCGCGTGCACTGACAATCTCAGTTTTCTAGATGTTATCTCTAGCAGATGTGAAGAAATATGCATCCACTCTAGATAGGACAGAGACAACAGACCAAGGAGATTATTCTAGAAAAGTACAGTTGATAAACCACTTTTATTTGAAATACTTAAGGAGCCTGGGTGACTCAAAGGCAGCTTCATCATGAGAAGACCTACTCCAGCAAGGCTGATGGCTCATGAAAGCTGTAGCTCAGAGCTCCCTGCTTGCCTGATGGCAGCTCTGTAGGAGACCCTCCTCTCCTGTAGCAATCCTTTACAGATCGCATAATTCTGGGGAGAGGCTTGTTTGAAGCAATTGCTTTAACATCATGGTGACTAGCCATGAATATCTTTGTCCGTATGTACATAGAAGACTGACATCATGGAAACAACACTGCTATCCAGGATAAATTACAGGGTTCATTTTATTGTGTCAGAATGAAGCTAAAAGGAAATACTGACTCTGAGAGTCCTTGTGTTTCACAGGAAACATGACATCATTATTTAATGAACATATTATAGCAAAATCACAAAGATAATTACCGGATATATTGAATTAAATATTATTGATTCTATAACAGGTTCTAAGAGGGTAAAGAAGGGCATAGCCTTTACCAACAAGCCATATGTTTAAAAGAAAATCATGTGAATATAACACATGCTTTTAGTAGGACATTCTAACATTACACAAAAGTATAGACATGTTAACATTGGATATGGGTTTGAAGCCTGTTCAACCACCAGCTTAACTTTAGCAGTAAAAGAGATACTTAAAAAGAAATTTAGAGCCGGGCGGTGGTGGCACACGCCTTTAATCCCAGCACTTGGGAGGCAGAGGCAGGCAGATCTCTGTGAGTTCGAGGTCAGCCTGGTCTACAGAGTTCCAGGACAGCCTCCAAACAGTACAGAGAAACCCTGTCTCAAAAAAACAAAAGAAAAAAGAAAAACAGAAATTTAGTTCATGTTTTGTTCTCTGAGTTGAAATTTTTGTAGTCTCTCAATTATAACATCTTGGTTTTGACAAGACCTATACATCACTATATATATTTTTCTTCCCAAGAGAGAAATAGAATGAATTTTATTTAAACTAATAATTACTTTTTCCCCTTGCAGAACAAGAAAACATGTATTAGGCATTTGTAAGCAACTTAGTGCTATCACTGGAATATGCATGCAATCACAGAAGATGTGTACATAAATGAACTTGGGTATGTTACAACAAAACTATATAAAATAAGTTGTGGTTCACTCTGTGTGAAAGAACCATAGTTTTATTGTTTTATACTTCAAATTATCTTTCTTTTCTTTACCATTTCTTTAGAAAGACAAATCTATTGATTATAGTGTAATAGGTTGAAAACAGTTTCTCAATACCATGAAGACCTATTTTAAAATTTAACTTTATCATTATTTTATTCCAATTGACTCCATATACTGCAATGAACTTATATACAAGTAGAATGATCCATTTGAAGCTATTGAGCTTCACCTTAAGGTTTTACATTTCTATTATCAATTACAATCTTATGGACTTATCAATCGCACACACAAAAATCTCAAAAGCTATGACAGAATTGAAACTAGAAAAATCAATTAGCTTCATATACTTTTTCATGAATCATGTGTTCATTTGCTTGCATTCAATCCTTCCTCAGCGTCTAATATTACCCTTTCTTGGTAATTTTAGACCTTATAGGCTGAGGTCTGTCCATGAGGAAGAACATGGTGTTTTTTAATTCTTTTTCTTTCAGCATTTGGTTGGCCTCCCTTAATATCATACCATTTTAGTCCATCTATTATATTGCACATATATGATTTCACTTTTTAGAGCTAAAAACATCCCAATCTATTTGTGAATGAGATTTTCATATATCTATTCATCTATTGATGGACATTTAAATTGGTTCCATTTCTTTGCTATAGTAAATAGAGCAGCAATAAACATGAATGCAAATATTTGTATGGTAGGATATGGCATCCTCTATATGTGAGGAATAGCTTGGTTGTATGGTAGCTTTGTACTTAAATATTTTTAGGAACATCCAAATGTTTCCATAATGGCAGTATTAATTCTAACTACTACCAGTAGAGAGTAAGTGCTCCTCTTTTTCCAAATCCTCCTGATCTTTTGTTCTCAGATTCCTTGATGACATCAGACTGGGGTGAGGTACTCTCAAAGCAATATCGCACTGCCCTGATAAATAGGGATGCTGAACACTTAATGTTTTAAAATTTATATGTGTCTGAATATGTTGCTTGCATATATGCCTGCACACCACTTGCATTCAGGATCAAGAGTTATTGGATGCCCAGGAATTGGAATTACAGGTGGTTGTGAGCTAACATGTAGGTGCTATAAATTCTGGATGAAGTATAGATGTTAGAGATTTTCACTAATATCCACTGCAGTACAGAGACTTTTAATTTCATAGGATTCCATTGCTTTTTATACTTGCAGCTCCTTTCTGTGCTATTGATGTTCTGGTAAGAAAGGAACTAACTACTCGGATGTCTTGGAGAGTGCTCTCTAAGTTTTCCTCTAGTGGTTTCATCATTTCAAGTTTTTTTCTTTTTTGTTTCTCAATATATGTTTCTATTTGAATTAGGAACATGAATGCTTCACATGTCAATCCCAGCTCCCTCTCCCATCCCTTCTCCCTTGTCCCTCCACCAGCCCCGCTAGCCCCCAACCCAATCCCCACATCATTCCCTAGGGAGGGTAAGGCCCTCCTTGGGGAGATCTCCAAAGTCTGTCATTTCATCCAGGGCAGGGCCTAGGCCCTTCCCCATGTGCCCAGGCTGAGAGAGCATCCCTCTATTTAGAATGGGCTCCCAAAGATCATTCATACGCCATGGTAAACATTGATCTATCCAAGACCTCAGTGATTTCTGTGGCCTCCTCACTGACACTACATTCATGGAGTCTGTATCAGTCCCATGTTGGCCTTTCAGCCATTAACCTGGATTTCAATACCTCCTCCTTATCCAGTCAGCTGTCTTTCTGGGTTTCACCAGCATGGTCATGACCCCTTTGCTCATCACTCCTCCATCTGTCACTAGGTTCCAGGAGTTCAGTTCAGTGTTTAGCTGTGTATCTATCTCTGCTTCCATCAGTCACTGGACGAAGGTTCTAGGATGGCATATAAAATAGTCAACAATCTTATCTTCAAGGAGGGGTTATTAATGTAGTCTCTCCACTATATCTTAGTTTGCCAGTTGGTGTTATCCTTGTAGATCTCTGGAGATTTCACTAGTGTCAGCTCTCTCTTCATGCCTATAATGACTCCATCTATTATGGTATCTCTCATCCTGCTCTTCTCTATTCTTACCTCGACTCAACCTTCCTGCTCCCCCATGCCTTCTTCTCCCCTCCTCTTATCCCCATCTCTTTTTCTTGATACCCTCTCCTGTCCCATGATGTTCCCAATCTGCTCAGGAGATCTTGCCTCATTCCACTTATCTGGGGTATCATGCAACTCTCTTGGGAACCTCCCTGTTTCCCAGACTCACTGGCACTGGGATTGCAGGCTGACACACCCCTGATCCATATCTAATATACATATATGAATTAGTACATACCATGTTTGTCTTTTTGTGACTGGGTTACCTCACTCAGGATGGTTTCCTCTAGTGCCTTCCATTTGCCTGCAAATTTCAAGATCCCATTGTTTTTTTTTTCTGCTGAATAGTACTCCATTGTGTAAATGTACCACCTTTTCTCTATCCACTCTTCAGTTGAGGGGCATCTAGGTTGCTTCCAGGTTCTGTCTATTACAAATGCTGCTATAAATATAATGGAACAGATGTCCTTGTTGTATGAATATGCATCTTTTGGTTATATGCCTAAGAGTAGAATTGCTGGGTCTTGTGGTAGGCTGATTCCCATTTTCCTGAGGAATCTCCATACTGATTTCCATAGAGGCTGTACAAATTGGCACTCCCACTAGCAGTGGAGGAGTATTCCCCTTTCTCTACATCCTCTCCAGCACAAACTGTCATTGGTGTTTTTGATTTTAGCCATTCTGACAGGAGTAAGATGATATCTCAGAGTTGCTTTGATTTGCATTTTCCTAATGGCTAATGATGTTGAGCACTTTCTCAAGTGTCTCTCGGCCATTTTAGACTCCTCTATTGAGAATTCTCTATTTAGTTCAGTCCCCCACTTTTTAATTGGATCCTTTGGTGTTTTGGAGACTTGCTTCTTGAGTTCTTTGTAAATTTTGGAGATCAGCCCTCTGTCAGATGTGGGATTAGTGAATAAATTAAGGTCCCTGATCAATTTCAGATTGATTTCTGTGCACGATGTAAGATATTAATCCAATTTCATTCTTCTGCATGTAGATATTCAGACATGCAAAAATATTTGGTTAGTTGGCTAATCTTTCACTGCATGTTTGTCAACCACCTTTGACAAAAACCAGGTGGTCAAAGCTTTCCACTTTGTTTGTTTGTTTTTTTTTTTTTGTACACAGTCTTTCTACACTGTCCCACTAGTCTGTTTGCTTTGTGCCCACACCAGGGTGTTTAGTCTGTAGAACCCTGAGGCTTAATTTGAGGTGTCTAAGTAATGTGATCCCTTCTCAGTCCTGTTTCAGCTATCCTTGGCCTTCGGTGTTTCCATGTGAATTCTTGGATTGTGCTTTCTAGATCTGTGAAATACAACAATAAATTTTTGATGATGGTCAGTATATCAAATATATATATATATATATTAAATTTTGCAGTATAATTTTAAGATATTAATTCTGCCAATCCAGGAACATGGAACCTCTTCTATCATCTAATGTCTTCTTTGATTTTGTTTTTCTTTTTCCCTTCTTTCTTTTTTTTTGTTGTTTTGTTTTGCTTTCCTTTTTGAGACAGTGTTTCACTTTGTAGAACTGGGAGTTCTGGAGCTTGCTTTGTAGACTATGCTTGCCTCTAAGTCACAGAGATCTGCCTGCCTCTGCCTCCCAAGTGCTGGGACTGAAGACATTTGCTACCACTACTTGCTCTGTTTTCAGTATAGTAAAGTTTTTATTATAGAGGTCTTTTGTTTCTTTGGTTAGATTCATTCCTAGGGACTTGCTTTTTTGACTTATTACAAATGAAATAGTTTCCTTAATTTATTTTTCTAAGAGCACATTGTTGGTATGTATTAAGGCTACTAATTTTTATATTGATTTTGCATCCTGTGACTTTACTGTGTATTTTTATTAGATAAGAGTTATCTAGTAGATTCTATGGGATCTTTTAAGTATAGAATAATGTTCTCTATAAATAAGGACAATTTTCTCAGATGTATTTTAGTTCATTTCTTATCATTCAATACTAATAATGCCATAGCTCCCTAAGCCAGATAGCATTTACATTAATTTTATAACCTATATGAACTCATGCAAATGAGGGATTTTTATGCATGACCTTTAATTTTTAAAGGCATACAATTGTCAAATGGTGGGTTAACCACTGTCACAGGGCAGATGAAAGGCATCTTGAGCATCATTGGTCCCTGTGGATAGAGGTCTATTAGAAAGATTGCTACTTTATAAAGAGAAAATACCACATTAGTTACTCTTCATTAAATAAAAAAACGAAAGCTGCTCAGGAAATATTCAGAGCAAGTGGAGAGTGAGTGAAAAGAGAAAAATATGAGCCATGGCAACAACAAGCACCATTTCAGTGCACTTTATTGATCATTAACCTTTTGCTTTAGGAGACATCTGAAAATAACAGAGAAGTGTGTTATTGACTCAACACGGAGCCTCTAATGATGCATGAGAATGTATGCTCAAAAATGTCAAAGGGCACCAGAGGAATCACATATTGGCAGATAAAATGTTTTTGATATTGTGTTATACAGGAGTGAAAGGGCATTCAAACTACAATTTCAACTTGCAATTCTGGTTTGCATGATTTTTTTCTGGTGTTTAGCCAAGTTAAAACCAAACAGTGGTTCAATATAATGTAGCCTTGTTTTTAAGACACCATTAGATAAAAGTGATAAAATATCAATGTCATCGACCTATTCTTTTTTTAACTGAATATGATTTAAAATGTTAAGAATTCACTCAGATAGTTTTATTAAAGGTAGTTCCACACTGCCAGAATTGGTACAGGGCAGTGTTTGGCAAATATTGAACAACTCCATCACCAATGGAGATAATCAGACTTATCAAAGCATGTATCAATCTTATCTCTTGTTTCTTTTGGAGGAAAGAGAAACTATAGTGTTTGATTAAAGGGAATTGATCTGGCATCTAACTAGATGCTTCACCCCAACTGATGAGTGTTCATGGTACTAGAAGGTACTTTGGATGATACTGGAGGAGAAAACTAATCAATTTTACCTAACTGGAAAAACCTCCAACTTATATCAGAAACATACCTGTAATATATACTGGTGCAATAGTAGTGCAAATGCTATGAGAGTAAGCAACCACTTTCAAAAATTGGATTTAAACCATACTCTAACAGATATATCTCATATCTGACAGTGCTACAGTGGCTAGAACCTGAGACTAGATAGATTATAGGCTTAGGTAACAACCCACTGCTGTTATTCTTCTAAGGGAACATAGTAATAAAATGACTCCTAATGACATATCATTGTACCCATAGATCAGTACATTACTCTGTTACTAAGAAGTATGTTACATGTTAGAGATGCAAAGTGAGGTCACTCATGCTCTGCCTTAGAGATATTGTCACATATAGGTAATCAAGTAAATCATTAATAAAAAATACTCATAACTTTCATAAAAGATATCATAAAAGGAAAACCATTCAGCTGTTCAATATAAACTTAAAATCAAGATAGGTAAATGGTTAAAGCATACTACATTAGATGATGTCAAGTCAGTAGCAAAAAAAGTCAGAGGCACACATTTTTAAATAAATAAAATCAATATAATCTTGTCAGAAAACTTGGTATATACACACATGCACACAGAAACTTTCCAATTGGATGTGTGTGTACATGTGTATATACATATATGTAAATATGTACATATAAAATTGTGAAACCAAATCTATTTTCTAAAGAGCTTGCTATTTACAAAATTGCCTGCTTCCCTTATCCATATCATATTGTTATTTTAGACACAAATCTCTCTGATTTAGTCTTGAATCTTCTCTGTTATTTCATTAGTCAAAGAAGCTATGGTGATATCATGTGGGAGGGGAGGATAGAGCCCTAATTTTTATATTTATTTTTTATTTTTATTTGTTGTTCTTTGAGGGTTTCTCTGTGAAGGCCTGCCTGTCCTAGAACTATACCTGTAGTCCAGGCTGGCCTAAAATTCGGACACACACATCCAATTGGAAAGTTTCTTAGTTTGGTGGCTGAAATCGTGAATTCTGTTGAAGAGTGCCAGTATCCACGGGAGAGGTGGGCACAGAATTGAACTACAGAGATAGGGAGACATATACAACCTTGCTTGTTAGAAATTATGCTAAAAATGTGTAATTATGAATGAGGACATTTTATAAACTGAAAGTGACAAGAAATGCCATAGGAATTTCCAGAAATTATACTTAGGGATAGAGAATTGATGTTATGAAATAAACTTAAAGTAGTGATGGAATAAAGCTTTATATAAGATTGTATATGTGTTATATGTGTGCACACAGATATATATATATATATATATATCTGTGCGTGTGTGTGTGTGTATCTGTGAGTATGTTTGTATGTATTCAAGTATGTGTGTATATGTGTCCGTGTGTGTGTGTGTGTGTGTGTGTGTGTGTTTGTGTGTGTGTGTGTATGTACATATGTTTGTGCTGGAGGTAGAACAACTCAGGGATCTATACAAGGTAGCAAGCTATATAAAGTTACCAGCCACGATTTCAAACTAAGATGCTTTCTCATTATCTACTAAGAGTCTTGCTTTTCACTGTGATTCTATAATATAATTATATCACTATTGTTCCTTATATGCGTAAGCAAATAATAAAGCATAAAGTCACTATTTTAATTAAGGTTATTTTTAATAAAAAAGTATGAATACACCTAAATATACTAGAATCCAACTCCTATTTCTAATGCTGACATCTCACCACCGAAACAATAATTGCTTCTTATTTCATGTGTTTCCAATACAGACTTATTTGTGCTTTTCCAATAAATGTATCCAATTTACCTTTAAGAACTGCCTTTCAAACCACGTACTAATTCACAGAATAAACTTATATCTAACTTCTCCCTTATATTTCTAGTGGACACTGTAGTATTTCCTTCTTAGACTGGAAAAGACTGACTATCCTTTTATACCAAATTTTTGGCATATATTAAATCTTTAGTAAACTCAAAACTAAATAGCAATCCTTTGATTGGATTTATTTCATTCATTGTCTTTAATCAAAGTTGTCTCATGTATCTTTACATGTAATGTTTATACCCCATCCTCCATATTTTTGACTTCCTGTGATTCTGATTCAAAGCAGCTGTGGAGAGACCCAATATCCACACAGAGATTTTGAAAGAGTCCTTGTTGTTCTGTAAAACCTTTCTCAAATGCAAGTCTCACTCCAAGCCTTTTCCAGGGACCAAGGGAACAGTATCTCAGCTCATCAGCTCTGATACTCTAAAGCAGGAATCTGTATGAAATATTGGCATTTCTAAGACTCTAAGACACTAAAGATCTTCTATATGTTATGGGGATTATGAATAGGGTCCACTGGGCTGAGAATCATAGGACTCGAGAACCCTTCAGAGCAAGAGAGAGATAAAAGTCTGAGGACAAGGTATCAGAACAGGTTATCTCACTATGTCTATTTTATCTTACAGTTACTTTAGTTAATGTGGTGCTACATGCAATACTCCAAAACTGAGATTTCAAATATTCGTATGACAAAGTAACTGTGAGCATGAGAGATGATGGGTATGAATTTGCTTGATTTGTTATAAAACATTTATATTTATCATAAATCACTGTGTAAACCATGAGCATATACATTATATCTGTCAATTAAAGGCAAAGCTTTTCACTGGAAGCTAGAAAGAAAGGCTTCAAAGACATCTTATTCCCATTTAGTTTAATAGATGAAAAGATTTCTGGGATTTCCTTTTTTGCTTCTGGGAAAGTGATGGATATTTTAGGATGTGACAAAGGATCTCAAGTGTATCTGTATGTTTAAT
The DNA here is from genome assembly GCF_017639785.1 of Mesocricetus auratus. Classification (NCBI taxonomy): domain Eukaryota; kingdom Metazoa; phylum Chordata; class Mammalia; order Rodentia; family Cricetidae; genus Mesocricetus; species Mesocricetus auratus. The sequence goes on from NW_024429266.1 coordinate 162,956,136, forward strand.
TAAAGATCTTTTCTTCAAGTCAAAATGTCAAGATTAAATGCTGTTGTCATATAAGAATTGGTAAAAAAAAAATCCTCCAAAGTCCTCCCAAAGAAGCTGAATGCTGTGATAAGATGTCATGCAATTTTTATTCCTGTTCTGAGAGTCACAGTTACTCTTCATGCATATACAAAGGACTTAAGATAACAAAAGCTCTGAGGCCTTAGTATTTAATTGCAAGGAAGGGTAATTAGTGTTGTGCTTTAGGATTCATGGCTATGAAATTACTCACATATGACTTTTTTTGGTAAAAGACTAATGAACACTCAAGCAGGCAGTTTCTCACTTCTGCTAATACCTTTAAACCTCTAAAAGGACTGTGGGTAATTCCTTCTAAGAAGGAATTGTTCCTTCTGTTTTTAGCTCGAGCAGCAGGAGTGCAAATAGGATCAGAGGAAGTAATACAATGCATGGGTTCAATGCACAAAGCATCTTACGTATATAGAAGTTCATGTCAAGTTTCTTGTTTTTACACGATTCTGAAAAGGAGGAAAGGCGAAGTTGGACATAAAGATGGGACATTGAGACTCATGCCTTGATTTCTGGATAAGCACTCCCCAAGTGCCACTGTGGTAATAGTGACTATCTAGTTTGCAGGGCTGGGAACTGCACACAGCCATTGCATGTGAAGGGACATACTGCATCAGGGAGGTAGGGCCAGGGTCTGTCAGTATAGCCCAGGCTGGGCTTGAACTTGTAATCTTCTTGCTTCAGCTTCTAGAGTGCTGGGCACTGTATAATTTCTCATTTTCACAAAATAGAAGCAGAAATTTCTCATCTCTATTTTGTAGTTGAGGAGAAAAAATACCAACTCATTAAATTTACCTACTCTCCTCTGCTAAACCTGAATTCTCAAAGCCACCATGAGCAAAAAGAAAAAATATAGGAGGCCTTTTACTACCTGTCTTCCAAACATACTACAAAGCTGCAGAAATCAAAATAGCTTGATGTTTCACATTTAAAATTCCAACGGAATAGATTGGACAGTGTATCAGATTTTCACTCACTGACAAAATATCTGTCATACAACCTACGGGAGGAAAAGTATATTTCAGCTCAAGGTTATTATAAGTTTCAGTCCATCATTATGTTAGGACATGGCTGTTCATAGTTCCTTGATTTATAGCATCCAGGAAGCAAAATGAAGATCTGAGTTAGCAGGCTCTCTCCTTTCTCCTTTTTATTGCATCTGAGGCCCTCACACCACACTCCCAATATTCAAGGCCATACTTCTACCCAACTACTCGCCCTCATAACATTCATACCTGGAAATATACTCACCTTGGAGGTGTTCTTCTATAATCTCTTCGACATCTCCCACTCCAATAAAGTTCATAGGATTAGTCATTACATAGAACACAGAGGTAAACCCAGGGATCTTTATATACTCATTACCCACAAAAGTGCTAAGCACGTGTACTGGAGAAAGGACAGACTTCTCAAGAAGTAATGTCGTGCACATTGCACATTCCCATGCAGAAGGAAATTAGACTGCCAATTTTCTCTAATCACAAACATCAACTCAAAATGGCTTAATGCCTTTAATGTAAGATTGGAAACTATGAAACTTCTAGAAGAAAACCTAAGTGGGAACACTTTAGGATACTGGAGTGATAGATTCTTATTTTTTCAAACAATACTCACAAAAGCACAGGAAACAAAAGAAAAAAAGGGAATATGTCAAATTAGAAATCTTGAGTACAGCAAGAGAAATAACAAAATGAGAAAAACTGGAGAATTGGGGATAATAATTAGCAAGTACACATCAAGTGAGGGTTGATGTCCATAATGTATAAGGAACTCAAAAAACTTTATTGCAAATGATTACCTAATATGAAATGGGTCATATACTAAATAAGAATGGCCTCTATAGGCTCTCCTATTTGAATGTGTTTTCCATAGTTGTTGGGACTGCTTGGGAAGGTTAGGAGGCATGACATTGCTGGTAGAGGCGTGCCACTGGGGGTAGACTTTGGGGCTTTAAAAACCCATGTCATTCCCAACTAGCTCTTTCTCTCTATGCCTTGGGGCTGTCTCAGTATGTAAGTTCTCAGCTACTGCTCCAGCACCATGCATGCCTACCTGCCTGCTGCCATGCCCCTACCATGATGATCGGAGACTCTCTCCCTTTGGCACCATAAGTCCCAATAAACATTTTCTTTCATATTTGTCTTAGTCATGATGTCTCTGCACAGCAATAGAAAGGTAGCTAAAAAACATACACCTTGCTGCACATTTTTCAAAAGATACATATCATCATGTATATGAAAAATAAAATTTTAATGATTAAGATTTGAGCTCAAATGCAAATCATAATATCACCTCATTGCAGTAAGAATAACTATTATGAAAGAATAAAAATACAAAGTAGAATAATTCTCAGCTATGAAAAGAATGGAAGCCATCATTCTTCACAACAAAGACAGAGCTGGAGATTATCACAAGTGAAATAAACCAGTCTCAGAAACTGAAGTACAACCTTAACTAATATATGGTGAAGGCTAAGCTATCTCAGAAATTGAGACTGGAAAGATCACTAGAGGGTGAAGGGGGGAAAGAAGAAAAGGAAGCAGGTGAGGGGATTTTAAAGCACACTAAGTCACAGCTGAATGAAGGAAAGCCACTGTGGTGCACCACTGACCCAGCAATGCATTTTACATTTCAAAAGGTTGGGAGGGGATATTTGAAACATTCTTACCATAAGACAATCACAAATGCTTGAGAAGATACATATGTTTAATCTTCTACCAGCAATACACAATCTATTGCAACATTACTTAGTGCTTTATAACTATATGGAGGTTTTCTGTTTTAGTTAAAAATAAATTCTAAAAATGAGCAAAAACAGGCTTTGAAACTACCTTCACTGTTAGTAGGAATCACCTGTGTCTCCTATGTTCTTAAGTTATTTAATCTGTACGGTGGAGTTCAAAAGAATTAAGGCAATTTATAGTAAAAAAAAAAAAACAAATGAAGGAGGGGGAAAAGAAATTTAGAGTAGTTGGTTTAGTTACTTTGCAACCACCAAGCAGTGAGCAGCAGCTCCTAGGCTTGTTGGCTGGCTCACTCAAAAGCACAGAATCTTAATGCTTTCCTAAAACATCCATCATCATCACTTTGAGAGCACGATTTATGTGTAACTACCCAGAGTGGATTGCTGAGCTTACAGCTCCACATAATCTCCTTCCCACCACTAACCTGTTCCTTAGATCTGGCAAAGTTTCTTTCAGGCGAGTTCCCTTCTGCAGTCAGGTACTTCCAGATTCTGGGAGAGCACTAGAGTTCCCTGCCTCTTGGCTGGCAGCTGCGATTAGCCAGCTTCCTCAACTCCTGTAGCTTGCTAGCCACCTTTCAAGCCTAATGAAACAGTAAAGAGGATTCCCTTTGAAAACTTAACTCATCTCACCTGAGGGATGTGACATTCAGTCTTTAGAGAGATTGCCATCAGCTGCCTTCTGTGAAAGGTAGATGTGTGCTGAAATGAATGAAACATTTACAATCGTTATGTCCCTGGGAAATGTGCACAACCACTGTGGTGAGTTAGGAAGGGCCCCCATGGCCTCAAGTGTTGGAAAGTGTGGCCTGTGGGGAGTGGCACTATTAGGAGATGTGACCTTGTTGGAGGAAGTGTGTTACTGTGGAGACAGGCTTTGAGGTCTCAGATGCTCAAGCTGGGCCTAGTGTAGCTCAACCTTATCCTGCTGCCTGTACATTAAGATTTAGAACTGCTTCTTCCCCAGCTCCATGTCTGTCTGCATGCTGTCATGCATGCTGCCTTGATGATAATAGAGTAAACTTCTGGAACTGTAATCCAGCAACAATTGAATGTTTTAAAAATTGCTGTGATCATGGTGTCTCTTCTATTGAATAGAAACCTTAACTAAAAAAAACACTTTCATTGCCTTTCTTTCCTTCTTGATTTGTTTTATAATTAACCTTCTGTATTGATTTTAAAAGGGATTTGGGCCACAAAATATTTTTCATGGTTTTAGATTGAGTATATTGAGACCAGGGGATTTTTAGTTTTGATTTGTACATTAGTCATAAAGATTTAAAGTATTCAGAAGTATTGAGTTAAACCCTAATATTTTCAAGAGAAACATCTTTCTTTCTTTTTTTCTTTCTTTCTTTATTTAGAATTGAACCCAGGGTCCATTGCATTCTAGGCACGTTTTCTGCTCATATATGCACATATATTTATTCTTTATACATTTATACTCATATATATATTATTTATATATACATATGTATGTGTGCACACAATATCCTGTCTTTTCCACTCTTCTTTCCTGCTAGTCCCTTTTTTCTTCCCCCAAAGCCCCATTGATTTCTTCAGAAGGCACAAATCTTGAACTATAGACATTATTCCCTGCCTCTTTAAGGTGCATGTCATTACTGTGAAACTAATATTTCCCAAAATGTGCAATTTGGCAACTAGGTTTTGGTCCTCAGGCTCCTTCCATATCTTTTATCATCTCTTATAGAAGAGGAGAGACTTTCAATATTAGTTGTTTTTTTTTTTCTACTGAAAATACACAGGCAGAAGTGGCAGGAAGACAAATTTGTTTAAATTCAGTGGGGAGATGGTCTTTCAGTCTGTAGCAACAGCCAGTGAGGCCTTCTCAGGAACTTTAGTCCCAGCAAGATCTAGCCTGTCACTCATTGGTAGTGAGTGATTTGGAAGCATGAAGGAATTTGTCTTAGGGAAGAATATAAACTAGTATATAGCATTCTCAAAGAGACATGGAGCTTATACTCCCCATATAACCTCTGCAGGCTAAACCTGATGGCTCAACATGCTTACCCTGAGTCCACAGTTCTTACTGTTCCTCATTACCTGGGACTTTTCAAGTTGCTAACTGACAGTCTTCAGAAACACAGAGCAGCTCTGCCAGGTCAAGTGGCTCTTGTTTTAGCTCCATAACTACAATTCCTGAGTACCATATTGAGTTATATACAGGCCTTATCCACAGAATAGCTCTAAACAACTCTTAAAATACAAGTCAAGTTTTCATCCTCTGATTCCATATCTTTCTGAATGATATCTGTGAATAATTCCTCTGGCATTCCCCTGTGACGACTTCATGTGCATGAGGGTCATGCTCTGAGTGACTAAGAATTTTGCCCTGATAGGCTAAGTTTGTCCCATGTGCCCAGCAAGCACAATTAAGCCAGATGCTCCATTAAGGTTCCAGTGTTCAACAACCATTCCAACTTTGGACTCCAATAGAACAATGTGAGGTGCACTCTCACCCTGAACTCTTGGGGAAGGGTCTAGGCCCTGCCCTATATGAAATGACACACTATGGACACCCCCATGGAGGGCCTCACCCTCCCTGGAGAAATGAGGGGATAACGGGAGGAAGGGAGGGAATGGGAGAGGGACCTGGAACTGACTTGTGAAGCAACCTTGATTCTTGTCTAAATTTAAACTGGAAAATAAAATTTAAAAAAAGGAGTCTTTTTGCCTCTCATATTTTCTGTTGTTCTTTACCTGCTTTAGTGTGAGGAGCTCCCGAGAGGAGGGTCTTTCCTCTATCTAACACAAAGGGCAGAGAATCACCTAGAACCGAGTAATCAGTGCACCACAATTTGTGCTCCACTTTGTTCTGGTAAGAATCTACTGACTCTAAAAGAATGGTCCAGAATCTGAAGCCTAATAACAGAACAGTCAAGATTATTAATTTACTACACAGTGTTTTTGAATAACCTTTAGGCAAAGACTAAAGGTCATGCGGGTTTTAGGGGCATCGTTAGAATTCTAATCAGATTCTGCTGCAACTTCCTTCCCAAATGTGTTAACATCTTCAATACAGTGTGTCTGCTATTTTAAATGATTCACATACATTGTATAACATCCCTTATTTTCCTAAGGCTCATAATTTATCATCCGCAGGGATGGTGCAGGAGGAAAAATGACAGAAATAAAATAAAATAGAAAAAGTGGACATGGTGAAAACTGGCTGGTTATTCCTTCAAGTTGGTAATTAGCATGGAAAGAAGAGCCCCCACTAGGACAGTGCACTACAGTGATTAACATTCCCAATGATGATTTTGTGTCCTCATCTTTAAACTTCAACCTGGCAAAACCATTTCCTATGAGGATGTTCTGAAAAGGTGGAGATGCTGATGCAAGAATCACAGTGACAAGAGCATTTCACTTCCTCATTAGCCAGGCACAATGTACATTTTATAAGAGCTTTGTGTCTGTCAATTCTACTAGAGGCCGGAGCAAATGTGCTCATTTGCCAGCCTTATCATTTGTTGCTGCCTTTTCTATGTCTTCTCAGGTAATATCCAATTACATAGGGCTTGATTCTCTCTCTTCCCTGAAGTATTGATGATCAAGGTAGAATCACAGGAGCTAAGATAACTTCAAAGGGTGGAAGAGGAATAAAATAAGAAAAAAGGCTGACAAGTTTGGGAAGAGGTCATCCTTTGCAAGTGTAATTTCCTTATCAGTGTATGGATTCTCTAATAAGTCGAAGAGGTAATTATTACCTACACGTAAAGCAAGGCATGTTAAATTAGGGCATAGGTCTAAATAAAAATAAAAATAATCTGTTGATTAAAACGCACTGTAGTGTAGTCTGTTTACACATTTTATTTCAAGATAATGGTAGAGTTTACTAATTGCTGATTTCATAATTGCTGTTGTGGGTTGGTTTTACTTGCAATATTTACTGAAGTATATCCAAATTACAATGAATAGCCATATATTTTTTTCATTTTTAAAAAGGGTAAAATGCTTTAGAAAGAATGAACCCAATTAAGATTAATTTTAAATAAAAAGCTGGCATTGTACGAATTTAGACCAGCAGGAGGGATTTTAATTGGAAAAAAGGAATTTGAAACATTCTAATCACTTCACATTTTCTCCATCTTACTGAGTTATGCTGGTTGGTTTTCACTGATTGTGGCAAAATGATTGAAAATCAACTTGTGCCATCTTCAAAAGTTTTAACGAAAAAGTATAACGAAAATTAATTAAGAATTTTTAGGCTCCTTGATTATGTGCTCAATAAATGAAGAACAAGGTCCACTATGTAGTCAAACCAGAGAGGCCCAGACCTTCCAGCCTGATGTGTCTCATGTTAGGAGGGAAAACAGCTTCATCCCACTTAATGCTCAGAAGTTGGAACTGGATTAGTTTGAATCATATCTTACTATGCCGGTCACAGAATGACCTTGTGCAAATTGCTAACTGATCATCATCTGTGAAATGGGCTTTATGGGACATAATTAAAGACATGATGTAAGAGTTAACTCAGTGTGTCAAGGAGAGTAAACAAGTAACATTCTGCTAATAATAAACTGAATTCCATAATAATTTATTTTCTAAAAGATTTTAGCAGTATGTAATCTTGTCTTTAATGCAATCAAATTAAAAGAGAGACATAAAACTCCATTCTGAAGGAGGTCTTTTGTTCTCCATGGTGATTGATTTCCCACCTACAGGCGATAAAGATAATAGTGTGACTCTGCATGAGTTACACACACCATTTAACTTACTAGCTCCCTGACTCATAAATGGGTAGTGTCAACAACTTCAGAACACCCAACAGGACATTCTGCACCAAGGAGCTTAGCACTTGTTGAAGACAGAACTCTATGAGGTGTATTCTACCATTCCTTCATTCTTCAGCCAGGAAACTAAAGGCTTTGAAACTTCAGTAAGAGTCCATGATCGGCAATTCAGGAAGGTGCTATGAAGTTGGCAGAAATGACATGCAAAGCTGGCCTCAAATCCTTCCATGCCCACCAGCACCAGACATTAGAACTACCGAGGGTATAATCTCTATATGCATGCTCTCTGGGTATTTGAGTTTAATCAGAAGATACTAATGCAACCATCTCAACTGGGCTTAAATTTAAACACACACACACAGACACAGAGAGAGAGAGACAGAGAGAGAGAGGGGGGGGAGGGAGAGAGAGAGGGATGGAGGGAGGGAGGGAGAGAAAGAAAGATCATCTTACAGAGTGTTCCTCCTTAATTCTCTATAACTGGATTACTTTTTGATCTCATTTCCTTTACCTGAAGTTAACTTTTAAAATTATTTACAACTTCAAAGCTGAATCATTAGTAAGTTTTACAAATATTTATAATGTACTGTATGAGAGTGATTATTTCAATGATAAAGGTCTTGGAAAGATCTGGGATAAGAGGAACATACCTAAACATAATAAAAGCTATATACAGCAAACCAACAGCAACATCAAACTAAATGGACAGATACTCAATGCAATTCCTCTAAACCAGGAACAAGACAAGGCTGTCCACTCTTTCCATACCTTTTCAATATTGTACATGAAGTTCTAGGCAGAGCCATATGACAACAAAAGAAGATGAAGGGAATACAAATTGGGAAGGAAAAGGTAAAACTTTCACTATTTGCAGATGATATGATAGTTTACATAAATGACCCAAGGAACTCTACCAGGGAATTCCTACAGCTGGTTAACACCTTCAGCAAAGTGGCAGGCTACAAGATCAACTCAAGAAAATCAGTAGACCTACTGTATACAGATGATAAAAGGGCTGAGAAAGAAATCAGAGAAACATCACCCTTTACAATTGCCACAAACAACATAAAATACCTTGGGGTAACGCTAACCAAACAAGTGAAAGTCCTGTATCACAAGAACTTTGAGTCTTTAAAGAAAGAAATTGAAGAAACCCTCAGAAAATGGAAAGATTTCCCATGCTCTTGGATAGGTAGGATCAATGTAGTAAAAATGGCAATCCTGCCAAAAGCAATCTACAGATTCAATGCAACCTCCATTAAAATCCCAGCACAATTCTTCACAGACCTTGAAAGAACAATAATCAATTTTGTCTGGAAAAACAAAAGACCCAGGATAGGCAAAACAACCTTACTCAACAAAGCAATATCTGGAGGCATCACCATCCCCGATCTCAAGCTCTATTATAGAGCTGTAGTCCTAAAAACAGTTTGGTATTGGCACAAAAATATAAAGGTAGACCAATGGAATCTAATTGAACACCCTGATATTCACCCATACATGTATGAACATCTGATCTTTGACAAAGAAACTAAAAACATACAATGGAAAAAAGAAAGCATCTTTAACAAATGGTGCTGGCATGTAGAAGAATGCGGATAGATCCATGTCTATTGCCATGCACAAAACTTAAGTCCAAATGGATCAAACACCTCAACATAAATCCAGCCACACTGGACCTCTTAGAAGAGAAAGTGGGTGGTACCCTTGAACAAATTGGTACAGGAGACAGCTTTCTGAACATAATACCAGTAGCACAGACCGTGAGATCAACAATAAAATAAACTGAGAAGCTTCTGTAAGGCAAAGGACACAGTCAGCAAGACAAAAAGGCAGCCCACAGAATGGGGAAAGATATTCACTAATCCCGCATCTGACAGAGGGCTGATCTCCAAAATTTACAAAGAACTCAAAATCAAGTCTCCAAAACACCAAAGGATCCAATTAAAACGTGGGCTACAGAACTAAATGGAGAATTCTCAATAGAGGAGTCTAAAATGGCTGAGAGACACTTGAGAAAGTGCTCAACATCCTTAGCCATCCGGGAAATGCAAATCAAAACAACTCTGAGATACCATCTCACTCCTGTCAGAATGGCTAAAATCAAAAACACCAATGACAATTTATGCTGGAGAGGTTGTGGTGAAAAGGGGGACACTCCTCCACTGTTGGTGGGAGTGCCAACTCGTACAGCTACTATGGAAATCAGTATGGAGATTCTTCAGAAAAATGGGAATAAACCTACCACAAGACCCAGCAACTCCACTCTTAGGCATATATCAAAAAGATGCCCATTCATACAATAAGGATGTCTGTTCCACTATGTTCATAGCAACATTATTTGTAATAGCCAGAACTTGGAAGCAACCTAGATGCCCCTTAACCGAAGAGTGGATAGAGAAAATGTGGTACATTTACACAATGGAGTACTATTCAGCAGAAAAAAAACAATGGAATCCTGAAATTTCAGGCAAATGGATGGCACTAGAAGAAACCATCCTGAGTGAGGTAACCCAGTCACAAAAAGAGAAACATGGCATGTACTCTCTCATATATGGGTTTTATACATAGATCTGGGGAGTGCCAGCCTACAATCCCATGGCCAGAGAGTCTGGGAAACAGAACCTTCATTCAGTGGCTGATGGAAGAAGAGGCAGACTCCCTCAGTTAAGTACTGAGCTGAACTCAAGAAAGCCAGTAACAGAGAGGGAGGACTGATGAGCAAAGTGGTTAAGACTGGGCTGGTTTAACCCCCAGAAACAGCTCACCTGACAAGAGTTAGCTCTTGAATCCCAGACTGATGGCTGGGAATCCAGCATGGGACTGATCAAGACCCCTGAATGTGGGTGTCAGTGAGGAGGCCTAGGTAATCTATGGATCCTTGGGTAGTAGATCAGTATTTATCCTTGGCACACAAATTGACTTTGGGTGCCCATCCCACAATGAGAGATGCACTCTCACCCTGGACTCTTGGGGGAGGCTCTAGGCCCTGCCCTGTATGAAATGACAGACTATGGAAACCCCCATGGAGGGCTCACCCTCCCTGGGGAAATAAGATATTGGGGGGGTTGGTGGGAGGATGCGGGAGGAGGGGAGGGAAAGGGAGAGAGACCTGGAATTGACATGTGAAGCAACCTTGTTTCTAATTTAAATTTAAATTTAAAAATAAAATATTAAAAAAAGAGTGATTATTTCAAGTAGTTTAACTCTGATTCCACAGAGAAAAGTCCACGTAGAATGTTGTACACTGACATTTTTTTCTAAAAAGAAATAAACCCATCTTTGTCAAAAATGTATGAGTTTCTACCCATCCCAAAATGAAATGAGAAAAATTAGGTATCATAAGTCTATTAGGCAAATTTTCTGTTTCTTCTTTCAAGCCCTGTGATGCACATATGAATCTTTCAAAATGTAGAAATCATTGTCAGTAGAGCACAAATAAAAGTTTTAAAATATTCCCCTAAATGATATAAAAGTGAAATGTTAGCTAAAAAAAAGTGTAAGGAAGGGCAGTTACAGTGTCACTCTAATTAGACCCCTCTTTCCCATGCAGATGTTTCCCTCCATCAAAACCACAATAGGCGACACAGGATTGGATTATTATAAATTTTATTAGAGTAATAGAAAATAATACATACAGATAACCATAGGATACACACACGGGAATTTATAGAGCAAAATTTAGACTTTTCAATATGAAACAGTGTCTACATCTCATGGAGATATACTGATATACTGATAGAAATAACAGGAACAAGAGAACTGCCATCTTGCAAATGTAAAGTATAGGAACAAATTCTAGGAGTCATCAGATAATAAAAAGGTATAGTTCTGTTACATGGACTGTAAAGCACAGGGATTGGAGAAATACTTTCCCCACTTTTTGACTGGAAATAACAATGGTCATATGAAAGCAACTAGTCATTCAGATTTCTTCTGGATATGTACAATATATACAGACCCTACAGAGAAATGTAAAAACTCATTCTCCTCTATACATCGTGACCTTGTCGTAAATAGAATCTCCGAAGGAAAAGTGGTACACTAAAATGGTATCAAAATTTGGCTAATTTTTAGTGTTTTTTGGGAGCTTCCACATTGTTTTATAATTTTGCTACCTTTGGTAACATGAGCAAATTCTAGCAAAATATGAAATTGGTAGGCAAGAGGTAAAAAATTGATTTTGAATGTCTCACACACAGTCTGCTGATTTTCATATATTTTTCATATATTGCTGTGAAGTCACGTCTTCCACACTCTTTTGAAAACCACATATTGAAGGACTGAGTCATCTGTATCAAAGCCAGCAGCATCTCCATGTTCTATTACAAATTTAACTTGGTAAGAATGAAAAATCCTGCCTGACCTGATGAGATAGACAGTAGGATTTCGTTAAAAAACCACCTCTGTCCTCCAAACAGAGACAGGGCCCCTTCATGGAATCAGAAATTGGAAATGAAGAATTGTGTGCATATTGTTTCATATTTGGGTTAAGATACAAGTTGTTTCTTCTTTTCCCTAACAGGTTTTAAAGAAAAGCCTGAGAGTTTATTTTTACATGGAAAGGGAATGAATCCTTAGTTAATTTCATTTTAATTTTGAGACAGGATGAAATGTATTCATTTCCAGGTACCATCTTTTTCTTTATGAATATGAACCAAAACAAACAATGTTATAATATTCACTCAGGTTCAATTTCCATCTTTGAATGAGACATAGAATCTTACTGAAAGCATACAATGCCAGCAAGCTTCAAAAAGGAGCCTGATTTGCATGCCACTTTCATATAAGATTCTGCACAGGAAGACTGCTTGTGGGAGAAAACCATGCTTTTCATATTCCCCTCTATGTTTTTTAACAACTAATTCTTGCAGGAAAGGCAGATGGAAGAAATATTATCACCTCATTTCATGGAATGAATAACAGAGATGACAGAACAAAGTGACTAGGAGAATGTCATAGCCATACAGCAATACACTGAAGCAAATGTCATTTGCTCAAGCTCATAGTAACATTTTCTAAGAATAATCTCAGGCCACTCCCTTCCAGCATAATAACTGTCTAAGTGTATTTTTACTTTGAGGGATTCAAATTGGTAATTTTAAAATTATAGGTGATGTTGTAATAACGAGAAAAAACATTTGGAATAAATGAGGAGTTCTTTAATATAGAAAAGCTGTTTATGTTAGTGTGTATGTGTACTGTATATGTGTCATTTGTTTCTCCATATTATGTGTGCCCTGTGGGTTTTGTGTGTGTGTGTATGTGTGTGTATCGTATGTGTCTCACACATAGGCAGCACTTAAACTATAACATAAGAACATTTGTATCAAAAGTTTGCAGAATGTAATTTGCAAATTCCTTTGGTTTACCAAGCAAATATTAAGGCATTTAAGATTCCTCTAAAAGGATTTGCTGTTTTTATTATATTCATATTTTACCTATAATGGAGTAGAAAGTTAAAAACACATAGCTGAAAAAAACATGCATAATCACTGTTTCAGAAAGCACTTTTTGGGGTAACCAGTGAACTTCCCAGTAAATAATAAAAAAGCCTCACCACAGAGCATTTACAATAAAGAACAGTAGGACAGGTATATAACCTGACACAGGGTGAAGGTTAGAAATGGCTGATGTGGAGCCTCTTGCATCCATACCTGTCAAAGATGATAAACGCTTCATTAGTAAAGGCAATCAGGACAATATGGACTGAACGTCTCTGTTCTCTCTGGAATCATGCTGTCTTCAGCTGCAATGATAGTCATGTGACACTTGTAGCTTTGTATGTCTTTAAAGCTTTGGACCCCAACCCAGAATTTCCAGGGAACTCAAGACTCTTTGCTACTCCTTAAATTTAAGTTACCATGGGAAAAAGTCAAGGCAACAGGTCTGTATTGAGAGTCTTTAGGGTAGATCTACTTTTTTTGGTCAAAGTAATTGACTATACATTCTGTCACTGTGCCTGGGCCACTTAATTCCCCAGCCCTGGAAATCTGAATACTCTGAAGTCATGCTAAAATGGGAGGAATAATTATTCCCTGAATCTGATGATATACTTTATTTTTTCTCCCCAGAAGCCCCTTAGTGAAAGTACTTGCAGAAGACCTTCCATCAGGTAGCATTATGGAAGTTAGCCATATGGTCTGCTTACGTTTGAATGCTAATTAACTTTTTTGAAAATTTTCTTTGTCTCATTTTTGGATACTGCCAAAAACTTAAGCGAACAGTCCCAGACCCTCTGGGCTTTCTTACTCATTCTCTGAAGCACTCAATCTCCTTTTTGTTGTTGTTGTTCCATCATGAGGCTGCTTGGTGGCCTCAATGACAAAAAGCATGACCTTTTCCTCTTTCTGTTCTCCATATCCCCAGTTTGCCTGGCCTGTTGCTTTTCTCCTCAACTCTAATAAAATTGCACTCAATTGAGTATTGAGTCCATTTCTAAATTCTTTTGTTAATAAGACTAGGAACCCAAAAAGGAATCTCAGTTTCTGTGATAAAATTTGGGTATGTAATATTTTGAGAATGTTTGTAAATCTGCAGGTACCTTAACCTTGGATTTTCTGTTCTCTGAAACCATAAGAAACATATTTCTGTAGTTATAAAGCAGCCAGATCATGATACTTTTATAAACATAGTTTGAAACCAGTGGTAGTGGTTCAGGTCTTTAATCAAAGCACTCAGAAGACACAGAAAGACAGATCTCTGAGTTCAAAACCAGCCTGGTCTACAGGATGAGTTTCAGGACAGCCAGGGCTACACCGAGAAACCCTGTTTCTACCTCCTCCCTAAAACAGAAGTTTGAATGAACCAAGACACATAAAAACAAAAGTAATGGCTGTTCTATCAAAATTAAATTACAACACAAGCCTAACCTCGAATCACAGTTAATTCTTGTTTCCCTCTGTAGCATACTCTGGCTGCTATGAGTATGTATAAGTCACCGATATGTCCAAGTGTTAGTAAATGACTCCAGTCTGTTCATTTCATACACTTAAACTTTAATTGAAATTAGAAAAACAACTTCATCATCGTGGAAATGATTAGACTTGATTACAAACAACTGGTGGGATAATTTGATAGTTTAATTAAAGAAAGATTCACTGGATAAAGGTTCAGAAAATCTGCGTTTCTCTATGCAGATACATTTTAAGCATAGTATGAAATATCATCTTTGTAAAATGTTCAGTAGAAACTCCATTTTCAAAGACAACCTCTATAGTCACCTGACTGCACAAGATCAACAACAAGGCAGGGTTAGGTACTCTAGACTAGGCATTTGTTGCTGAATGGAAAAAGGAAATAAAAAGAGGAGAGCATGACAACTCCTAATATATGGGGAAGATTTCTATTATAGACATAAGGTAGAAAGCAGGCAGAGGGAAAAGTAGTCCCAAAGAAAACCCCTCTGTGCTTCTCTCTACAGAAGCACAGTGTTACGTCATGTTACCAGTAGCACTGTCTATATTGTCATTTTAACTCTGCAGCTCAAGATGCTGGAGAATAAGAAGTATGTGTCCCATATTTAAAAAGCTAAAACAATCAGGGCTGAAGAGATGAGATGGCTCAGTGATTAAGAGCACTTCAAGACCAGAGTTCGGTTCACAGCTTCCAAGACAGGTTGATCAAAAGCTCATAACTCTAGCTCCAGGTGATCTGAATGACACCCTCTTTTGGCCCAGAGAGGCACATGCAGACACACACACACACACATACCACACACACTGTCTCTTTAATATCTTTAAAACAAATAAATGAAAATCAGTTTCTCTTTTGTCCTATTCAACAATCTCCATTGAATTGCATTGATTTTGGGGGATAATCCCCAGTCAGAAATGGCTTGCACAGACTGACTTGCACAGTTAAGTACTGGAATAATTATCTGCCATTTTCCTAGGATACTTGGATTTGTGTATTTTAGTTAAGATATTTTCACAGAAAACAAAATTATCCCATGTTGTCAAAATTTCCACTCTTCATTTGCTAATGTCAGCTGCTTCATTTTAAAGATGAAAGGTTGTAGTTGCACAGAAGTGAAGCTTCTTTGAAATTAAAAAATAGATATCTTGAGATCTCATTTCTCTGTCCAGTACTTATAAATGGATTATGATGTTAAAAATGTTAATTTTTCTACTGAAAGCCCTTATATTTTCCTGCAATTAGAAGGGACCTAGCAATTCAGAAAAGACAGGTTCTCACTATGTAACTTAGGCTGTCTTTGAACTATGTAGCCTAGGCTGATCTGGAACTTAGGATCTTCCTGGTTGTGACTCCTGAGATTATTTGCTTGAGTTGCCACACCTGGCAATATTAAAAATGTGAAAACTGTTCTGTGGCTCAATGCTACCCTTGAGAAGTGTTTAGGGAATTTTGGTTTAGGAAATTAAACTCAAGGCAAATGAAATAACTCAAAATAATGAGTTCAAATAATACACTTTGCTAAATAGTGTTTAATGCCTTTTATTCTCCCATGTTTTCCTCCCATTCTTATAGTGCATGCCCCATGCATACCAAAGGCATGCTGGGAAAAATGGATAGACAGCATGTGAATCACTGACTCACTATAAGGTCCAATGAAACTGATGAAAGTGAAGGAGGGTATAAGTTCAATCAACTTACTCGTTATTCTTGGAATCCTGATCTGCTCACTGCTGGTGCCATCCCCTCCATCTGTGGTGGCCTTAACTTCAATAATGTAGTCCTCTTTGATAGGCAGTAAAAGTTCAGCTGAAGTTTTATTTGTGTTCAGTACTTGCACATTATTTTGACTGCTAGTCCTATAGAAAACCTAGAAAACATTAGCAGACACACTTTTTGCATAGCCAGCTTTTATGTCCTTTACAAAACTGTCACTCCAAATTGACATGTCACCCCTAGACTTAAAATGCTCTCCAAGCTAAGTTTATGGGTCTTAAACATGCATAAACAGAGTAGAATAATCATGTTCTCAAAACTGAGGAGGTTGGATGAGTACTGAAGTTTTTCCATGGAAAACCTCATTTAGGTTGGGCATTGGTGAGTGGTACATGGTAGAAACACAGGGAGATTATTGGACATGTGAAAGGATACCACCCTTGCTCCAGAGTCTTATTGAAGCCGATCCCCAGCCTTGAAGCAAAAAATTTGAACCATTTATATTTGTTATAAAGGATGACCACATAAAACTAACATTGTGTTTCTGATAGATACTTTGCATAAAGTAAAAGTGACCCAGGCTTTATGTAGAAGGTATAAGACTTTGGGTAGGGCCTGGACCCTGGCTAGGGCTGAAGATTTTTCAGCAGTTATCCCCTGAGGATCTTAAACAAAATTGTTACCTATGTATGAAGCAAATATATGCTATTTTCTAGAATTCTTGTGAGCTAGACTTTACCTTAACAAGTGAAATCCTGTCAGTTGCCTCTTAGAAAACTCCCAACAATCTCAGTTAAAATTCCTAGCAACCTTGTGACTACAGGAATTTCAAAGTTCAATAATATCTTACATATTATTATAATAAAGAGTGAGCATGACCTTCCCTTGAGGAGACGGTAGCTACACTTAGGTGTGTCTTATTTTCTGTGCATCTTCCTTAAGAAGTCCACATCCATGCTCTAGAGTATACCTTATCTTCCTTCTGGGTACCTTTCTTTCTCTTAACTCTAAAGATTAAGACTACCTAACATGATGTTATTAAACCCAACTCTGCTTCATAAACTGGATAAAACTAAAATCCCTTCCTGGATTGAATCTGTGAAAATTGTTTAGCCTGTGCCAACCTCTACAGAAGTCCAGGGAACTCTCCAAGCTGCTAATGATGACAGTAGGAAGCCCTATCTCCTGCCTCTGATCCCCCAAAACACTTATATTGAGGACAGATAAGACAGACACAGCCATGTGGAATAATATGTCTTTCGTTGGGGAAGGGAATGAATCATGGGCAAAACTTACAGTTGTTTTTAAGATAGTATTTGGTGAGCATTGAAAGTAAATTTACAAGTTATAACCATCATGTTTAAATTCTATATAAGCAAAATTAACTCACATAACAATGTTTAACAGGTCAGATATTTTGAGGAAATGCACTTTTAAGAAAAGCTTGATAGCTATGTGAAAATCATATTCAAACCATATCAATTACATCTTAAGATATTCCTTTCCACTTAGCTTTCTTTGGAGTATGTTTGCAAAGGTGGGAAATGTAGTCTAAATTACAACTGACCTTGTAGCCTGTTACTTCTGATTCATTCTCCATTGCTTTTACTTGCTCCCAATTAAGTAACACTTTAGTGTCTGTAGCATTCCAAATGACATTTCCTGGTGGCTGACTGGGAGCTTGAAATGCAAAAAGAGAAATTAAAACTGATTTAAGCATTAAGTCATATTTCAGATGAAGCAGATGATTGAATATTCTAGGAGGCTCATGGAATGAAGGACTCTCCTTGGTAACCCATGGTACAGAGATGGAATGAGGAAAAAAACTAAGGAGAAGCTTTAAAATATTTCCTTATAAAAGATTACTATGTTTAAGTTACGAGAAAATTGGCTGTACCATACCATATGATAACATACGATAGCACACCATACCATACCATACCATACCCATACCGTACCATACCATACCATACCAAAACATGTTGAAAGAAGAAAGGCAATTCCTCTACCTACCGCTAGTGGGCTGCTTTGTTGAGTCAAGCAGGGCAGCCATGGACATGATTTGATACATACTAGAGGCTGAGAGATTTGCCAAATGAGCAGACTAAAGTCACAGGAAGTGAAGTGTGGATGATTTTTAAGCCAGTCACCTTGTATGATGAAATGGGCAAAACGCGAGGCAATAAAATATCAGCATTACTCAGATTCATTCTCGTGAAGTAATAGCTACACTCATGAAAAATCACAGCCGACAGTCCATATTTTAAAGTCTTCATTTTCCACATTTATATCAGTTATTGAGAAAAATCATGCAAAAGGCTAAAAAAGTTAATGAGAATTGCATTAGAGACTTAATGACACTCTCTGCATTTTCTGCATTTTCTAGACTTGAATTTACAGTTAGTTTCTTCTCAAGATTACCAGATAGGAAAATTATACTGAGTGGTAGAGACAGACAGACAGACAGACAGAGAGAGAGAGAGAGAGAGAGAGAGAGAGAGAGAGAGAGAGAGAGAGAGAGAGAGAGAGAGAGAGATGTATTGGATGCAGTAGGAAGTGGCAGGTTCCATTTGTCTACAGAGAAACACACGGGACACTAAAGATTCAGTTTCTTTTTTTATCACAAAACAGCAGATATATTACTTATTTGTCAATAGAATCACAATTGTCTACAATAGTACTGAAACAATTTAGCCTTGTAGATTGAAAAGTAAGATGTGTTTTGGATAACTGGATTTGCAATGGGAAAATAATCTAAAGAGAGCCTTTCCATAGGAACTTCTGAACATCATTGTCTCATGCCATGAGAGATACACAGCTGGACTTAAAGATGGGAAAAGTTTTCAGATATGTTATGGAATGAATAATGTCAAACAAATCGGTATTGCCTACACAGTCTTTATTTTGTTGTGCCCCAACTAATATGATTTTACATCGCTTTGAATGTTTTGTGCATTGATGCTAATAATGAATTTAAGTTAGCTAAGACTGAGCTGCAAGGCTGTGATAGCAAGATCAATGGCAGCAACTTAGGGCTGAAATATTAATCAGTGTGTTCCGGTCACTCTATCCAGACATCGTGAATGCATTTAGAACTTCATCCTGAAGTCTTTTATCTACCTGGCTTAGAGTAGTACATTAAAGGGCAGGTGTGATTTGATGCAATGCAGAGAATATACTTCAGCATGGATTGTTCTATCAACATATGTGTACTGACAGGTTACGTAAAGTTCCAATCATTTGGGTGCATTACCTACTCCAGTACCAGCTTCAGAGATGAAATGACTATAAATGGTAGTTTATCTTGTATGAATCTAAAACACATGAGTTAAATGAGTTCAGCCTGATAGGAATACTTTTTGAAATTGCAAAGAGAGAGAAAGGAAAGAAGGAAGGAAGGAGGGAAAAGAAAAAACACTATGAACAAGTAAATTAAGAAAAATGGAAGTTTGAAAAAATTTCCCCCTTTGCATGACTACTCTTCCTGATTCATTTCACGGCTTCCTGATTTGGTCTTTTTTATTTTCCCCTCCGTTTCCAGGAGTCCACAAGGATGACCCCAGCTAAGACCCTAAGCATCAGTGGATAGGGTGCCTGAACTGGCCTTCCTCTGTAATCAGACTGATGACTACCTGAATTACCATCATAGAACCTTCATCCAGTAACTGATGGAAGCAGATACAGAGGTCCACAGCTAAGCCCTGGGCAGAGCTCCTAGAGTCCAGTTGAACAGAGAGAGGAGCAATAATATGAGCAAATGGGCCAAGACCAGTTTCGGGATACCCACAGTAACAGCTGATCTGAGCTAGTGGGAGCTCACTGACTCTGGACTGACAGCAGGGGAATCTACACAAAACCAAATTAGGCTGTAAGAATGTGGGTGACAGTATTATGGCTTGGGAAGTCTGTGGTGCCCTGGGAGTGGCACCAGGATTTATCCTTAGTGCTTGAACTGGTGGCAGGGTCTGGCCTGTATCAGTCCTACACTGTAGGGGCCATCTATTTCTGACTGATGTCTTTGGGGCTGCAATTGGACCCAACTAAACAACCATGGGTCTGACCCTGAGTGGGAGGGAGTGTGGATGAATGAAAGCCTAGCTATCCAATGAGGTTAAGAATGAGACAGAGACATCTGGTCATCTCAGGAGAGACCACGGTTTAGTTCAGCATCCTCCTAAATAACTCTCCAAAAGTGGTGATACTGGCAGAAGACATCTATTATCATGCATATGGAGCTGATATCAAATAGTTCTTTCAATCCTAGAGACACTCCTAAACCACAAGTACTCAAGCTCTCAGGCTTGCCTCCCTAAGCCCTCAGGGTGGGTGTAGGCTCACCTAGGTTTAGGTCCTTTGTTATACATACTAGAAGGCATTCACACCACTGCCAGGTCATCTGGAGGTAAGCAGCCAACATCTACAAGACAATAGGAGTTCTGAGCTGCTAGAATTCTTGGCTGAGCCAAGCATATTTCTGAGAGATTACATTTTGGGCCGCATAAACTGGCTTTTTGGAGCCCATTCTCATTGGAGGGATGACTTTACTCAGCCCAGTTACAGTAGGGAGGGCCTTGGTCCTGCCTCAAAGGGCTGAGCCAGACTTTGTTGACTCCTCACTGGAAGCCTGATCCTCTCTGAAGAGTGGATGGAGGTGGGTTGGGGGGAAAGAGAGGGTAGCAGGAGGAGGGGAGGGAGTGAGAACTGGGATTGGTATGGAAAATGAGAAAAGATTGACTTAAAAATAAGAAGTGATAAAAATATACATTTTAAATTGTTCATATGTGTATGTCTACATGTTTTTATTTTTGACTATATATTCGTATATTACATGTGTAGAGGTACCCACAGAAGTCAGGAGTCATTGGATCCCCTGAAGCTGGATTTACAGGGTATTGTAAACTTCTCAACCCCATGTAGGCACTGGAAAGTGAAATTGCATCCTCTGGAAGAGCACCAAGCACTCTTAAGTGCTGAGTCACCTCTTCAGCCCTCACTTTTGCTTTTTTTAAATACTCAAACATAATTTCTAGCATCATTCTGAACAATAATAGTTACACAACAGCCAGCTTGATATGCTAGTCACATTTTTGTGAACACTCTAAAATGAAGTTAATGGCTCCTTTTAAAAATTTTTAAATGTTAAAAATGTCATCCATCAGCTCTCTTGCTACCATTGGTAACAGCAACATTGTCTGGGCCATTCCTAATGAGAGAACAATTCTTCCTGTCTCCAAGCTTAAAAATCAGTGTTTAACAACTACCGGTGATGTGGTAGGCAATATAGAATGTTCTTTGATGGGAGTTACTCAATCTTCAGTATGCTGCACTATAGTGATACTTATTTCTGTAATCAGTCCAACTCAGAGAGTTAAGAGAGACAATATACATGTGTTTATAGCATCTCTCTTCATAGCAGTCCAAGGGTGAAGACAAACTATTTACAGTTTTACATCCACAGGGGAATGGATAAACAAAACATGTTAATGGAAGAGATATCACTCACCTTAAAAGAAACCAGAAATCTAACATATACTAGAACATGAAAGAAGCTTAAGCCACTAGGCTAAGTGAAATAAAGCAGACCTGCAAATATAGTAAAGGGCCTGTTGTATGTGACTTGCAGAGGAGTAAAATTCAGGGACAGAAAAGGAATTCTAATGATTGTCCACACAGCATTTGGCACTATTTAGCTGTACACTCGAAGCCTAATGCGGCTCCAGCAATGTGTACAGCTTCAAAGCCAAATAGCAGGTATTTGAAGGCATGGAGTCTAACGAGGAAGTGACAATGTATCTTGTAGCACTTCTAACTTCATGCTGCGTGCTTTCCTCCGTCCAAAAGTACAATCTACAACAGCCTGAATAGGCCAGATCTACTGGACTTAACCTGACAGGTAATCTGTATTTTAAAATTACTTGTCAGGTTTGATGCCGACAGATTTTTTCTCTTTCTTTGTCAAATAAATTACTATTTTGACAGTGTGATATAACAGAAAGAAAACATAAAAAATCTAATTTGTTCTATTTAAAGGTGATGTTTAATTGGATTTATAGCACAGCATAAATTGACAAGTCCTTAAATTCTGAAATAATTTAAATATCATACAACAAAGTAGCACTGTTCTAAGAAGGATTATTTTTGCTATGGTCTATCTTTAAGCATCCATCCTGATACTTTCTGTGTTTGTTTTTCTAACTTTTTGACATCATCTTTATTAGAAATTCCAGTTGTTCCATAGATGTCTGTCTGCAAAGATGTGATGACAGTGACATGAATATGCCTGGGCAAAGCTAGGGCAAAAGACACATTTATCAATGAGAAGGAAGACAGCTAGATAAATGACAGCCTGTTGTCAAGGTGAGATATTACACACACATAGTGCTTTAGCTTTATTCTTCGTGCAGTGATAAAACACCCTGACAGAAAAGCAACGGGGACAGAAAGGGCTTATTTTAGCTCCCAGTTTCAGGTTACAGTCAGTCATTATGGGGAAGTTGAGGCAGAACCTTAAAAGAAGTAGTCACATCACATACAGCCAATAGCATGCATGCCTTCCACTCCACTCAATTAGCTCTCTCTACTCTTGTACATTTGAGGACCCAGTACTAGAAAATGGTACTACTTCCCTTTAGGCTGGATAGTCATACCCCCCTCCAAACTGAGTTACTCACAGACTTACCTGATCTAGCTATTCTATCAACAAGATTCCTTCCCAAGGTGATTCTAAATTGTGTCACTTGACAATTAAAACCAATCATCACATGTGCTTATATAATACACGGGCAATTAAACTTACAGCCAAAGAGAAAACATCTGTAGAATGGAAATCCAGGGAACACATCCTATGAGGTACTTAATGATGATGCTTTCTGGTTATGGGATTATAGCTGACTCTTATTATCTACTCCATGATTTTGTTCTGCAGAGTTTCTACAATGAGTGGATTTCACTGGTATAGTATAGAGACTGCTGACATAAGGGACATTATTGTGTACAGTTTTTCAAGGATGATGTTTCCATAGTAGTGATAGCAATGCTAGCATTTCCTTTGGAAATATGTGGTTTTTAAGAGCCCATGCTTGCTCTGGTCAATTATATAGAACTCAGTATGTTTTTCAATTCTTTTTCTTGGCAACCTGAGTATAATAAGATGATTCCCCTGCAAGTGAATGTTAGCACCAGTACCTGAAAAGGACATTTTGTACTTAGAATCTGCTTGAGAAGATCATTGCCATTTTAATTTTAATTAATCACTATTTTAATTTATTTAGACTAGTTTAACAAGTGGCATTATGAGAAAATGGAATAACCTGAAGCTTTCTTTCTAGCTAATACTGAAACTATTACAAATGGACCCAGTACATCATACCAAAGGAAACTACTTTCTTGATTTATTTTTTAATTATGCATAGTGTATGTGCTTGTGGGGGTGTTTCCAAAGAGATTTAACAGTCCTGGAAAACCACCCTGAAGGTAGGCCGCACCACTCTGAGGGGTGTGGTCCTGAACTCAATAAAAATGAGAAAAAGTCAGCTACACACCATCATTCACCTCTCTATTCTCCCTGATTGTGGATTTTGCTTCCTATCTTCTTAAGCAGAGTGAACTGAACAGCCACAAACCTTCCCTGAGGTTTCCTCAGGCATTTTGTCACTGCAATGAGAAAAGTAACCGAAAATTCCTGTGTACTGTACAGGTCTGACCATGGTTTTCAAGGTAGGGAAATTGGTTTTCTAATAATTGGTTCACCCACTGTCATTAACCTAAGAATCCAGTGAGAAGCTTATGCAATTCTCAGTGGAATCATCAGAAGGAATCTTGAGTGTTTGACCATTCAAAACTAGACAATGAGAAAATATTGCTATATTGCTACCCAGAGGAGTAGATGAGACCAAAATGGTGTCACTATGAATAGTAGCAGGAGTTATAGAGTCAACCAATAATTATTGGGCCCAACTATGATTTTTAGAAGAAATACAGAGCTCAATGACTAATAAAAAATAATGCAATGAAGTAAAACTCTCTTTCTTAAAGGAGTTGATATTCTGGTTACGGGGAGGTAGCAGTAAAATAAGTAAGTTTCTAGGGACTGGGAAGATGGCTCCTTAGGCAAAGATGCCTACTGACAAAAGTAATGAGTTGGATCCCCTCAATCCATATGGTAGAAGGTGAAATCTAAATTCAGCAAGCCATCCTCTGATCTCAGTATGTATGATGTAGGACTAACACCCATACAACCCAATCACAAGTGCATACAGAATGATTATGAAATACAATTTTAAAAATAAACAAACATATAAAATAGAGAGTGTTTGGTGATGATCAAGGGTGTGTATACGAATAAAACGGGGAAAGAGACAAGACCTGACAGAGACAAGGAATCTGTCTCATGAACACCTAGAGCAAGATTTCTCTAGGCAAAGGGGACAACAAATGCCTGGCGTCTGAAGTGAATTTGCAATGAGCAAGGTAGGGAAACAGTAAAAGAGTGGTTTGGAGCAGGGACTGCAGCGAGGATTGTATGCACCCAGGCGGAGTGTATTAAGGGTTTAACGCCTATCTCCAATGAATGGTAAATGAATGAAATGTTTTGAACAGGAAGAGTGATGGCCTCACTATCACCCTGGCTCAGGAGAAGCAAGCCCTGCTTAACAGTGGGTGGCCACTGCTGATCCCAGGAAGGACAGAGCACTAGAGCACTAGAGTCAGCAGCTATGGATGCAGTGTGTGTGTGTGTGTGTGAGAGAGAGAGAGAGAGAGAGAGAGAGAGAGAGAGAGAGAGAGAGAGAGAGAGAGAGAGAGAGAAAGAGAGAGCATGAGAGCATGAGTGGATGAGCTGAGATGCACAGATGCACAGACTACAACACACTAAGGAGGTTAGAATACATCTCCTGCTCTAGGGCCTCTCCTCCCACATTGTTTGAGATTGTCCCTGGTTTGATCCTGCATATTCCAGGCAAAATGTGTGTAGAGATTCTGGGGATGCATTAGTCTTTGTCTTCCAGCTTGCTGTTGAGCACTGGAGTTACCATATCTGGCATTCTGTGGGTTCAAGGACCTTGGACTCAGGGTCTCATGCTTGCTTACTGAGCACTTTCCCATCTCGTCATTCCCCAGCCCACAGGAAGTAGCAGATTCTGAATCAGAAGTCAGTTAATTCCAAGTCAGTTCTAGAGGTCAAAATTAACAATAACCATGTGGTGAGGACATGGCTAATGGGTAATATACTTGCCTGATAACCTGAGTAAAATCCCCAGAACTCAAAAGTGTAAGAAGTACCCTCAGCATGATCTCTTTGGACTTCCACACATGGTCTATGGCCTGCACATGCTCCCACATAAGAAAGTCACACACACACACACACACACACACACACACACACACACACACACACACACACACTATAGAAAAGTTGAGGATGCCAGAGATTTGGGGCCTAAGGAATAAAATAATCAGGCTGTGTTTGCTGAAATGGAGGAGTTATAATGGGTAACAGTAAAGATGGAGGACAGCAGCTTAAGGAAGACAGTCTGAGATCCTATTAGATGACTTTTGAAGACATTATTGGCCTAAATACATCCATACAGCAACCAGAACTGCTATTGGAAGTATATCACACAGGATGCTAAGTATTTGCCCTATAGAATCATTCTTATGAATTCTGGACATGAGACTTCCAATATGCTTCCCGTTAAAAATCAACACTTTCTAACATTTTCAGACCATCTGCAAATTTTTCTCATTAGTCTCATTAGATGGATGATCATAAGAGTTACCTCTCTTTGGCTTTTGAGCGACAGAAACCCATCTTCAATTACTGAAGAGGCTAATTACTGTTAAGTTAAAGATGCATTTTAGAAAGCATAAGTGTTCAGATGCCAAAAATTAAGTGTTTAATGGAACCTATAGTACTTTGCTTGAGAATCCTTGTTATTTTACAATCAGAAAAAACACCTACAGTCTGCATTGGTGGAAATTCTGGCATGCTGAATTCTTTGATTACAAGGACACACAGCTTGCAAATTTTAAACTAGACGGTTAAAGGCTGCAGCATATATTTTGAATTCACAATGTGCAGTCAAGAGGAAGTACATTTGATTAATAACAGTACTTCAAGCTGGCCTGCTTCTACAGCTTTCATTTATCCACTCAGTCATCCAGTCAGCATTTAATGAGAGGCTGACATGTGCTGGGAGTGCACTGTGCATGGAGTCTGGGTGAATAAGGCACATAGGACTCTAAGTTCATCAGCTAGAGGAGAAAACAGAGACCACACCAGGAATCAAAAATAGTTTCTCAGCTCTTTATACCTGCAGCAGCACACAGATGATTTCTTCAAATGATAATCATGTGAGCCTTGCCAAAAATTCTTAAATAGGACTTGAAACTAAACCTCATCAATGCCTAGGATGATTATTCAAAGCTGCCAGTAACAACATCAGAAATAGCTGTGAAAGATGCCATCTTACTCTATTTTGGTACATGCTTTAAAAATCACTAGCATAATTAAAAAGAAAGGAATGCATGTTCTTCATATGCAATCTTAAGATGACTGAAGAAATTATGAAATTTCCCATACAATTTGGAAAACCTTTGTTAACAGCATTTATAGAACAACGTGCAGATTCTAGCTGAACTGCAGCACTGGGAGAACACAATTTTAAAGAGATATTTAATTCCCTTGGGGAAATTCCCATCAGACTGCAACGGTATCAGCAATGAATCCCTGACTACCTCTGGGCATCTTACCCAGCCACCAAACACAGAGCAAAATCTCAATAAAACACTGGTTTTGAAAGGGATGTGAACATTCTAAATATGTGCTTGGAAGCAAAGAGGAGACAATGTTTCAGACTCTGAATGACTGTTCCATCATCTACTCAAACATCTTTTTGAAGGGATCTAAATTCCTGTGGCTCAGTCATTTCAGTTCTAAAGTGAAGATACAAATAGCTTCCAAGTCAGTGTTGCCATGAGAATTAAGAATCAGTACACGAACAGTATTATGAACTGTGGGCAGAAATTGCTCACTAAGTGTTAGCTGTTAAAACCATAATTATCATCATTGTTATGCGTACATTTGCCTTTCCATGCTGTCTCTCCATTATAAAGGAGTTTGGTTTATATTTTAAGACTTCATTTCATTCACTGTATATTATCAAGATATTCTTATTAACTCATAGCTACCCTTTCCCGTTGTTTCCCTAATGAACTAAGTTCATGACTGATACCTCTGATATCATAGTTGTATTTCCAGTTATTTATTTAGTGTATGTGCATATGTACATATGAATGTGCCACTTCACATTGTGATAGTCAGAGGACACTTGTTTTGAGAGAATTCCTTCTTGTCTGTTCTCATGTGAGTTCCATGAAACTCAGCTCTTCAAGGTCAGAGACCAGCACCTTTACCAACTGGGCAATCATCCTAGACCATAATGTTGTCCTTTAACATGTTCCTAGTAAGCAATCACATTATCAAGTTAGAGCTTGCTTAAATGTATTTTTTAAATTAAACTTTCTTAAGTACATTTTTGCAATCAGTGTTTTTGATTGATGCTGGCTTTCAACATGTAAATAATGAGGAATGCTTAAGCATTAGTAATACTGAATTATTATCAAGAGAATCAAGTATCTTTACTGAAAAGTTATAAATGCAGATCATTATTCAGTTTATGTATTTTCAAATAGCACACTCTTGTTCTAACTATGTGTTATTCATAAGAGATGGGCCACACTTTCCCTAGTAATTAGGCAGGGATAATGTTAAATCCTCACATTAGTGGCTTGCTTACAAATGGATGCTATGGAAGAGAATAAATGGCTTTGTTGCTACACTGTTCCTTTGCAGTGTTCATTATGCTAATAAGTTGCTAGCCACGCTTTTTCTTTTTATGAATAATGCAAAGATAAACATACAAATTTCCTCCATCCAATGACAGTGGTTAATTAACAACTAAAGTAGTAAGATTACACTTCATGTGTACTTTAAATTACCAGTATTATAACACCACTTGTTTATAGTATTCATCTGTATATTACCAGCATTCTTATTGGTTTAGGCAATGAATGTATGCTTTCAAATATATTTGGACATGGTAATCTACAAACAAAATGGTTCAAGTGCCAACCAAGAGCAAAAAATCATCTCATCTCTATATAAACTAGTGAAACACGGAGATCTAATGAAGTAAACTTTGAAAATAAATCAAGACAAAATGATGAACAAACGAAAATACCAGTGTGCTCAAGGAACTTAACTCCTTCAAGTCTCCTTTTCCTTGCCTTCAGTATTGAAATCAGAAGGAAATGATCATCAAGTCTTCAGTACATGAATTTTCTCAGCCACTTTTACCTATGATCTTTATGACAATTGCAGGAACAGTTTAAAATAGAGTATGTATGTGCTGTGAGAAAGTAACCAAATGCCAATAACTGACTTTCTTGATGACTAATTCAATCAAAACATCACAGCTCCTGAGCAAAGCTGCGAATACACAGGTACCACAGACTCAGCTTGGAAGACAACGCTGCCATTGCTGGTTAGGAATTTTATTTATGTGGACCTCACTGTCTGATTATTATAACCTCTTAATTCATTTTGGAACCTTTTACAAAATGTGAGAAGGAAAGGCTTAGAAAGCAGGCTCCTGGGCATTGGCATCAGCTTCCAACTACTTATGCTTAGCACAAGGTCCAAAGGGCTAAAGACTCTGATGGTGGACCCAAAAGAGCCTACCACACTTGAAAAGAAGGCTAGTTGGGCTTAAGACCCACAAGCACATTTTCTCAACAATGTACAATTATGTTCAAAGGGAGGCTCTACTTAAAGATCTAGAGATATTGTGACAGTAGCATTGTGAAGGTTTCAGGGTTTAATCACTCAGTGGGGTTAATGACAAGCTATCCACTCAGGTGATCAAGGAGGCCATCACTGACACTGCAGAATCCTTTTGTTCACATTCTGAAAGTGGAAAAAAATGGAATCTACTTACGAGTTTTCTTGGTAGTTGCATTAACTGTGGCACTGAAGGGACCAGCGCCTGCACTGTTGTAAGCCCGGACTGCTGTGTAATATGCCAGGTTGCTCTTCAGGCCCTGGAGCACAGCTGATGTCTGATTTCCTGCCACTTTCATTTTGCTGGATGATTCTTCTTCTCCTCCATTGTTCCAGTACCGCACCTGGTGGACAGCAGACATAAAACATGCAAACAGCTGGACCAAATACTGCCTTTTCCAAAACTTAGTCATTTTCATTAACATTGGTGCTGTGATGCATTTTCTTGTTTATTCCACCAGCATTCCCTGGAGACCCACTGTGTGCCAGGTGTTGCACTCAACCTTGTCACAGCTGTTGGTACACAGAAAATGGAATGAAGAAGAGTTAGATAATAGTCTTATAAACAAATGAAGCAGAGACATTCAGAAAGTGAATGCAGCCGAGTACAGGATTGCAAGTCAGAACACAGAGGAGAAAACTGATATTACAAGCAACACGCTGTTCCCATTCCATCCTTTCCCAGCATAGCCCAAGTTCAGATCTGCAATGCTGGACTGCATTCGTGAAGCATGAAAAAAACTCCTCAGTAAAGTGGAGATTCCTTCTGAGAAAGAAGTGGAATGTTAAGGAGGAAAGTCTGAGAAAGGAAACTGGCCACTGGAATATCCCACAGTGATTCTCAAATGTCACCAAGTCCACCTGTGCATGCAGCAAAAAGCAGGAAGTACCTAAAGCAGCTATTTTAAGTATAAGCCTGTTAAAAGATGTCACACAGGTCTTGCTATTCTGTGATATGCTGAAATTATTTCGGATTTATTAAATAGGCATGGTATTGATGCTATAAAGATACCAAAATAAACCAGAGATAATATTCAGCAGAAAGAGAATGTAAAAACCATTCTCTGGGCACTGTGGGGGCTGGGTCAGTTGCTAAAATGCTTGCTGCACAAGTATGATCACTGCAGCTCCAGTCCTTAGCACTCATGGCAAGTACTGATGACAAGCACCTGTTCTGGGGTACATAGAAAGGAGGACCCCTGGAACTTGTTGACTAAGCCAATCAGTGAGGTCCAGAGTAAGTAAGGGACCCTGTCTGAAAAAGTGAAGTGGAAAAACCAACGAGGAAAATAACAGACATCAAACTCTGTTCTCTACAGGCATGCTACACACACATACACACAAATAAAATATATGTACATATATTTACTAAGTATTTTCTTTTTGTGTGATTAAACACTACTTTCTTTGTAAGTTCAGATTCTTCATGAGGTAAAAGCAAATCAACAATGACAAAAAACAGAAATAAAAAGCCTATGCAAAATATAACCACATGTTGGGTAGGAATAAGAATAGTTACTAGTATTGGATCATTAAACATAAGTAATGAAGTTAAATAATTTTATGACCCCACAACTATCTTTAATTTGAATACAGCACAATTAGCAATAGATCTCTATACTCAAATCCTAAAGACAATGAACACTATGAGGACTAGGCTATCTCGGGAATCATACACTAGCTATGCCTGAATAAGCAGACATGGTTTTATAGCTGTGGTAGTTCAGTTGATAGAATGTTCACTAAACACACACACAGAGCCCTAGGGTCAATGCCCAGCACTCCTGGGTGTGTTGGCTTATCCTGTCAATGCCAGCACTCTGGAGATAGAGTCAGGATGCTCAATACTCAAGGACATCCTTGGCTACATAGCAAATCCAAGGGTATCCTAGGCTAGAGATGATGCATGATGAAAGGTGAAATACTTAAAGAGCAGAACTCTAATTATTGAATAATATTGCTCAGTTTTAAAATTGACTATATAATACTATGTAGATCAAGCAAATCATCCTGACTAGCTAGATTGAATATTGGTTTAAGCACTCTGAGCAAAAAAATATTAGAATTTACTATATTTTTTTCAAATGAACACCTATATATTTGTTCTTTAAAAATTACAGCACAATGGAAATCTCATGCTTTTACAATAATGTTCCTAAATTACCAAACTAAACAGTTCAGCATTCTCTGTCTCACCATGTATTATGAGGCCCTTCTACCCATATACATGCTGTTTTGATGCTATTTTTGTACCTTGGATGGGGCATCTGAAACTAAATCTGAGGTAAATATGACTTTTTAATGAAGTCACTGGTAAGTTAAGTGTTAACAGACACCAAAATCTTTTATAAAGCTCATATCACCAATACTGAACACTGTATGTACTGTGATGTTTAGATGACCTGCCCTTGAGGACACTATCTAGCTATTTTCTAAGAATGACATCTAATCAATAATTATAATAAAATGTTATAGACAGCCGGAAAGCTTGTGGCCTGGGATATAGCACAAGTTGGGGAATGTGTCACATAAATCTGTGTTATAATAATCCTTACTTAACAGAATGCAGGAGAGGGATGGAGAAGGTTGGTAACTCAATCAAGAGCCTGTTTAACTTCTGGTTTCTTGTTAGTTTCTAATCTATGATATCCTTTTTGAGAGATATCAAATTACTTCAATGTAAGCTGCCTAAAAGAATGTGTCTTACAAGACTGATGTAAAGAAGAAATAAAAATAATTAACAACTAGCATGTGAAGTCTACTTTTATAGAACCATTTATAGAGAATGCTTGAAAGTTCTTGTGAACAATACATTTTAAAGTACTACAATCCAACTCCAAGAATGGAGAGATAGATTTATCTTTTGATCATAGTTGATGAGAAGTATAGAAATATTTAGATGCAGAGAAAAATGTGTGCCAAATTTAAACATAATACTAGTTAGTGAAGAGTGACAATCTTCTTAGATAGCTGTAAAGAGGTGAATAAATATACAAATAACCAGAACCTAAATATACAATAGCCAGATCCTAAACATACAAGAAGCTGGAAATTTCCTACAAGCAAATTTTCTGTATTTCAATACGTTTTATAATATTTTTTCATAAAAATACATTTATTCTTTGGTTGTTTGTTGTGGCTCTAGGAATTGGAACTTAGGGTCTTGTACATATGAGAGGTCTGCGTAAGCTATATTTATCTTTTAACCTTTTTTTAAACTTCATTTTTATTTATTCTTTGTTTCTTTCTCATCCTGTGTCTCCACCCCATTCATTTCCTGTTCTTTCATATCCACCCACTGTCCTTGCAACCATCCCCCACCCCAATAAAATAAAATTTAACCAAAAAAAAAGGAAAAAAATCTCACCATGGAAGTTGTAGTGTGACACTGTGAGTCACACAGTAAACACCTTTATCCATGCATCTTTGTGTACAAGTGTTCATTTCAAAGAGTCACTGGTGTGGTTCTCCGCTTCTGGTTTCTGCTACACTATTGATGCTGGGCCCTTCTCTGGTACTCCTCTTGGTTATCCTGATGTTGCCCTGATTTATGCAGATCATTCAGCTTTGGGTCTGCAAGACCAGACCTCTCATGTGCTCCAGCAGATTACAGATGGGGGAGATATTGAGATAGGTCAACTCATAAACCTGGTTCTGAGCTTGGGTAGTAGCAGGGTTGGCAAGCCCAGCAGCTCTGCCCTGCTTTCCCCACTTGGGAGAGTGGCCCCTACATCTTTCCTGGGCAACACAGTAGAGTCAACCCTGAAGGTGTAGGTGTGGAAGAGCTGACTCTGAGGACATACAGGTAGGAAAACTGGCCCTGCCCCTTGCTCCTCAGTGTAAGGGGCAAACTAACAAGGGCAATAGTGGAGAACTCAACCTGGTGGTTTGGGCCTCTTTTTCGTTTTAATTTTCAGAGTCTCATTAAGTTACTTGAGTTCAAACTCATTGTGCAACCCAGGATGGTCTTGAACTAGTAATCCCCTTCTGTCAGCCCTCTGAGTCAGCTGTCTCAGCAGACCCAGCTGCTAAATAATTCTGCATTACTCCATTTTCCTTGGATAATGTTTGAGGTTCAAATGGTAACAGCACTCCCGCTGAGAGAATATAATATCTTCTTCCTAATGCATAGTTTAAAGGAGCAGCCAAAACATGGAGATGTGAAGAGAAAAGTGTCTACAGTGGGGACAACACTTCAAAAGTGTGTGCCAAAAAAGAACTGCCATGGAGTTGGGAGACCATGAAGGCAGGTTCTATAAAAAAAGAAGAAAGGGAGCAGAAATTCAAGTGTTACAAATGAGAAATTGCACCAAGAGCCACAGGTGCGATATTAGCTACCAGCTTACTAAAGTAGAATAAAAAGTCATCATCTTTACAATACCCACGTGTATGGCAAAAGGGATGAATTCATTATGCAAGAATAAAAAGAAAGTCAGCTAAATTTGACAAGTAGCAGGCAGCACTCTTAGAACTGAAAAGAAAACGGAGCTAAAGATTCATGGTAGAAGTATTATACATTCGTCCAGAACATGGCCCAGAGAAACAAAAAAATGTCATGAAACTGAAGCTCAGAGACATGGAGGATAGGCTATGTAGTTTTAACTTGAGTTCTAAAAAAGGACTGGGAAAAACATTCAAAGGGCACATGATAAGATTTTATAGAGCTTGATGGTTGAAGGCACCTTCATCTTGTAAATCCACCCAGAGTTTATGGTGGGGAAAATAACATGGAAAACCATATGAAAGTATGTGATGAAGTGTGAACTGTGCTTCTTTCCATAGCTGGGCACCTGGTAGGTCCAGTGGTTTGCCTCTATATGATGATAGTGAGCCATTGCTCTTTGATTATCAGAAAAGGAAGCCGTGTGTGTGTGTGTGTGTGTGTGTGTGTGTGTGTGTGTGTGCATTCACGCACTCCTGTGCTTGTACATGCACGTGCACATGTTTGATGCATTTACTTCATTGCTAAGGGTAGTCTCACACCATAGGAAATGATTTCTGACCTCTATTGTTGAGCATGTCCCTTCCTTAAACACAGCCTCATTTTCTATAGTTTTGGTTAGCCTCAGTGGACCACAAGCTTTTTTCAACCTCTGTAGAGTAAGGTATTTTAAGAAAGAGAGATGACATTTGCATAACTATTATTGGAATATGCTGCCTTATGTGTTCTCTTTTATTATTGGCTATTGGTAATCTCTCACTTATAATACAAACTTCATTTTTTGAATAGTGAGATGACTTGGATCAACAGCATTTAAGAATACTTCCCTCCTTCCTTCACCAAGCAGGGTATTAAATTCCAACTGTCTGCGTATCTATGAAACAGCAGTGCTTTAATTTGCTGATGAGATAATGCAAGTTAGCTTTGCTTTTCTTTTGAATTATAAAACCATTTTGCCAGTCAATACAATTTAATCTGGGTAAATAAACAGAAACAAACTGGAAGAATGTCAGGATTACGAATGTTATCTCTATTTCTGCAAGTAATTTGGTTACCCCAAAGTAATACTCCTGCTGCGAGGACTCTTTATTATCACTGCAGCAGAGATTTCAGTTAATTTAGCTATAACTGAAATGCAGTACATAAAGATGCTGTTCTGAAAAATGGTGCCTTTGCTTAGCCACTAAGAGCAGGTATTAAATCAAGAACACTCTTTTAAATAGATGACAGTGGTTATGTGCATACTTAGAGATTTTCAAAAGGATGGATATTTTAACATAGTTGTTACACTGAACATGTTGAAATAAACAGAAGGAATGAAAAACTGCATTGATGTATTTTCTGAAAACAAGTTCACATTTATCTTTTACTCATGGCCAATCTGTTCTTGGCCCTGGTAGAGTCTTGTGGGACAAATGTACACATCAATCTGTCTCATTTCCTGCTGTCTTCTCATTGGACATCATTTGGATGGGGAGTCAAGCAAAACCACAGCACACCTGGGGAGCAAGAGTTGTTCTCACAGTTATATGGCTGAGAGCCAAGCCTGCACAAGAGTCCCTGTTGCTTGCCACCCCTGTGGAGGGTCACTGCAACATCCTCTACTGCACAACTCTGTCTTCCACCCTCTCTTAAAATCTGTACTTACTAGACAAATAAAGTTTGCCTAGATTGCATTATGTAAATATATCTCAGTTGTCTGTGTCCAATTTTCCCAAAGTTCATTTTCCTATGTAAATTCTTTGCTAAGTACCAAAGAGTGAGTATCACCCTCTCAGAGAAGGTACTCAAATGTTTAATGAAATGTTAGGGACTAAATACATTCTCTATAGCTGTTTGAAACAGAGGGCTGGATGAAGACATAAAAGGAGTCATAGTGAGGCATTCTTTTGTGTTGTATTCCTCTGTCAAACTTAAGAAGAAAAATCTATCAGATTCTCTCTAAATATGCCATGTTGAGCTAGTTCACATGTATAGGTTTATTTCACAAACTGAGAAAAATAATTCTCTATGGGCTAACTTCTTTTACTTTAAAAATTAGCACGTAGGAATTGTACATATTTGTGGTGGTAATGCAGATTGTTATTTTGACAGAATGAATGTATAATTGCATGGCAGAAAGGCTTCTAGGGGTGTTATCTTGATTGCATTTAACTGAGGTGGAAGACCCACCCAGCTGTGGGTGGAACCATTCTCTGTCCAGGATCCTAGAATGGATAAATGGAAAGGAAAACTTAGCAGAAACCCATGGCCTTCTGCTCTTTATTGTGGATATAATGTGGCTAGCTGCTATGGTTATATTGTTAGGTTGGACTAGAACCTGGAACTCTGAGCTGAAACAAATCCTTTCTCCCTGAGTTGCTTTGGTTGAGGTATTATATCATAGCAACAGGAAAAGAAACTAAGGCAAAATTAACAGCATATAGTGTGGTATTTTAGTGTCTGCATACATCATACACTGCTTAAACCAAAGTAATTAGCATTTGCTTATCATTTCTCTTTACTATGAGAACTTTTCTTCTAGTTCTCCACACACACACACACACACACACACACACACACACACACACACACAATTACAACAAGTTATTTCAAATGATATGAACTGACTGGATGCACAAGACCTGCAGAAATTCAGTGCAGAATGGATGAAGTGGGGATTGTGATGCCAGAGCTTCAATAGTCAGGATGTGGCCCTTGAATTAGGCTACCCATGCTCTAGCACATTATCTTATACCCATACACACATAGGAAAATACTATCCTCAGCCTTGATAAGAGACATTGCTCTTTGCAGTAGATCATGGTGAATTCAGAAACTCATGCTTGCTCAAGGTGCTAAGAATATGTGAGTGTAGACTGCTCAGCAGCCACTTTCACCATGGACCAGTGGCTGCAGTTATCTGTAATGGGCTTAAACAAAACTGGGTTTGTTATCAACAGTCAATTCTGAATGGGGGCTTCACATATGTCCCTTACCCCTCCTTCAACTCTTCCTTGGAGAGATAGTCCTCATTGGTAGCCCACCAGGCTGCAATGAATAGTTCATACACATGCTCACACAGATGGCCCTGGTTAAACTCAGTAATTCACAAAAGAAAACAGACATGATGTGGAAAAGGGATTTGTAGGGAGGAGGTTGGGGTTCAGGTGGTCAAAGGGAGATAAAAGAGAGTAGGAGGTGAGAGTAATCAGCATGCATTTTATATGTGTATGATACCATCAAGGTATTTATTTTACAAATTAAAATGTTTTGACGAAGAAATGGAGAAGGAGGGAGGAAGAAGAAGAAGAGAAAGAAGAAGAAGAAGGAGAAGGAGACAGAGAATGAGAAGGAGAAGGAGGAGGAGGAGGAGAAGGAGAAGTAGGTATCAGTATATAACATGTAAGAACTGTGTGTTCTCTTCCTCAGACACCCAATCTCCATGTGCCTATAGGCTTCTGCCTTTCTTATCAAGTCAGTCTCTCTTGTTGGTATTACAAAGAACACCAGGAAAGACATGAGTTCAAGTGTAACTGTTTAGCAGATGAAGTAAATCGGAGCCCAGGGAAGTGAGTTTCTCAACTAATGCTTGGTCAAATCAGAAATTAGTCTGGATGCTAATGATGATGTGTGCACAGCTTGCCACATGGGCCGTGATCAGCCCTCACTGAGATGAGAGAGAGGCAGGAGCTGTGGAAAACTGCAACCCACAAACTTAGCCACATGACTGATAATTAATTACTCTGCTAAGTCATTTATACTTTCAGGTTAATTTTGAAATAATTGCTGAAACTAAGAAGGTGTATTTTTATTAGATTAGAATTACATAATTGAATTCTTAACATTTTCCCTACCAGTTCATGGATCTCTTAGCTCATTTTATTTTTCTTAGTGCACATTACACACTTGTAGAATACATTTTCGATCATGGCACCTTTTCCAACACTGTATGTGCTACATTTGAAAATCCTGTTTATTACTGTCGGCCCAAACAGGCAAAATGCAGGCAAAATGCAAACACACCCCAACCCAAAAGTTTATATATAAAGCCTTATTATCACTGCTCTTGTAACCCCTTACCCCCTGCCCTACCAGTAACTGGAAAAACAGCTTTGGGGTCACACACTTGATTCACAGTAGATTTATTTTATTTCCTTAACTTTCTTTTTTTTTTTTCAGTGAAATTTGAATGCAAAAGCCAACCCTCAAAACAGAAAGTAGAAGTTGTATGTCTTCCTTCTTTATTTTAAATAAATGTATTTATTTCACAGTTTCCCCTCCCACCTATGCTCCCAGCCCCCCCCCCCCCCCACTTCAGTTCCCACCCTCCCAGTCCACTTCCCCTTCGTTTTTGTTCAGGAAAGGGCAGGTCTCCCATGAATATCAAGAAAAGTTGCAGTAAGACTAAGCACTTCCCCATGTGTTAAGGATGGGCAAGGATCTTCCTTTCATTTAATTCTCAAATAAGCCTGTGAGTTGTTAGCTAGTGTATCTCTATTTTAAGTGACCCTCAGAAGCTTTATGAATGTGCTGAAGCTCACTCCCATAACAGCAATGACAAAACTGCATTAGTTCAATTATCTCTTTTCATACCACCCTGAGAATCTGGAAAACAGGAACAAGCCACTAAGTGAAGCACTCCTCTCCTGCCTGCATGGAAATGCTGCAATCTCTACTAGATGCTGTGGTGGCTTCCACTAGGGCTCTTTGATTTTCTATAGACCACATGCTCACATGCTTTCTCTGACATGATATCTGTTTTCAGTAGAGCTCAATTTTCAATTCTTTTTCAGAACGACTCTTCAACAGCTAAATTTATATATTTAAAAAAATCAGGGCTGGGGACATGGTACAATCAGTGCAGAGTTCATGTATCCTAGTTAGTTGAATCCCCAGAATGCAATGCAAAAAGCCAGTACAGTTCTGGTGGCTGTCATTTCTTTAATTCATAATTGTTGTATAATTAAAACCCCATGTTAGAGAGGCATAAACAGTGGGTACCTGGGGCTTACTGGCCAGCTAGTCTTTCTGAACTAAAATTCTAGGTTCAGTGAGAGAACCTGTCTCAAAATTAGAAGGTTGAAAGAAACAGAGGAAGACAATATCAACCTTAGGCATCTACAATCACAATCACATGCCCACAGGAACGCATTTAAGTGACCGCGTGCGCACATATGCGCACACACACACACACACACACACACACACACACACACACACCATACCATGTAAATGTCCTGTGCTAACAGTTTGCAACAAATAATACTCTCAAGATATTTTCTGAGCCTACAAGTTCAGTAAAGTGTGCTCACTTTTTATTTCTTTTAAATGTATCACAAAGTACACCCATGTTGTTTGTAAGGACATTTTGTTTGTAAGGGCAAAAGCATTCAAGATTGGTATGTACCTCTGTTTCCTAAAGAGTGTAAAATAAACACATTGATTTTATTTGACTAGTTTTGACTGAAAATTGAACCCTATTTTCTGCTCATCCTATGGGAATTTCAATTATAGTCACTCCTGGGGTCATCTCCAAAGCTGGGACAGGTTAAGTTTTTATGACATTTGATCTTAACTTTTTAGTTGTACCAGTGTGGGGCTATTCTATTTGAATGACAAATCGGTGCTGAATGCCAGAGTACAGCTGCTCCCTTCTGTGGTCTTGCCTGAGCACTACTTGGGAATTTAAAAAAGATGTTTTCCACCAAGATCCAAAATTTTCTATATTTCTTTCTCAGCATCCTCCAAAACAAATAGAACCATCTACTGATATCTCTTACATAATGGAAAGAATGCTGGGAAGGCAAGTAGGTATCAGGCGAGGGGACTCAACTCTTCCCAGGTTTCTTCACACTCTCTTTAAGGAAGAAAGCTTAGGATTCAGTGTCTGCTTGAGAGTATACACTGGAGCAAAATTGTCAAATAAACGTCTTAAATAGTCTCCTTAGACCTAGTTCCCAACAGACTTTTTATTTTCATGAGTCACATGTTATAAAAAATACCTTCCATATGTTACCGTGTTCAGCTTCCTGAAAACACAAAGATTACAAAACTGCTCCTACAGCAGGGACTAGCTTTACCTCCATTGCTTTCCAGCTGTGTCCCCACTTGCAGCCCACATAGCTTCACGGTCACTGTCACAGTCAGCCCTCTAACCTTTGGAAGCCCACTGCTTATATCCGCTCCTCAGACTCAGATGCCTGTATTCTTACATTCTTTGTGGTCTCCTTTCCGAGGCTGGCCATGTCCTTGCTGTGTGTTCTTGGTGTTTCACACTCTTCACCCTCCGCCTCCCTTTCCTTAAACAAGTATCTCTTGTTTCTGATTTGGTCTCTCTCTATCAAAACCTGTTCTTTCTTATGCTTAACCAAAAAGCTGTGCCCTTGCTAATACTTACTAAAACGTGTACATTTCCTACATGTTTTCCTCAAGTGCTTTTAAGGAGAGTTTTCAGAGCTCATGTTTACTGATAACCCCAGGTAATTCTGGGGAAGTGGCTCATAACCTGTATCGTTAGCATCACAACTCTGGTGCCTGTCCTTTCTCTAATTCACTTGTTAATATTTATTTAAGTCAAGCCTTTAGTTACAAGGGATGGAAACACTCAGAGCTGTTCAAATACAGAGAGATTTTAATGAGAAGAAGGGCAAAGTGGAAAAGAATTTCAAGGCTGCTTGAGATTCAGGTAGCTATCAAAAGGCTCTTCTGTTTATTCTTCCTAAAGTTCTATAAGCTCTTGCTTCCTTTATCCTTCAGGGTAACACAGGAGTATATGTCTGTTCCCTCTCACCTTACCAGCTTTGTCTGGAACGCCTGAAGTGTTAGCTTGCAAAATATGAAGTAAGTTATGAATTTGACACTGCACCTCGATGGGTATAATATCTACCCTGTTTGCTTAAATACAACAAATCAGAACCACACTGATTGTGATGGACTTATTATAGATCAGTTGCCGAGGATCAAGTGACCACCCTGGGACACAAGCCTGTGGTTGGACTGAAAAGCAGAAGGGGAAATGACTGTGTGGGGCTAGCATGCCCATGCAGTCCCATTCAAATTGCCTGGTTGCTCAAAGAGGAGCTGTGCTGGCTGTTTTGTTGTCAACTTGACACAAGCTAGAGTTGTCAGAGAAGAGGGACATCAATTGAGAAAGTATCTCCACCAGATTGCCTTAGGCAAGTCTGTAGGTTATTTTCTCTACTAGTGATTGATTTGTGATGGCCAAGACCACTGTGGCAGATGCCATCCCTTCTTCAGATGGTAGTGAGTTATATAAGAAAGTAAGCTGAGAAAGCAATGAGAAGCAACTCAGCACGTGGCATTTGTCCATGGCTTAGGCTTTAGTTCCTGCTTCCTGGGCCCTGTCCTGACTTTCATCAGTGATGGAGTGTTGACCGAGAGTTATAAGGTAAAATAAACCGTTTCCTCAATAAGTTGCTTTGGGACATAGTATTTTATCCTAGCAATAGAAAACCTAAGTAAGACAGAGAGGTTCCTAAGAAGATAGATGTGGGTAAAGTTGAAATCACAACTATAATTCCAATAATTTTGTTGTCATATAAATCTTAATATTGGTTTTATTATTTTTCTGGTTCTTAGCTCTACTGCTCTTTACTAAACATTGGGTATTTTATCATTCAGCACCATGTGTGAGATAGCCCTTCTTGGCCATCCTGACATCCCCCTTCTCCAATGGATCCCCTTAAATGATGTCTACACCATTCATTCCCAGTGGGAAATGTTTATACTCCTTACATGTTTATTTACTTTCCCTTTAATTTCCTGGTTAAGCTTTTGTATCCCTGCGTAGCATATCAAAGTGGTATGGCCTTTTCCACTGAAACATTTGTTGTCTTGATGACTTATTTTGACTTTATTTGGTCTTAAGATATCTTCTCTTTAAGTATCTCTTTTCATTTCACCAAATACAGAGATCACTGCAAGTGAGAGTTATGTCACAGACAGCTAAATATGCTAGAGACTAAAGAGAATATCACAGTGTAACAAGAACACCAAGAAAAGAGGCCAAAAACCAAACCTGGGAATATGTTTTCAAGATGACATATACTTGGTACTGTAGTTCAATCTCATTCTTATTATTTTAGAATGTCCCCATAGAAGATTTAGATTTCATGAATTTCCTTCATATTTGTTTTATGATCCTTCTCAACCCAACTGGTTATTTTCATCTACCTTGCTGAGTTAAATAATTAGATGGGACAATGCGCCTGCCAGTAAGGAAATATTTGTCTAAGATGTTGATGTTAAGATGAATTTGAAATGAAACTGTGTGGCAACATACAAAGAAGCATTAATTCTAAAACATTTACCTCATAGCCAAGTAAATGTCCATTGCTCAACTTCCAGGGAATTGTGTTCCATGAAACTTCAATTTCTGAGGAAGACAGGCTTTGGGCAGAGACGTGGGATGGAGCTACTGTCGGTTCTATTCAGAAACAGAAATTGGAATACAATGATAATGTTAGCCATTAAATAGAAAAATCTTCTTAAATCCTAAATTTAAAAATTTTCAATTAAAATTTTTGAGACAGGGTATTGGCATGTAGTCCTAGTTGGTGTGGCATTTTTCATGTGGCCAAGGCTGTCCTATGACACTCAAAATCATCCTGTCTTGATTCTAGGGGACTGCAATTGTAGGTATGTACCACCATATCTGGTCAAAAATCTTTAAATAGTAATAATAAAGATGTTGATCAGGCGAAGAGCTTATAGTAGTCTTTAAAAGTGTTTGAAACCATTTGACATATTATGAAAATGTAGATCCTACTCCTGCTTAGGAAAAGGTGACTGCATAGTCACTAGATTTTCATCGCCTAATTGCCATAGCAACCTATATTTCACCCCTTGGATTTATTTCTTAGTGTCTTCCTTTCCTCAATCTGTCCTGTTCTCTCCATTCTGTCTTTGTTTCCCTCTCCTTCATCCCACACCAGGAACTTCTGTACCTACAAATGCTGCTGACATTTTATCATGTCAAACAAAGACCAAGGTCAAGTCAATGTCATTGACTCATAAGTACTGACTGAGTGCCATTTTCAGTCTACGTGCAAAGGAAGTAGAGGTTTAAATGGGATAGATGGCAAATGCTGTCCGGAGAGTGAGCCGACTTGTTCATGGTATCACACAGGAAATCCTCTTTGTAACATATTCCTGGGTTTTATGGGGTTCACAGAGATTTGCTTTTCTCAGAATACTGGTTTTTAGCAGACATTTCTCCTCTTCCACATCCATTTCTGCATTAAATGGTTCTGACCCTAGTCCATGGTTACATGAGGCTGAAATAGAATCAGGGTTTAGGGATGGGCACAGTGATTTTCTATCCAGAGACTCTCAGAGTTGGGGATAGAGACACAGCAGGGCTTAGAAACA
Source organism: Mesocricetus auratus (assembly GCF_017639785.1). NCBI lineage: Eukaryota > Metazoa > Chordata > Mammalia > Rodentia > Cricetidae > Mesocricetus > Mesocricetus auratus. The sequence continues at coordinate 162,998,984 of NW_024429266.1, forward strand.
ACCACTTCAGATCATTTTCTGAGCCCGTTGGAATTTGGTTCTTTGTGAAGTTCACTGATTAGTTTTTACTTTGGCTCACTGAGGTGCTATAACGTATTTCCAGTATGTACCTTGTTGCAAATGGTACAGTAACAGTGACAGCAGAGGGGAAGTGAGCAAGACACGAATGTGCAGAAAGCTGTGAATGTCTTTTTATTTCACCACCAATAGTCAGGTTTTAGGTGCATGGAAGTCAGTACCTGAAGACTTCTTGGCTCATCACTTCCTAAACCCTGGCCTTCCCTTATAAGTCTAGCAGTGTCTGGAAAATGGGTCTGTCTATAAACACTAGGATATCTCTTTTGAAAAGATTTTTACAAAAGTTTTTTTATCTCCCCCCCAATTAATAGAAAATAAAAATATAAGAAAAGAGGTGGGGAGTCTTAGTAAAAATGACTATATTTATTAGTTTTGGAATGAATAACTTTAAACCATATTTTATATTTCATTACCAGATCTGAGAGGTAGGGGAAACAACATGCTATCATTGTTCATAAGTTCTGAATGGTTAGGATCAAAGTTTCCTGGATGAAACTGATTTTTCCACTTAGCAAATATATTTTAGCAAACTCATTCACATCTTTCATCAATCTTCCATTTTCTTTTTTTTTTTTGTGGATGGGTGCTGTCATAAATGCAGGATGGCTGTGGAGTCATGTCAAAGTGGGATCACCAAGATCAGAGGCAAACATTGCTGCTAATAATGATGCCTTTCCCCAATCTCTGCTTGACAAACTACTTCTTACATTTATTATCCAAGTTCATATTTGCTACAAATCCTTGCCCTTGTTTTATGCAATTACTTTTATATCTGATTTGCCTTATTCAGATATCAGATCTTTTCTTTTTATTTGAATGGTAAATATTAAACCTTAGACTTTTTATTTTTAGGATATTGGGTTTAGACTTAGATGGTCATTTGTTTTTGTTCTGGTTTTTTTGTTTGTTTGCTTGTTGCTTTGTTTTGTTTTTAATCACACTGTCTCATTTCTAAATAGAGAATAATAATTGAACCTACGTTTCAATCTTTACCTGAAAATTCAAAATGGTACATGTTGAGTACTTTATTCACCGTGGTATGGATAGAACTTGATGACAGAGCTAGTACTCAGTTGTCAACACCTCAAATGGCAAATTTCCTTGATTCTCCTACCTTCATTATCATTTACTCAAGATGGCTTGAAAGAAAATATTACGTCTCAATTTCTTGAGGAGGTAGTCAAGAAAGTTAGAATGATTGTGCAGGTTCTGAGTGAAGCATGCAAGTTTCTACAATATTTTGGGTCATTTTTCAAAGATACACCTCTATATCTCTTAAATGTCAAACTCTTGGTTCTCATTATCCGTCACACTTCTGCCCTTTGCTGAGGCCATAGGAAATACTGTTTACAGCTCTGTGCCAGGGTAGCTTGAAGGGTTGCTTAATTTTTACAGCAAGAAGAAAAACAGACTATAGGAGGTGACAATATCCTGTGATTCACAAGATGAATTTCAGGATGGTAGTGCCTCACAAACAGTTTTAACTGATCATTATGCTCTATAACTATCCACTGAGTATTAACATTTCTAGTCAGGTACAGTTGACCATTAGAATCTGCATTAGTTATCAATAGCTCTGATGACTCCTTTTTTGAAAAAAAAATGTATCTCTGAAGTCACAAAGAACATTCAAGACATTTTTTAAAAGCAACACATTGATTAGATAGGAACTAAAGCTTGCGCATTTTCCATACCTTCCTCTGCAGAGAACACTGTTGTCACTGGGCTAAAGGGCCCTTCACCTTTGTTATTGTAAACACCCACTTTAACTTCATATGGTGAAAAAGGCACAATGCTTTCATTCCTAAAGACGTATCTTGGATTATCTGGGGATGTCACTACTGTCTGGATCCAGGTGGTAACCCCAAGTGGGCGGAAAGCCACCACGTACCCAAAACCTCCACCATTCTGCAGCTCTTCAGGGACTGGCTATGAAGAAAAGACATATTAAATTATCTTCACTTATAAGGCCAAGGCAAAAATGATTGAGACATCATTTATGGACTTGAATTAAATAATGATCTATATGGAATTAAGCAGATGTATTTTAAAAATGAGAAAATCACCAATGAATCAGTCAGGTGAGCTGTTTTTAAACAGACAGATGTCATTTATTCATAGGCATCCTGATAATGAACTTGCATCTTACTTGCTTATTCAGATATTAGAATATCACATGGTCCAAATTTGAGTTTCTAATAACTTAAACTTTCATTCAAGAACACCTGTTATTTTAAGGCAAATAAAAACAGTCAAATCCCTAACTGCTAATTTTATAGAAAATTATTCCATCACTGAATAATGACACTTTACTCATTAATCAACATCTGCAAATTAAACAGATAATTTAGTCTGAGTGCCTTTCAAATGTCAACTTCACTGTTATAGTATTTCCTAATTGTGACATAAACTAAAGCTAAGAGAGTGGCTAGGAAGAAGCTAGACATCCAAACACATGGTGGTCTGTGTAATATCAGTGGATCACAGAAGGCTGCATAGAAAATTATGAGTGACTAAGAGTCAACTATTAGGATCTGATTGTCAGTACTGCATTTAAGAACCGTGTGATTTTTGATCAAACTGTGCATTATTTCCTTGTCTTCCTATTTTCAGTGATACCACATTGTAAGTATGGAATGAAAATAGTATGTGCAAATGAGAGGAAAAGTGATTAGCACAGAATGCAGCTGGGTCAAGAGCAGTATCCCAGGCATCAATGCCACTAGGACCAATTCCACCACTACTAGCTGTAGCACCATAGACCAGCTCTAGGACTATCTCAGTTATAAACACCACTATAGCCACTACCCACAATCCCAAAGTTAGATGCACAACTCTATTCTTGAGAGGATGGGAAAGAGCCCCATGTGTGACTCACATCCATACTGCCAGACTTTCTCCTGTCACTAATGCCACTAGCTCTACAGAAACACCAGCACCAGCACTACTCCTGACAGTACCAACATCCAAACCCACCAGAATCAGTACTGACAGTTCCAGCAGAACTACTACTACTTGAGGCAACAATGCTAGTTATATCAGTACCACCACTATCACCAAAAACAGTGCCATTGGCAACACTGTGAGCACCATTACCAGTACCATCATAAGCATCATTCACATCTCCAGAAACATTGGTGATATCAGGACCAGGCCCTCCACCATTTATACCATCAATAGAACGAACACTAGAAGCATTGTGACTTAGGATACTAGAGGCACTGCTGGTTCCACAGGTACCATCACCAAGATCAATACCACAAGAATCACCACCAAGAGTATTACTACCAGAAGTACCATTACACGGACCACTAATTTTATCAGCATTGCTACTAGCAGTGTTGATATCCCCAGCAGTAAAGGACAAGCACTTCTAACGTCAATGCTGTTATAGCACCAGTGACATGAGCATCACTACCAGCACAGAAATACCAATGTGGTCAGTGTTATCAGTAACAGAATCAATGTGAACAGCATTACTGCCAGAGCTACCAGAAGCATCACCACTAATGCCTAGTGCAATTATCAACATGGCCACCATGACCATCAGCAGTACTATTATTGCCACCATCAATACCACCACCAGCACCATCAGCACTGTCACCACAACTACCACCAGTACAACTAGTGCTATGGACATTACTAGAACCAATAACACCAACAGCACTCGCACTATCAACATCAGCCACAGTACCACCAAAATCACTAAAATCTACAGGAGCATCAGTATCAACAATGCCACTAATAGTATGACTGGCACAGACACTATAAATGATCAGCACACCAAGAACCATCAGTGCCATTCCTAGGATCAGTGGCAGCCATATGCTCTTGTACGGTTACTAGCACTAGACCCCAAAATACCCCAAACAGTAGCACCATTAGTGACATCAACTAACTCAATAGCAACATGATCAACAGCTCCATGCTACTCACAGTGCAAACACTAGTACTACCACCAGCACAAGAACACTACAATTAGTAACAGCACTTGTCTTATCACCATCAGTATCACTTGGCAGTGCTACTGCTAGCACTAATACCAGAGAGGATGTCACCCCAACCAACACCAATACCAGGATCAGTGCCATCAGTATTTGTACACTACCACCACTAGCAAAAGCACCACTATCACTACCATGACCACCAGCACCATCACTACCACCATTATCATCATCATCATAAACATCAGTACAACACACCACAAGAGGTTTTGATGATTGGATGAAAAACAATACCCTAGTGGGAAAGATGTTGCCCAAACACTTACATCCCAGGTTATTACTAGTTCAGATCGGCTTCCACCTCCTCCGCTGACCTCAGAAGGTGCCACTTCTGGAGCTGCATGAGTCAGAGACAAAGAAACAAAACCCTGATTTTATACAGTAATATTTGAAAGGAGACACATTTACTCATTTGAGATATCATTAAAAGTTTTATCAGGCCAGGTAGTGGTGGCACATGTCTTGAATCCCAGCATTCGAAAGGCAGAGACAGGTGGATCTCTGTGAGTTCAAGATCAGCCTGGTCTATAAGAGCTAGTTCCAGGACAGCCTCCAAAGCCACAGAGAAACCCTGTCTCAAAAAACCAAAGAGTTTTATCATTGACATACTATAAAACCTTATACAGATACACGTGCATATGTACATTTCTATATCTTATTAGTGAGATCATCCAACTTATTTACATTCACATGTGTTTATGAAACATTTTGGCGAAGTCATAAAATTATTTTATTTACATGAAATCATAAATGATTCAGAAATCTCTGAATAGTAAGAAAAAAATATAACTCAAGTGAAGGCTACTTTGCCACTAAGGTAACAGAAAAAAATGAGGAAAAGTAATTTCCAAGAATTGACAGGGAATCAGTTTAGAATGGACCCTTCCAGACTGAGAAGGAAGTCTCAGCATGGCACATGCTCTTGGTAAGAGTGACACAGACTGGAACCCTCTGGTCCTATTAGGAAGTATTCTTTATAAAACTCGCATAGATAACAGCTTTCTAACTCATGCCGAGAAACTTTTGGTTTGTAAATCCTAAGATAAAGGTAGAATATAAATTCTATGGGGGTCTTTATAATGTGCACTGCTGTGTTTGCTGGGTGCATGTCAGATGGACCCTAAATACACATGGTGTGAACAAATGAAGATGACAGCCAGAACACATGCTATCAGTTTCCCACAATACCTGGAACAAACATGAGGTATACTGTTCTGAGGAAAAGGGTATTATAAAAAATGTATAAACATATTTCATACTCTTTTGGCTTAGTGCTTAAAGTGATACACTTGCTTTATCTCATGACTCCTTTTAATTAATATTACTGACTCTGGAATGGGAAGTTTTAATGTCCCCATGAGTGCTTCTCTAAAGGAATGGCAGGTTTACCTGCTGCTAACTTAGAGTTTTAATGAAAGCATATTTTTAGAATTCTGAAGGTATCTTTGTGACACATGTTCATACTTGCCTCATATAAATTCTTAAAGTGATGCTTTCTTAATCTAACACTTATGGAATCATAACACACTACTCATCAGTTGCCTGTGTGCATTTGCTGAGTGTGATGGCACACTGACTTTTCCCAGTGGCGTAGCTCCCAGTGGTAATAGCAGACCAATTTGTCAGTGCTCCTTTTAAAGGAAAACAATGTTCCTTCTGCTAATGGGTAACTATGTCAGAGACTAATTATAATCTTAAGTGACAAAAACATATTCACTCCACACACACTAATGATCATCTGCAACTCATGGAATTCTTAAAATGCTACACAACATCAGAATCACTTACATGTTTCTTTTGATAAATGCTATATGGCAAAGTCTGCCATTAGAAAGGTCATATTATTGTGACAATGGGTTATTAAGACAGATCTCTTTGTGACTGGGAGGCCAAAGCTAATAGAAATATACAGGTAAATTTATTAACCCATTACTCAGAAAACAAAAGCACTAACCTGCCTCTTCAGTCCTTACTTTTTCTGAGGGTAAACTGGGTTCTCCACCTCCGATTTTGTTACTGGCTACTACGCGAAATTCATATTCCACCCATGGGTTTAACTCCACGACAGTAGCTGTACGGGTCTTGCCATCAATGACTTCAGGTACTATAAAGGAACAATTCAGAGGGTGAGAGCCTGCCTGTGCCAGTGCCCAATTGGTATGCATTTCTCCAAGTTGCTGCCCTCTGTCTCTCCCATTTACTTTACCTGTTGTAACAGTTTGCCAGCCCACAGAGAAAGGTGTCCTGGCCTGGACTGCATAGGATATAACTGGACTGTGACTGTCTGTACCTTCTGTCCAAGAGAGTTGGGCTGTTGTGTCTGTAATTTCATCTACCTTCACATTTTCTGGTGGTCCAGGTGAACCTAAAGGAGGCAAGAATGAAAATAGAATCCCATAAAAGGCATCCTCCCCTACCAAAGTGAAGAGGCTCACATGATCACTTTAATACCTCCAACTGATCCCACTTTCAAAAGCACTTAAGGGAAGAGGCCATTTAACTGGCAATAAAACTACCACTTTTTCCACATTCCCACTGTTAGCTGCGATATCTGCATAGGAAGCCCTGATTCATAATACCGTGTAACTACAGGTGGCACCTACTCACTCTATTCAGCAGTATGCCAGTATCTTTCTAAATTCAGAATCTTCTGCACCTTTCAGAATCCAGCATCTTCTGCTTTGGGTGGGATGTCCTTTTGTGAAACACAACATGGCTTGCTACCTGAGTATGTTTTCCTATTCTGTGATATGCTTCGGGCATTTATTTTTCAGCCTAGCAGTGAACCAGCACCCAGGATGGCATCCCAGGTTGGTAATTTTCACACTGCTCTGAATAATACCTATTCTTTTGGAGGCAGACATGTATGCGTCACATTCTTTTTCCTATTAAATACATTTGCTGAAATGCTCACAAACACATTGGCTTGGTAGAAGCTATGCAATGCCAATTACAACAAGAATTATTTTAAGGGCACAGCTGAAGTTTGCATTTCTTTGAATTAACACATTCTTATCACATCTTCTGGCTTATGGGTGTCAGGGATAACCTCGATAGTACGCCTTGCAGTTTTGCACAGTATCTCACCATGGCTTTCGTCTAGTGAGCAATGCTCATAGAAAGCATTAAGTTAGGGAACATAGGTGGTGTTACTGCGTACCTCTCACTATGAGCTCAGCTGCCGATGAAACACTGTCCACCCCTGTCTGCACCATACATACATACTTCCCACTGTGTTTCAGTTGAATGTTTCTGATCATTAAATCCCCAGATGAACTCTGTTGGAGAAACAGGTAATGAAACATTATTGTATTTAAAAACATAAAGGATCTTGAAGGCGAGGCAATCCATGGTTAGAGAAAACAATGCAGTTTTCAGGAGACTGAAATCAGAGGACGCCTGGAAACTAAGACAAGTTCAAAACCATGCATGATGGAATACAAATGTCTATATGCATATAAAGCATTTCTCTGGGTATTTATGGCTTCAAAAAGAAACGAGGGCAGAGATTATAGTCTCAGATTCTATTTACTTCCAACAGGCAACACTTCTTTTTATATCCACTGCTTAGCACCAGCTCAGTTCTCTCTGGTTGCAACCCCACTGCAATTATCTGCCTGAGAAGAGGAAGAAGCATTTGGTACCTAGTGGGAGATAAATACGGCATGGCAGGGGAGATTACCATGGCTGAAACATTTTCCTCTTTTCTCAACACATTGGAGCTTAAAAGACTAAAGTCATTTAATTCCTAAAAAAGCTACAGAATTTAGAGCAAGGAAATATGAACCCTCTCGGAAAAAAAGAAATCAAAACACTTTAAACCTCATAAATAATAGTTCTGCAGAAGACATTTGGTGGTGTCCCCTGATACTAATTAATGGAACAAATGTGTATCTAAATGCTCAACTTTAAAAGGCCCTCATTTAAAGAGACTATAAATTCACATTCATGAAATGACTAACTGCAGGTCAGCTTCCCACATTAGTGAAAATACAGTCTGAAATAAGAGCATCTGGAAAGAGAAGCTCTTTGAACATGATCGCCCCTTCACATCCAACCTGGGAGAAGAGGCAGTGCTTATAGTAGTAATTAAAAGCAGTTTTACTCTTGCTTGTGCCTAGGATGTGTGGCAAGAGGGACTGGACTGTTCTAATTTTAGATAGTTCCCTAAAATCCCGTTCAGGCTAATATCTTCCGTATTGCTCCCCATACTGAGGGTTGCTAATGGACTGTGTATTCTCCACTGGTTGGGTTGTACAGCTTTAGATGGGATTTCTGGGGTACTGGGAGAAGCAGCTGAGAGGTGATTGATGGCTATAATTAAATGATAATCCAGAAAGTGTTCAGTTTGCACATTTCTACTTTCCAGGAGTTGAGCTTTTTTTTTTCTTTCCCTCCCTCCCTTTCTTTCTCCTCTGGGTTATTTAGAAATGTTTCCTCAGGAGATAACTATCCCTGCTTGCTGACCTTTCCAAACTCCTCTGGTTTTATGAACTCCGCATACTCCAAGGAGTGTGCTTATCATTTCCATAGAAATGTCCTCTATTTCTTGAAGCCCTGTGACTAGCAAATGCCACTGGATGAGGCCTTTATTCTTCTCTATCCTTTCTTATTTTAAGACAGTTGGGCTAGAGAGAATTTAGCTGGACTTTTCTTATCTTCTTTGTCATCTGGATCTAACTTTTGGGTGCTCTGACTGTTTTTGGCTATAAAATGAGTAAAGAAGAGATTGGGATCTTGGTGTTGGGAACCTGAACTTCAGATGACTTTTGGTACTGAAGACAAAAGAATGAGAAATAGCTAATCTTGAGCATAAAACAAAACAAAACAACAACAAAAATATTTTCCCCTAAGAAATGCAGCCAGGTTCACCTGCAGAGGATATATAATAAAAAATCAAATCATGTTTAAAAAATTCCTTTATTTTTAGTCTATGTATGATTGAGTATTTAGTGTACATATATGTATGTGCACTGCGTGTAATGTCTGTGTTGGACAGAAAAGGGTACTGGATCTGGAACTGGAGTTATACAAGGTTGTGAGCTACTGTATGGATTCTGAAAACTGAATTGTGCTGCTTTGCAAGAACACCAATTTCTTTAACACCCAAGCCAGAACTCTAGTCCCTAAAACTATTAATCATGTTTTTGAGAATAGGACCAAAGATGCAACTACGATGTGTAGACAATGGGAGCCATTGATTGTTTTTCTCCTGACCAACATAGAACAAGCAGAGGAATTATAACTGCAAAAGAAAATTTTGCAAAAATTAAGAGGGTTCCTCATCTTAGTTTCATCTATTTCAATAAAACCTATTTGTACTGTTTCTTTTTCCAGTGCATATGTGTTGCCATTGAGCAGATCTCTAGAAATAAGTGACATTCTCCTTAATAAATCCTTGCACAATGCTTCTTACTTCAGTCACCTAAGAACAGATTCCTGTCTAACACAGTCTCTGCTGACTAGACCTTACTCAAGCCACAGTCACAAGGTAGGCCCTTGTGGAACAAGCTGTGTTTATGAATTAGAATATACGATACGGTACAGATGAAATAAAACCATATGGCCATGCACCATGTACAGACAAATATGAATGAAAGAGATACTTTCAAGACCTGTCACAGATAAGGAATTAGAGATATTGCTGTTGGGACAAGAAATCCACATAGCTCCTTTTTGAGTCTCTTGAAATACCAACTAATCCATTTCCCATTAATTCTGTTCCTTATGCTATTCCCCAAGAAATGTATGTGTGTATCCACCACAGGAAAGTAATAGGAAAAACAAAGAAATCTAGTGTTGTAGATGACTTACTTAATGAAATAATATCTGGTCATAAATAAACAATACATATGAATTGATAATGGTTGAATCTAAGAAACATAAAACTTAGAAACAAGATACAGCTTTTATCACATGACAGATCTAGATTACAGTTACCTTTGAGGTACAATTGTCTTTGCTTTTGTTGTTAAATTTTCTGGCACAAGGAGTAGAATGTGTGGACTCATATGTGCTCAGCATGAACTTCCCCATTCAATTGCATCCATAATTGATTTGTTTGTTTATTTATTTATAAACAAGATCTTCATACATCTCACACACTGGCCTGGAACTTGCAATCCTTCTGTCTCAACTTCTTAAACAAGTAAGAGTGTAGGGACCTCCTACCAGTCTCAGTAAAAGATAGAATTAAGGATTATGGGAAAAATCTGCAGGAACACCATGGTCTGTTGCTTGAGCTCAGTGCTGGTTATAGGAGAGGGTTTATTTTGTGGCAGGTAATTGGATTTTACACTTTGGTAGAGAAATAATGGCTGTCATAAGATAATTGAGATTATGTACAATTGTACTTCTAAGTTCTTGGCTTTCAGTGAAACCATAAATCAATGTATTCACAAAATAAAACTATGGTTCTTAACTCAAATTTCCTCAAAAGACGTGATATTTAACAATCAAAATCTAAATTATGGTGCTATTTACATGTCCTAAGATTTCTTATTAAGATTTAATAACTTCCAGAGATGTCAAAATTGCAGAAGAAATTCTGTAGGGAAGACAAACATATATCAAAGTGAGCCTCCTTTCTTCTTTCAGCTGGACTCCCTTAGAGAACATTGCTGTTGGTTTACTGTGATGGAAAGAATCATATAGGAATGTCCAGAAAATCCTAATTAAATTAGTCAAAATTCAACAAAGTCAAACTTAATAGGTGATTTTTAAGTATATTTATCAAACACTGCGCAATATCAGAGTATATTTAGATACATGTTGATAATTTTCCTGGGAACAAGTGTTCAACCGGTAGCCTGGAGGCTGCTTGCAACACAGTAAGTACAGCAGTAAATGCAGCTCAACACAAACTCACAAACGTAAACCATTACAAACTTGTTTATGCTGTTTTGTAACTTGATCATGCATTTCTTAAGAGTGTACTACATAGATGACAGTGCCATGTTTCAATGTCACACAAAGTCAACATGTGTGGATCTTGCTATCTGTATGCATTTATCTCTTCAAGTTTATGTTAGTCTGTGGCTTACACAATGTTACTGCAAGTACAGACCACCTGGCAACTTAAAAAGTTACATGTAATTGGTGGTGACTTGGTAAGTGAAACAAATGACTATTAATTATGTTTTAATCCATCATTGCATACTATCAATTTTTAATATTATTTAGCAGACAAGTTAATATTATCTTAATTGATTATTAAGGGAGCTTCACACTTGGGGCATACCTCACACATCACTGATTGTCCTTTATAATTGGCAAGCCAACTTCATGCTGCATTGGGAATGGAGATGAGGAAGACCCCAGCTTTGTTGACTATTTCCTTGCCAGATAATCTACACAATAGAAATAAACACAGTCTCTTATCTAGCATTCTTTTTATTTTATTTATGTATTTTTAAATTGAACTCAATTCCAGATGGATCATGGACCTCAGTATAAGACCAGATACACTAAATTTCATAGTAAAGAAAGCAGGGGATAGTCTTGAACTCATTGGCATGGGAAAAGACTTTCTGAACAGAAGACCAACAGCATAGAAACTAAGAGCAACAGTTAATAAATGGGATCCCATTAAATGGAAAAATTCTGCGTGGCAAAGGATACTATCATTCAGACTAAGCAGCAGGCTACAGAATTGGAAAAGAATTTTACCGAATATTCATGCAATAGAGGACTATTACCTAAAATATATAAAGAAGTAAAAAAAGACATGAGAAAAGTTATCCAAATACAAAATGGGCTACGAATATAAACAGAGTTCTCAAAGGAGGAAGCACAAATGGCACAGGAACACTTGAAATGGTCAGCATTTTTAGTCACCAGGAAAATGCCAACAAAACTACTTTGAGAATTCATCTTACCCAAGTCAGAATGGCTAAGTTCAATATAACAAGTGATAGCTCATGCTAATGTGGATATGGGGAACACTCATCCATTGTTGGTGGGAGTGCAAACTTGCACAGTTATTATAGAAACTAGTGTAATGGTTTCTCAGGAAGCTGTGCAAAGACCTGTCTCAAGATTCATCTATACCACTCTTAGGCATCTACACAAAGGACTCTACAACCTAGTAGAGACACTAGCTCAACCATGTTCATTTTATACCATTCTTTAATGACAGTATGACTTCTCCCATATCTCAAAGCAAACAGAACTCCCAAAATAATTACATATGAAGGAAGAGTGATTAATGAAAAGTAGAAAAATGATTATAGTTCTGTTCAGGCAAAGAGTGTGTTTAATTTTGTAGGGGATTCCAAGAAGTTCTCAAGAGTTAATTTGAGAAGTCATTGTGTTAAAATCCTGCCTCATATTTGGTATATAGCAATGACTGTATCATGAGTACAAAAGGAATGGAACAAAAATGTGTCTGTCTTCTAGAAAAAAACCCTTTAGTTTAAGTTAGAGTTCAGATTAGATTGTAAAACTTACTTGTGTGCTAGCATATTTCACAGCAAAAATTAAAACCATTTTAAAAAGTGAGTTTATTTTTTATGAAGTAGTATAAAAGGAGCAGACTCAACATGCCCTTTAAAAGGCAGGGAGTTCTAGAATATGGTTTAGAAAATACTACTAAACTTGGAGAATTACGGGAAGAAGCTAAGATTGCAATCATACAATTTTCTTTATCAATTGTCTTGTCAATATATCTGCTGTCCTGACCACAGTAAGTAAAAGAAAAGGGAAAATGTAATTAATGTCCCAAATGCATATTTAATGAAGTATCATTTCAGGGTACATCAAGACAACTTATACACAAAAGCATCAGAAATTAATAAAGGCATGAGAATCATCACAAAGTCTGTGGATTTAATAAGGGTCAGGAAATTCTTAAAAGGGTTGGAAATAAGATGGATAAGTTGAAGAATAATGCAAAAAGGATTTTATGATTTGGTACATTACAGTATCAAGTTATTTATGTTATTAAAAACAAAATTTATGTCAAACTTGACAAGGATTTCTGGCTTTCAGACTTCACGTTTTGATATACTTAACAGATTTTTAAAAATATGTTCCTCATTAAAATAGAATTATGCCACTATTTTCTTTTCCCTTTTCTCCCTCAAGCACCTCCTAGGTGCCTTTCCTTGAATTCTTCACAAGCCTGCCCTCCCCAAGTTGAAATCTTTTTCTTTGACTATTAAGTATTTTAATATGTGTGTGTATGCAAAAATACATAAAATACAATATGCTGAGTTTGTTTTTGTTGTTGTACATATATGGCTTTAGGTCTATCTATTCTTCATAAAACAACCAATAAGGGACTTTTAATAGGGAGAGGCTAAATTTCCTCCTACCAGCAATCTTTAGCTACCTATAGTTTTTTGTTGGGGGTGAGATGCTACCCCATGTAGAATAATGTGCAAGAATTGTTTCCTTGCACATTAACCAATTATTTAAATGAATTAAACATGCATTTTCAAGGTAAATGCCTTAGACTGCTTGGACATCCTGACATTTTCAGTGAAAGCTTCTTGTCCTATAACATTTCAATTTATAAGTATTCCTAATGAATCTGAAATTAGAGCAAACTCAAATTAGGCAAACAGTTTTATGCATTTTGAACCAAGCAAACATAGGCCTGCAAACAGCCAAAGATAAGTAGCCTCGTTTTTCAATATGATAAAAGTAATTTGAAAACATGTTTGAATACTTGTAGCATGAATTCTCTTCAGTCATAATAATAAAAAACTCTTAGTCAGCTATCAGGGGATGAAAGCTGAGGGATCACAGAAGCAGATCAGTCAGCCACGAGAGTTCTTACCTTTACCAATGCTCAGACCAAAGGGGTGATCCTGTCCTCAGACTGCATCCTCAGATTGGCTCCTCAGACTCACTGCTTTCTCAGACTTACTGCTCCTCAGACTGCAGTTCAGACTGCACTGAGCTCCTGTTTCTTCCTGTTTTATATTCCTCTCTCCACACAACCATTTCACTCCTCTTTCTACCTCCCAAGTGATGGGATTAAAGGAGTGTGATCCAAGTCCTAGGTTTCACTTTTAGACTGGATCAATTTCATCTAACCCAGGTTGGCCTTGAACTAACAGAGATCCATTTGTCTCTGTCTCCTGATTTCTGGGATTAAGGGTGTGTACCACTACTGTCTGACCCTATTGCTAACTAGTGTGGCTAGCTCTGTACTTTGACCTTTACACAAGCTTTATTTGTTACAACATAAACAAAATATCAGCACAAAGGATATTTGGAAATATATTTGTGACTCTATTTTAGGGTTTACATAAATCCATTATCTAATCAGTTTTTCAATGGAATGAATAAAGCTTCAATTTGACATTCAGCTTAAAGAAATACTTGCTTGTGTCTTAGATATTTGCTTATATTTCTTTACTAACTTGTACAGGACCTGTCTTCACAAAAGATACATTACTCTTTTTACAGCAATGCCTTATTCATGCTACCACTGCTTTCTGTTAACACCTATATTGAAATACCTTTAAGACTGAAGCACACTGCAGGTAAATTAGAACCAAAATACTTAATGAGAACCTTGAGGACCCATTGAGAACTACAAGTACTACCATCAAACTGGATATTGATGCATTTGTTTTCAATTACAATGTCATGTATCCCACTACTTTTGCATTGTCCTATTATTTTACTATTTTAGTAAAATATTTAAAATATTTGATGCTTTATTACTTAGACATATTCATTTTCTTTATTAGAGATTGCAATCACTGACCCGCTCTACTATTTTTGAAAAAATTTGTTCATACAATAAATCATAAGCAAGATTGCTTTGTGAGGACATTTTGCTAACCTCTGATGGTAGATATGGATATTATACATGGAATTTTGTAGTTATTATTTTCTTTTGCTTGGTGCATCAGTTTTCACTGGCACTTGTGTATTCTCTTTATACAATATGGCTATAGCAACCAAAAGGCTACATACTCATGATATAGTGTATAAGATAACAAAGCAACATAGAGCACTGATAACCTTGCAATAAGTTCCTATGAGCATTAATATTGTTTGAATTCTGTCTATACTGTTGTCTTCATTTTTGTGTCGTTTTTCTAAACCCTTAACTTCTTATTCTTTATCAAATAGCATGAAGCAGAAGTGTCAAATCTTCATTTTCTTCACCTCCCATTCTCATTTTCCTTAAAATTTCTCTCTCAAAGCTTGGCAGTAGGATTCTCAGTTTTCTAGAAATAAAGTAATTTTCAAAACTGCCAGCTATAGACTCACTGGAAGAAGAAAATTAACAAAGGCTAGATCTGTCCCAATGATTGACACAGAAGCTTAGGGCATCAGAGAATATTCCACAATTCATACAGATTTGAGTTCCTGCTTATAAGCACTGTATTATAAAAATAAGGTAACTTCAAGTGCTCTTAAGCACCTAGTATCACACTTCAGTTACTAGGGACATGATCCTGAGTGGGGAAAATGGTCCTTACATTTGGGGAGCTGACAGCTAGCAAGCAGGGAGTAATCAAATGACTACACAAATTGGTGTAAAATTATAGTGTGGGAAAGGTTACACCATGCAGAAGAAATCTATAGTTTTCTGGAGTTTGTCTATCAACTGACAGCTGAGCTAAGATTTGTAATAAAAACACAAGGTATCTAGGAAAAAAAGTCAAAGAGATGGTCTGTTTCAGAGCACGTGCATATGTACAAAATCCAAGGCATGTAAGGGGACAACTACATGGAGTAAGTCACAAAGAGGCAGGTACATGAATGGATCTGGAACATAGGGGTAACACAGGTACAACAATGTGCAAACTTGTCAGTCTGCAGGCATGCCAGTTAAAAATCAACTTGGCTGGAGCAGGAATGGACTAAGAGATTTCCTATAGTTATTCCTTCTGGGAAATTAATAGACTCTCCCCCTAAATAAAATAGCACATTCCAAGGGTAGCCCAGATATAAAGAGATCCGGAGGAAAGACAGGGCTGTCTGCCTGTATGGATTGGAAAGCATGTCTTCTATACCATGGCTTCTGTTGATTGCTGATATTGCTGTCTCAATCAGAATCTGGTTTCTTCAGCTTTCTAATGGAACAGAAGAACAGGGAATCTCCAAAACACTTTTGCACCTTTGGTGCTAGATTGAGACTGCTGGGCTGAACAGCTATCAGTTTCTCAGTTTCTCCTGTGTGGTCAGCCATGTAAGCCTTTCCAGAAAATTAATTTTTCTAGTATGTAGATATTATAACTGTTCTTGCCCTTTAGAGACTGGGGCTACACTAAGTACACTATAGTTGTTGTTCATCTTTATATGCTTAGTGACATTACTCTTTTTTCTCGTTGGGGTGGCTATATTTAATATTGATTCCCGAGCTTTGCTTCAATTCCTCACCTCCCACCAAGTCTTTCCAGTTTTCTTGGAGGTGGAGTTGAGATCAGGGTCATGCAAAGCTCAGCATTCATTCTGCCAGGGAGTTACAACTCTAACCTCTAGGATCACTTTCAATTATTTAGATGATTATATATATTTTCCCCTATAAGAACACTTATTTCCAGAACATATTACTGGCACACATCATGAATGGATTAACAGGCAAAAATCTCTTTTTGAGATTGATACTATGAAAATAGCAAACAGAAGAGAATCATTAAATTTCTTCTTTTTAAGACAATGATGATAGTGAAAATTTCGATGCTACTTCAAAAAACACACATCATTAAGAGAAAATAGTACATGAAGTAATAACCCATACCAGGTAAAACCCAGACCATTACTAGTAATGACAGGTTAGCTAAACTTATATTATTGGTCTGCCGTATGACAAAAACTGAGATATAACATATATTTTGGAACTGGGGGGACCTCTTATACTGACAATGGGGTATGAACTTTGAGTGTAACATATTACCAGTACACACTAATTCCTTAGGAAGCACTGTAGATGGTAATGTGGCTTTCAGACTTCCAAAGAAAAAAAATTTGCCATTTAAAGAGGAAAAAATATTTTCTGATAGTTATTT
This sequence comes from Mesocricetus auratus, assembly GCF_017639785.1. NCBI lineage: Eukaryota > Metazoa > Chordata > Mammalia > Rodentia > Cricetidae > Mesocricetus > Mesocricetus auratus. The sequence continues at coordinate 163,016,043 of NW_024429266.1, forward strand.
TTAGAAGGGGAGATTTAGTAAGTGGGCTTCCTCCTTTTATCACTGAACACAGCCTGTTATTAGCAGGTGTCCCATATTAACTAACCAGTCACTCATCAGAGTGATTTCAGATGTTTATATGACATGTAAGTCACATCCAGGTATCTTGAAAACAATGGGAGTCTGTAAATGCTCCCTGGAACCTACTTGGTGTTCTTTTCTTTTAAGGTCCCTGAAAGAGTAGGTAGAGACACAACAAACCTCTGCATTGATTACCAAATGAACTACACCGTGTCCCCTATCAATTCCAGTGTGTCAACTTCACTTTCTTTATAAATTCACTCTATCTACTCAAGGAAAGGAAAAAAATCAGCAGGCATTCAGCCATTCGAACAAGCCTGACTGTGCTAAACAGTCTTAATTCTTCTGACTGATTAACAACTTTTTTGTTATCTGGATGTCTGAACAGGTGATATGTAAGGCAGGTAGGATGTAATCTGTTAATATAAAAATTTGTTCAACATTATTTGGTGCCCAGAAACAAGAAAGATCATTCCATTACATGATGTAGAGTCTCAGCATGCCCCTTCCTAAGTGTTCTGAATAAGTGACATATTTAGGAACACACTAACTCATTGAACACTATGAATATTTTAGGTTGTGAAAAGTGTCTGAGTTGCCCCACAGGTATCAGTTTTTAAACATTAAGTTCATGACACTAACTGGTGAATATTTTTTCCCTTCAGAACAATGTCGCATGTTCGCACAATTGCTCGCTGTCATGGAAGTTCTCAGAAGAACTAGTCTGTTTTGTCTCAGGGATGTCAACCCAGTGTTTCTTACCCTTGAGTCATTATAATAACACCTTTATAATTTTTATGAAATTTTAGTGTTCTATTGTTTAATTTTTTCTTAAATGGACTAACTTTATTAAACTAAATTAAATACGGAAATTGCTATTATGGATGTGATTTATGTCTTACATACGAATTTGATCACCAGATAATAGTTAACTGATGAAATAAAGGTGAATAGAAATGAATAGAAAGTAATGTGCTTGAACACTGTCTGAGATCTTGGAAAAGGTAATTATCTGGATACAGTCAAAACCTCTGAGACAGAGGTCTTTGTTCTGTTAATTTAAAAAGGAGATTTTAAAGTATTAGAAATTGATAATCATAAACCTACTATCATACTCAGCTATTCTTCTATCAATGGAAAATGAAAGATTTATCCTATGTGCTATTATTTAATGCTGTCATTCATCTAATGGTTTATGTTTTGGGAAAATGCTGACATTCTGTTTGGATTATTATTTTTCTGATATTATTGCATGTTATTATTGTTGTTGTTACTGCAGTTATGATCCATTAAAATTCATTAATTTCAATATTGCTTGTTTTATATTTACTTGCAGAATGTTTCTAAAATTGCCAGAAATGTTCAAGCTGCGTCCAAGAAAGTATGTTAGAATAAACTTGAAAGAAGAGGAATTTAACATAGGTATAAAAAGCCAACAGGGTCAAAAAACATTAAATCTTCTGGGATTTTATATTCTTAATACCCACCGTTTGGGGAAATATAAGACTTTAAGATTACTACTTGAGTCTTCCTCAATTCTCAAAGTCTAAACTCTATACTTAATTCTAAACTTACTTTTAAGTTAATTCTATATTGTAAACTTAAACAACTCTAAATTAATGAATTTGTGAAATAACTACTAAGCTCTGGTGTACTCTGGTAAACTCTTAAACTGTTAAAAGCATTTCTAGACATGTTTTCATCCTGGCAAGATAAATGCTATTCGTGGAACAGAGTGGGAGTCAAGCACAAGGATGACTCCTTGACGTTATGCTAACACTGTATGCTGATGACATTTATGGTTCATTTAAATTTATGAAAACAAATCAACAAGGATATAAGTTCTTGCAAATATGCATACATGTGTATAATACAGCAATCTGTATCATTCTAGGATGACTCTGAATTGATTGGACATTTCTTTTATGGGATGGAAGTATTTTGAGCCAAAGGAGCTTACGTTGAGGAAGCTCTTAATTCATGGATCACATAAATTAATTTTGTCTTTACTTTTATATGCATAAAGCATACCAAGCGTATATCTGTACTTTTGCAATACTCCTGGTACATAGGATTGGAAAGCCCAGTTAAGAGATTACCAAAATATGCTAAGCACCTGTTGTTTGCTTCCACTTCTTGTTACTAATCAATCCAGAAAATAGTTGGTGGCTTAAAGAAACATCACTTATTCTACTCAGAGAATATCAGTCAAGGCAGTGAAGTCATCACTGTGGCACATCTCATTAACACACCTGTCTTGATTAGGGCTGAGAAGCTCATTCACATGGCTGACAAGTTGGGGTGCCTCTTATTGAGTTCATCAGGACTTGTAAGCTGGGAACCTTGGATAAATTTCTGAACAGCCTGCTTTGGTTTCATAATGTTGCAGTGCTGAATTCTTACCGTGACTGCAGATGGGATGTATTTATGTATTTAGCTTCAGACACTCTACAGCACCATACCAATGGTCTTTGTTCATTGCAGCCACCACCAATTACAAAGTTTTAAAGAGAAAGGGATGGACTATACCACTTGGTGGATATGAATGTCAAAACCATCCCGTAAGAAAAACAAATGGAATAAGGAACTTGTTGCTGCCATTTCTGGAAAATGCACTTGCCACACCATTATAGGTGGCCAGTGCAGGCTATGTTGCTAGTGTTTGGGGCACCATCTGCACCCTATAAAGGACTCACATATTTTCAGCCATGTCTTTTGGCTTCTTTCAGGAAGAGTTGCAAGGGAAGAAGAAATGTAGATGGATGGTATTTATTCACCAGTATTTATCCTGACAGGCTGTTCTGAGTTGACTATGCCAAGTAATTAAAATAAGTTTTTAAAAAAGTAGCCAAATCCTGGACTAGACATATTTCCTTTTATGTCAGCATTCTGTGTGTGGTCCAGAAAGGACTCCCAAGGGCTCAAAGAGAAGACGACACCCTCTTCAGACAGGTGATCCTAGACAGATCAGACTATTTTCAGTAAAATCTCAGGTTATTGTGTTTCCACAGTCATCCTGCTACTTCAGAACTACAGATTTGTGATCTCAAAGGTATATTCAAAAGGAAAGGAAGAATAGACTTGATATTAATGTGACTATCAATAGACTCTGACTTAAAATGATCCAAAAGATACGATTATGAAACCAGATTGCTTTCCATAATAATAACTTATAACTTCAACCACTTAGAGAACTTCTACATCTAGCGCGAATGCTCAGGTCATTCCAAATGTCTTTCATTAGTTAGTTTTTTGTTGCTGTGATTAAACTATCCCAATGAAAGCAATATCAGGAGAAAGAGGTTTATTTTCGTTTGCTGTTTTATGGTATAGGCTATATGAATGGGGAAAGTCATGTCAGTAGGAGCCTGAGGCGGTGGTCACATTGCCTCCACAGCTAGGAAGCAGGGAGTAATAAACGCTGGTGCTCAGCTTACTCTCTGCCTTTTCCTCATTCTAACATTCCAGCCCATGAAATGGTACTGCCCAAAATGAACATGGGTCTTCTCACCTGAATTATGCTCATCCAGATAATGCCATACAGACTCCTACAGAGGATTGTCTCCCAGTGATTCTAGATTCTGTCTGCTTGACAATGCTTACCATCACAGCCTGCTTCTTCTTTATTCTTCCTATTCTTAGTTATGTTCAGATCAGTTAAATGGTATCAATAAATATTATGTCTTACAACATAAAGTGGTTTTCTTCCTGAAACTGGAGTACAAGATCTAACACAATATGGACAATACAAGAAAGGGACAAGTACATTAAAAGGCAAGCTAGTTACTTAGACCTCTGACTTCTGCTTCTTGTACTTAAGGAACATAGAAGTTGTCACTTTATATTAACAAGGAAAAAAGCTGAAGAAACTTAAAGAAAAAAATAACTTCTCTTGGCTGCATCATGAAAATGAGGTCACAGTGCAAACTGATAGGACAACACACTAATCTGGGGATTCATCACTGCCAGAGCAGAAACCCACGAACTGAAATCTCCAAGGAAACCAGCATCACATGGAAAAACTCTGAACTGTGATTGACATCTTGCTGGACGTTCAGAGTAGCCATCTCCGGTGAATGTGGCACATTTTAGGAGACCATTTAGAGGTAGCATTTCATAAATTTGTACTTCCAGGAGCTCTTACAGTTATTATAAAAAGAAAAATATCCTAATTTCTGGCTAGAGCAAAAACAATGGCTAATATCAGAGTTCTGCCCTGCCTCTTAAGAATGGCTGCTCTCAGGAGCAGCTGATCCAACAGACTGCTGTCCTGGGCATTATCAGATTCCACTCAACCTGCACACCTCTCCAGGCATCCAGATCCATGTAACAGGAAGAAAGCGTTGAGAAAAAAAGAAGTGAAGCCTATACTCCATGGATCCCAGTCCACGTGCAAAAAGAGTAAGATCTTCTTTCAAAGAACTATGGAACACTACAGAATATATCCCCTGCCTCTACAACTTAAGTTATATTAGTAAAGGCTTATTGCTGTCTCTTTTGTCAATGCAATGCTTCCATCTTTCAACAATAAGTTATGTAGCACACAAGAAGGTAAAGTCAGAGTCAGAAGAGACTAAAGAATTTACTATAGATGGAACATTGGAATTATCACACTACCAGTATCAAAACAAGATTATTATGTTGAAGATTTCAATGATAAAAATAAACACAAATGAGTACACAAATAAGAATTAAGCAGAAATGTTACTGAGCTCAAATGCTGTAGCAGAAATGAAGGATGACTTTTTATGGGCTCATTAGAGAATGATGAAGCTTAGGAGGGAATATATATGCTTACGGTCATAACAAAAGAATTTTAAAAATGGAATAAAAAAGTGTTGGGGAGACAGCTCTGTATGATTGCTTGCTGTGCATGCATGAGGACCTGCATTGCAATCCCCAGTACCTAAGGAAAACAGCTTTGCTTGGCTGCTTGTGCCTATAACTCTAGTACTGTGGGACAAGGCTGGTGAAGACAGGATGACCTTTGGGGCTTGCTGGCTCGTCAACCTAGACAAAAATTGCAGGTTCTAGGTTCAGTGATATTCTTGAGAGGAAAAGTCAGAGAGTGACAGAACAAATGTACTTTATCATCCTCTAGTTTCTACCTGTTTGGGTATGGGTGCATGCATCAATAGGCAGATGTGCACACACACACAATTTAAATGGACTGGAAGAAAACAAATGTGATTTTTCAAGAACTATGATACACAAATAAGAAGTGTCACACACATTAAACAGAAGTGGCAGAAAGAGGAGACATTAGAAAGAAAAATACTGAAACAGTGGTGATTGCAAATTCCTTCTCATGCACTTAAGATAACAACACTGTTCAGGATGCAAGAAAGACACCTTGTAGGGAAAATGCCAAAGACAAACTAATTGGCTGAAAACACATTTACATACAGTATATTAATCTTCAGGAAATAGGCAAATATAACCTTGCAGGAATATATAGAGGAGAGAGCTATGTTCCTTCCCCATAGAGAAATGGGTAAGAATTATGTCTGCATCTTAGAAACCAGAACAGGCAAGCACTCACTAGGTATTCAAAGACTGAGATAAAACCACAACTGCCACAAAACTAAGTAATAGCAGCAGCAGCAGAAGCAGCATTTACTCTTCCTAAAATCTGAACCTGGGGAAAGCTTCTTACAAAGGTAGGAAGAAATAAAATTCCTTAGGACAGACTAAATGTAGTGAAAGCTAAAAGCTTATAGAGAGAAGAAAAAAATATATGAAGCAGAAACCTAAACCTACATTAAAAAAAAGAAGAGCAGCAACAGTGTGAGTATAAAGGTAAGGTGAAGAAGTTGGTTTCCCTAGGACTGAGGAGATGGCATAGGAGTTACAGAGTTTGCCTTACAAGAAGAGGACTGGATTTCTGGAACCCACTTAAGAATGTAGATTTGGCAATACAGAGGTCGCTCAGTGGTGAAGAACACACAGTGCAGTCCCAGTGACTGGGTTCAATTCCCAGCATTCCCATGGTGGTTTCCAATGCTCTGTAACTCCAGTTACAGAGGACCTAATGCTCTCTCAAGGCCACTACAGGCACCAGCTATATACAAGGTACATAAATATATATGCAGGCAAAACACATTTGCACATTGAATAAATAGAAATGAATAAATGAATGAATAAATAAATAAATAAATAAATGTAGCTTGGGCATGGTAGTTTCCCTGTGCTGGCAGCCTTGGAAAGTAGAAAGAGGAGCTGCAAAGCTAGCTAGCAAGATTAGCTATATTGGAGCCATAGGTTTGACTGAGAAATCCTATCTCAAAGAATAATGTGGAAGAACGATTAAAGAAAGTTCTTGACCGTTAGCTAACCATCCCCAGTAGGTAAACATACTATGTACATCTATATACACGAACATACAACACACACACACATATCAGATACACAGGAAATGAAAAAATGAAATAAATTTTGTTATTCATAATTGATTTAACAAATTATTTTGTGTTCAAGCTAATAGAAACAATGTATTATATTACAGGTAAAATTGTGTGTGTGACTGTATATGTGCTGATGTATGGGTGTATGTTAATGAACAAGTAAACTAACTGAATGACAGTAAAACAAGGGACTAAAGGGATAAATACAGAGCTCTTTGTAAAGTCATTCATTCTACTATGAGGGTTTGTGCTATAAAGAACACTAAAGTACTAATTCATTAGCAACCCAAGCATACTTGAAGCACTCTGAAATTGGCTTGGATTAGGTTCAAATATATAGTGCAATTGTAGGAGAACCACTTATAAATGTTAAAAATGTATAAGTGACACAGGTTCCAGTCTTTTTAGCTTTGACAACAGAATACTACAAGCTGGAAAATTCATAAGCAATAAAATCCAGGGCCAGAGAGTTGACTCAGTGGCTAAAGGTACTTGTTATCTATCCTGAAGACTGGTTGTGATCCCTGAAACACACCTAGTGCAAGCAAGTTGTCCTGTGATCTACATGTGTGCTGTGAAATACATACATTTCCCCAGATGCATATACAAACTCCTAATAAAAAGCAAATGGAGACTTTAAAATGAAAAATTAAAATCATTTCTCAGGATGCTGAAAAGTCCAAAGTTAAGGTTTCTGGAAAGGGCTTTATTTTTAGCCCCCTTTTCCTGCATCCTGACAATATAGACGTAGGATGGAGGGTCTCTCATAAGGGTTCTCTGCCTCTGAAAATGTAATCATGGAACTGTTTCACAAAAGGCAGATAAAGTGTGGAAGAAAAAGTAGGAAGAAATAATAAAATAGAAATCAGTCATAACAACATAGATTTTAATTGAGCTTTATCTGTGATCTCTTCAGATATTAATATCCTAAGAGTATCAACTAAAACACAAAGGACAGGACCTAGCTATATATTTCCTTTAGGAAACTTGCCTTAACTATAAAGATAAATACACATTTAAACTTCAGTGTTACTGAGTGATATACCCAATAGTTGATTAAACAAGAAGTGGGACTATTATATGGGGCCCACTGTGGCTAAGTGATCAGGAAGTTAGCAAGGAAGGAATGCTATAAGGAATAGAAACATCTACTAAGTACTGAGGAAGTGTCAACTTCCCAAGAGGATACAGTCATCATTAATGATTAAATGGTTAAGTAAAGATTATTAAATATATATGAAAATCTGACAGATCTGTCAGGCAAAATAGGCAAAGTAGTTATGATATTAGGATGCTCTAATATTCTTCTATCATAAATGCATAGTTAGCAAGTAGATATTAAGGAAGGATATAGTTGAATTAAGCAGCAGCATCAGTCCAATGGATTCAATGGCATCTATTCATTACTTGATCTAACAATAGCAGATAATGTGTCCTTCTCACTTCAAGCATTAAAATTCACCAAGACAGCACCCATTCTGGGCCATGAATCATACCTTATAAATTTTAAATTACAGGGGGATAACAAGGTGTCTCATAAGTTAAAATTCCTTGTAATACAAGTGTGTTGACCAAAATTTGATCCACAGACCTTACATAAAATTGGAAGGAGAGAAATGATCCCACAAAGGTATCTTCTGATCTTTACATATGCAACATGGTACACGTGCATCCATAAGTATACATGCAAATACCTATACTCAAAGGTGGTAACTAAAATTAGGAAAAGTTAAGCATATAGGAATCACACAATGTCTGCCCTGGGACCAGAGCAGAATGCAGCTAAAAACAAGAAAGACCGAAAAATTTTCCCCAATGGCTCATGATTAAATGTTATACATCTACATAATACAAGTAAGGAATATAAAGAAACATTATGAAAATATTTTAAGTGAATGCAAATGAAAATACAAGATATCAAAATTTGTGGACTGGAGAGCTGTGCTTAGGGGAAATTTATATCAATAGTGTGTTTATTTGAAAGAAAGGATATAAAAATCAATCATTTATGATTCTACTTTAGAAAATGAGAGACAGAAGAGCAAATTAAATCTGCAAGTGGAACATAAAGAAATAAATATTAGAGCAAAACCTAGTGAAATTGAAAACAGGAGATCAATAGTAAAAAACAACAAAACCCAAAAGGCAGTTCTTTATAAAGGCCTATACTACCAATATACCTGAAGTCATGCCAGCATGGCAAAGGAAAACAGACATGCTCTGGTATGATAAGACAGGAAAAAGGACAACACAAAAGCATCCACAGACCTTGAAGGATAATGAAGAAAAACTTTTAACAACTCTCTGCCTGTAAATCCAATAGCAACTTGACAAATCTTATATAAGAGGAAGGAGACAATCAAAATAGGCCTATATCAAATAAAATTATTGAATAAGGGAGTCCAAATTTCTCCAAACAGAAAGATATGGGTCCAAATGTGAATTCAGTATAACCTCTACTAGCAAGAAATTACACCAATTCTCCACAGTTTTTCTACAAGATAAAGCAGAGGAGATACTTCCTAACTATGATGTTAGAATTATACGAGCCACTACAAGAAAACTATTTAGCCATACTTCACAAATATAGATGTCAAAATCCCAAACAAATATTTGCAACAGATTCCAACACTACATCTGTGTTTCAATTACTGAACTTCAATATATAACTAGAAATCAAACTAAAATAACATGAAAAAAATAAAAGATAAATCAAATGGAAATAAGGAAATACAACTTTATGCCACAGATGAGATGGTAATTTATATATTTTATATGTACATACATATATGTGTGTGTATGTATGAAAGAATCAACAAAAACTCCCAGAACTAATAAATGTTGCAGGAAGGAGGTTCTTTCTTTCTTATGTACTAGCAATATACAAATGATATTTTAAATAACAAATCTTATCATTTCTGGATGAACCAAAATACTGAAATACTTAGGCTCAAATATAATAACATACCGACAAGTGCTATGAAGAATAACTGCAAAATCTGATGAGAGAGATTAAAGAACGTAACAGAAGGAGATGGCTTACATGTCAAGTCCTTCCATCTTGTTTTCATGTTGGTCACATTGTCAGTCAATTGCCTAAGGTATTATTTTGTGGACACAGCAACAATATGCTTTTAAAGTTTACAGCAAAATATCCTGAAAGTCAACTTAAGAACAAAAACTAGATCACTGACATCATCCAACCTCAAGATTTGTTCTAAAGCTACAGAAATCAAGAGAGGGTAGTGGTAAGAACAGACAAAAAAGATAGATCAACGGAGCAGAATAGAGAGGACAGAAATAACCCTAAAATACAGTCCACCAATATTTGACAAAAGAGCAGATGAAGTACAATGGACCAAAGGTAGCCTTTTCATCACATGGCTACGACTGGATATTCACATGAAAAGAAATGAATTCAGACACAGGCTTTGTGCTCTGCAGGAAAATGAATTAAAAATGGATCATAATTCTAAATAAAAAATATCTACCTCACAGAAGATCACATAGGATAAAGTCTAGATGACCCAGGGCATAGCAAAGGCTTTATGGGAACAACAGCAGAAGTACTATTCATGAAACAAAAGGCTGCGAAGATGGATATGATCAATGTGAATAATCCTTATCTGAAACATACCTAGAGAACACAAAGTCACCCCATAGACTGGGGAGAACATCTGCCATATCTAGTGATGATGGAGTTCTCTGCAGAGCACATGATAGCCCACAAAACTCCACACAAAGAAAAGGAACGCCACAGTTAAAAAATGAACACAGAACAAACACCTCATTCAAGAAAATGTACAAGTCACAAGTAAGTATATCAAACAGATTCAACATTGTATTTTATTAGAAGAGTTTGAATTAAAACAGATGAAAGACAGCACATGCTTATTAAGAATACTAAAATTATAAAGTATCAGTACAGTTGGAGAGAAAGCAGCAAATTTTGGTCACTGATCTTGGTATAGTCACTTGGAGGGCATTGAGAGAATTTCTGAAGTATGGTCTCTTGATAAGATGAAGCCATTGAAAACTTCTGTTCACACAAACACCTGCTCATGCACGTATATAGCACCTTTATTCATGAATGGCAAAACAATGAAGTGATCAAGATAACCTTTGGTAGAGGAATGGATAACTAGCTGGTTACACATGAAGAGTGGCACAGTATATTGATGTTAAGAGGAAATGAGCCATGAAGGCATGAGAATTCACAAAGTTAACTAAATGGTTATTTGTAAATGAGAACCTAATTTTAAAAGGACTAGATTTAACCTGATAACAAATACATGGCATTCTTGATTAGACAAAACCTTGGAGAGCAGAAAAGAGATGCATGGATGCCAAGAGTTAGAGAATAAAGGAGCACTAGGCAAAACGCAGTCCTCTCTTTTGGACATTCTCTGTACAATATGAAAATGGTATTCACACATGTGGCAGTTAGTTTTAATTGTTAACTTGATACAATCTAGCATCAGTTATAAAGAAAGTCTCAATGAAGACTGTCTAGATTAGTTGGGCCTGTGGGTCTATCTGTAAGGATTATCTTTATGTCACTGAGAGAATTCCCGATTGTGAGTGGCATCATTTCTTATATGTCAATGAAGTTGATAAAAGATTCCAAACACAGAATGAATAAAATGTAAAACAATAAATAGCACATATTTTTCTTGTGATTTGGTATAATCTATTTCTCCATTGAATTTATTAGGAATAGCCTTATTTTAGACATTGCTCTCCTACTGTTGGATGTTCTCATAAACTTTTCTCATCCTTCTGTGCTAAAAAAAGAAAGATAAACAATGAAACTGAGCAAAATTGCAAACTATATCTAGCTCTTGCAGGGAACATTGTATTCTACATCAAAGGTGACATTTAGTTTTATACTTGGCAGGCCATATATTCCTGGTGTTGAACTTCATAAACAGGATCAGAAAGCTGTAAGCAATAGCAAATGAATTATTATTGACTCAATTTTTATAAAACTTAAAATCTTTGTACATTACTGCCTCTAGATTTTAATAGGCTGGTATATAATATGTAAAGATATGCAGAGTATTTTTCCATAGTGAATATGTTTTCCAATTTATTAAAGCTGAGAGTGTGTCCAATATCAAAAATATCAGTATTCCCTAAGGTCAATAACAAATATTCACATCAAGCCAATCCCTGAGAACTGCTTGGTGATGTGATTTTATTGTGGAGAAATGCGATGAAATCCAGTGTTAAACGCCTTGGAAAAATTCCTTTAAGTATCTGATATCCTCTAAATTCTCTCTGCAAAGCACATCATTTCTAGTATCTCATAACTTTCATTTGTAACTCTCTAAACACTGATCCTAAAATATTTCCTTTAGATCCCACACAACCTTAGAAAGGTTATGAAAGAATCTTAGTTAAGAAAAGTTTGATGTGGGATGTCCTTCTGTATGCTGTGAATATGCATTGCTTTTATTGGTTGATGAATAAAGCTGTTTTAGCCAATGGCTAAGCAGAGTGAAGTAAGGTGGGAAATCTAGGGTGGGGGAGAGAGGGAGGGAAGGTAGGGCACAGGAGTGAGGGAAGGAAGGAGAGAGAGAAATAGAGACAGAGGGGGAGTGAGAGAGAGAGACAGACAGAGAGACAGAGAGATAGAAAGACAGAGAGACAGAGAGGCAGAGTCAAGGAGACACCATATAATTTCTGGGGAGCCAAGATGCCAGGGCAGCATTGGTAAACCATAGCCACATGGTGATACACTTAATAGTAGAAATGGGCCAATTTATAAGAGAGAGAGGTAGCAAACAATAAGCCTACATCATTGGCCAAACAATTATGAATATATATATTAAGTCTCTAAGTAGTTATCTTGTAAGTGGCTGCAGGGACCTGTCAGGTCAAGGATTTCATCACCAGTCTGTAACCCAGCCCTATCACATAAACAATACTGGCCTCTTGGCTTCTCTGGCAGGACAAAGCCTCCTTGGGAATATACCGGTTGCTAAGACACACAGCCTCAAGTTCTGGACATCCACTTAGTACTTAGCCTCTTTGATACAAACAACTATTGTTATTATTTTAATATATGCTGAGTAAATAATTTTCTTTTATCTGTATTAGCTTTCCTCTCCTGTGTTTTAGTTAACTAAAAAGTAACACTGTAAAATTACATTATAAAACTTGATATGAATTATTCCTCAATTGAAATTATCCTTTTGTTATTCTCTACTCTTTGTCATTTTCTACTGAGTATTTGTACATTTTCTGTAAAGAGAAGCCTTCCTGCCTGCCTGTTTCCAGAGGCACATCAGTCCCAAATAAACACACAGGAGGCTATATTAATTATGAAGCTGTTGGCCTTGCTTGTTTCTTACTGGCTAGCTCTGACTTAAGTATTTCTCTTAATGGAGAAAGGGGTCCAGACTTCTGACCCCTATGGTAGTTACATCTTGACTTCCTGTCTTTCTCCTACCTAGAGTCCTCCTGGACTCCTAGTCCCACCTATCTTGCTTCCCTATTGGCCAACAGTGCTTTATTGACATATACACAGGACTTCCCCCATCATCTCTTTTCTGTCTAAACAAAAAGAAAGGTCTTAACTTTAACATAGTCAAATTATATATAACAAAACAGTTATCAAGTAAGAACACAGTTACAATATTTTGTATCTCAACATTTAGCAAGATTTAAAGAAAATATCATCCATCCCATCCTTGTGAGTCCAAAGTTCTATATGTAGCTTATCTTTTATCATAACTAAGGAAAACTATAATTATAACTATCTGTCTTCAACTCCATCAAAGACCACAGAAGGATAATATATAAACACTAGAATTGACAGAGACATCTTACTGTCTGGACAGTCACCCTAAGTTCCTCTGTAATGTTGGGGCATCCATTTTCAACCCGTAAGCCACAGTGTGTCTGAAAGACTTTTCAGCAAAGCAGGAAATTTCAAACTGTCCATCTGCATTGGCAGTATGTCAGTCATTTTTCTGTGTCCTGCAGAAAGTCTCGCAGACTCTTCCATGAAGCAGGAACCCTGATGGACTGTTTGAGTTCAGCAGTCACTTTCCTGTGGATCCTGCATGTCCAGTTTATATAACAACAGTCAAGCAGTACAGGCAAGAGCAGTTTCTTGCCCAAATGGCTAATCTTGCCATGTTGAAAGCAAACTCCATAACAAGTTTCTTCGATGCCCATCTTCCTCTCAGACGTAATTGGTGCTCCCCAGGAGCAGACATTTCTCATTGTCATAAAAAAAAACCTAAACCATTTTAAATGCCATTTTCTGAAGGTCTTTGAGAGTTTTGAAGACTGTTTATCTATCTAGGAAAACCTACCTTACCTAACTATAAATTCTATTATAAGTAACTATCTATAATCTGTATTCAATTATGCGTTACGTTTTAAAAGATCAGTATAAGCACAATCAAGAGGAGAAATATACACATCACAAAATTGACCTTGAATTTGTATCAATAAATGAAAAACCACACCCATACCATAATTCCCCTTTTTGCCACTAAATTTTATATACAATTTGACTGTGTTAAAGTTAAGACCTTTCTTTTTGTTTAAACAGAAAAGAGGAGATGTTAAGGAAGTCTTATATCAATAAAGCACTGTTGGGCCAATAGGGAACCAAGATAGGTGGGACTAGGAGTCCAGGATGACTCTGGGTAGGAGAAACACGGAGAGTCAAGATGTAACGCCATGGAGTAGGAAGCCCGGAACTATTCTCCGGTAAGAGAAATACTTAGATTAACAATTATGGGGTAATTTCTTAAGTCAGAGCTAGCCAGTAAGAAACAAGCAAGGCCAACAGCTTCATAATTAATATAGCCTCCTGTGTGTTTATTTGGGACTGATGCGGCTCTAGAACCAGGCTGGCAGGAAGGCTTCTCTCAAGGAAAAGGCTTCCCTTTATGTTTTTCTGGCCACGTGTATCATCTGTTAAAACCGTGGCTGTTTAAACTGCAATTTTTCCAAGATGGCGGGTGTAAGCATGATTCCAGCTCATTGTCTCAGTCTATGCTGACATCCAGCAAAAGCTTTCGGCTTGGAGATGTGGTCACTGCCACTTCCAGCTGTACATGCACACTTTTCAATCATTAGCAGAACCTCTTAAAAGAACCTTTCTGGTTTTATTTATTTGTTTATTTATTTGCTTATGCTGAGTCAGGAAGACTCCCTTAAGCAAATTGCATGAGTCTCTGCTTGTCCCTAGCAAAACAGAGCCCACCTTAGAAAATGCTTCTCTCCATTCTTCTGTTTCTAAAATTCCTTTAAAGCTTTTTGTCATTCTACATGGAAATTGATCATCCTACTCCTGATTACCATTATGTAAAGAGAAGCCTTCCTGCCAGCCTGGTTCCAGAGCCGCATCAGTCCCAAATGAACACACAGGAGGCTATATTAATTATGAAGCTGTTGGTCTTGCTTGTTTCTTACTGGCTAGCTCTGACCTAAGTATTTATCCTATAATTGTTAATCTAAGTATTTCTCTTACCGGAGAACTTTCCAGGCTTCTTATCCTGACAGTTACATCTTGACTTCCTGTCTTTCTCCTACCCAGAGTCCTCCTGGACTCCTAATCCCACCTCTCTTGCTTCCCTATTGGCCAACAGTACTTTATTGACATATACACAGGACTTCCCCCATCATCCTTATTTTTTTAAGTTTTACTAGTTCTATGATAATTTCATATGACATATTCTTGTCATTTTCAGTTCTTTTCCCCAATTTCTTCCAGATCCACCCCTTCCCTAGTCACCTTTCTCTCCCCCCTCTCTCTGTGTGTATGTGTGTGTAAGTGTCTCCCACCCTTAAAGTCTAACTTGTGCTGCTCTTATATTCTTTACCAAAGAGGTTCACAGTGTAGCATGGTTAACTTACAAACTTATAAGATTTACTCTTCGAAAAAACTGACTTTCTTCCTCTCAGCAGCTCTCTCTTGCCAACAGCTTCTTGATGAGGGATGGAACTTCATATCCAATTTCCCTCACCTTACTGGAATTTGGTTTAGCTTGAGGCAGCACAGGACTTATGTATGTCATCACAACCCCTTTGAGTTCATATGTTTATCTGCCCTGCTGTGTCTAGAAGACACCCTTTCTTTATAGTCATTCCCTGCCTCTGGCCTTATAATCATTCTGCTCCCTCTTCTACAATGATCTCTGAACCTTGGAAGGAGTAGTGTGTTATAAAGATGACCTTCAAAACTTTAGTGTTATGGCTATTTTATTGGGACATGGCTGTTTTTAGGGTTTAAATACAATGCACTACATATTGCTTGACTTTCCTTTCTTATCTTGTTGTGAATGTGAATTTATCTCACAAGGGTTACCTTATACTAGAAAATGGATTTCGACTGTTCATCTTGGTAAATGATTTATTTAAGGGATAGAAGCTGAATCACCAGTGGGATTCTAAGCAGAAGGTGAACTTCCATATGAGAGGATAGATAAAGGCTGATTTATGGAAATACCTAAACATCAAGAGTTTTGAGCATACTTCACCTAGTATCTGGGGAAGTCCTAAGTGTCTAACCCAAAAGCACATTATGGGCAGTATTATGCCTCATGGAGTATGCATATGACAATTAGAACCATTTATCTGGTGAATTTCTACTCTGGGCTCAATTCTGGGTGCATTTTCCTAATGTTCATTCCAAGTAAGCTAATACTTTTAATTTGTATCACTCACAAAACATGAGGTTTTAAACACAGTTTAAAAACTTATGTTTTAAGCACTAGAACATCATATTAATATTCTGTGGAATAAAAGCTTTTACATTGGTTTTGAAGATTCTCATATCATTTACATACCAAATTTTACACTGAAAGTAACCCCTGTTTTCATATCCAAATAATTCAATGAAGTTAATTAAGCCCAAGAGACAGTGTCATATTGCCACACAGAAAAGAGCATCCTGGAACATAGGCTTATCTACTACTTAGAGCAGGAGAATAGATCAAGTGTTAAGCTCATATGCACACTAAGACTGTGTCCTGTATGGGTATAAATCACACTGAAGTGAGCCAGTTAAATGGATGGCAGATTGGTTGTCACTGCTCTCCTTCCTGCTCCCAGTGACTTTTATCCACATACATTCTAATTCATCATAGATTCAATTCCACAAAATGTTTGTGAAGTTGTTCTGTTTTGTTCTAGACATTATTCATTTCTAAAGCACCTGCACCCCATAAAGGTTTATCAAAACACACACACACACACACACACACACACACACACACACATGCACGCACGCAACACAAATAATAAAAACACAGAGCCAGATATTGCAGTTCAAGCTGAAGATCAGAGAAGCAAAGCAGCTGGCCAGTAGCTCTTACCACCACCTCAGGCTTAAAGGGCATGGCTAGAGAATAAATCTCTGAGACTGAAAGTCCCACTCCTATCTTATGTACCTCTCCTCTCTAGAGCTGGGATTAAAGGCATGAGATCCCGAGGGCTGAGATCTCCTTTGTGTGAGCTGTTTCTCTTTTAAACTGGGTCAATTTTGTATAGCTCAGTGTGGCCTTGAACTAACAAAGTTCTATCTACCTCTGTCTCCTGAATCCTGAGATTAAAGGCATGTACCACTACCACCTAGCCTCTATCTAACTAGCTAGTATGCTGCTGGAATTAAAGTTGTGTATCACCACTGCATGGATAGTTGTGGCTAGCTTTGCATTTTAATCTCCAGTGGCTTTATTAAATCATAAAAATATCCCCATACACATTCTATATATTGAAGCATCTTACAGTAAATCTATAGCAAGTAACTACTGTGTCTATTTGAATGTTTTTGAAGGTTCTATTTGTAGAATGCCCTGGTATGATGTCTTAACCCTAAATTTTCACTTTTTAAGCAAACCAAAAATATCCTTGAATGTCTCTAAAAGCTAGGCCATAGGAATTTTTCAGATATATGCCAACAGTATTCTCTTGTTTCTGTTGATCTTTCGGCTATCTGTTCTGATCAGTGGAAGCTGAGATTCATTTAAAAGCAAGGCAAGAAATACATAGATATTACTGGTATAAAAACCCAAATTGCTTTTTCTGAGTGAATTCATGGGATGAAATCTTGAATTCAATATGAGATTGATAGAATGTTACCCTTCCATACACGTTGCTAGGCTGTCTCTTTTAACTCTCCATACACGATGCACAAATGATCATGTGTGGGTATATACATTATCTGCATGTGTACAATAGTATAGGAAGCTATCCTATTATGGCTAGAAAAAGAAAAAATAATTCACAGAGAAACCAATGTCTTCAAGATCTCATGGCAAACACTGAAATCTGATGTGAAGAGATCAGAAAAAAAGGAACAGAAAACTAAGTGACCCACTTACCCATGAATGTCACAGCGTAAATTGAAATACCCCTGACTCCTGTGTAGCAGAACACAAATATATTCATATCTCACATTGTCTGTAAAGATTTATTTGCTCAAGATGTTGGATTTAAGCACTTACTGATCTTTGAATGGTGCAACTTCTGTTTGTGTTATTGGCACAGATTGAAGCATATATTTGGATCCAGCCTTTTCTTTTGTCGTAATTTGCTTCTTATACTTGGTTAAATAAATTCTGAGTGCATCATACTGACATTGCAGAAAGCTGTGACTCGTTTTCTAGAATCCTTTGGTTTGGTATCCAAATCTACAGTAACAGTTGTGGAGACTTTTAACATTATGATCAGTACCTGGGATTTTTTTTCAAAATAAATGTTGACTTCCAGATATCTAATGTCATCCTAAAAGCAACTAGCTGAACCCATTGGTTCAAACATATGAGTCAGTTTTTCTGTAATGTAAACTATCCCCTCCACTTGCAAAATGACTCTTAGATGATAAACCTTCCTTAGGCAACTGTATCAGTTACCTGCTTCTTTGTTTACATTTTGCTGTTTTGGAAAAAAGAATGTATCTATGAATATATCAGAAAGAGAGAAGAGAGGAAGAGGGAGAGACAGATACAGAGACAGAGAGACAGAGAGAGAGGGGGCAGCATATATTCTTGGTATTATTGTGTATACTGCACTAAGTGCAAAATCAGAAGACAAGGGTTGCTATGCTATGGATAGTTGTGGGTTGCTATGCAATTTCTTTCCCATACAAGCCAAAACTGATTTACTTAATTGTTTGTGCTTATGGGCAATGTCATTTTGCATGGCTTACTGTTTTATACTGAAGTGAGAATATTAAGTTTCTAATAGTATGAGTCAATAAAATAATCATAGGCCATGAACTTTCCTGTTGTACAAGCAACAAAAGTGGTAAGTGATTGCATTAACTTATAAAATTCCACATTTCAGACAGTTAACTCTTCCCAAAGATGACTTTATGTTTTGTATACAAACCATCCATATTGTGCCAATTGGGAGAGTTAAATTACATTATTAACTTGAATGTGCTTAACTCTGAGTTCATCACACACAAGTAGCAGCTATCCTGTTGAGCCTGTAAGCATTTCTGCATATTGCCATTAAACTGCTTTGGATTTGGAATGTCTGAATACATATTTATTTATCATTAAATAACACAGAGGGTCTTGGATTGGATAAAATAATGCAACAGATTATGATCCAGATGATAAATCACAAACTATTTGATGACATAGCACAAGTAACTAATACTTCAAACTGAAGTCTTCATATAGGAACTTCATATAGGAACTTAAACAAGGAGAACTGGCTTAGAGAATTATTTTCCAAGATGAATAATGGGACATTATGAGGTATTTATCCTTCTCAAGACTCTTCACAATATTAGGCAGTATCACAAGGGACTCAGATAGAGGAGAGTGCTAATTTGAGAATATCAGCACAGTTTTTCCTGTTGTTATGGAAGACATGAGTGACAATTTTCAAGTGGGCATTTGAAGTAATGAGAAAAGCAATGCTGAAGGCTTGTAGCAACTGAAATAATTCTCAGAGCCTTGAAACAGGAAGAACAATTAGAAAATTATTACTTCTTAAACTAAATAAAGCCAGATGATGGAAAACAGAAATGGTACTCAATTTATTCAGAGTTGTGGCTTGCTATCTAACACCACATTTAGTTATTTTTCTTTTGTATGTTTTAGTTTCTTGGGATTGTCGCAACAAAAACAAAAACATCAACAATGGCTTAAAACAACAGATATATGTCTTCTTCTAATTCTGTGTGCTGCAAATCTTCAATCAAACTTTACAGACATTCTGAAGGGTCATGTCCCCTTCAGAATCCTTAGGGGTGGGTGTTTTCTGACTTTCTCCAACTCGTTGGGATCCCAGGTATCCGGTGCTTTGTGGGGACATCACTGTTTCCACTGTCACATGATATTTACTCCTCCTTGTTTGTCTTTCCATAGTGTTCTCTTCCTTGTATATCTCTATCCAAACTGCATTGCTTTCATAAGATTATCATTTATATTAAATGAAGCCCCATTTCACTTCAGGGTGACCTCATCTTAATTTAATGAGTATTTCTGCAACAGTCCTAGTTTCAATAAAGCTAATGTTCTAAAGTACTTGGCTCTAAGATTTGGAGATATCATTCAGGAAAACAAAATTTAGTCACAAGGAGAATCTTATGAAGTAGCATAGAACTCTGATATGGCTATGTGTACATATGTATATATTTAACAAGAAACCTTTGCCAAAGAAATATCACTGATTTGGTCATTTTGTGGTTGTCTACTGATGCTCACACCAGTAAGTCAATAGATGCAAGGCTCAGATTTGACATCTTTTCAAATATAATTACCGTCTCCAGGGTCAGTGGGCCCAGAAAATCATCAATAAGGTTGACATTGCTCAACTGAGCTCACAAATATCTACCCAGCTATGAAGACTTTGGTTAGCCTTTTGGTTCAGTATGAACACATTTCTTGGCCATTATTCAACTATTAACTTTTCCTTGAAATCTATAGTTTTCCTACTTTGGACCTATTACAAATGAGACAGAAAGGAAGAGGACATCTGAGAGCATTTGAATTGTAGAGGTAAACAAGCTCAGACCTTGAACCTCCACTATCCATTCTCCCCACGACTCAGAGAAATTTATTACACTGTTCAAATCCTGAGTTTGTATGCCTGTGAACTGAAGAGTCTTATAGCTAATCCCCAATGATACTCCAAAGATAGCTTTTGACTAAACACCTCCTGTAGCATCTAGACGAATTTAGTACCACAAAGCTACTTTCTATAGCATAACAAATTGACTATTTGAAAATAAAACACTTTGGATGGCATACCAACCATAAAAATGTTATGAAGGATAACATTAAATATAAATGGAGAAGGAGCCATTTCTAATTATAGTTATAGGTTAAAGGAAATGTTCTTAATTTCTAGTGATTAACAAAAATAAAAGTAGACCAGACTAAAAGAATCCAGAAGCCAAATTTTAAATCCCCCAACTTAGCAAGCATTTCTATGTGCTGTCTGTATACCAGATATTTTTGAGAGGAAACTTATCATGGATCCATATAATAAAAAGACTATTAGAAAAATAACATAACTTACCCCACCAACTTTCTCAAAGTGCGATCCATCTTTCTTAAAGTCTGTAAGGACTCCATTGAAATACCAGGCAAACATAATATCCAACAGGGGGTCATGTTGCACCTGGCAGGGTAAAATGACGCTCTCACCAACAGCAACATCCATGTTAGAAGGAGCCAAAGTTATTCTCGTTGGTTCTGTTGTGTAGACAAATTATAAATAAACAAAATTTTAATGGTGATGAAAGTAATTTTTATAGGCAGGTTGTTTGTGTCAGTTAGAATGTGTATATATGTATATTGTATATGCATCAGTGTACACAAATGTCTATGTGATTTAAAGTGGCATCTTGATGTAAATTTATACTATATATAACTGGCCTCACACATTTTTGTTAAGAGAATTAAGATACATGAGTTTGAAGAAGATATATGTGCAGAATGGAAGCTCACCTGCAAATAAGCTACACTAGTTACAAAATCAATTTACCTGTGTTTCATAGTTTTGTGAAATACGAGGGTAGAAATAGGAATTTCCTGGTTCTCACAAATCTTCAATGAGTAGCAAATGTATTCAAACTAAAATGCAAATAAATTCAGAATGTCCTTGTTTACAGATTTGGAAAATAAGATGCTCACTATGCCAAGACACTGGCTTACAGTGCTAATGCCCACCTACACATGTTCCCCTGTTACAATCAGATATGTTCCACTAATAATGAATTCAACTGCTCTTGACTCTACCTTTCCACTGTTTCATATATCATTTTACCCCTAGACAACAAAACTCTTCAAAGACCTGTTTGTACAGAGAGAGTAAAACAATTTAGGAAATTACCTCTTCAACTCAGTCTAGTAAGACTTTCAGTCCCTCGTCTGACCTAGCTCCATTAGGGTCCCCAGGAAAATCTGTGCTGTAATATCCAGCGGTAAAACTTGGGTCTGCTATGCCTTGACTTCTCATCTGTCTGGCCACTGCTTCACTGCATCTCCTTCACTCCTTCTTAGTCTCTTCATACTGTGCCAGTCAGACAGCTTTTTTCCCATCTCCCCTTAGGAGACCTCTTTGGCTCCTAAATTTCTTAATGTGAAATGTGTTAAGCTCTGTCATTTAAAAAAATTGTATACTACTAACATATAAATTGTACAAATCAATGGGCTTCATTTCTTGACTGCAAGTACTCATCATGATATAAACAACTGTTGGGTCAGTACCTCCTCTTTAATCTCTCTCTTTAAACTCTTACACTTAAAGACCTACTCAGCCTACAGTTCTTTCCTTCATCCTCCTCCCCTTCTCTCCTTTGCTTTTTTCCCTTAGTTCTCTTCCCCTTTCAGTGCTGGCAGTCAATCCTGGAGCCTTATCTATGGGGGCAGCACTTTGTCAGTGAGCTTTGCTTTTAGTCTTCATCTTGAAGCCATTCTGGACTCCCTGTGTCTTCACAAGCGAACCTCCCATCTGATTGAACAGCACTTCCTGCTGAGTCTATGCCCATTCTATGGTGCCCCTAGTCTCCTTCAGAACCATCTCTTTGGTTACTATTGGTAATTTTCACCTCCTGCTGCCTTCATGGTAACATCTTGGGATCTCTTCCAGCCTCTTGTCTGGATCCTTTTACTATCATCACAACAGAGCAGTTCTTTAAAAAAACAAGCTTTTGTGAAAGCATGTCTCTGCTGAAAACACTGGACACTGGCTTCTCTTTTCAAAACAGACTGAAAACAGAAGGTTTAACAAGTCCACAACATGTCTATATAACTGCCCCTAAGAAATCTGCTAATAGTTTCCCTGAAATCTTTGCCTTGTGTCTCATCCTAGCAACTGTAAGTATCCTGATTTTCCTCCAACTTACCTCATTACCCACACTCATATTTATCTTCTCAAATGTTTGCAGTTTTTGTTTTTAGTATCTGTTTCTTCCTTATTACTCTATGCTCCTTTCTGTGCTAGGATGTAAGGTTTACTAGGAATTATCTTCACCTGTATTCCCATTGGCATACTCCAATCACCCATCTCAGAAAATGCTCAACATTTAATTGAAAGGACGAAAGAACAAAATATATCCTGAACTTTAAGCGAATCTCATTAACATCAAAGGTTTTTTTTTCATGAACTTGAAATTCTCTAGAAAAGACAAATTATAATGAAACAGGAGTAGCCAAGAACACAATGTAAGGATAATCACAATATTATACTTGTGTTTCTTATGGCCCAGGGAGCCAGCAAAGTACCTACTGTGTCTGTCTTTGTGTCCTGTGCTGTGACAAATAAAAGTTTCAATATTATACCTTTTCACTTGAACAAACAAGGTTTCTAGCTTCACAGTGCATCGTCCAGTGTGAGAAACATGCAGTCAGTGTGTTCATTTTTAACTATTGTTTGAGAATTCTGACATCAAGGTGTTTGGATCAAATCCATTCAAACCACCTTTCCTAAAACTTCTATATCTCTCCACCCCTTTCTCCCTCAATTCCATGCACTCTCTTTAAACACACCGAGTCTACTTAGTACTGCCAGTACATACATAGGCGTTTATAGTTTCCTCTAGTGAAATACAGTTTACCTTTGAATGAAGAAATCTCTATGACAAGCACTCACCTGTCACAACCAAGTGTGTTGTGCCATTTGCTTTCCCAAACTGGTTTTCTGCTGTGCAGGTGTAGGTTCCACCATCAGCCTTAGTCACATTCAGAATTTTGAGTCCCCCATCATTTAAAAAGGAAATTCTAAAGTAAACAGAAAGCAGAACAACAAATGTGCAAATGTTACTCTTAGACTATAAACGGTGTGTGTCTTTTATAATTCATTGCTTAAAGTAGTAATTTGGGATAGCCTATCAGTGCATAATTTTTGTGAATTGAGAAAATGAAAAGAGATTCAAGAGATTCACACACACACTCACACACCACACAAATGCACACACACAG
Source organism: Mesocricetus auratus (assembly GCF_017639785.1). Taxonomy (NCBI): domain Eukaryota; kingdom Metazoa; phylum Chordata; class Mammalia; order Rodentia; family Cricetidae; genus Mesocricetus; species Mesocricetus auratus. The sequence continues at coordinate 163,039,918 of NW_024429266.1, forward strand.
AGTTAAACAAGTAAAGACGATATATATAGTCATGGAGCTACTGGAAAGAATCTCGGTAACTCCATAGGTTTAACTCATAGGTCTTGTGCTACAACTTGTATTCTTAAAGATATATCATATAATTGTCTCATTAAAGAAATTGAAATGAATGTCTTACATGAATTTCTTACATGTAATGTTCTGGGAACAAGACAATCTGGTGTTCCTTTAGGAATATTAATCCTGAGAGGCAAAGACAATTAAAAAGTAAGTAAATGTGTAAAGTACAGAGTTCAGGGAAGCACTTTGAAGGAGAAAGAGAGGATGATATAAGGAAGGATAATAGCTTTAGGCATCATTTCTAAGAGAGACAGTTCATTTGTACTGGGAAGGAGGAATGAGACAGCATAACACCTCATTTTTCTGATCTCTATATCTTCATTACACAATATGCCTACTCATAATTACAATTCCTTTTTTTCTGAGTGCCTAAAAGCATTACCACACCTTGCATTTCACACTTAAATGTCTTTTATCTTTCAGGCTCATATCTTTATCATATGTGCAAACAGAACATAAACTTTTTCAAAGGTTTGCATCCCACTGTCAACATGTACCATATGTAAAGCAGTCAATAAATTTATAGCCCTGGACCTATTCAGCAGAGCACACAGGAGAGGACATTAGATTAAAGTGGAAATTCTAAACCAAATCTTAAAATATTATTAGATACACTATATGCACATTTTACATATACATACACAATGTCATTATATACACATATAAAATTATGTCACTTATTGCTATTTATTGGGGATTGGTTCTAGGACATCCCTAGAGGATATCAAGTTTCTTATATAAGAAGGTGCACAACCTGTATAATCATTACAGTTAATTTATTCTTAGACTTCTTATAGTTAAGACAATTTACCTAAGATAAGAGTATGTTTACTGCCTATGGAATAAAGAGAAAATGAAGTTTGCACATATCATCCAGCACAGTTTTAGTTAGAGATGTTTCCTATTGTGCTCATCAATGCATAGAGATTCAATACTGTTCAAATGGTTGAGAAGAAGCAACTGTGAATGTTCAGCTACAGACGAAGCATCAATTTTCAGACCCACATCACCCCTCCCAGATCCTAGACTCAAAACATGGAGAAAGAAGAGAAATAAAGAACATTAGAGCCAGAGGATTGGATGGGATGGTGGTAAATGCTGCCCTCTAGACATGACATGGCTGTTGCACACATGAACTCACAGCAGCTGTGGTTACCTATACAATTACTACACAAAATTTAGTTTAAAATTCTACTTGGAGAAGGGAAGGGCTCCTAAGGTCCAACCCTTGCCAGGGAGTTCCTGGCAGCTGATGATTGCTAGAGGAGGAAAGTCACTTCTCTTCAGGACTGTGGCCAGTGATAGGTTCTCTAGGCAACAGTGGATGATCTCATGGTCATGTCCACGTGGGCAGCACTAACTGGATATGATGTGTTAAAAATAAATGAGCAGAGCTGGGCAGTGGTGACACATGCCTTTAATTCCAACACTCAGGAGGCAGAGGCAGGCAGATCTCTGTCGTCTACAAGAGCAAGTTCCAGGACAGCCTCAAATGCCACAGAGAAACCCTGTCTCAAAAAACCAAATAAATAAATGAGCAGAGGACTGGAAAGATTGTCCCATAGTTAAGAACACTTGTCACTCTTTCAAAGGACAGAGATTTGGTTGCCAGCATCAAGACAGGTGTGGCTCACAATGATCACTACATTCAGTTCTCTTTAGGTACTCTCTCGCTATCTCCAAGAGTACCAGGCACGCACATGGTACATATATGTATATTCAGACAATACACTCACATGCAAAACATAAGAAGAAGAAAAACTAATTATAAATGGATCACATGAAATTGAAAGGGAGATGTGATGGAGGTTCCAGGAGAATAAGGAAGAGGGGGATAAAAGAGATGAAGGATGTATTTGATCGAAGTACATTGAATACACATGCATGGAATTTATACACAGTAAAATTTAAAAAACAGATGAAGTTTCTTTTTCAAATAAGACAGAAGAGGTTATCCAAAACTCTAGAACTAGAGTTATAGTTTGTTGTGAGCTAATGTATGAGTTCTAGGAATTGAACCCAAGTACTCTGTAAAAACAGCCAGTGCTTTTTAACAGCGGAGCCATCTCTCCAGCCACATACTGATATGGAGGTGGTAAAATCCAAGGATGCAAAGCTTGTTTATCTGGAGGGCCAACAGTGTCTCTTACACACATATAAATACACATACATATTCACATATGTACCCATGCACACATGTATATGTCTGTTATTGTTTTGTATTTTTATATATGTATCTGAGAGGACCAGATAAATATCATGACAGCCTGCCCTAATAACTCGGTTAAGAAATGTGCATTGGAACCTCCTTTTTGGAACAAAGCAAGCAGTTTCTGAGGAAGAACCATGAACAGAAAACAATCAATCCCAAACACCCCCAACAGCAAGGGCAAGGAGACCTGGTAGATGCAGTAACAGGCCTGAGTCTGACTCCATAGTCAGCCCATAGTAGGCCAGCCAACCTTCACAATTAATAATAACTTCAAGGTAGTAACCAAATAAGGATAAAGTATGGATCTTGTTCAGATCTACCCTAAAATGAAAAACTATAGCCCTGACCATCACCTAACTAACTCTAGTCAGTTAGAATATACTATTATGATTGCCACTTGCTTAAGCCAAATCTAGATCAAATTACCATACTGCCTTAGGACCTTGGCTATGCTTAAAATGAACCTGTGAGCTCCTATCAGGGTTATCACCATTTTGCCTTTATGTGTAATGGACAGCCCCAGTATAGTGGAATAATAAATACTCTTGCTGATTGCACAAGTGAATTTTGGTCTTTTGTGGGACTTCTCCCAGACCCTAACAGTATCAAAAAGGGCACAACAGAAGATAGGTGTATTTATTTGAAAGGAAGTTGCCCCCAAAGGGAGTGACACTATTAGGAGATGTGGCTCTATTGGAGTAGGTATGTCCTTGTTGGAGGAAGTACGTCACTGCAGAGATGGACTTTGAGGTCTCATTTATGTTCAAGATACTGTCCAGTGTCTTAGTTCACTTCCTGTTACCTGGGCAAGATGCAGAACTCTCAACTACCTCTCCAGCACCATGGCTGCCTATACGCCACTGTGTCCCAACATGTTAATAATGGACTCAACTTCTGAACTGTAAGCCAACCCAATTAAATGCTTTCCTTTATAACAGTTACTGTGATCACAATGTTTTTTCACACAAATAGAAACCTTAACCAAGACAACAGGATAAAGAATAGAAATGACTTAACTGTGGTTAAGAAAAGAAAAATTATACTATAAGGGCAAACATAAACAGAATTGGGGATAAAGGGAAGGGGGAACTGAGGTCTATAACAAAAGAGAGTGAGAATTCCTACAGAGAAAAGACAGAAGAGGGAAAGGAACAAGCCAAGGGCACTGTCCTGAATTATTTTGATTGCTAATTCTTTCTATAAAAAAACCTGGGGCCAGAGCATTGTTCCAACTGTTTTTAGTTATTGTTGCTAATAAAAAGAAAGTGAAGGTTTGTTCACTATAGCTAACATATAAAAGCAAGACATTGGTCAAGGGTATCTAAATCTCATGAAGGCACTCAAATGAAGTCAGATAGAAATGCCCTGAATCCTAGGATGGAACTAGAGAGGCTTAAAGTAACTGGAACCTACCACTTTGGAAATTGGTCAGTCTTAAAACAGAGCAAAACTGTCTCATCAAATCACTAAACACTGAGCTAGAGTTTAGAGGTTTTGATTTTGGTACCAAGATTGCGAGATAGTTTTAGCTATTGCCTCATTATATGAATTTTCACATTTTAATACTAATGTACAGAATACTCAGATATCAAGAAATTCTTCGTGTTTGTCTAGTATAGCTGTTGTGTGAGTCCCAACACCATGAATAAAATAAGGCTAAAACAAAATAAACAAAGAAATCCTGCAGTGTATTATGTGCAGTAACAATAATTGAGCAAGGCTACCTGCATGCCATGGTGAAATGCAGGAGAATTTCAGAGACAAGGCCTAAGGTCTTAGGAACCATACAAGGATTTCCAAAACAAACACATTGACTCTCACAGGATGCAAACTCTGTGTGTATCGTAAAATTTTAAGCTAATTGGATATTTTCTTCCTAAATTGGTTCTTCTAGTAAGTTCTAAAAGGCTCACAGGGCATTTCACACAACATAAAAATAAACAATATTCAGTAAATGGATGGAGTAATTGTTTCTCAACAGAAAACCTTCAATAACCCAGGCTTCCCTACAGAGACTCGAAGTGAAAATTTTATACCACTTCACTATAAATCAAATTGCTTTCTAAGCTTTCTGGGAACAGGTTTTTCTGCAAGTCAATAGAACTGAAAATGTAGATATCAATGAATAACACTGGTCTTGGCACAAGAAGTTAAATGAAGATGGATGGGATTAATATTCTGAAACATGCTACTCCAGTTGGCTTTGAGAAATGGGCAACTTAAACAATTATAGCATTTGAACTTCTTGATTAGTTTTATAGACACCTTTATGTGTATTTTTACTGGCCTTTCCTTTTTGTAAGAGGTTAATTATTTCCTTTAGCTTTGAGCAGTCTGTGCTTCATTTGGGATGAGGTGATGTGATTGCTTTATGCTACTCTACTGGTCTGTGCTGTAATTCAGGGATGGCATTGGATTTATGACTTAAAGAAAACAAAACTGTTTTCTCAAAAGGTATATTGCTGTCCAGGAAACATTGACCTGCAATTTATGATGATGAAACATTGACCTGCAATTTATGATGACATTTAAACATCCATAATAGCACAGTATGCTTTCAAATGGGAAAACTATGAAGCAAGCCTTCTGCACACAAAGCAGAAGATCTGAAAATGTTGTTATTCCCTGGCTTATGATCTGAATATTACAGTAATTTATTCAACTTGAGTTTTAACAAACACACTGCAACTGAACATTTTGTCAGGAAGTACATCTCAGCGGAGATGAGCTCACATGAGATCACAATGATTAAACTGCTACACAGAAGATAACAAGACTATTTTGGATTGTACTTTCTGAGCAAATATTCCAAAAGATTGATGCTTACAATTAGCTGTAAGGGAAAAGTTTTCACAATGAATATATTACAGGATAAATAATGACAGCTAGGAAAAGCAAATATACATTGATATAAATATGAAAAAATTAATGTCATAGAAAAAGCTTTGAAGACAGTGTAATTTTCCCTTTACAACTGCTCTGACCCCCATCATACTCAATAAAATAACTGCTCCCCCTTTGTCTCAAAGATCATCTGCAGACAGCATTTAGTAAAGTAATATTAGAGTTTCATTCTTTTAGCCATACCATGTGGTCTTTCATCTTTTGAATCTAACAGTATTAGTTTAGTGATTCATCAGAAAGGAAAGTCTCTCAGGAAAAGAGAAACAGAATGAGAAAGACTCAGCAGTTAATCATCCTGTCTCTGAGTGAGCACAAGGCTGGTAATAAGTTATTTTTTTGCGTGATGTTCAACAGGTCCCTGATATGCTGAAGATAACAGGGCTTGGCTCAAATAAATAGAAACACACTGAGTTCTGGTGCCTTAACATGACCTTGTATTTAGAAGGACATGATCAACAATCTGGGAAAATCTCTACTAGTATTCAGTCTTCCAAAATACATTTGGAACATATGTCATATAAACTGGACCTAAATGAATTTTGTTAAGTCAGCTGTTGCCTTTTAAAATGAGTTTATGCCTATAGAACTCAGGTGGTCTGAAACCACAGTTCCTGCAATCTACAGGGCTCAAGCAAGAATAAGTTTGTGTCCTTTTACAATGGAGTATCTGTAAAGATTACAAATAACACTCAAACACTTTATTTTATTATTTTAATTTTAAATAGCTTGTTTCACATGTCAATCCCAGTTCCCTCTCCCTCTTCTCTCCCCCACTTCCCCTCCATCTCCCCCAGCCTCCCACCCTATTGCCATTTCCTTCCACATAGGGGATATCTAGAGTCTGTCATTTCACTTAGGGCAGGGTCCAGTCACTCCCCTAAGAGTCCAGGCTGAGAGAGCATCCCTCTTTGTGTTATGGACACACGAAGTCCGTTTGTATGCCAGGGATAAACACTGATCCACTGTCCAGGGCCACATAGGTTGCCCAGGCCTCCTCACTGACTCTCACATTCAGGGGGTCTGGATCAGTCCCATGCTGGCCTCCCAGCTGTCGGTCTGGGGTCCAAGAGCTATCCCCTGTTCAGATCAGCCGTCTCTGCTGGTTTTGCCAGCCCATTCTTTGCCAATTTGCTCATTGAACCTCTCTCTCTGTCACTGGGTTCCATGGGTTCAGTTCAGTGTTTAACTGTGGGTGTTTCCCTCTGCTTCCATAAATCACTGGATGAAGGTTTCAGGATGGTTATAGACATCAAGTTCATTATCAGGAATTAGCATTCGAGGTCTCTCCACTATTGCTTAGCTTGCCAGTTGGTGTCATCCCTTTAGATCACTAGAGGTCTCACTGGTGCCAGATCTGTCTTCTAACCTATGATTCCCTCTTCCCTCTATTCTACCCCCCACTCAACCTTCCTGCTCCCCCATGACCTACTCTCTCTTCCTCTTCTCCCCCCTCTTCTTCCCAGCTCCCACTCTCCCCCATCCCTCACCATGTTCCCGATCTGTTCAGAAGATCTTAGAAAGAACACAGATTTGAACAAATGAGACATGAAATTGTTTGATGGTTTGCATATTAATAGAAAACTTCAAAGATTATTTAGACTCAAAGGCTCTACATATTAGATGCCATTCTTCTGTACTTCAGAGGTGAGTCCAATCAATGAAAGCAAAACTCAATATGTGACCTTCAATATTCTATGTAGATAAAGATGATGCAAATTTACTTAGGTGGGCAAAGATATTTTACCATTACTTCATCCCAAAATAAATTAGATTAGCCTTCTGTCATGTATGAACAATCACTGAGAATCTCGGTGATGGTGGTAGAGAAAAATCCCCTACTACATGACAATACAGCTGGTGAATATATGCACTGTAATATCAAAGATGGAAAGGCAATAACTAAACTCCAATGTCAGTATTCCGCCAACCCTGGGGAGAGAGACACATTCTCTAGGAAGGGCTTGGAGAACTTTTATTCCTATGAGTGTCTCTCTACCCTGGATCAGACAATAACTTTGAGATATAAGGCTTATGTTGTATACACAAGGGGATTTCCATCAAGGCAGTGGCTTGTAGGATGTGAGATCATCTGATTTGCCCCAAATGGGTCCTTTTTTGGACCCAGCATTGATCTATACTGTGGGGACTATCTTTCTCTATAGGACTATGGATCACCATGATCTATCCTAAGGTAGAAAGGGAAAGACATGGAAAAAAAGTTGTATTTTCCAAATTATACTAAGTACCAGTTGTTTGGGGGTTTCCTTAAAATATGCAATCAAATTAGGTTAGAAATGTATTATAAGGCTTTGCCTTCCTAACAGTGTTTTATGTAATATCTAGCCTGTTGAAGTATGGACAATATTTTGAAAAATGATATTTGAAACTCTCCATGAGAGTCTCCCTCATAGTATCTGTACAGATTCTCAGTTAATATTTCTAAATCTGCAAGGATGCACACTATAAGAATAGGTATTTACTATTTAAGTTTTCAATAAACACATTTTTCTCAACAAATACCAAGAATTCAGAAACAATTTTCATATGCAAGGACAAAGTTTAATCAAACATAAAGTGTGCTGGTATTGAGTTCTTGCCAGCAAGAGGTATTTTACCCCTACTATTCCAGTATCAAGGTCATCATCTTTTATAGATATTCATTAATATTAAAGTGGTTCATTTACAATTTTATTCAGTGTTTCTAACATTCTTAGGGCAGAAAGGTCTTCAAGCACTTAAAGTATATTGACATCCTTCTGCATATAACAGATATATGGGTACATACAACAAAAATTTTGATACAACTAAGGATAGTTCAAGTCTTCTAAAATTCTGTGGGCATCAAATTAGTAACCAATTCTGTGATTTACTTATGCAATCAACACATATGTCTGCGAAGTCTTTATGTCATATGCTCCAGTGATAGACTTGAAAAATGCCTTACTGGCTCATTTCTTTATGATATTTTTTTTCTTTTTTATTATCATTTTTTATTTTAATTTTAAATAGCTTGTTTTACATGTCAATCCCAGTTCCCTCTCCCTCCTCTCGCACTCCCCTTCCCCCCTCCCACCCTATTGCCAAATCCTTCCACATAGGGGATATCTAGAGTCTGTCATTTTACTCTTGGTAGGGTCAAGGCACTCCCCTAAGAGTCCAGGCTGAGAGAGCATCTCTCTTTGTGCTATAGGCACATGAAGACAGTTTGTATACCAGGGATAGACACTGATCCACAGCTCAGGGCCCCATAGGTTGCCCAGGCCTTCTCACTGACACTCACATTTGGGGGGTCCAGATCAGTCCCATGCTGGCCTCCCCACTGTCGGTCTGGGGCCCAAGAGCACTCCCCTGTTCAGATCAGCTGTCTCTGCTGGTTTTGCCAGCCCATTCTTTGCCAATTTGCTCATCACTCCTCTCTCTCTGTCACTGGGTTCCTTGGGTTCAGTTCAGTGCTTAGTTGTGTGTTTGCCTCTGCTTCCATCAGTCACAGGATGAAGGCTCCCAGATGATAATTTTATATATTTCATGATTTCCACCTTGAATTTTTCTTGCATAAAATAAAATTGCTAATATTGTATCACTAAAGTATAGCAGTTTGGGGTAAGACATTTGCCCACACAGTGAAGCTGTCTTTTATCTGTTATCTGAATAATCTCAATAATGACTATGCCAATGTTCAAGAGTGGATTCTGGTGATTTACCATGTCTTTAAAGAAAGAAACCCAAAATTCTGTAAGTACTTTCTTCTTCATTTTCAGTTTGGGACCTGTACATTATCTGGAGTCCTGACTCTGAATTCACATTTAAAATAGCCTTGATTAGAAGATGATTAAAAATATATAAGTAAAAAGTATTCATGTAAAGCAAGCTGAATGAGGCGTGTTATGTGTGTCCCATTTATTCCACAGAAGGTTTGAGCCATTTTAATATTCGAAGCTTCCTCTGGATTGTGTGTGTTTTGAGGGGGGCGTTGAAGAGAATTTTACACATATTGCATGCTGGCACTATATTACACAATGTTCTCTCTACAAGCATCTTCTGGCTTCAGATATATGCATATGCATTTTTGGCTAAGGAAGGGTTGTACATCACTTTATGAAGTTGCTACATCTCATGTGGGCATTGTGGCTATTAGCCATAGTTTTTTCTCTGTCCATTTGTTAGCACAAAGCTCTGTGTCAAAATTCTGTACCTGTATTCAGTATGGGACTAGGCTCTGTAAATTAACTGAAGACATTCATCCTCGGGATTTGAAAACAAAAACAAACAAAAAAGGTGCTATAGTAGACCATGCACTGCATTAATCAACAATTTCCTAGTGAGGATTTATAAGGTTCAAATGAAATTTATATTCTTGGCAACTAGAAATATGACATAATTTTATTCCCTCAAGTATTCTCTGTGTTGACTCTGTATGTAGTGTGTGTGTGTGTAGGCAGAAATACAGAAAGTGTGAAAGAGGAAGAAGAGAGACAATGAGAAACAGAAGAAGAAAGAGAAAGTGTGAGGGAAGAGATGAGGCATGAAGGAGACTGAGGAGCGGGAAGAGAGAGAGGGATGGAGAGAGGGAGAGAGATGGAGAGCAGGAGGGAGAGACTGAATTTAAGAATTGGTTTGGGGAAGGTGATTGTGAGATTTTTCTTTTTCATTCATCTCTCATACAATACCCCCCCCCCCACACACACACCTTCCCCTTCTCCCAGTTCCATTGCTCCTCGATTTCCCTTCAAAAAAGAACAGGCCTCCTATGGGTGTCAGCTGAATAGAGCATTACAAGATGCAATAATAAGAGTAGTCACAAATCCTCATATCAAGGCTGGATGAGGCAAGTAGGAGGAAAATGGTCTCAAGAACAGGCAAAAGAGTCAGAGATAGCCTCATTCCCACTGTTAGGAGTTCCACGAAATCACCAACTAACAACCATAACATATTTGCAGAGGATATAGGGCAGACCCATGCAGACACAGTAATTGTCACCTTCTGTCTCTGTGAGGCTTTATGAGACTTGCTTAGTTGATTCTGTGAACCATTTTCTTCTGGTGTCCTAGACCTCTCTGGCTCCTCCCCCTCTTCTACAGTGTTCTGCTGCTCCAAGGGGAGAGTCCTGATGGATATCTCCAATTTGGCTCCTGACTTTTATAAGGGTTCTGAAGTCACTTTGTTGGGCTTGCATGAGAAGTGTTTTACCCACTAAGCTATCTTCCCAGCTCTTCTGTGTATACACTTTACATGCTGGTTTAAAAACGTTTTGAGAGACATAAGCCAATTAAATACGTTATAAAATACAAAGCTATTCAAACCAGCCAACGTGATAAAGAGATAAGTAATATAGTGAGTTATAAGGTTATGTAATCAATAAGCTTGAAAAAACAAGTATTCTATTAAATTTTAAATTGCAATAATTTTATCAATTAAGTAAATTAGTAATTACTTTGGAAAACAAAGTGCCTAAAACATAAACTATGCTAAAATTAAAGTTATTTCTTTGTTTAAAATTTTTGACTTTAAGAAGGTGGAGAATAATCTGATGAGAAGGCTCAGTGGGTCACAGCACTTGCCTCCAAGCCTGACAGCCTGAGTTGAGTATGATTCCTAGTGCCCAGGAAACAGAACTGACTCCATCAAGGTGTCTTCTGCCATCAACAGGTGTGAGTTGGCATTTATGAGTGCATGTACATATCCACTTTCACATAATATGTATAAAAAGTGAGTCAGAAAAAAATCTCTTTTGAAAATGTAATGATTTTATACATTCTATCTCAAACATACATTTGGGGTGAGTTCTAGACCCAAGAGGGGCCATTTTAAAAATATTTTTAAACTATTTCCTACTGAAACAGCTTTAACAATGAATTGTAGATGAAAATAGAACAGAGATATGAAAGACAGTTACTACAGCAGGAAACAGGTCATGGAGCAGGAAGGTGTTTTTTGTTGTTGGCATTTTTAAAATTTAGCTTGGTGGACTAACTCAGAAGAATTAAAATAACACTGTAAATTATGAATAACTTTATGTATCAGAATATGGGAGATGAAATTATTGCCACTCTGGATGTTTGTTTCCATTTATAAATGTGTGATAAAAATGATTTCCACTCAACCATCCATTGAACTGAACATTTGACCACATGTTCACCCATCCATTCAGTCTATTCACTCACCCTCCCTCTTTGAAACAATTCAGAGAGAGGAAAATATACTAAAACTAACACTGCTCACATTTTAAATAGGCAATCATAAATAGAAACCCATAAAATCAATTTTTTTCATTCCCAAGAAATGGTTGTCATCACTTAAGTGAAGAATTATAGGTTCTTTTAATATATGGAAAGCTATCCAAGAAAGAATAAAATTAGCTTCCACAAATATTTGTTGAGTACTTACAATACACTACATGTTTTGAAAAATACAAATGTGAGTAAGAATTAGAGCCTGTGCTCTAATAGCCATATCCATATTCATAAAGTTCAAGCAAAGACAACCCTAAAATATAATTACTGTGTATGACAATTTATATCAGGGTTGCCCATCCATCAAGTTGTACTTGCATAATACACAATATCCTGTTCTCTGTTTTTGCTATTTTGCCCCACACCAAGCTTACATAACCCTTGCTCTATATAATCAATGGTTGCCTCCTAATCAGACCACTGCTTCTTTCAAATCCTCATTAATCATTCTCCAAACTTCCCCTTAGTCATTTATTTCATCCAGCCTTATTTACATCTCACAACTTCTGATCTAGTTTGGTCTTTCTCCTGAAAGATATATTGTACTCCAGAACTTACTTTTTTTTAACTTATATTTCACCTTTTCTTTGTACAAGCTCTGTGAAGAGACATGTTTTCCTCCTTTGTCCTAGATTCTGAAGCCCAGAACCCAGTATGACACATGATAACATTTCACAAAGTATTCAAGGTGGGCATGGTACAGGTTCCCACCCCACATGCTTCTCTGGAATCATCTTCTTCCCCCATTCAGAGATTTATAAATGAGTGAATTGACAGATAATGTGGAGAGATCTGGAGAGATAGCTCACTAGTTAAGTTCACTCATTTAAAAGTGCCTACTGCTTTTGCAAAGTACCAGGCTTCAGTTCTCATTACCCACAAGGTATTTCAAAACCTCCCATGTTCCCAGTTCTAGGCGGTCTGATTCCCTCCTTGAACTCTGTAAGTACCTGCATGCACATGGTACACACATATATATTCAGGCATGTGCATGCACATACACAAACACACACACAAAATAGGTTTATATATAGGTTCTGAAAACTGTGTGCAGGACATACAATAAAATAATTTTAAAAAGAGAATGTGGCGAATACATCAGAAGAAATAGCATTCAGTCTCACAAAAGAGGAAACCCTGTCATTTACAGTAATATAGATACATTAAAAGACATTTTGGTAAGTGAAATGACATAGTTAGTGAAAGCTAAATATTGATAATATCACATATATGAGCTTTTTTTTCCAGTAAAACAAAAGCAGCGAGTAGGACAGGTGTCAGGGGTTAGATAAACAACAATACAAATGAATTCTGAGTATAATGGTGTTATGATAACTCTTCCCGCTAGCCTGGTGCCAATATTGCCTCAACCCCAAATAACACACAAGACACTATATTAATTATAAAGCTGTTGTCCTTTTGCTATAGTTTCCTAATGGCTAGTTCTCACTTAATTATTAACCCATAACCACTAACCTATATATTTTTTACAAGAACTTATCTTACTAAGGATGCCAGTCTCATGCAACCTCTCTTCCCGAGATCACATGGCAACCCTCTACTCTTTTCTACATTTCTCAGAATCCACCTCGACTCCTAGTCCCACCTATCTTGCTTTCCTATTGGCCAACAATGTTTTATTCATCAATCAATAAGACAAACATATACACAGAAGGACTTCCCCTATAATAGTGGTCCAGTAGTACAGAATGAATAAGCAGAAAACCCAAATTCATGACATACGATTGTGGTTAATATTTTCAGACATTTGGAATTTTATATGAAAGTTGATAGTAAGTATGTTTATCACATGCAAAAAATATTATACCTAGATGAGGAAGTAGGCATAGTAAGTAATTAAACTCAGCAGTCTCTTTCAAATGTACACATACATCAAAACCTTACCTTATATAACTTAAGTACATATAATTTTGCCAGCTATACACCAATAAAGCAAAAGAAACACCAACCCACCCCCCACAAACAAACCAACGCACTATTGTTACAAAGAAAGAAAATACTTCTTTCCTTTGAATTTTTGTAACCAATGATTATAGGAAATGTGACACCTTTGTCATGGCAAGTGCTACAAACTGGAACTTCAGGTCTTCTAAAAGTCCAAGCTAAAAGGACTTGGTGGCCAGCATAATGCTGTGTTTGATGGAACCTTTAAGATACGAGTTTTTGTGCAGGAGAAGGTCCTGTTTGTTGAGTGCATGCTCTCAGGGGACTGTGAACTCTGCCCTTTTTATCTTCCTGCTGCAAGGGGACTGATTTGGCCCCCACGTACTCCCATCATGGTGTCTGACCTCAAACCAAGCCTAAAATAATTAAATCAATTGATCTTGAACTGAAACTTTTTAGACCACGAGCCAAAACAGAGTGTCCCTTGCTGTAAACTGGTTGTCTGCTATTTATTACTAGGACCAGAATTTAACATAGAACATTGGTGATGTGGCAACCTTGCTAGCTTCAACACTGATTTCCTTTAAAGCCATTAGATGTTCTAAGGAAGCATTCACTGCAGGTGGTGAAACCTAAAGTAGTTTATGCAAAATACACAAGGAAAAGCTTTGGTACTACAAAACAATACAGCTGTCTTCCAGCTTCTTATACCCCAGCCACCATAGGGCACAGTGAGCACACACAACCAGATCTTTCCTGGGTTTCTGATTCACAAAACTGGGTGAGATGACAGCCTGAGTTTTGCTTTACATCATTGTATTTTAGCATCACATGTTTTGTAGTGACAGTTAATGGAACACACATTGAAGTTTATGGAGGATCGTCAATGCAAATGTTGCTGTATTATACTGTCCCAATCGTACAACTGACATAAACCACAAGGGTGTTCAGGGGAAAGAAGAACCAGTTCTTCTGTGGTGCAACAGCAGTTTCTCATGAGCATAGGAATAAAGCCAAACTGAGTAACAAGGTGGACTTTCTAAAATCAAAGAGACAGCTTCTTATCAGAGGAAATGTCAGAAGAATAAATTAAGAATGCAGAAGGGCACAAGACCCCAACCCAGCGAGCCCAGCTTCAGGTGAGATTGGGTCTCTGGCTGGGACCACCCGCCCATCACCCATCCCCCTCCATCTTCGGGGCCGCTCCCGGCTTCCAGAAGAGCCGCCCACACAGGAAAGAGATCAGCCCCTCCAAGACCCCAACCCAGCGAGCCCAGCTTCAGGTGAGATTGGGTCTCTGGCTGGGACCACCCGCCCATCACCCATCCCCCTCCATCTTCGGGGCCGCTCCCGGCTTCCAGAAGAGCCGCCCACACAGGAAAGAGATCAGCCCCTCCAAGACCCCAACCCAGCGAGCCCAGCTTCAGGAAAGAGATCAGCCCCTCCAAGACCCCAACCCCAGCGAGGCCAGCTTCAGCTTCAGCTGCATTAAGGAAGGAGACCAGTGGAGACAGAAAGCCCCCACCAGCACCCACTGGAAGAAGAGATGGGAAGAAGACAGAATAAGAGATCACTCAGCAATAGAAACACCAACACGACCCCACCAGAATCCAGGGATCCAACACCAGCAAGACCTGAAAAGCACTACATAGATGAAGAAGAGGAGACAGACCTTAAAAATTATTTCATGAAGATGATGGAGAGCCTCAAAGAAGAAACGAAGAAATCCCTTAAAGAAATAGAAGAAAAAACAAACAAAAAATCCATGAAATGGGGGAAAAAATTCAAGAAATAAACAAATCTCTCAAAGAATCTAAAGAGCACCAAGAAAAAACAACCAAGAAAATTAAGGAAACAGCTCAAACAGTTGAAGGATTGAAAGCTGAAATAGAAACGATAAAGAAAACACAGAATGAAGGGATGCTGGAAATAGAAAAGCTCGGTAAACGGTCTGGAATTACAGATGCAAGCATCACCAATAGAATACAAGAGATAGAAGAGAGAATCTCAGGTGTTGAAGACTCATTAGAGGACATAGCATCGTCAACCAAAGAAAATCTCAAAACCAACAAATCCTTAACACAAAATATCCAGGAAATATGGGACACCGTGAAGAAGCCAAACCTGAGAATAATAGGTATAGAAGAAGGTGAAGAACTTCAACTTAAAGGTACAGAAAACAGATTCAACAAAATCATAGAAGAAAACTTCCCTAACCTAAAGAAAGATATGCCTATGAAAGTACAAGAATCTTACAGAACACCAAATAGGCTTGACCAGAAAAAGAAGTCACCTCGCCATATAATAATCAAAACATCAAACCTACAGAGCAAAGAGAAAATATTAAGAGCAGCTAAAGAAAAAGGCCAAGTAACATATAAAGGCAGACCTATCCGAATTACACCTGACTTCTCAATGGAAACGATGAAAGCCAGAAGATCCTGGTCAGATGTCCTACAAACGCTAAGGGAACAAGGATGCCAGCCCAGACTACTATATCCAGCAAAGCTCTCAATTACCATAGATGGAGAAAACAAAATATTCCATGACAAAGCTAGATTTAAACAATACGTATCCATGAATCCAGCTCTACAGAAAATGCTAGAAGGAAAACCTAGAGCCAAGGAAGATAACTACATTCACAAAGACACAGGCAATATAGAATCATACTTTACAAAACACTAAAAGAAAAAGGGAGGAGAAACTACACAAAATAACTTCACTAACAATAAATCAAGCGCAAACAAGGATCACCAATCAATGGTCATTAATATCCCTCAATGTCAATGGCCTCAACTTACCTATAAAAAGACACAGACTAGCAGAATGGATACGAAGACAGAACCCTTCCTTCTGCTGCATACAAGAAACACATCTCAACACCAAAGACAGACGTTATCTCAGAGTAAAGGGCTGGGAAAAGATCTTCCAATCAAACGGCCCCAAGAAACAAGCGGGCGTAGCAATCCTAATATCTAACAAATTAGACTTCAAATTAAAATCAATCAAAAGAGATGAAGAAGGGCACTTCATATTCATCAAAGGAAAAATACATCAAGACGAAGTCTCGATTTTAAATATCTACGCCCCAAATACAAAGGCACCTACATTCGTGAAAGAAACATTACTAAAGCTCAAAATGCACATAAAATCTCACACACTAATAGTAGGAGACTTCAACACTCCGCTCTCACCGCTAGATAGGACCTCCAGACAGAAACTTAACAAAGAAACAAAAGAATTAATAGAAGTTATGACCCAACTGGGTTTAACAGACATCTATAGAACATTCCACCCAAATACAAAGGGATATACCTTCTTCTCGGCACCACATGGAACCTTCTCTAAAATTGACCACATAATAGGAAACATAGCAAATCTCCACAGATACAAAAAAATTGGAATAACCCCCTGCATCTTATCAGACCACCATGCATTAACATTAGAATTCAACAATAACACAAATCGCAGAAACCCTACAAACTCATGGAGATTGAACAATGCACAATTGCACCATCCCTGGGTAAAGGAACAAATAAAAAAGGAAATTAAAGACTTCCTCGATTTCAATGAGAATGAAGACACAACATACACAAACTTATGGGACACTTTGAAAGCAGTGCTGAGAGGAAAGTTTATAGCACTAAGTGCCCACATGAAAAAACTGGAGAACAGTCATACTAGAGAATTAATAGCACAGCTGAATGTTCTAGAACAAAAAGAAGCAAACTCCCCCAGGAGGAGCAGACGCCAGGAAATAATCAAATTGAGGGCTGAAATCAATCAAGTAGAAACCAGGAAAACATTGAGAAGAATCAATGAAACAAAGAGTTGGTTCTATGAGAAAATCAACAAAATAGACAAACCTCTGTCCAAACTAACCAAAAGACAGAGAGAGAACATGCTAATTAACAAAATCAGGGATGAGAAAGGGGACATAACAACGGACTCTGAGGAAATCAAGAGAATCATCAGGGCATACTTTGAAAATCTGTACTCCACAAAATTTGAAAATTTAAAGGAAATGGACAATTTCCTGGATAGATATCACTTGCCAAAACTAAATCAAGATCAGATAAATAATCTAAACAGACCTATAACCCCTAATGAAATAGAAGCAGTCATCAAAAGTCTCCCAAACAAAAAAAGCCCAGGCCCAGATGGCTTCAGTGCAGAATTCTACCAGAAATTCAAAGAAGAGCTCATTCCAATACTCGTCAAAGTATTCCACACTATAGAAGCAGGAGGCTCACTGCCAAACTCTTTCTACGAGGCTACAATTACCTTGATACCTAAGCCACACAAAGACACAACTAAGAAAGAGAACTATAGACCAATTTCCCTCATGAACATTGATGCAAAAATACTCAATAAAATACTTGCAAACCGGATTCAAGAACACATCAGAAAAATCATCCACCATGATCAAGTAGGCTTCATTCCAGGAATGCAGGGATGGTTCAACATTAGAAAATCTATCAATGTAACCCACCATATTAACAATCTGCGAAAGAAAAACCACATGATCATCTCACTAGATGCTGAAAAAGCCTTTGACAAAATCCAGCACGCCTTCATGATAAAGGTCCTAGAGAGATCAGGGATAACAGGAACGTACCTGAATATAATAAAAGCAATATACAGTAAACCAACAGCTAACATCAAACTAAATGGAGAGAAACTCAAAGCAATTCCTCTAAAATCAGGAACAAGACAAGGCTGTCCACTCTCTCCATATCTCTTCAATATTGTACTTGAAGTTCTAGCTACAGCAATAAGACAACAAAAGGAGATAAAGGGGATACAAATAGGCAAAGAAGAAGTCAAACTTTCACTGTTTGCAGATGATATGATAGTTTACATAAGTGACCCAAAAAACTCCACAAGGTTACTCCTAGAGCTGATAAACACCTTCAGCAATGTGGCAGGATACAAGGTAAACTCAAAAAAATCAGTGGCCCTATTATATACAGATGATGAAGTGACTGAGAAAGAAATCAGAGAAACATCACCTTTTACAATAGCCAAAAACAGCATCAAATATCTGGGGATAATGTTAACCAAGGAAGTGAAAGACCTGTATATCAAGAACTTTGTGTCTTTGAAGAAAGAAATCAAAGAAGATACCAGAAAATGGAAAGATCTCCCATGCTCTTGGATTGGTAGGATCAACATAATAAAAATGGCAATCTTGCCAAAAGCAGTCTATAGATTCAATGCAATCCCTATCAAAATTCCATCACAATTCTTCAAGGACCTGGAAAGAACATTAATCAACTTTATATGGAAAAACAAAAGGCCCAGGATAGCCAAAACATCCCTATACAATAAGGGAACTTCAGGAGGCATCACCATACCTGACTTCAAGCTCTATTATAGAGCTATAGTCCTGAAAACAGCTTGGTATTGGCACAAAAATAGGCAGGTAGACCAATGGAACCGAATCGAAAGCCCTAATTTTAACCCACACACCTATGAACACCTGATTTTTGACAAAGAAGCTAAAACTGTACAGTGGAAAAAAGAAAGCATCTTCAACAAATGGTGCTGGCATAACTGGGTACTGGTATGCAGAAGACTGCAGATGGATCCATGTTTATCGCCTTGTACAAAACTTAAGTCCAAATGGATCAAAGATATCAACATACATCCAGCCACACTGAAACTTTTAGAAGAGAAAGTGGGAGATACTCTTCAACGAGTTGGTACAGGAGACCACTTCCTAAACATAACACCAGTGGCACAGGCACTGAGATCAACAATTAACAAATGGGACCTTCTGAAACTAAAAAGCTTCTGTAAGGCAAAGGACACAATCAAAAAGACAAAAAGGCAGGCCACAGAATGGGAAAAGATATTCACTAACCCTACATCTGACAGAGGGCTAATCTCCAAAATTTACAAAGAACTCAAGAAACAAGTCTCCAAAACACTAAAGGATCCACTTGAAAGGTGGGGTACAGAGCTAAATAGAGAATTCTCAGTAGAGGAGGCTAAAATGGCCAAGAGACACTTAAGAAAGTGCTCAACATCCTTAGCCATCAGGAAAATGCAAATCAAAACAACTCTGAGATACCATCTTACTCCTGTCAGAATGGCTAGAATCAAAAACACCAAAGACAATTTATGCTGGAGAGGATGTGGAGAGAGAGGAACACTCCTCCACTGCTGGTGGGAATGCCGACTCATACAGCCTCTTTGGAAATCAGTATGGAGATTCCTCAGGAAAATGGGAATTAATCTACCACTAGACCCAGCAATTCCACTCTTAGGCATGTATCCAAATGAGGCAGGTTCATACAACAAGGGCATCTGCTCCACTATGTTCATAGCAGCATTGTTTGTAATAGCCAGAACCTGGAAGCAACCTAGATGCCCCTCAACTGAAGAGTGGATAGAGAAAATGTGGTACATTTACACAATGGAGTATTACTCAGCTGAAAAAAACAATGGAATCTTGAAATTCACAGGGAAATGGATAGCATTGGAAGAAACCATCCTGAGTGAGGTAACCCAGTCGCAAAAAGACAAACATGGTATGTACTCACTCTTATATGGATTTTAAATATGGATCAGGATAGTGCCAGTCTGCACTTCCACAGATAGAGAGTCTGGGAAACAGGAAAGAACCTAAAAGATATGCATATATGCATAGTACCCAAGAGAAGAGGATGGAGACAAGATCCTCTGAATGGATGGGGAACAGGGCGAGGGGGGGGTAGTGGGACCTGGGAAGAATAGAGGGGGTAAAGAGGAAGGGAGTTGGTCATGGGGGAACAGGAAGTTGAGGGGGTGGGGGTAAAATAGGGGGAAGAGGGAATCATAGGATCGAAGACAGATCAGGCACCAGAGTGACCTCGAGTGATCTAAAGGTATAACATCAATTGGCAAGCTAAGCAATAGTGGAAGGACCACCTCGAATGCCCATTCCTGATAATGAACTTGATGTCTATAACTATCCGGGAGCATTCATCCTGGGACTGATGGAAGCAGAGGCAAACACACAACTAAGCACTGAACTGAACCCAAGGAACCCAGTGACAGAGAGAGAGGAGTGATGAGCAAATTGGCAAAGAATGGGCTGGCAAAACCAGCAGAGACAGCTGATCTGAACAGGGGAGTGCTCTTGGACCCCAGACCGACAATGGGGAGGCCAGAATGGGACTGATCTGGACCCCCCCCAAATGTGAGTGTCAGTGAGAAGGCCTGGGCAACCTATGGGACTCTGAGCTGTGGATCAGTGTCTATCCCTGGTATACAATCTGTCTTCATGTGCCTATAGCACAAAGAGAGATGCTCTCTCAGCCTGGACTCTTAGGGGAGTGCCTTGACCCTACCAAGAGTAAAATGATAGACTCTAGACATCCCCTATGTGGAAGGATTTGGCAATAGGGTGGGAGGGAGGGTGGAAGGGGAGTGCGGGAGGAGGGGAGGGAGAGGGAACTGGGATTGACATGTAAAACAAGCTATTTAAAATTAAAATAAAAAATGATTAAAAAAAAATAAATAAATAAAAAATTATATTTTCATGATAAAAAAAAAGAATGCAGAAGGGCATTATTTCTTTCTCCTTCACATAGGGGCTGATGAAAAGATTCATCCAGTATAAGAATTTTCTGTTAGATCTGACACAGTTGAGTATGATGCCTGGGATAGACACAGTGGACAGAAAAAAGTGATTCCTATAAGATGTCTTCTTACCTCCATTTACCCTTGGTAGCATGCATGTCCATTTACTTGCTTTCCTGAAGTAAGTAAATAAAAACTATTCACAAGGCACTCATATATCTACTTGTACTCCACTGCAACTATGTTTGACAATCAAGATGAGTTTAAGATACAGGATCTTACTTCCCAACCATAAACATGTTAGTAGAAGAAAATCAAAGTGCACTTTTATACAGCTGTGAAGATTGTTCTGAACAATGTGTGTGAGCAGGAAGACAGCACAGGGAGACTGAAATGTGTACAGGCACACGTGGGAGGTTTTTGGGTTTAGTTAGAAAATCTATACATCAATGATATATAGGTAGAAAATGTGAATAAGTAAGTCATTTTAGTTGAGCACAAATTTTAGTTATTTGGTGCAGTTTTGGCAAAAGGCTGGCTTGAAGAAGATTCTGAAATCCTGAACTTTGAGATTCATGGATAATCTTTCCTTTACCAAAGTCATAAAACTAACAAAAGATGTATAAAAGTGCCCTAACTTTCATAATCCATAAAATCTAATTGGGAATTATGGATTTAACTATCCCATAGTCATCGCACAATTTAACTGATGCAATTTGAGAGATCACTTGTCAGTAATTTTGTTAAAATAATATTGTGATGGAATTTGTTTCCCTAAGGTTTAAATTACACAAAAGTCAATTCACAACTCCAAAAGGGAAGGTTTATATTTTTATTTCTATTTCTACTTAAAATTTGTTCCCTTTAAGATATCCAAATAATACTAAGGAAGAAGTCAATTCATATTAAAGTACTGGTCATTGCTTTCGCTAGATTTCCTGAAGTAGATGTATGAGCCACTAGAATGCCTTAATATTTATTTTTATCATTGTGGCTGACATTCTATGATATAAATGAGGTCCAGAATGAAAACTAATGTTGAAGACAGACACAAAAATAATTTTTTCAAATACTAATTTTTCAACTCAACCCTTGTCAAGAGAGTCAAGTAAATACTACCCAACAGATTGATGAAGGCTACATTCTTGACCCTGGTTTATAAAAAATGAAGCAAAATTTATGAGTCACATCTGGGTAGGTAAGTGTTAGACCAAGGTCTGACCCAGATTTTTCTTGCTTTTTGTTTCCATATACTAAAATTCAATAAGGAAATAGATAAACTTACATTTACTTTTTATATAGTAAATAATGTGAATAACCAGTAGCATACTTCTTGGCAATCAAGTACAAATAATAATAATAGTATTATTATTATTATAGTAATAATAATACTATAAACATCTACACAAGGAACTCAAGTTCCTTTGTGATTCAGTGAAGATGTACAGACTGGGGTAGTGTTTTCTTACAGAGTATAGAAGAAAGGATTTGGTTTTTATGGCTGTTTGTGAAACGCATGGCATACCAAGGTCTTAGATCACACCATCAAGACTGTTTTCACTCATAAATTTTCTCATAGGTAGTTGAGATACAAGAAAATTAGATCCTCCCTCTTCTCCTTTCTGCAGAAATCCAGGGGACATGGAAGTCTATGCTGAGAAAGCAAAGCACTAAAGGAGAACCTTCTCTCCTTTGTGAGTCTCTTGACCCAGGATGCTCAGTCTTCTCAAGAACTTTGCAGTTACTTCATGTTTCTTCCCTTGAAAGGAGATGGACAGATCACCAACTATGAAGAACTCAGGTAAAGCTATCTACCTTCTTATCAATGTACTCCTCCTGTTTAGATGGTATTTTTCCCCAATTTTCTGCTTTGCTTCATTTCAGGTCCCTGAGAACCACCTGCTCCCTATTGTTATCTCCTTGTCCCAGGTGTCACCTCTTTGTGCTTCACGGAGCCTTGGGGTTATAAACTCCTGCTTCCTGGACAGAAGAGTAGCACCCAGTGTCTGTGGACTGTCCACTTTTGTGTTAATTGTCTCAGATTAACAGTTAACAATGATGTCTTTCTTTGAAAATGTCCCCATGTGTAGAAAAAATTATATTATCACTTTAATCATGCATTCAATTTCACTCTAATTGATGTCTCAGTTTTCCACTTTGAAAGCTCTTGATGCTTCTTATTCATCTCACTGTCAGCCACTCACCCCAGAACAGAATGAAGATGTGACAAATTAGTGGACAACAAGAAGGACCTTCCCTCCAAGAGGTTGATAGGGATATCAACCACTAATCAAACAGCAACTAGCTCCTTAAAGTGCCAGAATCACAGACATTAAACAAAAATCCCTTTTGGTCTTCAAAGGTAGACAGGTGGAGATTAATTTGGAGTTAAAATAATAAGAGGTAAATGGTTCGCTTAGATCTTAGTAGCAGCCAGAGGGCAGAGTAATTGCAGTTGACTGAGTTCCTGCCTACCTGAGTGTGAGAGTTATGAGGGAACAGCTTTTAAATGGGTGAGTGACAGAGAGAGAGAGAGAGAGAGAGAGAGAGAGAGAGAGAGAGAGAGAGAGAGAGAGAGAGAGCTGAGTTTCTGAGCTCTTAGGTATAGGGGAGCACAGAAAGGCTTGAAAAGCCAGAAGAGCAGTCCTTGTGTTTTGCACAGCATAAGGGAAAACAACTCCATGGTGATCAGAAAGAAATCAAGAGACATGAGGAAATACAGAAGAGACAGAGATAGAAACTATTTGGCCAATATCTTAAGCCAAGGGGAAATGCAGTCAGACCCATTAGCAATGACTTTCATAGGCATGGCATATTGGAAGCTGTGGTCTATAGAAATGACCCTTACTCTGACACAATTACCCTGGTCTGACAAATACTTACATTCTACATGTTAAGTATCCTTTTGCAGTTATTTGATTTGACAACTTGGGAGCATTTTCTTGGGATTTTAAACTAGTTGGTACTAATCACAAAGGTAAGATAAAATGAATAAGAAACTGTTAGTAGATTTTATTTAACACATAGTTCATATGAGCGTATTTCACTGTTTATGATGTCCAATCCTGGGGGTTCTATCGAATGGGCATAGTAATGTAAGTATTTATTATAAGCAAGAGTTACATTTCTCTTTCCACTAAATAGTCCCTGGTTCCCAAAGTCATACTCCCAACCTGATCACAACAATCACTCCCTCTGCCACCAACCCAGAACCTTCTCTAGTGGGGCAATGCTTATGGAGCCATGCAGCATATAAAGCCCACTGAATTTTAAGGACAGTTTCTATGTACAAAAAGATAGATTAAGGATTGGGTACAGCGTGTTTAAAAACTACTTAGATTATGATTATTCATATTTGAAATATATCTTTACTATTTTTCTCTACAAAGCATTTCCACATCTGCATGGAATATCTGGAATGATTTTAATGTGTCTAAGTAGGAATAATGTGCTATTTTTAGATTTTCTTTTCAGTTGTGGCAATGTCAATAAAATATTTACTATTAAAAGCAATGACATTCATATAAGTGGCCTAGTTTTTAAAAATAAGTGGCTAATGCATTTTAAGTACCACTAAGTGTAGAGAAGAGATGATACATATTATCTCAAATAAGCTAACTGGATATTTCTTCTTGTAAATCACATCTCTTCATATTCTCAACTTTTGTTTTCAATTTTACTTTGCTTAAGGGAGACAAAAGATCCAGTTTAATTCACCTCTCTTGAAAACAAATGATTTTGGGTGAATAAATAAATGGCAGGACAATAAAACATTGAAACCTGGTAAAATATTGCTGGATGCTAAAAGGGAGAGGGCATTTCCCTATAGAACTGCTTCTTGTGGCTTTATGAAGTAGTGAATGATAGAAGAAATAAGTCTTTCCCCAGTACTGAATGTTTGTAATTTTGAGGTTTGGAATAGTTTGTTACAGGGCAAATGAGGCCGACCTTTACTTAATAAATCAAGTATGAGATGAAATTATGAAAACAGGACTCTGTACTTATAACTTGAGTTATAAGCTCCAGAGCATGATGTATGTCCTCTTATACTAATGATATCTATCATCCCATATAATTATTTCCACTGTCTCATATTTGGTATCAAATCTACATTTATAAAGATGCCCAAATTTTCTCAGGTCTTTCATAAGTTCCAATTTCATACTGATATTATCCATCCATCCATCCAATGCCATTCTGTCTTCTGTAATTATCTATAAATCTATTATCTATTTATTCACTTGTCAATAATGTATTTGTCTATCTAATCTATTTTTCCATGATATATATCACTATGTAATCATTCTATAACAATATACATCTATCCACTTATCTACATGTCTTTCTAGAAGCCTACTGATACCTATTTGTCTATCTACATATCTATTAACTATATGTCATCTATCTCTCTGTCTACCATCTGTCTGTCCCTCCATAATATCTATCACTTGTTCTATATTAAGCCATCTGCATATAACCTATCTATAACTATCATCCTGTTTATCTCTGTATACATCTACCTGTAGTCTGTCTGACTGTCTGTCTGTCTGTACATCCAACTATGTAGCTGGCCTTGCAACAAGTACTTCAAATATAACAAGTCTCAATGTAAATTCAGCATATTCTTCCCAACTCTGCATTTTTTTGTAAGTTTCTTTGCAACATTGACTCTGTCTACCATGATCCCTGATGTCTGAACCAGAAATCTAGGACTCCTCCCTGCTATCTATCTTCACATGCAATCACAAATTTAATGAAGCACTGCCAAGTTAAGCCTTTACCAAATCTTCCAGTCTTTTCTGTATCCCCACTGCTATTTGTGTAGCTATGGCCATACTAAGTTCTCCCTCAGACTGGTGGGTTCCTGATAACTGATTCTTGTCTCCAGTCTTCCATCTCCTTCAGTCCACCAGCAGCACTGCTGATCTACTTTTACAGAAGTCTGACCTTTTTAACCCTCTCACTTTGCTTTATTCTGTTGCTTCCCAGTGGTATGGTGAAGAATAAAAGTTATATAGGTTCCAGTGATACAAATCGAATTACTACCCTTAGGCAAAAAGTTAAAGGGAGCTGCCTGAAGGTGCTATTTAAGGAGCTGAACATAGACTCTTACGAACTCTATGACCATCTTGAACTAAATAATATCTAGTTCTCAGAACATAGAGAAATTATTTATATTATATATTATTTATAAATTACCAAGTCTAATCCATACTGTTATAGCAGGTGGAACAGGACTCAAGCAATGCCCATTCCCCAGCTGTCACTGGAACTTTGCATGCTACTGCTTCTAGTTGAAATATTCTTCTCTAGCAAATCCTTTATAACTTTCATGTCTTGCTATAAAAGTTTTGTAAACTTGATCCACAATGTGGAGATGGAACCTTCTCAGGGAGCCTTTGAGTAGCCTGTACTTTTCCAATAGTTTTGATGTAACTGCTCTATCACCTGTCTGGCCACTGAAAAGCAACAAAGAAAGGAAAATAATATTCTGATATAAAGCAAATATCTTAAGCCTGACATGCATCCAGAACTCAAACTGTTTTTAAATGTGTAAACAATATGGGTCAAGACTGGGCTGGTGAAACCCACAGGAACAGCTGACCTGAACAAGGGGGAGCTCTTGGACCCCAGACTGATGGTTGGGAGGCCAGCATTGGGACTGATCCAGACACCCAGAATGTGGGTGTCAGTGAGGAGGCCTGGGTAATCTATGGGGCCTTGGGTAATGTTTGTCCCTGGCATGCAAGTAAAATTTGGGTGCCCATCCCACAGTGAGGGATGCTCTCTCAGCCTGGACTCTTGGGGGAGGGCCTGGGCCCTGAAATGAATGGGCTGATGAACTCTGGAGATCCCCCATGGAGAGCCTCACTCTCCCTGGGGATCAGAGTGGGGATTGGGCGGGGGCTGAGGGTCCTGATAGGGGGCAGGGGAAGAGGGGAGGAAGAAGGAGCTGGGATTGAAGCAAGCTCGTTTCTAATTTAAATAAAAAGAATAACAAAACAATATGTGGTCTTAAGAGTTTCAAAATTGCTAGGCAATGGTGGCATATGACTTTAATCCCAGAACTTGGGAGACAGAGGCAGAGCCAGATGGATCTCTGGGTTCAAGGCCAGTCTGATCTACAAAGTGAATTCTAGGACAGTGAAAGCTATACAGAGAAACCCTGTGTTGATAAACAAAATGTTCTTTATGTTCAAAATCACCAGTGGTAGTTTCTCAGAAAATTGAGAATCAATCTACCTCAAGACCCAGCAATACCACTCTTGGGCATATATCCAAAGGAGGCACACTTATACCAAAAGGACATTTACTCATATATGTTTATAGCAGCATTATTTGTACTAGCCAGAACCTGGAAAGAATCTATATGCCCATCAACCAAAGAATAGATGAGGAAAATGTGATACATTTACACAATGGAGTACTACTCAGCAGTGAAAAATGATAACCTCATGAAATTTGCAGGTAAATGGATGGAACTAAAAAAAATCATTCTGAGTAAGGCAGCAAAGACACAGAAAGACAAACATGACATGTAATCACTCACAAGTGAATGTGAGGCATAAAGCAAAGGATAACCAGCCTACAATCCACAACACCAGAGAAGCCAGGAAACAAGGAAGACCCTAAGAGAGACATACATTGATCCCCCTGGGAAGGGAGAATTGAGAAGGTCTCTTGAGTAAATTAGGTGGAAGGGAAGAAGGGAAGTGGGGAGAGAAGAATGGAAGGGGGAGGAGATCAAGAAGGATCAAGAAGACATGGTTGGGAGATGGGAGAAAAAGGAAAGAGATACCTTAATAGAGAGGGCCATTATGGGGTTAGCAAGAAACCTGGCACTAGGGAAATGTTCAGGAATCCACAATGATGTCCCCCAGCTAAGAATCTAAACAATAGGGTGCCTAAACTGGCCTTCTATATTCAGATTTATGACTATTTTAAATGCCATCATAGAGCCTTCATCCAGTAACTGGTGGATGCAGACATTCAAGCAAAGCACTGGGCAGAACTCCTGGAGTTCAGTTTAAGAGAGGGAGGAGTGATATTATGAATACAGAGCTCAAGACCATGATGAGAAAACCCACAAAAAGAGCTGATCCAAACAAGTGGGAACTCACTTACTCTGGACTGGCAGCTGGGGAACATACATAATACTGAATCTGGCTCTCTGAATGTGAGTTGGGTAGCTTGGGCATTTTGTGGGGCCACTAGGTGTGGAACAAGTATTTATCCCTAGTGCATGAACTGGCTTTTTTGAGCCCATTCCCTATGGAAGGATACCTTGCTCAGCCAAGGTACAGGGGATGGGCCTTGGTCCTGCCTCAAGTGATGTGAGAGACTTTGTTGGTTCCCCATGGGAGACTTCACACTCTCTGATGAATGGATGGGGATAAGTTGGGAAGGGAGTGGGAGGATGAGAAGGAGAGAGAACTGGGATTGATGCATGACAGAAGATTGTTTTACAATTTTTAAAAAAATGCATAATTAGTTTAGGGAGTCTCACAATTTTTAAAATATTTATTTATTTATTATGTATATAGTTTCTGTCTGCATGTATGTCCACAGACCAGAAGAGGGCACCAGATCTCATTGCAGATGGTTGTGAACCACCATGTGGTTGCTGGGAATTGAACTCAGGACCTCTGGAAGAGCAGTCAGTGCTCTTAACCTCTGAGCCATCTCTCCAGCCAGTCTCAGAAATTTTTATTCAATTTTCAAGTTTAATTAAAACTTCTACTTTGCTGATATACAAAATATATAAATGTATTTTATGATTTATAGAGTCATATACATATAATTAATACAAGTTATAATCTTATCCTTTTAAAATCCAATTTAGGGTGTTATTCTAATTTTTTTGTATCTGTTGAGGTTTGTTTTGTTGCTGAATAAGTGGTCGCTTCTAGAGAAGGTTCCATGTAGTGCTGAGAAGAAGATATATCCTGTTATGTTTGGATGGGATATTCTATAGATGTCTGTTAAAACTAATTGGGTCATAACTTCTGTCCTTTGTTTCTTTGTTAAATTTCTGTCTGGTAGTCTTATCCAGTGGTGAGAGTGAGGTATTGAAGTCTCCCGTTATAAGGGTATGGGGTTTTATGTGTGATTTGAGTTTTAGTAATGTTTCTTTTATGAATGTGGGTGATTTTGTATTTGGTGCATAGATGTCCAGAATTGAGACTTTATCCTGATGGATTTTTCTGTGTGATGAATATGAAATCACCTTCTTCATCTCTTTTGATTAATTTTAGTTTGAAGTCTAATTTGTTAGATTATAGCATAGCTACACCAGCTTGTTTCATGGGTTCATTTGATTGGAAAATCTTATCCCAACCCTTTACTCTAAAAATGCAAACTTGTACAGTTCCTTTGAAAATCAGTATGGCAGTTTCTTTAAAACCTAGGAATCAATCTACCTCAAGACCCAGCAATACCACTCTTGGGCATAAACCCAAAGGATGTACACTCATACCAACAGACATTTGCTCAACTGTGTTCATAGCAGCATAATTCATAACAGCCAGAACCTATAAACAACAAGATGCTGAAGAATGGATAAAGAAAATGTGATACTTTTATACAATGGAGTACTAGTAGTGGTAAAAAACAATGACATCATGAAATTTGCAGGCAGATGGATAGAACTAGAAAAAAAATCCTGAGGTAACCCAGTCCAAGTAAAATAAACACAGTATGCACTCACACGTAGTTGTATATTAGACATAAAGCAAATGATAACCTGCCTATAATCAATGACCGCAGAGAAGCTAGGCAACAAGAAGAACCCTAAGAGAGACAAGTATCCTTCTGGGAAGGGGAAATATAAGGATGTTGTAACATGAAAAATAAAAGACCCAAAGACTGATATTCCAGTTCAAATTTCAAGCTGATGGTCAGAAAAGCAAAGTAGCAGGTCACTAGCTCTTACCACTACCTCAGGCTGAATAGGCTAATCTTGCTGCCTCTCTTCAGCATAGCTGGAGAATGAATAACTCCTATTGACTCCTTGCTCCTATTTTATATATATATATCTAGTCCTGGGATTATGGGTATAAGTACTGTTTCTCTTTTAGACTGATTCAATCTCCTGTATCTCTAGATGGCCTTGAACTCAGAGAGATCCATCTACCTCTTAATAATGAGTTGTAGGATTAAAGGTGTGTAACACCACTTCCTAGCTTCTTGCTCCTGGAATTAAAGGTGTGTGTCTGGCTTGTAAAAAATAAAAAAAATAAAATCTAATTTAGGCTTTAAATGATACCATAATACAGATTATTTGTTCAATAGAAATGTATTTGCTGGTTAGGATGTGCCTTATTGATACAGATATATACTATTATTGATAATTCAGTCCCCAGATTCAAGTTCCAGCACCTCAAAGTAAGTAATTAAACAAGTAAGTAATTAAAGACTATGTAAGGATAATTACTTCCAGTAGCCTGCATTCATAGGGAACTGGCATTTGTTCCCTCTAGACTCTGATAGATCAGTAGCCTTTATTCTCCCTATCCTGAAAAAGAGACTCCACAGTTGTCAAGGGACATCATCCCACGTAGTAGCTACACATCTATACTGCTCAGCTTCTTTTGCTGTTAGCATAGCCAATTTATGATTGGTAAGGAAAAAAGAAAGTACCAGATGGGACATCTTGGAATTCCTTTAAAAGATGCTCATATTTATACCTTCTTTCTGCTCTTCCCAAAGCAGCTGAGATTCAAGTAGTCCTCTAGATTGATGAGGTACACTAATGGGACACCAAACCAAGGGCCTGTGTCTTTATGGAGTCAGGCTAGCCCAGAATGTCTGTCTTTAGAAAGATCAAACAAGCACTGAACATGCAACCAACACAGAGAACTAGAACCTCCTTCGGTTATAATTTCTTTTAATGTTGTGCATGTAATGAAACTCATTTTTACTATTTAATGTATCTACCAACATAAGGTGTGTGCGTTAAATGATTAATTCATTGCATATAAGACACACAGATAATGTCTCTTTTAATAGGTAAGGAAACAAAGGTTGAGAAGTATTATTTAACTGACCCTATGACATCAAAGTAGCAAACAGGCAAGTTGCAAATTCCTGTTTACATTCCAAACTTACACTCTTTCCCAACACATCATTGTATAATGTGCAGGGTAAATCTCTCCTTGGGTGCCTGTGGATAAATCCCTTAATCTTTTTTATCCCCATTTAAAATTAAGATTATAGACCTCTGTTTCAGATGTATACTGCTGTGAGGACAAGTGGGCTTATCATTGTGCAAAGAACTGAAGCCCTTGGAAAAGAACCAATCTATGACTCATGTAAATAGTCAAATGATTTAGCTAGTTACCTAGGAGACCTAGACTTATATAGTTATATTGGAATTCTTAACTTCCAGAGTAGTCAAAAGTAAGTACTTTGACCACAAACTGTACCTGTTTAAAAATCCTGTTTACAAAATCTAACATCAATCAATCAGTCACTTTCTCTTTTTGCTTACCTTGTTTGCCTGGAATATGTCAGACACAACTACTTTGGAGTTTCTATTGTTTATCTGAATTTGTATCTTAATAAAGATGTCTCATATTATATAAAGGAACAATTGTAGAGTGTGTGGTTTTATGGACTCTTATGAAAATACCTCCAGACCTGTAATCTAAAAGCTGTTCATTTGCAGTAAGGCTCTGTGTAATTTAAGAAAAGGAAATCCATGGACCGTGGCAGAAGATTTCACTGCTTGTTCAATGTCCTTTCACTTCCCAAAGTAATGTTTGTAGTTCTATTATTGAAAAATCCCGACACCACCCCCACAATGCTAGACTCCTGCACAAAAGCTGGCACTGAAATATCTTAGAGGTTATGCTCAAAGGTTTTGATTCCTCACTAGGTGGAAGCATGTTCAAAAGTGGATCAATTGTGTAGAGTTCTGTATGAAGTTTCCTATCTCTGCTCTAATTGGTTACCACCAATGTAAGCCCCCAACCTAAAATATCAGCAAAGGTCTCACTGCTTAAAACTGAGGTGAGGTGAGGACAGGGTTGCATTCCTTGTAATGATCCCAGAATCACTTGTGCTTACCCACACTGTCAGGAGTGGGGATCTGTTCCCTGGAATGATGGAGACAGGATCTCTGTCTGTTGTACCTTCCAGTCTTTTAAGCATCAACCTACTGTACTGTCCATTGTTGCTTTCACTTTGACCTGCTTCCTTGATGATCACCTTTCTCAAACTGTCTTGTTTGTGACTTTCTCTTCCTCTTTTATTTAGTTTCAAAAGTCCTGGTGATTTGTTTGCTTCTATGTAGGTTAATTAATTAAAATTGAAAAATCAGGACTGGCAATGTGGTTCAGTGAGTAAAGGTTACTGCCACCAAGCTTGACAGTATCAGTTTAATCACCAGAACTTACATGGTGGAAAGAGAGAACTGATTGCCACAAGTTGCCACAGGAGCAGAGTGGTACATGTGCTTCTCTCTCTCTCTCTCTCTCTCTCTCTCTCTCTCTCTCTCTCTCTCTCTCTCTCTCTCTCTCTGTCTTCTTTCAGACATTCATATACACTCACATACAAGTAAATGAATAAATGTAAAAAAACTTGTCAAACTGGCAACCTTAATTTCTTATTTAATTTCATTTTGTCACTTGTATAGGTACCTCTTGCTTGTCAGAATGACAGAATCTAGAACCAACTGAGAGACAGTGTCAGGGCATGTCTTTCAGGGAGTTCCTAGGTTGGGTTGAGATGGGAAGACCCACTCTAAACATGAGAGGCACTATTCCATGGGCTGGGATCTTGAAGCCTTCAAAGAGGAGAAAATATGCCAAAAAGTCTTTCTGCTTCCTGACTGTGAGCACAATGTGAACAGTTGCTGGATCTATCATGCTGTCTTCTCCATGATAGACTGCACCCTCTAACCTCAAACTGCAAGCTAAAATAAACCCCTCCTGTCTGAAGTTGCCCTTTGAGCCACAAGAAATGTAACTAATATATCACTTGACACAACAAAGCCAAAGGTTTCCAGGGCAAAGGCCTATGGGCCTATTACTCAGCCATCACAAGATCTGAGAGTAGTTTCTAGGAAGAAGTAAACATTTAGTCAATAATAATAGTAGCCACCATACACGCTTACTCTCTGGCAGGTATTGATCAGCAAGCTTTATGAGTATTCATGCATTTCATCTCCATAACAAACTTCTCAACACAAGGCAATAACTGTTACCACCATCCCCTGAACAAATAAAGAAATAAGACATGGAGATTCAGAGACACTTCATAGAGTCAGTAAAATGCAGAGTGAAGGCATGAACCTAGATAGAACAGGTCCAGAATCCAAGTGTTTAATTAAGTCTCCTTCTGTCCCTTCATTCCAGTGTTATAATGAGAAAATGAGGAAAGCCTGTGCTTAAATTACATTCAGGAACAGTTAAATTATCCCAAAGTAGAAGACAACAATATGTTTATTTTCCTTGAAAGGGTCATTTTACCATCTTCTCTTTTGTCTTGGGACGTAGTCTCACATATGGGCTCTGCAATCATTAATCCTTCTGGATGAGTGTCCCCAGAGGCCCACAGAAAACTGTCCTTGCCAAAGCAAATCATTTTAGGGAGAGAAAGACTGACCGGGTTTGAAAACTCTATTAATAGTATAATGAGAGCATTAATGACAAAACAATCAGTGTTCTGACTTGTAAATACACTACATTCTCCTATATGCTGAAGTATTACATTCTATACTGAAAATCTACTTTGCTGACTGACACAGGAGAGAAGAAAGCAAACCAGTGTTTTATAGGATAGAATACCTTGCCGGGCGGTGGTGGCGCACGCCTTTAATCCCAGCACCCGGGAGGCAGAGGCAGGCGGATCTCTGTGAGTTCGAGGCCGGGCTGGACCGACAGCCTCCAAAACAATACAGAGAAACCCTGTCTCGTTAAAAAAAAAAAGAATACCTTGACTGCTCCCGCACCATCATGTCTCCCTTCTTCCAGAAAGAAAGTGCCCTTGGTGAGGCTCTGGGTTTGCAATCCAATATCACCAGGTTGCCCACTTGCACCTGAACCAATTTTTTCATAGGGTTCCTTGAAAAATCTGGAGCAGAAGCTAAAAGGGATGGGGAGGGGAGAAATGAATTGTTGGTTTAATAAGAAAGGTATTTTCTTTTTACATAAATTTTTATTTAAATTAAAAACAATCTTATTTTACATAACATTTCCAGTTTCCTCTCCCTCCCATACTTCCCTGCCCTCCACCAATCTCCCATCCCACCCCACATCCACTTGCCAGGCAGGGGGAGGCCTTCCATGGCAGATCATCAAAGTCTGTCACATCATTTGGGGCAGGACCTAGGTCCTCCTCTGTGTATATAGACTGAGAGATTATCCCTTCTTAGGGAATGGGCTTCCAAAGTCCATTCTGCACTAGGGATCAATACTACTGGTTCCACTTCAGTCTACCTCAAGATCCAGCAGTTCCACTCATATACCCAAAGTATGCACATTCATACCACAAAACAACTATTCAACTATGTTCATAGCAGCATTATTTGTAATAGCCAGAATCTGGAAGCAACCTAGATGCCCCTCAACCAAAGAATGGATAAAGATAATGTGGCACATTTACACAGTGAAGTACTACTCAGTGGAAAAAAAACAATGAAATCTTGAAATTCACAGGCAAAGTGGATGGAACTAGAACAAACCATCCTGAGTGAGGTAACCCAGATACAGAAAGACAAACATGACATGTCCTCATTACTAAGTGGATATTACACATAGAACAACGGATTACCATCTTACAATCCACACCATCAGAGAAACTAGGAAATAAGGAGAACCTTAAGAGAGGCATACATGGTCCCCTGGAGAAGGGGAAAGGGACAAGACCTCCTGAGCAAATTGGGAACATGGTGGCAGGAGGGGGAAGAGAAGGAGGAGAAAGAGAAGGGTATTTTCTTAATGTCCCTGTAATTTGAAAGGTCCACTGTATCTGTGCTTTGAAATTCTACATGAAACAGAAGATGTTGATATTTGAGTTGATGTGTGCATACAAAGAATACAATGCTGAAATATTAATTTGTGCTATTCTGTTTGGGGTCAAGTTCTAAAACTCAAGACATATGTTTTACAAAGGGATTCATTTAATGTTTCTTCCCTGTGAAGATTTAAAGTAACTCAATCATGAGTTCATTAAAGGACACTGTTATCATAACATACTTAGGGAAATTTACTCCATCATGACAATATTGGTCTCTATTGATCTTTAAGGCACAGCATCTAGTGAGGATCTGCCACTCAGAGGGTACTGACCAAAGGTCTTAGAATTATGTCTGAGTTCTGAACTGAGGTTGTACTATAAAATTCTCATATTATTAAATTTACCTTCCAACGTGAGGAAAGAGGACATAACAAAGATGTAATGTTCAAGGATGTAATATCACATTAAATATCATAATACATATAACATAGTGTGCTTCCCAGTAACGTCTATGATGTCAACTTTTAGGTGTCATAGAAAGGTGTGAAACACAAAAAGGCAAACATGATATGTAGTCATTCATATATGGATTATAGACATGGATCAGGGGAGTGTCACCATATAATCCCATTGCCAGTGAGTCTGGGAAACAGGGAGGTTCCCAAAAGAGATATGCAAGATACCCTAGAGAAGGGTAATGAAGTAAAATATCATGAGCATGGAGGGAGGGGAGAGGGAACCAGGAAAAAGAGAAAGGCAGAAGGGGAGAGGAGATAAAGATATGGGGAAGCACTAAGGTTGAGTTGGGGGGAAAATAGAGGAGACCAGGATGAGAGGGAGTCATTATAGGTTTGAGGAGAGAGCTAATACTAGTGGGATTTCCAGAGATCTACAAGGACAACTTCAATTGGCAAACTAAGCAATAATGGAGAGACAACCTTAATTGCCCCTCCCTGATAAAGAGATTGATGACTATCTATTATGCCATCCTAGAACCTTCATCCAGTAACTGATGGAGGCAGAGGCAGATATCCACAGCTAAATACTGACTTGAACTCCTGGAACACAGTGCTGTGCTAAGGGGTCAAGACTGTGCTGGTGAAACCCACAGCGACATCGGACCTGACAAAGGGAAGCTCTTGGACCCCAGAATGATGGCTGAGAACCTAGCATGGGACTGATCCAGACCCCCCCTGAATATGGTGCCAGTGAGGAGGCCTTGGCAATCTCTGGGACCATGGATAGTAGATCAGTGTTTACCATGGTATATGAATGAACTTTGGGAGCCCATTCCATATGGAGGGAACCTCTCTCAGCCTGGACACATTGGGGAGGCCCTAGGCCCTGCCCCAGATGAAGTGATAGACTCTAGAGATCCCTCATGGAGGACCTCACCTTCCCTGGGGAATGGTATAACGATTGGGTGGGGGATTGGGAGGCTGGTAGAGGGGCAAGGGGGAGGGGTGGGAAAGGGAGCGGGGATCAACATGTGAAGCAAGCATGCTTCTATTTTAAATAAAAAATATATTGAGAAAAAAGAAAGGTGTGAAATGTCATTTAAATGAAATGATATGCTAATTAGAAAGTCATTATTCCTTTCACTACACATGTATTAACAAGGTTAGAAACCTGATTCTCTCCCCCAGATATATAAAATACTGTCCTTTTCATAATTAAGACTGGGCCTCGGGAGCAGGGGAGGGAGAGGGAACTGGGATTGACATGTAAAACAAGCTATTTAAAATTAAAATAAAAAAATGATAAAAGAAAAAAATAAATATCTACTCAGGCATAAAAAAAAAAAAAGACTGGGCCTCCTTTTCTTTCCAAGGCCGGCCTCCAGACAAAATTCTCCTTATCTAGAATACCAACTGCTGGGACAGCAGGTGTGAACCATGACACCTAGCTTCTTTTTTTCCTTTCTTTTTTAAAATAAGATATAATTCTTTTTATCTTATATGTATGAGTTCTTTAACTGCAAGTGTATCACATGTGGAAGTGCCTATAGAGGTCATAAGAAGGAGATGGATACTCTGGAACTGGATATCCAATAGGCAATTATCTGCCATGTGGGTGTTGGGTATGGAACCAATGTCCTATGGAAAAGCAGCAACTTCTCTTAACACTGACACATTTCTTCATTCACTACCCACTTGGCTTCCAGCGCACTCTGTTATGGAAAATAATAGT
Source organism: Mesocricetus auratus (assembly GCF_017639785.1). Taxonomy (NCBI): domain Eukaryota; kingdom Metazoa; phylum Chordata; class Mammalia; order Rodentia; family Cricetidae; genus Mesocricetus; species Mesocricetus auratus. The sequence continues at coordinate 163,076,986 of NW_024429266.1, forward strand.
GAAAATAACTTGCCATTTGGCAATAGGCATTTTATGATTATAGTATGTGACTGAGTATATAATAGTTGTTCACTTACTGCCATTAAGGCTCAGGGAGCATCATGGAAGAGTGGGACAGAAATATTGTAAGGACCAGGAATTCTCCCATGAGTTTGTACCTTCTGGGAAGCTGTATTTATGAAATCCCAGCAATATGACAGCTTGAATAAGACCTTAACAATTCCAACAACAGTTAAGTTCACATTATAAATGGGGAAATCTCATGTGGCCCCATTCCTATATAAAGAATAATTAACAAGGATAAGCCCATGGTTGTTTGTGTATTACTGAGTGGTCAGTCCTAGAAACACATACATGCAGGAAACACAGAACAGACTCAGCAGGTTGTTATTCATGTGTTTACTTGTTTATATGTATATGTCACAACAATAATTAAAGAAGAGGAAGCTGTGAATTTTGAAGGGAGCTTGGGGCATGGAAGCACACTGGAGGCTAGAAAGGAGGAGAGGGGAGGGGGAAATGATGTAATTATCATTTAATTAAATACAAAGAGACATATTATTCTGAGTTGGCCTTGTAAATTAAAATCATTTGAAAAACGTTTTAGTAAAACAACAGGAATCTGTATTTGAATGTTTTTTAAATTTACATATCTCTACTTTCCCATATAACAGCCTCACACTAAAATAGGTAGAAATCTATCTTACTGAAAGAGGAACTATACTATGACTCTGCAGGTTTACATACTACAGAAGCATACACTCCAACTTCTATCTCTGTGTGATCCTCTCCTGCCTTTGTTAAAATGTAATATTCCTCTGCCACAGATAACAGGAGACAGGTTTTCACTGACAATTCTGAAGTCATAGACTTCATCATTTCCAACCTTCAGGCACCAGAGACAACAGACCTTTTCTCCATTAGTCTTGGGTTCCTCAACATTTCTTGACACTTGATACTAACTCCATAAGCATTTATTGTGAGTGACTTTCATACACTGTATAATATTTGGCAACACCTCTCTCCTCTACCATGGTGGCTATAATACACAGGACCTCCATCCCAAGTATCGTTTAAATTTTTGTTTTCATTTATATGGGGTTGCTTATAAATGTTAATAATCACAGTCAATCTCTTTCTAAAGGGAAAAAATGGAATATGATATAGAAATGAATACTTTGTCTTGGAATGGATTTTCATTCATTGGTACAAATTTAAGGTCAATTTTGTGATATGTATATTTCTCCTCTTGTTTAAGTATTGTGTTTATACTGATCTTTTAAAATGTAATGCATAATTAAATACAGATTATAGATAGTTACCTGTAATAATCAAAATTTATAGTTAGGTTAGTTAGGTTTTCTAGATATACAGAGATATATTTGAGACAGATAGATAGTCTTCAAGCCTTTCAAAGACCTTCAGAAAATGGCATTAAAATGGTTTAGGGTTTTTTCTTGACAATGAGAGATGTCTGCTCCTGGTACACCAATTACACCTGAGAGGAAGATGAACACTGAAAAAACTTGTTAAGGAGTTTGCTTTCAACATGGCAAGATTAGCCATTTGAGCAAGAGGACTAAATGATTGGTCAGATACCTGGCACTCCCTGTTTATCTCAGTCTGGCCTCAACTCTGTAGCAATCCTCCTGCCTTCATCTCCTAGGTTCTGGGACACTAGTGTGTTCTCTCCTTACAAACCATGAATACAAAATGATAGTGTGCCTGGGCATTGGTGGCACATGCCTTTAATTCCAGCATTCAGGAGGCAGAGTTAAGCAGATCTCTGTGAGTCCGAGGCCAGCCTGGTCTACAGAGCGAGTTCCAGGACAGCCTCCAAAACAATACAGAGAAACCCTGTCTCCAAACACACATAAAAAACGATAGTGTGAATACTATTAGGTGTTAAAGTAGAACATAAAAAGACAATATTATAGATTCTGGCAGCAATGGAAGATTAAAGGAAAAAAGAAAGATTAAACACATAAAAAATTTAGTCTTACCTACAACTTTGAGCTCAGCACTGGAATAGATGAGTCCATGCTTGTTTTCTGCTATACACTGGAACATTCCAGAGTCCGTCACATTGAGGTTAGATATTGTAAGGGCACCATTTTCTATCTGTATTCTCTCCTGAATTGAAAATAATATTTCTTGCAGATAAATAACATTTTAGGATTAAAATAAACAGTGCTGCCTGTCAGTTCAGTCAGACAAAAGATGTTGCTATTTTCCTCAGACCACTAGGTAGTCTGACATGAAATGTAACCTTTTTCTTCTTTGAAATGGAAAAACATGTTTCAGATACACAAGTAAAAATCAGAAAATAATTATCAAGACCAAAGGTGAAGTGTGGCAGCCATTTTATTTTCATCTATATTTAATAATTCAGACTACTAAAAATGTATTGGAAGGTTGATTTTCATCTTGGGAGGTAGAAAGATTTTATCACAATATTTTTATATTCATGTAAGTTTAAGACATCATAAATTCAGTGCACTAGACAGAGTGCTAAGCGAGTCCAAGGAAACCCACATACTTACCAGGGTTTTTTCCAAGTATCATAGTTATATATGGAAACATAAAGGCACATAATTGACTTAGTACACACAAATACACAAAAAAGCAGAAATTACAAGGATGAAGAGAGGAAGTGAATGAGAAAATAAATACACATCTTTGAAGGTAGCCAATTAACAGATGTATTGCTCTCTAGATACCGGACCAACATGTAAAACAGGAAAAGGAAATTAAATTCTGTGTTTGATTAAAGTAAAACTTTCTCTGTTTCTGTTAAAGCAAAACACAGGCACCCCAAATAATTTTTATATTAATGTAACTTTTTCAGTTCAAAAATCATCAATATGCCTTAAGTTGCAGTGGAGAAGGAATCTAAACACTTGGATGATTGATTTTATATGATTTACATGTAAAATGCCCCCTGAAGTCTGGTGTGTTTGAACATAAGAAGGCTATGAAACTGGAATTTTGGCCTTCCTAGGTCAGGTGGCATGTTTGGGGGGGGGGATAGTACTAGAAGGTGATATCTGCTTAGGTCCTAGCCCTAGTTATAATTCCTCCTGCCTTAACCTTGCATCATACCTTCCTCATTACGATTAACTGAAACTGTATACCAAAATAAATCATTTCCTACTTTAATTGCTTCTGTAGAAACCCTATTCTTTGACACTAGAATCTAAGCTGCCTTGTTGTATATGTTATAAATTTGTGTGGATGTCCATGCAAGTGTATTCAAGGAAGCACAGTCTACTCTTTTCCTTCTCTGTAAGGCAGTGTCTTTCACTGGCAGATATCCATGTGTTTCTATCTACCTAGCCCCAGAACCACAAGCATTTACCCTCACACTCAGCATTGTTCTCAACATGGGTGCTAAGGACTGAACTCAGGTCCTTGGAAAAACAAGCAGTTTTCCCACTGAGCCTTCTCCTGAGTCCCGGTTTCTAGAGGCTAAAGGAAGAATACATTAAAAGGCAGGAAGAGTTGGATGAAGCAGGTGTATAACCTTACCTCTAGTACTAAGGCATCTCCATTTTTCAGCCATCTGTAGGAGGGTTTGGGCTTCCCACTTGCCCGGCATTCCCAATAAAGACTGTCCTCCACAGCTATTTCCACATCTCTTATAAGTTGAACCCAATGAGGTTTTGCTATAACCAAGGAAATAATAGATAATAGAAAGACAAGAGAGTCAAATCATATAGTAAATAAAAAAAATAAGTGGCTTATAAATTAGTATCAGAATACAAACTATGATTAACATGGGCTAAACTATTAACTATGGCTACATAAAACATTTATAGACTTGATGATGATGTTGAAATGTATTGTATTTTAAGCCGACTTCATTGTGCTTTCTTTCTTTTCAAAATCCTGTTTGCTAGATTACACTCTTCAGAACTCTATTAATAGAAAAAGATACATGTACAGAAAATTACTTTCTTCAAGGTTTTATCTCATGATAACTTCAAAGTGAATGACAGCTGCTATTGGCCTTCATGATTAATTAAATATTAATATCCATGGGAAAGAAACATCTATGGCTAAGAAAAATACTTACTTCAAGTTAGAAATACCTCTGAATTAAATAAAAACTAATGAACAACTTATACAACTCCTTGTGCATTAAAATGAAAGCACCAAAAGATGGATAAGTGGCCTTAATATGAATTGAGATCATCTATCAGAAAAAAATGTAACTGAAACAACTTCAAATTATGTATGCAAATCAGCTGGATCAAGGAAATTAATGAATTCCACTTATGTTTTGCAAGGCACCTGGAAACTGCTATTTTTGCAGATGAAAGTTACATACCACTTCCAATGGAAGCCACTCAACACACATAGCATATTCAGCCAAGTCCCAGCTTGCATTTCAGATCCAAACCTGGGAGGTGAGATCTCTTAGAGGTTTCACATTGAATTATGCATGTGATGTGTGCCACGGGATCTGCATTTGCATCCTCCATATGGAGCAGCAGTTTATCTATTTCTGATTAATTGTAACCACAGGAAGATTTATTTGTCTTTCCTTTCTGTCTCCCAAAAGTGTCTTTTTTCATCCCAGATAAAATTGAAAGGAAACTATGGTTACTTAGCTTTTTTGTTTTTGTTGGTGAATAAAAATTGTTTTTTCCTGTATGATACACAGTTAACCTCAGATGACTCCTCCTACTTTATATTTACATTTCTTTTCCAATTCAGGATTCCTCAGACCCACCTGGAAGGAGACTACAGCTAGATTTGTACAGAAACCATTGACCAAGTCCTGAGTCTCCAGTGGGTATCTACATGGGTGATTCTAATATTTTAATAGTCTTCTTCTTGAATAGAATGATAAGATGGTGTTCCAAACTAATCCGGAGATTAGAACTTCTGTGTTCGTCATGGCTTTTCTCCCTTAGCCATATCCTGAGATTTAAATTCTCTTGTACACCACATTCACAAAAAATATTAGAGCAAATTATCATAGAACTACATGATACTTATTGATTCCATGGTATAATTTTAAGGTAAAATTGTAGGGCACCTTCAATTAAGCTCTATCTGTCATTTACTTATAATTTATTTCTTAGGTACATAAAATACTGTCTACTGAATCGACTAAGTATAAGTGATGCTACTGGTTTCCTCTAGTGCATTAATTTACATTTTTCCTTATGACTAAAACATCACCAGTCTTTTGTGCTGTTGTCCTTCTTCCCTGTCAGTTAGCATTGTCCATGAAATCTAGGGAGGGATGCTTTTATACCCTGTTTCAAAGGGAGGCTCTTCCCTAAGCCTCCTTTCCCTTGATACTGAGGACATTAGGGATGGACATCTGAGTAAGGAATTAGAAAATGGTTTGTAGAACAAAGGGATGTGAGCACCCAGTGTGGTGCTTGTTGGTGGTAGCCACCTTGTGATTGTAGTGACAATTTAATATATAGAACAAGGAGAAAAGATCCAAGCAGAAAAGAAAACACAACAAAACAAGAAAACAAAAGCAACAACAACAACAAAAAACCAAAAGAAAACAAAACAAAAGGAGATAAACTGAGTCATGGTCTGATGTTAAGTGCTGGAATGTCAGTTTAGCTTTAGATAAGTTTCCTTGAGGGGCATGGTATAAAGTTAAAAGCACTAAATCATTAACATAGCCATTCTGAAGCTGTGGGTCTTGACCCTTATGGGGTCTAGCCATACTTTCACAGAGGTTTCCTAAGACTATCTGCATATCAGATAATCAGATATTTACATTGTGATTCATAACAGTAGCAAAATTATAGTTACAAAGTAGCAATGGAAATAATTTCTGGGTTGGGGGTTGGCATAATATGAGGGACTGTATTCAGGGATTAAAGCATTAGGAAGGTTGAGAAGCACTGATTTAACAAGTCAGAACTTTGCTCACAGTGGTCACTTCTGAGTGTGATGTGATGGAGTAGATGAGCAGAAAGAGAAGCTAAGCTAGGGCATGAGAAAGACCCATTTGTGTGGGCGACTCAGAGATGCTCAGCCAAAAGGGTGAAGAATATGCGGTATCAGCACCATCAGCACCACTTCCACCATTACTTCCATATCATGCCACCAACTTATAGCCACTGACCCACAGGAAAATTTTTATATTAAAATAATAATAAGATAAAGTGGGAAAGTTACGCAACATATTGATGCCTGCTATTAAAATATTCCTTCATTTTTCCCTTTACAGTTCATAAAACCCTGTAACATAAGAAGCACTGATCTTGTAATGCATTTGGACGTCAAATTGTTGAGGGGGAATCCATAACTGTTTCTAGAGTTTAAACAGCTGTCTTAGCACACAGTTTCTTCCCCTGCAGCATTTATATGCACTGTACACACCACCATGGAAAGCTGTTTCAATTACCACTTACTAAAATAAATAGACTATAATGCAATTTGCCCTTCATAAAATCGGTGAATTCTTACTGGGCTTACAATGTTTCTAATAATTAAATTACAAATATATTCAATGAACTTCCATTTCTGTGCATTTTACAGATTGTATTTTGTACAATAACATATGACCACTTTCCAAGCCATATTTTCACCAAAAACTAATGGCACGTTTTAAACAAAAGAAAATGTAAAAAACAAAAAGAATACCTAATTTTCTTTTAAAAATAGTCCTTTAAATAAAAGAAATGATATTTTCAATTCTTTCTTTCTTCAAATTGAGCAGTTTATCAAACAAATGTGATTACAAACTAAAGTAAGCAAACAGACTACAGATATATTATTTCATGGGGTGAAATATCTCCATCCAAAACAACATCTTTAGTTGATTTGGTTTTTCTAATGTAACAATTGCAACTTTTCTCAACAAGCAGTTTTATTATGCTTTTTATATAAAGACACAAAATCACCTCTTCCAGAGAACAAAGGGGCCAGAGTTGTCTGTTAAATGATTAAGTGTGTGAAAGGTCATTCTTAGCAAAACACGAAAGATTTCATTATCATATGAATCATTTTCACACTGTAAAAGGAATATGCCTTCCAGTAGTTTGCAAAGTTGCCTTTCTTTTTAATTCCTTCCTTCTTTGATGTTTGTCCTTGCTTAACAAAATGAGAATAAAACACAGAAAAGGACAAAAGGACAAATTAATCCTTGATTTTCTGCTATAACTACCCCCACCTACCAAAGCAGCTATGAAAGGACAAAAGATATAAGGCAACTTTTCCCACAGCTGATGCTTACCATAGTAAGTGAGTCGCCCTCTGGCCACATTTTTTCCTCTTGAGTTTTCAGCAATGCACTCATAGGAGCCTGTATCTTCCTGTTGGAAGTTTGGGATTTCGAGCACACCATTGTACTTCCTCAATTTAATTTTGTTGGGAAATGACATCCCATCACTTCTTCTCCAAGTAATCTGAGGAACAGGGCTGATAAGAAAATTGTCAAGTCATTTGCTGTTCTCTGGAAATCTTAGAGACTCAAAAACAGAGAACTTTGGCTAAGGGAGTCAAAGAAATAGGTTTCAAAGAAAGAAAACTTCCAGCTATAAAGTATATAAGCATGTGCAAAGACTTAATTCTTGTTTTGATGCAGAGTCTCATTATGCAGCTCAGATTTTCTGTTCCTTTGCTATGATTCCTGAGTGATAGTTACAGGAATGTGCTACCATTCCTAGGTTTATATCTTTGAGATGATATTTTAATACAATAAGCTGCTCATCTTTGCCAGTCAACTCATGCTTTAATTGCAGAAGATATGTCAAATGAACAAGAAAATACATTTTTTTCTGACTTAGTTTATGGATTTAGTAAGGCATTATCAATTCTTCCAATTTTCTTTCAAAGCTTCAAAATACATCATATGAGTATATTTTCCTGAATTCAATTATTCTTTGCTTCTAAATAAACTTTAGAAAACATAAAAAATCAAACAAAGATTAAGTTAATTGAAAAAGATACAAGGCAATATTGGCAACCCCTTAGTTAAATTTATAAAATGGGAGAAGAACGAAGAGAGAAGACAAAATTAGAGACAAATGGGGCTGTTGTCACAACAAATTCCTTTAAAATCTAGATCACTGGTAGTCAACACTTTGGCAAAGTATACTTCAAAAAGTTAGAAAACCTAAAAGTAATGGATGACTTTGCAAATGTGCATGATCTACCAAAATTAAAGCCAAAAAACAATTATATATAATTTATATATACGTGTATATATATATATTATATATATAATTATAAACAATGAGATCCACGCGATAATCAGACAGAAGTCTCTGCATAAAGCAAAGGTAGGACCAGATGAATTCACTGCTGAATTCTCTCAAATTTTTAAGGAAGTTTTCATCCTGACATTGCTCAAGCATTTTGATAAAAAAGAAAAGGGAGTAGACACTACCAGGTTCATCCTATGAAGCCAGTATGATCCAGATACCAAAGGTAGATAAAGACAAGTAAAAAAGAAAACTATAGAACAACTCCCAAGACTAACATACGAAAAAAGAAATTCTTAGCAAAGAACTTGTAAACTGAATTCAGGAACACATAAGATCATATATCATAACTAAGTGAGCTTCATTTCTGAGAAGAAATGTACATAAATCAGTAAATGTAGCAAACCATATGAATAAAGGTAAGGACAGAAATCCCATAATCACCTTGATAGCTGCTGAAAAGGCATCTCACGAAGTTCAGCATTCTGTCATGATGAAAGTCACGGATACTTTAGGAAAACATGTATCATACCTCAGAATAATAAAAGGTCCATATAAAATGAACCCATAGTCAACATTACATCAAACTGGAATTATTTAAAATTTGGCATCAGACAAGGATGCCTGGGGTGATTTGAAAGAAAAAGGCCCCCAAAGGGAGTGGCACTATTAGGAAGTGTGATCTTGGTTTAGGAAGTTATGTCACTGTGAGGGCAGGCTTTGAAGTCTCTTTTGTTCAAGATTTCCTCAGTGTGACTGTTAGTGGAATTTCTGCTGCCTCTGGTCAAGATGTAGTACTCTAAGGTCTGCCTGCATGCTGCTATGCTCCCAGTCATGATGACAATGGACTGATCCTCTGAAACTATAAGTGAGAATCCCCAATATTCCCATTTATTCATTCGTGTATTTATTTGTTTGCTTATATTTTGTTTAATTAAAAATTTAAAATTTATTTTACATACAGACCACTTGCCCTCCTTCCTCTCCTCCTGTTCCCATCTATTCTCTACCCATGAACTCCTCCTCCAGTGTCCATCCAAAGAGGGGCAAGTCTTCCCTGGGCTTGAACAAAACATGAAGCCTCAACTTGAGGCAGGACCAAGCTCCTCCCCCTGTATCAAGGCTAGGTGAGGTAATTCATCATAGGCAACATGTTTCCAAAAGACAGCTAAGAGCTAGGGACAGATCCTTACCTCTCTGCTAAGATTATTACAAATAGACCAAGTTGCACAACTGTCATATAGAGGGACTATGTCAGTCCTGTGCAGGGTTGTTAACTGTTGGTCTAGAATCCATGAGCTCTCAGGAGCTCAGGTTAGCTGTCTCTGTCAGTTCCCCTACCAATGTTTTCTTTATAAGGTTTGTCATGGTCATGGTGTCTCTTCACAGTAATAGTAACCATAACTAAATGAATGACCCTCTCACTTCTTCCACAGTACAGTGCTTGGACCAGTCTTAGCTAGGCTATAAAAATGATAAAGATAGAATAGAGATAAAAATGGGAAAAGATTTCAAACTATACCTATTTGCAGATAACATAGTCGTATACTTAAAAGACCCCATAAAGTCATTTTTAATAAAGTTGCAAGGAATAAAATCAATATATAAAAATCAGTAGCTTTCACCTATACCAACAGTGAACTTGCTGAAAATGAAATTAGGACAATATGTAATTCATACGACCTTCAAAAAAATAAACTACCTAAGAGTAATCCTAGCCAAGGAGATAAAGGAAAGAAAGACACTAAATGATGGACTGACCTCCCATGACCCTGAATTGGGACAATGAGTTTCATGAAGATAGCTATGGTACCAAACTTAATTTACAGTTTCAGTGTAACTCCTACAAAGATTTCAGTGTCATTTATTACAAAACTAGAAAAACCAATCCAAATATTCATATCTACAAAAGATCAGATGTAGCCAAAGCAATCCTAAGGAGAAAATATCTAATTGGGTGTAACACAATATTTGGCTTCAAATTATAATGCTGAGTTATAATGGTAGAATTACAAAAAGACAGGTATACAAATGGAAGAGACTAGAGGACCTGGATATAACAAGCAAAGCTGTGGCCACATAGAGGTGTCAAAAACATATTGAAAGAAGACAGCTTATTCAAGAAATTGTGCTGGCAAAACTGAATATCCACAGGCAGGACAATGACATTTGATTCAAAACAGTTACCCTATACCAGAACATCACAAAGCACATCAAAGACCTCAACTGAAAGTCTGAAATACTAAAACTTCAATAGGAAAATATAACTCTATAATCCCAGGATCAGTCTCAAGAATCAATAAACAGGACTGCATGAAATTAAAATGCTTCTATGAGGCAAAAGAAACAATAAACAGAGTCAACTGTCTACGTAATGGAAGACAATCCTTACAAGATATATATACATATATATGCATATATGTATATATGCATATATATGTATATATATGATGTATATATATATATGTGATGAGGGGCAAATATTGCAAATTTATAAAGAATTACAAATACTAAACATCAATGAAAAGAAATTGCCAATAAAAATGGATAATGGAATAATCAGGCAGTTATCAGAAGAAACAAAAATGTTGATAATATTTTTTAAAATGATCAAAATACGTAATTGATTATCACAGAAGTGCAAGCTGAAACTATTCTAAGATGCCACTTCATCCCAGCCATATGGCAGTCAAAGAACTCAGACAACAGATAATAGAGAAGATGTTTTTCTAGATGGGGTTTATGGCTGGTGGAAATGCAAACTAGTACAATCAACATGGAAATCAGTATGGAGGTTTAGCAAAAATAAAATAAACAAAAACAGAAAGAATACACAACTCAATTATACGTGTTTTGGCATGTACCCAAAGGATTCCATATGACAGAGATACTTCCTCATGCATGTTTACTGATAGTCTATTTGGGATATCAAAGAAATGCAACCAGGTTAGATGAGAATATGGTGAATAATCAGAATGAAATTTATTCAGTTGCATAGAAAATAAAATTTGCAAGGAAATTAATAGATCTGAAAAGTATAGTACTATATGAGTTGATTCAAAATAAGACAAAAATCTGTTCTTCATAAATGGATTGTAACCTGTAAAGTATATATGTGCATATTTTTTGAACACACACAGACACACAGTTACAAACATACACATAAGTTTACTTATAGTCTAAAAATTAAGAAAAGAGAGGGAGAAGTAGGTGATGAAGAAGGGTGAGGTAGGCAAATATATACACATAGCATGAAGGGGGAAAGAGAAATGGTTGGATAAAAGTCAGGGTCAAGTGTAGCAGAGGCTGGAAGAAAGATGGGGAAGGAAATCTATTGAAGTATTCATTATTAATTCCATAGTGAGATTGATCTAAAATCTTGCATTATACCTTTAAATAAAATATTTAAAGGTACAAATATAAATAAATAATGCTACCAAGAAAAAAAATAAAACCCACCTTCCCTCCCCGTAGTAACCTAACAACATATGGGATTGTTAAAGAACTTACTTCCCAAGTGCGAAACATTCCAACTTCACAGTTGAACCTTTAGCTGCTGGAAGAGTTTCTGGAAACTGAACTTCTATTTTAGGCTCATATTCACCCATGACACCTGTGAATTCACAATAAAAAAATTGTAAGTGTTAGTGTTTCCTATGCCATCATTTTGTATTTGTCAATAAAACTTTATTTGGCTCCCCTTTGAGCCTACTACTACTTTCAGTGATTGAAATGGTTCACTTGGTCAAGCATGCACCCTGAATAACATTTTAGAACTCTGGATTCAAGGAGTCAAAAAGACTGTAACATGCAATGTATTTTAAAGAAAATCATTGAAATGCTATACTCAATGTGAGCATACTTATGTAAGTTCATACCCACAATATATTAATAATCCCTGAAATTTCCTATGGTACAAAGATTATAGGAGGGAATTTGCTAAATGGAAGCCTCATCAGATAGGTGTCAGTCTTAAACATATTGAATGACTCCCTGAAATCAAAACATGGTGATTTAACATGTGGGAGCTTTCTGATTCCATTATACCTGTCTGAAAAGGTCTTCCATATTTGTTTGCAAGACATCATGCTGTATGAGATATGATTTAGCTTAGTAAGTCACCTGCTCAGGCTTATAAATTTGCATCCCCTCTTTTTCCTCTCCAAAGTCCCATGTAGTCCATGTTGCTCTTAAACCCACTGTGTAGCCCATAATGACCTTGTACTTCTGAACCTGTTATTGTTCTGTCTCCAGCTGTGCAATTATAGGCATGTACCACCATATCCATTTCGTATAGTTTTGACTATCAAACCCAGGGCTGTGTACATGTTTGGCAATTATTCTATGGGCAAGCTTTAGCCCCAGCTCCTAAATTGGCTTTCTCCTGAATCTTAGATACCCTTTCAGCAGGGATCAGGGAGATAATGCCAGAGAATTTTTCTTTTATGATTTCATTTTAGTGAGGCTTTTTAGCTTATCACAGAAAACTCACAAACTTTAAACAGTTTCAAGCTGATCAAAATGAAAACAAGTCATTTCATGGGCATTCCATTTTAGGTTTCTTACCATCAGAGCGAAGCACCAAAGGGGTTGGGGAGCCCAATACTCTGGCGTTTGTCACAGTGCTAGTCACCACACATGTGTAATTTCCCACATCAGATGACTCCACCTTAGCTATGTAGAGGTGCCCTGTCTCTTGAGAGACAAATCTCCGGCTGTCTTCTTCAACAAATGATGGATACTCATTGAAGACCCAAGCATATGATAGTTCTAACAAAGTTAAGAAGAAATACATTTCATTACTTAGCAAAGTGTGCCAGACTCAGTTATAAGGGTACAAAACATGATGCATTTCCTCAAGTCATGTGGGTGAGTATTCAGGGAAATGATTTGGCATTCATTTTACATTATGATGGAACGCTGCTGATTGGCCGATTGGCATTCTAGTGTGCACAGCACCTTTGCTTTCTTCCTTGTCCCTGTTCTGGGTATACCTGGCTGGCTTTGTTCTTGTTCCATTTTAATTTGTGTCTCTATAATTCTATATGTCTAAATTACCAATCATATAATAGCAATCTTAGCATCAAACTTATCACAGCTCCTTAGCTTCTTATGAGTAACAAGCAATGATGCAATCTCAACATTATATCCCTCCCACAAACTGTGCCAAGCTCCAGGTTTCTCTGGATCCTGGGTCTTTGCTTATGCTGCTCCTGAGCCTACAAAGACATTTGTCCTGCACGCTTTTTCTTCCTCCCTCCATCACTTCTTCACTCTCTCTCTCTCTCTCTCTCTCTCTCTCTTCTTTCTTTCTTTCTTTCTTTCTTCCTTCATTCTTTCCTTACTTTCTATTTTTGGGGTAAATAGTCATATATTCATTACATATACTATTGCGTCTCTCTATAAAGACATTTTATACAAGTAAATAATATAATTTGAACATGTTCTCACATGTGCCAATCTTACTCTTTTTCTCCTCCCCCTCTCATTAGTCCCCTTTCCTAATGAGTTTCACTTCTACTTTCTTGTCATGTACACATAAAGGTTCTGTGTATCTATGTGAAATTTAGGATCCACAAATGTAAGAGAACTCTATATGCTGCTTGTGGGAATGTAACTTAGTGCAGTCACCATGGACTGGAACCTCAAAATTTAAAGAAGATTTACCATATGATCTATATATACTACACTTAGTTATTTACATAGAAATCACTAATATTACAGAGGAATTTTTATATGTTCATGTTTTCTGAAGTATTATTTATATCAACTAAGTTTCGATCTCTTTCTATAGATATATTACTGAAGAAAATATATACAAAATGGATTTTTCAGGTATAATAAAGAAGAATGAAATTGTGACATTCGCAGGAAAATAGATGGCTCTTTCTATTGTTTCCTCTTCTTTAAACATCAGACTTCATTCAGCTGACATAATGTCAAGTGGCTCATAATGCAGTATCAGTCATCTCCAAGGAGCAATATCTAGGCTTCAGCCCATGTACAAGAGTGACTGCCAAGAATTTATTTTATTTTTAATTGTGTGTGTGTGTGTGTATGTATGTGTGTGTGTGTGTGTGTGTGTGTGTAACTTCCAGAGGCCAAAAGAGGTCATAAGATCCACTGAACTGGAGTTGAAGGCAGTTGTGAGCTGACAGACATAGATCCTTTGTAAGAGTAGTGTGTGCTTTTAATTGTGAGGCCACCCTTCAACCCACAAGGGAAACTCTGAAGTTTATTCTAAAGTAAGCATTCTATCATTCACAATGTAATGACTATCTCCTCAATTGTTCCTTTGAAAATAACAAAATGATGTCAATTATTCAATTTCATCTGTGGTTCTGGGAATCAAACCTAGGACCTAACACATATTTCCAAGAGTTCTACCACGAGTCATATCTTCAACCTTGATGCCAGTTTTAAGCCAATTGCTCCTATTTCTACCTGGAAGCTAAAATATTAAATGCATTGAACAGGTCCTAAATAAGAATTTGTTGAGTCGAGGGAGGACACATTATGCTATAATCTATGACAAAAAAATCTACCAGGAGTATCTTTACCAACTGTGAGTTTGTGGAAACAGCTGTTTATTAAGGAAGTATGTTCTTCTCTACAAGGATGACATCTAACTAGTACAGGTTCCTGGGATTTAGATCCTCAAAGAATAGAGAGTTAAGTGTTACAAGGCACAGTTTCTTTGTTTGCTTTACTGGTTTCCTTCTTCATTGGCTCTGTTTTCTTTTGCAATTACACTAACCTCACCTCCCTGGTTAATTCCTGTAAAAGTTTCCAAAAGATTTTTTTGAAAACATATGCTATCAATATAAATTTAATGAGGTCTAAATAAAAATAGATTTGAAGCACAATTATAATGGTGAAGCATCTTTCCTTTTAGGAAACAATGGACCATTACATGATGTAAAGCACAGTGAAATGATGTTCCAAGTTTAGTTGAGGGATGCGATAAGTTTCAGAAGGATTTCTTTCATGACTGAAGAATAGACATAAACATCAAGAGAACACTAAACACACAAGGATGAACACATAAAAGTGCAGTAGCAGAAGAATACCTGAAGAAAGTCCGGGCGTTGGTGGCACATGCCTTTAATCACAGTACTCGGGAGGCAGGGGCAGGCAGATCTCTGTGAGTTCTAGGCTAGCCTGGTCTACAGAGTGAGTTCCAGGACAACCTCCAAAGCAATACAGAGAAACCCTATCTCGAAAAATAAAAAGCAAAACAAAAACACAAACAAACAAACAAAAAAAGAATACCTGAAGAACTTGGTAGTTACCATCCGAGGTGAGGCCAGTAACAATGTCCTATATCAACTGAGGAAACACTGAATATGGTACATTCATAAACACTGATTTCTTTTTCTAAATAGTGAAGGATATTTTATGATGGTGTAAATCAATGGTGAGTTAGAAAATTCCAGTTGTTTGTGGAATTTTACAGAAAAAAAACCTTCAACACTTATTCCCTTTAGTCTCTTGCCTACCCCCATGCCACTTATTACCCCTGTAAAGGACCACATAAATCTTATAGAAAAACAGTGCTGAGAAGGCAGAAGAAGCTTCTTCTGCAGTTGGTAAGACTGGAAGCTGCAGCAGCAATGGCTCATTATGGTCCTCCTGTGGCTCTCAGCCAACCCTCACCTTTCAGATTCCCCCTCCTCCTCATTTTTTTAGTGGAGGCAACACACTCTTTCTCTGCTTATTAAACTGTTCAAGACACAGAGTTAATACAATAGGCTTCTTTTTATTATCCAGCCAGATGAAAACTTTGTCTCCAGTATAAGAATTGAGCAGTCAAATTGCAGATTATCCAAAGTAAGAAATATTGGAAGAAAGAATTTAGTGTAAGTGTCAGAAAACCTAACATACAGAAAATTTGTGCAAGCAAGTATTTTAACATGAACCTGTATCAACAATAGGTATATGTAATATCTTTGGTAAAATATCACAAGTGTAATTTTAATTTAAAATTCATTGAAAAATAATATGTATTACATGACTCCATTTACTGTTTTTTCTTCTCAGAATAAAAATACTAGCACTTAAAACAATACAGTATTTTAATATCATTGGGAATGTGATGATTTTTATCTCTATCATAGTAATCACTTAGTTAGGGAAGAAGTTAAAGAAAGAAACTCAAACATGTCTGTGTGTACCTCTGTGGTACTCTGGTAGCCATGGAGACTCCACTCATTACCCACTGAAAAGAACCAACTGCAGAGAAGATAGATAAATGTCCTCTACATGCATTGTAGAGAAGATCGATAAAGGTCTTCTTCATGCATTGCAGAGAACATAGATAAATATCCTCTACATGCATACTAGAGGCAGCTGCTACAGCCATAGCAGCAGAATCTTCCTCACTCGTTGAACTCTTTGAGACTGTAGGGTTTTTCTAATGGGCAACCATGTTTGGAACACTGCACAGAGAAATGCTCAAAACAGTTTCAGATCTTTATTGCAGTTCGACTCTTCTCTTTGTCCACAGATATGTAAACTGATTGCCAGTCTGTTCTTCTTCCTAACTCTAATCCCACTCCCTTATGCTGTTACTGGTCCTCTTTCATAATCCTTTTCAAATCTGATCCCTTAATCTTATTCAGTGGTTACTTCCTAGTAACCTGAACTGACTTGATTGCTGACACTGAACAACAGACTTTTCTGTCCCTTCCCTTTTATCTGAGGGAGGATCATACACTTCCTTTCCCAGGGATAATTGCTCTTCTCTTTAATTTCCAAGGAGATAATAACCTCACATCACTTATTTTTATTTTTATTTTATTATTTTAATTTTAAATAGCTTGTTTTACATGTCAATCCCAGTTCCCTCTCCCTCCCCTCCTCCAGCACTCTTCCCATCCCCCCCCCCCCGCAGCCTCCCACCCTATTGCCACTTCCTTCCACATAGGGGATATCTAGAGTCTGTCATTTCACTCAGGGTAGGGTCCAGGCACTCCCCTAAGAGTCCAGGCTGAGACAGCATCCCTCTTTGTGTTATGGACACACGAAGTCTGTTTGTATGCCAGGAATAAACACTGATCCATAGTTTGCCCAGGCCTCCTCACTGACTCTCACACTCAGGGAGTCTGGATCAGTCCCATGCTGGCCGCCCAGCTGTGGGTCTGGGGTCCAAAAGCTCTCCCTTGTTCAGATCAGCTGCCTCTGATGGTTTGCCAGCCCATTCTTTACCAATTTGCTCATTGCTCCTCTCTCTGTGTCACTGGGTTCCAGGGGTTCAGTTCAGTGTTTAATTGTGGGTGTTTGCCTCTGCTTCCAATAGTGTAGAGACCACCTTGAATGCCCATTCCTGATGATGAACTTGATGTCTATAACCATCCTGGAGCTTTTATCCAGTGACTGATGGAAGCAGAGGCAAACACCCTCACCTCACTTCTAGGTTTTTCACTTATGCTGGCTTTTGTACTATAGACCAGAAAAGCTCTTCAGTACTCCTGTGTGAAACAGTATAAGACTCTCTGCCTCTGACACTAACACACACACACACACACACACACACACACACACACACACAAAGGTGAAACTGGTTTACTTTTAATGAAACTCTTGGCTTGGTGAGGTAAATTAGTGAGTAGAAGGTTTGAAAGCCTCATAACCTAAGGACAAATGGCAAGAAGCTGCTGTCTGCAGCAGTGAGGACTCACACTCTCCCTTCAGGAGTTAGTGTCATCAGGAAGACACAGGAGTCTATCACAGACCCATGTACTGACAGCCTCTAAATTACAGAGATGAACTCCAGCCTCAAACAGTCACCCAGGCCTAATTTATATACAACCCTCATTAAACAGCCCATCATAAATATTTTACACTGTAGAAGGTGATGTTAAAGTTTCCTAAGCACTTCCTTTCTCTAAGTATCCCAACACTACAGCTTCTATAATGTTGTTAGGCAATCATTTGTATGGAAGTGAATAATAAAGCAGAGCTCCTCTCTAGTACAGCCACAGAAAAAACCCAGAGAATAACGATTCTTGACCACCAGCAAATGAAAACAAGAAGAAAGAGAAGTATGGAGAGGAGGCCTTATACCTGGGAGAAGAAATACTTAAAATAGACTTTTAGATGTAACTAGTGAGTTTTCTAATATCTAAATCAAAGTTCAAGAGTTTTGGTGAATACTTGTGTATTATTCAGAATAACTGACCCCAGTACTCCACACCCAGCCCTGCAAATCTAGGGTATGACATTAGACATGGAAGAGGGACTCTGCAGATGGAGGTAACATAGGGCATTGAGATGGGAAGGTTTTCCTGGATTACCTGAGTGGGTCAAGAGTCACTGTAAGGGTGGTAATGAGCAAATGGCAGAAGTATTACAGCTAACCAGAAGAAATTCTGCCAACCAAAGCACACATTTTCACTATCACAGACAGATATTTTAAGATACCGTATTCCAGAAAAGACTGTGAAGGCAGGTAGACTGTAAAGGCCATACAGTGCAGGCAACAGGAACTCCCTCAGCCTCCAAAAGAACAGCAGGAAAACATATATGCCTATATCTTGATGCTTAGCCAACTACACTGATCATTTGATTCTGCACGTCTATAGATCTATTTTGCAAGAATTTGTCAATGCAGCACTGGGGTAGCTAGCTATACACCTGGCCAAGGGACTATGTTAAAGACATGCTGTTAAGGACATTGCAGTGAACCTGAACGTGCCTAGTGTAATCAATCACCAGGAAAGACACATAGGAAGGTCGGAGAAAGGGCTGACTAATGTGCAGAAGCCTGAGGGAGGAGATTATTTGCTGGAGGCCAAGAGCCAAGGAATATAGGCAGCCACTGGCAGCTGCCAAAAGCAAGGGCAATGAAGACTTGGCCAAGGTTCTGGGAAAGAATTCAGCATAGGCAATTCCCAGTACCCTGTTGTCAATCTCAGAAAATTCCTGTTGAACTTCAACGTTGTACAACACATCCATGTTGGTTTTAGTAGCTATGTTGTCAATTAGTAACAGCTATAATAGGAAATCTACATAAATGATAATAGTCCACAACAAATAAATATGTACAATGTTTCTTGGATTCATTTCTGTAGTTGTTATAAGATACCATGACAAAAGCAGTTTAGGGGAGAAAGGGTATTTTGGCTCACAACTGCAGATTATAGCCCATCATTGTGAAAATTAAGGTAGGAACATTGAGAGCTAGCCACAGTCACAGTCAAGAGCATACGCAGCAGTGCTTTCTCCTCTCTACACTTACACAGTCCAGGTCGCAAAACCAAGTGCACAGTGCTGCCACAATGGGCAGAATTTCCACCTCAATTTTTAGTAGCCCAAACAATCGTCACAAATACAATCATGGGCTAAAATGTCCAGATGATGTCTTCATGAGACTCTTCTTTGGTGACTCTGGATAATGTAAGTTGGCAATTTGAAGTAACCATGACACAATGCTATGTATTTTAAATAAAATTCCCCAAATAAAAGAAATGAAAAAAGTTTTTACAATACTGGAGTTAGTGAGCCAAAGGCGTGAATCGTGTTTTAAAGAATACAGTGATAAAGCTACATACATAGAAGGAGTGGCATGGAATATTCCAAAAGAGAGAAATAACTACAACTCTCAAAGTGAACTAGGGACTACTTTTTATAAATATTCAAGTCATTAAAGACTTAGGGAAATAATTGAAATCTATGTGTAATTCTGCTCACAGTGTCCTGAGAAGTGAATACAAGTCTGCACCAACCCCATTGCTGATAGACATTTTTGTCTTCAGGAAAGGATGTGCATCAAGTTATCATTTGCTATTGCATGGGTATGCTAAAAATACTAGGTCACAGGTATGATTACAAACATTTGAGAATTACATGATTTATTACATTCTGAATAATGTAACAATATCTACTGTAATACTATGAGAATTTACTTGTAAAAAACTTCATTTGCAATAAATGTTAATTAAGTAATGAAAAGCCAAATATATATTAGTTCAGTACCCTTTGGAAGGATTCAGAATCATTTTGTTGAAAATGAGAAATAAGCTAGAAGCTATACTAAAAACTATAAGTTCGTAGACACCCACAAACTAGGATTTACAAAACCTTTCCCAATCTCTGAGGAAAACATAAACACACTATGGTTAAATAACTTGGCTGGTAGGCATTCTATTAACAAAGCTATACGGGTATCTAACAATCAAAGCCATAAATAAATTCTGAAATCCCGCTTTGTGAAAAGTAGTCCATGATGGATGATGTCACTTTGTCAGTAACATTCTTTCCCAGGTCAATGAAGCGTACAACTAATCAATTTAGCATGAAATACGCCACTCTGGTGTTTACCTGGAGAAATATTAATGCACACACTACAGACATTTGAGGGTTTGTTTCTAGTTCCATTGTGAAATTCTATTACAAAGGAGATTTAATCCTGATGCCAGGCATTCTCTAGAAGAAATTCTGTCAAACAAAAATGCAGTTAGGCAAAACTGTAAAAGTAACTTGGGCCATTTTCTATGGTGCCAACTGGGGAAATCTGACCTATTTTTAAGATGAGACATATTTAAAAGTGCAGGGAAGTATACTTGATGTCATTCAAGATTTTATCAGTGATTCACACAATTGAAAAGAGAATTCTGCTCTGAGGTTTATAGGTGATGCTACTTGGCTGACAGGCTGGAATACAGTGCACATCTCACAATCTAAAACAAGGTAAAAACTAGAAAGAATGGTCAGGTGTTAGGAGCTGGCACGAGGCATCAGAGACATTTCTAACATTTCAGGAGACTATTCTTCAAAAGCTGTTTTATAAATTGTTACGCTATATAGCATATACCACAGTTTCTCTGGGTCATTAGGCATATCTACTGAATCCATTTTGACTTTGAGCCCTAGTAAGTCTGACTTGTGAGTTTTTTAGCAGAACTGTATTAAGATGTGAAATTACGACACTTTTAGGCTAGCCCAAGGCTGACAGTTAGGATCCTGTGCATGACTAGGAGTCAATCCCAATTCTCAATTGCTTGTAAATCGAATAGTTTGGTAGCATCTTTCCCCCTCCCTTTTCATCTCCCTCTCTGTGAGTTGCCCCATCTTTTCTCTGGTACCATTGATAATGTCACTGAAATGATGGAGTTCTGCCTCCATATGTTCAGGGATATTTTCCCCTGTCCAATCACCATGTCAGTCTGTTTACACTGGATTAATCTTATTCTTTCTACTTTTATTCAAGGAGATCTCAAGACAAGAGAGTAAAGGTTGGAACCATATTCTGTATCAGACAGTCCATCAGTGGCTTTTGATACCCAAGGAGAAGTAACAAAACCATTGCAAGACTGCCTGACAGATATCCTTCCTCCCAGAAAACTGGTGAAATCATGCCATTGTTAAAGAAATCAGTTTATATTTCCACAGAGTGGTGGTTGTGGGAGGGATGAGTTTAAAAGAACTAGGGAGAATTACTGTGAGATTAATGTATGCATATGATAGGTTGTTCAGGTCCCAGATAGAATCTTCAAGGAACTTAGTCCCCAGTTTAAATGGAACAGGACTTCCAGGTATGATGTTGGGACAGCAGAACAACAGTTAAAACATTTGTATTCTTCTTTCTTTTCTCTGACAAAGAAATACTTGACTAAACCAACTCAAAGGAAGAAGGATTTCTTTTGACTCACTACATTAGGTACTGTCATGACAAGGAAACCATGAAAACAGAAGTATGTGGCAGCCAATTACATCCTGCATAACATCCAGGGAGCAGAAAGAGGGGAATGCTTGACTTCAGCTGCCTCTCTCCTTCATCCTTTTTCTGATCCCAGCCCAGCTGTGCTACCCAGAGTCACGGTAAGTCTTCTGCCACATTTAATCCTTTCTAGAGAGATATTTCTTAAGCCAATCAAATTGATATATCACCATGACTATAATAAGACAGAATTTGCTGTTTCTCCATTTTTATTACATAAGAGTTCAATGACCCCTGAAAAAAATGTTAGAAAGCAATTTTAAGATTAGTTCCAAACTAATGCAGGAGCTTATCAGTTTCACAATCAAAGCCTTCTTGTACAGAGAAAAGAAAGTGCTTTGTCATAGGAAAATTTCACATGACGGTGCTTAATACCAGGTGCATGCTTAGGTGCAGACCTTAAATATCTGCCCAAGTGCTGTGTCTTTGTAGTTCCACTTTCCTCAGAACTCACAGTAACTAGTGGGCAATTCTTAAGGCTTCAGTGTCAGTAAATAGCATTTTCTATTTAAGTGCAGTCTAGGAGACATAAGAAACCTTTCAGCTCATGGGAGTGCTAATTGGAGGCAATTATACTTTGATTGACCTACCTTGCTATTAAAATGATATGCAAAATTTACACTGCCCTTGCAAAATGGAAATTTTCTTCAGAACAAACTAACTACAGGAAGCCTTCCCTGTAATGAATCCGAAGGTGGTGCTTTTGAGTTACAATTCCCACATCAGCTCTAAGAGACTAATTCTGGAGAGGGGCTTTGCAGGGCTCTAAATGATACAAAAGAACCCCAGAGCCAGGAAAAGGTACGATAAAATAGCTGAAATAATTAAAGGCAAAGGAATCAAGGGACAGCATCAAAAAATGTAGCCCATTTCTCATTAGGTCTGATATTTCATTTATGAAAGTTTAAGCTCCCTTTTTAAAGAATGCCATGGGAACATGATTGCTGTCTTCTATGATCCTGGGCTTTTAAAACAAAATAAAATGTCCATTTTCAGTGGTAAGTAAAAATGAGATCATTAGAAGATGAAATCACCCTACTGTATGATAAGGCTCTCAGTTTTTCTTCCATTTTCTTGGTGTGTGTGTGTGTGTGTGTGTGTGTGTGTGTGTGTGTGGTGTATGTATGTGTTTATGTATGTATGTGTGTGGTGTGTGTATGTATATGTATGTCTGGGTATGCATGTGTGTGGTGTGTGGGGGGGTTGTATCTATATGTGTGTGGTGGCATGTGAGCTGTGTGTGTATTTGTGTGTGTGTATTCGTATGTGTGTATGTGTATTTATGTTTGTGGTGTGTGTATATGGTATGTGGTATGTGTATGTGTGGTATGTATGTGTGTGTGTCTTGTGTGTGTGTAGTTTTGACTTGCTTTCCATTTTATTGATCAAGACAGGGTCTATCCTACGCAGAGTTCACTAGTCCATCTAGCTAGCTTGCACTGGAGATCCCTTGTCTCTGCCGTCAGAACACTGAAATGACAAACCTGCCATGCACACCTGCCATTTCTAGGAGTGCAGTACATATGAGCTCAGGCCCTGTATGTTCATGGAGAGTTCTTTAGTCACTAAGCCATGTCCTCAGATCTATAAGGGACTTCTCACCACTGCTAATACACAATCCCAAAGGAAGTTGAACACATTCTTGAAGTTTATTTTAGCATTTTTCCTTTTCCTTTTATACACACATGCGCGCGCGCACACACACACACACACACACACACACACCTCTGCTGCTGTTACTTATAAGTAGCACACCAAATCTTTCAATTAATCCTTACACCTTTGTCGAGCAGTGGAGGTGCACACCTTTAATCCTAGCACTCAGGAGGCAGAGGCAGGGAGATCTCTGAGTTTGAGGGCATTCTGATCTACAGAGTAAGTTCCAGAGCAGCCAGGACTATACAGAGAAACCTGCATGGAAAATTAAACAACAATAACAAAGACCCTTACACCTTTGATCTGACTCTTCTAAATGTCAGGATAAAATAAAAAAAGATGGTTCCCTTGTAATCATATAATGAAAATTGTGCAAAGGCACACAATATTAAGTATTTGATTAAATATTATGCTATGGAAGGACAAAAATAATTCTTACAAACAACAATAATTAACAGTAATTTCAATCCATCCACCCACTTAGACAGGTGTTCTCAAAAGATGCCTGTTTCTATGATCCCAAAGGACATGTTGGATTCACAAGAGTCTCCTGTTCAAACTCAAATTTACATAGGAGTTTGCAAACTTTAAAGGAAGTGATCAGAAAAAAAATCAGGAAAACAGAATATTTCAAGTTCTCTCTTGTTATGCAAAGTAATAAACAGACTCAGCTTCCCTATCTTCCCAAACCTCTTTTATTGTATAAAAGCAGACATGTGAAATGAAGCATCTATCACTTCATTTCTCTGAAGATAAGGCTTTCAAATCCAAAAAGAAAAAAAATCTTGCATCTGCTTTTCTATGATTTTAGTAATTTGGCTAAAAACAAGTATGCTGACATTAGACAGTGCATGCAGAACCACAACACAACTACTCAAATTTGTTTTTCATATGAAATTCTTATTTTCTTAGTATTGTACTCTTATAGAGACTTTATTTTTAAATGTTTTTGTATTTTAATTGACAGATAATAATTGTACATTTTAAATAGTGTAAGCTGCAATGCTTTTATACTTGCATATAATTTGTTGTCCTGATTGGATCAAGCCAAAATTAATTAGCTCACACACTTAATATTATATGGTCAACCTTTAAAAGTCAATTCATTTTAAAATATAGAATATATCATGATTAATAACTATGCACTAGTCATAAAAAAGATCATTCCTGTTTCTACCTGAATTGTCACACCACATCCATAGTTCAACATCTCCCCACTTACCATTCTGACTATGATAACTGATTGTTCTGGGTTCCCATATATTCGCTTTTCTAGATTTTGAATGTAATTGGATAGCACACATAATAAGGAATACTTACAATAAAAATTAATAGAAAAATAATAAAATGATCTTTTAATGCCCATACTGTGTCCTTAATTCTCTCTAAAATGGTGGTTGTTATTATAGCTAAGACTGTGCAATTAGCTGGGTGGTGGTGATGCATGCCTTTAATCCCCATAGTCAGAAGGCAGAGGCAGGATGATCTCTGTGAGTTTGAGGTCAGCCTTGTCTACAAAGCTATACAGAGAAACTCTGTCTCGAAAACAAAAAATAAAAATAAAAAAGACCGCACAATTAAAATATTTATTTATTAATTTATTGTGTGTATGTCTGTGTGTGAAAAAGTGAGTGTATGAATGCCTGTGAGGATACAAGAAGAGAGCATCAGATTCATTGGAGTTGATAGCATAGACTTTTGTAGGATATCTAGTTTGTTAAATAAATGGGTGCTGGGATCTTAATTCTTGTCCTCATGATTGCAAAGCAAGGGGGTCTTAACTTCTCAGTTCTAATTTCTAGTGTAGCTCCTCAGATGATGGTCATTAATACTTCCACTTTCCATCATTCAGCCTTAGTATTTATTAACCCATGATTTCAGTAATAGATGCATGCTCAATTGACCAATAAAAGTACATTGTAAGAACTAACTAGTAGAATCCTTATGTAAACTATTTTAATTAATGTATTCTATGAACGCATTGCTTCACTGCTATGCTGATATCAATACTGTACCTGATTTCTGGGCTACTATCTTTCAGTTCATTTTTAAAGAGGACAATTTTCATAACCAGACTCTGCCCTGATATAAAACATCCAGTGTATCTTGTCTTCACTGGGATTTTCAAATCTGTACAAGAACCAATGAGGCAGGTAAGAATAAAAGGCATGGAAAGAAAATATGCTCTGATTCAACTTAGAACCATTAGTTTAGCACCTTTCACACCATATAAAACTGCTACTAGCCGGGCGTTGGTGGCGCACGCCTTTAATCCCAGCACTTGGGAGGCAGAGGCAGGCGGATCTCTGTGAGTTCGAGGCCAGCCTGGTCTACAAGAGCTAGTTCCAGGATAGCCTCCAAAGCCACAGAGAAACCCTGTCTCGAAAAACCAAAAAAAAAAAAAAACTGCTACTAGTCTCTCATCACAGCACTCAACTTGTCAAAAGAAAACGAGCCTTTAAACTCATCCAACTATGTATTACAGTCTAAGAATGATGATGTTCTTTTGAGCTATCCTTAACTTGTAGTAGAGGTTTTGTTTACTAATTCAATTAAATTTCTTTTCATCTTTCCCAAAGACAGATTTAAAATAGAATTTCTATATATATAGCATCTCTCTTTTTCTTTCCCTTGCTCTGGCTCCAAATATATTTACCTGAAACAAAATAAATTCCATGGAACCACCTGCTCCCTCTTTCAGCCGTTTCTGCATAAAGAGATTCTAATAAAAGAAACAGGCCTGACTGGAGAAGGAAGAAAACAGCAGTCCTGTGAGTTTTCTTCGACCAGCAAGATGAACAGTTTTCCATGCCTGTAGCAAATACGTAGATTTGCAGGGGAGAAGCACTACATTCCTCCTTGATCAAAGTCATGGATAGACATACCTAGGAATTCTAATCCATTTGACCTAAGTGTAAATTGATTCTATTTCAACTGCAAGGAGTATGAACTTATCCTGCCAATGACTAATTCAATACTACATCTTTAATTTATTCTCCATAACTATATGTCATTTTTACATTCCAAATTAACGTCTGTGAAACCAGTTGTTGATTTCCTGATTGTGATGATGACAAACCACATAGTGTTTCTATTGATTCATTACTATCATCTCAGCTAATGTAATATGTCTCCTGCCCTGTAAACTCATGGCAGCAATATTTTCTGGGTGAAAACTGCTCCTGTGTCTGTTAACTTGTAAGACTGCAGTTCTGGGTATTTGGACACCTTTCTTGTCCTTCTTCAAGCCATAGGTTGTGTTGGACTATGAGAATGAATACAGTGCTCATACTTACTTTTGGCTCTATTTTATTTCAACACTGTATCTGTTGGAAACTTATGAGCATATTTATATCTTTCATCCCCTATTTTATTAATTTAATTAGCTTTCCTATTGTTGGCAAGCAATGAAATTATTTTTCTGGTTTCCAACTTGCATTAAGTCATGAAATATTTGAAGCAAAATGTTTTACATCAAGTGAACTCATAGCTCTACAGTATTTGCTATCCAGAGACACTTATGACCACTCAGCTCTGAGAATAATAAATTTCACTGCTTCTCTCTAGAGAAGTTTCAAATTTGAGTTCAGGAATCTATGTTTCTACCAATTGTTCTTCCAAGGAAATGGAAAGCATCACAATAGTAAGAACCTTAGCAATAACAAGTTGGTAAGCAACTCCAACACGGTAAGAGAGTCTGTAATGGTCCCGGAAAAAGCACTCTAAATTTATTTTTGATCCCTTATGAATGTAGACATGAAGGTATGTTTCTATGTCATCTAACATGAAAAAAGATTACATATTATGTAGGATAAAATAAGTTCAAAAGGTGCAAATACTGTTCACTATAGATCCACTCTTCACTAGGCTATCTTTTTATTGTAGAAATAAAACTATACTTTCTAGGGCATCTTTGGAAGTAGCAGACAGTCTCACTTGAGAGTTATATGATTACAGGGTCAGTAGTGAGTTCATATTGTAGGGATGAACTTTGGTAAATTTACTTCATCTCTTTGATTTCAGTTTCATCCCTACTGTAAAATACAAAAACAGCAGCTGTGATTACAAACCTGCAGGACATGCATTCTTTAGGATCTGTGAAATTGCCATGAAAATTAGAGCTATTAAATGCCTGCTGCAGTTGCTAGAGGATTTATATTCTCTCATATAGAACATATGAAGTTTTGCTGTTTTCTGTATGTTAACTATACTAATACCAACTAGCATATATATTCCATTAAAAAGAAAACAAAGTCATTGTACCCTGATAAACCATGGAATTAAGTTTCTCTCAAAAAGTAAAAAAACAGGGCTAAGTGAAGCTTGGTGGTAGAGTAAATTGCAAAAATTGAAGAACAAGGCAAGTAAATTTGATTATTTAATTTGACCTACATAGGACCTTAAAGATTTATACACACTAGCGTATTTATTACCCCATTTTTTTGGCTGAGTCAGTGAAGATCATGAAAAGAGTATTCCATAATTACACTCAGAAGTATTTGTATTTGAGAGTCAGGGATGTAGCTAAGTAGATAAAGACACCTTTGCTATTTAAGTTTGATGACCTGACTTCAACCTCCAGAACCTATGTGATGTGAAAAGAAAGAATGAACTCCCTAACAGTGTTGTTGTCTGACCTCTGTAGTCACACATTGGGGCAAGTATGTGCCTCCAAATCTTGTCCGCTATTTCTTTCTTTTACACACATGCACATACAATATACATACTAGCAACAAAATATTAAATAACATTGAATTTAAATTTTCAAAAAAATTGAAGAAAGACTTGAACTTGGAAGGGTAGGTGACATAATACACGATTCCCAGGGCTGCTTCTCTCTTCTCTCTACTCAGCCTTGAGATTAAAATCAGCATCTCAAATCAATTCATGAATTCAATAGGGTCAGAGTATAGGGAAAAGGGGCTAGCCAAAGAAACACCACCCTGAGCAGAGCCCAAGAAACACACTTTGGCCCTGCAACCACAACCAAAGAAATGTACACTGACCCTGAAACCAGTGCTAAAGAAACACACTTCGTCCCTGGAATCAGAACCAGTGAAAAGAAATACACCCTGGCCCTAAAATTAGAGCCAAAAGGCTGAAAAGGACCAGTGAAAAAAAACACACTTTGGCCCTGAAACCTGAGCCATATCTGTCCTTAGTCCTGTGCAGAAAACTAACCAATCCTTGAGCAGGAGCTCTAGCTAATCTGAGCTCAGCATTGAAATCTGACCAATCCCCTCCCTGGAAGCCCTATATAAACCTTGTGTCTGTTCAGCTTGTGGCTGTTCATGCTACCCAACTGTCCTCTGCCAAAGTGGCAGATGACAGTCACTCCTGGATTCTTCCCTCCCAATTAACCCTTTGGATGAGCTTTGGGTGAAGACCTTCTTTTGCCTGAGCAGAGACGACCCTGGACCAGTGGTGCTGTAACACTTTTGCCAGAGAAACCCTCCCCTGGCACAGCCCAGTTGCTCTACTCTCCACTCTCTAGGGAGCAGAACTGAAGTGTAGCAACTTCGCCCCGGAAACCTTCTCCTTCAGGAGCAAAACTGCTACACTGGGCAAACATCCCCAGCTGGAAGACCCTCTCCTGCTGGAGCAGAGCCGCCCATACATTGGGGAAGCCTTTCCCTGAAGCAGGGCTGTTAGCTGCTATGCTTACTGTGACCTGTGGTATTCCTTGGCTCCCGAGCTCCAGGATCCCTTTCCATCTGAGCTGTGTAATACTCAGTATTCTGTGACTTTCGAGTGCCAGAATACCTGTCCCATCCAATCTGTCTGAAATGCCTACAGCTAGGCATCATCTCTGAAAACTTTAAAAGAAGTTTCATTGTTTCATAAAAAACAATTTGGAGATGTGGGAGTAAAAACCAAGCAAACAAATAAAAGGAAATAAAGTAAAATGCCATGAGCAAGATCCAGTCTCAAAATATACCACAATTACTCTAAAATTCAAGGAAATTTTTCTCCAGGCTGTACCTGTTCTCGTTTGGAAAGTGAAGATCATTATGATACTTGATAGTATGAGCTTGTTCCATGGACCATGTAAGTAAGAAACCACAGTTTTTCCTGTGAGTCCTGTATGATTGCTTCCAGGATTCCCATGGATACCAAAATCTTCAGATAACATGGTATACTTATAACATACATAGGCCCTTCTGTGTAGTTGAAATGGTCTTTGAATTATTTGAAATATATGATACCACAGAAATACTATGTAAGTAGTTGTTACATTGTACAGATATTCCTTGACATAAAATGAGGCAATATCTTGATGAATCCTCGCAAACTGGAGATGCCATTAAGGGGAAGTGCATTTATTTCAGGTAGCCTACAGATATCACTAGTTAGTAACACAGTACACTGTAGTCTTTGCTGTTTCTCTCATGATTGGGTGGCTTGCTGGTAGTTGTGACTGGATGTGATTGCTCAGCACTGAGAAAAGGAGGGATGTAGAGTGCTTCATCATATTGATAGTGAAGAATAAGGACAAAAATCAAAATTGGAAAATGTGTTTGTATGGAATATGTACAACTTTCACTGTATGGTAAAGTTGAAAACTCCCATGGAATGAACAATCACAAGTCTGTCATTTAGGGAGTATTGACAAAAATATCTGTACATGGTCAGTATAGACACATTTGTTTCACAGAATATTTTTGATACGTGGTGGGTTCAATTCATTGGACATGAGTACTTGGAAGTAGAGAGCTGACCTTACATAGAAAGTACATACAAGTCAGCATTATAAAATGTGCAGTCAATAAAGTTCATACAAGTCAGCATTATAAAATGTGCAGTCAATAAATGTAGTTAGGGTTATTGTCTTCAGTTTGTAACTTTCTTGTTTACTGTCCTTGGTAGAGAACTTACACAAATGTCAAACATTAACAATGTAGATTTTTTGGGAGGAAAGAAGCTGAGTGTCATGTTAGATAACCTAAAACACGGCACCCATCTATCTCTGAACCAAAACTAAAGGGTAAGCAAAACCAGGGAGCAAAGCTAACAAGCTTGGGATGATGCTAGTCAACAAGGATTCTCTACTTTGTTGACAGCAAGCAGTCATAAAGAGATAGTAGTGTCTGAGCTCTGGGGTCAACCACGTTGAACAACATAAGCTGTTTCCCGGGGAAGTTCTTGAGGAGACAATGCAGTAAACTCTATCACATGTATAGTTCTTTCTATACATAGAAAGGAATCATGGCAAGAATAAATTACCATCAAAGCAAACAAAATGGACAGGTATTTATGGTTGAAGTCAAATAAAAGTATATGCAGAAAACCATAAAACTGTATTCATGAAAGTATGTAAGCCAATCAAAAATTTACTAGGAAAAAATACTTTGTCTCTCAGAAAAGAAAGCAAACAAAGCTGAACTCAGACTGCACCTGTTAAACTAGTGTGACAGAGTGAAGAACATCAGCAAGGCTCGGGTTCACAGTACAGGTGGTAGACGAGAGCTGGGGAGTAAGTCTGTGCCTCATTCTCTCTGCTGCAATGAAGGCTAGGGATGATCTGGGCTTCTATTTCTGTCTTGCTTTTGAAAAAAACTTCCAAATGGGAATAATTGTGCCTACATGTCATATGGCAGTCTCTAATCTTCATGGAAACACATCACACCCCTCTGAAGACAGGGAAGACTGCTTTGCCTTTCAAAACAGAACAGCTGGTTTTGAAATACTCACGTCCATGCTATTGTCTTGAGTGGGATTCAGATAACAAGCGGAAACGAGGACAAAGACCCCTAACTCAACTCAACTTTAGAACTCTGATAATGACATATGGAACAGGGTAAGAAAGTGAAATTTAATTTTTGTTTGACATTTTAGTGTCATATATAGAAAATGAGATCTAGATAATTTACAATGGCCTTCCCTTCACTTTGATGAATTTTCTTCCTGGAGTTGAATAAGCTATAAGTAATTAATGGCTACTGAGTGAGAGAAAATCAGTCTTTGAAGACAAGCTCCTGATAGATTACCTATTCCCAAGTGGTCAGACCTAAACTCATATACATATGAATAATATTTAAGAAATCATCATGTTGTATCTATACACATACACACAGTAGTAAAGAAGAAGAGATCAGGTCATGAAGTTGAGAGGGAGTGAGGGAACATGGGAAGAAGAAGAGTAGGGCTAGAGTGTGGGGTGAAAATAACATAAATACAGTATCTATGTATGGAATTCTCAAAAATAAAATTTTTAAAATAATGTTTAAACACTTACTATCTGCCAATATCCATCCTGGTGAAAAGTAGGGGCATGATATCCTAACACTGGTGTTCTTCACAGGCAAGCATTTCATAGTAATGTTTGCTGACTCATGGTGAAAACAGTTTCATTGGAGTTAGGGATATGACTTGATTGGGAAAAAAAACTTCCTATTAAAGCAAGATGTCATGGGTTCAAATCCCCAGCACGCATATCAACACCATGTGTGGCTGCTCTGTGCATGTAATCCCATCAAGTGGAGACAGGTGAATATTTCTGGACAGCTAGTCCAGGCAAAAGGATGAGCTTCTGCTTCAGTGAAACATCTGTTTTCAACAATAAGGTGGAGAGTAACATGGTAATACACCGAATGTTACATTGTGGCTTCTGAATGGTAAAGCACAGGAAAGCATACCTACAGGAACTCATGCACACCCATCATGAGTTCATGCAGATATGCTCACTCACACACATGTGCGTGCATGCACACACACACACTCACATACACAGTCTTCACTTATTAAAATTGTTTCTCAAAGTGTGGCACAGAACAGGTGGGTCAAAGAAGGATTCGCTTTGATGAATTTCAAAGGAGCATATATTTACATAAAAGTGGATTATGTTTACAAACTACATCTTCAGCAATAGAAAGTATATTAAACACTTTTATTTTGGGCAATCATTCCTGACAAATCATTTTGTAACCAGTGCATAAAATAATATTTGGAATCCACAACATATCTGACCCTCTTTGCTTTATGGGTTCATAGGGTACCTCACACAATTGCCTAGAGACATACAGACAAGAGAAAAAAATAGCCTGATCTTTTAGAACCTCAACAAAGAAATCACTGGTAGTAGTACGGACAGCAGGAGGGAGTGGATAAAATCGGAGAACTCAGGTCTTACATAGACTTGAGACAGCTAGTCCACTAGATTTTCCATTTTCCATCTTTCGTGCTCGTTACCACATTTTAAGTTAATTATTGATGCTCATCCCTGCTGCTCTCTGTATTGGAGATCAATATATCTGCTCCTGGCATTTGTCCTACATGACTGATTAATTTTTCAGTTTGGATTCACACTGTCAACAGCTTACACTGACTTTGAGTCCAAATTACTGAGGGGAGAAATTGAAAAGTGAATACTTAAAATGAAGTTTAATTATTAGAAATCACTGACCTTTTTCTCTCGGATACTACATGCTTTAGTAGGCATTTATAGGCAAACCTCACAGAATAACATCAGCTTCTGTACTTGCAGAAAAAGATTTGAGACTAAATAGCAATGATGCTGTCACCAAATTAACAAGTTAGACTAATTGAAGAAGCTATTTTGGTACACAGATAAAATGATTTGGTACCACGGGAGAAAAGACACATGTCTACTTGCTCACAAGATGAATTTCTCTCTCTCTCTCTCTCTCTCTCTCTCTCTCTCTCTCTCTCTCTCTCTCTCTCTCTCTCTCTCTGTCTCTCTCTCTCTCTCTGTGTGTGTTTGATGGTGCATGGGTGTATGTAGAGGCCAGATGTTAGTTGCTGCTGTCATTTTTCAGGATACCATGAACCTGTGTTCCATATGGAATCATTTGAAAGGAGTGACAGTGAGATTACTTAACAGTAGTAAAGGTAACTATGACTAGCAATACTAATAGTTGTCATAGTTACCACAACTAGTAATTCAAGATAATGAACTCTTTACAGAAATGGCATTAATTCCACTCATATGTTTATTAATCCATTCACCAAGCCATTTTGCAGGAAGCACTGTCTCCATTGTATAGGTCACAGCACTGAACTCCATAAAGGCTCAGTGAGATCTTATTGAAGGAAGTGGAGAAAGTACACTGTGAGGCCAGCTTTAAGCCTAACTCCCAGACCTTAGAGTCTGAGAAAATCCTGGGTTCTTTCACTCATGCCTGCACTATTCCCTTCTCCCTTGTCTCTGAGGGAAAGACAAAATAGAGAATCAGAGACCATAAATTCCTTATTTGTCTGAAAGAAATAATAAGCCCCTGAAAGACACAATTAAGATTCTTGAGAAGCACACTGGTAATTTGTAGGAGTTAAGACTAAACCTTTAGTTTTCTTTAGATATCTTCCTTTAAACAGAGCCCCTATTCACATGCCCCTCTCACCTCTCACTGTTGTTAAATGGTGTGGAGACTTACTTAAATGAACTTTGAAATGTACTCTGAGAAGAATTAAGAAGAGGACCCACCATTTGTTATCCAAGTGATCTCCTTAACGAGCCTGACTCTATCAGCAGACTCCCAGTTCTAACAGATCCATATCCCCAAAACTCAGAGTTTTGGACTTGGGTGGGACTAAGGCACAAAAATAGGCTTTTGTTATAGGTTTGCCTAATACATAAAGAGGAGAAATTTTAAACAATTCTAGCAGCATGCCATCCTATGCTTTGTTAAAAAGTCTTTTTTTTCATGAAAAAAAGTACTCATGACACAATTTTGGCTCTGATTCCACAGTGCTCTGTGTTACTTCTACTGTGTCAAGGCCCCAGAAATCTCTGAACTACTTTGGAGAATAAAAGAAAAAAAAACAAGAAACAGAATAGTTGAAATTCCAACAATAGTTGGGAATGGGACAACACAGTCTGAAATATGGACATTGGATAGCATGCAGTGTCACACTTGAGAAATGCCCCTTCCCCAGAAGGAATGTACATTGCCCTCTTCCTGGCAAGCAGGCACAGCCTGACAACTAAGTCAGATCAACCTTATCACTTTTCATTGCTAATGGTATCCGCACATCCATATGCTCATCACATATCTATATAACACTTAGCAGATGTTTTTCCAACATTCACTGTAAATGGATCAATGTAATAATAATAATAAGCATAGCAATTAAATAATAATAAACATCACACTCAGCAGTGTTCAGACAGATGAGCTAATGTAACTGGGCAATAAGAATCATGATACATAGGTTAATTTGTGTAGAAAGCCTGAACTAAAAGACACTACACACCCTGAAACTGTTTTCTTTCCCATTTATTAGTTTTTGTGACATTCTTCTATTTATTAAATTGTAATAAGATCCCATTCTTAGTCACAAAAATTGGAGATGTGTCATACCAGAAGAATTAAGCATATAACAATTTATAATAGGAATGAAAGAATTTTAATAACTTTGATTTTGCCAGTTCAGTAAAGATTCACTACCAACTAAGGATGTACACTGAAGTCAGGAGGCTCCCCCCATGTAACCTCTCCTTTGTTTAACTGAATGTTTATTCTTAAAATATATTGTATTTTTCGGGTTAAAGAGGGTATGAAGTACCACCATAACATAAAGACACAATATATTAATAGCTGATATATCAGTGTTTGTTATTCCAGGAACAGTTGTAATCTAATCTTTAACATATTCACTGTATGACTTAGAGAAAGTTACTAACTCTGAGCTTGAGGCTCAACTAGAAACTTGAAAAAATAACTCATAGCGTCCCTTCCTGTTGCTGTGATAAAAAGACTCTGACAAAAACAAATTAAACCAAGTTTTTATTGCAGCTCGTACTTTGACATATGCAGTCCATCATGACTGAGAAGTCAAGGCAGCAAGCTTTTGAGTTAAGTAGCAGAGAACAGTAAACATATGCTGTTGCTTAGTTCTCTTTCTCCTTTATAAAGGTCAGCCTCTCAGTTATGGAATGGTGCTACCCATGGTAGGCAGGTCTTCCTACATCAATAACTGCAGTCAAGATCATCTCTTAAAGACATTGCCAAAGAACCATCTCCCAAGTGAGCCTAGATCTTATAAAAATGGATGTTAATAGTAACCATCACAATGATGATGATGTGATGAATAAATATTTAGTATCTATATAGTACATCCTTGTGGCAAATATAAGATTGAAATTTGTTGTGTTCAGGATGATATTGCTGTAGACTTATGGAACATTTTAAACTTTCAATGAACATTAGTTGTGAGTTTTATAATTATTTTCTTACTCACATATGGATTTTAAATAAGATACTATAATGACTGTATGCTTTAACTCATGAATGTAAAGAAAGACTCTGCAATAAAAGAAGGTCCTTGAAATGAATAAAAATAAAGATCACAGGATATCACAGAAGGGGAAGAAGAGGGATGGAGAATGGGGAGAAAAGACAAGCAAATGAGAGAGTACAAACTAGGTTCATGAGCATTAAGCATCTAATTGGGAGAATTAGGGAGCACTCCTTTAATGGAGAAGGACAAAATCATTCAAAAATAGATCACAAGTGAGAGAAATTGGAGGTGGCAAGGCCAAAACACATGGGGAACCTACTCAGATCTCCTTCTCTTGCTTTTTATTCCCCCATAATTTTTTGTGTTCCAATCAAAATACACTTAGTCAGTAAGCCTCCTTCCATAATATACTAAAAGGACACGTTAAAAGAAAAACTTAGTTACAAGAAGGCAGAAGTTTAGGTATTAGGAAGCCAGGCAATGGTGTTGCATGACTTTAATCCCAGAACTGGGGAGGCAAAGGCAGATAGATTTCTGGGAGTTCAAGGCAGGCCTGGTCTACAAAGCGAGTTCCAGGTCAGCCAGACACACAGAAACCCTATATCAAAACAACAAAACAAACAAACAAAAAGATTAAGTATTAAGTAGAGAGAATACTGTGCTACAGATCAGGACAGAACAGAACTCGAGCGGGCTGTGCACCAGTGTATAGAATAAGAAAATAAAGGAATCCTTCCACTTTAGCAGCTTATATTCTAGTAGTCACAGACAGCCCATTAATTGGCAAGCACATAAATATGTATTAAACTTGTATCAAATTATGAGTTAAGTTATAAAGATAATTTTGAAAGGTTAATGAGGCTGGAATGGATTTGTTCAGGATAGATAGGGACAGGCTTCAATTTGTAACCACTTACAAAAGAGACTTAGTCAGAAAATAGAGTGA
Organism: Mesocricetus auratus; assembly: GCF_017639785.1. NCBI lineage: Eukaryota > Metazoa > Chordata > Mammalia > Rodentia > Cricetidae > Mesocricetus > Mesocricetus auratus. The sequence continues at coordinate 163,113,692 of NW_024429266.1, forward strand.
AACATTTTTATTAGATTTTTTGAGAACCCTGTACAAAGTATTTTCATTATATTTGCAACTTCCTCCTGTTTGGCAAATATCCAACCTTGTCCCTACATGCTCAAATTTTGGACCTATTATTTTTTAAACATTAAAGAGTACAATTTCATGCCCATATACCCTTAGATGCATATAACCTTCCAATGGAAGGTAATATGTCTACCAAGGAAGACATTCTCTGTCCTAGGACTTATCAACCACCAATATGTCCTCTACTATGGGTATGACTTTGTGCTTACTCCCTTTCTCCACATTGAGATTGTTTTCTGGCTTGAACTTATGCAGATTTTGAGTATGACATTACAATCTCACTGAGTTTATAGTGCCCTACTGTGTGTAGAAAATACTGTTTCTGTTGTCATCCATTATCTCTGGTTCTCACAATACTTTTACTTCCTCTTCTGTAATTACCTCTAAATTTTGAGAAGAGAACATTGATGTAGATTCCTGTGCTAGGATTATCACTCCACATTCTTACTCTTTGCATCCTGACCAACTGTAGGGCTCTCTGTGAATTATCACCTACTGAAGAATGTGGGTTAACTAATGAGAATTGAGTGATTAACTAATATATTAATATAATGATACGTAATTAGAAGTGTTCCCAATAATATGGCAGTTAGCAAATAGCAGTAGCATGACCCATGAACTGCTGAGTCACATTGTCTTTACCCTGATAGTGGTGCCAGAAATGGATTTCATCTTGTGAGGAAGACTTTGATCTCATGAGAAAGTGGCTGGTTACTCTCATGACATCTATGTCACTACTGTACCAGTAGGAATGTCTTAGCAGGCTAGTCACTATTGTGGTTCTCACACTTCACAGGTGGTAACACTGGGGATTGCTTTTCTAATAAGTGGTTTGCAGAACACCTTTCAGCATTTTGAAAAATGTCTAGTATGGATGAGGCTTTCCTTTGTGTATCAGCTTGATTTCTCCATCTTCTACTAAAGTATGTGAGGTCTTCAGCAAGAGGATTTTATCATAAAGTGGAGGAAACCAGGGGCACGGTCAATAGCCTGTAATGTTTGGATGTTCATGGTAACCCACTGCCAACAATTCTAAAAGGAGTAAATCATTCATGGCACTGGACTTTTTATTTGATAGCCTGTGGCATCTATTATGGGCCTATGGCCTTATTAGAGAGTAATTCCACTTAAACACTTATTGTATATGTTCATGTGTATATGTAGGAAGTTTGATAGTGGGAGGTTTCTATTTCATTGTTTTCACTATTGTTTTTGGTATCACTAGATTTTGGACACTTTGCTTAAAATTATTTATTTGTATCAAATATATTTTCATATATTTCATTTTTATCATAATCCTCCTTCCCATTTTTGTACCTACCTAACTGCATGTTCTCTCTGTCACACACTCACACATTTTCTCAAAAAAATCAAAACAAAAGCAAACAAGCAAGCAAACAAACAAACACACTGATGACACAAAGAAATACCCAAAAACAAAGCAAAGGAAAACAAAAATCACTTAGAAAAACTGCAAATCTATTTTGTCTTGAGTACCTATCTCTGGGCATACCCTATAATGCGGTTGATACACCCAGTGATACTCCATTGTAGAAAACTGATTTTCCCTTTCCTGGCAGACATCAATTGCAAATAACTTCAAGGTTAGAGGTGAGGAACTTTAGTCTTTATTACCTCTAGTACCCTTCCCTTCTGTCCTCTACCTAGTTTAATCCTTCTTCTTTCATTGACTCTAACTTATTATACTACTGAGTTGTATTTTTCCTCCCTTGAAAGATCTTCCTTCCATATGGCCCTTGTTAATTTCCTGTCCTTTATGGATATTCCATGTAAAAAACATATAAGTGAAGATTCAAAGCCAGAACCCAAAAATAAGAGAAAATTTGTGACATTTACCTTTTTTGGGCTATCTCTCACAAAATGATTATTCACAGCTCTATGCATTTATCTCAGAATTCTGTAATTTCATTTTTATTAACAACTCAGTAATCCTCTATTGTGTGAATGTGCCATGCTTTAACTATCTATTCATCAGTTTCAGTTAATGGTCATGTATGCTATTTACATCCCCTCGCTATTGAAGACAGAAAAACAAAAAAGATGGACAAGAAGGTGTCACTATAATAGGACACAGTTCTTTGAGTGAGTGCCTAAGAGTGGTAAAGCAGGATCTCATAGTAGATATGTTTTTGGTATTCTGAGCAACATCTACTCTGATGTCTATGGTTGATGCTCCAGTTTGGACTCCTGTCAGCAGTGAATAAGTGTTTCACTTTCTACAAACAAAACAATATTTTCTGATTTTTTCTTTCTTAACTTAGCTGTTCTGACTGGAGTGATGACAAGGAAATTCCCACCAATAGAATGGAACATGATTAAAACAAATTGTACCATTTTAACAGAAACATAGCTGTACAACTAGCACTCATCTCAAGGGACCAGCTGTGTATTCCTACGGTTTGTTTTTATAGGACTTTTGCAGTACACATCTCTTAATATGGCATTATATTTTTAACTTGTTCCACATTAAGATATAGCTATGTTGTCCTTTTTTTCTTTCTAATTTCTTTAATTCATAATATACATCTATCCCTTTTTAATTATTTTGTATGCTAGGAATAGAATATAAATTACTTTCCATATTACAACTACCCAACTAATACCAAAGGGAACACCTTAAAACATCAGTCTATACTGAATTCATTAGAACGTTTTTGTTCTCTTGAGGACTAGAAGCAGGAAGACATTTTTTGGCTATATTTTCATAATTTGACTAAGCCACACAAGACTGCATATCAGAATGCACATCATGATACATACAAAACGCTCATATGCATCTTATTGCTGTGTTTTAAATTCATATGCTGCACCATTCCACAATTGTAAAAATCAGTTGGTGTAAGTCTAAAGCTACTTGATCCCCTCTTATTCTTGTATTCAGTGTTCTTTCTCAGACACATTGGTGAAAACCCGGTGCTCTGCCTTTGTTGGTCATTTTAAAGCACGTATTCTGAAGGAAGTCACGGGAAACCGAGAAGCCACCCTTTTCTCTCATGGAGGAGAAAGCTCACTGAGTTCCAATGAACATTACAACAAAGTTCTCAGCAGACTGGGAGTGCCAGGTGGGAGGAAAAGTCTAGTGAGACTGTGTAGCAGGAATGCAGTGGGAAGCAGGGAGGGTGAGCATGGTAAATGGAGAGCAGAGAGGGTCAGAAAGAGTTCTGCTAGATGGTACCAAGTTCCTTACCTCATTTGTATAATTTATTAATGTTGAACCTGTTATTTTACAGTCAGTTAAAGGAAAGACTGATAACCAAAATGGTCTTGTACATTTATGAGGTTAATAGCAGTAGAAATTACATAAACAATTGTAATTCAATTGTAATATCTGGAGATATTAAATTGCAATATACAAAAATTCTCAATATCAATATGCAAAATATTTGATACTAGGTAGAGGAGATAACATGTAGCAAATGTAGACAGATGAGAATACTTGCAAAATGGCTTATCCCTTATGGGAAAACAAAAAAGAATAATAATCATAAACTTAGCTAATTAGAGAGTCTGTAGAGATGCTCTCGACAAAATGAGTCTCTACAACATAATGGGATTTTGTTATTTTTATATTTATGAAAAAATTCTCAATTAGTACATAAAACAGAGCAGTAAATCAAACTTCTATTAAAAGACTGAAAGTGATCACTGAAATACTATATGGCATGTCTCTTAAATTAAGTGTGTGCCACATGTTATTTAAGCATACAGCATGGAAAATATATCTAATGATTAATCATAATATTATCAAGCAATTAAAATAGAAATATTTCATCAAGTGTAGAAAAAACTAACAAAGAATGTCACAAGTGATATGTCACAAGTGTACCTATGACAATCTCAAAGAAATAATGTGCTTTCTTTAGTTATCCAGAAAATAGGCATGATGATGATGATGATGATGATATTGATGATGATGATACCCTTCCAAACTTTTGCCGCAAAGAAGAGGGGCAGCTATCCTCATGTTTAACTGCATATATAAAAACATGACATGCTAAAGGAAAATGTATCATTTTTTCAATTCATTTGACTTAAGATGGTTTAAAATTAGCAAGACTGGGCAAATATTTCTTTCTTAGCCTTTGTGATAAATATTGAAACAACCACCACAAACAAGAAGACCACTGGATTCTTTGAACTCTTTGTGAGTGTTGTTGTTTTTTAATTATAGAAGAAGATAAGATTTACATAAGTCTTTGGTACTCTGTTGAGCTGATAAATAATGTGATGTGCTTAGACATGCTTTGAAGTCATGGAATTCTGTATAAATAGAGGACACTCATTATTTCAGGGAAATGTTTGAAAAATGTTAATGTAAAAGGAAGATGGAATATATCTAATATATATGAATATTGTGATGAGATAAATGCAAATAATTCAAACTGATAAACTAAGAAGTCTTGATTACATATTTGATCACATATACCCACAATATATGTTTTCTCAGCCAGTTTTTAATGACTTTTTATATGTCTTTGATTCAGTTATAGAACTATAGTTCAAGAATATCAACTTCATCTCTTAGTCTCCAGAGTGTGAGGGGAATTAAAATCTCAGGAAGGGAAGAATTCATGCAACAGATTCATCCAGTCCAATTAACAGCTACAGGCAATACATGCTTTCTGGTGGATATAATCAAAATTGGCTTGATTCAGGTAGTTCATAGTCATCAATATGTCAAAGGATTCAAACCACCTGTTACACATTTAGGGAATGCAACACCCTCAAGAGCTTAGCAAAACCCCCAGAACACAGCATTTCCAATGCAGCTGTACTTACGAATTTGCACTTCAAAGTTTTATAAGAGCATTGAAAAATTAATATTTAGGCTAAGCTAACTATTGAACAGTCAAATTCAGATTAGTCATTTTAATTCTGGAAACTCTTTCCTATAAAAATGGCAATATGTCCTATACTTCACATAGTTATTTCTCAAAGTGAAATATGATCATGATATTACTTAGTATGTAAATTTTAAATCAAAACAGGGCTGGTGAGATGGCTCACTAGGTAAAGGTGCTTTCTGCCAAACTTAATGACCTGAGTTCCATCTCTAAGACACATGAGGCAGGAGGAGACTGCTGAGTTTCCAAAAATGTCACCCATCTCCCATATGTTTATACAAGCACTCAGAAAAACTCATCCCTCACCCTACCACTGTAAATAAATCAGTGCAATAATTTTCATTGAAATTACTTTTTCTCCTACTTTCTTGACTAACGGACTTAATGAGGATGCTGAAATGTCTGACTCAAACTTTGCTGAGTGGTTCACTTTTAGCACAGTAAGTTGCAAAGATGAAAGTCTTCATTGTATGAAATGCATTAAAGGTATCAGCTGAGGTGAATGATAGGTATCTTGCTTAACCTTTATTTCTCACTTTTTCACTTCCATTATAACTCGTGTAGCTTTCACTGGTCAGTTAGCAAGGAGTTTAAGATTCCTTCCTATGCTTCTTGTTCCCACTAGATGACAAGTAGCGTGCAATTCAGCGTCATAGCTCATGAACTTTTGTAGCTTTGATGCCTAGCATACAGTTTCTGTAAATGGTGGATAAAATAAACTAGTGAGGAATTGAAATGAAAAAAATCATGATATGTATGCATATGCCTTGCTGTATTTTGCAAACAAAACATCTAGCTTGTGTTGCATTGAGATTTACATGTGCATCTAAAAATCATCAAAAATAAATTTTTGAATGATGTGTCTAATTAAAATATGTCAGTAAACTTTGCACAGGGAACATTTTCCAGATCATCATAAAACTCTTTTCTTCTACAAAGATCCTATTACTTTTGCTTTTAACTCTTCTTTATTTATCTTCAAACACAGGAGGTGTCCCTCACCATCTCCATTTAACAGATGGGAACACTGAAGTTTAGACCTGCTGTTAAATTGCTTTCTCAAAGAAGAATACTCTCCCAGTCGGGGTCACAGAGAAGTCTGGCATCTCCCATTACTCTTTCAATTATAATCTGCTTCCTAGTCATTAACACGTTTGCTTGAGCCTGCAAAATAAGCATCCTTTGTAGATTCCGGAGTAGAGAATTTCCATTTGAGAAAGACTTATTTCAGAAAGTTTTATGTGGACTTGTAATTGCATGCCATTATGAAAATCATTGCACCATTTTAGGCTTAAAAGAGTAATTGTGATCAACAATTCACAGCAACTATGGCAACAAGATATTTCTAGCTATTTACTTTAAGGAATTAGAGGGCTATTTATGGATTAAGATTGCTATAGTTTTTATACCAGGTGACCTTTACAAGGATGGAATTGAAGCTTTATAAATCAGTGCTGGCAATAACCTTGGTACACAAGGGTATATGTGAACATTTCAACAACAGAGCAGTAAATAAGACACTTGGAGCACTGATTGCACACTAAAGAACTATTTTAGCATAGTACCCGTGGTTGCTTAGATTGTACAGTAGTGTTTACTAGGCAATAGTTAATCTTCTGCCATCTTAACTGGATTTCTAATTACTTAGGAAAAAACTTCTGTGACGATCTTTATGGAGTTTAAGTAAGAAAGGGAAACCCATTGTGAATATGGCAACAATACCCCAGGTGTGGGGATACCAGACCAATGAAGTCGACCCAGGAGAAGGCAAGAAGAACACCAGCTTCCACCTGTGCTTCCTGAGTACTGATGGTGGCCAGCTGCCTCAGGTTCCTCGGGCCATGTTGCCTCACCATGAGGGACTGCACCTCAAAACTGAGTTCATGTAAATCCTTCCTTTCCAAGCTATATCTGGTCAATTTTTACAACAATGATAAAAGTATCACAATATGACCTGAGATAAATAAGGAATTCTTTAATATTGAAATTCAACTTAATCACATCTTCTTGATATTCATCACTGTGATGAAGGTGCTAACATTTGTGTAAGAAGGATAACTATGTGATCTTGTGTCAGAAATACTTCTTAAATGACTAAATAGGGTAAGTTGTTCATCTTGACATGAATTTAGGAATTAGTAAAAGTGTCCAAAGAGGGTTGGGAAAATTTAACAACTGGTAAAATGCTTGCCATGCAAATATGAGTGTCATGATCCGATCCTTAGGATCTATGTAGAAAATAAGAAGTGGGCATAGTAATCTCAGCTCTGGGAAAATGAAGACAAGTGAATGGGTCTCTGGGGCTTGCTAACTATCTACCCTAGCCTAATCAAGATGCTTCAGGACAATGGGATGTCTTGTCTCAAAATAACAAAGAAGGTCCAAGAGGAACAACAGATATTGACCTCTGACCTCCACGTACATGCACATACACATGCAAGTGCACCTCCTGTGTGTACTCACTCAAGCATGTACTCACATGCACAGGGATACACACAGAGAGATAGAAACAACAACAACAACAACACACACAGATAGAGAGAGAGAGAGAAACAGAGAAAAAGAGAGACAGAGAGGAGGTAGGATATCCAAGGGTATTTTAATGTAATACTTAATTATTCCTTCTTATTTATTCTTCAGTCTAAATCACTGACAGGTTGAGTTTTTCTTTAACCTCAACTGTTCATATTCAATTTCTTACAGCTGCTTTTACTAAAACAAAAATTTCACCAGACTAATATGCAAGAGGGGACTAGGAAAGTGTCTCCCTCTAGCTGAGCTTGAATGATCTCTGTTCATTCATTTTCCCTTCTCCCTCCACTTCCTCAGAATTGTCCTAAGGGAGCCAATTTAAGATATCAATGAAACACTAAAATAATGTTTAATTGAGTTCTTAATAAGACTCATTCTAAAATATATGAGACCCTCGTTTCTCTTAGTAAATACAATCTGAGGACCATAGGCTACCTTTCACGGTGCTGGCCTTAAGCATCCTGATGTACGCCCATAGCTGAAATCAGCAGATGTGAAATGGATCGAGTGGCAGCTAAGCACACCAGTGAGTGCTCCCAATCCTCATCTTTCAGTCCTCCTCTCATCTCTTAGCTCTCTGTTATCTGGAGACTCGTTCTTTTCCCCCAGAATAATCAATCATTCTTCTAACAGATACCATCTTTCCTTTGCAATCAAACTTTTCTACCTGTAAGCATTTTGCTACGGTTTTAAATAAATGGCTTTGGTTGGGAAACAGTGAAGCAGGAAACCAGTTTCCTTCTTAGAATCTACTCTGGAAAGATTTCAGATCTTTTGCGTTTCTAAGTCTTTAGAGCATACTCCCTCTTCTTGTGATATGTATGGGGATCAGAAACAATCTGCTTTGGAGCACCTAATCTACTACAGGGATACATTAATTTGTAAAAGCAGCAAAAACTGCATCAATATTCAAAGAAAAACAGGAGGCTTCAATGGAATCCTTTGCTTATAGTAGCTGCACTTGGGGTATATCACACACCCTCCAATGTCCGTGGTTTTCTCTTCCTGCTTAGTGAAAAACACAGAACCACAAAGGCAAGGGTATGGACATATGCCATGAACAGGTGAGGCTTCTGAAAATTCAATAGGATGCTTTAACAACTGTTTCTTTCTATTAATGGCTTACCAAATCAAACTTTACCATCCTAGATAGCTACTTGGATATTATTAGCAAGCATTAAAGTCATACAGGGTATACCTCTATTCACCACCTTGTAAAACCAGGGACTGAAAGTACATGACTTGGTTACTCCTCAAAAGAAAAATGTATTCTCTTCTCAACTGGGTGGAAAACATAATATTCTGAAACTTTTAGAAGATCTGAAGAAGAAATAATTATACACTCTTTTAAAGTAGCATTATACAGACTGAGATGGTTATAAATAAGAATATCACTGTATAGTCATATACATATATGGATGTAATAACAATTAGTAAAAAGGGAGAATATAGAATCAAAGGAGAGCAAGAAAAGCTATAGAGGAGGTTTTGGATAGAGGTAAGAGAGAAATGATATATTAAATATATTAAAAAGAAAATGAAAACTTTTAAAGTTAATCCAAATTAGTCCTTAAACTGGACAGGAAAAGTCTCCAGGAACCCATTTGTTCCAGAAACATAGAAATAGTATTGAACCTCCTTACAGAGAATGATGAAATAGCCTCACTAGCCACTGTATGCTCTAATCTCCCCAGAGTGTTTCTGCCCAGAGTGGTACCTGTGGGCTCTTGCTCCCTGGGATTGCCTTGCTCCACAATGGTCTCTTATACCACTATTTAATCTCCCTTAAGAGAGTTTCACTTTTCTTGATAACAAATTTTTCTTATCTCTTATACTTTAATTTCCTGTCTCCTTAAATTCTTTGGATGGGGAAGTAAAGGAATGGGCCATGTAGCTAAGAACAGAAAAAGAGAGAGAGATTGTGGTGAGATGGTGATTTGTAAGCATTTTTATCAACTCTCATATTTACATTTGGAAATAACAGATCACTCCGATTGAAAGATGAAATTACCAGGAGGTCAAATCAGGATGCAAACACACATATTATGGTGTTACAATAGCAAATGATTAATACTCATAAAATGAGAAGATGAAGGCTATTGCCCCGAACATGAAGGATATTTGTTAGAACTACAGGGGTAGGGAGATGGAAAGCCAGCAGTCCTGGCTGATGCAGCTGTATGCAAGAAAGTAAAGAAAGCCAACTGTAGACACACTGGCCAATCAGTGATGTTGGGATGACTGTGAATCTGACCAAAGACTTTTTCTGTGGCCATTACCCCTTATCTCTGTAATGTGTTTACATGAAACACAAATTTGGGCACATTCTGAACAAGGTGATAGATATACACTGAAAATCGTTCCTTTTCCAAGGACAAACTTATCATCTCCAAGGTATCTTTTGATCTCTCCTGGAAAAGGAGGTGAAAGAGACAGAAAGGGACCTGCGATCTCACTTCACCCCAAGAAGATCTGGAGCTAAGGATTTGCTTCACTACATTATTAAGCAGCTGTGACTAACACATCAAATTTGTCGCTTGCAAATTTTAAGAGAAGATGTCTCTGTAAAATTGTGATAGGAGGCAGGAGTGTGTGCAATGTGATAGTGAAGCCAAAACTAACTTTCTTTGTTTTAAGATACATTCTGACACTTTCACTATTTTTATGAATCATTTAATGTATCCTCATTTTCTTTCCCTTATCTCATCTCTGGTTGCCCAATTCTCCCTGTTCTGTCTCTTCAGGCTTTCCTTCACCAGAGTATGGGTTAGGTTGTTCTTCTTTTCATGTGTGCCTCCTTCCAATATCTGCCTTCCTCTGTGTTCACTGTCTTCCATTTAGCTCCTGTAGGATTCTCTGCTCAGCATTTTGTTACAAGGATCATTGTTGAAATCTCTCTTTAAATGTCACAGGCTACTTCTGAATATTTTTTGAAAGAATTCTTTCCTTTGAAAATATTCTCTGGAATATACCAGGTACAATACACATGCCAATACAGAGAATAAACAATCACCTCAACAGCAGAGTCAAGCTAATCTTTTAGAGTCCAGTGATAAATAGCAGGAAATTTCTTTCTTACACAACGACAATAGAAGGGAACAAACAAAGATTTGTTAATTCAGCAACTTTCTATCTTCACTCTGGAATACGCGAGAGATGCCACACATACAAAATGAAGAGAAGAGAAAGAATCAGTCTCCAAGTTTTCCCAGTGTTCTATCCTTTCTTTGATTTAGCTGGGGCACATTGCCCATCAATGACCATTCGTTTCTACACTTACTTGCCTTTGTATACAATTTCGCATTACTGTCCCAACAGAAAGTCAAGCCCATTGTCTGCTGAGAATAATTCTGAACAAGAATATTTTTCATATAGAAGTCAATATGTCTTCAGACACCATGCTTTGGTAGAAACAAACCTGCTATTAGGAAAATGTGATTAAGAATGGTCATAACTAGACTTTGAAGATCTCCCATAAAAGGCTTCTCCCTCCCTGGGGAGCAGAGAGGGGATGCGATGGTAGATTGGAGGGGCTGGTGTGGGGCAGGGGAGGAGGGGAGGGAGGGAAAGCTGGGATTGAATTGTGAAGCAAGCTTGTTTCTAATTTAAATTAAACAAAAAGAAAAAAGGGAATGGTCATAACATACTACCACACACCATGTGATTTTTCCTGACTCATGTGACCCATCAAAGTCTTAGTTTACTTCCTGTGAAACAGAGGGACAGCACTAGATTTTCTATGAATTAGTTGATTCTCAACACTTGCCACAAAATTAAAACGTTATAAAACATGTTTTTTGATATCCATCTTATTTTTCCTTATTGTCCCCTGGGACATCTTAGAGTAGAGGAAAGTAAGTGAGAGGAGGATCAACTGGACAGGAATGGACCCTATTCCAATTATAGGACCTTCATTGCCAGCTGTTACTGACTATGCTGTGGAAGGGAAGGTCCTATCTGTAAGATTTGTAAGAACAATGTCATCTACAGACTGAGATTCATCTTCAGATATACACATTGTACTGTTACAATAGCAAAAGCCCCCATATTGCAAATGATCATCAGTAGAAGGCTATTGCCCCAAACATGAAGAATACTTATTGCAACTACAAGGGTAATGAGACTGAGAACCAGCAGTCCAGGCTGAAGCAGCCATATCCAAGTAAGTAAAGAAAGCAAACTATGGGCACACTGGTCAAGATCAGCAGTGTTGAGATGACTGTAAGTCTGACAAAGGACTTCTGTTGGGTCTCATTACCCCCTGTCTGTAATGTCTTTAAGAATTAGGACAAAATTTACATAATATGATGATTGTATACTGAAAGTCCATTCTCTTTCCAGGAAAAGGGATGAAGAACAATATCTTAGCAAGAAAGGTCCATCTTTACACCTGGCTGTACTCACTGTGGGCATCTGTCTCTCCTTCTAGTGATGAATTCAAAATGAGTCCATATGTGATTTCTATTCTCTCTGAGACACTAGGTGCACCTAATTGATGACAGTTCTATCATAAATGAAGACTATATCCTAGAATAGTCTTTAAAAATGCTTAAAATGTCGATTGTATAGTATCTTTTCAGAATTCCATAAACATTGTTTAAGGAGTCAGCAAAAAATACTACTCCACAACTTTGTGAATATATATATTCACCCGAATTCTCTTTCTGTGTAACTGCCACCACTATTAAAAAATATGTAAATGACTTCATAGGTACTGTGTTTTAAGATGTAATTTATGCATAAAGAAACAGAAATATACCACAAAGCATTAAGACTTTGTTGGACAATAAGTAGATAAGTTTACTGTAAAAGTAAAACTCCAATGTAATGGATATTACTTTCCAAAGATAAAAATATTTGCAATATTTTATTTAAGCAGTGTAATGAAATCTCATAGAAAAACAAGCATACCATAAAGGCATTATATATGTGAGCCAATTCATTTTTATGTATCTTTAAAATAAGCTGAATCTGAACTCTTTCTCTAAAAATCTATAAGAATTAAGAGGCATGACATTTAAATATCACAGGATTGCTGTTAGAGAAGAAAACTGACACTGACAAAATATAAGTCTGAAACACCTCAGAACATAGTGAGCACACTTGTACTCTCTGGGTTCAGGGTCCTAAGTAGGAGGATTGAGAGGCCAGCCTGTGTTATCTAGTGAGGCTTTGTCTAGAACCAGAGTTAAAATTGACCCAAGGATAAATATATTTATTTAACAATCTATACAAGTGTATATGATAAAATGACATTTTGAAAAGTTGTGGACAGAGATGCTTAGCCAGTGAAGACTGCTCTGCTGATAGCTATGTACCTGGCAAAAATGCCAAGTTTCTTTCTTCAGACTTAAATTTAGCAATGTATGTGTAAATGACTTTAACGGTTAACATTTCCTGAATGTATATCAGAGGGAAAGTGCTATACTAAGTAGTGTATATGCATTACTGTCTGTATTGTACACAGAAATCTGACTAAAATTCCTCCCCCCTCCCTTACACAGATGATAAACTGAAATTAAGGGAAGGCAAATGCTATTGTCTTTGTAAAGCAACTTGTAAGGGACAATTCAGGACTAGGATTTAAAGATATCAGAATCTGATATCTATGCATTGTAATTTTGCCAGTACATCAACAATATCAAATTTCAAAAATAAAATGCATATTAAAATATCACTTATATATTGACATTAATATTGATGAAATAAAAATATAAAGACTTTTTTATGTAGAGAATGAATATCAATTTCAGAGACATAATAATGTAAGACTTCAGTATTCCAGATACAAAATGGGTAAATAAGGATTAATATAGTATATTTAACTTTAACAACTGAAAAACTGGAAAACATGCCAATGTGAGAAGTCAAATATTTACTATCAAAAAACACAAGGAATGATTGAAAGGGACTGTAATTATAGCGAAAACTCCCTTTAGAAGATGTAAAAAAAATGCATTACTTTGGGCGCACTACGTAGTGTTCAATTTCAAGAAAAGAATAAAGTGTAATGCCATCTAAGGAAAAATGCACTTGAGGGAAGACCCATTACTGCAAATGCTAATGTAAAGTTAATATAAAAGAAAATGAATTTAAAGAGAAAATAAGTAGGTCAAGTGATATTTATTTTGCATTGTGGTAATATGAATGATTTTATTCTTGTTATTTAAGAGATTAATTTTATGTGTTTTATAATAACTGTAAGTACTTTAATCATCTAAAGTACTAACCTGTTTATTTTATTTTTAAGGGATAATAATAAAATATAAAATAAAACAAAAACTCATAATCATGAATTGTACCAAACAAACAAATAGAAGGAAAAGAGCTCAAGAGAAGGCATAAGACTCAGAAACCCACTCATTGACACACACACACACACAGGGATCCCATAAAAATACTAAACTGGAAGCCATAATATATGCACAGAGGATCTGGAGCAGGCTTGTGAAAGCCTTGTGCATGCTGACCTGTTTATTTTTAATATCTCCATGTGAAAACTGAAGGTAGACTTTGAAGTCTTAATTTGTCTATCTTCCCCCACTTTAACTGTACACTTTGGGGAATTTTTTTTTATCCTGTATGCTGTTTGCCTTAGGTCCTAGTGGTGTGTTCCTTAACAAATCTGTAATTTCACCAAAAGAAAAAGAAGGAACACATGTGTGAACACATTTGTAATGGAAACAGCTGTCATATAGGAACAGCATCGTTATATCTCACAGCATATAATTATCTTATTTCTGTTAGAGTCAGAGCAATCATGAAAAGGCAGGCGGAGAATTACAGCGCAGAATATGTACCCATTAATTCTCTTAAGGACTGAAATGGCAACTGCACTTTGTTACACTGTATCTTGAAGATGATACAAAAGAAGATATTCAATCATTTCTTAAACTTGCAGATCTAAAGAAAGAATGATGAGTTGGAATGCTTCATTCTTCCTCTGAGATGTCCAATCTTCAATGTCTGTTTCAAAACAAGTATTTGTTCTATTTAATCCTGGTGAGGAAACAACATAGAACTGCAGCGAAACAATGAGTAGTGTGAGCATTTTGTCTCTAGGCACCAGGAAAATTACTACATTACAGCTGAGGGTCAACAAAGGTCTGGGTAAACCCTGAATATGCCATATGTTTTTAATAGAAAACCCATAACCTTTGCTTGTGCTAAAAATATTTTCAAATAATGCATTTGGAAAGTATAGATAAACACTTAAACAATTAAACAGTACTGAACTCATTATGAGAAGTTTCATTTTAATGAATGACAAATACGGCAACCATTTCCTCCTTCTCTGACAAGAGCATCACAGAGACCATATAAAATGGCCTCTACCAACAGTGAGTGTTGGTGGCTGTGGGCAGTACAAGGGGGGTCTTTGATTAGATTTTCTTTACTCTGTTATTTTCCGGCTTAGGAAGGATTTTCTGAGCAATAACTGACTTCCTGCAGTCAGCTTATAACTCAGGTAGGTAAGACTTTAAGAGATAGGTCATCAACAAAGCTTGAACACATTCTGCTACATAGTGGACAGAGCAAACTTCAAGGTAACCTGCCTTGAAGCAAATTACTATCCCACTGTTCTTGCAATTCTGTGTTATATTAATCCCTATATTTATGACTATGTTGTACTTTTAAAAGACTGATGTAACTGTGCTTAGGAAAAGGACAACAGAATTCTCTATAACATGAGGTCGTAAACCTTTAATAAAAGCTGTGTGCTGAGTAAGTTTTATCTTTGTATTACCTTCCGGGCACAGCAGCAGTGGGTGACTGTTTAAGGATCCCAACGAAATAAGAAAGAATAGATGATGCTTAGGAGGCAGTTTATTTCAAATTATTGCAAATGCAGGGAGATTGGAAAGATGTCCTTATGCTTAAAGAAATCATGATTGAGACCTGAAAATATATATTTTTTTCTTTTCTTCTCTGTGTGTGTAAGGGCATGCATGCAGTGTCAGGGGTGGTTCCTCTGTGTGTTTGCTTTCTACTAAAGATTCATTTCTAAAACAAGCTAAGTTGTGGGATCATTCTCAGGTATAAATTTACTGCACTCAGTCTCCCAATGCACAGAAGAGTCTGTACTGATCTTTTAAAGCTAGATTTAGCATATTCTAGAACATTCCCTAGAGTTTGTAGATGAAAAGTTATATTCAGTTTGTAAGGGACATGTCTTAATTCATTAAGGTAATTTTGCAGTATATATATATATATATATATATATATATATATATATATATATATATATGTGTGTGTGTGTGTGTGTGTGTGTGTGTGTATGTGTGTGTGTGTGTGTGTTTGAAGAATTGATTACAGATTATATCCCTATAGCTCATCCCTTATTCTATATATAAACCCAGTCTCACCACTGTCCTAGAGAGACAATTTGAAGTTGTTATCTTTCATCTTACTAGGCTTCTAGGAGACTATAGCTGTCTGCTTTCAATTCCAGTACTCATATTAAATTTAAATTGTTTAAGGTGCTGTAGTTTGAACTGTCAAGATAGCTGTCAGTCAGTACTTGCCGTACAAACATTAAACCCTGAACTTGGTCCCCGGAGTTCCCCAGAATCTCTGTAATGAAGTTGAGTTTGGTAGCATGAAATTGTGATCTCAGTGCTGTGGAATCAGAGGAAGGTTAAGCCTTTGTACCACTGGCTTGTCAGTTCAGTTTAATGGATGAGCTTCAGGTCCCTATGGAGACATTGAAAAAATAAGGTGGAGGGCATGTGACAAAGACCTTTGACCACCAAATATATAAGCATACACGTACACATCTACCCACTCCCCAAAAGCTTCTCTACTTTTTTTGCCAATATATTATGTTTAGCTCAAAAGAAGTCCTATTAGGTCTTCCATGACAAGATTCTGTACAAGAACCTGGTAGATACACAAGTTTCTCATTATAAGAATTCATCTCAGTCCCAGAAAAATAAGCATGAGGCTCTTAGCCTGAGACTGCTCTGTTACCTAAGGTCCTATGTATACCAGCTGGAACTCCACTTGGAAACAACTGACTAAAAGCTAAACAGGTTAAAACAGAAAGATCAAGCTTTCACCAATTACAAACAGCAAATCAGCTGATTGATCATTAGTTCACAGTCAAATGATGGAAATGACTAATCTAATGATAGCTTGCAAGACTAGCACATCACAGTAACCAGTTAGCTGGTGTCTCAAATTCAGTATCATTTTTAGCCCAATAAAGCTAGAGATTCTCGATGCTTAGGGTAGAGTGCTATGCTCTTCTTGCAGGTTTGAATGCTACCTTACTCATGATTTTTTTCCTGGCTTCAATAAGCTTTCTCAGGTCTACTTTGCTGAAGGTTTTCCTTAAATTCTTCCTATATTCCACCTACAAGTTGTTCAATCTCCTATTATAAATCTTCCTAGAAACCTGTTAAGTGCACAAAAGGTAGAAGCTCACAAAAAATGACAAATAGCTCCTACTCATTGGGCAAAGTATTTATACTGATTCTAATTCCTCACTCATTATTAATACAAGATTTTAAAATAATTGTTTAAGAATCACTTTATTTAGCTGCAGAGTGAATGCCAAACTTGTGTTCAAGTTTTCAGAATTAGACTTGATTGCTCACTATATTTTAAATTTTCATCAACTATTTTTTATTTTTATAAAATTTATTTATTTGTTTATCTATTTTTATGCTAACGGCCCAACCCAAGGCAAGGCCTTACACATGACAAATACTCTACCCTGATCTATATCACAGCAACTCTTCCCTGCCATTATGATGTTGTGATCATGATATCTGGGTGTTAGCCCACTAGTATTCCTTTCTATTTCATTGAAAACTCTTGTTGACACTTTCCAGCTTACACTACATATCTCCACAAGTCCAGTAAGTATCAGAAACACTTATATATTTTTGTGATATCTGTTATGAGATGCAGTGTGAGACCATGCCTATTGTAGATAAGAAATTTGCTCCTATACTCCACTCAAAAAAGGTTCAGAACATTCTTATTTCTACTCTTCCAAGGATGTCAAAATCCTCATTAAGTATGTAAGTCTTGTAACAATAGCCCATAAAGTCTTATTAATTATAACAGAGTACAAAAACGTCTCACTGGGTGGGTCAGAGTTCTTCAAACTTTACCTGTTTCTGACTTGCTGAAATGAACCTGCAACTCAAAACCTGCCTTTGAACCCAAAAATATCTTTTATGGCTACTAGGACAGAGTTAAGAAAACTCACAGACTCTGTTACAGCCTTGGGGAAAAGGTATCACATGAGCATCTGTAAGAGGATGGCAGTTTTAAATTTGTGCTAAGAATTAACATTTTGTGTTTATGCCAGATGTCAGGTACTCTGCTTTTCTCTAAGCTGTCAAAAAACAGAATACTGAGAGAAAAGGTCAAAACATCCTGAGGGATGTCAGTAGTGCTTAAAGATTGTAATGATGGAAAAAGTTGCCTTAAGTTTACATCTATCACCACTTCAGATGTCAATTTACATCAAGTAGAAACAGAACAGGCTTTCATAATAACTTTGTGGAATGCAATATGCTTTGGCACTAGAGTTGAAAACACACCATGGTTACTGAATGCCTGCCAGAGTGGGTCCCCTTTTCTGAAGATCAATGATTATGGATGATTGATGGTCTGCTTTTCCTACCAGCAAACACCAGCCTGTTGTTATTACAAGAACAGATGTAAATGTGATCCGCACATAATTAATTGAATTTACAAAATGCCAGAAGTATATTAACTAGTCAAAACAACCTTTTAATTTTCTCCCCCAGATTTCATAATGATGTAATGAAGAAGTTACCCACAAACATATTAAGGCATCTAAACTAAGTTCACTCTGAACAAATTCAGGAAGATAGATTTATTCTCAGATGAAATAAAAAGAGCCTTTTTGCCTCCTCTCTCCCTCCCTCTTTCTTTCTTCCCTCCCTTACTTCTCTCTTTCTTCTTCCTTTTTATGCTATAATTTTCATTTATATTGACCAAGTACAGAATTACATCTTTACATGAAACTCATATGGCAGTTTGTTATTTAAAATATTTGAAGAGGAACTCATAAATATTACAGGTCTGTACACAAAGTTGTACCACTAATGACATTAAATGTATAGCAATCTTTATAGTGTATTTTGAAAATGAATGCTACCAACTCAGCAGTCTTTCCTGGAATTCTAAGAAGCTTTGTCCTGCAATATTCCGTGAACAAAGGCTAGCTTCTCTTTGTAGAACAGCCACATCTACATTTCTCTTGTCAGATATAGAAAACAAACCTTGTTCAAGAAAAAGCTTGAAGAAATAAAAACTGTTTTTTCTAGCATTTTTAGAACATATTTGGGGGGATGTTCATACTTTTATACAAAGCCTCTCACTAGTAACAAGAACATACTGCTAAATAGGACCCGAGTAGTCTCTTTGGATAGCACAGGCTGATGGAACTGTGAAAGCATTGGAGAAGACAGAGACTGTACAGCACAGGCTTTGCACCTTTACTGCCTATACTTAATGCATCAATACACAGGCCAGAATCGTGGGGCAGAGCATGTGCCAAGCAACATTATAATTGTTGTAAATTGATGGGTGGTGGTGGTATTGCCAAGGATACATTAAAAACTGTGAAAAAAGAAAATGAGAATTTTATAAACTCACATGTGTGGGTCTCAAAAGGGACAATATCTACAGTCACTGTAGTGGTACTAGAGATATGGAGTATTCTAGAAATAAAACAAGAGCTCTTTCTATCTCTGTCTCATTATCTCTGTCTCTTTGCCTCTGTCTCTATGTCTTTGTCTCCTGGTGTGTGTGTGTGTGTGTGTGTGTGTGTGTGTGTGTCTTTCTTTGTGTCTCTATCTATCTATCTATCTATCTATCTATCATCTATCTATCATGCATCTATCTATCTGCCTATCTATATATCAATCCATCTACCTATCTCCAATCTGTTAAAAACTGTTCAGTATTATGGATAGATCAAAGCAATCACCCTACCACAGATAGACCTATATTCTCAGACTCCTTTTCAGATTTTAATTTAATTCAGTAGCTAATGAAGATGACTAGGCTGACATTGAGTTCCATCATGTATCCTGGGCTATATTTCAACTCAGAGTGTTCTTGAATCAGCCTGCCAAGGAGCTGGTTATAATCCTGAATGATAGCAAATTTCAAAACTTTCTAGACTTACATAAAATATCTCACAAGGCAAAACAAGCCATTTTCTCACAGATATAATAAATGAATATATATATTTATATGTATACAAATGTGAACTTGGTTTTAACATGTCTTTTAACTTTTCAACTTATCTTTCTCCAGAGAAAATCAAATGCAAACATTACAGAAACAGTGTTTATCCCTAATAAATTTCCAGTCTTTATTCTCCCACAACTTTCTTGTATTTAGCTGACTGATTTAGCCTCACTTTGGGGACATAAAACATTTGCTAAAGAAAAGCAATGATGTAAATTAGGCTAGAAGGGGAGATGCTTAATTAGTTCTGAGAAGTATATAAAACAAATATGGAAAACTCCAGAAGGGTTGAGATGCTCCTGTCTGCTACTGCAGGCCTCCAGGTTCCTATAATGAGCTACTTTAATTAGTCTTGTTGGGAATTATTTTATGTACTTCCAAATTTAATAAAAGTATATTTTCACGACTATAAACCATAAACTTAGATGCCTCAAAGACTGTACTCCCTAATAATACTTAGTAAATGAGGCTTATTCATGTTTTTATAGTTAGAATTAATTAAAGACTCTTGAAAGCAAGATTTTGACTGCAGTGGACAGGCTAGAGATACCTTGAAAGTATGCTGTATATGACCCCACTGTTTTAAACAGTTTGACAAACTAACAAACAGATTCTGGCTTTTCTTGAAATTTTTAAGAATAGAGTTTTCATTATTTACTTTTCTGTTTTTCTTCCTTTTTTATTTAAGTTTGAAACAACCTTGTTTCACATGTCAATCCCAGTTCCCTCTCCCTTCCCTCCTCCCCATCCCTCCCCACCAGGCACCCGAGTCTCCCACCCAATCTCCAGTCTGATCCTCAGGGAGGATGAGGCCCTCCATACTTGCATGCATAAATGTACAATTCTCACAAAAGCAAGAAGGCGGCATTATAATGTCTAGAACTGGAGTTTCCATGGTTTGGGATCTGTTACATGGTGCTGTGTACTGCTATCTGCCAAAAACAACAAATATCCTTAATCTCTGAGCCATCTCTCTACCTCCAGAATGGACTTTCTCCATGGTAATGATCAGATGGAGAAGAGTAAGACAGCATGTCCTTGGATGAAGCAATCTGTTGACCAAAGCTCCTCCAGGTCTGAGCTGGATGATGGGTTTTCATTATATGTTGTTTTCTGCTCTCTTCTTGGTTGTGTAACAATGTAATAAACCATTTACTGTATACAATTATGTCTAATCATGGAGTATTGAAAGACATTCTAGGGTTAAGTTTGTCATTATGGAGAATTAAGTACTTGCTTTTCACCTTTATGTAAAGGCATTTTGAGGTCCCTTTGATCATCACTTGGAAAAGTGCTATTCTGAAAAGAGAAATAGGAGCCAGAAAGATGCATAGACTGTTGTTGAAGGAAGAAGTCTTTAGGCAATTTTTTTATAGTTGTTAAAATGACATGTTCTAAGTAAGAACAAATCTTTATCAAAACAACAACAAAAATTCATGCTACAGTTAGTATTAATTGTCAACTTGACAAAATGTAGATTCATCTGGAAGGGCGTTTCACTGACATCAGGGCATGTCTATGAGGAAATTTGGCTGCTATTTTCATTGATATGGAAAGACTCAGTCCATAGTGGATGGCACCATCTCATGAGTATGGGCATGAACTGTTTAAGAGTGGATTAGTAGGCCGGGCGTTGGTGGCACACGCCTTTAATCCCAGCACTCAGGAGGCAGAGGCAGGCGGATCTCTGTGAGTTTGAGGCCAGGCTGGACCGGCAGCCTCCAAAACCCTGTCTCGTAAAACCAAAACAAAAGGAGTGGATTAGTAGACATATATATATATATATATATATATATATATATATATTCATTCTCCCTGTACATCAGAGATATGAGAGCTAGCTGCTTCCAGTTTCCATTGCCTTGACTTCCATGCAATGGTAGACTGTTATCTGAGGTTGTAAGCCACTGAATAAATTATTTTTCTTTAATGTTGCTTTTCCAGAGTATTTTATCTCAGCACAAGAAATGAAACTAGGACAAGTCACAAGTATTTTGAATGGCAGCTAACTCTCAGACTTAGGTGATTTAAAAGGAAGCACCCTTTGCTAAGACATTGAGACCCTGAAATCACTTGTTACTGTACTATGACCAAATGCTAATGGATAACAGAGCAAATTTTATATTTATAGTGAAAGTATCTCTATGTGAAATATGCAAAATTTACCTGTGCCTCTAATGAACCTAGAGGACATTAGCAGAAAAGCCATGGTACCAATGAAAACCAGCTAAAGAGATATACATGTGACAAAAGTTTAACTCAAAATAGCTATATTTTCTATATTTAATAAATGCAGATAATCTTGATAATGTGGTTTCATTGGTAGAATGCTTGATTAGCATGCACAAACTCTAAGGTTCAATACTTAACTTGGCATAAGCCTACTATGGTAGTGTATCGTTAAAATCCTAATACTCAGAAATAGTGGCAAGGGACTGAGAAGTTCAAAGACATTGATTACCAGAATATATTTTATGAAAAAAATCTATTTTTAAAGCCATACTCAGCTACATATCATGTTCAAGGCCAATCTGATATATATGAGGACCTTATCTGTTTTTTAAGAGAAACCAATAAATAATTTAAAATATAAAGTATGCCATTCATTTATGTTATTTAGCTAAACCCTGTATATCTGCCCCCAAAAGACTGTGTTCACTATGTACTTCTTAGGACCAGGCTTAGAAACAGAATATGGTACTCTTTATTGAAATCATGATTTACTTCATGATTTGTAATCTTTAAAACCCAATATCATTTCAAATATTAACAACAAAAATGTATTTTTTATTTTTATTTTTTCATTATTTTAATTTTAAATAGCTTGTTTCACATGTCAATCCCAGGTCCCTTTCCCTCCCCCTCCT
This sequence comes from Mesocricetus auratus, assembly GCF_017639785.1. Classification (NCBI taxonomy): domain Eukaryota; kingdom Metazoa; phylum Chordata; class Mammalia; order Rodentia; family Cricetidae; genus Mesocricetus; species Mesocricetus auratus. The sequence continues at coordinate 163,136,265 of NW_024429266.1, forward strand.
CCTGCATCTCCCACCATCCCCCACTATTGCCACTTCCTTCCACATAGGGGATATCTAGAGTCTGTCATCTCACTCAGGGCAGGGTCCAGGCACTCCCAAAATGTATTTTTAAATAAAAACAAGGTGCAAAACAGATGGAGATCAGTTTTGAAATTCCATCCCTAAAAGATTTCTCTAGTTTTATTTTAAGGATTCTATCCCTTTCAAGACAGCAAACACAGATACAACAGGACACAAATCCAAACTATTGCAGACAAAGTGCCAAGTTGGTGGCTATGAAGACCGGAGTTAAGCAAACTTATTCAACTACTGGGAAATGAGCTGAGTTTCTGTGTGAACACACAGGTCTAGTTCATGACTGGTTATCTATCTGCTACTCCATTCCTAGGCAGGTGGAGGTATGTCAGGGAAATCTCAGCTACATAAATAAATTAATAAACAACTTGGGTGTCCAGTTCAGCTGAGGCTAGTGAAAAAAAATCAACATTGTGCTGATTGGGAATTGCCTGGCTTTTAAATGAATGAGTATCAATGTCTGTCTACTTTGCTATTTAAGTTCAAATATCTACTCAAATTTACTCACTAAAACAAAAACTTTAAAATCATGTGGCCTGAAGATAAAGCATGGCTAGTGCAGCTTAAAAATCATCTGGATGGAAATACCCCAAAGTCATGAGTGAATTAGCAGATTTCTAAACAAGACACATCACTCTGGTGTCTCACTTGGAGATAAGACTGACAGAACATGACTTTAGCATGTCTTTGGAAGAGTCTAGGAGGCAGCTTCTGACAGTCTCAGAACATTGCCTTTAACACACAGAAGAGCAACTGGGTGTCCACAGGCCACAAAGCACTTTTTTTTGCCAAGGACTGTGTACTTAAAAACTTAAAAGCAACAGAAGCTGGATCGTTGTAGCAATTCAGTTCTACTTCCTCTTAGGCAGAGAACACCAGCAGATTCCGTCAATATCTTCAACTCCTTAGCTCCTAGTTAGGGACGTATATCAAATAGTGCTGGCACAGAGATACAGTTCAAGCCAGGCCTATTTAAGTCTCACTCCTCTCTCCTTTTTCCTGTTTCCCCGTCTTCATAAAAATTGTCTAGGTGGAAGGGTTTTGAATGAATGAATGGTCAGAAGGCCTTGATTTGGATGGATCTGAGTGAGATGTACTATTCAAGTTAAGCTAATGCATTTCAGATTTCTTTGTTCCAACAGGTTCTCTAGACTTGATTAAAATACAAAGATCAAGCCAACAAAATGATTCAGTGGGTAAAAGGGGCTTGGCACCAAGCCTAACAACCAGAATTCAACTGACAATTTAAATTGAACCATCAAGGGGACACTCAAGATACAAGGAAAAAAGCCAACTCCTGAAAGTTGTAGTCTCATCTCTAGACATGTGCTATGACAAGCATCACACACACACACACACACACACACACACACACACATGCCAATTAAAGTAAGCAAAATACAAAATTTGTATAATTACAAAATAACCATTATTTTATCTCTCTCCTATTTGCTGACATAGTGGTAGCATTGTGCTTCTCCTCAATTCTGTGGTACAATCTAAGGTTACAAAGCTTTATTATACACAAGAGACACAAAATTCGCCCCTTAAAAAATAACTGTGGGTATAATCATCAGCTCAAAATTCAAACTTTAAAATAATCTTTCTGAAGCACTATTTCTGTAGTCATGGATTCAAACTCCTAAGTTCCCCTGTGTAATTTTTTGATGGGCTTCAGGGTTAGTCTGACTCTTGTCTGCAGGCAGGAGAGAGGACAGTAGGAAGAACTCCGCTGCCTTTAGAGAGAGAGAAAGCAAATATCTTGTCATTCTTTATCAGATATAAAGGGATCTGAGGTTCGAGTGCAAAGGGAAGTCTGGAGTCTTCTGTACTTAAAAGTTGTATGAGGAATTGTATGCTTTCAAGTAAAATACCAATTTCTCTCGATAAAACATCTAATGTGCCTAGCTTGTGACAGAGGTACTGCATCACCTGAAGTGATGTGGAAAATACTAGTGAAAAATACAAGGGAGCCCAAAGGGAACTCATGGCTTAGAACTGATGTTGGCACAGGGTAGACCTCTCAAGGCATCTTCATTCTTATATCTCTAGTCATAGTTCTTATTCTAAAAAGCTAGTCTTGGTGGGACATTTTGGTGCATGTCTGCAATTGTAGGGCTGGGAAGACTGAGGAAAAAGGATGACAAATTTGTTGTCATCTTGAGATTAATAATAAGAATCTGCCATCAAAGTAAAAAAAACAAAATCAAGAAAACTCAAACAGGAGGTAAAGTGGTTATATGGAATGATGTAGAAAGATTGAGACAAAAGTTTCAGGCAAGAAAACCTCCTGGTGTGGTAGAAGGCAACATAATTAATCTTCTTCAAGGACTCACATAAAACCAGTTTTAAATTTAAGCTTTGTCATATGATAAACATAATAGGTCGAGGGTGTATTTTCACATGTGTAAATTAGATGGAAATGATTTCAAGTGTGCTGCCTTCATAAGTACTTATAATGATCATCTAAGGATGGATTGTGACTTAACTTCTCATGAAAAGAAAGGGACACAGAATTTAGGCAACTTTCTACAAATTTCAGATTAGAACATACTCCAACTTTGAGATTTAGACTTTCTATATACCTTGTGTGTGTGTGCGCGTGTGTGTGCACGTGTGTGTGTGTGTGTGTGTGTAAGATGGTGCTTAAAAATATTTAGTTATACCCAGGTATACATAAAAAGTATTTGAAGACTGTAAAAAATGCAATTTGAGATAAACAACATCAACATATACTCAAAGGTTGTAATTTGTATTGCATAACAAATTTTCTGTATTTTCAATTTTAAAAAGTATTACTTCTTCATCTGAAGCTGATATTTCTTGCTGTAAGGCTTTGTGTAAATTTTATAACCACTTGAGCCTCAGCTTGTCAATGTTAAAAAATAGCAATCACTCATTTCTTTAAATACATGCAATATTATCTTGAATATCAGCACTGCTACTGTCATTCAAGTAGTTTCAAGCTGGAGCACCTTTGTTACTCCCAAGTGGCCCAACATCCTGAGAATATGGGAATTCATAATGAACTTTCAATGTTCTACAAGGTGAAGCCACTAAATTACATTTGGGGATTGGCTGTGGATAGGACTCAATCACAATCGAGTTGAATATATCCCAATAAAGTTTATTGCTAGAATGGTTATAGGTTTTCCTCTCCTTAATATCAAGTATTTTCAGATGCAACAGTAAAATATTCTGAGATGAATAACATGGTGCATACACCAGTTATTTGTTGAATATATCAACAATGAAAATAAAGTAGGTGAATAGACAGTGATACTTAGATGGAAGGAGGAAAGGAAAGATGGAAGGAAGGAAGGTTGTTTAACTCAATACATTTAATTCATAGTTTCTACAGGTAAACAATTACAGTAAACAGGATGCCACATCCAACTATAAAATGAATATGCAACAATTGGTTCTATTAATCATATCAATTATATCTCTTTAGAGATGAAACACTTTGCAGTAGCCCCATATGATTCCGTATGAGGCTTATATGTCAACGGATCCAGAATATACTTGTGTGGATGTCATTATGGATCAGTTAGGATTTCTGACTCACAATAATGTTAATGGTCACATCAGCATTGACTGAAAATAATTTTAAATGCTTATATTATTGTGATATGTTATCCATTCAGTCTACCTCTTTTCCTTGATATGATTCCCTACCACTTAGCAAAAAGCAATAGATTAGAGGCAGCATTCAGGAGCTTAGATGACAAATCCTTAATAACCCAACAATTTTCAGCATCTTAATTCTGGTTTCAGTTTTGATGATGAGAGTGACATGATGATGCAGCTACTCGGCATTCTGCCTTGGTTTCTGCTTTGATGGAAATAGAAGACATCTGTTTTGAAGTGAATGAAGTCTACATTCTGCTTAAGGGAAAACTATGATGGCTTTCAGAAAGGCTTTGACTCTAACACTTAAACAGAGCTACTTTTTAAGGTGTGACTGGGTTATAAACAGTGTATTGTAGTTTAGGAAAACTGAGTTCATAAAACAAGGGGAAGCTATGGTTCCAAATAAAAGTATTCTGGGAAATTATTGTTTAGAATCATGTGCCTATTCACACTAGTTGATGGGTCTTTCTGTCTTGATAATGTCTCCACTAACTCAACAAATTTATACAGAGATGAAAATTTCTATTTCATGCCATCTAAGATACCTGGGATGACTTTTACATTTTGGCCCATTCATTCTGGGAGAAAAAAAAGCAATAAAGATGTAGCTCCACAGGGTGTAAATCCCACACCATCTGTCTGTGCAGCTTCAGTTCTCGCCTTGGTCACACCAACACTTTACACAGCAATTTTTAGCACATAGTTGCTTCAGCCTCTACTACCTGCTGCCTGACACCTCACACCCTCCCTTGCACATCCCAAAGGCTGTGTTGTTGGAAGTGGATGACATTCTACAGAACTGAATGCTCAAATGCCTGCAAGTAGTACAGACATGGCAAAAGTACAGTAGAGACTAGTTTGCTGGTGAAACAGTATGACAAGCATTGAGTCTTTTATCCATACACAATACATTTTACCAGCCATCATTGGGCAAAATCAATTCATCATTAAAATACATGCATGGAATAGCTTGATTAACCTGTGAATTTCTGTGTAATTAGTATTTTTAGTATGAGGTGCCTAGACACTAGTCTTGTGACCTTATTTATAAGAAGGTTATTTTACTCATGCATTGGAGTTCCTAATGATTTTTATGATGTACAGTATCTACATAGAAATTGCACTGTCCGTATTTCTCATTATTGGAAGATAGATTATTAATTACTCTATTTAGTGTCTTTTTTTCTGGTTTGTCATCTTGCTGTTCTTCATGTAACTTAAGGCATTATTTCCGAGAGTTCTTGGACTGTTCTCCAGAAAGATAGTGAACTGAAAATAATAAGAGGGCATGACAGAGTAAAGGAAAGATAAAGAAATTTGTCATATGAAAGTCCTCTGATTAATGGATGTATGGAGACCCAGGATAAATTTCTAATTTCCTTCAGCCATGGGGAAAATTCCTTCAGTGGCATTAGGTAAGTGGATGTCTGTTGTCAATCAAAGCCACCCAGGTTGTAGTATAGAAAACTCACTGGATTCTTAAGTTAAACTATGTTAGTTCATCTCAGGACTACTTAGGTAGAAAACTATTAATATATTCCAACAAACCAAAACTTTAGAAGTTTATTTCATGAAAAAATGTCAGGCAGCGTTGGGATCTTCTACAGGCTAACAAGGAGCAATCCCTGACGTGTAACTCAAGCCAGAACAACAGGTTTCAATACAACTCAACTGTGACAACTATTAGGAGAAATTGTACAATGGAAAGAACAATGACAAAGATAGAAGAGTAATTACTAATTGTTGATAAATAGCAGAGCTGTAGTTCTTTCTGATTGCAATGCTGACAGGACTTAGATCCAAGTCAAGAGCAACTGCAAACAAATGAAATACTTAAGTATTTGGTCTAATCTATAACCTCAAAATTACCAAATGAGTCATGTCTGTGCAGTTACAGTCCTTTTGACTCTTCAAGGGTTCTCTGCAAGAAGATGAAAGACAGTACTGTAGGTATCAGAAGGATCATTTGGACTGCATGACATCCATCTATGATGAAAGGATGCATGATATGTATAATTCAGTGTTTCTTTGTGTCTTTCTATTTCCATCTCATTATGATCCACTGAAGAGAACATGTTCATGATGGCTTGAGATGTTCATAGATTTTGTGACATAAAACACCAATCCAATGATGGCTTGCATCCACACCCATAGGGGTCATGGGATTTAACTCTTCAGTCATTTTCTTTTTTTTCCTATTTAAGTTAGAAAGAAGCTTGTTTTACATGCCAATCTCAGTTCCCTCTCCACCAGTCATTTTCTACTGATTATGAGACATAAAGCAAATATATGTTAGGGACCATGTTGGGTTTCATATTACACCCTTGGGATCAGGAGTCAAGGATTAAAATCATGGTCCCCTTTATTTCTTGGACTCTGGGATCATCATTAAAAGGCCAACTATATCACTTCAGCCTTATGACTTAGACAAGAGTTTTATGAGACAATAAAAGTATACAAATTGGTTAGAGACCTGGAAGGCCACAAAACAATGAAATAAATCAGGGTGTAGAGTACCTTAAGGACTTTGCTTCATGCTCGAATGTGAGGTGGATGGTGGGCTAGTCTCAGTGGAGACAAAATATTTTGACCAAATGAGCTAAATGCATTCCAATGGAAGCCAAAAAAGCAGCTAGGTAAGGAAGAAGGCTGAAGGGCATAATGAGATAAACAGGCAAAGCACCAGGGACTTTGCAAAATGTTAAAATCCTGCTGCTCAGTGGTCCATGTACTAGCAGTGGAATCTTCTCAGAAAAGCCTCTTAGAGACACAACATCTACACTCAGTGGATCATAACCTGCATTATGTCAAGACTTGGGTTAATTAATTTGTAATTAAACTATCAGTCTCAGATGTATTGTGCTAGAGCATGCCTGAATTCAGACTTTGAGTCAACTCAGGGAAGGTATTTATCAGCTCAAAAGACATTACTTAGTGCTGGTCTCTATTTTATTCTTCAAAGAACAGGCATGGAAATTATATCAAAACCATTAATTAATTTGCCAACAATTTTTAAGGGATAAAAAGGAAAACCAGAAGAGGAGAATTAAAACAGGAGATGGGAGGAAGGGGTAGAGGATAGAGTGTGGGGAGGGACAAATAAATAGGGGATTTTTTATATATTTATGAAACTTACTACTGTAGAAACTTCATTTTGTGTTTGTGTGTCGGCATGTGTGTAATTTAAATGAACTTGCCATATGACATGATAGAGGGTATACCACAACTAGAAATCACATGCTACCAAATAAAATCCCCAGTAACAGAAGTAAATTACATGTTTGTGAGTTATTGCCCAAAGAGTCCCTATGTATCCCCCACAAACTACAGGCTATCATTATTGGTTATGTGTCACAACTTGCTGATAAGACCCAATTGCTTAAAATAATACTTGTAGTAATTGACAAGGAGAAATATAGCTGGTATTGAACCAGAAGTTTCACCAGTACTGGCCTGTACTAGTAGTGCTAGAAGGTTCTACACAAGCCCTAGAGGAGAAAATTAATCAATAATATCATCCATTTAGGAACACTGAGTTATGAGCTGTAATAACAACCTGCCAGAAAGATATTGCCCCTATACAATAGTGGAACCAATGATAGGGAAGTAACCAACCACTTTTAAAAATTGAATTTAAGAGCTATTCCACAAGGTGGAACCCATATGTTATGCTGTTAATGATGCAAAGAACTTGATACTAGATAGGTCATTGGCTAAGGGGAAAACCTATTACTATTATTCTGGTAAATGAACATAGTGATAAAATACCCATACATTAGTACATTGTTTCCACTTTTGAAATATCACACGCCCTTGGCTTGAACTGGTCTTACAGAACATCCTGTGACTTTTCCTTTGGGAAATGATTACAGGGCCTAGCTTAGAGCATCTCACCCTGGTCAGGAGTAAGCAACATGGATACACTTTTACTACTTATGTTTCTGAATGCCTTGATAGGCCATCAATCTTCTTATCACTACTTTGAAAACTCCTATACTGTAACACAAATATAAGTTGGGTAGCAAGGATTTCTGATAGGGGTTTTTCTAACCTTAAGTCACATGAGTCATTTCTGGTGAAGATTTCACTCTCATCATCTCTGAAAATGAGCTCCTATATTCTACCTTAGACTAAGACTCACCTTATTATCTATATAACCAAGAGATTCTAACTTGTAGTTGATACTTATAAACCATTTTACTAGCACACTGCTTAATATCCAAGGAAAGCACAATAATGGAAGCCATTAAAACTAACATGTTTTCATGATTATTACTTCCTTTTCATGCTAGCTTCATTAGGTCCCCTAAGAGGGAACATGAGAGGTGAATCCATTGTGATAGTTCCTTTACTCACCAAAACTGATGTTTTTTAATATTTTAACCACATAGAAAGAACCAAGAAGAAATGAAGCAATATAAAGTAAGCAAAAATAATACAAAGTAGTAAAGAGAGAGGGCAATTCTATATCTGGAGAAGACAGTGAGGATTTGAGGATTTCAGCGATGAAAACCTCAGTGGCAAAGGTCATGACCACTCTGAAAACACCTCCACTGGATTGCACTGCTAAGACCTGCACTCACAGCTTCAGGTGCTCTGAGATCTGACTCTAACCTTCTACAGAATTAAAGTCCTTCGGTCATCCCCACACAGATGAAACAGCTGATGTAGAACGAGTTCTTTCTAAAAAGATTTCTAAGTATCTGATTGGTACTTAGGACAGTCATTAAAAACTGTATCTTGGGAAATAAAGCAGCAGATTTTTCTTTTCAAAACGTTTTTAATTTTCTGAATCTTCAAAAGTTTTCATTGCAGGAATATGTTCATGTGTTCAGCAGATACTTTGTTTCCTGTTATAGAGCAGCTTGGTGCTATGCAATTGGCCAGAACATAAGTGCTGGCTTAGGCCTATACTCCAATAATAAATAAACCAAATGGATTATGCCACAGCATTGGATCAGGGAAAAGGAAATCCTTTACATCTAAATCTGACCTGACTCTGGTTATCTTCCTGTATAATAAAGCACCAACAAAGGTATTCTTTTGTTTATGTTACTCACTGACTAATACTCCACACACCTTAAGATTTGCTGTGTGCTATTTGAAGAAATTTCATCTTTCTTCACCTACAGTTTCACCAGACTTACATATTTATTTCATGGATGTGCTTTAATACTAAAGAGAGGACTACATGACACTCCTAAAGGTTGAAATAAATCAAGATATTCCAAAGTAGAATCACAGAGCCTGGACAACAGTTCGTGGCTCTCGTGTTGCAGTTTTTCCAGTTTCTTGGGATAAATTCCAGAAACAACCCTGGAGTGTGAAGTACAGGTCTTGCATTGGAACCCCATGCACATAATAAGTGTAATAGAGAATGGTACTCACCACCAGAATGAGGTGGAGGTCCACAGAGAAGGACCACCCCTTGACCTTCACGGACTGACACTGTGCTTCTCGTTCTGGTCTTAAAGTTTTCAAGATCTAATTTAAAAAGAAAGAAAGAAGGATATTTCAGAAAAAAACATTCTCTTTCCTTGGAGACAAATGTTCAAATTTCCCCCAAGAACCCCAAAATAATATTTGCATTCAGGAAGAAAGGTAGGGTTTCATGTATTTATTAAGCCTTCTAGGAAATCAGCTGTATAAATATAATACAAATATATACCCATGGATCCCCTGTTGCTGTAACAGGATTACAATGATATGGAGCATCCAAAATAGCAAAGTATATGTGAGAATAAAATAACCACATAAGATGATTCAATAAAAACAACCAAGTATCCCATCATGTAAATAGGATGGCCATATCTACCTCAGCAACTTACTACATACTAAAGACAATCAACCTCACTGTCTGCCCACCTACTCCCAAACTCCTACTTTATAATACCAGATCATAAGCAGCCTGTATAAACTTTATTCCCTACCTGTAATTATTTCTAATTATAGAACAATTTAAAAATAGGCAGTTTCTAGGCAGCAGTCTGAGTCTGATTAATGTCATGCAGGGCTATATGGAAGGTACATATCACTGGAAATAACCAAGTAAGTAGAACTTAGAATGCAATAATAAGTTAAATGAATATGCTTACTTGTGGTTATACACATTAAGATACACAGGACTAGTGTAATATAGGTTAGTTTTATTCAGGGAGAACTCACTTACATGAGAAAAGGATAATCCCCAAGTTCCAGCTCCAAAGATCAATGCTCAGCTGCTCTCCTTGACCCGACTGGGACCAAGAGAGAGAAAGTATGTGCCTGACTCCAGACCAAATCCCACATTCTCAATGTGCACCTGGTGCATTGATGGGGAAGTCCTGTGTATATGTCAATAAAGCACTGTTGACCAATAGAGAAGCAAGATAGGTGGGACTAGGAGTTGAGGAGGATTCTGGGAAAGAGAGACATGGCAGAGACAATATAGCCTGCCAGAGAAGTAAGATGTCCAGACCCTTTTCTCAGGTAAGAGAAATACTTAGATTAGCAATTATGAGTTAGCCAGTAAGAAATAAGCAAAACAGCCAACAGTATAGACTTGACGCTTTGCTGAAGACCTGGATTCAGTCCCTAGCATCCACACAGCACATCACAAACATCTGTAACTCCATTCCAAGGAGATCTGATCTCTGTTGTCACTGCATGTACATGACACACATAAATACACTCAGGGAATGGATCCAGGCACACAATAAAAATAACTAATTCACTGAACATCAAGGATGTTTATGCATGGACACTTAAATAAATGTGTGACAGATGAATCAAAGAGCAGGACACAGCTGGGTTGATGCAGGATGGTAAGTACTGATATGTGTGTAGATAACTCATAGTGCTTTTAATTTGTATGACCTTAAATACTAATGATGATGAGATTATCTTCATGAGTTTATATTTTGTCTATATATTATCTCTAGTAAAGTACCAGTTTATGTCTTTTGTCTACTTTCTAATTATATATGGATTTCCACTACTGAGTTCTGAGAAGCTTTCTTTATCCAAGATACATTTTCTTTATTAAAGACATGGATTGTACATATTTTCTCTGATTGATCAAAAGCATGAATGCATGAAAACATGCATGTCATAGATGATGAAAGAAAATAAAAAAATAAAAGTCTGCTTCTAGGTATGGTAGAAAAGAACATAGCCAGAGGCTTATGGACGGGTGCAGACTGAACATGACTGGCTGACAGTGTCCAGCTATAGGAGGAGAGTGGGCAAGGGAGAGAGGAGAGGAACCTGGAGTGGCAGCCAAGGGCCAGGAAGCTAAAAGGCCAAAAGGAATGATAGCCAAAATGCTGAGGTTACATTGGAGCAAAGAGCAGTGGGGGAAGGTCAGCCCAGCCCTATCTCTGTGCTGGAGAAGTTTAGGATAATGGGGAGTCCAGAAGACTCAAACAGGTAGGAACTGAGGGATGCTGGAAAACCCTAGAAGCCAGCTCTGATATGTTAATAAGTGTCTCAGCCTTTTGTTGAGGGTTTGAAACTTAATATTAGGCAAGGCACAGAGAGAATTTCTCTCTTTTGTTGATACCCCAGGGGATATGGGAGAAAAGAAATCTTGCTCATGTTTAATCTTGGTTCTAACCTTGAATGTGCCTGGAAACAACTAAGAAACAAAAAGCTGGATAGGTCTATAGGTGGGAGCAGTTTCTGCCAGTCCAGATATAAGTTGGATGCCTGCCTTCACCCTAAGCTGGTAGGGTTTCCCTGTTGTTTCCACTTTTGCCTCTTGATACTGGAATCCTGCGTCTCTGATTTTCAAATGAGGACTGAGAATCAGCTGCTTCTCTAGCCATCTTTTGGACCTCCAGTACCCGACTGATGAAACAGTTGTGAGACATCCACACTCATGATCAGAGCAGCTACTGAGCTCTCAGTCTGGCCAGTGTACACTTACTCTATTAACTGTGTTCCTCTACAGAACCCCAACAATAACAACCCCCACATCAAAAACTTCCTTTTGAAAGAAGTACATTATTTAATTGGGACAATGCCAGAATTGGGAACTTTGAGAGACATGAAATTATCTCCAGTGCTACAAGGGTCCTCAGTAGCATATCCCAGTCTTCCATCATGCCTATGACACACCTCTAGACTTTTGACACTAGCCACCCCAAAGTGCACTAACTCAAAGTCTCCAGAGTGAGAACCTTCCTGCCCAGAGGCTGCAAAGCTAAGGGGTCGAAAATACTCATTGTAGGCAAACAACATTATCCCTTTAAAAAATTGTAGCACTCTGACCCTCCACCACTCCCAGCTCAGTTCAGTTAAATTGGACAGAGAATTTCTGGTTTCAGTCATACTACCCTTTGCCCTCCTTACAGGCTCTGACAATGAAGAACTAAGCAGATACATTGCTTTGTGACTTTTTAAACTTTCCTTTTTAAAAACCTTATCTTTGTATTTTAATATTTTTTATTTTTACCTTACTCTATTATTTTTATTTCATTTTATGAAGGAGATAAACAGACTTTACACCTTTTACTTGATTTTTTTACATGGATTGGACTACTATGGCTTTAAGATATCTTGCCATCTTTTCTCCATCTCCCTAGCATTCTTCTCCTGGCTGTTTTATTAAACAGAGACTTTTCTTACCTTTCTCCATTTCCCTGACCATTCTTTTATGTGATTCAATTATACTTACATTTTTACATTAGGTAAAGTTAGAAAAATATGAACCACTTCAATCCACATGGACTGAAACCCAATGTAACTTTTCTCCAACAATTCAAGTCCCCAGTCACACATCTGCACAGAGTAGCAAACTCCATGTTCTTCTCCAGGCACAAAACACACATTGCATACCTTCTGGTATTGGTATAGTTTACTTTTATTCATCTTCAGTTCTAGCTACAGCCAGATCTCTTTCTTGAGAAGAGTGAAATGACTCTCATTCTATTCATTTTGTACCTGTTATACTTTCATACCTTCCCTCTGTGAACTCCACTAATTAAATTTTAAAATGAATTTTAATTTTCATCATTACATATCTCTTGACATTGTACAGGTAACCTATGGATCTTTGAAATAAGCAGACTCTGTATCTATCATCTTATTTATATTGAGCTCTCCATGACAAGTCACCAGGCCAAAATTAAATTCCAGAGTTCAATACTATAGACCGCTTAATATTCTCACAGTGTGAGTCAGTAAAAGAACAGGACAAAAAGAATATGGGAGTCAGAGATCTGATCTGCCAAGATCTAGGTCTTTATCACTAGAGGCACATCAACTTATCACACATGCCTGACATCTGTGCAGTGGGAAAAACACCTAGTGTCAGAACATTATAGGGAGTTTTAAGAGAGGATTCTTGGTATCAGACATATGGAAGCATTTTGCAAGATAAATTGTTATGCAACTATAAGGTCAAAGATGGGCTTCTCATGATGGACAAGAGATTTCATTATTTCTTTTGAGTCTTCAATTTCAAAACTATACTTCTTTCTATGTCATCTATTTACTGCAGATGTCTGTTTGCCTGCCTGCCTGCCTGTCTGTCTGTCTGTCTAAAACACACAGGGCTCATGAGATTCTTGACTCTCACAATTTTAAGTATATGAGATTAAGGACACACACACAGCAGATATCCACCCGTCTTTCACAGCTTTAATACATGCACAAGTCACACATGTGAAAAATGAAGCAAACTGTATTTCTGTTTTGCGACCTAGAAAGTTTAACTGGAGTTGTATGTGTACATAGGGCTGTGGGATTAAAATGACCTAGAACTAGAATGGAGAATTGATAGGACGGTGGAATTGGTAGTAGGAGATGGGTAGAAGTCAGGGGGTGACTATGACCAGAATGTTTATATACATGTATTAAATTGCCAGTACATATTTTAATAAACAAAACCACAAAAGTTAAAAAATAAAAAGACTGACAACCTTTCCAGTGACTTTCAAGCCTAACTTCTTAAACACTCTCTAATCTCAGATGAATGACCATCTCTTTGTGTTCTTTTACCTTTTAACTGAGTTTGAACTCCAGTCTTTGTACTCTGATGTGAGACAAACCTAGATACAACTCCTTTCTAATGTTCACATGTTTTCTAACCAGGAACTTGAGGATACACAAAATCTCAACTATGAATTAAATATAATAGCAGCAATCCTATTCTACAAATAATAAATGTTGGTTTATGCAAATTATTTAGAACGCTTCTGATACATAAATGTCTAGTAAGTGAATAAGGCTCTCCTTTTCCTTACATGTTTCATGAAATGTCTCCAAGAATCAAGTTTCTGCTTCTATGTCTGCACAAGTGATGTGTCCACTGAACTTTTAACTCAACTTGCATTTTCTGTATGTCCTTCAGATACTTAGGGGAAAAGTAGCTGCCATCTTTTACTTGACATTGCATCTTCCTTTTTTACAGTGCTTTCTGCACTGGAGGTTCTTTTCTAACATATTTTTTGATGCAATTTCTGCACAGACTCCTATGCCCTCCAGTCTCTTTTCCCTGTTCCCTCACATTACCACAGTTCATGTTCACTGTTCTAAATTTCTTACTGACTATATCAATTCTTTGTAAAATCTTTTTTATGAACTCAAATTGCTAGTATTACACATGTGTGTGAGTGTGTGTGTGTGTGCGTGTGTGTGCGCGCGCGCAGCATGCTTTGTCACCTTTAGCAGTACCAGTGTCCTGAGTATATAATTCTTCAGCCCTGATAAATTAAGCATATAATATAGAGTTAATAGACAGATGGATTTGTGAGGGATTATGACATTTTTTTGAAATTCATCTTTGATTTCCATAAAAGTTGTAACACAAATGCATTATTTCATATTTTCTGTAGCACTGTAGCTCAAAAAAATTCTTGAACTGGACAACCACATCACAGTAAGTGATGGAACCAAAACTTTACATACACTCCACTGATAACAGGTCCTGTTCTTTGTTTCTTTTTATACCACACAATAATTATACATAAACTTCATCTTGACTCCTTTCCTGTGGTCTCTCACTTCTTAACCAATCCATCCTTTATCCATGATATTGAGCTTCTTTTTCTTCATAAAATGGATAATAGATACTCCATTTTAAATACATGCTAAAATATTAAAATTGAATCCCTAATGTCTTACTGTTAACACGCATATTCTTTGTCCTTATTCAGCACTTCAACAGATGTATATGCATATTCATGCATGTGCTTATGCCTGTGTTCTAGGTAACGACACAAGAGAGTATGATTTCCAGCTCTGAGTAAAAGTGCAAAACTTTAGTCATGTCCTAACCTCCTTTTCTCAAATTACAGTAAGTGCATTTGTCTTCAAGGACCAGTTAAAAATACCCACACTATATGAAGAAAATGTTTTCAGAGCACTCTAGAAGTTTACTGTAATTGTATGTTGGTATATCAGATGGGTTTGCTCAACAAGGTTAAAGTTCTGTGCAGGGCCCCCTCCGTTTCTTTCTATTGTTCCCATTCACCCCTTACTGTACCTGCTCAGTAAAGATGTAAAGCGTTAACCCCAGCCCTTGACCATTCTGAATAAACACTGTTAGCAAAGCTAATTGTTCCCACCCGTTAGTCCCTCTCTAGCTTGCTCCTCTGCTGCCTTTAGTTTGAGCTGTTCTATTCCTTTACAATAGCCACTGCACTGATAACACTCAGTTATTAGAAAATACCAGCCAGTCTAGGAAAGCAAACAAGAACAATTGTTTTAAAAGAAAAAGCCCCATTAACAACCTGACAGTTATGTCACTTTCAAATAATAAACCCCTTTTTTAAGGCAGCAGTCAAGAAATCACTAATACTTTACAATTTTGTTTTGGTAGTCCTTGTCTTATCATACATCCATTCAAAGAAACACAGGGTACAAGCACACACACGCACACACACACACACACGAATGCAATTCTATACATACAAAATTCTGGCTTAAAAATTCTATTTATCTTTTCTTTTATAGAAATACAAAGAACTATTTTTGGTAAACATCTCACAGATAAGTAGGGTTAAAAATAATTCCAAACCTATAATGATGACCACACTTTGAAAGTCTAACTGATCAAGGAGTGTGATGGCACATGCCTGCCAAATCAGCACATGGTGGACTGGGACAGAAAGACCAAGACTTTGCAGCCATCCTCGACTATACAGCAAGATTCTGTCTCAAAATGAAACAAAAGGGGAGAAACATCGATCCGATTTTTATTGGGCAGTAGAAAAAAATGGTGTTGTTACAGACGACATTATCACTGAAGTTAGACTATTCTAGAATACCACCTTTGAAATCTAACTGTGGCACTTTATGCTCCTGTACAAGTTTACAGTCATTTACAGAAGGGAGTACTTGGCCCTTTCGCTTACTAACAGCGAGTCACTAATCTGGAAATAAAGAGATCATAAAAATGACATCATTCTGAAAAAGGGGAACAGATCACACTACTACAACACATTTACCTTAATTATGTTCTCAAACATTTTTAAAAAGCTTTTTAAAAGGCTAGGTTAAAATGTCTCAATGGGTTCTTTGCAAAGTGTTCGGAGTCCTGCTTCACTAGGGATACCCACCGTGAAAATTCGCTCTAGCCACCCACACAGACTTCTCAGACTCTGATATCAGGTTTGTTGTCCAAAATATGCAGATAATTTTGCCTATATTAGAAGCCTGCTGAGATCATTGTGTGAGAAAATAAACACAAAATTCTTGGAACACTTTAGGGGATCAATAAATGTTAGCAAACAGCTTCCCCTCTCCAGGCAAAGAGAAGCCTATGTCTCACCCTAACCACAGTCTAGCCAGACTTATTTGTGATTCACGGAATGCTAATTTTTATGTCTTTTGGAGGATCCAACTGCTTGACTCTATTTTATATTATACTCCCCGTGTTGGGCAGAAATATTTTCTACTTTTTCCCCTTGTGCTTATCAAGTAGTTGCTATATAATATTTGTTGAATTCAACACCCTAGGAAATGAGTCTTAAAGCTCCTGATAGCTGCTGTCAGTTAATGCAATTGTAATAGTAGAGATGTTATGGGAAAACCTCATTCTGTCCATCTAAAAATAAAGGAAACTAAAATTAATTATCATATTGCAGTAATCCTCACAATTCTATACCCTACCCCCATGCATGACTGCCAGACAAAGAAACCTCTCACTGACCTTACTAAGAGGCAGTTTCTCTTTAATGATTGACTCAGCAGTACCCTGGTAAGAGCACAGTTGACATGTGGCAAGAGCTCCTATAGGCTGGCACTGAATGAGCACCCTGGTGAGGACCTAATTGAGTTTACTCTTTTTCTGTCCTAACTATTCATTAGTTAGCATACAAAATTAATGGGAATTTACTTTTTTTTAAACTGAATGATCTATTTATACCAAAAGTCTTCATTGAAATAGAGAAAGCCATTAAAGATTATTTCATGAACTATTTTATGAACTATCTGAAAAGAAATATCTCTCTAATCCCAAAGAACTGGAGAGTCAATATTTTAAATTTTTAGTGACTTATTTTTTTATAATTTAATACATGAGCTCTGTGTCAACATCACTCCCAGCTCATCTCCCAAAGTCCAACTCCTACTATGTCCTCCCTCCCAAATTCATGATCTTGGCTTGTGTTGTGTGTGTGTCCATATGAATATACAATATTATGAGTAAATTTCACATTGCTCATATGTACATGTATGCAGGGATGACAATCGGGATTGGGCAAACTTAGTAGGAACTCATTGGGCAGCATATGTGAGAGGGAATCACAGAAGAAAAGTGATTTTCAAACTCTTGCCAGCTATTAACCACAGTTCTTTATCTAGAAATGAGGCCTTGTGGGAATTCCCCACCCACATTGGCCTGTTAACTGGTATTGTTACTAGTCATGTCTTATTCAGATAAACATATTGTTTAGTTTGTGGGCCATTTCTAATGGACAGTTGCAACAGGCATCCTGGTCCTCTGGATTAGAGTCTTTCTGTCTTCTCTATTGTGATGTCACCTGACCCTCGGCTATAGCAGCTGAGTTATAGATCTATCAGTTAGGGCTAGGTATCCCACCAACTATTCCCTGCCTTTTGAGCAGCTGTGCATCTCTGTAATCATCTCTATATGCTGTAAAATTAAGCTTCTTGGAGGAGGCATGAGAGCTACACTTATATTTAACTGTAAGTTTTTAGAATATAGTTAAAAATGTAATTTGTTTAGGGAAATGGCAATAGAATGCTCTCGTTCAGGATCTGTGCCCTCCCAACACAGGTAGTTATCAAGGTCTACAGCACTATGTATAAATTTCTTCCATTGAGCCAATCTTCAGTCCAATTAAGACAGCTGTTAGTTGTCCCCAAGATAAAAGTAGCAATGTTGCACCATTAGAGAGTTGTTTTTTAGTTAGTTTGGTTGGTTTTCATTCCTAATGATTAAAATGTATATGGCCAAGGAGAGTTATGAGGATTTCACCTCATGATTCTCATAATCTGTGGGAAAGGTCATGTTGATGGAACTATTCATATATTTGGATGTGAAAATCAATGGCAAGAAGAGAAGGTGATTTAGCCTAGTTACAGTGTCAGGAAGCATTCCCTTTCTCAGCCAGGAAAGAGGCAATAATAGTCAATGCTGGGTTTCCCCATTCAAATTAATGCTTATGCTTTTGGGTCCTCTTTAATTTTAGAAACTCACACCCAAGAAACTCAAGATTGTAATATGTGTCCTACTGTAAGGTCTTATTTGAGTACGTTGATTTCTTTCAGTCATTTAAAAAGCTATTCAACAGAGCTTCTGAGTTGCTTCCATGACTGTGAAAGAGGCTTAAGTTATGGCTTTCTGCATCTGATCACTGGCTTCTTGTCCTGCAAAATTTTAATTTTGTTTTTCAACTAAATCACCCATCCAGGAGCTTGTGGAGTTTGATCACATGAAACAAGGCAGTGATCAATGAGAGAATTTTCAAAAGTGGGACAATACTATCTTTGGGTATAATAGTGTTTTATTTTGTTTCCTGTTGCTGTAATAAAATACTGAGCAAAATCAACTTGGAGGTTGAAAGGGTTTATTTGGCTATCAGTCCCTCATCAAGGGAAGTAATGGAAGAAATTCAAGGCAGAAACTTGGAGGCAGGAACTGCAGCAGAGACCTTGGAGGAACTCTGCACAGTGGCTTGCTTCTTGTGGTTTGCTAAGCTGTTTTTCTTATATGGCCCAGGAACACATCCTTACCTAAGGATGGTTCTACCGAGTAGGATGGGCCATCCTATGTCAATTAACAATCAATAAAATGCCTGGTGGTCACACTGGTGGTTCACTACAAAGGAAGCAATTTCTCAAATGAAGTTCTCTCTTCCCATGTGACTCCAGTTTATGTAAGGAACACAAAAACTAACCAGTCAAAATAGATTTCCAGTAGTCACCATTCCTGTAACTGTCTTAAGTTTGTGATTCTCTGAAGTTATATAATACAGTAGGATCTACATATGATTTATTAATTTTCTATTATACATATTCACTAATATCTAATCTACAGAAGACTATAACCATTTTTCTGAAACAGTAGTGTATTTTAAGCACAAATATTAGTGCTTACAAGTATCATTGTCAGAACAAGAGAGATTAGTGAATTCTCTCTGTGTGAGGGAAGGGGATGCATGTTCACATGATATTATGCTTACATATAGGTTATAATCTACCTCAAAACCCTGATTTTTGTGTGTATATGTGTGTGTATATATATATATATGTGATGTATTTTCATATGCTGTGTGTGCATATGTGTTTCTGTGAGTGATGGTAGGGGTGTGTCTGCCATTGTACTTTGTTCTTAGCTTGATCCCCACCCTCCAGTTTGAGACAAGGTCTCTACTTATTATTGTTATTATTCACTGTATTATAGATAATGCTAGCAGGCTGAAGAGTTTCTGGGTATCTCCTGGCCCTGCCTCCCATCTTGCTGTAGAATGCTGGGACGGTCTGTATTTACACTACTGTTCTTGGCTTTTACAAAGATTCTGGGGATTCAAATTCCAATCTCATTGATGCACCGGAAGTACTGTCCCTACTTTGATTTTTATAACTGCAACCTGGACCTTGCCAAGTAGGCTAGGCTGGTTTTCCAGGAAACCTCAAGCTTTTCAGTGTATCACCAGTACTGGGAATAAAATACACATCACCATAACGAGAAAGTGTTATTTCTTCTGGGGATGAAAACTTGGTCTTCATATTTGCCAATAAAACATTTACCAACTGAACCATCTTAGTAAGAAATTTTTCCCTCTTTTATCACCTATACTAAGACACAAAACAAATAATTTGTACTGCTGAGAGATAAACAATATCTTAGATTGCTTCATTGAACAGTTGATTTCTAAGAATTGTCATTTTCTGAGAGGATTAATAAAATATAATTGTGACATGTAGAACATGCATGAATTTCTAGTACTGGGTTCAAGTTACTATGTCATGTGTCTCACAGGGAGAGCTATGCAAGTCATAATTTATGGGAGTAATTAAAATGATATTTTATACAACATCCTTTTACATCGCATAAAGTAAACCTTTAAAATTATTTAACTAAGAAACAAAAATATAAATTTATTTAAGAAAACGAAGTCACATAATTTTTACATTTTAGCACAATTCCATAAAACAAATTGAAACATAACAGATAGATATAAATATTTTGATATGCTGGTTGTTACCATGGAAACAATTCAATCACTATAAACTATGACTATGCAGGTACTTATATTTTTCTGGTTTGTCAATTGGGCACAACTTATATTACTTGTTTTCTTTGTGAGTTTCACTAAGATCCAGGGTAAATAAAGACAAGAATTCACTTTTATACTTACAAAATTCATTACACATTATACTAACAGATGTAGGGACCCATAATTTGTATAGAATTCTACACTTAGACACTTTAGGGCACTCTTGAGACAGGGTTCAAGTTTAATTTTTTTTTTGAGTTATAAAGTAGAGGTACATATTTATTTTTAAATTTTATTTATTTATTTAAATTTCATTTTACATTCCAACTACAGTTCTCATTTCCACCTCTCCTTCTGGACTTCCCCACTCCCATCTCTCCTCCCCACCCTGGGCCACCCCCATTCACTCCTCCCAGTGGGTAAGGGCCTCCCAAGATGAGTCAACAAAGTCTGGCACATTAAGTTGAGGAAAGACAAAGCCCCCCCCCTGCATTAAGGCTGATCATAGCATTTCACCATAGGGAATGAGCAGTAGGAACAGGATCTATTCCAGGTGCATGAATTAGTTTAAACTATTTAAGTACAAAAATACATGCAAATTAGGATAAAATTGTAAGTGATGGACAATTCTTTCTTTGACCTTTCCTATTCCCTGCCCCATGATCATTTTGGATACTTATTGACTTGTAGCCACCATTTTCCACCTTCACTGATGTATAGTTTGTCTTTATTTGTATGCCTTCCTACAAAGACACTGGGCATTTTGATGTTTGTTTAAGATTGCACATATGTAATCATGAATATCATGAATTCATCACGTTCTAAAACTATTTCCAAGTACAGTCACATTCTGACATAATAGATATGGATTTCAATTTAACTTTTTTTGGTGTGTTTGTAAGAATAAATCCAATATACTGTGAGCTAACAATAATTTTAAGTAAACAGAGTACGTGAAAATGTATGGCTTGGGAAGAGGGAGATTATATAACTAAGAGTTTAGCATTTGTCACAGGAGCTAAGTAGGTTTCAGAAGCCTAAGCAGTAGATGTCCTGTTAACAACTGAAATCTCCCCTTGGTATCCAAATGTCTACATCTTATATGATATAATGACCTTGGGAATACATGAACAAGTGTGTGTACATGTATACACACGGGTACAAAATACACATGCAAATGTACATGCACACACACAAACACATGCTGCAGAATATTTGTACACTGTGAAGACATGTCTTTGTTAAGGTGCCTTTTGATTGGTTTAACAATAGCTAATAGCCTTTTGATTGGCTAGGCAGGAGGTATAAGTGAGATTTCTGGGGAGAGAAAGGAAGGGGATGAGAACTGGGAGCACAGGAGATGACAAGAGACACAGAGCAGAAACAGGAGGTGCAAGATGGAAGAGAGGTGATGCCACGTGACAGAACATAGACGAATATAAATGGGTAAATCTGAGTTAATAGAGTTAGTGAGGAACAAGCTTAAGCTATAGGATGAGCGTCCATAATTAAAATGAAGTCTCCATGTCATTATTTGTGAGCTGTCTGGAGGGACAGAAAAAAGACTTTACAAACACAGACTTTTTATCCTCCTGTAACTGTCACCAGTCTGGGAGCAGACCATACAAGCTATCAAAAGCTTTAATATCAGGGGTGTTTAGACTTATATTATATTTAAGAAAGTCAACATTCCTGCTTTTAGCAAATACTCTTTTCCTTGCTGCATCTTCTTGTTACCCTAACTATGATGTCTAACTACATTTGGTATAGTTTCATTTCCAGTTATCAATTTAATTTTTGATATACTCTTAGGAAAACTACTTTAATTGAGGCACATTCAGCAAGAACTTCAATTTTCTCAATTATAAACCTCCTTGGGTATTTGCTGAATATGTCCTATTCTTATTCTTTTATATCTCAATTAAAGGACATTATCAACCATCTTAAAATTCTTAATTAAAATCCACAAATGAATAACATTAACAAGTATTAAATATAAATGAAGATGAACATTTCTACTTAGCACCAAAGTATTGTATTCATGGTGGCATGCCGTGTAACATAGAAAGATGATAAAAAATGGTTGAGTTGTTTGTGAAGTTGTCAAACAGAATGGGTGCAATAAAGAATACAGTACCTAGATAACTATCATATTACAGCACCATGATGGATATTGCCATTCAGGAAGGTTGATGCTACTAACGGCATTTATAATATTTAATACAATCATGATATATTTTAGTTAAGAGGTTATACTGACATGTAACAGTTTCATGTGTCAAAGCATTCTAAGAATAACACATGGAGACATTAAAGTGACTCTTGTTTTATAAATGCTCTCTACCACAATTAGTGGAATTAAATGGGAATGCTTTTTTAACACTGGTACTTAGTTTGACAGCAAGTCAAAGAAATACTATTAAGGCATGTAGATTGAAGACAAGTCATTTTATGGTACCTCTTAATGTGTATTGTTAAAGCAAGGAAAAAAAATGAAGAATACTGTAGTTGTGTCAGGAAAAGTGTGTTCTATCATTAAGAATCACAACACAGACCGAGAAAGATCACTTGGTGTGGAAAGACTCCTATGACCAAGCTTGAGTTCAAACCCTGGAGACCCAGAAAGTGAACCAAGAGAACCAACTACTCTGATCTACACCAGAACAATGTGACATGTACATGTAAGAGTGTACACACTTACAAGGGAAGGGGAGGGGAACTGATGACTTACCCATCTCCATTCATTGATGCCCACTGCCAAAAACAACCTCTCTAACTAAGACTGAAAGAACAGCTTATACCAATTCTTCTCAAAGTGTTCCACACAATAGAAGCAGAAGGGTCTTTGCCAAACTCTTTCTATGAGGCTTCAATAACCTTGATCCCCAAGCCACACAAAGATACAACTAAGAAAGAGAACTTCAGACCAATATCCCTCGTGAACATTGATGCAAAAATACTCAATAAAATACTGGCAAATTGGGTCCAAGAACACATCAAAACAATCATTCACCACGATCAAGTAGGTTTCATCCCAGGGATGCAAGGATGGTTCAACATACGAAAATCCATCAACGTAATCCACCATATAAACAAGCTGAAAAACAAAAACCACATGATCATCTCACTAGATGCTGAAAAAGCCTTTGACAAAATCCAACACCCCTTCATGATAAAGGTCTTGGAGAGATCTGGGATAACAGGGACATACTTAAACATAATAAAAGCTATATACAGTAAACCAACAGCCAACATCAAACTAAATGGACAGAAACTCAACGCAATTCCTCTAAAATCAGGAACAAAACAAGGCTGTCCACTCTCTCCATACCTTTTCAACATGGTACTTGAAGTTCTAGCTATTGCCATACGACAACAAAGGGGGATCAAGGGGATACAAATTGGGAAGGAAGAGGTCAAACTTTCACTGTTTGCAGACGATATGATAGTTTACATCAATGACCCAAAGAACTCTACCAGGGAACTCTTACAGCTGATTAACACCTTCAGCAAAGTGGCAGGCTACAAGATCAACTCAAGAAAATCAGTAGCCCTACTATATACAGATGATAAAAGGGCTGAAAGAGAAATCAGAGAAACATCACCCTTTACAATTGCCACGAACAACATAAAATACCTTGGGGTAACGCTAACCAAACAAGTGAAAGACTTGTATCGTAACAACTTTGAATCTTTAAAGAAAGAAATTAAAGAAGCCCTCAGAAAATGGAAAGATCTCCCATGCTCTTGGATAGGTAGGATCAATGTAGTAAAAATGGCAATCCTGCCAAAAGCAATCTACAGATTCAATGCAATCCCCATTAAAATCCCAGCACAATTATTCACAGACCTTGAAAGAACAATAATCAATTTTGTATGGAAAAACAAAAGACCCAGGATAGCCAAAACAACCCTGTTCAACAAGGCAATGTCCGGAGGCATCGCCATCCCTGACCTCAAGCTCTATTATAGAGCTATAGTCCTGAAAACAGCTTGGTATTGGCACAAAAATAGACAGGTAGACCAATGGAATCGAATTGAAAATCCGGGTATTAACCCACACACGTACGAACATCTGATCTTTGACAAATAATCTAAAAATATACAATGGAATAAAGAAAGCATCTTCAACAAATGGTGCTGGTTTAATTGGAGACTGGCATGTAGAAGAATGCAGATCGATCCATGTTTATCGCCATGCACAAAACTTAAGTCCAAATGGATCAAAGACCTCAACATAAATCCAGCCACACTGAACCTCTTAGAAGAGAAAGTAGGTGGTACCCTTGAACGAATTGGTACAGGAGACAGCTTCCTGAACATAACATCAGTAGCACAGACAGTAAGATCAACAATTAATAAATGGGACCTACTGAAACTGAGAAGCTTCTGTAAGGCAAAGGACACAGTCAGCAAGACAAAAAGGCAGCCCACAGAATGGGAAAAAATATTCACTAATCCCACATCTGACAGGGGGTTGATCTCCAAAATTTACAAAGAACTCAAGAAGCAAGTCTCCAAAACACCAAAGGACCCTATTAAAAAGTGGGCTGCAGAACTAAATAGAGAGTTTTCAATAGAGGAATCTAAAATGGCTGAGAGGCACTTGAGAAAGTGCTCAACATCCTTAGCCATCCGGGAAATGCAAGTCAAAACAACTCTCAGATACCATCTCACTCCTGTCAGAATGGCTAAAATCAAAAACACCAATGACAATTTATGCTGGAGA
This sequence comes from Mesocricetus auratus, assembly GCF_017639785.1. NCBI lineage: Eukaryota > Metazoa > Chordata > Mammalia > Rodentia > Cricetidae > Mesocricetus > Mesocricetus auratus. The sequence continues at coordinate 163,161,372 of NW_024429266.1, forward strand.
GGATGTGGTGAAAGGGGGACACTCCTCCATTGCTGGTGGGAGTGCCAACTGGTTCAGCCACTTTGGAAATCAGTATGGAGATTCCTCAGAAAAATGGGAATAAACCTACCACAAGACCCAGCAACTCCACTCTTAGGCATATATCCAAAGGATGCCCATTCATACAACAAAGACGTCAAGATGTCTGTTCCACTATGTTCATAGCAGCTTTATTTGTAATTGCCAGAACTTGGAAGCAACCTAGATGTCCTTCACCTGAAGAGTGGATAGAGAAAATGTGGTACATCTACACAATGGAGTACTACTCAGCAGAAAAAAAATAATGGAATCATGAGATTCGCAGGCAAATGGATGACACTAGAAGAAACCATCCTGAGTGAGGTAACCCAGTCACAAAAAAGAGAAACATGGCATGTACTCTCTCATATATGGATTTTAGACATAGATCTGGGGAGTGCCAGCCTACAATCCTATGGCCAGAGAGTCTGGGAAACAGAAACTTTATTTAGTGGCTGATCGAAGAAGAGGCAGACTCCCTTCATTAAGTACTGAGCTGAACTCAAGAAAGCCAGTAACAGAGAGGGAGGAGTGATGATCAAAGGGATTAAGACTGGGCTGGTTTAACCCCCAGAAACAGCTGACCAGACAAAGGGTAACTCTTGAATCCCAGGCATCAGCCTGGGAATCCAGCATGAGACTGATCAAGACCCCCTTAATCTGGGTGTCAGTGAAGAGGCCTAGGGAATCTATTGAGCCTTGGGCAGCAGATCAGTACCCATCCCAAGTATACACACGGACTTTGGACTCCCATAGAACAATGTGAGGTGCACTCTCACCCTGAACTCTTGGGGAAGGGTCTAGGCCCTGCCCTATATGAAATGACAGACTATGCACACCCCCATGGAGGGCCTCACCCTCCCTGGGGAAATGAGGGGATAACGGGGGGGGGTGGGTTGGGGGGAGGACACGGGAGGAAGGGAGGGAATGGGAGAGGGACCTGGAACTGACTTGTGAAGCAACCTTGTTTCTTACCTCAATTTAAACTGGAAAATAAAATAAAATAAACTGAAAGCAACCAAGGTATAAGAGTATAAATGTAAATATTTAAAAGGAAAATTGACTAATGACCATTTTAACAAAATAATAAATAGCAAGTTCTACCCTTGGGTCTAAGACCTCTCAAATCATGGGCTTTTTTCCAAGATTGCAGTATCAAACTTGAAACTCTCTCCCACAGAACAAGCCTGAAATCCAATCAGAGAACAGTTAGTTACCCCATAATAATCATGCCACTATAGCAACAGTAGATACATCTTACCTGACAGGTCAGTACTGCAAAATGAAAAGTCCAGAATTTGGTTGGAACACTGATGTCATTTCTTCCTCATCAGCCTGTAAAGCACCTCCTGGAATTATGAAGCCCAGCCCTCAGAAGTCTCCTGATTTGTTTGACATTGGTTTTTCTATGACCTATGATGGAAGTGCATGGCTCCTTCCACAATAGAGTCTTACCATATAGTTACGATGGTGATTAACAATGACAGTAGCCTATGTTGTTTTAGAACATCTAGGGCCTCCGTAGCAAATAACTCATAAGGGATCCCATGCATTGCAGTGTGATTTCATTTCATAACCCTTGAAACTTTGTCTACCCATAAGGATAATTTTGTTCAAAATCTTTTTATATTTTAAAAACTGTACTGAAATTACCTTACTAACTAGTGGGTTTCCATAAGGAATTACATAATCTTTAGATTTGTTTTCTCTAACTGCATCCATCTTCCTCCAATCTGTATCCTATCCCCATCCTTTTATGATAATTTTACATACATTAAACTCCCCTATATCATATATAATCTAATATTTTTACAATTTTTAATTTTAACTTTTTGGGACATAGTGAAAGCGCTTCTCTGTGTGTTTTTTGCCTTTCCTTTTGAGCATGTATGAGTGTTTTAATACATCTCTCCTTTGAATTAGACTTCTTCTCCATCTTTTGGTTTCCCTCATACTTTCACACTTCTAAAAGCGCCCCTAGAAGTTCATCTTTCTATTTTTCGTTTACATATAATCTACTATCCCTTGTCCCTTAACTGTCTTCTGGACAGGGAATATATATAATCAGAGAGAGAGGTGGGGGAGAGACTACACCGCCAAAATTCCAGCACAGATGGGGCAGATGGTTTAGGTTCCATACTTATTGAAGAGCTGTTGGCAGTTAACAGTTTCTAGGGGAGCAGCAATTATTATTTTTAGAGAATGGAGCCAATAATTATATTTTTGTGGTCCAGTGGATAGCCTGATGTTTACATATCTATGAACAGCTGAACATCATAAACTGCTAATTAGACATGGTTGTGTGTATACATTCACATGTATGTGAATGTTCCTGTGTGTGTGTGTGTGTGTGCATGTATGTGCATGTGGGGGGTGTATATGCATCTGTGTGTGTATGTTTGTTTGGGTGTGTGTGAGAGAGAGAAAGAGGGAGCAAGAAAGAGGGAGGAAGAGAGAGAGAGAGAGATTAAAACTTCAGTATTTGGGATAATATAAAGTATTATAAAGTACATCCAGTCAGAAGGGAGACATTTCTAGTGAGAATATGAAAGAAGTTACCAGAGGATAGGAATATATATGATATCTCCTTGTATAGTTGCATGGAATTCTCAAGAATAAAAAAATTGAAAATAACAACAGTAGAATCATAGGACAATTGTGTGGTGAGATGGTTTGGTCAGTAGAAGTACTTACTGCCTATACCTACTGACACAAATTCAATTCCCAGAATCCACATAGAGGTCAATGTAGAAAATCAACTATATAAGGTTGCCTTCATAAAAGAAATGTGATATGTGTGTATCTGCACTCACACACTTTATACAGACTCACAAACAATAATAATGATGATGATGATGATGATGATAATAATAATAATAACAGTAAATTAGTAGTAGTAGTAATGCATGAAATGAGAATGTGATTTGTAGAGAGGATAGGGATTGGTGGCTTGATGGAAAATAAGACAGGATAAGTGGTGAAATTCCAGATTATAATGTAAATATGTTTGAACTGTCAGAGAACAAATTTAATCAATAAAAAAAGAAAAGAAAAACAAATAGTTTAGTAATGGATAAAATTTAAATATAAAAAGCTCACAGGACAATGCAAGGTTGATGATACCAAATATATTCCTCAATTGTATTTGAGGTGATATGGAGAAATCAAGGTAATTTTAAAATCACGGCTAAGTACAAATTAATTTGAAATCATCGCTGTCATATGTAGTGATACTGAACAAAGGTCATGTACTGAACAAAGCACAGGGGATCTTTTCCTATGGACATGATTTAAAAAGCATTCAGAGGACAAATATAGTGTCCAGTTATCAATATAATACATGGAAGCTCTCTTTACGGACTTGATCCTTATGTACCACTAACTCACCATGCTGTTGACCATGATAAGAACAAGCAAATATCAGATCTGAAGGTCATTTCTGTTGTCAGTCTCTTACAGAGCAAACCTGCCAATCAAGATGCAACCTGTAAGACTCCTATGTCTCTCTTTTAGCACATTCATTCATTTGTTTTTATAATCAGAGCTGGGATTGGATCATGTATTGCTTACTAAGCCTGGAACTCTGAGCTGGTACTCATCTTGCTATTGCCCACTTTCCTTGCCCATAAGATGGAGAGTTAATGGTTTTCTTGGACTACTCAATGTAAAGAACAGCTGAAAACATGAACAGCATGTTACTGTACACCAAGTACTGTCAAGAGTGCGCTGCATTAATTTTGGCAGAAAAGAAATGTAGATTTACAAGTAGACCTCTAGTTTTTGTATGAGGAGCTGTCAAGACTTCTGTTAAAGGCTATTTGCAAAGTGACTAAGTCACAAGGGCTATGACATGCACAGCTTGCTAACAAGCTAGCACTACTGAAAGTTAGTAGAAATCAGGAAGCTGCATTTAACTAAACATGTATATTATTGGGCCAGAGTCCTGAAAAGAAAGACCGTACTTCAAGTAACTCCCTAATTACTGAATTTTTTGTTCCCTATAAGTGATCAATATTGTTCTCCTTGTAGGAGATCCTTTTTTTCCCAGAAGGTTCTGTTTAAAATAGGACTAGAGACAAAAATCTCTGAAATGGTGAACCCATTTTACATTTATTCAGTGTTGTCTGCAAATGCAGATATATAGCACTCAGAGGACAACTTGCAAGAGTCAGTTATCTCTTTCTACCATATGTGCTCCACAGATCAAACTCAGCTTGTCAGATTTGACAGCAAGTACCCCTACTTTCTGAGCCATCTTTCTTCTTTCTTTAAGATGGTTGGCTGTTTAGAAATATTGTTATGATGATGAAAAGTTTGACCCACACCTAACGCTTAGGTTTAGTTAAGTTGTTGGGGACATGCTTTATAATGAAGCTCCATAAAATATGCTTGTGTGGGTGGGGTGGGGTGGGTGAGGTGGGTGGGTAGGTGTTTTCTATAAACTCTAAGCTGAACATATCAGTGTCAGTAGCAACTAGATACACAGAACCTCTGAGCACTTGACATATGAGTAGTATAGATTTCAGTGTGCTACAAGCCCTTGAAATATATAATAGGTTTCAAACAGTACTAAAGGAAAAAGAACAACATATCATCAATAATGCAACATAGATTACATGCTAAATAAAGCTGGATTGAATAAAACATTTAAAGTAGTTTTGTTTTATAGAATATCTACACTGGAAGTTTTAAACTGAAGATAGTTTTACATTGTAGATAGTGGACAGCACTGTCTACAGAGTATTTTGTTTTTTGAAGCCAAAATACTCATACATATGTTCTCACATATCAAGGCCAAATGGAATAAGGATTTCATTTATACTGAATGACTTATAGTCCAGGGTTTGCCAATAAATTTCTATCTACTAACCTGCATGAGAAATTTCCATACCATGTCTTACAATATATGCACAGAGCACAAATTTGGTTGAAAGTTCTGATGCCATTTTTCTTTGTTTATTATGATTAAAAAGGTTTTGTGAAATTGTGCTCATCAGGCTCTTAACACAGTACATTCAGAGTAGTAAGTAGATAAGAGTCTAACAAAAAGCAAGGACTAATATAGCCAGCAGACATGATGTGTGATTGTGTTTGACCTCTCCAAAATTTAGGCTTTAAAGATAAGGAGAGAGGAAATTCATAGAATTCAGACGGCAGCTGTGTACAGAAGTCTCACAGACAACATATGAAAACCCACTAAGAAGGAAGCCAGTCCAATAAACACCCTGACCTTTCCTCTTTCCAGTTTCATGTTCTCTCCTAATATCCCTATTACCCCTAACAACCCAAAGTCAGAAAAGGCAAGGGGATACTCTGCTGTATCCATATGAGACTGCAGGGCATAAGACAGGACGGAAGGTGAATCTGGAAGGCACAGAAGGAAGACACGTGTATTTTTGGTCTTTCTGAAACATAACTATTGTCAACAATGAGAATAGAAAGAACAAATAATTTCATGTAAAACTAATAATAGTTAGATGTTCACTGAAACACATCAAATTTAAATAGAGCATTTTGACCTGATTTTCTGTTTTCAACAATGTCACTGCAATTGTCTTACCAAATGTGCCATTTTAAAGTTCAAAGTACTGTTGACCCTCTGATGGGATGAAAAGTCTAAAATGCAGAATCTGTCTTCCCTCAAAGTGTTTATAAGGAACACCTATTTTAAGATTTTCCAGGTTACATCTTTGTCTTATATATAACATGGGACAGCACTCTCATATTTTTAACCAATTATTCATACATTTATTCAATGAGGTTTATGGATCACCTGCATATGGAGAAGCTACTCATACCCTACCCAGGCGATTCTGTGAATTGTATGCACTTTGAAGGGAATGAGCCCTATGCCTAGGGAAATAGAGAAAACCACCTCATCTTTCCTCCTGTTATTTACCTCCATGCTGAGCACATATTTTGTCATGTGCAAACAAGACATGAAATAGTCTGTATTTCTTTTCATAGTATGCCCCTGTAAACAGAATGGGCAGGCATCGGGGATCTCTGTTTACCATACAAAAGTGATTAAGGCATCAGAGGTGGCCGCGAAAATGAAACTGCAATAAAAGAAATATGAATACCCTGTGCTCCAAGTTGTCTTATTTATTGTTTAGATCATATCCCCAGAAAGCAAACCACTCAGAACAGACAAATCAGTAATGTGACGTCCAAAATAACATCTAAAGTCAAAATGCTACTCTCTAGTCTGTGGAACTTATAAATTCTGTAGCCTCTATTCACACACCTAAGATTTTTCAAATATATGTCAGAAGAATGATTGTGCATATGTTTATTGAGCTGTTTTGAAGACGGAATGGCATATACTGGGCAAAATAACCCACCAAATACTGGCTATAATCTTATGGTACAGATCCAAGTAGAAACGTTTCTGGTGGATAGAGTTTGCAAAATGTCATCAGAGTCTATCAGAATGGTCAATTTCACAGCAATTTTTCTGTATCTCTTGGCAAACAGACCTAGTTTTCTAGTTACACACTGCCTATCACTTCAAAACACACACATCTCTTGACTGGTTCTCAGAAACAGTTTGCCTCTGTTGATAACTGCATGAGCTTTTTACATTGAAGATGAAAAATTTATAAACCATTTTGGCTTTAGATATCACGACACTTCTCAAGTGTTAGAATTAACATCTCCCAGGTGCCACTAATCCTTTTCAACAGTCTCCTATTTTTATCTGTGCTTGGCCCATTTTATATTAACCTCCTTTTGTAAGTCAACTGGAGGCTTTTCAGAAACAATTCAGTATAAACTAGAAAGAAATATCTATTCATGATACAATACAAATTACTGTATATTCTTTGTGTCCTTGTATTGTGCCAGTTGTGGGGCCATCTCCTTGTATATGCTTTTGTCATATCAACTTGACCAGCAATTGTGCATTGAAATGAGTCACTGGTCTGGTTCAATGCCTCTGAATTCTGGTACACCATCATCACTAGATCCTAACTGGAAAACTTCTGGGATATCCTGTGGCCAGTCCAGGATATCCTGTGGGTATTGTTCCACAGAACCAGTCACTTCAAGAGCTCCAGTAGGTTCAAGATGGGGTAGATGTTAGGATAGGCAAACTCAAGGCCTGGCTGTGGGCCTGGGTGGTAGTTGAGTTGGTCAGCCCTGGCCACTGTGGCCACCCACTTCAGGCAAGGGGAAAGAATCATTTCCTCAAGCCCATGCCCTCAGTACAGGTTTGACCTCACATGTGGTGAGGGGTGGGGCCATCTCTCTTAAATGCAGGGGCCAGCTTTCCTGTGAGAGTCAGGGCCATCTCTGTTAAATTCAGGGGCCAGCTTCCCTGTGAGAGTCAGAGCCAGCTCTCTTAAATTCAGGGGCCAGCTTCCCTGTGAGTGTCAGGGCCAGATCTCTTAAATGCAGGGGCCAGCTTCCCTGTGAGTGTCAGGGCCAGATCTCTTAAATGCAGGGGCCAGCTTCCCTGTGAGAGTCAGCGCCAATTCTCTTCCTGTAGTGTCCATTTAGAGGCAAGGCGAGGTTTCCCTGGGCCAACAAAAGGTGGGGCCAGCTCAGCATGGCCCTGTGATTTCATCTCATATGGTTCCTAAGCTACTGCCCCCTTCCCGCCAGGTGACATGGGCCACATACATCAACACAGACTACAGCTGCAGCTACCACGGACCCAGACATGACCCCTGGCAGCAGCTTGGGCCCAGATGACATCCTGGCTCTGGGTAGAAGCACTGGTCACTCAGATCAGGATGGTTCTGGTGGCAACATGGCCCCCAGACACCTCCAAGGCCTGAGTTACAGAACCATCCCTGGGATTCTATGCACCCTTTGGTGGCAGTATGGGACACAGACTTCTACATACATCCAGACAAGGTCTGCAGGAGCAGCCAGATCCCCAGGTGGCAGTGTAGGTGCAGGCCATTCACATTGGCAGGGACCTCAGTGGCAGTGTGGCCCTGAGACACCAACATGGCCTTAAACCTTGAACATCCACATGGCCTTCCATGGTAACAGGAGCCTCAGATATCAGCACAGACGCTGGCTGCAGTAGGGTCACAGACCTAGACATGGCTCACCTGTAGCTCTGATCCCAGATGTCACCATGGAAATAGGAAGCAGCACAGGCCATTCAGATCTGCATCCATCGGGGCCCTTTGACTACAACTTGGACTCAGGTGGCTGATATGACTCTTGGCATTCGCATGGCCCTTGGTGGTAACAGGAGCCACATATGTCAATACAGACTCTGGTCATTATAGGACCATGAATGCAGACATAGCCCTCAGCAGCAGCATGGGCCCAGATGACACTATGATCCCGAGTGGCAGCACAGGGCACCCAGATCTGTATGGACCCTCATGTGGCATGGCCCTAAGATTCCAACAAGACTGCTTGCTGTGACCCAGATACTGGGCCTCTATGTGAGCCCTAGTAGCAACCTAGGTCATAGGCTTCTACACAGATCCAAGGTGCAGCTGGATCACAGACCCAGATATGGCCTCAGGCAGCAGCTTGGCTGGTCAATAGGTCTTGGTGGGTAGCCCAAGCCACTCACAATGGCTCTGGCAGCATCACAGCACCTGGATACCAACAAGGTGACACATTGCAGTCCAGATCCTAGTTTTCATTTGGCATTTGGTGGCAACATGGGCCATGGACATCAACACAAACCGTGGTATGACCACAGACCCAGATAAGGCCCTCAGCAGAAGCCCAGGTCTGGTTGTCACCATGGTCTCAGGTGGCAGTGAAGGCCACCCAGATTGGCACAGTCCTGGCAATAGCATGGCCCCGGGACCCCCAACATAGTCCCAGGTGGTGGTCTAGACTATGAGAATTAACATAGACTTGTTGGCAACAGGAACCATAGACACCATCATGGACTCTGGCTGCTATAGGACAAGGGACTTTGACATGGCCCTTGGCAGCAGCCCTGCCCAGACATCAATATGACCTTGGGTGGTAAGCAGACCTCACCTGTCACCCCACTCCTTACCACCATCACATGGCCCCAGGTAGCAGGCAGGCCTCCAATACCAGGCTCCTCCTTCTTCCGTTCTGCCTCTTTCCATAGCACATGGACCATTCTGCTTCTCTTTCTCTTCCATTCCACCATCACATATTTCCTTATCATAACAGAGCCTACCTACCTGGGGCCACAGGCAGGCTCATGGATATCTTCCTGCTGCCAGGAACTTGAGGACTCCAGCTGGTCTGACTTTCACATAGGTTCTTGGGATAATCTGAATTCAGGTCATCACTTTTGAGTAGCAAGTACTTATCTGTTAAGTCATCACCTAAGCACCTACAATAATTTTAATTAGCAGAGGAAAATGTTTCAAGTACAGACTCTGATGCTGCACCGATAAACGGCACACTTACTGAAAGTAAAACTAAGCATTTATTGTAGAAATTACTCACAAGAGACCAAACAAGTAACCCAGATGGGCCGAGTAGTTTTCCACCACCGAACTGGAAGCTGAAAGCCGGAAAAAGAGACCAAGACTTCCATTGTTCAGTCTTTTATACCTTCCCCCGTAATGTCTTTATGTCTTTACGTCTTTAGTCATGCCTAAAGTGGGTGTGGTTAGCGGTGTGGTAAACCGTTCTTTTATTACCTCATCTGTATGCGCCTCTAGTAAGTCACATGGCTAATGGCAGCACACAGCTTCCTCCTACAAGACTCCAGGGCTCTACTCTTAAAAATCATTCTAAAGATGGGGAAAGAACTTTGAACCAATTAAATATAATTCCTATATGGGGCCAGCAATATGACTAAGCAAGATAAGGCATTTGCTGCCAAGTCTTCCAACATGAATTTAAAAACACAGACTCACATAGTGCAGGGAGAAATTCATTTCTCACAAGTTGTTCTCTGACCCCATACATGTACACACACACACACACACACACACACACACACACACACAACTAAATAAATAAATGAAATACTTTAAATCTAATACATGATAAGAATAAGACAGAAGTTAGGTCAATGATTTAAGTGTTACATGTTCTGAATTTGCAGAAAGATGTAGCCTACAGGATACTCATGAAACCCCTGTAACACAAGTTAGTACACATTAAAATGTAAGTCTATGTTCATTGAAGTCATTGCAGTTCTTTAACAAAAGTCATTTGCCTTAATTGGCTTTCTAACAACAATCAAAATGAATAGCTGAATCCTTCAATACATGTTAAGTCAAAAATATATTCAATCAGCACCCTACATTCAGAAGAATATTCTTCAAACATTATCATTAAATAAAAAGTGCTGGAGTGTTATACACACACAGTACAATTTAATTATACATTCCTAAAAAGAACATGATCAAGTACATTGCTTATTCTTGTAATACTTTGCTATGATATTATGTAAACCATCACTGCACAGTGCAATAATGGATCTTCATGAGACTCTCCTCCCTACATACAAACCCAAACAATAAGAATTACATTTACAACCTGGGGAGGTTAAATCTGTAGTTTGTGAGACACAGTAGGCTCTCAGTGTTATATATTTTTGCTCTTGTAAAGAAAGTTTGATATTCTGATTTATCAATATTCAAAATACTTTACAAAAACTGGTTTGAAGTAAAATAACAAGAAAACCTTTGAAACTAACAGTTACAAAAAACTGAAAGTAAATCTCATGAAAAACAACATCAGTCATAGTAAGTGGAGTGGAGTTTCACATATTAGTGGTGAGATTATATTTTGATATAAGTTTGAAAAGTAGTTTTAAAATGTGTAGTCATCTACACACACACACACACACACATGAGAGAGAGAAAGAGAGAGAGGGAAGGAGGGAGGGAGAGAAAGCAAAACACACAGTTCTTCATTGGAAAATTATTTAAACCATGAAAAGGCTTGAATGAACCAAAATCATTTTAGTAGATCCCAGTACAAATGGTCTGATATAAACCCTGGTTCTTATGCTACAGTGTGCATTGAGTCACCTGGGGTCTTAGTCACACATCCATGCTTCACCGTACCTTAGAGAGTGAGAATCAGAAGGGCTGATGTGGGCATGAAAACAAACAAACAAAATTCTCGGGTGACTTTGATTCTGTTTTGAAACTTTCCTGAACCAAGACATGAAATGCCCTACATAGGTGGCATGGAGAAAATGCTCTGACACGGAATATTCTCATCTAATTGTACACTCTACTGGAATTATTATTTTAAAGACCCAATGTTTATTTAAATAATGTAGAAGAGGTTAATATAAAACAATAAATAAGATAGAGAAATTTAAATTATCAGGCTGAAAGAATGTGAAGCACTGGATTTCAGCAATGTCTACCTGAGAGAACCCCTATGAGCAAAACGTTTCCAGGATGTAGGGAAACTCCAGCAGGCTAAAACACACTGGATGACTGAATGACAAGGTTCATCTTCACAGAGCTTGTGTGTGTGTGTGTGTGTGTGTGTGTGTGTGTGTGTGTGTGTGTGTATTCTAGAAATAAATACCAAGATCATTCAGTCCCAATCTCCATTGCTTTCTCGTGGTTTCTAATTGTTCCTTCACACCTTATCTTTCTGAGATACCTCTTAAGCTACACAGTCCCTTTTCTACAAGAGAGCTCTCCATCCTGCCCAATCTAAACTCCATTGTAAAGTCAGCACACAAAATCGCAAGTATCATTATTGTGTTTTTACACATTATCTCATTGTACTCTATCCATATTCACCCTGTTTTGATCCATTGTCCCACTCGTGTGCATGCACACACACACACACACGTTCATGCTTACACATGCACATAAATACATTTTAAAGCTAGATTCTGTATATTGCCAATTGATTAAATGATTATACTGTCAAACTGCCTTCTAGAAGTTTTGTTTCTACCTATCTATAGATTAGTGTTGCCCTCAAATTTGTATAGAGCTGCTGCTGTTTAAAGTAGGTAGTGGTTAATTCAGAGACTCACAACTGATGAAAGTGCTAAGAATAAATGACTATGAGAACTCATCCATACATAGGACATCTAGGTCACCACCCATTTATCCCCACAGCTCAGGCAACATGACAGAAGAAGTAGTGGAAAGCATGTAAGACCTGGGAGACACAAGGAGTGCTATCAATATTGCCTTCTGTATATACTATGACCACGCACTTATAAACTCCCAACAGCTGTGATTTACCTGAACAAGACTTGTACCGGTTCAACCCAGGTAAAAATTCCAGCTTGGAAGAGGAAAGACTAGGAAAACTTGAAGTTGGGATGGGGATGTCTTTGGGGTCTCCGAGGTATTAGGACATGTAGATATGGATAAAATACATTGTATATATGTATGAAATTTTAAACAGATAAATTAAAAATAGAAAAACAAAAAAAGTCAACAAGAAAAAAAGGCATTAAACAAAACTTGTTTGAAACATATAAGGCCTTGGACCATATTAAATGATGCGAGAACCTATGTTTTCCTTACTTGTACTGGAAGTGGGAGGAGTACCATCTTCACTGTGATCTTCAATGCTTTACACAGACATGCATTATTTTTAATAATGGTCTAACAATAGCAAAAAAGGGGGGAGATAAAAGCTAAGAACATTCACTTAAATGGCTTTCCAAGTCATTCCCTAAATTTCTATTACTTTCCTACGACGTATCATTGTTGGGGAAGACCTGTTATTTGCCTGTTATTTGTCAATAAAGTACTGTTGAGCCTATAGGAATCTAGATAGGTGGGGCTAGGAGTCCAGGAGGATTCTGGGAAGGAGAAACACAAGAGAGTCAACATGTAACGCCATGGGGGTAGGAAGCCTAGAACTATTCTCCGGTAAGAAACATACTTAGATTAACAATTATGGGGTAATTACTTAAGTCAGAGCTAGCTAGTAAAAAACAAGCAAGGCCAACAGCTTCATAATTAATACAGTGTCTTGTGTGTTATTTGGGGACTACATCGCAGCAGAGCCCAGGCGGCTGGCGGGGGGATAAACCAAAGCGGCTAGCAAGAAAAAGCTTCTCTTAACAAAATGGTGTCAGGAGTGGGATCATGAATTTCCACGCAAAATAACAAAAGCTTTAAAGGAATTTTAGAAACAGAAGAACGGAGAGAAGCACAAATTTTTGGTAGCAGCATTTTTCTCAGGTGTGCTCTGTTTTGCTAGCGACAAGCCGAGATTCGCGTGGCTCGCTTACTGGAGTCTTCCTGACTCGACATAAAAAGAAGAAAAAAAAAAACCAACAAGGTTCTTTTAAGAGACTCTGCTAATGATTGAAAGGTGTGTACATACAGCTGGAAGTGGCAGCTTTAGCTGGATGTCAGCATGGACTGAGGCGGTAAGCTGGAGTCACGCTTATGCCCGCCATCTTGAAAAAAAACCGGCAGTTTAAAACAGCCACGGTTTTACAGATAAGACACGTGGCCAGAAAAACGTAAAGATTTACAGTAAAGTCAGACTTGGATGAACAAACCTCTAAAGGTTTACAGTGTGTTTAAAAATATACGTGAGATTGAGAGAGAAAATGAAACAGCAAAGTGGTAAATAAATAGAAAATCCGGCGTTGTGGTGGCTCACGCTGGTAAAATTTACTCCAGAGGCAGAGGCAGGCGGATTTCCAAAGAGAAACCCTGTCTAAGAGAAAAATAAATAAAAGTAAAATAAATAAAGTAATAATACATAAATAAATAAGCCACGTAAAGATGGAAAATACACAGAGAGTCTGGATACTGTATGCTATTATGTTTTTCAGTTTTTTGATTGCTAAGGAAGGAACAAATGCTAAAGTACACTTGATTATAAATGCTGCTAAATTAATCCAACTTCTATCTTTTGAAAATGCCTTGACTTCAAAATTTAAGTATAAGAATATGTTACTCGGAAAAGGAGTTTTTGCTTATGTTTCTACAGAAAATGAAAAGCTGAGGATTCCTTCCAGGCTTCTGTGGTTCGACGAACCAAGACCCCCGGAAGCAGTGGACAAGGTGTTCCAACAATTGAGACAGCTAAGATGATGGAGCTTTATAGACCCCGAAAATACGGACTTATACAGGTTTCTGAGTTTTATCATGATCCCCATGGTATGAACAGCACCCCCTTCCAGCAGGAAGCAGTTTGGAATGAGCGACGTCCCAATTCCCATCTTGTTTATAAATCTTTGTTTTCATTTAAATGGGATTGTTTATAATTGGTTAATGATCACAACCAATTTCCTTTTAATGGTAAAAAGGGGAATTATGGTATGGGTATTGTTTTTCATTTATTGATACAAATTCAAGGTCAGTTTTGTGATGTGTATATTTCTCCTCTTGATTAAGTATTGTGTTTATACTGATCTTTTAAAATGTAATGCAAAATTGAATACAGATTATAGATAGTTACTTATAATGTCAGAACTTATAGTTAGGTAAGTTAGGTTTTCTAGATATACAGAAATATATTTGAGATAGATAAACAGTCTTCAAACCTCTCAAAGACCTTCAGAAAATGGCATTTAGAATGGTTTAGGGTTTTCTTGACAATGAGAAATGTCTGCTCCTGGCAGCACCAATTATGTCTGAGAGGAAGATGGGCATCGAAGAAACTTGTTATGGAGTTTGCTTTCAACATGGCAAGTTTAGCCATTTGGGCAAGAAACTGCTGTTGCCTAGACTGACTGTTGCTGTATAAACTGGACATGCAGGACCCACAGGAAAGTGAATGCTGAACTCAGTCTTACAGGGTTCCTGCTTCATGGAAGAGTCCGCGAGACTTTCTGCAGGACAAAGAAAAATGAATGATAGACTGTCAATGCAGATGGACAGTTTGAAATTTCCTGCTTTGCTGAGAAGTGTTCCAGACACATTGTGGCCTATGGGCTGAAGATGGATGCCCCAACGTTACAGAGGAACTTCAGGTGACTGTCCAGGCAGTAAGATGTCTCTGTCAATCCTAGTGTTTATATATTATCCTTCTGTGGTCTTTGATGGAGTTGAAGACAGATAGTTATAGTTTTCCTTAGTTATGATAAAAGATAAGCTACATATAGGACTTTGGACTCTTTAAATTTTGCTGAATGTTGATAGACAAAATATTGTAACTGTATTCTTACTTGATAACTGTTCTGTTGTATATAATTTGACTATGTTAAAGTTAAGACCTTTCTTTTGTTTAAACAGAAAAGAGGAGATGTTGGGGAAGTCCTGTTATTTGCCTGTTATTTGTCAATAAAGTACTGTTGAGCCTATAGGAATCTAGATAGGTGGGGCTAGGAGTCCAGGAGGATTCTGGGAAGGAGAAACACAGAGAGTCGAGATGTAACGCCATTGGGGTAGGAAGCCCGGAAACCTCTCCGGTAAGAAACATACTTAGATTAACAATTATGGGGTAATTGCTTGAAGCAGAGCTAGCTAGGAAGAACCAAGCAAGGCCAACAGCTTCATAATTAATATAGCCTCCTGTGTGTTTATTTGGGACTGATGCGGATCTGGAACCAGGCGGGCGGAACGGCTCCTTCTCAAGAAAAAGCTTCTCTTAACATATCATCTAACTTCAAAGTGCCAGACCTAGCAAAAACTTTGAAAGTCAGAGGCCCTAGAAGTCAGCTTCATGTCTACACTGTTTGGAAAGGCATTAATGGGCTCAGAATGAGGAGGAGATATATGAGAAATGAGGTATTTCTTTTTTGAGCAGTAAAGTGCAATGCTAAAATAGTAACATAATGTCACGGTGTAGGAATAGATGAAAACATACAAAAGAAAATCTGCCCATTTCCCATTAGGTGGCATGGGTTAGGGAAAGCACCTGATCTTCACAGTGGCTCCAGGGGTGGAAGGCAAATTGTCTAAAACAGTAGGGTTGTTGAGCAGGTCTTTAAATAGGAGGCTGCTGTCAGGAAAGAAGCTTGCTGCAGCTAAGTCACATTTGCAATTAAAAAACAAACCCGAACTTTGTGAATTTTTCTTGTTATGGCTTACCTTCAAACTTTTTTGGCTGATGAAAATGTGGTGATCTTTTCATCTAGCTGTGAGCTGGAAATGTTCCTCGTATGTCGAAGTAGCAAATTACTAAGAGTACACTCAAAGGTAACATAAAATCTATTTACCAAGAAGTGTTCCATATATGATCTACACACTAAAAATAAAGAAAATAAAATAAACCTGAAAGCCAATAAAAGCAAAGTCTATAAAATGTCTTCTACAAACTTTCTACAATCTGTTGATGGCAGAATTTCTTTTATTGTAATAGTTTATAAAATTCATTGATGAAGTTACTATCCTCGGTAATGGCCTATTTTGTTTGAATGTTAATATCTGGTATTTGGTAGTTTTGAGGAAATAATATTATACAACTGAGTCTAGCAAAATAAAAATGAAGGAGCCATTTAGTATAAGAGGAAGAACAGTTAAAAGGTATTTTGATTATTTTCAAAAGTCTAATGTGTTTACACTCTTTGAATACAGTTTTGGAAAAATAATTCTAAATTAAGGCAAAATTTTAGAGATTAGTCATATTGGGCAAATGGTTAATAGGCTTTGGATTTTGGGAAAGTAGCCAATGTTTGCACTTACAATTTATTAACAGCTATGAGCCTATGACAAGGTACATCTCAGTTCTCAGGGACTAGGTCTCCTCAAGACTAAAATAAGAATAACTGAATAATGACAAATAGCATTCATCTCAGAATATTTAACAAGACCATGTGAATTGCCCCTCTGGAGAGAAACCCAAGAATGGGGACAATGGCAGGGGACAAGTGCAGGAAAGGAGAGGCGAACTGAATATATGCATGATGGAAGCAGAGGGCAGCTGCTTGAGGCAGGTGAGGACATGAACTGGATGGAATCAGAGGGAACAGGGAGACTAGTATGGCACAGAATGAACAGAAACAAAAAGTGATGCCATACATGCTTGAAGATGCCACAATGAAGTCGATTACATCAACTATTAATATAAGAAAATAATTTACAGTGTATTTATAGGACATTATAGAAGTACAGAAAGCCTTCTATAAATCATCCTATTACTATTTAAAAACAAATCACTGAAAAAGACTCCTGATTGCTGATGTGAGAACCAAGTACAAGAGTACTATTACTAACAAATAACTGTCAGCTAGCCATCATAGAGAAAATCTGATAGACTACAAAGCTAGCTCATGAATTTTTTAAAAACTTGCTTTTTTAGAAAAGGTTTTCTATAGGCTATAAGAATTGCTAAGTTACAATGTGACATCAAACAAAATAGAAAAATTAGAATACGTCAAACTATAGACACAAGAACATTAAGTACAAGGTCAGGAGCTGTTCTGAGGTCTATAGGGTTTACATTTATGGAACAATTTTCTCTGTTTCTGAGAATTTAGGAAATTACCAAGAAAAAATGTACATTTGATTAGTTACATAATAAACACTGCCCAGAAATGTTTTGGAAGCAGAGCTGAAGTTTGTGAGGAATTTTAATTTAGCTAAGAAGCTTCCTGAATGGTACTCAGGAAGAAATAAAAATGTAGATACAGGATTCACACAGAAAGCACCTAAGATGCTTAATTTTGTTCAAAATATTCAAGAAAACATTATTACACATGATACTAACACAGAAAAACGGAGAACTACATGTCTGTGTAAAGCTTCTTTTGTTATCATAGAGATGAATCCACACACAGCACATATATGTTCTACAACGGCTGATGAGGTCACCCACCCTGATTTTGCCATACAATTTATCATCTCTAATAAGATAAATTCGACCATGAATATGGTCATGCACAGGACATAAGACAAGGACAGAGAGGTACAAAGAGGAAATGTTCCATGACAATTGGGCCAAGTAGTCACCAATGACAAATCCATCAATTGCACTTAGACCTAGAGAGGGAAGAATTGGTGATACAATGAGGCTTACATAGCACATTCTCTGCTGAAAGAAAGCTTGGGTTTCAGTCATCAATTAGCAACTGGGATTCCAAAACTTTCAAAGCCATCCATAATGAAGTAGCTTTTAGCCTCAGGGCACAAATTGAGAGGCTTAGCTTAGCCTGCCTCATATTTTTGTCCAGTCTGAGATGCTAAAATACGTTTTACATATTTTAGGTTGCTGAAAAGTCAGAGAAGGAATGTTTCATGACAGGTGACACCCTTAAAAATACAAAACTTTCAGGGTTCACAAGGTTTATGGGAACAGAACCATGCCCACTCAGCTCCACAACACCTGTGGCTGCTTCTGTGCCAAAGGAGACTCAGAATGAGTACAGATCTCACATGGGCCACAAAGAAATTAGACTCAAAACTCCATGCACAAGCCTGAGAGATGGCTCAGTCAGTAACGTGTTTACTTTGTTAACACGAGGACCTGACTCAGTCCTAGAAATCGAAAGTCAGGTGTGGTGGCACATGTTTAATCCCAGTGCTAGGGAGGAAGACACAGGTAGATTCCTTGGGCTTATGGAAAATCTAGGTAATTCATATGTAGTCAACTATACACACACACACACACACACACACACACACACACACACACACACTCAACGGCAGCTGCAAGAAGAGTCAGTTTTCTTTAAGAATGCAGTCTCTGAAGGGGTACCTATGCTGGCTGCCATTCCTACATTGAGCCCTTTCATCCGTTGTTACTCTACTTAAATGCATCACGTTTTACTCTCATCTTCTTCTTTTACTTGTCCTGTTTTCAGTTAAAGCTGCTTTTAGCCTTTAAGCTAGATTGCCTAACTGTCACAATCAAGGTTATAACCTCCTTTTAGTGCCTGCAATCACACCTCTAATTATGTTTCATATATTCTGTTTTTATATGTCTAACGAAGTACTTCAAAGAAAATGCATGCTGCTCATTATTTTACCGTAAACACTTTATTTCTAACAGCTGTAACTTTCCCCCCAGGTAACACAATAACTTTATCCTCATTACGTGTTTTGTAGTATTTTCTCCTAACATCTACATGCCCTTTCCTCCTAAGCCAGAGCTTTTTCAATGCTACTTAAAAATTTGAGGGAATTGTGTATGTGTGATCCTTTAATATATCATGGTTTTGTGCCAAATATAAGAAGGCTAGATAGTCCTACTTTGCAAATATTTTTTCCTCCTAATTTTTTATAGATTGGCGTTTAATTCATAGACTATGTAGACTCCATGGATATTATAGAAACTGTAGTACCAGGTAATAATTCATGGTAATAAGACATAAAATAATTCCTGAAATAAGACATAAGAAGTACTAGAGTTCGTGAATAATATAATTGTAAATAATATTAGGGTTTTTATAACATAATTCTTTATTGATTCTTTGGGAATTTCATATCATTCACCTCAATACCACTCACCTCCCAGTCACTCCATATCTGCCTGTCACCCCTGAAGCATGCCCCTGAGACCCCTCTTAAAATTAATTAAGAACAAATAAAACTATCGTCCTCCGCTGTCTCTCCAATGCCTTTTCTTTCATAGTGGCATCAAAAGCTGTGGTTTGTCATGCAGTATACCCCTTTTGTCCAATCAGCCTCACCCACAAATGTTCATTGTGGGTGGTCACTGGTCTGGTTCAAACCCTCTGGCACACCATCATTACTGGATCCTCACTGAAACTCCTGGCTATGCTGCTATTGCCCCCAAGTCATGGATATCCTGAAGTTATCATTCTGCAGAACCAGTCCCTTTATCCACTTCAGCAGTAGATGTTAGACTAGGCCAACGAAAGGGATGTGGGTCTGGGTGGTATCTGAGATGGTTGGTCTGAGCCACTGCTTTTAAGAATTTCTTTTAAATCAAAACTCAAACTTGTCGGTTACTTGATGAAGGCTCTATGATGACAGTTGTGGTATTCACCAGTCTGATTATAGGAGAAGGCCAGTCCAGGCAACCTCTCCACTATTGCTAGGAATCTTAGCTGGGGTTATTCTTGTGAATTCTTGGGAGTTTCCCTAGCACCTGGTTTGTCCCTAGGTTGGGATGTCAGGCTCAATCATAATTTGAGGACAGAGGGTGGGCTTGGTTCTGCTTCTACTTAGTGGGCCAGGCTTTGTCGACCCCTTATGGGAGCCCTTGCCTTGTGGGAGGAGTGGATGGAGGGTACACTGAGGGGAGAGGTGAGGGGGGGCAGGAGGAGGGGTGGGAGGGAGAACTGTAGTTGGAATACAAAATGGGATGAAATTTTAAAAAATAAACTTATAAAAAAAATCAAACTGACCATTTATTTACTCTGAGTAGCAACCAGTATCAGCCTGGAACTATGGATCAGTGGCTATGAGCATTTGTTTCTTTTCCAGAGATTCTGTGTTTGATTTCCAGCACCCACATGGTGTCTTACACCCATTTGTAATTCTGTTTCCCAGTGTACATGCCATGTGTACACCCTCAGTTACACACACAAACTTACACACACATCCAGCTTTATTTGTGGGCTCAAGTGATGGAATTCACATTATCCGGCCTGCAATGTAAGTGTTTTAATCACTGGGCCAGCCCACTAGCTTGGGGTTTCTGACTTTCTTTTTTATTTTTTCTGACATTCTATATAAACTTTAAAATAAGTCCTTTCCCAGTCAAGACAAAGCAAACTCACCAACCTTTTGATAGGTGTTATCTTAAGTTTCTATTCCAATTTGGCAAAGTAGAACATCTATATTATATTGCGTATAAATGCAATACTGGTATGTGCGTGTGTGTGTGTGTGTGTGTGTGTGTGTGTGTGTGTGTGTGTAGGTTTTATAAAGGCATCACCTACAAAAAGAGATCACTGTGAGTCTGTTCAGTGTTTATCTTACATTTCTTATTCATAACCTGTTACAGTAACTAGAATCCCATTAGCATGAGAAAAGCCAGGAGAGAAAGGGCATGCCTTTTCTTACCTCAAAGGGAAATTATTCCATAAGTACTTCTTTTCTTATCTTAAAGGGAAAGTATTCAGTTATTCACTATTAAACATGATACTAACTTTAGTTTTATTGGAAGTGATGCTGCTCTCAACGTGAGATACTTAATTATTCTCCATATGCAACTTAAGATATTGTATTATGTTTAAACATTAGGTTTTTGTAAAATGCTTTTTAAAATTTTTTCTGTGTAAGACCATTTTGCTTATATGTATGTATACCTAACATGTGTGTGACTTATGTCCTCAAAGTCCAGATGAAAGTATCATATCCTCTGCAATGGGAGTTTAGGGACAATTGTAAGCTGCCAAGTGAATGCTGAGAATCCAAGCTGGAATCTGTGGAAGAGCAGCCAGTGCCTTTAACCACTGAGCTATTTTTGAGCCTTTAAATTCTTTTTTCCCCTTTTTAAAAGTTAAATCACAAACAAGCTTTTCCACATGTTCCCTCCCCTCCTCCACTGCCCACCCCCCACTGACTTTCTGCCTCTTTCCCCTCCCTTTCCCTTTCTGCTCCCCAGGGAGGATGAGGCCTTTCATAGGAATCTTCAAAGTCTGCCATATCATTTGGAACAGGGCCTAGACCCTCCCCCATGTGTCTAGGCTGAGAGAGTATCCATCTATGTGGAATGGGCTCTCAAAGTGCATTCATGTACGAGGGATACTGATCCACTACTAGAGGTCCCATAGATTAACCAGACCTCCAAACTGACATCCTCATTCAAGGATCAGTCCTATGCTGGCTTCTCAGCTATCATTCTGGGGTCTATGTGCTCCCCCTTGTTCAGGTCAGCTGTTTCTGTGGGTTGCTCCAGTCAGGTCTTGACCCCTTTGCTCATCACTGCTCCATCTCTGCAACTGGATTCCAGAGTACAGCTCAGTGTTTAGCTGTGGCTGTCTGCTTCTACTAATATCAGCTACTGGATGAAGGCTCTAGGATGATACACAAGGTAGCCATTACTGTCATCATCAGAGAAGGCATTCAAGGTAGCCTCTGGAATATAGTTTAGATTGTTAGTTGGAGTCAACCTTGTAGATCTCTGGACATTTCCCTGGTACCAGACTTCTCTTTAAATCTATAATGGCTCCCTCTATTATGGTAAGTCTTTTCTTATTCTCCTTCTCTATTCTTCCCTTGACTCACTTTCCTGTTCTCTCATGTCCTCCTCTCCCCTCCTCTTTATCTTAACTCCTTTTCCCCTCCCACATGCTGTCAATTATCTCAGGAGATCTTGTCCCTTTTCCCTTCTCTGCTAGACCATGTATGTCTCTCTTAGTGTCTTCCTTGTTTCCTTACTTCTCTGGTAGGCTGGTAATCCTTTGCTCTATGTCTAAAAATCATATATGAGTGAGTACATGCCATGTTTGTCTTTCTGTGACTGGGTTACCTCACTCACAATGGTTTCTTCTAGTTCCATCCATTTTCCTGAGAACGTCAAGATTCCATTGTTTTTTTGTTTTTGTTTTGTTTTTTTTCCCCACTGAGTAGTACTCCATTGTGTAAATGCACCACATATTCTTTATCCATTCTTCAGTTGAGGGGCATCTAGGTTACTTCCAGGTTCTGACTATTACACATAATGCTGCTGTGAGCATGGTTGAATACACGTCCTTGTATGAATGTGCATCATTTGGGTTTATGCCAAGGAATAGAATTGTTGGATCTTGTAGTAGACTGATTCCCATTTTCCTCAGCAACCACCATACTAATTTCCCACCAGCAGTGGAGGAGTGTTCCCCTTTCTCCACATCCTCTCCAGCATAAACTGTCATTGGTGTTCTTGATTTTAGCCATTTTGACAGGAGTAAGATGGTATCTCAGAGTTGTTTTGATTTGCATTTCCCTGATGGCTAAGGATGTTGGGCACTTTCTTATGTGTCTTGCAATCATTTTGGATTCCTCTATTGAGAATTCTCTATTTAGTTCTGTACTCCACGTGTTAATTGGATTATTTGGTGTTTTGGTGACTAGCATCTTGAGTTCTTTGTATATTTGGAAATCAGCCCTCTGTCAGATGTGGGGTTGGTGAATATCTTTTCCCATTCTGTGAGAGCCCTCAAATTCTTTTCACATACTAAGTAACATAATGATATGATTTTCCTTTTTATTTAAATTATGTCTTATATTGATTCTTAAAATATTTGATCACACTCACATTCCCAGTATAATTTCGATTTGAACTAAGTTGTTTTCACTACATAATCTGCTTGGAGTTTGCAATATACTCTATCAATATCTTATTGAGTATTTATATATGTATGTTCACAAGAGAAAACAGTCAGCATTTTTTTAAAGCTTTGATTTTTCAATCTCAGTAGCTGGTTTTGGCACTTTAAAACAAGTAATGACTTTAAATTATGAGATTCTCCTTTTTTCCAAGAAAGAAATGTAAAAATCTTTGTACACACCTTATTATTTGGTAGAATCTGTAAAGAGAGTTCTGAAGATTGTGTGTGTGCCTGTGTGTGTGTGCCTGTGTGGAAGGGGTGGGGAGGGAGATGGAGAAGGTGAGGGAGAGAGAGAGCTACCTAATTGTGAGTTTAATTTCTTTAGTGACAGAGTGCTGTTTGGTAGGTTTAAAAATCAAATTTTAAGGAATTGGTTCATTTGTGCCATTGTTGAATTTAAGGGCCTAAAATATCTAGTTGTGTAATTTATGATATAAATGTATTCCCTTATTGGCTTTTAATAGCGGCAGGGCCTATAGTAATAACACTTATCTTACTCTAGGGAGTTGTGATTTCTCTCTTCTTTATTTTTATTGTTAATCTGCTATCCTAGTGGTTCATCAATTTTCTTGATTTTCTTCTCAAAAACAAACAATTATTTCACTGACATTTCCCCCATTGCTTTTCTATTTTCAACCCCATTGATTTTTCAACCTTTTATACTTATATATTTATGTGTGATTTCTTTCTTGTGGCCTTTGGGCTATTCGTCTTTATATGACAGAAGCTCAATAAGCACAGAGTTGGTGTAGACCCAGTTGGGTTTCTTTTTTTGTTGTTCACTCAGATTCCCAAATCTCTGTGGTGATTTCTGGCATAACTTCCTCGAATATTCTTTGCATTCAACTATCTTTCAGGCATGATCAGTTTTTATTTTCAGAGTTCAAACTTATTTCTGTTGGGACGGCTTATCTCCTAGCAATGGGTCCCAGTAATTGCATTGAGGGAACAGGAGGGATTTTGTATACTGAGACCAGAAGGCATCATCTCACTAGCGGGAATGGACAGGTCAAATAAGCAGTTTGCCAAAGTGGGTGCTGCCTCTCCCACACATGCAGGACTCGTCTTCATTATAGCATCCATTGTGCGAGAACTCCACTAGTACTTACTCCCATTAGAATGCCCCTAGAAAAGGAAATGACAAACACATCCCTGGTCAAGGGGAGTTCCTGATCAGACTGCATGTTAGGACTAGTTCGCTCTGCTAGATCATTCCATCTCCTCAAAGGATAAAGAGTGACAGGATGTGTAGATAAGGTGAATTCTTGCTCTGGGTGATTATTTCTAGTCAAATTCCCTATGATTCTCCTTTTGCTTTAGCTATTTAGCTCTACTGCAATTGAAATTCTGATTCAACCTAAGATGGTTGGGTGTCTAACAATGTCTAGAGTAGATTACCTTCAGGTTGGAGTGGTCAGAAGGCTCAATTTTGCTGTTTATATAACCTTGGTTCCCCATGCTTTTGCTGTTTCTTACACTATCCTCCAGTAATCAGATATGCTTATCAAGGGGATGCACATATTATTTCCAAACTGAAATAGGTCTCAAACCTAAAAATCCATAGCAGTTCTGTTATCCTTCTTCCTGTAATTTGTATCCTTTAATATTCACACTCTGCCTTAAGTTAATTCCATTTTGTATGCCTTTTACCTTGAAGGTCTGCATTATAAATGGTTCTTAGACCTGGAGTCTTGATGAGAGTAAATTATTTAAGTTAAAAGTCAATCCTTGGTGTTTTGTTCTGTGTTGTCAAATAATTATGCACCCAAATTGTACACCACTTTTTCAGTAGTTTTAATATTAACAAACAGATCTAGATCTATTTTTTAATCTTTTCATATGATATCTTGGCCAAAACTAACAATTTTATTTTTGAAGTTTATTATTTATGTATATATATAATTTTGCATGTATATATACAAGTGTGTGTGTGTATGTGTGTGTGTGTGTGTGTGTGAAACTGTATTGGTTTATGTGCAACAAATACATGCAGGATCCCATGGAGAGCAGAAGGAAGCAGAGCTACCGTTAACCATGATGTATCACATGGGCTCTGGGAACTGTACTCAAGTCATTTTCAAGAGTAATAAGCATAGTTATCCAATGAGCCATCTGTACAACCCACAACTGTAATTGTTAATCTTATGTCATATAATTCACATGATATTGTTAAATGGATATAATATCAGATAATAACTGAAACAGCTTGACCAAATGAAAAAAAATTTAATCTGGCACAATAATAATTATGGTATGGAGGGACATTTCAATGAAATGATTTTACAATTGATCAGTTCATTACTGACTATTTCCTTGTTACAACCAATTATACTTCTTAAATGTTCAATCACTGATCCACTCTGATTTCTCTTTTCAAGTGACAGTATGCAGAAAGGTAAACAGCAATGTATTACACAAGGAATTGTTTGTCTTTTTATTAATTGTATATGACAATGAAAATATTGGCAGTTGAATAAAACAGCAAACCTTACTTAAAAGATAAAAAAACCTATTCCACTCATTTATCTCTAGTTACTATAGAAATCTTAATATTTCCAGAGGGCTCAGCATCACTTTGCTTTTTCTCCTTACACAACTTCAATAGAGTCTACTGTGCTCATGTTTGTAACATATATGTCAATGGTTTATCTGCTGTGTCTCTATATACCTTCTAGTAACTTTCTTTTTTCTGATTTCTTCAATTCCAGGTCATCCCGTGATCCCAACAAGTGATAGATGTCATCATGTTTCATTATATTTTTATTTAGCAGCTCCTCATTGTCTTAAAAATGTGTCTTGCCTTTCTTCTGATGGCACATCCCACTTTATGCCACTCCCTCTTACTTCTCACCACTTTCCATTGTGTATAATTTTCTCAGACTATTTGCTATTATTTTAATGTTTCTGCCTTTGTTTAAAAGAAGTATTACCTATAATATTATGATCACTTCCCCAGTCTACAGCAGCATCAGTATGTAATGTTTCTATTGGTCATGGTTTTCTAGCAAAAAAGTTATATTCCTGATGTAGAAAGTCCTACTTTGAGGAATGATTTGAAGAGTCAGTTCTTCTCTGAAGCCTCATCATGCTTTAGTAAAGTTATTACTAGGCCATTCTCTTGATAATACTTTTATGAACTGCCATATACTTAACTCCCATAGTTTTGTATACTCGTTAATGGAATTAGTCCATCGTTCATTTTTCAATAGTTATAGCAACATTTCATTCCTTATTCTACTGTACACACTTCCAGAGGTTAAAGCACTTAATTCATCTCTGATTCCCTTATTATCCTTAGGATATAGCCAATCCTTACTTTCCTTACTTAAGGAAAAGCTGCATGTTTTGAAATCTAGCAAGTGCTGCAAGTAAATGAGGGGGGATCTGAAACAAAGGCAGCTTGGACAAAACTAAAGCCAGATGGGACCCACACAGTAAAGGATGATGAGAGAAGACTCATCAAGACAACGAAGTAGATTCAGGCTGAAGCTGTAAAATCCTGTTTAAACCTGTGCCTGAGGCAAAAAGAGGAGACACACTATTAGGCTATTAAAACCCAGTCATTCCCCATCTAAGACTCCTAGCAATAATAGAGAAGACATCTGAACTGGCCTAGCCCTGTAATCAGATTGATGAATACACCATAATCATGGAGCTCTCATCCAGTAATTGATGGAACCAGATGCAGCAGATTCACAACCAAGGAACTGGCCGAGCTCCAGGAATCCAGGCAAAGAGAGGAGGGAGGGTACCTATAAGCAAGGGAGGTCAAGATCACAATGGAGAAATCTACAGAGACAGCTGAACCAAGTTCGTGGAAACTCATTAACTCTAGACCTACAATTGTGGAGATTCCAGGGTACCAAACTAGGCCCTCTGTAAGTGGAAGACAATTGTGAAGCTAGGATTATCAGAGGGGCCCATGGTGATGGGACTAAGATACAAACTTGGTACATGAGCTAGTTTGTTGAAGCCCATTCCTTAGAGTAGGATGTCATGCACAGTGGCAGTAAAACCATAATATAATCCCAGTACATGAGTTAGCTTGTTGGAGTCAGATTCCTATGGTGGCATGCCATGCTCAGTCTTAATGCACGGGAGAGGGGCATGGCCCTGCCCCAACCGAATGTGTCAGACTATGTTGACTCCTCATGGGAACCCTAACCTGTGAGAAGGAGTGGACTGGGAGTGGGCTAGCGGGAAGATGGGGGGTTGGGAGTGGGAGAAGCAGTAGGAATGAAAACTGTGGTTGTAATATAAAATGAAAAAAAATGGAAAAATATTAATGAATGAAAGAAAAGTCAGTCATGGACAGAGAAAGAGGAATCCAGGGCTATTTTCACCTCTGATTCAAAGTCTTTTGCATCCTTCCAAGGCTTGTCAATTTCTGTCTACTATCTGATTATATCACTCATTCTAACTGTTACATGTTTTCCCCACTAAGCTATGGGCCATTTAAGGACACTGAGCATGTCTTTGTACCTATTTCATTTATCACAGTGACTAACATCTACATTTTCTTCACTAATGGATTACTAATTTAAATAACAATGCATCAAATGAGATTAATAATCACATGATCAATGAAAATTTGTAACAACTCTGATCTGTTTGATTTTTACAATGCTTAGACTTGTATCATTCCCATTCTGTGACTCTTTTCTGAAACCTGTGGAAGCCTCAGTGTTCTTTGGTATATTCTTTTTGTCTCTCCAACAGAACTTAAGGTCTATGAATATCCAAAAATGATTGATAAAGAACTTCAATATAAGCCAACAATGAATTCCTGTTAGTAAATGGAAGCAGAAGATCAAAATCTGTGTATGCAGGTAATAGAATTTTGTGGGGATAGGAGGGGGAGTGAGACATACCAATCAGGGCCTCTACCTGTGGCAATCCATGCTTCCTTTCTTCATTATCATTCATGACCTTTTCCTATCCCCCTATGAGGAACTAATTGGCTTTCTGGTTCCCAGATTCCCTACACAAGATGGCAAATGAGTTTGTACCTCATGCAGACATATCTCACAGCAGGAATAACTATTTTAGACGTGTTATATTTCCAGTTTAACACTGTTCTGTCTGACATCTTGGTGGAGAAAACTTGAAAAACATGGATTTTGTTGTTGTTGTCTTGTTCCCAGGTCAACACCTCCTGGAGAGCCAGCATGTCTCACTCAAACCCTTCAGTTTATCTATAATGAATTGATGCTGTTGTCTAAAGCTCTGACTTGTCCACCAGACGCATTAAATCAGTCTATGCTACAGTGCTGCTGAATTTTAAAACAAAACCCATGGGGGGCAAGAGGAGATTCTAGCCAAGACTATGTATAGCTAGTTTTATCATTCCTATTATGAAATTGATGCGGATGAATTTTGTAAACAGACATTTCCTAAGAGGATGTGGACAATAGCACTTGTTGACTAAATTTCACTTGGCCCTACATGTTTACTATACTTCCTTTCCACCAGATTATAAGTAAATGTGACAGTTAACATGTATGATGAAAAATAAAAGAAGTCACTCTATTGCTGTGTGAACTCATTAAGCTACTGGGTGGAGAGTGGATTATATGAGTGAACTATTCTCAATGGGTATTATGTACCAAACCTGAAAAGTGTACACATAAGAAACATATTACATGTGCTTTTAATTCTCAGTGGTTACCATTTTTAACTGACTGCATTGCCTACTGGTGGCTAAATAAACTTGGCTAGATAACCTAAGATAGCACATTCTGATGCCTCTGCTGCTCAAATTCTAGAGGTCACACACTAGAATGTAAACGTGACTAAGTTAGGCCAAGCCCAGAAATAAGGCCGAGGATTGAATTGAAAGAATGACAAGGAAGGACAACTTGTGAGTTTTAAATCTACTTGCCAAAGCCCACAGGTCTTTCATCTCAGACAGAGTTCAATCAAAAACATTTCCTTATCAGCTACTAGACCCAGAGGACAGTTTATGAAAAGTGACAGCTTAGGATAAAGATCCATACTGTGTCATAAATGTATATGCTACAATTATTGAACTTGAAAAGCAAGTCTCCAGAATGCTGGCCAGGGTTTTTTTTTCATGTGGTTTTGTGTCACTAATTGTGTGTTTGATATTACCATAGTTAGCTTCAGCTGTCAATCTAACAAATCAAGTGCTACCAGGGAACCTCAACTGAGGAATTGCTCTCGTGCGATTGTGCTATAGCATTTCTATAAGGTGTTTTCTTATTTCCAATTGATGGAGGACAGTCAACTCACTGTGAGCTGTGCTATCTCTAGGCAGGGAAGCCTGGGAAGAACAAGACTGGTAGCTGAACATGGGCTTGGTGCAAACCAGTAAGCAGCATTCCTTCATGTTTCTGCCTCCAAGTCCGTGCCTTAAGTTCCTACCTTGGCTCCTTTCAATGATAGACCACACTCTGCAATCAAATAAACACTTTCCTCCCAAACTGATGTTGGTCACAGAGCTTTTCACAGCAATAGACAACAAATTGGAGCAGACGTTGTAGCAGAAATTTCCAAAAATCTCCTTAGAACATGTCAGGTTCCTAATAATAATAACTGGGCCTTAAGCATTTTCCACAATACTGAGGAAAGCAGCTAGTACCCAGCTAGTCCTCAGTAAGTGAGAACTGGTAGCCAAAATTACTGTCATTTAGGCATGGGGTTGCACTGAGCAGTACAAAGATTAAATACTTGCACATGGAGCATTGCATATTGTGAGGACAGCCAGGAGGAAAATAACAAGGCCTTTTCCATTGTAATTCTAGTATTTGGTTAGTGTGTGGGACTGCTACATAACTGAAAGGGAAAAAAGAGACAAAAATGTATAGAAAGGAATGATTAAAATTTAAAAAAGAGAATATTGGATACAAATGTCAATTAAACAGCCAGCACTAAACAGAATTATTCCTGTTTTTGTTATAGAAGAAAGTAAGAATTACTATGACGTGGTTATTATTTGGACTTATTCCTCTCTTCTGACATCAGGACTGATAAGCAAGTCTAATGCATTTTTCTGTTGGAAAGAATGTTATGATATTTGCCCCGCAATAGCATCTTTACTTGCATGACACCCCTGCTCAAACCTCATTCATGAATATGCATCCAATGACAATTAACCAATCCTTTTAATCTCCCATTAGTTCAGAGATGGAGAGGTCTCAAGTTTATAAGGGGTAGAGTAATGGCTGGGATTTGTAATTAAATCTTCAAGCAAAGAAAAGTTCTCATCTCCCAAGAGGGCTAAATATGGGATGCTAGCCGTCATATACTGCCAACCAGAACTTGAAATTAGCCCCACAAAGAGATGTCAGAAAGGAAAGTAGATATGGACAGTCACTAAGAACTGAGGGCATTTAAGGTAGCTTCTCAACTATATCTTAGATTCCTAGTTAGGGTCATCGTTGTGGATTCCTGGACATTTCCCTATGGCCAGATTTCTTTTTAAACGTATAATAGCTCCCTCTATTAAGGTATCTCTTTTCTTGGTCTCCTGATGGGAAAGGGTATTCTGTATATGTTTCTCTTATTGGTTGAAATAAAACACAATGGGGATAGTGGCCAGGCAGGAAGGATAGGCGGGACTACCAGACAAAGAGAATACTAGCACGTATAGGCAGAAAGGAGTCCAGATATGATCCCAGGAAGAAAGGACAAGAGTCAGGCATTCTCCAGTAAAATAAGACAATGTAGAAATATATAAATTAGTAATTATGTGTTAATAATTAAAAAAGAACTTGTCAATAAGAAGCCCAAGTTACTGGCCAACAGTTTCATAATTAATGTAGTGTTTGTGTGTTTATTTAGGGGCTGACAAGGCTGTGTGACCAGGCTGCCTGGAAAGAGTGCAAGTTACACTCTCCTCTGTTCTTCCCCCACTTTTTCACTAAAGCACAAATAGCTTTGGGAGCCCATTCCCTATAGAGGGATAAGCTCTCAGCCTAGATTCCTCCCCCTGGGGTGGGCGGTGGGGGGAATAGGTCCTGCCCCAAATGATGTGATAGACTTTGATGATTCCCCACAGGAGGGATGAGGGGGTTGGTTGTGTTGGTGGGGGAATGCAAGGAACAGAGGGAGAGGGAACTGGGATTGGTATGTAAGATAAGATTGTTTTTAATTTAAATAAAAATTTATTTAAAAAGCAAAAGAACTGAGGGCATCATTTGAACTGTTATCCCTAGGAAAGGTGCAGTTAACTTACCCAGGAATTTTCAGTATCAAGAATTAGAGTTATTTTAGACTTTAAGTGCGTGCAAACACACACACACACACACACACACACACACACACACACACACACACATGCCCCAGTTTCCCAAGGAGATATCTTCTATATCCCTGTTCTCAGGAAATCCATGTATCCTTCCTTGGGTCCTCTTTGCTATCTAGCCTCTCTGGGGCTGTGGATTTAAGCTTGTCCTTGCTGGACTCACCACTAAGAGAATTCAACCAAAACAAAATAGAGCATAAGCAGAGTCACAGCAGTGTAACAGTAGGAAAGAAATGTGGAGAAAAAGAGAAATCATTCTTCAGCAGAAGTGGGAGTGAAAAGGAGGCCACAGACAGAGAAGATCAGCTTGTTGAACTCTAATGGGCAATAGATGACTTGCAAAAGTACTGAGCATCTTCTCAAGGTACAAAGTTTGAGGTGCTGACACCATGTAAACATAGTGTTGTAAATCCATGAATAAATCACCAATGACAAAAATAGTCATATTCAAGAAAGAGAAAGAATAGGATAATGAAATGTAATCAAGCCCCCAAATTTAAGGCTGAAATCACTAGGGTGGATTTGGAGATGCAACTGTTTTGATGCTGGGTAAATCATTGACCAGCAAGTATGATTATACATCTTATTATTGCCATCTATTTGAACGGGAGTTCAAAGCCAAGAGGAATTGTCATTGAGGGATATCTGCCCAATGATTCTCAGTTGAAGGGAGCAGTCTGTTAACAAGTTGTCCATGTGACAACCTAGAGCTAATTGCATATTTTTAAGGTACCTTTCAGTGTACTCATTAAAGCAAACTTTTTAGTGAACTTGTTGACTGGAAGTGGTAAACAAGACATTAAGAAAATATACTCATAGGAGCTGAATATATCTGCTGATTTTAAAATGCCATATACTAGTGCACTTAGGGGAAGAGAATAAATATTTAATAAGAAAGTGACAGACAATGTTAATCACAGTCTCCACACATAAAGTAGAGAGAATGATCAGTGCTCACTGTAGGAGATTTTTATTAATAATTCCACTAATTAAATAACCAAAGTGAAGAAAGAGTCCACTCTATAGTTTGGGGCTTTTGAAATTAACAAGGGAGGTCAAGATCATGAAGGAGAAATCTACAGAGACAGTTGAAACAAGCTCGTGGAAACTCATGAACTTTGGACCCATAGCTGTGGAGCCTCCATGGGACTGAACTAGGCTCTCTGTATGCTGGAGACAGTTGTGAAGCTTGGGTATCTGAAGAGCCCCTGGCAATAGGATCAGAATATATCCCTAGTTGCATAAGCTAGCTTGTTGTAGCCGATTACCTATAAGGGGATGCCACGCTCAGGCTTACAGTAGAAAAAAACATGCACCCTTATGTAGTATATTCTTTTTTCATAGACTTAATTAGAGCAAACAGTCTGTACAAAAAAAATCACAAGTGATGTCAGATGTCTTTTGCAAGAAAAAAAGTTATCCTGAATTGAACTACCAAGGAAGATATTACTACCCAGATACTAGATTAGGAAATTTATGAAAGCCACGCTGCATTTTACAGCCAACACCTGAAAATTATGGTTCAAGTACACTAACACTACATACCTGTAACAGTAGTTTCACTCATATTGAAGGGTAGAGCCCTATTCAGGCCTTTACATGGGCAATTTGGCCTTACCTTTAGCTATTCCATCCAAGCAGCGAGTTACTCCTTCACCAGGCAGGCCTTTCTTGTACCCAATACTATAACTGCTCAACTACAGACCAGAAATTGCTTTTAGAGTTCTTATGAACTCATTTTTTAATCCCAGTAGAAGAACAATAAAGAAACACTCTTGCAGTTAGTAAATAGAGGGGAGAAAGTAAGCAAGTGGATGATTTCGAAGTAAGATCCTATCTGGGGTTCAAGGAAATGAAGCTAATCTATCCTGAGGAGCATTCAATCTACTTCCACTCAAATGATATTATATTGGAAGTGAAGGTGGGGGGAAGCCACATAGAGGAATACCAGATAATGAAAGGGCTAGATAGGTTCCTGGAGTTGGTGGCCTCAGGAAGTTTTTAAGCATCTGGGTACTAGATTCTCCAATAAGGGGATTTCAGAGACTCATATTCTTTATAATTTTACTCTACCTGGAAGGAATTAGATTAGTTTCATAGAAAGTGAAAGTGAAGCAGCATTTTTTTCTCTTCCATACTGCCATGATTCCTTCACCAATGTGCATTAATATATGAAAACCAACACAAGGTAAAATAAAATTAAGTTGATATCACAACTAAAAAGCTCAATCCAGAAGTTTCTTATGAGTGATAAATGTCAGAAAGTAAAGTCAACTAAAAACAAGTAGCCAAGGATATATACAGCATACATCAGAATTATGCTAATGACATAACCAAAAATTTTAAAATGTGCATGTTATTATGAGATCAGAAATCTCTTATCTACTCAGACACTTGAAATACACTCTTGATGTCCACAAGAGACTGACTGTACAATACCATTATAGAGAGTAAGCAGACTACTCATATTTAAGGAAATGGCCCCATTCTAATACAAGTATTCCCAGCTACACACATCTCAATCCTTAGAATTAATGGATTCCATTTTATTTTTGTACAATTGGTTGGGATAAAACCATTTAGGAAAGACAAAGCTATAACTAAGAACAAAAACAAAACAAAAAAAACAACAATTAAACAGCCAATTGTTTGAATCACTGAATGTTACCAATGCACATCAGAAGACTAGGGAGGTTTTTGACTCTCTAAGTAACAGCTCTGTGGTTACAGGAAACAAGCGCCACTTCTAAAGATCAAAACCTACAGACACATGACAGATGATAGATTTTGGAGCTTAAACATTACTTTGCAATCCTTAAATTACATCATGTTACAGAAATAGAGTTTCCAAGCCTGTCATTTAGTTGTTAGTCTCAACAAGCACTGCCTGGAAGGAAAAGAAAAATAAATATGGGGAGAGGATTCTAAAGGCCATTGTTATGGTATGATATTGGAAAAATTCTCACAGCAATGCTAAGACCAAATAACATGTCATTGAAAACTCTCAGCTATTTCCTATGAGCTTCATTCCTAAATGTTGGCAGAATTCCTAAAACAGAAGGGGAAATGTAGAATAAGAGAATGTTTAAAATACTAAGCCTACAAATGAAAAGTGTGAGACCAAAAAAGTCAAATAAGTCCCATTCACTGGCTAAGTCAGGCTTAGCAAGAAGTGTGTTCACTGTTAATCATGGGTATAACTATTGCAGTATTTCATTTCATACATGCCAGCTGTGACTCTCAACTTGACTCCCTGCTAAAAGTTAATTAGTCAATGATTCTTATCTAGAGACTTTAGATATTTAAAGTAGTATATAGTGAAAATAAGAGGAAACAACACAAATTAATGATGCAAAGGAAATAACCCAAGGCACAAAGTTCACCTTTCTTCAGAGCAGAAATAGGCAGTATGGTGGTTTGAATGACAAGTAATGGCAAATGTTGATTGAGTTTGAGGAAAGTAGTATACTCAAGCACATCTGATATAAATATTTAGTGTATTGATTTTTTAAAAAATCTTACCTTTTAAAAGTTGACTATAGAGAAGTATATATACAGCACAATATTAAAATATGTCCACACAGTGTTATAAAACATGTATCACAGCACTGTACACCATATTTTAAAAAGTAGGCATATCTCAACACCACTGTCTAAAGAAAGGATGAAAAACATAAACCATAACAGAGGAATTTAGGAATATTACTCAGAAATATATAGGGAAAAGGGATTAATATATGCTATGCCATGGATAATTCTTGATGGACTACCCTTAGTGTAAAAACACAACTATAATATATCCCATGTCCAAACAGGCAAGTCTAGAGAGATATAAAATAGATTACAGTTTCTAGCAATAAAGATGGAAGTCAAAATAGGGAATAGAGAGTGACAGCTAAGAGGTGTATAGGTTCTTTGAAGGATAATGAAAACATCCTATCTGTGCTGGCAGTTGGACAGCTCTGAACACAGTAGGAACCATACCACTATGAACTCTATATAGTGAATAGCAGGGTCTATGACTAATATATTAAGAGATAATATGCAAAAATGTGAACATGTCCTTCCTCATTCTAGCCTATCATATTCTGAGCTAGGAATGAGCCCAGTGCTAAACGTACAGGAATTACTCAAAGTTTGTTCCTCTGGGCAGGAGCTGAAAGTTTGTCCTTCTTCCGTATCACCCCAACTAGCTCACTAACACAGGCCTGGGTAGGTAATATGAGCAATCCTCATTGTAAACTTGACACATTTAGAATAGTCAGGAAAACTTACTTTTGGGTGTGTCTGTAAGTGCCCAAAGAGTTAATAGTAGCAGGAAGGCCCACACTAAAGACTATGATACCAGAAAAATAAATAAATAAGGCAGAAGCACCATCAATCTTCTCTTGCTTTTTCCTAACTGTGGAACCATGAACTAAAACAAGCCCTTGCTTTATTAAATTGCCCAATGTCAGGTATTTTGTCACAGTAATAAGAAGGCAATTAATACAGTAGGCTTTAACTTGAAGTCCACAGGCGGGACCTGGCCTATGGAAACACTCAGAACCAGAACGAAGTTAGCTAGCAAACCACTAAACAAACATTTTTATGGTGGTGGTGGTTTGAATAGCAATTATCCCTTTAGACTCCTGTGTGTGAATGTTTGGCACTCAAGATGTGGCCTTGCTGGAGTAGTTGTGGCCTTGTTTGCGAAAGCATGTTACTGTGGAGGTAGGTTTTGAGGCATTATCAGCTCAGGTATGTCTGATATGACAGTCTCCTTCTGATGCCTTCTAAGCAAGATGTATAACTCCCAGCTCCTTCTCCAGTGCCATATCTGCCCAAACACTGCCATGTTTCCTACATGATAATAACTGACTAAACCTCTAAACTGTAAATCAGCCAATTAAATGTTTTTCTTTATAAGAGTTCCCATGGTCAAAGCGTCTCTTCACAGCAATAGAAACCCTAACTAAGATAGAAGTTGGTATCGGGAATATGGTATTGCTTTAATAAGTCTGACCATGTTTTTCTTTGGGGGGGGATATAGACTTTGGAATTTTGGATTATAAAAACAATCAAATACTTCAAGTGGGGTTTAATATGTCATACTAGTAGGGGCATGGAAGACAGTGGTACTGAGGGTGATTTGAACTGTGGAAGCTCAGCTCTGGAGGTTTCAGAGGAGAAGATTTTAGTATGTGGCCTAGAGACTGTTCTTATGATAATTTGGCAAAGAAAGTGGTTCCTTTTTGCCCAAAATGTCTGCCCAAGTCTAAAGTGAAGAGTTTGGGATTAATTGCATCAGCAAAGGAAATTTCAAAAACAGTCTAGTATTGATTCTGTTGTATGATTATAGTGTTCACTCTTATAAAGATCTATAATGTAAATGAATAAGCTGGTCAAAAGTACAAAATGTACAATTTGAGGAGAAAAGGGGTGTGCCATGAAGTACAACACAGCTAAGTCCTGTTTCAAAAAGATTTTTTAAAAACCTGGTGTTAAATGGAATAAAGGGAGAGAAGACCTTGGGGCAAGATGCTACTCAGATAAGCTTCCAACTTGTGAAAAGGAATTGAAGAACAGTTTCAGTACAGGTGTGGTGGTACACACCTTTAATCCCAGAACTCATAAAAAGAGGCATGCAGATCTCTGAGTTCAAGGCCATCCTGGTTTACAGAGCAAGTCCGAGGACAGGGGAAGCTTAGGCAGTCAAGGAAACCATGGAAAACAGAAAGTTGGTGAAGATGTAACTGAACAAGGCAGCCATGCTCCAGCTTGAGCAAGCATGAGAAATTGGCAGCTTCAGCCATTCGGTTTCGGTTTTACAATCAAGGATAGATAGAAAAAAAGGCTTAAGGAATCTTCTGAGGAGACTAAGGGAAGCTTCTGAGGCCAGACATGTGTCAGTGGTATCCTTCCATGGAGGCCTACAGAAGCTATCGTGTAAACTGTGAAGACAAAGCATGGATTGACTTGGACCCCAATATTACATTTAAGAGACTGCATGATTCTCAGAAGACATTTTCAACTTTTAAGCAGTGTTGAGACTGTTACAGACTACTGGGACGTTTGAAGTTGCACTAAATGTATTTCTACATGTTATTTTTACAAGACTATGTGGGCCAAGGATTAGAATGTGGTGATTATGTTAGAAACGGACCCCACAAACTCATGTTTCAATGTTTGTCCTATAGAGAATAGTACTACTAGGTGGTATGTGTGGCCTTGTCGGAGGAAGTATTTCACTATGGGGGCAGGCTTTGAGATCTCATATGTTCAAGATATGCCCAGTGTGGCTCATAGTCTACTGCTGCCTGAGCTCCTTCACTCTCAGCTCCTTCACACTGCCATTTTTCCCACCAAATCTCTGATTGGTAAGCTAACACCAATGAAATGTTTTCCTTTATTAGAGTTGGCATTGTCAGGCTCTCTCTTCAGAGTAAGAGAAATCTTAAGATAATTGACCAAGTCAATATATTTAATTACAAACATCATCTACATCACTACTACTCTCCCTATTCTCTCCAAGCACCAAAAAAACCTCACAAATAAACATCCTTGTCTTCCAACATAACCTATCTTGATGATACTGCTACCCACCCAATGCTATGAGAAAATAGTCCATATTCCCATAACCAATTCATTACCACCCTTTATTGTTTCTTTATCCCCTTTCTCCCTTAACAAGCAATAACTCCGTAAGTCAAGTTATCTTTTCCTAGATTCCTCTTAGTATTCTTGTTTGCATGATTTCTCCAATCTGATTCAATTACCAAATAGCAATCTCTATAAATCAAACAACTCACTCTGCTTAATTCTCTCTGAAGTGCTTTAAAAAGACTTACACACTTGAACTATCTATCCTGTTGGCACATTTTCCCAACTTATCTGATGTCATCGTGATCTGCACTTAAATAACCTTCATTACTTTACACCACACTTGATTCTTAGTCTCAATAAGCCTAAAGAATAAGTTAAAAATTTAGTAACCAAAAACAGATGGTGAGGAAAGAAGCTATTGCCTTACTTTATAGTATTTGTTATAATTTGCATATAATTGTATATTAGACTGATTAAATCCTACTCCCCACTAAACCCTCAGCTCTATTACATAAGGATCTGGTACTTAGAAATACTCAAAGTGTGGTAACCAAATGAATTTTGTTCTTGAAATTTATAATTTCTTCTGATTGTTTACCCTTTTTATTATGATGTCACAACTAAAGACATTTTAATATATCTGTTATCACCATTGGCCACTTGTTGATTTATGAATGAGATAATACACATTCAAAAAGCATAAGATAAAGACAAAGGAAACTTAATTACAATAATCCAGACATTCAGCTCAAAAGGCTCCAAGCATAACAGTGTCCTCAATCAGAAACATATGATGCTCTTGAGAGAAATTGGGCCATTCTGACTGATTAGATCACAGTAGGACTATTAACTATCTATTTTGATTTACCATACATAATTGTATCTTAAGAATATGTGAGAACACACAAACATCGAATAGAAGTTTAAATAAATATTTCAGTTGAATATCTCAATTAAATAGTTCCCATAGTTTTCACTTGATATATTATTATCTCATGAATATCCTATCTGCAAATATATTACATACATTTATATGATAAAAAATAAATAAAAGCACAAAGGCATTCCATGTAAGGGAAACCACAAAATAAAAAAAAACAATAAATAAAACAGGTTGGACACAAAACATTTTTAAAAATCACAAGCTTTGGGTAGGTGCTAGCTCATATCTGTAGTCCCAAAATTTGATAGGATGAAGTGCAGTTCTGAGTGTTTAAGGCCAGTATAGGTTATAAAGTGAGTTCCAGGATAGCCTGGGATATAGTGTGAGATACAGTCTCAACAAACTATAAACAAGGCAGGGCGTTGGTGGCACACATCTTTAATCCAAGCATTCAGGAGACAGAGGTAGGCCAATCTCTGTGAGTTTTGGGCCAGCCTGGTCTACAGAGTCAGTGCCAGGTTAGGCTCCAAAGAGAAACCTTGTCTCGAAAAAAACAAACAATACAAAACAAACTGTAAACAAGCAAAGAAACAAAAACAAAACTACTTGTTTCTTATGTGACAGGATTAAAAATAACTGTTTAATTAAAACATTTAAGTTTTACATGTAGTGATATATGAATTGCACAGTGAGTTGTAATCCTTTAAGTTTTTAGACCAGCAGAGCATAGCAGCATTGAACTTCATCAAAGTCAGTTAGGTTCAAAGC
Organism: Mesocricetus auratus; assembly: GCF_017639785.1. Lineage (NCBI taxonomy): Eukaryota > Metazoa > Chordata > Mammalia > Rodentia > Cricetidae > Mesocricetus > Mesocricetus auratus. Next base: position 163,200,966 of record NW_024429266.1, read on the forward strand.
TAAAATGTGTGTTTTCAGCTGCATTGTTTATCTCTGAGAAATGGGGCTGCCTACAACTCTCAGAGAACAGGGCTCCAACTAATTATAACCCGAGTTTAGCTAATTAGTCTTCCATATCTTTTCTTTTCAGATAACAGCCAGCCACAGTGGGGGTCACCTTTTAAACTTTCTGCACTTGTTTAAGCTTTCTTCCAAGTTGTATTTTCCAAGTCTCCCTAGCTTTTAAATATTATAATCTAATATAAGTGAAAAATGCACTACCCTTCACCTGGCAGACAAAGAGAAATCTCTGTCAGGGCAAATGGTCAATTTCTGCTTTATATAAAACGATTACAAATGGATGGAGCAGGAAAACAAGAAATATCATCTCAGCAAATACTGTTCTATATTCCTTGTTAACAGAGTGAAGCGGTAATTATTATAATCATTTTAAATCTCATATGTGTTTTTTCTAGGTGTCTAGGTCAGAGGTCCCTGACTGGTAAGCCCTGAGCTATGTCCTACTTTGAGTCTTGTTTAGTTTAATACAGACAGAGTTGGGTTTTATACCACAGAATCTGAAAAGCAAAGGCACTGGTGGCAAGGCACAGCCCATGATTTACCTGGCAAGGGATTAACTCTGATTTCATGGATCCCCATTTTCTCACTCATTATTTCATATATTGCACAGACAATAAATGAAGATTTATTAAATTCCATGTCATCTACCAGGAATGAGCAGCATAATCTTCCAATCATGTGTGGTAGAGAGAAATAAATAAAAACACATAAAATTTGTACTATGGTTCATGGCCTTGGTGAAAATACTGAGAGCAATAAGTGATCACTAGAAGGTGACCTTGATAGTGGCCTCGATGAATTGAGTAAACTACAGAGAAAGGTGTGGGTAGCAAAGACACTGAGGACATTCTCACTATGAGGAAAAAGGCCTAGAAGATCAACTATGGTGAGGTAGACAGAACATGGGGACCAAGGAAATGAATGAAATTCATCCCAATTTAAAAAAAAACAAAAAAACAAGTAGAGATATCATTAGATTATTTTTTACAGGAAGTGATGGAATTGTCCAGAATGACATTAAAAGATTAGCATGGTTCCTGGATAGAAGCCAGAAGGCAACAGAGTAGGGCAATGTTCTAGAAAGAGAAATGGCCAAGACATGTTGGTGGGAAACTGGTGACAGACCAGTCTGACACCATCAAAAGGAGGTAGAAGATAGAAAGAGGGGATTTGAAGACAAAGCAATAAGGTTTATTGGTGAAAGTGTCCAATATCAGAAAATGACAGTTTAATAATGACTGATATTTAGACCTAAAGAATCTGAAAGACTGTCTTCAACCAAAGTGGATGACTCCAGACTTCATCAAATTCTTTCAGAGAGTCGAGATTAGATAAGATAGACGTGGGCATTGATATATGGTGACATGGAAGTAACAGGGCATTACTTGAGAATAGAAAGAAAGAGAGCTATTAAGTCTAATCTGTGACAAAACTAGAAAGCAGAATCATGGATGCACTCTTTAGGAAGTGCACTTTTTCTCCAAAATATCTTCAAACATTAATTTTCACACAAGGCCTGTTTTTCCACTCAGTAATACTGCTTACAGCATAAAATACAAAGAGTCTCAAGAAGTAACAGAATAGTAGCTCCATCGATCGTATTTCTAGCAATGACAGTTATATCTAAAATAAATAGCTGAGATTAAAAAAAAAGATGCAAAGCTGACACACAAACATTAGGGATTGTACTGTGGTTACTAAGCAGTGTCATGAGGTAAAGAGGATGATGGTATTATCATCTTGATGACATGGTGGTATCTGTTTAATTGCTTATGTGGAAATATGGGGTACGGGCTCGGTTTTCAAGAACATCTATATACGTCCTGCATCCTTTAAGGGCAATGCTTCGTGTTAAACCAGGCCATGGACCCAGGGAAATAATTAGAACATTTGTCAATATCTTTGTCCTTGAAGTGAGATTGTGGTGGAAATTTGTGTCATGGTGGATCCATAAAGTTGTAAATAAACTAAACTTTGTATATGCCAAATTGTTCTTATATCTATAAAGCTATGACAAACTTTCATTACAAAAATATTTACAGCATTTCCTAGGGCTATCAGTTTTTCTACCATTATCATTCTGGAGTAACTCATATATATGTATGAGTTATTTGAACATAAACAGCTTGGTGTGACAAATGTTAATATAATGATTAAGACAGTTTTAATGACTGTATAGTACATACAACATAGATAATGCTGAACAAAAGGATAATTCATGCCCTATTTTATAAAATAACTGGTCTAATATTTAGTATTTCAGATGTTTGAATGTGAAGAGGAGTGAGATGTGAAGTCCCCTTATGAGGTATTCCCATATAATGGGAAGGGCATGCACCTCTTAGTCTTGTTGAATTTTCCACAATCAAAAAGAACTGTTCTTTCTTAACACATTGAATGCCACATTGTTCATGCATTCATATTTTTCTACTGGTGATACCACTATTTAATACAACCTCCTGGTATGGCTTGAAAATGCTTTCCAGTGTTCCTTTTTGTGAAAACATGGCTGTGGATGTATAGTACCTGAAGGAGAAAATGAAAATGAAACATAACCTTTGTTAATGCATGAAATACAAGCCATTGGACATGAGTTCACTGTTAATTAATCAAAGCATCTCTAAACAATGCAAATTTATATAATACTTGATGATAGGAATGGCATGAGGCTTATAGGGAGCTCCTTAGATCAATGGCTCCATATTTGCAACTCCAGGAACTGCACACTACAAGCTGGATGAAGACTGACCACATGATTGGCTGCATGATGCCAATATGCTAGCACAAAATCACTCCCTGGCTAGTTATATCCCCGAGGTTCCTGGCAGCAGCAACTATAGCTACTAGGATATTCTTTCAACTAAAAATAGCGAGTTCCATATTTTCATCGGCAGTGAGAAACTCTACTGAAGCACAACTTTGCAACAATAAAGGCAAAAAGCATTAAAAAATGAGAACAAGAAGATCAACAAATCACAGAATAGCATTCACAATTACCCTAAGTTTGAAAAGTATCACTATAACAGAAAAGTGTCTGAATTCTTTATCCTTTAAAATAGTAAGAGGCAAATCATATCATCAGAGGAAAAACTGAATAATTTGAATAGAAAATGAGAACACATGAAAATGACAAGACAGGATGTCTAGACATGAGAAAATACTCACCAGTGTTTTAAATATTTGATGTCTGGTTTAAAAACAAATTAGGCAGAACTTAGAGGGAAAATGAATGGAGTATAGATTATGGCTCAGGAGGTGACTACAGACCACAGGGTCATAGGGAAGAAAATAAGAAAGAAGAGAAGAAAGATATGAAAGAGACCATGAGGATACTTTGAATGTATTTAAAGGGGAGCCCAAAGAAGCCAAATTAAATCCTTGGACAAGAAAAATAGAAAGCACCCATTGAAAGTTTTCCCTAGGTTTCATGAGATATACCTCCTCAGAGACATTCGATGAATTATACAGAAACGACAGTGTCTTGTCTGCATACCACCTGATTTATTCTCTAGGGGCTTCATATGTATAACTTCATCTAATCTTGACACTTGACAGGAAAGAGTCTGCTGTCTTGGTTTCATAGATAAGGAGCCAAATCATATGTTTGGTAAGTGGGAGACTGAGGCAAAGGGGGCAAGCCTACACAGACCACTCTAGTGCCTGGGACTTTATTACTAAACTTTCAACAAAATATTTTTATGAATGGAAGTTAAAGAAATGCACAGAACAATGGGAAAGGAGATAATCAATGAAAAGGTACTGGACCCACACAGACTAAACTCACTGAAACCATTTTAAAGAACGAATATCTAACTGAATTTATTTTATGTTGCTGTGACAGAACATCCTGAAAAAATCAACTAAAGGGAGAAAGATTTATTTTAGCTCATGGTTTCAGGATACGGTATAATTGTGAGGAAAGTCAAAACATAAATCAGCTATATCATCACACTATATTCATAGTTAAGGGAAGAGAGACAATATTTGTATACCTTCTTGAACTTAGCATACTTTCTTCATTCTCATCCTCTGCAGTGTTCAAAGCTAGGGGATGGTGCCACCCAGAGTGTACTGGATCTTCCCACACCAATGAACATAATCAAGACAGTGTTCCAAAGACATACCCACAGGACAACTGATCTAGGCAACACCTCATTGAGACTCACTTCCAGGTGATTGCAACTGTGTCAGGTTGACAGTTAAAACCATGCATCAGAACATCCTAAAGAAGGAAACTGATTCAAATGCAAGAAGTACTTGCAAGCAACAGCAATAGTACATGCAGGATAAAACCCAAAGAATATGAATTATGTTCAACAACTACAATACAAAGTAAAACACCTGAATTTAATTTCTAGTTATGTCTGAATATATCTTCCAAACTGACTCAATTTCAGGGCAAAAGAATGAAGGCCAAGTGTGAATGTTGAAAAACAGAAATTACAGGGTTAAGTCTTTGGTACACAAAGAGATTACTTTCCAAACTATAATAAGAATAGTGAGCCAAAGAGTGGACAGAATCCAATGGATTAGAGAGTAGCAAACACATCAGAGAGAGGAAATGAAGCAAAGGCACATTAAAGAGAATTCACACATGTTTATTTATAAATCCTCTGACCCATTCATGTAATAACAACAGAGCTCTATACTCCATGCCCAAAGAGTAAATTGGTAAGAAAATAATGACTTGAGGTCCATCATGTATATTTTTTAAAGGAGTTCCTTGAAGAAGTAGGTGGATTAAATACATTTATGTGTATTGCACACTACAATCTTTAAGGCCTTTCTCTCACTCAGCTCCCAGAATACTAGTGAAGCCCATGGCTCATATAAAAGGAAACTGGATTGTTTTTCTCCCTCAGAAATCTGAGTTTGTGTGAAGGAAGATCATTTAAAGAAAGAAATAATTCAGATATTCAATATGGATATCATCCAATATAGATATAATCCTAGAAAAAGAAATTTCAAAGAGAAAATTATCTTAAATTATGAGAATGCTGAACTTTGGGGAACCGATGGATTCTATAGAAAGGATGACCATCATTTATGTAGCAAACAGTGAATCTGCCGGTTTCCAATATATAGATCCACACCCCTGACCACATAGACAGTTCTACTTAAAATTGGAGGGGCATAAAACAAAACAAAACAAAACAAAACATAATGTCATATATGTAGGAAAATGACATCTAGGGAAGACTAAGGGACAAAAGAGGTAGGAGGAGATGAAAGTGGAAAGTGGGTGAAAGTAAATAGAATACACTATAGATTTATATGAAATTTTCAGAGAACAAATTTAATCAATAAGCAACATATGCATAGATTTTGTTCCCAAATATAACTTGAAGTTCATAAAGCAATTAACATACTTTCTATAAAATTCTCCTAAAATAAAATAATGGCATTTTAAAACTGAGGGGCTTTGAATGACAAATGAGAAATAAATATTCGAGCTAGGGGGAAATGTCATAACAGATATTAAAATCTCAATGGAAGTGTTCAAATAAGGAGTTAGTAATCTACCAAGAAGTATGTGTAAATGTCAAAGGGAAATAGATTTGGAAGGTTGGGTAAGGTTGTAAGCAATGATCCTATCTTAGTGGTTCCAGGCGTAAGTCACAATACTCACAAAACTAAGAAAAAGAAAGCCTAAAATTCTTCCAACAAAACGACTACTGGCTTCAAGCCTGTGGCGTAATTAGCATATGAGATATAACTTATCCGGGAACCAAACAAGTTATTATGAAAGTTCAGAATCTTATGCATACAGAGAGAATCCCACCAGATTTCTTTGAGAAAAATGGGACCCTCTGTATAGAATGCCATTAATCAAAATGGCATAGAAATTCCCAAGAACAACAACTGAAGTCAGCAATGAGTAGAAACAACTTTAATATTCTGAAGCAAATGACTTCTAACACAGTATATGGCTGTCTTTCACTCAAGTACCCCCATCTAACAATTTTAGACAGACAATCTAGCTCAAATGACTGCATTATTCATCCTTTCTAGGTATGCTTAATTACATGCTATTCTAAAATAAAGAACATTAGGAAAGAGGAAAAACAGCAGACCTAAGGTCATGAAGTACACAGAACAGAGTTCTAGAAGGATATAACCCTGCCATGCAGGAAAACCAGTCTATAATGGAGCACTCCAAACAGCTTTAGGACATGTTTCCCCAGAATCTTGATAAAGTATCTGATACTGCTCAAGGATGTATATCAACAGCTATTTTTCCAAGCACAGTCCTGGAGTAATAAAAGGCTATACATATATGCACTTTGTTGCTTGCCATTAAGCAATTTAAACTAGAAATTTTTAGAAGAAGAAGCACATGTAGTAAAACAAATATCAGACAGGAAATACATTTATTTTAGAACAGTTACCAATTATATAAGGAGTGAAGAAGAATGATCCTCAGTAGGTTTTTTGCTCAGGAAAAAAATGATACTTCAAATATTTCACATTCTAAATGGTAAGTGGAAAGTAACAGATATTCTTCATATCATGTATACATCTAACAAAATTCATGTTTTTCTTTTAAAAAATTCCACCTCACTCATGGTTAAAATAAAAAAAACTGTAATCAAGAATTATTTAACAGCGAGAGAAAGTCAGTCATTAAAATACGCATACTTGGGCTTTTTTAACAACTCCTTAACATTCAGTGGAGAGAATTAAGAAGTTTTGAAAACACCTCCAATCAACTTGAAAAACTACACATTTAACATAGCAACAAATAACTAAGAAAATGTGTAAAATTCACATATTCTTTCACATATTTCCTCTGTCCATATGTCTGAGTATTCCACAATCTACTGAAAGGTACTGACAATCTCCAAAGAAAACTGGCTTTGTGGAATATTAATAACCATGTCTTAATTTTATTGCCAACAGTATTTTAAAGAACATTAAAATAAAATGTCTTTGTATTTCATCCATACCAAAGTGGGGTAATGACTACATTTTCACACATTCACTAATCTGTGCTGGGTACAACAGAACTTTCCACCTTGCTAAGAGAAACAGAGAGGTAAAACATAAGAATTTTCAATGTAGCCTGGATAGGATAGGAAAGACTGTTCGGTGGTGATACTTACCATTCCCTTACCTTCAGTAAGGACTGTCTGAACTTCTCTGAATCCTGTCCACACAAATGTCCCCATCTTTATGTTTCCTTTCCTTTACACGTTAGTATCAGATTCTGCCCTCATTTTCAAGTTAAGTTAATCTACTCTAATAATTATTAAATACCTTCTACCTTTATTATAATTAATGATTAATAATAATTCCATTCATTAACCTCTTTACCTGAATCTATATCCCTATCACATTTATTAAAATAAATGTATCTTGTACTTCATTGATGTAATATGTCAGTCATGAGGCTTGTGAGCAAGATGGCTGCCTGAATCTTCAAAATGAATCATTCTGGGAAACATCAACAATATAAAATAGTAAAAGAATTTCACTGTATACCCAGACTGATAAGCATCCATACATCAAGAATAGGATCAGTTAAAACTTTTGAGGCAGATGAGAAAGCTGAAGAAAATTGCCAGGGACCAATCAGCACATCCTGAGTTAAGTTTAAGTTCTGAAATGTATCCTGATGTGGTACATGCCCACTTCAGAAAAATAAGACACCACTAAGAAACAGTAAGGTAAGAAAATAAGGGAAGGAAAGAGAAGAAAATAGGAGGGTCTTGGAACAAAGAGGAGTTGAATCACTTTGAGCTGGATAGCAATCTGTTTTGTGTTTTGAGCTTTGTCACTTTTTCATCATTTTTTACTAGGTGCAAAGATTGGAAGGTTCAAAGGAACTTTATTGTACCCACATCCATGGCTTGGATATATACTTCAGGACAGCTACATGGAAGGATAAGTTTAGCGTTAATCAGAGATTTTTGTGTCACTTTGACAAGTGTCAAAGAGAAATGGCAAAAGAAGAAAGGACTTTTTTGGCTCACAGTTAGATTATATTCAGCCCATTATGGCCAGGAAAGCATGGAAGAAAAGGTGGCCATAAGAGGAGAGGGTTGTCCAGGAATGCAAGGCAGAAGAGTAGCCAGGAGTGCATGTTAGAGGAGTGGCCAGCAGTGCGTGGTAGAAGAGTGGTCAAGGGTGGAGTGCATGTTAGAGGAGTGGCTAGCAGTGCATGGTAGGAGAGTGGTCAAGGGTGGAGTGCATGTTAGAAGAGTGGCCAGCAGTGCATGGTAGGAAAGTCGTCAGGGATGGAGTACATGGTAGAGGAGTAGTCAGAGGTGCATGGCAGAGGAGTGGCCAGGAGTGCATGTTAGAGGAGTGGCCAGTAGTGCATGGTAGGAGAGTCATCAGGGGTGGAGTACATGGTAGAGGAGTAGTCAGAGGTGCATGGCAGAGGAGTGGCCAGGAGTGCATGTTAGAGGAGTGGCCAGCAGTGTGTGGTAGAAGAGTCATCGGGGTGGAGTACATGGCAGAGGAGTAGTCAGGGATGCATGGCAGAGGAGTGGCCAGGAGTTGCATGGCACAGGAATGGCCAGGGGTGTGTGGCAGAGGAATGGTCAGGAAGCATAGCAATATCCTCTATGATTCCTGGACCCTTGCTTTTCCCACTTTTATTCCTTCTGAGCAGTCAGCTCATGGGATAGTGCTACCCATATTCAGGATGGGTTTCCCTCTCTTAGCATCACTATCAGTTTTGCTAAATGACCTGCATTTGGTTTCTAGTACCCATTCTGGAAGGTTCACAGCCACCTGCAACTCTGGTTCTATGGGATCTGATGTTCTCTTCTGACCAGCAAGGGAACCTGGAAAACATGGTACCTTTGCATACATACAGGCATATACATATTCACATAAAAGAATACATAAATCTTTTCCTAAAAATGTACATATGAGATAAAAAGCAATGAGCTTAACGAAAGAAACATATTAAGCAGACTATAGTGACAGGAGCAAAGTCAAGAGGATCATTACAAAAAAAGAATTCATAAGAATAAGCCATATATTTTTAGCCATGCACAAAAATTAACTTCAAATGGATCAAAGACCTCGACATAAATCCATTCACACTGAATGTCTTAGAAGACAAAGTGGGAGGTACCCTTGAATGAATTGGTAAAGGAGATCAGTTCTGAACGTAACCCTGCTAGTACAGACACTGAGATCCACAATTAATAAATGGGACCTCCTGAAACTGAGAGTTTTGTAAGGCAAAGGACACAGTCAACAAAACAAAAAGGCAGCCACAGAATAGGAAAACATCTTCACCACATATTTTGATCTCCAAAATATAAAAAGAATTCAAGAAGCTAGTCATCAAAACAACAAATAATCCAATTAAAACATGGGATAGAGAACTAAGCAGAGAATTCTGAATAGAGGAATATAAAACAGCTGAAAGGGACTTAAGAAATTGCTCAATATCCTTACCTATCAGTGAAATGCAAATCAAAACAACTCTCAGATACCATCTTACACCCTTTAGAACAATGAAATTCAAAAACACCAAGGAGAGGATGTGGAGAAAGGGGAACACTCCTCCATTGCTGGTGGGAGTGTAAACTTGTACAGCCACTTTGAAAATCAGTTTGTCAGTTTCTCAGTAAAATGGGAATCTGTCTAACTCAAGATCCATCAATTCCACTCTTAGGCATATACCCAAAGATTTCACATTCATACAAGGACATCTGTTCAGCTGTGTTCATAGCAGCATTATTTGTAATAGCCAGAACCTGGAAGCAACCTAGATGCCCCTCAACTGAATAAGGGATAAAGAATATATGGTACATTTACATAGTGGAGTACTACTCAGCAGGAAAAAAAACAATGAAACCTTGAATTTCACAGGCAAATGAATAGAACTAGAAGAAACCATCCCGAGTGAGGCATCCCAGTTACAAAAAGACAAAAATGGTATGTGCTTACTCATGTATGGATATTAGACATAGACCAAAGGATTAACTGCCTATCAGCCTACAATCAGCACCTCCACAGAAGCAAGGAAACAAGGAAGACCATAAGAGAGACATACATGGTCCCCCGGAGAAGGGGAAAGGGACAAGAATTCCTGAACAAATCAGGAGCACAGAGGAGGGGGGAGGGGTGGAGAAGAAAGTGGAGGGGATCACAGGAGCAGGGAGGAGAACATGAGGGAGCAGGAAGATTGAGTCAGGGATAACTGATTGAATAAAGGATAACAAGGATAGCCATACCTTAATAGAGAGCAATTATAAGTTTAAAGAGAAATCTGGCACTAGGGAAATGTCCAGATTTCTATAAGGATATCCCAAGTAATAATCTAAGCAATAATGGGGAGGCTACCTTAAATGCTCTTCCCGTATAATGAGAATGATTACTACCGTAAATGCCATTCTAGAGCCTACATTCAGTAGCTGATGGAAGCAGGACAGAGTCACAGCTAAGCACTGAGCTAAACTCCTGGAATCCAGTTGTAGAGAGGAAGGAGTGATGAACAAAGGGCTCCAGACCATGCTGGGGAAACCCACAGAAACAGCTGACCTGAGCAAGTGGGAGCTCATGGACCCTAGACTGAGAGCAAGGGAACCAGCATAAGAAAAATTCAGGCTCCCTGTATGTGGTTGCTAGTTGGGAGGCTTGGGTAGTTTATGGGGCCACTGGCAGTGGAACCAGTATTTATCCCTAGTGCATGAACAGAATTGGGGAGCCTAGATACATGGGGGTAGGTGTCTGCCCTGACCCAAATGATTTGCTGGTCTTTGATGATCTCCCATTGAAGGCCTCACCCTCCCTGGGGATCAGACTGGGCATGGGATGGGGTGCCACCGGGGGACATGGTAGCATGGGAGTAAGAGCAAGTGGGATTGATATGTAAAATAAGATTGTTTCTAATTTAAATAAGAATTATAAAAAAAGAAATCAGATCTAAAAAAAAAGAATAAGCCACATATGAAACGATAAACCAACAATTTCATTATGGCTTATATATGGGTGGTGAGCAAATACTCCCAGGTTATAATAACTTACACATTCCAATTTCAAAGTAATTTCAGTGTAATGGAATATAAAAGAAACATTAAACTATGCATTCTATACCAAATAAACAACTAACAAAAGAAAAAAAGTGGTAAAAAAAGAGACAACTATAAAATGAAATTGAGTGTTGTATGATATTTTGATTGTGCTCTGACAAATATAGCTTGTTTGGATTGAGAGGGCAAAGATAGCTATTAGCTGACCATAGAGATTTGGAAGACTATAGACAGAGAGGAGACACGACATGGTCAGGTGGGGCTGAGAGAGGATCTTGGCCTCTTGGAGAGAGGAACAGAAGAGATAGGAAGCAACTGGCAGCTGCTGCTCCCTGTTCTCTGATCTTTCAGGTTCTTACCTTGATTTTTTATTGGTAAAAATTAATTAGATTTAAGCTTCAATTGATTCTCTGTTTCTAGTTTTGAACTCTCTACGGAAAGAATGTGTTTTACCAATAAGTTGACTTGGGTTCAATAATTTGGTATAGACATGTTCTTCAATGCCAGGCTCAAGGGGTTTGTATTGAAGGTCACTGGGGAGGTCACTTGTGACAAAGCCACAAGGAAGTACCCATGTCATCAGGTAAGTTATTTTCTTCTTTATTCATTGTCTTTCCAAGTTGTTGGATGTATTTCTAATTTAAATTGTAAAGAATAAGAGCCACAATTCAGAGCACCCGAAGCTGTAGAGTTGCACACAGAACCAGGAAGGATCTAAGGCTCGGTGTCTCTAAGTTTAAATTCTGTTTTCACTGCTGATTTTATATGTGTGTGTGTGTGAGAGAGAGAGAGTGAGTGTGTGAACAAATTTTTCCTACATCTCTAAGCATGTACTTGCAGTGCCTACCTCCTAATACTGTCATAATTCAATAAAACACTTAACACAATAGTAGGATATAACTAACTACTAAAAAAAAAAGAATAAGGGCCACAGGGCTATACAGGGATTTCATACTCCTTTCAGTTCTAACTCAGTACAAAACACAGAGTCACAGTTGAATAAATACAGCTTTAACTGCATTTTTGTGTCCTAGAACAGAACTCTTGGAAAATATCAATATAGAATACATGCATGCATACAGATACAGGGTTTTATAGCTAAATTTTATATTAAATTGGAAAGTGACAGCTAATTTTGGTCAACTGCATCTGAAATCTACTAAAATCTAACCATGTGGACATACCTGTGGGGTATTATTTTCTTGATTGGCTCATTTGAGATCTGAAGACCAACCTTAAGTCTGGGACACACTTTCTGGTTTCAGACTATATAACAGGACAAAAAGAGTGAAGGGAAGCTCCTGTCTTTCACCTATTAGGCCTTACTCTCCCTGGCAAGTTCATTACCCTTTGCTGCTATCAAAGTTACTTTGATAAACCAACATAAACCAACAACAACTTGAGACATGCGTTGTGGACTGAACACCTACTAGATTCTTGGCCTTTGTGTTGGTATACAGTTGTTGTAGCACTAGCCAGATCACAGCCAATAAGCTACTGTAATAAATACACATATATAATTTACTCTATCAATTTAGTTTCTATAGAGAAACATAAGAAGTACCCAAAATTAATGCTAAATTATCCAATCAGTTTTTAAGTTTAAATATTACATAGTTCCAAAAGTCAAAATGACCACACAGATTTATATACGCACTTTAAAATATTGGCTTTTTGATATATTTACAAACATAAACTTACAGGCAAACTGGAGTTTGGCTTCTCTGCTCACAATTGTTCCAAGCGAATTTGAAGCAAAGCACTGGTAGCTTCCTGTATCCCAATTTCTGTTAGGATTAATAACTAGGAGATTTCCTCCATTCAATTTGTAACGATGGTCCAGACTTGTATCAATATCACTGCCATTCAACTGCCATCTGAAAAGAAAATTTCAAGGTAATTTCTCTTCTTACCAGGTCTATGCTTAAACAAATGTCTTAATGCTTCAAACTCCACTTCAAACAACCAAAGAGTGTAATCTCAACATTCAAAATGTTGAGGCAGGAGAATTTTCACAAGCTTTAGGCCAGCATAATTACCTAGTAAGACCCCATCTCAAAAACAACAAATGCATATTTTTGAGGGGCAAAGAGTAAAGCTTAGTAGAAATTATAATGGATCAGCACATCAAAGTTAAAGGTGCTTGAAGGGTTTCTGAAGAGCTAGAGCTAATTTAGCCTACTCACTAGCTCACTGGGGGAAAATTGAGGCTGGGTCTATGTGAGTAAAGAGGAAGCAGAAAGTTGGGGTAATTATCTCAGAAACTTCTGACCAATCTCCTGCTGACAACCAAGTAGGGGGCAGCACATTTCTTTGATTTATCTGTCCAGACTAAAGACATTTAATAAATTAATTGCTAACTGTTCAACTTACTATTTCAATTTGTCTGAGTAAAGGCCTGTCTCGGGGTGTTCATTCTCCCCATTTCTGAAGCCTCCATAGAGCTATTTACACAACAGTGCATTGCAGTAAAAAGGCCCTAGCACCACTTGGGGGGCTTAAAATTTGAAGGAATAAACCTCAGGAACATACCCTTAATGGGAAGCAAAAGAGAATTTAAAAAAAGAAAGCTAAAAAAGTCTTATCTTTAAATTTTAAACAAAAGTCAAAGTTTTTAAACACTAACTACACTTGGCACACCAAAGTAAATTTCTCCATTAAAAAGATAATAAGGATATAACCATGTTATACATTAATTCGCTCACCTGCTAGGCAACCAAAATCTGACCACAGAAACATATTAACTACACAGTCTAGCATTTTACCATAATGGGCTCAATTGTTCAGCATAGGAACTTTGAGAAAATGGTTAAAATAATGCCTGCTTTATAAAGGATAACAACAGTTGTTTGAGTTGTCAACAATCCTAAAACACCTAACAGCCTTCCTCAGGGGTGTCATTCATTGGAATTGTAGGTCACAGTTCCTCAATTATATTATAGAACATGGAGTAAATTTGTCCTAATTTACAAAATATTTACTCTCCCTTGCTAAGAATTGTAACCCAAACTGAAGGTCGATTGATAATGCGGCGATAAGGACCCGAGCAAGCACACTTTCCAGCTTCATGAGTCAGGAAGGGCAATGCATGCACTCTGTTTAGCCACAAACTCACTGTGGATTATACATATGTACTAGTAGTCAGGAGGGGTCTCTGAAATTCAGTCCAGGTGGCCCCCAATAGGAAAGGGAGATGATGGCTGAGTCTCTGATAAAGATGTCCCTAACCCAGACAGTGATGGGAAATCATGTTCTTCTCTGGGTCAGGAAAAGTCTAAAAATTTCATACGAGTAAGAAGAAAACTCCCTTAGATAGTCCTGTGGGTCATATGCTACACCACTAGGGAGAAATGCCTGAACAAAAGGGGAAAGAAACAGGACGATTAAACACATGGGTCTTATTTGGATCCAGGAATGCATTTTTTTTGAAGTATTTTCCTTTTAGTAATAGTCAATCAAAATTGTAATCCAGTGGCAATGTTATTACAACAACTGTCACCCCATTGATCGCCAGGGCTAAGCTTCAGATCTCTGGTTTGTTAAGGGGATATGACTGACAAATTCTACTCCTCAGGTTGGCAAATCCTAACACCTCCAGGAACCTCCCTGAGTGGGAACATAAAATCAGGGGGTTCCTTTGGGGGGAAGGGAAAATGTTGAGTATCCTTCATATATCATTCAAGTTCTTCTTTTAAGGTGCAAAGTGAAGTGATTTTCAGGAACAGGAGGGACACCTTTAGTAGGAGGGGTGGAGAGAGAAGGATTCATTGGAGCTGGAGTTAGAACTAGGGATTCTGCTATGAGAAGAGGAAGAGGTAGGTGATCATAGAAACCCTACTTTGAAGTTGCACTCTCCTCCTCTTATTTTGTTACTGTTGTTTCATAGCAAAGAGGGTCCAGATCCCTTTCTCCAGGAAAGAACACAATGTATCTCCAAATTCACAGTGCTTTTATCATTAATTCAGTCTGTGAGAAATTCACAACACCCAGTCATGTTTAGACCTAAATTTTACTCAAAGAATCACTGTTTTAAAAATGCATTCCTGAGAGCTTGTTTGGAGGTTCTAGCAGGGGAGCGCAGCTACTCGTACACCCTTGACGGAAGACCGGTCCTCCTCTATTCGGGGAAGGTCGTCCTCTTCGACCGAGCACGCACCTTCGGGAGGGACGCACATGGAGCTGTGAGGGAGGAAGGGGACACCCGCCTAGCCAGCCAGATCAGCCGAATCAACCCTGGCAAATTGCAGAATACTAGAAAGTTGAAAGGATCAGTTCAGATATTACCCTATCAACAAAAAGCTGGTCAGACAGCAAGAAAATTGCAGATTGAGGGCTGCAAACACAAAAATATGGAAGTTATTGAAGGGTTCCTAAAGGTCTATGTAAAAAGGGATGAAGAAAATAAAAAGATAATGTTGGTAGCATAACCCAGACTGTGAATGTAGGTAGGGACCCTGAAATTCAAAGCCGAAGTCATTAAGTAGAGAACCCACAATGTGGCTGAGAAAGAAGAGAGAATTCCTAAGAGATCTGAAAGAGCAGTTGTTACAGATATGAGGAGAAGGGACCCTTAAAGAGGGAACCGCCCCTTTTAAACAGATAACAGAAAATAGTGACTTTCAAAGAATAATGAAGGAGTAGACACTTTATTATCTAGAAGGTTCCTACAAAGGGCCTTTGATAAATTTAGAAGTAGGACCACTGAGGGTATAAATACTCTTCCTAGTAGGTTGCAGGGAAAGTTTTTCCTACATGTCTTTTTCCCCCTCACCTATTATTCTTTTTTTCTTTTTTTTTTTTGTTTGACAACACCTACATGTTTGGGGTGGTAATTTTAGGGTAGTTTTAATAGAGAGCAATGCAGTTGCATTAAAAAAGAGACATTTGTATTTAATTGTCTCTCATCCTGGAGGCAGCAAGAGACCAAATGTCTCAATTGAGGATAGAATTCAAGATAGTCAAAGCAGAACTTTATGTCTCTTTACAGCTCCTAACTTTAGAGCAGAAGCTGAAAGTAATTCTGGTTTCGATGGAACAAGGAAATAGAGAGAGTGCTAAAGATTACTCCTACTGAAAGCAGGCATAAAACCTTGGGGGAACATACAAGGAACCAGTACCTCATTCCTTGGGAAGGGAGACAAGGATCAACTATACAAGCTAATGGCCATAACACGAAACTCCCAGATGAGGAGCCAGATCTTCTGTGGGAGGTGAAAAAAAAAAAACTGAAGCTGTTAATATCTTAAACCAAGAATTAGGAACTGTTCCATATTGGTCTTGCCATCTTTTGATAAGTCCTCTCATTTTTTCAAGTGTGGATAAAGTCGTGTTTCTGAAGCCACTCCTTTGGGAACATGGGACAAAAAGCATCTAATTGTCTGTCAAAACTGTTATATCTCATCTCAAAGGGAAGCTTGGAATATATACAGCTAGGAACTGCCATGGAGAGCTAAAAATCAACCTTAGGTGGCTGTATAAGTATAACTAGTCCTGATTAAGTAAGAATGCTCCAAAAGAAGAAGGCTGGAATGTGGCTAACAGAATCCACAATCCCAAAATATAAAACTATTCTCTTAGACAAAGATAATCTAATTCTAATCACTAATGACTATTTAATCCCCATTGAATTCCTAAATGAAGGCACTCATTCTGTGCCTTCCAAACAGAACCAAGGTTCACCCCAACCTGAGAGACTGCTTTTCTTCAGGTAAACCCAACCATCTATTTACAGATTCTTGCTAGGAAATCAAGTGGAAAAAACATAATGAGTACTCTGCTATTGATGGAATTCAATTAAAAATGGTAGAGTCAAACAATACAGAGGAAACCCTGCCTCGAAAAACCAAAAAAAGAAAAAATGGTAGAATCTGAACAACTGACAAATAACTGACCAGTACATATATGACTTAAACCAAGTCCTTGAAAACATGAAGGAAAAGGTAGGGACTCTATATATGAATTCCTGATTTGCCTCCAAAAGTTCATTCTTTCAGAGAACTCTGGTCAGAAAGAGAAATTAATAGTAACAGGCAACAAATGATACACAAATAATTAATTATCTAACAATTAAAAAGGTTACAACTAGCTGGGTGCTGGTGGCGCACGCCTTTAATCCCAGCACTTGGTAGGCAGAGACAGGCAGATCTCTGTGAGTTCAAGGCCAGGCTGGACCGACAGCCTCCAAAACAATACAGAGAAACCCTGTCTCGAAAAAACCAAAAAAAAAAGCTTACAACTATGGGAATGAATTATAATTTTATGCATTCCTGGGCACCAATGAGGGCACAACTTTGGAGCACAGGGAAACATACTAGCTGATGATATAGACAAATGTATGGCTGGGATGGGTCAAATCTTCTGCTATCACATTAAACAAGAGTGACTGATAGGTTTGTGTGTCAGGAAAGTTAGAAGCTCAAGTGGTCCCATTGCCATTGTGACGGATCTCAGAACCCCATGAAGGAATCATGATCTTCCTCTTCTAGGACAAGATGGCCTAAGAGCATCCCTCCTATACATGCATGTCCCTTATGTTCATAGCCCCAAATGTGCTGAGACAACCCCAATCACCAGTTATTCCACTTCCCTTAGGAAGATATAATTATACCTCCTGATTTAAAAGATGGGAGCAGGAATGTGAATTTTTGGAAAATTCATCTGCCTTTGAGCAGATGCAACACTACAGTAACCTTACAAATGACAGGATACTATGATATTGTGGTGGACCTTTATTGGAGATCTTATTGGCCATTTGGAATGGGACATGTACTTTTGGACCAATTGGCTATCACTTTCACTACTGCATATCCCCAAGCTACCCAGGTTCAACCTAAATTGTCTCTTTATAAAAGGGAGCGTATATCTCCAAGAAGATCATTTGATCCTCATATTTGTATACTTTCAACATGAGTGCCATGAGGAATCAATAATTTATTCAATGTGGGAATCAAATAGGATTTGAGTCAGTGCTTCTCTAATAGTCTACTATAACTGAAAATGTACATTCTATAAAATATATACACAAGTGTATTATACATACATACCAACTGTATAAATATATACTGGCACATATATGTGTATGTGTGTGCATGCATAGATGATTGAGACATAGATGTAGCTAGAGGTATGTGATTATATATATATCAACTTGTTACCACTTCCAGAATTGCATTGGAAAGCAGACTAGCACCAGACATGATACTAGTAGTAAAAGGAGAAATCTGTGTGATGACACGTGGCCAGCGTTGTACTTGAATTCCTAGTAATGTGACCCCTGGTTGCACTATTATAAATTCTATTCAGGGACTAACACCATTTCCCCATTGCATTAGTTGGAAACTCAGGAATATGGTTTGAAAAAAAGTGGAAAAGGGTAATGACTTCATTCATGATCTCCTTTGTTACAGTGTGAAATCATAATTGTGTGCCATGTGATTCTAGCCAGAGGAGAGATAGCAAAAAGATTCATTGAAACAGCTATCACATGCAAAGCCCTACACTATGCTAAAATTTGCTGAGAGTAAGTACCTCAGGTACAGGAAAGTCAGGCATTGTTAATTGAATTTGAATGAAAGAAAGAACTTGCATTGTAGAAGAGAAGGAATTTGTGAGAAATTAACAAAATATAGTCTTTTTTATCAACGAGTTTAATAAGACAAAGAAAATGACATTTTAAAAAAATGTAAAGATATCATTTGGCAAAATCTCTTCCAAGTCAGCATTTTTCTTAAATGAAACCATATGTTCAGATTGTGTTTTCTCTGGCAACGGTGCCTTTTTGAATCAGTCAACTGCAGTACAAATATGAAGCAGAGGTCTGACCTGTCAGCGTTGGGCACAGGACCCATTAGATTAAGGTTAAAAACCCACAGGACCTCCTGTTGGTTGTGTTTACTTGCTTGATTTCAAAAAGCAGTGCACCCTTCTAAAGAAGCAAACGTTTTTTGTTTTTCTTTTTGTTTGGTGTTTTGTTTTTTCGAGACAGGGTTTCTCTGTATTGTTTTGGAGGCTGTCCTGGAACTCCCTGTGTAGACCATGCTGGCCTTGAACTCAAAGAGATCTGCCTGCCTCTGCCTCCCCTGAGTGCTGGGATTAAAGGCATGTGCCACCAACACCCAGCAAAGCAAAAGGATTTTTCCAAAAATACTTTGAATGGTGTTGTCATTTCTCCGCAATCTGAGATGCATTCGTCAAAAGATTGATCCTCTCTTCATTAAGTGAACATGAGAAAATATCCATTTTCCCCAAATCTTAATCTTTCACATGTAAAAGAAACAGAATTTCAAGTTCCCAAGAGGTTTGCTTAGACAATTGTATACAAAGCTGCTAGGCACAGGCATTCCCTCCAAGGATACTGTCACATAGGATGTGGCTCCTGTCATGGTCACCTGACCTGTCCCTGAACATTCTTGCTAGTCTATTCCCAGCAAATACCTGCCTACTCTCTTCCATGTTCCTGGCCATTTCCTCTCATGTGGAATAGACTGACATGAGCACATGGTTTCGGCATGTGTGCCTTCCTGACAATTTATCAGAAGAAGAATGAAATTCATGCTAGACTTGGCTCCTGAAGAATAAATCTGATAGTAAATCAAGTAAGTGGGTTTAACTCTTGTGATAAACATGGTTTGTCAACTATGAATCAACTAACTTAATGACAGAATAGAGAAAATGCTTGCAAACTGAAATTAGGAGAGATACATTTTATATAACTTTGAATCATAGACTTTGTTAAAGTGTATTTGTGGTGTCTCTCTCCCTCTCCCCTGGTGTCTGTGTGTGTGTGTGTGTGTGTGTGTGTGTGTGTGTGTGTGTGTGTGTGTGTACGTGGGCATTACATATGTAATATGTATACACACATGGATTCATAAATACATACGTTTATGGAGACCAGAGGAGAACGCTGGTTGACCACTAAAAATGTTAAATAAAAAAAGAAAACAGTCTCTCACCTCTCAATTGCCTGAACTTGCCAAGTGGGGTAAGTTAGCCAGCCTAGGAATCACTGGAAGCCAAGCGGCTCTACCTCCGCACACCAGGATTACAAGAAACTCCACCATGCCCAAGTTTTTAAATGGGTTGGGGTACCTTACTCAGAGCCTCTTTCTTGCAAGGCAAGCATATTATTGGCTGTGCTATCTTACCAGCCATATATGTGTTTTTATTATCGATGAAGTACAGTTTTTAGAGGAGAAAAAAGCAGCATTATAACTGAGGATGTAGAATGTTTGGGACCTAAGTATGCCTAATGGCTTCATTTAAAAACTATGCTTTTATGTTTAGCTAATGAATAATAAAAGCTCAATGGCTGTGTGGAAAACTATAAAAATAAATAAAAATATGGAGAATCACATCCTCTTGCCTATTTAATAGCTTGAAAGATTTAAGAGATCATAAAATGTATGGGGCAATAGTTTATTTCAGTAAGTGTCTACAATCTAAAAAGCTATCATCCCTAAGTTTCAAGTAAAGAACCAAAAAGGGAAAGATTGTTCTTTTGTGTATAAATGTTTCATAGTTCCTTTACCTTGGATTTTCATCATATAGACACAATTGCTAGATTAATTTACTATGCACAAAAGTGAGAATGCTTCTCTTTTATATATGCCTCTGCTACCACAAATGTGCCTGGGCACTTTCACACCAAACTCTTCAGAGCTAAAATGATCTTGAGCTACATTCAAGAATGTTAACTTTCACAGAACATAATTATTTTTCTCCTTCTAAACACTAAATCCCTGTCACTCAATGAAACACATCTGCTGGTGAGAGAAAATATCTCAGTATCTTATTAAATATTGATATTTCTTTTCCTTTACTGAAAGTTATATGTATTCAAAAGTTATTCTTTGTTTCTACTCTAAGAAGTGTATGTTAGCTCCAGGACTGGAATTTCAAATGTTATTTGATTCCGAGAATGGAAAGTGTATAGCCAGAATCATGAGTCAAACTACTTATATTTAGGACTGGCTTTTAGGTATGCCTCATATTTTCATATGCATAGAAATACATTTGGGACTAGAAGGATGACTTAGTGAATAGGAGCTTCGTCTGCTGTGACAGAGGACTTACATTTTATTCCCAACACCTATATGAGGCAGCTCACAACTGACTAAATCCAGTTCCAGGGGAGTTGACACTATATTCCAGCTCTATCAGCATTGCATGAATATGGTTCACACAAATTCACACAAGCACACACACACATACACATAAATAAAAGACATAAATTATCTTTGAAGTGAAATAATCTAGGAAACTGAAGACATGATTGCTCCTTCTTAACAAAGTATATGGTCAGTTAAATCTGAAACCTCAGTCATTTTGTTTGATGAAGGTCTGAATCTCATTTTTCAGACTTCAAAACAATACAGTAAACTGGCAAGTATGTCCAACTTGCAGCCCAGGGGTCACCTGTGGCTGAGAATGGCTATGAATGAAGATAGAAACAAAATCTGCTTTAAACATTATTAAAATGTTTTCACAGAGTTTTAAACTCAGTTGGTGTTTCTTGGGTGTGAGCTTTAAATCCCAAGGAGTTTCAATGCTTAAAGTATGGACATAGCTGAAAGTAAACACAGGAGTTACATCACACATTAAAGTCATGGATATGAGAAGTGTTTAGAATGTGATAAGGTTTTTCAGATTTGTGGATCCATAATTCTTTGGAAAACTTTCAGATTTCCTCTTTGGTGAAGAAATTTTAAAATTCATTAAAAAATAAACAAACATTCAGTCTTGGAATGCAATGAATATGAGGTCTGTGAATAATTTAAAATTCCACAAGAGTGCATTTGCACACAAAAATTCCATTCTGCAAGCTTCAGCTCAAGCATCTGGAGAAAAGGCAGCCAGAGCAATGGCTCCTGGGTCTGCACACAGCCGAATTTCAATCATATGACATTTACCTTGTGCTTCGGGAGCTGACTAACCTTGTTTCTTTAGCTTGTGGTAAATGTCATAGGATTAAGCATCTCTGCATAATCATGTTGTAACACTCAAGAATGATCTTACAAGTTCATCACCAACCTTCAGTGTTCAAATGCTCATTCTACATGGATTAGAGTTTGCTTTGAATAATCCATATGTGTGATGCAGTTTATCATTCCTTGCTTCAGGAGCCAATGATTCTCAGTGAAGGAGCACTCCTGAACCTGACTCTGCATCAATTTGCACCTGATCAAATTTTAGAAATGATAGTTTGGGGAGCTAAAATTAGGGGTCCTGAATTTCTGGCCTGCCTGATTAAGTGCACATTTGATTCATACATCTCAGGGGCCATGAGACATACAGTAGGTGTTAACTAGTGTTTAACAGGTCAACCTACCAGAAACATGATTCCTGATGGGGGAGCACCACTTGGCAAGGCTGTGGGAACATTGGCTGTGTCAACCAGTTGCTCCTGTCCTGTTGTTCTCATGAGTCATTTCTTCCCTAAGAACTTTTCTTCGCTAAGAATAGCTCTGCATGTTTCCCACTACTTGTGTGTTATCTCATGATAACATTTTATCTACTGGGCACATGTATCTGTGGATGGTCTAAAAGATGACTTTTCATTTGGCTATGTAATTCTGATATATAAAATATATACTGAGACATGCCTTATAACTGGATCTATTTGTTCCACAAGGACTTTGAACTCTTTTTTATTTAAATCAAAATAATTTCATTTATATAACAACTCTAGTTCCCTCTCCCTCCCATCCTCCCATTTCCCCTACCAACTGCTCATCCCATGCCCCATCCACTCCCTAGGGGAATCATCAATGTCTGACTCTTAACAGCCTGCCTTGTTGTCTTGCTCAGACTATTGCACACAATTATCTCACTTTCACCTCAGAGCAAGTTCAAACTAGACCAAAGATCTTTTGTAAATAGATCATAAGTTTGCAACTTTACAAGGTCAGACCCTCAGATGTTCAACCAAGATTACTAAGAAAATCATGCCAATTCTTTACTTGCCAGTCCACTAACAATCTGTATATTAAAGTTGCCACTGGGCAATGTGTCCTCCCTGACTGTTTGCAGTTTTGCTCCTATGTGTTGCATGATAAATAGCTCAGCTCCTTATCGCTTGCTCTAAGAATGTACTTTTGACCAATGAGAGAAATTTCTTTATCACTTCAAGTCTCCTGCAAGAGAAGACTTGTTAGAATAGATGAAGAAACTAGAAGAAAAAGCATGGAGAAGTTAGAAGTAAGACAGGATTATTAGAGTACAAACAGAGCAATAAAGAGCACAGGAAATAAAAAGCATGACAGAGTGTATGTGGAGTTACTATAGAAATATATTACCCCCTCCTTCTCCCCTGAGAAGCATTTAACCTTTGAAACCCAGGGTAGGGCCTGGAGCTGGTCTTTTAGCCCTTACACATAGACATTTTGTAAACTTTTTATCACATATACATAACAGGAAAATTGCTAAGAAAGTAAAGGGAATGAGAAAATTAGACAATTCTAATGCAACAGACTGTTGGAGTTGAATTCAGATTGCCTTCTGAAGACAATTATTTATGGCAGTATGGGGGCCGGTGGTCTCTGTGTTGGTACTATGAGGCATATGTAAGCATTACAAAATGGGTAATAGCTATTTCTAAATGATAAAAACTCTAAATATTATTGTCAAGAAATTAAACAATAGGCAATATATATGCATAATTACCTCCCAAAATATTGAAAAATTTGATGGGGAGGAAGGAAGGAAGAGAGAGGATGATATGTGTATGACAGCAAATTAATATAATATAACATTAAGCACAAACCTTACATTTTCAAGATTTAAAGGTACTGCTTGAGCAATAATAGCTCCATTTCATCGTGACCCATATATATCTCAAAATGCTAACATCTGGCATCATATAACAGTTAATAAAGTATTCACAGAAGTTTCCTGAATAGAGTAATTAAATTCAACCCATTAACCTACACATATTCAGGTTCCAAGTACTCTTCACTGACTATGGTTAATATGAAGAGGCAAACACAGAGAATGACACTCTGTTTTCATATACTGTACTACTTATGACTTACATGTCATTCTTGTTATGATTAGATATGAAAACCTCTTACACATAACCACCCAAGCATGGTCTAACAGCAGTGAATATAAACATAGACATATTTTGCTGTCACTGTGATTTAAGGCAATGAAGTCTAACTGAGTCGGGCAATTGAACTTTGTTACAAACTTACAGAGCTTCATCCCTTGGAACAAAACCAATAGACCTAAATAATGAAGAACACGGTATTGAGTAATTTAAAACATAATTACAAGATATAATTAACCTCCCAGAGGTTTGCATGAAATAATTGTCCTTTGAGATGTCAGCTTTCTCACACAAAATCTGGTCAGTGAAACCAAGGCAAAAATAACAAGTTGGACAAAAATGAATTTTGCATTTTGGCCCACAGGACAAAACAAAGCAGAGTCTTTGGGGTTTTGAAGTTGTGTTTGGGACATAATCCCATGCTAAGCACTTGTGAAGACAACAGGCAATTCTTTATTTAGGCTTTGACAGAAAATTTACTAATGTAATCACAGAAGCAATTTGTGGTTTTGGAAGCAGTTTTCAAGTTAATAAGCAAACACATTTCTGTTTGCTGCAATGATTGTTATTGTGTTTACTGAAGTGATGAGAAGAATTGAAGGCCTTAAAAGAATGAATGAATGAATTCACATATTCAATACTTTATCTAAAAATAACTGTCTAGGCTTTAGGAATAATTGAAATAATTAATGTTGAGATGCCATTTTTTAAAAAAAATTGGAAAAATCTGTTTCATGATACTGACTCCAATTTCTCACTCATCAATTAATTATAAGACACACACACACACACACACACACACACAAACATACTAAAGATTCGTGGTAAAACAATTAAAACTGTTTTTCATTTTATATAGTTAGAATCCCATTTAGTGATTGTCTTACTACCACTCTAGGAGTTATAAAATGTACTTGAAAGATTTGTCTTTACTGTATAGATTTTAAATTTTCAGAAAGGAGTGTCCTTATTCTCCTTTGGAGATGCTGTTTGTCATGTGATTTTGGCACAGGAAATAAGAACATCCTGTGCCCCAAACCTCTCAGTCAGTGGTTAAAAATACAAAAGTTATCTGGTCATTGAATTTAATTTTACATCAATATAATTCACATCCCCTCTCCTCATCCCACTTAAAAAATGATATATAACAAAAAACCCCACAAAAATATGTGATTTATTGGGTTGATTGATGCCTTCAATGTCTGAAAGCTAATCTTTACCTTCTTTGTGGATATGGACTGTTCACAATTTTGGTTGTATTTTTATTTCATGTTTTTTTATTTGATAACAGGCAGTTGATAACAGTAACAGGAAATAGGAACTCTTTTATGAAGGTGATTGTGGGAAGGGTACTAGGAATTTTAGGCCCTGGAAGCAATATTAGATGCCTCAATTAAACTATGCTCAAATGGAGTCAACAAGGAAGATTTAATCCAAACTACAGTGTCTAGAAAATAATAAACTACCACTTGGAAGCTGTAGATTTGCAATGGCATTCCATTCTTGAATCCTGAAATACGATATCCTTCTAAGTTCTCTTCTTTTCTTCTTGTTAATTTCATTACAGATCTTTTTCAAGTCACTAAGTAAGCTTTTATTGTTTGCTAGGTACCTGTAATGAATATCCTTATTCTAGGATACAGTGATCCTAGGCATCCTATCAAGACTATTACAATAATATAGAAATATCAAGGTGCCATGGCCTGGCCCAGCACTGCATTGAGAAGCTGAGAAATGAAGACACCAGCAAGGTTTTTGGGACAGAACGGTAGTGTAACCTTGTTTTAACACTGTCTGTGAGTTGTCTCCTTCTATTAACCCCAGAAGCTATGGTGATGTTTATTTGTTTTAATGTTTTACAACCACTTAAATGAATTTTCATTATTTTTAGTGAATAATTGTAAGTGTGGGAACCAGAGCTGGAGAAATGACAGTGTCAAATAAAGCTGAGCCTAAGGATCCAGGTTTTGAAAACTGACAGAACTGATGACATGTACTTAAGGTTCATGGAAATCTAAAGGAAAGATAGCTCTAATTTGCCTTGGATATAAAATAGGAAATAGTGACACAAGATCGTATGTGGTAATAGGACCTATGCAAGGATATAGTACATAAACTAAAATGACACTTAAAATATGTAATTCATCATATGATTTGGGAGATAAAGAGTAGATAGCATATACACAACATATGTGATATATTTTATATACCATGTGTATACTTATAATATCTAAATGAAATATAACTGTAAATATACAGATTTTATATCATTCATATGTACTATAGACATACAACCAACTATAGTGCTACAAAAGTTAGTACTCTGTGTGTGTGGTTGTGGGTGTGTGGATAGACAAGAAATAAACATAAACTTCCTTTTGTACATATATTTGAATAAATGGTGAATGAAAATCATGTATTACTTTATTTTCCATTTTTTGTATGAAGCACAATTAATTAACTCTCAATAACCTAAACACATGCAGACTATGGACTCATCCCTTGAAATCCCATTTAAGGTAGACCAGACAAATCTCCACTTGAGGGCAAAATTTATCTTAGATCTTATGCTTTCAAGATTCCTCACATTGTCCTTCATTAAAATACATTACCTATTTGAAGGAGTTCAATGAGCATGATACTCTCTTTACTCTTTTGGGAGCAAGATAGAAGAGCATCTGCAATATTATCTTTCAAAGCTCAGAAAAGGTCCAAATCCATCTGGTAGGCTCATAGCTGAATCTATGAATTTGCAGTAACTAACCAATGAATCTGCAAATCTTTTGGCCAGTCTTATTTCATTTGACTGTGTTACTTGCCTTATCTGTATGTGTGTATGCAATCCTGTTTAGAATATATATTTGGTTCTTTAAGTACAGAATGGTATCAATATATATGACAGAAATCCTTCCAAGTGTACACTTTCATCCAATGTTAGGTATTTGGGGCCCAATGAAGAAGTGAGAAAAATCCTTTCCATTAAAGTATTAATACTTCCTTAAGGTAACCTCTTTCAGCACCATTAGCAATTACAGTCAAGCTGACTACTAATTAACCTTTAAATATGGGCTTTAGGGTGCAGGTAGGTAAATGTAAGAGAAAGAATAAAATACTCTATTAGACCTTTAAAGGGGTAATTTCTCATGAGAATTTCTGAACTTTTGGAATTTTAATATGACCAATTAAGAGTTATCTTTACCCAAAGGGAAAATAATGGGGACAGCATCCCTCATGGGGCAGATTTGCTCCAGTACCCAGGAAAGTTTCTCTGTGATTTTAAAGGACAAACTCTCAAAAGGCTTTTAAGCTTTGTTCTGAATTTTCCAGAACATGACTGGGTCACTTTTAATGAGTGATTTCATATTTGTCTCTTATTTCCCTCCTTAACTTACAATCCAGTTTCCTATTTATACATCTATGTGTTTATAATTATATGGCATATAATAATAATAATATTTATTGCTTCAGTAAAATACTGATTTTTCTTATTATACTGAATCTAAATTCTGTAATTTCTCAAGAATATCAAAAATAAGAATGAACAAGTGTGCTTTCTTCGGAATCATTCTAGGAATAATAAAGTATATTACTTAATGGAGTATTAAAGGCAAAATTTGGGGGCGATAGGTAGAGTTATGAATAATGGCTTGCAATATTCTAAATTCTGTCTATTAAAGCACAATCTTCTTCTACAGATAGCACACAATATTAGAAACTATCTTATTTGGAGCTGCTATAGGAAAGCATAATGCCCCTCAGAATGAAGCAATACTCTTGTGTTTCTATGCTTCAGTTCACAGTAATTATAAACCACTTGCAGAAGTAAAATTTCATATATTTGAAATATTCAGTTCAGAAAATCGTTAAATCTATGATAAATGTGTCTTCTCCATTTGACTAGCAACCAAGGATTTTGAGACAATATGTAGAATGTTAGATTTCTTCATTTATCAAATTTATCAAATACTGTATCAACAAATCAATGAAAGCCATGTATTTCCTCTTCTCAGATACAGATTTTGCTTGAACTGAAGCATAATGAATACTAGAACATACAATAAAATAGAAGGGTTTATAGCAAATGGCAAAAGTTTTTCAACAGAATTTTGTACATATAATTAATAAATATACAATAAGATTCCACAGCATTGCATCAAATATCTAAGACACAGATATAATTACCACAAAAGATTTATATGTTTCTAAACTCAAGACATCTGGCTAGTTGATAACATTCTACAAATGTAATTAATCTTCTAATTTAGAAATACATTCCGCTGTGACAATAACTTACGTCTTGACAGTTTCTTCACTGAATATATTTATCAACAAATAGTTCATAAGATAAATAAGGATACAACTCCAATTGCAACAGAAAAATAACATGCATCCTTATAACTCACATGGATTCATCATCATATTTAAAGCCCTGTATATAAAAGTGTTCTGCTATGGGTGGAAGTACTCTTAATAAGGTATCAGAAATCCTTTAAAAAGCATGAGAAACAATGCTTCCAAGATGGAATCGTCTTCACTTTCCCCAAAGATGGAAAATTTCCAGATGTTAAATGTACTAACATCCAATTCATCTAACTAGCTCATAAAATCATTTCTCATTTCCTTAATACTGTTCTTATTTCCATAGTAAGAAGTACAAGCAGAGTAAAGACTTCTCTATATAGTTGATTCTGCTAATTCAGACCAGCTAACATATAAGTTTAATGCATATTTTATTGAGAGTACACAGTAGGTGTGCTGCAATTTGACTGTTAACATACTGAAAAGATTGGCCTTGATTACTTTCAGGTGCATAAACCTGCAAGTCTTTTTCTAAAGCAGGGCTGACCCACTTTAGCAAGGATTGTTGGCATCTATTATGTATATGGCTTCAGAGAACAATAGAGGTTCAATAAGATCTAAATTATGACTCTGAACCTATATGCTATAGGAATAAGGGTGCTTTTTCTGCAAAGTATAGGAATTGTGTAAATAGCTTTGATATATTTATTAGCAAACACTT
The DNA here is from genome assembly GCF_017639785.1 of Mesocricetus auratus. NCBI lineage: Eukaryota > Metazoa > Chordata > Mammalia > Rodentia > Cricetidae > Mesocricetus > Mesocricetus auratus. Next base: position 163,230,088 of record NW_024429266.1, read on the forward strand.
GGAGGTGCACACTGCTGTGAAGGTGCCTGGGAACATTCTGCCCAGGCCACTTCTAGAGAAGCAGAATACACTAATTATAATTAATTCATCTCCTCATTAAATTGGATGCCCTAGGTATCCCTGACTAATAATTGTTAATCTTGTGTTATTTAGTCAAGTAAATAATCATCCCATCACATAATCCTGCTCGCTTTCCAAAATGATGACATTTTTATCTTAAGATGAAAATTCAACTATTTCTCCTTTAGTTATACTTTTTTCTGAGAGTTGAAAGTTTCAGTGAACAGGTTTTTACATAATCTTGAAGAATTTAACATATTTTTAAAAATATGATGAATGGAATAATTTTATCTTCAAAATAATTGAAATATTAATGTAAAAATGAATTTCATTCTTCCACATTTAAAGAGCCTCTAAACTCACATGAATTATAAACAAAGAAATGAGGGACAAGAGAATATTTAAAAGAAAGAAATGATTCAAATACCACTTAATTTCAAGCTGATAATGAATGGATTTTGTTACCTTTATAACTTAATTTATAATCTGAAATCAATATGAATTAAATTACACTTCAAATTAGAGAAAAGACAAAGCATATTTATGAAATACTATGTTTTTCCTTGAATTCAGACATGTTGCCTTAAAGATTCAAAGCTCATGGAATCAGTTCTATTGAACACACCACAGAACTATAGCCTTATGTATCTGTCATACTTTACAGACAGCGGAATACACTGAAGCTAAACTAATTACAATTGCTACATTTTCATTTACACGCTTAAACTTCTCACAGTACCTGTAATGAGGTGCAGGGTTGCCTCTTGCTTCACAATTTAAAGTTATCTTTTTATCCTCTGAACCAACATGGAAAACACTGTTGCTGGGCTCTTTGATAAACATGGGACCTTGTAAAAGAAGCTCGCCTGTGTGCATAGGGGAATAAGAAAAACATAATAAATGAAAGGTGGTATAAAGGGTACAGTCTAGAATCAAAAATGAAAAATAGTAACTGTCATGTGCTCTTAACTGTTCCTACTGCCTACCAAGTAGCACGCAGTGTTAACATTGCTTGGTTAAAGAGCACCTCTCAGTCCATTCTCAACAATAAGTGTAACCCCCACACCCCAAAACAGAAAACCACAAGAAACACCACTTATTAGTAAAAACCACTTCAGTCTGCAAATGAAGCTATACTCTTTACTTTCAACAACAATGCCCATATACTAAACATACTTGTTCTTTGGAGAACAAATTAATTACAGGAAAGTTTTTTTTATATTATGAACCTTTTTGCAAAACTAAAGATTAAATGAAATCCCATTGCTTTTCTTATAACATTTGAAGAACATGCACAGTTCAAGGCTGACCATGTTATTTTTCCACCATCAATGAAAAAATATCTAGGATTCACTGGCATTTTTATTGCCTTCATAGTAAATGACATAAAAGTAATGAAGTGCCTTTCAAAAAGTTTTCCTGCTTTCGAACTGCAATATTTTCTGTAGGCAATTGTCACACTCACACATACAAAAACAAAACTCTGTCTAATTGTACTAGGTGTTGGGAAAGGAGAGAAAGTGCTATCATGAAACAGCTATACAACTGAAATTGTGTATTATTTGAACATTTATAAAAACAAATTCATAGAAACAAAGTTGAAAATGGAACTCTTTCCCCCCCTACTTGGAATGTTCTGCTAAATTGAACAGGAGTTTCTAATGAAGAAGAGAGGGTAAAATGAACTAAAAGACTAAGAGAGTCTATAAAATGTAAGAAGACAAAGAAAATGAATCGAAAAGTAAAAAACCTCTGGAAGGAAGAACTCACATGTTAAAAATATACTTCAAATAGTAATAACACAAACAGAAATATTTCCAACAACAATGAAAATCATAATTTCACAGCATGAAAACCACAATAATCATTGAGACGAAGGACATATCAGCAACAAGCTTCAGGGGAAATCCTCAGAGCCCAGATACATTTAATCATTAAGTTGTGTTGAGTATGAACACCACAGTTCTGTCCAGTGTGCAGAACAAGAAAGCTAGACCCAATCATTGTTAAGTGACATAAGCCCATTCACCCAACATTTCAGAATGTCAGTCTACATTATAGAAGTCACTGTAGGGCTCATGTAAAGACATAACTTTGCCCATTTGGTGTTACCTCAATTTTAGGAACAGCCTTAGGCTTCTGTGAGATAATGCACGACATAACTAATCAGGGTGGCTTTGGTTTAGATGGCATACTAGTTACTTTTCTGTTTCTGTGATAAAATACTATGCTCAGGAAACTGAAAGAAAAAAATGTTTACTTTGGCTTATGACTCTTGAAAGATAAGAGTCCATCATGATGGACATGGTAATAAGCTGCAGGCATGCTGACCAGGGCAAGAAGCTGACAGAGAGTACATCATCAACCATCTGAACAAATCACAGAGAGTGAACTGGTTATACCAAATTCTACCTCCAGTGATATACTTCTAGTAAGGCCACATCTTCTATACCTCCCCCAACAGGGCTACCTACTGGGGACCAAGTGTTCAAAAATCTGTGCCTATGGCAGACATTCTTATCCGCAGGCATGAGTGGTGGTACTGGATCTGGGAGTCAGGCTAGCCAACATCTTTGTTGGAGACTGGACACACCAGAAAAATCAACCATGCGTTTATGGTTGAAAGAATTGAGTCTTAGAGCATCAAATGACCAGGAAACTGAATTCAGCCATTTACACAAGCATTAGTCAAATCAGCATTAACAGAACTGTAAAGCCACCCATAATACTATTATTTAAGTTTTCCTAGTTGGTAACACTATAGTCATTAAAGATTTTAATGCTTATAATTATTATTTAGTTCAAGAAAATGGTAGATCATGAAGTTTACTAATGGAGATGAGATACAATATAGACTTGGGAAGGTATTCAAGATGTGTTATTCTGCTAGTATAGACAAAGTATAATACACAGGCGTGTTACCAACTAGGAAGGTTATCTTAGCACGTCATAGTCACTACCTATACACTAAAGACAGTGCTAATTTTCAGGTGCTCTGTCCACCTTTTCAAGTTTACTGTGGTACAGAAGCAGCATGCATTCAGAAGAAATCACAGTTGGGATAAGCTGAGTTTCAGCATCAAGCCTCACTTTGAGGCACAAGTATGATCCCAAGATTACATAACTTATACTCTGTTTTGTTCCTATGCCGGGATGTTCACTGGAATGATGTGTTGGGGCATGTTCAACTTGCAGTGGGCTTACCAGTACATCATATCAGTCAGCATAGGTCAGCAGATACTTGTGTGCTTGTTAATAATAATTCTGCAGGTCCTAGAACATGGAAAACCTTCAACATTTGTCTGTCATGTATAAACAATCAAGTGGAATTGTTTATATTGATCATAATAACTCTGTATTTGGAAAATCCTATTTTTAAAATGGGCGGTTGTTAAAATAAGATTTCCAGTCCCAGACTTACTTATCTACCTTGGATCTGATTTTCTTTCAAAGCAGTGAGACATAGAGATGATAAATCACCCCCAAGAATGGCAATACAGGTTCTCAGTAAGAGACTTGGTACCAGATACCAGTCTTCATGGCTTTGCTTTGTGTCTATTTCCAAGAAATCACTGTATAATAAATACAGTTAGGCAAAAATTACCCCTTAGCCTGCTTTTTCAACTGTAATGTTTTAGGATAACACTGGAATTAATAACTTGTTAGAACACAACCATTGTGTCTGAAATTTAAAGATTACCAAAGGCATTTAAGACTACCAGCAGCCATGTGGAAGCTTCCAAATCTTTAAAAATTAGTAGAAATTAATAATAAAATGTTACAGGTTAGTCTGTACCTTGTGGCTAGACGAAAGACAAAAATCTACTCAGTCTTATTACACTGCGTACAATAGGAGTTGAGAGATACTGAGATTTGCTGTTCTATTCTCCCACCAGCAACATAAACTTTAAAAAAAGCAGATACTGTCCTTTGCTAACCATAAAGGAATTATGCAACATTTTCTTCAAAATGAATTTTGATCCTCAGAAGGATATATCCTTCACTCACATCGATACTCCTAACAATCTAAAGGAACCTGATGTGAAACAGAAGGTAGCCTCTTGCCTGATTAAGCACATTCAATGTAACATTTAGATTGATGTTTAACTTGACTTTTTGTGACAGGGACATTTTTTAAAATATGCCAGTCTGGTTGCAAAGCCCCATTTTAGCTAAAGGAAAGGATATATAACACTACTGAACAGGACAAAGAAATCTAAAAATTCAATCCTATGGCGTTCTCTCTCCCTGCCCTGGACACCTAACAGCCACAGGCAACTAAGAATAACTGTCTTTGAATGTAAGTACACACTTTATGGACTCCTAAGGTAATGTCATGTAAAAGACCAAACTGTACCCGATCAAATCTAATGGTCACAAGCCATGCAATTTTTATGAAGACTGACAAAAAGAAACAGGCAAGGGATTTCAAAGAGAGTTGATGTTACCTTTAAAATTCCTAGGGGAAATGAGAGCATATCCCACTTCTGCCCTGCTGTTTTATACCATATCTACATGAGAAAATATAAAAGAGATAGTGGAGCACCTTGAAATAAAGATAAAAAACACCAAAAGGAATAAGGGAGGCAATACTACTAAGCACAGAATTCAAGAGAAATGCATGAAGATTGGACTATTCCATTAACTTTCTAGATTCCAGACCTCCACAAACTGAGTACTGGCTTTGGATAAAAGGAGTAAGAGAGCATTTTATCAATTAGAGGAGAACTATTGTGGGCTACATTATTCTACAGAAAAAAAGAATAAAGTTGAAGACAGTTTTTTAGCCATAAGACACTCTTTGTTTGGATATTAGTAGTGTACAGCTAGGGGGAAAAAGAATTATCAAAACATACCACATTATATTACCTCAAGGTTATGGAAGGATAACTTAGCCAGTCTTATATAAGACATATCTGTGATAGATATTTGAATGTAAATCATGCAGTTTATGAAAACAAAACTACCCATAAAGGACAAGGTATTGCATTCAACTGGCCTCTGGCCATATTCTGATAGTATAAGCCTAAGAGCAAGATGGCATCAGGGGTGGCTTCATCTGAGAGCCATGAGAGAAAGATCTATTCTTATCTATACTTGGCATTCCATATGGTCATCTTTGCTTTATGACTTTTTTTTATCTTCTCTCTGTGTATGTCTCTCTAGGCCCAAAGTTTCCCTTTTTACTGGGACACTATTTGTGCCAATTGTATCACAACCTTATAATCTGACCATAATGATTTACATGTAGAATAGTGCCATTTGCAGAGAGGGTCCCATTAGTAGGTACATATGGTGAGTATTTCGTATACATCGTAGACTAAAGGACAGTAAACTCCAGTGCATGGCAGGGAACAGTCAAGATCAGACTACAGCTTAAAAAGAAGGGGAAAAGTGGCGTTTTGTTGTTGTTTTTAATTTGAAAAGAATCCTGCCCTGGATACTCTTTATTTTTTTTAAAGAATCTGTCAAATCAGAAGGGACTGATGGGAACTGGCAGCATCTTTTAGATGCTAAGATGGAGACATACATATGTGTGCACATTCAGGTACATACACACTCGCATGTATATATGTGTATGTGTGTAAATGAACACATATATTTAAGATGTATACTGTAACCAACACACAGAAGAAAGGGAAATGGCAATGAAGCATGTTTAAGATGAGGAAGATGATATAGAAAAAGAAGATGCTTTTTCAGGATTAACTTATTTGTCTATTTTTCACATCTGGAAACGTTAGAAAGCAATTAGGTTAATGGAAAAATCCTGTATTGTGGTGTACACTGTGTACAACCGTTTGCAAACCTGGCACCAATATAAATTAGTAACTCTCTAAACTTCTAAATTAACTGTCTACTGCACCAATCTTTATGTCCTTCTCTATCTATCAACAGGAAGACAACAAAACGCATGAAGAGTAACATTCTAAGTGCTAGAAATAAATGTTCAAATAAAAATAAGTTTTCTTGACACATGACCCTTTTTAAAAAATCAAGAATCCCTTTAATCTTTTAATCTAAGTTTGCTGAAGTAAACAAACAATACCAACACACTAAAAACCTTGAATTCAGAACCATTTACACTGAGGATATGTACTTGAATGCTGGGAGTAAAATGATGAAAGGACTCATCTAATTCTGTAGAATGATTCTAGTCTGAACAATAGTGAAATATAGTTAAAGAGTGATAAAGATTTCTGAGAATGCCCCTCATAGTATTACTTTATTTCAATAGCTATTTCTGACTGTGGGAAGGTTCTTTACAATTGAGAAAAAGGGATACTAATCAATGTGGAGTTATATTGTAAGATATAAATAATGAATTTGGAAGGACAAGAATTGAGAAGAAATAGTTTGAAGCTTCTGTAAACATAAAGGTTTACATAGTACTCTGTGCCTTTATTTAAATTTGTGCCATTGTATTATAAACTTGATCTCCAGTGTTTCTGTTCCCCCTGATACCCTCCTACAATTCCCAGAACAGAATTATCCCTTTCTTGCTGGATGGTTTAACAGCAATTTCTACAAAAAAGGATGCTATTGTGAGGTGTGTAATGTGTATAATATACCAGGAGAGTACAATCCATGGTCTCTGTATTATACAGGAAACAAAACAGTCATTTTCACATGCTATTATACCAGCCTTCACGGAGAATCTTTGAAATGTTCATCACAAAAGTCTCACATCGTGTGGGAAAGTTCATTACTCAGCTCCTCTTGAAACATGTTTTTACTGTCTCCCTCTCAAAATTTTAATAGAGATGATTCCATTTATGGTTTTTATTCCTTTTCAACAACTTTAGGTCAAAGCCTTAGAGGCTTACCCACTATTCCCCTAATGTATTTTAGAAATAATGTTTTCTATCAAACTCTAGTCAATGGCCATTGTTTCTATGAAAACATAATTATACGGAAAAGAATTCCTATTATAAAGTGCTGGTGATCGAGAAATGACTAAGAAGATATTCTCTCTGGTGGTTACATTTTGCTGTATTTCTGCAGTTATAAGCTATGCTACAAAGGAATATCATCTAAAGTCAATAGAAGCCAGTGTTTTGTTTGTAATAATCTAATTATCTGAGTGTTTAAAATGCCAGTCTCACCTGTGTGTGTTGGTAGTGTATATACATGCACATATGGACGACAGAGGAATATGTCAGATGCAATGCTCTGTCACCCTCTTTCTCCTCTCAGGCAGGGTTTCTCAATTAACCTCACTGTCCTCTTTCCTGCACACGATCCCCAGCATTGAGGCTAAACGTGCATGCATACACATCCATACTTGGATTGTAACTTAGTTTTCTATGAGTAATTTCATCTGACCTCAGATCCTCATACATGCACAGGGAGTGCTCTTACCTGCTGAGCCATTTTCCTACACTTAAGGAACAATTACTTGCCCTCACCTCACTTCTCTCACAAACATATATCTGTGTTCATATGTTTTCTATTCCTAGGTGGGGATTAAACTGTGCTCTATGTTGGATAGGGTGAAGATACGAGGAAAGATGACACCAAAGGGAAACTTTCCCAAATTGTGTCTACAACTAGTGACAAGGTAGTTTCTCAAAATACATAGAATCACCTGCTTTAAGGATTTTAAGTGACCCATTTATATACAATATTCAGTTGCATGCAGCAAAACACGTAGCTCATAAAATACTCTTTCTGAAGTATAACAAATATTTAAATCATTCTGGGCAGTGACTTTTTTCTTTTTATTCTATCCCCTATATTCTATTCCACCCATCCTGCTTCATCCATCTCTATTTCTTAATGCTAGCAGAGGGGGAGTGAATTGAGGAGATGAGGGGGAGGTCAGATCAGGCAATGGGAGGAGAAGGAGAGGGGAGTCTGAGATCAGGATGTAAAATAAATGAATCAATTTAATTAATACAATTAAAATAAGTATCACCACTCATCAATATATTGCTTATTATGTATGTAAGTATTTTGTGGTGTGTGTGGTCTGTAAGTGTACAAATGAAGTTAATAATATTGTACACATATATGTTTGTGTATCTATGGCATGTGTAAGTGTCAAAGGACATTGGGCACTGGTCTTTGTCACTCTCTACCTTATTCTTTTTAAATAGAACCCCTCACTGAACTCAGAGATACACTATAAAGAGCCCCATAATTCTTCCTGCTATAAATCCTTACAATTCTGGACTTACAAGTGTGTGTGGGACACACCTATTGCTGAGAGCTGAATTTAAGTTATGAAGCAAGCAGTCTTACCCACTGAACAATTTCTCTAGCACTTTCATCGGTACAGTCTCATTCCCAATTTGACAGCCACTGGTTCAGACACATGCTTCTGTTGCCTACATTATTGTCAGATATTATTGCTTTTTAGGGGAGTGGGTGATATTGACTTACATATAAATAAATCAAATCATGGTAACGACTGAAAGTATTACACCATCTATAAGTTGAAAATGGCCAAACAGGTTCCAAAATACAAGAATCTTTTCAAAAACCACTGATCTGCTGTTCTGGGCAGTTTGGGGGAGAAAAGAAGAAAGGTGGGTTTTAACAAAGCTTTTACTTAAAGAGACATATTTTATTTTAATTTTCAGTGCTTCCTAGGATGGAACTGTCCCTCCTCAGTATGTTCTTGGCTGATGAACATTCATGTTCTCAAGCATCAATATCACCCATTGACTACTAAGCCCTATGTGTCACACTGCATTTACTAACATACCCAACTTCAAGGCAACACAAAGCCACCCAAACAAAACTAGTCTCTATAAAATTATTGCTCCTATAAGGATATTGAATGTTGGCACAGATGACAGATAATTGATCTTTGAAGTTAATATACTTTCCAATTTTGGAGAACCTATGGGCAATAATGCAAGAGCAACACGAGGAGCATGAGATGAGCCTGGGAAGCTGTAGTTGGCGTTCTCACACATATCCTTTCTTAGCATTAACATTCAGTAGCCATCTCTTTCCATTGTTAACTTACAAAGCTGGCTGTATGTCTTAAAAGTCACAACATATTCATTACTATATACTACAATCACTTAATTTTTCACTCTCAAGGCCAAATCCTGGGTTTTGTGCCTAAAGAAGATAATAAGCACATTTAACAGACATAGATACACATGTAAAAGTTGTATAAATTTGAAATATTGGTTAATGATCATTAGACTGCAAGTCAGCTTCTGTGTCTGTATGTGTGTGACAGCACCATTACAAATTATTTTACCTGATCCAAGACTGACCAGAAATTGCTAGAGGACAACTCTAAGCAGATACTGTGCCTGCAACAAATGTATGTTTATACTATAAAATGATTCATGATAAAAATTACCTTCTTACACAGAAAAGCTAAGTCAATGTCATATGTATGGCTCTTCAAAAAAATAAGAAAGGAAAAGAAAATATAATATACTCGGAGAGTTATCAACTGTTGTTAGTTGGTTGTTTCTGTTTGGCAGTGTTCAGGCTCCGGGTCACGCTCACCCAATCGACTCCCTTCCGAGTACAGCAAATGTGGTACTACACAGGAGTAGCTTTGCTGGAACACAGGCATAATAGCACTCTCAATAGCGACAGCACTCCACTAGTAATCTATTGCAGAACTGAGTGCTGATGCAGAGCCCCATTTCTGGGTTTTAATGACTTGTTTGAAAGTAGCAGCTGCCCTTGCCATTAAAACAAATAGAATGTGAGAGCAGCCTTTCTCCACTGGGCTGCTTCAGTAGACAGACCTTGCAGGAAGTCTGTTGTGGCTATTTACTTTCCAGAAGTGAAGTCAACACAAGGGTCTTGAAAAATACACTGAACCCTCTAGAAATCAATTACAAGAACCATGAATTCAGTTAAAAAGTAACAGACATGCAATCCTCCTTTATTGACTTATTTTCTAAATTGATTATTCCAGGACAGAGCGCAATGAGATGTGGTAGTGTCCACTGCTTATCTTCCCCCCAAATCTTCCCCTGTATCTCCCCCACCGAGATCCCACTCCCAATTCATGCTCCTTCATTTTGTAATGTCCCGTTCATGTACAAGGGTGTGAGGCCATTAACTGGAGTGTAGGCAACTATTCCCTATCTGGTGTTCAAAGCTCACAAGCAATTCTTCCTTCAGGTTAAATGTCCTGGAATTAGCATAAAATGGCAATACCCAGACTAATCAACTGACTGTTAACATTTACCTATTATTTCATTTATTTATTTAGTTATTTGTTTATTTATTTAGTTAGTTTCATATGTATGTGTGTTTTATCTACTTGTATGTTTGTCCACCATATTCTTGTAGAGGCCAATTTGTCTAGAAGAGGGCATGAGAACTCCTGAAACTAGCATTATAGATGATTTTGAACTGCCTTTTGGGTATGAGGATTTGGATTCAGGTCCTCCGGAAGAGCAGCCAGTACTCTAACCCACTGAGGCATCTCTTTGGCCCCATCTTTGTTTTTCTAATCTCGTGCTTTGAATTTTGAGTTTCTCAGATAGGAGTTAAATTATAATCTCCTTCCAAGAGTTTTCAAATCTGAAATTTTATAACTATATGAAAAGAATATGACCTATCACCACTGTGTAGAGTCTATGATTTTCAGAGGTGCAATTTTTGGTCACTGGATCACATTTACTCTAACACTCAGATTTGGACTATGAAATGTCCATTTACACATTTGAAGATACTGACACAAAGTCAAATTTAGACTTCCAAACAAGAAATAAGCAATCCCCAACTCAGCAGGGTAGAAAGTACTCTCTACTTCAACAGACCTCAGCCCTACAGAGAGTGAAGCATGCATGGATGTCAGAGAGCAATTCACTTCAAATGACTGAAAAAATGACTGTGTTTATCAAATAAGTTGCCCTGGACTGATTTACTCTGTGTTATGCTTGAAATCCTTTGCCCTTTTTCTAAAGTACAAAGTCTGTTTTGAGATCAAAGCTGAAAATAATACCACTTTAACAGAAATCAGTTCAGTAAATTGGATTACACATAACCCAAAGCCACAGTTGTATATAATTTGGGTGTAGGCTATGTCTTTTATTCTTCAGTCTATGCCCTTTGTACCCCATCCTGGAATAAGAAAAATATATTGAAATTGAAAACATGATCAATACTTCATGCAAAAAATCTCAAAAAATAGTCATTCTTTATTAAGAGTGTTGAAAAAGTATGTCATGTCTACTTATGAGTGAATACATTGGTCCTGTCTCAAGGTAATGTGATAGACTTTGTTGACTCCCCATGGGAGGCCTCACGCTCTCTCAGGATGGGTTTGGATAGGGAAAGGTGGGGAGAACAGGAGGAGGAGAGGGAGGGGGAACTGGTACTGGTATGTAAAAAAAAGATTGTTTAAAAAAAGAAAAAGTGTGTAATGTGAGTATTCCATGTGGTTTTGAATAGTGATGAATCAAAAAGATTATATTTAGTGACATATGACAATTACATGAACTTCTAATTTTCATTTCAATAAATTAAGTTTCACTGGAGATCAGTAACCCTCATGGGTTACTTGTTCCACATAAACATCCACAATGATGGTATTGAGTAGTTGTGTCAAAGACCACTCAGCCTAAGAAAAGTGAAAATATTTATTATCTAGAATGTTTTACAAAAGTCTGTTAATCATTCTTCTTAGAATGAATGGGTTGCTAAAAGCTACTGTAATATTGGATCAAAATAAATATGACTATCCCTCAATATTTCCTTACATTTAGGCTTGTTAGCCAATATCTTTGGGACACTCAGTTATAAACTATAGAAATTATGTTACTAGGATGACATTTTTCATACAAAGACTAGCAGTACTTTTGCAGTGAAATAAATAGAATTTGACATTAGTGCATATTTTTTTGCTTTATGTTGCGTCAAATTTTGAAGTATGTCTGAGAAAAGTAATTTAAGAGAAAGTGGTATAATAAATGGACTTATTCATCACAGATCTGAATCTCCATGTGAAAAAATAGGAGGGACTAGTGCTTCACTTTATGTGGACTGAACACTGGTACCTGTGTCCAGTCATCTAGTTTAGTGAACAGTTGTAAGTATTATGCCTAAGACAAAAGGTGGCTGTTAATCTGTGGAGGGTAGAAATTTTATCAAAAAAACAAGGTATGATGTGGGAACATTAATAATACTGGAATGTATCAGTTCTCAGTGGAAAAATTCTCCCACACCTTGAATCCAAACTACTACGAAAACTCATTAAAATAATCAGGTAAGAACTTTCAAAGACTTCAACAGCATGGAAAATGTACAGAGTCTTATTATACTGCTATTAGCTAAATGTTTTTTCTCTATTCTCCTAAAGTAGTAATAAGTGCTAAAATGGGAATAATTTAAGGCTACAACACTAAATATTCTGAACTCTTTGCATGACACAACAAAGCAAATTTTAGAAAGCCATGTTTTGCCACATATGTGTCACAATGAATGTTATCTCTTAGGTGAAATAAGATGTTCACTCCGGAACCCATGCCCTACATTGTTCAGTAGACAGTGAATTACATTGCTCACATAATTATACTATATCTGTTGCCATTGTGTTATATGTTTGCACATATTTGAACTTGAGTGTCACTTGCATTTGTACATATGTTATTAGATTGGAAAATTCTGTTTTCCTACCCATCTGGGTGTCAGTAGAGTACTGTATCAATCTGCAAAGGGGGTTGTTAGTAATAAAAGTTTATTTGGAGATTAAGAATCTGGGAGTCTTATTTCAAAAACTTAGAAGTAATATAGAAGTACACATAAATGCTTCCATGAACATTTGAAGCTCCTTAGGCGGCATATGAAATGGCTGTTCGTGTTGGGAACATTCTCAAAACAGAATGAACCCTTGAATTTGCCAGTGTAGAAAAAGGAAGTGCCACACCTGGAATTTGGGTGCTATTTAAGTGATGCATTGATTTCATTAGGGCTCTCATGCCCATGGGTGACCTAATCAATGTCACAGTGGCAGCAAATGATCCTAAAACTGACTGGATTCCTTAATTTTAAACATTGGTGACTTTCACCATTTTTCCTTGTATGTAAAATTGGAGAAGCAAATAGAGTTCACAACTCTGCAATAAATGATGTATAGATATTAAAAACAATTTATAACGGCAGATCAAACAATCATGCCCTTAAGCCATCACACTGTGAAACTGTACAGATGAAAAACAGGGCAAATTCCTCAGAAGCAACCCTGTACTTCTTTCTATTGACTGTCTTCCATAACATAATATTGGGGCTTCCATGATCATATAAATTCAAGTAAAAGAATCGAATAATGCCAACCCTGTCATGAAAGCACATAACAAAGAAACTCAGGACAACTTGGAAGCCAGATTATCTTTGGAACAAATGGATTTCTCTCACTTTTATAAAAAATTAAATCATCAACATTACCCTTACAGTAAAGACATATTTTTTTTAATTAACAGCTAGAAATATTAGTTTTGTCTCAAGGATCCTGATGAAAAAGAAAATTAGGTCCAGATGGTATAAAGAGAAAAGAAATTCAAATACATACATAGGAGTTTAATTCTTTAGTTGTAGACAAAGATTTGAAAAGATAGTAAGTTTAATGGTGTGCCAGGAGAATAGGATTTTTTATTTTTCTACAGTTTTAGATAATATGAAGGGTTTTTTTCTTTCTTTGTAATCACGGATTATCAACAATGTAGTATGCCCAAAGAAACACTGTTAGCATTTAGATTTTTCAATAGTAACAAAATACTAAACACAGATTTAACAGGTGTTTTTTTGTTTTTTTGTTTTTTTGTTTGTTTTTTTTTACGAGACAGGGTTTCTCTGTATTGTTTTGGAGGCTGTCAGACTAGCCCGGCCTTGAACTCACAGAGATCGGCCTGACTCTGCCTCCTGAGTGCTGGGATTAAAGACGTGTGTCACCACTGGCTGGCCAGATTTAACAGTTTTAATCTCATTTATCTCATAAATTAAATACAGAGGGAGAGCAAGTAGTTGACCAAATGGACCTAACAGAACTCTACTGAATATTTTACCCAAACATGGCCAGACTCACATTCTTCTCATCGGCCCATGGGAGTTTATCAAAAATATCCCATATACTGAGACGCCAAGAAAAACTGAACAAAACTTATTGAAATAACTCTATTTCTTCTATCTGATTACAATAGAATAATACCTGTTTTCCAAAGCAGAAGAAACCCAGAAAAATACAAAACATCATGGACAATAAACAACAAGGTATTGGACACTGAAGGAGTCATGGAAGAAATTAAGAAGGAAATAAACATAGAGCTTTAAATGAAAATGAAAACATAAAATTCCAAATCCTCTGGCTACTTAATCTTATATTTTTAAAGTATTTATCTTCAATATTTTGAATAATGGGTGGAAAGTATCAGCAAGAATTACTTGAGCAATACATAGTACATGCTCCCTGATCTTTCAAAGATGTCCATTCCTCCAGAAGGAAAGGCAAGGCAAGTATGCACAATAGCCATGAGGACAGCTAATCAATATGAACTTCATCAGACTATCAAGCTAATTCAATCCTCCAGCTATGTCCAAATTTTGGACACAAGGTATGATATTTTACCCACAAAGTACACACTCAAGAAGCATAAATAGCATTACCAAAACACCTTGTAATATGTTTTAGTAAGTCTTCATTTTAAGTTGATTAATTCATTTATCTTTTTTATTTACCCTTCTCTCACATGCTACATCCCAATGACTGCAGTTTCCACTCCCTCCTCTCCTCTCAGTCACTCTTGAAATCTCACTTTGAAATTTTATTTGCATCACAGCATATCCATGCTATACAGGGTACAGGGCATGGTTGGACATGTCTATGAGCCACAATAAAGAAAACCCTAGCCAGCTACCTACTGAACTTTGGGGTTTTCTGACTTAAGAACAGCTCCATCTGCAAGAAAGAACCTCCCTTCTATAACCTAAACTACCAGGGAAGTTCTGCTTCTCTTCATTTAGGTAAGGTTACTCATCTGGAAGCAGTCAGAAGTGAATATACTCAAAAATATTTAAATATTTCCAAAAGTCTACTTCCTGATAATCTCCTTTGTGTACACACACACACACACACACACACACATCAGTGTCTACACACACACACAAACATACACACACATACAGAGAGAGAGAGAGAGAGAGCTTCCTCTCAACTAGTTGTATGTATCACCTCTTTCTATACCCAGTGTCAAGTAATAGTCATGCAGTACTTTGCTGCAAAAGTATCTATAACACTCAGTATTCATAAAAACCTTAGTGTAACTTAATGGCCTAGAATGAAAGTTCAGACAATCTAGATAAAAATCTCCTCTGTGCTACTAACTACCCGTGTGACTTAGATAAAGCCCTAAACACGCAAACCACATTTCAACACAGCCAGCTCCAGAAACACACACACACACACACACATATGCATATAAATACATGCATATATATTCATGTAAGTGTTACTCAATGTTATTAAAGTAATATGAGAATTAATATATTTCATATGTTCACCAAAAATTATTCCTCAAGGGATGAAGACGAAGCAGAGGATATAGAACCTTCCTCATTTCAGGGAAGACAAAGACCAGAGTTTGGAACCCAAAGACCCATGTAAACACTGGGTGGGCATGGTGACCACCTGCAACCCCAGCATTTAAAAGGCCATTCAGGCTACCTAAGACTAACCAAATCTCTGCGCTTGAGGTTAAACTGAGAGGCCCTGGACACCTAATATCAACATTGTCCACAGAGAAGAATATGTGCACAACTGAACACATGTGAACATATATCCATACACACAGCAAACATACACATGCAAAGATATATTCCATGAGGTTATACATTCCAATAATGTAGGGCTTCCAAGGTCAAACACATTATTTCCCTCTATTTGCAATTCTGAGGTTTCACCTTCGGTCTTCCTCCTGACTTGAGGAACTTATCAAGTCTTTGCCTAGTGGTTCTTCACCTCTACACCAAAGAATGTCATCTAGTCTTCATCCTTTTATTTAATTCTCCAAATATCACTTTAATTTGTTTCAGGGATTATATTCACTACTTAAAGAATCCCCCCATGGATCCCCTGCCATGACACAAGTAGATGCTGATTTTGATATAGAGATCTGGTCTTTGGTGTAGACAGACTCCATCTCCTGTCATTCAGATACGCTTCAACCACTTCAACTCTATGAATGTCTTAAACAGTTCCAAATCCCTATCTCCTTTCTTGTCATTTATTCTCTGTTAATTGCTTCATTATCTTCCCAACAATTTCAAACTGCAAAAGCTCCCTTCAGCAATCTTCTCCCTCACTTAAAGTAATCATGCAACTGCTTGTCACGTTTGTTCAGTTTTGACTTTCTCATTTTTCTCCTCTTCAATGTTATCTTTCTATACCAACTGTCATTGGTGAAGCACTGTCATATAGTTATTTCCTAAGAATGAAACAATTCCTCCTTGAAGAGTGGGGGTTCCTTAAACTCAGGGAGCTATCAAAACTTATAAGACTTTGGAGCCGAGCAAGGTACATAATTCAGAAGGTCCCATTTTGGGGTATATATGCAAACTTCACATGATAAGGAAGGAAGACTCTCAGTGGAGCTAATTTCAAGTAAGGATCCAGATTTCATGGGCCCTACACCATGCCAGGGTAGGCTTTTAAGTGACAAAACTGCTTTTGAATTATCCATGTTACTGTTAGAATCCCTAAAACACTCAAAGGTTCACCAGGATAAACTTGGCTGGAACTGTCTTTTGATCTGTCATCACTGCCCTAGATGGGATCAATGGGGCTGTTTTCCTATCTCCCCAGTAAGAGTCATGCAGCAGGCATATAATTTACCACTCAGGTGATATTTAACAGTATCCTCCAAGCATCACTTCTGTCTTTTATCCTTCCACTTTAGCCTATTAGCACCCTATTGGAGCAAAGCTAAAATGATAACTAAGACACATCAATGTTTAGGCCTGACATCTTTCTTTTAACCCATACTACCAAATACAGTTTTGTTCATGATATAAGACAATGTTAATTTTTCTAATTAAAAAAGGGAAGACAATATCAATGAAATTAATTTACTGATGTGTGTGTAACTAAAAATGTGCAATCGTATTATTTAAATATGTAATCTATATACAAACTTTTAATAATGTATGTTTTATCCTTATCTTTGAAATTCAGGATTACATTCATGGCAAATCTCAGTTTTGTCTGACTATATTCAAGTTCTCAGTGGCCCCAGGCATAACTGCCATAGAAATAAAGGAAGACCTTCAAATACAATGTCTGGATTCAAAACCCAATCTCCACTAAACAACAGTGATAACCTTAGACAAACCAATAATACATCTATACTTCAGTTGCTGCCTATGAGGTAACAAGAAAATTATCAACTTCAGAGGATTGTAGTTTGATTTAAATTATCATATTCATGGATAGACCTGTATGACATCAATGTTAACTGAAATAATCCAGGCACAGGAAAACAAATAGCACATAATATTACTTATTTATTGAATCTCAAATAGCTGTGCATATTGAAGCAGAGCATAGAACAGCGGTTACCCTGGACAGGGGAATTCAGGGAGAGGCTGGCACAGTTGAGTGAAAGAGCCTCGGGTAGGCAGGAGGACACTTTTGGAGCTGTTTTGACCAGAAGTACACAACAGTATACTGAAAAATTCACAAGAAAGTAGTCTATAAATATGAGGTGATAGATACATTAATAAGCCTTTATAACATATATATATAGTTATCACACATATTTGTGTATGTTGCAACAGTAGAAGAGTTAACTTGTATATGAGGGACCCTGGGTTCAAGTGTTAACACTACACATACACAAAATCATTCCATACCATATACATGCAATTTTTGTCATTACAAATAATATTTTTATATTGAAACCAATCAAAAGCAACTGTATGAGCAAGGATTGCCACACAACAATGTTTAAATATACATTAGTAATCATTTTTACTCTAAATGTTGTTCTATGCTAGCTTTGTATAAATTAGAAGAACTGAAGTCTGTGGTATATTTTTATCTAAACTTAACTTTTCTGTATATTGTCTTAAATGATGTCCAGCTTTAGTATAATGATAATGCTTTATGCTTTGGACTGTTTGGATTACAAATATGTTTGGGGTTTTTATTTGACATATAGGATTCTATACTGAAATAGTAAGATTCAAACACAGGATCTTGTGCATACATACTATGAAAGTACTCTAATCCACATCATTAGCCTACTTCTTAGGTGCTAAATTCCTAGAAACCAGTTGCTGAGAGGGAGGAATGATGAGTAAAGGAGTCAAGACCTGGCTGGTGAAACCCACAGAGGCAGCTGACCTGAACAAGGGGTAGCCCTTCAACCCCACACTGGTGACAGAGAGGCTAGCATGGGACTGACCCAGACCCCCTGAACGTGTGTGTCAGTGAAGAGGCCTTGCAATCTATGGGGCCTTGGATAGTAGACCAGTATTTAGCCTGGTGTAGAAATGGACTTTGGGAGCCTATTCCTTAAGGACGGATGCCGTCTCAGCTTGGACACATGGGGGAGAGTCTAGGTCCTGCCCAGGATAATATGACAGCCTTTGAAGATTCCCCATGGAGGGCCTCACACTTCCTTAGTAGTGGAGAGGGAATGGGGTGGAGGGTTAAGGAGGTTTGTGGGGGGCAGGAGAGGAGGGGAGAGTAAGAGAGTTAGGATTGACCTGTCAAGCAAGCTTGTTTCTAATTTAAATAAACTTTTCAAAATGAAAAAAAAGATAATTGAAAAAAAGACAAATAATGAAAGGGTCAGAGACTCAACTAAATAATTAATGATTCAAATCAGAAATTTCTTAGCATTCAGAAACAGTAAGAGCTCCATAATCAGAGTAATTGTTTGGAAGCCCAACTCAAATGGTCTTCTCCATTCTTGTTTCCTGGCTCTTCATTTCTCCAAGTAAATAGTGAGACAACTTGCACTATTCCTTGTGTATCTTGGCTAAATTGGAATCTTATATAATGACAACATTCCTTCTATTGTTCATTTGAGCCTCCTTTCTTTCCTACACTGACCACAGCCTGATTCATCTCGGACTCCTGCACTGCACTTACCACAATAACCTTCACAAAGCTAGTGCTTAGTATTCAACCCACTTAATGGCTCTTCAGAAAGATATCCTGATTCACAGCATGTGGGATGTACAGCAGAAAAAAAGGAACAGAAAGCATAAAGATGAGGAGCAAAGCAAAAATACAAGATGAGACAGGACAAAGACCTGAGTTCCCCCACTGAAAGGAGAGAAATGCATGAGAGAAGAGGAGAAGGACCAGGACACACAATGACTGGCATCAATTCTGCCTTCAGATCAACAGTTGTTCATATGAATGCAGGCATGTGTGTGTGTTTCTATGTCACTAGTAGGTATGTGTATGCATTCTCCTATACTCCATTATTCATGAGTTAATATAATACTTAACTACTGCACTCTTAATGGGAGTCCCCATCCATTTAGCTCTTCTAATAGGATTCAATTCATGGAAAGGCATAATATACATGGGGACATTTTAAAACACTTTCATGTGATGAGTACTTTAAGACAGCTTAACACGTAGGTAATAGAAGTTAAATCAGTTTGAATGAGCACTTTATTGGGAAGAGTTAGTGGTGTAATTATGGGATACTTTAAGACAATAGCTATTTTAAGAGTTAAACAGAAATGTGGTGTTTATTTAAATTACATAGTTGCTGAACTCTAATTATGCTTCCAAAACACGTTTTTAAAGTTTACTTAATCTTTTCTTAGTCAACATCAAACACAGAAAACTCCAATATGTGCAGTTAATGACTAACGTTACAGGAACAAAATGTACCAAACATGCTGACATCTTTTCCTAGCTCTCACATACATATTTTGTTGGGCTGTCAATATTTAAAAAGAATAAATGAAAAACAAATCCAGAGGTCAGCTGCTGCAGTAGTGCAGATAATCTAAAACAAGTTTGTCTGTAAACACATGGAAGGTGTCAGGATGTATAAGCAAAGATCAGTGACATCTCTATTTTACCAGTCTCAGTGCTAGCAAGCTTTCTTGCACTGCTCACAAACAGGACAAAAGACTTGAGAGCCATCTCTACTTAGAGAAACAACTTTCTTGAAGTACAACATCTAAAACAAACAAACAAATCAGATAGTCTAAATCTATGCTATGGATAACTGTAGCTGAATAAACATCCTTAATCATTTTCCACAAGATGACAAGTGTGGCGTTGTTAAAACTAACAGAAAAAATACCATACAGTTATTTGAAGGAGAACTTGAAAAGTATATGTCACTCTCATATCATTATGAAATTACAGTGTGGACAGAAAACTAACAAAGCAAGTTAATTGCATTAGGATAACATTGAACACAATGGATAGTATGCTGCAGGCACATAAATTTGTGTGAAAGCAGATGTGAATAGTGTTTGAAGAAACACAACCACTGGCATAAGACAAATAGAGGTTATGAGTTTACAATAAAAGCTGTAGTCGTAAATATAGTCTGCGCATGTATCTCAGGACTAAATACACAATGCTGAAGGAAGACTGAATTTAACTATGGTGTCTATGAACTTCACAATAAATCATAAAGTGTATAATTTTAATTAACATTATTTAAAAATGCCACCTGTACTTCTTCCATAGGAACTTTCTAATCTCAATTACAATAAGTTGACAATAGGTTTAGGTATATATATATATATATATATATATTAGGTATACATGGGCTCACATTGCCTGCCCTATACCTGAAATGGGTAAATTCAAAGCTCAAGAGTCAAAGCTTGAAAAATTATGACTGTCACTTCTGGGGGTAGGGAATACTTATGCCAGTCCTGTTGTTATGTAACACTCTTCTGAATACCTGATTTTTGACAAAGAAGATAAAATTATACAATGGAAAAAAGAAAGCATTTTCAAGAAATGGTGCTGGCAAAACTAGATGCTGTCATGTGGAAGACTAAAGATAGTTCCATATCTATCGCCATGCCCAAAACTTATATCAAAATGGATCAAAGACCTCAACATGTATCAAGCTATACTGAATCTCCTGGAAGAAAAAGTGGGAAGTACCCATGAACAAATTTGTACGGCAGACCACATCCTGAAAATAACACCAGTAGCAGACACTGAGATCCACAATTTATAAATGGATAATCCTGAAACCTTGAAGTTTATGTAAGGCAAAGAACACAGTCAACAAGAAAAAGACTGTTCCCTACAGAATGGGAAAAGATATCCATCAACCCCATATCTGGCAGAGGGCTGATTTCCAAAATATACAAAGAACTCAATAAACTAGACAATAAAACACCAAATAACCCACTTAAAAATGGAGAACAGATATAAATAGAGAATCTCAACAGAGAAATATCAAATGGCTAAAAGGCACTTAAGGAATTGCTCAACATCCTTAGCCTCAAGGAAATGCAAATCAAAACAGCTGTGAGATACAATGTTACACCTGTCAGAACGGGTAAGAAATCAAAAACACTAATGAAACCTTATGCTGGAGAGGATGTGGAAGAAGGGGAATATTCTTCAGTTGCTGCTGGGAGTGCAAACTTCTACAGCCACTTTGGAAATCAGTATGGTGGTTTCTCAGAAAATTGGGAACTGATCTACGTCAAGGACCAGGAATCTCACTCTTGGGCACTTACCCAAAGGATAAATACCCATACCATGAAGACATCTGTTTAACTATGTTCATAGCATTAATTGTAATAGCAAGAACCTGGAAGTAATCTAGATGCCACTCAACCTAAGAATGGATCAAGAAAATGTGGCACATTTACACAATTGAATACTTATCAGTGAAAAAAAAACAAAAAGCAGTGACATCTTGGAATTCACAGGCAAATCGATAGAACTAGAAGAAACCATCATGAGTGAGGTAACTCAGACACAGAAAGACAAAGATGGTATGTACTCACTCATAAGTGGATATTATACATAGAGCAAAGGAAAACCAGACTATAATTCACAACCGCAGAGAAGCCAGGAAACCTAAGAGAGACATGCATGGACCCCACCCCCACCCAAGAAGGGGAAAGGGACAAGATCTCATGAGTACATTGGGAGTATGGGCAGAGAGGGGAGGGAGGGAGGGAGAAGGGGAGAGGGTAGGAGAACTTGAGGGATCAGGAAAGCTGAGTTGGGGGAAGGACAGATAAGAAGAGCAAGGAAAGCAATACCTTGATAAAGGG
The DNA here is from genome assembly GCF_017639785.1 of Mesocricetus auratus. NCBI lineage: Eukaryota > Metazoa > Chordata > Mammalia > Rodentia > Cricetidae > Mesocricetus > Mesocricetus auratus. The sequence continues at coordinate 163,252,363 of NW_024429266.1, forward strand.
AGCTGTTATGGGGTTAATGAGAAACCTGACACTATGGAAATTCCCATGAATCTACAGGAATGATCTCAGCTAAGAGTCTAAGCAAAAGTGTTCTGTAGTTAAGGAAAATAGGATCATTTTTCAAAAATTTAAAATCTTATTCTAGTCAATATAAACATGTTATTCTCTTCCACATGAAAATATGGCAATGTGCATGTGTCCTAATTTTGGTTTCTTCTTATTTTACACAGGACAGCTTACAAAAAAAAACAGTGTATATGAGACTAAAATATGAAACTACCTTTATGAAAGTTAAATATCAACTTGAATTTATAGCAATGGTTTTTAAAGCTGTAGAATATTCAAGGGAGAAGAGAATTATTTTTTGTCCAACATATTGTATGTAACATACTGCTTTAGAAAATTGGTAATCTTCAAAACTATACTACAGAGGATGATTTAGCTAGATTTTGTATTCTAAAATTTACTAATTACAGGATATATTTTATATATTGAATGTCAGTATTATTTTGCATTAGTAAAATTTTTAAGATTGGTTTCTGAGTCTTATACAACAATATTTGGGTGTTTTGAATATTTTGAAATAAATTTATGATTGAGGGACAATGTCACAATTTTTTATATTAATAAAAGCAACTGAATTCCCTTATCCAAGTTCAGCAAAAGATACACACAGTATATGCAACTGTTGCCGTATAGTTTGTGTTTTTCTATCTTTTCCCAGTAAGCCTTTTTGTTATCCATATATATTTTTGTGGGTACTGTGCAGATGTGAAAGGGTGACCAGAGGAGGTGTCAGATCTCTGCAGCTGGAGTGATAGGAACTTGTAAGTTACCTGGCATATAATTATATAAATTCTCCTCTTTCTTCTGCTCCTTTTAATCCTTCTTCTGGCCAGACCAGCTCCCCGTTTACTCTGCTTTTATATATACATATGTACTAATAGATTTAAATTATATATGCTAATATAATGTAAAATAAAATAAAAATAGTGAATTTCCCTTTACCAGGGGAGCTCCTTATTGAGATTGTTTTAAAAAATAGGTATGAATGAGCATTATCAAATAAGCTGTCATACTGGGAACTCTTTCAAAATTCAGTAATATAATTTTAATATTGGTTGTTCTTACAGTTTCTATGGGAATATATTAACCCATAAAAATTAGGTAGAAGAACCATGAGAATCCAATTATAAGAATTAAGAATATGAATCTTCTTACTCAGAAAAAGATCTGTTTGTCTTTTGACACTGGTGTAATTTTACCTCAACATTTAAAAAGAATTTGGGAATAAGCAGGTGCAGACATGGATGCCTGTGATCTCAGTTCTTGGGAGATGAAGGCTGAATGATCAGAATCAAAATAGTGAATTTATAGTCAATCTATGTTACATGAGCCCCTGTCTCAAAACAAAAGCAAAGTATTTAAGTATATTACTTCAAGAATAATTCATACAAAATATAGCTTATTGTTACCTGCCAGGCAGCCAATGAACGAAAGTAGGATCAACTGTTTCCATGACAACATCATCTTTATTGCCAAAAGCAAGAGTAACTCTTGTCTAGTCTCTGATGAATAGAATGCTTTGTCTTCAGGTAAATCCTTTAATCTGTAAAATATATGTAAAAGAATTTAGGCTTTTAAAAACCAGTTCCTCTTAAAGAGAGATTTTCTTATTTCTTTTAAACTTTTCATCATTCACAGAAACTCACATCCTCAGATAAAACATATCTTTTTCTGTTATTCAAAATGGAGAATGTTTTAAATGCAGACACTTAAACACTGTATGCAACTGACAGAAATATGCAGGCAGTTCATATAACTTAAAAACTCACAGTGATAAAATATTAACTACTAACACATTAAATTTTAAAACTTTTGCTAGATAATTGCAACAAATAAAATATTAACCTGAATTCAAATTTCTTTCATTTTATCTAATGATCACATTTTAATAATCCTAAAGGAGATAAAGAAGAAGTTTTAAATTAGGATTAGGATTTTCCCAAATTCTGAATCCATAACCAGACATACAAATACGTACAAAGTATTGTCAAAGTTCATTTTTAAGCATATGTTTGTTGTCAGAGACAAGTCAGAAAGGTTCCCCCATACATATATGTGTGTGTGTGCGTGTGTGTGTGTGTGTGTGTGTGTGTGTGAAAACATGGAAAATACTAATGAAGCCGATTGTTCAGTCTGAGAATCTTGTAAACTGTACCACACTTAAGCCTTCTTGAACCTTCTGAAACTAAGATGTACTTGTGGGGAAGTAATTATCTGAAAGCCCTGTGTTATTTTGAGTGGCCCTGTGAAACTAAGATGTTTGGTTAATGATCAATAGATAAGATACCCACACCTAAAATTAGACAACCTTCTACTAAGGAACTCAGAAACTCAACTTGTACCAAGCAGCAGAACAGATATATTTAAAGTCTGCCACTTTAAGAAAGAAGTGTGTCATGACCACCTCAACCATCAAGGAAGATGCAACTCAGGAACCCTTCTTTTTTATTTTATTTTTTTTATTTTATTTTCCAGTTTAAATTTAGATAAGAATCAAGGTTGCTTCACAAGTCAGTTCCAGGTCCCTCTCCCATTTCCTCCCTTCCTCCCGTGCCCTCCCCCCCCGTTATCCCCTCATTTCTCCAGGGAGGGTGAGGCCCTCCATGGGGGTGTCCATAGTGTGTCATTTCATATAGGGCAGGGCCTAGACCCTTTCCCAAGAGTTCAGGGTGAGAGTGCACCTCACATTGTTCTATGGGAGTCCAAAGTCCGTGTGTATACTTGGGATGGGTACTGATCTGCTGCCCAAGGCTCAATAGAATCCCTAGGCCTCTTCACTGACACCCAGATTCAGGGGGTCTTGATCAGTCCCATGCTGGCTTCCCAGGCTAATGCCTGGGATTCAAGAGTTAACCTTTGTCTGGTCAGCTGTTTCTGGGGGTTAAACCAGCCCAGTCTTAATCCCTTTGATCATCAGTCCTCCCTCTCTGTTACTGGCTTTCTTGAGTTCAGCTCAGTACTTAACCAAGGGAGTCTGCTTCTTCTTCGATCAGCCACTAAATAAAGTTTCTGTTTCCCAGACTCTCTTGCCATAGGATTGTAGGCTGGCACTCCCCAGATCTATGTCTAAAATCCATATATGAGAGAGTACATGCCATGTTTCTCTTTTTGTGACTGGGTTACCTCACTCAGGATGGTTTCTTCTAGTGTCATCCATTTGCCTGCGAATCTCATGATTCCATTATTTTTTTCTGCTGAATAGTACTCCATTGTGTAGATGTACCACATTTTTATAGACAGTTTATTCAGGACCTTGATGAACAATGCGGAGGCAGCCACGGGAGAAACCCCTCCTGCTCCCTAAATAGCCGAGGCCAGCCAACCCTGAGCAGCCACGTGTGTGCAAGCCATAGGTGCAACAGAGCGCATAAGCAATCTGATGATCATCTGATGATCATGGCATGACCCTGGTGGGATAGTGGCATGCCAAATAAGGAGTTGTTTGTTACTGAGAGCACTCGGATGGTGGAAGGCTGAAGCGGGGCCATCTTTAAGGCGCAGTGTGGCACAGCTCTCCACATAAGTGAACAACTCAGATTTTGCTTCTCCTGGCCGGGATGTTTTAGCTATCACTGGGCCAGAGAAACAAAGCCCAGGTTCCTTTCCACAGTGTCTCTCAACAACTGGTTTGTGGGGACAGGTGTATGTCACCTAATCAGATACTATGTAAATCTATAATTGTGTCAAGGGAGAAAATTTTACACTTGCATTGTGTACTTAGTACGTTAAACTAGCCCTTCTATGTGTATTGATGTGTAGTTGTATAGTAAGTGTTTTATGGTGAGAAGAGATGTAATTATACCCAGATTCCAGGAAGTTGAGACACTAAATTTGTATATATCTGGAAATCTTGATCAGATAGAAATGCAACTGATAACAACTCTTCAGATCTAATCATGTGACCTTGATCTATTCTCACTAAGTACCCCAGTATTACTAATTACAAATGCCTTTGTTTGAGAATCCCCCTAATACAAACATTGCACAAGGAATTTAAGGCAAGTCCTTTACTTAGAAAGTAGAAGACCATTCAGGGGTAAAAAACCATTCAGGGGAGGTAGGGGTAGTAAAGCCAGGGAGGAAAGGGAAGGCAGCCAACAAGGATACTGCAGGAAGCCTCCTGCTATACTACTTTGAGCAAATTCATTGAATGCCATTGGGGAAATCATGATGTACAGCCTGTGATGGATGAATATTTGCCTGAAAGACATTTAAACTTTTCAAAGGAGCTGAGGCTCCTACATATGTTAAACCTCACTATGATCATGTGAGTAGTGCTCTATAATAGAGCTTGAGGTCAGGGATGGTGATGCCTCCGGACTTTGCCTTGTTGAACAGGGTGGTTTTGGCTGTCCTGGGTCTTTTGTTTCTCCATACAAAATTGATTATTGTTCTTTCAAGGTCTGTGAATAATTGTGCTGGGATTTTAATGGGGATTGCATTGAATCTGTAGATTGCTTTTGGCAGGATTGCCATTTTTACTACATTGATCCTACCTATCCAAGAGCATGGGAGATCTTTCCATTTTCTGAGGGCTTCTTTAATTTCTTTCTTTAAAGATTCAAAGTTCTTGCAATACAGGTCTTTCACTTGTTTGGTTAGTGTTACCCCAAGTTATTTTATGCTGTTTGTGGCAATTGGACTTTGGATTCCCATCCAACAATGTGAGGTGCACTCTCACTCTGAACTCTTGGGGGAGGGTCTAGGCCCTGCCCTGTATGAAATGACAGACTATGGACACCCCCATGGAGGGCCTCACCCTCCCTGGGAAAATGAGGGGATAATGGAGGGGGTTGGGAGGAGGGCACGGGAGTAGGGGAGTAGGGGAGGGAAAGGGAGAGGGACCTGGAACTGACTTGTGAAGCAACCTTGTTTCTTATCTAAATTTAAACTGAAAAAGAAAAAAAAGAAAAAAAACAAAATAAGATAACAGAACATAGGTGTTATTATGTGAGAAATGGGAAAAACTAGGGGTGAGGGACTTTATCATTGGAGGAGGAAGAGCAAGAAACATTAAGGAAGAGGGAAAAAGAGCGATAAAGATGGCAAGGACTGCTGAAATAGTCAGAAGGAAACATTTTATTTTATGTTTAGTTAAAACCACATATATAATAGACATACACATATGTATGTATGTATATATGTATCTGTCTATATATATAGTTGTTGGAAAGAAATTATGTCACTTGGGGTAATCATGTGCCCTGCAATGGCTATAGAATATCTAATAAAATTATGATACCAAGCATAGGAAACCTCCCCTTGACATTGTTGGTCATGGATTATAAGAGATTTCCAAAACAATATAAGCTATTGCCTTTGCCCATGGATGTCTTCTAAAGCTTGAAATTAAGACCCTATTGTTGCAGACACCATATACTTAGGAAATAGGAGTTTGACAAATCAAGTTGGAACTGACCTGGATGTTGTCTCCCTGATGACTGGCTCTGATATATAGGAAGTGTCTCTACAACCTGCCAAGGGAGCATAACAACCTGTATTCCTACTATGTTAATTTTCATAAGAATGTACCCTTATATATTTGACTACTTTGTTCTCATTTGGTGGACCAGTTTGAGAAAGATTAGGAGGTTTGGTTCCACAACAAGTGTAACACTTGGGGCAGATGTTTGATCTTTCTGTCTTCTCCTTGTTGGATGTGAAGTATCAGCTGCTGTTTCACCTCCTCGCCATATGTCTGCCATTATGAAATTTGATCCTCCAAAACCATAAGACCAGTTAAACACTTTCTTTCATAAGCTGCCTTTGTCATAGTGTTTGATAACAGCAATAGAAAAAGTAACTAATATACCTTCCCATCTGTACAGCCTTGTACTACAACAATGACTGGCCTGGCAAGATAGTCGCATTGGTGCAACAGTAGTAGTTATATCCTGGATGCCTTCAGTCATGGTGTGTTTGGACTTTAACTCCACTCAATAGGAAAGAATTCACTCCTGACACAGCAAATCTAGTCAACTACTCATGGCTGGAGAGGTCATAGTCCCTTTTTGTAAAGCAATGTAATTTCTAACTTATCTTTATATCCACAGATAAGTGTATCTCTTACCCATCATCAAAGTTTTTTTAAAGATGGAGACTATTACAGAGGTTCAAAGCTGTTGAGAACGCAGATAATAACTGACTGTTGGGGGACCTGATATATCTCCATTGCAGCCTCTATAACCAAGGTGCAGGGAAAAATAAAAAAGCAGGAAACACAGAAAGATTGTAAGAGTCAGAATATCAGGACACTTGTTCCTAGTTTCTTCTATATGTAACAAGGAAGCTGAACCCATGAAGTCTCAAAAATAATATTGCCTGAATATGATCATAATAATTATATCACCAGTAGACAGGTGATATTCCATAAGCTCGCTCCCCTAGATGAAGAGCTATAGATAGTCAATGGTTTGCTCAGAAAGAAAGAATTGGTCAATATCAGACACAGATTGTCTAATCACAGTAGCTGAATCTTGCAAATATGTACATATAAGCAAAGCAAATGGCTTTAATAGATTACATATACATGTGTGGTTTATAGATAGATAATGCATATATGTATGGATCTGCAGCAGTAGTGATGAGAAAAGATATCATGAATTTTGGAGGTTTACAGGAGGAATTGGAACAGAAGAAAGGCAAGAATGAAGCAGACACAGTACTCATGTATGAGGTTCTCAAAACAAGTATTAACAAAAGAATAAAGCCCTTTGAAAAGTCAATGGAATCATAACAGGGAGTGGTATAATTAGATTTTTAACAAACATTTAAAAACATAAATATTCTGAGTTGTATTTATCTTTGAAAGTTAAAAACACAATTTTTCAGTATTGCAATTTTAGTCATGCCCACAAATTCATAGAAGTTAGAAACTGTACACTATACAAACTATAAAACTTAAGAGCAAATATAGGTTAATACATATATACAAATATTATATATATATAATATTATATAAATCTTGAGGATTTTTCATCTCATTATAGAGGACTCTTAATTAAGTTGCTTATCTCTAATCATTATTGTGTTGTTAATGTTGGCTGCTGATTTCATAAATAATGAAGGTAATTAATAAAAATCACAACTTGATTTTTCAAATTGCCAAGTATTGTCATAGAGAACAGACATAGTACTGCTCATCCCAGTTCTGAAATCATAAAGCTAAAATAAGTACAAAAGAAGTTACTGAGGCAATACAAGTACAAATATAAAAAAAAATGTCATCTGCCACAATAAGAATAGTCTGCTTTTCACAGGAATCTTTTAAAACAAAGGGGAAAAAAACAGATATCCTTTGGAATTTTCCATGCTAACAGTCATTTACATTGGGAGGATAAAGCTTAATTTATTTACAACACATTCCCCATGGCAGTCTTTAAATAGCTCCCAAATTTAATAGATATTGACAAATATAATTGTTAATGTCAGTTGAACTAAAAAATTGCTAGACCTTGGACTTAAAACAAAAGTGCCCTAAATAGTTGTTCCTGGTTGAGCTAAAAGGAGAAAGAGACATTTGTGGCTTTTGTCATCCACTTTAGAAAATTGCTATCAAGACTGTGAACCATGAAATATTGATATATATTATTTCAAATATAAACAAACAATTTTGAATGTTGTCTTGGAAAACACTCAGAGTTTATCCTCTTTGGGATGAAAGAACTGAGACTTCTTTTCTACTACAGTAATAAATACCTCACATCTTCAGGTGCAATGATAAAATAATCAGCAGCCATTCTGAGTAAAAAAAACTACACAACAGCACCACCTCTAACACTCACAAATAATCAACTTCAAGTTTCCAGACTCAAACCCCATCAATATGCTGCTCTATACTCCTCTCTCTCACTCTCCCTCCCTCTGTTCCCCTTGCTTTGTGTGAACACGCACAGACACACATACACACCTTTGGGAAAGCTTGAGACATTTTTTACTGTAAATTATATAGCCATTATTATTTAGAGACTGATTCCTATGAGAATTATTTGCACAGTGAAGGCTTTGGAGTATACATCAGTAACTTCTCTCAGAACTTAACTAGAGAATCATGGGATCAACTACGAATGACTTCATTTTATTGAAAAAATTAATAATATAATCATAACAATCATAATCATGAGTCATGCTAGATTAGAAACCAAGAATCCTGAATCTACTTTGCTTTTATTCATCATCACCCTTAACGTCAACATCACCATCATCATCATCATCACCACCACCATCATCATCCATTCCTTCATTTATAATCTGTACATTTTCCAGAAATACTTTGGCCCCTCTGCATACTAACTTTGACTTCTTCCTGTTGGAACCAGCCTGGTTGGTAAGAGGACATGTAAACAGTTCTGGGCTACAAGTCCAAGGTGACTCACAGCTTCCCTCATGACTCTGCAGTTTGGAAACCAGAATGTTCCCTTTTTGATGTGAACTTTGACACCAGCAATTATTTAGTGCCACACAGATCATAACTAAGGCAAATGACAATGGAAGTCATCTCCTGCTCTGGAGGACAACTATGTCAATTCAGCTTCCATCCTTTGATCCTTTGTCAGTCTCAACACTGATCTTAAACGCTATGGGATTTATCATGAACTAGATTGTAATCTGCAAAAACTGTGATTACAACTTTTTGTACACTAGTAGTCCCATTTCAGCACTAGCCAAATAGAGATACAATCCCACCACTAAACCAGTATTTCTCAACCTTCCTAATGCTGTGACCCTTAAAAAGAGTTCCTCATGTTGTGGTGACCCCAACCACAAAAGAATTTTTGTTTCTACTTCATAACCTTAATGTTTCTACTGCTATAATTATAGTGCAAATATCTGATAGGAAGATCATCTGATATGTGACCCCTGTGAAAGGGTCATTCAACACACCCAAGGGGTCACAGAATTCTTTAAGCTGAAAATAATTTGTTACATAGACATATTTATGGATATATGTGTTCATGGTACAATTCTGCATATCCAGAAATTTATTTCCTTTTATGTATAAAAATTTATATAAATGGACCTTTAGAGCTTGTTTGAAGGTTCTAGCAGGAGAGCGCACCTACTCGTATACCCTTGACCAAAGACCGGTTGTCTATTGAGGAAGGTCGTCCCATTCGACTGAGCATGCAACTTCAGGAGTGACATACATGGAGAGGTGAGGGAGGAAGGGGACATCCTCCGCCTAGCCAGCCAGATCAGCTGAATCAATCCTGGCGATCAATGGGGTGACAGATGTCACAGTCAGATCGACCTCTTATCCTAGAACCTTCATCCAGTGACTGATGGAAGCAGAGACAGATACTCACAGCTAAACACTGAACTGACCCTCTGGAACCCAGTGACAGATATGAAGGATTGATGAGAAAAGGGGTCAAGACCATGCTGGTGATACCCACAAACTGGACAAGGGGGAGCTCTTGAACCCCAGACTGATGGCTGAGTGGCCAACAGGGGAATGATACAGACTCCATGAATACAGTATCACTGAGGAGGCCTCAGAAATCCCTGCGGCCTTGGGTAGTAGATTAGTGTACACCATGGCGTACAAATGAACTTTGGGAGCTCATCCCATATGGAGGGATGCTCTCTCAGCCTGGACACATGGGGAAGGGCCTAGATCCTGTCCTGGATGAAATGACAGACTCGGGAAATCCCCCCAAGGAAGGCTTCACCCTCCCTGGGGAATGATGTGGGGATTGGGCTAGGGGAGGTTGGTGGAAGAACAAGGGAGGAGGAGTGGGAGAGGGAGCTATAACTGACATTTGAAGCATGCATGTTTCTAATTTAAATTAAAACATTAAAAAAGAAACTAATATAAACTAAGAAAGGAAAAGTAAAATAGAAATTTTAAAAATTGTAGTAAATTTTAATATTGCCATTTATTCAAAACAAATTTTATGAAAACAAAAAAGAACATTCCTGAGAAGTTTATCACCAAAAGCTTTACAACATAATTACTTATTAATTAGTTTAACATCCTGTGAGACAACACATTACTAGCATCCTATTATGTTTTACTTTTGGTTTTTCTCGAAATACCTACATATATAAAGTAGCAAGCAGAATCATATGTATACTGGTTGGTGTGTCAGTTATAAAAGCAAAATACATTGTCTGGATACTGAGTTGTGTAGGGAGAGATCTATGTACCTGTAGTGCTGACCATATTTGTTTGGGTGCATTCACAGGTACACAGAACTTACCCAAGATAAAAGAGCTAGGGGGAGGAGACTTTCTCTTTGGGTTCTGATTTCAGCTGAAGAGTAGCATGCGGACCTTTGATTCTTGGCTTTTCATATAAGTGACTTCTCTCTCAATACAATATCATAGGGCATCCCTATTTGTGTATCTCGATATTTCTGCATTAGAGTTGCCTTATTTCAGAACCTTTTTCACTTTGTCCTTAATTTAGAATTCTCCAAAACCAATGTCAACGATAAAATGTCAGGGGGAAAATTGCCAAGACAATTTTTTCAATAGGTTCCACTAGTTTCATTCAAGGGCAAGCTGAAAGAGAAGACACAGCTATCAAATTATGACAGTCTATGACCTGTTTCAAAATATGAGCTTCTGAGTCCACTTGACAGTTTTACTTCAGTTTTCCTGCTTTGTTTCAACTTACTTGGCCATTTCCAGGGCATGCTGCCCGGACCACAAAGACAACTTATATTGAAATGTGACTGTGACCGTAACTGCACGTTGCAAGATTCAAGACAAGGCTTTTGTTTTTAAGCAAATCCAAGTTTCAAGGTAAGTCTTCATCATCCAAAAACAGTAAAACTAATGAGTCTCCAAGAGAGCCAAACTTAAGGGATTCTTGGAAATTTTTAGTAAAGGACCCATTTTCCTTTAAAAATTCTAAACAAAACAAAATCAAACCTGGCACAAATAGACTTTTAATGACTAACTTCTAAATTTAATGATAGAAGGAAGATAAAAGATAAATTTCATAATGTATTCATTACATTCATTTTCCAAATTAAACAGTAGCATGAGATGTCTGTCAATTCCCAATATTATAAATGTTGTCTGTGGAGGCTTGATCAAGTCCTGAGTGAATGTGTTTTGTTGATATGAGCATAACCATGTCAACAATTCCGAAGCTTCAGACGCATAGAAAGGAAAAGGACTTCCCCAAGTCAAGCAGAGATGTTGACAGTATACACAGAAAGTACCAACCACATCTTTCTTCTCCCAGATAACCACAGCCTAACACTACTTCCCTATGAGAAGCCCTATCTAGATTAGCTAATGTACCTCCTCCTTCAGCTGGATATAGCAAACATGTTGAGTTCTCAGAATGCTGGAATACCACCATTAGACTGCCCAGCCCACCCAATCCCAGATATTCTGTACTTGGGTCTGTTTATTCCCAGTTGCCTGAGTCAGGTTAATTTAAGAGTAGTTCATGTCAGTTTTTGCTTCTTTCTCCCTTATCCAATGAGGAAGTGCACTAGACCTCATTCCATAGTATGAGGAATAATGTACCTTTACTACACCTGCACAATATTTCTTGATGTCTTGTGCTTACTTAGCATGTAAAAAATATCTTGATAAAGTTATATGATAGAAAGGGCTTTTTACAAAGGCAGTTTTCCTAGTGTCAGGAAGGAACTGAAGAGTAATATAAGAAACATTGGCTTCTTCAGAGTGCTTGTTGCCAGGCATGGGTCTAAGATCTTTCATTGGACAAATCTTTCATTCTCATGACAATCTATGGTGCTTATTCAATTGTCATTTTCATGTTTCAGAAAAGGAAACAGGGAGACATTTGGATTAATATACTTGTCTACAAGAAACAATGATCAAAGCAACTCTGGAGTTAAAACAATTTTTGTCAGATAATAAGTGTCAACTGGAGAACTCAAACAAATTCATTAGCAATACTGAAGTATAATCGGATTATTTGTATACTGGTTTAATATGAGAAATAATGCAACTAATCATTGGAACTAGTCATCTTGGTATCATTTCTGTAGATTTTTGTTGTTCTTCTCCAGAAAGTATTATACTCTTTGTGAAAATGACTTTGGAATGTAACTTTAAGCATTTTCACAATAACCTATCATCTCTATACTAGATATGAATTTAAAAACATGCAAAAATCCTGTTTTAGCTTTAATCAAAACTTTTCAATGAGCTACCAAGTTACAAAACACAGGGCAATAGTGCCTCTGTTAAGTATATTGCTGTTATCTACAGGAAAAACATGTGTCCATATACATTTAAATATGTCCAAGATATTCCTGAAAAGATTCCCCCTGGAAAGAAATTTCCCCGGGGGAAAACAGTGTGCTTTGGAAAAGGATCATTTTAATATTTTATTGAAACTATGCTATTAGATAAGCAGTACCAAAAGTTTAGTGAGTGCGTCTACAATTGTTTCATCTGGGAACAGAGAGAAACAAGATAGATATCATAAAAAGAACTGAAATGGTGTAGCAGATCATAGTTGAATGAATAGCAAGCCTGATGAAGTCTGGAGTTTAAGGTATGGGCAAATGAATAAGACATCTAAGAAATACTGTGAGTTGACCAGTGCCTACCACAAGCAGATTATGTCACAGGAGCAAAGATGACAGAGTGTTTTATTCTGCAAGAAAGTGATGAAAACCATACAAAGAATTAGAATCACAAGGTTCAAGTTGGAATTGAGTATAGATGGGCAGGGACTTTCCTCAAGGGAAGAATACTTGCCTAGCATGAAGAATGCCATGTGTTCCATCCCTAGCAACAAACACACAATGGTAAAAACTAATTTACTACTGTTCAGTAGTCAAGAGAAGAAACAGACTGTGGGATACAGACATTTTCAGATGTCCTGGTCAGCATCTCTTTGGATGACTGCCAGGCTAGTCTCTGGCTCCTTATGTGTCTCTAAGGCAGGGTCACAGAAATGTCGATACCTGGCTGGGCCAGCACTCATTATGCACTACTACATCCTGTGGTTGTATTTTATATGCATGGTTAAATTTAGAAGCTGTGGTGTGATTTTATGGAGTCACTCCACTTGGAAGAGTTCTAAACACCAATGGCTCCATTTCCACTTATCTCCCTCTATGGCCTGTACTGCTCATTTGGCCAGCTCACCCTAAATGCTCTCCAACTACTCACACACATTTAGCAACACTAGTAATTCAATATGGCTCTAATACAGCACTTAAGAGTATCTCTCAGCCTTCGGATATCTAAAGCACAGAAGTTGGACAATAGGTTCTGAATAGATGACAACGATAGATGCGCAATATTAAAGGGGTCAGGACAGGACTCTAAGTGCTTTGTAAACATTAATACAGCATCCCATGAATAAAGTACAGTCAGCCTTTATGTTACATGTTTAGTTTGAGATAATAATTTATACCCACAAATATGGAAAAATATTAACTTCTCATTGGTTATTATTGAAAGGATTTTATAATAAAATAAATGGCATATAATATTGTAAAGTTGTTTCTAAAAAAGCAAAGTACTTTTCACCTTTCTGGTAAAATAAAATAAGAACATATAAAAAAAACACATGGCTCAATAAATTATGCTGAGACAAACCTCTTCTAGCAGGGCCTCATTTTAATAGAAATCCCTCTGCTCTGATGCCACATTCCCTGAAGAGAATGGCTTTCCTGACAAGGAGCTTCCTAGTTACTGGTTTTCAAACTGCAATTTTTGGTAGCCTCGGATTTTTCTTTAAGTTAATTTTTAGTAGGATTTAAGCTATCAAGATATACTGAATTTAATACTGGTTAGTAGTGCTTTGTCTACATGTATAAATATTGGAGTCCTAAAACATTTGGTATTACTTACTGTAAGTACTCATCATAAATATTTTTCAAAATGTATAAGAGACGAAATGCCATATGATTAAATGTGTTGTGCATATACATATTCACACACACATAAGCATATACAATTATATGTGTATATAAAATGTTTACAAAGATTTAACTGCCATTTCCTCAAATATTACATCTATAAAATATTAATGGTAAGTATTATGAAAGTAGTTTATTGTAAGAATTAAGATTGTGATTATATGTGAAGCTTACTCCCTGATATTCAATTATGAATTTTACTGCTCCAGTTTCCAAAAAACTTAATGTAATTGGTACCTTGGCACAAGATAAAGCCTTAAATAATGAATGTACTCAAGCATGGTTCTCTAACTCAATTTAAAGGGAATAACTAACAGTTCTGCAATGCTTACATCATAAAAAGGAGAGAGAAGAAAAACAACAACAACAACACTTGTACTTGCTCAGCTTAGCTGTGTTTCTTCAAGTTGCTTTATCACAGTGAACAGAGTGATTTTGACACCTTTGGAAATGCTAATCATGACTATGAATAGTTATCTGCTTAGAATTCACACCTGTTAGGGGCTGTATCTAGGTGTGTAAAACATTCACTCTATCAACATAGAAGTGTAAATCTAAATTGGGGCAAACTGTGAATTCAGCTTGAATTTATACTTACATGTCTCAATTCCAGCAGGAGGAGCATAGCAAAAGTCTAAGCCTCCACCTCCTTTCACATAAATAAATTATTCAGTTGAGTACACTAGGCCAGACTGAGCATAGAATCTGAGGATGGCAACAGTAAACACACACAAACACGTGCACGCACACACACACACACACACACACACACACACACACACACACAGAGTTTTCTATGACAGTTAATAGTTTTTAATTCCTAGCAAGTAACTATTTAAAACACCAGCTTGAAGTATTTCTGTCAATCAAAATATATCTATTAGTTATAAGAAGGCTATCTGGAAACATACAGCCACAAAGTCTTTTCCATATAAGGCAACAAAAAGTACAAGTGAGCATCATTGCTGTTGGAGAAAACTGCAATGCTGCACAGCAACAATGCAAAATTTCTTAAGTTTCCATTGAGAGAAGTGGGACATTAAGGAGGGTAGGAGGGATAAGGCTTCCCTGCTTTTCAAAGGACAAAATGTCTATTACTCCAATTGCAATAAAATGCACTCATGTTTTATTCAAAGAGAAAGTTCTAATCCTTTCACAATTATGCACCTGTAAGAAGCAAAACAGTAACAAAAGACCAGACGAGAGGCTAAGCCCCTCTTAGTGACTTGTCCAGCCCTGTCCTAGCCTCAGACCACAAGAGCCTCTTCTCATGATTTCATCTGGCCAAAAAAATTTCCATGTTTGATATATATCCTTTGCTAAATACTTAGAAGATGTGTAAATACTGATAGGGAAAGTTTGAATATCTTAGGGAAAGCTAAAGTAAGAACTAAGAGCCCACATACATCATTCACATATCAATCACCAAAGTGGGCTCATGGCCACAGGCCCTAAGCCTGACTTACAGGGTAGAGACTAATTTAAGAAGGTGGCACATGCCTCAGCAGATAAAAGAGGGAATCAGAATACCACACTATCCCTTCACTTCCAGAATCCTCCCAGACATATATTGCAGCTGGCCTGTGGGTAATTAGTCCTTCCTGCTTCTCAGACTCTCCTGTAACAACCCATTCTTTCAACATTCGAACCCATATCATAATTTGAAGGACACGCGTATGTCCATTCCACCCCTACACATGCATGTCCATTCCTCCCCACAGCACAGAGTATAATCATAAATAAACTAAAAATTACAAATTCTAAATAGTGTTGTCCTCAAAGATCAGCTTTGTTCTTTCCACATATTGCCTGGTCACTTCTTCAGGCATGCCCTTATATGCTCAAAAGTCTCTGATGACACCGGCACACAGCAGACACTCAAAACAATATGTGTTGAATTAATCAGCATTAGGTTTCGGGGAGCAGTTACCATTCTTGGCACCACATTAGACCATCTGGGGAGCTACACAAAAACACAGACCCCCCTCAGTCCACTGAATCATAATTCCTAGGCACCAAGCCCAGAATTTGTATTATTAAAAAAACATCCCCACACTCCTGCAGAATCATCCACACACTCAAGAACTGTGGGCTTTGACATAATGAGCCTCCAAACTCTAGTCCTAGCTGAGATGAGCACAGTAATAATTCTCTCTCCTTTGGTTACATAACCTTCTCATTTTGTAATTTGAAAGGAGAGTGATTAAGGTTTTATCATAAACTAAGAAATCCAGGAATACTGAACTTGAGCTAAGAATCTTTCCACGTGTATTTCTCCTGAGTCCAATTATTTGCAGGGTTGGAGAACTATTATCTTATTTAGCAAAGGGTTGCTTTGAGACTTATTTTCAAGAAACAATAAAAAAGATGGATTTGTATTTATCCTTTTCAGTGTTCATTTTAGTCATGCTTTACTTTATTGGAGTGGCATATTTGAATAAATGATATTGCCTATGAGAGGAACATTTTTAAAAAACATATAGATTTTATCCCATAAAGGACAGACAGGACGCTTTAACACTTGGGTTCCTTGCATTATTGTACTTGTCTTGGGACAGAGTAGAAGAAAGAAATCGAAAACAAAGCTGATGTTTCTCTTGGGACTGAGAACTAAAATCAAGGAAATTACTAGAGTTTTTCAGCAAAATCCAAGTTGATCATAATGACATTCTAGGCTGGTCTTTAGTTCAGATATACAGGACACAGGTGTACCAACTGCTCAAAAATCCATGCTCAGGCATTACCTCTCTAACAGGACAATGCCTGGCTTCTTTATTAATAATCTATGTATTATTGCTGGTATGTTGACCAATACTTTACTTTTTACCATACAAAGGGACTTCTGCTAATCTTCTTTTTAAAGTTCCACACTCTATTTGGACTCCCATAGAACAATGTGAGGTGCACTCTCACCATGAACTCTTGGGGAAGGGTCTAGGCCCTGCCCTATATGAAATGACAGACTATGGACACCCCCATGGAGGGCCTCACCCTCCCTGGGGAAATGAGTGGATAATGGGGGGTTGGGGGGAGAGCACAGGAGGAGGGGAGGGAAAGGGAGAGGGACCTGGAACTGACTTGTGAAGCACCCTTGTTTCTTATCTAAATTTAAACTGAAAAATAAATTAAAAAATAAAGCAGATTACAAACAGAATGAAAAAAAAGTTCCACACTCATTTCAATAGGTACAAAGATGTTTGATCTCTCACTCACCCTCTCCTATGGATGTTCTTGAATATAAATTTTAGTTTAGATAGCCCTCTATCGATGTTGACAGTGACATCCAAACATTTAATGTGCTACTTGGGGAAGAACTGCTTCCTTGAAATTTCAAGATTTGTTTTAAAGTGCTCAGTATTGAATACAGTTACTGAGAAATATTTCTTTGAAAGCATTCAGAATCAGGTTATCACAGTCACCTTTGTCCTTTACTCTCTATCGTATGCCCTGCACTGAGCTCACTTAGCTTTCCTAGTAGACATAAGATGGTATTATGCCTCATTTTTAAAGAAGGAATGTAAAGTTTAGGCTAATGGTGTTATCTGTTTACTATCACTCAGCTAACCAACAGAGTATGCTGTACATTTCAAACTTGGATTTCAGCGGCTTATGTTCACTTCCTGGAATTCACATAAGCCTTTTTATCAATCAGAAAAGTGAGTTCTGTGGGCTTGAGTGACACCTCAGGGGGTAAGAAAACAAACTGCTCTTGCAAAAGATAACATTTCCATTCCTCGCACCAAAGCCAGATTATACCAGCAGTAACTCTACTCTAAAGGATCTGACAACCTTTTATGACTTTTGTGGGCAACTGAATCCATATGTACACACCCCCACACACAATCTATCATGTTTTGGACATGGGGATATATTATGGGTCTATTTGCATTCTTCTGCATATCCATAATCACAGAGAATCTTGTAAAAAGGAGGACCCTAAGAAGGACATACATGGAGGGACCTAGGAAATGGAAATAGCTAATATCTCCTAGGTAAATTGGGAAGGGGAATTAGAAGGAAGAGAATGGGAGCATGAGGACTCAAGATGACCAAGTTCAAGGAGGGAATGAGGTGGAGGGGAATGAAATATATATCTTGATAGAGGGAGCCCTTAGGGGATTAGAGAGAAACCAGGTGCTAGGGAAATTCCCAGGAATCCAAAAGGATGACCCCAGCTAAGACTCACAACATTACTGGAAAGGGTGCCTGAACTGGCCTTTCTCTATAATCAGATTAGTGACTACTCTAATTGTCATCATAGTCCCTAAATTCAGTAACTGATAGAAGCAGATGCAATGATCCATAATCAAGGCTCAGGCTGAGCTCCTGGAGCTTAGATCAAACTTGAGAAGGAGGAGAGATTATATAAGCAAAGGGGTCAAGGTCAGGAACGGGAAAACCACAGAAACAGTTAGACTGAGCTAGTGGGAGTTCACAGACTATGAACTGACAGCTGGATATCCTACATGGGATCAAAGAAAGCCCTCTGAATGTGGGTGACAGTTATGTGGCCCTTGGCAATGGGACCAGATCTTATCATGGGTATCTGACCTAGCTTTTTAGAACTGATTGTTTATTGTGGGATACCTTGCTCAGCCTGAATACAGTAGGGAGAGGCTACCCTGCCTCAAGTTGGTATACCAGGCTTTTTTTGATTCCCCAACTAGGTCTTACCCCCTCTAAGGAGTGAATGGGGGTGGGATGGGGGCAGGTGAGGGGGAAAGAATTGAAGGGAGGAGGAACTGGAGACAGTATGTAAAATGAAAAATAATTTAAGTAAAATAGAGAAGGAAGAAAAATAAAAATAAATCTCTTTGAGAAACCCATTAAGTCAGATTAATAGTAATCCATAATAGCCAAATTTATGTTAGATATGTTTTCAAGGTCATATACAGATATGGCCTTCATATACTTCAAAGAACTACATAATATGGCATTTAATATGTTCAATAACCTAAGGCTTTTATGACAGTGCGACACGTCTGCTTCTAGCAGTACCAATTTACTTCAGAGAAGATGATGTGCATCAAAGAAACTTTGAATGGCGCTTACTTTCTTGTAGCAAAAGTTAGCCACTGGGGAAGAAACTGCCCTTGCTTCAATTGCTAACAGTATGCTATCCAAATTGGACAAGTAGGACATAAAACAAAATATGATTGCCAAACTTTGCCAAGACAAGGTAGGACAGTACTTTAGAATTCCCTGCTTCAGATAAACCAGGCCTGTAGACCACAGTTGGATGTACCAAAGTCACAGAAATAATTTGGGTGATATTTTAGGCAGACTGATGTCTCCGTCATTAGATAACATTGCATCCTTCTGGTGATTTTGATGGAATTGAAAACTATATACTTACAGTTTTCCTATAACTGGTAAATTGGATATGAAACTTTAGACTTACCAAGATAAGACAGATAATAGAATAGTTTCTCTAATTTTACTAAATGGAAATATGCTGGATATTGTAATTGCAACTCTTACTAATAACTGTTTTGTTGTATATAATTTTACTATGTCAAAATCAAAACAATTTTTTAATCAGACAAAATTAGAAAAAAGACGTGAGATTATATGTTGTTCCAGCCACTATACCTGACGCTTGCTGCATCATCTGGGGAAGTCTGCTGTGATGGGCTATTGTCTCTCTGGAACATAAGTCCAAATAAAACAAAAAAGAAAAAACATTAAGCTGTAAGTTAGAAACCTTTTATTACAATATCTAGGCACTTGCACTTAAGAGTTGCATCCAGGAAGCCTACTGCGGCTCTATTTTTGAGCAGAACATGATTTCCTCTTTTATTTGCATTGGAGATAATTGACAGACAATTTGCTCCATTAAGATTCTAGAAAGGATGCCCAGATAAGATGGACAAGATTGGAATTGAGTAGGCTAAAAGGAATATGTAGGTGCCACAAAAGGCCCCTTGACACCATGTGTACATAAAGGCATTGCATCTAATTTCTACTTTGTATTTGCTCTCATAAAGTCAGCTACAAATGCTAGGAAGAGCTGACAGACTGACCTGGCAGAGAGCCTCCTGAAACCACACATAAAATCTGGACCTGCATGACCTGTCACGCAGTACATTCTATTATAGAAGTTTGTCTTCTACGAGGTTACCACTCCAGGGAGCAATGCTTCTAGGATCTAGGAAAGTGCATACCTAGCAAAACCAACTCTCTTCAGGGCTGGCAGCTGTCTCTGTGTGAGGAAGTATGTGACTGAAGCAAGTAGGCATTCTGGAGCCCACAAGTCCCTATTGACTTATACTGATATATACACATTTCCCCAAAATTCTCTTCATGGATTCTCATCTGTCTTTAAATGAAAGTGTTTCAAGTGTGAAAAGATGATAGTGAACAATTTCAAATTTTGATTTGAAGGATATTCTTTACACCAAATGTACCAGTTAATATTTCTAATCATTAACATTTGAAATAAATATTGAGCTGATTATAAATTGTATATTTGACTAACTAAGGCACTTTGCACAGATTCTCTCCATTTCTAGTTTTATTATTCATACTTCAGTTCTCCAAGCTGTTAGAAAATCATCTAACACTAACCACTAACATTTTCTGGGCATTTGTGCTATGCAATAATGCTCTGTATGGATCACATTAACTAAAATTCACAGAGTCAACATAGCTCACAGACAAAGTGTCAGGTGAGAAATTACAATTCTGGAGCTTGAACAATTTTCAGAGGGTTCATTATATAACATATAAATAGAGATCCCCAAATATCTACCTCTCTACTTCCCTATTTTGCAGAGTCCAAAGTAGAGAAACCATCCTAATATCTAACTCTGCAGAGCATAATTGAGAATACCAAAATAACTATTTAATCTAGCAATAAAAATAAAGCATATATTCATTCTGTCTTCTATGAATCCATGAAGTGGCAACACAGTCAGAATGTAAGTCTGTTAAACAGTCCATTTTCCACTAACATATTTTAAGATTTTAGTTGTAATTTAGCATATAATATTAAATTAGAAATCTACCATGTAAAATGTGGAAAGCCGAAGAGGAGAATATCAAGTTATTGAGAACTCTAACAATCCAAGTAAACTTATTGGCACAAAGTAAGACATTTAAGAATGCTACTTGTTGGCAATTCAGTTAAAGAGGTTGTTTCTATAGCCTATGTGTAGGGTCTATCTTCAAGAGCTAGGAAAACAATGTACCCATCATTTCCAGATCTCAAGGCACAGCAGCAGCACGTCTACTACATACAAACACTAGAAACGCCTTTCCTCATGAGCTCATGTAGCATCTACAAGCACGACTCCAAAACATTAGTGGTTAACATTAAAGCCACCAACAAGTCATGTCTTTTTTTTTTTTTTTTTTTTTGGTTTTTACGAGACAAGAGACAAGATTTCTCTGTGTTGTTTTGGAGGCTGTCCGTCCAGCCCAGCCTCGAACTCACAGAGATCTGCCTGCCTCTGCCTCCCGAGTGCTGGGATTAAAGGTGTGCGCCACCACCTCCCAGCAACAAGTCATGTCTTTAACAAAGGAGTAGATAAGTAATCCAAGGTAGATTTGGTTGACAGAAGACTACTGAACAGAGAGAATGAACAAAGTGCACTTTATTTATCATATAATACAATATTTAAAACATTTTAAATTGAAAAGCGCACTGCAGAAAATAGGATACAATACTATTTTCAGGATTCTTTTAAATGTGAAACTTAAAAGGTGTGTAGAATTCTATGAATACATAATGTAACTGAAATAAAAGAAAAATAATTTGAGTAAGATTGAAACACTTCTACCTCTGAGCCAGAGGCCTGAGCAAGGAAAATATAAAATTGGTTCAAGGTCATCAACAGTATTCCATTTCATAAAGTATAGGCGAAGTATCTTAAAATTATGTTGTGTCAATTCTGTGTAGACATGCTTTTGCATGCATTTAATGTTTATAGATTAACATATTATTTTTCCCAAACTCTATGAAGTTATAAACTAGAACAGAGTTCAAGTAGAATGCAGGAAACAAATTGGTTTCATCTTCAAAGTCAATCATCTCTGACTGAAGATGTCCTATGATAAGTTCTGTTGAGGATGAAGGAGAGCTTTATGAAACTCTGACAACTGCTAATTTCTTACCATAAAGATGAGGAACCACAGTGGCTTAGCAACTTTTTAAAAAGTATTTAAAAGAATGATTTTGGAAAATTGCAAAGTAGAAACTCACAATAGCATATAAAAACAAATCAAAGGATTGAAATAACAGATTGATATTCTTTCAAGTAAAAAAAAATAATAGGGTGAAAATGCTAAAGTTAAAATGGTGAGTTGGGAACACTGGGATATGTGACTAAATAGGCATGAATGGGGGTGTTAGTTAACAGGGGGTGGGGCCTCCTGCACAAACCATAGTGACCTTTCCCCTCCTAAATATAACTTTATGGGTAGTTTTTTTTTTTTTTTGGTTTTTACGAGACAGGGTTTCTCTGTATTGTTTTGGAGGCTATCGGTCCAGCCCGGCCTCGAACTCACAGAGATCTGCCTGCCTCTGCCTCCCGAGTGCTGGGATTAAAGGCGTGCGCCACCACCGCCCGGCGGGTAGTTTTATCTTTATACATATACGTGCATCTAATGGTTCTATAACTGTAACTGAATAGAATAGAAGGTGGCTCTAGAAGAGCCTCTGGCAGTTTCAGGAGATATACTATCACTAATCTCCCCCAAATGTGGGCTAGGGGAAGGGAAATGGTAGACAAAGCTTCTAAGACCAGATACTAGAGGTAACTGTTTGGCAACATCGCCACTTGGCTCAGTCCAGTCACATGGTTTTGCTCTCTTGTCTTCTAAGAAAAATATGATTTTTTTCTTTTTTTCTCTACTTGTGCCCTGAAGTGAATCTTCTTCAGGATTAAAAGAACCATGACTGATGGTGATGTTGGATATTGATACAGTTGGGATAGGAGGGAAGAGGGAAGATACATTCTCTCCCCATCCATCACACAGGCAGGAAGATATTTTCTAATACTTAAAGCTCTAAAATGGATCTGCATATAAAGAACAAAACCTTCTTAAGGCAATTCTGATATGCACGCTACTTTTAGAATCATTAAGTGAGCTATGGTTAACTACTCAGCTAAGATGGATTGAGATCTAGTCTATAACACAATGAATCAGAAACAATGAAGCCTTTAATCTCACATGATTAGGTACATTGTAATTGTCAACAGAAATTGGTTAATGATAACTATTATCCAAATAGCACTCAAAATGTGTCCCAACTTCCTCCCCTATTTATTCCATTTGACAATTAGAATTTTAAATATTACTTTTTGAGTTTACATTTTATTTATAACATAATAGTTACTGATTAAATAAGTGAACTTCAGCCTGTCTTATTAAAAGATTTAAAAGCTTGCTATTCAAATTTATCTGACAGCTAAAAACACAATGTAAGGGTCTAGGAAATCAAATGCAGAGCATACATGGAATGGGTAGAAAAGGGAGACAATGCACATAAGAGCTCACAGCATTTAAAGGTACAATGTGATAGGACAATGTAACAGTTAAACCCTAGCACATAGTTTATGGTGGTAATTGATAACCCCCTGGTTATTAATATATGTGTGTATGCATGTATTATAAAAATATGTATTCAGAGATTATTTTTAAATGATCCTAGCCACATTGGATATTTGGATTTTAGGACTCCAGGCAGAGCTCTCATTTTAAGCTCTGTTCCTTTTTTCTTACTAAGTGTGTTAGAATGATGTAATATTGAAACTGGAGGAAGAAGAAAACATAGACTCAGGAAAAATGGATGGTTATGAATAAGCAAAAATACTTTCCAGGTAAAGTGATTTAAATTATATTGGTAGGACATCCCATTGTTCTACAAAAGACCTTCAGTATTGTTTTCTAAAATTTAGTTAAACGTGTTCATAATGTGCAGATAACTTAAACTTCTTCAGGAATGCCCATCATAAGGCAAAAATATACAAATATGGACGATATATAATCAAGCACGTAACTGCAATAGGACTTACTTAGCACTTTCATGTTAAGTAACACAACATATTTCCATTGTTTCAGATCGCAGTGGTGCCAAAATCAGATGGAAATATGAATATACTGAAGAAGCACCTCTGGTAAGGAAGCAACTTGATGATCATTTAACAAACTCTTTGAGAGTCTTTTCACTCTATGAACTGGCTAGGTAAAAAGAAATAAAGAACATAAAGAAACTGCTGTTTTGCTCAAATGGTTATTAATCATATTTGACAGACAGGTTCAAACTAAACTTACAGTTTCTCACAGGGGAGTCTAAGGAGTCAATGGAACTAAATTAATCAGGAACTAGCACACGAGACTCAGAAAGAACATAAACTGATTTTTCAATATTGATCACAGACCACAAGGTAGAAAATACAGCAAAAGCATGGGGGGAATTGACATGGGAGGTCAGGCTGGCTTTGAAAGTGGAAAGATATTATTAGAATGTCCTCTCAATAAATTATGATGTGAACTCACAAGCAAATGATATAATGTTGTACAGTAAACATTAAGGAAGACAACATGCTTGGCTTTGGCAAAAGAAGTTAGAACTTTCTGCTTTTTTCAGGTCACCTTGTTAGGTCTTCATCTGAGGACAGCATGGTGTGTTCTTTGTGGAGAATTTATAATGTAGTCCTAGGAATGCTATAAACATGCATGATGGGTATATATCTATGCATCATTGGGCTATTTTCCCCAAGAACTTTCATTTACAAGTATTTATCAAAGTTCCTAAGATCTCAAATATTGAATAAAATCTCTAGTCAAATATATAAACAGAATGATTATTTCTAAGAAGATAAGTCTCAAACCATTGAAAAAGTCCCTTGGGGTGTTCATGACAAAAGGCAACCACAGAGATACCTGCTCTATCATTGGGTCATAAGGACAAGCTTATTGGGATGACATTAGAAATCTACAGCTCTTTATAGGTACCCCAGGTAAATGGCGGTGCAGCAAGTCTGAAAACCACAGAAAGACATTCACATACAATTTTGAGGCACAGAACCTGAAACTTTTAAAAAGCCCAAGTTTTAGGACTGGTGAGTTCACTCAGTACACTTCTAGCTGTACAAGAATGAAGACTTGAGTTTGGATTCTTAGTCCTCACACAAATTGTGAGTGTAGTAGTACAAGCCTGTGACCCCAGCACTGAGGGTGAAAGGCAAACCCAAATAAACCACATGGATTTACTAGCCAAAACAGTGAGCTCCAGATTCAAAGAGAGACTCAGTCTCAAAACAGTAAGAAGATGGAGAAGCAGATGGGGAAGACATGTCAATGTTACTGTCTGGTCTCCTCATATACCTGTGTGAGGGAACCTTATATACATGGACACAAATACAGCATACATATATGCAATGTTCTAATAGATGGCTACCACTATTTTGCCTGACAGATATACTGCCTAAAAACCAATTGGTTAAATAACAGTAATTAAACAACTACAGCTCTAAACTAAATTTAGAGTATCTATTATGAGCTTTAAATGTTTTAAATAGAAAAAGAGCTGATATGAAGGAAAAGTGGGTAAGAACAGTGACAGAAGTTTAAGTGATGCGAGGGAGGGCAGGTATGGCAGAAGACAGGGTGAAAGAAGAGTACCTTACATTAAGAATATCTAAAAGGACTGTATGGAAACCTATTTTACAAGCTTCCTAAATTTGTGATTATGCATGTATGCATACAAATATATAAATTAGAGTTAACCTACCAGAGGATAATCTTAATCCCAGAAGCCATGTTGTCAAATAAAAAGATTAGGGCAGGTATGGAACAGCTCCTCTTCAGTTGTTGGTCAGAGGCATCCTGGAAAACCCATAATCAATACAAGCTATTGTCATTGATCATTATTGCCCACTAAACTTGATAAGAACTTGATAGGATCCTATAGATGAAGATACCATGTGGTTGAGTCTTGGGATCTGGGGAAATCATGCTGCTACTGACCAAGAAGCTTCCTTCCTGATGGCTAGCTTTCACAGTACCAAAGGGTGCTATATGGTCATCTGAAATAGAACCCAGTAATGAACATTGTGAGCTACAAAAATGTTCAGAATTGTAAAATAGGTCAAGATATATAATAGTGATATGGATAGTGTTAGAGTAACCAACATTTGTCCGGTAACTTTATTTAAGTCTAGATCCTTAGAAGGAAAACCATACCAGGGATGATACATTTGATTAAGTGCCAGTGGCCTAGAAATCATAGTCCTCAGGGGTAAATGTATGACAATTATTTTGCTAAATGGACATAGGACACAAAATGCCCGCTAAATTCTATATCCATATATTAGTGAGGCACTCATATGTCATCAAAGAAAGACATTTTGAGAATAAAAACTAATATATAAATTCATAACTCTATAAATTACAGAGAACTAATGTCTATAGGGTGATAAAGCATAAGTATGAAAAATTTATCATCCATTTCCAGTCAGAGATGATCATGGAGTAATGATGAAGCTAAATGATAGCAAAAGTCATAGGTCATGGAGGACCAAGAAGAAGCAGTGTGTTCTGGACATAACAACATCACTGTACTCATGAACTTACAGAAGCTTTTGATAACTTCACAAGATCAAAGATGAGCAAGCCAATCAACATTCTCACACGGAGTGGGGAGGAGTTCCTGAGTTTCCACCCATAACTAAGAAATTATTGACAGGTGATGGCTACTGGGGAGGGAGAGTCACTTCTCTTCAAGGATGTATTCCTAGGCAGCTCAACCATGTCCCAATGGATTGCCTCATGAACATAAGAATATGAGCAACACAAATTGGATTTTGTGGGTTATAAAATAAAATAGAGGATATGAAATTGGGACGAGGCAGGGGAACCAAAGATAGATCTGAAAGCAGTTGAGAAAGAAATATTATCAAAACACATTGCATGTATTTATAAAATCTCCAAGGAATACAATTATTATATTTGAGAATAAGGATCTAAACTACAATACAGAAAATATAATGTCTTAATGTGTCTGAATTCTGGTTAGACAATTGAAGTTCTGCAACACTGTCAAAACAATTTTCTGCAATTTTATTCTATATGGCTATCTAAAAACTCACTCTTTTTCATTTAGTGTGTGCATGTAGGGGGATGAGGAAGAGATGGAAAGAGAGTTAGAGAGGGAGAGAGTGAGGGAGAGTGAGACAAAGACAGAAGCTGAATATATGGAGCTTACAGGGCAACTTTTGAGTCAGTGTACAATTTCATGTGTAGAAATTATAATAAGAACTGAGCAGTGGTGGCACATGCCTTTAATCGCAGCACTTGGGAAGCAGTGGCAGGTGGATCTCTGTGAGTAGCCTGGTCTACAAAGTTACACAGAGAAACCCTGTTTCAAAAAATCCCCCCAATAAAAGAAATTATAACAGAACTTCTCATATTCAGTTTTCTTTCCTCTTTATGATCCAGATCCTGAACTCAGGTTTTCAAGGTCTCAGAAATATGTGGCAACTTCTTTGTATTACTCACTGAATCATCTTGTTGACCTATCAGATTTCTGAGATGCTAAAAACCTATTCTTTTGCACTATCCCAACTCTGATTAATATTTTAGTACCTCTAAGTCCAGTCAGTATAGTTTTTACAAGACTCCAATTCCATCAACGTGTCTGTAGTTTGTAAAGTGAAGTCTGTATTTCACAGGCAACCCTGAAGTTATCTTACACATTCACAGCTCAAGTAGACCAATGGACTTAAGCTGTAAAATTACCAATGTCAAGGGAAAGGTTATTTATTTCAATTATACTTCAGGAGCAATTTCTGGTCTCTCTTTTCAGAATATGTATAAGAAAATTTCATCTTTAAGTATGATATGCATTTTCTTAGAGACAACCAGATACTCGTTGAAACAAGCAAAACTGACTTTGCTGTTGTTGTATGGATTACTACAAACACAAAAGCACACAACTACAAACAAGAAATTAAAAGTCAAACAAGAAAGGCAACCATTCAGGAGCTTTCACATAATGTCCCAACTTTAAAAAGGCAGTTGGGACATAGGTCCAATTTCTGCTTTAATCACACATTCAACCTGTCAAATTTCTACATTTAGTTTTCATTTTGTTTTGTTTTATTGACAACTGAAGCAGTCAATACACAATTGCTCACATTTAAAACATATACCATGGTTTTAAAATTAACACTTCACTATTTTATTTGCTGAAATTTATATTGTTAATTCTTCAGACTGTTTCCTTTTGGCCTGTATTCTCAACTCCACTGCCTATTCCATCTCTACAAATTACCCTGACATTTTACCTATGTATTTTATGTATAAAAAAACTATTGTTAATGTAATTACTGCCCATATACTTGTATAGAGTTGTTATACTTAGTGCATATAGTTTTTCTATATGTAAGTTAAGACCTTAACTTTTTATTTGGAGAAAAGGGTGGAAAATGTGTGATATGTCATTTGTGTTCTGACAAATAAAACTTGCTTGGAGGTCAGGGGGCGCAGCTAGTCACAAATTAACGACAGTAACTGGTTGGTGGTGGCTCATGCCTTTCATCCCAGCTCTCAGGATTTAGAGACAGCAAGTGATCAGGTAGGGTGGAGACAGGATCTCAGTCCCTGTTCACTGGAGGAACCAGACAGGTAGGAAGCAACTGGCAGCTATTCCTCTGCTTCTCTGATCATCGAGGGGCTCGGGAGCAACTTGAACAAGTAGACTGCCATAATTGTTTGTTTGTTTGTTTATTTGTTTTTGTCATTCCAACTATCATTTATTTCAATCTCATGATGCATTTTGGAAGGGGAGTGCCAGCCTACAATCCCATGGCCAGAGATTCTGGGAAACAGAAACTTCATTTAGTGGCTGATCGAAGAAGAAGCAGACTCCCTCGGTTAAGTACTGAGCTGAACTGAAGAAAGCCAGTAACAGAGAGGGAGGACTGATGATCAAAGACATCTTTGTTGTATGAATGGGCATCTTTTGGATATATGCCTAAGAGTGGAGCACTCTAATATTCTAAATGGTGTCGTTTAACATACACGTGTGAGCACATGTAATATCCAATTTTTATATTTTAATGCATAACCCCAAATTACTTGAAACTAGTAAGACTTCAAATTTCTATCTAAAAAGCAATCAGCATAACCAAATTACTTTTCCTATAATTGTCATGAATATAAGCATCCTTGGATAATTTACAGGTTATTGGTGCCTATGTTTCACTAACATGAATAATGAACACTTTCTAAACAATATTTAATCACTTTCTTTTTGTTTTATCATTAGTAGTCGCATTTCTCTTTGATTCTTTTGTATTTATGTTCTTTTGTATCTTATATGCATCTGGCATTGTTCATTTATTCAGCATATACACTGATTCTTTTTTCAAGTTCCAGGATCTATAGTGGGTAATTTATAGTTTCCTGTAACTACAGCTCCAAAGGACCCAACCCTGTCTTCTGGGATCTCCAGATGCCTGCACATGACTGCCATACCCACAGAGAGTCACACACAATCACATAAAAATAAATTCCTTTGAGAAATAATGCTCCTTGTACCACTAAATTAAATATGTCGTCTTCCAGTGGCCCCTCTTAACATTTTGTTTCATTCATTTAAATCCTTATAGCTAAAGGAATTCATGTTTATGTGTTGTAATATAAGGGATCCACCACTCTTTTAAACCAAATTGATAGCTATTTATACTACTAACATCTGTCAAATGAGCAATCTATCTGCCACTGAATTGAAGTACCACCCCTGAAATTATTTACATACCTCAAGTTCTACCTATGAATACGACAACACAGTCTGTCATGATCATTGTTTATTCTTATGTCAAGCATAAAGATTTCTTCCTAAGATACCTTGGGAAATAATGAAACTCAAATATCTCCCAGTCCCTTTCTTGACCTAACCTTAACAGTGAATAAATTTAATAAATTCATGTGAGGTTTCTGATTTTTCATGAATATATTGGTTATCTAAATACTTTTTGTTTAAGAACTGTAATAATTTTTGTAGGGGCATGACTGCTTGGCCTGTATGTATAGATGTATACCAGCTGTATGACTGGACCCTGACAATGTCAAAAGATAGAATTGTATTTCATGAAATCGGAGGAGTCAATGATTTTGAGTGGCCATGTTGGTGCTTGGAACTGAACATTGGTCGTCAACAAGAGCTCTTAAATATTGTGTCAGCTTTCCAGCACTCTATTCTTACTTTATGAACATACTAAAGGAAGAATGACAAAAGAGTTTTTTCACATATTTTTCCAGTAAATATTATAAATATTTTTAGAACTTAACATATTGATTCTGATGACACAGTAAAATATTCTGATACTGTCAATAAGCATCATGATAAAGAAATCTTGGTAATAATAACGTTCACAATAATCTCAAATAGTATCTATAAATACCTAACCAAGAATGTGAAAGGCCTTTACAAAACAGACCAAAAACAAAAACAAAAGACTCCAGATATCAGAGTTAACAATTCTACAGGTGTTACTATATTATATTTTGATCTATATTTCAAATCAATAGTAAGAAAAATAACATGGAACCAGCATAAATCAGAAATGCAGGTCAATGGAATAAAGCAGAAGATCCAGCATGTGTGCACAAAAAGTACAACCATCTTATTTGACAAAGAAGCCAAGAATATACAGTGAAAAAAGACAGCATCTTTAACAAATGGTTCAAGGGAAATGGGATGTCTATATGTAAAAGGGTAAAACTGACCCATATCTATTACCATATACAAAAATCAATTCCAGATGGATCAAATGCCTCGATATGAAAGCAGAAATGCTTAAATTGTTAGAAGAAAATATAGGTAGTGCCATACAAGACACATGAAAAGACTTTCTCAATAGGATTCCATGCACTCAAGAATAAGGGTCAACAACTGGCAAGTGGGACCTCATAAAACTAAAAATGGCTTTTTTACAAGGCAACATCAAAAGAGCAAAGGGCAAGTCTCCAGAGTCAGAAAGAACTTTTAGCAGCTATTCACCCAATAGAAAAGGAACATGTAGAATTTACAAAGACCTTAAAAAGTAACAAAGAACCATGAAAGTAACACACACACACACACACACACACACACACACACACACACACACACACACACCACCTCTAACACTCAGGAGAGCAGGACTTGCACCTTGCCTGAGGAGCACAATAGAGCCAACCCCATTGGGGGAGGTGTGATGAGCCAGCACCAAAGATGTTAGCATGGGGGAGCTGCGACCATTACTCACCTCTCATGTGGCAGCATGGGTGGGGAAGAGATAGCCCCCACCTGCCCATCAGTGCCTGAGACAGGTGGGAGAGCCAGTCCCAGGTCTTTAAGAGTGGAAGAGGTTTCTCTGCCCCTCATGAGCTGCAGCACTCGGGAGAGTGGGAAACACAGCACACAGGCTGTGGGAGAACCGACCCTGAGGACACAGAAGTGGGGGAACTTAGGTTGAGATGACACGTTGCCCCAGTCAGCGTGGTTCAGATCTGGCAAAGAGGATTCAGTGAAAGAGGAACCCTCATTCACTGCTGGTGGGATTGTAAACTGGTGCAGTCAGTATGGATAATTTTCCCAAAGGTAAATGCAAATTTCACACAGAACCCAGCTACTTCATTCTGCGGCATACAATCGAGGGACTTCAAGTCCTGCTCCACAGATATTTGCTCAGCCATGTTCAATGTCACTCTGTCCACAATACCTGGAAGATTAAAACAGGTTTGTTGTACTTCAAATGATTAGTAGATAATGAAAATATGGTACATATACACAATGGAATTCTATTCAGCTGTAAAGGAAAATAAAATTATGAACTTCACAGCTAAATGGATGAAATGAGAAAATATTATACTGAGTGATGTAACCCAGACACAGAAAGACAAATGCCACATGTTCTCTTATTTACAGATAGTAGCTCTGAATCTTTATATTTGAGTCCATAACCTGAAGTATCCACAGAAGCCAGGCGTATTAGTTGGATTCCTCTTTATTTAATAAGTATCTTGACCAAAAGGCAACTTCATGGGGAAGTATTTATTAACATTACCAGTTTATATTCCATCAGGAAGGGAAGTCAGGGCAGGAACTCAAGGCAGGAACCTAGGACCAAGGCCTGAAATCCAAACCATTGCAGAATATTACTTTATGGTGTGCTCCCTGTGGCTTGCTCAGTTTGATGTATTGTACCACTCAGGATCACCTGCCGAGGTGTGGTACTGCCTATAGGGAGATGGGTGCTCTCATATGAATCAGTAATCCATTAAATGCCCCCACAGGCTTGGCTAAAGGTTAATCTGATGAGATACAGTCCCAAACGTACTTCTTCCCAGGTAACTCTGACAAAAAAATCCTAACACACAGTTAAGTAGAAGGGGTCAATGTGGGAGTGTGGAGGAGTTGTTTTAGGGAGGGGGATACTGGGACACAGGTATTATGGAAGGAGGAATGGAAAAATGTGAGACTTTGATTGAGGATTAGAAATGTGGTAATACAGTAGAGAGGGAGAGGAGGATGATAAATATCACCAAGGATATCTAAAAGATCCAGAGAGAAACATAATATTTCATGTTAACTTAAAATACATGTGTTTCTGTGTGTGCACATGACTGCAAATAGAGTTATGGCACAGGAGAGGACAATTCACCCTCTAGAGCCACACTATCTCACAAAAATCCCTGTGCTAGAATGGGAACCTCCCTTTTGTTTGCTGGTCAAGAGCGTTCAAAAGACTGTCAAAACAATGCAGACTATCTGCATTCTTGGTTGCCTCCAAGAAAGCAAGACCCTATTGCTGAAGACACACCAAATTTCAGATACATGTCTTGAAGGAATAGAGACAGATATGACCATTTATCCTCTTTCCTGAAGAATAACTCTAATAGTGGAAGATGCTATGTAAGCTTCCAAGGGAGAAAAACAATCAATAGTCCTATCCAGATGTACAGTCTAAGAATAATTGCTCCCCAATGATGCAGTTGTAGCACTTTTATCTTGGAGGTAACAGATATCTAATTGGAATTATGCCTGTTCAACAAAAAAGAATCCATGTCAATAAGCCTAGCCAACCACCCAGGGCTCATGATGGCACAGACCCTAGCAGGGAACCTGTTACTGCCATTTTCCTAAAGAAATACAATTTGGAATGATACTCTAAATACATATATGTTTAGCTCTCAAGCCTCATCAAATGAGCCCTTTCTTACTGAAGAGATCCATGAATGGTTAAAGTTCAGAGAACTGATTGCTGTGATCAATCCCACTTGATGCATCTGTAGCACAACCACTACACATGAGGATTAGGTAAAATCACAGAAGAGACAACAGAAAAAGATGGTTAAAGGTAGTGAACCAAGATGTCTTTTGCCAAACTGTTTTCTAGACATGTTTGGGAACTAACTCATGGAATCTCAACAATTAGGTTGCCTAAGCAAGACCTTCATAATGATAACACCAGTTGGCATACCAACACAGACGGGGGAATTTCACAAGGCACATCTCTACATTGAGAGCTAGAAGCTTTCAATGACTGCTAAAAGACAGAGAATAGGTTTTCTCCAGGAAGAGCTCCCTGATAGGTTATTGAATCCTATGGGTCAATGATAAACATATACACATATGAGAAAAAATAAATGGACTCAGTATGTTATATATGGATAGTTCCAAATAATTGTGTGTATATATGCGTATGTGTGTGCTTGTGCACAAATGCAGATAATATTTGAACAAGAGTTTGTTAATTTAAGAGCAAAGTTGTTAGAAATTATACAAATACAGAGCTCATGTATGAAATAAATTCTCAATAAATATTTAAAATACAATCTTTTTGACAGGTGGTGGTGGTACACTCCTTTAATTCCAGCACCTAGTAGGCAGAGGCAGGCAGATTTCTGTGAGTTTGAGGACACTACAGAGCGAGTTCCACAAAAGTTCTAAAGTTATACGTAGAAATGATATCCTGGTTTCCACACAGCAATCATTTCTATTAGGAAACATAGCTAGAGGTCCACTAAGTTTCATGTTATAGTTTCCACTTTGATGCTGCAGGGTTTTTTAAAAATATATTTTACAGCCGGGCATTGGTGGTGCACGCCTTTAATCCCAGCACTCGGGAGGCAGAGGCAGGCAGATCTCCGTGAGTTCGAGACCAGGCTGGACCGACAGCCTCCAAAACAGAGAAACCCTGTCTCGTAAAACCAATATATATATATATATATATATATATATATATATATATATATTGTACATGCCAAACACAGTTCCTCCTCCCTCCCCTACTTTTGATCCCCCCAATCCACTGCTATCTACTCCTCAGAAAGACTAAAGCCTCCCATGGGGAGTCAACAAAGCCTGGCACATTCAATTGAGGGAGGACTAAGCCCCTCTCCCCTGCATTGAGGCTGAATGAGGCATCCACCATAGAGAATGTGCTTCAAAATGGCAGCTCATGCAACAGGGATAGATCCTGAACCCACTGCCAGGGGTCCCAAAAATAAATCAGGCTACAAAACTGTTGCCCACATGCAGAGGATCTGGTTCACTCCTGTGCAGATTCCCCAGATAAAGATGATGCAGTTCCCTCTCCCTCCCCTCCTCCCGAATCCCCCCCCCACCATCCCCCTCCCATCCTCCCACCCTATTGCCATTTCCTTCCACATAGGGGATATCTAGAATCTATCATTTCACTCAGGGTAGGGTCCAGGCACTTTCCTAAGAGTCCAGGCAGAGAGCGCAACCCTCTTTGTGTTATGGACACATAATATCTGTTAGTATTCAAGGGATAAACACTGATGCACTGCTCAGGACCTCATAGGCAGTCCAGGCCTCCTCATTGACTCTCACATTCAGGGGGTCTGGTTCGGTCCCATGCTGGCCTCCCAGCTGTCGGTCTGGGGTCCAAGAGCTCTCCCCTGTTTGGATCAGCTGTCTCTGCTGGTTTTGCCAGCCCATTCTTTGCCAATTTGCTCTTCGCTCCTCTCTCTCTGTCGCTGGGTTCCTTGGGTTCTGTTCAGTATTTAACTGTGGGTTTTTGCCTTTGCTTCCATCAGTCACTAGATGAAGGCTCCAGGATGGTTATAGACATCAAGTTAATTATCAGGAATGGACATTCAGGCTGGTTTCTACACTATTGCTTAGCTTGCCAATTGGTGTCATCCATTTAGATCACGAGAGGTCACAATGGTGCCTGATCTGTCTTCTAACCTGATTCCCTCTTCCCCCTATCCTGCCCCCCCCAGTCAACCTTCCTGTTCCTCCACGTCCTACTCTCTCTTCCACTTCTCTCCCTCTCTATTTCCCAGGTCCCCCACCCCACCCCTCGTCATGTTCCCCATCTGTTCAGAAGATCTTGCCTCATTTCTCTTCTCTTGGGTACCATGCATATCTTTTAGGTTCTTTCCTGTTTCCCAGACTCTCTGTCAGTGGAAGTGTAGACTGGTACTCTCCTGATCCATATCTAAAATCCATGTATGAGTGAGTACATACCATGTTTGTCTTTTTGTGACTGGGTTACCTCACTCAGGATGGTTTCTTCCAGTGCTATCCATTTACCTGTGAATTTCAAGATTCCATTGTTTTTCTGCTTAGTAATACTCCATTGTGTAAATGTACCACATTTTCTCTATCCACTGTTCAGTTGAGGGGCATCTAGGTTGCTTCCAGGTTCTGGCTATTACAAATAATGCTGCTATGAACATAGTGGAGCAGATGCCCTTGTTGTATGAATTTGCCTCTTTTGGATATATGCCTAAGAATGGAATTGCTGGGTCTTGTGGCAGATTGATTCCCCTTTTCCTGAGGAATCTCCATACTGCTTAACAAAGTGGCTGTACAAGTTGGCATTCCCACCAGCAGTGGAGGAGTGTTCCCCTCTCTCCACATCCTCTCCAGCATAAATTGTCTTCGGTGTTTTTGATTTTAGCCATTCTGACAGGAGTAAGATGGCATCTAAAAGTTGTTTTGATTTGCATTTCCCTGACGGCTAAGGATGTTGAACATTTTCTTAAGTGTCTCTTGGCCATTTTAGCCTCCCCTATTGAGAATTCTCTGTTTAGTTCTGTACCCCACCTTTTAATTGGATCCTTTGGTGTTTTGGAGACTTGCTTCTTGAGTTCTTTGTAAATTTTGGGGATTAGCCCTCTGTCAGATGTGGGGTCAGTGAATATCTTTTCCCATTCTGTGGACTGCCTTTTTTGTCTTGTTGACTGTATCCTTTGCCTTACAGAAGCTTTTTAGTTTCATGATGTACTATTTGTTAATTGTCGATCTCAGTGTCTGTGCCACTGGTGTTATGTTCAGGAAGTGGTCTCCTGTACCAACTCGTTGAAGAGTATCTCCCACTTTCTCTTCTAAAAGTTTCAGTGTAGCTGGATTTATGTTGAGATCTTTGATCCTTTTGGACTTAAGTTTTGTACAAGGTGATAAACATGGATCTATCTTCAGTCTTCTGCATACCAATACCCAGTTATGCCAGCACCATTTGTTGAAGATGTTTTCTTTTTTCCATTGTATAGTTTTAGCTTCTTTGTCAAAAATCAAGTGTTCATAGGTGTGTGGGTTAAAATCAGGGTTTTCAATTCGGTTCCATTGGTCTACCTGCCTATTTTTGTGCCAATACCAAGCTGTTTTCAGGACTATAGCTCTATAATAGAACTTGAAGTCAGGTATGGTGATGCCGCCTGAAGTTCCTTTATTGTATAGGGTTGTTTTGGCTATCCTGGGCCTTTTGTCAAAAAGGTTCACTCAAATTGTATGTGACTTATAAAATTTCCCTAACATACTAAGGCCCACTTCACTGTCCCAAAGTTAGAAAACTGAGATGGGTCCTTGTATCTCAGACCCCCTCACAAAAGAACCTAAATCTTCCACATAATGATTTTATCAACTGATATGGCCTCCCATTTCCACTTTGCATATTCTCCTATTTCTGAGAAAACTTCCTCCATATTGTTTACAACTGAAAGCATGCCAAAGAAGCTTCCAGTGTTCAGGAATAAATACTGGAAACACTCTTCACAATGTTAAGTGACTGATACATACCTACCTAACTTTATATGTATACATTGGAAACTTTCTGAGGTATGGTAAGCTCATCTTCTTAATAATTTTAAATCACAGTGTTATTTTAAGAATGAAATGTGTAAAAGAACAACACAGATCCAATTCATATAGTTCTGGTATAAGTCTTTCTATTTCAGCCTGGGATTTGCAATTTGCATACCATCTCTAGAAAATTTAGTATCTTAAATCCTAATTTTTCAAGTGTAATGCATGAACAATGATATCTATGCTTGAAAGGCCGTTTCAGATCTAAGTAACATAAGGCATAGAAAATATTAAATGCCAGTATGAACTTCAATAAACTTACCTATATTGTTATTATCATCATTCATACTATTGTTCGGAAGATGCATATATACCAGAAGTAAACCTCCATGACTGACTGGTTCAGCTTTGTGAAGTCTTCCTTATTCCTTTAGTAGCAAAATGAGCAAAGCCCACAGAAAGTTGTTATCTTTCTGTTGCCAAAAGCTATGGTTCTTCAGATGCAGGAACCTGAATGATCTCCAATGGTGGGTTTTTGGGTACTAATGACCCCTGAGAGGTTGATAATTCCTCTGCAGTGAAGGGGAAGCTATGGCCATAGCAGCTCTTTTGGGGCCTCATTAGAGGCCCGCTTGCAGGCAGCTCAGTAAATGCCTTCTTTCCAGGGAGCTTTGGCATGTGGTAGTCATTGCTTAACCTTGTGCAAGCTCAGCCTACCTAGACCAGCAGGGAGCTTTGTGCCTGAAAGACAGTCTTGACAGAACTGAAGAGAAAAGGGGGGGAAAGGTAAAGAAAAGAAGACATATATAACCGCAACCACTCCCCACAAAGCCATCTACCCAAATTGGGCAACAGAGAAAAAGTACAGGGGCTGTGGACTACTATAAGAGAAAATGAGGCGAACAGGACAAAGCACAGCCCTCTGATGAAAAAGAAGGATGGAAGCGTCTTCTGGTGTCACATTTCCCCCTATACCTCCTTTGGCTTCCTGTTCATACTATGCAACTGCTTAGCATAGTGAAGTGAAAGATGTCTTGTCAGTTTATCAAAGCACAAATCAGGAACTCATACATAAAACACTAAGAGGTAACCACTAAATGCCATTAACATCTGAGCAATAGGACACTGGTGACATCCTTGAATACAAAATACTTCTCCAAGTTTAGAATATACTGATCCAAAGAAGCTAAGATCTCCTCCTGCATATTTAAGGTAGCAACTCAAGACTCACACTAAGCATACAATTGCCCCAAAGAAATGAATGCCCAATAGTGAGGGCAATGTACAATGACAATGCTGCTCTGGCAGTGAGACCAGAGACTCTTGGGAGATAATCACAGTGATGGTGCCCCTTGTAGTACATCACTACATTCTTCTCTGTGATGGTCCTCAGTCTAAGAAAGAAGAGCTGATGTGTTCTCTCTGGATATACAACTTCATATACATGAGTAAGTGCTTTACAAGAAACCCATGGCCTCGTATCTGAGGTTCAACAGAACTGACACCTATAGAGCTCTGAAAGCTAGGCCAGGAACATGCTGACAACCTGTTAGGGTCACTCCATATGGCAGTTATTAAAATGGTTAGTAACCTTACAGAAAGTTCAAAGTAATTTTATGTGCTTTGGATGCCCTATTTATCTCTAAAAACTTTCCATTTTCATTTTATATACATATTCAAATTAACACAATGAAATCTACATTCACTAATGTATAGAAATTCAGACATACTTTCCCATTGACAGTTTTCCATCTCCAAGATATCATTCCAAGCTAAACTGGTAGATTATTGAAAATGCCATGTAACTCAGGTATATACTTCCCCTGCTGTTGTTACTGTGCCAATGTTTAAAACTTTCATCAGAACTTTTATTTCTCCACTGAAAAACCCATCAATGGCCTCCCATTGTTCATAAACTAAAACACAGACTAAATCACTGTGTGTTTCAAAAGCTACTCTATGCTCCCTTGGGCCATCCTCCTCCTCCAGACGCCTTTACTCTGTTCTTGCTGCAGTTGCCTCCTTTAGGAAGTGAATGGATTTCTTACTCTCCTCAACACATCTGCAATGGCTAAAATCTGGTCTTCTACCACACTCTTCGGGAACTTGATTGTCCACACAACCCCCTGGTTTCTGCTACATAAATCCTTCCCTTAATTTGGCCTGGTGCTTGCATCTGGTTCCATCAGTTATTAGATGAAGACTCTATGATGATAGTTGAGGTATTCAGTGACCTAAATACAGGGGAAGGCCAGTTCAAGTACCCTCTCCACTCTCGCTAAGAGTCTTAGCTTGGGTCATCCTTATGGGTTCTTGAGATGTCCCTGGCACCAGGTTTCTCCCTAACCACATAATGGCTCTCTCTATAAAGGTATCTCTTTCCTTCATCTCAAGTCAAAGAGAGAGTGGAGGGAATACATGAGCAAGGGAAGTCAAGATCATGGAGAATCTACAGAGAAAGCTGAACCCAGCTCATAGGAACTCATGAACTCTGGATCCACAGCTGTGGAGCCTCCATGGGACTGAACTAGGCCCTTTGTATATGGGAGACAGTTGCGTAGCTTGGACTATCTCAGGGGCCCCTGGCAGTAGGACCTGGTGCATGAACTAGCTTGTTAGATCACATTCTCAATGAGGGGATCCCATACTCAGCCTTAAAGTAGGGGAGGGGCTTGATACCGCCCCACCTTAAAGTGGCAGACTTTGTTGACTCACCATGGGAGTCTAACTGTTGGGAGGAGTGGATAAGGAGTGGGCTAGGGGGCAGAAAGGTGAGGTGGGCAGGAGGATGGGTGGGAGGGAGAACTTTGGTTGGAATGTAAAATAAAGTTAAACAAACAAACAAACAAAACCCTTCCCTAATAGAAGCCGCAGGCTTCTCCTCAACTTCTTATCAAAATCTTGCTATAGTGCCCTTTGTCCAGTTACCACTCCCTAGATTTTAACAGTAACTTACCTGAGATTTAGATATTTTTAGCCTTCCATGTGAAATGGAGACTTCATGAGATAGTGTGCCACTAGTCCCCCCTCACCACTTTCTATAAAATTTTCAGAGCACTATAAAATTTAGCAGGTATTGGCAAATGAAACAATGATTGCAGCTTCTTTTCATGAGTAAATGTCTTCTTATACATTCACAGCAGCATACAGTTATGTTTTTGTAAGTATTTATTTTCAGTTTTGATGATCTCATATTTGGTGAGAAAAGAATGATTCAGAGTGAGCACTTAAAATCCAGAACAACATAATCTTCAGGGAAAGAAATGTTACAAAAGCTATGAAAGGAAGTGAACTTTTCCTCCCAAAGCTGCCTCATTTGAGACAGTAGTAATTCATCTAAGCCCCAGCACCTGCTTGGGATTCACGGTATAGTTCTAGTAGCTCCATCATTTTTTTAATTCTTATTCCTAGTAGAAGTGACTGGCAACAACAAAATCATGCTCATATTTGCAGGTATAGATTGCAGCACTAGCTGCAAAGATAAATGCAAGTTTGGTGTAGTCACTCTAAGAACCTGTATTTGTTGCAGTGGTGTTGTTTGCATTATGATTCAAAACATTTTATTCCAACATTTTTCATTTAGAGTTGTTGTGTTCCTTTTTAAATTCTTTAGCGACAGTTTCATACATTTATATAATGAACTTCAGTTGTGTTCACCTCCATTTCCTTCTTGTATTTACCTCCTTCTCCCACAGGAGCCCTTCTCAACAAGTTCCCCCTCCTATTTTTACATCTTTGTGTGTGGCCCACTGAGTTTTAATTACAGTTAACAGCACAAACATTATTGTTGTTTCTTCTCTATCTGCTGGATGCTATGGCAACAGTATCCAGAAAGTGATGGTTGAAAATAATTAAAGGGCTTAGGCATAGGCACAGATTATATCCAGGTAACACACTCCAGCAAGAAAAGGAGGGACTAATGACAAAAGCAAATGCTAATGCTGAAGTCCCCCACACTTGTGTGAGCACTTTTATATTCCTGGAAACTGAGCTTCCAACTCTTCTTCCACAGTTTGATATCTGTTCCCACGGCTCAACATGTAA
This sequence comes from Mesocricetus auratus, assembly GCF_017639785.1. Taxonomy (NCBI): domain Eukaryota; kingdom Metazoa; phylum Chordata; class Mammalia; order Rodentia; family Cricetidae; genus Mesocricetus; species Mesocricetus auratus. The sequence goes on from NW_024429266.1 coordinate 163,293,397, forward strand.
CTCTTACCTTCTTGACAGGAACACAACCTAAATGTACTCTTTTCCAAATCAATACCTTCATACCTCACCATTCCATCCAGACATCAAATTTTCTAATCCGTTACTTCAAAATAGTTCTATCAAAAGCAAAACCATGCTGTATTTGACCTTAAATTGGGTCACCTGAATTTCAGGACAATTAAAAGCAGTTGAAATATAAACCCCAGAGTCAGCTTCTATTAGGAAGGCTGAGAGATACTTAGCCATCCCTGGCATGCAAAGAGATAATGCCCATTTGAGAATAATGATAAAGCAGCAGCAGATGTTCACTCAATTAGATTGCCTGATTAGCTCAACATTCCAATGCATCATGCAACTCAGTAACGGATTGTCCCACTGTTCCTGTTCTGGGGGAATGGCTTTAAACAGCATACCCACTGCAGCTGCTGGGTTCACTCTATTTGTTTCTATACAATCCACAAGTCACCCCAAATACTCTCAGTGTTTCTTTTGCTTGCCAAACCACAGATGTTTCTGCTTTTTCATTTCTCCTCTCCAGGCTGCCTTTTTCGTTTGAAACCCGTTGGGGAGAAAAAAGGAATTTCATATTCACTGTTCAGATTGTGAGAGCTAAAACAGACATATGCCTACTGGAAAGGTGACATCCACAAGTGCCAATTTTCCCCTGTTATTATGGAGTAATAATGGAATCCAATTTGCAGCTACCCTAACGCTATTACAGATAGAGTGGACTTTTGCCATTCTATTTGGACAGCTAGCATCCTCTTTTTTTTCCAGAGAAGAATGTCTTCCATATCATGAGGTGGCACTCTCCAATTGTGAGAAACCTATCTTCCTAGGCTACTTTACAGCTGTGGGGAAGAATATGAACTATGCTGGGACACGTACATAAAGTCATTCACAACTGTCTGTGAAGCTTATGGTACAAAGATATGGAATCTATGTGGACAAAATACTTAAGGTGGTTTCTGAATCTCTGATAGATGTTTGTCAAACAGTTGCAGTCTATTCAGCATGTTCTGAGCTCCTACTGTGTGATATGGAGTACCTTAACTACAACAGAGATGGCCAATTCTAAAAGACTGCTTAGTTCTTAGGGTGCAGAGGGAACCTATGTATCATTTAGGAAAAAGGTGCATGTCAAATCTTGGCAAGACAAAGTGGCAAGTCGTTTCTATATGGTCACTCGTCTGCTGACTGGCTAATGATACTTCTGGGTACATATTTTCAATGTGTTCAGAGAAGCACAGAGGGTTTAACAAAAACAGCATCGTGGGAATTTTAAGTGTCTGAAAGAGCTAGGGAATACAAAATAGGGAACAATAGCTGAGTTCAATACTCCAATGGTTATAATTTATAGCATTCCCTCTCTGTAAAGAAAACTTAGTAATCTATAGAAACTAAATATAGAAAAATCTGTGTAAGCAAGAATTTAACAGTATCTAATCATTCTAACATCCCTCAGCAATCCTCTGAAAATGGGGATTTATTAACGATGCTCCCAAAGTTTTAAATGAACACCCCAAACTTTCTAACTTAAAGCACAAAGGAATATCTAAGTATTGCAATAGTCACCATCAATATATCACATATATCCCACGCCATCCCCAAATGTCCTAAGTTGCTGAAGATCACTTGATACCTCTGCCTTGTGCTCAGATTGTGGCAGTGTATCAGCACACCAAGTTTTATGTGGCTCTGAGAATCAAATCCAGGATTTCACAGATGTTAGGCAAGTACTCTACTGACTGAGTTACCTCCTAGACCCCATTCTCAATTTTCTAATAGGCAGATTAATTTAGTCAAACATGGGAACCTCTATTCCATCTCTACCTTTTTCAAAAATATATGTGGCATTTTAGCAGAAAATATTAATCACTTATTAAATTCAAATGAGAAAGAGGTCAGACTGGGGACCTTTTTTGGCCTTAGCATGCCTACGAGGGAAAAGAAATTCCACCAGTAGAGGGGTGGTGGCTCCAATAGCTCTCTGCTTCTTTTCACATTGTCAAAGAATGAGTAGGCAAAAGATGTCTGTCTACCAGGGACTGATTCAAAGTCCACAACACTTTTTTATTCTTCTCTTTAAATTATTTTGTGATTATAATGTAATTACGTCATATCCCACTTCTCTTTCCTTACTCCAAAACCTCCCATATATCCTTCTTTCTTTCAAATTTGTGGTCTCTTATTTCATTAATTGTTCACACACACACACACACACACAGGTATGTATTATGTATGTGTGTATTTGTGTAGAATATGTATATACCTAGTCTGTGTAATGGTGCCTACATGTAATTTTTCAGGGTTGACCACTTGGTTTTAAATAACCAATCAATGCACTTTTCCTTGGGAAACACTATTAACCCACTCTCAGCATTTCTCAGTTGCCAGTAGTTCTCTGTGTAGGGTTGGAGCCTCCTGGTCTTTTCCCCATCCACTTTGGCATATCTGTTGTTGTTTTTCAGGTTCAGCCTGTGTTTAGGGAGCCATGTTAGTGAGACTTTATGAGTGTACATTTGGACATTACTTGTAGTCAGACAGTTCTTTGGGCTGCCAGTTCAAATAATGATACAGTGACTTGTTATTAATTATGAAAGCTTGCTCTGACCGTAGGTTTGTTTTTAACTAGCTCTTGTAGCTGAAATTAACCCATTTCTATTAATCTACATTCTGGCACTCAGTGCCCATCCTGCTTCTTTTGTGTTTCCCAGTGTCTCTCTGGAGCCTAGATTCATCTACTACTACTCTCTCTCTCTCTGCCTGGAAGTACCATCTATGCTGCCTGCCTAGCCGCTGATCATTCAGCTTTTTGTTACACAAATCACAGCAATACACCTTCACATAGTATACAAATATCCCACAACAATTATTAGAATACACAGCTCAGGCAACTCTGATCCTTTGGCTCTGAGAATCTTTCAAATTCCTGTTCCATAACATTCACCCAGCTTTTGATGCATAGATTTATTCACTGGGACTGAGCTCCACAATTCTGCAGGTTCTATTTTTTGGTTGTGGCTTTCTGTGGTGATCTATGCCTCTTGCAAAGGGAAGTACCCTCAAAGAAGCATTAGGATTACACTTACCTGTGGGTATAATGAAAAATATTTAGAATGGAATTAGGTATTAGACTAGTTTAGTAGAGGGGTAGTTCTAGATTCTTCTCCAAGATCCATGATTTCATGAGCTCTGGATGACCACCTAGGTTTCCAGTATCAGTCAGGATTTCACTGTTGATAAGTGGGTCATAAATACTTCAGGGAACTGTTGGTTACTATCATGGTATATGGGCCATTATTGCACCCTAACTTTTAGCATATATGTACAGTGACATATACATATATGCCAAAGCACCCAAGGTGGTGACACATATGGTGATCTAAAGGCACCTTGAGTGTTGGACTTTAGTGTACAGATAAATAAAAATGAGCATTTGTGCACACATGCAGCATGCCTGAGATGAGACAAATTAATCAGTGGTGCCCTGGAAAAGAAGATGTAAGTCTCTAATTCCATCAGTCACTGGATGAAGGTTCTAGGATGGCATATAAGGTCAAACTCATTATCAGGGAAGGGCATTTAAGGTAGACTGTCCACTATTGCTTAGTTTGACAGTTAGTGTCATCCTTGTAGATCTTTGGAAATATCACTAGTACCAGATCTCTTATCAAACCTATAATGACTCAATCATCCTGCTCTCCTCTACTCTTCCCCCAACTCAACCTTCCTGCTCCCCCATATCCTCTTCTCCCCTTCTCTTTTTCCCAGCTCTCTCTCCTCTTCCCCATGTTCCCAGTCCACGCAGTAGATCCTGTCCCATTCCACTTTTCTGGGATACCATGCATATCTCTCTTAGGGTTCTCCCTGTTTCCCAGACTCTCTGGCAGTAGGACTGTAGGCTGGCACTACCGTGATCCATGTCTAAAATCCATACATGAGTGAGTACATATGATGTCTGTCTTTTCGTGACTGGGTCACCTCACTCAGGATGGTTTCTTCTAGTGCCATCCATTTGCCTGAAAATTTCAAGATTCCATTTTTTTCCGCTGAGTAGTACTTCATTGTGTAAATGTACCACATTTTCTCTACCCACTATTCAGTTGAGGGTTATCTAGGTTGCTTCCAGGTTCTGGTTATTACAAATAATGCTGCTATGAACATAGTGGAGCAAACATCCTTGTTGTATGAATGTGCATCTTTTGGGTATATGCCTAAGACTGGAATTGCTGGATCTTGTGGTAGGCTGATGCCCATTTTCCTGAGGAATCTCCATACTGATTTCCAAAGTGGCTATTATATAGTGAATCAGTATGTAGTGATCCCTTTGGCCGGCAGTATAGACAAGTGGTAAAAAAAAATGGTTACTGTGAACAGTACCTGAAAGTTAAACCCAGGCACCCTGAATAAATTCATCTGAACCTTCCTCCTACAAGTTCCTAGTACCTGGCTTGCAGTTTTTCCACATTTTGCTCACGTCTTCCTTTAAAGACTATGCCATTGTTTTACTGATGTGTGCCACCTTTACAACATAGCACTGAAAACTCTGGGAATGACATCCAGCCTCCTTACCACAAACTGAAATAAAACAAGGGATCCCAGAGTTGAGTATCCATCAAGACTCGGTGAGGCTCCACTTGTTACACGGCCTCTTTCTTGCTCCAGTAATGTGTTCTGTTACTTTACCACTATCTAGACTTTTCCCTCCAAGTGTCACTACCAAAATGTCCCCACTTTATTATAAGCTAGATAAAGCCTGGAAATTTGCACACTCCATCTTCAATGCTTACTTACAAGGGTACAGACTGAGTTTTATTCCACCTGGTCCCACAGCAGTTTAGCCCCAAATAAACACAGAGATACATATATTAATTATTAAACTCTATGCCTGATGGCTTAGCCTTCTTTTTGGCTAGCTCTCTCTTACTTATTAACCCATTTCTATTAATCTAAGTATTTCTGCAAGATTTTATCTTACCAGAGAATCTTGCTCCCTCAGCAGCTACATGGCATCTCCTTGGCAGCTTCTCTCTGAGTCCTCTCCCCAGAGTTCTCCTCATGTAGCCCCACATATACTTCCTGCCCGACTACTGGACAATCAGTGTTTTATTCACCAACCAACAAGAGAAACCTATATAGAGAAGGACATCCCCCATCACAAGGGGGATAAAAATGACTGGAGCCCCAGTAAAAACATAGTTACCCTGATCTAGAAGGTGGTGGAAGGAAGTGCTAGATACTCTCCAGAATAGGAAGGTAGGCAGTTTCACTCATCAGAGCTGGTTGCAGGTGTTATCTAAGGAGAATCTGCTAACTCTGTGAAGAAAATTGTTACTGGAAGTTTATTATAGGAGAAACTACTTTTCAAGCCTACCTAGGCTTGATGAACATAAAAAATGTGGCTCCTTTTAGCAGCAATTCTTCATTGCTGCAGAGAACCATCGAAGGCCTATGTATAGTTACTAGGTAGAAAATCTACTGTGCAGAAAGCTAAGCCCTGAAGTTGTTTTGTCTGACCACAGAAAGCACCCAAATGGTGACATGATGACTCATTGTAGCATTTATCAATAAATGATTCAGTGATGTTTGAGCCCTTAGGGAACATGTCAGAGAGTCACAGAGATCAGAACTGTAAAATAGAAGTACTGAACTCTGGCACTTCCCAAATAGAGGCTCTGTGGGCATTAACAGCAGCTGGAAGCACAGGACAGAAAGGCAAGGAAAATACCCAGAAGGGAGACAGGGAGATGGCTGACTCCTTAAGACTAGGCAGGAGGGACTGAAGAGGTAACTGACTCAGTGGTTAAGAGCACCCCCTGCCCTTGCTGAAGAACATGGTTCAGTTTCCCAGTACCTGGATTTCTGGAAATCAGAAATTCTCAAATCCTCAGCATCCTGCACAATACCACTATATGTTCTTTCCAGATCTAGGAAGTTCACTATGCACAGGTTTATCTTCAACTCTCAGCTTTAGTAAGTAAATACAGTTGATCTCTAAATATCAGAGAGTTTTGTTCACATAGAAAATCAACACACTTCCATGCTTTGAACACTCAACTATTAAGTGATGGACAGCTCTAGAGACAAAATCCTGGCAAATTTTTCTATTCAACTTAGGTAGTGCTATATGATAATCCTATGTAGTGTTTTATCTCTTTCACTCATAAAAGCAAAGGACATCAAAGCCTGCGTCTAAATTTCTGAGGTCTTGTTCTCCAGAATTTCTGAAGACTCATGAGTTCTATGAAGCCTTGCTTAGAATACATTGGACAAGTTGGATTTAGGTTCCTAGTTTTACTTAGAAATTTCAAATTTGTAACTGAAGACAAAAAATGTTATCACAGAAATCAATTCATTTGATCTCGAATTAGCTTCTATGGGAAGAATACCAGCAGGGCTCACTTTATTTGAGAACACAATAATAATGAAAAGAAAACTCACATTTGAATTGGAAGCATTTTGAGATAATGAAAACACAAAACTCTATAATCAAAATGCTGTCATATATCCCCTGATTTTTGAATTATAGTAGTCTACTATACTTGTCTCTGGCAATGATATAAAGTCAAATTCTTGCTTCAAGCTGCACAAAGAATAGCTGGAAAGTGATTCAATACATATAATGTGTTAACTATTTTGTGTGTGTGCAGTTGTGTGAGGATGAATACACAGTATGTACAGGCACATGTAAAGTTCACAGTTCAAAGTAGGAGTCTTTCTTGATCACCCCTACATTGTTTATTTTTATTTTTGAGACACATTTTCTCATTGAACCTAGATCCCACCAATTTAGCTATATTGGCCAGCTAGCAAGGCCCAGAGGTCTTCTTATCTCTAACAACCTGTGATGGATTTAGAGGTGTGCTCCATTCCCCATCTCATTATTATATGTGTCCAGGGGACTCAAACTTGTTTCTCCAGCTTTTGTCTCAAGCGACTTACCTACTGAGTAAGTGTGACAACCCTACTATATATACAAAATACTGAGACTCACATCATCCCTGGATGATGCCTTCTACAAATACAAGTTTCTCACATGATTGACCTGAGGTGTGTTCTACTCATTGGGCTTCATGAAAGAGGAAAGCTTATGGGTAAAGACCCAAGACTTGGATTCTAATTCTACCATTCACTGGTTACAAAATACTGGGCATGTAGCTCTTAGAACTTGGGTTCCATCTTTGAGAACATGGCAACTTGGATTGCTTCTACAGGTTTATTTTAAAGATTAAATTATTCAAATTAAGCAATGCAGTTAGCAGTGTGTCTGCAGTAACAGGCTCACTCACTCAGTGGCAGCTGTTATTCAGGCATACTAAAAACCACAACAATGAGAAATATGACACTCATATATTTACTGGTGCTTTTTATCAAAAGAACCCACAATTACTCAGATAACTTACATCAGAAGCCCCTGTCTTGTAGTTAGAAACTCTGAAACAAAACCTAAAGAGCATGGGGCTAATAACATTAATTAAGGACACCCTATAAACAGTATTTTTCTCTCTTTTCTTGCTTGACTTCTAGTTTCCTGTTTTGATTTTATTTTTTTGCTCTTTAGCATTCATATTCCTTTGTAATTCATTCTCCCCTGCCAGGCATTCTGTAATATTGAATATCTCACTACTGCCTTTGGGTCATATATTGCTCTCTTTCTTAAATGTCCCCTAACTTGCCCTCAATCTGTCACTGATCAAGGTTCTACAATAATTCTCAACAACATTATTTAGTGACTCTGAGCTCTGTAAATTAATGTTGGGTCTCCTCTGCCATTCACTATTCTTCCCTAAATATACAGCATACTAGGGTGAGACAAACATTCACCAATCTACATACATAACCCATTTCAGGCATCCAGCTCTTAAACTAGGAAAAATTAACCATTTTTCATTCATCAGAATAGTAATATGACTCTTCCCACACTGGAATACAGAGGCATATTCCATGGTAATCATTGTATATCCACCAATAGCATCCACATCTGATACAACATGGCATGCTTATAGAAGAGAATGATTAATGAAACTATGGTAGTAGTGGTAGCATTGGCATAAGGGAAAGAGATGATGTAATATATTAGATCCAAGAAGTAAATACCCTCACCCAAGCTGGTTGCCTTGGACAAGAGTATTACATTACTCACTCTCCTCCTTGCTATTACAGGAAATATGACTAAAGGAAGGTTCTACAGTTTGAGAACATAGTCCTTCATGGCAAAAAGATCATAGTAGCAGGAGCGTGAGGCATATGGACACACTAAACCTGCTACCAAGGAGCTGACCAGTAAATGCCAATGTCTAGCATGCTGTCTCCTGTTTATCTGATCATGGATCCAAGTCTATGGAATGGTTTCTACTTCTCAGTTCAGTGAACTCAATCTAGAAACTTTCTCACAGAGAGATCCAGGGATTTATAACTTATAAAATTCCATATTTTAAAAGCTATCAATCAATATTAACTAGTTCAGGCATCAAGATAATACATCTGGTACCAATAGGTGGGCCCCTTTTCATAAAACAGCATTACATATCTACATTCAGATCAGCACCTTTAAACCTCTATCTCAAATAGTCTACAAATCAATTAAGGTAAAACAAAAGCCAAAATGTAAGAGTTAAGCCTATAAACCCTTCAATAGAAAGCATTTGGGAAAATTATATCCTTTGGTTACATAATTTCTTATACATTAAAATAGGGACAACAAAAGAAAAACTGAAATACTGGATTTGATCAAAAATAGCAACTGTTGTGGATATTACAAATAAAAAGAAGAAACAACTAGAAAAAGAGATAAAATATTCACAAGGGGGGACTCTTGAACCCCAGACTGATTACTGAGAGACCAGCAGGGGACTGATCCAGACCCTCTGAATGTAGAGTCAGTGAGGAGGCTTTGGTAATCTCTGGACCCTTGGATAGTATAGATTAGTGTTTACCATAGCGGACAAATGAACTTTGAGAGCCCATTCCACATAGAGGGATGCTCTCTCAGCCTGGACACATGGTGGGGGATGCTAGGTCCTGACCCAGTTGAAATAACAAATTCTGGAGGTCCCCCAAGGATGGACTCACCCTCCCTAGGGAATGGTGTAGGGATTGGATGGGGGACTGAGGGGCAGCTGGGGAAGGGACAAGGGAGGAGGAGTGGGAGAGGGAGCTAGGATTGACATGTGAAGCAAGTATGTTTCTAATTTAAATAAAAAATATAATGGAAAAATTTTTAAAAATGTTTCTACTGACTCACAATATAGAGGTTATAGTCTATCATCAGCTGTTCCCTTATTTTGGCTCTACAACCTTTAAGGATGTGTCCCAAGTCACCCAAGGATCTATCTCTAGTTTATACCTCCAAAAAGATCTTCTACATCACACTAATCACAGACTAGAGATCAATCTTGAAGACATGTGGCCTCACTAGTGTATTCAACATCCAAACCAGAATACTGAGCACTAGGGAAATTCAAACAAGATCCATAGGAGAGATTACTTCATTCCTATGATATTAGTAAAGAAGCTAGAACAAATTGTAATTCTCCTATATTTCTGACAAGACTATGAATGGAGCAAACTTTGGAGGGAAAAAGTCTGTTACTCCAAAATTAAAATTTAATACTACATATGACCTAGCGTTTCATTCTTATCCCACTCTAGAAAATGGGAAATAGATGTTCACACAAAAAGCTGTATGAAATGTTGAAAGTTGAAAGCATTGATGCTTATAAAAGATAAGAAAGGAAGAAACCAGTTTCTATCATCTAATGAGCATTAAACAAAAGTAAGTACAGCAATTCAGTGGAATATTATTCATTCACAAAAAAGGTAAATATTAACACATGCTATAAATAGGTTAAAAAACTTGACAGCATTAAGACAGAAATTCTAACATTCATATTAGATGATTTTGTGTAAGTGGAATTAACTTACAAGGACATCAATATAAAATACATTGGGCATTGTAAGCCTGAGGAGAGAATTAGAAGTGGCTACTAATCCATTCCTTTTAGGATGATAAAAATGTTCTGGGGCAGGGTTATAAAACCATTTGAATATACCAAAGTAAACTTTTAACATGGTAAATTGTATCTCAAAAGAAATGCTGCTTATCACGTTTTGTGGTTTTGCTTTTGGTTTTTCAAAACAGAATTTCTTTGTGTAACAGTTCTGGCAGTCCTGACACTCACTCTGTAGACCAGGCTGCCCTTGAATTCACAGAGCTCTGGCTTCTGCTTCCTGAGTCTTTGGATAAAAGCTGTGTAACACTACTGCCCAGCCACTTATCACATTTTCGACAACTGAAATGTAACTTTTGAATCTCCTGCTTCACATGGTATTGTGAGCAAATCGACAGCACTTAAATTCATCTTCAAGCATTTGCCACTTGCTAATAGAAGTCATGCTTTTTCCTCAAATATTCTACACACACACACACACACACACACACACACACACACACACGAGAGAGAGAGAGAGAGAGAGAGAGAGAGAGAAACTAGTATAATTATGATTGACAGCAGTCATCATCAGAACCCGATATAACAAAGCTAACCTAACCTCAACCTCCAACAAATTGGAAATTCTTGGGAAAACATCTAGGCTTATAGGTCCAGTCAAGTCTCTGCTGAAGAATTGGTGAACTTGGTCACCTACAAGTACCAGTAAGCAAGAGAACTTGAGCCTATAGACAAGAAACTGTTCATTACAAAGGAGTGAAAAACATGCTTTTCAGTAAGCAATTAATACTTTGAGATATTTAATTATGATTTATTAGCCCCTGATCTTTTCTATTCTGAACACACATACACACACACACACACACACACACACCTTCAAATTACATAATGTCTCTTTTTATTTAGGGGAAGGAAAGGTTCACTTCACATTTTGCACATCACCGCTCAACACTCAACCTTCTCCATTTTTCACAGTCATGTATTGTATCAAGACTTTCTAGGTGACCTCTCTGCCCAACACCACTACAAAGCCACCCACCATCCCAGGTAATTGGCCTTCTTGGAACAGCATCTTTTCTTTCTCCAGGTGTAGACCTGGGCAGGTGGAATCTTGGGAGATTGGCCACCCAGGTCCCCAGTATGCAACTTACCTACATCTACCACATGGCCTTACCACCCAGTCATGTGACTCCCACTCTGATGCTCTACGAGCTTCACCCTCAGCACTCTTCCCTTTTTATGACATCAACAGCCCTTCTTGTGCTTATTGGTGCAATAACCAGAGCATCCAGTGAAAAGTGAACAACAAAAACAGGTTCCCCACACAATTTCTTAAGCAGTGAAAAAAATTATTCTTAACACAGCCACGAGCAAGGAAGAAACACTTTGATAAATCAGTAAGAAATGAAATTCCATTAATCATTTATATGCATACCCAAAGAGAAGAACACTTTTTATATGGCTCAGATAAAAGTCAGAAAGATTAAACACTATTCTCTCAAGAATTCCCTTAAATTATATCCATTCTTCAGAAAGGTTTCTGTGTTTCTCAAATTTTAATTATACGCTTACACTAAGTTAAAAAATAAAAGAGAAAATTCTCTAAGGTATAACTGTGGGCTCTTCTACTATACGGAATTTGTTTAAAGTATTCCTACATATCTTTGTCCGTAATTGTGTCTGCTTTTACAGAATAAATCCAAAGGATACTTTAACCCTACTTCTCTACCATAGGAAAACAGGGTTTATTTTTTTGGATTTAGATTCACATATAAAATATTGGCTTATTTTCTTCTGATATTAGCCACCAGTGCCAGTAGCAAATGAAAGATCAATTCCAGTCATCCAAAGAGGGGATGTTATGAATTCCCAAGCACCCTTCTTTTTTATTTTTTTATTTTTTTTTTATTTTTTTTTCCAGTTTAAATTTGGATAAGAAACAAGGTTGCTTCACAAGTCAGTTCCAGGTCCCTCTCCCTTTCCCTCCCCTCCTCCCGTGCCCTCCCCCCACAACCCCCCCCATTATCCCCTCATTCCCCCAGGGAGGGTGAGGCCCTCCATGGGGGTTCCATAGTCTGTTATTTCATATAGGGCAGGGCCTAGATCCTTCCCCAAGAGTTCAGGGTGATAGTGCACCTCACATTGTTCTATGGGAGTCCAAAGTCCGTGTGTATACTCGGGATGGGTACTGATCTGCTGCCCAAGGCTCAATAGATTATCTAGGCCTCCACACTGAAACCCAGATTCAGGGGGTCTTGATTAGTCCCATGCTGGATTCCCAGGCTGATGCCTGGGATTCAAGAGTTAACCTTTGTTTGGTCAGCTGTTTCTGGGGGTTAAACCAGCCCAGTCTTAATCCCTTTGATCATCAGTCCTCCCTCTCTGTTACTGGCTTTCTTGAGTTCAGCTCAGTACTTAACCGAGGGAGTCTGCCTCTTCTTCGATCAGCCACTAAATGAAGTGTACCCTTCTTTTTTATTTGATTAATTCTTTTAATTTTTTTTGATTTTGTGAGACAGGGTTTCTCTGTAGCTTTGCAAGCTGTCCTGGAGCTAGCTCTTGTAGACCAGGCTGGTCTCTAACTCACAGAGGCCTGCCTCTGCCTCCCAAGTGCTGGGATTAAAGGTGTTCACCATCACCACCCGATCTTGATTAATTCTTTGGGAATTTCATATGTATTTCGACCATTTTAGCCTTCCCTCCCCCAATTATCCCCAAATCCATTCTCACTTCCCTTCCCACCCATCTTTGTTTCTTTTTATTTTTCTCCCCCTCAATGGCAATTTGTGCTGCCCAAATATTCTTGGATGTGTGGCTCGGCACGGGAGCACTGCCGACTTATGGGGGCTACAGTCCTAGAGAAAACTGTTCTAAGGGTTGTGCCAATAAAATCTACCCAGAGTTACAGAGTCTGAGCTTCCTTCAAGAAGGAAAAGGGCATCACTCCCTCCCTAGGGAACAATGTAGCAATAACAGTGAGAACACCACTCATGAGTACCTGAAGTTAGGGAAAATGCCATACAGGGAGTGATGTCAACGATGATTTAGATGAATAGATAACTATTACTACACAGTAACAAATGCTTCCATGCATTATAAAAATGAATAGATGGTACCCTAAAACAGGTCGTTAGCCTAAATGAAATCAGCAGTGCCTCTTGAGTTCTGACTGCTCAAACATTTCAAATGATTATATTAAAATACGTTGAGCTTCATTCTTCAACTGGCTACACAACATTACTTATTCTATTATACATTGTAAGAATAGTTGGGGTAGAAAAGAATTATAGTACATGTATGGTACAGAAATGACCTCAAACCCAAATAGCATAGCTCTCTCTCTCATTTAGCCAATGCATATTTCATCTTTACTACTATGCAAGGTCTCAAGTTATTCTAAATTATACATGATCACTCCCTTCCCTGTAATATTCATTTGTTCTCACCCATCCCAAAGAAAACTGGGGGGTATTTCCATTCTTGATTGGGAGCACTTATGTTTTCTCTCTTCTCTTTTGAAGAAAACAATATTGAATGGCACAAAGACTAATCACCACAATATGGGCAACAGCTAAAGTGTGGCTCACATTAATTTTAGCTAAACATCCAATCCTGAACTAAGGATGTGTGTTACTGGCAGAAACCCATGCACAGGTATTTCAATATCAATTACACTACTGAAATTTGAACAGCGTGAAGCATCATGAAGCATGCTTGGTATAAGCCAGGCATGTCATATATGTATTTATCAAGTGAACAAATAAATGTCTAACAGATGGCAACTTCATTTTAAATTTTAAGAGAGATATACTTAGTTTTAAAATATTCCATATTTTCATCTGATTATATTTTGGTCAACCTTTGCCAATTTTCAAATGAAATACAGAAGACAACATTTCCTTTCAATATGAAATTAAATGCTATTTCTTAACTTCTTATTAAAGATAGCCTAAATGGCTGTACACTTACATATTACATCTTTATTCAGCAGGTTATCAGCACAGTAAGGTATCAATTTCTTAACCAGGTTCTAGTTATAAAATGTAAAACAAAAGGCTGAAGGAAGTTATGAAGGCACCATAGAATATCATAAATTCATCAGTACATTACCAAATGAAACACTCCAAGATTTCTCATTGTGTGAGTTCAGTGCCAAAAGAATTCAAATTTTAAGCACTGAAAGGGATACTCATCTATATGTATGTCAAGTTCTGGGAGATTCTGTTAGTTTAGACCCTGTTAAGTGAGAACGAAGGCTTTTGACCATTCAGATATATATGGACTTCTAGTCTATGTAAGTGCACTCTGTAAGATAACCTATAATTCATTCGTTACTCCTCTACACATACATACACACACACTCTCTCTCTCTCTCACAAACACACACACACACACACACACACACACACATACACACACCACACAGAGACAGAGACAGAGAGAGTCCCACCATACAAGTAGGAGCTGTTAAGGAACTGTTAACTGCATAGAAGTTGTAGGTTCTAGAAAGTCTGAGTAGCATCAAGGATCACATTACACATTACAGATTCTATGTATTCTGGTAATGACTTGAAAAACTGGCAAATTCTTGGGTTTTCAAACACTACCAGTAAACATATAAAATATCCCCCATAATAAGCAAGAATAAAATAATGTAATACATAATCTTTATTAGTAACTTTGTTGGAAATCAAGCATCGAAAATACAGACAGATTAACTAGATTTAAAAAATATTTGGACTATGTATAAGATGGATACCTATGTGTAACATATATCGAAGAATATCAATAACTACACAGGAAAAAATTCAAAGAACAAAATATCTGCTACAGTAAAGATGGAGACATTATCAGAGTGAATAAAAGGAAGCAAGTGTGCCTTTAATGATAAATGTACTTCAAATATGGGTGAAGATAAGTTGACATAATACAAGCAAAACAATTACCCACACGATCAGTAAAAGTAGACTTGGAGGTCAGAAGTATATAACATTAAAAGTGCAGTCTATAATTATAAAAAGACTATGTCTCTTGCGGGAAAAAAATTCCTAAATCTATAGGCACCTGACAACAGAGCTTCAAAATACAGGAAGCACAAGCTGACAGATCTGAAGGTTTACAGTTGCTGTCCATTGAGGTCTCATAAACTAGCATATGTGTACATGATATTATATAATATTATATATATACATATATGCATATATTTATATTATGCCAGGTGTAAATTCTTTCTTATAAAAGATGGAATTGCTGTGCATATTTTTAATTTTGTGAAATCCTGTTTATTATTTTTGCTATCCCCTGAGATATTCTAGTTCTGTTCGGGAAATTATTGCCTATAACTAGATTCTCAATTGCTTGTTTCGAAGTTCCAGGTTTTACTCTAAATCAGTGATTCTCAACCTTCTTAATACTGCAACCCTTTAATACAGTTTTTCATGTTGTGGTGACCATGAAATTATTTTCATTGCTACTTCATACTCATAATCTTGCTGCTGCTATGCATCATAACATAAATATCTGTGTTTTCTGATGGTCTTAAGTACCCTCTATGAAAGGGTCATTCGACTCCCAATGGGTCATGACCCACATATGGAGAACCATGAGAAGCACTGCTTTAAGACTTATACTACTGGTTGTACATCCATAAAGATCAAGGTTAGCACATAGCATAAATGTCTATAAACTCTTCATAACTGTCAAATAATGAAATAAAACAAAACTCCCATCAATATGGGGGACAGATAAAGAACATATGCTATGCATATACAAAGACATTTTGTTGTAAAGGGATGGACTTGGGCATGATGTTAAGAGAAATTAGACAGCTACACACTGCCAAGCAGTGAGTTAAGAGGGTAGAGAACACAAAAGGAAAAAAAAGGAGGCCTCATAGGCAAGCAGAAGGGGGACAGGAGAAGGAGAAGGAGCAAGGATATTAGTGGGAGTGAATGTAACCAAAGTCATCAAATACATATGTGCAAATGTCATAATAAACCCCATCAGTTCACACAACTAACACATGCCACTGGAAAACAGAATAAGTTGTAAAGAAGAAAACTATCGAAACTATTTCTCCTGACAATAAATGTAATGAATTAGAAAATAATAACTGAGGCAGGAGAATCAAAGTTTAAAACATGGGTACCTGAGGCCATATGTTAAAAAAAAAACAAATATATTTAAAAGATTTTGTCAAATGATACATACACTTTCTAATATTTGCAAGTTATCCATTTGGATTAGAAAATAAAACAGTGTACTGCTACTACTACTACTACTAAATAACTCAAAAAATATAAAAGAAATAAAAACTTAAAATAGTTTTAAAAATTGAAAATCTGACATGTAAGTTGCACTTTACACAAAAACTAAGTTTTAGATTTGATGTAGGTGCATGTTTTAATTGTACATGCATGATTGTTTTGTCTGACAGTATACTTATGTGCTAAATACACATGAATACAAGTAAAAGAAGCAGAATACCCTCGAGTTCGGTGATGGATGATGGTGAGCCATCAAGTAAGTGCCAGGAACTGAATCCAGATCCTCTGTAAGACTGACAAGAGCTCTAACTACTGAGCGATGTCCCCATGCAACAGAAAGTAATTTTTTGGTTGTGAGCCTAGCCTTTAACGGCTGATCTATCCATCCAGCCCCAGAAAGTAATTTTTAAAGTCCATAGTTTCAATTCAACATAAGCCAGAAATGTTTAAAAACAACAGTTTAAGGCACCAAAATATAAAGAAATTAAACTCAAATATGGAAAAGTATATTTTAAAAAGAGCATGCCCATTAATCTTTTTATTTTTTAATTATGTGTCTGTGTGGGGTCATTGAGATTTGTGTGTTTGTGTGTGTGTATGTGTGTGCGTGTGTGTGTATGTGTGTACTTGTGCAGGTTACAGTATTTATAGAGGCCAGAATGAGTCATCAGATCACATAGTAAAAGAGATCCTGGGAAGGTGTAGGCTGTCTGATATAGTTGCAGGCAACCAAACTTGGGACCTCTGCAAGATTAAGAGTGCTGCTACCCACTGGATCATCAGCTCCCTTGATTTTTTCTAGTAAAGAACAAGAATATCCCAAGTGAATTAATTGTTATTCTTCTAACAAGGTTGTAAGGCTAATAGGCCACAGGCAAATCCTCCCACCCAATAGCAGGAACTAAAAGGCCAACATTATAAGAGATCAGAACAACATCAAGACGAAAATAGAGAGAAAAAATTATACCAATATCTTCAGTAAATTTGATGTAAATGACAAATCACTCACTTCAAAACACAGACCATGCACTTGTTGCTGAGCAAAGGAGAAAATCAAACTAAACCCAGACCAATTACAGAAATTGAATTACAAATCAAAACTGTCTCACTGAAGAAAGCTTCAGGCTAGATGACTTCATGGGTGATTGAGCATTAGGAAGTAACAGAAAAACTTCTTGAGAACATAGAGGGAGGAAAAAGCTCCCCAGCTTACTTTAATATGCCAGTGTTAGTGCAAAGAAAAAATTCTAGCAAACACTATGCTAAGAAAAAAACCATAAATCAATATTTTCTAGCAAAGTAATTTCATGATCCTTTAAATCCGCAAAAGTAACAGAAAAGTAAAACTGAAATCAGCAAATCAATCATCGATGTTTTAACGTGAAGCATGGTTCATAATACACGTCTGATTAAACATTAAAAGTACTGATGAAGAGTATTGTGTAGCATAATAACAAAAATCAAGAAGAAACACCTAGCTATCTTCAACACATGGGGAAATAACAAAAACATCACCTTTATGATTAAAAAATGTCACCAAAGTGCTAGAGAATGAAATTGCCTAGGACAGTTATTATTTCCCAGAAAACACCAAAGCTAGTATCATTTTTAATGTTGAAACTCAAACCTGTTAGACCACCATCATGAAGATGAGACTGTTCACTATCCTCTCCTCTTGCTACGACTACAACAAACATTCAGACAGTGTACTAAAGCAAGCTAAGAAAGCAGGAGGCATCCAGAGAAGAGGAAGGGGTAAAAGAAAAATGACCTGAACTTTTTCATAGACAAAATGATTGAGGATTTGAAAATCTCATAATATCTACAAAAGAAAAATGCTACTTAAATGATAAGGGAAGGCCATAACAGTGTTGCTAAGAATACAAGGACACTAACACACACACACACACAAATCACTTGAGTTTTTTGGACATAGGAATGAAAACTAGAAAACAAGAGTTTTAAAACCAAATGATAGAATGTAAAAACATCAAATATGTAGGTGTAATCTAAAAAAAATGCATGGGAAGCAGGTCAGTGTAACCTGGGAAATTCCTCAGTTAAGATTCCTCCTGCCCATGTGATTCTAGGTTATATTAAGCTAAGCAGAACAGCCCTATATCAGAAGCCAATGTCATTACAAAGCACACAATCTAAGATAGTGCCAGATGCACCAACAAGAGACTGAAAGACTCAATGTTGTAAAGATGTTCTTTTAGGTAGACTTGGCCAAAGATCTCCCCCACCCCACATTTAGGAGGAAACAGATGAGATGCTTCCACACTTTACAATTACAAATGGTTTAAAATACACAAAACCAAATTTTATTTTTTTAATTTTTATTTAAGTTAAAACAATCTCTTTTGCCAATGAATATTGAAAATTGTTTAACATCTTTTATTAATTTTATTTCAATTAAATCAATCATTTTACATATCAATCCCAGTTCCCTCTCCCTCCCATCCTCCCATTCCCTCAACCAGATCCCCTGTACTCTTCATGGAGGGTGAGGTATACCATGGGGGATCATCAAAGTCTGTCACATTATTTGGGGCAGGACCTAGGAACTCTCCCATGTATCTAGGCTGATAGTGTATCCCTCCATAGTAAATGAGCTCCCAAAGCCCACTGGTTCCACTGCCAGAGGCCCCATAGACTGCCCAAGCCCCCCCAATCAGTACCCATGTTCAGGGGGCCTGGTTTGGTCTTATGCTGATTCTCCAGATGTCAGACTGGGGTCCATGAATCAAAAACAACTTTTAAGAATAAATTTATAAACCTTTAAAGTCCAGATTTCAATCTGTAACAACTAAGGTGGATATGTAATAAAGATAATAATGAAATCTATAAAATAAAATGAAATAAATAGTTCAGCAATAGGCCCCTTCATACAGGTCTCTAAATTTTAATCAAGTAATAAATAAAGTAGTGTAAAGATAAAATGTCTTCTTCATAACTGATGCTGAAAAATAAGAATATCCTAAAACAATTATCCTCAACCCATGTGATACTCCATTCACAGACATTTCCCTGGCATAGATCACAGACTTAAACATAATATATTAAACTATAAAACCTTCAGAAGAACCATGGGAGACTGTTTTCAATATCATAAAATGCAAAGCAAAAATGTTATTTCAATACTTAAAATAATGATAAATTAGTATTCATCCAAATTTAAAAGTTGTGTTCCTAACAATAACTGCAAAATTGAGAAAGTCAGAGCACTAGAAAAAAGTCTCACTTTCTTTTTAATGCTGGATATAAAATTAAATGATGAAAACATAACAACCAAAATGGGCAGCAGACTTGAACAAACATTTCCCCAAAGAAGATAGATACATGATAGATTAACACGGGAAAAGATGCTTAACACCATTAGTCATGCAAATTAAAAAGAAAAATGCACTTTCTCACTTGGAATGGCTAAAAGAGAAAGACTGATAAGTCATAAATCCCCAAACATTGCTGATGGGAACATGAAACTATACAACCATTGTGGATACCTAGCAATGGTGTGTGTAGATACGAGAATGTGAAGATGTATGTACTACACGCACAAACATGTGTGAGGGAGAGGGCAAGAAGAGACCCACAATGCACAAATCTTTCACACAGGTATTTAGTCGAGAGAAATAGAAATAGGCCAACCAAATATTTGCTGCAAAGATATTTAAAGTGTGTTCATTTACAAAAGTTCATTTTACTAGTGCTTTCTAAGATTACAGAGTTAACTGAAGACAGGAGAAGGCTGACATACTTAAAATATTTGCTGTGTTTCCTGTGGACCCTACATGACACTAACAGCAACATGGGAAGTACCAGAGCTGGTTTGAAGGCAGAAGATATAGTCTCTACGGGAGTTTCCCAAAAAAGAGCAAAGTAGACGCCAGGAAGCAGCTGAAGCATGACAGCTCAACACCGATAGGCAAGCTCTTGGGCTCTAGAGAAACTGTCCCTAATTGACTGGTAATGCCTTTCAAGGATCTGCTCCAGAGAAAGACTGGCTTGGTGTCTGAGAGTTAAATAAAGCAGTTGTTAACAGTACTGCCTCTAGATCAGAAGTTAGTGTACACAACTAAAACCCTTCTTTAATATGTTGCCCAAAAGACAATTACAGAACCAAGAAAGCTTAGAACAACAGAAATCCAAGTATGAAACATACCAAATGGTAATCAGAAGAGAAGGTGTAATCAATCAGCCTTGTGTCTTTCAGATACTGACAAGGGTTGCAGACGAGTTCTGTCTACTTATAAATGTGTCTCCTCATCCTTTCTAGATAATCATGTCTCCTACTTCCATTCCCAAGGTAGCCATTTCAAATTCTTAATTTTAAAGAATTTTGTATATGCTCAGCCATCATATGACTAGAAATGCAACACTATCTTTAGGAAATTGACTGTTCTCCTCACCTCTGAATCCACTCCATTTCTTTCTCCCATTAAAAAGGATAGGTTTCTATGACATAACCAATGACAAAATAAAATATAATAAAATTAAGTAAAAACTATCCTATGTAAGTTAGAAATGGCAACCCAACAGGAGGAAAAGAGTCCTAAGAGCTGGCACAAGTGTCAGAGACCCACTGATTCTCACAGTCAGGAGTACCATAAAAAATAATAAGCTAGTAGTTACAATATATGAATAAAGCTCCTGGTGTAGACCCATATAGATGCTGTTCTTACTGTTTCATTTCTCCGTGAGCTCATATGTACCTTGATTAATGGATTCAGAGGTCCTTGTTCCCCTGGTGTCCTTTTCCTCTGGCTCTTACAATCTTTCTGCTTCCTCTTCCTAGGGATTCCCTGAGCTCTAAGTGGGGAGAATTTGATGAAGACCTCTAGGTCTCTACATCTATCTGCTGCAGGAGGAGCTTCTTTGATGATGCCTGATAAAGCACTGATCTGTGAGTATAGCAGAATATTATTAGCAGTCATTTGATGGGGAATGTCCTTATGTATATGAATTTCTCTTATCGGTTGATGAATAAAACACTGGCCAATAGAGGCAGGAAAACAGGAGGGACTAGGAGATGAGGAAAATTCTGGGAAAGGTAGGCAGAGAGGCACCTCAGAGAGTTGTCACGTAAAGACTGGGAGAATAGGATGCACCAGGAATTCTCTGGTAAGATAAGGCCATATAGAAATACCTAGATTAATTGAAATTTGTTAATAACTAAGACAGAGCTATCCAATAAGAAGCCCTACTATATTGCGCAACAGTTTTATAATTAATATAGTGCCTGTGTGCTTATTTGTGAGAATATAAGTGGGGCCTGGCAGGACAAGAAAAACTCCAGGAACAGTCATTTTATTGATACTCTTCCATATTATTATTATTATTATTATTATTATTATTATTATTATTATTATTATTAGAACTGAGCGTTTGTTTTTACCCTAGGTCTCTGGGCTAAATGTGTCTCATTCTTGTTTACCCAGGCAGCATCAGGTATTGGTTTCTTCTAGTGGCAGAATTGTGTCAACTCCCCCAATAAATAGACATAGACTAACAGAATGGATATGAAAACAGGATCTATTCTTTTGATGTATTCAAGAAACACAAATCAATATCAAGGATAGATATGACCACAGGTGAAGTGTTGGTAAAGATATTCTATGCAAAAAGACCCAAGAGGCAAGCAGTTGTAGCCTTTTAATAACAAAATAGACTTTAAGCCAATACTAATCAATCAAAAGAGATAGTGAAGGACATTACATACATATCAAAGAAAATATCCACCAAGATTATATTTCAATTCTTAACAGCTAAGATTCAAAGACAAGGGCACTCAAGTTTGTAAAAGAAGCACTACAATAGCTTAGTAAACGACATATTGACCTCACACATTGATAGTGGGAGACTTCAATACACAGCTCTCACCAACAGACACATCATCCAAGGCAACAACTAAACAAAGAAATACTGGAGCAACAGTCATGATAAACCTAATGGACCTAAAATATTTACAGATCATTTCACCCAAACACAAAAGAAACTATATACCTTCCTCTCTGTACCTCATGGATCTTTTACAAAAATGACTACATATTCATACACAAAGAAAGTCTCAACAGAAACAAGAAAACTGAAATAACTTCCTGCATTCTAACAGACCACCATGGATAAAAGTTAGGTATATTGACAGCAGCAGAAACAACAGGAAGCTTACAAATTCATAGAAACAAAACTCTCTCAACTGAATGAAAAATGAGTAAATACAGAATTCAATGAAATTAGTATACAGCATACCCAAATTTATGGAAAACGATGAAAGCATTTCTAAGTGGAAAGTTCATGACACTAAGTACCTACATAACATAACTAGAGATATCTCATGCTAGAAAGTTAACAGCACAACTGAAATCTATAAAACAAAAAGAAGCAAGCACACTTAAAAGGAGTAGATGGAAAGAAAAAAATCAAGCTGAAGGGTGAAATGAATAAAATAGAAACAAAGATAATACAAAAATTCAATGAAACAAAGAGTTGTTTGGGAAAATAAACAAGGTAGACAAAATTTTGTCCACACTAACTAAAAATCAGAGACAGAATATCCAAATTAACAAAATTAGAAAAGAGGGATACAGTAAGAGACAGCTAGGAAATCAAGACAATCATGAGTACATACTTTTAAAACCCGTGTTCCACAAAATTGGAAAATGTAAAAGAAATGAATAATTTTCTCAATAAGTTGTCAAAGTTATGAAAAAAAAGCCCAGGGCCAGATGGTTTAAGTCAAGAATTAGACGTTCAAATAGAGTTAATGACAATGCCCCTCAAATTACTCAATGAAATAGAAACAGAAGCAAAATTGCCCTGCTCATTTTATGAGGTCACAATTACCCTAATAACCAAACCACATAAAAAATCAACAAAGAAAGAGAATTACAGACCAATTTCTCTTATCAAGATAGGGAAATTATGGGTATTTTGCAAAAAGAAAAAAATCCTTGCAAACTGAATCTATATAAAAAAGTTCATCCATCATGATCAAATATGCGTCAAACCAGAGATGCAGGGGTGGTTCAATATACAAAAATAAATAAATGTAATCTACCACATAAGCAAGAAGAACAAAATGATCATCTCATTAGATGCACAAAAGGTCATTGGCAAAAATCTAACACTCCTTCCTGATAAATATCTTGGAGAGTTAAAGAATACAAGGGACATACCAAGGCAATTTACAATAAGCCAATGGCCAATATTAAATTAAATGGGGAGAAACTTAAAAGAAGTTCCACTAAAATCAGGAACAAGACAAGGCTATACACTCCATATCTAATCAAGGAAACTAGGGGGATATAAATTGGAAAGGAAAAAGTCAAAGTACAGATGCGGACTATCTAAGGGGCTCCTGGTAATAGGACCAGGATCTATCCCTGGCACATGAACTAGTTTATTGAAGCCCATTCTCCATGTTGGGATGCCATGCTCAGCCTTAATGTAGAGGGGAGAATCTCAGTCCTGCCCCAGACTTTAATGACACCTCATGGGAGCTGTTACCATTAAGGAGAGTGGTTAAGGGCTAGGCTGCAAGGGAGGGCCTGGAAGGGGGAGCAGGAGGAGGGTTATGTGATATTTTGTTTAAGATCTAATAAAGCTTGCCTGAAGTTCAGATTACAAAGCTATCCACATCAATAGAAGCCAGGCAATGGTAGCACACACCTTTAAACCCAGCACTCAGGAGACAGAGGTATATGGATCTGTCTGTGAATTAAAGGCCAGCCTGGTCAACATGATAGTGAATCAGTGTAAAAGAGAAACAGAACTCACAGCTTTAATCCCAGCAGTCTGGTGGTGGAGACAGGAGTTATATGGCTGGGTGGAGAGAGGAATAAAAAGCAGGAGACAGGAATATAGTGTAGTCTGAGTGAGTCTGAGGAGCATTTGCGGTCAGGAGCAGTTTGAGTTTCCATGGATTTCCCCTTGGGTCTGAGCATTGGTAGAGGTGAGAACTCTCTAGTTCCTGACTGCTGGGGATCAGGTTGGGGGGTTGCTTTGGAGATTGGTGCGGAAACCCAGTGTACTGAAAACTTCCTAGAATCTATGAAGGCGATCCCAATGAGGATTCCCTGTAATGGGGGAAATGGAATCTCAACTGGTCATCTTTTTAGACCAGCTTCCAGTACCAGGAATGGAAAGCAATTAGTTGAGTTGTTGGTTAAGTTGCTTCCCATGGAAATCCCCAAATAACCCAGGCTGTTGCTAAGACAAAAGGATACTTCTGTCCACTAACATTGGGCCCCTGTTGCTGAGGACAGCACCCACACAATTCATTGAACATGGATAAGTTGAGCAGGTACCTTCTTGGCTTTACCCCTAAGTTAGTGAGGGAAGACACTCTGCAGGCTACCAAAAAAGAAATGTGGACACCAACCCAGTCACAAAACACTTGACCTGCAATATGCCCTCCTTGCAAAATATGCTAGGTCAATGGTGGAACAGAACTTGAGGGCATAACCAACCAATACCTGATTTGACTTAATATTTTACCATTTCAAATAAGTGAAAAAATATATTTAAATGTCAGGTAAATACAGAAAAATGAGGATCTTTTCCTGCCCATCTAAGACAGCTTTCTTAGCTGTCAAAATGAGCTATGGCAGAACAAATGAGAAGTGTATACTATTCTATTTCACCTTTCCACAGAGGCACAATATGAAATTCTTTTCTTGTAACTTCCTTGTTAAAATTACAATGTATCAAGCAGAATACAAGCCAGTGGAATAATGGTGAGATGTCTGTCTTGGCATTCAGAGTTCATTTCTTCATAGATTTCCCAAGTTATGACAAGTTCTGATGTCTTCTAACTAGAAAAGGAAACAAAATATTCTTATCTTGCCAGACCAGGAGGAGACAGCAAGCAAAGTCGGGCGTGTAGCCTTGGGCAATGTTTTTTTTTCCTGTAGAAGCCAGATCTGAGACAAGTATTTATCAAACTTCTGTTCTGCAGTGACAGGGGGAGTTTCCAACTGAATGGGAAGGGTATTTAGTGAAGAATATGCAAAAACAGAAAGGAATAATAAAATGAGAGTAGATGGGATTATTAATTTATACACATGCATGTACATTATGAATATTCACCTCAATATATGGACACATGTGCACACTCAAATAATGTCTTACTTGAATAGACTACCCTAAACTGCCTAAGGATAGGCTCCATAGGTTTGCAGAACTAATATTCCTTCTGTCTTTGAGCTTTGTATTAGTCATGGGAAACTTATTAAGTAGTGTGAAGCCAAACTTGTTAAGAAAAGGCATCAAGTAACTGGTTGATAAAGAATTCCGGTGACAGCAAGTTATTAGACTCACCAGGCTACATGCCTGATACAGACCTGGCTAGTTTTGAGATAGTAATTCAATCTTCATCTCTCTAAGCCTGGCTTCTCTTCTGACCAGAGTAAGTTGGGATCCTTATCTCTTGGGGTGGCTGTGGGATTCAATGAATTCATTTGAAAAAGTTCCTGTTACACACTGCCTTTACCAAATATGTTACCAAATATTATTATATACATGAATGCAGAAAGCAAAACACTGCACTGAATATTATCCTAGACAAATCAAAAATAAAAGGTGGGGTGGTGTTAGCTTTCTTTTCTTAAGTAATTTTAGGTGTAACTAAGAAATGCCTCTGGCTGGTGTTTACTAGTCTAACATACTGCCTGCCTTATCACTAAGTAGATCGACTGCCCTCAGCTAGCTGCTTTGTAGAGTTGGGACTCAAATGAAGAAATTCTGATTTCCCCTCCTATCCCAAAGATATCAGGACAGAACAACAAAAACATAAGGATGATACAGAGAAAATCCAACTTTGGATCATATCCAGGCTCACCTGTCTGTATGTAACGTGGTCTCCTGATTTTTTTTCTTATTCAGACTTTGATCATAATCACAGTCATTTCAGTGTACTTTGTTAGTAAATTGGAATCAAAAGTGACTTGTGACGCTGGATGCAGAAGTCTGAAAACTACTGCATCCTTTTCCATGTTCCCTTTTCACACCATCTCAATGATGGGGACTTTCAACATGGGTCTCAGAGTAACTAGTGTAGGCAGTTTCCACCAACCACATCTAATATAGCATGACCAAAACATCAGTTTCCATCATATTCAGCTACTGTGATGCTGAAGAGTTCACCTTGCCTGACTGGCAATTGAAGAAAGTGAACAGAAACGACTAAGACCTGAAGCTATCCAATGATCACTGTTAAATTCCATGGTCTCACTGTATCTGGTGACATCCTGGATTCTTCAATTAAGAGGGCCAGATCAGAGCTTGATCAGACAGTTGACATTTGCTAACAGACACATACATTCTAAAACAGGAATAGACTGTACATATATAAAATTATCAACACACATAACTATAATACAGATGCTAAATCACCACAGGGCACTTAAGCAGACAAGAGCTCAAAGAGCAAGGTTTAGGTATAGATTAGCAATTGAGAAGACAGATGATTGAGGACCTGACCCAGCAGAGGGTGTGTAGGGAGAAGAAAAGGTGGGGCATAGATGTCTGAGTGATGATTAGGGGCATGCTTCTTGAAGCTCCCTGCCTTCGGAAACATACAGGAGCATTCCAGATAAGGGCAGGCATATTCAGAGTGATATTGCCACATACAACAGGGGCAATTTTATTGAACAATTCATTAGTGGTATCAGTCTCTTAACAGGGTACAGGTTGTGGAGGTTGGCTGTCTTGAAATACAATTTCCTTGTGACTTTCAAGTGAGATGTTCTTTCATTTTCAGAGCTCACAGATATTTAGACAAAATTAATATATGAGGATGCAACCCCCACATCAACCTAAGGAAGACCAAATTGGCAATGCTCAGATGTCATTAGGAGTTGCCCAGTATTTCAGAAAATTGTTTCACCCATGGTAAATTTACCTGCAGTAAGAATACAATCAGCAACTTGACTCTTTATTGGTAGTTGGTATCTTCACTTATCCCATTCATAGAATAGATATAGATATACACACACTTTGCTATCCTATTAAATGTCAAATGTGGGGGGAAAGACTTATTTCTGTTGACAGTCATCTTGCTCTCTCAAATCTAAGCCTAATTACAATGATATGAAAAGCCCTGGTAATCCAATAAATTGCTTCGGGAAAGTAGAAGCCAAGCACTCAAAGGATCAGTAGACAATATTGCAAATTAATTTTCTTATAGTTTACCTGTATAATTTCTACTGTTTCATGTTAGCTGTTTTGAAACAATAAAGCATTAATTCTTTTATTTATTTCAAGTAGTACTCTGTCCATATGTGTGTATTTGTATATATGTACATATATGCATGTATGTATATGTGTTTTACAATAATGGAATATGTACATGCATATATGTACATGAAGACCTCTGAATCTAAGAGCAGTGTAAAGTACAATGCTTTTTATGGAGACGTGGAAAGCCTTGAATGCTAGGTTAACAGCTTTTCCTCCCCATTCCTCACATTTCTCTGTAAACAGCAGGATGTTATTACAGTTTAGCAATGAGGAAATAGTGTAAAGATAGCTGTGTTGTATGATAATTCATACAGGATAACCTAGCGTGATATGAGGAAAGGAGAAGCATGGTTGGCCCTTCTATGGTCATTATAATGTGTGGGAGAAAAGTGATGACAGGTGACGAGCCATGTCTGAGGATCAGTGAAAGGATTGCATTGTGATAAGTGACTGGGATTGGAGGGTATTAAAAATCAGTGGTAACTCCAAAGGTTCAGATTTTTCTGATGTAGAAGATATATGGTACTGAGACAGAAAACAGAAAGATGAGATAAGGCATGTTTGGAAAGGCTAATTTTGATACAGACAGCCTCAAGCTTAGCTTTATGGGGACACATTCGTCAATAATTTTGAGAGTGGTTGTCAATGTTGGACTCTGCCCAAGTATGATGGGTATATGTGAAAGGAGGCAAAAGTACCAGAACTACTGAGGACATCCTCAATAAAGGAAAGAGAGAGAAAAGAAAAGGCAGCCAAGACTGAGGCTAAGAAGGCCCTTAATGGAATGAGAAGGATAAGTCACAATCAGATGGAAGGACATTTGCCTACACAGACACACAAAAGAAACCCAAAGCTCAACAGGATGAAAGTCAAATGGGGGAGCTAGGAACAGAGAGCAGCAGTGAGTGCCGCTGGAGCTCCAAAAGATCCAGGGAAAAGAATAGAAGCGAAACTTGACATCAAAAAGTTAATTGTGCCCTTCAGGAATGCCACTTCTCTAGTGGGCAGATGAGAAGGCAGTGAGCACGGGCAGAGGGAAAAGAGTAAGTGGGCGGGCAGAGGAAAAAGAGTAAGAGGGCAGGCACAGGCCACCTGTCCAGCTCAGTGGAATGAGGACAGCTAAAGAAACTGGAGGTCACTGGTTACTCATCTCATAGAGTTGACAAGAAATGCTAATTCATTGAGACAGGAAGTTCAAATGAGCCTGGGCAAAAATGCATCTCTTCTAAATATAATTTTGCAAAAAGGAAATCAAAACTCACTGTGGAGACAATCATTACCACTTTAAGAAACCAAACAAAACAACACAAGCACTCTCTCCACTCCCTCGGATATGGGAGCGGGGAGACATGATTATTTCTTTCTTAAACACAATTAGAGTTTATGTGTCTCCTTGATCACAAATTTTTCCTAACAAATTCATTTTGAGTAAACTTACACAATACAGATTTGAGGAATTGATTGTCAATCACTGCTACCTTGCATTACTTCATAAAACCAGCATTCAATACATTCCTAGTATGCTCCAAGCATAAATACAACCTTAAAATAAACTTAACTTCTAAAATAAACTTAAAATGTAAATGAATATGCAAATAGAGTCAATATTATAATATATGCATTATTAGATGTCAACTTTTTGTATTGTTTCTGGAAGATGTCACACAAATTCTGACTAGCAAATTAACTGAGAATTTTATGGCTTACCAAATTTGTTTTGACTTTAGAACAATTTATGAACAGGAGTCTATAATGCGCTGTGGCTAATTAATGACTTTTTTGTGGTTTGACATACATAATACATAAGCATATGATGGTTACATCTCAGATTCTGCTGAATCATCTCTCTAGAATCTCAAGTCCTGTTACTGGCTGAAAGGAAAGAAACCCCATATCCTATCCTGAATTGTCTCTGGTACAAAAGTGAGTCACTTATAAATGATAGAGAACAATGGTGAGACCTGTACAAATTTACATCTCCAAAATCGTACCATTCTTCAATTTCAAACGACAATAGAACTTTCTAGTTTGCACAGAAATTCACACTATTTCATTAATTCAGAAAAGGTACTATTTTTATTTTCATAGAGTAATTACAGCTGTCAATGAGCAACTACCCTTGTGCCAGGAACACTGTTAAGCTTCCATTTCATCAGAGGAATGATAAATAGTCTCTACAAATGGGTAAACATAGTTCATTAAGTTTAATATTCAAGGACTATAGAGTTAAGAATGTAAAACAGTGTAAAAAAGAAAGAAATTCACCTCAGACTTCTTTTTGAGCTGAGACTGTACAAAGAATTGTATTAATATTGCTTCTAGTACTATAAATGCTGCTGAGAATATGCCTACTTTGCCAGTGAGAGACATCTCACTGATTTCAATATTATAATAAAAGAATAACACATGCATGCATACATATATGTATATACACACACAAACTTACATACATATATATCCTACCCAAAAACCCCTCTCTGAGTCATACAATATAGAGCAACTAGGAACATAGTAAATTACAGTTTGAAGTTTTATTTGCAAATGGGGAAAGGGAGATATATAGATTGAAAGATACTGACAATGTGAAAGACTGGGGAAACATGGAAAAGAGAGGCAATACAGCAAAGGGAGCAATTTGTTCCTCTAGTCATGCCCAGGGAGAAAAGGAATACACAGGCATACACTATAAGATCTGATGGCTGTGTCCCAGTGGAGGCCATATGGGATGGCCAGATGATAGGGTTTTTTGTTACAATTCTACCCATCTCTTGAACTACTAAACACATACCACTTTGGTTTAGTAGTCAAAACTGCCTTTCATATTTCAGAAAATAGTATTAAACAATTTATATCAAAATTGCCCACAATGAATGACCAAATTTAATTAATGAAACTCCTACCCAAGACCACAATTACAATAATTAGTATTAAAAACAAAGGATGTAATAGACCTGATCACCAAAGGACCTTTCAGCTGGAAATGGTATACTTCTTCCATAGAGAGTATTACACTCTGAGAGGCAGACATGCAAGTCCTTCAATACGGCATTCATGTATATGTAAAGACCTGCAGGGATCCCTATACACTCAGGAAATGAAAACAACAGAGCTCTGAAATGTGATTACATTCTGCCCATATTCCTAATTACCCTGGCAGTTAAGAGGAAGCAGTCTATCTATTCCATTGATAAAGGAGTGTAAGTGTACAGCATAGTGAAGGGTAGAACGGGTGGTGGCTGATAGCAGCTTAGTAGCTCAGTTGAACATTTGTTGAGCATTCACAAAGCCCTGCGTTCTCCCCTCTGCACATCATACACACTGGGCATGTGTGACACATCTGTAATCCCAGCATTTGAGAGGTGGGGGAGTAAGAAGGGACATATTTGGCTACTTAGCTCATCTGAGACCAGCCAAAGCTATATCAAAGCTTCATTCATGGGTCTGGCATCAGGAATCTAGTAATAAAAAATTGATATTGAGTAAATGTATGTTCTTCTAATTGGACTTAACACTAGCTAATCGGGCTTAATACTAACTTTGACCCTGAACTAGAAAACCATATTTTATGAATATTTCAAAACATTTATCACTATCCTTACAATAATGAATGTATTAGACATACATATCTCTTTACGTGATTCAATTCAGATGAAAAATTATAATCTCACTCTAAGCAAAATTCTCCGGTGAGCAGTGATCTTTCTGAGGCTTCATTTATTAGATAGTATATTTTTTAATGAATAAGGAGTAACTCAGACTTTGCTCCTCCTAACAGTGAGCTGTGGCTTTGTGAAATAGAACTTACAATTACTAAAAAGAAAGCAGCCCCAAATCCCACAACTCCTTTCACTTAATTATTCCTGCTATCGACCAGAGCATTTATTTTTAAAAACAGATGAAGTTAGAGCATGCTCACACAGAAGAAGCCTTCCTGCTGGTTTGCATCACTACAGTCAGAGGAATTTCTTTCTCAAGGATCCATACTTACCATATGTAAATTTCAAAGCCAATCAAACATCATCAGGACATGTTGGAAACAAGCTTGCAATATTAAAAGCAGTCTTTGCAGGTGACACTTTTTATCCTCATTCCCTCATCTAGACTAATTTCTGTTTATTGTTCTTGATCATAAAAATTAAATAACTTCTGCAATACTAAAGATAAATGCAGCAATCCTACGGAAAATCTGATAGGTATGCATTTAGAAAATTTGAAATTCCTTCAGGTTTGCAAGCCATGTTCACTTGTTGTAAATCACAAAACAGGAGTGTTAGTGGGGGATGTATACTGGTATTCGTTTAGGTTATCTTGAAGACATCCAGAAAACATATGCAGGTTCAAGTAGTTTCCAGAGAGTAAGCCAGCCATTATTCCTTTAACCCTGTTAGCCCCTTCTCTACATTCTGGACTGCCCTGGTGACATGAGTGAAGTAGCAGAATGTGTTAGAGGAGAAACCATGGAAAACCCAGACTTCTGCTTTAAAAGATTTTAGAGAGCCTCCACTGTTGGGAATTCCAAAGAAAGGAAAGCAAACATGAACTATTGGATGATAGGAGAGGCAGCAATCCAGAAAGATCTCAGCCACTGTGATCCCCAAACTGACCACCAAAGTTATCCTCGCTCTAGAGGCTTCATGTTACTGGCTCTGCTTTCTCACTGCCTATCCCCTCTTGGAATTAATTTCACATCAGCTGATACTGAAGGGACTGCTTAAACTCCAATTCACAAACAAACACAAATGATAAATAAATGTTGTAAACCATTAAGCTGGGGCACAGTTTGATACAGAGACTGTATATCAGCAAAAGATAATGGACACATTTACAAATTAATTCTGTGTAGTGTGATTTGCATATTATACTGCATCTCTCAATATAATAAGCAACTGCTCCATATGGAAAATGATCCATGAGACCCTGGTTTTGAATGAATGGGTTTATTAAGCATATAGCAAGGCAAAGTTTAAGAATACAGAGTAAGTAGCAAATAAAGAGCAAAAATAACATCATCAAATTGAGTACTTAAACCATGCAGCACATACTGACTGGGGAAGTCCTGCTGAGTTATGCCAGAGTTCCTGAAGGAGAAATCCTAGAAGGAGCAGAGCATTCTCTCCATGGACAAGCTTTTGGCTTCTTGCTCCCAGTGCAATCATTTCTACGTGCTGTGAGCTAAACAAGAGTAACCTATGGGAAATGGATATCTCTTTTACTCTTTCCCAAGACATGATGCTTTTAATATGATTAACTGTTTTCTATTTTCCTGTCTCCCTGTCACTGAGACAAGGAGTGGGAGCAGCCAGTGTGTTAAGAAAAGCTTCTGGGAGAACACTTGAGATAAACATATTTGAATCTGAGATCTAAGCAGCTCATCTTCTCTCAGGATCAGTGTGCAATAAGAAGCACATGACATTTTACCAATGTAACATGCATCACAGCAATGAATATTCATCTATAAAAGAAAGGCACTTCTTAATGGAAGTGTCGTGCATTAGCCAATAAGGCAAAATGATTATAATGATATCAAATGTTTAATACATGATTATTTATGTTTGAAGTAGGTATGGAGTGCCTTCTAAGACCATGATAGTGTGCCAAACACAGGGAACCAGTCTTCAGGGAAATAAATTTTATGGTTTAGAGTTGGCACATAGGCATGTGAAAGGAAATGATAAAGTAACTGCTAACATAACCAATTTAAAAAAACTCAGGAAATCATTTATAAAATCTAGAAAAAATATATTGAAGTAACATGGCAAACACCATAAGAAAGCTGATCATGTCACTCATTTGCTAGGAGGTGGCAATGGAATGGTTAGCATGTGACTTAATACATAATTGGTCCTAATGAAACAGTGCTAACTACTCACTGAGCTCAGACTCCAAATCAGAAAAGACTGTGAATAGTCGGTGAGTTATCTGTTAATTTTATCTCATTTATTCAATATGTTTATTTTGTTTTATTTATTACTATCATTATGCATATAAGTACACAGTCAGGTGTGTACTTTTGAGTACAAACATGTGGAGGTCAAACTACCATCATGGAATCAGGGATCAAACTAAGTGCCATTAGGCTTGTGTGCCAAGGGCTTTTAACTGCTCAACCATTTTGCCAGCTTTCGTTCAATATTTCTTGGAGCCTTGCCTGAGCTGAGGCACTAGGGAGAGTTTCCTCCTCCCATACCACTCAACATGAGAAGCAGACATGCAATGAGAGTAATGAGTGATAAGGTGAGGAAGAACATTTGCTTAATGATGTGTCATCTAATTTGAATTTGTAAGATCAGTTAAAAGATCCTAGCAATGGTTGATGGGTAAGTGTGAAAGTAAGAACTGGGAAAGAACCAGGATATGCAGAACTGTGCTCCAGCAAGTGTTCAGGAAAGGTTAGTGAATTTCTAAGAGTATGGGTGAAAGTTGCCAGGCTAAGTCCAGATGAGGTGGTAGGATTTAAATCACAGAAACATTACCAGCCACAACAACTATATCTAGACTTTACCCCCAAGATCATCTTAAATGCCCCGATGTTTTATAAGGGTATAATATTTAAAAGACAAATAAACCTGTCCTATAGAAATACAATCAAGATCATGAAGAATGAGGAGCAGGGCTGTGGCTCAGGAGTGGAGCACTTGCCTCCTGTGCACGGTGCCCACAGTTCAATCCCTTATGGGGCCAAATGTAACACAAAGCAGGAGAAACCAGAATGGAAGCTTCTGTAATAGATGAGACATACTATGAGGATGGCAGAGATGAAGATGCTCAAACAAAAGCTGGAGAAAATTTGGTTTTTCAAGAGTTATTACTTCTGTAGGAAAAAGCGAAAGATATCTGCATGCTAATTCTACATGCCTTTCAAATAAAGAAAGACTTAAAAAAAACAATCACAAGCCCTGCTGTAATTTTGTTCCATACTGATGCTTTTTGTTTTTGTTTTTGTTCTTTTGGTGGGGGTAGAATATAATGATTTAAAGAACGTAACTTAGGCAAGGATGTTGATGAAGTCTCTTGTGAAGCTGAAGGTTTATGAAACACATAGAGAACAGTGGCACACTGTAGAAGGGTGGCCTATTGTAACATTTTATAGTCTGATGTCATGTATAAACCTGGTGTGCATACATGGCTATCCTGGGATGGAAGTGATCTGTGGGCCATAGGTTGGATATGTGTGCCAGTGGAGAGCATAAAGCACTTAGTGTTGAGGCAACTAGCAGCCTAGAAAATCTCTCTTGATGAGAGAAAATGGCATTTATGCTTTGCTTATTTCTAATGCCCATAGGAAAGTGATGGAAGAATCTGCTTCCTGCCTCCATTAAGGACCAAGGCTCACAGACACCATGTGTCAAGCTACAGCATTGTATGTGAAAAGAAACCGAGAAGCCACAAAAGGAAGAGACTCCACATGGGAATCTCACAGTATATTGGCTAAAGCAAATCACCTGGCCAAACCTTTCTATAAATAGGGCAGTAGAGTCATATTCTCTCCATATTCCATAACAGCGATGACGCCAACAAGTGAATAAACAGATCCATGCCACCAGGTAAGTAGATTAATGGCTAAAGAGAAACAGGAGAGAAAACTTAGTGTTTTACATGATAGACACCAATGTGAAAGAAACTATTTAAAAATATTCTATGTACAAAACAGGTGGGACAAAGAAAAGGAAAGCAGAGACTGAGGGTATGACTTGGGTAAAGGGCTTGCTATGCAAGCATGAGGGCTTGAGTTCAGATCTCCAGCATCCACCTTAAAACTTGGACATGTATACTATTAAGTGGTAGACACACTTTGCCGATATTAAGTAATATACACATTACTACTAAGCAAACTATCATTAGATACAAAAAAGAAAAAGTCAGTTCTAATTGGACCCAATACTCTCTGAAAGCTTTCAGTGTGTATTTTCCTTCGTGCATGCATCTCCTTTACTTAGAAAGCAATTAAAAAGTAATAATACATCCAAGGGCAACAGAGTGACATTTTGCATTTCCAGTCTCTAATTTGAAAGGCAACTAAAATCTAGGGGTCATTTATAATGCTTAATGGACATGAGGTTTAGTGGCATGACAGAGTTCATTATTGGTCTAAATTCTTGATTCCTTCCTATATTTATGTTATTAGACACATGTTTCTATATTTCTTCCCACAAAAAGAGGATTGTTTTCCACTCCTGAGTTAGGGTTTGGTTGTGTTACTTTTCGTTGTCAACAGAATGAGTCAGACCTAATTAAATTCTAGCAGCAAACAAGACGAGAGGGTCTGTACCATTTTCACTTTTGTCTCTGTAAATGGCATGAAAACATCAGAGAGCCAGTCTAAACCTCAGCTGACCCATGGAAATATGACCAAATGCAACTGAGTTTAGCACAGCCACCCCAAACCACAGAAAGAGAGGGGAATACATTCTCATGTCAAGCTGCCAAAATTTGTGGATTTGTTTTCTGTGCCTAGTTACGGTGGCAATAATGAATCCCTATAGGTAGACTGTGATCTGCCTATTCTATAATCCATGCAGGTTTATGATGTGTGAGACATATTTAAGAATGGAGCAGAAGCTCTAATCCCTACAAGATAGGTATAGTGGCACATGTCTATATTGTCAGCTACAAAGGAAGTAGAGTCTGGAGCCTACTGAATCTAAGGTTAGCCCAGGCAACACAGCAAGTCGTGATGATTTTTCAGTATACTTTAATTGAAGTCAAGTTGCATCATTTTCCTCCTTCCTTTTCTTCCCTCCTGCCCCCCAGCTACTCTCCCTTGAATTACTCTAATGTCCCTCTCCACTCTTTTAATTAAATAGTGAAACGTTGATACATTAGTAATGTTCTATGTTAGCTTTGTCTGGAAAAGAATCTGCCATTGGATATAGAAGCTATAATAAAACCATAAGACTTGTAACCTATTGATATGATGAGAGTTTAGGGGTCTAGAAATAACAGGCAGTATCTGGTACCTCAAAATAAGTTCTGTTCCCCAATAAAATTCAATACATCAATCCTGGGAGATGGGTCCTGTTATATTGTGGGTAGAGTATTGCAAATAGAAAAGTGTCTTTAATATTGGGTTAAATCCTGCTCTTCAGACCCTTGAGTAGTTACTAAAAAGTGGTTATTTATAAAGCCAGCAAGCATGCCCCTAGAATTTTGCCTCCTTCACACTGACTGTCTATTTAATGTCATGAATTGAAGCAACATGAACCTTTTATGAAATGTAGACACTACCTTTTCATTCTCTGCAGGTGTAAGTTCAATAAAACATTTGTGTTACTAATCACCCAGTATCATATATTCTGCCCATAGGAGCATAAAACAGAATCAGACAGAGTGGGCAGGTGCATTGTTTGTACATGTGACTAAGAGTGTACTATGTATGTCTGACACTCAGGAGTAGAGTTTATATGACTATACTAATGTTTAGAAATTCATTTACCCTGCTTTTATGGTCTCTGTGTGAAAATATGCCTGATAAACAACTAACAAACAACTATTCCTAATCCAAGTTTCTAATGCAATAGCATCATTTAGCTAAGCCTCTTAGGTTTCTGCCTTTTGCAGTGACAAAAGCACATCCCTGATGAGGTTCTTTCCTACCATGGGTTCTGCAGAGACCAACTCTAAAATGAAGAAAGATGAGGAAAGGAGAAGTTGAAACTGAGAAGCATTTATGTTTAAGAAACAACTATAAGAAGTATAAGGAACTAAACATATGACAGGCACAGGGAGATGCTGAAATGTAAAGCAATTCAAGCAGAGCATCCAAAGGCTAGGATGACCATTTAGAGCTGCCCAAATTGACTCAACACTGGTTATTGTATCTAAGCATCCATTGGTCAAAGGTCATCAACAGCATATAACCCCTCACCCCAACAAAGATAGTTAACTAAGGCAAAGGGAAATTTCACAGAGTGTCAAGTCCATGAGCAACAAGCAGATTGTATTCCAAGTATAGCACAGTAATATTGGTCTTACATTAGTAATTCTAGAACATCTGCTACAGCAATGTAATTTCAACCTGGATTCCAGAATATGAAGCCATATACAGCAGACATACAATTTATCCACAGCATGAAGGAATGTCTTGCCCATCTCCAAAAGACCTATAGCTCCCACACAGTACTGGTGAGTCATGCTGACTGCTAAAAGGCACTGAGACTGAATTGTATGCTACCACAACCAAAGCTGGCTATGTATGCACAAAAAAAGAAGATATATGGCGTCAAGTAAATAAATGCTTACATTCATCAAAAGCATCATTTATATCATAATTTGCATGAAATTAGAAAGAAACTACTGCCCTCTTAGGATCTGAAGGTGTGGAATTCACAAGGGCCAGTGAACCAGGGAAGAAGAGATACTCTGTCATGGAAAGAGCAAAGAAAGCTATCTGCACCCAAGCTGGTATGCGCTTCATTGTTCCTTTTGTGTATACTTCTCTGAAGAAAGAGCTTAAAAATTGTCCTCCCATCATTCCCCACCTTAACAGCATACAAACTAAGGCATGCAATATGTTTGATAAGAGATGATTAAAAGACGTGACCCTCTAGGGGTTAATACAGAAGGAGTGATTTAAAATTGGGCCCAAAGAGAAGCTAAAAACTGGAAAGTGTTCAAGGGCCTTAAGATATACAGCAGTTGTTAACTAGCTCAATAGGTCGACCCACCAGATGCATGATTCCTGAGGGGGAGCCCCATTTGGCAAGGCCATGTGGTCCCTGGCTGTGGCCTCCAGTTGCTCCTGTTCCTAATTTCTGTCATGATCCACTTCATTTCTTCCCTAAGAACTTCATTTCTTCCCTAAGAATAGCTTTGCGTGTTTTCCACTGCTTGTGTGTTTATCTCATAAAAATATTCCATCTGCTGGGCACATATATCTGTGGGTAGTATAGAAGATAACTTTTCATTTGCTATATAATTTTGATATACAGAATATATATATATATATATATATATACATATATACTGGGACATGCTTCATAACTGGATCTATTTGTCCCTCAAGGACTTTGGACACTTAACAGCCTGCCTTGTTATTTTGCTCAGACTACTGCACATAATTAGCTAACTTTCACCTCAGAGAAAGTTCAAACTAAATACTTTTTCTAAATCAATCATAAGATTACAACTTTACAGTTATGTATAAGGTCAGAACCGCAGCTGTCCAACCAAGGTTACTAAGAAAAGCATGCCAGTTCTTCACTTGCAAGTCTACTAATAATGGATCTATGTCTCAAAGTTGTCATTGGGCACTGCGCCCCCCACCCCACCCCATCTGGTTGAGCTTTTGCTCCTGTAACCTTGGACTTTTGTATTGTCATGGTAAGTGGCTTAGCTCATTATTAATTGCTTTAGGAATGAGCTCTTGACCAAAGAGAAATAATTCTCATAATTTCCTTACTGCTTCAAGGCCTATAGGAGAAGAGTTTTCAGAATGGAAGAAGAAGAAGCTTGAAGAAGAAGCATGGAAAAGTTAGGACTAGGACAGGATTATTAAATTAGAAATAGAACAATAAAAAGCACATGAAATGAAGAGCATGATACTCAGATCGTGTGTGAATTTACATAGAAATGTTTTACCCCCTCCTTCGCATTTTACCTCTGGAACCCTGGGTAGGGCTGGAGCTGCTCTCATAGTCCTTACAGGAAAGGAAGGGGAGAACGCTAGGGGTGGGGGCAAAATAATCAGAAGAATCAGAAACTGACTCACTTTAAACACCATGACCCAAAATGTCAACCCACATTTGACTTGAATCTCTTCTTCCTGAACACTTTAGAATGTCTGTATCTTACCTTCGGAATGTTATGGCATGGAGTTAAGATGAGCTCATTCCTATCTCTAGGCTTTGCATTATGTGTGTGTGTGTACACATGTATATGGATAAGTTTGTGTGGGTGAAATGTAGTGGCAGGCATCAGAAGATCAGAATTGGGTGGAAAGAAAAATAACAAGAAAACAATTATTCTGAGAGTTGAGAAAAAAACTCAAGACTCAAGAGACAGAAAAACCTCAAGAGTGATTTCTACAAAAGCAAGAAAAGATATTTTCCAATGACCATAAAACTACTGGCAGCAACAATCATGACGCTGTTCAATTGAAAGGAGACAAGCCTCGTATTCTAGAAATTTCCATCAGATGGAAATATGTGCTCTACCTGTAAGAATCTTCACACCAAAACTCAAATATTGAGGCTTCTGTTATTTTCAAAACCAATAATGCCATTAAATATTATCCAATACTGAATATAAACATGCTTATCTTTACATAGCACAAGAGAACATTTTTATTTAAATGAACAAGAAGGAGAATCTTTGGTGTTGATGTTTCAAAATCATGCAGCAATGCACAAAATTTTCAGTTAGCTCTACTTAGAATAAAAGAGAGCCTTAGTAAGTAAGTATTCAGTGACAGGAGGAGAGAAAAATGACCTAAACTGTCTAATACATACAAATGTAAGTGTTCCCATAAGCAGAGGGGATAAAAAGGGAAGAGGGGAGGAAGTGTTGTCATGTACACCCAACTCTGGAACAAATATGCCTTATCTGTATTCCACAGCTCTCGAATATTCACCAGAATTAGGGCCGATGCCTGGTAATCAGACACTCTGCTGCTTTACATTCAGGGACAGGGCCAGGCCAAGTGAGTAACATACACCAGATTAGATCACTAGCTATATTGTTCGGGTTGATTTTAATTGCCTGAAAAGTGTCATTACCATCTAGTGCAATGTGCTAAGTTATTTTTGAGAGTGCCTATTTCCATGTAAGAAATAAAAATGTACTGCAATCCTGTAAGAACATGCAGAGGAAGATTCCATTTGACTTCAGCTTCAGTAGCATGAAAAAACCTACCCATGTCTGATCATATAAATAAATATTTGTTACCTGTAGAATTTCACAAATACAGTTTGGGAAATCAACTCAGATTCACACTCTGAAGACCCCAGAGATCCACCCAAATGCCATGTCCCGGTTGATAAAATTCTTGCAATTTTCATTTCTACAGTGACTCGTATAGCCAGCAGCTTCAAGGTGAAAAGAATTCATGAAATTTAAAAACCAGAATTATTTCCATAGAAAGGATATATGGAAATAGGTTATTCCAAACGTAGAAGACATTTGCAAGAATATATAACAGGGACTGCTAACATGGAAATGGTATCTCTTCAGATATTTGTTCTTTAAATCAAAATCTTAGATATAGAAGAATCTGTTTGTGACATGCAATGCTGTGCACACAGAGCCTCGGGCTTTTAAAATGGTGAAAACTGAATAGTGCCTATAGTCTGGTTAACAGCAACCATGTGGGGAAGCTGACTGAAAAATAGAACTCATGTTTTGATATATGCTACTTTTCTCTTGGAATTATATAAAGATTTTAAGCTGAAGTACAGATTAAGGAGCCTTGCCCCAGAGACAATTCCGATGATCTTATAAGGGCTGAGGTAGCTGTTAGCTCAGCAGAACAGGAACATGCCTCTGCAGGGAGAAAACAAGGATGGAAAGACAGCTCCACGGGCAAAGTGCTAGATCTCAACAGCCACATAAAAGCCAACCAGAAGGCATGTGTGTCTACGCCTAGCACTGGGTTAGGCAAACACATGAAGGTCCTGGAGGTCACCCGCCAGCCAGCCTATCCACATCTGTGAGCTTCATGTTCAGTGTGACCCTACATGTCAAAAAATGTCTTTCATGTTGGAGCTGCATGTATGGGAAGCAGTTGAGGCAGACGTCTGACACTGACCTTTGGCCTCTATATGCACATGTACTCAGCTGTACCTGCACACTCAAGTGAGCAGGAGAGGATGAGAAGAGGCATGCGGAACTTCTGTGGGATGCAGAGTTACCCTTGAATGGGTGACTGATGAAGCAACTGATGACCACAAAGCCTCCATGCATCCCTAAATCATTGTTTACAGTTTAGCACGACACGCTTTTGATTTGTTGTGAGGCAGTCATTTACTTCCTCGTTGCAGATGTTCATGTTTTACTAAAATAAAATGATGAATTTGGGGACTCGTGAGCTACTTCAATCCACTAAAATCAGATCATTATTATATTAAGACCAGCACCCAGGACTTAGAACCTATAGCTCATTCTTCCTTTAAAGAAAATTGTATTTGTCAGAATTTTCTAAAATCTAATCATATCACTTACTGTTGATTCATGATGTCACTCAAAAACTGCATGAATTAGAAAAACTCTTACACATACATACTTGAGTGACTTCAAGCAGTTCCTATATAACTACAGAACTTCATGCCAATAAAAGAGATTGGATTTTGGTTATGTGGATATTTAACAACTTCCTAATATGGATGTATGGCTCCAGAGTATTACAAAAGGCAGATATTAAATAATTTTACAATACTAAATTCTAATTGATCCTTTTTGGAACTAAGTCATTAAAAATATTCTGAAAGCAGAATTCTCCATAGTTTTCAGGTATTCTGAAAGCAGAATTCTCCATAGTTTTCAGGGGCACAGTTTAACTAGGGCACTGGATGGTTTGCACCACTTTGCAAACAGCAGGGCTTATAGAAGCAAAGCCTTTCCTGCATAAGGCACACTGAACTGAATTGAGATGAGACATAAGTGCAGCAGACGGGAAGTCATAAATGTTCTAAACACACAAAAGGAACAAGAAGCAAAAAGGGCTCAAGAAGTCCGTTGCAGCCAGAAGGCTAAGGAGAGGAATTAGCCTTTGTGGAATTGGCATAAAGAAGTCATTGGTCCATTGGGTATGTCAACAGCACTTTCCTTTTTCTCAACAGTGAGGCCTTCAGTCACCCAAATGCTTTTGTTCATGGCCTAACACATCTCCATGGATCAGAAAGACCAGGACAAGGTGTGTGGGAAGTTACTTCTTTTTTTTTTTATTTTATTTTCCAGTTTAAATTTAGATAAGAAACGAGGTTGCTTCACAAGTCAGTTCCAGGTCCCTCTCCCATTCCCTCCCCTCCTCCCGTGCCCTCCCCCCAGCCCCCCCCGTTATCCCCTCATTCCCCCAGGGAGGGTGAGGCCCTCCATGGGGGTGTCCATAGTCTGTCATTTCATATAGGGCAGGGCCTAGACACTTCCCCAAGAGTTCAGGGTGAGAGTGCACTTCACATTGTTCTACTTCTTAATCAGGTGCATTTTGCTGCCAGGTACAAATAGATCTTGGCCTAATACAAGGAAACACAGAAACACTGAGTGCTGTGTTTGCAGTCTTCTGATGGTTACATGAACAAAAGAAGCAGACAGTTCCTTGGAATGCTGAGGGCACCTGAGTGGAAGACCAGGACAAACAAGGAGAGAAGGGATCACTGAAGCTAAGCTGAAAGTTGTAAATTCCACTTGAACGTGTTGAGTTTGACACAGCAGATATCCAAGAGATGAGCACTGCACAGATCAACTTCTGACTTCTACTGTATGCGAAACACTTGGTAAAGATCTTTTGTCACAGAGCTGCTGCAGGCATAGGCCTACTTACAAGATGCTTACTGGGAATCAGGCAAAACATGAACAGTCCCAGCCAGGCAGTGGTGGTACATGCCTTTAGTCCCAGCACTTGGAGGCAGAGGCAGGCAGTTCTTTGTGAGTTCTACACCAACCTGGTTTACAAGAGGTAGTTCCAGGACAGGGTCCAAAGCTACACAGGGAAACCCTGTCTCGAAAAAACAAAAACAAAAAAAGGACAGTCTCACGTGATGAGAAATACTATGGAGGAAACAAACATACAACATCTAGAGAGGATTTCTAACATACTTTAGAAGTATAACCAGACATATTGACGTCCATGGCATTGAAACTGTGACCATGTTATGGAAATTTTGAGTCCATGGTATTGAAACTGTGACCCAAGGGCTGATCAGCAATCAATATCCCGTAGGTCTATGTGAATGTGTAAACACAAGCGTTTACAATTGAGGACACCTCCCCCAAGAAAAAAAGTTCATAATAATTCCAGAGCTGGAAAAGTGGTAAATAAGTGAACAACTGAAAGTCACTCAGGATGGCTTTGTTCCCAAAGATCCCAACAGCTCTGCAGATGAAGTTTTGTAGTTGATTTATTTATTTATTTATTTGATTTCTAATGCAAACATTAGGCATTTAAATATTTTATATAGAAAAGCATGTGTCTGTGTATGTGTGTGTGTGTGTGTGTATGTGTGCGTGTGCATGTGTGTGTGTGTTCCAGCTGGGTACAATGATATGAAGAACCAAGTTTGAAAAGAGACAGAGAAGCTGATTCAGTGGTCCAGGGGGATGAGTTGACGATCTGGAGAGAAATGATACAGGTGGAGATGGATGAAGGCAGGCAGATGTGAGAAATGGTTCGGGCTCCAAATCAAAGGATTTGAAGCACAGTGCTGCTTCAATTCCTCTAGGCAGGAATACCTGAAGTAAAGTAACAGTCCTACGAATTCTTTACCCTATTAAAATAATACATCTCCAGGCTCATTTATCAGTCATGTAATCAAACCAGGTTTATGGCATAGATCTCATGTCCTAACAGATGAAAGATAATCAAAGTCAAGTGACTTAGAAAATAAACTGGAGGAAATTGTTTTCCTGTTGTGGAACATAGCAAATTTACAATCTTCCTTCTAACAGCACCTAAGAGAATACAGTGGAATAGCTGTGACAGGCATAATCTATTTTTCCAAACGCCAATATGTCTGCAATGAGGAATATACATACTTTCTGAATTATCTTATCCTACTTAATAAATCAGTTGACTTTATTTTCTCAGTCTTTGCAAGGCAGCTTCTTGCACACTAAAGATTCTACAAACATTTACATTCCAAGTAGC
This sequence comes from Mesocricetus auratus, assembly GCF_017639785.1. NCBI lineage: Eukaryota > Metazoa > Chordata > Mammalia > Rodentia > Cricetidae > Mesocricetus > Mesocricetus auratus. The sequence continues at coordinate 163,337,652 of NW_024429266.1, forward strand.
AGGGCTGTTTGAAATGCTATAAAGTTCTGCCAGCACTTCTATTACAAACCCTTATTTCTTGTTTATAACATGTACATAAAATGAGGAAAATAAAAATGTACTATGGATTGAAACTTGGCATACTGAGCTTCAGCCATGGAATGCATTTCTACAGGCACAAATTTCCCACTGAGTACAGAAACAAGGGAGTTGTTGGTGGGGGGCATTATAAACCAGAAGCCACTTAATACCAATGCTCCTTCTAGATCAGAAATTGAGAATCTAAGAAATGCTCAGTTTCAAAGTCATCCTTAAACTATCTAATAGTCCATATTCTCATTATTTTCCAGAATTGATGTTATCCAAGGCATGCATCTTAAGACCATGTTTATAAACACCGTGCATATTAGGGTTGTTCATTTTCAATGACAAAAATAAATGGCAAAGATAAAAACTCTTAGGCATAGACTACTGGAGTGGAGCAAAACAGAAACTACAAGCAATTAAGCACAGAAAGTTCCCCTTTCATCTTCCTATCTCCCACTACATAAGTAACCTCTCACTGCTGTGAACACTAAATGGTAACTGGGAAACAAGAAAATGTAGAACCAGTCAGACCATCTCCATTCTGGGGTTCTCCACAATACAGTGATCTATGGATCTGGCAGTCTGAATGGGCCAATTATAGCTATATACTCTTTCAGCAGAAAATGTATTAGAAGTTAATGAGAACTTCATGTTTGGGCACTTAAATTATGCAGAAAAAACAAAACTACAAGATGCATTCTGAATGAATGAGAAGGAGCTGGGCACTTATAAATGGGAAAGGTGCATATCTTGCTCGCAGACTGAAGAGGCTATTAGTTTGTAATAACTAGGCATACATGAAATGTGACAGAGAAAAAATTGAAGATAAATCAGCAGCTGAAAGGCTACAGCTTGTTGTCTGCAGCTAATCTTTGCTCTACTTGAAACTGCTTGGCACTTTGGTTCTATTAAATATTTTGTTACTATTTTAAGAAACACTTGGGCTGCCTACTTGGGCTGTGAAGGATATTTAAAAGTAAGAATTATACTGGAGAAATGCACAGAATGCCTTCACATCTTCAGGCACACAGATGTGGTACGTAGACGGTAAGGAGGATCTGGAGCTGAGTGCTATTGTCAGAGATGGCCACTGCCTGAATCTATTACCCTGCAAATCAATTATATGCTCTATGTCTCCTGCTGGCCACCTTCACACAGGAGGAACACCAGCCTCCAAGAGACTTCACCATTTATCTGATAAAAGTCTTCAGCAGTTTGCTGGAGTACAGTGACCTCCTTCAAACCTCATGTTATGGACTCTCAATGGAGGTCAAGCAGGCATTCAGAGATCCCGACTCCACTGATTATGTGCATACCAAAAGATCTCTACATTTCCCATGGGTTCAATCCCGTCAAATATCTTTTATGAACATGTACAAGAACCTGCCCCGTGGTGACAAGCAAATGTGAGGCATTCTACAAATGTTAAACTAAATCATGTGAATCTTAACCTGCAGACTTCTTTCCTAGTAGCTAGAATCACAACACAAACGATTAAAACCACCCACCAGGATGCAGCCAAAGTCATGTTAGTGTTGGTAAACACAGCTAGTGCCCCAAAATTAAGTAACAGGTCTGAATTGTTATTGAGATATAACAGCTCTTTGAAAGGCAATTACTCCCCCTTTCAGTCTCTGAAGGGTTCTGACTCAGTGTTCTTTTTAATTCCCGTTTTTAATCTATTTACAGACCAGGATTTTTCCTCAGTGAGTGTGATACTCATCTCTGTGTGGGTAGACTGAAAACACAGCACATAACCTCCTGCATTGTGCGTGTGTGTTTAGTTATTCTTGCTTAATCATTTAAAAATTTTGGGATTGACTGACTCTCTAAATGACCCGGGGTTTCTGTCCACCCTCAGGTACCGCACACATGACAAGTTGATTGTTTCTGTGACCCTGTTTCTGCATCTATTGGATTAGGGTTAGGAAACTGTCTACCCCTTTGCTTTCTCGGGGCTGTCTGCTCCTATTCCTTTCTGAACGATGGTTTTTGAGTCATTCCTCTGCGCACACCACCTTGTAAATCAGTAAGAGAACGCAATCCTGGGAAGGACTTAGGGATTGGTGAGCCCTTGTGGAGCGGAGCTCTACACAAGGCAGCCCTTAAGCCTCATGTTTCATGCAGTCGGAATTGGGAAGTGGGGAACACTCCATTTAAAAGATGTTGAGACCCTGACCCGGGGAGCAAGGTTGGCACTTCCTGGTTTTCTGCTTCTGCTAGTCCGATGAGAGCTTTCAGAGATGCAGAGAACATAACATCATCCAGATCCCGACCAGCTCTTAAGTCAAGGTACCAGAACTACCTACAGTCCATCAGAACAAACCTATGAAACAATCTCGACAAGGGATTCACTCAAAGCTGTTGATTTCTGAGTTGAATGAAAACGCAGTCTGCAAAACTTGAGGACTAACAGACATCCTCTACTCTGGCTTCTTCAGATCTAGGAGTCAGGACCATCTGGTTCTTAACCCAAGCACCATGCCCTGGGATTTTCCCTCAGCAACCCTAGGGTTCCCACCTGCCTTCGCTACCCGCTACCCGCCACGCGCCACCCGCAACTTTCAGGGGCCAAACGGTCTGCTCTGAAGACATACTAGAGGGACATTGGTACATTTTTCCAGCGCTTCAGTCAGAGAAGGCGTCCCATCCCCAAATCGATCTTAGTCCCAGAGTGGGTAAATAATGTCCCCTAGCAAACCGGCCCCTGGAAGGATATTTTACTCTCCACCCATCGGCTGCATCTCACAAGCAAACAAACTTTCGCGGTCGAGGAGCCTTAAGCCAGTGGGCAAAGTTTCCTAGGCAGGTGGTTCATCTGAATGACACAGCTGCAGTGAACAAGGGGACAACCCCGACCTACCTAACAGAACCGGCTTGCAAGGCGCCCGCCCTGCTGGCCCGCCCGCCGGCGCCGCCACTGCCACCGCCACTGGCTGGCCCGGGGGGCTGCCGTGCGCGCTGGTACGAGCCTCCGCCTTCGCCGCAGCGCCCCCGTCCGCACTGTTCTGCAAGGTTCCGCGCAGTTCCCCGCCGGACCGCGGCGCCCGCCCGCCCGCCGCCGGCGCCACCGCGCGCCAGGCTGCTGTGGCTGCTGCAGACGCCGAAGGAGCGTTGCCTGCGCCTCTACCGCTCAGGCTGGGGGCGCCTGCTCCAGTGCGAGCCCTGAAGGGAGAGTAGAAGGGAGGAGACACAGGGTAGGAGAAAGGGGCGGGGAGCGCTGCGGCGCAGCCAACAGGGTCCCGCGGCTCACGCTGCTCGCACCACCACCCACCCTCTGCGCCTCGGTGCCCCGCCACCACCGAAGGCTGCCAGAGCCCCAGCTGCCTTCGCCCACGTGTGTCCGGCCTCAGCCCGGCACCGGTGGACCGGGATGGGCGGCCATCAGCGAGTCACCACTGGGTGGCCTCCTGCTTCGCATTTGGCGTCTGGGTAGCACCGGTTTAAGAGCAAGGATTGCCATTTCTAAGGTACCCTCCTGCAGCTGAGCTCACACACGTGCGCAAAATTGCCAATCTTATCATTAAAACACGTAATTATTAAGAGCTAACTATCGACAGATAATGAATGGACGAACTGATGGTAGTGAAGGAAAGAATCACGGATAGACAATCCAGGTAGTGGACTGCGGGATTTACGCAAATTCACCTGCCCAGACTAAATTCCGACTCTATTACTGTTCTGTGACTGTGCTATAAGGACTTTTAATTTGCTAAGATTTCGATGAGTCAGTTATGAAACTAACCCCATGAAATCGGCCTGGTCATTTTTATTTGTGTAAATACACAGCGATAGAATTGGACTGGATAATCTGAGCGTAAACATAAACTACTGATACCCCTAGCCTTTGAGTTCAACCTCTAGCTCAACCAAGAAACTGTACAAATAGTACACTTTTGTCAATGAAAATACCTGGATCGTACACCTGTACGAAATTCGGTGAGTAACTTATAAAAAGGAGTGGAGACATATACCGGTATATAATGTAGCAACTACAGAGCACAGTCATTTATAGTTGCACTGGCAACTATAAATTCAAGAGATAATGCTATGGTCCACATGGTGGCATGAACTAGGGACAGAAAGATCAGGACTAGTTAGTTAAACTGTTCAACCCCAACCTGGACTAAAGAATAACACTGTGGAGGACCAAGTATATACTGTGTAGCAATAATCCCTGTGAGACTTGCCATTTTATAATTCTATACATTACTTTTAACGTTTATTATGATGTTGTTTTCCCTTTATATTAAAAAAATAGTTCTCTTGATTAGATTAGTTTGTAGCAAGTGCTGCCCTGAATCCTCCACTCCCCACCCCCTCTGTTCAGCTCCTGCAGACAGAGCAAAGCAGGAGTGCATCCAGGACAGCTCCCTTGGCAAATCAGACCTGAAAGAGGGCTTCCTGGGGAGAGGTTTTCATTCTTCTCCACTTCTCTCAAGAGACAGTTATTGGCTACCTGCATTTCACAAAGAAATTTGAACTTCTGGGAAGCTTTAAAGGGCTTCAAAAGACAATGGAACCCTTTCTGTCACCTGTGGTGCACTAGCTTACCTGGCCACAGCCCTTCCCTTATCAAAAACAAATGGCATCACTCATCCTTTGATGCAGATAAGCTCCCTCCCCCCAAGTGCTCCAATAGTAAAGCTCTCTTTTAACCAACAGCAGCCTCCAGCATATACTCCCTAACTTCCCCATGTGTTGGTTACTTTTGCCATATCTCTTCCTATCAGGAAACTGCTCGTCCCCATACGAGTAATGGCTGGATTTAAAAATAGTAGCAATAAAACGTGGAGTTATTTATGTTTTAAAGGAATGGGGGAGGCTACGGTAGATAGAGACAGTACTATAAATAAAAGTAACGTGCTTTCTCCCATCAGAATTAAATTGCAGTAAATTTGAACTCCTTAGGGTCTCTCTAGTTAGTAAAAGAAAAAAAATAGCACAGGTAAGAAAGGGAGGTTTATGGTCATAGCAGTTGTTATAGGTTACAGTAAATAATCTCTTTGCTTGCAATCTAAGAATGTGTTGGTAAATCCCAGGAGTGTAACAAAATGTTTTATTGGACAGAACTGGTATGTTCTGGAAGGATCAGAGAAAAACTTTACATGCAAATTATGCTCATGCCTTTCACCTAGTAGGTGCAATTACTGTCATACCAACTTCTATCGCAGATGTGCCTTTTCTTTTAATGCATTTTCATAATGCATTTTGCTTCTATCACACCTATATGTCCTATCCAATGGGATAAGAAAGGACACTTAACAGTGGGGAAGAGGCTGGCCCTAGGCATCAAAACTACAGCCAGAAAGAGAACAGAGAAGCCCCTTTAAATTAGACTGAGAAATCTAACTCTGTGTGGCCCTCTCCACATAATTTGCAATTTCCCATCTCAGATTGCTTTGCCTGTGCTGGTGAAAGCTGATTAGTACTGACAAGGAAGTTGATGAAATCTTGAATGTCACGGTTACAGCAAAAGGAGGCAGGGGCATTTGCAGGAGCCATGACAGACATTAAGCATGAACCCCAGTTTCAGGTCAGCATAGGTAAAAAGTATATGAATATATACATATAGGGATGCATTCATAATTTCAAATCCTTGCTTTGCTCAGAATGCAAAGCATAATGTGAGTCAACTGAAAACCTGATATTTGCAAAGAGTTGATACACAAGAGCAGGTTTAAATAAAATTTCCATTCAATTTCTGGGCCGGAAGCCCAGGAAATTAAAAAAAAAATAAAGGCACATGTGGATCTTCTCAGTGTGAATGCCGGATGGAGTTTTTATTGAATTTGGCCTCAACTGATTGTAGCATTATAAGCAATTCTGCAGTTAAGTTTCAGCAAGCATTTAGATGGCAAATCCTCTTTTTAGGGCATTGTAACTAAGAATAATAACTTCCTTTTCCTACGGTACCTTTTATATCAAAGCTCTTTAGCTGTGAGATCATCTTTCCTTTGTTAAGATGTGCCATCTGTGTGGAAAGATAGAAACTATTTCATGCTACTGATAGCACACATTACTTACTTGTTTCCTTGTTTACTGTGTAACAAAGGAAATGAAGAAAAAATATCTACAAAACCCACAGACAGGAATTGTTAGGCAAGAGGACAACCTGGAACACAGCCAGCTACTGACAAACACATCTGTTCTTTTAAAGGTGAGGTGGAGATTTTCCTGAGTTGCAAACACAAGACCTAGGAGCTTTGCCATGCTACTTTCTCAGTGTTGTAGTTTCATTTTGGATTTTGGATGTCAACTGGGGGATATTCATACTTCCTACACTTCCAGGGTTAGTGGCTGAGAGGTGTGTTTGTTGGTTGTTCATTTGTTTGACTGTTTGAATCAGACAGTAAGTCATAGCAAGTTTTAAGTGTCCAAATTGAAGGAAATCAGGTTGCTAAAACAACAGCAATCAAAACCTCACCATGAGGTTTTGTCTTGAATATCTAAAGGACCACTGATTATCTTTACCGGAGCAAGTCCTTTGTATTTCTGGTTAAAAGGAAGATTCTAAAAAAGACATATAAAAGTTGAGATAACATATTCTACCAAACCCTATTCCTGGAATTTCACTTTGGATACTAAGGTAATAATTGAAAACTCAGACACTGACTAATTTTGTTTGCTCTGAAGATGTCTATTGAATTTTTGTATCTTTGTTTTTCTCTTGGTGCCATCCTGTAGATCACTATGTAACAGGACTTTATTGTGTTATTTTTCATGTCTCTACCATTTTATTACCAATGTCTTTTGTTAGATTGTAAGCTTCACAGATTCAGGGGTTTTGCTCTATTCGCTGATCCAAGCAGAGTGCCAAGCAATCTATGGTATACACGTAATGGGTTTGCAGTAACTGTTTGTTCAGTAATGGAGCAACCTTCCAATATGTCTGGTGCTGTACAAACTGCTTGCTTATCAAGGACAGTTGGCAATCCTTACAGCCAATATAGGCAGTAACTCCTCTAATAAGCCTTCTGAAGATGAATATGCTAAGATACACAAAGTGAACTCATTTATCTAGAAACTCACTCTTCCAAGATGGCACAAGCTATAGTCCTTGCCTTGATGCTAGAAACTCTCATTAGTGTGGACATCACTTCAAGTTTAATGTACACAGAAATTGTCAATCTGCCTAAAATATGACTTCTGCTCTAGTAGGTCTAGGGTTTAGCCTGGGACTCTGCATTTCTACCAAGTATCTGAATAAAAATTCCAGTGTTGCTAGCTGCCTGAACTTTGTGGAGACAGGCTACAATCCAAATACTCAGTGTTAACACACAAGGCACCTGTCACACACTAAGCCTCAGGGATTTGAGTTAATAAAAAGTAAAATACACTGTTTGTGATTACCTGAATCATAATAAAACTACATCATTCCATTTAACAAGATTTCTGTTATATTCACAATGGCTAGTTCAGAGTGAATTCTTAAGAGATTTTAACTTGCTAAACAGATGAAGAGATAGAATGGTAATGGAATCTTCTGTAACTTATAAGATCTGAGGTATGAACCAGCAAATTTTGAATCCTGCTGTCTTCTGTATTAGACCAGAACACACTGGCTCATCTTTACTTACTTTTTAAAGGTGTATTTCAAGGAAATCTGAAATGGCAACACACTGAAAAGGTTAAGAGAGTAAAGAAAATGTGTATAATGTAGTTATTGCTTATAAATTGGTAAAGATGCATTTATAGAAGACTAAGAAGGCCTTATGAAGTTATTAGCTCTTCACTCTAAAAATCTTTAATATAATACACTGAAGTGTATCGCATTTAAAGGCTTTCTGTTCTAACGCATCTCATACCCAACTCAGAGAAACTACGTTCTGTAGAAGGCAGTGATTAACTCAGCCCTGATCAAAGAGCTGAGAGTAAATGACAACTGAATGTTAAGTCCTATATGTGCTTCTATTTATATTTCCACCTCAAAGGCTTAAAGACCATCACAGAAGAGAGGTAAGAAAGAATGCAAGAGCTAGAGGTTGGGAAGAGCATTGTAAAACTGTGTATTTTGACATAACTGCCTTTGTTCACACCAACTGTGTTTGCCTACATTAGAACTCCTTGTATGAAAATGGACCTTTCAATATTTCATCATGGGTAGAAGGCTCATCAGACCTCACCCACCCTCCGGACCTATTGACAGTTAATGACTGGTAAGGAAGGATGGTTATTTTCTTCAGTAGTATGGTTTAATCCAGTAGATAACTCTCATTTGTTCTCCTGCCAGGAACCTATAAACCCTTGGGGACTTCTACCCACAAAAGACAAAAAGAAGAAATAAATTCGGGAAGAAAAGTAGTTTTAGATTGAACAGAATAATATTGATTATGGCACAGGTATATATAATCAAAATACATTGTATGCATGTATGAAACTGTCAAAGAATTAAATATAAAAAATTATGTGGTTGCAATTCAATAAGTACTCATTTTATATATTTATGTAGAATGTTCCCTCCAAGACTGACAACCTTCCTGTCAGTAACTATGAAGGTTCTGTTTTTTTTTTCAAATTTCAGTATGTTGGGGAGAAAACATGCCTTCCATGTGATTTATTTAAATATGCTCACATTGTTATTATGATAATTCTTTGATAATACCAAATGTGTGACTTTCTAGACTAGGCTTTGTTTCTTTGTATAGTTTTAAGTTTTTATGGAACTAAATATATCCTAATTTGTTGAGACAAAGGTTTTTTTTTCTAAAATTAAAGTGAAAAGAAAGCTCTTCTCGGGGTATTTTGAGAAAGAAAGAAAATGGAGCCACTGGATCTTTAGGTAAGGATAGCTAATATTAGCTTTATAAGTATCTTTAAAAAGTATATGAAATGAAAATTATGTGGCTTGGGGTATAGCACGATGGTGGAAACAGCACTGTGGAAGAGGCATATGGAGCCTTGTGAATGACCGCATTTTGATAGATTGTTGTTTTAGCTCTATAGATTATTGTTTTCTAATTGTATCCTTGCAGGTCAGAGAACAGAAATTAACAAAGCATCCTCTGTGATTCCTTCTTCAAAGAGCACTAATTCATGATGATACCCCACTGTTCACGTCAGCATCCCAGGACAGTAACAAACATCTGTTTTATTCAACTTATACAGGGAAAGGTATGTTTTCTTTCACAGTCTGTGTGGTTTTAGTACATGAAAAACTGAGTGTTTTCACTGCTTTTCAGTATTAAGCTTGTCTGAGAGCCTGTTGAAGCAAGTAGCTCAGTTTTTTGGCAGGACACAGAAGAGAGTTAAAGAGATGCCAAGGGCCCACAATCCTTGTCAAGATCATGTCCACAGTGATTTAAAACCTCCAGTATATCTCAGATCTTAAAGGTACAACCAATTCACAATGACATCAAGGGAGTAACTAATATTTTAATGGGCATTATTTGGTGGGCATTATAGAAAGTCCCATGATCTTTTTGCATTAAGTATCCCTCCCTAACACCATTACATTAATGGGGAGCAGTTCAATATATCTGTTCAAGACCTAGACATTTCCTCAGCAGTGACATAATCAAATTCAAGATAAAATGCTTAGCAAAAGGAAAACAAAAGTAAAGAACACCAAAGAATAAGATCATGAGTTTATGTTGAGTTAGTTTATCTCCACACAGCCCTAGGGTTATGAAGTAGAGTGTCTTCGATGTTAGTAGCGCTAAAAGGATGTCTTTTAATTTGACCAGTTTACTGCTATGGAAATGGTTGTACTGTAATAACCTAAGGTAGCCTCAATATGAGTAGCCAAGGGTATAAAGCATTGGAAGGAAACAATTCTGTCATAGCTGTGTGATGCTTCTGCAAGGCTTCAGATTTTGACCTAACTGGGGCTATAAGAGAATGAAAAAAGAACACACAGATACATGAACAGAAAAGCTTGCATCAGATTGTTTGTTCTTTGATGGAGGGCATCAACTGCATTAGGGAAACACTGCTTTTATTTTATACATCTGAATTGAGGAAGTGGTTTTATGATATAGAGCTAAACAAGAAGACAGACTTGGCTTACCTAGGTAAGAGAGCTCTGTCTGTATGGAAGAAATCTCAGGTTAAAGTCTTATTGGCACTAGGACCAGATGAAGGCTTTGCCGTTCCTCTGACCCTCACCAACGTAATGTTTTGTCGCTTTCATGGGTGGTGGGCATTGGAGTTCTTGACATAGCCATGCTCATGCTAACAACAACTAATGACATTTCTAAGTTTGGACACCTTTTAGAAACAAACACGATCTATGTCTACTGTTTGCAAATAACTTCTGAGAATGGATACTCTATACACCTAACTTCAACTGACCAAAGTAAAAGGAGCATCTGCTTCCTCCTGAAGCTGACTAGAGCTATGATATCAATGGTTACTCAGAGCTTCATTCAATGAAAACACAAGGCTTGGCTGGATTTCAAAAATTCCTTTTGGATATATGCAATACCCTTAGGTCACTGGCTTTTTGACATTTTTCTTTTCATTTTGTTCAAAATGATTAAAGAAGAAAAATTTCTCATTGGAGCAGACCTTTTACATGTTAAAATACCTTTTTGGTAAACAGCTAACTAGAATCTTTAGTGGCACTGAGATTTTATTACATATTCAAATCCCTTGGGAAACAAGGAAGCACTTCTATAGATTCCCTGGCTTCAACTAACCCTGCTGTCTTCAGCATCTTAGGGTCACTCTCAGGCATGAAGAACTTTTATTTTTACTTCACCTAGTCCATGAGATACATGCAGATTTGCATAAGAAAAGCATTTATGGTGTGCCTGAATTGTTTCTTTCACAAAGGATATGTTAAAAATCTTAGCCCCACATGCCTTTGAATGTGACTTTACTTGTAAACAAGGTCCTTCCACATATAGCCTCATCAAGTTAAGTTATAATCATATAAGTCTAATTACTGGCATCCTCATAAAATAAGATGACATTTGATCAGAGATATAAAGAGAGAACACTGTGCAACACTGAGTCAGACAGACCACAAAATACATGTGGCCATAGAGAGTGAACAGAGGCAGAGGTTGCCACTGGACACCTGCGAGTGAAGATCCTGAAAGGATTTCTAGAATTTACCAAAATGGGATGGTAAGATGAGCTAAGATCTTGATTGTGGACACTTGGGCTTCTTAACTGTGGGGATAAATAGCTATTGTTTTAAGCAGTTTGGTTTAAGATAAGTGCTTGTGGCAGCTACAGGAAATAAACACAGCACTTCCTAGTTAATCCAAGGAGAAGGCTTAATTCTAGTAAGTAAAACCGCCTTCCCTACCTTCAGACTCATTTACCCATTGAGTTTAACTGGTGATTGGTGAATGACTTTAAATTAATAGCCACTTTCACTAACTATGCCAAAATAAATATTTATCCTCCTCTTATCCTTTTTTCAGGCCTTGACAGTCTCATTAAGATAGAAAAATTCAAAACACCTACTTTGATGCAACATTTATCTAGATCGTTATCATTTCAGCTGTTAGATTGTACCATGTACTGCTCCAGGCCTTTGTTTACTCACACCCTTCCCAGCTTGGTCTACAGAATAAAGCATGCGTGGATCACTTTACTACAATGCTAGTATTTTATGATAAAACAGATACAATCAAATCATTTTTTTAAACTAGAGAACTAAAAATTCAAAAATTGCCTCCTCTGTCATATGTATATACTCACACATGTTTGTAGGTGTGCTCTCACACCTTATTACTTCTCAATTTATTTTTTTGAGACAGGATCTCTCACTTAACACTACACAGGAAGACAGCAAATCTCATCTATCCTCCTGTCTGTACACACACATGCACATGCACACTCACACACACACATACACACTCACACACACACACACACACACACACACACACACACACACACACACACACACACACACACATACCCCACCACCATCACCACCACCACCACCACCACCACCAGGGTTTTAGGCATGTGTGTTCATACCAAGGTTTTTTACATGAGTGCTGAGAATTCTAACTCAACTCCTCACACTTAAGAAACAAGTGTTCTTAGTTACTGAGCTATCTCCCCAGCACAGAAGCTGCTCTCTTTTCTTGAAATTGTTGTTTAAAATGATGAACAAACAACCTAGTAAGAAAGTGCTGATAAAGTGGTCCTGCTTCCAGCCAACAAAATCGATGCCTACAGGAAGAACAGTGAGAATGACCCCAATTAATGAAGTATATGGTTGATGTGAGGAAAACCTAAATGCAGATCCATATACATATAAACACACCCCTTTTCTAAAAGACTACCTCCCCAAAATAACCATTATTAATTATTGGTATCTTCCTATTATGACCTCAAGGCAAATTTCTTTAGGAGCTATTTCCTAGATTTAAAATTATTAAGATCCTGAAAGCAGGACAAAATATACACAATGTAAGAAAAATAAGGTTTGGGGTAACATTCCTTAAATAACTGAAATGGAAGTCCACCTCCCATTTGAAATCCAACACATATACAACTTTAGAAATCAAGGTGTCCAGTGCAAAATGAGAATGAGGAATACTGAATCTAAAAACAAGACATCTGTTTTTGTAGTACATCTCTATGGTCATGACATGGTGCTGCACTCATGAACTAACTGCAGCTACATTTATTTGCAGAAGGCCTAGACAAGATTGTACACATCAACAAGGCAACATGAATAGGAGAGGAGCCCATTACTCCTCATCCCTCCCAGTGAGACTAGTAAAATTTCACAGTAGCTAGGAACATGTTGTGCCATTTATACAGTGGTGTAGCCACAGATAAGTTGCTCTTGTTCATTAAATAACATCCCATCCACACTTGGGCAAGTAACTCTTATTAAATTCAGTGTGCCATACACACAGAGAGAAAACATAAAAAAATGGGACAGAAACTTGTTTAAAAAAACTTGTCATGAAAGAGAGAAGGAAATGAAGAATAGAAATGACTTACATGAACACAACTAACATTCATTTTATAAATACATGAAACTTACAATCAAAACATAGTTCTTCAGCAGAAGAAAAGTATGTGAAAGCCTTTTTCCTTTCTTCAATTGTCTCTTGGATTTTGGTAGTTTTAATTGAACTTTGGCTTTTCTAAAAAAATTAAAATTAAATACTATTAACATGAATTTTCTCATTTATCTTTATGACATGGAGAGCCAGTGTAAATTGAACAACTCATTTTAAGCTTTCTTTGTGTGTGTAAGTTTTGTTCTGATAATAAACAATAGGAATAGTAGACTGAAATAAGGCAGATATTGTTATATAATCTTTCATGCACATATTCCACCCACAATCTCTGGCCAGGGGCCTTTGAGAAAATTACTTACAAGTAGTACAAGATACAATGAAGTGCATGTGTTGCCGCTCAAGCTCAACTCATGGACCAGTTGAATTTCACTAAGACACAAGTTCAAAGACACCCATAGAAAGAATCTCATGGCAGCAGCAGCAGCAGAACTTTAAAACACACATAAGGCTTTTCTGAACTCACTGCTTTTGTGGAACTGAGAAAGCACTGCATTTGGGGAATGCCACTATACAATTGCAGTTTCAAATTTAATTCTGTTTTTCCACTAGTATTCAGGAGTTATGTTTTAAGTTTGGGTGACGGTTAAAGACATCCATGCTAATAGGTACTTTGGTTTTGTTTTAAAAACGTTTTCGTTTACTTTTTAGTTTTTCTATCTAATTTGTATTCAATAAAGATCAACCTTTTATTTATATGAAGTAGGCACATGTATGCATATAGTTAGTTACATTTCCATTTTCCTGTGTTCTTTTTCATATGCTGTAAATTTTTGGTTGGTAGCTATTCACGGATTATGTAGTAGATAATGTCGAACAATTCAACCACATGCATTGTTTATTTAACAGGTGACAGGCAATTGTTAATAATTGGTAACAGTATAATTATACAAATATTCGACATTTATTCAGATTACTTATTTTTTTAGTATCATCGCTTATTTTTATTACTTATTTTTATTAGTATCATCATTTATTTTGGTACATATTTCTTGAAGAATAACTTTTATAAGTTTCATAAGTGATCAATTTCTTAGATGTACTTTGATATTTGGTGACCCTTTAGGACCATAAATCTGCCTCTTTGTTAATATTGGTATACTTTTCTCTTGATACTTTATTTTAAAAACTGGGTTCTTGCATTAAAATTTAGATCATTAACTTTGAGCAAGGAATGGCAGAATCTCAAACGCAGCCTAGGGGTTATACAGGCTTTTTCAGTTTTTAATACTCCCAGGTGCTTCTTTTGTTGAAAACACTCCAACTCTACCCTAAATTTAGTATGCTGCCCTTCTTATCAAGTGTGCAAATCTCCTATAAACCTTATTCTTAATAAGGCTACCAGGATCAGAGCCAATATCAAAAAAGGAAGGCTTCATAAATATTCACACCTCACTAGAGGTTTAGCTGTAACAAGTAATGAATAGTCATAGGGACTCTCATTGGTGACTGAGACCCAGAAACAAAAACAAGCCCACTTCTGAAAGCAAATTAATGTGTTTATAATGTAAAGGCTAAGGGGTAGAAACAGAGTTTGTTTTCCTTGTAGAGATGTTTCTATTATATTTCATGTGTCATCCATCCGTTGCCCCAAATTAAGTGCTGATTTAAATATAAATACCTTTGAAAGACCCATTTTTCTTAGATTATGGGGTGTTTCTCTTTCTTCTGGAAAACTTTATGTTCCAAAGACACAGTTAGCTGGAAAATACAGACATGTCCTTAGTGCACATCTGTTTACTGATGAGACCCAGGGAGAATTAGTTGATGATTTTTGTAACTGGTTGGTGGCTTGGGAGAGAGTGTTTCATGCCAGGACTGGAAAATCTCCTGCTTAGACTACCTTAGATGTGAGAGCAAAATTTTTGAGCTTGAACCATAAGTGTGTAGAGACATATGGGCTTCAATGAGTCAAGAAGTATTCTGGACATTAAAATCAGGAGAGAGGAAAAATGTGTCTCTCTTTCCTTATTTCTCCCTTTACAGCTTGCTAAAGCGAACTGTGAAAGCCTCCAACCTCCTGCATCTGTTGCAATGTTTGGTGGATTAGATATGTGGAAATCACTGCTGTCCTTCTGAGTCAGTGTTAAATGGGATCAGATGCAATTAAGAATTATTTCAGGGATACATATTACAATGTGTTGTGTGGGGTCATTCCCTCCTGCCCATTCTTCAGCAATCTGTGTATGAAAATGACTCCAAAGACATCTATGTATTTTAATCAATACCCTGTTTGTGTCCAGAGAAAATTCTTTTATTTACCTATTTAACTTTCCTATTATCCCCTCATATGTTACTCTGTTTTCCTCTTTTATTTTTTCAGTAAACTGCAATTGACTTATAGCAAATTCATTTCACAGACTGTCACCTCTTCCATACTCCACTCCACATCTTCAGTTCAGAAAACTTGCAGCTACACTCCAAATTAAATACAAACGAAACTCTGCACTCTGGTTCCTCTCATTAGTACTCAAGGTTACTGAGCCTTTGATATCAAATAATAGATACCCAAGCACAAAGTGGAACCTATTTGTCACAGACATGTGAAACACAGAGTTGACATTAGTTTCAAACACTCTAGATCCATAGATCCAGAGCCTCAGATCCTCTTATCAATACCTGAAGCCTCTCTTCTTTCTTTGTACTGAATTCAGTGTGAGCTCCCTCCTTCCCATTGAGGATGCCTTGCTCTTCCATGCTTACTTTCTCTAAGCTTCGATCGATCTGAAGGTCTCTCAACAAATCCAACAGAGGTTTGAACCAAAGATGTCCAAAGACTCAACAGTCTACCCTATTGTTTTCTACACATGAACCATTCTTTGGTTCTGAGAGAGAAAGCTGTGACTAACAACAGTCTTGTGTCAGTGTTCCCTTCCTCATGTATGTCACGGAGCCAACTGCACCTGATATCCACATGAAAAGGGGTCAAGTTCCAAACCTGCTGCCGCCAGAAACCACAGAGTGCATTATTTTCTTATTCTATATGCCAGTGGATTGAGGGTGGGGGAGACTAAACAAACAAAAATCAAACAGCTCGGTTTACAAATCATTCCTGACTTGACATGGCACCGGGTGTGGAGGGGAATATCCTGGGCCTGTGTGGAAGCCGTAGCTTTGGGGTCCAATGTGAGGATGCTTGGTTCCTGTACTGTCCACTTTTAGTCAATTTGTCACAACCCAGAGTCATCAGCATGGAGGGAGCATCAACAGAGAAAATGCCTCTATAAGCTCCATCTGTAAGGCATTTTCTTAATTAGTGAACAATAGGGTAGGAGAGACAGGCAGACCATTGTGGTTGCTGCTAACCCTAGACTGGTGGTCCAGGATCTTATAAGAAAGCAGGCTGAGTAAGCCATGGGAAGAAGACAGGGACAACGCCTCTCCAAGGCCTCTGCATCAGCTCCTGCCTCCAGGTTGCTGCTCTATTTGAGTTCATGCCCCCACTGCTTTTGATGATGAACTGTTCTATGGAACTGACAATGAACACTTTCCTCCCCTGGTTGCTTTCAGTTATGGTGTTTCATCACACAATAGTAACCCTAAGTGAGACAATCCCCTTCTAAGATGGCAGCTAATCATTTGGGATTTTGAGTAAATCTTTCAGTTCTTAGTCAAACCCTCCATCTCAAAATGAAGTCTCATTACCCAAAGTGGTTGACTTAACAGGGACTTGGCCTCTGTTATGGGGAGGCTTGAATTTGCCCCACAGTTTCATTGGTACTGGCCCCTCTGATATAGGTTCAATGACATATTGAATATCCCAAAGTACACATGCTAATCTAGTGCTTCCAACCCCTGGAGTCTCCTGTTTAGGAACCTCAGCATGATCTATGTTTACCTCCCTCACTGGCTTATGGAAAGACCATTTTTAAAAACATGTAGGTCTGTTAGTCCATAGATTCCCCTCAAAAGGAAATAGGAAAAAATAAAACATACTTGACTCCAAAAGATCCTTGGCCTCAATTCTGTTTCTGTGTCCCATGAGACTCCCCACAGAGAACTGAACAAAGAGATGTGGCAGGTTTTCATTTCTTTTAGATCGTTACTCTTCGGATGCTGGTTTGAGGACAGATAGGATTAGCATCACCAGGACACATACTAGGAAGTACAGAATCACAGAGACCCCTGATTCTGGGAGAGTCTCTAGCATCCTATATTATATGTCTCGTGACATTGGATCATAGTCCACCACAGTCATTAGAAGCCAGTTTCTAGCATCAGGATCTTGGTCACTAAATACTTCAGGAGTTTTTCCTTACGATTGTACTGATGATAAGAGTGGTAACGATTCCCAACACTGTTATAAACATAATTTAGATAAAGAGGATAGTATAATATTGGTGAGCAGGAAGTAGAAAAGGGCCCTACTGGAGGCAGAAAGGTTCAAGCAGATATTGGAGTTATTGTAATGACTAAATGAAAGTGTGGGGGAAAGATTTAGCAAAACAAAGTGTGCATTAAGGAATTACAAGATAATTTATACTCTCGAAGATCATATTAAAATGTAATATGAAGATAGCATAGAACACATATAATACATAGAGATGTTTACATTAAGAAAATATCTTTACATCAGAAAATATTTTATATCAGAAAAAATTCAGATATTTACATGAAGATTCAAAACAGTAGCAAAATTATAGTTATGAAGTAGCAATGCAAATAACTTTTTGATTGGGGGTTACCATAAGTTAAGAAACTGTGTTTAATGTTGAAGTATTAGAAAGGTTGAGAGCCATTGTTATAAGTAGATGGTAGGACCCTGTTGCTATCAAATGTAAGCATAAATAAAGACGACATAAAAGCACCTTGGGAATATGTTTTCATGGGTTCATTTAGAACAATATGCAGGGAATATCTTGTCTTTCTGTATTGCTTCTGTGGATTCTCCTCTACCTCCCTTGAATCGACCTGACAGGAGACCTCAGCTCTCTACCATGTTCTTAGAGTTGGGGATGAAGATTGCCATTGATGCCTGCCCTATGCAACTGACAATCAGCATCCCAGATAAACAATAGTAGAATATTCAAAATGGATTCGAATGCAGGCTGGGGTTACTTTTAGTGTTGTTAATGTTATTATCCCCCACGAATAGCCCTTGTCAGCACTTCATACAGTACCATGAGTGTTGAGACTGATCTCAGGTTGCAGTCTTCTAGAAATCATTTCATGTTTCATTTTCAATGCAAATGAGGTCCTGTCTCACACTATCTCCTTTTTTATTGTTTCCTGTCATATTCCAAACAATCATCCCGAAGGACACCTAAGATGGATGTTTGAATTAGAGGATCATTTGTTTACTGTCTTGATGGGAGATGTCATTTTACTCGATAACTGTTCTGTTATATATAATTTGACTATGTTAAAGTTAAAACGCTTATTTTTATTTAGACAGAAAAGAGATGATGGGAGATGTCATTCTGTAAATCTGTCTCTTATTGGTTGTTGAATAAAGCACTGTTGGCCAATAGGGAAGCAAGATAGGTGGGACTAGGAGTCAAGGAGGATTCTGGGAAAGAGAGGCAGAGTCAGACACAGTATAGCCCGCCACAGGAGTAAGATGTCTGGACCCTTTTCTCCAGTAAGGGAAATACTTCGATAACAATTATGGGTTAAATACTTAAGTCAGAGCTACCAATAAGAAACCAAGAAAATGGCCAACAGATTTATAATTAATATAGTGTCCTGTGTGTTATTAGGGGCTTTAGACATCATGACAGAGCCCAGGTGACTGGCAAAGAAAAATACACTCTACACTGTCTAATATTCATGAAATATCTCAAGTTAGCATTTTAATAAATTGCTTCAATTATAAACTTTTACAAAGAGACATTACTTTTCTCAGGGCATTCCCAGGAGTTTGGTAAAGAATAATGCTTAAAATTCATCACACTCTTCAACATGAACTTGAACTTTATTTTTTACCATCATTGAATACAAAATAAAAAGGTAGTAACTTGTTCTTCCTCTTCTAAGACCTTTAGCATCATTCTTTTCCTACTCTCTTTTTCTAAGAATAGTTTTGTATGTGCTTATGTTTCTGTGTATATGTGTCTGTGTAATTGTATTCACACACATATGTAATAGGTTGCAAAGGCCAGTGAGGGCTTGAGATCACACAAAGCTGGGGGTTGGATGGTTGTAAGGGACTGTATGATGGTGCTGGGAACAGAACTCCAGTCCTCAGAAAGGACAGCAAGTACTATTATCTACTAAGTCACCTCTCTAGCTCCACCTCTGTTTCTTTTAAACAGTTGTCAGAGTGCCTCCTTTCTTCCACCAATGACTCAAATAGGTCTTGAATTTGAGTTGCTGTGTATGCTTTAATTGTCATTGTTGGCAGTCCTCTTGAGTTCATATATGATTTTTACAATCATATTTGTAGAATATTTATTTTATACTTGTTTAACACATCCAATGCTGTCAGAGTCACTCACAGGGCAGATCTGTGTTTTATTGATCTTCAGATTTAGTGAAATCCACTTCCCAGACATCTGAACCCTAAGGAGCTGCACTATTCTTTCTTACTGAACTGACATGAACTCTGCTAAATCTGTATTGGAAATGTCTATGTCAAAATTATAATTTAATTTAAATTTAAAAATAACTCAGAATTCTCTTTGTATCTTGATATCTTAAACTGTGGTGAGTGAAGAAATTCACACTTCACTTTGATTCCCATGAACTTACACAGAATTCAGCTTCTGAGAAATAGTTTTCACCAACATTCAATAACTGTTGTGGAACTGTCCACAACATTGTCATTTACTAGTTTATGTCTCTTATGTCAAAATCCATTCCAAAGGCAAGAGCTATTATGGTTTTCATTTTATATTCACTTTCTTGATCACAGATTTGGGGCTATATTGTTTTGTATTAAATCAATGGAAGACATAGTATATTGAATATAAAGTAATCATATTCAGTTACACATCAATCTGATGAATGAATGAATAGCACAGAGGGATGGCTGTGTTCTGCTGTAGTTTTTAAGCTATAACCGTGATATTAGTTTATAAAATTTGTCCCAAGACATTGTGGCTTAAAAATCATTTATTCATACTCACAAATCTGTGATTGAGTTGAGCTAGCTGTGTTTATTTAGAGAGCGACATCAAGTGTGGTTCTGACCAGGCTTGGCTCCTTATTGAATTTGGCTCAGTCTCTACTACTTGTGTTGACTCAGAATCTGGCTGATGATACAGGAATTACTCAGGATAGTTTTTTTCTGACAGTGATGGCAGAGGTCCCAAGGAGCAAATCTTCCTACATAAACACATCTGAAGCTTGTGCATCTGTCATGATGATAACATCTAGTTGTGGGTAAGGGAGAAGAAGACAAAAGACAAACAGGAAAGCAAAGTTCCAGAGACTAAACTCAAGGATGTTGGTAAGAATATTATTGGTTCTATGAAGAAGACAGAAAAATCTTCAGGCAAAAGCATGGATACAGGCAGGAGTGATTTGTAGCTAACATTTCGACCCACAATATCAGGATACTTAAATTTAGTCATTATTTATCTAGGATACATATAGTTTGTATCCAAAAGAGATAAAGATGGTTTATACTGAATCATACTTGAAATTTCCTGATTGAGGCCAGTTGTATTGTCTCTTTTCTGCATTGAAAACATAAGATATTTATTTGTGTATACCAAAGTGTTGCTGTGATTTGCCCACTGAATGTAAGATATTTATTTACACTTATTTAATTATTCATTATTTATTGTATTATAATTATATTTATCTAATGTATTTGATAATTTCTATTTTATTATTTGTTATTAATGATTTTAATGAATTGTTATTAGTTACTACTTATTTTGTGAATAGATTTCTGGTTTTACACCTTTTCTTGGAAAGTTATCTTCTCATGATTTCTGATAATCATGACCATCTCCTCAGAGCACCAGTGCTTGTCATTTCTCTTCTTCATGATCAAGTCCAATGCCATGAGCACTTAATTATTTTTGCCTCTGTATCTCAGGGTTTTCAAGTTTACCCATTTCTGTGGTGCTTCCAAGGTTTAATTTTTTGCACCCTCTGCTGGGGAAAAAACAAAGACAATTCTAACAACTGTGGAGAAGGAAATGATAGGGGAAATGAAATAAAAGCAATGGATTTGAAGAACATGGGCTTATAATATTATTAAACTTGCAGTTATTTTGGAATATGTTCCTGTAACTCTCTTTTCATGAACATATAGTGTGAAATTTAAATGAAACTTTAACTTAAAATACAGTTACTATTTATGAATAATAGAATTCTGAAAAATCAGTTTCAAGTCTGCTTCATGAGTGAATTTTAGGATATGTTTGATGTAAAACCTATTGCTAAGTACCAAAAACATCAAGAGAAGGAAGAACCAAATGTCTGAATCAAGAAAGTCACAAATTTGCAGTTTTGTGTTCTGCCTTCCACAAAGATGTTTTCATTTTCTGCACTACCCATCAGTGTGGATTTTGATTTCCATTTATGATTTTTTATTCAGGGAAGAGAGAGAGAGAGAGAGAGAGAGAGAGAGAGAGAGAGAGAGAGAGAGAGAGAGAGAGAGAGAGAGAACAGGAAGTTGGGTGGTTATCTTAGAGGAGTTGGGGAAGGATATCTTTAAAATAAATTGTTTGTACATGTGAGTCAAGTTACCTGTGGTCAAGCCTAATGACCTGAGTTCAACCATCAAAAAACATGTTAAAAGGGAGCTGACTCTTTAAGTTTTCTTCTGACCTCCCCAGTCATGCAATGGCAAGCATGTGTACATAACACAGACACACAGACACACACACACAAGCAGAGAGGGGGGAGAGAGAGTGGGGGAGAGAAGAGAGTAAACAAATAAAAATATAAACTTAAAATTCTATACCCTTGTCAGTGACAGAGTCTGGGAAACAGGAAAGAACCTAAGAGATATGCATGGTACCCCAGAGAAGAGGAATGGGGCAAGATCTTCTGAACAGATAGGGAACATGGCAAGGGGTAGGGAGGAGTGGGAGCTGGGAAGAAGAGATGGGGAGAAGAGGAAGAGAGAGTAGGTCACAGGGGAACAGGAAGGTTGAGTGGGGGGTACAATAGGGGAAAAAGGGAATCATAGGTTAGAAGACAGATCAGGCATCAGTGTGACATCTAGTGATCTAAAGGGATGACACCAACTGGCAAGCTAAGCAATAGTGGAGAGACCACCTTGAATGCCCATTACTGATAATGAACTTGATGTCCATAGCCATCCTGAAGCCTTCATCCAGTGACTGATGTAAGCAGAGGCAAACACCCACAGTTAAACACTGAACTGAACCCATGGAACCCAGTGACAGAGAGAGAGGAGCAATGAGCAAATTGGCAAAGAATGGGCTGGCAAAACCAGCAGAGACAGCTGATTTGAACAGGGGGGGAGCTCTTGGACCCCAGACCAACAGCTTGGAGGCCAGCATGAGACTGATCCAGACCCCCCGAACGTGAGAGTCAGTAAGGAGGCCTGGGCAACCTATGGGGCCCTGTGCAGTGGATCAGTGTTTATCCCTGGAATACAAACAGACATCATGTGTCCATAACACAAAGAGGGATGCTCTCTCAGCCTGGACTCTTAGGGGAGAGCCTGGACCCTGCCCTGAGTGAAATGACAGACTCTAGATATCCCCTATGTGGAAGGAAGTGGCGATAGGGAGGCTGAGGAGGATGGTGAGGGGGGAGGTGTGGGAGGAGGGGAGGGAAAGGGAACTGGGATTGACATGTAAAACAAGCTATTTAAAATTAAAATAATAAAAATATTCTATACCTTTTTACAATGCATTATAGAGAATGCTAATGGCCGTATATACTGCCCTACACTTTCACTTAAAGGTTTCCATGTAATGCAAAAGACAGTCTGAAATCACTTCAAGTAGCTTCAAAACATAGCATTAATCTAAGTTCTATGATCTTTCTCATATAATGGAAGAGTACAGCTGTCTCTTTTTTTTTTCTTTTGTCTCCCACATTTAACAATAAGTGAGTAATATTTCCAAGGTCGAATGATCACCTAGAATGATCAGGTATTACACAGAAACCCATCTGACGGAAGTTACTTCCAAATCTTTGTACATGTAAGACTACTGTAGGCTATGTGAAAAGCCGTGACACACTGACAGAAGTTGAATTTATCCATTTCTCACACTGCTCTTTACAGACTACCCTGGGAAGAGTATTTCAGAAAACACAGCTGTCCTAGGAGCCCATAGCACAACACAAGACTGTTATTTTCTATTCCAAGATCACGTTTCAGCCCAGCAGTCCTACTTCTATACACCTGACAGGTCCTTGTGTTCTTAAGGAGAACTGTGGCACATCTATTGATCATTAAACTTATGTCTTCAGTTTTCTCTTCACCTTGAAATAAGCTCAGATCCAAGCTTTCCCAGAACATGTCTGCTGCTCTGTGAATTACACCCACTCACACTTACCAAGATAGTTTGGCATCCTTTGACAAGTATCGCATGAATTCTTAAATGCTTAGTCAAATCCAGAAGAACTTCCCCCCTGGAAGGAACCTATAAGGTCAAGTCAGATAGTTTTCCTTTTCTTTTCTCTTGTCTCCCACCCCCACTTGCTTATAAATATAATTATATATCAATAGAATGAAGTATGAGTATGGATAAAATTACATTTAAACATCTTGTTTTGTGTTCTTAAGTAGTATGAGAAACACAAGGTAATACAACCCTCTGGCCATAGCAAATGTATCCCCTCTAAACAGGGCAAATGAAGAAATGCAGAGCAAAAGGTCCCTGACGTTCCTTAGGGTGTAGTTCTATATCCTAATGCAGTGCAATTTCTTGATGTAATCCGGCCTGTATTTTTCAGATTTTTCTTCTACATTTTTACAATGTATATGTTTCCATAGACCCAATGCCTTTATTTTGTTTTATTTTGTCTAAATGTATGTCATCAAACCATATGTGTACCTGGTGCCCGAGAAAGCCAGAAAAGAGCATTGGATCCCTGGAACTGTAGTTTACAGATAGTCGTGAGCCACCATGAGGGTGCTAGGATTTAGTTCCAGGACCTCTAGAAGAGCAGTCAGTGCTTTTAATTGCTCAACCACCTCTCTAGATGCAAACCAGTAATTATCTTTACAATCCATTTAGGACACCATCAGTGTCCAATTATGGTAATATCTGGCTGAAAGCCTTTACTTGTTCGACTTCTTCATGTGTGATCACTAACAGCTCAAGTACAATATATTAACACAGAACTTTAAGAAAATATCAGTAGAAAATACATTTTTTGTGGTTAGAGAAAACATAATCAATTATTTATTTTAATTAGTCTGTTAATTATGTTACATATTTGTTCTTTAAACATAGGTTTGTTTTAAGTGGATAAATCATCATATCTCTAGTCCCCCCTGATAATTGTGTCCTATAAGGAGAAACATAAAGCCCTTCCTTCCTCTGGCACCTATGTGGAATCTACATATTCATTTTCTTATTCCATAATGATCTTAAATTGATTTTCCCTATCTTTAGCTTTACCATCATGATATTTTTTCATGAACTTTTCATCCTTCTATCGGTCAATATTCTTGCAGCTACAAATAATATAAAAGGATGAATTCAGCTCAGATAACTTATTTTTTACTGGTTTCAAAGATTCTTGATACAGAACAACTTTCTGAATGAAAAAAATAAAAAGACACAGGTTTGAGCATCAAATCCTCCTGTAGGCTGTCGGTCTCTGCAACCCCTTCTCTGAATCTCTGTGCTCTGGTCTCCCCAGCACAGCATGCTTCTTCTATTTGCAAAGTCAAGGCTGCCTGAACTGTCAGTTTTGCAGCCTAGAAAAGAACCAATCCATCACTGTCTTGTCATCCCCTGAGAGGAGGACCCTTGCTGTGATTCACATACTCATACCTTACACTAGAAAGCACTTGCCTGACATATGAGTATTACTTGTTGGAGCCATAGGTAATTCCTGTGCTTTTGGATCACAGGTGTATAAATATAGATTGCCTCACATAGTTCCAATAGATGAGGGTCAGGACTGTACCATGTGATACTGTTGAGGTAAAGTAGACTTTTACTCTGACCTCTTGTCTGTAGTCTTCTTACTCTTGATCTTTTGCCAGGACCTTGAGGAAGGGACGAGAAAACTGTTAAAAAGTGGAAACTATGGTTCCAATAAACACATGTTTAACATTTTAGGTTTAAAAATAAAGTCTTTATTACATGTGGACTTAACCTAGGAAAATTCCCCTGGAGTTATAGTAAATATGATCTTGCGTTAACTGAGGATATTTCACAAGCCACTGATTTCATCTGTAAGCAAATACAAGCCTTATTAGTCTCAGTTAGAAAATTTAATGAAGATATGGATACAGTTAAGTGTGCTTTGCTGATCATGGTTCACTCATAAGCCTACAATGGGGATCTATGATCCATGATGCAAAAGAGGGCTGTGTTGATGTTCAATGTCTGCACTGCAACTGGACACCATATTGAGGTCCATGGCACATGCTGGTGCTGGAGGTCATGTAAATATCCTTGGTCTGTGCTGTTGCCAGAAACCATGTGGAAGTTCATGAGCCACACTCCAACTGTCTGTAAAGGAAAGAATTCATTTTTGCAGTGTAATCAATGACTGCAGACCCAGAGTTGAGTAATAGGGACATGATGGAAGATGTCATTCTGTAAATATGTCTCCCTTATTGGTTGATGAATAAAGCACTGTTGGCCAATAGGGAAGCAAGATAGGTAGGACTAGGAGTCTAGGAGGCCTCTGGGAAATGTAGTCAAGGGTAGAGAGTTGCCATGAGATCCCAGAGAAGAGAGGATATGTCAGGATGACATCCTCGAAAAGACAAGTCCTTATAAAAATTATGGGTTAATAATTAAGTCAGAGGTAGTCATTAAAAACATATCAAACAGCCAACAGCATTATAATTAATATAGTGCCTCATGTGTTATTTGGGGACTGAGACAGTGGTGGGACCCAGGCAGGTGTGGGGGAAGAAGGCTCATTACAGGGACATGCAAAACTTCTGTAACAAACCCTATCGCCAACCTCTCCCCCAAAAAGAAATAACCTAGACAGAAAGCCATCAAAGATAATGGTGACGGTGTAGGGGAGGAAAGACTATTTTCTTTAAGAGGGGACTATTTTCTTGGGAGGTAGTGGACCCTGTAGGAGGTGGAGTTTCTTGGAATGTAGTTATATCATTGGGACACACTCATGAAGAAGACTACTAAAACTATCATTTGAATGGTATTCAGAGTAATTTCATGTGTTAGAAACCTTTATCCTCTCTGTGATCATATTCCTGGCACCAAAACACTTTAAGAAAGAAGTTCATTGTGGCTCACAGCTTTATGTTGGGATAATCTTTTTGTATACTGGATAAAGATATGTCTCTGTTTTACCTCACCTGCCTCAGACACCTTCTGATTGGTTCAATAAAGAGGTGAGTGGCCAATAGCTGATTAGGAGAGGATAGGTGCAACTTCTGAACAGAGATAGCAACTTTGGGAATGGATGTAGCAGGGCAAATTGGCCAGCCAGACGAAAAGGAAGTAGGAAGGTGTATGGTACTGAGGAGAGGTAATGTGTTACTTGGCAGAAGACAGATTAATATAAACAGGTTAATTTGAGAGCTAGTTGGGAACACGTCTAAGTTAAGGCCAAGCTTTCATACTTAATAAGAGATCTCTGGGTTATTATTTGGAAGCTGCTGATCCAAAGAAAGACCTGTTATAGCTTCAAGTGCTAGACTGTATCATGGTGAGAAAGGCATAACAGCAAGGCAAGCTCATGTTTGTGGCAGCAGGAGCAGACTGGTTATACCACTCAACAATAAGAGGCAGAAAGACTGAGGTGGAACTGGAGTGGTCTATAAATCTCTAGCCTCCCCGATTTTCCTACCTCCTCCAAGTAGACCTCATCTTTCAAAGTTCCCACAAAGTCCAAAATCACACCACTCACTTCAGACCAAGTGTTTCTATACATTAGTGTCCAGGTGACACATCATACCCAAATGCAACTTCTTTCTTCAACAACCTTAGGCATTTGAATGTTTCATAATGCAAATGATTCATTCCTACTATAAACATCCCCATATTCTTGTGGCTCTAAAATGATTAGAAAGTTCAGTCTCTTGGACTAAAGGCAATTTTTCAACTGTGAGATGCAAGCAAAGCACAAGTGCCCGATTTCCACTGTACCACAGGACAGAGGACACACAGCAAGGAAAGATCAGGCTAAAGCAAAACCACAGCAATGCAAACAATAATTTGTAAACCTACATGTCTGGTAAACAGGCTCATGGGGCATCATTTGGACTTTCAAGGGCTTAGGTAATGCATCTTTACAATTCTGTTGCCTGCAGCACTTCTAGTCTTTTCTTTAGGCTAGCTCCTCTCCATACTTACTTAAAGCTTTGGTTTTCAAAGGTCTCACTACTGACATGTTCAATGTCCTGGCATCTCAGTTTCAACTAAGGCTTCATCTTCTACCTTTACAGTTTCCTTCTTGAGCTCTTAGAAGCTCATTGCAGAAAATCCAACATTACCATGCATTATTTGGCTTCAGCTGCTTTCTGGAACTTTCCTGAAAGTCTCTCTCACCAAGCCCTACCTCTGAATTTTTCATTGCAAATTGAGCACCAGGAATAGAATGGCACAAAGTTCATGCTGCCAGTTCAAGATGCAGTCTGACCCCCTTTCTACAACACCTGTAATGGTTTCTGAGTTCCTTGGCGGCTAAATCTGGGAACAAACTTTCCATGTAGTTATATTCAAGCATGAAACTCCTGTAGTGTCATTCTCAGTTCAGTTTCCTATTCAAATTAACCTTTTTTTTCCGCACTCTGACACCATTACTGAGTGAAGCCTTGTCCTGAAGATACTTGTCTGCTTATGACAATGCAATGTGAAGCTTCTCTTTGTGTTGATTTCTCCTTCAATTGTAGATGGCTTTTCTAAAACTTTCCTTTCTACAACTTTAATCTTTTCCAGCCACCCTTTTTTTCTAATCAACTTGTACATTTTTCTTTCTTCCAGTTCTACTTGCTATTTGCCCTCCATGTACCATAGCTAAAAGCAGTGAGCAATTCCCCACCATAAACTCAAAATTTACTCCACCAATCACATTATTCTATTACTTTCAAATTCATTTTCATTCACAAAACAGGCAGCCAGTAGAACATAGAATCAATGGCCTCTAGTCCTATTCCCAGTAATTACTTCCTGATTATGTCTTTGTTTTCTTTTTTATTACTTTAATTTTTAAATAGCTTGCTTCACATGTCAATCCCAGTTCCCTCTCCCTCCCCTCCTCCTGCATCCCCCATCCTCCCCCCCCCCCATCCGGCCTCCCTCCCTATTGCCACTTCCTTCCACATAGGGCATATCTAGAGTCTGTCATTTCACTCAGGGCAGGGTCCAGGCACTCCCCTAAGAGTCCAGCCTGAGAGAGCATCCCTCTTTGTGTTATGGACACACGAAGTCCGTTTGTATGTCAGGGATAAACTCTGATAAACTCTGATAGGTTGCCCAGGCCTCCTCACTGATTCTCACACTCAGGGGGTCTGGATCAGTCTCATACTGGTTTCCCAGCTGTTGGTCTGGGGTCCAAGAGCTCCCCCTTGTTCAGATCAGCTGTCTCTGCTGGGTTTGCCAGCCCATACTTTGCCAATTTGCTCATCGCTCCTCATTCTCTATCAGTGGGCTCCATGGGTTCATTTCTGACACAGGACTTCACTATCTGCATTTCTGTTGACATTCTGGTCTTCCACACAATTACCATAAAGATCCTATAATCTCTTTTTATAACTTCTCTAGAAGAGGAGTCTGAATTCACCTAAAATCCTCCCATAAAAGGACTGAACAGGAGATGGTAAGGTAGTCACAAAAATGGCCCTGTTTTCAATGTAACAACAGTCCTTTCCCAAAGGACAATGCTTTTTAAAATAACAGCAGATTCCCTGACAAGAAGAGAGACCACATCAACATACAAGTTTCCAGAGTTTGATCTTATTGGCATCTTCCATCACCTCAACTTATCTAATACTAGTTAGTAGTGTGAATGTAAGTTTGCATATTTCTGTTGTAAACCTTGAGTCATATAAAACAGGAATATGATAAGCAGAGGTGAAGGTAAGAATAGAGATTTCAGACAAGTGAAGCTGTTCATAGTTATAGCACTCTATAAGTAGCTTCTAAAATCTCAATTTACTTATGATGACCATCTTGAACAAGTTATGCTTTGGGCTCTTTGTGTCTTCCCAGGGGAAGATGCTTCACCAAAAAAGAATCATACAATAGAGATATTAGGAGGCAGGCCTCTTTGTCGCTCCTTGCTTCCTCCAGCCATGAAATGAGCTGATCTCCGGTGTTGCATGTTCCTTCCTTGAAATATTGTGCTGTCATAAAATGTTGAGTCCAACTAATCCTGAATGAAATTTATTTTTTCATGAATCTCTGTTTTCCCTCCTTATAAGCTGATCATCTCAAGAATTTTGTCTGACCTTCCTAGAAACCACAAACTCAAGTGTAACTACAAATAAACACTGGATGATTTTTAGGTCATTGTAGATATGGATAGGATATAATACCAGCTCCTAAGACTTTTTCAGTTCTGTTCATTATTGCTCCCTATCACCAATCACAGAACCTGGAATAAGATAAGTTGTTCATAATTAAGAAATGATGAAAGTAAAATGTATTTAAATGTTTTAATGTATAAACATATACTTCTTTTGATGAATAAAAATAACTGAATATATAAAAATTATGCTAATTACATATTTTCCCTTTTACTCCTTGATGCCTTTAGTGAATTGATTATTAGACAATACATCAGAAGTTAAATGCTAAATCTTCAAAAAAACAAAACTTCAGTAAAGGCCTGAGTAAGTGTTCCTCTCTTATTGTAAAGATGCAGATCATGAAAATTAAAACAAGTTAAACCTTACCAATAAGTCATACCTGCTGGTGTCTATAATCTTGGAACTCTGGAAACAGAATCAAAAGGATTAGTTTTGAAGTCAAGGTTTGGCTGAGGTATATAGCAAATTAATTTCAGGCTAGCCTGGGATAGTTAGCAGAGTGTTGTCCCCCCAAAAGGAGGAGGAGAAGTAAAAGGGAGGGAGGAGGAGGAAGAGGAAGGGACAGAGAAGGAGAATCAGCAACAGCACCAAGTTGTTCATGTCTATCAGTGTTAGTCTATAATGAAGAAAAATAAAACCCAGGGCTCATCAAGATCCCACTCAAAAGAGTTGCCTTAATAGAGGGAGCCATTATGGGTTTAAAGAGAAATCTGACACTAGGAGAATGCTCAGAGATCCACAAGGATGACCCCAATGAAGTATCTAAGCAATAGTGAAGAGGCTACCTTAAATGAACTTTCCCCTATAATGAGATTGATGACTACCTTATATGCCTTCCTAGTGCCTTCATCCAGTAGCTGATGGAAGCAGAAGCAGAGACCCACAGCTAAGCACTGAGATGAAATCCTGGAATCCAGTTGTAGAAAGGGAGGAGGGATGAGCAAAGGTGTCAAAACTATGCTGGAGAAACCCACAGAAACAGTTGACCTGACCAAATGAGAGCACATGGACTCCAGTCCTAAAACTGGGGAACCAGCATTGGACTGAACCAAGCCTTCTGAATATGTGTGTCAGTTAGGAGGCCTGGGCAGTCTAGGAAACCTCTGACAGTCGAAACAGTATTTATCCCTAGTGCACAAATGGACTTTGGGGGCCTATTCCTCAGCCTGTATACACGGGGAAGGGCCCAAATGAAGTGATAGACTTTGATGATTCCCCAGGAAAGGCCTCACCCTCCCTGGGGAGTGGATGGGGGTTGAGATGAGAGGGCATGGTAGGGAGAGGGAACTGGGATTGATATGTAATATAATATTGTATCTAAATTCAATAGAAAAAAAGATTTCTAAAAAGCATTATTAAAAAAAAGATCCCAGGGCAGTCCCCATTTATTTTGCACTTTCACTTATTTGAAAATTAGCAATCATTTGAATGGATTGTGCTGATTAAGTGCAGTGTACCAAGCCAGACTGAATTTTGGAACAGTTTTGTCATTGAAATGCCCAGGCCACATTCCAAAAGATTTGTTTTAGAAAGTGCCTCCAACTTCTCATTATCTCTCAGTTCCAAATAACACAGAAGAGTGATTTTACAATGATTAATTTTATAAGTTTGTTCATCTTTGTTTCTAGATACACAAATGGATTACTACTCCATGTTTATTCTCTCGTTATCCACTAAGCATTGACTGAGGATGTGTTGTTCAATACAAGTGCTGGAGACACAAAGAAAACAAGACATCATTCTTTCCAGCTTGAGGCTAAGAGCCCCATGAAAGAGTTAGACAAATAACAACCATATACATGTGTATCTCATATTTTGAAAAGTTCTCTTATGGAAATTAATTGGAAAGTGTGGTGGAGAATAGGAGGCTTGGAGAGTGTGTAATAACAAAGTTATGTAGAGACATAATAAAGTGATCTGTGAGAACACCCCATATGGACTGAGAGTCAGTAGTGAGTGGACATGAGAAAGATATTATGTTGAAAATCATGGGGAGAAAAACACAATAAAATTAGATCAACAAGGCTAGATTGTCAAGGGCAGGGGTTCAATTTGTTGTTACCAAGACTTCTCTCTCATTTTTGTCCCTTATTGTATGGCTGCATTGAAGAGACAGATAGTAAAGAGAGCTTATATTGGGCTTCTTTCTCTTTTGTGTCTATATTATCATGAGAATTGAAGTTCCCTTTTTTTATTTTTTATTTTTTTATTTTTTGTTTTTTTATGAGACAGGGTTTCTCTGTATTGTTTTGGAGGCTGTCGGTCCAGCCTGGCCTCGAACTCACAGAGATCCGCCTGCCTCTGTCTCCCGAGTGCTGGGATTAAAGGCGTGCGCCACCACCGCCCGGCAAGAATTGAAGTTCCCTTTAAAATATATTTTATTAAAACTTTATATGTAATATAGTTGAAGATATATGTTCCCCGCCCCCAACTCCTCCTAGATCCTCCCTGTTTCCCTACCTACCCAACTTTGTGTTGCATCTCCCTCTCAAAGCAAGAAAAAATATAAAATCAAAATGTGAAAATCAAAACAGACAAGTAGACTAAAGATAAGGAAATCAGTAAGACAAAACAAAATGAAACAAAACACACACACATCTATATGCACACACCAATAAAACAATCAAAAAACAATAATGAAATAAAGCCATGAAATTAACAATTACTCCTGGGCATGGGATCTGCGCTGGAGCATTACTGATATGCCTAAAGATAGTCTAAAACAACAAGCATAAATAAAACTCCAAAACAGCACATGGGAAGAAATAATCAAATGCAGGAATGAGGCAGAACAACAAACAACAAAATAAATAAAAAATAAATGAAATGAAGATTGGTTCTTTCAGAAAATAAATATGATTGACAAACCTTTTACTAAATTAACCTAATGATAGATTAAGATCTGAATTAATTAAAATTGGAGATTGAAAGGAACAGGCAACAAGGTAATGCAGCAAATCATAAGAACTTGCTTTAAAAATCACTATTCTACCAAAATTAAAACTCAAAAGTAACAGATGAAATTTTTTATATAAATGACTTACCAAAAATAAATAAAGGTGAAATAATCAACTTAAACAAGCCCATAATTCCTAGTTAAATAGAAGCAGTAACAAAAACTCCCCCAAACAACACAAGCCTAGGGACAGATAGATTTAATACAGAATTCAACCAGACCTTCAAATAACTAACATCAACACTTTTCAAATTATTCTGCAAAATAGAAAATAAGGGACCATTGCCTAATTCTTTTTATGAAGCTATTATTATCCTAGTACTAAAACCAAAGACCCACCAAAAAGAAAATGATAGATAAATATTCCTTATTAACAGATGATTCAAAATTTTTCAATAAAATACTTGAAAACTGAATTCAAGAACAGATCAAAAAGATTATCCACCAAGAGAGAATACCTTAAATGCCCCTTCCTGATAATTAGTTTGATGACTACCTTATATGCCATCCTAGAACCATCATTCAGTGACTGATGGAAGCAGAGGCAGACACCCACAGCTAAACACTGAATTCAACTCCTGGAACCCAGTGATAGAGAGGGAGGAGTGATAAGCAAAGGGGTCAAGATCTGACTGGTGAAACCCACAGAAATAGCTGACCTGAACAACAGGGAGATCTTGGACACCAGACTGATGGTTGAGAGGCCAGCATGGGACTGATCCAGACCCCCTAATAGTTGGTGTCAGTGAGGAGGCCTTGGCAGTCATGGGACCTTGGGTACTAGATCAGGATTTATCCCTGGCATACAAATGGACTTAGGGTGCCCATCCCACAACTAGGGATCCTCTTTCAGCCTGGACAGTTGCGGGAGGGCCTAGGCCCCACCCTGGATAAAATGACAGACTCTGGAGATCCCCCAGGGAGGGCATCACCCTCTCTGGGGAACGGAGTGGGGATTGGGTAGGGGGCTAGGGAGGCTGGTGGGGGACTGGTGGCTGGAGGAAGAGGGAAGGGAGAGGGAGATGGGATTGGCATGTGAAGCAAGCTTTTTTCTAATTTAAATAAAAAGGTTATTCACAAGATCAAAATGGCTTCATCTCAATGTTTTGAAGATCTTTCCTAGGTTATGATGGGGTTATTTATTGCCTAGATAACAGCAGGCGTGCTTCCTCATAAGCAGTTAATAATTTTTCTACACCAAGTCTGTATGTTGAGGTACTAATCATTAAGGTGGCAATGGAATTGACTAGATAATGATGGTGAATCCTCTATGAAAGAAATTGTTGCTCTAATCACATAGAAGAGTCTCTCCTCTTTGGTCATGACAGGATGATAATAAAGTCACTGTATGAATTCAGTGATCAATCAGATACAATATCATTGATTTGATTTACAGTACTGCTTGCTTAATATTCAGGACTATGAGAAACAAATAGCATTTTGTTACAGCAGGTCCAAAGCACTGGCATTGATTTGTATAAAAGATAAGGATTTTCTAAGATTGCTGTTCTCAGTTCCAATTCATGCCACCATGTGTGTAACACCCAGCCCATTGTGACGAGTGATAACAGACAAAAATGCGCCAATACTAGTCTTCCTTGCTGCACCTAAATAATGACATTATTCATTTTCCATGCACAAGATTTGAGCCATAGTAAGCATCTATGAATATCATGGGTAGTATTACCATGTGATCAATATAGAAATCAGATCTACCAGAGGTGCCTACAATACCATGCACCTGTAATCTCAATCCATGAGAGACAGAGTTAGGACCATAAGATACATGAGTTTGGAAGTACAATTTTATTCCCAGAAATTACAGCTGAAAATCAAAGAAAGCACAACAAATAAATTCTAAGAAACAAATCCCGTGAGATAAAACAATAGAAAAAGGAAGCCACTGATTTTTAGTGTTTCTTCTAGGGCTTTGACTGAATGCAGTTGTGTTAAGATTTAGACAATTTTTTTTACTTTTAATGAGTGAGAATATTGTTAGTATTTGTTTTTCATAAGTAAGTAGGTATAAATGAGTCATTTGATTACTTACATAGGAATAATATGCCATTTTCAGAAAAATCCTTTCCACCAATAGACTAAAGTTTATCTTGAAATTATAAACAAGCAAAAAAAAAGAAACTATAAACAAGCCTTTAAATTTTATGAAGCATTCCTGAAGAATCCTTCTTGTCTAAGGATCTGCACAATAAATGCACTTCTCTTAGACTTTCTGATTTACACAACCTGGGTTTAATTATTCTTGTAATGAGATATAAAAAGCATAAACATCAAAAATATTTCATTTCACTAACATAGAACACTCTAGGTTATAATATCATATTTCTTTAAAAACAGTCATTTTGGGAGGTTGGAGAGGTGGAGAGGTGGCTAAGCAGTCAAGAGTGCTTTTTGATCTTCTAGAGAATCTCAGTTCCTAGACCTAAAGTTGACCAGCTCATACTTTTTGCTTCTCTACCTCAGGGAATCTGACACACTCTTCTCATGTTTGTGGGTATATTCATACATTTAGTATATAACACACACACACACACACACACACACACACATACACACACACAAATAAAAATGAGATGAAGAAATCATCATCTTAATAACCTGTTAAAATCACAATTTTCATTCAAAATGCAAACTGTGAGGGAACAACCACCTTATTTAAATTTTTGTTAGCCAGGTTCATGACATTTTTTCTTTAGAACATTTTACATATCAATGGCTCCATTCTCTCTCCCTCCTGTTCTACCAAGTCCATTATCAACCCCTCAACCCACCAGTCACCTGCTCACCATGGACGGTGAGGCCTTCCATGGGGGATCATCAAATTTGTCACATCATTTGGGGGAGTGCCTAGGCCCCCCTCCATGTATCTGGGCTTAAATAACATCCCTCCATAGGGAATGGGCCGCTGAAGTCCATTTGTACACCAGGGATAAATACAAGTTCCACAGTTAGAGGTCTCATAGACTGCCCAGGTTTCCTAACTGGCACACACATTCAGAGGGTTTGGTTCAGTCCATTGCTGGTTCCCCAACTTTACCACAGGATTCTGTGTGCTCTCACTAGGTAAAGTCAGCTGAATCTGAAGGTTTCTCCAGCATAGTCTTGACTCCTTTGCTCATCCCACCTCCTTTTCTACAGCTGGATTCCAGGAGTATGGTTCAGTGCTTAGCTGTGGGTGCCTGCTTCTGCTTCCATCAGCTATGGATGAAGGCTCTAGGATGGCAAATAAGGTAGTGATCAATCTCATTATAGGGAAAGGGCATTAAAGGTAGCCTCTCAACTACTGCCTAAATTCTTAGTTGGGGTCATCTTTGTGGATCTCTGAACATTTCCCTAGTGCCAGATTTCTCTTTAAACCTATACTAGCTCCCTCTATTATGGTATCTCTTTTCTTGTTCTCCTCTATTCCTCCCCTGTCTCAGTCTTCCTGATTCCTCTTATTCTCCTCTCCCCTTGTCTTCTCCCCTTTTCTTTTTCCTACCTCTCTTCCCTCTCTCCCCCATGTCACCATGCACAAAACTTATGTCCAAATGGATCCAAGACCTTAACATAAATCCTGTCACACTGAATCTCTTAGGAGAGAAAGTGGGAGGTACCCTTGAATGAATTGGTACAGATCACTTCATGAACATAACTCTACTAGCAGAGACACTAAGATCAACAATTCATAAATGGAACCTCCTGAAACTGAGAGGCTTCTGTAAGACAAAGGACACAGTCAATAAAACAAAAACGACAACCCATAGAATGGGAAAACATCTTTACCAATCGCACATCTGACAGAGGGCTGATTTTCAAATAACTTAAGAAGCTAGTCAACAAAACACCAAACAATCCAATTAAAAAGTGAGGTTCAGAACTACATAGAGAATTTTCAATAGAGAAATCTAAAATGGGTGAAAGACATTTAATAACGTGTTCAACATCCTTAGCCATCAGGGAAATGCAAATCAAACAACTCTGAGACACCATCTTACACAGGCCAGAATGTTTAAAATAAAAAACACCAATGACAGCCTGTACTGGAGAGGATGTGGAGAAAGGGGAACACTCCTCCATTGCTGGTGGGAGTACAAACTTATGCGACCACTTTGGAAATCAACATGCTGGTTTCTCAGGAAAATGGGAATCAGTCTACCTCTTGATCCATCAATTTCTTTCTTGTGCATATACTCAAAGGATGCACATTCATACAATAAGGACATATGTTCAACTATGTTCATAGCAGCATTGTTTGTAATAGTCAGAACCTGGAAGCAACCTAGATGCCCCTCAACTGAAGAATGGATGGAGAAAATGTAGTATATTTACCCAACAGGGTATTACTAAGCAGAAAAAAATGTGAAATCTTGAAATTCACAGGCAAATGGATGGAACCAGAAGAAACCATTTGAGTGAGGTAACCCAGTCACAGAAAGACAAGCATTATATGTACTCACTCATATATGGATATTAGACGTAAAGGATTACCAGCCTACAACCCACACCACCAGAGAAACTAAAAAACATGGAGGACCCTAAGAGAAAAAACATGGTTCTCTGAAGAAGGGGAAAGGGACAAGAGTTTTATGACATTTTAACACCTAAGATAATCAACTTATAAAGAGAAGAGGAGTATTTTGACTCCAGGCCTTACCCATTTCAGCTTACGACTGATTGCCCAAGTCCTTTAACCTTTCAAGGCATATTGGAGCAGCAGAATGTGTCAGAGCCAAACTCTTCACCTTTTTGAGTACTGGTTGCATTTCCTTGGTGGGGGTTATGAACACCTGCTCTCAGTCCCTTTCAGTTCCTGGCCATGAGAAAGCTGTAGTTCTTGAAGCTTCCAACTCTGCCTCACATTTACCTGTCATATCATGTTTGGGGAACTTTCCCCTATAAAATAGATAAGAATAAAGAGGTTTGTCTATTGTTATAGAGTTATTATAATAGAATTATTTCTTCCTAAAATTTTCTCCTCAGCTGAATGTGTTTCTGAAGGTTGGCTGGAGGACCTACATAATTTTTCTTAAATATATCCTTTTATGTTACAGATGTTATGACCATATTGCCAACAGACTTATTTTAAAAGTAAATCAAACTTCTAGATGTATGTAGTTCCTTAATATTCTTTGAGATACGTTTTCAACCTCCCCTGGTGAAATCTTCCATGAATGATTATCTCACTGATTAACTGTAGAGCAATGATTTATTTTACCTTGAACTTCTAGCCTAAATATAATCATCTCATTACTGGCAACAAATCACCTGAAGAGCAGTTACAGCTAGAAGATTTCCTCACAATCTGGAATCAGGCACTGAATAAAACTTTTCATCCTAACTCCTTTTATCATGCTACAATGAATCTGAACATTAATTTACTTCCCATCTGCCTGCATTTCTTGTTCTGTCTTATGTTTCCCACCTCTCTTTCTTTCATGGGAATATAAACCCCCTATTCTAAACCGTTTTTTTTTCTTTCTGTGTGCAGGGTTGGCCTGAGCATGTTCATGGACCATGAATTCATTAGCATAAAATAATTCTCCCCTAACTATTCAGTTACTTCTGCCATGTTAATTTTTCTTTAAGTAAAAGCTTGTTTATCTTTTATCTTTTTAAGCATTTTCCTCTAGAGATGGAGTATAATTTGAAAAGTTGCAGGAGAAAAAATACTTCCAGAATTTACTAAAAGAATCATTTTAAATATACTCATATAATTTTGCTCTATTGAGTTATTAATTAATTCATTATTACCTTCCAGGCCTTTAGATAATAAAAAGTGTCAATAAGTTTCTCAGGAAGTAAAGATATGTATGGAATTACTGCCTTTTAAACTTCAAGTAGGGAAATTATCAATTTGATGAAAAAGTTGTCCTTTCTCCTAATTTACCTGCTGGTTTTTTAGTCAGAGTCCAGTCCTCTCTCAGGGGTTGACTTCCACAAAGTGAAGTGCTTATATGTGTCAATTTATGGGCCATCTTCTTTAATGACTTGAATTACAGCCTCTCAATTCTAGTACATGTAAATTTGGAACATAACTGATAAAATAATCTTTTTGTCTTCAAATTGGAACTCTTGAATGAGAGATTAACTTTCAAGGAAACTGTTTCCTGAAGCATTGGCTAGGGGTGGTAATATATACATGGTCATAGACACAGATTTAGAGTGAAGTTTAAAGGAGATAAGAAATAGTACTATAAGTTACAGAACTTTTATGCTGCTGATGTAAAAGTTATTCAAACCTGAGCAATTTATAAGAATTTATATTAAATTTTTTAGTAAAATAATAGCATTATTTTGGAACCTTCTTTTTTTCTGGGAATCTTTTATGTATGTATAATCATTAACTATGTTTTTCCATTTTTAATTAGACTTTGCAGTTTTTGTTTTATATTTTATGTATTTTAAAAAATGATATTGGAGGCCGGGCATTGGTGGCACATGCCTTTAATCCCAGCAGGAGGCAGAGGCAGGCAGATCTCTGTGAGTTCGAGGCCAGCCTGGTCTACAGAGTGAGTTCCAGGACAGCCTCAAAAACAATACAGAGAAACCCTGTCTTGAAAAGCCAAAAAAAATGTTATTGGAATCATTCGGCACTTTTTTATGGTAAACACTGCAGTAGTTCTCAAGAATTTAAAAAATGGGGATAGAGAAATATCTCAGCAGGTAAAGGCATCTGCCATCGAGCCTTAGTTCAATTCCCAGAGGCCATATGATAAAAGGAGAGACCCAACTCTTGAAAGTTTTCTTCAGGCATGTATGTCTCTTTCCTCACTGTCTTGAGGCTTGGTGAGACATGTGTAAGGTGATCTGGTATCTTCTGAGGTCTCTCTTTGGAGTCTAACACCCTGACTGTGGGTTTGACTTGTCTCTTCTCTGCACACACACAATTATGCTGTTTCTTCTTGTGATGAGGACACGAGTTGCATAGGGTTGGGAGCGGCACTAAATATACAACATTAACATGTTGTGGTGGGACATTTGTCATCATAGCACCCAAAATGCTGAGGTAGGAGAATTGTCACAAGTTTGAGGATGACTAGTTCTATGTCGGATGGTCCAAGGAAGCTCAGAATATGGCATCTTGTCCTAAATATGTAAAAATTTAACAAGAAAATACTCCACATTAGTTGTGCTTTTTAAGGCCTTATATTCACATTTGTCTGTAGCCTGAGATCCTGGACATTAAAAATTCACCATATGCCATATACATCCAATCTAATTTATACTACTATTCTTCTACAAACAAGAACCAAAGAGAATAATCAGGTCTCTGAAATTAAGTGGTCTAAAGAAAACAGAAATAATTAGCCTTATAATCAGAAAAACAAGCTAGAAAAGTAATTTATTTAAGATCCAAATGTGATTTTTGAAACCCAAGTATTATTAAAGGGAAAAGAAAAATGTTATAGGTACAAAAAAGAACTCAAAGTACTAGAAAAATGACTATAGATTCAATATTATTTGTATTGATAGTTATATGTATATATATACATATGTATATATATTTATATGAATTAAGTCTAACCAAAGAAGTAAAAGACTTAAAGATTTCACACAGAAAGAAAAAATAGAAGAAAATGCCAGAAGATGGAAAGACCTCCCATGTTCATGGACTTCCAGTACTAATATTGAAAAATGGCAATACTGCCAAAAGAAATCTTCAATTTCAATGCAATCTTCATCAAAATTTCATTATAATTTTCACAGAAACTGAAAAAAATTAAATCTCATAAAGAAATACAAAAAACTCGTTATAACCCAAACCTTCCAAAACAACACAAACACTGCTGGAATATTACCACTGTAGACTTAAAGTCATATAACAGAATTTTTGCAATGAAAAAAAAACATATTAGTAACATAAAAACTGAGAAAGGGAATAGAATTGAGGACTCACACATAAGTCCATAAGTCCACACTCTTATAGCCTAGTGATCCTTATTTTTTTTTAACAAAGAGGCCAATAATATACACAGAAAAAAGAAGGCATCTTCCACTATCTGGTGCTGATCAAACCAGATAGTCACATGTCAATTCCCTATTGAGCCTTGGGCAGCAGATCAGTACCCATCCCAAGTATACACACGGACTTTGGACTCCCATAGAACAATGTGAGGTGCACTCTCACCCGAACTCTTGGGGAAGGGTCTAGGCCCTGCCCTATATGAAATGACAGACTATGCACACCCCCATGGAGGGCCTCACCCTCCCTGGGGAAATGAGGGGATAACGGGGGGAGGGCTCGGGAGGAAGGGAGGGAATGGGAGAGGGACCTGGAACTGACTTGTGAAGCAACCTTGTTTCTTATCCAAATTTAAACTGGAAAATAAAATTTAAAAAAAGAAAGTATAAAACTAAATAATATCAAATGTTACACTTTAAAGCAGGTTGAGTGTAGCTAGGGAAAATGCATTCCTTAAATGCATGCATTAAGGAATGGGATAAAAATTAATTTAAAAAAAGAACGGATAATCTGACTCTGAAGAAAGAGAAAGCAGGGAATAATCTTTAACTCATCAGCCCAGAAAAGAACTTTCTGCAGAGAACCCTAATAACACAGGCATTAAGACAAAAATTAATATATGAGACCTCATACAACAGGCTTCTGTTTGGTCTAGGATAGCATCATTCCATGAAGATGAGTCTTTGAAATGGAAAAAATGTGTACCAGCTATACATCTGATAGACTGCAGAGAATAAGGATGCAGAGTTCTAAGCCTTGCAGACAATATACATGTTGCATCTCACTCCTACACTGAGGCTTGGGGATTGTAACATGTAGTTTTCCTCCACCAGCCACTTGGGCTCTGCCACAGTTGCAGTCCCCAAATAACACACAGGAGGCTATATTAATTATGAAGCTGTTGGCTGTTTGCTGTTTCTTACTGGCTAACCCATAATTGTTAATCTAAGTATTTCTCTTATCGGAGAAAAGGATCCGGACATCTTACTTCTCTGGCAGGCTACATTGTCTCTGCCGTGTCTCTCTTTCCCAGAATCCTCCTCAACTCCTAGTCCCACCTATCTTGCTTCCCTATTGACCAACAGTGATTTATTGACATATACACAGGACTTCCCCATAAGGGGATCACTGTGGAAGTTGGGGTGAAAAAAGTTTAGATTTCGAGGCAGTAGATGGACACATATCATAGAACTACACATATGAATTCATAGTTCTTGTGACAGCATCTACAAACTCTGTGAAGTTCAGGGCCAGATCAAATTCTGGAAAGGAATGGAGAATTGGACACACAATCTCTTCCTAAGCTAGGAAGTTAAAGGCAATTATTAGCAGCTGAGACAAGTGCAGATAGTTCCCTTTAAGAATGTAGCCTTTGGTAAATCCATCTCTCCAACTGAATACCACATATCCAGTAGTAATATTTGCACAGCACAAATTGGTTTTGGAGAATTTTTAAAAATGGGTAAAGCTGTGTGGGTAGGTTAAAGGCAGGAGGAATTTGGAAGAGTTTGTGGGGGAGAATGAATATGACTAAAATATACTGTATGAAACATTTTAGTAACTAATAAAATATATAAAAAGAGACTCTAGAATAAAGAGGTAAAGGTTTCTGAACACACTATAAGTTGTTAAATCAAACAAACAAAAAAACCCTTTCCAACCATTTTAGCTATGGTTTATAATTCCACAAATTTAGAAAGCTTTAAAGAGGGAAAAAAACCTCAACAGTAAAGGCAGAACAAAGTACCTACAAGGAAATGAAAACACATGTGACAAATGATGTCAGGGTGGTTTGTAATAATGATGATCTTAAGAGAGACATCAGAAGAAAACTATCTTAATTCCAGATTATTTCCTTTCATAGAGTAAGGTCAAGTGCATGGGAGACCAAAGTAACTTCAATCACATTGTCTGAAAAAAATACTAAAGGATACAAACAAGCAAAACAAAACATCACCACCACTGAAAATATAAGGATATGAATAATAAATAAATAATAAAAAACCAAAACCAAGTGTAGTCATACATAATCCTCCTACTTAGAAGGCAAAGGTAGGAGGCTGGTAAATCAGAGTTTAGCCTTTGTAACATACAGATCAGATGCCCCCAAATTGACGAATAAATAAAAGCATAAAAGAAAGGAACTAATTATGTAGGCATGAGAAATTGGGAAATGGGAAAAATGTGGGGGGTCACTGACAAAGGAGTATAGAGGAGGGACAAATAACACCATGCTTGTTTGATTAAAACCTCAAGAAAACATTTTATTGTATATTTACACAAATTATATTTAATTATATACATATTTAGGAAGAATGCATGAGTCATATCTTACCAAATATATGAATTTCAAAATAGCTTATGAAAAAGATTGTACAAAACCTTGATGCAAAGTTAATACTGTGCCTTTAAGATTTTCATGTGGAAAAAACACAGAGAACATGAAACATGATTTAGGGAAGAGTTCTTTTTCCATTTAAAAAATTTTATTTGATGAGCAAAATGGCAAAGAATGGGCTGACGAAACTAGCAGAGATAGCTGATCTGAACAAGGGAGAGCTCTTGGACCCCAGACCAACAGCCCGGAGGCCAGCATGGGACTGATCCAGATCCCCTGAGTGTGAGAGTCAGTGAGGAGTCCCGGGCAGTAGATCAGTATTTATCCCTGGCATACAAACAGACATCATGTGTCCATAACACAAAAAGGGATGCTCTTTCAGCCTGGGCTCTTAAGGGAGTGCCAGGGCCCTGCCCTGAGCGAAATGACAGACTTTAGATATCCCCTATGTGGAAGGAAGTGGGGATAGGGTGGGAGGCTGGGGAGGATGATAGGGAGGTGCGGGAGGAGGGGAGGGTGGGAGAACTGGGATTGTTGAAGTATTTTAAACTAAAGTAATAAAAAATTTTCATTTTACATTCCAACCACAGTTCTCCCTCCCACCCCACCACACCTCCTCCAACCTTGTCAGCCCACCCCAATCTATTCCATGTTATGGGTAAGGGCTCCCATGAGGAGTCAGCATAGTCTGACTCAATAGGTTGGGGCAGGGCCAGGCCCCTCTCCTATATCTTAAGACTAAGCATGGCATCTTACCATAGTGTATGGGCTCCAACAAAATTTCAGTAACCCAGACTCAGACAAACAAGGCATGTATCCATACTCAAAAGTTGATACAAGCAAAGGATAAACAAACTAAAATTCACAGCTCCAGAGAAGCTAGGAAACAAGGGGGAGCCTGTGAAGAGAAATTAGATGATATCTAGATGGCAAACTAGGGATGGAGGAGTGGTAACAGGGAGGGGAGCAGAAGGGAGATGAGAACAGGAGGGAAAGAGATGGTGTAGGCAGGGACGGGTGCATTGGAAGAGAATGAAAGAGATATCTTAATAGAGAGAGCCACTATGGGCTTACAGAGAAACAGGGAAGAGGTTTCTCTGTGGAGTTTTGTTGACCAGGCTCTCAAACTCAGAGACCAGCCTGCTCCTGCCTCCCAAGTGTTGGGATTAAAGGTATATGCCACCAGTGCCTGGACAGGTGAGAGTTCTTAAGGAGGCATATTTTATTTTTCATGTATGATCATAATTAAGGGTGATCAATTTCTCCCTGCAGGAAGCAGCTACAGACAGATTTTTCACAACTATTTTGGACCAATATTAAAGGGAGGGAGGATGTGTGTGTGTGTGTGTGTGTGTGTGTGTGTGTGTGTGTGTGTGTGTATGTGGTCTATGAACCTGTTTAGTCCTGCACATTTGTTCCCCAGGAGGCCTGAGGTTTACATCAATCGTCTTATTCAATTACTCTCCAATTTATCATTATTTCCTTGAGACAGTGTTCTTTGTTGAACATGGAACTCATTAATAGAGCTAGGCTGGATAGCTATTGAGCTCTAGTAACTGGCTTTTCTTTGCCTGCTCAGGTTTGAGACTGCAGATATGCAACCCCTTGCCCTACTTTTTTTGCTGGTTATGGCTATCCAAAGGCAGGACCTCATTCTTGCATGAAACAAGCCTCTGATCTGTCTTTTCAGCACTCTAGAGAAATGATCTTGCACTCCTAAAATTATCATATTTTAAGCAGTCTTTAAAGATGAAACACTGGCAATATACACTAAAGGAGGGAAGTATGGTTCATTTAAAAAAGAGAAAACACCTCGTTTGCTTACAAGTCAGAGGGAATTCACATCATAAAGTTGTAAAGGCGTCCTGATGTTTGTCAAAAGAGTGAATCACCGAGTTCTGTTATGTTTTGTGCCATGAATTTTTAAGTTAACATGAAGTTCTCTTAATTATAAGATGGAAAACCCTCATCAAAATAAATACTCTTAATTGACTCAAGAAGCATCCATCCTGCATACAAGAATAAGTGCAGGATAAATGGAAAAATCTTTGAGA
Source organism: Mesocricetus auratus (assembly GCF_017639785.1). Lineage (NCBI taxonomy): Eukaryota > Metazoa > Chordata > Mammalia > Rodentia > Cricetidae > Mesocricetus > Mesocricetus auratus. Next base: position 163,382,600 of record NW_024429266.1, read on the forward strand.
GATTTGTCCTTAAGCCATGCACAAGCTCAACTAAATTAAGTACTATAATTTGTTCAAAGGACAGATATTAATGATAGAATATAAACAATCTCAAGCCACTCTAACCAACCAATATCCAACTATAGATGACTGAACAAATTCCAGTCCATTAAGAATACAATCTGCATTCCTTTCACAAGGTACATCTTTATGAACCTGTGTAACCGGCAGGAAAAACAATATTGAGACAGAAAGTCACAGAGAAACTGCATTTCTAATTTATATTTTAAATTCATTATATTCACATATTTAAATGTGTCTATAAATATGTATAAATCTATGCATTTTAATAGCAATTACCTCAGGTGGATGAAAGCCAAGAGCAGAGTAGAGGTGCCCTAGGCAGTGCCTGTCACCAAGAACAACTAAGGTAACAAAAGAAAATCTCTTTCTTTGAGACTTATTGGGGGAGAATTTTAGAAATCAGCAAGGAAGTGGCAGGAACCCTGAGTTGTCTGAAGAATCAAAAAGGCAACCAGAAGAAAGAAAAAAGGAGAGTACAGCTTCTATCCAGCTCCCTTGGGGAAACCCCCATACTGTTAGGGAAAAAATAAAAGAGTTCCAACTATAGACAGCCCAACTCCAGGGGTATTCTGCAGTCCTAACCAGCCTTCAATCCTGTTTGGCATCTGGTTGGGCCTGACATTGAGTGACCCTCCCTGCCCCTAAAACCCAAGCTGCTACAGCAAACCCTCTGACAGCTGACACCTACCTAGAAGGCCCCTTGACATTCTCTAAAGCTAAGGGCTGACCTGTGCCACCGTGGTCTGACGATAGCCTTCTGTAGCTACAGTTTCAGTACCAGTGGTCACCATAGACATAAACCTAAGTTCTACTCTCAGGTGTTCCATGAGAGCCGGGCAAGGTCTCCTTCCAAGCCCAGCTCTTTGATAATATAACAAAGCTCTGACTTTATCCTTGCCTTTCTCTTGGAATTTGGAAAAGACCCCAGCTATGGCTGGGGGCTCAAGAAATATGGACATCAGTGGCTCCAACTGTCAATACCTCCTGAACTAGTCTGACTAGAACTAACGAAGGTTTTCTTCCCAGCTCACAGCTACTAGGCTTATAAATGCTGATACAAAATCCCTATGAGTCACCCTAGCTTATTCCTAGGGATTAGACATTCTCATCCATGACCAGCAGCTATACAAACAATGCTGTCAATGACATAAGCTTTGTCTCAACCAGGGTTTGCCTTGAAAGACTCAGGGTCATTCCCATCCAGGTTCTGGAGCTCCAAGATCACACATATGTGGTGATATCTTTCTTGTGCAAATAAAGCCTGTCTGGGAGTCAGACAATGGAGCTTTCCACTAGCTAACCATAAGGGTCTGGAGGTCTGTACAGACAGGAAGGAAGTGACATAGCTGGCAGTAACACTATACAAGCAAGGACTAAATGGAAATCACTCTCTTCTCTGTGGAGATGCTTAGGAGTTAAGGTGTGCTTGCTCTTTCTCTCTGATCTCTCAGCATTTCCTTCTATATCTGTCTCCAGTCTTTTATTATCTAGACCAATTAAGGACTCCATTGTACATACTGGCACTCAATGTGCCCAAAACGTTAAAGGCAGGACAGGGGCAAATCACCCGTGAGGGTTCCACTTTGGCCGTGAGAAAGTTGCCAGCTGCTTGTTGTGAGCTCGCTCAGACAAGCAGGCCACACCTGACTCCCTGCTACTCCCCTACATACAGAGCTGTTAAGGACTCCATTTTTTTTCTTTTTTGTTTTTGTTTTTCGAGACAGGGTTTATCTGTGGCTTTGAAGGCTGTCCTGGAAGTAGCTCTGTAGACCAAGCTCGTCTCAAACTCACAGAGATCTGCTTGCCTCTGCCTCCTGAATGCTGGCATTAAAGGCGTGCACCACCTCTGCCTGGCAAGGACTCCATTTTACACACATATGAATGTCAACCCAAACCCCACACACAGGATCCAGAGAAGGACTCCTCCAGCAATGGCTTTGGGAATTCATACAGCTATTACAGAAAACAGTATGGAAGTTCATATACATATGATTTTATGAAATGGAAATATTAACTAAGACACAGATTATAATTCACACTTTATATAACAAGTTCCCACCCCATTAAACACTCTTGTGAAAGCTACTTAAACGTCTGCACTACATTATTTGTTGCATGAGTGTGACAACACTTTGTCAAGAAATTCATTATCAGAGATTTTTATATCAAGTGTCTCATATTTTTCTTAGAATAAACCTCTGATAGGATCGGTTCTTGCTTTTATTTTTTGGTGAAGTTTATACTTTTAAACCTTTGTTTAGATCTTTCACAAACACTACCCAGAAAGATTTTACCTGTAGCATTTGGTATACAGGCTACTTTCTCTCACCTTGGGCAATAGTTGATGTATCAGCAATACACATTTCCATCATTTAAATGATGCCAATGGTAAGGGTTCAACATGTTATCCTCATGCCTGCACAAGGAACCAGCTGGTGGTCTTGGAAATGCTGGACAAAATGCATGGCATTTACTGTTAAAAGAGAGGATGCTTTTGACCTTTCATATGTGCTTAGAAGTAGGTCGTGTGGAAGGAACTACTGTATCCCACCACACTGTAGGTATAACCCAGATAACAGTAAGTGTGTCTATCCTTTGAGATTTAAATTAAATTAATTCCAACCCCCATCTCCTTCTTCAGGAAGAACAATGTTCCCTCTAAGGGGTGTGCATCTCTAAGAATATACACCTTCATGGTCACCTTGTTAGTTATTGTTGCATTTGAACTGTGCCCTTCTTTCTCCATGCATGAAGAATTGTCCTTTCATTGCTTCCCTGCTGATGAACCCTTGACCACTCTCTTAACACCACTCACAACACACATTATGGGTGTGCTTAGGAGAGGAGAATTCACACCCCAATTCTGCACAGTGAGTGACATTTATACATAATTAATAGCAAGGGAATTGCATGAGCCAGCTTCATTATTAGGAGTCACCTAGCTAACACTCCACATAGTTCCCATTGCCCTCATTATCTTTAAGGCCGGGAATTGGTGGCATAGATCTCGGCCCTCAATTCATTTCTTTCTAATTGTGCACTCACTTCTTCTGTGCTCTACCTCACTCCCTTCATTCATGTCAAACGTATTTTTCTTGAGTAGATTTCTTTTGTCTATCTCAAAACCTCCTTCCAGAATCCAGGGGAGTCCCTGTTCATAAGTAAATGTGACCCTTGGGGAAGTGCCTAGATATTGAAAATGTTCTCCCAGAGGGTAACATTAACATTTACTTAAAAGAACAAATTCTACATTCTTACTGTTCTGAAGACACAATAGTAGGGAAGTTGGGTTATTCTAATGAGGGGAATTGATCCCAATTTTCCAGGAAAACCACTCCATACATGGCCTCTCCTCCTAGGACTTATTCTGCACTCGTGTGTTCTTTCTGGCCTCTTGTCATCTGTGGACTATGATTACCATATATGATGCTGAGATACCTATGCCTAAGAGAAAGGGTGACCTACTCTTCACTCAGGAGCCACGGGTAATCTGGCACCTGTTGTTGCTGTTATAATTGCTCACTCCATGCCCATCAGTACTGATCAATCCGTTGTTATTTTTGTGCCCATCAGTACTGATCAGTCTGTTATTTATTTATTTTTTGCACTAACTACTAAGCCCAAACTTGTTGAGTTTCTTGGACTTCCATCTTGAGAGTATCCTAATCAGTGTTAGAGATGATTATGTAAGGTTCAGGCCACTTTTTCAGGGACAAATATTCAACTCATATTACCTTAAGTAGAAGATAATTCAGATTTTATTGGATTATATTGTCAGGAAATAGTGGAAGTGACCCCTCACCTTGTCTGTCTGTTTCCCTTCTCTCCTGTGTTCCCTTCCCCGTGCTCCCTTCCTGTTCTTCCTCTCCATCTTTTTTCTCTCCCACTCACTCTTTTTCTTTCCCCATTCTCCTCTGTCCTTCCCATCTTTCCTGTTTTTGTAGAGGGAATAAATGTATGCTGAAGTGTTAGCTATAAATTGCTTCTATAGAGATGAAAGCAGGATTACATCATAAAGGATTGATTCTAATTCTAGTTATACCTAAGAATAGTTTTACATATTTAGAGATAATTCTTTTTAAATTTTATTATTATTATTATTTTATATCCAAATTGCAGTTTCCATTACCACTTCTCCTCATAGCCCCCCTCACACCTCCCTTTAGCCCCTCCACCATGCACTCACACTCTGTCTCTTTCCAGAAGAGAGAAATTCTCCTATGGATATCAAACAAATATGGCATATCCAAGTTGCAATAAGACTAGGTACCTCCCCTTGTATTGAGGCTGGACAAGGTAACCCAATATGAGGAATAGGGTCCCAAAAACTGGCAAAAGACTCAGAGACAACCCCTGCTCCCACTGTTTAGAGTCCCACTAGATTTTAACTGTCATTCCCATGCAGGCTCCCTGGTTGTCAATTCAGTCTTTGGGTCCCAGTGAGCCCAGGTTAGTTGACTCTGTACGGTTTCTTGAGATGCCCTTCACCCCTCTGGCTCCTGAAATTCCCACCCCTCTTCTGAAAGATTCTCTAAGCTCCTCCTTATGTTTGGCTGTGGGTCTTTGCCTCCGTTTACTCCAGTTGCTAGATGGAGCCTGTCTGATGACGATTGGGATAGGCACCTTTAGGAATCATTTCATTGACTGTTTCCCCTAGTCATAAATGATTCTATCCTAGGTCTCTGGGCTATCTGGGGCCCTGGCCCTCCATGTTATATTTTGATGGGCTTTTTATTGTGGCATGAGTCTCAAACTGGACCAGTCATTGGTTGGTCACTCCCACAATTCCTATGCCACCTTTATCCCAGCATGTAGTGATATATTATTTATGATTTATTAAAGCTCGCTGAGAATTCAAAAAAGCAAAATCAGCCACAAACCATAGAAACCTGTCACACACCTTTAATCTCAGCAGCCAGAGGTGGTGGTGGTACTCATCTTTTATCCTAGGACTCAGGATTAAGATGCAGACAGATCTCTGTAAATCCAAGGCTACCTAGACCTATACAAGGTTGTCCAGTTCTAAAGAGAAACAGCTCACACAAAGATAATCTCAACACCTGGGGTCACACGCCTTTAATCACAGCATTAGGGAGGTATATAAGACAGGGGCAAGGTCTCAGTATTAGGCGTTCATTCTTCAGCCACACTGAGGCTAGGAAGACACTCAGTCTCAGGATTCTCCAGCCATGCTGAGGAGAGGCAGCAGGTTCAGCCCATTCATCCTGAGGCAGTGGTAAGGGTTACTTACCCACTAATTCAGCTAGAAGTTTGAACCCCAATATCAGTCTCTGGGTCCTTTACTTCTTATGTTACACCAGCACATCTTGTAGGCAGGAAAAATTGTAGGTGGAAGGTCTTATTGCTGAGTGGGTGTCCCAATTCCTACACTGGAAGACTTGCCTGATTACAGGCAACGGCCAGTTCAGGCTCCTTATCCCCCATTGTTAGGAGTTTTAGTTGGGGTCACCCTTGTACATTCTTGGGGGTTTCCATTGTACTAGGTTTCTAGCTTGTTCCTAAGATACACCTCAAATCCAGTTCTTTCTTCCTCCTCTTCTCATCCCTCTTGTTCCATTCTTCAATCCCCCCATCCACCCCATGACTATTCTACTTCCCCTTCCCAGAGATATTCATGTACTCCTTCATCCAATCCCAGTGAGCCTTCTCTTTTACTCACCTTCTCAGGGTCTGTGGACTGTAGCATAAATTTTCTTTATTTTACAGCTAATAGCCACTTATAAGTGAGTACATATCATGTTTTTATTTTAGGTGTGTGTTACTTCACTCAGGATGATTTTTTTCTAGTTATATCCATTTGCCTTTGTATTTCATGATGCTACCTTTTTTAACAGTTGAGTAATTCTCTATTGTGTAAATGTAGCACATTTTCATTATCCATTCTTCAGTTAAGGGATATCTAGGTTGTTTCCAGTTTCTGGCTATTATGAAGAAAGCTTCTATGAATGTAGTTAAACAAGTGTCCTTGTGGTAGGATCTAGTGTCCTTTGAATTACTTCCTAGATGTTAATTGAAACCCTTAGTTTACAATGCAGTTCATCAGAATTACAGAGAGAACATTTGAACATCAGATCCATGGCTCTGTTTTTTCTAGATTGCAGGAGAAAGTTCTAGGTGCTGGAAACACTGAGATGTTGTTGATGTGTTACCAGACTTAGCAAATTCATTGATTTTAGGTTTTTTCAGAACATAAAATGTTTATCACTAGAAGTCATAAAAGGGGCAGAGTCCATTTCACAACTTCTAACTTCATTGTTAAAGAAGGCCTTGTAATTATTAATGATTACACAGTAATGTGATGTTCTGTAACACAATAAATTAAAGACCCAGAGACTGATGTTAGGGTTCAAACTTCAAGCTGAAGTTCAAAAAAGCAAAGTAGCAGGGCACTAGCTCTTATCACTTCCTCAAGTTGAAAGGGCTGATCCACAGGTATTCACCGAGCCTCAGACTGTTGCCTCTCCTCAGCATGGCTGGAGAATGAATGCCTCATACTGATTCCTTCCTACTGTATTGTATACCTCCCTCATTCTGTGATTAAAGGCGTGTGATTCCAGGCGCTGAGATCATCTTTGTGTGAGCTGTTTCTCTTTAAGACCCGATCAATCTTGTGTAGGTCTGGGTGGCCTTGGACTCACAGAGATCCATCTGACTCTTAATCCTGAGTCCTAGGATTAAAGGTGTGTACCACCACCTCCTAACTTCTGACTGCTAGGATTAAAGGTGTGTGTGTGTGGGGGGGCTTCTATGGCTTGTGGCTGACTTTGCTTCTTGAATCCTCAAGCAAACTTTAATGAATCATAAACAATATATCACTATAATGTTCTTGTTGGATTTTACACATTAAATACAGTTACATCACGGAAACTCCTCTGAAAGCATTTAGGAAACAAAATATGAATGAAACTGATAAATGACTCACAAGAAGAGAAGATGAAACAAGTACTTATGAGAAAATAAGTACTGATGATGGAATAAACTAATTACTTACATCTAGAACTCACAGACAGTCACTGTGGGAGTTCCCATGAAAAAGCATAAGCTTCTCTAACTGATAGCAATTGTCATGATACTTCCCACTATCCTTTATACACAACTGAAGAGTAATAACTTCAAGACAACCACAACTTGATCCAATTGTGAAGGTTTCTCTTCCATGTTGTCTTAAAAGAAAATCTGAAATGCTTTCGTATTGTCTTTCACTTTTCGTAGAGAATGCTACTGTACTATTTTTCATGGACTAATTTACCCATTTTGCTAAGAAAAATATGGTGAGAACATAAACACACATGTTAAAATCTTATGCAAAGTAAGTACTTCTATTTTTGTAATTATCAAGACTGTTTAGATTATGTTGAAATGCTGTAAGAGGTGAAAAAAAAACATAAAGACACACAGAAAGAGAGAGAGAAGAGAGAGACAGAGACAGAGACAGAAATAGTGAATATAATGTGAGTTCAACTTCCAGATACCAAGTTACATAAGTCAGGCTCTCTGGCATGAGCTAGTAAAGCAAGCACAGGGGAGGCAATGACAGGCAGTTCCCTGGGGCACTATGGCCAGCAACTCCAGTTTTTTTTTTCTTATTGAATTCCAGAGTAGTCAGAGAGCCTGAAAAAATAAAAACAAGGAGACCCAAGGATCATGTGAAGCTGTTTTCTAAGTCCCCCTAAATGTACACACATGAATGTAAAGTAAAACATCAATGAGCAAGTATCATAAAACAAATAAATAATTCAAACAAGCCAGTTGGAAATGTATCTAAATGTTCTTGATTTGTTATTTATGACCCCTTTCCTTGACATAATCATTCTCCCTGCCTCCTCTCTCCCACCCTCTCTGTCTCTCTCCTTCCTCTCTGAAGGTGAAGCATCAGAAAGAAAAGTTAATTATATCAGAACCAAGACTGATGAAATTTTTGGAATGATGGGTATTTTTCCCATAGAAAAGCCAGTATTTCTTTACTCTTTGTTGTCAGAATTTGTTGTGCTTTCTAAAAATTAGATTGTAAAACCCAGCAAAAGAATGAGTGGGTATGAAGAAAAATAAAGAAAAAGACCAAAGCACAATTGGAGTTAAGTGTGCAGGCCAAAGTCATAAAAGGGGTTATGGGACCCTTTTCCCTACCATAAGTGCTTTGTCACACTCATCTCCCTTGCAGAGCTAAGGCCAACCTGTCATGGTCATGGTAGTAAACCTCTTATTGTTGGGGATATATGACAAGAGCAATCATTTCTGCTTTCACAGCTAAGCAATATTTTAGGATATGATTTAAAGAATGGCCATAAAGAAAAGCATAAACCTTTCTCTACTCACAGCACATTATACTTGTCAGTATAATATTCTAGATGGAGGAGTTTTCTTTTCAGTGAATAATTTCATATGCTGTTCCCTTATACTCAGGAATGGGGTTGTTTTGAATATTTTGGCCAGGATTCCATGCAAATACAAAGGCTGAGGTAGCTTAAAGTGGAGAACATTCTGTTGGTATGCTGAAGGATGCTTGCTTAGATATCTTTAATTTTCTTGAACTATACCACTATATGTATATAGAATTGTGATGTACAAGGGGAATATATTACCTACTAATGCTTGTTTCATTCAGTGTGTCCCATAGAAAGAAAGAACATTTTTTTGTAATGCTACATAATGAGTTGTTCACATTTTAACTGGGCTCCCAGGACTCTAAGGGGTTTTGATAACATCCATGGATTTTTTTTCTTGTGCTCTTAACTATGAAGTTTTATCTCCAACCCTCTAAGAAAATTTTCTTCTGAAAGGTTGCTCTTATGTTTCCAGTGTGTTATGCAATGGGCCTTTCATGAGTTTAAAATATCAAGAATGTAGGATAGAGGAGGTGCTCCTCTAATAAGAAAGAGAAGCAGAGAGGGACTGAGAAATAGAAACAGATAAAATACACCCTTGGAAAGTGAGATAATCCAATTCTCCTAATTAGGCCTTTCCTTTCACAATTTCCACCATCTCCTCACACTCCATTAAAATATCCATCCACCAAAGGGTTAATTCATTCTTTAAACCAGTGCCCTCATGATCAAATAATTTTCTATAAGTCCCATCTCTGAACTTAGTTAGTATTAGAGACCAAGCAAAGTTGAAGGAGAGAATTAATTCTACAAAATTTCTTCTGAGCTCTACACATGTGCCATGAACATTTACCACACCTATACCTGTGGGGGCATGCAGGATGTGCATGCATACATGCATGCTATAATAATAATAAAAATTTGAAGCATTTATTTAAGAAACAATACTTATTTGTCATTCTGTTCAAAACTTCTCAGTGTAAATACAGCATATAAAGGAACTTGGTTTTCAAATATTGATTCTAGATCAATCCCAAGTTCCAGTGCAAATACCAAGAAAGAGAACTGATAATTAAATTAAAAAGTTTCATGTTTATCTTTTAAAACACACCAACATATTGAAGTATCTCACAAAATCAGCATTGAAAAATGGAAAAATTCCATAACCCCAAATTTAAAACATCCCACAGACTCCAAGTTCAAGCTCTCTGTGGGGATCCAAACCCTTTGATTATTGTGCTTTTTACTCTCTTCCCTCCCTCCCTTTATGGTGATTTTAGCAAAAGTCTTTGAAGTCAGATATAAAATTTGGGTCCATCCTTCTGGGCCCAGTAGCCTTTCTTTGATCAGTTTCTTGAATCATAATAGGTTTCTTTAACTTTTTCTATTCACATCCTTCTTATGCCAGAGAAAACTTTATGTGACCCAGGAATATGGGAGTGAGATATGTGGACATTTACTCTTAATAAATCTTTCAAAACATTGCAAAGCAAATGTTTGTTATACTTATGTTTTGCTATTTATTAAGGATAAAAAGCAAATTTGCATATAATGAGATGAATTTGCTGGCTTTTGTTTACCTAAAGAATTAAGTCTTGGCTATCTATTTGATACTGCAGGAAATAGTGTGTCTTCAGCATTTTTCAGGGTTATCAATAATTTGACTTTACAATTATCAATTCTGGGAACACTGCTTCTCATAAATACAAATTACAAAATGGCAAAAGTGTCCCCAGGGACATTTCAGAAGTTGTTGGAAATTCTGTCTGAATTCCCAGGTAAAATAGATTTGAGCATTGTTTGTAATGAAACTCAAGTCAAGAACTCAAGCAGTATTTTTTCCACTTAAACAATCTAAACACACATAAATTTGATGCTGGCATTCTCAAGAATAATGGTAGGAAAATATTATAAGTTTTCTGTTTTCTGTGATTCAATCATTATGCTTCTAAAAGAAGATGACTATATTAATTAAAAAGCAGAAAATTTTGTGTGTGCAGTAAAAACACTGAAGTTCCTAACAGAATAGCCTCCAGTCTGTGTCCTGGTGTTTCAGGTATCGTTTATTGACATGGCAAAATGTAACGGAATGTCCCATGCAGAGTGTGTACACTGCAGTGAAGTTTGCTATGCAACATGGTGAGTGCTGCCATAGATTCATTTTGCCTTTTAATTAGGTTTTGGTTGGTGGATGTTCAGAAAAGGTGAAGTGTTGCTAAAAGTGTCCATAACCCTCACATTCTGTTATATAATTCTACATGGGTTCATGGTAAATGATTTCAAACAAACAAACAAATAATTGTAACTTTTAGAGGCCTGTGAAATAGAATTCTAAGGATCAAACCACAAATACACACCAAACTTTCAGCAAACTCCATGGAAAAAAAGTGGGTAATCGCTGGTATTCTGTTTTTGGGTTCAAGTCATTATGCCCCTTCCCATGGTTAGATGGCCTAATCAATGGGTAATGATATTATTTTCATGTCCTACTAGACCGTATTTTTTAAAATTTTGATGGCCTGTGGAAAACTAGTAAATATAAAATCTTAAAGGTTATTTTCATTTTTTATATTGAAATTCTTAACTTCATCTTTAGCCTTGTGTGTCTGTTCTTTTGTTAGTCCTGGAAGATTTATGGAGTTTAAAGTGTTATTATCTTAGTTTTCTGTGTTATGAGTGTGTAGTTACCAACTATCACTTGTTTCTGTGCTCTAAGTTGAAAATTAAACACATTTGACTTTGTGGAGTACCCAAACCTGTTTGTATTCTATAATGTGCCATGAAGACTAACACTGAATCTGTTTTGTTGTCCACAGAATCCCCAGTATCAAGCACAGAGCTCACGATATAATAGGTGCTAAATATATATTTGTTGAAGGCATTTATCAGAGAGGGCAACAAAATGCAATACCTTTGAGAAGATTCCACTCTTCATTTCTCAACCTCTAAAATGATTAGCAGATATGTTTTCATAGCACACTTCTGAGTGTTTTTGCTCACCGCACACTTATAAGTCTGTATTCCATGATATTAATTATTATTCTGCTGTGGAAACAAAAATACATTTGAAAGACAAAAAGAAGTTTACCTTACTGACTCTGACAATGAAGGGCAGGCATGAGAATAAATTTACAATTTCACCATAGGACAGTGGCCACTGATAACCTACATTTCTTTGTCTTTAAGCTTTTAGGAATCTAATTAGCCCAGGTTAGATGAGCTATTCACTGTTGGACTAATCCACTTGTGAAAGTACTGTCATACTCTGAAGGATGTTTTCTGAGAATTTACTCTTGAGGGCTCTGTAGCATAAACAGAGTAAAACACGAAGAGAATTGTAATGCATATACACGTTTTATATTGGTTCTATAGAACCACAGCAATTTACCTACTAATTGTGTAGAAGCAGACACTTAAGCCTTGGGGGACAGTACATGCTTGTAATCCCACTGTAGTTCAAATCTACTCTTGGCTGCTTCTCAAATGTGAAGCCAACCTAGGTTACCTGAGACCTAAAATCTCTCTTTAAAAATACACCATCACCAGGAACATACAGAAATGAAGAATTACTAGTGAGCTCTTACTAATGAGCCTTAATTAGCACCGACACACCATTATTTCAAGTACAAAACTAACAGTCATGACATGCTTCTTTGTTTGGTTTTTAAAGATTTCCTATTCTCTATTTACTTCCTTTACTGGAGCAATGTTTCAAGGAATAAAAGATCTTCATTTTTCCCTTTTAAAATGTGTTTATTTTGCAAGTTTTCTTACAAATAATGCTGTCAAATTAGTCTTTGGCAATTTCATACACATGTGTAATAAACATTCTGATGACTCTCATATCCAACCTCTTTTTTCTCCTTCCCACCCTCATCCCACTTTTTTGTATGGGCACCTTTCTCACGTTCTTTTTGCTTTGTTCTGTTTGTTTTGTTTTGTCCTCCACTGCGCATAACTGAGGCTGCCTCATGATCTTTGGTATGGAACTATTCATTGTAGCCTGGTGGGCTCATCAGTGGCTACATTACTGAAGAAAATAACATTTCTGCTTCCAACACCCACCAATAGTCAATAGTTTCCTAAGGAGGGATAGGATAGCATGGATACTCCCCCACGATGAGTGACTGTTAATGAATCCTGGCCTGTGCATATGTAGTAGGGTCAACTGTGGCTGCTTTGAGCCCATTATTCAAAGATTGTCTTATGCCTAAGTATTGTAATTTGCAGTGTTTATTCCTGTTATCTAGCTCTGGGATCAGGGAAGAGGGGCAACCATCCTTTACTCTTTACATGGAATAATCATATAATCAAAGAAGCTACTTCTCTTCGATCCACACCCTGTAAAGCACATGACGAAAATACAGTACAGTTTGTTGTTTTGTATAACTGTACTTGAGAACAATGTCAAAGTGCTGTGTGTCTGCTCTCATAACATTGATTCTCTGTGGCAATATTAATCTGAAAAGCTAAACTGGGCCTGGTTTTTGGGCAGAATGAAGAACGGTCATGTAGTGAACTATCCAACATCAGGCTTAGTAACAGTAGTTGAGCAAACTCATTAAGAGTCATGATTATATTAGATCATCACATGATTATTTAACCTCAGTTATCTTTTAATTTTACAATAAAAAATTAAATAGCCAACTTTGAATGTGTCTAACTAAATCCATGTCTCTCTCTCCAGATTCCCAATTTCGTGTGTTTGTGATTCCTTAGTCCCAGAATCCTTCTGTTTTCACTTTCTTGGCATATAGACAGTAGCTGCAGCTAAAGAGAAAATTTTAGAAACTCAGATTTGCCGAAGACCTTTAATCTCTTTTGAATAACTTGTCTTACAAATGAAAGAGGAGGTCTCTCTGAGGTGAAGCCTGCTGATTAAGGTCACATAGAGGCTGCTACCCGATGTAGCAGAGGGACCAAGGGCTGCTGAGTACTGTGGCAGATCACACTTAGTGGAGCCTAGGACAAGATGATGGTCCTATAGCTACCTGACAGATTTTCACTCATTTAGACCCACATTAATTCATCCAGGAGATACCAGGGCATATTCTACATTTGCAGCCTTTGGCTGGGTCACAAGGACACTACTCTAATCAGACATGCTCTCTACATTTCTGAGCAGCATTATTAGCTGCGGCATACACTTGCCTATTCAAAATTCTGAGCATTTTTCTGTCTTCCAAGGTTTTAAGACTTAAATATAAATATTAATTGTTGTCAATGCCTTTTTCTTTGTGAAATCAGCTTTAATATTCTCTGTACTCTGAAGAGCACACATGATTTCCTGTATCCTTTCCTGTGTCCCTTTGGGTTTGTTAGCCTGTGAAACTCTTTACTCTCAGAATGACTTCTGAGTCCCTAGCTCATCACATTGTTCTAGGGTTTTTATTTATTTATTTAATTTATTAATACCGGTCACCCAGACTGATAGAATTTACATTCTATGTGTGACCTGCTGACCATTTCTGGCACCTTTTGTATTCCCACTTATTGATATATTGCTGCGGAGCACATTTTTACACATTTTCCCAGTCACAAGATTTGCACTGATGGATGCTCATCAGCTTACTGTTTGGAGACTGAGGTCTCTGATGTTTTCTAATTCTGGGCCATTTTTCTTTTATGCTTGGCTTAAGACAACTCGACTCCCCTTGGCTATGAGATACCTTATCTATTAGGGCAATTTCATGCAGTTTACACAGGAAGTGGGTGACATTTACTTCTCATAAAATGAGTTTTGTTTTGCTCTTAGGACTCTATAGATTGGAAAAATATACCTCACTGTCTCAGAAGAGCTTTTCCTGGAAATCATTCAGCCTTGCTCTTATTATTTTGATTCATGCCCATTCAAAATAGATTCCAGCCTACTTTGTGCAAATAGCTACCAAAGAACCCAAATAACTAAGTTACAAAAATTACATATGCATACATGAAATAGAAAAAGGAATGGTGATATTCATGTTTGCTATGTCATAAATATCCCAGACAAACTTTTAGACCATATGTTCATTATATAAAAACAAGTATTGATATGAATTACAATGTGATAGACCTATCTATGTGAATCATAACGTAGTCTCCATGAATATTTGTTCATTTGGCATACTAGATACCTCTGGTTTCCTAGAAGTCCCAGTGTTCTAACCCATTGAACATCATTACTTGCCACTATGCAGCTGTTTGTAGCAGTTCCTCAAAAGACTTGGCCTGGGTGAAAAAGAGCTATGTCCTATGTCAGTCATGTGTCATACTAACACTATCAAGACCTCATCCAGAACACATTCATGCTCTTTTCTGTATTTTACCCTATCACTGATGCCTGCACAATTATTGACAACTTGTTCATATCAGAGAAGCAAGGAGTTAAGGTTTTACTTACAGAATAGTTGGTAGAACGAATCAATGTCTATCTATTGTCTAAAACTAAATGATGAATTTTCCCCCTATAATCTTGATCACAAAGAGCTTAGAGCTGAGTGGGAAAAGTGATCAATGGTCATATAAGTGAAAAGGCTATTTCCATAGGCAAGACTGAGCTTTAAAACTGATCAGCTGATAGAGCAGGTTCCTATAAATGGTGAATAGCAATGGCGTTCTCCCCAGATCATCCTCTTCTATGCAGAAGATTTCTGAATAAAATATGGATATACTTTCTCTTCCATAGAATAGAAATCAGTTCTCTGTTACTTGAGTATACACTGGGTTTAGTTTTCACTTCTTAAAAGTAGCATAAATAAAGGAAAATGAGAAACTTGGAGAAATCTGGCAACCTTTATTCTAGGCAGTGACTGACATTAACATATGCAGTGATAATTCGACTCACAATAGCATCATACATTCCCTGCTCTGATGACATGACTAGGGCACTCCATCTTCCTAAAATGCCTTTCTAAACCAATAACCCAAGTTTAATCTCTATAAACCGTCAAGTAGAACTAAGGGCATTCTTTAAAATAATTGCTTACTAGTTTTTACTGTCAGTAGCACTGAAAACAAGGAAGATTGACAAACTGTCACAGACAAAAGAAGACTAAAGGGAGATCTGGATCCTGAATTCATTGTTTGTTCACAGAGATACACAGAGAATGTCATAGGAAGAAGCCTTGACATTCAAACAAAACATGGGATTCACAGTGTGGCAACAGTGTTAAAATCTTTATTTTGATACATGTGCTGTACTTGTGTAAGATGATATTAGAAAAGTTACATCCACATTTAGGGAGAGATATTTGTGTTATCTTTGCAACTTTTCAAAAATGTAAAGTATTATTAAATATAAATATTTATTATCATTAGAGTTAGAGACAATATTTTGCTCAATACTTTGGTACCTCACTATGAATAACTAATGAAGGGGACCATCATGAGGGCTTAATGCTAAAAATAATTTGCTTTTAATCTAGATGCCCATGAGACCTATAAGATATCATTGCAAAAATGTTTCTTTTAAATCTTGTAAAATCAGCCGGGTGGTGGTGGCGCACGCCTTTAATCCCAGCACTCGGGAGGCAGAGGCAGGCGGATCTCTGTGAGTTCGAGGCTGGGCTGGACCGATAGCCTCCAAAACAATACAGAGAAACCCTGTCTCGAAAAGCCAAAAAAAAAAAATCTTGTAAAATCATTAATTGAACTAAGACAGATCAAATACTATCAAATAACAGAAATAAACAGTCATATGCTTACATTATGCGTCTACTCTAAATACTACATATTGGAGTCCAAACCCTCAATTTACTTGCAGTAATTAAACTATTTTGTGAGTTGGTTTATTTAACCACTAAGGGAGAGCAATGAGAGCATTGCCTCACTTTAGGGGATGATCGTGAAGACCATTAGAGACAATGCACACTGTTTGAGGTTAAGATATGGCTGTGAAGACTGTTGGAGACAATACACACTGTTTGAGGTTAGGGTTTGTTTGTGAAGACTGTTGGAGACAATGCACACAGCTTTGATGTGG
Organism: Mesocricetus auratus; assembly: GCF_017639785.1. Lineage (NCBI taxonomy): Eukaryota > Metazoa > Chordata > Mammalia > Rodentia > Cricetidae > Mesocricetus > Mesocricetus auratus. The sequence continues at coordinate 163,398,971 of NW_024429266.1, forward strand.
GAAGTCCTCCACATGGAAATACTTTGATTAGCAGTTATGGGTTAATAATTAAGTCAGAGCTAGCCAATAAGAAATCAAAGCAAATGACCAACAGCTTCATAATTAATATAGTTTCTCATTTGTTATTTGGGGACTGAAACAGCAGTGGGACCCAAGTGGCTGGCGGGAAGACTACAGGTTACACTGCTTGGATTAAGGAAGAACCACAGAGCATGATTTGTACCCTTTCCTTCCCAGTGAGTAAGGAAAGAGTTCTAAGCATGCATTGCTTGGCCAGAGGCAGCTCCTATAGTGGATACAGGTTTCATGAACTCCCCTAGCAGAAGCTCATCAAACTCATCAACTTGATCCCTGGAAAGGAGACTACATATTCTCACCCACCTCACTGAGCCCAGAGGCACATCCTCTCATCTACTCTTTGAGCATTGTTACCCAATACTTTATTGTCATAAGAGAGAGCCTTTATTCAACATGCCTTTCCTCTCTTCACCTTCCCACAATCTGTCTCCATTTCTTCCCAGCAACTTGACATCAGCTCCTATTGCTCCCTGCAGTTAAGGTCTCTTTATGAAGTTTAACCATCGCTCTCCTTTGAATCTTATCTTTGAGGTGGTTCCTGTGCACATGGACATAAAATGTCTGTATACTTTTCTCTTGTTAATCTGTAAATTAATTTCAAAGACTCAAGTAATTGAATCTTCATAGAGTAAAATGAAAGTTTCAACTCTCCTCACCATAGCATTTGGTACAGAGCCATGAACTGTGCTTTATGCTTTTGTATTCTTGTAATAAGGATCCATTTAGTTTCAGTAACACCTTTTACAAACTGTTATTGAATTAATTTTATGAATTTTCAGCAGATATATATGCATATTATTTGTGTGCATATGTGTATATATATGTGCATATGTTGACACATAATTATCTTTAGCTTTATTGTCTTAATATTTAAATGTAAATGTATATCAGCATGTCCTTTTTGTAGAGGTACATACCTGGGAACATCTGAAGGAATAATCAGTTACTAGTAATGTCAACATTACCTAATAGAGTTTAAATACTCACAAAGAATAGTATACTTTGGACCTATGAGCGGTACAATTTAAAAGTACATAACACCACTTATGCATATTTTTATAGTAGTTGAGAGAAATTAAGAACACATGTGGGGACTACATAGAAGGACAACCTGAGTTTGGAGATGGCACTAGCATAACACTTAACCTTGGGAGCTGAGGCCTGTGGGGTATGTGATATCCTCTGGGCACATAACAAAAAGCATTTTTTTCTTGAATTTCATCCTTCACAGCCAAAAACACAGAAAAATACTTTGGGCCATTTGTTTACTGACATTAAAGTGGATTTAGATAGACTGAATGCTTTTCTATTGTCCCTTCTGGGTTGAATCAACTTTATTTAAATGGAAATTCACTCACATATTTCTAATCCCTTTCAAATACTTCCTTTGTTTATAACAACCAGAGATATTGAGGATTTAAACAGTTTGCAAATATTACTGAACATATTGAGTAATAAAAGCCTAGGCTGATACTTAGTAAATTAGACATTCCTAAAGAAAATGGAATATTTCCATTTCTGAACTAAAGATTTAATATATTAGACAAGGGGTTTAAACATAATCCTATATGTATAATTAATCACTGCTTCTCGTGGATAGCTACTAACTACTCTTAGAAAATAGAGTCTATTATCATAATTTCTCAAAAGTCATTTCCATTGTAATACCCCAACAATTACCTTTTCCTTATATATGTATATATATATGTATGCATAAAACCCTCTAGCAACAACTTTTTTCCTTTTCTTTAAAACTTTGCTCTTTGTGTTACGATTTCTTAAAATCTTCTATTTAAGAGCCTTTTTAAAACAAAATCCACAGAGCTTAGTGAAGCAATTTCATCTTTTTCTTTGTCTTGTGAACTTTGCTCATTAATAAATACTTTCTCTTTAGTCTCTTGGAAAATATTTGTGATCTGGACCACAGAGATGCCTCAGGGGCTTATGGCACTTTTCCAAGTCTGAAAACCTAAGTGCAATCTTTATAAATCACATGTTGTAGGGAAAGAACTGACTTCCACAAGAGTTCCTCTCACCTCCACTTGCATGCTGTGGTATGTATGTCTCTCTCTTTCTCACACACACACACATGCACACACACACACACACACGCGCGCGCGCGCACAGTTAAAGTGTAATTTAAAATTGAAAAAGTCTACTAAAAGTATCTTTTCATGGGCAATGAAACTCTAGGATAAAATAGAAACCATGAAATTTTGATGTGGTAACAATGTGGATGTACATTTTAGTCATGTCCTCTTGATCAGAAATTGTCGGGAATTCTTAGTTGATCTTCAGTACACTGGGAAAAATGATGGTGAATGTAATGGGATGTTATCCCAGCACATTAATGTTTTCTCAGATTTGTCTATCTTAAGTTGTGTGTTTTGCTTGAATGCATGCACATGCACAACCTGCACGGATGGCAGGTGTCCTCAGAGGTCAGAGGGAGGTGTTGGATCCCATTGAACTAGAGTTACAAATAGTGTCAAGCCACATTGATGGTGCTGGGAACCAAACCTGGACCCTTTGCTAATAAAGCAAATTTTCTTAACCACCAAGCCATCTTTCCAGTCTCAAATCCTGTTCCATTTTAATGCAATAGTCACAACATTATTCTAGAAACCTTGCTTTAAAACAACTTATGATCTAACATTCCATTAAAGGTACAGAGATCCTCCAAACAGATGGGAGTAAAATGTGAATTTTAGTGAGAACCATTTTAAAAACATAGACTTAAATGCAAGGAAAATGTAAATTTGAGGAAAAGTAGCAATATCTTGGACCAGCATTAAAGTCTTTACATTGACTGCAAGAAGAAACCAAATGCCCTTAAATTATGCATGATCAATTCTATCTATAGAGAAACAGTCACAAATTTGTAAATTATTCCCTCACAAGCATGCACTATCCCAGTGCAGTTATTTCCAGAGTTACTTGTAGTGCCTTTTGATTTTCTGTATTATCTCAAGATTTTCACATTAGAATACCTTTGGAAGTAGAGCCTCAAAGTCCAAATTTAAAAAAAACACACACACACAAATGGCTAAAAGGAGGTCAAACATTTGCAAATGATTGTCTTAAAGCTGTTAAGAAAAAATTGCCAGAAAACAGATAGATAAACAAGTTTGAAGTTGGAGAACAATCATGGCTAAAGAGTCAGTGAGCTTCTCTGATTTCTTTTTCAGCCCTAATCTTAATGGTATGTTATTCCCATAAGTTTTGTATTACAATTGTAACAGCATATTTTGCAGGAAGGTCACCACTGGGGTTCAAAAGTTTTGTTGGTGTTTGTCTTTCTTCTCTGTGTATGTGCAGAGTACCTTCCAGCACCATAAACCCTAATCAGTAAGGGTTAAGTCTCCGGGTAGGCACAAGCTCAACTTCTCTGTGTTGAGTGAGTTATATAGGTGTTGTCTTCACCAATAAGTCTTACCATGTGCCTGGAGAGCAACCATTAATTTTGGCAAAAGCCTAGATTATTTTGGAGGTTACATGGCAGTCTTTGGGCCAACAACTCAATTAGATGCAACCTATTTCTGGCACAGGTTTTACTTAGTGGCAAGAAGTGTATAGTTATGGCTTTGTCCCCCATTTATTTGGTGATTCTATTTGGATTTCTTTTGTATGTGTATATTTTAGGACACTTCTATCTTAGTAGGTTTCCATATGACCCCTCAAAAGTTTTTTTTCATTTTTTTTTATTTTAGCTTGTTTTACATCAGCCTGGGAATCCAGCATGGGACTGATCAAGACCCCCTGAATCTGGATGTCAGTGAGGAGGCCTAGGTAATCTATTGAGCCTTGGGCAGCAGATCAGTACCCATCCCAAGTATACACACGGACTTTGGACTCCCATAGAACAATGTGAGGTGCACTCTCACCCTGAATTCTTGGGGAAGGGTCTAGGCCCTGCCCTATATGAAATGACAGACTATGGACACCCCCATGGAGGGCCTCACCCTCCCTGGGGGAATGAGGGGATAAGGGGGGGCTGGGGGAAGGGCACAGGAGGAGGGGAGGGAAAGGGAGAGGGACCTGGAACTGACTTGTGAAGCAACCTTGTTTCTTATCTAAATTTAAACTGGAAATTAAAATTAAAAAAAAGATTAGAAAAAAAAGAGTCAGTGAGCAGCTGCCCGCACATTTTGTTTCCTAGACTGTGTCCTGACATCACATCAGGATTCTTAGCTTGAATATAGGGTCACGAACAAGGATCTGTGGAAGACATTGCGGAATATCACAAGTAGCTTTAGGCTATGTTTACTTCCCTTGTGAATCTCAAATGCAATCTGGCTGTCATACCTTGCCAACCTTATGTAACCCTGCCTAACCAATGGAGCTGGTGACATGGGGTTTTCTAGACATGGGAGCTTAACAGAGGGAAGCACCATGTATAGAAGGAAAGAAGAGAAATCTGTGGAGACAAGGAAAAGAAGGGCAGAGAAAATGGAAAGATTGAAGTCTCCAGTTTATAGCAAAGGTAAGAAAATCTGTTTCCAGATAATAGATTATGATTTGTGGACATGATCATTCTGTTTTATTTATTAAGATTAAACTTAAATAACACTTAATGCCATCAAGAAAGGTGAATGCACATTTGTTTTTCTTGCAGACATTCTCAAGAATCTGATTATCATAAAGATAAGTGACATCATTAGAATATTGATAAGAGTTCTTTCAGTGCCATAAAAACAAAATCTATTGAGCCTTTGGGAGTAGATCAGTATTTATCCTGGGTATACAAATGGACTTTGGGCACCCATCCACTCTCACCCTGGACTCTTGGGGGAGGGTCTAGACCCTGCCATGGATGAAATGACAGACTATGGACACCCCCATGGAGGGCCTCACCCTCCCTGGGGAAATGAGGGGATATTGGAGGGGTTAGTGAGGGCATGGGAGGAGGGAAGGGAAAGGGAGAGGGACCTGCAATTGACATGTGAAGCAACCTTGTTTCTTATTTAAATTTGAATTAAAATTTAAAAATAAAATATAAAAAAAAGAAGTGAACCCAGGTCCTCTACAAGAGCAGCAAGTGCAAGCTCTCCTAAGTGCTGAGTTATCTCTCCCACCCCTCTTCTTTGGTTAAACCTTTATTTTATTTTTTGTCTCAGTTTTTCGGGATATTTTCTGAGACAGGGATTCCTGTATCTTCGACTAGTCTCAAACCAGCTGCGTGGATGAAGATGTCCGCGGTTCCTGATCCTTCTGTCTTCACCACACCAGGTACATTAGCTTCTGGTGGTTTACTCAGGGCCTCACACTTGGTAAACAAGTATCCTACCAGCTCAGCCACATTTTCAAGCACGAAAGTGTGACTTTACAATTATATGTCTTTTTCATGAATCTTGTTAATCAACCCTGTTTCTAAGTTTAAGTGTTTTTGCTAATAACCACTAGAAATATTTATGTACCTATTGAAACTATTTTTATAGTTTCCTTGATGAACATCTACTTGTAATTTTAAGAATAAATCAAAACAGAGCTTAAGGAGATGGGGTGATGGTTCAGTGACCAATGTTTTTGTAACTCTTGCAGAAGATCTGAGTTTTGTTCCCAGAAATCATGTCTGATAGCTCACAATTGCATCATCTCCAAGAGGTCTTATGCCTTCCCTTTGCCTCCACAAACTACCAGGTAGTAGTGTGAATACCCACACACATAAACACAAACACACAAATTAAAAAAAAACCTTTACAACAAACATAAAAAAAGATAACCCCAAAGCTTATTTCTCAAAAGCAAGGTGAAATGCATGCAGGGAGGGGAATGTAATTCCTTAAATTTGATAAATTTGGTCCTTTGAATCTCTTATCCCCAAATTGATGGAATTCTTGCGAAATGCCTGGGAATTGCCACTGCACAAATTCACAATTCAAATATAACCTCAGGAATCTTTAAAGGAAGAGTTCATTACCATAGGTGACTGACTAAGAGATAATCGGTCTGAATATCTGTGTGTGTGTGGGGGGGTGTCTGTGTGGGAAGGGGCATAGTCACGTGCATGTGTGTGCATGTGTGTGCATGTGTGTGTATAATACATGCTTACATAATTATTGCTATGTATGTGTGCTTGTGGATACAAGAGATATCAATGTTGCAATCTTTCTCTCTTACTCTTTACCTTAAGTTTTGAGACACGGTCTTTCACTGCACCCCAATCTCACTGATTTGGCTAGGTTAGTCGGCCAGCAGCCTCAAGTGACCTTTATGTCTCAGTCTTTCTCCATTTGGGGACTAAATATGTCTACCACGTCCTTATTGTTATTTTTTTAAAACATGGATATTTAGGATCCAAATTCAGGTCCTCGATCTTGCATAGCAATCACTTATAAGTAAGTTATCTATGCAGCCCTGTGGTCTACTTTTTGATAGGTGGACTAAGATCTGCAAAGTCAGTATGAACAAACATGTTTGTAAAAGATCATTTAAATGGTTACAGCATCAGCAATTGACCAACTCCCTGAGCCAGAACATAGACAACAAATTTCCCTTTGCTCTGTGAAACACTTTCCTAAACCTAACTTCAAACCATTTCATTGAACACTACGAAATATGAATGAGAGATCAGACCAGGAGATTTTCTTGCTAATGTGATTTAGGCTTAGCATGCCATGATGGAAATAAAAATGCAGGGTTCTCGTGTCCTTAGTGATTATTACTTGTTACCCTCATCCAATTGCTCAGGTGATTGAGTGTGAAGGAAGAGCAACAGTTGTTGAACCCAAAAGTCCAGGGATCCTGAAGCTAGGGAGAAAATTCACACTGTACATTGTCATCGGCTGTTTCCCAGACTATGATACATTTGACTGTCCATTGTCATCTACAATAGAGACATCAATGTGAGACTATTTCACTCTGTCTTAAGGACAGAGCCACAGTATCCCATATTCATATTCCTCTTCTAATTAATCCAGTTTTCTATCATGTTGGTCTTCTCCTACTTCAGTGGCTTCCTCTTTTTTCCTTGATTATTGTGGCACAAAGATAATTAAGCACATAAGATGGACAATAGTAGCATAGATAAGAATTGTAGCATCGCCCATGAGAATATGAGTCTTGGCTTTAGAGAATATGAGAATTGCTCATATTTCTACTACTAATAAGCTCAATGAATAGTAAAAAGCCTCCAAGTATGCAAAGCCTATTGTTGTATCTGTACTATTACCTTTATAGAGTAAGAATCAGAAGAAACAATATGCTAATGAAGTTTGTAAAAATAAAAATGTCCTAAATGTGCAATTTGTCTCAGTGAAATTCCATTTCTATTAGTTATCCTATGAATAACTAAGCAGAGTCAAATAACCTCCCTTCTAGGTGTATGCTGCTATATAAATATATTCATTATTAGCATTTCAGAAAACTAAGCTTTGAAGGAACTGTAAATTATTTTCATCCACCCTCCCTACTGTTGCTTAGATACATTTAGCTAAATGGAAGTTATATAACTAATGAAGTGTCTTTGACCTTATATCCATACAGAGCACCCTAAGGTGAACACATTTATATATGGTAGTTATATATTAATATAGAAGTTTTACAGTTATGGAAATTACAAAAACATAGTGGAATTATAGCTTCTTTGGGTATTTGGTTAGACAGTTGGTGCTAAATCTCTTTTAATAACATGGGCATATTTTAGCTTGTATCATTTCACTGCATTTATGCTGTGCATACCAAAGGCTAAGGATTAGCTTGGGGTAAGGTATGGAGTGCTGGGGTGTGGGGGAGGATAAGATGTGGAGTAGGTATGAAGTGATGGGGAAAGTTTGGAAGTGGCAAGGACTGGAGTAGAACATGACCGGGGTAGAGTGGTGATTATAGAAGGTAGGTAGGACCTAATGAGTTGCAAAGTGAAATAAACAAATTCCTCCCATTTGTGTTAATTTACTGAGGTTCAGTTTTCTTGTGTTGAATATGTGTATTCTAGGACTTGAGTGCACTAGAAATTATTTCTACTGCTGTTAAAAGCATTTATTATAATGTGTGTTTTGGACTTGATGTTGATGCTTTTCAAAACTGCTTCAGTCAGTTTTCCAGTCCACGTACCATGAGTGAACCTCTTGATATCTTGATTTCTTCAAACTGGGCCTGGCTCCTTCCTCCTGTGTGGCTTACCATTCACCATTAATTCTCAGTGGCTAATGTTGATGACCTATAGTGAAGTCAGAGGGCAACTAGAGGAGGGGTAAACCTGCCTGCTTTCTTATCCCAACGTTGCCTGTAGTTTTGAACTGTGATTTGATGTGTGTTGTGGGGATCATAAACACACCAGTTTCAGGTCTATATGAGAACTGGGGAAGCTTTAATCCATTTTCTGTTAGGTGCTACAGCAGCCCTCTGGACCCTGATTATAGAAGGCAGTATTAATCTGTTTCTTACACAGAAAATTTATGAAGATGATCTTCAGACAATTTAAAAGTTTCAAGTTATTTACTCAGATGTGGATTAGTCGTTTTATTATGAAGTTTTTTATGTATGATAGAAGTTAGTTATTTTCTGCACAAAGTCCTTGTATGTGTGAATTTTTGTGGATTGGGACTGGAGGTATGCATACACATGTATGAGTACACATCTAGGTATCAATGGTCAATCTCAGGTGTTGTTCCTTCAGTACTGTACTTCTTTATTTTTGACACATTGTGTCCCATTGCCCTGAAAGAGCTCATCTAATGGGCTAGGCTGACTGGCCAATGAGTCCCATGGATCCATCTCTTTCTGACTTTTCAGTTGTGCTGGCTAGCTTTATGTCAACTTCACACAAGTTAATATCACCTAAGAGGAGAGCATCAATTAAGAAAAATGTCTCTATGCTGTGTGGTGGTGGTGCACATGTTTAATCGTAGCACTTGAGAGGCAAAGGCAGGCAGATCTCTGTAAGTTTGAGGCCAGCCTGGTCTCTAAGAGAGTTCCAGGACAGTTTCCATAGCTACAGAGAAACCCTGTCTCAAAAAACCGAAAAAAAAATGCCACTCTAAGATCGGGCTCTAGGCAAAGTTGTAGCATATTTGGTAGCATGTTTTCTTAATTTGTAATTGATGTGCTTATTTCCTTCAGATTGACTGATATGAAAGTATAAGCCAAACAAACCCTTTCCTTTCCAACTTGTTTTTGGTTGTCGTGTTTCATCACAGCAATAGTCACCCTAACTAGTACTTCAGTGCTTGGACGGTAAGTACTCAGTCCTCTGTCAAACCCAGCTTTTCACATGGGGATCTTCATTTGTTTTAATAAGCCTTTTACTAGCCAAGCTAGGTTCCCAGCCCCGTTACCTCACTGCCTACTAACAGTAGATGCATCTCAAATTCTGACCTCTACAGGTTTTTGTGTTTCTTTTAATGTAGCCATCCACATGGCCTTGGCGTCTAATTTTTTTGGGTTCACCACTGCTGTACCCCTAGCTATGACATTTCTAAAACCTCATTCTTCCCCCTTTAAAATGGGTACCACAGTCATAGTTACCTTAAAGGATTCTTCAGGTGTTTGGTGTCTAGTGTCATAATGAAGTCACATAAACAATTACCAAGCAGGGGCTCCTTCTATCCTGCCCTTCAGTCTTTCTACTTTCTGCTTTCCATATTTACCTACCTTCTTCATGTAAACCACAAGCTTTTCAAGCACTAAGATGACACCACATACAATTGGTTTATTACACCTGCTACTCCACATGATGATGGAGTCTTTCACTGTGGCATTCTGAATGACACTTGGAAATGAATGTGTTCCCTGTGGTCAGAAACAAATGAGTCTGAACACAGACTCAAATCTGTATTCCAATCTTGAGTGAAATCCCCATTTTTTCATAAATTTATAAAAATGCAATGTCAAGTTCAGAAGTCAGTTTAGGCTTATAACAGAACCCATGAAAACATTCAGATCAACTGCCTGAAAATGTTCATGTGAGCTTTGAATATCATAACAGAGAAGAGTCTGTGGGGATATGAAGTCATTTCATATATAATCAGATGAAATCCTTTCTCACATATATGATAAAAACATTGTATCTTTTAATGAAGTGTATCCAGGTTCTTTAACTACTCATATTAAGAATAAGAATTGGTTTTCCTATGGCCAACCAGATAGGTAGATGCAAATATGGGAAGTCAAACTAATTTTGAAAGGATGACCTCAGTCTTTTTACGATGACTCCTTGGTGACTTCTTTAATGTCCTTTACCCTTCATCTTCTGCTATGCTACTCCCTGCCAACATTAAAGTAAGTATTTGGGAATTTTTTTGGCTTACTTTATCCATTGTCACATAGTTTTCACTCCCTTCTGTTTCTTCTTTTAATATCTGGGGCAGGAGACCCAGCTTCTCATTTAATTTGAACTTCAAAATATCACTGTGTGGTATATAGGGCAGAGATAATTATAATGTGCTTTCAAATAATAAATAGCCCCAGATAAGTCAGTTGGACACCTGAGTCGGTTAGAAAACTGCCTTCATCATGTGCCCTATATCCACATTTTCTTACACCACTTCAGGCTGCAGAGGACTTTTAGGACTACCTGATTGAGGTCATTGTTCAGTGGGTAGCATTTAACTTAGGAACAAAGGAATGTCTCATTGAATTGAATTGTTTGAATGTTGAAAATCATTGACCTTTTCCTAAGTTTCTGTTCTGTTTCACAGGCAGATGAATACAAGACTGAGCATAAAATAAATATAATATTTATACTATATATAACACCTAAATCATTTTAGCAAAGTAATACCCTCCACTGACATATTTAAGAAAAGGCCTATTTATCATAAATAGCATGTCCATTTGGTCTTTCCTTGCAATTCTAAACACATCACTATTTTCTTAGGAAAATACTGTTTTCAAGATTAGACTTACTTTTAAAATCTTATTCTATTTTTGAGATTATAATATATTTTTCTTTATTGAAAATAGATTTTTTCTCCCATAATGCATCCCTGTTACAATTTTCCCTCCCTTTACTTCTCCAAGTTCATCTCCATGATCCGTTCCATTCGGATCCAACACTTTTCTGTTTCTGATTCAAAAACAAACAGGCTTCTAAGGGACAATAATAAAATAAATTGTAATATAACAATGTAAACAAAATTAACAGAACAGAATAAGACAAAACAAACATAAGGAAAAGAACCCAAGAAATGCACAAGAAATAATTATAGAGAGTCACTTATTCACACACTCAGGAGTCCCATAAAACAGCAACCTGGAAGCCATATTATATACACAAAGGACCTGTAAGGTAAAGAGAATAATGTGTGTATATATATATATATATACATATATAATATGTATTGTATATATTATTATATGTATTATATAATAAAAATAAGACAAAATAAAACAAAAACATTCTGACATGATATTATGAGACACGGCACCTCCAACAATGCCATTGTGTTCCTTTTCTGTTGAACAGCTACTATGGAGTATGTAGACTGCCTTTTAAAGTACTTTGTTTCAACAGGAGATTCCCTTGGAACAAACTAAATTTTCATTTTCATTCTAAGACCCAACCTGGTACAGGCCTTGTGAAAGCTGCCTCAATTTCTTTGAGTCAATATGTGTTTTGACATTGTTGGTTTTTAGAGTACTGTTTTCTTCGTGTCCTCTGTCTCCTCTGGCTCATACATACTTTCCAACCTCTCTTCCATAGAGTTTTCTGAGTTCCGAGAGGCCATATTTGACAGAAACATGCCATTTAGGTCTCTCACTCTTTGCATAATATCTGACTGTGGTTCTCTGTATTTGTTTCCATATGCTGCGGGAGGAAGAGTCTCTGATAGCAGAATGCCATTAGGAGTCATTATCTTTCATTTTCCCCAAACAGTAGCATTTGGTTTTACCCTAGCTCCCTGAGCAATCTTGTGTCAGGTTCTTGGTCAACCAACAGTGTTGGGTATGGGTTCTATTTTGTGGAGTGTTCCTTAAGTCAGATGTGATGTTGATTGCTTACTCCCACAAATTGTGTCACCATTGCCCTAGCATGTCTTGTGTGAAAGACACCATTGTAGACCCAAAGGCTTTTTATGGCTTAATGTTTACATTTCTCTTTTGGTAGCCTGTACAAAAGATTCTAGCACATGAGGGTGAAGTCTTTATGCAGACAACAGCTTGAATCCTCCATGTTCAGTGAGTTGTATAGATGTTGTCTTCAGCAATGGGTCCTTGCAGGCAGTTTGTGGAGAGCAATCTGTAGTTTTGCAATCAGTCTGCATTGTTTGGAGGTTCCCATGGGAAACTATGAGCCAAGATTTGAGATTGTAGAAGAATCACATCATTTTCCTTCCTATAAACCCTTCCATATGCTGCCCCTGGCTACCATAGTTTCCTTTGTCAACTGTGTGTGTGTGATACATGTATTCCTATTCATATTATAGGGCTAACCATTTGGTATTGCATAAGCAATTGGTATGTTCTTCTCTGGGGATGATTATTTCTCTACTCTCAGCTTCTATTAATTGCCTGTAGTTCTGTGTGTAGGGTTGAGGCATGTGTGTCTCCCCTTTTTCTATCTAAGCATGTCTACTATTATTCTTGAGAAAGCAACAATCACTGATAGTAGTTTGGTCTGTAGCATTCCTACTCACTTAAATGAACTGTAGAGATTTCTGGTCCTCAATCATATTTTGAGCTCATTCATGGGAAAACAAATATCCCTGATTTTGAGTTTTGTTCATCTTCTCCTAAAAACGCTGGGTGCAAATTTTCATATACAAATATCACTGGGAAAATATTATTCACTGAGTTACTGAAGTTAAAATGTGCTCAAGCATAACTCACACTTTGTTAGAAGGGCTGGAGTCAATAACCCATCTCTTTGTAGATACATGTGAAGAATAACACTCAGCACATCTTTCCAGTTTGCTTTGAATGGTGATCGATGAGGAAGAACAGAAGCAGGGTGACTCTAAAGATTTCTGGCAGGCAGATTCTTAACTTGAAGTTCATAGATCACTTGATGCTCTAGGGATGAACTTCACAGGATCTTCAAACCACCACCGATATCTTTATTTATACACAAATATTAAGTCTGTTGTTCATCATTCCTGATGTACACCACAAATGTGACTCACCCAAGGATGTGGACATCACTTGTTATAATATCATGTTGTGCAGATTGTATAAATTTGTGATTTTAAAATATAAGTTCTTGCTGGGCGGTGATGGCGCACGCCTTTAATCCCAGCACTCGGGAGGCAGAGGCAGGTGAATCTTTGTGAGTTTGAAGGCAGGCTGGACCAACAGCCTCCAAAACAATACAGAGAAACCCTGTCTCGTAAAACCAAAAAAATATATAAGTTCTCAACAAAAAAATATATTGCCTATACTTGTTAGCTGTTAAAAATACCCCATTAGACTTCCATCAATGAGGGCTATTCAAGAAAAATTTGAATGGAAACCTATGTATTGCATTCTCAAGCCTAAAGAAAGCTGGATGTGCCAGTGGGATGCACACTTCATTAACTGAAAACAGGATATTTTTCAAGAGAAGGAAATGGTTGTGTCAAAATACTGAAGTAACTGAGATAACCATTTGTTAAGTATCTAGTTCTGCAACGTTACAAATGTTACAACATTGCTTCCAAATCTTGGCTCTTCTTTGTTTTGGTAGGTTTAACATTAAACCCATCATATTGTTTCTTACCTCTAATACTCAATCCATGCCCTTGAACTCTCACATATATGTTCCACAAAACCTATTGTGTCCTAGAACAAATGTAGAGACATATTTTCCAATGTAGAGATATATTTTCCTATACACAATGCAATGGGAAAAGAAAAACAATCTTCTGCCAAAATTTTTTCATGTGGTATATCAAGCCTAAAATTCTCTTCTCATATCTTGATTATTTCTATTAGACACATTTGATTCATTGTGAAATGTGCAGAGGTAAATTGGTATCAGAGTGAAGTGGAGTCTAATGCCATGCTTCTCTTATAAACAGATCAGGAGCATTTCTAGAATATACATCCAACAATGACATATTAGGTTGGTTTACACAACACAGTTTGGGTAGTCCAATAGTGACTGTTTTTACATTGGGGAGATCAAGATACAGTGGCTGTTCAGTTCACGCAATGGACTTAGCAGGTTTTACCTAGAGCTGGAAGCCTAGAATCCTAAAAAACCAAGAGTTCTCAGTTCACATTGGAAGACTGAAGAAAGTAGGTTTTGATACCAGTGGAAAAAACAACAGCAGAAGTATCAGGAAGATAGAGTAAAACACACAAAATAGATGAACTGGCTAGCAGTTTACCAAGAAAGCAGACAAAAAGCAAAACCATTTCTCTTGGGTATATGTATATGTAGACTTCCACCAGAAGATGCCGTGTGCATTCAGGTTGGCTCCTCCCACTTTAGTCAGTATAATCTAGAACATCCCTCACAAGCAGGACAAAAGGCTAGTATAATCTAGATAGCTACTCACAAGAGTACTCAGAGGCTTGGCTCAGGGGCTTCTAGAGCCTGTAAAGTTAACATTTTGGCAATCAGTTTTACCCATCACAAAAGGTTAATAGCATTTGCTATTTTGAAGAAAAACCAAAAGGTTCTTCATTTTTATTCTGGAAAGATATCAGTCTTCAGTTATCTGAACTATTCATTCTTATTAAGAGATTCTACTTAAATTGTTGTGTTTGTGTTTGACCTATTGAGACAAGGTTTTACCATATACCCTGGGATGCTCTCAAACTCTCCTTACTGTATCAGCTTCCCAATACCTAGGATCATGGTTGTCCATCATCCCACCTTGCTTCTACTAAAGATTTATCCTGGATTCCTGGGGCAAAAAGTGATGATTTCATCTGGTTTCAACTAAGTGTAATGTAAGGACTCAACTTCCCATTGTTGACAACTGCCATTTCTTCCAAACCATTGTATTGGTTGTGTCTTTTCTAAATTTGACACACTATTTTTATGAAAGCTACATGCCACAGGCTTTACTATAAAAGCAGGTCACTGTTTTACTTGTAGAAGTTAATGGAAGAGAATTATTCCAGTCATCAAGCAAAGAATAGTCTGCTGAACAACTCTATTAATTTATGTCCACAATTCTCATTGCTGTAATTAGAAATGAGAATTATCTCCTTAGAAATGAGCTTGTTGGACCCAATAATTACCAGTGTCATTGAAAGGTGGTATTTACTGCAAGTTTAAAAAAACATGCAATACTACCTGCTCAGAGTGGTAGATATCTTTGAACTTGTCATGCTTCCAAATTAACTATATGGGAACTAAACTTCATGGAAAAGGCCAAGGCAAAGTTCAAGCTTAGTTGGAACACAAACATTTTTCCCTTTGAAACATTGAAAATTAAACTGTATAGATGTACTAAACCATGGGCTGGGGAGATGACTCAGTTTTAGATTGCTTGTTATACAAGCTTGAGGACACATGGTAAGAGCACACATATAATCCTAATGCAGCAGTGCACATTTGTAGCACCTGGGAGGTGGATATTGAGTGATATCTGGAACTTACTGGTCAGCCAGTCCAGCTGAACTAGCAAGATCCTTGTTCAGTGAGAGACACTGCCTCAAAAACTAAGATGGAGAGTGATTGAGAAACACACTTGATGTTAACATATGTCCTCCAAAAATGCAGACAACATTAATACATGCACATTCATGTACATATTCTAAAAACAAAATAAAATGAAGTTGTTCTTATAGCCAATAAGCTGCAGTGAATAATTTTATAGGTTATGCTTATTTTATATTTTATCAAAAGTTTATTTTAAATTGATGCATATTCCTAAATTAATAATGAAGGCATTTGATTAGCATTAAGTTTTCAACACTATGATTTCTAATTTCAGATTATTCAAGGTTTTAATTACACCCAAGTTTGTTTTGCCATGTATCCCTTAGTTCAAACCTGAACAATTTGGCCATAGTCAGTAGACTTATTGTGCCAGACAAAAGAGAAACAGCAGTCAGTAAATTGGCAAGTGGCATAGCGTTGGGGAAGCTAAGTTGCTTATAGGGTACATTGCCATTTCCGTTAGGAAACAATAGCTGGCAGAGTCATTTCCACATTGGAAAAAGAAAGGCTTTAGTTTGAGCCATGTAGGTCCAATGTGCTGTGCTTTTCAAAGCATTACCAATTAAAATG
Organism: Mesocricetus auratus; assembly: GCF_017639785.1. Lineage (NCBI taxonomy): Eukaryota > Metazoa > Chordata > Mammalia > Rodentia > Cricetidae > Mesocricetus > Mesocricetus auratus. Next base: position 163,415,151 of record NW_024429266.1, read on the forward strand.
CTCTCTGGTGCTTGAAAACTGCCAGAGGCATTTCATCTTAATGTCCTCATAGTTTCAACTAAACTGTGGCCATTTAGGAAAAGCAAATGTTGCTTATTTCCTATCATTTTCCAAACAGAGACAATTTCTGTGTCTTAGCACTCTGTCTTGTGAAAACATCAGGCCATCTTTTGCTCTACATCTGGCAAGCTCATTCCTTGGGCAGTCTTCCCACCTCTCCTCTTTTCCCTTCTTCCCATCTGAGCACTCCCCTTTTTTCCTTTGTTTTCAATTTAAATACAAGGAAAGTAATTATTGTGTGCTTTCTTTCTATGATAGCTTCTCATGGTAGCACAGGGACTTGGGTCCGGGTCCAAATTCCTTGATAGCTATTTTTTTTCATTGCTGAGACTTAAGATACTAATTACTCTGAATCTTTCAGGCAAGATTGATCTATCTTAATAAGGTATTAGGTAGAAAGTGGATAATTGTTGTTTGTGGCTGCTGTTTCTCTTCCTTTCCCCCACCAAACACGAAAAAAGACCATGTCTTTCATTGTTTATTTAATGAGTAAATTCTACTTAATTTCATTTGGTTAAGCAAGTTGTAAATAATTCAGGGTAACCAAAACACTCAAACATAATGTTGTTTGTAACATATAGATGAGCACTGTTTTTGTTGCTGAAACTGAGGTTTGGAAAGGCATGTGAATCTGAGGTTAACACAATAAGGGCTCTTATGGAGAGTGGTCATAGTTCATCATCAGCATCGTCCTCTTCCCACGGACCTGATGTTTGGCCTCTTCCATAGTCTCTTTAACAAAGAGACTTTTTCTTTGCCCTTTCTTAACCTCTCTTGGGATTCATGCTGACTGTTCACCCTACCGGGAATGATTTTCTAGAGAATCTACAGAGCTAAAATTCATACCTTCTCCATGCCTTGCCAACCACCTGCACTGATACTGATTTAGAACTGAGCCACGCACTCATTTCAAGCACACAGTCTGGGGCTTCTCACCCTGCTTGACTTTTCTTTCTCTGTCTGTACTTATCATCTCATGTGCTGAGCAATTCATTCATTTTTCATCTATTTCTGGAACTCCCATGCTAAAATGTGACCTCTATTAGAACAGGAATTTGTGTCTTTAGAATTTTCATACTAGATTTTAGTAACAAGGACAGTGGGGAAACACAGTAGGGTTCAGATTCTCCAACGTTTTAATTACATTCAAGTCTCTTGATGATTTGCAATGACAGATTCATCAGTTCAATTCTGAAGTCATAAAATTTGATCATTAAATTCGTCTTCAAACTGTAATAAAAGAGAAATATCAAGTCAGGCAGTGGTGGCACATGCTTTTAATCCCAGGAGTTAGAGGCAGAAGCAGGAGGTTCTCTGAGTTTGAGGACAGCCTGGTATACATAGTGAGTTCCAGGACTGCCAGGGATACACAGAGAAACTCTGTCTTTTTTGAAAAAACTGAGAGGGGGAGGGGGAGAGGGAGAGAGGGAGAGAGAGGTCAATTCAATGTACATTTTTATACCACTTGAATTTGTAAGTAACCTACTGAATATCTTGGACTCTTGGACTTGTATTCACTACTTGGCAACAAAACATCAACTATCTTTTCTTTAACACCCGTGTTTCAAAGTATCAATTTAGGCAAAAGAGGTACAATGTTTACTGAGGACCCTAAGATTAAATCCCTGCTAACTATGCAAGGAATGCAAGGTGGTGATTAAGTCAGTCATTGAAAACCACAGCATTATGAGACACAGATTTTTTTCTTATTGGAAATGCTATTACAAAATTGTGACTACTAAAGGAAAATGTATGTTCATTTTTCCCCCTTGGTTATTTCAAGACAGGGTTTCTCTGTGGAGGTTTGGAGCCTGTACTGGAATTCACTCTGTAGCCAAGGCTGGTCATGAATTTACAGAGATTTGCCTATTTCTGCATCCCAAGCACTGGGATTAAAGGTAGGTACCACCACAACGCAGCATATGTTCACAATTTAACACAGAAAATTCTCAGAGCCAAAGTGTCTATGCTGTGAATGTCTTATAATTATGTACATTCAAACTGAATGGTATCTGTGATTCCTCAGCAATAGAGATAATAGTCCAACCACAAAGGAAAATAATTTTATGTTCCATACTAGATATTTTGCCCAATTATTGATGTTGTTAATAATATAAAAAGTCTTCTTGTGACAACTCATCTTTTTAAAATGATACTGAAGCTTTACAGTCAGTTAAAATGTAGAAGTAGATGTGAACTTCCACCTTGAAAAGCAAACTACAGTCACAGTTGATAAATAATCAGTAAATTCAATTTTCCAGACATTTTCTGAGAAAAGAATACTGAACAAATTCTGACTAACTCGAATGTTCACTGGCAACCTTAAGTTTAGATCATGGAATATTAGAAAAATTTCTTTGAAAGACAAGATAGTTTAACTACATATAAAAAAGCAGATGTTGCCGGGCGGTGGTGGCGCACGCCTTTAATCCCAGCACTTGGGAGGCAGAGGCAGCAGATCTCTGTGAGTTCGAGGCCAGGCTGGACCAATAGCCTCCAAAACAATACGGAGAAACCCTGTCTCGTAAAATCAAAAAAAAAAAGCAAATGTTACTTTATTAAAATTTCAAAGTTTAAGGAAATGAATATAAGGAAATCTCTGACACAATCCATAATTATTTCCAAGTTCACACTTCTAAAGCAGATGAATTATTTACTGTCCCTAAGTGGATAACAGAGGCACATGTACAACATAAAGAACATCTGTCCATGAGTCTCCTTTGAAAAAATAGATAGGGCAAAAGCTTCTTTCAGAATTAATTTGACAATGAAAGCTCTCTTGGAAACCTCTGATTGCTCAACATAGAAGAGTGGAGAATGGTGGAGTGGAGTGGGAATTCTAGATGTAAATTAAGAGGCAGATAGTAATATGATTCAGTGCTAACTTCTCCTTTACTAATTGCTAATATCATCATAATACAGTTGGGCGATTTGTGAACACATATAAGTACACACAAGGAAAAATACAGCGCTGATTAGTATTCATTTTGTGAGAGTGAGGAGCTGGCAAATGAGAGGATGGAGGAAACTTGCCTGAGTTCTTTTATTTATCCTTCAACTAAGGGAATTGCTCTAGTTCCAAATATGATTTCTTAAAGGAAAACTGTACAGGCTGTACTTTTAAATCAGATGCAATTATCCTATTAGCAATTGAAATCTTCAAATTAGGAGAGACTTAATTTAAGCTACTTGGGTTTAAGGTAATTGGACCAACTATTTGCAGCAACAGGACTTATTTTCAGAGCTGGTCAGTTCTCAGGTTTTATAAACTTGTGTCTCCACTTCATAATGATCAGCTAACATCTACTGAAAGTCCCAGGCTTAAGATGATGTTTGTGTCTAATTTAAATAATATCTAAATAGAATCTGAAAATTGATCTGAGTTTCTTTGGATGGTGACTGGAATAGAAGTAGTTCAGCTCACAAAAATGTGTCTCATAAAGGTGTTTTATTGTCAAATATAATTATCTGAAACAGAATAGACAGTTAATGAATGCCTTCTGAAGATAATGGCAGGCAGTAAGTGGAGTGGATGGGAACATTATGTTTTGCATATCTGGTTGTTATTTATTCATAAGTTATTCAATTCCCCACTTTTCAGCTAGTCAAATTAAGATAGCAGTTACGAAGACTGCATTAAAAAGCCTGGTATTATACTTCCCAATATTGTTCACTTAACTTCAAACAAATTTTGTACAGAGAAGAACATCCAACTTAAAGAGCCTCCTGGTCTTAATAAAAATAAAAGATGCAATTGTATGAATGGTATTTCCCAAGCCCCATGGGGCAGTTACTTTTGTATTTTTGAATGTTCTATTTATAGATTAAAATGTTAACATGGTAGATTCTGGTCTGGAATTAAACAAGCTACAGAAAGTTCATTCTGTCAACACTCTAGGCAACAGATATAATGGCTTTAATGTTTGTCACTCCCAGTGATCATCTTAAAAGTCAGTGACTACTGGCAATGGTAGGATGTAAGAACTTTGAGAATTTGGCACAGGAAGAAGTAAGGTCTCAATGAAGTGTAGGTCTGACTCATCTTTGTTGTGCTTAAACTTATGCCTTTTATGTTATGTTGACAAATCAAGGAGAACCTCACCAGGTTCTTGTGCCTTGATCATGTTGTTTATGTATTTAGAACTGTGAGTATATAAATGTACATCCTCAGAAATTACTCTACGGTGTTTTTGAGTAGCATAAAATAAACTAATAGAGCACATTTGTAGAAGCACTATGAGGACTCTTTAAATTTGCTCACAAGATCCCAAAGTGAATTCAATTCACATGGCCACCAATGGGTGATAGATAATGTGTAGTGCCATCACATATTATTTTTCAATCTTCAAATATCTTTTCTTGGAAAGTCACACAATGCTTTTTTGGTATTTCCAATCACTGTGCAGTTATGCTTTGTAAATCATTGCCTGAAAAATATAATAACCCTAAATGTTGTTACAGTAACGTAGAAAAATATCAAATTTAAATAGGGAGAAGGTACACCATAATTCATGCTGCAATTCAGCCTTTCCCCATTTCCCATATTTCTTAAATAACTGGGTGTCTGATGACAAATATTGCACTGCAAAGAACAGTTATGAAAAATCACATCTACTTCTAAAACCTTTTTGCAAATATCCTGTTGGCATTGGATAGGCAATTATAGGTGTAGCAGCTGTGGTAGTAGGATATGCGTATGACTGGCAGTTTATACCATTATGCATGTTGAAACATTCCTTCCACATTGTTGACTGGTAACATAACCAAACTGTTAAGTCCCTGTTTGATTACCAGTCCTGAAACTGGTATGTGCACCAGTTTACACAACGTTACTTCCTAAACTCATGCTGCAATTTTCAACACTCTATACACCATTCTGATTTTGTCCCCATATCTAAATCAGTAGCATTCCTGTTGATTGTTGTCACCATTCATGCTCATGTTTGGTCATCCTTCCACCCTCATTTTTGGGTTGGGGGAGAGTAAGCTCAACACATTGGTTTCCAAAAAAAAAAAAACAAACAACAGTTGTATTCTTCTTTTCAGCCATGATTTCTTCCATTAGACAAACATATTTTTCATCTTTTTCTACATTATGCCACATCCCAAGTCTGAAAAGTGTTATGCTTTGTATGCTCAGTTCCAGTGTGCCAATGTCTACATGAATATACTCTTTTAAGAAAACTTTAGCAAGCTATCTTACTTCTTTTGGTCAAGTCATACTGCAAGTCATGGTATGCCTACCATGTCTTATTTGATCTACATTTTTGTGGGGAAGGGACTTTAAAGCCCATCTTGAGCATTCTGTGCGCTCCATTAAGGACAAGGTAAGCTGTTCTTCTCAGATTCGTTTGCAAGTATTCAACAGACTCAATCAATTTTCTAGGAGTTGCAATGAAGTTTTCTATATCCGTCTCAAAGTAATGTTCCTGTGGTCCTTAGGGACATCACCAGAAGTGCTAGTGGACTCAAGCAACAAGTAGTACAGCATTCAGCAGTAATTTGCTGGACTTGCTGGGTCAGTTCCTGACTTGGTGTGTATGTCAAGCAAACATTACTGTTACCCCCTCCATGAGTAATTGATGATTCATGTGAGAATGGCAGATAGCAAGTAAGATGATGATTTCCTAGATCCTGTCTGATCTACTCCAATCACATCCATGCCACAGAGAGCTGATGGCTATTTCTGGGTTTGAGCACAGTGCATCCATTGAAGTTTGGCCTTGTAATCACACCCATGACATTTGGAGGGATGTATGCATTGTAGAAATTCTAAACTAGATTTGGACAGTTTCTGACCTCTGTTATTTCCTTGCTTCTCCTCTAGCTGTTTACTTCTTGTGCTGTACACCTGGACATACCAGGTTATTCCTGCTAAAAACTATTTTCAGAATTAGGTAGCTCATTGTGATGATACTACTTTTTAAATTACATTTTAATTTCTTTAAATTAAAATATAATGACATTAGTTTTTCTCTCCCATTTCCTCCCCCCAGTCCTTCCAATGTATTCACCTTGTCTTTCTTGAGTATTTGGTTCCTTCTTTGAATGTATCAACCCTGCTCAGTCTGCATCATGCATATATATATATATATATATATATATATATATATATATATATATATATATGATTTCACAATTGACCACTTGATGTTGGGTAACCAATTGGAAACTTTTTCTCCAAGCTCTCAGCATTCCTTATTTTCCTGTAGTTCTTTGTCTGGGGTTGGGGTCCACCTTTATGTTAGTATGTCTACCAGAATTGTCCTTGTACAGGTCTCGTTTAAGCAGCCATGCTGATGAGACTTCATGGCTATAGCCTGTCTTCTATTCTGGAACATGAAATCTCATGGTGAACTTCCTATTCCTCTGACTCATACAATTTTTCCACACACTCTTCTACTATGATCCCTGAGCCTTAGGCATAGAAGTTGTGTTGTAGATATTATCGGCTGTGGCTGGGCACCACATGGTCACTTGTTCTTTGAATTTCTATTGGTTCTGGTTTTCTGAAATGGTTTATGTCTGTTGCAAAAAAAGATATTTCTTGATAAAGGATGAAACATCTTATCTATGGGTATAAGTACATTTCTTTTAAACTAAACCAATTTCTCTCCAGTATTTCCAAACATTTTTTTCAGACAAGGATACTTCCCTATTCTGTCCAAATCATGGTGACCAAATCTCTATTTCAGGAGCTGTCTCTGTCATGCAAATAATCTGTCATGGAGTCAAGTGCTATGGGGGAGGAATGAGATGAGATTAAGGCTGAGAGATAGTTAGGAGAATTCCAAAGTCTTTGTAGGATTGTCACCAGCAGAATGACAGCAGTGATAAAAGCAGAGACCAGTGAAAATTAATGAAGTTCAGATAATAAAATCTTATTAGACAAAAAATGGTAGAAACTTCTGACGTATGCCATAATACTGTTCAACCTTTATAACATTGTCCTCAGCAAAACAGGCCAGTTACAATAATAGCAAGTACCAAATGTCACATGAAATGCCTAGAGTATTCAACCTCAGAGAAGTGAACACAGAAGGGGGAATTTTAAGATAGATGAAGAATAGCTGTGGAAGAGGTTGCGATGTTTCAGTTTTTAAATGAATAGAGTTCTGGAAATAGTAAAGGTTAATATTATTGAATTGTATAATTTAAAAAATATGTCAGACCCTATAGTATAATGAATTATATTTCCCTGATATTCACATATTGTCACATATTGAATTCTTAACCCAATAACTACCTTAGGAGTTAGGTTCTACAAACCTATACCTATGAAAAACAACTATGATAACAATTCATTGTTTGGGGAAAAACAGTTTGTTTCCAACATTTAGTATGCGTTTGGGAAATTCAAAGAAGTCTACAAACAACCACATCATTTCCCAATATGTTAATGTTAGGAAGTAGTTTGAATTTTTAAGATATGTGAGTTCTAGTGAAAACTGTATCTAACCTGAGTAGTTTGGCTAGGTGCTTAAATTTCTCCCTCAGTGCTTAGTTAGAGTGTTCACATAACTCCTCAGTACAATGAATATGGCACAATAACAGAGACACCAGTAACCTAGAGATGGTTACCCTGAAGGATTAGAAAACACAAGAGGTAATCCCTAAATATATGTGAGCAGTAGTACATCATCTCAGCAAGATGTCTTTATAAACTTATGCATACTATATGTAACAATTAAAGAGTAAGAAGTCACGAATTTGAGAAGGAGTAGGAGGGGCATGGGAAAAATTGGAAGAAGAAGGAGGAGAATGATGTAAATAAGGTACTCATATGTGAAATTCTTAAAAATAAATGAATAACATTTTCTTATATATCTAGAGACAGTTACAAAAATTAAAATTATTATTGAAATAATACTTCAATATACAATCTGTACTCAATTTTGATCACCCCATTGGTTACTTTTGCTCGTTGACCAGTTGTCCAGTAGAGTGTCACACACTGCATGTCTTCTTAATTTTCCCTTTCTGTGCAGTCCTCTTTCTTACCAATGAATTTTTTGAAGAATCCAGGCCAGTAATTTTACAAAGATCCCTCCATCTGTTTATATAAAGTTCCCTGATGCTTTGATTCTGAATGCTCATCTTTAGAAGGATGTCATAGCAACATCCTTCTTAGTGCACGTATCAATTCACACCTACTGCCAGTTTATGCTGTAACTCAAGGAATTCATTTTGAACACTTAATCTGCCACAGTAAGATATCACTCCCCATTATGTGGTCTTGGAAGGAAATACCTTTAAAATTTTTGTCACTCATTGTGGCATCAATATGTGGTCCTTACCTAAAAAAATCCACTCCAGTTATTGCTAATACTGGTTTTACTCATTTTATTATTATTTTACATTATCATTATTTTCTATTGAACATTTTCATTTATATTTATTCTTAAAGAGAATTTTCTATCTGCTATACCCATTGATTTTAATCTTAAATTTCTTATTTCACTAAGGACTCTTGCATTCTTACCACATTTTCTATGTTGCATTGTAATTCATTACTATGATAATTTTGTTACATACTTTCCTCATACTTGGCTGATAGAGAATACTTTAACTACTTCCAGTGTTATGTCAATGTGCCATACATTAGTATAAAGTAGTCCACATTAATTTTAAACCAAACTTGCATGTTGCTTTTTCTGGAATTAGCTCTTGGATTTTTGTTTGTTTCTTTGTTTTGTTTTCAAAGGAAGTAAAACTGTAGAATTAAAATATGTTACAAAGGGTGTTCATTAGTTGGGTTACAATAATCCAACAATGGCCTCTGCAAGCTGGAGAGGATGGGACTCCAGTAAATTCTCAGTGTACGAGTCTGAGAATATCAGTAGTACCAAGTAGGGGATGAAGAGCCCAGAAGACTCCTGAAGAGGTACAGGTAGGTCTTCAGTCCATAATGACAGGCCAAAGAAGTTGGCTGCAAATGCTAGCAAGGATTTGCAGTGGCAGCAATAGGATAGATATATTTACAAGCTGGGGTGGGAAGGTGAAGGCAGGTGAGCAAAAGCAGTCCTGGTGACCCCTCAGGCCTTTTGATTTCTGGACTACTGCTGCCTACATTGATGAGTCCTCTCCTTCAGTTAATTCTCCCAGGAAACACCCTCACATTCTCACCTGAAGGCAAATCTCTTATTTGATGTGAATTCCAATCAAACTGAACACCAAGATTAACCACCACTGAGGACTTTTTATATTGGTGAGAGTTTAGAACCAGGACCCTGACACTCCTTGTCTTGTATCTATTAGAACTTCGCTGCTTTTAGACATTATCAGTTAACACACCAAGCAGGCAGAGAAGAGAGATGTGTTCTTCAACTTGTACTGTGGTTTTGTCTCTTTATTGTATTGCTTTATCTGCTTCAATGTCAGATATTTCACAATTCTCTTCTATGAGTTACATACTTAATTAGGACTGTTATGCTTACTATGTAATTTAACACTTTTATCATTGTATAATTTATAGCTTTGTCTTTGTAGACACATTCATTTTAAAGCCATTTTGCTATTATTGACATGGTCATACCAGGTTTTGCTTATAGCTTCTTGGGATAGGTTTGTGCTTTTCCTAAGTTTATGAAAATATGTGTAATCATTCTTATGAACTCTTTGGAATTCTAATATGTCCCTTTCATTAAGGATCACCACCTCAGCATAGGTTATTCTTTGAGAAGAGTTTTTGACTTTGTTTTTCCCATTTTTTTTCCATCAGGACTTTTGATTGTTGGTTGAATTTTCTTCTCTTTTCCCTCTCCCTCTCCTCCTTGTTTCTCCTACTCCTCTACTTTACCTTTTACTCTTCCTAATTCCCCCTTTTCACTTTAGTCATCTTTTTATAGTAGAGGCACTTGGTAATATTCATAATAGGACTAAATCTTAGCATGCTTGAGGATTTTTTGTTTGTTTTGCTTTGTTTTTGTTTTGTTTTCCCTCTAGGAGACTATGTTCAGGACCTGTGGTGATTTGAATGAAAATGGCTCCCCATTGGTAGAATCTTTAGGAAAGATTAGGAGCTGTAGAGTATTTCTGACCTTATTGGAGGAAGTATGTCAGTGAAGTTGGACTTTGGGATTTCCAAAACCCAGGCCAGGCCCTATTCCTTGTGCTTTGCCTCCTGCTTGTAAATCAGATGTAAGCTCTCTGCTACTTTTCCAAGGCTATGGCTGCCTTCTTCCCTCCATACTCCCACCATGATGGCCACAGATTCACCCTCTGAAACTGTAAGCAAGTCCCCAATTAGATGATATTTTTATAAGTTGTCTTAGTTATAGTGTCTCTTCATAGCAATAGAACAGTATCTAAGACATGGCCCTAGGCTTCTCTGTCCCTAGTGCCCCCTGCCCAACCCTGTCCTGAGAGTCAGCTTCTGCTGGCAATAACAGTCCTATCCTATCCAGGAGCCAAAACGCCCCTACACATCCATGTGATGATCATCCTTAACAATCATTAATTAATTAAAAAATATAATAATGGAGAAAATAGTGACTCTCATCTGAGAAGATATACATTCAAACAACCAAAGAATTTTAATTGTAGGATAATGATGCTCTAAACTTTAGTAATTTTTAATAATGTAAAATCTGTATTTAGAAACATAGACTAAATGAAAGAAGCTTAAAGAATATAAAATAAACATTTTTTAATTTCAAAAATTACTGGATAGTTCACACTTTCCCATGGTTCAGATTCAGTTCCCTGGGGGAAGTATCATATATTTAATTGTTGGCACTTTCCCAACAGAGCAAAACATTACATGCAAAGTACATGAATCTGATCTGGAAGCTGCTGCTTCTTCGGCATCTATGGTACCTGGACTGGAAGGCCTTCCAAACATCCTCTTTCTGTGAGCCTGGTATATACCTTCAGTGTCTGCTCTGACGCCAACATGTTATGGAGAATTGTGTTTAAAAGGCTTTTCTAAAATATTAATTATACTTTCCTATTAGTCTATATATTACTTACTTTTCTAATTTGCTGTGATCAATACCTGACAGGGAGCAACCTAAGGTATGGTTTGTTCTGCTCAGTTTGTAGAACCTGGCTCATTATGATGGGAAGGTATGGCTACAGGAGCATGAGGAGCTGGGGACATCCTGATCACAGTCAGCATGCAGAGAGAGATGGATTCTGGTGCTTAGAGGGCCTTCTCTTTTCTCTTTCTGAGATCACACTCTTTGGAGAAGCTGCTAACTCTGTTAGGGTGGGTCTTTTTGTTAAATCCCTTGAAAACATCTTCTTCATCACAAGAGGTATGTTTCCATGGTGATCATAAATCTAAGGATGTTCACAATTAAAAATAAACATCACATCATGCATTTTCCTTGTCAGTTAAGAAATAAACTATTCTCTTTTTATAGAGAACATAAGAAAATATGAGAATTTCTAGCAACATTAAATTATGTGTTATTTTTCTTACATAAGTAATATATGTTGTAAAAAGTTACAAAGGTATAAATAACAATATGATTGCTTATGCACATGAATATTCTTAATGTTGTAAATTTAACATTCCCCAGGTTTTCTTTATACATAACTTATTTTTAGGTTCAATTCTAAGTCTCATCATACAAATAAAACAAATGTGATAGAATTCTGAGAATTAATTTTGATGGAAGTGTATTGCACTGGTTAGTTTATGTCAACTTGACACAAATTAGTCATTTGAGAAGTGAGAAACTCAAAGGAGAAAATGACTTCATCAGATTCTCCTGTAGGCAAGTCTATGGGCATGTTCTTGGTTAATAATACATGAGAGATTCCAACCCACTGTGAGCAGGGCCATTACTAATCAGGTGGTCCTAGGTCCTAAAATAAAAAAGTGAGCTACTAAAAAGTGCTTTTCCATGGCCCCTGCTTCAGTTCCTGTGTCTAGGTTCCTGCTTTGATTTCTTTCCCTGACTTTACTGTGTGATGGACTTTGACCTGGGAGTTCTAAGAAAAAATAAATGTATTACTCATCAAGTTGTTTTTGGTCATACTCTTTTGTCACAGAAACAAACAAAAAAGGATGAATACAGTTTTAATTCTAACTCCTGGAAAGCAGAAGATTTTTGGAAAAGTTACATGATCGTAAGAAGAAATTAGAAATTTTATAAAAAGTACCTCATATATATAAATTTATGTCTGTTAAAATGACATCAAATGTTTGGTTTTTAATAAATATTCAATAAACATTATATCATTTAACATGAATATATTTATGTAGTTGGTATATTTATTATGTGTTATAAATCATATTATATTTTTAAGTTGAGGAGTATTGGCTCTTATGCCTGATTCTTAGCTAGGTGGATCACATATTTTGTTCTCCACTCTTTTATGAGCCTGTGACTAGAGATGTAAGGCCTGTTTATCTGTGGCAACATAAAAATGTTAGAATGATAAATTTAAAATTCAAAGCTTATAGATCTAGCTTTCAAAAATATAAAACCTGCTGACCTTACTTTTTTATTTTAATTTTTTTCTTTTTTTTCCTTTTTTTGACCTTACTTTTATATGTTTTATTTGATGTACATGCACACACACACACACACACACACACACACACACACACACACATACACGTACTTACTTTAGAAAGGGTTTGAATTCACAGGTTTTCTGTATTAACAAGTCTGAGTGTTTTTAAATGACTTATTTAAAAGTAAATTTTCCCATAGATATTTGAAATGCTACCAGAGTTCTTTATAATCTGTCTTTTAAAAAACTAATATTTTTCTTGTAAAAACATTGACAATTTCCAGTTCTCTCTCCTACAAAATGACTTCATGTTAGATTAGGAGATAGCTGAAATGCTATTAGCAGCATCAACCAATGCCATTTCATTACTCTAAAGTAGACATTAAAGTGCTCCTTGCAGAACCCAGAGATTCTGTGAATTTGAATTGTAAAATATAGGAAAGTACATGTGCATTTTCAACATGTTTTTTAATATTGTAAGTACAGTATATATACCACAAAAGTGTTTAAAGTTGGGGCTAGAGCTAATTTGTAATTGAATATTTGCTTAACATGCCTGAAATTATGGATTAAATCCTTAGCAGTGCAAAACAAACAAATGCATACACACACACATATATAAACATAAGCAGATATGAAAGATGAGAGAGAGAGAGAGAGAGAGAGAGAGAGAGAGAGAGAGAGAGAGAGAGAGAGAGAGATGCTTAAAAAATACTTTCAGTTTTGCTTGTGGACCCTAGATCCAAGTTTGGGTCACAGAGTGGAAGGTTACTACGAAGATGGGAAGGAAAGGAGGATTTGGAGGAGGAAAGTGTAGTAAGGGAGTGCTATGGAGGGGGAGCAAGAAGTAGCTGGAGAGGGGATTAAGGCAGAGGTAGAGAAAGAACAACATAGGTGGGGAGAGAAGGAGTTGGATGGTGCTGGAGATGTATAAGAAAGCCCTAGGGAAAAAAAACGTATTTTGCAGGCCTTACTTAGAAATAAGTACATAGTACCACGTGACTCTCTCTCTGTCTCTGTCTCTGTCTCTGTCTCTCTCTCTCTCTCTTTCTCTCTGTCTGTCTGTCTGTGTATATATAATATATGTACTGTTTGGATGTCATTGTACCACAAGGGGTGGCATTGCCCCTTTGAGAACCAGGGACTGTCAAACAGATGCCTCAATTCCAGGTTAGGAGACCTCTTTTTTGAATTGTTGGTTGGATTAGGCCAGGAGACGCTGACCCTAAAATGATACAGTCTGTTGGCAGTACCCTTTATTGCCCCCCCAGGTTTTGAAGATGGAATTCTATTTCTGTAAACGGTAGACTTCAGAGATAGTATTTGGAGAAATTTAAACTGGAGCTAATCTACTGACCTCATCCCTGAGGACTAGCTCTCGTTGCATCAAAAAGTTCTATGCAAGCTACCATGAGAGAAAAGTAATTGATGGTCCTTAGGCAGTGGTAAAGCCTATGAAACACAACAATGGCAAGTTCAGTAAGGCATCACCAATGGTGCAACAATAGCACTTACATCTTGAAAATTACCATTAGCTGTCTAATTGGACTGAAGTTCTCAAGAGGAGGGAACTTATGCCTGGTATTGTATAGGAAGTTAACTACTCATGGCTGTTGATTAAACCAATTCTAGAGAATTTACTACTGCCAAATTTCTAAATAAGTGTTACTTCTAACTGTATTCTTGATTTGTATTATTATACCCACGGATAAGTGGGGATCTGGCAACCCATTTAAAGAAGCTGCTTTAGTGTTTTATCAGTTGGAAGTCACTGCAGAGACTCACATCTGGCCAAAATACAGGCAATGAGTGATTGTGGGATGTCCAGCTCTGATTGCCACAATTATTATGTGTCTCCAACACTGAAACCTTACGGAATATCTCAGAGAGGGAAGGGACAAAAAGATCGCAAGAGCTAGCAGAACAGGATGACTGCTGTGTGAGAGAGTGTTCTAAACCTGACATATGTTATACCCAGGAAATCTCAAGAAAGTGGGTGGCTAAACCAAATTTAAAGGTAACCATAACAATCATGGGGGAAAATTCACAAGACCACACCCCTAGAGGAAAAACTATGGTAGTCAATTGCTGACAATTGAAAGAGAATATTTTTTTCACAAGCATGAGCCCTATGATGGATTTCCCAGTCCAAAAGAGTCAACCCCGAGTATATGTGCATGAAAGCAATGCTAGATGGACTCAGTAGGTTATAACGTGTGTGTGTGTGTGTGTGTGTGTGTGTGTGTGTGTGTGTGTGTGTGTGTGTGTCTGTATGTGATAAAAACAGATAGGGAGAATAGGAATCCCAGAGGGAGTGAAGTGGGGAACAAGAGGATAGTGCTGGAGGTGCTGGAAGTAGAGTTCACTCATATATGAAATTCTAAATAAAAATTAAAAGTATTTTTAAGGGGTAGTGTTTTGATGATGCCCAGTGGGTAAAAGCTCTTGACACTATATTTGATAACCTGCTCAATACCAGGAGTAACTTGAGTTCCAGACATAGAATCCACATTGTAGAAGGAAGAAAGTTAAGTCCTTTGAGGAAAGCAATTTGTCCTCTGATCTCCACACATGTATTGAGGCTTGTGTCCCCCTATCCAATAAATAAATAAGTGTAAAAATTAAAGAAGTAATCCATTCCTATGACTGTTATAGAGAGCATAGAAACTTTGTATATTATACACATTTAAAACATATTTCTTATCTTTATTTAAAATTATGCTGTTAGTGAAAGCCACCATTATATCTTCATTTTAGACACATTATAAAAGAGGCATATGTTATACTATAGTTCACATACATTCCAGTCATACCTGTGTAGCTGTATTTCCAAATATTTTGTACGATTTGAAGTCTTATGTGTCTTAGTTTATGCATTCAACATTTTTCTGAAAAGTACTTTGACATAGAAAAAGAAAAAAATAAAAAGAAACCTATTGCTCTAAAGCAATGTTCTTTTATTGAGAGATTATATTTCTCTCTACAAAGCAATGTACATTTCAATATACATTATAGTATCATATAATCACCGTTTCTAATGGAAGAAAATGTGTTGGAAATATTTATTTCCCAATTGCCAAATTATTCCTTTAGTTAGAATTTCTTTGCTTGAAACGTACTTCTCACAAACATAATATATGTACATTAGTCTTTTAACACATCTAGCTAAAAAGAACAAAAAGTACTTTAAAATTGCATATTAAGATTCTTTGAAACTACCACTGTATTTAAATAAACTTGACAATCTCATAATAACACTATATAAATTCCATACATTACGTGGTTTGCAACCCTGGAAAGCACCTTCAATAGTAAAATTTTAAATAGCAATTTCTTCCCTTCAGACCTGTACTTGGAGAGTCTGTTCCCTTAGTGATCTAAGACCATTATCTGTCTCAACTATTCTGAACATTCTGTCCACATTTTGAGACATCGTGCCTGCCACATTTTAAACTTAACGCTAGTCATGGTTTTGTGCAGAAATGCAGTGGGTTGCACCCGTTTTCACTCTCACCCGTGGGAAGTCAGTGCGGAGATTCTTCAACAAGCTAGTACTGTGTGAGTCAGCCATTTATTATTGTTGGTTGTAATGCCAACTTACCTCATATTACAATCCCCTAAAAACTTGTCCTGAATGCTTTGATTGATGTGGAGATACTGACCCTGATTTTGGGTGGCAGATTTTGGTAGCTTTCAGGATAAAAAGGACATGGCAGAGGATGATGACTGAACTTTTGCTCTCTTGGCCTTCTTTCTCACCAGTGATTTGATTTATGCTGCTGCTGCTGCTGCTGCTGCTGCTGCTGCTGATGATGATGATGATGATGATGATGATGACTCCTTCAATGATATTACAGCTAGAGTTGCCAGGCTTCCATTGTGGACTCAGTACCAGCAGCTGTCTAGAAACCAACTCCAGGATTTCATAACAAGATTGGCATTGTTGAGGCATGAGGTCATGTGAATTGAGCAGCTACCAGGTTGTTGGACTCCCCAAAAGACAGACAGCTTCTGTGAGACTGCCCCTATTGCAAAGACAGAGCAAACTCAAAGCCTGAGTTTTCAGCCTCTAAGGTGTGATTCAGCTGTTCATTTCTTTTCTAACATAGTTTACTTAATATTCAAGCCATTGATTCTGTTCTTCTAGACCAGTGGTTCTCAGCCTTCCTAATACTACAACCCCTTAATACAGTTCTTTGTGTTCTGGTGACCACTAACTGTAAAGTTACTATTGTTACTTCATAACTGCAATTTTGCTACTGTTATGAATTTTAATGCAAACATCTGTGTTTTCTGACATTCTTAGGCAATCCCTGTGAAAGGATTCTCAGACCACTTCTCCAGGAGAGTCATGACCCACAAGTTAAGAAACAATGCTCTAGAGAATCCTGAATACACACTCTTGGAATATGCACAAAGGACTCTATATCTTACTATAGATACTTGCTCATCCAGTTTTTGCCATTGTATTCACAAAAGCTAGAAAATGGATAAAACCTTGATGTTCACCAATTGATGAATAAATAGTGAAAATGTGGTACAGTTACACAATGAAACATTGTTCAGCTATTAATAAAAATGGAAATTACAAAATTGACAAGTGAGTAATGGACCATGATAGGATCTTTCAAGGAAGAAGAGATAGAATTCAATGCTATGCACAGTTAATGGAAAATGATGAAACAAAAGGGGTTAGGGTTAGGATTGTAGAACCAAGATTAGAGGAGGAAATTCAGGGAGTGATAAATAACACTAAAGGCCTTTCAACAAAATCATAGAATCCCTACCACCTTAGAATCTAACTGAAGTATATTTATAAATATATATAAAAAGAGTTAAAATGTAGTTACATTATAATGGGTCAACAATGCTCTAACTGTATATCATGGACTAACAAATGGAAACCTTAGTGCCAGGAATGGCTTACTTCTTTTGTAGTTGCTGGCCAGTGAGTTCACAAAGACTCTAAAATATTATGGGTCATTGCCAATGCTATTGGTTACCCTCTAAAACTTGAGGACCAGACCCTATTACTGAAGATACAAA
Source organism: Mesocricetus auratus (assembly GCF_017639785.1). NCBI lineage: Eukaryota > Metazoa > Chordata > Mammalia > Rodentia > Cricetidae > Mesocricetus > Mesocricetus auratus. Next base: position 163,432,725 of record NW_024429266.1, read on the forward strand.
ATGTTTGAGTAATGGAACATGGATAAATCAACCATTTTCTCACCTGGAAGCTTTACCCCTACTGGATAGCTATCACTGTGATGGAAGTTAATGTTAAGGAAGTGTTAATCTTATCTATGAACTCTGGATGCTATAATGATGACTGGGATTGTAAGACATGTCCTCTCATGTAATAGTGCCATGAACATCATGGAACTAACCAATTACATTCTCTTTGGATGTAAGGCCCACTGCAGAAGATGAAATCCATGTCTGGTACCATTATAAGGGCCAAACAGTTCTGGCTAGAGAGATCATAGCACTTAGGGAGAACCTCATACTAGTATTCTGCTAAGTTAGCATATTATTAAAATGTTTCTCAGTGGCTTGTCACTATACTCACGGATTAATTCATCACTCAACCCTCATCTGAGAACCTTCTGTTTGTAGTTGATGATGATTAACACAGAGATCCACAAGAGATCAAGGTGCAGAGAATAGGAGACTGGGAAGGTTTAGCCCTAAATAGAACATTTATATCACACCTCATCCTATTTCTATTCCCTCCTCTCATGGCTCAGAGATCATTGTGGATAGGGCAGAGAAGATATTACGAGCTCAAGGCAGTGGATGATTACAAGCAAACAGTGACATTAATACATAGCAGGGCAGATGAAAAATGAACTCACAGAGGTTGTCACTGTGTTCACAAACGCCTGTGCAAGCTCAAGCCAGACAAACTCAGCCTTGAGAGAGGAGATGGGCATGAAGTTTCTCAGTTATCTAAGGAGTATTGCCAATTAACCGCTACTGGGAAGGGAGAGTTGATTTTCTTTAAGTGTGTATGCACTGGCATATGATTATGCTCCATTAGAAGGCCATACTTCCTTCATAGGTTTAAAGACACAAAGTTATGTGGGTAGAGAAGGTTGTCTGCTTCTGGGAGAAGCTGGTGTATGGGATTGATATCATTAATGCAAATTATATAAATTATCAAAGAAATAATAAAAGTGGAAGGAAAAATAAACTATTCTCTAACATTCTAACATATTCGAAGATATTTAAAATGGTAATAATCATGAAAATTGTCATTTTTCAATTATTTTAATTTTTAATTATGTGTATAATGATCTGCATGTGTATTCTGTTCAGGTGAAAGACAATCCAAAAATAGCTAAGGTATTAAAAGTTAAAATATTAATGAAATCTCTTAACACTTTTAATATCGCCCTCTCCCGAGTCTTAGCCTACCAACTCCCTCCCAAATGCAGAGAAATAATGAACGCTTAAATCTATATATCCCTCTTGTGTTTGATTAGATATTATATAGTGCCTAACAGAATGTCAATATTTTACAAACTGCTATGCTACTTTGCTGTTAGATGACTTCATGGGTGAGTGCCAGGGAGAAGAATGGAAGCCAATAAGCAGGTCACACAAATGCTCAGTCCTCCTAGGAAAAAAATCTGCAAAAGAGTATTGAAGACAGCTTCCAGATTGGGATTGGTAAACTCAGCAGCATTGGCTATGTATGTGCTGTCTTTCCCTTTCGTGTGTGTGTGTGTGTGTGTGTTTGTGCACGCACACGCACGACCCTCTCATAGTTCAACTGGACAAAAGGAAGTAGTTAGGCAAATAATATCTGCCAAAGTCATCCATGCTCGTAGGACTGTGGACCACAAAAAAAGATGGGAGAAGGGTCCCAGCCCTACCTCCTCCAGCACTCAGACCAGAGCAGGATAGTGTGACTTTTAAGAAAGACATTCTATGAAGTCAGTCAGGATCTCAGAAATTCTCAACAAGTAGTTCTAAAACTACAGAAAAACCAACCTTTCAGTGCCCCTTCATTTTTCTGTTACTATAATCATTTAAATCTTTTCAATGGTAGCACGCATGCTCTCTATAACTTTATGAAGGATGTAGGTGGAAGGTAGGGGGAAAGTACATGCAAGGAAGGAAAAGGGATGAGGTTGAAAGAGCAAGAGAAGGCAGAATGCACTGGGTCCCACTTCACATTTCAGCACAGAAGGCTTAAGGAAGGAACCAAGGGCAGACACCTCATCCTTTACTCCCACAAGGCAAAAATTGTGCTGTGAAAAATAGCAGCCATTTACTTTATTTGAATTAAAATCATACACAACTTTCAGAAACATGCTCACACATTTGAAACTGATGTAATTTTTTTGTGGAAGCTGTTATTCATTCCACAGCCTCCTTTGGAAAATGGGTTGGAATTAGAGACAGTTTCTTTCTGTAAGATAATTGTTTTCTTTTGACTAGAAAAAGAACTGTGGAATGAGAAACTATTTTCTTTTCACATCCTAATACAGTGCAGGTACATAGCATTCTTTCTGTCCATGACTGCTGAATGAATGGATTTAATAGTGCATATTATGTCATTTCTATAACCCAGTTGTGCATGTGTGTGTGGGTGCACATGTACACATGAATAGTCTAGAGGCTAACTTAGGGTATCATCTTCAATCTTTCTGCAGCTGTCTTTTGAGATAGACTCTCTCCCTGAGCCTGGACCTCATCGATGTAGCTTGATTGACTGAGCAGCAGATCCAGGGGCCCTTCTCTCTCCATGTTCCCAGTTATGGCTTTTCTATGTGGGATCAGAATTATGGAGCTAAGGTTCTCAGGTTTGTGCAACAAACACTTAAATGATGGAGCCATCTTTCCAGCCTTCCTCTCCAAATTTCCTAATGGATTATAGTGGGGGAATTACTTTTGTTTACGTTTCCATTCACTTAAACATTCTAAGTTGTCCTAATAAGAATCAGGGAACTTACTAGGTTCTAGTGAATGGAAAGATTCTTCAAACATACTGTAATGCATAGAATAGTATATAACAAAGAATTATCTATTTCAGCATGTCAACTTGCTAAGCTGAGATACAATATGATATAATACTTCAAAATTATTTATTATTTGTGAATTCCATTTATGCCTATAAAATGCCTTCTGCTAATAACTGAGAAGTTGATTTTTGGCCCAATTTTGCTCATTTAAACAATTGCACATAAAATATTTTACTGATTCTACAGTTAAGGTATCTGTCAGAATTTGAGATCTCTAGCAGCCATTCCAGAGATAGGTACATACTCCTAACAAGATCACTGAGGATGTCAGCAGGGAGTGTGGAAGGAACAAAGAGAAAAAATGAAATCAAAGGCTGTAGCACCATCAAGACATTCTGCATTTTGGGTAACTAGAGCTATATTATATGACAGAATACCAAAAGACAGGCAGAAGAGCTGCATTTCTCCTGGGGTGTAAGAGTTCTTGTAAAGAGAAGCTTTTTCTTTGAGAGAAGCCTTCCCGCCAGCCTGGTTCTAGAGCCGCATCAGTCCCAATTAAACACACAGGAGGCTATATTAATTATGAAGCTGTTGCCCTTGCTTGTTTCTTACTGGCTAGCTCTGACTTAAGTAATTACCCCATAATTGTTAATCTAAGTATGTCTCTTACCAGAGAATAGTTCCGGGCTCCTACCCATGGAGGTTACATGTTGACTCTTCTGTGTTTCTCCTTCCCAGAATCCTCCTGGACTCCTAGTCCCACCTATCTAGATTCCTATTGGCTCAACAGTGCTTTATTAACAAATGTACAGGACTTCCCCCATCAAGTTCCCATTTCTCCACACCCTTGCCAGGTCTTACTATCTTTGGTCTTTAATTAATTTATTTTTTTAGTATTCATCTATCACATCTTGGTCATATTCTTTATGACTCCAGCTACTCCTAGATTCTAGTACCCTATGTACACACTCATCTTCTTATTCTTCCTGTGTTCAAAACAAAACAAAACCAAGACAGGGAAAGCACACACAAAAAACGCAAGCAAACATGGAATTTGTTTTATTTTCGCCAACTATTCTGGAGCATATGGCTGTAATGGAGTGTGAATTGACATACTCAGTGTCATACTTCATTGAAGAAGCTTGATATCCCCCCTCAGCAGCTTTCAATTGCAAATCACCTCTTGGCTAGAACTGGAGGCATTGGGATCACTTCCTTTTTTTCTGTTTGTGATTTTGTCTAGGCTGAACTTGTACAGGTTTTATGCATATCAGTTCATGTGTGCATCAGACTTGCTGTGTGTGGAAAATGCTGTTTCTTCTGCCACCCCCAGAGCTTACAACCTTTCCATGTCCTCTTTATAGAGATCCCTGAGCCCTGAGTTTGATAAAGATATCTCATTTAGGATTGAGTACTTCAAAGTCTCCCATTCTCTGCACATTGTCAAGGTATGAGTCACTGTATTAATTACTATCTATTGTAAGTAACAGCTTCTCTGACTAGGGTTGAGCAATGTATAATGTATGGTTATAACAGTATGTTGTTAATACTCATTTTATTGCTGTGCTCATTTAGTAGAATAGTTGTATAAATTTTCTCATATGGGCCATGAGCTGTCTTGTCTCATATTTTGGCTGCTTTAATAACATTAAGTATGAGCTTCATGTATGGAATGGGCCTCAAACGCAATCAAAATGGTATTAATTAGTCCCATAACATCTGTGACACTATTGCACCAGTGGGTATACATTGCAGGCTGGTCACTACTGAGGTTTGCAGGGTTCATTGTGGAATGAGATTGTTGATTACTTCCCCCTCCACTATTGTGTATAGTAACTTGTGGTATTATAAACCCTACTCTGTAGGGGTGATGCTTCTCATTGAGCAACAGTTCAACTTTTCAGTGTTCAGTGATGTAAGTTCATGGTGTCCTCAGCTATAAAATCTTGTCAGATTGTGGGAATAACCATTGGCAATATCCTACCATGTGTGTGAAACAGGCACTGTCTATGCTTGGCCTACAATTCAAAAAGGTGTAATCCATTATTGGTGCTTGAGGGCTCTTGGTACTGAGTGATGTTCAGTGGAGCATCATCTCCCATTATATGATAATCCCATTCAAATTTGATTTATGTGTGTACGTTTAATTAATCACATTGTGAGATAGTTATGGTGGAAAGTGTTTTCTTGAAAGAAGCTTAATATTGATTCATCCAAGTAACAAAGGAGATCAGATTCTAGGCACTCAGAAGGAGGACTAAAAGTCACTGAGTGTGGAAAAGGCCTTCAGCTACTGGAGAGCAGATCACATGAGCAAGAGCATGAGAATTCTTCACAACTGTGAGATTTGGATTTATTCTGCTCTAATTTGGTGGATAAAATGTATGTTTTAGGATAGTATGATATCGCCAATGCTATGAATAAAAAAGGCCTTTTAAGCAACACGGAACAGAACAGTAGGTATCATAACACTTGACTTCAAAATATACTACAATGTTGTAACAATCAAACGGCCTAGTGTTGGCATAATTTAGAGCAATTGGCATAATTTTATTCAAAAAATGGTGTTTGAAGTTGTCCATATTTGTATATATCCTCACTTCAAATATTAATTATACATAACGTTAAATAAATAATCATTCCAGAGAAGTGTTTGGTGCTAATTTTAAAGGAAATATAAATTGTTTTTATAGGAAAGAATTGTTTTTATAAGAAAGAATAGATCATACCTAAACACACTGTTCATCTCTGTCCATCCATTACATTAAAGTCAGGCTAAAGTGTATAAATGTAACCCTGACACACAGGGATTGAAGGCTCTTTGATGTGATTTATGTGCCTCCTGAAGGATTTATGTATCCTTCCTGGTCATATTCTATCATCAGCTTGAAACTTATATTACCAATCAGGCAAACACAACTTACAACCTTATTTACATAATGGCTCATAGGTTACAACTTTTCTAGAAAAAGAGACAAGGCAATTTAACGATAGTATAGATTTAGCAAATCTTGGCTAGGAAAAGTTTGATTTTGGCATCCATCTACCCATCATGTTTTCCTAAGCCTGTGTAAAGTGACTAAACATAAAAACGAATGAACAGTGTACACCCACTTATCAAAGCTGTTACCCAAAATGTTTATTTTAAAATTAATTTGAGGAGTCATATTGCAGATAATATTATGATGGTTAGAATGGTTTACTGTAATTTCATTAATTAACCCCTTCCCCTTATGTTAACACTTCCCTCAAAATGTGCTTCAAAATAAATAAAATATCATTCATTGCATTTATCACACATTTATTATTTACTGCTGTTATTTATATCACTGGACAGAAAATTAATAGATTGTGAAAAGGATGTCAGAAACTTTCCATATATGCTTCTGATTTGATAAATATTTCATAAGCAATTGATCTAAGATGAACATTCAGTACTCTTCACAATATAGACTTATTTAAAACATTTAGACAAAGCCAAGAGGGAATTTTCTATCAAATAGTTCCTGCCAAGGATGTATCAGGGAAGATGCTAACATGAGAAAAGATGCCAATTTGGGTAGTAGCTGACTGAACGATATTTCAGAGGAACTAATTTATATATTTAGATATTGGATCTGGTATGTTTGCCCTAGTTCCATTTATGATGCATCAATTCAGTTGTATGTCTTTGACAAAGTGCTACAGCAGTGGACCTATTTTTTCTTTAGTTTAGCATCAGAGAAGACAATCAGCCAAAATCTAATCTCAGATGTGTGAAGTTAGCACATAGTTCATAAGATATTCAGCTTTGCAGTATCAAAAAAGGATACGAGATATTTACTGCAAAGCATAGTATGTGGAAACCATGTAGGGATAATGAATTCACTTTCAAGGAGTAGATTGGGGTTATATTTGCACCTTCAAGAAAGCATGATTTGGATTCATCAGTTCATGTTCCCTCAGTAAGCTCAGGAACTTCAGTTTATCAGTGGGCAGATCAGAAGACCTACTGTTTGTGTGGAAAGAAAGCAGGCCTCCAAAATGTGGGAGTCATAGGTGAGAGCTAGGCAGTACACAAAAATTTTCCTCTGGAGATTCCTGATTTGACAAGTTATTGATTATTTGCTTTCTCCTGAACATACTGTCATAAGCTACAGCTATACTTAAATTTTACAGAAGTCTTACATACAGCTAAGTAGAACTTCATTTATACTTTTTAAATTTTGAAATTGTAATATAAATTGTAATATAATTATGGCACTCTCCCTTCCTTTTCCTCCATACAAAATTTCTTATACAGGTATACACCCCTTCTACCACTCTTTCACATTTATGGAAATTCATGGTCTCTTTTTCTTTCTTTAGTTGTGATTGCAAGCATTTGCTATGAGGATAAAAAATTTTAAAATGTGTGTGTGTGTATGTGTGTGTGTGTGAGAGAGAGAGAGAGAGAGAGAGAGAGAGAGAGAGAGAGAAGGAGGGAGGGAGGGAGAGAGAGAGAGACAGACAGACAGACAGACAGAGAGAGAGACACACACACACACACAGAGACAGAGACAGAGACAGACAGAGAGAGAGAGAGAGAGAGAGAGAGAGAGAGAGAGAGCTGCATTTAGTACCACTGTAGTCCAGAAGAGGAAATCAGATCTCTGGAACAGGAGCTACAGTTGGTTGTGAGCCTCAGAGAGGGTGCTAGAAATTAAATACAGGTCAAATAAATAGCTCTGCACATAATTATGCTATCTTATCTCAGCACAACTGAGAATACCTAGAGACTGAACATAATCAATCTTGAACAAATTTTGTTAGACAGGAAGAATCGCTCATTTTCCAACATGATTATCCAAGATGTAGAAAGAGGCTAGAGAATACATTGCTTAAAAGATTAGGTGCTAGATCACCTGGGACTAGAGTTACAGATAGTTATTGGCTATCATCTGAGTACCAGGAATTAAGTCTGGGTCAATCAGGAGAAGAACCAATGCTCTTGCCCTCTGGACCATCTCTCTATCCCCTCATTACATCAATTTATGAGCAAGCCTTGCATCAATTAATAGTCAAAACTTATGTTTATGTTTTATCATGTAGTGTTGTTTTTGCTGTTTCCAAACTTTATTGCAGGCACAGAGGACACCTTAGGGGAACACTAGGCACAAAATCTGTTTGAAAATGGCTAATAAACTGATGGAAGCCGGGCGTTGGTGGCACATGCCTTTAATCCCAGCACTCGGGAGGCAGAGGCAGGCAGATCTCTGTGAGTTCGAGGCCAGCCTGGTCTACAGAGCGAGTTCCAGGACAGCCTCCAAAGCCACAGAGAAACCCTGTCTCGAAAAACCAAAAAAAACTGATGGAAGAAGACAGAAACCTAACTAACTGATCAATCAGTCCAGCAATCATAAATACCCTAAGTAAATCATACGCCATGCAAACTTTGATCATCCTTCTTCAAATTTATTCTTATAGTTATTTATACTACCCCTGATGGATCTTCAAATATATTAAGAAAAAATACAAATTGAATTCCAGGTTGGCTTTCCCCAGTTTCAGATTTTCTACTGACAATGGAAACATTCTTTCATGTATTTAGTGACAATAAGAACAGGATTTGTGAATCACTGTACAGGATGTAACAGTCTTTGTCAACAGGGAAGCAGGTGCAATTCAGGTTACCTCTGGTCTAGCAATTCATGGGACATATTGGGTCACATTTACCCTCCACCTTTCAATTAACATTCTCTTTATAAACCCATGAAAGACAGAATATGAATCCTGGTTGTGTCTAAAGGAAAATACCACATTTTTGAAAGTTTCATTGTTTTGTGCATATGTGTGTATGCCTGTGTGTATGTGTGTGTTTGTGTGTGTGTGTGTGTGTGTGTGTGTGTGTGTGTGTACCACATATACATAGTTGCTTGCTAAGGCCAGAAGATGGGGTTGGAATCCCTGGAACTGAAGCATGGAATTATGGTACTCAGAAGTCACCTGGTGTGGGTGCTGGGAACAGAACTAGATCCTCTGTAAGGACAGCAAGATATCTTAGTAGATGTACCACATCTCTAGTTCCCTAAAATATTTTATGAAATATTTTATAATGAATGCTGCCAATAGCACAGAAGATGACACTAGACTGAGGGAAAGTATAGGTACAGGTCTCTCTCTCTGTTTCTCTGTGTGTGTGTTCATGGGTGGGGCTGGGCATGTATGCTTGTGTTCATGTCTGTGGGTGGGTAGCTATGTGTCACAAATGCCTGAGGAGGTCAAGGGACCTCCTCAGGTTTTGTCTCCAGGCATCTGCTTTTGTTTTGGGTCAAGGTCTCCCATTGACTTCACACTCAGAATATAGTCCAGGTTGTCTGTGCAATGAGTTTCGGGAGGTCTGTTTAGCTTTGCTTCAATCTTGCTGAACCTAACATTACATGCCTGTATATGCTATACACAGATATTTTGCTTGATTTTGATGTGTGTTTTGGGATCAAATTCAGGTCCTTTCAAAACAAGCCTTTTACAGATTATCCTTTCATAGGACTATTGCCAGGCCTGCTTTAAAGTATTTTTAGGAAGTTTATGTATTAAAAGTTAGTCATTTATTTTCTAATTTTAAGTAGAACATGACCATTCACTATTCACTGGCTATCTAGGCTGTATAATATGCTGCGATTAATAAGATAAAATGTATGTGGCTGGAGAGACGGCTCAGTAGAGGATCTGCATTCTGGTCTCAGCATCCACAACCATATGTAACTGCAGTTCCATTACATTCAACACCCATTTCTGGCTCCTCCAGACAGTGGATTCATGTCCAGACATATGCATGCAGGCAACATACTCACACATAAAATAAAAATCAAAAATTTTAAACAAAAGGAGTGTAGGGAAGTTATTTTCTAATCATTATATCTAAGTGCCTGACAGAAGCAGATCAAGGCCCATGGTTTGACATGTTAAGTGTGACTCATGGCTCAGAAGGCACAGTTAAATTCAAGACAGTGGGAGAATGTGGTTGTAACCCATTAGAATGCCATAGAACAGGGAGCATTAGGCTTGGGCTGGAAGTAGATCTAGTGTGTAACTTTAAAATTTGGATTCTACAACCCCCCAGCTGTTAGGCACTCTAAAACAGTGTCGCCATCTGAAGACTAGGTGTTAATGCCCATGAGCCTGTGAGGCATATTTACTCTGAAACTATTACAGGTTTCTTCACATTACTAAGTGATAGTTATAGCCAAGAAAATTCAAGTCAATGTATTACTCTTTTTGTCATTATGAATCATTTAGTTGTATCTTACAGAAACAAATCTCTTTTCTAAAAACATATGCCTTTTGGCATGTCTTATTTTATGGTTTTTATTTCATCACTCTGAAAACTCAGTCAAGTTAGTTTATAACAATGATGTCATTTCCTGTGCAAATCCAATTATGTTTCATTGATGTTGCCGAGTTGTATATACCCAGAAGGTGGGCTTGAAATTCCCAACCACTGTTAATTATGACAGCTAAGGACAATTGACTGTCTGACAGTATAATTGTAGATAACTGATAGTGTGGTCCATGAACTCTGCCTTAACTCCTTTTGTCTCTCCCACCCGTGGGTCCCTCACCGTCATTTACCAGCCACTTCCTCACCTTTATCCCCAGACCAAACTAGAAGCACAATGTGTGAAAATGTAACCCTTTTCTTAGAAACAATGAGGCATGTAACAAAGATAATGTTGCTGAATCCTGGTGTGCTAGAGAAAGGAGAGAACCACTCTAACTGCATTTTAAATCCAGACCAGTGGTGACTGTCTGTAGAGAGCTGATAAAGTCTGATAAAAAAGGATGCATAGCTATTAATAGTCATCACTGTGTCCCTTTTTAAAACAAGTCAGATACTGCACATTATTGAAGGGTATGACATATTTATACTTCATGAGAAAATGCCATTTAAAGACATTGTGTGTGTGTGTGTGTGTGTGTGTATACAGAAACTTTGCTATTTATGTAGTTTGTGTTAAGTATTAATAATGAATGGTTTATCTACAGTATGATAAAATACCAGTAACATTTCTAGAATTGTCTTCTAAATTTATTGCCAGAATTCTCTTCCTTTAAGTACATAGTTTACTTTTGTAGTTGATGAAATCATGAACTTGCAGGCAGTTGATATATAAGTGGAAAACAAAGTTCATGGGAATCAAAATCAAAACAACCGGCTTTTCAAGACCCTGACCATTTACACTTAGCTGGTATAGCTGAAGTTTATTCATTGAAACAAAGTATCTTGTTTAAATGTTTAATTTCCGGTGTTCCATGAGAATCAGAACATATCCACCTTTATTTAATAATAGCCACAAAATTCAGGTCATCTCTATAAATACCGAAACAATCAGCCTCAGATAAACAGAGACTTTGTCTCCAAAACCAAACCAAAACAAACAAAAATAAAACAGGAAAAAAACAAACAAACAAAAACAAAAAAACTACTAATGTATATGGGAGTTTTTAAGAACTGGTTAATTATCATATGAACATATCTAATGATTATCTTTTTTTGCCCAAAACCTTACTTATTTCAGGTTCATTTTATCCAAGTGACTTTCTTAGGCTCAAGGTGGACCTAAAGGACAAGACTATCATGCATCTTTCTTTCTCAATCTAGCTATATTTTTCACATTACCTTTTTCTCCCCAGATTTTTGTTTGTTTTCTTTTGAGTTGGGTCACACTACATACACCTGACAGGTCTGGAACTGAGTTTGTTGACCAAGCTGATCTAGAATTCACAGAGATTAACCTGCCCCAAACTCCTCACTGCTGAAATCATTGTTTCTTTCTGTTTTCATTTCTTTTCCTCTAGTTATCTTGTCACTCTGCCTCCACCAATGTCTTCTGTATCTCAGGTGATAGTCACTATTATACATGCAACCTTCTGATTAGGTTATCATCCCTTCTCCATCTGTGGTTAGGTGGGTTGGAATAACGATTTTTTTCTATTTCTTCTCTTATCAAGACCATGTCAGAACAGTGGCCATGACTGCAATCCAAATGCTGAATGCACACAGGGTTCCTGTGATAGAAATGAGAGCCTATTAACAGCAACTTTATAAACTTACCAAACTAATTTTGGAGGCCAATTCTACATAATGTAGTATTTAGACACATTGCTGTATTTTATGAAGGAGTCTCTGTTCTGTTGCCAAAGTTCATTTCTGATGTTCTATTGACTACAATTGTGTCAACAATACAGATAATGAGTATACAAAAAACCACATCTGACAATTATCTGAAAATAAGTTTTGGATCATTATAGGATATAATTTGCATGACTTCATAACATAAAAATTTGTTATTTAATATTGTTTCTTGAAAAAGTTGAAATTTATCTTCTGGGTAGTTAATATAACACTGAATATTCCAATATTCTGGGATGAAAATGTTAAATAACCACAGAGCCCATGAGTTTAGATGCATAGCAAGCATTGGTCTCCTACAAAATGAATACTTGAATTTCAGGGTAAAATATGCTTTGACCAAATAATATAAAAACATCCTTGCATGTTTTATTTAATTATTCCTTATTACTGAGTTCTAATATATGCCTTTGTGTATTATGATATATGTATATACACATAAATATGCATATGCATATTTAGAAATATATGAAAATTTCAATACAAATGTATTGTTCCTCTCTTTTACTACCTACAATTTTGTTTTCTGTGGGTATAATTTTTCCTGGACAGCTGATGCTCAAGTATATTGGTTAGAAATTTCAATAAACAGGTATCAATTGTAAATTCACACTATCCTTACTATCATTGTGAATTTTCATACAGCCCTGTTCTATCCAGCATCCATTTTGTATATATGAACTTGCAATAGTCACTTATTATCTATTATAGTTATTACATTCTGTCCCATGATACTGTAAGACTTTTGCACAAGTGACTATTTACTAGTGACATGCTGCACAGGAATAGTGGCACTGTCAAATAAATTGTGACACAGAAGAGCTACAAGAAACTTCTTTTATCAGAAAAGGTGACAGTTTTAAACTATGTTAGGAAAAGAACTGTGAGCTGCAATGTCTAAGAACTGTACTAAATTGTTAATTTTCTACTTTGGTTAGTTTATTAATTGTTGTCACTGCGTGTGTGTGTGTGTGTGTGTGTGTGGTATATGTATGGGATTTAGTGCTGCCTCTACTATGGAGAGCTTCTTTGAGGATCTTGCAGTACATCCCATATGGATAAGGGGGATAAGAGAACAAGTGTTTTCTTTCAGTCATTGAAACAGACTACTCTACTTCCTTCTGGACCCCATGGTTTGTGATGTGAAGCTGCATAGGATTTGTATTCTTCTTCTTTTCTGTTTCAAAAACTCACCTTCCCTGGGGAAAGCTGTGGGGATTGGGCTGGGGGTAGAGGGTGGGGGTGCAGCTGGGAGGGAGAAGGTGGGGAGCTGGTATTGACATTTGAAGCATGCATGTTTCTAATTTAAATAAAAAAGGAAAAAAATAAAAAAGGAGACCTTTTTGTTATTCTTTTCAAACTTTTCAAAGAATCCCTCACAGATAAGAGGAAACTACTGCATAAAGATTTTTGGATTTCTTCTGAATAATTCTATATGTAGACATAAAAGATCTCTGTGAACAAAGCCAGTGTCTCTCCATTTGCGATGGCTTCTCTAGAGGAGGGGAAATGTTCCTGCTTAGTATCCAGAATCTGACTGTGATATTGTATATCCTACTAGCAAGAGACTGACTAACAAGAGACACCAGAAGTACATACACCTAAAAGCATTTAGAGATTGGTGACAAGAAGGAGCAAACAAAAGAAGATAAGGGATGTTCGAGTTTCTTGGAGCACCGGGTTCTAGGAAGATAAATAGCTAGAGTAACCAATTCAAGGGAAATACCAGTTTCAGAAGAGTTAGTGGTCCTTAAAATGTCAGAACATGTACAAAATGATCCAGTTAGACACAAGGTTTTGATGTATGTCACTCCAAGCCTAACATAATATTTCCTCGTACACCTTTTTGTGAAAATATTTATAAAAAAATTACATACTGCAATTTAGGATGACCCAGAGTATCGTCTATAGTCCATGTTAGTGTTAGACATTAAAACTTCTCATCCCACTTCCAGAGAATCTGGGAAACAGAATCTTCAACCAGAAGATCTCAGAAGCAGAGGCAGACACCCACAGCTAAAACCTGAACTGAACTTCTGGAATCCAGTGACAAAAAGGGAGAAATGATGAACAAAGGAGTTAAGACTGGGCTGGTTTAACCCACAGAAACAGTTAACCTGAACAAGGGGGAGTTCTTGGACCCCAGAATGATGGCTGTGTCGAAAGCATGGGGATGGCCCAGACCCCCTGAATGTGGGTGTCAGTTAGGAGGCCTAGGTTATCTATGGAGCCTTGAGTAGTATCTATCCCTGGCGTACAAATAGACTTTGAATGCCCATCTCACAATGATGTATGCTCTCTAAGCCTGAACTCTTTGGGGAGAGCCTAGACCCTACCCTGGATGAAATGACAAACTCTGGATATCCACCATCGAGGGCCTCACCCTCCCTAGGGATCAGAGTAAAGATTGGGTGGGGGACTAAGAGGCCTGGTGGGGAGAGTGGGGAAGGAGGGGAATCAGAGGGAGCTGGGATTGATATGTGAAACAAGCTTGTTTCTAACTCAAATAAAAAACAATAAACAAAACAAAACCTTCTTCTCTCAGGCTCCTGAGAGCTGGGATTATAGTTGTATCACATCCCCCAGATAACATAATATTTTAGAATTGATAACTTTCTGAAGTATGGTTCCTTGTATTGAAGACAGTTATTTGAATTTGTATATACAAAAGTAAACCAAGACAGGAGACTTCCACCTACAAATCCATTTCTTATTCCATCCCAGGAATAAGTCTGCTCAGCACTGGATGTGTGCTATCTGACATATGGTACAAACCTCTTTTTCTTTTATCTTCTATTTCTTTCTTTCAGTCCTGGGAATTGAACTTATGGCATTATACATGCTAGGCAATAACTCTGTCACTGAGCTAGCTGTATGCCCAACCCTTATTTTTAAATTTTTCCTTCTTTGCTACCTCAACAGTTGATTATCTACAGTAAACTTTTTCTTAGTGTTTTGAGACAGAGTGTCTCTATGTAGCTTTGGAGCCTGTACTGGCACTTTCTGTGTAGACTAGGCTGGCTTTGGACTCACAGAGATCTTCCTACCTCTGCCTTTCAAGTGTTGGGATGAAAGCTGTGAGCCACCACCACCTGATTAGTACTGTAAACTTAAAGGGTTTATTTTTCAGAAATCCCCATTTCAAAGAAGTAATGGCAATCACTTGTCCAACCTTGAACATATTAGTTTTAAGCTGTATGGCTTAACGTATCATCTTTGTTCTCTCAAAAGAGTTGGAGTATTTGCTGATTCTGAGTTATCAATAATTCATAATTTATTGTGTCAATATCTTAATATACTACAATAGAAAAATGGCACATTTCATCAATGAGATATTGAAATATATTCACATTGTACTTTGACCCATATCTCAATTAGTCATTCAAAAATATTGAGAAATTATTAAAATTATGGGGAATCTTGAAAGGGCATTAGGTGCTTTTAACAAAACCGCAGTCCAAATGGGAAGACAGTCATAATGCACACCAGGCCACAGGTAAAGCAAATGCAATTTACCAAGTAAAATCTAAAGATAGTTATTTTTAAAATCTTGACACAACAGATGCATCTAGAGTGTTGTTTCATTTAAAGTAAGCTGTTCCACTTTATACTGCTGCTCAGCGTTATGGGAAAGATGTGGAAGCTGGTTTAGTATGTGGAGGATTTTCTCTTCAACTGTGCAATGTCATGAGCATTACAGCTCACAGCTGTCAACCTTGCTTGGGTGGGGCCCTCAGGATTCTGCTTAGGAGACTTAATGGTGACATGGTCTACTTTCTATATTCTGCCTACCACTGTGTGATGTGACTGTGGGCCTGCAGGAAATGTTCCTCTGCTCATTTGAATCTGGGAATAATTTTTTTCTACAACTGTTTTATCACAGAGAGGAGTCTTCTCATCAAAATTCAGATTTGACGTATAGTAGATGACCTGACTATGCAAAACAGGACAACACTATACGATTTCATTGTTATATCTATTGTTAAAATAGCCTTGAAGGTTCAATAAAATAATATATTGACAGTTTTTTTGAACCAGTTATATCCGGATAAACTTCCTTTTCAATTTTTTGTACGTCTAGGTTTGGAATAACTTACTTTTAAAATGGAGTTGCTGGAAAGAATCCTGTGTTTTCATTGTTCAAGAACCATCAGTAGAGATGCAAGAACTCTCTCTTCGCAAAATAGACTCTTAAGTATCAACTAACTCCTGTTTATGGGTACCTGCCAGCCACCCTAATTCCACTCAACAGAATGAAAAATATTTCAAGTGACCAGAAACAAAGAAGTTTATTTCCTTCGCACATTCTGAATAAAAACTGTTATTTTCTACAGTATATATGACAGAAATATCATGGTCTGAGGAACTTTGAAAAGAGAAAGAAGATGATTTCAAATACTACAGTAGGGTCCAATTGCTCTTGAAGGGAATGGGAGATTAAAACTTGGCCAAACAGTTTAAGACAGGCATTTGGGAGATTCTTGTCCTTGGTCATAAATATCGCTGGATCTATCAGGGGCCTAGAAATTTCAGTAGATTTTGGTGATTCTGGTTTCTAGTCTGGTGTCTTTCAATAGTTTCTCTGCTTCCCATAGCTGCCTGGAAGCTCTACATGGGAATACGACTGAAACCCATTCTGAAGACACCAATCGCTTTTGGTGAACTGGTTTGGAATGAGAGATCAGCATTTTCACAGTGGAAATTTATTATGTCTACTATAATCTTCACAGTGGTGAAATTAGTATATGGATCCTGCATACTCAGTTGCTGTATTAATCATTTCACCTCTCATTTATTGTAAATGTACACTTGGATGTTGTTGTGGCAAATTAACTCCATCTATCTGGGATATTATCATCATTGCCTTATAAAAACTGAAATTCAGGAATGGGGAGACCCTAAAACCTTCTTCCCCAAATTTCAGACCATATCCTAAAATACTTCAGGATCTCAACTTCCAAGGAGGGAATATTTTGGTGATTAATAAGCCTGGGGTCCATTCGGGAATAGGTAATTTCTTCGTGGAATTGGTCCTACCTCCAGTTTCCCTCCTGACACTAGAAAGGGAAACATTATAACAGTCCCACCTTAGGGTATATAACACCATATAAAATGGTCTGGGAAAGGCTCCTATGTGATTGAATCTGCCTAAGGTAGGTGCATCCGCATATCTGACAGTTTAACCTTGACCTAAAGTAAATTCCCATAGGATAATTTCCTAGGCTTAGAATTTGCAGTTACAGGTGTGAAGATTCTAACAGCAATTGGATGTTTGTTGATGATGCATATATTGAAAATAATAATAAAATCACATATGTACATGTGTCTGCATATGCTTGTGCATGTGTACAGTGTGTGTGTGTGTGTGTGTGTGTGAAGATATTAGGACTTCATTGAGAATTATTGGGGAAAGTTACTTCTTCCTGCTCAAAATAAGAAAATCATAATGTATCTTTGCTCTTAGGGGAGAATAAGATATTCTGATCCACTACAGAGACATTGCATACTGTCACTTTCTTTAAGAGTTAACCCAAGTAGGTCACCATCAATAGATAACCCTATATGAAAACGGATTTTTCCTGAAGATATGTTAGAAACAAGGGAGGAATAATTATCCCATTAATGAGACAATGTACTTTCATTTCTAAGAAGCTCTTCTACTATGCAGCTACTTGAACAATTCAGCACTTATAAATCTGACTACTTATATTTTCTCTTGTTTGTTTTTTCCTCTTGAATGTGGTGCTAGACATACTTACTTGTCAAACTTATTAACCATATATAGAATACATATGTTTTATTGACTGTAACATCCTTTATAAAATATAATTTTGTAAAGTTGGCCACCTATAACCAAAAGTAATATTCAATAGCAAATAAGTATTTTCCCTGCTTTGAGGGAACAATAGTACATGGTGAATATTAAAATCAAAGTCTTGTTAAGTTTTAATGCCAGAAAAATAAAGAATTTAGTTTTAAGGGCTACTTTTTAAAATTTTTTCTAAGTTCTGATTTTATATGTATTTAGGTGCTCATATCAAGAAGCAAATATCTCATTGCTGTTAACCCCAAATGCTATAATTTGTTTTCTGAAAACAAATCTAATTTCTTAAACACTATAATACTGTTTCAGATTCATATATTATTTTTGAAATATTGTTATGCAAACTACTTCCTGTTATTCTTGCATACCTCTTAATTCCCACCTCTCAGCTGGAAGCTTAAATTTGTACCTTACTTTTCATCACTGAAGTTTCCATGCACTCATTAAATGAAGATTTTTAGCATGAATAAACAAGCTTATATAATAAGCTCTAACATTCTGTAATACATATTTTTGTATGACTTAATATATTTTCATGATACTTGTGTATTCATTTTGATCTTTGGTTAATTTAAAGCAGTCCAAACATTACTACATGAGACTATGTCCAGATCCAGATTCATATGATTGACTTAAATTTTTGCCACATTTCAGATAAGTGCTCATCCCTAAACAAGACTATTACACTGTTTCATCTAAGGTTCAGGGCACATTGTAGAAAGACAATAGGAGAAAGGCTATGAAATGCTATATTCTGGCTAAAGCAGGGCCATTGCAACCATGAACCCACCAAGGCTATGAGGCCTGCTGTGAGTCTTCACAAGAATTAGCCTATCTACAGTCAGGCACAGATTGAGGAAGGGCTTGTAGGTGCCTACAGAACATTGATGAACTATTGGATGTTGATAGATTTAGGAAGGGGAGAGGCATTGTATTCTGTTGTGTGGTTCTTACAGAGAGTTCCAATCCAGTGTTTACATAGATGGGTCCCAAAATAAAACTGAAAGTCATGAATCTGGGAAAGGGAGTGGTGGCAATGATGGAGACTGGAGTTGGCAGATATGAAGGGATGTAAGAGTCAGTATAGGGAAAGTGTTACTAGAATGTATTGTACGTATCTGTAGGAAATTGTCAGAAAACAAAATTAACTGAAAAATATTAACAATAAAAGAAATCACTTGTCTATTACAAATGTATTACAAAGGTATCCTGGGTGTCTCCATTTTAAAGCTTATAATCCACAGGGATTTTATACCCAGCATTTAAAACTTTCATACTATATCCACATCACAAAGCACATATCATAATTGGGTGAGACTTAATAAATACACAAATATGTATTTAAAATTCTCTAACTTAAATTTTTCCATCTTCTTAAAAGCTGTAACTTCTTTGGTCAGTATACTTCTTCCTACTTGACAGATGTACCCACATCCTTATTTATTCCATCACAGATGTGTTTTTCCCATCCCAGGACTTTACATAAATAGAATCAAACTGTTCTGCCTGTCTGACCTCATTGACTTACCAACACATTTTTCAGCTATATGCACATGAGTGAACTGTTCCTTTATATAGATACATCCCAATCAGAGTAGAACTATACTACATTTGCTTATCCATTGTCCTATTCATTATTGTATGTCTTGCTTCTAAATTGATGCTACTCTAAATAAACATTTATGTCATTTTTTGTGCCTATACAGTTTGTTTCTTTGGGGGAGTGTGGCCAACTGTTTTTGGGAATTAGCTAATCCTACTTCAAAGGAGAGTTTACATTTTACTTTTAACAGTAATTCACTAGAGCTCTGATAGAGGCAACTATTTTAAAACTGTTAACTAAAAAGGGACTTTGTGTCAGCATCGAATAAGAACCATGGGTGTAAAGAAACCATTTGGTCACTGTCATCATGGTTTGATAAGCTGTAAAAATTAAAATAAGAATGTGCTACTTTTAGCTGCAATGGGGTCATGCTGTAGAGCAAGAATAAAATGTCAAGCAGCAAAGTCAAATTTGAGCTGCTAATTGTGAGGCAGAAACAGAAGCACATGGCTAGAGAGCTGCCCTGGCCGATTTTACAACTGTCACATACTCTTCAGTATCAGATTTATTTTCAAGTATATCAGCATTGAATTGGATTAAACAGAAGTACTGAACTCGCTGTGCATTTCATCTCACAAGCCTGCATCAGCCCTCATTCCTCACCCACTTAATGCTGACGAACATTGTGTAGCCAGAAATAAATGCCTGCTCTCAATTTTGTCCCAAATCTTTAGTGTCTCTGCCAGTGCTGACATTTCTGTAGTTTCTCACATCTCCCTAAGTAGGATTTAGGGTCAGACAGAGCTCAAATTATAGTTATATCCCTTAGTAGCCATTAGAACTTGGGCAAATTGTTTACTAGAAGGTAGTGAGAAATGGGTCTGTAAATACCCCATGAAAACAAAGGAAGTACTCAGTATTTTAATAGTGAGGCCAGAAACTTGCAGCTATCATCTATTACAGTATCAGAAGCCTTGTTCCTGAACTCTACACCATGGAAAAATAGTAGCCTTGCATGTTTTTCCAAATGCATGCTGCTCTCCTCTCTCTCTCTCTCTCTCTCTCTCTCTCTCTCTCTCTCTCTCTCTCTCTCTCTCTCTCTCTCTCTCTCTCTCTCTCTTGCATCTTTATGACTGACCTCTGTGGACCTCTCTGCCCATTCATGTTAGGAATATAAATCCTCATGAACATGCCTGAGTCTGATGCCATGAAATTCATCTTTCCTGATATCTCCAAAATTCCTCCCTATCAAAGCAATAGATAAATAAAATATCCTGCCTGGTCTAGTGATCCTTTAAAACTATTTGTTGTTGTTTTTATTTCATACCACAAGAAGATTTGACATTATTTGGAAATAAACAATAATGGAAATAAAGATTGGAATGATTGATCATGTCTCTTTTCTTGAGAGCTGGAAAGAGCACCCCACTGTTCCTACTGTCTTCTTTACCTCCAGCCTAACAGCTAATTCTTGTGATGCTCTTCCATGTGCCAGGCTCAGCACCAATAGCTTATGTGCAGAGTGCTGTGTAATCCTAACCATGAATCTCCCAAGGAACCCAAAATATAGCAAATAATTCACTTTTAGCATTTGCATTCCATGCCTAATACTCATTGTCTCTCAACCATAACAGGCCCTGGGAAACTACCTATGATGTGGCTAAATCAGATACACTTAAAAAATGGGCACTGGGAAACTGCCTATGATTTGACTAAATCAGATACACATTTTAAAAAACTCACTCAGGTTAGCACCTTCCTCCAAATATTCCTGGCAATATAGTAAACTGATTTCTTTTTATACGTGTTATTATTTGTGCATTTGTGTGCATGTTCACATGCATGCATGTGCAGATGTATGTATGTGGGCACACATAGGTCAAAGAGGTCAGAGGAAAACTTGCAGGAGTCAGTTCTCTCCCTCTATCATGTGGGGTATGGGAATTAAACTAAGGTTGTAAAGGCCTGGGGGCGAACTCTTTTCTCTCTGAGTCATCTTGCCAATCCAAGTATAAGAATTTCTAGAAGCCTGTTATTGAGAGTGGTTATTGTAGGAAAACATCAGGAGGAGAAGAAGGTAATTTAACCTGGAGTCCTGATCAATACGAGGTACTCTGTTAGCATCTGATTCCTACTCTTTTGTGGGTCCTCTCTCACTCCCTCATTTGCCCTGAGTCTCTACATGCGATTCAGGGTAAATGCTCAGAAACTGGATTATGATGGGGTGAATGACTGAAACGGTGTAAGAGCTCTCTAAATGCTTATCTGCTGTATAACATCCAGCATGCCTATCATCCACTACAAGGTGCACCTGTCTCTGGCATTGAACTCTTGTAGTTCATCTGAGAAAACAAAGCTATTTTTCTAGCACTGAAGAGATAAACTTCTGTCACAAAAACAAAACCCAGAAGAAAATGAAGCTTTCTCTGTGTCCTTGAAACTCTCTCTGATTTAATCAAAAGATGTGTTGTCTATATAAGAACTTGTGATTGAAGTGTGGTTTATTAGGTATATTGTAACTTTTGACACTGAATGCTATATTTAATCATTTTCTTTGAACTTGGTAATACAGCAAAGTAAGTCCACTTCAGTGGATAGTGTAATAGGTTTTGACAAATGCAACATCATCAATCAAGACACAAAGCACTTCTCATACCTGAAGATGGTCTTTGATTTCTCTCTCTGGCCTTTTCCTCCCGATTTTTTTACCCCAAGGCTACCATAGTTTTGCTTTTTGATGCTATAAATCAATATTGCCTCTTTGACAACTTCACATGAGTGAAATCAAACAATATCTATTCTTTTGTACAGGTCTTACTGAGATGTCCATGTCTTTGAGATTCATTCATTCAATTACATGTTGTTTTTCCCTCCCAGAGGATATCTGAGTTACTTGCAGGCATCAAGAACTTAAAAGACCAGTTAATACTCTCTATCCTTGTGGGTATATAGCTATTTTAGCACCATTTGTTAAAGAGCTTGCTTCCTTTAGACACTAAACTGACCTGGCAACTTTGTCAACATGGACTTGGTCTTATGTAAGAAGCTCTTCGATCAAGTTTTTCTACCCACATATGGAAGGAATCTCACCCAGTTAAGAATAACTTTATACAAATTTGAGATTAGGTATGAACTTTGGAAATTGACATTTTGACTTTTTTTGAGACTATCCTACAATTATATCATCTCTCCTTACTCCAATCTCTCACACATAGCTCCCCTTGCTCTTTTGCAAATTTCTGTCCTCTCTTTTCATTGACTGTTAACACATATGTGTGCATGTAACATACATATTTCTAAATGCAAACTCTCCTCTTTTTTGTTGTTTTTCAAGACAGGATTACTCTGTAGTTTTGAAGGATGTCCTGGGACTTGCTCAGTAGACCAGGCTGGCCTCGAACTCACAGAGATCCACCTGTCTCTGCTTCCCAAGTTCTGATATTAAAGGTGTGTGACACCACTGCCTGGCAAATGCAAACTCTTGTGTCTGTAGAATATTATTTGTATATGTGTTACCATACCTGACTATTTGATATTGTCTAACAAATTGGTGTGCTCCTCCCTGAGGAAAATGTTTCTCCTTGGTGGTCTGTAGTTTCTGAATGGTTGAGTCCTCCTGGGCTTTCCCTCCCTTCCCTTTGTCATGCCTGTTTTGTTGTTCTTGTTCATCTCATGTTTAGCGAGTCATTTTGATGAGACTTTATATGTGTAGCTACAGAAATTTCTAAGAGCAAACTCCTGGATCCTTTGGTTCTTAACTCCCTCTTTCACAATATTCCCTGAAACCTATGGGGGAAGAGTTATAGCTTTATCCGTTGGGACTGATCGCCACAACCCTGCATTTTGATTGTTTGTGTTTTTTGTATGGTCTCCATATGTTGCAAAGATAAGCACCCTTCTTTGTTGAAGGGTGAGGAATACGTTTATTTGTGGGTCTAAGAACAATTATTTAGAATGTAGTTAGCAATTATGTTGTTTAGTAAAGCTACAATTGTAGGTTCTATGTCAAGATCCATGACTTTACTAGCCATTTGTAGTTTACTCGGTTGCCAGTGCCAGTATCTCTCTTATTGACTGGTTCTTAAGTCCAATCAGATAGGTATGAGTTTCAAGGTAAGTGTGCCACTACCATCCCTTAGCCTCTTAGGATTATTGTGTCATGCTAAATTTTATTTTATTTTGTCAAACATCTTTGTCTGTTTTAGGACTTTGGTTTCCTATACATTTTTAACATTATGTTATCAATTTCTACTAAAAGTTGGGAGACTTAATAGCTATTATTCCATGGAAATCATGCATTGGTTTAGAAAGATGTTATGACTTAAGGCTTGTGAGGAATAGGAGCCACAAAGGATACATTACTACTTATACTAGAGTTTACTTTCACTTTTTGCCTGTATTTTTATGTTGTATGTATATGAATATGTCTGTAGTTGTGTGTGCCCATATTCCAATGTGTGCCTGTTAAGGTCAGAGGGTAGTTTATAAGATCTGGTTCTCTCCTTCTACTACGTAGGGTCTAGAGATCAAACTCAGATCCTCTGGCTTGGCTGCAAGCTCTTTTATTTGCTTAATCACCTCACTGACCCTTCTTCTTTTAATGTTACATTTTTCACTGTTAGGCTGTTCTCAATTTCATTGCGTACAATTCATGTATGTTGAGAGTTTTTGTGCTGGCTAGCTTTATGAGAACTTGACTCAAACTGGAGTCATTTTGGAAGAGGGAAGCTTACTTGAGAAAATGCTCTCAACAGATAAGTCTGTGAACAAGCTTGTGAGGTATTTTATTGATTGATGATTGATGTGTGAGCACCCCCATCTTTCCCCCTGCCTCCAGAACACATCTGAAAAATCACCACCGTGATCAAGTAGGATTCATCTCAGGGATCGTGGGATGGTTCAACATATGAAAATTCATCAATGTAATCCATAATATAAACAAGCTAAAAAAGACAAATCACATGATCATCTCACTAGATGTGTTCTTGGATTCGATTTGCCAATATTTTGTTGAGTATTTTTGCATCAATGTTCATGAGGGATATTGGTCTGTAATTCTCTTTCTTAATTGAGTCTTTGTGTGACTTGAATGTCAAGGTAATTGTAGTCTCATAAAAAGAGTTTGGCAGTGATCCTTCTGCTTTTATTGTGTGGAACAATTTGAGGAGTATTAGCTCTTCTTTGGATTTCTTGTAAAATTCTACACTGAAATCATCTGGCCCTGGGCTTCTTTGGTTGTGAGACTTTTGATAACTGCTTCTATTTCACTGGGGATTATAGGTCTGTTTAAATTGCTTATCTGTACTTGATTTAATTTTGGTAAGTGATATCTATCCAGAAAATTGTCCATTAGCTTTATACTTTTGAATTTTGTGGAGCACATGTTTTCAAAGTATGAATTTCCTCAGTGTATGTTGTTATGTCCCCCTTTCCATTTCTGATTTTGTTAATTAACATGTTTTTTCTCTAACTTTTATCTAGTTTGTGTAAAGGTTTGTCTACCTTGTTGATTTTCTGAAGAACAACTCTTGGTTTCATTGATTATTTGTATTGTTTTTCTAGTTTCTGCTTTATTGATGTCAGTCCTTAATTTGACTCTTTCCTGGTATCAACTCCTCCAGGGTAAGTTTGCTTCTTTTTGTTCTAGAACTTTCAGTTGTGCTGTTAATTTCCTAGTGTGACTATTCTCCAGTTTCCTCATGGGAGCACTTAGTGCTATGAACTTTCCACTTAGTTCTGCTTTCAACGTGTCCCATAAATTTTAGTATGTTGTGTCTTCATTTTCATTGAATTCTAGGAACTCTTTAATTTCTTTTGTTATTTCTTCCTTGACCCAGGAATGGTGCAATTGCATGTTGTTCAATTTCCCTGAGTTTGTAGGGTTTCTGCAATTTGTATTGTTATTAAATTCTAACTTTACAAGGGGTTACTCCAATTTTTTGTATCTGTTTAGGTTTGCTATGCTGCTGAGTATGTGGTCAATTTTAGAAGAGGTTCCATGTAGTGCTGTGAAGAAGGTATATTCTTTTGTGTTTGAATGGAATGTTCTATGGATGTCTGTTAAACCCAATGAGTCATAACTTCTGTTAGTTTCTTTGTTGAGTTTCTATCTGGTGTTCCTATCTAGCGGTCAGAATGGGGTGTTGAAGTCTCCCACTATAAGCATATTAGGTCTTATGTATGATTTGAGTTTTAGTAATGTTTCTTTTACGAATGTTGTTGCCTTCATATGTGGGGCATAGATGTTCATAACTGAGACTTCATCTTGATGCACTTTTCCTGTGATGAATATGAAATGCCCTTCTTCATCTCTTTTGATTGATTTTTAATTTGAAGTCTAATTTGTTAGACAATAGGATTGCTACAACAGGTTGTTTCTTGGGTCCATTTGATTGGAAAATTTTTTCCCAACCCTTTACTCTGAAGTAATATTTGTCTTTGACATTGAGATGTTTCTTGTATACAGCAGAAGAATGAATGCATTCTTTGTATTCATTCTGTTAGCCTGTGCTTTTTTTTTTGTAGGAAACTTACGATCATTGACATTGAGGGATATTAATGACCATTGATTGTTAATTCTTGTTTGTTTTGGACTTATTGTTGGTGGTGTTTTGTATGTGTATTTCCACCCCCTTTTTTCTTTTGGTGTTTGGTAAAGTGGGATTATCTATTACATATGGTTTTATGAGTGTAGTTTTTTTGTTAGGTTGGAATTTTCCTTCCAGTACTTTCTGTAGGGCTGGATTTGTGAGTATGTATTTTTTTCCCTAGTTGCTCATCATGTGATTGGTAGGAAAACAATACAGTCCACTTTATACATTTTTCTCATCACCTACTCAGTTTTATTTTCTTGAGTCACTCCAAAGTGATAGTCATTTTCTTATTTTTTCCTTTTTTATTATTTATTTTTACATTTAAATTTAAATGAGAAACAAGGTTGCTTCACAAGTCAGTTCCAGGTCCCTCTCCATTTCCCTGCCCTCCTCCGGTGCCCTCCCCCCAACCCCCCATTATCCACTCATTTCCCCAGGGAGGGGGAGGCCCTCAATGGGGGTGTCCATAGTCTGTCATTTCATCCAGGGCAGGACCTAGACCCTCCCCCAAGAGTTCAGGGTGAAATTGCATCTCACATTGTTGGATGGGAGTCCAAAGTACCACATTTACTCTATCCACTCTTTGGTTGAGGGGCATCTAGATTGCTTCCAAGTTCTGGCTGTTACAAATAATGCTGCTATGAACATAGTGGAACAGACATCCTTGTTGTATGAATGGACATCTTTTGGATACATGCCTAAGAGTGGAGTTGCTGGGTCTTGTGATGGCTTTATTCCCATTTTTCTGAGGAATCTCCATACTGATTTCCAAAGTGGCTGTACAAGTTGGCACTCCCACCAGCAATGGAAGAGTGTTTCCCTTTTACTACATCCTCTCCAGAATAAATTGTCATTGGTGTTTTGATTTTAGCCATTCTGACAGAAGTGAGATGGTATCTCAGAGTTGTTTTGATTTGCATTTCCTGTATGGCTAAGGATGTTGAGCACTTTCTCAAGTGCGTCTCAGCCATTTTAGATTCCTCTATTGAAAATTCCCTATTTAGTTCTGCAGCCCACTTTTCAACTGGATCCTTTGGTGTTTTGGAGACTTGCTTCTTGAGTTCTTTGTAAATTTTGGAGATCAACCCTCTGTCAGATGTGGGGTTAGTGAATATTATTTCCCATCCTGTGGGCTGCCTTTTTGTCTTGTTGACTGTGTCCTTTGCCTTACAGAAGCATCTCAGTTTCAGGAGGTCCCATTTATTAATTGTTGATCTCAGTCTTTGTGCTACTGGTGTTATGTTCAGGAAGCTGTCTCCTGTACCAATTTGTTCAAGGGTACCACCCACTTTCTCTTCTAAGAGGTTCAGTGTGGCTGGATTTATGTTGAAGTATTTGATCCATTTGGACTTAAGCTTTGTGCCTGGTGATAAACATGCATCGATCTGCATTCTTCTACATGCCAGCCTCCAGTTATGCCAGCACCATTTGTTGAAGATGCTTTCTTTTCTCCATTGTATAATTTTAGCTTCTTTGTCAAAGATTAGGTGTTCATACATGTGTGGGTTAATCTCAGGGTTTTCGATTCAATTCCATTGGTCTACCTGTCTATTTCTGTGCCAATACCAAGCTATTTTCAGGATTATAGCTCTATAATAGAGCTTGAAGTCAGGCATGGTGATGCCTCCAGATGTTGCCTTGTTGAACAGGGTTGTTTTGGCTATCTTGGGTCTTTTGTTTTTCCATACAAAATTGATTAGTGTTCTTTCAAGGCCTGTGAAGAATTGTGGTCAGGATTTTAATGGGGATTGCATTGAATCTGTAGATTGCTTTTGGCAGGATTGCTATTTTTACTACATTGATCCTACCCATCCAAGAATATGGGAGATCTTTCCATTTTCTGAGGGCTTCTTTAATTTCTTTCTTTAAAGAGTCAAAGTTCTTGTGATTCAGGTCTTTCAGTAGTTTGGATAGCATTACCCCAAGGTATTTTATGTTGTTTGTGGCAATTTTAAAGGGTGATGTTTCTCTGATTTCTTTCTCAGCCCTTTTATAATCTGTATATAGTAGGGCTACTGATTTTCTTGAGTTGATCTTGTAGCCTGCCACTTTGCTGCTGAAGGTATTAATCAGCTGTAAGAGTTCTCTGGTAGAGTTCTTTGTGTCATTTATATAAACAATCATATCATCTGCAAATAGTGAAATTTGACCTCTTCCTTCCCAATTTGTATCCCCTTAATCCTCTTTTGTTGTCTTATGACTCTGGCTAGAACTTCAAGTACAATGTTGCAAAGGTATCGAGAGAGTGGACAGTCTTGTCTTGCTCCTGATTTTAGAGGAATTGCATTGAGTTTCTGTCCATTTAGTTTGATGTTGGCTGTTGGTTTACTGTATATAGCATTTGTTATGTTTAAGTATGTTCCTGTTATCTCAGATCTCTCCAAGACCTTTATCATGAAGGATTTTATCAAAGGATTTTTAAACATCTAGTGAGATGATCATGTGATTTTTGTTTTTCAGCTTGTTTATATGGTGGATTATATTGATGGATTTTCGTATGTTGAACCATGCCTGCATCCCTGGGATGAAACCTACATTATCGTGGTGAATGATTGTTTTGATGTGTTCTTGGATCTGATTTGCCACTATTTTATTGAGTATTTTTGCATCAATGTTCATGAGGGATATTGGTCTGAAGTTCTGTTTCTTAGTTGTATCTTTGTGTGGCTTGGGGATCAAGGTTATTGAAGCCTCAGAGAAAGAGTTTGGCAAAGACCCTTCTGCTTCTATTGTATGGAATACTTTTAGAAGAATTGGTATAAGCTGTTCTTTGAATGTCTGGTAGAATTCTGCACTGAGGCAATCTGGACTTGAGCTTTTTTTGGTTGGGAGACTTTTAATGACTGCTTCTATTTCCATAGGGGTTATAGGTCTATTTAAATTGCTTATCTGTTCTTGATTTAATTTTGGCACATGATAGCTATTCAGGAAGTCATCCATTTCCTTTAAATTTTCAAATTTTGTGGAGTACAGGTTTTCAAAGTATGACCTGCTGATTCTTTGAATTTCCTCAAAGTCCGTTGTTATGTCCCCCTTTTCATTTCTGATTTTGTTAATTTGCATGTTCACACTCTGCTGTTTGATAAGTTTGGACAAAGGTTTGTCTATCTTGTTGATTTTCTCAAAGAACCAACTCTTAGTTGCATTGATTCTTTGTATTGTCTTCCTAGTTTCTACTTTTTTAATTTCAGCCCTCAATTTGATTATTTCCTGGTGTCTACTCCTCCTGGGGGAGTTTGATTCTTTGTGTTCTAGAGCTTTCAGCTCTAGTATAACTATTCTCCAGTTTCTTCATGTGGGCACTTACTGCTATGAACTTCCCCCATAGCACTGCTTTCAAAGTGTCCCATAAGTTTGGGTATGTTGTGTCTTCATTCTCATTGAATTCTAGGAAGTCTTTAATTTCTTTTTTTATTTCTTCTTTGACCCAGGAATGGTGTAGTTGTGCATTATTCAATTTCCATGAGTTTGTAGGTTTTCTGTGATTTGTGTTTTTGTTGAATTCTAATTTTATAGCATGGTGGTCTGATAATATGCAGGGAGTTATTCCAATTTTTTTGAAGCTGCTGAGGTTTGATATATTGTCATGCATGTGGTAGATTTTTGAGAAGGTTCCATGTGGTGGTGAGAAGAAGGTTTAATCTTTTTTATGTGGATGAAATGTTCTATAGATGTCTGTTAATCCCAGTTGGGTCATTACTTCTATTAGACCCTTTGCTTCTTTGTTGAGTTTCTGTCTGGTATTCCTGTCTAGTGGTGAGAGTGGTATGTAGAAATCTCCCACTTTATATGTGATTTAAGTTTTAGTAATGTTTCTTTTACGAATTTGGATGCCTTTGTATTTGGGGCATAGATGTTCAGGAGAGACACTTCTTCTTGGTAGATTTCATCTGTGATGAGTATGTAATGACCTCCTTCATCTCTTTTGATTGATTTTATTTTAAAGTCTAAATTGTTAGATATTAGGATTGCTACCCCTGCTTGTTTCTTGGGTCCATTTGATTGGAAATGTTTAACTCTCAGGTTATATCTGTCTTTGAGGGTGAGGTGTGTTTCTTGTATGCAGAAGAATGATGGGTTCTGTCTTCGAATCCATTCTGCTACCCTGTGTCTTATTATGGGTGAGTTAAGGCCATTAATGTTTATTGCTCATTCTTCTTTGATTTGGAATGGTTGTTGTTTGTGGGATAATGTGTGGAATTTCACCCTTTTGTTCTTTTGGCTGTGGGTAGAGAGGGATTCTCTAATGCCTATGTTTTTCTGGTTGTAGTTAACTTCCTTGGGTTGGAGTATTCCTTCCAAAACTTTCTGTAGGGCCAGGTTAGTGGATATGTATTGCTTGAATCTAGTTTTTTCATGGAATATCTTGTTTTCTCCATCTATAGTGATTGAGAGCTTTGCTGGGTATAGTAGTCTGGGCTGGCATCCATGGTCTCTTAGTATTGGTAGAATATCTATCCAGGACCTTCTGTCTTTCAGAGTTTCCATGGATAAGTCAGGTGTAATTCTGATAGGTTTGCCTTTATATGTTACTTGGCCTTTTTCCTTAGCTGCTCTTAATATTCTTTCTTTATCCTGTGTATTTGGGTTCTTGATTATTATGTTGCAAGGGAACTTTTTTTGTGATCCACTCTATTTGGTGTCCTGTAAGCTTCTTGTACCTTCATTGGCATATCTTTCTTAAGGTTGGGAAAGTTTTCTTCAATGATTTTGTTGAATATATTTTCTGACCCTTTGAGGTGGTTTTTCTTCTCTTTCTTCTATCCCTATTATTCTTAGGTTTGGTCTTTTCATGGTGTCCCATATTTCCTGGATGTTTTGTGTTAAGGATTTGTTGGACTTCAGATTTTCTTTGGTTGATGAATCCAT
The DNA here is from genome assembly GCF_017639785.1 of Mesocricetus auratus. Lineage (NCBI taxonomy): Eukaryota > Metazoa > Chordata > Mammalia > Rodentia > Cricetidae > Mesocricetus > Mesocricetus auratus. The sequence goes on from NW_024429266.1 coordinate 163,463,488, forward strand.
TTCTCTTCAACACCTGAGATTCTCTCTTCCATGTCTTGTATTCTGTTGGTAATGATTGTATCAGTAATAGCTGACTGTTTACCCAGCTTTTCTATTTCCAGCCTTTCTTTAGATTGTGTTTTTTTTATTTTTTTAATTGTCTCTATTTCTGTTTTCAACCCTTGCACTGTTTGCATTGTTCTTGCAATTTTTGGTTTAACTTTTCTTCCATTTGTTGCATTTTATGAATTTTTTGTTTTGTTCTTTCTTCCATTTCTTGCATTTTATGGTTTGCTTTTTCTTCCATTTCCTGCCTTTTTTGGATTGTTTCTTCTTCAATTTCTTGCATGTTTTGCTTTGTTTTTTCTTCCATTTCTTGTTTTTTTTTTGGCTTTGTTTCTTCTTCCATTTCCTGCCTCTTTTGGTTTGTTTCTTCCATTTCCTGCCTTTTTTGGTTTGTTTTTTCTTCCATTTCTTGCATTTTTTAGATTGTTTTTTTCATCCATTTCTTTGAGGGATTTTCCTATATCCTCTTTTAGGGCCTCTATCATTTTTATGAAGGTGGTTTTCAGGTCATTCTCTTCTGCTTCATTTGCATTGGAATGTTGGAGACTTGCTGGTGTGGAGTCTCTAGAATCTGGCGGTGTCATATTTGATTTTCTGTTGCTGAGTGTGTATTTGTATTGTCTGTTTCCCATCTCTTCTTCTGGTGGGTGCAGAATGAGTCCCTTACTGGTCTGGTGGTTAGGGGACCAGAGTTCCTTTTTGTTGGGTGCTAGCAAGTCCAATAATCTGGTAGTTCTTCTATTCCTCGTCCTCGTTCTGGTCCTGTGGGTGGAGAAGAAGATCAGGAATCTGTGGTGCTTAGCTTCCCACCTGATCCCCTGGTCCCTTTGCTAGGTCTGCTGGTTTCTCTGGTGGGAGAGAAAACCTGAAGTCTGGGGCACCTGGCTTCTGCCAGGATTGGAAGCTCTGTGCAGTTCCCAGGTGATCCCCATGCACTGGATCCATGAGTATGTATTGTTTACATCTGATTTTGTTGTGTAATATCTTGTTTTCTGCATCGATAGTAATTGAGATCTTTGCTGGGTATAGTAGTCTGGGATGGCATATGTGTTCCCTTAGCATTTGTGGAATATCTATCCAGGACCTTTTGGAGTTTCCATTAAGAAGTCAGGTGTAACTCGGATAGGTCTGTCTTTGTATGTTAATTACCTTTTACCATTGCTATTCTCTATATTTTTCTTTATTCTGTTTTGGTGTTTTGGTTATTATGTTTCAAGGGTACTTCTTTTTGTGATCTAGTCCATTTGGTGTCCTGTAAGCTTCTTGTACTTTAATTAGCATATCCTTCTTTAGGTTGGGGAAATTTTCTTCTGTCATTTTGTTGAATAATTTTTCTGTACCACTGAGGTGTATTTCTCCACCTTGTTGTATACATATTATTCTTAGGCTTGACCTTTTCACGGTGTCCCACATTTCATGGATATTTTGTGCTAGTGATTTCTTGGACTTGAGGTTTTCTTTGGTCGATGACTGTGTTTCCTCCAATGAGTCAACACTTAAGATTCTCTCTTCCATCTCTTGTGTTCTATTCATTATACTTATATCTATAGTTCCTGATAGTTTATCCACCTTTTTATTTCTAGCATCCCTACATCTTGTGTTTTCTTTACTGTTTCTATTTGAACTGTTTGAATTGTTTCCTTCACTTGTTTGGTTGTTTATTCTTGGCTTTATTTGCATTCTTTAAGAGATTTGTTTATCTCTTGAATTTTTTGACTTGTCTTTTCCTCCATTTCATGTAATTTTTGTTTGGTTATTCTTTTATTTCTTTAAGGGATTTTCTTGTTCTCTCTTTCAGTGTCTCTATCATCTTCATAAGATAATTTTTAAGGTCCTTCTTTTCTGCTTCATCTGCATGGAGATTTTCAGTTCTTGCTGGTGTGGTATCCCTAGATTCTGGTGGTGTCATGTTGAGTATGTTCTCATACTGCCATCTTCCTACCCCTTTTCAAGTGGGTGCAGGTGGGGTCTCCCCTCTCATGTAGTCTCCAGGTCGTGTAGGTGGGTCAATACTGAGGTGTGGCCAGACTCCGGGTGGTCTGTTCTGCTGGACATGTTTACTATAGGAGAGAAGAGAAAGCAAGCTCCAAGCAGGGCATGGCATGAGATCCCACACTTACCTCAAGCAGAGGTTGGAGGGCAAAGGATGGGTCCAAGAATGAGGTGTGGCCAGACATAGGGTGTATGTCCTGCTGGGGCGGGTCCACAGCAGTGAAGCAGACTTAGCAAGTTCCAAGTTGTATCAGATTCTTCTAATTTGTATTTGTCTAGGTTTGTGATCATCTGTGGGGGATTTGAAATTCCCATTTTTATTGACTGTTTCTATCATCTATTTCTTTGTGTTAGTTCTTTTTCAGTATTTTTATTGTTGCTGATTCCTTTGTTTTGGAACTCTGTAGGTGCTTATGTTTCCATAGATGTATTTACTTGAATTAAGAAATCTGAAACTATATTATTTCAATCTCTCTTTAACATTTGAATGAATGTTAAAATCTAATAACCACTCACATTGCTTTGACTGGTTTTACATGGAACATTTTTTCCTCTTCTTTTAATATCAACATATTGTGTTTCAAATTTAAAGTGATGCTCTTGCTGGCCGCCTACTCTACAATTATGACTTTATAATGAGGATTTTAGTCTCTACTTCTGAGCAGCAACTTCATTCCTTTAATTTAATGTAGTTACACATGAGGGTGGACTCTACTGTCTTGAAGTTGTATGCACAGAAAATATCTTTATCTACTTCATTTTTTGTTCACTATTTGTAGTAGTCTAATTTAATTCACTTACAATTCTTTATTTTATATTTTGATTATGCTTTAGTCATTACTGTATGTGTTATCCCTAATTTCTTGATTTGTATATTTTTGAAAATCATCATTATTGAGTTCAAAAGTGTACAAGAAAGAAAAATTCACTATTACAGCAAAAGAATTGAAACCTTAAAATCCAGGGATAGTTGATAACGATGTAACATTATTTGCAATAGAGTAAGGAGAAGTAAACAGGCTAATGACTAAAGACCTTGTCATTTAAACTAGACTCTTGTCTTAAACCATGGTTTACAACTGGGATTGAAGCTTTGTCACTTAGGTTTCCTTTCTCAAATAGTCTTTTTATCAAAATTACATGGTTTGGAGATTGTGAAACACTTGTTGTCTCTTTTTGTTGAACTTCATGTGTAACTTGTCTTCCCAGCTTAGTCACTTAATATCCTAGTCCATAAAGATCAAGTTTCGATTAATAAAAAGTTGATTTTGAGAACACACAATATCATATACTCTCACGTCTGCTGCTCAGCCTGTGTCTGAGAACGTGCGGAGGGTGTCGGGGATTGACAACACAGAGACTCGTTCGACGATATAAAGAAAACTTTAAACAGGCTCCAAAAAGGTTCAAGAAAACTTCCTAAGAAAGACTCCCACCAGAGAAGCTTCTGCTCTCTCCTCTCCCCTGGCTGGTTCTGCTCTGACCCCAGAGGTGGATGTGTGTGGGTTTTTGAAGGTGCGGTTAGTCTTTGGACAAGGTCGAGGTCAGGGCGGTTTCCGTGGGAAGGCCTTTTCCAGGAACTTATTGTATCGTTTTTAGTAAACATGTTTTTACTAAACATTGTCTACAGCTGCCTACTCCCAGGCAGAAGGGGAAGTGGGTCTCTGCTCAAGGTCTGGTGTTCCCACAATTCACCCCTTTTTATTTTCAAATGAGGCACTCCTGGCTTAGGTCAAGTAGGGTCACCCTCCCTTTCCCATCTTTGGGGGACCTTGAACCCCTGTCTTAGGTGGGAGGGGTCTTCCCCACAGGTTGCCCGTCGTTGGAGACACCCCAACCTTAAATCATCTGTAACCAATCTTCATGGCTATTGGGATTGCCATGGGGTAAGCTAAGCAATACTTGGTTACGGATCTCTTGCCTCTGGAACAAGGCACGTTTGAGCTCGGCATAAAGCCAGAATGCCTACTGCCACTGCCACCATTTCCAGGATTCCCATCGACATAGCGCCTCTCCATCACCATACCCATCACCAGATCTGGGCCATAACATTCTACCAGCCTTCATCTGTTACAAGGGTAACATGCACGTGATTTACATTCTGTTACAAGGGTAACCCTCATGTGATTTACATTTACAATTTGATAAAGTTTACAATCGTTTCAAGATCTGCTCAGGAAAGCATTTAGAAAGTGCACTTGCACAGATACATTGGGCACAATCATTGATGTTACACATGTAGCATTATGAAAAATATTAACAGTAGTTGTCGCGTTAGGACAAGTTGCATTTCTTTGGAAAAATACACTGGCCTAGGCGCGATTCCAGAAACAGGAACCACCAAGTCTGATATTTCAAGTGACCATGTCCTGTTCAAATACTGAAAAGAGGCTTTTGCCATTCATAGTTCATACCAATGTCCAAATGCTTTAAATGGGTCCTTTTTTCTCTGTTGGCTTCACGATGAAAACTCATGGGTCCAGAAGGTTGATGCAGCAGGTCTGTTGAGAAACTGGAAATCTTGAACTGACTGTTTTCTTTCTTTCTTGGGCTGTAGATTCGATGACATCAAAGGTCAGGAACACTGATTTAGGAGATCTCACTCAAACTGGCTTAGGTAGGCTCCCATGGTCTCAGGTCCAGTTTTTCTCTGCTCCATGTATCCCACTAAATGGTCTGACTGTTGTTGAATCTTTTATTCTTTTCCTGAGTGTTCAGCAATGGTTGGATCATCTTTAGCATGGTGAGCATTCCTAGTATCCGGAGTTGTATTGGGGTTGACATGCCTGATGCACCATTCGGGGACCCAAATGGGCTTCTCACTTCCTGGAGGGAAAACACAAACAGCCCCTCAGACCCTAGCTAGTAGGGGAGTGGGTGGCTGCCATTTTCCTGTAATCAAATCCTTCCATCTGACCCATCCCAAGGACTGGGAGGGTTTGTTCCAATGTCTCTCCATAGCAGACAAATTATTATGGTCTATGGTCAAAAATTTAAAATGTAAAGTATGGTGGATAACTGAATATTGGGGGAGGTAACATACTCCCCCTTTTTTATTTTCTTAAAATACTGTTTGAGAGTGGCATGGGTGTGCTCCACAATAGCCTGTCCCGTGGGGTTGTGAGGAATACCAAAAGAATGGACAATGTGATGTTCCCTGCAAAAGGCAGCAAAGCGATTGCTGGCATAGGCAGGGGCATTGTCCGTTTTTAGGGCATCTGGAACACCCATGTAGGCAAAGGCCTGCAGGCAATGAGAAATAATATCTTTAATCTTCTCTCCTGAGTGGAGAGAGGCAAAAATCAGTTTAGAATACGTATCCCCAGAGACATGCATGTATTTTAATTTTCCTGCCTGTGGCAGGTGAGTGACATCCATTTGCCAGAGATGGTTGGCCCTGAGGCCCCGGGGATTTACCCCCTCATTGGGAGAATTATGATAAGGGGCACAATCAGGGCACTGAGAGGTAATCTGCGTAGCTATGGATAAGGGGCACCCAGTGTGAAATTTAATGGAGCGGGCATTTAGATGATACCATTCATGGAGCTGGTGGGCCAGCTGCTCCTGAGTAAATAAGACCCTAGGGCGGGTCAAGGAGTCAGCAATTTGATTGCCCTGGGCAAGGGGTCCTGGAAGGTTAGTATATGCACAAATAAATCCCACATAAGCAGGGTGGATGCACTGCCAAATAAGATGTTGGAGCTGAACTAATAAGGAACGAACCTGGGAGGTTGGAAGAACATATGGAGAAGTTTCTAAAGGTCTAACAATGTTGGCAACATAAACACTATCAGTATATAAATTGAAGGGCTCTCCCTCAAACATTTGGAAAGCCGTCAAGCAAGAAAACAACTCAGTGGCTTGTGCTGACATCTGCCCTATGGGTACCCTCTTCTGCACCTGAGAAGAAACCACCACCGCGAAACCCTTGGAGGAGCCATCTGTAAAGACTGAGCGAGCTCCAACTAGAGGGTTCTCCTTTAAAATCTTGGGAAAGATCACAGGGTGTTGTTTAAAAAAAGACATCAAGGGGCTATTGGGATAATTGTTATCAAACTGGGCGCCTGTAGATGTAATAAACAGGGTCCACCCATCATGGAAGATCTGTAGATGTTCCACCTCCTCCTTACCATAAGGAAGGATAATTTTATCAGGACTCTTTCCAAAGGTTTGAATGCTAAACTTGTGCGCCTTCCACAACAATTGTAAAATGAGATCATAATAAGGGGTCACTACTTTCTTAGGGGAGGCTGACAAATGTACCCAATAAATAGGACCAGTCTCCCAAAACACGGCAGTGGGAGAAAAGCTAAATGAAAGTACAACCAGAACAAGGGGGTGCCCATAACCTATACGCCGAAGGTGGGCTTGCTCTATACTTCTTAACAACAATTGTAGGGCTTCCCTGGCCTCTGGGGAAATCTGTCTAGGGGAAGTTGGAGCATTATCCCCAGGAAGAATATCATAAAGTGCTTTAAGAGCCCCTGTTTTAATAGAAAGAGAAGGGTGAAACCATTGCACCTCTCCCAAAAATCTCTGCCAATCATGAAGTGTTTTTAAATTTGAACAATCGATCTGGAGTCTTTGTGGCCGGAGGCCAGTTTGTTGAATTTGATGATCTAAATAAGTATAAGGGGGTCTCTTTTGGATCTTTTCAGGAGCCAAAATAAATCCGCGGGCCTCCAGAAGCTCCTGTAGCTCTGCAAAGGCTACGTAACATTGTCTTTCTTCGGCCGCGGCCAAAAGAATATCATCCATGTAGTGGATAATGTAAAGGTCAGGGAACTTACGTCTGAGGGGATCTAAACAGGCAGCTACATAAATCTGGCATATAGTTGGACTATTAGCCATCCCTTGGGGGAGCACCACCCATTGGAAGCGAAGGGCAGGCTCCCTAAAGTTAATCGCAGGAAGGCTAAACGCAAACCGAGGACTATCTTGAGAATGCAAGGGAATAGAAAAGAAGCAATCCTTTAAATCAATAACAATCAAATGCCAGTCTTTAGGAATGGCCACAGGCACGGGCAAGCCAGGCTGCAGAGCCCCCATAGGCTGCATGGTCGCATTCACAGCCCTCAAGTCTTGTAGTAACCTCCATTTCCCTGAAGATTTTTTTATTACAAATATAGGGGTATTCCAAGGGGACGTGGAAGGAACCAAATGACCTGCCTCCAATTGTTCTTGAACTAGCTGGTGAGCCGCCCTTAGTTTCTCTGCTGGTAAGGGCCACTGTTCCACCCATTCCGGATCATCTGATAGCCATGTGATGGGTATGGGGGCTGGCGGTGCAAGAGTGACCCTCATCAAAAATGGCCAAAACCCTTCCTATCCCCTGGGGCCCTGGTCTCCAAAGGGAGGGATGCCACAGGGCAAACCTCTCCCTGATCTAGTTTACCTAGTTCCCTCCCCGGGCTCCAGCCCCTCCCTTGCGTCATCTGGGAGCCCCTGCTTTTGGACTTGGGTGCCTGAGTGGTGAGGACCACTCCCATTTCTTGCATGAGGTCCCGTCCCCAGAGGTTAATAGGGAGGCCAGGCAAAACATTTGGCTGGAAAAGCCTTGTGTGGCCCTCAGAGTCTTGCCACTTTAGGATTCTGAGGCTTTTTTGGGGCACAGCCTGTCCTATTCCCTGGAGGGTCACTGTCCCTTCCTCTTTCGGCCAGGCGGGGGGCCAGAATTTATCTGAGAGGAAAGAAAAATCTGCCCCAGAATCTAAGACACCCCTAAAGGACTTGCCTTCTATCTTTAATGTAAGCTGGGGGCAGTTCTCCATAGTGGCTACCCAAAATGCTGCCGGGCCAGTACTTCCAAAACCTTGGTTGCCCCTTTTCTCTTTAATTTTTCTAGCCTCACAAGGAGCTGTAGGGAGGAGGAGTATCTGAGCGATCCGTTCTCCTGCAGGGATGGCAACAACCCCACTGCCCACTGATGTCATTATTTTAATCTCCCCCTCACTATCCTGGTCTATAACACCGGGGTGTACCTGGATGCCTCGAAGAATAGTACTGGACCGTCCCAAGAGTAGTCCGACTGTGCCTGGGGGCAATGGCCCATGCACCCCAGTAGGGAGGGCCTGGATCCCCATTTCCCGTGTTAGGATTGCCCGGGCGGAGGGAGCAAGGTCCAATCCTGCACTCCCTGAGGTGGCTCTAAGGAGGTCTGAGATATGAAGGGGTTGCTCTGGGGGGGAAAATGAGTCCTGCCACTGCCTGGAGCATGGGTCATTGCCCCGTACACATTGGTTTTGGGGCCCTGGGGTGGGGCCCTCCTCCCGTTTCCCTGATTATTATTAGCAGGAAGGAAATTTCCCTCCCTGTCAGTTTTAGAGTAGCAGTTATTGGCCCAATGATATCCCCTTCGACAACGGGGGCATAAACCAGGTTTCTTGAGACCCGTAGTACTATTTTGAGGGCACTCTCTACGGAAGTGTCCCTCCCTGCCGCAGCTAAAACATGTTTTTCTCCCTCCCAGAGTAGGTCTTTCTTTCCCCACTTGGGGCCGAATAGCAGCAGCTAACACTTGGCCCTGGATGAAGTTCCCATCAATTTCCCTACATATCCAGATATAGTCATTTAGACTTTTATTGCGATAGGGGCAAAGGGCTTCCTTACAATATTTATTTGCATTTTCATATGCCATCTGCTTGATGACTGGCATCGCAGGCCCAATGCCCCCAAATATTCTTTCTGCTACCTGACTGAGACGGTCTACAAAGTCTTGAAAAGGTTCGGAGGGTCCTTGAAGGACTTTGGACAGATGATCCCCTCCTTCCTTGGAAGGCAATGCTTTCCAAGCCCCTTGGGCCGCTGCTGCCACTTGGGCATAGACTGCGATGTCATATTGCATTTGTTGCTGAATGGTGGCGTATTGACCACTCCCAGTAAGCATCTCCACATTTCTCTGGGGCTGTCCGGCCTGTGCATTTCTTTGGCTGTCTGGCTGCATCTTTCCTGAAACTCACCTCTCCAAATGAAATAATCTCCCACCAACAGAGCTGCTCTGCAAAGCTGCTGCCAATCGCCAGGTGTCAAATTAAGAGACGCAAAAGATTCCATTAAGGAAAGTGTAAAGGGAGCCTGTGCTCCATAATTTAAAGTTGCCTCTTTAAGTTGTTTTATATCCTTAAAATTTAAAGGGTTATGACGCCGAATGACCTTTCAGAATTGTTTGGATCTGGAACTTCCATTACTGGGGCCACCACCGGGCAGCATTGGACCCCTCCTCTGGGTCTTCCCTCCAGGTCCGAGAAGGACTGGGTTATATGATAGGAGGAGTCCCTTTTTTCAGAGTATGGAGAAGGGTTTCTCTCCCTGTTCTGTCTTTCCTTAATTCGAATCTTTTTTAGTTCTTTTTTAAGGGCCGCGATCTCAGCAAGTAACCGTTCCTTTTCAGACTGTGACGAGTCTGAATCTGAGCTACTTCCATTTTCTAGGTCTGATAGAGAAGGATATAACCGATTCTGACCGGAGTCCTTCTTTTTGGGTCGTGCCCGGAGATCTCTACCTGTTTTTTTGTTGTTACTAAGAGACTCCTCCTCATCCTCACTAACAATGGAGCCTCTAGTTTAGGTCACGGTCTCTTCATCATCACTCTCTGCCCCTGAACTCAAGGAGGCTTGAGTCTCAGTCTCTTGTAACTCTAAAAAAGCCTCTTTTGTGTCCTGAACTACCTGGCGGTGATGAACCTTGTCTGTCAAAAGTGCTCCCCTCACTAATCTCCATAAGGAGAATGTGGTAGGGGGCAAGGACTCAGATCCCTCTTTTCGTAAAAGTCTATGAAGATCACGGCGAACCTCCTCCCAATCTGGAATATTTAAGCTTCCCCCAGTAATGAACCATGGACTGGCTCGTTCGATGGATTTTAGAAAGCCTTCTAGGGTTTTAGACTTGACTGCAGTCCCATGTTCTTTAAGTAACTTTTTTAGTTTATACTGCAATGATTCTAGCTTCCTGGAACTATTCCCCATAGTTTCTTAACCCCGTCCACTTACCTCACTTTCACGATCTCAGTGGGCCTCCAATTGTCACGTCTGCTGCTCAGCCTGTGTCTGAGAACATGCGGAGAGTGTCGGGGATTGACAACACAGAGACTCGTTCGACGATATAAAGAAAACTTTAAACAGGCTCCAAAAAGGTTCAAGAAAACTTCCTAAGAAAGACTCCCACCAGAGAAGCTTCTGCTCTCTCCTCTCCCCTGGCTGGTTCTGCTCTGACCCCAGAGGTGGATGTGTGTGGGTTTTTGAAGGTGCGGTTAGTCTTTGGACAAGGTCGAGGTCAGGGCGGTTAACGTGGGAAGGCCTTTTCCAGGAACTTATTGTATCGTTTTTAGTAAACATGTTTTTACTAAACATTGTCTACAGCTGCCTACTCCCAGGCAGAAGGGGAAGTGGGTCTCTGCTCAAGGTCTGGTGTTCCCACAATATACATCAGGCCTACCTTACTTATGACATTGCTATCATTTTGTCATTATCACTTAGCATTGTCAATATAGATTTGTAATCTGATGTTATGTAATTGTTTTCAAATGAGAGGAAACATTTAAGTTACAGGCCAAGATACATTAATAACTGTATTCTTGATATGCTATATCATGATTCACTCTTTTTCCTCTCCCATGGATTGTCAGTTGTTAATCTGAGAGGAAATGTGTATTACAAGAGAAGATGACCTCTTCAGCATTTTACATGCTTTGTCCTTTGATATTTTTATTTAAATTAGAAACATGCATGCTTCAAATGTCAATCCCAGCTCCCCCTTCTCCCTCCCAGCCCCAGCCCCACCCCCTACCCCTAGCCCAATCCCCACATCTTTCCCCAGTGAGGCTGAGGTGCTCCTTGGGGAATCTCCAGAGTCTGTCATTTCATCTAGGGCAGGACCTAGGCATTTCCCCATGTGTCCAAGCTGAGAGAGCATCCCTCCATGTGGAATGGGTTCCTAAAGTTCATTTGTATGTCATGATGAACACTAATCTGCTACCCAAGGCCCCAGAGATTTCTGAGGCTTCCTCACTGACAATACAGTCATAGAGTTTGGATCAGTCCCCTGTTGGCCTCTTAGCCATCAGTCTGAGGTTCAAGAGCTCCCCCTTGTCCAGTCAGCTATCTTTGTTGGTTTCACCAGCACAGTCTTGACCCCTTTGCTCATCACTCCTCCATCTCTGACACTGGGTTCCAGGAGTTCAGTTCAGTGTTTATCTGTGAGTATCTGTCTATGCTTCCATCAGTCACTGAATGAACATTCTAGGATGGCATATAAGGAAGTCAACTATTCATGTAGTCTCTATGCTATTAAGGAATTTTCCAGTTGGTGTTATCCTTGTAGATCTCTGGAAATCTCACTAGTGTCAGCTCTCTCCTCAAAGCTATAATGACTCCAACTATTATGGTATTTCTCATCCTGGTCTCCAATATTCTTACCCCGACTCAACCTTCCTGATTCCCCATGTCTTCTTCTACTTCCTCTTATCCCCCTCTCTTTTTCCTGGTTCCCTCTCCTCTCCCCTCATGTTCCCAAAGTGCTCAGGAGATCTTGCCTCTTTCCACTTCTCTGGAGTATAATGCATATCTCTTGGGAACTTCCCTGTTTCCCAGACTCACTGGCCCTGGGATTGTAGGCTGATACTCCCCTGATCCATGTCTAAAATCCATATTTGAGTGAGTACATACCATATTTGTCTTTTTGTGTCTGGGTTACCTCACTCAGGATGGTTTCCTCTTGAGCCATACATTTGCCTGCAAATTTCAAGATTCCATTGTTGTTTTTCCGCTGAGTAGTACTCCATTGTGTAAATGTACCACATTTTCTCTATGCACTCTTCAGTTGTGGGGCATCTAGGTTGCTTCTAGGATCTAGCTATTGCAAATAATGCTGCTATGAGCATAGTGGAACAGACATCCTTGTTGTATGAATGGGTGTCTTTTGGGTATATGCCAAAGAGTGGAATTGCTGGGTCATGTGGTAGGCTGATTCCCATTTTTCTGAGGAATCTCCATTACTGATTAACAAAGTGGCTGAATAAGTTGGCACTCCCACCAGCAATGGACGAGTGTTCCCCTTTCTCTCCATCCTCTCCAGCATAAGCTGTCATTGGTGTTTGTGATTTTAGACATTCTGACAGGTGTAAGATGATATCTCAGGGTTGTTTTGATTTGCATTTCCCTAAAGGCTAAGGATGTTGAACACTTACTCAAGGGTCTCTCAGCCATTTTAGTCTCCTCTATTGAGAATTCTCTATTTAGTTCAGTCCCCCACTTTTTAATTGGGTCCTTTGTTGTTTTGGAGACTAGCTTCTTGAGTTCTTTGTAAATTTTGGAGATCAGCCCTCTGTCAGATATGGGGTTAGTGAGTATCTTTTCCCAATCTGTGGGTTGCCTTTTTGTCTTGTTGACTGTGTCCTTTGCCTTACAGAAGCTACTCAGTTTCAGGAAGTCCCATTTTTTAATTGTTGATCTCAGTCTTTGTGCTACTGGTGTTATGTCCAGGAAGCAGTCTCCTGTACCAATATGTCCAGGATATCTCCCTCTTTCTCTTCTAAGAGGTTCAGTGTGACTGGATTTATGTTGAGGTGTTTGATCCACTTATACTTAAGCTTTGTGCATGGTAATAGACATGGATAGATCTGCAGTCTTCTATATGCCAATATCCAGTTATGCCAGCTCCATTCATAACTGATTTTTTTAAATAGCCGATTATAGCAGGTCAGCACATAGACTTTATTTCTTCCTGTATATATTCTGGCTCCTATTCCTCTCTTCACCATCTTTACTGCTGTATTTTGATGGGGCTTTATGGAGAGTGTCTATAAGTCTTTGGGGCTTTGTCTATTATCTTCAAGCCTTTTCTCTTTTTTTATCCTCCCACTGGATAGTTTGAACTAATCTATCTTCACAGAATTCTTAGTTCTTTCTGTTTACATCTGCTGTTGTGTCCTTTTGGTGAAGTATTAACTTGGATTTACTGTACTTTTAATCTCTAGAATTTTACTGTATTCCCTTTTCATAAATGCTTCCTCTTTCTTTATATATCCTACATGTTATGCTAGAATTGCCATGTCTTCTTTCAGTATTTTGATGATGTTCCCTTAGCTCTGAGCTTGTTAAAACTACTTGCCTTGAGTTCTTTTTGTTAGGAGAACAGTGTCTTTTTTCCAGTAGTCCCCTTCATTGATTGTTTCTTTTGTTTTATATTTTTGTTTATAAGCTACCAGTTCTTAGTTCTTTGTAAGCCTCATTTATTTTGTTGGAAAATGAGAGATTTTAAATGCTATTTTAAGGAAGCATTGGTGAACATATTATTTTCTCTTCATGTATTTTGTTGTTTATTGCAGGTCACTGCAAATTATTGCTTAGAGACTTTTTAAAATTAATCTATATATTCTCTATTTTTGGTATTTGTAACCAAAATCTGCTATCAGTCACGTAAGAACTGGATATGGGTTTCTTTAAATTTCTGTAAGATTGACATTGTGAACACACTATTCAGATAAACATGTGTGTGTGTGTGCACGTGTGTGTGTGTGTTTGTGTGTTAATGAATCAGAGAAGTTAGAGACACTTCTGGAGTTGGTTTTTTAAGGCAGATATATAGAGATCATCTGTAAGAACAAATGTCAAACTCAGGAAATAGTGGTTCAGTTCTAGGACAAGTTGGGAGAACAGGTGAATGGGGAGGGGCGAAAGTAAGTTAATCAATAACAGGTTGGTGTGAGGACATGCCATCTTAATTTTAGATATCCAGATGAAGGTTTTATCCTTTTCTAGATCTGGGATAGGTGGTAAGTTTTTGGCCTGTTTCCATGATGAGATTTTACTACAACTATGTCCCCCTACAGTGCCAGTTCACTCCCAACAAATATATTTGTACATTCTGTGGAATAATCCTCTTACACACTGTAAAGATGGGTTTAGTAAGATCTCTTATTGTTCAGTAGTCAGGCAGGAAGTATAGGCAACCCAATCAAACTAAGAATGCTGATAAGATGAAGGATGGAGTCAGGAGTCACCAGCAGACACAGAGGAAGCAAGATTAGAATGCCATGCTAAGAAACGGTAACAAGCCACATGACTAAATACAAATAAGAGTTATGGGTTAATGTAAGAGCTACTTGGTAATAATCCTGAGCTATAAATTGAGCATTTATAATTAATATAATCTTCTTTGTGGAAATTTGGCAAGCTTCTGCCCAGTTTTTGGGACCAATCAACTCCAAGACAGGAGACTTCCACCTACAAATCCATTTCTTATTCCATCCCAGGAATAAGTCTGCTCAGCACTGGATGGATGATATCTGACATATGGTATAAAACCTCTTTTTATTTTTTTATTTCTTATATATCATTCTTTTTTCAGTGCTGGGAATTGAACTTGGACATTATACATGCTAGGCAATAACTCTATCACTGAGCTGTATGCCCAGCCCTTATTTTTAAATTTTTCCTTCTTTGCTATCTCAACAGTTGATTGTCTACAGATCTTTCTCCATGACACTCCATTATTTCTTGTCATCTACCCTTCTTGGATGTCATTACTTGTTTTGTTTTAGAGCTTTCATATGTGTTGTTAGTTTGCTAGTATGAAATGTCTCCAATTATTTTATGTAGACACTTACTGCTATTAACATTCCTGTCACCTAAATTTGGGTGTGATGTATATTCACTTTTGTTGAATTATAGAAAGGCTTCCTTTTCTTTATTTCTATCTTTACCAATTTTTCATTCAGTAGACTTTTTTCAGTTTCCATGAGTTTATTTTGCTTTCTGTTGTTGATCATATCTAGCTTTAATCTGTGATGTTCTAGTAGAATGCAGGAAATTATTTCAATTTTCATGTATCTGTTGATAGATGCTTTGTGTCTGAGTATGTGGTCAATTTGGGGGAAGTTCTAGGAGGCACAAAAAAGATTGTATATTCTTTTGTATTTCAGTAAAATGTTCTGTAAATATCCATTAGAATCTGCTGGTCCAGTATTTCTCTGTTTAGTTTTTGTCTGGATGACCTATTCATTGAGAGAGTATCAGTTTTAATCTCCTACTTTAATTGTGTGAAGGTCAATATGTGACTTAAACTATAGTAATGTTTCTTTTACTAAATTATATGCCCTTATATTTGTGGGATACAAATGTTTTGAATTGAAATGTCATCTTGGTGGATTTTTTTTCTTAGATGGATATTTAGTGTTTTTCCTTATCTCCTCTGGTAATTTTGGTTTGAATTTCTTAATATATAGTTATGTATTAAAATGGTTGCACCATCTTGTTTCTTAGGTCCATTTGTTTGGATTATTTTCTCTGACACTTTACCCTAAATTAATATCTATCCTTGATGTTGAGGTGTGTTTCTTGGATACATTAGAAGGAAGAATCATGACTTTAGGTCCATTCTGTCAATCTGCATCTTTTTATTGAGAAATTGGTATTGAAGAATTTCAATAACAATGATGTTGATTCCTTTTATTTTATTGTTGGTGATGGTGGTGGTAGTGTTTATGTATATGATTCCATTCTTTTGATTTTCCTGGTGTTTGATTATTTATTTCCTGTGTTTTTAGGTAGTTGACATCCTTTGCTTGGAGTTTTCCTTATAGTATCTTCTGTGGGGCTAGATTTGTAGATATACATTGTATACATATGCCTTTATCCAGGAATGTCTTTTTCCCCATCTATTATGACTTAACATTTTATTGAGTATAATAGTGTGGGCTGTCATGTGGTCCCCCATAGTTTATAGCAGGTCTTTCCTGGCCCTTCTGTCTTTTAGAGTCTTCATTGAGAAGTCAGGTGTAATTCTAACAGGATGGCCTTTACATGCTACTTGGTCTTTTTCTCTTGTAGCTTTCAATATTTTTAATTGGTCTGTGTGTTTAATGCTTTAATTATCATGTGGGAGGGGACTTCTTTTTCTGTTTCAGTTTGTTAGCTGTTCTGTATTCTTCTCATATCTTCCCTCCTTATTTATTCTTTGATTTCATTTTACATTCCAACCACAGTTCACCTTCCCACCCCTCCTCCTATCCTCTTCACCTCCTCCCACCCCCACCTCCCCCTTAGCCCATCCCCAGTCCACTCCTCCTCAAATGAAAGGTCATCCATGAGAAGTCATGGCACAATAGGTTGGGTCAGGGCCAGTCCTCTCTGCCATACATTAAGACTGAGATTGGCATCCCACTATAGGGAATGGGTTCCAACACCTAGCCCATGTGCCAGGTTTACATCATGGTCCTATTGCCTATTACTAGGGGACCCTCTAATAGTTCAAGCTTCACAGGCATCTCCTTCTTTAGGCTAGGAAAATTTTCTTCTACAATTTCATTGAAAGCCTTTTCTGCACCTTTCTTCAAGTTTGATTTTTCCTGTTCCTTCTATTCCTATTAACAAATTTATTCATTTTTCTTTAAGGAACTCTATAATTTTCATATAGTTGGAATATTCAGACCTGCTGTTGTGACATAGCTGGACTCTAGTGGTAACATATTGTCCTGATATATTGTTTTTTTTTCACACTGATGTCCAATAATCTGGGTTTTGGATAATTGTAGGTGTAAGTGCTGATTCTGGATTTGTCCTTGTTGGGTGGGTGTTTTATTCCTTGGTTTCTTGTTATTTGGTTTCCTTTTTTGGAGAGTATGATACTTGTGTGGTGCCTGTTTTACTGGCCTGCTCAGCTAGAATATTCACAGGGAATCTCTGGTATTGGAGCCTGGGATACTGGGATTAATTGATGGAATGAAAGTTGGGAGAGAAGGTCTTTGTAATATGTTGGTGAATAGGGTTAAAGAAGAATGACAGATTGTAGCAGATTTCCTATTACATATCTGGAGACTAGCCTTGGGGCATTGGCTTTCAAGAGTAGTAGGGAAGGTATGACTCTACCTTCATCCTACTTGTTGCCCTGGGAGAGGTGATCCTGGCATTATCATGGGGTGCCTGCTTGGGCTGGGAGCTGGGAAAAAGTAACTGAGTCAGGTTGGAAGGTTAGGAGGACATGGGATTGGTATCCATAAGAGATGTGGGCAAAGAGGGAAGGAAGGCTGTAGCTGGTGTTATATTGCAATACTTGATGTGAGATTGGAGGATTGGATCTTGGATAACAGAGAGAGAAGAGGAACTCTATAGTTCATATACCCAAGTCAGTGGAGGGGGGGCTAGTGGGAGATGGGCTGTGGGATCCACAAGAAATGTGGGCAGGGGGGAAGGCAGGCTGGTATTCTATTGCAGCACAGGGGTTGAGACTGAGAACTGTATTTGGAGGGGAGGAGGTTGTGGTCTTCAGTTAGCTTCCCTGCTTAGCTTGTGTGTTCGCAAAGAATACATGCTATTGTTGGAAGCTGGGATAATGGGATGAGATAGGGAAGGGAAGGTTGGAGGAGATCTTTGTGATCAATTGGGGATGGGGTCAGATAGGAAATGGAGTCCATAGCATGTTTCCTGCTACAGAGCTGGGGATGAGACTGGGGATTGGATCTGAGGAGATGTAGCTGGCTTTCATTTCCTTAGTATTGATGATATCACATCACGGTATTACTTGTCTATTCTTTCATGTCTTCATTCTCTTCCCAAGAATTCTTAACTTCACTTGTCCAGAGATACAGATTTTCCCCTAAGAAAAATAGAAAGACTGCAAGGAACCATACTGGGAAGACTGACCTTTGATGCAGAAAGGCTAATAAGTCTTCTCTTTGAGAACATGCCTTTCTCACGAGAATGTTCTTTGTATATTCTACTACATAGATGGAGTCTATTTTTCTTCTCCAAGAAATCACAGTGATATTCTTGGAGGTAAGGTACATAAAAAATGTTTCAGGACTGTCTATTTGCAAATTCTGGGGATGCTGTCCCATAATGAGCCTCCAGAAATTTTTTACAATTATCATTAAAGTATAAATATCAGTTTGTATATATCATCTGTTAACAAGTGAAATGTTAAATGCTAAGACAATGTAACAACAGTAGGTGGGACCAGAAAGGGAGCAGACATATACTTCATTTTAAAAAGGTTTATTAGAATGAAAGGCCTCAAGGATGTGTTTGGGCCCTGATATGGGAGAGAGAATATTAGACAGAAATAATACACTGTATAGAGATGTGAACATGATGGGGTCTTGGACAGGAAGAAGACCAGCTGCCCTTTAGAGACTGGAGGAAAGCTTAATGGGTGTGAGCATTAAAATGAGAGGGGGGAGGGATACAAACATATAGAAAGACAAACAGACAGGCAGACACATAGACAGACAGACAGAGAACCATGAGAGTGATGGTGAGAGGAGGCTCTTTCTTGATCTGAATTCCCATTAGGAGCCTTTAGACCAAATTCTCAGAACAAAAGAAAAATATGACCTTTGATAACTTTTATGGAATTCACAGAATGTTTCACATCATGCATTATACTCCAGCACAGTGTATCAAACTAAGAACACGGAGGACCTTGGTATCTCAAAAGAGAGCTGTGAGGTCACAGCACAAATTGCTTCTTTATTTCTGTATTTTTTAATATTGTATATGGCTTCTTAACTTTCCCCAGGTAAGGAACAAGGGCATGTCCTTATCAGCCTGTTGGATCTGGTATAAATGCACAGGCCCCAGTCTAACACTAAGTGGATCTTGACTTTGATCTTGCTTAATTTCCTCTCTCTCTCCAGAGTTAGGCATGGCCCACAAATCCCACTGATGTCTCTAAAGAAACCCATCAATTCTGTCAGTCCATCAATTTTGGCTTGCTTTAAGAGGGAAACAGAAACATCTGAGTTCTTTACATGAAAGAACAGGAAACTGAACTGGATACTAACTTTTGACGCCAATGTTCCTCTGTCTCTTTACTCCAACTTTGAGTACTGCTCTTTTCTTCTTTAGTTTCTCAAGTGAACTTAAGTAATCTTACGAAATTTAAAAACGCAGCTTTGAACTCTTTAGTTTAGAATTTTCATTTGGGTCATTTTTCAGCCTGTTGTCTATCTGTTCATTATATTGATGTCTTTGCCCGAATCCTTGCACTTATCTAGGATACCTACACTTCCAGTTCAACTTCTTTTCCACTTCTGCCCATTATATCTTCTATTTTTTTCAAATGATTGGTTTTCTTATGATCATTGATTATAAATCCTATAGTTGGATTTTTTAAAAGATTTTGCATTTTGTTGTTGCTTATATGTATGCTTGTTGGCTTTTGCATATGAGTGTAACTGCCTGAGGAAGACAGAAGATGGTATCAGATCCCCTGGATCTATAGTTACAGGGAGTTTTGAACTGCCCATGGTAAATTCTGGAAACCAAACTCAGGTCCTCTGAATAGTAGCATTTCTCTTATCTTCTGAGTCATCTCTCCAGCCCTCCTTTTATTGTTTTAAGGCCAGTTTTGTTTCAATATTAAAAACTAATTCAATCCCAGCTCTTGGGAGGCAGAGGCAAGTGAATCTGTGTGAGTTCAAGGCCAGCCTGGTCTACAGAGTGAATGCCAGGATAGGTTCCAAAGCTACACAGAGAAATCCTGTCTCGAAAAACAATAACAACAATAAAAAGTGACTCTGTTACCAATGCTGCCTGACTCAATATTTAATGGGATCATACTACTTATTATTAGCTCTCAATCTTACTTGTAGATCTCCAGCTATGTTGTATTTGTTATTGTTTTCATTCACAAATGAATTGTTTCCTTTTTCAAAGCAGTTGTTTGTACCTGGAACCCAGATATCCTACAGAAATTACTAAGGACCCCTTTTCTACTCTATCCAGCAGTTATTTGTTACTTTAGCTTCCCAGAATTCCAATTAGTAGCTCTTTTACATATTAAGAACTTACCCACTGATAGAGTCCTTCCTTCTGGGCCCTGCTCCTGAGACTGCTTCAGATAAGAAAATTGTGTCCACTGTAAGGGCCCAATGTCTTTTCTTTCAATCATAGTACTGTTTTGCTCTTGTTCTAATGCATGAAGGTAAATTTGCCTGTGCTGGTCAGTTCTTCTCAACCTAAACTAGAGTCAGCTGTGAAGAAAGGGTCACAACTGAGGAATTGCCTTTATCAGACTGGTCTGTTGGCATACTTACATGGAATTTTCTTAATTAATGTTTGATATGGGTGTTGGAAGGCCCAGTCCACTGTGGGTGGTGCCATCCCTAGGCAAGTGGTTCTGGGTTATATAAAAAAGTAAGATGGGAAACCTCTGAAAAGCAATATTTAACACAAAGATATTTTCTCCTCAGTTACTCATTTACAGAGTAAAAAGTCCACACTTGATTCCATTCTACTGAATCTCCATAATACAAACTAACAAGACTGATTGGGCATTATGGAATCACAGAATAATCTGAATTGTATTAAGAGTAGTTCACTAAGCTCAGGACAACTTTATTTCCTTATTCCAAGATAATTTAATCTTACAACTAATTTTTTAGCAGTTTGGAAATCTGTGCACCTTCTTTTATTACCACTGTATTCAAAACCAACTCATCAAGTGATAGTATAGACATCAATCTACCTCAAAGGTATTTCAGAAGAAATTTAAAATTAGGAAAATATGATTGAAATTATTCAGACACAGTGGCACAGTCCATAATTCCTTTTCCACAGAAAGGAGCTCTAGGCAGCCTGTGAAACTTTCTTTAAAAAATATCCTGTCTCTAAAAATAAAAAGGAGGGCTGGGGAAATAGCTCAGTGGTCAAGCACTTGCCTGGCATGTGCAAAGCCTTAGGTTCTAATCAAGTGCTGAAAATAGAATATTGAAATTAACTAGGATAAATAACAATAACATTTCTTAAATCCTATTTATGTGTTTGGACATAAGCTGGACTTATCATACAATTTACTGCATTGAATCCCTGCCCTATATTTACACTGTAATTACTAGGATTTTACTAACTAAAAATGGGGAAACAGATAATGTAAGCACAATTACTGCCTTCACTTGATCTATAAAAGAAAGTGCTTTAGAAAACAACATGCTTATTAGGATGGAAACCCAGGTTTACATCAGAAAAGAACAAACAGATACTAACTTCCACTTAGGATGCACAGCAGTGTGAATTCAGTGCATGTGATTCAGTATTGCCCACAATTCACAACTTTCAAAGCTAAGGCAGGGTCCGTGGCTGACAAGAGCCATTTCCTTCTTAATTTGTTAACAGCATTCTCTCAAGAGCCCCAAGGCTCTTACTAACAGCTTACAGCTTACCTCAGAGCCCTTTCCGTATTTTCACTTTTGTAGTCATCGACATTATTATTCTGTAGGCACAAATATTTTCTCCATTTCTAATTCCACTCTGCATAAATATTTATTTATAATCAAGCTCACTGCCATTTGTGTTTCTCCAAAGAGCTCCTTATGACAATGGTCTGGTCTGCTTTATTCTAGACATGGGCTTATTTTTGTTCTAGCACCTCCCAATGCCCTTTGCACATGCTGTAGTAGCATTCATTATGCATTTGTTGAATAAATGAGTAAATGCAATAAATAAGTAATGAAAGCCTGAAGTCCCCCGTCTGCTCTCTGAGTTCTCTCTGCCAATTACTTACTCTCTTTTACTTGCCACAGAACTCCACATCTCCTCTAAATCATGGTGAGCAATACTACAGAGACCTTAAATTCTAACTTTGTATCCATTTTCTTGGCTATACTCCTCTGACTTGTCTAAAGTGCAGGCATGCTCACACATATAGCACACATCACACACACACACACACACACACACACAAAAGCAAACGCATACACACAGAGGGTTTTAGTTGTAATGTTTCTTTTTTCATTTTTCTTTTTGTTATTTTAATTTTAAATAGCTTGTTTTACATGTCAATTCCTCTCCCTCCCCTCCTCCCTCACCCCCTACCATCCCCCCAGCCTCCCACCCTATTGCCAATTCCTTCCATATAGGGGATATCTGGAGTCTGTCATTTCACTCAGGGAAGGGTTCAGGCACTCACTTAAGAGTCCAGGCTGAGAGAGCATCCCTCTTTGTGCTATGGATCATGTCTGTTTGTGTTCTAGGGATAAACACTGATCTACTGCTCAGGGCCTCATAGGTTGCCCAGGCCTTCTCGCTGACACTCACATTCGGGGCCGGATCAGTCCCATGCTTGCCTCCCAGCTGTCAGTCTGGGGTCCAAGAGCTCTCCCCTGTTCAGATCAGCTGTCGCTGCTGGTTTTGCGAGCCCATTCTTTGCCAATTTGCTCATCGCTCCTCTCTCTCTGTCACTGCATTCCTTGGGTTCAGTTCAGTGTTTAACTGTGGGTGTTTGCCTCTGCTTACATCAGTTACTGGATGAAGGTTTCCGGATGGTTATAGACTATCAGGAATGGGCATTCGAGGTGGTCTCTCCACTATTGTTTAGCTTGCCAATTGGTGTCATCCCTTTAGATCACTAGAGGTCACTCTGGTGTCTGATCTGTCTTCTAACTTATGATTCCCTCTTTCCCCTATTCAACCCCCCCCACTCAACCTTCCTGTTCTCCCATGACCTACTCTCTCTTCCTCTTCTCCCACTCTCTTCTTCCCAGCTCCCACTCCCCCCCACCCCTCGCCATGCTCCCCATCTGTTCAGAGGATCTTGCCTCATTCCTCTTCTCTTGGGAAATATGCATATCTTTTAGGTTCTTTCCTGTTTCCCAGACTCTCTATCAGTGGAAGTGCAGACTGGCACTATCCTGATCCATGTCTAAAATCCATATATGAGTGAGTACATACCATGTTTGTCTTTTTGCCACTGGGTTACCTCACTCAGGATGGTTACTGCCAGTGCTATCCATTTACCTGCGAATTTCAAGATTCCATTGTTTTTTTTCTGCTGAGTAATACTCCATTGTGTAAATGTACCACATTTTCTCTATCCACTCTTCAGTTGAGGGGCATCTAGGTTGCTTCCAGGTTCTGGCTATTACAAATAATGCTGCTATGAACATAGTGGAGCAGATGTCCTTGTTGTATGAATTTGCCTCCTTTGGATATATGCCTAAGAGTGGAATTGCTGGGTCTTGTGGTACATTGATTCCCATTTTCCTGAGGAATCTCCATACTGCTTTCCAAAGTGGCTGTATGAGTTGGCACTCCCATCAGCAGTGTAGGAATGTTCCCCTCTCTCCACATCCTCTCCAGCATAAATTGTCATTGGTGTTTTTGGTTTTAGCCATTCTGACAGGAGTAAGATGGTATCTCAGAGTTGTTTTGATTTGCATTTCCCTGATGGCTAAGGATGTTGAGTACTTTCTTAAGTGTCTCTTGGCCATTTTAGACTCCTCTATTGAGAATTCTCTATTTAGTTCTGTACCTCACCTTTTAATTGGATGCTTTGGTTCTTTGGAAACTTGCTTCTTGAGTACTTTGTAAATTTTGGAGATTAGCCCTCTGTCAGATGTGGGGTTAGTGAATATCTTTCCCCATTCTGTGGACTGCCTTTTTGTCTTGTTGACTGTGTCCTTTGCCTTCCAGAAGCTTTTTAGTTTCATGAGGTCCCATTTGTTAATTGTCGATCTCAGTGTTTGTGCCACTGTTGTTATGTTCAGGAAGTGGTTTCCTGTACCAACTTGTTGAAGAGTATCTCCCACTTTCTCTTCTAAAAGTTTCAGTGTGGCTGGATTTATGTTGAGATCTTTGATCCATTTGCACTTAAGTTTTGTACAATGCAATAAACATGGATCTATCTGCAGTCTTCTGCATACCAGTACCCAGTTATGCCAGCACCATTTGTTGAAGATGCTTTCTTTTTCCATTGTACAGTTTTAGCTTCTTTGTCAAAAATCAAGTGTTCATAGGTGGGTGGGTTAAAATCAGCGTTTTCAATTTGGTCCCATTGGTCTACCTGCCTATTTTTGTGCCAATACCAAGCTGTTTTCAGGACTATAGCTCTACAATAGAGCTTGAAGTCGGGTATGGTGATGTCTCCTGAAGTTCCTTTATTGTATAGGGTTGTTTTGGCTATCCTGGACCTTTTGTTTTTCCATATAAAGTTGATTATTGTTCTTTCCAGGTCCTTGAAGAATTGTGCCAGAATTTTGATAGGGATTGCATTGAATCTGTAGACTGCTTTTGGCAAGATTGTCATTTTTATTATGCTGATCCTCCAACTCCAAGAGCATGAGAGATCTTTCCATTTTCTGGTATCCTCTTTGATTTCTTTCTTTAAAGACTCAAAGTTCTTGATACACAGGTCTTTCACTTCCTTGGTTAACATTATCCCCAGATATTTGATGCTGTTTATGGCTATTGTAAAGGGTGTAGTTGTAATTTTTAAGTGTGTGATTTTTCTCTTCTCCTCATGAGTAATTCTTTGTAGATACCACTTCAGCCCTGAGATGCAATGAAAAGGATTTTTGTGTTCATCAAAGATTCTGCATCACATACCAAAGGTAAATACGGTCTTCCATGGCTTACTTACCTAAGTATCACTTATTGTGTTAGCCATTCATATTTAAAGATGCTTGCTACTACTGTTGTTGTTGAGGTGTGTGTGCCTAGTGTATTTGTGTCTTTTTGTGTGTATGTGTTGTCAACCAATGAAGTAATATTAAAATTGACATTTCATTAACTTACAGTGTGGGGTGTGTGTAGTCTGTGGTATGGATCCAATATTATTAGTATCATTGTTAATTTAAATTATCCAAACCTGGAAATATGCAAATATCAACCCATGTTACAGAATGCATGCTTCATAAGATGAAAATGTAAATTTGTCTTCAAGTGAACTGTATGTTCTGACCTTCTTAGGGACTTTTTTTTCAGAATTTTACTTTTGAGATTGTAATATGATTACATCTCTGTTTCCTCCCTTCTATCCCTCACATATCTTTCTCCTTCAGATTTTTCAAATGCAGGGCCTCTTTATTATTATTTTGACATCTAGAAAAATGTAGATCTATTTTATGCATATTTTGGTTTAGGTCTTAACTTTCTCATTCAGTTCTATAATTATTTGATGTACATTTTAGAAGGAAGACAATATTGTGTTTCTCTCTCTGAATGCCAATAGACTCTCTTATATTACTAAAAGGCAGCTGGAGAAAGACAGAAGATGGAAATAGAGTGACTTGTACTGACCTTAGGCAGGACCATGTTCATTCACAGCAAAGGGGAAACTTATCACCCACATCTGCAAATGGTCCACATGCCTACAGGAGAAGATGAGATGTGGCCCCTTACAGAGTAGAAATGACTTCTGTATTCTGCAAGGACTGGCAAGAACAATCTCTCAGCAGGAAACTATTGGACTCAGAGCTAAATTTAGAAAGACTTTGTCCTAGTTAGGATTACTTTTCTTGAGATGAAACTCAATGACCCAAAGCAGCTTGGGTGGGAAAGGGGGTATTTTACTCACAGTTCCCCACAACAGTTCATTATCTAAAGCAATGAGATCAGGAACTCACACAGGGCAGGAACCTGGAGGTAGGTGTTAACACAGAGGCCCTGGAGGAATGCTGCTTACCGGCTTGCTCCCCATGGCTTGCTCAACCTTCTTTTGCATAGAACATTGGACCACCAGCCTAGGGATTACCACACCCACAATAGGCTGGACCCTCCCATCAATCGTTAATTAAGAAAATGCCCTACAGGCTTGTCTGTAGCCTGATCTTATAGAGGCATTTTCTCATCTGAAGCTCCCTCCTTTCAGATGACTTTAGCTTGTGTCAAGTTGACAAAAAAGTATCCACCACAGATTCTCATTTTTATTTCGGTCTATGTGTTTGAGTTTGTGCATGCTCACCTGTGTGTGCCACATGTGTGCAGGTGATAAAGCCAAAAGATGGCATCACATCCAATAGAGCTGGAGTTATATGCAGTTTGGACACAGTCTGGTGTGGGGGCTGGAAAAACTCATATTCTCTATATGAGCAGCAGACACTGTTAGGTGCTGATATATTTTTCTCTCCTTTATAACTATTTTTAAAAAATAATTTAGATCTATGTATGAGTGTTTTGTATACATGTATGACTATAATGCCACATGTTTTGCATCTGAGATCTCTCCAGCCTCCAGAACCATTTTTTAAAGGCAGCATTTTA
This sequence comes from Mesocricetus auratus, assembly GCF_017639785.1. Taxonomy (NCBI): domain Eukaryota; kingdom Metazoa; phylum Chordata; class Mammalia; order Rodentia; family Cricetidae; genus Mesocricetus; species Mesocricetus auratus. Next base: position 163,489,497 of record NW_024429266.1, read on the forward strand.
CACTTTATGGTACGTAACCTTTGTCACCACTAAAGTAGTCACACGTGTGTCTGACTATGAAAGTTGATTTGTGATTTTGGCACATTTACATCTGGTATTATTATACTGTGCTAGCTATACTGAGAATGGCTATCTAGAAATGTGAGATATTTCCTCACTTGTTCTCTGTGCAACTCCATAATTCGTTGGCAGTAATCAACTTTGCCACAAAAACTTGCTGAAATATTTAGAAGTCACATTGTAATTGTAATTACAGACAAATTTTTAGAAACCTATACTTTTATAATACTGAATCTTGCAGCTCATGAATTTAATAGAATCTTCAAATTTTATTCCTTCTCAGTAAAACATGCATTTGTTATGTAAGTAAAATACAAATCTATACAAACCTTTAAATACTAAAACTGGTTTATATAGCGAAAGAGAGTCATTAAAGTTAGACTCTGTGTGTGTGTGTGTTTGTGTGTGTGTGTGACAATAAATAAGTCAACCAATTTCCTCACTTGTTTTAATCTTTACAATGTCTGTAATTTGGTCTGTGGTGGAGGGTGTTATTTCAGTGTCTGCACTACTTTGATATGGATTGTTTTCTCTAAATCTTACCTTTGGATAAAGGAAACTTGTGCTGGATTTCTAATCAAAGAGATTTAAGTGGGAAAGAATGTGTAACTTGAGTCCTATTTTTCAGAGAGACATTTTACTCATTGAATTAGGTGTGTGGTTGGTAGAGTTTCAAGCTTCCAAGGAGGAATGGTTTCTTTGATGAATCTTTTCTCAAAAAAAGAGGTTATCTAGGGGAGAAAATGGTCTTGGTGCATTAGTGTTCTGGGCTTGGCTTTCACACAGGAACTATCATATTAAGAAAAACAAAACAGAGGTTGGAGGGATGGGTCAGTGTTTAAGAATGATTTGTGCTCTTGCAGAGGGCTAACTACCAGGTAGGTAGCAACTGGCTGTGACTTCAGGTCCAGAGAATTTTCTGGTCTCCTCAGAAAGGTATACATATGTAGTAGTAGACACACACACGCACACACACACACACACACACACACACACACACCACAAACACATGTAAACAGATCCTAAAATAATAAATGATATAGCTATTATAGCTCTCTATGTATGCGTTTGTGTAAAATGTTAATATTATCTCCTGTGGTGCTGTCTGTAATTCACCTTTTTCATGCAGAAAAATTTACTATGTACTATGCACAGTATTAATATTTCTGGCCCTCTTTCCTTCATTCATTGAATGGGCAGAAACAGTTGTATTTCAAAGTGGAAATATCATAGATAATGTGGCATGGGGATGGGAATATATATATCAAAGAGTGTCTCTGGAAGAATAGTTACAAAAGAAATAAAAGTATTCACTGTCAAAGAATTCTTTTTCTGTACATTTAATGATTTGGGGAAGACTATTGGTAAAAAGTCTGTCTTGTCTTGTTACAACCCCAGAGCAGAAAAATACAGAACAGGGAAATAATTAAATTTCTGGCACTGGGGCTTACCAAGCTATGTGTAACATTGTGAAAGATCTAAAACTGGGTTTATCCTCTTCTGAACCTGTGCTTTGGACACTCTACCATGTATCACAGGATCTAACACAAACATACTTATTCATGAATTAACCTAGATACTTCAACAGTACTTGACTTTGTAGCTTTGGCTTGGCTCCAACTCTGTCTTCCTGCCTCCAGTTTCCAAGTCCTGAGAGTTAAGTTTATTACTGACATCATAGTGCATATACATGTACCATATTTATACACTTATCATTTGATAAAGAGTTGGGTTCTTTTTCATTTTCAAATCCTATGAGCAAACTCCTATAAAATATGCATAACTAAAAATGAGTGTGCTAATATGTCTTTTCAGTTGAGCTCATTACAGGAGTGAAATGGCCTAGTGAGTTAGTACATGGAAAAGAAACATCTAATATTTTAAGGAACTGTAAGAGTCTTTCCAAATTAGCACCCAAATTTGCATCTACTGTGCAAAAGTATCAGGTTCTAAACTAGACCATCATCTTGCCAACACTTGTTAATGCTATCTTAATTTTTCCCATTGTGTATGAGTATAATATGGTCTGTTACCTCATGTTTTACATTTCATTAGAGACTAATAATTGTGAGTGTATATGCATTTGTGTGCAAGGTTTGTTCTTTTAATCCAACTGTGTTTATCATACTTTTAAATTGCTGTCTCCCTTACTATTAAGATTGAAGTTATTTTATATTCCAGAAAGTATATGTATATATATATATATATATAATCTATGTTTTATAAATATTTTCTTCCATTCCCTGGCTTATCTTCTTCTTTTCAAAAACATCTGGATGAGTAAAACTCAATTTTATGAAGTACAATTTATTTGTTGCCTCTTTAATATTAAGTTTGTTGCCTAATATATGAAAAACGTAGTCTTACTGAAATTACTAATTTTTATTTTAAAATATATTTTGTAGTGCAATAGTTTTAATACCATTATTTTAACAGGGTGTTAGAATGTCCTTGTCATTTTTGTAGAAAATCAATTGACTATGTGCCTATTTCTGGACTCTCTGTTTTTGGTTCTATTGATCAGGATGTCTATTTATACTCTTATTTATCGAGTTCTAAAGCTTTTTAGTAAGTACTGAAGCCAAGTAGTGTAAGGCTTTCAACAATGGCCTTTCTTTCTTTTTTCCTTTCCTTCCTTTCTTGCTCATTTATATTCATTTGTTTACTTTTGTATGTGTACACATATGTATGAGTTTATGTGCTGGCCAGTTAATTTTGTCAGTTAATGCCCTCCTTTGTTGATTTAATGAGGTCTTTCCATTTCTATAGTTAGTTCTTAAAAAACCTGCAGGGAATTTTACTGACTTAATTTTGAGTATTCAAATCAATTTGAAGGGAAATGACAACTTAATGTGAATATTGTTGGGATTTCTGATTCATAAGCACAGTTTAATTCTGAGTTATTTTAAATGTTTTAAAATTATTATTGGTAATATTTCATAGTTTTGAGGGATGGTGTCAAGTATATTTTATGAGATCTATTTGTAACCTTTTATATTTCAGGCTTTGATAAATAACATTCCTATTAGAAATACCATAGAATTTTCAGATTGGCCATGTTTTTTGAACCTTGCTAGGTTCATTTTTTTCTTTTTACTTCTTTTAACTTTCTTATAGATTCTTTAGGATATTCTCTATAGGGAAATTTACTTTTTATATGGTTAGATTAAGTTGGATTCATCTCTTCTGGACTAGTATCCAGACAACAGATAGTTTACTTTGTATGTAGGTTTCATGGGATTTCAGAGAGATTGTATGTTAGACATATCAACTACTGGTAAAGAAATGACTTTTTAAATTCTATCCTTTACAGAAAGCAATCAATAATGGAATTAAAGCACAAATGACCCTTTGACCCCATTACTTTTGGTTAATTTGGATAAGGGTTTGTCTATTTTGCTGATTTTCTCAAAGAACCAACTCTTTGTTTCATTGACTTTTTTGCATTGTTCTCTTTGTTTCTACTTTATTGATTTCTGCCCTCAATTTGATTATTTCCTGTGTCTACTCCTCTTGGGTGAGTTTGCTTCTTTTTCAAGTATTCTGTTAATTTCCTAGTGTGTGGTTTCTCCAACTTCTTTATGTAGGTGTTTAGTGTTTTGAAATTTCCTCTTAGTACTGCTTTCATAGTATTCCACAAGTTTAGATATGTCGTACATTCATTTTTATTAAATTCAAGGAAGTCTTTAATTTCTTTCTGTATTTTTTCCTTACCCCAGGAACATTATTCAGTTTCTATGAGTTTGTAGGTTTTCTGGAATTTGTGCTGTTGTTGAATTCTAACATAAGACAAAGGGGCTTATTCCAGTTTTTTGTGTCTGTTCAGGTTTGCTTTGTGAGTGAGAATATGGTCAATTTTAGAGAATGTCAAGGTTTACTTTGTGAGCACATATGTGTTCAGATTTAGAGAATGTTCCATGAGGTGTTGACAAGAATATATATTCTTGTGTTTTTGAGTGGAATGCTCTATAGATATATGTTTAGCCCATTTTGGTCATAACATATGTTAGTTTCTTTATTTCTCTGTTAATTTTTTATCTGGCAGACCTATCCATTGATGAGAGTCAGGTGTTGAAGTCTTCCACTATTAGTGTGTATGGTTTGTTTTTCAGTTTAAGCTTTAGTAATGTTTCTTTTACAAATATAGTCACCCTTTTATTTAAGGAAAATTTTGAGGCGTGTCCTTATTCATCGCTTTTGATTACTTTTAGCTTGAAATTTATTTTGTTAGATATTAGGATAGCTATATCTGTTTTCTTCTTAGGCCCATTGTATTGGAAAGTCTATTCTCAATGACTTACCCTGAGGAAATGTCTTTCTTTGAGGTTGAGGTGTGTTTCTTGTATGGAGCAGAAGGATGGTTCCTGTTCTTGTATTCATTCTGTAAGTCTTGTCTTTTTATAGGTGACTTGAGTCTACTGATATTAAGGAATATTAATAACCAGTGATTGTCGATTCCTGTTATTATTTTTTGGTAGTGTGTGTTTCACTTCATTAAAATTTGCTAGTGTGGGGTTATCTGTTGCCTGTGCTTTCATGGGTACCACTGACTTTCTTGGGTTGGAGTTTTCCTTCTAGTGCTGTCTGTAGAGCAGGATTGTGGATAAGTATTGTTTGAGTCTGGTTTTGTCATGGAATATCTTGTTTTCTCCATCTACAGTTATTTAAACTTTTACTGGGTGTAGAAGTCTGGATTGGCATCTGTGGATCTTAGTGTCTGCATAACATATGTCCAAGACCTTCTTGCTTTCAGAGAATCCATTGAGAAGTCTAGTATATTTTGATGGGTCTGTATTTATATGTTACTTGGCCCTTTTCTTTATTGCTCTTAATAATCTTTCTTTATAGTGCATTTTGTGTTTTGATTATTGTGTTGTGAGGGAACTTTTTTGGGTTCAAGTCTATTTGGTGTTCTGTAGGTTTCTTGTATCTCCATAGGCATTTTCTTCTTTTGATTCAGGAAATTTTCTTCTATGATTTTGTTGAATATATTTTCAGTGACTTTGAGCTGGTTGTCGTCATCGTCCTCTTCTTCATCTTCTTCCTCTTTGTCTTCTTTGTCTTCCTCTTCTTCTTCTTCTTCTTCTTCTTCTCCTTTTCTTCTTCTATTCCAATTATTCTTATGCTTCATCTTTTCATGGTGTCCCAGACTTCCTGGATGTTTTGATGTTTTGTGTTATGACTTTGTTGACTTAAATGTTTCCTTTGACCAATGAATCTATTTCCTCTATTATATCTTCAATGCCTGAGATTCTCTCTTCCATCTCTTATAATTGGTTATCTATACTTGTGTCTGTAGTTTCTGTTTATTTTTCCAGATTTTTCATTTCCAGAATTCCCTCGTTTTGTGTTTTCTTTATTGCTTTTACTTCAGTTTTCAAGTCTTAAACTGTTTCCTTTACCTGACTGGTTCCTTTTTTCTTGGCTTTCTTTAAGAGATTATTGATTTCTTTGAATTGTTTGTCTGTCTTTTCCTGGATTTGTTTAAGGGATGTTTCATTTACTCTTTAAGGTTATCTATCATCTTTATAAAGTTATTTCTGCTTCTTCTCTGTTGGGATATTCAGGTCTGTCTGTTGTAGGATCACTAGATTATGGTGGCATCATATTGCTCTTTAGGTTGTTGAATGTATTCTTGCATTGGCATCTACCCATCTTTTTCTCCATTTGATGCATGCAGTGTATATTCCTTTTGGTCTGATGGCTGAAGTTGCTGTCTGTGTCTCAGGAAACTTCTCTTGGTCTACTCTTTGCAGTAGCTGTCTATGTCTCAAGGAGACACTGAGGTTATGGGGGATGGATGGGTTTGAGGGTAGAGTGGGATTCGTAGATTATAGGGTGCGATTGTCTGGTATAGGAAGATTGCTTGCTGACCAGCTAGTGCAAGTGACACAGGTGGGATAGGGGCTTGGGATTTTGCCCCTGGGGCCTAGGGTTTAGAGCCTGGGTGGTCCAGCTGAGAGACTGGTTGCTTACCTCTTTGTCTGCTCCATGCAGTAGCTGTATGTGTCTCAGCACACAATATTTTAGGTGATAACTATAACCAATTCAGTAAAAAAAAATAGTGTTGTATTTCTGTAATCTGAAAGAGTTTTCTTGTTCATTAATCATAGTTGTATTTATTGGGTAATTGTCATGATGAGCCATGTTCTATTTTGTAAATGTACTTCTCTATGAATTTTTGCAACACGTACAAAAATATTTTTTTGGATAAAAAGTATTGAGTGTTCAAGTAGACCCACAATGCCACAAGCTAGCTAAAAACAGTCAAGGTGGGAGACGCTTGGTCTCTGTCTTCCTTTTGTATCTTCATCCTTTGATTTGGGTTATCTCCCTATTTAATGTTTACACAAGCAAAGCTGGGCACACACTGTGTTGCTGGTACTTCTTGCTTAGTATGCAGGTGTTAGGATCCTGAAGAAGTCCTACAAAAGACCATGATCCACATATGCAATCAGAAAGAGCCTTTTATTCCAGCATACTAGGATCTACCATCCCACACAAAGGCAAGATGGTGAAGACGCCTAGAGGAACTCAAAGTCTTCTTTTAAGCACAGGCAAAGGGAGATCCTAAGGCAGATAGGTCATTTTTTCTATAATTGACTTAAGCGAGTAACAATCATATTTAGCACATTCTAATTAGCTAGGATAGTCAGAGCCGACCAGGGCTACAGTTTTTCTATGTACAAGTCACAGTCCCTGTCCTTGAGCTGCTATGGAGGCTGACGGGCCTAGTAAGTACTCACTGTGGGGGCTGGCTCAGTGGTCCAGACTTGGTTCCTTCATCTCCCTTGTCACTGTTGTCAGGGGGCATTATTGATTAATTGTCCTTTGTTTGTGGCTCTTTCAGAAACTGTTTGTTCAGTCTCAGGAAACTAAAATTGAGGCAATCTGAGAAAAGACTGAGTAGTCGTGGTATCTGTTTGGTCCTCTCACAGGTAGCTCCAGAGAGCATGTTCTTCTCTACTCATGATGAATGTTCACTACTTAACTTTGGGGAGGGCCCTTAAATCCTCTAGATTTTTAGAGCCTGTGAACCTTGCAAGTTTCCTTAGCTTTCTGAGTTTTATGAGCCTCTCCCCTAGTCCTCTGTCCTGGAGGGGTTGTTCTAATTTGAAGAAACAGTTACACAAGAAAATCAAGAGGAAATAGTGATCTTCCCCATAGTCTGACATTCTGAGGGTAGATAATCCCTGTGGATCCCAGCTTGCTAGGTCTCCACAGTACATCTGTCTTCCTTTCTCAATTACCTACATCAAATAGTAAGAGATTATCCCTGAAGAAATGGGCTAAGGTCAAATCCTTATAACAGTTTCTTTGATATATCTCTGGAAATCTCACTAGTGCCAGCTCTCTCTTCAAACCTATGACTCCATGGCATCTCTCATCCTGCTCTCCTCTGTTCTTAACTCAACTAAAACTTCCTGCTCCCCCATGACTTTTTCTCCCCTCCCCTTATACTTCTCTCTTTTTCCTGGTTGCCTCTCACCTCCAACAAAGTTCCCATCTGCTCAGGAAATCTTGGTTCATTCCACTACTCTGGGGTATCATGCATATCTCTTAGGAACATCCCTGTTTTCCAGACTCGCTGTCACTAGGATTGTAGGCTTACGCCTACCCTGATCCATATCTAAAATCCATACATGAGTGAGTACATACCATGTTTGTCATTTTGTGTCTGGGTTACTTCCTCAGGATAGTTTCTTCTAGTGCCTGCAAATTTCAAGATTCCATTGTTTATTTTTTCTCTGAGTAGTACTCCATTGTGTAAATGTATCACATTTTTTCTATCTACTCTTAGGTTCTGTGGCATGTAGATTGCTTCCAGGATCCAGCTATTACATATAATGCTGCTATAAACATAGTGTAATATACATCCTTATTATGTGAATGGGCATCTTTTGGGCATATGCCTAAGAGTGGAATTGCTTGGTCTTGTGGTATACTGAGTCCCATTTTCCTAAGGAATCTCCATACTGATTTTAAAAGTGGCTGTACAAGTTGGCACTCTCACCAGCAATAGTTGAGTGTTCCCCTTTCTCCACATCCTTTCCTGAATAAACTATCATTGGTGTTTTTGATTTTAGCCATTCTGACAAGAGTAAGATGATATCTCAGAGTTATTTTTTTATTTGCATTTCCCTAATGGCTAAGGAAATTGAGCTCTTTCTTAAATGTCTCTCAGCCATTTTATACTCCTCTATTGAGAATTCTCTATTTAGTTCAGTCCTCCACTGTTTAATGGGATCCTTTGAGTTTTGGAGACTTGCTTCTTGGGTTCTTGGTAAATTTTGGAGATCAGCCCTCTGTCAGATGTGGGGTTAGTGAATATCTTTTCCCAATCTGTGGGGTGCCTTTTTGTCTTGCTGACTGTGTCCTTTGCCTTACAGAAGCTTCTAAGTTTTAGGAGGTCCCATTTATTAATTGTCGATCTCAGTGTTTGTGCTACTGGTGTTATATTCAGGAAGCGGTCTCCTGTACCAATTTTTTCAAGGGTACCTCCCACCTTCTCTTTTAACAGGTTCAGTGTGGCTGCATTGTGTTGAGGTCTTTGATCCATTTGGACTTAAAATTTTTGTATGATGATAGAAATGGATGCATCGGCAGTCTTCTATGTGTCAATATCTAGTTATGCCAGCACCATTTGTTGAAGATGCAATCATTTTTCCATTGTATAATTTTAGGTTCTTTGTCGAAAATCAGGTGTTCATAGGTTTGTGGATTAATCTCAAGGTTTTCAATTCAATTCCATTGGTCAATCTGTCCATTTTTGTGCCAATACCAAGCTGTTTTCAGGAATATAGCTCTATAATTGAGCTTAAAGTCGGGGATGGTGATGTCTCCAGACGTTGCTTTTTTGAGCAGGATTGTCTTGGCTATCCTGGGTTTTTGTTTTTCTATATAAAGCTGATTATTGTTCTTTCAAGGTCTGTGAAAAATTGTGTTGGGATTTTGATGGTGTTTTTGTTAAATCTGTATATTGCTTTTGATAAGATTGTCATTTTTACTATGTTGATCCTGCCTATCCAAGAGCATGGGAGATCTTCCCACCTTCTGGTGTATTCTTTAATTTCTTTCTTTAAAGACTCAAAGTTCTTGCTATACAGGTCTTTCACTTGTTTGGTTAGGGTTACCCCAAGGTATTTTATGTTGTGTGTGGCAATTATAAATGGTGATGTTTCTCTGATTTCTTTTTCAGCCCTTTTATCATCAGTATATATTAGGGATACTGATTTTCTTAAGTTGATTTTGTGTCCTGCCACTTTGGTGAAGGTGTTTATCAGCTGTAAGTGTTCCCTGGTACAGTTTTTTGGGTCACTTATGTAAACTATCATATCATCAGCAAATAGTGAAAGTTTGACCTCTTCTTTTCCAATTTGTATCCCCTTGATCTCCTTTTGTTGTCTTATTGATCTAGCTAGAACATTGAGTACGATATTGAAGAGGTATGGGGAAAGGGGACAGCCTTGCCTTGTTCCTGATTTTAGAGGAATTGTCTTGAGTTTCTCTCCATTCAGTTTAATTTCCTTTTGTGTTTGGATGGAGTGTTCTATAGGTGTCTGTTAAACCCACTTGGGTCATAACTTCTATTAGGTCCTTCGTATCCTTGTTAAGTTTCTGTCTTGTGGTTCTATCCAGTGGTGATATTGACATGGGTGTTGAAGTCTCCCACTACAGGTGTGAGAGGTTTATATGTGCTTTGTGTTTTAGTAATATTTCTTTCACAATGTGGTTGGCTTTGTATTTGGGGCATAGATTTTCAGAATTGAGACTTTATCTTGGTAGATTTCTCCTGTGATGGGTATGAAGTAACCTCCTTCATCTCTTTGGATTGATTTTAGATTAGAGTCTAATTTTTTAGATATTAGGATTGCTACCCCACTTGTTTCTTGGGTCCATTTGATTGGAAGATCTTTTCCCAACCCTTAACTCTGAAATAACATCTCTCTTTGAAGCTGAGATATGTTTCTTTTATGAAGCAGAAGGATGGATTCTGTCTTCGATTCCATTTTGTTAACCTGTCTCTTTTTATGGGCAAGTTAAGACCATTAATATTGAGGGAAATTAATGACCATTGATAACTCATTTTCGTTTGTTTTGAAATGGTTGTTGTTGGTGGAATTGTATGTGGATTTCTACCTCTTTTTGTTTTACCTGTTGGTAAAGTGGGATTATCTATTGCCTATGTTTTTCTGGTTTTAGTTAACTTCCATGGGTTGTAGTTTTCCATCCAGAATTTTCTGTAGGGCTGGGTTAGTGGATATGCATTGTTTAAATCTGGTTTTCATGAAATATCTTGTTTTCTCCATCTATATTGATTGAAAACTTTGCTGGGTATAGTAGTCTTGGCTGCCATCCATGGTCTCCTAATGTTGGTAGAATATCTGTCCAGGACCTTCTGGCTTTCAGAGTTTCCATGGAGAAGTCAGGCATAATTCTGATAGGTTTGCCTTTATATGTTACTTGGCCTTTTTTCCTAGCTGCTCTTAATATTCTTTCTTTATTCTATATGTTTGGGGTCTTGATTATTATGTGACAAGAGGTTTTTTTGTCCACTCTATTTGGTGTTCTGTAAGCTTCTTGCATCTTCATTGACATGTCTTTCTTTAGGTTGGAAAAGTTTTCTTGTATGATTTTGTTGAATGTATTTTCTGCCACTTTGAGGTAGTTTTCTTTACCTTTTTCTATACCTATTATTCTTAAGTTTGGTCTTTTCATGGTGTCCCATATTTCCTGGATATTTTGTGTTAGGTATTTGTTGGACTTAAGATTTTCTTTGGTTGATGAATCTATTTCTCCTATTGTATCTTCAACACCTGAGATTCTCCCTTCCATCTGTTGTATTCTGTTGGTTATGCTTGTATCTGTAGTACTTGACCATTTTCCCAGATTTTCTATTTCCAGCATCCCTTCAGACTGTGTTTTTTTTTATTGTTTCTATTTCAGATTTCAAGTCTTGTACTGTTTGAATTGTTTCTTGCAATTTTTCTTTGTCTTTTCTTCCAATTCTTGCATTTTTGGGTTGTTTTTTCTTCTGTCTCTTTAAGGGATTTTCTCATATCTTCTTTGAGGACCTCTATCATTTTCATGAAGTTGTTTTTAATTTCATTCTCTTCTGGTTGTATTGGGTTGTTCCAGTCTTGTTGGTGTAGGGTCTCTGGACTCTGGCAGTGTCATACTGGTATTTCTGTTGCTCGTTTTGTTTTCATATTGTCTCCTTCCCATCCATTCTTGCAGTGTGTTCAGGTAGTTGCCTCTTTTGTCTGCTGGTGTGTGTGGGACCAGGGTTCCCTTCAGGTGGGTGTAGGCAAGTCCAATGTTCTGGTAGCTCTCAACTTCCTGGTCTCATGGGTGGAGAAATGGACTAAGATGCTGAGGTGCTTTGGATCCCACTGGGATGGAAGCCGAAGTGGCAGTCTCCAAACACAGGCAGGCAGCCCAGAAATGGTCCCTGGTTTACCTGGTCTCATGGGTGGAGCAGAAGACTAGGGTGTGTTGACTCCTGTTGCTGGGATGGAAGACTCAACAGTATATCACAAGCACAGGCAGCCGGTCTAGTCCTAATCCCGTGGTTGGGGCAGAAGACTAGGGTACCTTGGCTCCCACAGCAGGTCAGAGCCCAAGCACAGGGAGGTGGCCTGGAAATGGATCATGGTTAACCTAGAACCGTGGATGGAGCAGGAGACTAGGCTGCTGTGGTGCCTTGCCTCCTGCTGCTGGCATCTCAAAATGCTTAAATACCACAACCAAAAGGGAGGAAAAGGACAAATGATTTCTTTACCATGATACAAGGAACAAACAGATTTAATTACCTCCTTAATTCTTCAAGCATTTAGTAACCACACCTCAGATCAAACACTTGTTATCTAATCTTGAGGATTAAAACAGTAACCTTAGATCAAGTATTCTGTTATCTAGGTAAGACAGCCATGCCTTAGGCCAAACATTTTTCCATAGCCACACTTTAGACCTTTAAGTCTTAAGCCTTTAACCTTGAAAGATTCAGGATATTTTTGTATTCCCCAATCTTAAGTCAGTTGGAATGGAGCCACTTCTACAGACCCCCACACTTTTGATTGTTACCTCCTTAGCACTCTTCCCTGCTGCAATCTTCTCTACAAATCTCTTTTACAACCTGTATAGTTTGTTTGTGACCCATAGAGTTTAGACAGACTATGGGTTTGGAGTTATCCCTTGAATTCTTGTGGGGCCAAACAGTGATTGTGTTTTCCTAAAATCTATGGATAGGTAATAATTCCTCTGTAAAGAGTAGGGCTCTGGGAGTCCCCCCCCCACTTCCTTGCTTGACTACCTATAGAGTCAGTATTATGTGGGCGCCAGGCATGTAACCACAATTGTTTTGAGTTAGTTTTGAATAGTTTTGTACATCACAAGTTAAAACTAGATTCAATTTCTCCACCTTCTTTTTTGACCCTTTCTTTCTGATTTTTGTAATAATATAATGCTATACAGTTCCCACATACATGGATGTCTTTACTACTTAGTTTCATTTTTTTCTGTTCCTTTTTAAATTTAAATTAGAGACAAGTTTGCTTCACAGGTCAATCCCAGCTCCCTCTCCCTCCCCTCCTCCCCCGTGCCTAATAAAATTTCTTATTTAATTTTTTGAACAAATTTCCAAAATACCTATCTTAAATCATTCATTTGTTAGCATTTTCAATGTGTTAAGAAAAGATAAAATTATTGCCAGTGGTCTATAGGATCCTACATTTATCACTGGAACAATGATTCTCATATTACCTTTGTATAAAGTTTTAACACAGCAGTAATAAAATTTTCTTCTACTTTGTTCTCTTAAGATTTTTCATTAGGGTAGTTATTAAAACATTTTTCCTTTATCCCTGCTTTGATCCATTGACCATTGACCCATCTATTCATCTCCATCTATCTATGTACCCATCATATCTCTTTCTCTCTCTTTCTTGCTGTCTTCTGTCTGTGGTCTATCTATACCAATGGAACACTCTTCTTTACTGTAGGCCTGTACATGACTTGAAATTTGTACCTTTATTTTAAGATTGCTTCGGATAAGACATATTACTGGCATGTTATATATCTAGAAATGCTTTGTTTATTTCCATTCTCTTGATTTTGCTGAAAACACACATTGTTTTCTTCTAATTAATAATATGGTACTGGTACTTTATTTAGATCATCTTTGTTTTCTCTCAACCCTTTTCAGTGTCAGGATTTTATACAATTTATTACTAGTCATAATATATAGTGGTGTCATTTAAATGATATTTACCTATCTATTTTTAATCTATAGAGCTGTGATTGAATTAAGTGGAAATATTTTCTGAGACACAGTATCAGGTAGCTCAGGATTTGTCTAAAGTCACTAGGAAGCTGTGAACACCTGATTTTTCTGTGTCCACCTCTCAAGAACTGCAACCATAGCAGATGAATTATGATTGTTTATAATTGTGTCTTTATTCATTCTGCCTAGAACTTGTCAACTTTATTAATGTTGTCAATGATTTTATTTCTTCTTTTATTTCTCTTAACACTATTTTTTATTACATTCCTTTTCAGTTTTGATTATCTCCTTTTATTTTAAATTTGAACTTCTTAGACTACTGTTTTCAAATTAACTTGTATATTTTCATTTCTCAGCATGAATGAATATTCCATGCAACATCAAAAGAATTTGTATTCTATGCTTGCTATAATGTTAATTAAATGTTCTGTGTTTCTGGTGAAATTCTGAGTACTTTTTTTCTACATATACTTACCTAGTTATTTTTTCAATATTCTGATTATTGTCTAAGTTTTCTATTGGTTTTCCATTTTTCTCATTGCTGTGTAGAATAATTGCTGAAAACCTAGAAATTTACAGCATTACAAATTTATTATGCCAGGGTATTATTGGGTAAGGAATCCAGGTATGCTTGCCCATGTTCTTTTTGTACAATCTCAGAAGGTTGAAATTCAGATGATGGCAGGAACAGTGATCTAATTCATAATTAGGGATCCCCATTCCAATATCATTGTAATTTTTGGGCCATACTTTAGTTCCTTGATGTCATAGAAGTAGCACTTCCCTTGAACACTGAAAATTACTTGTTCTTAGCAAATGGAGGTACCCTTGAAATAATTCTGATAGGGGCAAAGATATTCTAAGCTAAAATGAAACTTGAGATCCTTCTTTTGGCTATAAAACTTTTGAAAAAAATGGTCTCTAGGCAATTAGAATTTTATCAGGAGTCTCATGGTGGAGGAAGCAAGAGATTCAAGCTTGGTTTCAACCAAAAAGATACTTGTTTCCCAGGACAACGTTTCACAGGACAGTCAGTTATAATCTACTCAAACCTGTATCTCCCTATAACTCCTGCCAGATATGCCCACATCCCCCAATTCCTACCAACTTTATGCCTCTCTTGTTTTATTTAATAATCCATTCACTCTTATTCCTGTTGACTATATATTCCTGTGTGTGGGGCTATGCACTGAAGCCTGGTTATCCAACCAGGACCCATACCATTAAATTAAGCTGACTCAACATAGCTTCAGCTGCAGGCCCTACTTAGATCTGTGTCTATGCTGTACTCATGTGCCTTGTAGATGTACATGGTCTTTGCTGTCACCTGAAGTCATGTTCATGTCCACAGGCAGTGTTACTACTGAAATTCATGTGAATCTCAAAGGTGTGTGTTATTACCTGAAGCCATGTTAATGGTAATATTCCATGTTCCCACTGAAGGCCATTTGGATGTCCATGATTTGTGCTGACACCTGAAGCCATGCTGATGTCCATGGGCCGTGTTATCACTAAACTCCATGTAGATGCCTGTTTTAGGATATTTGATTGCACTGTGCCATGACTGCTGCGCAGCCTGTGTCCGAGAACGTGCAGAGGATGTCGGGGATTGGCAACACATAGATCTGAAGGCTCCTCAAGAAGGCTCTCCTTTATTCCTACTCTGGCTGGTTATTATATACCCTGACACCAGAGGTGGATGTGGGTGGGTCTGAAGGTGTGGTTAGTCTTTGGAAAAGGTTGAGGACAGGGCGGTTCCCGGGGGCAAGCCCTTTTCAGGAACTTATTGCCCTGGGCATTGTATTGTTTTTAGTAAACATGTTTTTAGTAAACATTGTCTTATAGCTGCCTACTCCCAGGCCATGGGGAAGTGGGTCTCTGCTCAAGGTCTGGTGTTCCCACAATTCACCCCATTTTATTTTCAAATGAGGCACTCCTGGCTTAGGTCAAGTAGGGTCACCCTCCCTTGCCCATCTTCGGGGGACCTTGAACCCCTGTCTTAGGTGGGAGGGTCTTCCCCACAGGTCGATGGAGTCACACCAACCTTAAATCATCTGTAACCAACCTTCATGGCTATTGGGATTGCCATGGGCTAAGCTAAGCAATACTTGGTTACGGATCTCTTGCCTCTGGAACAAGGCACGTTTGAGCTCACCATAAAGCCAGAATGCCTACCGCCACTGCCACCATTTCCAGGACCCCCAGTGACATAGCGCCTCTCGATCACCATACCCATCACCAGATCTGGGCCATAACATTCCACCTGCCTTCGTCTGTTACAAGGGTAACATGCACGTGATTTACATTCTGTTACAAGGGTAACCCGCATGTGATTTACATTTACAATTTGATAAAGTTTACAGTCGTTCCAAGATCTGCTCAGGAAAGCATTTAGAAAGTGCACTTGCACAGATACATTAGGTACAATCATTGATGTTACACATGTAGCATTATGAAAAATACGAACAATAGGCTTGTTGCACTATTCACAGAACACCAATTTGTTCCTGTGGTGATGCAGTTTGTTGATTTAACGTCAGATGATTATGCGATTTGAGTCAAAGTCTCCTTTTTGTTGCATTAGGACAAGTTGCATTTCTCCAGAAACATACACTGGCCTAGGCACGATTCCAGAAACAGGAACCATCAAGTCTGATATTTCAAGTGATTATGTCCTGTTCAAATACTGAAAAGAGACTTTTGCCACTCATCACAGTCCATACCAATGTCCAAATGTTTTAAATGGGTCCTTTTTTCTCTGTTGGCTTCACGATAGAAACGGTCTGTTGAGAAACTGGAAATCTCGAACCAGCTGTTTTCTTTCTTTCTTGGGCTCTAGATTCAATGACATCAAGGGTCAGGAACACTAATTTAGGAGATCTCACTCAAACTGGCTTAGGTTGGCTCCCATGGTCTCAGGTCTAGTTTTTCTCTGCTCCATGCATCTCACTAAATGGTCAGACAGCTGCCAAAGCTTTATTCTTTTCCTGCAAGAAAACACAAACATACCTTCGACCCCAAATTAGGGTCTTCTCCACTGTCTATTGCATGGATATCTCCATTTGACCTGAGCAATGGTTGCTCAAGTTCCATCATGCCAGAATCTGTCTGAAGCTCACTGGCATTCACATTATAAAATTTTTAAATGAGGAGTGTATTATTTGATGAGTCATGTGGGGACTGGGGACATTATTCCCCCCTTTTTTATTTTCTAAAAAAATTTCTTTTTTTGAACTGTTGAAGCTGGACCATAACAGTAGAAGGATTTGTCTACCCTCCTTGGTTAACTATCTAGGTAAATTGGGCTTACTACTTAGATTATTTGTAGATGCCCAATAAAAAGGACATATCCATGAAATATTTCCCAAAAAACTTCTGAAAATCACTCAAAGATTGTAAACTATACTGTGTCCAAATAACTTTTGAAAATTATTTGAAGTCTGTGAGTAGTCTTTCCCAATCTAACCTGTAGAGCTCTCACTAGCTGACAAGGCCTCATTTGCATCTTAAATTTTTCTGTTAAAACATTAACAGACTGGCTGGATGTTCCTTTTGGTTATATATAAAGCAATCTAGGTAGCTTTTTAACTATTTTTGAAGGGATTTAAGTATCCTTTTAATCATATAAACAGTTAACACTCACGCATTCACAATCACATTTCATACATACCGGTGTGGCCACACCATACATTCAGTACATGCATCTTTCGGTCATCCTTTTTTCCTAGGTCATAATTAGTCTGAGTGTTCAGCAATGGTTGGATCATCTTTAGCATGGTGAGCATTCCTAGTATTCGGAGTAGTATTGGGGTCAACATGCCTGATGCACCGTTCGGGGACCCAAATGGGCTTCTCACTTCCTGGAGGGAAAACACAAACAGCCCCTCAGACCCTAGATAATAGGGGGGTGGGTGGCTGCCATTTTCCTGTAATTAAGTCCTTCCATCTGACCCATCCCAAAGACTGGGAGGGTTTGTT
Source organism: Mesocricetus auratus (assembly GCF_017639785.1). Classification (NCBI taxonomy): domain Eukaryota; kingdom Metazoa; phylum Chordata; class Mammalia; order Rodentia; family Cricetidae; genus Mesocricetus; species Mesocricetus auratus. Next base: position 163,506,817 of record NW_024429266.1, read on the forward strand.
CCAATGTCTCTCCATAGCAGACAATTTATTATGGTCTATGGTCAAAAAATTTAAAATGTAAAGTATGGTGGATAACTGAATATTGGGGGAGGTAACATACTCCCCCTTTTTATTTTCCTAAAATACTGTTTGAGAGTGGCATGGGTGCGCTCCACAATAGCCTGTCCTGTGGGGTTGTGAGGAATACCAAAAGAATGGAAAATGTGATGTTCCCTGCAAAAGGCAGCAAAGCGATTGCTGGCATAGGCAGGGCCGTTGTCCATTTTTAGGGCATCGGGAATGCCCATGTAGGCAAAGGCCTGCAGGCAATGAGAAATAACATCTTTAATCTTCTCTCCTGAGTGGAGAGAGGCAAAAATCAGTTTAGAATACGTATCCACCGAGACATGCATGTATTTTAATTTCCCTGCCTGCGGCAGGTGAGTGACATCCATTTCCCAGAGATGGTTGGCCCTGAGGCCCCGGGGATTTACCCCCCTCATTGGGAGAATTATGATAAGGGGCACAATCAGGGCACTGAGAGGTAATCTGTGTAGCTATGGATAAGGGGCACCCAGTGTGAAATTTAATGGAGCGGGCATTTAGATGATACCACTCATGGAGCTGGTGGGCAAGCTGCTCCTGAGTAAATAAGACCCTAGGGCGGGTCAAGGAGTCAGCAATTTGATTGCCCTGGGCAAGGGGTCCTGGAAGGTTAGTATGTACATGAATAAATCCCACATAAACAGGGTGGATGCGCATGCCTGCTGCGCAGCCTGTGTCCGAGAACGTGCAGAGGATGCCGGGGGATTGACAACACATAGACCCGAAGGCTCCTCAAGAAGGCTCTCCTTTATTCCTACTCTGGCTGGTTATTATATACCCTGACACCAGAGGTGGATGTGGGTGGGTCTGAAGGTGTGGTTAGTCTTTGGAAAAGGTCGAGGACAGGGCAGTTCCGGTGCAAGCCCTTTTCAGGAACTTATTGCCCTGGGCATTGTATTGTTTTTAGTAAACATGTTTTTAGTAAACATTGTCTTATAGCTGCCTACTCCCAGGCCATGAGGAAGTGGGTCTCTGCTCAAGGTCTGGTGTTCCCACAGCACTGTGAAATAGGAGACTGAGTTAATAAAATCAACCTTGTGTCAGGAAGTGGAGCCAGCAACCAGTCGCTCAGAATTAGCCCTAGAGAGTACAGAGGAGCCTGGAAGACAGAGAGAAACACAGTAAGGGATAGGTTGGGACTCATCCTGAATTTTTGGCTTTGGACATGACTGGAGGGACAATCTCTTGCTGGGTCTCTGGCCACAGAGGAAGGTCAGTCGGTTGCCCTGTTGCCTCTCTGAGCTAGCAGGTTTTCATCCCAACATTCAACTGCCAAGCTTTTATTGGTAAATGAAATGATAGAGACTTAGTTAAAAAATTACATTTGGTGGCAGCAGCAGAGCCAGTGCCATCAGGACCAGAAATCCTGCCAGGCTGTGGCCTAAGGGACACATGTGGTAGTTAAAATATCAGTAGATTGACATGTAGCCACTAAACTGATAGAAAAACAGCAGATGTCCATAGTCTGTCCTGCCACCTAAAGCCATGTTGATATCTGAGGGAGGGCCAGGCTGCCACCTGGGGCCATGTTGGTGATTCTGGCTGGTGCTCCCACTGAGAGTCATAAAGGTACATCTGATTGGTGCTGCAGTGAGAAACATATTAATGTCCATGATCTGAGTCAGCGCCAGTAAAGCTCAAGGAATTTTACCTGGTTTTTGACAACAGCTCAGATCATGGACATCTACATGTACTCCCAAAGTAGCATGTACCACTGAACCTCAACGTGATTTTTGGTGACAGCACAGACCATTAATGATCTGAGCTGTTGTCAAAAACCAGGTAAAATTCCTTGAGCTTTACTGGCGCTGACTTTAAAGGGCAAGGAATTTGCTTTTGCCATGATATTGATGACTGCAGATTAACAGTTGAGAATGAGAGACATAGAAAGCTTCGGTGACAACTTCTCTCCACCTTTCCATAAAGAAACAGTCTAGGCAGGGATGCTATAGGGCACCTCTTCACAGTTGATGGAGTCTGGCAGGAGTCAGGTGGAGAAGGATTCAATTTTCTTTTTTTTTTATATTTTATTTTCCAGTTTAAATTTAGATAAGAAACGAGGTTGCTTCACAAGTCAGTTCCAGGTCCCTCTCCCATTCCCTCTCCTCCTCCCGTGCCCTCCCACCAACCCCCCCCCGTTATCCCCTCATTCCCCCAGGGAGGGTGAGGCCCTCCATGGGGGTGTCCATAGTCTGTCATTTCATATAAGGCAGGGCCTAGACCCTTCCCCAAGAGTTCAGGGTGAGAGTGCACCTTACATTGTTCTATGGGAGTCCAAAGTCCGTGTGTATACTTGGGATGGGTACAATTTTCTTTAAGGGGATGGCCACCAGGAGTTTGATCATACTCCAGTGAGTAAACGGACAACACAAATTAAACTTAGTATATATATATATTTCCCCTGAAAGAGGTGACGAGTGTGGAGGATGGACCTCATAGAACTGGGAAGTGATTTTCATTGGGAATCATTATGTGAAATTCCCAAATAATCAATTAAAAACATTAGGTTGGAAAAAATGAAACTATTAGTATTCCAGAATCCACTGTTAGGGATTCTGGATCTACATGGCAGAATGCTGCTTGGCTTGACTTTGGTTCGTTGAAAGATATTAATGATCATGGGAGGCACTTAAGGTTTATTTTTTAATTTTATTGTTATTGTGTGTGTGATATGTGAAGAGATGTAGACATACTACTGTATATGTAGAGGTCAGAGAACAACAATGTAGGGTTGGTTCTTCTTCTTCTTCTTCTTCTTCTTCTTCTTCTTCTTCTTCTTCTTCTTCTTTTCAACTGTACATGGGATCTGGTGATCAGATTAAGGTCACCAGGCTCAATCAGTGATCACTCTCCCAGCTAAGCCACCTCACTGGATATCTTGAGTTTTAGAGTCTGACCTTCTAGTCTAGTGTATTTCCTGACCTACCCAAACATGAGCAAACAACCTTACAATACTAATACCACAGCCAACAGCTGCTCTGTTTGCTTGTGGTGATATATTATTTATGATTTTAAAAAGCTTGCCTGATAATTCAGAAAGCAAAGTCAGCTACAAGTCATAGAAGTCAGGCACAAACCTTTAATTCTAACAGCCAGAAACTAAGAGGTGGTGGTGTATACCTTTAATCCTCAGATGCAGCATTAAGAGGTAGTCAGATTTCTCTGAGTTCAAGGCCACCCATGGGTATAAGAGATAAAATCAGTCTAAAAGAGTCACAATTCACACACCTTTAGTCCCAACAGTAGAGGGGTATAAAAGATAGAAGCATGGTCTTCAGTATTTAATAGGAGGCATTCATTTCCCAGCTACACTGAGGATTCTCCAGCCATACTGAGGAGAGGCAGCAGGATCAGCCCATTCAACCTGAGGTAATGGTAAGAACTAGTGGTCCACTACTTTGCTTTTCTGAGCTTCAGCTTGAAGTTTGAACCTCAATATCTGACTTTATCCTGATAGATAAACATCTCTGCCAAAGCCTACAGGTGCATAAACTAGTAGGACGAGGCACTAAGCATTGACCTAGTATTTGGAATGGTGCAAAACTCTGATGCCATTTGTTCTCCACAGAGTACCTTGCTACTAATTTCCCATCCTGTGCAATGGTGATATGGTACCCAAAAAATGCAAATCATTTCTAAATTATATATGTTAGGGCATGACTGTATAAGAACCATAGAAACAGTAAAATTCCCCTTTAATGCCCATGTAATTTATAGTATAGCCAAATTTGTTCTTAAAACTGCTAATTCATAAATAATAAGGCTTTACTAATTTTACTCAAGCATTTTACTTAATGTGTAGTTTTATTCCTCTCAAGTGACACTTAAAAACATAAAGATTAACAATAAACCTCTCAAGAACAATGTGCTGCAATAATATTATAAAGCACATTAGAGGAAACCCGAATGAACTTCAACCACACAGCACAAAAGTGGATACAATTCACTAAATGATATGTGCTTACGTAAGTTTTCTTAAAGCTCAAACTGGGAGGTTCGAATGCTTTCACATCTCTTTCCTTAGACCTCCCTATAATCTGAAGGCAGAAATTCAAGCACTAATAAACCATAATTACAAATGAAAGGATATGTGTGTGTCTTCTCCTAAGGTAATAAAGTCTGTTGCTTGATCAACATATTTATTTAGGGTCTGAAATGCTGTTGAACAGAAAGTAGTTTTGAAAGACTCTAAATGAAATGAAATTCAGTCTGAAGACCCCAGATCTCAGAAAGTCACTGCAGGAGAAAAGGGAGTAAAGAAAAATAAGGAAGGGTGTAGAAATTGAGACTAATATCAATGGACAAGAATAACATTAATAGATTGTTTTACTAAATAAATTTAATCTCAGAATGGAGCTGATTATTGCATTTGGAAATGGCTATATATCATCTAAACATATTTAGTATTTATTTTATCTATCTTCAATTTATCATCTGTACTTCTATGTGTCATCATTTACCTACCTGTATATTACGTATTTATCATTTTAACTCATCAATAAATCATTTATATATTACCTATATACTTCCCTTCAACTGTTGCATTGTCCATCACATCTATCATTGCTTTCATTTTTTGTATCACCTATTAGTCTTCTGTCTATCCTCTAATGAGATATAATAATCTATTTTCATCTAGCAATTATCTATCATCAATATCTATTATCTATCTATATGTGTATGTACCTATCTATCATCAGCATAGAACAATGATTTATCATCTCTTTGTAATTTACTACTCATTTTTCTGTGACCTATCTATCATCTGTTACATCTTATAGTTATCATTATATATATATGTATATATATATGTATGTATCTGACTCTTTACCTATATATGAGACAAATTTTATTATGGTGAAACATTTTGCCATTTATTTCATTGATCAAAATGATTAAGGAAAGACAGTTGCAAAGCCCATGACAAACAAACTGTCTATTGATAGGAGATGCCATTCTGTAAATCTGTTTCTTATTGGTTGTTGAATAAAGCACTGTTGAACAATAGGGAAGTAAGACAGGTGGGACTAGGAGTAGAGCAGGATTCTGGGAAGGAGAAACACAGGGAGTCATCATATAGCTGCCATAGGGGTAAGAAGTCTGGACCATTTTCTTCAGTAAGAGAAATACTTAGATTAAAAATTATGGAATAAATACTTAAGTCAGAGCTAGCCAGTAAGAAACAAGCAAGGCCAACAGCTTCATAATTAATACAGCATCTTGTCTGTTATTTGGGCACTACAACGTGGCAGAGCCCAGGTGACTCTGGGCAGCTGGAAAGGAAAAGGCTTCATTCAACAATCTATGAGAAACTCTTGGGAAAATATGGATCAAATCAAGAACTGAAGTGATTTGAACCCATAAAGCATGTGGGAAGCAATCTTACTTGCCAAGGAATATCATTTAATGGGTAGAAAGTGATATAATGACATTTCAATTAAAAACATATTAAACTAAATAATGGTAAAATAACTAAAAATGCAACTACAACAATGACTTTAGTCTTAGTGGTTGGAGCTACAGTATTGTCTGAAGTTGTAAGAACACACAAGGGTCTCTATAAGTATCAGATACATACCAAAATGTATAAATACTGGAGTTAAGATGTTTAACTTTGGATATGGCCTTTAATACCAAACCCTTTTTATTTTTTTATTTTTATTTTTGGTTTTATGAGACAGGGTTTCTCTGTGTTGTTTTGGAGGCTGTCGGTCCAGCCTGGCCTTGAACTCACAGAGATCCGCCTGCCTCTGCCTCCCAAGTGCTGGGATTAAAGGCGGTGCCACCACTGCCCGGCCCCAAACCCTTTTTATCATCAAATAACAAATATTACCTCTCTGTGGTCATGGTATTTATGACCAGTTTTCAAAATGAGTATGTAAACTACTCTATGTTTTGAAATAAACAAACACAACAAATAAAAACAGCAATGAAAAGAGTTGACTTGAAACATTTACATCATGGTATGTGTGAATTTACAATTCATGGCTGTATAAGGATGGAGATACTTTTAGATGCTTGTCATAAACTTTAGTTGTTTCCAACTGGTTGTTTCACATATATTTGTATACTTAGGCAGATAGTTCAGGAATGCAATGAGATAGCTTTGCAGGCTCCTAACTTTCCCAACTTTATTTCTGTGCTCTCTGGGCATGGCTGTATGCACCACAATGTGTACTCCACATCTTAATGGAGATGTGGGAAGACTGCAGTCAGTGAAGAGGGTATATGGATTGACATTATAGCAGTCAAATCAAGAAATTGGGATTTGGTTGGTAGTAGGCAATATCTGAGAAATAACTAGTCATTTCTGCCACTTTATCATGTGACATCCTGTGAATCATGAAGGTGACTTGGCTTCTTCATCCTCAAAAGGAGACTTCTTTAGAATGTTTGAGGTTCTTTTCTACCACCGCAGGGTATAATTCTCATAAAGACTAGTGCATGAAGGTATTACCTTAAAATAGCCCAAATTGAAGGCAGAAAACATTAAACTAGATACTGCAAAGGAAGAAAAAAATAACTGCTAAATTGTATTCTCTAAAAAAAAAAATGACAGACTCTAGAGATCCCCATGGAGGGCTTACCCTCCCTGGGGAATGGAGTGGGGATTGGGTCAGGGGTTGGGGGAGGGAGTGGCCATGGAGGGGAGTGAGAGGTAGCTGGGACTGACAAAGGAAGCAAGCTTGTTCCTAATTTAAATTTATAATAAAAAAGTGTAAAAAAAAGAAATAAAACTACACTACTAAAATTGAAAAAAGAAAGAAGTTCTTTTCCTATACTTTTTAAAGCACTAGAAAGATAAAGGTAATTTGCATGAGAAAAAATATATGGATTGTGTGTTTAAAAATAGTGGGAGTTTTTTTTTTTTCAAAAAGTAATTCCCAATCAGTCTTTCAGTTTTGGAAAAGCTTGGCTCAGCTCGACCTTCAGTCATGTTCTAGTTCATTCTCACTTGTCTATGCTTAACCTTCTCATCATCCAAAGTGACTCCTGTGGCTCCTCATCTTTACAGGATCTTTGTGTATGTTGTTGCTTTGCTCTGGAATACCACCCATCTCTGTTTAAGTTCCTCATGCCAATGATTCCAGTTTTCCCAGTGGGAGCCCCATGACATTCTTTTCTATGTCAACAGTCCTCTTTTGAACTCTTTCATCAAGAAATAACCTTCTGTAGCAGAATGTATGGCTGGAATTTTAATTCCCTGTGTATTCACTTCCAAGTTTCATTTCCTTACTTTGTTCTCTAACTACAGATGTTTAGAACCAGCCAAGTTTTCATTATTGATATGTTCCAAGTGATCAGACACAGACCTTAGGGCAAACATGGAAGTCTTACAATACACATGCATCTAATAAGGGAATGATGATTTTTACTATCTCCATTAATCTTTTTTATCTGAAATGATTATAGCTGATACTTAAACACAGTAATCTATGCCTCCTTTGTTATGTGTTTGTGTGATATAGATCATGCAAGCAATCTCTTATCTATGCAAGTCTTACTTTCTACTCAGCATCATTGTTTCTTTATTTTCCTATTTTGAGGGTTGATAAAATCCTGTGAATACCCATAGTTTATTCCTTCCCAGTTGACATTAAATTATATACCATCTTCACGAGGGCAGTTTGTGGGGAGCCGCCCCCACATTCTCCGTTACAAGATGGCGCTGACACCCATTGTCAGTTGGAGTAAACAACCTTGGTGCGCATGTGCCTGCTACTTTTCCATCCCTTACTCTCTGCCTCTCCCGTGGTGTCATATGGGCTGACGAGCAGGAGCCAGTCAGGAGATGACACGTCTGAGGCGGGGACTGCTGAGCTATATAAGGGTTGGGCTTTCAGCTCCCTGGGTCTCCACTCTGTAAGCTTATGCTCTCCCTCTCAAGACGCATTAAAGCTGTTCTGCAGAAGGATCCTAAGTGTGCCGTGTCATTCTTGCTGGCGAGACAGTAGCACGGGACAGCAGTTAGAATCAGACACTGATCAGCACAAGTTTACATATAATGAGCATCTCACAAAATTATGAAGGGGCTGAAAAGTTCACGTCATCTACTATATCTATTGTGCTTCTTTAACATCTCAATGTGTTTATATGCATAAATGTCTCCAATTATACTGGAAATTCCTACAGCACTAAGTAGTGCAGTACAGGTTGCCAATTTACAACCTAAGAGAAATGAGTCTATAGACTAGTCTGGACAAACAAGAGGCCAGATGATCCTGAGTTTCGTAACTATGATGTTCACTCAGTGATTAAATTACCTAATGACACATTTCTCCAACATTTAGCTGACTAATAACTGTAAATAAGAAATAGGTTGTTAGAATGATAGGGCTGTGAAAAGACAACACCATGGAAGCAAAATCAAGAAACAGTATTAAGACTTCTGTATGGATCCAATATTTGACATAAAAACTTTGTTCCTTAGGTTTGCTTTTTGCCCTTTGGATTGGTAATAGTTACCTTGTTTTTTGCTCTGGTGAGCTTAGAAGTAATATAAAATTGTTTCCTAAGTTGTCATAAAAATGTAAGATGGAAAGGACAAGTATGTGCACTTGTAGTAAAAACAAACTTCCAACAAGCTGAGTTTTCACACAAACTGAAAAATTAAAAAAATGTTTCTGATTAAAAAGCTTTCCTATTTGGGCGTTGGTGACTCACGCCTTTAATCCCAGCACTCAGGAGGCAGAGGCAGAGGCAGGTAGATCTCTGTGAGCTCGAGGTCAGCCTGGTCTACAAAGTGAGTTCCATGACAGCCTCCAAAACAATACAGAGAAACCTTACCTCGAAAAACCACAAAAAAATCCAAAAACAAAAACATAAAAAAAACTTTCCTGTCTTGGGCTCTTACTCTTCATTTTTCCTGTGCTTTTGTTTCTGCTGCAGTCTCATATTGGGTCTCATAAGTTAGTATAGTTGTTCACCAATCCATTTATTATCCACTTTCTGAAAGAAAAAAAACACCAGAAGTCCTCAAAATAAAGCAATATACATTTCTCAGTTGCTGCCTCTCGGACCCCCAACATCCAGCTTGGCAATCAATTAATAAGGCCTGAGATAAGCACACTTAGCTCCTTTTTTGTTAAGTGGTGAAGAAGTCATAGTTACATGCAGGTTGGAATTGGGCAGAAAGGGGAAGTTGGGAGTCCCCAGAGAACAACTTTCATGCTCCTAGGATGGAACGGCTTCTAGAAAAGTAAGATGTCACTCACAGCATTTATTTTAGTACCTGAACAACCATAATCTGCATTTTGTGTCTTTTATATTCAGCATTTCTACAACATTGTGTGATAATAATAAAAGTTGTATGAATAATAATAGAATATAAATGAGACACTGTACAATAGTCCACAGTGAACTCTATAGATACCTGGGAATTGTTAAGCTTGATTGAACATTTTTTTTCTGAATGGTAAGCATGAGCTAAGACAAAACCTTGATATTAAACCATTCCTAATCTTCAGATGTTTAGAATGACTGAATGTAGTTTCTTTTTGAGAAAGTGCCTAATTTCAGTAAAGAATTTTAAATACTTTCCCTTGCATAAATTTGTCACTATCTCTAGAGGAAGAGCAATCTGTTTACTCTGAACTTGAGAGAATATGACTCCTTATATCTCTACACCTGTTTTTCCATGTACATTATGGCGTAGGAGAGTATTTTCCTAATTTCAAATCATGTTCTATTATTTTGTGTTTGGCACCTCAAATAATGAGTACTTTTAGAACCATACATCAGTCTCAGAGTTGATTGGGTCTTGACAGAAAGAAACACTCAACACTATCATTTGTCTTTCAAAAGACAAGTGGGTGTGTTTGAATGTGTGTATTTTACTTAACTGTCATATTGAAAGAACTAATCTTAATAATTACCTTTGTTTATAATGGTGTTTATTCTTGTTCTTTTTAATGTCCCTTTGTCTTTCAATTTTCTAAGGACTCAACACTCCCAGCAAAACTAGGGGAAGAGTTTCACATACAGATTTGCTGGAGAGGTCTCTGGAACAGCACCTTCAAGGAACTAATGGAATGACTTTCTGCCCTGAGAAAGCTGTAAGGAGTTGGCAGAGTAAATGGAAGTAGGGAGAATAAATTCCAGTAAATACCTAGTACGTACATTGTCTCCTGCATTATATGGTGACCCATTTTAAATTTCTTTCATATATGTATATACATTAGCAAGCTTTTACAGTAGTAAATTTCCATATGTTTTTAAGATGACCTTTGTATTAGTTTTTCCTCTCTATTTTCCCTTCTTTCTGTGCCCTCCAATTCCCCTTTGCATTTATTCCTCCTATTCTAGTTTTTCTCTAATGTTTTATTCTGTTCCCCTTTCTTTGGAAGGTCACATATTCCATTCTGATCCCTTATTAGGTACCAAACTTCTGTGGTTATGTGGACTAAAGCACACATATGTAAAGCTTAAATGCTAATATATACATATAAGAAAAAACACATAGTTTTTTTTTCCAGGTCTGGGATACCTCACTTGGGCTGATTGTTCCTAGATCTAATCCTTTACTAGAAATTTTCATAATTTTGTTTTCTTCAACTGAATTTCTATTTGTGCTACATTTTCATTATTCATTCATCAATACATGAACATTTAGGCTGTTTCCAATTTCTATATATTATGAATAGAGCAACAGTGACCATGTATGTATAAGTGTTTCTATAGTAAAATAGAGTCCATTGATATATGCCTAACAGTTGCATAGCTGATTTGTGAGGTAGTTTGATTATATGCTTTTTGAGGAACTTCCACACTGATTTCCATAGTGACTATATCAGTTCACACTCCCACCAAAAATAAACAAGTTTTCCACTTTCTCCACATCTTTGCCATCTTGGCCTGCCATTTTTTAAAACTGATCTTGAGTAAAATAAAATCTCAGGGTCATTTCTATTTGTATTTCCCTGATAGCCAAGGATGTTGGACATTAAAAAAAAGAATGTTTCTCATTTGTGCTTCATCTTTGGAGAACCATCTGTTTAGTACATACACCATTTTTAAATAGATTATTAGTTTTCTTGATTTGATATAATTTTGTTTTTTAGTTCTTTCTTTATTTAAGATTTAAACTATTATCAAATGCATAATTATTAAAGGATGTTTTTATTGCTGGTGGTGGTGGCACATGCCTTTAATCCCAGCATTCGGGAGGCAGAGACAGGTCTACAAGAGCTAGTTGCAGGACAACCTGCAAAGTCACAGAGAAACCCTGTCATGAAAAACAAAGAAAAATAATAGATAAACAAAAATCAAAAATAAAAAGAGTATTTTTATTTTTTCTTTATATAGGATGCTGCTTTGCTATAATGATGGATTATACCTTGTTGAATCATTGGCTAAAGGAGTCCCATATACTGCCCACTAACATCCCAGGCTGTTGGTTACTCTCTATAACCTGATGGTAAGGGCCTTTTACTGAAGACACCACTACGTCACTGGATATGGAGATATTAAGCCCAACTAGAAGTTTCATCATTAATGTCTAGTGTTCATAGTGATAAAAGGTATTATAAATACTATGGGAGGAGAAAATTATCATCAAACCCTGCTACATATAACCTTGATCTGCCTACAAAGTATACGGATGCAATAGTATAGCACAAATGTATTGGAGTAACCAAGCTCGTTTTGATTGGATTTAAGGCTTACTTCATGAGATGAATCTGTAGGGAACACTGATGAAGTGACAAATGACCTAACACTACATAGTTTCTGATTCATAAGGAAACATCTACTGCTATTATTCTGCTAAAGTAACAGTAGCAATAAAACAGCTACTGAATGACATATTGCTATATTGGACGGGGTTACTTGGTCCAATGGGCATGATCTTCTCTGGAGATACAAGACTGAGTAAAACCTGTGGGACTGTGAACAATGGTCCTGCACTCTTATACAGTCTAGGAGCTGACAGAGTCACTGCATTGAAGCTTCCCCATAGCCATTTGAGAAGGAGGTTACAGGGGCAGCAGCAGAGAGATGATTACCAGAATATTTCTAATTCTATCTTGTTATCATTATGTATGAATTTTGATATTATAAAGATGGCACAATCTTCAAACTTACCTCATTACAAGGAGATCCACAACTAAGCAGTGAACAGAGAAGAGACTTTGGATCTCTTTTCCCTAAAAGTTCTGTCTTTACCACTCTTCTCAAGGCATTGGGATCTATGTAGAAGAGGAGGCAGAAAAATTATAAAAGCTTGAAGTGGTAGATAACTCAGGAAACAAAAGTCAAAGTTGGTAGATGACTCCAAGTGTCTCCCAGATGCAAGAAGACTGATACACTTATGAACTCACAGATACTACGGAAATACTCATAAGACCTATTCAATCTGGATAAAATCCTACCACTGAGAAAAGGAAAGCATACACAAAGTCCCACCTCTAGCCAAAAAGTTGTTTGCAATTGATGCCTGTTGAGAAAGGAAATGTCATTTTTCTCCAATGGAGTTTCACTAGATCTATCAATCCTTCTCCACATCAGGCCCCATTTTCAGGAGGAGAATGGCAACTCAAAACAGACTCCAAGATTTTTGTTGGTTTCTGGAGTGGGGTAGGGTATTTTTGTTTCATTTTTATACTTTTGGGTTTTTTGTTGTTTGTAAAGGGAAGCCTTCCCGCCAGCCTGGTTCCAGAGCCCCATCAGTCCCAAATAAACACACAGGAGGCTATATTAATTATGAAGCTGTTGGCCTTGCTTGTTTTTTTACTGGCTAGCTCTGACTTAAGTAATTATTCCATAATTGTTAATCTAAGTATATCTCTTACCGGAGAAGTTTCTGGGCTTCCTACCCCATGGCTTTACATCTTGACTCTCTGTGTTTTCTCTTTCCCAGAATCCTCCTGGACTCCTAGTCCCACCTATCTTGATCCCCTATTGGCCAACAGTGCTTTATTGACATATACACAGGACTTCCCCCATCATCTCCTCTTTTCTGTCTAAACAAAAAGAAAGGTCTTAACTTTAACATAGTCAAATTATATATAACAGAACAGCTATCAAGCAAGAACACAGTTACAATACTTTGTCTATCAACATTCAGTAAGATTTAAAGAAAATATTGTCCATCCCATCCTTGTGAGTCCAAAGTCCTATATGTAGCTTATCTTTTATCATAACTAAGGAAATCTATAATTATCTGTCTTCAACTCCATCAAAGACCACAGGAGGATAATATATAAACACTAGAATTGACAGACATCTTGCTACCTGTACAGTCACCTGAAGTTCCTCTGTATTGTTGGGGCATCTATCTTCAGCCCATAGGCCACAGTGTGTCTGGAAGACTTCTCAGCAAAACAAGAAATTTCAAACTGTCCATCTGCATCAGCAGTCTGTCAGTCATTTTTCTGTGTCCTGCAAAAAGTCTCATAGACTCTTCCATGAAGCAGGAACCCTGAATGACTATTTGAGTTCAACAGTCACTTTCCTGTGGGTCCTGCATATCCAGTTTATACAGCAACAGTCAAACAGTCTAGGCAAGAGTAGTTTCTTGCCCAAATGGCTAATCTTGCCATGTTGAAAGCAAACTCCATAACGAGTTTCTTAGATGCCCATCTCCTTCTCAGATGCAATTGGTGCTGCCAGGAGCAGACATTTCTCATTGTCAAAAAAAAAAAACCTAAACCATTTTAAATGCCATTTTATGAAGGTCTTTGAAATGTTTGAAGACTGTCTGTCTCAAATATATTTCTGTATATCTAGAAAACCTAACTTACCTAACTATAAGTTCTGACTATTATAAGTAACTATCTGTAATCTGTATTTAATTATACATTACATTTTAAAAGATCAGTGTAAGCACAATACTTAATCAAGAGAAGAAATATACGCATCACAAAATTGACCTTGAATTTGTATCAATAAGTGAAAAACCATACACATACCATAATTCCACTTTTTACCATTAAAAAGAGATTGGCTGTCCGGTACAGAGATACCAGTGGAAGGTACTACCTCAAGGTAAGTTAAACAGCCCAACTTTGTGTCAATATTTTGTGAATAAACCTCTAGAAATAACTCGTAAAAAATTTCCACATTCGTTAATATATCATTATATGGATGACATATTACTGTCTGATTCAAATAAGGATACTTTGGAAAAGATGTTTGAAGCAGTAAAGGAAACTTTGCCTCACTGGGGATTACAAATTGTCCCAGAAAAAATACAAAGAGGAGATTCTATTAACTATTTAGGTTATAAAATAGATGCTCAGAAAATTAGACCGCACAAAGTACAGATCAGAAGAGATCGTTACCGCACTCTTAATGATCTTCAAAAACTATTAGGAGAAATCGCTCAATTACAGACAATTATCGGTGTAGAAGGGCATGATTTAAAACACCTGAAAATGGCTTTAAAAGGAGATAAAGACCTAAACAGCTAATGAGTACTATCAGCTAAGGCTGAAAAAATTAGAATGGGTAGAAAAGAGACTATTAGAAGCAAATGTGGACCATGTGGATCCAAAGCTGGACTGTATTCTGGTTATTTTACCATCTAGAGAATACCCCTGAGGAATATTAATGCAGAGGGACGACATCATTCTAGAATGGGTATTTCTGCCACATACACAGAACAAAAAATTGAAAACATATATAGAAAAGATCTCCAATTTGATATTAAAAAGTAAGTTAAGGCTTTGTTAACTGCCTAGGAACGACCCAGCTGAAATTATTGTACCTTTAACGAATGAGGAAATTTCCTCCTTATGGAAGGATAATGAGTATTGGCAAATAGCTTGCAGTGACTTTTTGGGAACTATTAGTAATAACTATCCCAAAACAGAGAGAATCAAATTCATAAAGAAAACAATTTGGATTTTTCCGCGTATCGTGAGGCAAACACCTATTTCTGGAGTTCTTACCTTCTACATGGATGCAAACAAATCAGGTAAGGCAGGGTATAAATCAGGAAATATAAGTAAAGTCGTTAAACCTCATTGTTTTTACAATTACAGGAAACCATCAGAAACAGGACTCATCCTATATATATAAAACACACATCAGATCCCATACAGGTCTGCCAGGTCCTCTGGCACAAGGCAATGATGAAATTGATCGTTTATTAGTAGGTAATGTGTTAGAAGCTTCAGAATTTCATAAGAAACACCATGTTAACAGCAAAGGCTTAAAGAAGGATTTTTCTATCACCTGGCAACAAGCCAAAGAAATAGTAAGAAATTGCCCCAGTTGCTCATTCTACAATCAAACTCCATTACCAGCAGGTTGTAATCCTAAAGGTATTCACAGAAATGAACTTTTGCAAATGTATTTCACTTCCCAGAATTTGGCAGTTTGAAATATGTGCACCATACTATAGACATGTTCTCAGGCTTCCAATGGGCTACTGCCCTCAGCTCTGAAAAAGCTGATTCTGTTATTACACACCTCTTAGAGGTGATGGCTGTTATGGTTATACCTAAAACAATAAAAACTGACAATGCTCCAGCATATGTCTCCAGTAAATTGGAACAATTTTTCAAATATTATAATATAAAACAATCCCACAGGACAAGCAATGATTGAAAGATCTAACTGAACCTTAAAAGAAGTGCTTCATAAACAGCCAGGGAGAACAAAGACCCCTAAACAGGTTACATATTGCTTTACTAACGTTGAATTTTCTTAATGCTGATGAAAAAGGACAAACTGCAGCAGAAAGACGCTGGACTACAGAGAAGGCTTCTGAACTGAACCAACCAGTGTATTTTAAGGATGTTATGACCTCAGTCTGGAAACCAGGATATATGTTACGTTGGGGAAGGGTTATGCTTTTGTTTCCACAGGAGAAAGCAAGCTTTGGGTTCCATCAAAATTAATTAAGATTCGATCTGAACAGAAGACATCTCAGGAGGAGGAAGATAACAGCTCATCTACAAATTCATATTCTACCATGGGTAAAGTGACCTCCTAAAAGGAAAGAGAAGTGTTTTGTTTTTGTCTTCACAGGTAAACTCTGCAAAGAATACTGGACGTATGGATTCCTGAAGAAGAATGAATAGCTACCCTGAGGACCATCAAACAAATAATAACTCACTGTGTGGTATCAAAGTCTAAATCTCTCTATATTGTTTTTCATAGTACCCTTTTTTATCTTTGTTTCTTCACATACTTCAGTCCCCATTCATTTAACTGAAGCTGGCTTTGGATTTGGATTGGCTCTCCTACTCTAAATTCAAACATATTATTTAAATAAAGTTTAGAGTTTCTGTATTATATCAAAGAGCCATTGATATAAGACAGAAGAAAATAAAATTAGGGACTGTTATCTGTGGATTTCTTTTTCTGAAAAGTCTAATTTCCTTCATGTTTACCATCTTCCCTATTGTCACCTCTTCCGGTATGCATACATATAAGAGTTAAAATATTTCTTTGTTAACATTAATGTTTGAGTTTTCCAGAGAAGAGATTTCCTGACAGCAATCTTCAACTGCTTCAAAAAGAGAATGAGGATCCACTTCCTTGACTCCACCTGATTCGACTGGAGGCATCTGAACTGCCCCACATCATTGACTCCACCTGACAAGCACTATCCTGAAACTCGCTTAAAACTACATCACCCTACACAACTCCGGACCAAGGAACTGAAACAGCACATCTTCTACAAATGGCCAGAGCTTTAGATGAGAGCTTCAATCAACACCAGAACCCCAGTCAGGAACTTCAATCAAGCATCTCCTGCCAAACAGAGACTGTCTGATCTACTGAAGATTTTGTTACACTAACATTTTTCTTCTCACAGGTCCCCATGAGATTATTATCATCCCATCTCAGCAGGAAGTAGTTTTGAGAATTCCACGCTGCCTTTCCCTACTATTGATATTATAGGATAGTTTACACCTGTTAGTGTTAGTTTTCAATTATTTTAGACTTGGGATTGGAAGGAGGTGTTCAGACTTGGGTGTTTCTTTCAGATAAGTTTAGGTTTAGATGGGATGGATGTTTGATACATTTTGATCATTGACACAAGTTAGTTGTTTTAAGTTTAAATATCCTTTTTAGACTAAAAGGAGAATTGTAGGAGGAAAACAATCCCGCCATTAACCATGTGACTTACTAGAGGCCCACACAGATGAGGTAATAAAAGAGCAGTTTACCACACTGCTAACCACACCTACTTTAGATATGACTAAAGACGTATATGGACAGACATAAAGATGTATACGGATGTAGGTGGTGAACTATGTCACGAGCCAGGCCCACTTTTGGGCATGGCTAGGGTTGTTACAGGGGAAGGTATAAAAGACTGAAGAACGGAAGTCTTGGTCTCTTTTTCCGGTTCTCAGCTTCCAGTTCGGCAGCAGAAAACTACTCGGCTCATCTGGGTTACTTGTTTGGTATCTTGTGAGTAATTTCTACAATAAATACTTAGTTTTACCCTCAGTAAGTATGCCATTTATCGTTACAGCATCAGTTGTTGTTGTTGTTGTTGTTGTTGTTTATTTTGATATTTTGAAAATAAGGGAGAGGGAAAGAAACAAAGAGAAAGAGGGAGAGAGTTTGCTTAGGTGGGGAGATGGGGAAGATTTCAGAGGAGTTGGGGTAGAGAAAAGAATATGATCAAATATATTTTATGAAAACAATTCAGTTTAAAAAGGCAACAAATGTCCCTAATGTAGATTGTGGAGGCACTACAATGGCCTCAAGAAATGTCCTAATTTGGGGTTAACTAGCTGTGCTGATAGAGACCTCTTGCTGAATGTGTGCTGTTCCTGGGAAATGCAGATTAGGGGGGCATGGCACTTCTGAGAGAATGATTCATAATCAGGTATTACCAGAGATACTTAAGCAGTCAATGTACCTGTTACCCGGGTAAGAGAAACAAATCACGGCTTCTCTAAATATTGCCTATTAAATTCATGGGTTTATGTAGAAATTGCATGGAAAATAACTTTTGAACACTCTCAGTAATGAGGACTGAAATCCAGTGCATGCTGTGTACATTTGTATCAAGCTGTATCAAGTGTTTGTGTGTGTGGGGGGTGAGGGGAGTTATTCACATGTGAGTGCTGATGCTTAGAGAGCTCAGAATGGGCTTTTGGTTCCAGTTCAACAAGAGTTAAAGGCAATTGTGAGCTACCATATTGGTTTGTGGATCCTGGAAATCAAACCCTCTTAACTACTAAGTCATTACTCCAGTACCAGTTTAAACTTTAAATGATAATGTTTGTCATATATTTTCCAGTGCTTTCATTCTTTATTTTAATTTTTTTGTTTTCCTGTAGGGTGGCTTATTATTACCCTGAGGTGACCCTTACATTTAGTCTTATAGTTGAGGAGGTTTGGGAACAAATTTTCCTTGCTAATCCTTGGTTTGAAAGTGCCTTTAATTAATTTACCCTATAATAGCAAAACACCTTTGTGTATACAAACTGAGTCACTTCCGGATGTTTTGTGAGGACTTTAAAGATGCGTTTGACTTGGACAGATTAATTCCAGTGCTGCTGGTTCTGATGGGTTTGGGTGAGAAACTTAGTATGTATTGAATCCTTATTGTTCTATACTTCACTTGTTTATGCTTTTGGTTACATCTTTGTATTTGGTAGTATGATTCACATGAGGTTGATACAAAGTATCACAAGTATTTATCTTGTCTGGTGTTTACTGATCTTTAGATTCTATTAGTTTAAGGTATGTTGGAACATTATTTCTCTAAGTTCAGTAGTGGCCCTAATCCATTTATCTCACTCTGAGAATCTCATGCTTCTGGATTGTTGTTTTGTTTTGTTTGGCTATTCCAAAGGTCCCCAGACTTCTTCAATTTTTATGAAGTTTCTTCCCTGTTCTTGTTCTGTGTAATTTCTATTGATCTATCCTGAAGTTGACTGACATTTTCATCTGTCATATAGTGTGTTATTGAGCACATCCATTGAATTCTGTACTTAGGATAGAGCAAGTCTATTTTAAAGTTTTCATTGTGTTGCTTTTTTATATTTCTCTCCGCTGAAATGTTCTTGGCCTTTATTCATTTCAGTTCTCGTAACAGATTATAACAGAGTTCTTAACATTGTTTTCAGATAGTTAAAACATCAGTGTCATTCATGGGTTAGGATCTGTTGGGTGTTTTATTTCCTTAAAATATAACACATTTTTCTGTATCATCTATTTTAGACTGTATTCTTGTAAATCATTTGTTGTATAGACTCTGTGTTCTTTTCTAATCTCTTTGGAAACATGTATGCTTTTTTATTTTATGAAGTAATTAGTTTGGGTACATCTGGAATGTAAGATGTGGCTTTTGGTGGATGAAGGTTTAAATCTCAGGTCAGTACTTTTAGATTTTGCTGTGTTGGTCTGGAAATAGTTTTAATACATATTTCAGTGTAATTGAAGGAACCTTCTTTATTTATAGTACTTTAAACTTGTGACTTTCACTTTTCCACACAATCAAGTGATTCCCTAATTACTAATTTAAAATTGACATATCACAAGTAAAGAAATAGAGTATTCCAGTTAATAAGAATCCCAGCACTTGGTCTCACTTATCCAACTGAACTTCAAACCAAACTACTAAACCGAGAGACCAGAAAGTGAGGACAAACATTGGCATTTTATGTGTTTGAAGGAAAAAATGGAGTTATGTTTGTTTAATGCCCTAGGTTTTCTCTTGGGATCTGAAGGTCTTATATCCTAAATGTCACTGAGAATGGGAATCGGGCCATCTCTAACGCCTGATGCTTAGTTTAACAAAATATTGCTTTCTGTTTGATAAAGGTAGTATGCCCTAACTTGATGAAAGCAGCAATAATCCTTTCTGCAGGAAAATTTCATCAGGAAAAGCTTCCAAAGATTTGAATAATATTTCAGTTCTGTTCAATGATAGTGTCTAAGTTAGGATTTTTATTGGTGTAAAGAGACACCATGAACATGGCAACTGTTATAAGGAAAATATTTAATGGGGTGGTTCATTTACAATTTCTGAGGTTCTGTCCATTATCACCATGATGGGGAGCATGGCAATATATGGGCAGACACATTGATGAAGTAGTAGCTGAGAGTCCTACATCTTACAGTCAACAAGGAGTAGTCTGAGACACTGGGTTGTGTTCTGAGCATAGGAAATATGAAAGCTCAACTCCACAGTGCCACATGTCCTCCAACAAGGCCATACCAGCTCCAACAAAGCTGCACATCTGAATAGTGCCACTCCCTATGAGATTATGGGGGCCAGTTACATTTACACTAATACAGATAAGTAACACTAAGCAGTAAATCAGTAACAAGAAAAATAATCAGCTAGAAACATGAGAAAATTGATATTGAACAGGAGTGAATAAGAGTATATGCAAATGGGGGGGGACAAAAAAAGAGTATATGCAAATTATAATTTTTAAAATATATATATGTGTGTGTGTGTGTGTGTGTGTGTGTGTGTGTGTGTACAAGTGTACACTTGCCATAGATTATGATTAGAAGTCAGAGGATAACTTTGGGTAGTTGGTTCTCTACATCCACCTTGACATGGGTTCCAGTCGTTCAATTCATGTTGTACTTAGGTGATGAGCCACTTTGTTGACCATGTAATTCATAGCTTTTAATAATTTCAGTTAACATTCTTAGAAATTAGTGATAAAATGGGGAATTTAACAGAAAAACGGAAAACTAAAGAATTAGGAATGACAGAAAAAAAATCATTATTAAGGTTGCAGTGGTTCCAGTCTTGGGTTGGGTGTTCCATTTTTAGGGCACTTGCTGTAAAATTTGGGAATGAGAAACTAAATGGTTGGATCATATGAAAAGATAACTGACTTTGTTCATAAGGTAGATAATTGGGATGAAAATATCCAGATGAAAAGATGAAAGTGAAGAGCTTTATGAGGTTGTAAACTGAGAAAGAGTACACACAATAAACATAGAACATGTGCTTGAAACTACTCACTTGGGATCTAAGAAACAGGAAACCATGGATGTAGTAGAAGGGATAGTTGAGAAGTTTAACACTGGATGAGGAATAAATTAAATTACAAGGCAGAAAAGTAAGAATTTTATAAATCCCAAGTACTACAGATACAGAGGAATGACATAGAAGTTTGTCATTAAAAATTCTTAAAAGCAGGGAGAGAGAGAGAGGGTTTGGCAACTAGGAGAGCACTTGTTGTTCTTGCAGAAATTGAGTTCCCAGCAACATATGGTGGCTCACAACTATCCACAACTACAGGTCCGGGGATTCTAATTCCTTTTGCAACCTCTGACAATCACATACATCATATACATATACATATGCAGACAAAATACTCAGACACATACCAAACAAATTACTGAAAGGAAAACATCAATGATAAATCTATTGGTGGTGCTCCTTTTCTGTCAAAATCTCAGTGATGTGTGTGTGTGTGTGTGTATGTGTGTGTGTGTTTATAGTATGAGTACATCAGTGTGAGTTCAAGACTGAATTCTTGTATAGAGACCAGGGGAGGCCACTGGGTATTCTGTTCTACCACTCTTTGTTCCTGGAGATAGTGTGGCTAGTCTTGTTACTAAATGAGGCAGCAAGCTGCAGCAAATCTTCTGTCTCTATTCTCTTCATACACACATAATACTGGTATTATAAGAGTGCATGACCATGACTTATATTTTCATGGTTGCAAGGGATTTGAACTTAGATCATCAAGTTTTTACAGTGTGGGTTCTTACCCTCTAAGTAGCTCCTCAGTCCCATAGTGCTATGTTTCAATTACATACAATTATTATAATATAAAAATGTATAGATATTTTAAGGAGTTATTTGAAGAAACATCCATCATCCTAGTTTAAGAATTACTTTATGTCTATAATAATTAAGACTAGCTTGGCAGTAGTGGCTCATGCCTTTAATTCTGGTACTCAGAAGTCAGAGGCAGGTAGATCTCTGAGTTTGAGGTCAACCAATGTCAGCAGAGTGAGCTCCAGAACAGCCAGAGCTACTTAGAGAAACCCTGTCTAAAGAAACAAAACAAAAAGACAAAATGATAATAACATTTAAGGCTGAAATAATTGGTGTAAGGAATGGCAATTTGGTCAATAAAATCAGATAGCTATCTATCATCTATGTTTGTCTGTCTGTCGTCTGTCTGTCTACCTATCTACCTATCTATCTATCTATCTATCTATCTATCTATCTATCTATCTATCTATCTATCGCTCCACATTGTACAACCAGTTTGTTTTCAGGCAAAGTGCTAATTTCAATCCCTGGGGGATAGATATGTCTTTTAAACAAATAATTCTAGACAAGTTTGTTGTATTACTCCCACACAAATTTGAGTGAGTTCAAAATCATTCCAAGATACACATGTGAAATATAATCCATAAAACTATTTTCACTTAGACTATACAAGTGTATAGACAAAACATGAAAAACATGGGCCATTACAAAATTCTTCAAATTGTCTTTGTCAATGTTAAAAGGAACATACTTCTCAAAAGCAACTTAAGAATCTGAATAAACTACAGATTGAAACAAAGTGTGTGGATACATGAATTAGACAAGGATGCTTACATAAACTATGTGGAGAACTTCTATAAAACAAAGTAATACAGACAAACAACCAAATGAAAACAGATAACATTTTTCAACACGTATTTTCAAAATGAAGTACAAGAAAAATCAATAAATGTGAAAAAAGTTCAATGTCATTATTAGAGAAATACAAGTGAACATTTTGATATGTCCTTGAAATGGGATTAAAGCAGAGTCAGGAATAAAACGCTCCATCTTCTTTAAAGTATGCAGTAACTAGAATGTTCCCTGGTGCTGAAAGAAGTACAGCAAGCTTGCTCCATGGTAAAACACCTTGCTGACAAGCCTGATGGTCTGTGCTCAATCACCAGAACCCACGTAGTAGACCGAATCCACCCAGTCATTCCTGACCTCTGCACACGCTGAGTGGTGAACACCCTCCTTCCAATACACAAATGTTAAAAGTTTTTAAAAAGTTCCTAATGGATTTTTAAAATTATATAAATGTTTGGTTTTCCTTATAAAATTGAATACACACAGTGACAGCAATATAGGACTTCCATTCTTAGCTATTTACTGAAGACAAACAAAAACCTTAGATACAAAATGACCAATGAGAATGTTCACCACAGTCATGTCATAATACTCTGAAACATGAAACATATAAAATGCAATCAACACTTAATTAGATAAATGACATCTGGTCTATTCATATAACTGATCAATGATTGACAATAAAAATGAAATAAAAAGTAATGATGCAAACCTTACAAAGAGTGATTCAGAAACACAACACTGAAGAGGATAAGCCAGGCAACAGAGTATGTGCTGTAGATTTTCACTTGCTTAGGATGAAAAATAGGACTTTAGTGGTAGAAATCAGGATATTTCAGGTAGAATATTATGCTTTTGTTATAGAAGAGTTGATGTACACCACAGGAAGAAAATATTTACATTGAATTATGTTTTAGTTTCTATCACCTTCTAGAAGAGTCCCACCAGTTGAGGACGAAGTTACTAACACATGAGAGTGTAAGAGGCATTTAGATCCAAATCATAATATATGAAACATGACTACAAAAGACACATGACCATCTTGTAATATAACATGGATTTGGTCTATTCTCAAGAATCTTTGAAGTCTCAATAGTTTCCATTCCATTCCTTTAAAACCTTTGTTGCCTGAACACTGAAGATTAACAGAGAATGTTTATAAGCTCCAGCCAGAAATTTTTCTCCTAGGAATATTTCAAAAGACAAATATAAAAGCCTGATAAAACTATTTTAATATCATTATTTTAATGGCAATATATGCACTATATAACAATTAAAAGGATTTCAACTTACAGTAATATTGAGAAATCATGACCAAAAGTTAAAAAAGAAACTCACACAAGAAAGAATAAACACTATGAGAGTCCATTATAACTGAAAGACAAATAAAAATATATTGACATTTTTCTATTTATATTTTTTCAATTTCAGAAAGTACATTATGAATGAGAAAAGATGAGGTGATGCGGTGGGATTCTGCTAGAATAAAGGTGAAGAGGAAGCAGAAGTAATAAACAAAGGAATCATTCTTAGTTTCCATTTCCATGACCAGAAAAAGACAGCATCTGTACACTTGTGTCCATTTTTCGTCCTGAATTTTTCCTATATTCTCCTCTGAATAAAGTCACAAACCTCATGTGTTAGGGGATCTCCTTGCTCTTTCCCATGTACTCTCCACACCTGGTGTCATATTACTTTGTTATCTCATTGAGCATCTTATTAATTCATGGGCTTCTTACCAGATATGCTTCTACAACTCTGCTGTATCTCTGTTGTCTTCTAGATACTACCTTTTCATGGTCCAGGAGACTGTAGCAAATCTGTTAGATCCTTTTTGCTTTTGAAAATGTATGCCAACCTTTATGATTACACTATTGAATAGTGTGATTACATATTAAGTTTTGGAATTAGGACATAAATATACTCTAAAAATGTAGTAATCTAACTAGGCCACTAATTTCCTAATTAATTAATATATAGTATTTAACCTTAAAATCTACAATAGTCTCAGATTGTTGTTTATATGTAGTTATATCGCACTGTGTTGTCTAATGGCTTTACTATGAATAATTCATTTGCAATAAATGAATCACCTGAGCAGTAGGATGGATTATTTCACTATCTTTATGATTTGGAGCATTTTTTTCTTTTGAAACTCCAGGATTTAAACACAGAGCACATAGGATTTGTGAAGCTCAAAGATTTTGCAGTTCATAGATACTCCAAAGCATCATACTTTCTTTGAAAAACAGCTTCAGTCTTACCACTGTATATGAATCCAAACACAGCAAACAAAATCTGTGTATTGGAAACAAGTCTGCTCTTAATTATTTGATATTTATTGTATTGTATTATTTCAAGGACAATTTTTATACTGAATTTTATGGAGATTGTAATTTTTCATTATTTACATCTACAGTAGATATTGTTATTCTACTTTTCAGATGACAAACCTGAAACTTAAATGGGTTAAATAACTTGAATCAATCACACATGTGTGGTTACTTTCTCTTCATGGTATTTCTAACTGATGGCCAATAACTTCCTTAGAGAATTATGTACTCTTGACTCCATCTGTTGGTCCAGAAAGTGGGTTGCAATCAATAATTCAGCAAGGTAGTTGAGAACTTCTGATTAGATGAGTATCAAAGACATTTGATAATAAGACCAAAAATATTAATGTAATTAGCATTCTGCCTCCTAATAGAGATGAAAGTCAGGGGAAAATAATTTGAATGCTATAACTTTATCACCACATGAAACAGTAGGGACTTTTTCAAGTTTTTCTTATTTCTGGCTTTTGCTACTTTTTCCTGTTAATTTGGATTTTCTAGCTGCCTTATTCTACCTTATACCCCAAACTGATGGAGGAGCATTTGTACATTTGTCTGTAGCTGAGTACTTTTGAATATTTTCAAATTCATGTCTTTAGTTTAGAATTTTTGAAAACACAAAAACATGTAAGGTTTGTGTTTCTTCACAGTGAATCAGGACAGCGTAAATTAAAACATGAGAAGCCTGTTTAATCCATACAATTTAAATATCCCTAAGAGATCCACATGTCACCAGAGATCTTTGGCTGATATGTCAGCACATAACTGCTGGAAATTGATCAAGGATCCTTGTGTAGTCAAGAGATTTAATTCTGCATTCAAAAAATTCCTGTCCTCATCCAATCATATTAGGCTATAGTAGTCTGTCTGTGTGCAAAAAATCCCTAGAATTTAATTCTAGTTAGGATAAAATAATGTGCTCCATTCAGCAAACTCTTTCTTTATTCTGTGTGGGTTGCCCAGACTGCTTAAAGAAAATGGACACAATACAATAATCTGAAATAAATACCCATAAGTACTGAGTGCCCAGATAGTCCCTCAAAGAACATGCGGATATGCAAAGTTGTGCTGTGACCACAAGTAGAACATGCCTAATTTGTATGTGATTGACTGCCATGTTTAGAAACCCATGTTAAGGAAGGGTTTAAAGTTCAAAAAATTTAAGGAAACTTTGTCAAGGAAAAAAAAGATATGTATATCAGCTTCCAGTTGATAGTTTTCAGTAAAATGCAAATAAGAATTCTCTATTCCTTGAATTAGAAGTACAAACAATAATGTGATATAATGAAATGAAGTACCTGAAGTAGGAGAGGACATTCCTGGCTTGTGAGTGAATTCTCCACTGCTCTGAAGCAGCTGTTCAGGTAAATACACCAGTGCAGATGCCAATAATTCCAGTTTTTTATAATTTATTTTGGAAATGTCATATCTTCTGCAAAAATGTACCACTGGAGAACCGGGAATGACATTTTTTTGCAAAGGGCTTCACTGTGAAGATTTTTGACTTGTTCAGTGCCTATTCAAACTTTTCTACTCTGGTAAAAAACTTGAAACATATAAACTATAGAAAAATTTTCTGATGATTAATATCCACAGTTCCGTGTGTTGTTACTCTGGGTGTCACCTTGGGAGGCAGTGAACGTGAGGTGAGTGAGCCCTTGTTAGAGAAAATAGGCATGGCTTTGAAAGTTTTACAAGTTTCCAAACCGTTTCTTGCTCACTGCTTCTAGTCTACCATAAGATGAAAGCCTCTTTCACTAAATACTTCCTTGTGAGGAGCCAAGCAACCATAGACTGAGGACTCCTTGAGTGTGAGCCAAGTAAATCCTCCATCCTGTATGGTGTTAATTCAGGCACTTGATCTCAGCAATTATAGAACTAATACTTACTGCTTGAAACTTGTTTGCAAACTAAGTCAGGAGGTAGTTTGCCATATAAAGAGAAACTGTAGATAAATATTATCACTCAATTATTGAAACAGGCTTGGTCAAAGCTATAACCTTAGCAGAACTAAGAGAATAATCAGTAGAAAATACGTAAAATGGTGTGTGTACTGTCATTGAAACTGGTCAAAGAGGCAGCAGGCTGGATTTGGCCTCTCAGTCACTGATTGGCAACTGTTACAGAAAATTGTATTATCTTGAGACATAACATTGTGGTAACTTAAGATTAAAGGCCTGAACTGAATGGAACTAGAAAAAAAATTCTGAGTGAAGTAACCCAGATCTAGTAAGACAAACATGGTATGTACTCATTCAACATATGTGCATTGTATGTACTCATATAAGGAAGACATTTATCTCCTTGGGAAGAGGAAATTTAAGAGATCTCCTGGGTGGACTGAATGCAGGTCGGGATGGCAACTTGAGGGATAATGTTGTGGGTGGGTGGAGGGGGAGAGTACTAAAAGAGGTAACTGGAAAGGGAGGGACTTTCAGAGGTCAGGTAGAAACCTGATGCAAAGGAAACACCCATGAATCAACAAGCATAACCCCAGATGAGACCACTAGTGATAACAAATATGTAGCCTGAACTGACCATCTCCTATAATTAAATTGGTACCTAGTATAATTGTCATCAGAGAACCTTCATCTAGTAACTGATGGGAACAGATAGAGATCTACAGCCAAACAGTAGGATAAACTCAGATTATCATGCTGAAGAGAAGGTGGCAGGATTATAGGAGCCAGCAGGGTAAGGACATCACAAGAAAACCCACAGAAACAACTAACCTGGCTCATAAGAACTCACAGAGTTGAAACTAACAACAAGAGAACCTGCATAGGACTGACCTCAGCCTTCTTCATATATGTGACAGTTGTGTAGCTTAGTCTATTTGTGGGACTCCTAAAAGTGGGAGTAGGGGCTGTTCCTAATGCATCGGCAACCTCTTGGGAACCTATTGCTACTGGATAGCCTTGCCAAACAGTAATATACAGGGAGGTACTTAGTCTTACAGGAACTTGATATACCATGCTTTCTTGATAGCCATGGGAGGTCTTTCCCTTTCTGAACAGAAACAGAGGAAGAATGGAGTAAACAGGAGTGGGGGGAAAGAAGGGGAGGAGAAGAGGGAAAGGAAACTGAGGTTGGAACATAAAATAAATTAATTAAATAAATAAAAAGATTAAAGGCCTATAGATTATTGGCCATCAGCATAGAAATTTCAAATTTCAAGTATTTAGTACTATTCCAGTACCTAGATGGACAAATAGAGAAATGGCTGTGGGTTACTAAATGTCAATGGATACAGCTAATGACCCATATACATAAGGTTCAAGGAACATTGTAGAAGAGTTGAACATACAGATTATAAGAGGCAGAGGACCAAGAAATTTGCTGTGAGATTGTGTCTTCGATATATGATAGGGAGGCTGCAACCATGAAGCCTTAACATAATGGCAATATGTTTGCATAAACAATATCTTTATAGTGAGAACACCAATTAAAATGCTAAAATAGATTGATAGTATCTTACGAATCTCACCCCAAAATAAAGGACTATAGATGATTAATGACTGTTGAGAGAGGGACAATCAATATTTTTCAGGGATGAGACTAAATGACGTAATTAGGCTTATTTACATATTAGCACTTGTGTGTGTATGTGTGCGTGCGTGCGTGTGTGTGTGTGTGTGTGTGTAAAACAACTGAGAGGAGGTGATGAATTTCAGAGGGAGGACATGTGAGGACTTGGAAGGGAAAGAGGAAGGATAGAAATGATGTAAATACAGTACTCATGTATGTGCTTTGTGGATTCTCTTGCTCTCTTTGTAAACATAGTCCCATGTGAATTCTTGTGGAAATCAGTACAGTAGTCAAGGTCTTAACAGTATGTACTTACTGAGAAGACAATTTTATATTGTTATGTGCCCCATATCAGCCTCCTACTAGCTAATGTACTTAAAACAGATGATATGACTTGTCTGAGCCTCATTTTCTTCATTTTGATGGTCAGTAAAATATAAAATTGGGTTAAAGCACTTAGCATAGCTGCTAGAATATAGACTGTTCACTCATCTACTGTGATTATATTTGATGAGGTTGATGACTTGTTTCTGTTCACCAAATACTCATTTCCCCTCCCCCTTCTGCTAATTTTATATGGTTTTCTAAATGGTTAAGACAGAGGCCCCCCTCCATTCTAGTTCAAAGCATAGGTACATCCATCTTGGTCATAGGATTCATTCAAATAGGAGCCCAAGACCTACTTTCTGCCAGTGTGGTTTAATCTCAGAATAACTTTTAGAAGTTGAAAGCATGTCTCTCTGGAGTAACTGACAGGCATCTCACCCTCAAACTTCATCTGTCCTTGAAATTTTAATTTGTAGGAATCAATAAACTTTTGGGGGGTTGTTGCATGTTTTATATGTTTTGAGGTGAGTTTCTGTCACTTCCTGTTAGATAAATGGTGACAAATGGAGCTGATATTTGACATTTTATCACTGGACAGATTGTATCAACTAACATGTGTTCCCAGAGCATTAATTCTCTCCGATAAAATAGTTCTGCCTTT
Organism: Mesocricetus auratus; assembly: GCF_017639785.1. Taxonomy (NCBI): domain Eukaryota; kingdom Metazoa; phylum Chordata; class Mammalia; order Rodentia; family Cricetidae; genus Mesocricetus; species Mesocricetus auratus. Next base: position 163,536,266 of record NW_024429266.1, read on the forward strand.
ATGCCTATCCTGCCCAATTTCCTTCTACCCTTCCCTTTTTTTAAACCTTAGGAATCAAAATTATTATTAATCATGTGGTAAGACTTAATCTGTTATGATGACTAAATTTCTTTGTCAACTTGTGTTGATGTGATTTTTGTTAACGTTTATTTTTAGAATATGCAATCAGAGAGCATCCATCAAATCTGAAAACTTTTAATCTATCCCCTTTTCCCACGGGAAAGCAGTTTGTTCTAAGGGACACAAGGACCTTTTCAGAGTTACACAAAACCAATACACAAAAAGACTAGAAATTAGTTTCCTTACATATGCAGAAGCTGCATTTAGCCAGTAAACACTGATTAGCAGGTGTCTCTAGAGTAGGAATGTGGAGGTGTCCTTGGGATCGATATCTAGGAGGGTTTAACTGCATCATATGGTAGGGTAGATTTTAGTCTTTTGAGGAGCCTCCGTAAGAGTGCAGACCACTGAACAGTGGTAGAGAAAATGTGGTACATTACACAATGTAATTCAGGGGAAAAAGCAACGGAATCTTGAAATTTTCAGGCAAATGGATGGCACTAGAAGAAACCATCCTTAGTGAGGTAACCCAGTCACAAAAAGACAAACATGGTATGTACTCACTCATATATGGATTCTAGACATGGATCAGGGGAGTGCCAGCCTACAATCCCACTGCCAGAGAGTCTGGGAAACAGAACTTTCAACCATTGACTGATGGAAGCAGAGGGAGTCACCCACAGGTGAACACTGAGCTGAACTCCTGGAACCCAGGGGGAGAGAGGCAGGATTGATGAGCAAAGGGGTCAAGACCAGGATGGTTTAACACACAGAAATAGCTGACCTGAACAAGGGGAAGATCTTTAACCCAGACTGACAGCTGGGAGTCCAGCATGGGACTGATCCAGAACCCCTGAATGTGGGTGTCAGTGATTAGGCCTAGGCAATCTATGATGGGGCCTTGGGTAGTAGATCAGTATTTATCCCTGGCATACAAATGGACTTTGGGTGCCTACCCCACAATAAGATTGCTCTCTCAGCCTGGACTCTTGTGGGAGGGCCTAGGGCTTGCCCTGAAGGAAATGACAGATTCTGGATATCCCCAGTGGAGGGTCTCACCCTCCCTGGGGAATGAGATAGGTATTGAGGGAGTCTGGGGGGGGTTTGTGGGAAGGCATGGGAGGAGGGGAGGGAGAGGGAGCTGGGATTGACATGTGAAGCAACCTTATTTTTAATTTAAATTTAAAAATAAAAAAACACCAAAGGAATAAAGAAATTAAAAAAAATAAAAACAGTTCAGACCCATGTAAGCCTATCACACTCTGCTGGAAGACAACACATTCAAGAATGTTTTAGGCAACAAAATTTGGTTTTGTGGGGTTAAAAAGAATACACACAATGTGGATAAGAAAGAGGGAATGACCCTGAGAAAATCTTGGTTGTGGTGGTGAATAGGATCAAAATACATTGTCAGAACTCAAAAGTCTTAAAGAATTACTAAAAAATTAATGTTGAAAATTATAAAACATTTGTGTTAAAAGGTAATATAGTCCATATATGTATCTTAATTAAAATAGACTTTTATGAGCCAACAATATAAACATTTATACAAAAAACTAACAGAAGCCTGAAAATTAATGATTTAAATACTCTATTCAAGTTATTAAAGAAACTGGTGGTGTGATATAAAAATATGGCAAAATAGATGCTACAATAAAATTTTAAGTTAACAAAGAATATGGATGAATATAAATCTAAAGCTAGTTCTTTGTTATTAATTTCAGTGAAACGCAAATGATCAGACTTATATGAAAAACAGAGAATTCAGAAATAGAAAATTACACTAAGACTTGTGTTTAAAAAAAAGCTGTTCACTATATTTTCCAGTCAGTGGTAAATACAATGAGAAACTATCTAAAGAGCTATAACTCACAAAATCAATTCGATAGGATTTAGAAATCAGGCTAGCGAGATGACTGTTCTAGAGATACTGAGTTCAATTCCCAGCAACTACACTGTGGCTCCCAGCCACCTTTAATGAGATCGATGACTTCTTCTGGAAGGCATACATGGAGACAGGAGACTGTACATCTAATAAATAAAAATGAATCTTAAGAAAAATTTAGTAATCCAGAAATAATACATAAACATTAAGCTAAATGAGCCAATTTTTGTTTATAATTTAAGAATAATAATTACTGGAACATACGATATGGTATCCTTCACAGTACAAAAAGATTAAATATATCAATGTGGAACCAGTGAGATGGCTTAGATGATAGAACGTTTTTGCCACAAAGCCTGACAACATGAGGTCAATCCCCTACAAGTACTTCATGGCATGCATGAGTGCACTCTCTCTCTCTCTCTCTCTCTCTCTCTCTCAGTAAATAAAGTGAGTAAACAACAAATAAATGTAACCATTTATGAACTAGCACTATAGGAAAGGGCCTCAGCTGTGCTCTAAGACATACAGATCATGAAATTATTTCAATGATTGATATTCAAACAATGAAAGATGAAGATGTCTAGAAAGAAATATTAAAATGACTCATAGTTACCAAAAGTCATGATTCTATGTTGAGCTATGAAATATAAGATCTGATGAGGTGATTGCTGCACTAAAGAAAAGAATAATCTATTCAATGTGTAACAGATTCAGATATCATCACCTCAGCAGAGTACACAGATGTTAATGTTCAGATTTAACAGCAGCTATGCATAAGTAAGCACTGTTGTGTTGACAGATGGTTTTGGAAGAAGAGTAAGGGATTATGAAAATAGTACTTTAAATGTGTAAAAAATATATAATAAATGAAGGTTTTGTCTCACTTCCTCCAATGCTCCAAAATTCTGCATTTTTAATGTGCTTCTGAGCTGATGCTGATGGTGACCATCTGGGATGGGTAATATCTTTATTAGGAAGCCTTTTTCTAGGTTTCCTTCAAGACCTGGGAAGTTTTCAGGCTGTGTGGGAAGCAGGGGAGTGAACAGTAGTTTTGGACATTAAAGGAAATACCTATTGTCCATTCATGTCTAATGGATCTGAACAGAACTAGAACACAGCTGAACGAAGGTAAAAGAGGCCTGCTTTAGTAATTCATCTGCGTGTATTTTCATAAGTACATATGCAACCAGAGAGCAACTCCTAGTACAATGAAATGTGTGGTATGAAAGTTAAGTTTGTGTGGGATAGGAAGAGAATGGGATATTCTAGTGAATTCAAGAATTCTGATGTCATTGCTAAAAATATTGCTACTATTAGTGGTAGATTGTTGAGTTGTGTCATAATGTTAAAAATGGGAAAGTAATAGTCTTGAGTTAAAGAGGAAATCACACTATACAGAAGGTTGCTTTCATGCTGAATGAAAATTACTAGTACAGAAGAGGATGACTCCCTGATGATGATGGTGATGATGATGATGATGACAAAAGGAATATGGGGTAGTAGGTGCACTGAGACATATGCCTGAAGGAGGGTACCTTGCACCTCCCAAACGAGACTCTGGATGGAGAAATGAAAGTTTCAGTGTACTGTGTGTTTGCCTGTATATTTCTGACTCAAAAGTTCAATCTCAAAAGATTTGCTGTCTAGCGGTGCAGGAGTTTGAATGTGCTTGAAGAACTCCCTCTTTTAGTTCATGCAGCCCATTAAATTGCTACACACTTGCTAACATCACACCGTCCCCTGCAGTGTCTTCACTGGAGCAACAGGCTCCGAATTCAGCATCATCCTTTGATTACTTATTAGCATTATAGGGTGAGAAAGCTGCTTAACTGTCTAAATCATGCACATTCCTTATTTTTTAAAGATGACAATGATACATACTACAAGGGGACTCTGCTGAGCATTAAATAAAAACATGAACAATCTGGATGTAATGATAGTATTGGAGATACTATATTTTTTATTACTTTAATTTTAAATAGCCTACTTCACATGTCAATCCCAGTACACTGTCTCTTCCATCCTCCTGTACCCCCACCATCCCTCCAAGCCTCCCACCCTATCCCCACTTCCTTTCATATAGGGGATATCCAGAGTCTGTCATTTTGCTCAGGGCAGGGTCCGGGGACTCCCCTAGGAGTCCAGGCTGAGAGATCATCCCTCTTTGTGTTATAGACACGAAGATACTATATTGATAAAACTCACTTTGTTCAGTTGATTTTTAATTCTTTATGGAGTTAAAACCATGTGCAGTAAGTATAAGTATCACTAAATAGTGATGATGACAATAATAATCAGTAATTAATAAAACATTTTAGGCCAACAGATAGACTGCCAGACATTAAAATTAGTATTTTAAAAGGCATGGTATCAGAATTGGACTGATAGTATGGATGGGAATTTTGAAATGTTGATGTGTTTACTTCGCTCAATAAGTCTATGAGAAGAGTATTATTCTTCAACACACAGAGGCATTCTTAAGGTCATGTAAGTAGTATGAAAGTCTAATTTCAGGGACTGTGACACAGCTAATTGGCAGGTCTCAGAGTGTTTCAGATGGTGTTGCTGGTAGTGTATGGTAGAATGAACATCAGGAAGATGGCAAAACCACTCCAGATGTGTTAAGGAGGTACCAGTCTGGTAGTTTGGATAAGAAAAAGGGGTGTGCTAAGCCCAACATGAAATTCAAAAGGAGACACTTGTGACAGTGTGTTGATGGGGAAATGAAATTCAGGGAGGCAGTTCTCCATGGAATGAATGTTTGTGTTCCTCAAATTCAAATTGAAGTCCTAAGCCCCAATATGATGGTAAATTAGAGTGTGGGACCTCAGAGAGTTGGTTGCACCTTGAATTATATTGTGCTCTTGTTAAAAGACACTGGTGGTGTTGGTTATTCTTTTTGCTCTTTGAGAGTTTCACCACCCAGATCCTGAGTAAATCACACAGGGGCTTATTCTTTCTTACAAATGCCCAGCCTTAGCTTGGTTTGATTCTAGCCAGCTTTTTTTAAGTTAAAGCGGCCCGCCCATAGAACTTTTGCCTCTGGGTTTTTACCATTTTTTTATATCTGTATATCTTTTTTTTTATTTACCATTCCTGTGGTTGCTGTGTGGTTGTGTGGCTGTGTGGCTGGTCCTCAATGTCTTCTTTCCTCCTCCTCTCCTTGTTCCTTGATCTTGCTTCCCAGATTTCTCCTTTTTATTCTCTCTACTGGCCAGCCCCACCTATTCTTTCTCCTGCCTTGTCATTGGCCATTCAGATCTTTATTAGACCAACCAGGTGTTTAGACAGAGTTAAAGGAATTCAACATAAAAGAATGTAACACATATCTGCATCATTAAATAAATATTCCATAGTATAAACAAATAGCACACATCTTCATCTAATATTCTACAACACACTACAGTGCTTGTTTCCTCTTTGCTGTCTGTCTTGTAAGAATGTAAGGAAACAGCCATTTGCTGGTCAGGAAACATACCTTCACCAGAGTCTTGCCATGTTTTTAGCATGATCTTGGGCTTTAGCCTCTAAAAGTATACCAATAAAATCCTGTTTCAGCCACTGTCTAAGAGCACTATCTATGTCAATTCGTTTTAGCAACTTGAACCAAAACACCATTGTTAGAACTTGTTACTTAGGTACAATATGATGGAAAATCATTAAGAGATTTTTTAAATGATCTTAATTGGAAATATTCAAACATGATAAAAAGAAAGGCCACACAATGGATTTAATATTATCCTAGAAATTAAATTCTACAGATGAATAATTATACAACAACAGCAAATTCCTTGTGTTCAGAAAATTGTTGGTTGTTCTTGTTATTAAATTCAGTATTTTTCAAGTATATAAAATAAGTATTATAGTTAGAAAATAGTGCATCATTTTCTGAAATATGGGTCATAAAAATTAGTTAGAAATATTAACATCAAATATGAATATATTAAACATTTATCCATTTGGAAGTATGTGTGTGTTTTATGTTTCTTGAAGCAGAGTATTCCAATGTAGACAAGGCTACTCTGTAACTCATGATATTACTACAATCAGACTTTCAAATGCTGGGAAGGGATCACAGTGATGCATGACTAGCCCAAATTTGTGTGTGTGTGTGTGTGTGTGTGTGTGTGTGTGTGTGTGTGTGTGTGTGTGTGATGGTAACTAAGGAAATACTGCTGAGTTAAATAGTTTAATAAACTATGATTATGGGATATTACACTGTGGATTAGATTTCAGAGTTGACATAAGAACAAATTCATTTTTCTACTCTATTGTGAGAAGTAGTTTCTGTTGATTTTTAATAAAAACATGTGATCAAACTTGTTCATTTGAAATGTACTGTACTTAAAATTTAAGGATAGTGTCTTAAATTACATGTGAGGTTTGAGAGATTATAAATTCAGTATGAATTTATAAAATATTATGTCCTGTAGGAAAATAGTATAATTCCATTATATCTTTGAAATGTTAATTTTATGTTGGGACTTGGATAAACTATAATTATGCCATAATGATATTCACTTTTACAAGAAAATTACATGAATAGAAAATTTAAGTATCTATTTTGCATATGATTTTATAATTGTTCTGTTAATAAATTCTTTTATTCAGATTAGAAGATAGGTGAGTGTTGATCTTCAGGGAAAATTGTACTTGAACATAGAATTTTCTCTACTTGTCTGTCATTTGAGTGAAAAATCAAGATCCATGTTGTATCCAACAGAAATCTCCCATGAGTCAGTGATGGATGACTTCTTAGTTAATGCCAGGAAGTGCAAATCATACTCTTCTAAAAATTATGTAACTAAGCTCATAGAGTTAATCATAATGATATTCAGTTTTCACACAAGATTATGTCCTTCAGGTACCTTGTTACACAGTCTGTGGGGTTAGTCTCATTAAACCAAGTATTGAAATCAAAATACAGAGATCAAGTGCATGACAAAACTCGTTTTCCTAAGAAAGTCCAGACTGGGCATATAGCCCAGTCAGTAAAGTGCCAGTTTTACAAGTTATGAGGACAGCAGTTGGATACATAAATCCCATGTGAAAATATATGCGTGGTAGTGTATGCTTTTACACCCAGCACTGAAGAGGTAGAGACAAGATCTGTGGGCATTGGTAGACAACCAGTACTGCAAAAATGGTGAACTTCAGGCCAAAGAAAGAGAGACTCTGTGTCAAAGGAGGGAGTGCTGTTATTGAAGGCAACACTTGAAGTTATATCCTCTGGTCTCTACATACATGTGCATATGTGTGCATAGTCACGCCCCAGACTCCAAAAATACACACATGAAAAATTTGTTTGTAATTGTGGAAAGATCAGCCCTGCATCTCCTTTATAAATGATCTTCTATTATAAATTAGAGAACAATTGATGAGGTATAATTGTCACACTTCCATAGCATAAACAATGACAAACAAACCTTTTATTAAAATTTATTTCTATTTTCATGTGTATGTTAGTATGTGTGTGGCCATGCAGGTGCCCATGGATGCCAGAAGTTCAGATGGCTACAAACTTCCTAATGTGGATACTGGAGGCAAACTCTGCTCCACTGCAAGAATAGCAATTCCTCTTAGCTTTGGAACCATCACGTCAGAATGGAAAAACATTTTTTTCAGCATATTAGTAGTCATCTTGTATTGTCTAACAGCCTGGACTTTATTATTAGTATTTTTCTTTTTGTCTAGCATGTGCACCCTGTTCATCAGTTTTAGGCATTAATGGCCATTGTAGGCAGGCTTCTCTGATTCAAAATGAGCAGAATTACGAATACCCTGTAAAATGTGTGTTTATATTGTGATATCATCATTTTGTCTACTTCCTCCTTAATAAAGCAAGTCACATGCCTAAGATTGACATGAATAGGAAGAAGAAATATGCTTTTCCCTCACTGGAGACATATGATGTAAATCTATGGGATGGACAGCACCCTGTAATTCTAACTCAGAACAGATGTGAAGAAAGTGGAGGTACACCAGAGTCAGTTTTAGCACATCAGTCAGGTATCAGATGACATGGTTTCTCTTCACATTTTAACAGAAATAGTTTTTATGGCCATGTCCAGTAGAGTTTCTTGTGAACATCCAATAAAGTAAAGCACATCCTTGTAGCACAGATTAAATTATTTACTCATATACTGTACAGTCAGTCAGTTTTGGTCCCCATAGGGGATTGGTACTAGACCCTCTTCAAATGCTCAAATATGGAGATGGACAAATGTCATGTAAACAGTAAAATATACTATGCATATCCTTTGTATTTTTAAACCCATTTATGGATTACTTTATTTACCCAACTTAATGTAAATCTTATACAATTAATTGTTACACACTGTTGCCAAGTAGTCACAAGTTATAAAAATGCTGACCTGTAATCTTTTGTTCAGATCTTTGGTACTTATGGTTAGCTGAACCAATGAGAAAAGAACATTCAGACACAAAGAATGGGTTTTAATATTAATTTAAGTACAAACAAGTCATCAGAGAAGTACATTATGTAATTCATGTTTCAAATTGTCACAATGGCCTTTAGTTTTGTGATGTTGATTACCATACTTGACTGAAATCTTTGTGGTCATTTTGGAGTAGTGTGGGGAGTAGTCATTGTTACTTAGGACCTCTTGGAAATACTGACAGCTCTTTCAAATATAGCCCATTTTGTTATCAACCTTCCTGCCCTTTCTAACATCTTGACAAATAGAATTAGGGCTAACAGGAATAGTTGATAGCAACCTGCAGCTAGGTCACTTAACAACTCTTCTTCCTGCAGTTAGAAACCCCTTCACCCCTGTCACATGGAGGACGTGACCCAAGGCCACTTTGAAGAAATACTACATCTTTAGATATGAAGCAAGTTCCAAGAAACAGGCTTGTGGCTTATCCATCAGTCAAAGATTAAGTCTAGTGAAAATTACCAAGTCACTCAGGTGATAGGCTTGAGCAATAGAGGCTATTTTGTGAAAGATAGAACTGAAACCTGCATTTAGGTTACCAGGTGACACAGGATGGCCTACTCCTTCCAATGACATTTGCCTTGCCAGCCTCCTGGCAGCTGAAGTCAAAACCCCCACCCTCTCCCCTCCTGACTTCCGGTCTATGGCCCCTTTATAAACCCCTTTGGAAAGAATAAAGGTAGTCAGCTTGATCAGCCATGTTGACTTGCTGTCTTTTCCTTGTATCCCTTGTCCGCCATTTTATCCTAGACATCCCCGGTCTTATGTTGACTGTCCCCGCTGCAAAGGTCAGAGGAGTTTAGATATAAATTATTAGTTTAGATATAAAATATCAGTTTTTATATTACCTTGAATTAATTTACTTGAGAACATTTTCTAAAACCCACAAAAGAAATTTAGGGCAAATCACCATGAATTTTCACTGTCCTGGGACTTGATTGAGGGGATGTCATAACTTTAACATGAGCTAAGTGATTTGTAAAACATCACAGTAGATCATAGCAAATTATCCACCTTTGTTCTGCCTAATGGGTAATGTGTTTGAGATGAGCAATTAGATATTAGAGATACACAGCTATAGCCTTTTCAACAAATACTGTTCTCAATCTTTTCAATCACCTCTCTTTCTCTCTCTCTCACTCTCTGGATAAATTGGCCATTTGCCTTGTACATGTCTGTTTTTTTTTGTTTTGTTTTGTTTTGTTTTTTCGAGACAGGGTTTCTCTGTATTGTTTGGATGCTGTCCTGGAACTCGTTCTGTAGACCAGGCTGGCCTTGAACTCACAGAGATCTGCCTGCCTCTGCCTCCTGAGTGCTGGGATTAAAGGCGTGTACCACAAACGCCCGACTCACGTACAGGTCTTTTTAGTATTATTTTTATGTCACTCTGTTTGCTAGTTCAAAGGACATTTGTATTAAATAATTCATAATTTCATCTTGAATAGACATTCCAGTTTTATACAAATGCTTTATTTTATGTGTTTAGGTGTTTTGTGTTCAAGAATATCTGTGCACTGCACAATGCAGTGCCTGGAGAAGCTGAAAGAGGGCAAATGCAACAGCAATGACAAATGGTTGTGAACTGTGATGTGGTTGTGGGAACTGAATCTGGACCTTCTGCAGGAACAGTAAGTCCTCCTAACCAATTAGGCATTTTGTCAGCCACTGATTTTTATTATATACTAAGTAATATTAAATAAACTGTACTTACTAATACCCACGCAATTCTTTATGCTGGTGTGTCTGCATTCATATATATGCCTATGAATGTACATTGTAGTGTGTAAATGTGTGGAGGACCAAGTTTAGTTTCAGGTGTCTTCCTCAGTTGCTTCCCACCTTATTCTTTGAGGCACTATCACTGAAACTGAAGTTTACTGGTTGACTGGATTACTTGGACATCCATTCTTCTACTTCCACCTCTGCCATGCTGGGATAACAGACCAGCATTACTATACCTACCTATCTTTTTTAAGTGGGTTCTGAGGGCTTGAGCTCAGGTCTCCATGATTCAGAGACACACACTTTACTGACTAAGCTACCCCATTGCCCAAATAATGTATGATCTGTATGTTTTTTATTATTCCACAAAAGAGTATACCCTTTGAAGGACGTACTTTGAAAATAAAATAATTTATGCAAGATGTTTCATGACAGTAATGATTTCTCATAGGTAACTAGTGTATTTCTTATATTGGTAACAGTGCCATTGGTTGGAGTGTCATTGTCACAATGGTGTTCCTTTGAAACAGGAATTGTCAAATCTCACTAAAATTCTGGCACTGAAATTTGTGTGAGGTGGAATGCTGGCCTATGCTTTGGCATGTTGAGTGCCTCTCTAATTGGCCTCTCCTGCATTCATTACAAACCACTGGCACTTCTTCTTCTCTAGAGTATGACAGTCAGCAACATCCTTAATTTGCAAATGTTCCTTAAGATTTGAAATCACTTGGACTAAGAAGTAATTCTATATAAATTGATAGTGAATGGGACACATAGTGACCCTCCTCAAACATCCTGTCAATTTTCAAATTTATTGACTTAAAATATTACAAAGGATTTATGAAAACAATGAAGAAAATATATCTCACATAAAATATACCAATGAATGGTGACATGACGGCTCAGTGAAAGAAAGCTGCAATCCAGAAGCCTGATGCCTCTTGTACAATCCTCAGAATCCATAACCCGTGATGGAAGGAAAGAACTCTCTCTCACACACACACTCACAATTTAAAAGCAGCTGATGAATTTTGATAATCATTATTCTTTTAGCAAAAATTATATCTTGTTAATGAGATGTTCAAGGGAATTTGTTGTGAATTTTCTGAATGACAGGAAGGATCTTTGTCACTTACTTTGTTGGCACCTTCCTTTCCTCAGTATTTATGTGCTTATTATAATTTGCTTAGCTGGTACTCATTTAATAGGATGCATATATTCATGTTGTGCGATCTGCAAGATATTTCAAAATAGAGGCTATTGTTAGTTATCCTATTCTGTTTATAAAAACAACTCAAAATAAGCACTTTTACAAATTAGAAGTGCCCAGGTAACAAGAGTACGTGGCTTTTGGTGAGAGAATGATTTAGGATTGAGCCCAGTTATGAAATTACCCTAGGTCTTTAATGTAACACCTGGCTGGGCTAACAGATGGGATCCAAGATACCTAGTACAATATTATTCATTCCATGTCATTCTGGAATCCAAATAATTTCATTAAGTTTTCATCTAGGTACTTCAGTCTGTCTCTATGGAATCATAATCCAGTAGGAAAATGGGTTTCAATAAATAAGACCGAGTTTGAGCATTTACTCCTGCCTTCTGGTTGCACAACTTTAACAGACTTGGTCCAATACTCAATATCTGTTTTCTTGTCCCTGAGTTAAAACAATGTGTTTTATTCATTTTGCATAGTATAATAGGTAATAGAGTTCCCTACACTTATTCTTTATGCTTCCTTTTTATTACATTTAAAAATATTAAATATGAGTCATTAAAATTGTTGTCCCAATGTCACAGAAACCTTGGTCACTCTAAATCTAGAGCACAATTGCTAGTAGTGGTTTAGTGTTGTGGGCAGGTAGGGCTCCTGTGGTGTATTTCTGTGTAAATGTATATGCACATGTATATGCATGGTAGTAGAAGACACAACTCAACCTAGCATGTTACTCATTTGGAGCCACTTACCTTGTGAGTTTTATTTGTTTGTTATTTTATTTATTTTGACAAAGAGCCTCCCACTGACTTGAAGTCTACCCAATAGTCTAGGTTGGCTATCCGGAAAGTCACATGGATTTTAGCTCATGAGCGAGGATTTACTTTTTAATTTGTGTTCTGATGATCAAACTCAACTTCTCTGCTTTCAAGGCAAGCACTTTATAGTCTGAGCTGTCTTCTCATCCTGACTGTGCTTTTTAAATTGCACATTCCTTTGCTTGAAACAGGATTGAGAAATGTTTTTGGCGAAGTGCTAGATGCACTCTTGTGGCGTCCTGTGTTGTATAAGTGTCTTTAGTCTTCTGTTTCATTTCACATTGGTCTTGAATATTGGAGAAAGAATATGGATGACAAAGATGTGCAAGAGAGGGGAAATCTAGGAAAATGACAGATCAAAAGTCATGGTTATCTGGGGGTACTGGTCAGATTATGAGACAATTTGTATATTGTAAATTATTCTCCAGCCCTCATCTCTGTTCTTATACAAGAACGTCAGTCACATAATTGATAATGCAAACTCTAGTTTATATTTTCTGAAGAAACAGAACCATAGGAAAGACACAGATTCATTCCTACATACGCACACACATATATATGCCTGCAAATATTCCCTATAGATGTATGTGAGAGAGATTATGAAATCTGAGTTACACATTGTTGAGGGAAATACATCCAACTGCAATTTATCATTCCAAAGCAAAGAGGCAGGGAAGTCAGTGGTATAATTCAATTTAAACTGAAAAGTTAAGAACTAGGGACCCTTGTATCTGGAGGCATAAGGAGATATCTAGCCCAAAAAAGGGTAAAATGCTTCCTCTTTACTTATTTATTTCATTCAGTCCTCAGTGTAAGTGAGTGATGCAAGTGTTTGTTGGTGACATGAATAGTAATTTCTGCCTGCTGCTTTAGCTTAATCACCTCTGAAAACCCCTCACAGGCATACCTAAAATTGTCTATGTCCTAGCAAGTCACATTGGCAAATGAAATTACCCATCACTCATGAGTATTTGTATATTGTTTTGAGTTTTATGTGGAAGTTTTGAGTCAGACTCATCTTTATTTATTTATTCTTCTCTCAAACAATACATCCTGATTGCAGCTTCCCATCCTTAGTTGAATCTGTGGCCTGTGTTCTCCTGGTGTCTTTACCCCTCTGGCTCCTACAATTACACCTCCCTTTCTTCAGTGGAGTTCTGTAAAGTATACCTAATGTTTGTTTATGAGTCTCTGCATCTGCCATCTGCTCCCATTAGCTGCTGGAGGAAGTCTCTCTGATGAGCACTGGACTAGGCACCAAAATCTACAAGAATAACAAAAGTATCATTAGGAATAATTTCACTGACTTTTTTGTGAGTTGTCTGCTAGATCTATTGACCACCCACCTTCTAGATCCTGATCATCCAAGCAGTGTCAGGCATGAGTCCCCTCTCTTGGCAATAGTCTCAAGTTAGACCAGTCAATGGTTGGCCATGCCCACACACTCTGAGACACCATTGCCCCAGCACTTCTACAGGCAGGACAAGTTGTAGGCAGAAGGTTTTGTTGCTGTGTTGGTGTCTCAGTCACACCACTGGAAGCCTTGCCCAGTTACAGAAGATGGTCGGTTCAGGCTTTGTAACTTCCATTACTAAGAGTCCTTTCTAGGGTCACCTGCATAAGTTTTATAAGTTTCTGTAATATTTCTTTGTGATGTACTTTAATTTACAATCCGTGGCTCTACCACAGCTAGAAGCCAGGGGTTTTATGGAGACTATGTATGTAATAGAGCGGTGGGAAAGATGGAGAAGCAAAATGTGTTTTTATTGTTGTTGTTTGTTTATTTTTTTTGTCTTTTTTACCTTTGAGGGTGGGAGGATACTACAAGGGTGGAAAGGTGAATTGGAAGGACTGGGAAATGAAAGGAATTGGGGTACATGATATGAAATTCCCAAGGAATCAATAAAAGAATGTTAAAAAGAAAAGACAATTCAAAATACCATGAACTTTTATCATAGTCATCTGGCTATGAGTATACAGCTTCCTAGTATACATGTCAACCTTACTCAGGTACCACCCTGTATCTGTTCTTTACAGGAAGGCCTTCATTCCTTCTTCTGGAGTGACATGAACCCATGACTGTCACAAGAACATGACACCTATTTGTAGGCAATGATTAAATAAATAGCTTAGCAACATCAAAGATGAAGGCAAGACAAAAATATATCCTGAGCAATGCTTACATATATATATATATATATATATATACATATATATATATATATATATATATATATTATAACCCAAACAGTATGAATGTGTGAATGAAGTATGAATGGTTTAAAAGGAAATGGCCCCATAGGGAGTGGCACTATTGGAAGGCATGACTTTGTTGGAGTAGGTATGGTCTTGTTGGAGAAAGTGTGTAACTGTGAGAGGTAGGCCTTAAAGTCTCCTATGCTTAAGCTACAGCCAGTGAGACAGTTCACTTCCTGTTGTCTGTAGATTAAGATGCAGAAATGTCAGCCTTTTTCCAAGCACCATGTATGATGTATGCCACCATGTCCTGTCATGATGATAGTAGACTAAACCTCTGAAACCATAAGCCATCCAATTAAATGTTTTCCTTTGTAAGGGTTGCTGTGGTCATGGTGTCTCTTTACAACAATGGAAACCCAAAAATAGCTATGTATTTCTACCTATGTAAAAACACTACTGCAAGCTCTGCTCATTTTACTTATTAAAGTTTTAGAAACTTGGCATTAGCTGTTTTCCTATATTTGACATACATGCATGTGAACACAGCTATTATTAAACACTTGGCTGAAAAAGCATGTACTCCATTTTTTTAACTACAAGGCTATTGTTAATGCAAAAATAGCACAGCTATTACTTCAAAGGAAATAAGATATTTTTGAAGAGACAATTTCAGTTTTTAGGTTTAGACACTATGAAATTTAGGCAATTTCAGAGACTTAAGTTCCCTAAATTCCATGTTTCAATGTAGAAACAGCATCATAATGTTTTATAGTAAAAGCAAATAAATAAATAAATAAATAAATAAATAAATAAATCATGACGCTTTTAGCTACATTGGTGGAAACATCAAAATGTGGTTACAACAAGATTCTAAAATCTATTCTAAAGGTCTCAGATACTATCTGATGATATTTTGGTAGTTGATTTTGTGGAAGGTCGTGATTAAGCTAAGGGATTCAAAAAAGTTTATATCTGCTACCCGCAGAATTTCTGCTCTGAGGTAAAGATGAGGAATGAATGGCTATTGTGAGGACTAAAACATGCTTCAGACTCCAGATAAGGTTACCATGCTCTGCCCCTACAACCTCCTAACCTCTCTATATCACTACTCTTCTAATCAGTCAATCAGTCTTTGGAGACACACCCCCTTTCTGGGTACTCACATTCATGCTATCTGTTTATGATGAAATGGTTTTCTCAATAATTTGTGCTGCACATACTTTGCCTACATACGTATTTGTCATTTTAAGACAAATCTCTAAGTGTATTTATTTTGGGAATAAAATTTTTGGGAAAATTACTTTTTAAAAGTTTCTGTATCAATGAAACAAAAAGTCTGGATAAAAGAAAAGCAAAATATTAGATATGTTTGTAGTCTTACTATACTTAATCTGAGTGTTGGAATTAAGGGATGCCATTTATAGATAACATGCCCTGTTGAAGGGGCCCTAGAGAGGGAGAACTGACTTAATGATTTAGTGGGTTGAATAATCTACCCTGCCATATGAGCAAAACTATAGTTTTATTTTTCTGGAGATTTCTCCTTGCTATTTCATGCCTCATTAACCATGGCTTTATGTGTTCAATTTTTAGGAAAAATGCTATCATTTATGTGCATTTTTACTGTATTATCCCAAACAATAATCTGATACAAGAATTCAAAAGATTTGTATTCAGAACCTGTTACTAGCTAATGATAGGATAATGATTGTTCATTAAATGTTAACCATGATGGAAAGAATGCATTATAACCATGCTAAACTAAAAAGGTGACAAAACCCACTAAGGGAGAAAGGTACCTTTTAGTATTTATAAGCATCTGAAAATTAATGTATTTTTAAATTTTTGAGAATCTTATGTATGAATACTTTATTTACATCTTTGTTCCCCTCCTTCTCCCCACTCAGCTTCTCCTATACCCCTTCCACTCCCTCTCAAATTCACGACCCATACTTTGTTATTTATGTTAGTCACTTATTCTCAGGTGTATCCTATTGAGTTCATTTATTGTTGCTGATATATTAATGTGTTTAGGCTGACTACTTTAGATAGTAACAACTACCAAGGTGTTTCATCCCTAGAGAAAACTGATTCTCCATCTCTCAGTAGCCATTCATTGCATGTAACTCTTCATCTGGGGATAGGACCATGTGAAATTCCCCACTCACACTGGCAAGTTAAAAAGTATTGCCATTGTAGAGATTCTGTCTATATTCTGTGTTGCTTTCATGGGTGCAACATGTTAGTCCTATCTAGAAGACACTGTCTCACACCAGTTTTCCTCGTCTTCTATATCATAAAATCTTGACATCCCCTCTTCTACTTTATATTTCTTGATATTTAACAAGTCCAAAGACATGGACACTGTGGGAACATGTTAGTATAATTCTAGTTTGGGAGGATTAAAGAATGAGAATGAACTATAATAGAACTTAATACTGAAACTCTATATCTAACCTTGAATAAGTATGGTTACTAGTTGCTTAGTTCCTGAACACAGCAACAAAAACAACCTATTCAAAATCTTTGATGAAACTTCAAGAAGTAATGGAAGTAAATTATTTGGTTCAATCTGACATTAAGAAATTACAATGATAAAAATCATAAAACCAAACATTGTTTATTGTTGCATATTCACATTATAATTTCTTATGCTTTAAAATAATTTTATGGAATATGAATTTATGTCAATGTCTTTGTGGTTTGTAATGAAAATCAGATACTGTACAAACAAAAGGGTGTACATAGAATTAGAAGAAAGAGGACAAATTTGGTTGTGAGCTTATGGATAATTCTTAATTTTTTATGCTTTGCATTGATTTTGGAAAAGAATGGAGACAAGAAATAAAGTGCAAATCAAATCTATACTCCTTTTTTTTACTTAGAAGGTTTCTGTTTGCTCACTTCCTTAAGATGTCAAAATTTGGGATATTATGATCTCAGTAAGAAATAGAAACAATTGTTAAAATGTCTTCACCCAATTACTGCAAAGAAAATTGTGTAATTTGTCAAAAATGCAAATTTATTTCCCACAAGTACTGCAGATTGGGAAATCCCTCACAAACATGTGATAGATTTGGTGTCTGGTAAAGGCTGCTCTCTTCTGTCAAAATGGTGACTTTTATGTGTGTCCTCATATAAAAAAAGAGAGAAATTTTGGAAGGACCAAATCAATATGCCAGCTAAATGCTATGTTATCATTTGCCAGAAGGTTAGCTTGTCAAAGCTTTCTCATTTCTCTCCTATGGTAATACTAGACCCATTCAAGAGTTCGCCTCTCATGATTTCACCTTAAAGACACCATACACGAGGTCTGTCTTATTAGTTGTTATGCTTTAGAATATGCATTTTGAGGATGAAACATTCAGGGGAACAAGTTAAAGAATCTCACTAAAGTCCAGTGATCCATTCATGTAGACTGAAAGAGTGATAAATTCAGTATATGAATGTTACTCTGTACCTGCCTTTTAGTCATTTTATTTTTCTATCAGTTTTATTTTTATTTATATTTAAATTTATTTTCACTGGTACATTAAAAACACAAAAGGTATAATATTCCTAGGTTATCTACTGTTTTAATATGACCATAGTTTTGATGGTTAAATTAGGTTAAACATGTGGCTCTTTACATATAATTTCCTGGGAACAAAATAATCAGTAGCCCTTTTCCTAGTTTTGAGAGATGCACAGTACAGTGCCCTCTGCCCACTCATTCATTCTCTCTAGAGAAGCACAGCAGACAGAACTGACACTTAGCAACCTCTGATCATGCTTTCCTATCCCCTCTGCCTCTCCTTGCCCCCCCAGCCTGTGTTCAACCCCATCCTGCTTGCAGGATGACTATTCTAGGTTCTATGCATCATTCAAACTCTGGGGTTCTTCTTTCAGCACCAGACTCATTTCACCTAAATAGCTTTTCATGTTTATTTTCCTCCTATTTCCAGCCCCTCTCTCTTTTTACCCTTCAGTTTCAAATGCTCCATCATCAAGTCAACCACACACATATGCAAAGGCAAAGTTTGTTAGTGTTGTCATGGGAAGGAGTTAGTTACCACAGCTTTTTTTTTCTTTTCCTTGCCCTTCACTGCTAGTTATTCACAATTTATATTGGTATTAGAAGGATTACTTTATCTTTGAATTTCCCCTAAGACAAAAACCCCTGTAACCATAGCAGCTGTCATCCAATCTCTTGACTCCACAATAAAATGTTGTTCAAAATTCTCAGCCTAGCCTCCCAAGGCAAACATTGCTGTGTTGAGTGACAAACTAAAACAATAGGAGCTGTGCCTGTTGCCATGGAAACAGACCTTTCCTTCTGAATGGTTCCAATCCATGATTCCCAGCCTAAAGTGCTGCAAAGGTATGGGGGTCTCAACTCCCCTACCAGTTAGCACTCACTACTAGACTAACACTGCTGAGAAAATTGAAAAGGGAAAACAATGGGGGCTGCTAATCATTGCCATGGTAACCCAGGTTTCCAGTAATTTGCATTGATGGGAATTTCAAAAGACATGTGAGGCAGATATTGACCAAAATCAAGGGAGACTTAAAGAGGAGAATTATGAAAAATTCTATGGAACTTAAATACATGTCCTATTTAGTACCAATTGTAGCTGTTTTTCTTTATATAAAAAGGTAAATTCTCCTCAATACTTTAGTAATTCACAATGCAGAACATGAAGGGCTGAAGCAAAATAAAAATTATCTTCTTGAATAGACATTTCCAAAAAATTATAGAAAGTTAGCCTAAATGTAACAAAAATATGATTACTTTTTAAACATTGATTTCTTTGGGAGTCCTTTGGAAGGATGACATCTGAGAACATGAGACACAAATATGAGATTAATTAGCTGATTTATGTGTGTCTAACATCATATTTGAGGGGAAATTTGTAAGCAAATGACTAAACAAACCTTGAACTTTTGTAAAGTTGTATAACTGGTAAAATTTATTTGTTTTATTTTCTTTCTTTTTATATTTTAAGAAATTATTGTGTGAGAATTTCATACAGTATTATTTTAATCATTTTCTTTCCTGTCCCCTAACTTTTCTCAGATTCCTCCCCTATTTCTTACTCATTCAATTTCATGTTTTTTTCTTTCACTTAAAAAAAGTGAGTAAAAAGCATAGTCTTCTTGTTGCAGAGGATTTTTCTTTCAAGCCAGATATTATCCCCAAATAAACACATGGACGCTATTTTAGTTATAAAACTATTGGCAGATGACTAGAGTTTCTTACTGAATACCTCTGTCTTAATTATTAACACATAACTAACAATCTATATATTTCTACATGGCCTTATCTTACCAGAGAACATGTGGTATGTCCTATCTTCACAGTCAGCTATATTTTCTTTTTGGAAGACTCCCTTTGCCTAACTTTCCCAGAATTCTGTCATCTCTTTGCCCTACCTATGTTCCTGTCTCTACTTGCCAAACAGTGTTTTATTCACCAAGCAATAAGAGAAACACATATACAGAAGGACATCCCCCATTAGA
Source organism: Mesocricetus auratus (assembly GCF_017639785.1). Classification (NCBI taxonomy): domain Eukaryota; kingdom Metazoa; phylum Chordata; class Mammalia; order Rodentia; family Cricetidae; genus Mesocricetus; species Mesocricetus auratus. The sequence goes on from NW_024429266.1 coordinate 163,556,126, forward strand.
GTCTGGTTTGTGTAGGCCATAAATTCCTGAAAATGGGGCCTGCCCTGGATTGTCTTTTATATACTTAATGTCTCCCTACTGAAACTAAGGTGAGAAATAGTTGTTAAAAATATTTTATGCCTGATTTATGATCTCCAGAGATAGCCAATGGATTGACCTGTGAGGCAGACATTATAACTATCCCCATTCACTAGAGAAGTGAATGGTAACTGAAAGTGATGACAGTTACTGTGTCAGGACTCATCAAGGCACCCATGTCAAATGAGTTATTCTATAATAAGGATACTCAGCCTTTGAACTCAAACAACTTCCTGCATTTCTCTTACCACCTTGTTCTAACAACTACTATAAACTTTCAGAGAATTTAACCAATCTGTACTTTTGGTTCAAATTAAATGTCTCCTCTTAGACTCAGATGTAATAATCTGTAGGGACATTCCTGTTGTCTTCTCTCTGTGCTATGCTTCTTTGTGGACAACTTTCTTTGGAAATAGTAATCTGGTTGTTTGTGAGGAAGCTAACTTATGTGACAACTTGTCAAATAGAGAGGCAGTGACTGACTGACCTACATTAGGAACTCCATAAAAGTTTGTATCACATTAATTTGTTCATGAAATCAAAGTCACAAGGGAATAATTATGTGACTCCTCTTTAATGACAGAGAAGACAGTAGCAACAACACTCACAAGTGAAGGATCCAATAAGACATGGTTTAAAAGAAAAAACGAAAACAAAAATAAAAACAAATGTCTCTGGGCCCAGATCTCTCTTTGTATAGAGATATTGGTCACAATAGACGAGGGATGTTGCTTGAAGTACCCTGCTGATATCTGAGAGTAGAAGTAAATTATATCATTTTGTAAAAAATCAAGCATCACTAAAGCCATCCCCTACCCATAGTTTCACTCTACTAAAACAATAAATTCCTCACAAAGTATATAAGAACTGTCTCTCCTTTCAACATTAGAAACCTGTCTTGTGTATAAAACGGAACCTTGTCTCCTCAACAAAATTATATGTTTGTTGACATAAAGTCTAAAGGCTATTAAAAAAATGAGGCTTGGTTTCATGTGAGTTGCTATTAATTAAGAGCTACTGACAGCTGACTATATGCATACTTCCTCCAGATTCAATTTTTTCAAGCATTCTGACATTGATGATTTTCTGATACTTCCTGGAGAAGCCCTTTTTTACCATCTTAAAAGTGGAATAAGTAGAAATCTGACTCAGTTTTAATGAGGCAATTGTGAGGGAAACATAATGGGATACATATGGAATGCAGAAAAATAAGTAGATGCTTTATTAACTTTATCAAACTTTAAAATAGAAACTTGAAAGTGGTTTGTTTAGGTCTTTGCAACTATAACAAAACACTAGAAAGAAGTTAGCTTATATGGAACATAAATATTTTCTTCATAGCTTTGAAGACTGGTGAAGCCCAAGACCAACCTATCAGTTGATTTCATGTGTGGTTAGCATTCTGGTTTCTTTATGTGTGGTCAGTGCCTTTCCTCTATGACTTCACATGGAAGAAGTGTAGAATAGCTCTTTACAGTCTTTTATAAGGGAACCAGTCAAGTTCATATAGGTTCTTCCTTATCTGGTCATTTTTTCAAAGAACCAGACTTTTAGTACAGCCATAATCAGGGCTAATGTTTCAACATGCAAAATTTGAAGGAATAGCAGGATATCTCATTGGAACACACTTAACAAGGTGCCTTGGATTTTGGGAGGAATTTCTCTAGTTAGTTTAAGTATAGACGATACCCCATGAATGCTGATATATTATCCTGTTTTTGCAAATCTGCTGTGATGCAGCTCTTCTTCATTGATTAGAAGCTGAAAGAGGAATGTGTAAAAATATGTAGATCAAAAGAAGACATAAATGTTTTTTGTTTCTCCTTCTGTACATCTTGGTTTTCCTTGTTTCCATCTTTGGTATATGTGTCCTAGCATAAATTTAATAATAACTTCACAACATGTCTCTACCAGCTAGTTCAAAGTGATTTTTGGTATTTTCTAATTAAAGATGTCATTAGCACATGAATGGAGTTGGTGTGTTTTACAATCAAATTATCTTGCAAAAATTGAGATTTGGGCTTTATTTTCTAGATATCAGATAAAATGACACTAAACATGACTCTTTGATTATAGAGTAAGGGCTTCTTTAGTAGGAAAGAATGGTGACTCTAATTCATCTTATTGCAGTTGTAGAATTAATTGGCAGTGCTATTCTTAGAAAACAGGAGTTCCTGTGGCAAATTTCCTTTGAGTAATAAAAGTTTCACCTGAAGAGAATGCATCTTTCTATTCATTGATAGAAGTATGCTTCTTGATTGTGTGAGTTATTAGCACAGTAGTACCCTTTTTAAAAATGTCTTTTTAAATTTAAATTAGAAACAAGCTTGCTTCACATGTCAATTCCAGCTCCCTCTCCCTCTTCTCCTCCCCTGTCCCTCCACCAACTTTCCAGTCCCCCACCTAATTCCCACTCTGCTCCCCAGAGACGGTGAGGCCCTCTATAGGGGATCTCCAGAGTCTGTCATTTCGACCAGGGCAGGACCTAGGCTCTCCCCCATGTGTCCAGGCTGAGTGAGCATCCCTCAATGTGGGATGGGCACCTGAAGTCCATTTGTATGCCAGGAATAAATACTGATCTATTACCCAGGGCCCCATAGATTGCCTAGGCCTCCTCACTGACACCCACTTTCAGAAGAAAAAAAATTGTAGAGGAAAATCAGAGAGGAATACACCAACAATAAGTGAACAGAGAATGATAATTCTCCCTTTTGTTGTTTTCTATTTACACCCTCAAGCACAAATAACTCTGTAATAATTACCAATTAAAGCCTTTTCCAGGATTTAGTGGTCTACTTATCATATGGATATGTACCTGAAACCAGTGTACTCAGGGAAAACTAATGCAACAAATCAGTACGACAAAAGGCCACTTCCAGTTTCTAAAATAATAATATAAAAATCATTAAAATTGTGAGAAATCAGAAAAATTCTTCCCATTCAAGAAAAATAAGAGGCAATAGAAGGAGACATAAAACTGACTTGTATGTGCAAAGGCTTTAGGTACAATTACTGAAAATATTTTTGAAATTGGGGGAGGAAAAGTGAATATGATGCGTGAGAAAAAGTGACCAGTAACTCAATTGGATGATCTTTTAACATTTTCATTATATTTTAATTAAAATGTTACTACATAATACTCCTCTCCTTCATCCAACCACCCCAGTGCCCTCCCACTGCCTTTAAAACCACATCCTCTTTTTGAAAAAAAATATATGTATATGTTTGTAAATATATCAATATGTAAATAAAATCTGTTGAATCTATTTAGTTTAGGATTAATTTGATAATATGCTACCTTTGTAGTGTGAAAAAATCACGTGACATTTGCTTTAAATGGCCAACAGTTGTATTGTTCCTATCGGCTTTTCCAACTGAGATTGCATGTGCAGTATAGTCAGGCAAAACCAGGTATAGTTTTTCACTTCCTCCTGCTATGAAGGTTGAAGTCTCTGGCTTCTGGAGCTCTGTGCATTCATATCATGTATGTTCTTCTTGCCCATGGTAAGTAAGTTGGGGGAAATAAAATTCTTAAGAATACTTTTTCTCCCAAACTTTGTGCTTGTTAGAAAGATCTTTTGAACAAGTATCTTTCTAGTTGTTTAACTCTTTCTGTAAATCCATGTTAAGAGTTTTTTTAAACTGCACTGTTGACAGGGAATTGGAAACAGTACATTTACCTTGTAGCAATATTTGATTGACAGCCATTCATTCCTTTGTTGAGTAGAAATATGCACTGTAGAGATGTAATTATTGATCTGTGTCTTGTCTTGAGCATTCACTTAGAATAATAGTTAAACAGTTATTAGTCACTTTCTGACATATTTTCCAATTTATTCTTCTAAGCATGTTTTAACTTATAGATGAAAATACCATGTGTTTATGGTTTTATACATGTTTATGTCATGTAATGTTTAAATCAGTGTAAATATATTTATCTTCTAAAATCTTATATAGACTTGTGATTAAATTACTCAAAACACTTTTTTGTGTACACACACACATATATATGTGTATATATATATATATATATATATATATTGTTTTCACTATCATCCTGCTCTCCAGTAAAACAGTAGATCCAGAAGGCTTTGTGCTTCTTTAAATAAATCAATTTGGGGTCTGGAGAGATTGCTAAGTGGTTAAGAGCACTGACTGCTCTTCCAAAGAACCTGGTACAACTTCCAGCACCCCTATGCAGCTCAAATTGTCTGTACCCTCAGTTTCAGAGCACATGAAACTTCTCATGACAAACATTAATACACATTGAAAAAAGTAATAAAAATTAAAAAGTATTTAATCAGCCATTCTCTAGTTCCTCCATTCACTCTCATGTTCTAGGCATACAACAGTCTTCTATTTATTTTCTAAATTTTATAAGAGCCTTTTTTTGTTTTTTCCCTTTGTTTTTAGATTATACATATGAGTGACAGCATGCAGTTATCGCCTCTGTGGTTGGCTTATTTCATTTAACATAATGACCGCTAGTCCTCTCACAGTATGTCCTAAAGGAAAGCTTTATTACAGGTTAGGTTTTTATTAAAACTTCAGCCATTTTGGGATAGCTTCAAATTTCCCCATGTTAGATAACCTGTTACCTACATAATAGTTTCCTTAAAGTAACACATATGTCACTTAAATAATTCTTATTTTACTCTAGACAGTAATAAAATTATTTCATTTGCTTGATGAGCTAACTATGTTTTAATATTAAGATTTTTAGTAAATCTTAAAAGTCCATGTTCAGCCTCTTGGTGAGGATAATGTGAGGAAAAAAAGGATTGAGTATTTTCCAAAATAAAGACACTTGTTGTCACTCTTTTCTACTTTCCTTCCTCTGTCCAAGGCCTCCCTTCCCTCTTACCTTCCTTCTCTCCCCTCTGGAATGAAAATGTAAAGTAAAAAGTGTAATTTCCCTATAGTTTTACAAATTAGGACTGATCTCATCTTTGCTATAAATAAGTAGTTTCTTACTTTCTTTATTGAGGGTTGTATCCTTTGAAATAACATTGTCTTAAATTAAAAATTAGAAAGGTAGCCTGGAGAAATAGCTCCGAAGCTAAAAGCATGTGCTACCTGTGCAGATGATTCAAGTTCAATTCCTAGCACCTAGTAGGGCAGCTCATATCTGCCTACCACTCCAACTCCAGGAGTTCTGATACCTCCTATTTTTCATGGAAATTTTTTTTGTTTTTTTTTACGAGACAGGGTTTCTCTGTATTGTTTTCGAGGCTGTCGGTCCAGCCTGGCCTCGAACTCACAGAGATCTGCCTGCCTCTGCCTCCCGAGTGCTGGGATTAAAGGCGTGCACCACCACCGCCCGGCTGGAAATTTCACCCATGTGTACAAACAAGTATATCCATCATACACATAACACACACATATCCATAATATACATAAAGTTAAAAATAAAATCTTAAAAATATTACAAGAATACATATTATAAATAGTCCCACCTCTATATTAATTACATTCATATAGCAAATCCTCAATTAGGTAGTACATAGGTAATTTTTATAATTTACACATTAGAAACAAATTCACCCTGGGAATATATTCAAATAGTAGTTGAATAAATTATATTAGATAATTATTATTGTGTAATTATGCAATTAATAAAAGTAACAAAAAGCTGTTTGACATTTATTTTCCAGAAATGTTTTTGTTACATCCAAGCAATTAAATTTATTTTCAGGAAACAGTTTTCACATAAATATAACAGAATAATTTCATTGTTATATAAGTGAAAAATTACTGTCTCATGCTGAATTATGTGCCGTTACTCAAAGAAAATCAATAGTAAATCTGTAAAGATTAATGAGTCATTAATCTAAGTTGTTTCAATGAATACTTTTACATTGCAGTCAACAGCATGAACTTATTTTTATATTTGTTTTAATTCATACACTAAATAGGAATTATGCTATTAGTCAGGTACTGTTGTGGGTCTTATAATAATTACATGATGCTTAAACCAGGTTAGACATATTTAACACCTCAAATATCTGTCATTACTTTGTGATGAAAACTTTAAAAATTCTTTCTTCTAGCCTTTGAAAATAAGGAGTATATTATTAACTACAGTTATTTTACTCAGTGATAATGATTATATACCAGAGTCTGCATCTATGAAATTGTAATTAACTATTCATTGTTAAATCTACCAAAATCATTCTCAAACTGGCCCTTCCCTTAGCCTTAATATCCACCATTCTACTTTTAAGTTCTAAAAAACTGACTTTTTAAAATTGTAAATTAGAAATGTATTCATATTTTAATTATGCGTGTGTATCAGTGTCTGCATTTGTATCAATATCTGTGTCACTGTCTGTACCTGTGTGACTGTGTCTCTGTCACTCACTGTCTGTGTCTGTGTCACTATCTGTGTCAGTGTTAGTGTCTGTATCTTTGTTTGTGTCTGTATCTGTGTCTGCCTATGTTTGTCTGTCTGTATACATGCCTATGTCTGTGTCTGTGTCTGTGTCTATGTCTGTGTCAGCCTGTGTGTTAGCATCTGTGTCTGTGTCTCTGTGTCAGTGTTGAGGTCTGTGTGAGAGTGTGAATGCAGGTATCCAAGGAGGCCATAAGAGGGTACTGAATCCTCTGTAGTTGGAGTAACAAGTAGTTGCGAGCTATCCAAGTGGAACAAATCTTGGGTCCTCTGAAAAAGCTGCAAATTCTGTTAACTGCTGAGCCATCATTTTCTTGCTCCAGACAGCTGCATTTGGGAGAGGATGAGTTATTAGTTTTGTGTGCTCAGTTTAATATAATTAATGTAGCATCCATGTTGTAGTAAATGACAGGACTTAAATTACTCTTAAATTGCTAAATATTATACTCTTCTTATATATGTCATATTTTTGGATTTTTTTGTATATTTTTGTGTGACAGTGTATACAAGTGTGTGTGTGTGTGTGTGTGTGTGTGTGACTGATTTTGAATGCTTGCTTTTTAAGCAGCTTACCTGAATCTGTTTGCTTAGAGTTATTTCATGGAATGTTGCTGCTGTATCATTTCTAGAAATCTAATAACAACATCTTTTGAAATATATCTTTATAACTAATTTCTTATATATTGAGGTATTCTATGTGTTCTATTGATTATAATTTTGCTCATGTCTCATCTAAATGTATGGTGTTATGCTATTCAAAACAATCTGTAAAGTGCCTGGTAACATCATGAATCTAACCTCCTCCAGCTTTTCCAAGGACTGGAATAGGCCCAGATGTCTTACCAAGTGACTGACATATAGTGATACACTCCAAGAGTCTGATTACTCCAGTAACAGCACACAGAGTAATCCAGGTACCCATGTTACATCATTCCAGGCCTAAGGCTAGGTTGCAAGTCTAATGCTGGTTTTAAACCTCTTTGTCTCTGTCTCTATTTCTGTATCTCTTTCTCTCTGTCTCTCTCACTCTGTAAGTCTCTCTCTCTCTCTGTCCATAGATACATTAATTTCTAAGTGCTAAATTCTCCAGTTACCTCCTTATTTTGATGTATTATATCAGTACTATCGTCTTGTACTTGATTTCCTTGACTCTTCTGAAGTTAGATAAGAACACAAATGGCTTTTCTCTTTTGTCTTATTAAGACCTTCCCTCCAGCTCTTACTCAGCCACCATCTTTCTCTGCTCCCATGACTATATTCTTAGAAGAAAGAGTAACAAGTCTGTACAAATAAGGAAAGAATTGATTTTTTCATAAATATTGCAACTCAAGGTATATATTTTCTTAGACAAAATTATTTTCTATGTGTATTTATAGTTATTTGATTATTTAAGTATAATTACTAGAGATATATAACAATTCTTAGTTTGTGGGAATTACGGAACATAGATTAAATTCAAATCTACTCCTTTCATTCAGATTTACTATATGATGTAAATGTCAATTATTTCATCACTCAAATAATAAGAACTTACATCAATTGTTTGTTTATATCACATATTTTCCAAAGTCTTCATCTGCTCATATACTTAATAAAATATCACTACTTTACATAAATACTACCTAAAAAAGCTAACTCTAAAGACAGAATTACTCAATATTTATCACAGCTTATGTATAAAAGTAAGCAGTAGACTTCAGTTGGTTGGTGGCACCTTTTCCTGTTGGCCCTGAGTAAAAGCAACATAAGGAAATTTTCTGGTTGAACATTTCTTTGATTGTTCTTCAATCATGTTTCACAGTTCTAAATCTTCTGTCTAATCAATTTCACAGTAGCATCGCTGTGTTTGTGAGAAAGATATCTTTCTCTTCTGCTTTTATTTTCCTACTGTATTTAAATGAGGGCCTGGTAGGTCTTATTATGGAAGGATTATCCATTTGACTCTACTTTTTGCTACAATATTACTTGTGATCATTTGTAATATGGGATGCACGTAATTGCTTTTACAATAAGAATGCATGAATCATATGTAAGATCATACAAAGCGTTTTAATTGATCTTGCTATCCTAATGAATGAGGTAATTCTAAAGAAGTTAAAAATTAGTGTACTCATTAAAACTTCCTGCCAAGAAATAAGAATATTTTAAATAGTAAATAAAATAGTCTTGCTCTGAAAAATCTCAAAGTTCATTAGTTGACATTTCTGTTGAATCAGAAGTTCTTAAGTAAATAACTAAACTGCTGTTTTGGCTGAATATAAAAATGTGTTTTATTCATTTCTTTCTGTTCGTTAATCCAATCTTCAGAGTAGTCATTGTTCATATAATAAATCCAAACCCAGATTTGGATGCTACAAACTACAATAATGACATATCTGATAAAATATACTCAATGATGCACTAGTGACATGAATGTTACTGAAGTAACCAACTGCCTTCTCATTGGATATAATGCCAATTTCATGAGATAGAACTAATGCTTGGCACTGATAAAGGTGCCAAGAACACGTGCCTAGGTAGGTAAAGGCCCTTGGGGAGGACCAAATACTATTATTCTACTAAGTGTTTGTGGTATTAAAATGATACCCAAAGAATTTTCGCTATATACATAGACTAGAGCATCTCTCAACCATCACCATAGGAGCTTCTCTTTTCAATAGATGGCAGTTAATACACACACACACAAAACAACTTAAGTAGTCAATATGTAGAAAATAAAAGACTGTGGGGTGATTAATTTGTTGTGGTGGTTTGAGTAAGAATGGTTCCCCTATAGGCCCTTGTTGGGGGAAGTCCTGTGTATATGTCAATAAATCACTGTTGGCCAGTAGGGAAGCAAGATAGGTGGGACTAGGAGTCCAGGAGGACTCTGGGAAGGAGAAACACAGGGAGTCAAGATGTAACTGCCATAGGGATAAGAAGCCCGGAATTTTCTCCGGTAAGAGAAATACTTAGATTAACAATTATGGGATAAATACTTAAGTCAGAGCTAGCCAGTAAGAAACAAGCAAGGCCAACAGCTTCCTAATTAATATAGCCTCCTGTGTGTTTATTTGGGACTGATGTGGCTCTGGAACCAGGCTGGTTGGAAGGCTTCTCTTTACAGGCCCTTTTGTTTGGATACATGGTCCACAGTTGGTAGAAATGTTTGGAAAGGATTAGGTAGGAGGCATGGCCTTGTTGGAGGAGACATGTAACAGGGGACAAGCTATGAGTTTTCAAAAGACTTCTAGTCTCTCTATGTCTGTTATTTGTAGATTAAAATGTAAGCGCCTCAGCACCATGCAGTCTGCCTGTTGCCTCATTACTGTCATTATGGTCATGGATTCTTAACCTCTAAAACTCCAAGTCTTAAATTACCTGTTTAATTTTATAAAGTGCCTTGGTCATGAAGCTATACACCAGCAACAGAAAAGTAGCAAAGATGGTTCTAAATCGATTATACACATCCTATCCCTCACACCAAGCCCAAGAAGTCTTCATAGAGGAGAAAAAAGACTTTAAGAGCCAGAGGTAGTGGATAGCATTAAAGAAACAGTTTTCCATAGACTCAGTAGTCTTATTGCACACAGATTTACTTTTGCTCTAGAATGCACAAGACATGAGATTATTAAGAAGTGACCCAGTCATCCAGCAGCTCTATCCTCATGGATAGATTGGCAATTACTCTTATATTGTAAGAACATGGGATGCCTCCTTTCTGGAATGCAATTTTAAAATCAAGATATTAAAAATAGAGACAGCAGCACTTATTACCCTACACATATGCCTATATATTCATGCTTAACAACTTGGCCTCCAGAAATGTGAAAATTTGAATTTCTCTTATCCATGAATTTCCAAACTACAAGGATCTTCTTATAGCACCACAGCTATGCTAGTCCACCCCTGTAAATGCAATAGGTAGCTAGATTCAACAAACACTGGTGGCAGATTTGGAATCCCTGTGTGGTAAAATCTACCTAGATTTAGATGCACAAAATATTGGAGGATAGCTGAGCATGCTGGTGCATGGATATCTTTTGTGTACTTACGAGATTGTGACAGGAGTACTGAGAATTCAAGGTCAATCAGGATAGCACATTGTTTTATAAAAGAAAATAATGAAGAAACATTAACACCAGTGACCTAGTGATTTTAAGCCATTTTAGCTAAAACTATACAAGAAATATTTTAAAATCTCTAAAATTTGCAGTATCTCTAGAGACATCTAAACTTTGTTTGGTTTTCTGATATGATTTGTGGGAAAGTGTCTCTTAATATAAATATTTAATTTACTTGAATAATTCTATCAAATTTCAGAGTTGTATCATGTCAATGCCTGTCTTATTAACTGAATTTAAGACAACAAAGTAAAACATTAGGGAGATTAAGCTGGGATAGGTTATATAAAGATTACCAACATAGATATTATTTTAAGGGGAAGGTTTATGTGTTAAAAGATTCATCCTCTAGAAATTGATACAAGGTTTAGAAATTTCTTTGTTGATTTATTTTCCTTTTAAAAATTATTTTAAATATCAATCCCCCCATTCCCACGCTCTTCAATCCTCCCATGCCCTCCACCAACCTATTCAACCGACCCTTACCCATTCCCCAAGGATAGGGAGTTTCTCCATGGGGGATCATCAAAGTCTATCACATCATTTAGGAGAGGGCCTAGGTCCTCTTTACTGTATCTGGACTGCAATAGTATCCCTCCATAGGGGATGGGATCACAAAGTCCATTCATGCACTAAGAATAAACACTGGCTCCACTATTAAAGGTCCCATAGATTGCCCAGGTCTCTTAGATGGGTTGGTTCTGTTCAATGCTGGTTCCCAGCTTTACGACTAGGATCTTCGTGCTCTCACTAGGTCAGATCAACTGTTTCTGTGGGTTTCTCCAGCACAGTCTTGCCTCCTTTCCTCATCCCTCCTCCCTCTCTACAACTGGATTCCACAAGTATGACTCATTGTTTAACTGTGGGTGCCTATTACTGCTTCGATCAGCAACTCACTAGATGCCAAAAAAGCCGTTGACAAAAATCCAAACCCTTTATGATAAAGGACTTGGAGAGATCAGAAATAGCAGGAATATACCTAAACAGAATAAAAGCAATGTACAGTAAGGCAAAAGCCAACATCAAGCTAAATGGAGAGAAACTCAACACGATTCCTCTAAAATGAGGAACAAGACACTCTCTCCATATCTCCTCAATATTTTACTGGAAGTTCTTCCTAGAGCAATAAAACAACAAAAGAAGATCAAGGGGATACAAATTGGAAAAGAAGTCAAACTTTCACTATTCACATATGATATGATAATTTACATAAGTGATTGAAAAACTCTACCAGAGAACTTTATATGGAAAAACAAAAAAAATGCAGGATGATCAAATAACCCTGTACAGTAACGAAACTTCCAGAGGCATTACCAGACCTGACTTCAAGTCTATTATACAGATATAGTCCTGAAAACAGCTTGGTATTGGCACAAAAACAGACAGGTAGACCAATGGAATCAAATTGAAAACTCTAATATTAATATAACACATATGAACACCTGATTTTTGATAAAGAAACTAAAATTATACAATGGGAAAAAACAGCTTCCTCAATAAATGGTGTTGATATAACTGAATGCGGACATGTAGAAGACTGCAGATAGATCTATGTCTATCACTATGTACAAACTTAAGTCCAAATGGATCAAAGACCTTAACATAAATCCAACCATATTGAACCTCTTAGAAGAGAAAGTAGGTGGTTCCCTTGAATGAATTAGTATAGGAGACTTCTTCCTGTGCATAATACCAGTAGCACAGACACTGAGATCAGCAATTAATAAAAGGGACTTCTTTGTTGATATTTAATTTGGATGACTTATCTAAAGGTGAGATACAGGTGTTGGAATATATCGTCATCATTGTAATAGGTTACCCCAGTGTGTTTCAATTTTGTTTCACTCATTTTCTCTGTGGATGTATTCACAAGTAAGGTGTGCTCTTCCACATAATAGTCTATTGTATTTTTTAAACCTAGACACCTAACCCGTGTCTGTTGAGTGAAGTCACTTGTCTTAGAACGGTTATTGAGAGATGCTTACCAGTTCTAAAATTTCACTGTTTGTTTTTGGGTTATGTTTATTTTTACTTTTTAACTCTCTCCCTGTTTATTTCAGGTGTTTGCTGATCTATTGATTTGAATATTGTAAATTCCCTTTTGTCTTTTGTTCAGCTAGTTCTCTGATAGAATTTCATCACTTCTTTGCTTTGTTCTTGAGTCTTCCATTTTTATTAACTGTGAGATTTATTGATGACATATCTGTGTTAAGAGAAGCTTTTTCTTTGCTAGCCGCTTTGGTTTATCCCCCACCAGCCGCCTGGGCTGTTACTTCTACATCATAGGTGAATTGGCATCTTGGCTTTTACTCTTAAATTTTGTGTATTTAATATCTTTACCATAATGTATTATGAGTAAATGGGGTTTTATTTTATTTTTATTATCATTTATTTTTAAGTTTAAATTTAGTTTAGAAACAAGGTTGCTTCACAAGTCAGTTCCAGGTCTCTCTCTGTTTCCCTCCCCCTCCTCCCGTGCCCTCCCCGCAACCCCGCCCCAATATCCCCTCATTTCCCTAGGGAGGGTGAGGCCCTCCATGGGGGTGTCCACAATCTGTTATTTCATCCAGGGCAGTGCCCAGACCCTCCCCCAAGTGGTCAGGGTGAGAGTGCCTCTCACATTGTTGGATGGGAGTCCAAAGTCCATGTGTATAATGATTCCTGTGTGAATTTCTGTTTTTTTTTCTCCTTTAGATTTAGGAACATTTCTGTTCTAATTGCATTGGCTAAATGTCCTATGCCTCTTGTATTTATTCCAGCTTCTTTTCATGATTGTTAGGCTGGTATCTTGATCACTCTCCAGAGTTCCTGGCTGTTGTGCTTTTATCTCATTTTTATTTTCTATGTTGACTTCACCAACCCTGTTCTCCATCACAAATATTCTTTTTTTTTCTGATTAGTTGACATATTGGAATGGTAGTTATGGAGTTTTTATTGGAGAGTTCAGAATTATACAAACCTTCAAAAAGTTTCTCAATATCTGCATAGGAATCACTGAAATGTTGGCCTTCAAACATACTTTCTCTTTCCCCTAAACTCATTGTTGTTTATGGTGTCTGTGATATATGGTTTTGCATGTAGAGATGTAAAAATACTGGATTTGATAGCACATATATTACATTTACAATGACACAATGAAAATTATGGCATGGTCCCATACAAGGACAACCTTTTGCTAGTGAAACATTCCTTATTTTTATCATATTTCCTGGCAAGAAAATTTTATCCAAAAGGTCATAAAACAATTGTAGTGAAATATTAAAAAAGTAAATGATGTGTTAGAATTTTGCATGTTCCCCATGATATATAATCCTGAATTTTAAGTGCTTTGGGGTCTGGACTCAGGAAATTGTCTGTGCTCAATTCCACTATTTTTGCATCTCTTTTGTCACTTAAAGGTAAATTCATTATCTCTGAAGTACAATGTTGTTCATCAAAAGTGAGTGAATGGATTGATTCAGAGCCTTTATCAGCTTTTGTCTGCAGAACATATAGAATGTTACTCAATTAATGTTAACATTAAATAAATAACTTACATTACTCATTGAGAAATCAAGTTCCTTAAAATGTCACAAAAGATGTACCTTACAAGAAACAAGGATATGTATTTTTTGGTGATTTGTGAATTAAGGTTCCTTGTGATTTTCAATTAGACTAATAATAATTCATAACTTCCAATTTGAGAAATTGGGGTCTATGCAATCCAGGTGCTGTACTGATGAAGTGAGGATGTCTTGCAAAAGGAAGAATTAACAAGACATTCAAGAATAAGATGAATGAAAATACAGTGCATCAATGCATAAACACAGAGGCTGGGGGGTAATATTGTGTGTCCTGCTCAAATAAACTAAGCATACAATCTAACAAATGTTATTTTTTGAAAATGATAGTGTGGGTTTTTTTGGAGACAGAGACAAGTGGATCTTTGTGAGTTCTGGACCATCAATAGATACATGGACCTGCCTGTAAAAAATAATTGAATAAGTAAATTTGGTTTGATAATATATATTTCTTCATATTTTTATAGACATAGTTGTTGTAAAATACTTTTGTGAAATACTAACCAGAAGATTTCACACATTTAAGATGAGAAGTAAAAATTTTGTCACTGACATTTGGCAGTGAACCTGGTAACCCTGGCAAGAACTTGGCAACTTGGCATTATTTCTGTTGGCTATGTTCTCTGTCAGGACTTGATTTTTCCATGGTCAACTTGAGCATTTTCACAGCATGTCTTCAAGTGTGCTCATGTCAAATCAAGACAATAGCAAGATCACTCTACTACCACTTCTCTTTCCTGTTTAGCGTGACTGCCTGTTGTGTCTCTGCTCATCAGAGCTTTAGGATTTAGTCTTCTCATTATTAGATGAGAGGAGCAATATTTCAGTCATGGTTATGAACACTTGCTGCTCTTCTAAACGATCTGGGTTTCAGTTCCTAGTAACCACATCACAGCTGATAACCATAAGTAGCTCAGTTCCATTGGATCCATTGCTCTTTTATGCCCTCCCAGGGCACTGCACACATGTGGTGAATAGATAGCCATTCAGACAAAACACTTTTTCATATAAAATTTAAAAAATTAAAAATCATCACAAAAATTAACCCCTGTCAAAAAACAAAAGCATGGAATTATCCCCACTTCTTGAAAATATTCAACCTACAGCAAGGTCTTGCCTCCTGGAATGCTCCACAAAGTCGTGTAACTATTCTGATGTTCTCTTAATAGCTGTGAATTAGAAACCTGACTCATTCACCTGAATCTGTGTTCCTCATGGGCTTTGTCCAGTTATAAAGAGCACTGTAATTTGGGTTTGAGTTTTCCCCCAAAGAGTTATATTTGAATAAGTCTTTTGTTTCTGGCTTGTGTCATTTGACAGTACTGGAAAATCTAATGAGTGGAGCCTAGTCATATGTCTTCCCATCATTGAATGCATATACTTGAGAACAGTAATCTCCACTCCCTTCCCATTTCTCTTACTTGCATTATAACCACTTGATAGATAGTATTGCTATAAATCTATCATGTGATATCTACCCCATCAGAGACAATTTTTTGAGCCTAGATTAGGAGCTCTGAAGTACGTGGCAAACTGAATTTTTTCTGTTGTTAATTTGATTATCTAGGGTATTTGATATAGTGCCAGAAATGTCACTAACATATAATGATGACAGGAGTGGGGATAGATGAATATTAACAGACCTTTCAGTATTTCTGAGAAGACATGTCTTAAGGCAGATTTGTAAAAATGTAAAGACACATTTACACCAAAATGAAGGCAGTTAAAGATTGCAATGTCACCAAGGATTATTATTTTTGGAAATCACTGTGGGACAGTCCTTTAAGTAACAAATTTACTCAGGGCTTTTACAGTGTGACTGATTATTACAAATTTGATTAAAGTGAATCTTATTTGTGTGTGAAATCATTGAAAGCTAGATAAAGCTGTAAGGGGAAATTTTATGACGCCTTTGTCTAGACAATAATTTAAATTGCACTCATGCTTTTGTACCTAAGTTCACTACTCTAACCATAATTAAATCCAACTCAGGAAAGTTTATGTAAAGGAAATATGTTTCTTAAGGGATCATGTGAAACATGATAACATTTCTGTATTTTGTTTTCCAGATAAAATTTTTATTTAGCATGAGATTTAGGGTGAACATGTATTTTTATATGTTTCCTGCAGAATAAATTGGTTCAAAATATTTGAGTAAATCAGTTTTCAATGAGAAACAATTTATTTTCTTACCTATCGTATGCACCATCCTTCCTAATGTTGTATAACCCAACACATACACAGCTGATACCTTCTAAGAAATTGATTTTACTTCAAAGTCTTGAGTATGTCTCATTTGGCAGAAATGTCATTATTTCATGAACATATTTTAATATGGTTGGAGATAAATAACTAATATGGAACTGAGTCCATCTAACCTGTGGAATACTTTTGGGGGGGGATATAAAGATGAGCAACTGGAATTGACTACGATGGTCTTTTTTCTTCTATTAAGCACCATATATAACATTTATTTCCATAAAATCTGTGTATAAATTGGTCATCCCCATATATTGCAGGAATAAGGCTATGCAAACTTTTCAAAATAATTCTACACAATGTTGTAAAAAGTTTAAGCACTGTTAGTGATAAAATGCTATCAAATTATAACTTGAAAAGGAAGTGGTGTTCAGAGAAGATGGATAGTATGGTGGTTGCACAAGGACAAATGAAATTTCTGTGGTTAAAACACAATCACTTCATGAGGCAGATGGTACATAGTGTGCTGTTATCCACTGGGAAGCACATTGTAATTCACATATGCAAACTCTGTATTAAACCTGTTCATGTGTTGGTTTCAGTCTTCTCTATAGAAAGGAGACTAGTTGTTTCAATCTTATTTGTTTCAGAAAGTTAAGGCATTCATGTTAGATTATCTAGATCTTATCATTTTCACCACCTATATTTCCCTCTAATAATAGCAATTTTATATTTTTCATTGATATTTTGAAATATGCGGTTATGTTAGGTGACTGATATATTGTATTAATGGTAATGCCGGCTTATGGATTCTTTTCAATACTCTAAGAATCTGTTCTCATTAAACATACACCAGTTGACTAAAATAGAAAACACTTTGTCAATTTCTTTATTGGCATAGAAAACTCTTGCTGTCCCAGGCCTGTCCTCTTCCTTCACACTTTATCTTTTCCTCTGGGTGGTCATTGATATGTCTTATGAGATCTTAACATTTTAAGGGAAAACCTAGGAAACTGTAGGGATTATACTTTTCATATGAATAGGCAGTTACATTCTTGCTCTAGTTTGGATGTGGAGTATTCACCAAGAATCCTGTATGAAATACTTGGCCCCAGTCAGTAGTATTAGTAGAAAGTGATATAAACTTCACGAGGTAGGCATTAATATATTGTCTGGTCATTTGTGTGACCTCAAGATCATAAATCATTTGATCTTGGCTTTTGGCCCTGCCTGTGTGTCTTCATCAATGTTCTATGGTTGTGAAGAGACACCATGGCCACAGTAATTCTTATGGAGGAAAGCATCTATTTAGGGCTTGGTTATAGTTTCAGAGCTTGATGTCATTATCCACATGGCAGGCCTCATGGAGGCTTGAAGGCTGATGTAATAGTTAAGAGTTCTACATACTGAACCACATGTTTCAGTGAGAGAGAGAGAGAGAGACTCTCCCTGAGCTTGGCTTGTGCTTCTCAAGCCTCAAAGCTCCACCCCAGTGACATACTTTCTTCAACAAGGTCATAACTTCCCCCAACAAAGTCAGACATGATAATCCTTTCAAATAGTCATACTCCCTAGTGTCAAAACATTCAAATCTATGAGCCTATGGAGGTCATTCTTATTCACACTATTACATTCTACTATCTTGTCTCCAGAGGCTTGTAGCCATAGCACAATGCTAAACTGCATTCAGTCCAACTTCAAAAATCCCCATACTTTATCTTAGTCTCAACACTGTTTAAAAAATCTAAAAGTCAATGTCTCCTTGGATCCTGAAAGTGATTTCTTAGCTGTAATATATGTAAAATCAAAATATAAAAGCAGATAATCTACTTACAACATATAATGGCATAGTAAATACATTGTGTTTCCAAAAGGGCAGAGAAAAGGCATAGTGGGGAAATACCGGACCAAAGAAAACACCTAAAATCATCAGGACAATCTCTAAACTCTGCTTCTCCATTTCTTATGTCAAACTGCTTTTCAAATCTCCAACTCCTTCCAGCTTTGTTGATGACAGTACACGTTTCTTTTGGGGCTGGTCCCATACCGTTTTGGTAGCTTTTGTCAGCCAATAGCTCATGAATCTGGCATCTCAACATCTTGGAGTTTCAAAGAAAATTTAGGCTTCACCTTTACAGTTTCATCAAATGCCCTTTTTTAGTCTCCATCCAGGGATACTCCTGCCACATGTTTGACTTCCTTAACTAAGGTGGCAAGATCCCAACACTCCTTTTGTGTATTCTTGATGCTGAAACCGTAACCACTTGCCCAAAGCTTCCAAATTCTACTTTTTGTTGTTTATGGAACATTGCACTCTTGTTCAATTACATCTACATCATATTTCTGTTGATCATTTCCTTCATTGATTAAGCTTTTCTTTACCTCTTCACAAGTGGCAAGCTTAGTTTGGTGGTGTCTTTCCCTGAGGCCACCATTTATTCCATTTAATATTGACTTTTCTTCAAACTTTGTATCTGTTTGTGTGTAGGACTTAGCTCCTTTGTACTTACTGGTACTCCTTTATTTCCCAAACCTTGTTATTTTGTATTTTTATATGCTCAGGTTGCTTTTTTATTATAGATGTGCATAAGAGTGTACAAGCAAGAGTGCATAAGCAAAATGGCAAATACTTGGCTGTCTTGAAATCTCCTCTGCCATTGCTTTTAATGCAAAACTCTTCAATTTAGCATAGGGCATATTTTTAGACAGGGGCAGAAAGCAGGCACATTATTCATCAAAATATCACAAAAACAGTATCCATGGCACTTAGTAATATTCTTCTCTTCAACCTCTTGAGCGGGGCTGTCATGATCTTCAATGCTCTCATGGTCACTGCCTTCCATGCTCCTATTAGTATGATTCTCTAAGCTCTACTTAAAGCCTTAAACCTTTTTCCTAGTTTAAAGTTCCAAAGTCCACTTTCAATCAGCTAGTACCATGATCATTCCTGTTAGAGCAATACCTTATTCTAACTTCTGTTGCAGTCAGTATTCTATTGATATGAAGAGAATCTGTGACCACAAAAATCTTATAAAGAAAAGTATTCATTTGGAACTTGCTTACAATTCAGAGGATTAGTCCATTTTTCTTACAGTGGGAGTTCATGGTGGCTAGCTTTGACTTAATTATTAACCTATAATTACTAATATATATTTTTATAAGGACTTATCCTACTGAGGACCCAGCCTCTCTTCTCAGGATCACATGGTGACTCCTACTCTTGACTACATTTCCCAGAACCCTCCTAAACTCCTAGTCCCACCTATCTTGCTTTCACATTGGCCAACAATGCTTTATCAACCAATCAGATAAACATATACACAGATAACTTCTCCTATCACTCCTTAACTTTTCAAATAGTGCAATTTTGAGTGTTTGTTGACCAAGTATTCAAATCTATGAGCTTGTGGGGGTCATTTTTATTTAAACTTTTATACTATGTCCTCGCTAATTATATATTATAAATCATATAATTTGTTTTCACTGGAAGTAACAGAATCCATCTAGTCATGAACAGAAACCTTAAGAAATCTATGTCAAAACAATATTTCTTTTAATTATAAATTGGTATATCCTAGATATTTTGTTGCAGTAAAACAAAAGTGACCAATGCAGTTCTTCAAAGGGTAAGATTTTGTTACTAAACACACCTATTCCTAGTACAGTTATTTTTATTAACATTTTACAACATTTGTGTATAATTTGCCAATTGTTAGACCATTTTTAGAAAAATAAGGTGCATGCTACAGGAATTGGAAAATTTAGGGAAGAAACATAGCAGAGCATAAAAGGAATCATGAGCCATAATGGTATGCTTCTTGTTCCTTAAATCTTTTATAGCATCCTCTTTAATATGTTTTCTGTAGATATGCACAGATACAGAAAAGACTGTTGTACATATGATAGAATCATCTTACAGAAGAAGCTTAAATCTGGGAGGAAAAGGCAGGTTTTTATCTTAGAAAATTGAAAGTATCATATATTTAGAAAATTAATTTAAAACATAAAACTGTCTCTTTGCATGGTCATCTTCATTTTCCAAGAGAATGCCTTCAGAGAATACAACTAACATTATTTAAATCATTACTTTTTATATTCTGTAAGTGAAATGGCCTCAATTTATCATTGTCTTTATTTCTCTATGACTGTATTTCTTTACATCTTGCCTATAACTCCCAGCGTTAATTCCTATCTTATTATCTGCTGTATACTTAAAAAATACCGGGCCGGGCAGTGGTGGCACACGCCTTTAATCCCAGCACTCGGGAGGCAGAGGCAGGCGGATCTCTGTGAGTTCGAGGCCGGGCTGGACCGATAGCCTCCGAAACAATACAGAGAAACCCTGTCTCGTAAAAACCAAAAAAAAAAATACCTAATGGTTTTTTCTGTGGCATATATAAAAGAAAGAAAGCTGAAACCACAGCAATGGTTTAAAGCACACGTCTGACTAAGAAAAAAATCACAAATTAAGAAAGACCAAGCCAGAAAAGGTCAGGATGTTATGGACAAAGCACCAGAAGAAACAACTTTCAAGGCAGATAAGAAATGGAAAGGTTTTTTTGACTATTTACATTAATAGATTTGTCATTACAGTTTTAGTGGAGAGTCTCTAGTAACACGATGACAACAATATTATTTGGTAGTTGTTTGTGATTGGCAGGTTTTCAGCTTTTTTGTCTGTCAAAAGCCTTTACCAGAAATGATACAAATTAGTTTTGCTTCTGCTTGAAGTTTTAGAACAGTTAAAGCTACTTTAAAAATCTAATTAATTTTGTGTGTTCAGGAATTTTTCAAGAATGGTCTCCATTTCAACTTTGCTGTATCATATGACAGGTGGTCAGTCTGTGTTTACTGAATGAATAGGCATATATATTACAGATATATATATTTCTGACATATAGTATTGTTAATGGTAAATAAATTATTTCCTATGATGCACACAATACTTTCCTATGAATTAATTTCTTAATCGATATTTGTAAATATTTTTCATAGAATCTGCATGTTCCTCAAATTATTGCATGACTGGTATGCGAATGAGATGTGGGTTTGCGTGTATGTTTGCATGTTCACACACACATACACACACACACACACACACACACACACACACACACACAACATGTGTATAAACCAGGTCTGTCCCCCTAGACATTAAACATTGAGACAGCGTCTACCAATTGAACTTAGAACTCCCTGATTTGGCTGTATACCCCAGGCAATCTCTTGAGATTTGAGATTGCAGGCTGGGTGGCATACCTGCATGTCCTTTAACATGGGTTCTAGGGATCTGAACTGAGTTTGCAGCAATTAGTGTTTTACCCATAGGTCCATCTTCTAATAATCTATCCCCTATCCAAGCCCTGGAATGATATCTTGATATGCATTTGTGATGCCTATATTTAGTCACAGATCCCATAAGCAAACATCACAAGGACACACTTAGCCATATGCTGCTTCAGAATTGCTGTGAGAGTGGGACTCATTTCAGCCACTTTTTATTTTCCTCTTTCAATAGCTTTGAATTTCCAAATGGCTCAGTAACTTTCATTTTAGGTCTAATCTTTGGCTTTTTGTCCAAATGCTGGATAATATTAGACAGGATTACAAAGAAAGATTAAATAGCATAAGTAGAATGCTTATATCCTTTACAACTTTGAAAACAACAATCAAACCAGATTGCTCAATCATGCTAATAAAACAATTCAGAATGTTCTAATCACTTGGTCAATCAATTAACCTCCCTCATTTTTAGAATCTGCTTTGGCAACTTTGTGAGATAGATACCTAAGTATATAAAGAAAGATTAAAATCCTGTGCAAACAGGGAGAAAGAGAGAGGGAGGGACAGAGGGAGAAGAAGAGGGAGGGAGAGAGAGAGAGAGAGAGAGAGAGAGAGAGAGAGAGAGAGAGAGAGAGAACAATCTCTATTAATGTTTTTGATTTTTCCTGAAAACCAGTTCACTAATTATTTAAAGTAACTCACATCATTGCTCTTTGTCATAAAAGTAAATGGAGAAATGAGCAGTTATTGTGAGTTGGAGTAAACGTGGGAACTTAATTGAAGTATTAGGATTTTATCTTATTTTAGTGTCTGGAGGTATGATAATTTGTCTCAAACTAATCAGATGTTGAAGGAAAAGAAGGACTAGGTTTGGTGGATATGGTAAGGGCAGCATTCTGGGAAATGGGTTCAATGTGAGTTCAATGAAGGTCACACCAGGAGTCTCATGCAGTATGTATTTGGAAGTGAGCTTTCTCTTTATCAGTGATGTGAGGGAAGATGTATATCCAGAAAATCTTATCTAGATGCAAGATGCTAAATTAATTTAAAAAGAAAAAAATTGAGTTAAATAGAGAAAAGTATATATATACTTTGATTCTACATTTCAAAATTTCTATCATTTAAAAACAAGTTCTTCAGAGCATGTTCCAGGATGGCTAGTGCTACACATAGAACTGCCTTGAAAGAAAAAAACAACCAAAAATGTCTTGGGGCTGGGAAGACAGATCAGTCAATAAAGTGCTTTCCATGAAGGATCCGTGTTTTTTTTCCCAGAATGTAAAGTCAGCGTGTGGTCACATATTCCTCTAATCCTGGTCCTCAGGAGATAGAGTGCTAAGTGGATCTCTCGTGTCTATGAACAATCAAACCCCTTGAATCATCAAGTCTTTGGTCCAGTTAGAGATTCTGTCTCAAAAAAAAAATGAGGTAGATGGCCTCTGAGCAACAAAATGACTTCTTGCATGCAAATGCTCTTGCAACACTATACACAAACATGATCACATAGCTATATACACATACATACATACAGAAATGGCAATTTCTTTAGTCAATCATTCAAAAAATAGTTCCTGTCATGAAAATGCAAGAATCAATGAGACCTTAAAAGTGACAAGATTTATATGAAATAAATCGTAATTATACAGAAGATACTTTTCCTTTTGATTATATATCCTGTTAAGAATCTTGTCCCCAACAGGAAAGAACCTAAAAGATAAGCATACATGCATAGTACCTAAGAGAAGAGTATTGAAACAAGACCCTCTGAATGGATGGGGAACAGGGCGAGGGGTGGGGGGGAGTGGGAGCTGTGAAAAAGAGAGGGGGAGAAGAGGAGGAGAGAGTAGGTCATGGGGGAACAGGAAGTTTGAGTGGGTGGGGGTAGAATAGGGGGAAGAGGGAATCATAGGTTAGAAGACAGATCAGGCACCATTGTGACCTCTAGTGATCTAAAGGGATGACACCAATTGGCAAGCTAAGCAATATTGGAGAGACCACCTCGAATGCCCATTCCTGATAATGAACTTGATGTCTATAACTATCCGGGAGCCTTCATCCAGTGACTGATGGAAGCAAAGGCAAACACACACAATTAAGCACTGAACTGAACCCAAGGAACCCAGTGACAGAGAGAGAGGAGTGATGAGCAAATTGGCAAAGAATGGACTGGCAAAACCAGCAGAGACAGCTGATCTGAACAGGGGAGAGCTCTTGGACCCCAGACTGACAGCGGGGAGGCCAGCATGGGACTGATCTGGACCCCCTGAATGTGAGTGTCAGTGAGAAGGCCTGGGCAACCTATGGGGCCCTGAGCTGTGGATCAGTGTCTATCCCTGGAATACAGTCTTCGTGTGCCTATAGCACAAAGAGGGATGCTCTCTCAGCCTGGACTCTTAGGGGAGTGCCTGGACCCTACCCAGAGTGAAATGACAGACTCTAGATATCCCCTATGTGGAAGTAATTGGCAATAGGGTGGGAGGCTGGGGGGGGATGGGAAGTGTGGGAGGAGGGGAGGGAGAGGGAACTGGGATTGACATGTAAAACAAGCTATTTAAAATTAAAATTAAAAAATTAAAAAAAGAATCTTGTCCCCATTGTTATACTAAAACAAAACACTTGTAGACATCTTAGTGACATCTCTACACAGATGAAATATTTTCATTAGATTCAGGATAATAAACTGGACTCAGAATGGATTCACAATGTGTATCTGTAAGAGAAGAAATTGTAATGGGAAAAATTTAAAAAGATATCAAAGTAAAATTAAAACTGATGGGTGAGTAATTTCCATTGAACTATTTAATACACTCATGAAGAAGATGCTTTCTCTAAACAACCCCTAAAATGTGCTTCAGGCTGAAATACACAATCTGTGCTTTGAAAAAGAATGGAGACTAAGAAACTTGCAGGGATGAGAAAACACTGACGACATCTGTGACTGTGTCAAGAGGAAAGTCAGTATTTCCTAAGGTGGACAAAAATAGGTCAGTCCATTTACCTTAGATTTGATTCCATCATTTGTGTTTGTGTTGGGCATGGGGTACAAGTATTACATAGCACTTATGTGAAAGTCCAAGGCCAACTTTCAGGAGTTGGTTCTCAATGTTAACCTTGTTGAAGCAGGTTCAGTTTTTTTGTTGTTGTACGGTGTGCTCAAGTTTAATTGAGTATACCTTAACCACATTATGTTACTATATATACATTTATATATAAACACATGTGTGTATATACACATATACATATATATGCATATATACTTATTATCCTTCCATTCTGTGCAACTCTGTTAATGGCTAAGTTGACTTTACCAGTTATTTTTATAGTTGAGACAACCAAGAATTCCAAGGTCATTTAAATACATTCTAAATTAATATGGTCTTCAACCATCATTGCCAAGTGCTGCTGTTTTTATATATTTGTATAACAGTTTTCTCAGAGATTAAACCATTCCATCCTACAAAGAAGCTCTGTAAAAAGGAGAAGGGGAAAAAAGATCAAAATAGCTCCAGGAAGTTACTGAAACTGAGAAGACTCACTAGACTTGGTCCTTCTAGAGTAAAAAAACCAGGGTGCTGAGAGTCTCTCTCAGACATGCCAAGGTATAAGGAAGATTATCAGAGGAGCCAAGCTGCAGAGAAGACTCTAAGACTAGACCAGCTGACTGGAAGGAGCAGAATCAGCTGAGTTGTCAAGAAGAGGTTTAGACCAACTGAATGACTTAGAAAGAGCACTCTTAGACCTGCTGAATAGCCTCTAGGCTGTGATTCCAGGTGCCCAGCTTTGTGAACTGTCACCATGCTGGGGTGGGTTTTGGTGATGCAGCTGTTTTCAACTCATTTCTGGTTCTATAAATAACCCCTCACCTATTATCCTATAAGTAACCCCATTTAAAACTCACTGGCTCACCACGTTGGACTTTGGTAGAATTTTTTCTGTCATGGGCTCCCTGTCTGGGGTGAGTAGATATAACTGATATAGCTTCTTCAATTCAATGCACTCATGTAAATGTGGTCAGAATCAGACAGATAAAGCTTAAGATATCCTCTAAGTCTATAGGCAAAGGCATAAAACAAATGCAGCATTATTTTCAAAGTAAAAAATATGATTTTTCTTGCTAATGCTATTAAATTTTATAAACAAATTTTTAAAAGTTGCAATAAAATATCTGAATAGTGATTGAATTTAATTTGCATTTTTCTATGCCTGTTACAGAATTAATAGCCTTGTATTCACAGAAAATGCTTTAATTCTCTAAATGTTCTCATTATACAAAATTTAATACACTACTTCCAGATTGCATCTATAAATATGTTTGAAATGTATAAATATAAAAAGTGAATAAATTCTCTTTAATAATTTTCATAACAGCAAACTATGTAGAGGTTTAATATAATGTACAAGTGAGTTTGAAATGCATGAGGAGAAGCATTGAAAAATGGTACCTCTCAACCCCATCAAAGAGATAAAATTGTTCTTATCCTTCAGAACCTGCTAAAATGAATTAAAACTGGTTTGTAAATTATCATATTAAGAAATACTTTGTAGCTGCTTGCATTAAAAATAAATAGAAAATTTTACTAGAGAGCAAAAACTGTCAGTAATTACCATATAGTGAACAGTGTTATATTAATACAAAAATAATAGTAACAATAATAGTAGCTGACTCTTATGAGGACATTTTCTCTCAACAAAAGGGAAAAAGCTAAGAATGAAGTAAAAATAACAATAACGAAACAAACCCTGTGTGATAAAATGGTTATAGTCAACAAACACCTTGCAGTCATTGAAAGGAATAGCAGTTAAGAAATGAACTTTTGTTTTGGTTTTCCTCTGATTGTATAGTAATCTAAGCCACAAAGTTTAATGCATATTCAGCAATCATGCTAAGCCTTAGCATATTTTGTCACAGTCTCTAACAGCTAAAGTGGCCTCATTATGACTACATTGCTGTCTTTTAGCTATACATATTTCTTTGGGTCCTAGGTTTATTGTGTGACTAAGCATGTTTCTCTGTCTCTCTGTCTCTCTCTGTGTCTCTCTGTCTCTCTCTGTCTCTCTCTGTCTCTGTCTCTCTCTCTCTCTGTCTCTCTCTCTCTCTCTCTCTAGAGAATTTAAGTCCACACGTGTGCATGTACTTGTGGAAACCAGAGGTTAATGTCAGGTGTTTTCATTTCCCAGAGCTAGCATTGAAAGTGTGTTTACTATGTGGGCCTGTCACACAGTCCTAAGCTCAAAGAGAAGGCCACATGGCCTTGCCATTCCTACCATACCAGACTGTAGCCCTCTGAAAACAAGAGCTAAAATAGCCCTTGCCTCCTTTGAATGATATCTAGTAGGTATTTTGTCATAACCATTACTGAAGTAACACACAAACAATGTTATTTTTATTTAAGTATATTTATGGCATGATTGGTTGTCTATTAGGAATAATGTTATTCAGATTCTCACTTTCACAAAAAATTCCAATGAAATTATTTCTAGTTTCCTACAATTTCTCTTATCTCAGAACTGATAATATTTGATGATTAATAAATGAATGGTGAGTACCATGAGTCAAATGAGCAAAATAAAATCTTCCAGGATTCCTTGAAGGCAAATTGCAAGAAGAGCTGTTATTCCCTTGCTAGGATGACTAATTAGTTATTGCTCTACTTGGAAAGAAACAAAACAAAGAAGGTAGCTGTCAATGTTTTCCTACTGTTGGTAGTTTTCTATAAATAGATAGTATTTCTATTTGAACCATCTATTCTCAACACTAACACAAAAATCCTTAACACTTATTTCACTGAAAGAATTTATAGTAAGGAGGGAAGCTATACTCTGAAAATGAAAGTTTCTGTCCCTCTAGGTCCTGCTGTCACTCAGTCCCAAATAAGCACACAGAGATATATTAATTATTAATCTGTTGGCTGATGGCTAGCGTTTCTTACAAGCTAGCACTCTCTTAATTATTAACCAGTAACTACTAATTTATGTATTTCTACACGGCCTTATCTTACCAAAGAACACCTGGTGTATCCCAACTTCCCAATCTATACATGATGTCTCAAGGCCTCTCTTTCTGCCTTCTGCCCAGCATTCTCCTCATCTCCTAGCTGCCTCACCTATCTTCTGGCCTCTCCTGGCTGTCATCAACCAGCAAGAGAAACATATATGCAAAAGAACATCCCCCATCAATATTATTTTCCTTTTTTGTTATTTAGCTTCCAATCAAAGCTCAGTGTGTGTGTGTATGTGTGTGTTTGTGTGTGTGCATGTGTGCACGTGTGTGCATGTGTGTTGGCGAAGATGAGTTAGCAGAGAATTCCTACATAGACACATTCTGGGTCTAACTGTTCTTTCTAAATCATTGTATAAGGACAGTCAGCTGGAGTTGATTTTAACAGGGCAATCCTAGCCCTTACTATTCTTATGTGGAAAACTCTGAACCACTCTTCTTCTTGCCTATACACTTTTAACCATTCTTTATTTTTCTTGTCTAAACCTTGAGATTAGTATGGTTTCCATATATTCCTCATTCATTTGATGACTCTTGGGCAATGGAAGTTGCTCTCCGGGAACATGACCAAGAATGGGGTTCTCCTAAATGACTGTTGCCAATGACTAACTCATATAAAAATGCAAAGGCACAGGAACTCTTCTGAAGACTATAGCAGGGAATTCCACTGCATAGTTTGCACTATCCAACTTCTGTGGGTTCAGAATGGAACAAAGGAAACCACACCCTTAGTCTGTGTCTCTGGAGCATCTTTTCATAATGAGTTCTTTAGCACTTTCATCTCACGCATCACTTTCAAGGACTCTGTCCTAAACAACACCCAAATTCTATTTGTTTGCTTTGAAGTGAAAACTAGTGTTCCTTGGACATCATATAACTAACTGATCTCATAGAAGGAATAAGTTTCTTTCCCTCTGAAGTATGATCATTCCTTAGAATTTTTATTAGAACCTACCATGGATTATGCCTATTATTAATGAGGTTTTGTTCCTCACTGAGGTGGATATTTCCTGAATCAGGAAATAGCTGGTATGATATGCCTCCTGTTTATCCTTTTGACTTCTTAAACATTTAAATCTTTTGGTCTTTGTCTCCCCTGCTACTTTTATTGCCTTCTTTTTAAGTTTCTAGAACACTTGACTCTGATTCTTTGATTTTGCCATTCCCCATGCTGAGAATTCTTTTTCCTCTTTCTCACCGCATGTAATCACACTAAAACTCTACCATGAAAATTATCTCCCACAGATTTGCCTTCTCTAGCAACTCAGACCCATTTGTTCATGCAGCGCTGTTTTCACTCTTTTCTATTACATGTTATGGTGTGGCTCCAGAATCATGAGTGAAGAGGCATAAGCAACCTAAATTTATTATTTCATAATATTGGAGCCTTGGGATCTGAAACCATAGTATGTCCTCTGAAGTTCAAGACACTATCCTTTTATTTTATCTAGATTCTAATGCCAGTTGACTTTCATCCATTCTTTATATTCATTTATTGATACACACATTGCTGACTTTAGAAGACCTTTTCATGTATTGTCCCCTGTATGTAATTTATGTGTTCCCCTTTCTCCTTTCTTATAAGATAAAGAATCATCATGGATTTGGATGCATCTTGAATGGATTGGGTTGCGTTCAGTGCAGCTTATTTACTGGAAAATAATTCTAGTAGTGATATATCACAGGTTCTGGAATGACAAGAACGTTTTTGGGGAAGTTATTTACCTTAGTATGTTTTCATAGTATTGTTATATGTATGGACATTTGTCTCATGTGTAATTGTTGATTATCTTTGTGGATGTCCCTATCACAATTGTGCTCCTGGAGAACCAGACAAAATAGACAGTCAATAAATATTCTTTGAAAGGGTGATAGGGTACATTTTTCACATACCAAGTACAAATTCTTGGTAAAAAAATAATCATAGCTACTAGATAACCTATGATAGGTGATAACATAGTGCTTATAATGTGCTTATTGTGTTGTTAAATATTATTTTTAAAAGTTGATCATTTACTTAGCATTCAAAACTTTCTGTATAATTAAAATATAGTTGAAAACTTAATTATGTATACAGATATCCCTGGGTGTCAGTTGAAGACTGGGCCCAGTATATTTCTAGATATAATAAAAGCCAAAGATGACCAAGTCCATATACAAAATGGCTTATAGTACATGTACAACTCTCTATATATTGAATTGTGTTTATACTACATATATCAAATACAATTAGTTATATATAAAAGACTGTTCTACTTCATTCTTCAAAGTACCTACTAATTATAGACACAATTTTGGCTTTGCAATATTTTTGTCTCCAGTAGACTGCAATGCCAATGCTGGATTTTCAAATATGGAGGATGGACAGTGTATAGCAGGCTGTATGTAAAGATTTTATGTATGTAAAGTTGAGACAAGAATACCACCTGGTATTGGCAGTCTGACAGCAAATAAGTTTTCAATTGCTTCTAACCATCTTAGTCTTCTCTGAGTCAAATGTTTTATTTCTGAAAAATCTCTTCATTTTTCATTTGATTCAGAGAATGATTTCATAAATAGGCATCGGCTGTAATTTGCAGCAACAGTGAACCACATTCAGGAGCTCAGTGGAGCTGGTAGTAATGAGAAGGAAAGTAAACAAACAAAAGTCTTTGCTTTTACATTATGTCTCATATATTTATTATAATTAGCCTCATAGCATTTGATGTGTGGCACTCTGGTACCTACGTTTTATTTTAAGTTTTGAAAACAGTGGTAACCATGATAGAGATAGGAAGCCAGAGCGTATTCTAGAATTATTCTAAGTAGACTGTATGTGTTCTTTCCCAGTTCTCAGGACAGACATTACACATCTATGTTTTAGGACTTTGGGCTGGTGATAGAGATGTACAGCTATAGAATGGGGAAGGGGGTGCAGCTGAGAGACACTGGTAAGTTGCCCAGTCCATTTTGAGGATTTCTTTAATAAAGCATTCACAGTAATGATGCACACCTCAAGGCCTTCTGGTGAGTTAATGAGCTGCTGTGAGCAAAAATATTGAAAATGTAGTACCAGAGTGGCAGAGTAGCGATTTTAGGAAGCAATGTAGGTACCTGTGCTCACAGACAGCACTAGGGAGCTAGGAATGTTAAACATACTGGGTTGTTTCTTCATGGCGAGAGATGTCTAACCTGTTTTTCATCCAGAAGGCTGGGAATGGAAGTGGTTAATAGCTTGGTGATCTCTGCCTTGTCTGTACAGTCAGGCACATCAGTTCCCCTAAACTCATAAGTTTATCTCAGTCAATATATGGCATTTTCCCTTAGGAAACCCTCATTAGGAGCATTATTTGCCTTGAGCATGCTATCAGTTAATATATAGAACCTATCTTTATGGAAGTTGTCAATACTATATTACAAAAGTTTCAACATAATCACATCTTAAGCCTTGTTTTACATACAGGATTGAGGTAATAATCACTAGGAATTATTTTTAAATATCAAATTGGGCTGTGCTTAACTATGCCTAAAATAAACTACTATGTATTAGACTCTCAAAGTCTAAGCCAATGCCATCAACTGAGTTCTGAATAAAGAAAGTACAACTGCCAAGTCTTTCAGACATACAATAATTGAGAATGTGGGATTTATGAAAAAAACTGATCAAAATGCAGAAAACAACTGATCTTAGGAAGCCCAGTTCAAGTAGATACATCTCCAACACAATTCCTTCACCCAAGGCTCAGAAAACATCACAGAAGGAGGGAAAGACTGAAAAAGACAGAGGATCAAAATACTGTGATGAAAGAATGTCTTCTAGAAATGACAGGGAAGCTTCAAACCTGTTTCCTCAGTAGTATGGCTGCCTAAGGAAAACCTGAACAAGACAGCTATAATAAGCACACTCATGTGGGAGAGAAAAACTAACTAGAGGATCCAAATGTAGACAAAACCTACAGGCAACTAAGAAATGCTGAGAGCAGATGAAATAGAGTTCTCCAAGAATAAACCCGATAGTGTTCAGGAACACTAAATGGACTGACCTGGTTTGTGTGTGTGTGTGTGTGTGTGTGTGTGTATATACACACACACATATATATATATATATATATATATATATATATGGAAGAAGTGTGCAGAAGGAGGAGCTAAAGAAAAATGATATAATTATATTTTAATTTTAAAATGGCTATGAAGAAGAATCTAGCGTTTCTGAATTGGAGAGTGGTCATCAAAGTAAAACCAAGTGACAACTTAACAACAGAAGACACTATAACAATTCAACATGCATGCCCTGAATAGATGTGGATATAAATCCTATGAGAACTAATGTTTAGAAAGATTATTCGTCGTTTTATGTTTCTCCCCACCATTTTCCCACTAAGTGAGATTTACGATGATCAAAATGGCACAGCATGTAATTACATCCCATAATCTCACATAGAGTTTCCAGGCCAATAGCCTAGGTTATCAAAGGCATTATTCTTATATCTCATAGTTACTGAGCAAATCACATGGGAAATGAGCTGAAATATTGTTAGCTCTTTCCCCTCCATCTGTATCTAGCCTAAAGGTTGACTACATTTGATTGTTTTTGCATAATATTAAATTGGCACAAATCACTTTGATTGGAAATGTTATTGTTCTGGCTCCTATTATTTACTAATAGTTTTCCCTGTTAGTTACGTACTTTAAAACTACAAAGATGCAGAGACTTTTCATCCTACACTATAAAGTATCTTCATAATCATAATTAATCTTTTTCTTCATCCATTTAGTGGGTGTGCATGCACAAATGATGTGTGTGATGCACATTGATAGAGGTCAAAGGGAAACACAGGGTGTTTGCCTTTTTCCCTGTCATTTTCATGTGCTTGTTCTTGATGATTTCGGTGACCCCAAGTCTCTATGATCCTTCTCTCTCCACCTCCACCCCCTACACCGGTAGCAAGACTATAAATATACCACATATTAGCATATGTGGGTGCAGAGGATACCAACCAATGTCTTCATACTTGTTCAGTAAGTACTTTACACACTGAGACATCAGTCCAGTCTCATCTCTGATTATTTTTCAAACCATGTTCTTCCTGTTTGCTTAAATACTCCTAGCGATTTCTTCCCTCTGGACATGCTACATTGTCCTTACACTATCATAGTTTTTTTAGCAGTAAAGCAAACCTATTTACAACATGTGCTTTCTTTTCAAAAGTTCTCTTCAGCAGAACACATTTCAGTTCAATATTCATGTATCAAAGAACTTCTGAGCTCTTATAGTTCACAGTGCTTACCTAAAGAGTAAATTTATTTGACTTACCTGACATAGCATATGAATAAGTCTTCTCTCTTCATGTGGTGAAAAACATGTGGGTGATAGTGATGTTACTAACTAGTCTCTTGCAATTTAGTTTTCTTTGTTTCTCAGAATGTTAAGGAATTTTCAGACAGATGTGGTGCTTAGAAACAGGTATGCAGTTTTGTCACGTGCCAGCAATTATTACCATGTCGTAAATATGAAGACCATCTTGAGCCTGATTCACACTAGCCTAGGTGATATTAAGTACACCAACAGGTATCATGTGAGCCACTGGAAATGTTCTAGCATCTTCTACAAGACCTTTATCTTGCAAAGACTTATGATTTTCCTTATTTACTGTGTGGGACTCCTGTAAGTTAATCACAAATTCTAGATCCCTAAATTTATAACTAAAGAGAAACTGTCTCAGCAAAACCTTAGTACACAGTCTGTAGTCTAGTGAAAATACCCAGATTATACATGTGCATTATACAATTCCTTTTTTGTTGTGATGCCTTGTTTATTCATTCATGGTGCTATAAATGTATTTTTAATGTTTGTGATCATTAATTTTCTAGGGATTGTGTTGAGGTCTGTATGTTATTCACATGCTTTTCCACTGAGTTATTGTTATTGGTTGTTGCAAGCAATTGAGTGTTTTATTTTTTCTATGATTTATCTCTGTGATTCTGGGAAAACTGTGGGTTCATATTTATGGAAATCAGATTTAAGTTCTGTTAATTAATCTCCCTAAGTGTCAGTTATCAAGTCAACAAAAATACTTAGAAGTAAATGATTACTTGACAAAAATTAATGTGGTATACATGTTTTCCTTGTTTTTTGCATTTCCAGATCACCATTTCATCTATCACTCATATGTAGATTCTTAATACTTCAGACTTTAACTGGTAGAAATGTCTAATATATCTTAATTTGGATTTAGTTTATATCAGGTTCAAGAAAAGATAATTTCAGAAAGATGTACTGGCTGGTGGCTATACTTTTCCCCATCATTAGCTGTCTTCTATTTTACCCAGTAACTCCTTTGAGATGCTCTAATATGTATTTCCTTTTAATCTTTG
This sequence comes from Mesocricetus auratus, assembly GCF_017639785.1. Lineage (NCBI taxonomy): Eukaryota > Metazoa > Chordata > Mammalia > Rodentia > Cricetidae > Mesocricetus > Mesocricetus auratus. The sequence continues at coordinate 163,590,095 of NW_024429266.1, forward strand.
GGATGTCATAGATCAAATCCAAGATGGCTGCATATAGCTCTATTGTCATTGTACAATGTTCCCAGACCTAAAATTTGCATTTAACTAAGGATTGTCTTCTATGTAGAAATATTTCTACTGGTGAAATAATAGCAGGGAAAAAGCACATTATTTTTTTAATTCCTCAATTATAAAATCTGGCAATATTAATGTTCTACTAAAGATAGAGTTTCTAAGCAATTTGTCAATGTACTTTACTTTTACAAAATGCTATTAGGGCACTGAAATATTTCTTTCTCTGAGCATCTGTCAAAAGTCAATGGAGAAAAAGAAGAATATAAAAATAGATGGTTGGTTCATATGTATAATCTTAATGATTTTAATGGGTTGCTAATAACTATCCTCCACTGCGTAAACATTGACAGAAATGAAATTTCCAAATGATAACACATGGTTGGACTATAGAAAAGTAAAGAAAGACAAAATTCTTTCTGGAGACATTCTTGCCTTTTTAAGACATAGTGTGTTGTAAGGAGAACTATAGCCCATGGGTCACCATTAAACACTGGACAGAGCTTTTGTTTTCTTATGCTTGAGTGAGTTGGAGTGAAAGATGATGTCTTGGTAACACCCTAAATTACTTGCTGAGATGGATGATGAACTTTGCTGATAGAAGAAAGGGAATACAACAACACTCACTGTAAGCATCTGTGCTGTGTTTGATAAATCATCTTTAGTTTTTCTTTATCATGGTGAAAAGGTGTTTTCAGAGAACTCATATACTCGTCAATATGTTTTATGTGCGGACCAACAATTATCGGCAGCAAACAAGAGTATGAGTGTATGAGTAATAGGAATAAAACTACTCCATTGCTCTTACAGCTCTCTCAAATACAAACTATAAATTGATGTACTCTGCAAAGCTTTAAGAGCTGAGACACATTTTTAAAACAAGCATGCAAACAAATGGAAGGTAAATGTTTAATTCAAGGTCACTCAGACAGTCAGATGCTGAATTGGAAGCAGAATCTCATTATATTTTATTCTTGGCCTAGTGTTCTATTTTCACCACACTGCCTCTTAGAACACATAAACAGGCACCTCTCTGGATGAATATAAAGCCAATAAGAACAATCTCAAGAAATGTTTTGCAAATATGTAACAATCATTAGCCGATGAGAATATTGGCAAGCTGCAATCCTTTTCTGTTCAAACATTTAGGAAGGGATTTTCACCACATTGAACTAATAGAAATCAGATTTTAGTTCATAGGCCTGTGATTTCATTTATGTTTCTGAAAGCCTGGTGAGCTTCGCACAAAACAATTTCCATCTTTTAAGTCTTGCTAATCCACTTTAAGCTAAGACATAGCTGCACATCATCTCAACTGTTGTGATCACATACAGACTCCCTTGGCTAATCTCTTCAAAATGGATTTTCCATCATGAAGGAGAACTGCACAGCATAGGACTGCCAGAATCTAGCTGACTCCCTGGTACATTTATAGTTTAGCAGTTATTCTAAGACTATGGCAGGGAAGGCCTCATTGAAACTATCAGCAGCTCTCTTATGGCTGCCCAAGTTCTTGCTGTAGCTCTTTAGTAACTGATGGAGTTGAGGATCCTGTTCATACAGCAAAGATAAACTGAGATGTACACCAGACACCGGCAAAAGAAGCAGAAAATTTTCCTGACAGATGGCACATTGAGTTTCCAGGATGTATCTTGGGTGTTTGTTGACTGGTAAGGTATTAAAAACATAATTGTTTTAGTGTTGCTAAATACAAGTTCCTTTTCAGTAAAAAGAAAGTTTTGTATGATTTGAGCATAAAATCCATGTTAGATCAAGCATTTGAAACCCTTAGCCATGTTCAGCTTCTAGTAAATTAATTACTAGATGTCCCTATGAATAAGTTGAAGTACTTAAGCAATAACATAAACATAATTTTCTTTAAGAATTTTACAGAAATCTAGAACTGAAAGAAGTTTACAAACCATAGCTTGACATTTTCATTTAAAACAAACAACATACACATTGGCATACATTTCAGGAAAAACAAAGAAATCTGTTTCTTCCATCAGTTAAAGAACATTGATGTAAAACCTTACTTGGCTGTAAAAATTGTAGCTATGTGACTAAATCCATCAGCATTTTAACCCAGATTTATTTTTGCTGTCTTGGGTGGTGGAAGTTTGGGAAACGTGACTTTTGCTCTTAGAACTCCTTGGAGTCCTTTCAGTGATCGGGTAACACAGAGGAGCAGGCAACTATTAACAAAACAATCACACAAGTCTTTGTGAGTAGTAAGCCAAATATAGGGTTCTAATCTTAATTCTCTGCCTCTGATATAAATAAGTACAAACCCATGGAACAATCTTCCTTAGATTACAAACACCACACTACTGCTACCTCTTGCATCTTTAATTTATTTGTTTTTCTCAAGTTTATTATAAAAATAGGAATCACACTGCAAGAAAAGAGTGGAAAACTGTCAAAATATACAACATAACTTTGTTGCAGAGAATTGACTATGTGAGCAAATTAAAAAAACAATTATTTAATTCTTACACTAGATATAAAATACTTATTTCCTCCTTTATTGAAAATAGATTTTTTTCTCACATAATGTATCCTGATTGGAGTTTCCTCTCCCTCTACTCCCTCCAGTTTTTCCTCACACCACCCCATCCCAGGCCCCATTTAGATCCACTGCCTTTCTGTCTTTCTTTAAGAAAGGGATAAAAATAAAGTATAGTGAGATAGAACAAAAACAATCACATCAAAATTGGACAAGACAAAAAATGCAAGGCAAAGATCTCAAGAGAAGGAGCAAGAGTCAGAGACCCATTAGTTTACACACTCAGAATCCCATCAAAACACTTGAGTGGAAGTCGTATTATACGTGCAGAGGACCTGGCTCAGACTTGTGCTGGCCCTGTGCAGGCTGACCCAGTCTCTCTGAGTTCATATACTCTTTCATCATGTTACTTTAGAGGACCTTGTTTTCTTGGTGTCCTTCATTCCCTCTGGTTCTTGCATTCTTTTTGCCTCTTCTTCCTGGGTTCCCTCAACCCTGAGGGAAAGGATTAAATACAGCCATTCCATTTATGACTGAGTGTCCCACTCTTTGCATAATGTCTGGTTGTTGGTCTCCATAGTCATTCCCACTACTGCAGGAGGAAGCTTTTCTGAGCATAGAACTGCTGTATGAGTATAGCAAAGTGTCATCAGGAATAATGTTACTCTTATTACTATCATTAATTAATATTATATGATTATAGACTAGTGATATTTGGTTTTACCGTAGCTCCTAGGTTATCTAGTGTTTGGTTCTTGGTTACCCAAGCAGTGTCGGTTATGGGCTTTATCTGGAGCAGCAGACTTGGTGTGAAATTAGTAACTGATTGGTTACTCACCCAATCGTTGTACCACCATTGCCCTAGAACATTTTTCAGGCACTACACCACTATATATGAAAGGGTTTATGCCTGGAATGGTGTATATGTCTCTCTTTTGGTAGTTTTCTGATTCTTGTTTATCAAAGATGCTAGAATATATTGGTAAAGACTTTATGTAGGCAGCAACTTGTTTCCACCATATTTATTGAGTTGTGTAGGTGTTGTGTTCTGCAAAGGGGCCTTGTTGTCAGTTTGTGAAGAGGAACCTACAGTCTTGGCAACAGACAGGTTTTTTTTTGATGACTCCCAAGGAACCCCTTTGGCCAACAACAAAATTAGATGTAACCCAATCCTAAGGCTGGAAACTTCATTTGGTGACAAGTGATGGCCAGTTGAGAATCGATCAACTTTATTATTTGATGATTTTAATAATAATGTTGTTATATATATATAGATGTACATATTTTAGGAAGCTTCTACTGTATTAAATTTGTATACTTTAAATGACTCTCAATTTTATCTGTCTCACCTATATTCCCTCCCATCCTCTTGCTACACATTCCCTACTTGATCCTTCTGTTCTAGGCCCCCATCCATCCATACCTATCTATTTTATTTCCCTTTCCTAATGAGATCCATATGTAATCCATGATCCCTTATTTTATACTCTTTTGTTCTACTGATAATGGCTTGTTTATCAGTGATTTAAGAGCTTATATCCACATATAAATGAACACATATCATATTTGTCTTTCTGGGCCTGGAATACATCACTCAGGATGATGCTTTCTTTCTTTTTTTTTTTAACGAGACAGGGTTTCTCTGAATTGTTTTGGAGGCCATCGGTCCAGCCCAGCCTCTGCCTCCCGAGTGCTGGGTTAAAGGCATGCGCCAACCCAGCCCGGCTCAGGATGATGCTTTCTAGCTCCATCCATGAACCTGCAAATTTCATGATGTCATTCTTTATACTGATTGTATAATATTCCATTGTATAAATATACCACAATTTCTTTATCCATTCTTCTGATGAGGGAAATCTAGGTTATTTCTAATTTGTGACTATTAAGGATAGAGCAGCAATAAACATGATTAAGAAAGTGTCTCTGTGATAATAAGACAGTTACTTTGGGTATATGCCCAGGAGCAGTATTGCTGGATCTTAAGGTAGATTGATTCTCATCTTCCTGAGAAACTTCCACACTGATTTTCATAGTCACTGTATGAGTATGCAATCCCACCAGGAGTGAATGAGTGTTCCTCTTACTCCACAGATTTGCCACTTATGTCACTTCTTTTATTGATTTTAGCTATTCTGATAGATGTAGGCTAACATCTCAAAAAAGTTTTGATTTGCATTTACCTGATGACTAAGGATGTTGAAATTTTCTTTAAGTGTTTTTTCAGCCATTTGAGTTTCCTTTATTGTTTATATCTGTGTGCCTATTTTTTTTTTGTTTCTCGAGGCAGGGTTTCTCTGTGGCTTTGGAGGCTGTCCTGGAACTAGCTATTGTAGACCAGGCTGGTCTCGAACTCACAGAGATCTGCCTCCCTCTGCCTCCCGAGTGCTGGGATTAAAGGTGTGCGCCACCAACGCCCAGCTATCTGTGTGCCTATTTTTAATTGGGTTATTTGTTTCCTTATCTAGAATTTTTATTTCTTGATTTTGGATATTAGTCGTCTATCACATGAGTAGTTAGTCAAAATCTATTTCCTCTCTATGGACTGCTGTGTTTTCTGATTGAGAGTATCCTCTGATTTACAGAAGCTTTTAAATTTAATGAGGTCCCATTTATTAGTTATTGGCCTTGGTACCTATGTTATTGGTGTTGTGTTCAGAAAATAGACTCCTATGTCAGTAAGTTCAAGGCTATTTCCAGCTTCTCTTCTATTAGGCCCTGTACATGTGATTTTATGTTGAGGATTTTGATCCCTCTGGAGTTGAGTTTTGTTAGGATTCTCCTACATGACATCGAGTTTGATAGCCTCAAATAGCTTCAAATATCCGGAGTTTACTTTAATCAAGGAAATGAATGATATGTATGATAAAAATTTCAAGTCAGTGAAGAAAGAAATTGAAGAATGTATCAGTATGTGGAAAGATCTCCTGTACTCATGAATTGGTATGATTAATATAATAAAATGGCTATCCTACCCAAAAGCAATCTACAGATTCAATACAATCTCCACAAAAAATTCCAAAATAAATTTTTCACAGACTCGGAAGAATAATTTTCAGCTTCACATGGAAACACAGGCACACACACAGATGAACACACACACACACACACACACACACACACATACATACAGAAAGGAACATGGTTAAAATAATTCTGAGTAGTAAAACAACTGCTGGATGTATCACTATCCATGATTTCAAGTTGTACTACAAAGCTCGAGTAATAAAACTGTATGGTATTGGCACATGAAACAGACATGTTGATCAATGGAATCAATTGAAGACAGTGATATATCCATATATTGATGGACACCTGATTTTTCATAAAGAAACCAGAAACACATGCAAGATAAAAGACAACATTTTCCTTTGTTTCTATTCATTTACCAGATAATCCTATATGAAAGGAGTTAAGTGTATTCTTTACCTTGAATTAGACTGAACTGAACCCAAGGAACCCAGTGACAGAGAGAGAGGAGTGATGAGCAAATTGGCAAAGAATGGGCTGGCAAAACCAGCAGAGACAGCTGATCTGAACAGGGGAGAGCTCTTGGACCCCAGACTGACAGTGGGGAAGCCAGCATGGGACTGATCTGGATCCCCCAAATGTGAGTGTCAGCGAGAAGGCCTAGGCAACCTATGGGGCCCTGAGCTGTGGATCAGTGTCTATCCCTGGTATACAAACAGTCTTTGTGTGCCTATAGCACAAAGAGGGATGCTCTCTCAGCCTGGACTCTTAGGGGAGTGCCTGGACCCTACCCAGAGTAAAATGACAGACTCTAGATATCCCCTATGTGGAAGGATTTGGCAATAGGGTGGGAGGGTGGGGGGGAAGGGGAGTGCGGGAGGAGGGGAGGGAGAGGGAACTGGGATTGACATGTAAAACAAGCTATTTAAAATTAAAATAAAAAATGTTTAAAAAAAGAATTGGTACATCAAAAAAAGAAATGCAATATAACAAATTTTTTCATTTTATATTCTAAATTTATCCATTTTATTACCTGATTTTCAGCTATAGAATGGACACACAAAAATGTAGCTTTCCTTTATTCTGAAGTACTTGGAACTTGACACCAAAAACCAAGTTTTCCATAAGCTTAGGGCTTTCCAGACTACAGGAGGAAAACCCAGAATGGCAGTGCAAATCTCAACCAATCACTGCTTGTTGTTCTGTGTGCTTGTCTTTGAGTGGAAGAGGAGAGCAATATGGTCTTAAGTCCCTTCTGGTTCAGGAGAGATTTGGCTTTGAGATGAGAATGAGTCTAAGAAAGACCTAGTCTAAGAAAGACTTGATTCCTGGCATGTGTAACAGTAATTTTCTTTTGATCTGTTCCCTTTGCTGTCCACATGAACCACCTATTTCCAGAGAGCAGCAAGGCTGTAAGGTACATAATCTCTTTAACATTCTTCAAAATGCTGTTTTAAGCTCCTAGTGTGTGTGTGTGTGTGTGTGTGTGTGTGTGTGTGTGTGTGTGTGTGATGGAAGAAAATTTTTGATGGAATCATAATGTTTCTGGCCTATTTCCTATGAATGTTGTTTTAGAACTGCATGGCCACTTAGTTAAGCTATATCACAAGAGAAAAACCAAGTGACTGTAGGAAGGTGGACTATTAGTTATTAGTTCAGTAACATAATTATCTGGAGAAAGAAAAATAACGTATTGCTTTTGATTATATTTCTCTTGCTGTGGCCCTCACTACTTACTCTACATGCTAAGTCAGTTAGTATATGGAATACTAGAGAGGATTATGATGAATTCTGTATTTATTTGGCACAGTGTTCATCCTGTTTTGCATAAGTGCAGAGAATTAAAAGAATGGCTCCTAGATTTTCATGATTTCATCATTTACTGGTTTCCAATGCTCAAGTAGATCATGTGTGTGTGTGTGTGTTGTGTGTGTCTGTGTGTGTATGCTTATGTGTATATACATGTGTGTATCCATGTCTGTGTATATATATGTATGTATGTGTGTGTATCTGTGTATTGCTGTGTGTGTATGTGTGTGTGCATGTGCGTGTGCATGCGTGTGTGTGTGTGTGTGCATGTGCATGACTATAAAAGAAAAGATCATAGAGGTGTAAGGCAGATAGTTCTGCATTCATTCTATGCCAACCTATAGCTTTTCCTTTTTTTTCTTTTAAGTGCAAGTTAATATAATTAGCCAAGAACTTTGGATTTGATTAAAATTTCACCTTTTATAAATTTATGGTAATCTTTTCTTCCTTAATGTGTATTACCCTTAGAGAGAGAGAGAGAGAGAGAGAGAGAGGAGAACCCTGAGACTTTTTTGTTCATATTTCAACAAATACAACATAAGAAGACAGAATGGGTGTATTTAGACCTTTCATATCATTAAGATTGTTTCAACCAGCATGGGACTGATCTGGACTCCCCAAATGTGAGTGTCAGTGAGAAGGCCTGGGCAACCTATGGGGCCCTGAGCTGTGGATCAGTGTCTATCCCTGGAATACAGTCATCGTGTGCACATAGCACAAAGAGGGATGCTCTCTCAGCCTGGACTCTTAGGGGGAGTGCCTGGACCCTACCCTGAGTGAAATGATAGACTCTAGATATCCCCTATGTGGAAGGATTTGGCAATAGGGTGGGAGGCTGGGGGGGAAGGGGAGTGCAGGAGGAGGGGAGGGAGAGGGAACTGGGATTGGCATGTAAAACAAGCTAGTTAAAATTAAAATAAAATGAGGGGATAACAGGGGGGAGGGTTGGAGGGAGGGCACGGGAGGAGGGGAGGGAAAGGGAGAGGGACCTGGAACTGACTTGTGAAGCAACCTTGTTTCTTATCTAAATTTAAACTGGAAAAAAAAGATACACTGAAAAAAAATGATAAAAGAAAAAAAAAAGATTGTTTCAAACCTGCTCTACCCAAAGGTGAAACTGTTACCCACATATGATATTGGGCACTTGAATTGTGAGTAGGGCCACATGAAAAAGATAATAATTTTTTTGTTTTATTACATCAAGAATATGATAAATATATTATTATATTACATTTCAGTCTTACTCTTTTTAAATAAAGGCCCTAGAAAAACTCATGCTCTTTGTATGATTCTCATTATATTTTTAGTAAACTGCATTTATACAGAAATGAACAAAGACCCTGTCCTGGAATAGAGAGATGGCTGAATGGTAAGAGTGTTGGTTAATTTTGAGAGGACCCAGATTTGATTTCCAATACTCATATGGTAGTACACAACTCTTTTTAACTCCAGTATATTTGACATGCCTATGGCCTCCTTGGGCCCTTCATAATGTGGTACTATATTAATCAGGGTTCACTAGATTGACAGAACCTACAATATGAGAGTATGAGTCTCTCCCCCCCCCTTTCTCTCAGATTTATTAGGATGACTTACAGAGTGTGGTTCATCTAATCCAAAAATGGTTGCCTATGAGCATAAAGTCAAAAATCCCATAGTTGTTAAGACTATGAGGCTGTATGTCTCAGCTGGTCTTCAGTGTATACTTGAATCTGAGAGTAGCAGGTATCATGCCAATTGAATAAATGGATTTGCTAGAGAGGACAAGCAAAGAAAGGCCAGACTTTCTTCTTCTACTCTCTTTATATATACTTCAAGCATCTTCTTTTACTCTCTTTATATATACTTCAAGCAGAAGATATGGCCCATATTAGAGGTGGGTCTTCCTACCTCAAACATCCAAATTAGAAGTGAATCTTTCCACTTCAAATTATTTAATTAAGCAAAATTCCCTCAAGCTATGCCCAGCCATTTTGGAGTTTTAGGTAATTACAGATATAGTCAAGTTGATAACCAAAAGGCCATCACAAGTGGATAGATGCACAAATACCTATACACATAGAATGAGGTTTGTTTAGTTTATTTTCTTTTAGTGAGTAAGGGCAGGGTGCTTTAAGAAAAGTGAACATTCCATTAGTCATGATGTTTCTTAGTTACTCAGGCAGCTGAGACATAAAGACTGAACATTAAGGGCCAGGCTGCTGCATGTGGTGCTTTGAAAGAAAATGCCCCCCATATGCAGATAGGGAGTGACACTATTAGGAGGCTGGCATAAGTGTGGCTTGTTGCAGGAAGTGTGCCACTGGGCCATAGGCTTTGAGGTTTCAGAAACTCAAGGCTAACCTAATGTGACTCATTCTCTTCCTTTTGCCTGCTGATCCAGATACAGAAATAATAGCTCCTTCTTCAGCACCATATCTTCCTGTAGCCTCCATGCTTCCCATCATGATAACAATGGACCAAACCTCTGAACTGTAAGCCAGACCCAATTAAATGCTTTCCTTTATGAGAGTTGCCATGGTCATGGTGTCTCCTCACAGTGTCACCCTAAGGAAGATAGTGGGAAGCTAAGAAATACTCTAACTTTTTTTTTAGGCCAAACATACATCCAAGTACATTTTGCTTTGTATGCATGAGACCCATCCTTTAAACTCATGCAACTTGATAAAGGGAGGAAAACAACTTGAACAGAGAATCATGAAATATGGAATAAGAGTGTTGATTGAGAGAAAGCAAGAGTAATGAACTTTATAAAGAAGCCTGCCAAACCTACTTGAGGAACAAGTTGTACTCAAGCTATGACACAGAGAATTGCAAAAGAGTGTGGTAGAGACTGAGGGTAGGCAAGAAAAATAGAAGAATTTTGAGGGATCATGAGGGATTCGGCATACTGAGTTATTAACTTTGCATGAAAAGGGCTCCAGTGGGAGATTTCAGAAGAGGTGTAACCCAATTTCACAAGTACTGAATGTGGATTGTCTAGGCTGGTATTTCTAGAGAGGTGAAGATAGAAGAAAACAGGCAGTTACTGGCTGCTGTGGTAGTCCAGTTGTGACATGGACATGACTATGTTCAAAGACTGGTAGTATAGATATTGGGAAAGGGTTAGATTCATGTCTTAAGTCATTCCGGTTTAAGACAAACTAGGGAGAACTAAGGTTGCTAGCAAATTTTATTGGCAAAATGATATAGAATCTATTTCCTGGTCTGCTTATACATAGATTTGATCTCTATTCTCTCTCTGTTTTTTATTCTCAGTGCCAGCTTTGAGTTATTTATATGTAACTTAAACAAGCGTAAGCCTTTCCCTGGAAAACAATTGTGCTCTGAAATCAAGAGCTTTGCAAATTTGATTATCAAAAATGCATTTCTTTTTCAGAGTTGTTCTGGAAATTCTATTTTCTACTAAATCTCAGATTAATGATAATAATAAATGTTTGCTCAGCAGCAGCTGGTTCCAGATTGTTATCCTGTCCCCAACATATTTCATTTATTCATCTTAATTTTTGAAGAGTCTTTGGTAGTCTTTTTTCTAAGCCATATATATATATTAAAATTTTGTGATCCTTAATCTGTTCACTTACAAGTTTCTCTCCCAAAATTAAGTACAGTTATATTTATGTAGAAGATTTCTCTTAGTGTGTACCATACTGATTTAAATAAAGAGCTAAGAAATGAAGAAAAGATATCTTAACACACATAATACCATAGTCAACACTAAGATGCCTTGTTTAATGTTGATTTTGTCTTGTGGTGAGATGTTACTTTCCAAAAAATCAATTGTGTTAGTATTAAGTGTGGTAAAGGAGGAATAGAATGAAGAACCCCTCCACACAAAGCACACCATACCATCAGGGGTCTTTTAATTTCCTCTTTGAAGACTCTGTTCATTATGTTTTGTTTATACTCTAACTACATGATACCTCTGACTTGTAATAATATTATACAGCTATTTTGAGTCAGGGTTAATACAAAATATCTGAACAGAATCTATGTATTCTCATGTCTTCATGATTTGCAGATTATTATTTTTGTCTAGAATTATGGTATTCTAGTATAAGTTATTCTGTTGGTCAAATCCACTAGGAAATACCACCAAAATATAATATAAAATAAAATCTATCAGAGATTTTTTAAATTTGGAATGCTTGCTTTCTAAAGCAAGCATGTCTTTGGTCACATATCTGAATTCTGATCTCACTTGTTTGATTTTGTAACTTTGGAACCTTGATCAATATACTCAATATTTCTAAATCTTTTTATTTATTTATTTTTTAAATTTATTTTTCAGTTTAAATTTAGATAAGAAACAAGGTTGCTTCACAAGTCAGTTCCAGGTCCCTCTCCCTTTCCCTCCCTTACTCCCCTGCCCTCCCCCCAACCCCCCCATAATCCCCTCATTTCCCCAGGGAGGGTGAGGCCATACATGGGGGTGTCCATAGTCTGTCATTTCACACAGGGCAGGGCCTAGACCCTCCCCCAAGAGTTCAGGGTGAGAGTGCACCTCACATTGTTGAATGGGAGTCCAAAGTCCATGTGTATACTCGGGATGAGTACTGATCTGCTACCCAAGGCTCAATAGATTACCTAGGCCTCCTCACTGACACCCACATTGAGGGGGTCTTGATCAGTCCCATTTCTAAATCTTGATTTCCTTAATTATAAGGAAAGATAACTTTGCCTTAGTGTGTTGGCATGAGTCTAAAAGAAAACACTGTCTGTATTAGCTTCCAAATGCTATTAATAGATCGTCACTATTCTAACTCTTGTTTTACTACTGTATAGTTTGTAGGTCAGAACTTCAGAAGGAATCATGGGGCTAAAATAGGTGTCAGTGCTAGCCTGCCTCAACTTTTAGAAATTTATTTATTCGTTTGTTTGTTTATATGTTTATGTGACTGTCTATGTGTATCTGGGGGATGTGCGTGCCAAAGTGTTTATTCTAGTGTTTGTAATTGGAGGCCAGAAGATGGTATGGGCCTGTCTTCTGTGGTTGAAGTGTTTTTATTTTGTTTTTTTTGTCCTGTTCCATTGGAATAGTTTCTCTTCTACCTGCTGGGTCCCCACAACCTCTTATGAAATGATCACTCAGAGACTAATATTAAAATTATAATTGTCATCAATCTCATTATCAGAGAAGGGCCATCCTAGAGCCTTCATCCAGTAGCTTATGGAAACAGAAGCAGACAATGATAACTAAATGGTGAGCCGAATTCCTGGAATCCAGTTGCAGAGAGGGAGGAGTGATGAGCAAAGGGTCAAGACCAGGATGGAGAAACCCACAGAAACAGCTGACCTGAAAAAGGGGAGTTCATGGAACCCAGACTAATACCTGGGAAACTAGCATAGGGCTGTCTCAGACCCCCTGAACTTGGATGTCAGTTTGAAGTCTGGGCAATATATGGGGCCTCTGGTAGTGGATCAGTATTTATCCCATTCCATATAGGGAAATAAACTCTTAAGCCTAGACACATGGGACAGGGTCTAGGCACTGCTCCAAATGATATGACAAACTTTGAAGATCCCCCATGGAAGGCCTCACCCTGGGAGCATAAAAGAGATGGGATAGGGGGTCAGTGTGGGGCAGGGGAGGAGGGAAGGGAGAGGGAACTGGGATTGACATGTGAAACAAGCTTGTTTCTAATTTTAAAAAAATATGTAATTGTCTAGCTAATGGCTCATGATTCTTTCTTATTGACTAGCTATACCCATACATTACCTCCCCCCTTTTTTGGTTTTTCGAGACAGGGTTTCTCTGTATTGTTTTGGAGCCTGTCCTGGAACTCGCTCTGTTGACCAGGCTGGCCTCAAACTCACAGAGATCCACCTGCCTCTGCCTCCTTGTGCTGGGATTATAGGCATGCACCACCAATGCCAAGTTACATTACCCCATTTTTAATGTTCTATATTTTACCATGAGTCTCATGCTTGTTACCTCAGAACATGCTTCTCCGGCAGCTGCAAAGCATCACCCTCACTGCTTTGTCTTATCTCCATCTTTGTTTAGATTTTCAACACAGCTATATTTTTCCTGGCCTTTGGCTGAAACAGTTTTATCCACGAACCAATAAAAGCAACACATCATATTCACAGCATACCGATGGACACCCCATATCATCACCCCTTGTCTGCCTAATTAAAAAAAAGGTTTTAATGATTTTAAGATTTTTATTTAAATTGGGAACAAGGTTGTATCACATGTCAATCCCAGCTCTCTCTCCAATCCTACCCATCCCCCAGCATCCCCAGCCCCCCAACCAATCACCACTCTGTTCCCCTAGAAGGGTGAGGACCTTCATGGAGGATGTTCAGAGTCTGTCATTAATTTCAGGACAGGGCCTAGGACCACCCCCAAGAGTTCAGGCTGAGAGAGTATCCCTCATTGTGGGATTGGCACCCAAAGTCCATTTGTATGCCAGGTTTAAATACTGATCTACTATCCAAAGCCTATAAATAGCCTAGGCCTCCTTAATGACACCCACATTCAGGGGTTCTAGATCAGTCCCATGTTACTTTGGTTTTCTAGATAAACAGAGATATACTTTAAATGGATAGGTAATCTCCAAAACACTCCAAAAATACAGAATACATCATTTAAAATGTTTTAAGAACTTAGGTTTTTCATGACAATGAGATATGTCTGCTCCTGGGAACACCAATCTACTTCAAAGAAGATACTGAGCAATGAAGAAATTCCATATGGAGTTTGTTTTCTTTATCACAAAACTAGCCAATTGTGCAAGAAATTGCCCTTGCCTAGGCTACTTGATGGTGTATTGTATCAATTGGACATACAGGACCACAGGAGAATGACTGCTAATATTACTAAGTAAATAGGAAGTAAATTGTAAGCAGCTTCCAAAATCTTAGAAATAACAGAAACATCTGACTCTCTTAACAGTCACGCAAAGTTCTTCTGAAATATTGGGGCATTCATCATTGGTTGATAGGCCTAGAGTGTCTGGTAGACTTCTCGGTAAAACTGGAAGTTTGAAGATGTGTTTTGTCTTGTACTGGCAAAGTTAATCAGTTGCTTTCTTCTGTATCCTGCAGAATATCTGGCAGCTTCATCTGTGAATCATGAACCCTGAAGGACCATCCTGTCTTATCTTGACAAGTTTAGCAGTCATATCTCTGTTTATCTAGAAAACCAAAGTAACATGTCTATAAATTTGACTATTATAGATAAATATTAATCTATATTTCTTAACTACGTTTTACTTTTTTAAGTGAGCTATATAAACAGAATACCTTAAACAAGAATAGAAATATATTCAGTATAACAAAATTGATCTTAAATTTGTATCAGTAAAAAAATTCCTAACAATGTTAAATATTCACTACTATATCCATTTTCAAAACTGTATAAGAATGCAGGCTGAGAAAGTCATGGAGCATAAGCCCATAACCAACAGTCCTCTGTGACATTAACACTAGTTCTTTCATATAGGGTTCTCCCTTGAGTTTCTGACCTTATTTCCCTGGATGGTGGACTACATGTTAAGATGAAATGAGCCCTTTGCTTCCAGGTTCCTTTTGGTCAAGATGTTTTATCACAGAAATAGAAACCACAAGATGTCTTATAATAATGTAGGGTCCCTCTTATATTGAGAGATATTAGAGTGTTTCAATGATAATGTCTGAAACCAAAGACTACATATCAGCAAGAGAGTGTGAATTTTTCCACATTTGCTGTGACATGAGTGGATTTATGATTAGGCATCTTTCTGCTCTCAGTAGAAGGAAGTGGGGTTTCTAAAGCAAGCCCTGAGGTGAGCAACAATTGGATAAATGTGACAGGAGATACTGTATGGTGACAGCAATTTTAGCTCTATATAGCAATAAATAATAGAGGAGTTTTGGAATAACATGGCTAGTTCATTTCATGGTAAAGGATGTTCCGAAGGGGCCAATTGAAGAGAGATGGCAAAGGAGCCACACTGAGTTTTATCCAAGGTAAAAAGGAAGCAATGGTTATAATAGGTGTGTACTTGGAGTCTGCACGAAAAACTAAGTGTTCAGTAATATTTACAGCCAAAAAACACAGCAGTTCTTGGAAGTGAATGAAATAAAATATGTGAAGGCTATAGAAAGGCTGCATTGTCCTCTTCCTCTTACACCAGGCAATCTCTGCCTCAGGGAAAGGGATTGAAATTTTGCACAGAATATATTTGTTAAAGGAGAGTGACTTGTCAGTGTTTTATAAGATGTTATCATCTGATCTCTATTCATTAGATGCCAGGAGGGTCATACACCCATCACCTGCCAGTTATGTCAGTAATGTGTCACAATATTGTCAAAAAACCTCTTGTGAACACAGTTACTGCAGCTTCTGATCAAAGTTCTAGGTCCAAGTCTCTAAGGGCTGGTTACAATTAGGAACATTGCACACCTACATTGAAGTTTCTCTTGCAAGTCAGGATGATACATGCAAACGGCATTCCTATTAAATTCTCAGGTAGAGGTAGAGACCAGTGATGCTGTGAAACATTCTATGAATGAGGCAAAGTTCAAGTCCTACAGCCAACTATGACCTAGTTTCAATTGCTATATGTGCTTGCACTGAGAAAATTAAAATGGCTAGGCCTAATGATTCAAGGAGAGTGCACACCTAAAGTTTATAGGGGTTCATTCTAAAACTGAAGCCTGGAATTATGACTCAGAGGCTGATAAGGTGTTGAAATCATGGCCATTTGTCTATCAAAGAAAACAAGAGTATTTGTGCTATTTTTTCTTTGTCTATGAATTGGATTCCTTCTAGTTTTGTCTTTCTGATAAGATCATTGACCTTAAAACAATCTCTGAAAAATATATGTTTAGGTTTCAATGGAAAGACTTTGTAAAGAAAATGATGCAGGTGAGGTGGTAATTGTTTTTGTTTTGTTTTAAAGTGTCTGTATCATTGTCTTTTCTCTCTATGATAAATAATAAGAGATTTGTTATGTGTATGAAAAAACAATCTAGTTAATATATAATGTAGCCACATGCATCAGGAATGTTGTATAAGACAGATGGGATGAGCAGCCTATTTTAAAAGAAATAAATTTATTTGGGACAGTAGATTGAATTGACATTACATAACTGAAACTGTAATTTCTGGATAGCTGCCTTGTTTTTTATGTATGTGTTCATGTCACTATGATTCAAAGATGCTTCTAGATGCTTGACACATACATATTTCCCAGTATATTTTCTGTTGTATAAAAATGTATGTATGATATATATGCATGTATGTGGGATCACATGTGTGTGTAGGCTAAAAGTTAACATTGATCATTTAAGTAAAGTCTCTTAGCCACCCATAAACGTGCTGTTTTGACTAGTTTAGCCAACCAGCATTTGATAATTCTCTGCTTCTCTGTCACACACTGAGGTTCTGAACTGAGGTCCCCATGCTTATGTGGCAGGCACTTTTCTCCCCAACCCATTCCCTTAGCACCTCAGCATCATTTTTAAAAATTCATGAATACTACTAAATGTGCTAAAACTTATCATGACAAAAATTAACTTTGATAAATTTGCATGAAGTTTATCAATGTCTGTCTCTGGCTTCCAAGTACTGGAATTTCAGATGAATCCAAGAAAGAAAGGAAGAAAGAAAGAAAGAAAACAAAAGAACTCCTGTAGAGAAAAAAGTATATTTTTAGTAATACAGATAATTGAGAGAAGTTAACTTGCCTGTGGGTCATTTATCTGAAAAGAGGAAAACTAAACAAAATAGGAAAAATAACTTACATACATTCTCTATCATCATGACTACTCAATGTTTTAGATACAAGTGAAGAACCTCAATTTTGAACTTGATAATTTATGATAAGGTATTGTTCTTTAAAGATGTAATATTTCCATTTTAGTAATCAGGATGACTTCCAGAGTTAACTGATTGTTTTCAGTTCCACTTCTTTATTTCTCAGAAAACTGGCAACAGCAACTGAAGCTGTAAAAACTGATTTAAGCTTTCTACATTCACATACTATGAAATAAAACTGGGTAAAAGGGACAGATCAGAATCATTTGTACTGATTTACACAAAGAAGATTCCATATTGATATTAAGATATACTAGCATAGGCTATTTCTATGTCTGTGCTTATTTCAGCTGATAAATTGAATTAATTCATTATATTAATTGAATTAATCATTGTATTAGTTATCAGCTTAATTCAGCTGATGAATACAATCACATTAAAATTATAGATTATTTTTGCTGGAAGATGTTAGCTATCTTTTCCAGAGAAAAGACAATGAGATAGTTGATAGCATCAATATAAGAACAAGAGACTCAAACAGGTCAAAGTGGTGCATGCTTTTAATTCAATCACTCAAGGAGGCAGGTGCAGGTGGATCTCTGAGTTTCAGGCCAGCCTGGTCTACAAAGCAAGTTCCAGGAGAGCCAGAACTGCATAGTGAGACCTTGTCTCAGAGAACAAACAAACAAACAAAAACAAAAAACACGAGAACAAGAGAATGGAAGACAGAGAAAATAAAGGAGGCGACATGCATAAAGGAGGTCCGGGTGGTTTAGGATTTCTAATTAAAGAGCTCTAAGGGAATGCACTTCAAATTGTTATGAATTTAATTAAAGTTATTAAGTATTAATTTCACCCCATGGAAAGTGTTACCCTTTGGTTGTTTGTAGATAAACTAAAATAAAGTGATTATGTATCCAATGTCATCTAGGTTCTCTGGATAAATAACATTAAATATGGCTTTGATTTATTAATTAAAGATAATGAAAAGATTATTAAAACTGAATAAATTAGACAAATAGTATTTCATATATACATTATCTTCAATTACTTACTGCTTGATTGAATAATAATGGCCAATATTTGCAAAATCCTAAAATTTCAATATCAAAAGAAAAATAAAAGCTAGCATTCTCAGAGGCAAAAAATAATACCCCAAATATTCCATTTTAAACATGAAATTTGATTGTTTGCTCTTCTTTATTGTGAATAAGATGATAAATTTCTGAAGGTAGATTTGACAGGGCTTTCTCTAAATTTACTGAAAACCAGTAAATCAATTGGATACAACTTAGCCTGTTGCTGGAAGCCTTTCCTGGGTACAAGAGATGGCCAATTTTGAATCTGTATTCCCCATTGCTAGGAGTCCTCATTAAGATCACTTTCATTGATTACAAAAGTTACCACTGCACTGCTCCCCTTTCCCCCCATATCCCACCAATTCAAGCTGTCTCACCTTGCACTCTGTCCTTCCACCCCATATCACCCCCAACCTGATCCCCTGCTCCCTTTCCCAGCTGCTCCCAGACTGTCCTTAGAATCTCTTCTATTTCCCCCTCCCAGGGATATCCATGCACTCTGCATCCTTTTTACCTCAATTTCTGGGTCTATGGATTATAGCTTGGTTATTGGTTACTTAATGCTAGTATTCCCTTATACCATATTTATATTTCTGGATCTGGGTTACCTCATTCAGGGTGATATTTTCTAGTTCCATTGATTGGCCTGCAAATTTCATGATGTCGTTTTTTAACATCTGACTAAAAGTCTGTTGTGTAAATTTATCCCACATTTCCTTTATACACTCATCAGTTGAGAGCTAACTATGCTGTTTTGAGTATCTGTTAGTTATAAATAAAGCTGTAATGGACATTGGTTGCACAACTGTCCTTGTAGTAGGATGGAACATTCTATGGGTATATGCCCAAGAGTAGTATAGCTGGAATTGAGGTGAAAAGATTCCCAACTTTCTGAGGTAGTGCCATATTGATTTCCATAGTAGCTATTCAAGTTTGCACAACTTGTAAGAGGAGTTCTTACTTGCTCTAAACAATAAAAACCCAGAGTCAGACATAAAGGAAAATGGTGAGAGATCAGAGCAAAGAAGGAGCAAGTCACAGTCATACCTTACCTCCTAGTGTCTTGGCAATCAAGAGAGCAAATTCTTGTTTCTTCCTGCTTATATCCTCTCTCTGCCCAGCTATCTCCTTCTTGTCTGTCTGTGCAGACCTCCAGACATTTATGGTTAGCTAGTGGCAAGCTTCATTCTTTGACCTTCAGACAGGCTTTATTTGTACAAGCAAGATATTACCACACAGCCACCAGCAATGGAGAAGTGTTTTCTTTGCTCCACATCCTCAACATCGTAAACTTTCGTTATTGATCTTAACCTTGTGACACTTAGGTGAGATCTCACCTAAGTGCTAAGGATGTCAATCATTGTGTAAATGTTTCATAGCCATTTCAGATATCTATCTCCCACTTTTAATTACATTGTTTGTTGTTGTTGCCCAAACAACCCTGGATGTTGCTGTGGCAAAAGGGTGATCTTCGCAAACTGACAGAGGGATGCCATTTCCCACAACAACACCCAAATAGCTCATTGAACATGGAGAAATTGAGCTGGTGCCTACATGGAGTCCACACCCTTATTTTCTAGTCTTTTTTATTCAGGAAGGTACTATGCAGGTTACTGACAGAAATACATGAACATCAACCCAGCCTCTATTCTTCTCCTCTACACATCTTTGGGTCTATCCTTTTCTGTCTCTCGTTAGAAAAGAAAAGTGTTCTAAGAGATAAAAACTGAATATGACAAAATAAACCATAATTAAAAGAGTCTCTCTTCAGTAAAAGGAAGAATGTAAAATCAATCAACCAATAACAAAATATAATTCCTGAAAACAGGGAAGATAATAATGAAGTTACATTTTTAGACAATACCTAATTTATTCATTTTCTTTTTAGATATCTAGATATATCTTTATATATGTATATATATAGTGTGTGTGTGGTTGTGTGTGTGTGTGTATGTCTGTGTGAAGGTGCAGTCGAGAAATGCAGCAGAGGATGGGTCTTAAATATTTTCTTGGAGGTAAGAATGAAAATTTAAAAACAAATCAAAGAAAAAACAGGTTTATGTTGTTCTACTATTAGCGATTAGCTGAGGTAAGCTTGTGGACTGCTGTCATAGCCTTCTTTATTACACCTCCCAGGATACTTTATTAATCAAATGTCTCTGTCTACATTGGATTCTTCAAAGCAAATGCAAACATGGTCCCATTTCATGTGAATGGTAGGCACTTTGTGTTCTCATGCGGTGTTTGATAAGAATGTTTAGGCTTATCTCCAAACACTTATGACACTTGAGAATCAACCAACTGATCAGACGATTATTGTCATTTGAAAATTTTATGCAAACTGTATTTACTGTGTGAGGAACAAGTGTACTCTGATTCACACCCCCTCTAGCAGGAAAAAGACTGAGCTATGCTATGTCAGCAAGAATGAGCCAAATATAATTGCATTGAGAGGCAATTGTATATTAATAAGAATTTGACGATACTAATAAGCAGGACCACACTGACTTTATTTAGGAAAACATTTTGCATATTGTAATAAAGGTATAAGCACGGGAAAGTGTGATTGTCTCCATGTCTATCATCTATTAGGAGCCACCACTGGTGGGCTGGCACTGCAATGTGAGGCACCACTCCACTTGATCCTATGATAACAAATTTAATAACGTGGAAGTCCAATAGGAAGATGTGAAAATGATATGTGCACTCACAGTTAAATTTCCAAATTAGATATAGTTATTGCCGGCTTTCTCATTTGTGAAAGTGAATTTAATGTAGCTGAACCCATTATTGAAGCATGCCTGAATTGGTTGCTAAGCATTATTTTGATTATTTCATTTGGAGTTACCATCGCACAGGATAATAAATAATGAAGAGGCTGGGGGATCAAAGGGAGCCAGGTACAAACACAAGTAGTTATGCATTCTGTGGCTAATACTAAGAACACTTGGCTATATTTTGGACAGGAGGTCATCTTGGGTTAATTTTCTGTCTCGAGGAACTCACTCCAGCAGAGTCTCTATTTGAAAAGGATTCAGATACATCTGAGTGCATGTGACTAGCCAGTGAGTAGGCTAAAATAGAATCCAGTAAGAATCTTTTTATGACTTACCATCATCACAATAAAGGCCAAATAATGCAAACAAACAGTCATGGGTCTTCTAGTTCTGAGTATTCAAAAATTGTAACACAGTTCATCACTTTACTTTTATGCCTTGCCCTTCTAATGTTTAAGGCTGAAATAAGAGTGAAGAATTGAAACCTCAGCCAAATTTCTGGTGCTATGGTTCCATGAGTGGGACAAAAAATCCGAGACAAAAATATAAACCATTCTTTTCACAACTAAAGCCTGAGATCCACTTTCAGTGTTAAAGATAAAAACCATGAACCCTTCTGGCTACTAGTTATACAGTTCCATTTTTATATCAATCCTTTGGCTATAGAAAGAAAAAGAGATAGAGAAGAAAGAATGAACCAAATAATATGATTACATTTCCCTTTTGATTTTATGCTTTGGAGTTCAAGGAAATGAATAAGGGTGTAAGTCAGTATTTGGATTGTGTCTTGTTTCCTTACCAAAAGAAAAGAAAAGAAAAAAAAACCCAATGCTTTGTTATTAATCAAGTAAGCTTGGGATAAAAACTGGGAAGAATGTTTTCAATTATGCATTTTTTCTTCCACTCTATGCAAGACACAGAGGTGATTGCCTATGTGATCAGAAGCTAAAGCAGCTGAACAGATGATAATTATTTTTAACAAACAAGATCTTCACATTCATTAGAACTTCACTTGCTTTTTCTAACCATTTCTTACAACTATGGCTGCATTCTATTTGTTCCATTGCAAAGCAAAAGACATTTGAGTCTGAGAGACAACATTAAAGAGTTGAAATGAAAAGCCACAAGATTTAAGCCTGTTACCAGGTGTAATGTGGATCAAACAATTGTTTAGCTAACTCCCCAAAGATACACACCATTTAATTTGACAGCTTTTCTGGGGAAAAGAGAAAGCTTCATTGATCTATGTTTAAGTATGCTAATGTCGTTCTGGGAAATTCAGGGCAGAAACATTTAGTTTGAACTGGAAGAAAGTTAACTGCTGTTTTAATTTGAAAGAAAATTGCAAAGGTTATTGGTATCTCTTTATGGCTGTAAGTAGCACGATTAGAACAGGCCTGGCTGACCAGGGTAGGTTATACTTTATATATAATTAGTTCAGACAAGTTTTAGAGACAGTATGAAGAGGTCAGTGTACCTTGCTGTGCTAAACCTTGTTCTACTGCTGACATGCTCATTTAACACACAATTTATGTGCTTTTAATTTACCATAACAATGTGTTTTTGTAATATTTAGCAAATAAATAGTCATCTTCTACAGCTATTCACTATCCTAAGCATTGTATGTATTTGCTAAGTTTTTCCTGTAATAAGAAAGTTAATAGTTGGAATCTTATGTAGTTTCTATAGGAACATTCAGAAATCAGTTCCTTTTGAAAGGAAAGTGCATGATTAATCTTTTTTTGTAACATAGTTTGTTGTCAGAATGTCTATGGAATGTTGTATCAGCAATCCATAGTCCTAATACATTTTATCTTTTTTGTTACACTGCAACTGTCTAAATAATCATTTCAGATTTTCAAAAACTTTAATTAGCAGAAATGGTTTGAACTGGAGAAACCAATACATGTATGCTATATAAAAATTCTTCTAAAATATTCAGAGTCCTTTGTATTTCTATTTCACAGAGTATTTTAGTGTTACATCCAAACACATTTAAAACATAGGAATCTTTTATTGCTTTTAATAATGATTCAATTTTAAATGAAAATTCAACTTAAGGTAGCAAATGTACCATTGCTCCAGAATATATTAACATATTTTGTTTTTACAGCATGTGTTACTTGGCTTAAATTTGTACATGAGTCTCTCCTTTTCCCTTTCTCTTCCTAATGCTACAAAAACCTGTTCCCTTCATAAATTACAATAAAATAACTTTAATATTCTCCATAATCTGATACTCCTCTATATTTTAAAGCAGGGTTAGAAAACTTAGTTACCGTAAAAGCCAGACAGGCAATCTGTGAAATGGGTCTTATTGAAGACCATAGAATGAATTGCCTTTGGAAACAGGAGGCTCAGCAGAAAACCGTTAAGTTCTCTGTAAGCTCCTGGAGATGGTTGATATATAACTAAGTGTTCAATCCTTCTTTGAATCTTTAAACTTTTGTTCTTAATTTTAATTGTGTGTGGTGTATATATTGGGAGTGGGTACGAGTAGACAAAGTTGTAAAATCCCCTGGGGGAACTGAACTTGGGGCATCTACTACAGAAGTAATGACTTAACTACTAAGACATTTCTCTTGTACAGTTGATAATACTTTTAAAAATATTTTAATTGTATGCACATCTGTGTATTTATATGAGTTTGTACCCTTTGATATCAGAAGAGGGCATTGGGTCCCCTTTATCTAGAATTACAGGTGGTTATGAGGTATAAGATGTGGTTACTGGCAGCTGAACTTAGGCCCTTTACAAGTCCAGTAGGCACTCTTAACCTTAACCATTGAGCTGTTTCTTCAGTTCCACTTTCTTTGGTTCTTAAGAGAAAGTCAGAATTATGAATGCTGTTGTAAGATCTCTATAAGTGTTAGAAGAACTTGGAAGTCCAAATAATTAAATGAGTTTATGTTGGGATTATTTTTTGGTGTGTGTTCTGAGTTCGTGTGTGTGTGTGTGTGTGTGTATGTGTGTGTATAGGTACATTTGTGCAGGTGTGTACAGAATACAGAGGATAGAAATGTTTGTATATTCCTTACTGTTTCTCACATATTTTTTGAGACAAGATCTTGAGCTGCACCTGAATTTTGACAATTTGGGTATACTGACTGGCCAGAAAGATCCAGGAATATTTGTTTCTCTGCCTCTTAAGCACTGTGATTATAATTGTCATCCCGTCCCCAGTGGTTACTGCAGATCCAAATGAAGGTCCTCGTGATTATGTGACAAGCACCTTAACAACTTGCCCGTCTTGTTAGCTCAATAGGTAATTTTTGAAAGCACCAAGGCTCATAATCATTTGTGCTATCAGCCTGCAGTGTAGGCACTTTTTGTTTGTCCTATGTACTTCCAGGTATAGCTTCAACCCAGCGAAGAGAAAAATCATGAGATATTGATGTTTATTGATCTAGTTGAACAGAAAGATTGGACAAATTTGTTTCTCGGTTGCAGGAAGCAATATTTGACTGGTTAGCAGAATTTTGTATCATAAATCAGAAGTAGTCTCAAAAGAATGAATATCCTCTTGCTATTTTAAAGTAACTTATGGTCTTAGATTATGTGATTAAAATTGTGTGCTAGATGAATGGACATCCCAGAGGAGAAGAATTATTCAGAAATAATAAAAATGGTTTCGACGTATACTCCAGGGATAGCTAATTTAAATATGTCTGTATAGGAGATGGAGTGGAGAATTATTGTGAAAGAGAAATTAGAGAAGTGAAGCAAACAAGAGACTGAGATGGAGACTATTCTAAAAGAAGAGTTCAGTACAGCAGATATGACATTTTGACCAGATGAGTTGAGAATAACTTCTAGGCATCTTATACCTCTTTCAATAATGTACATACTTTGTAACTCATAGCCAGCTATACATTATTATATATAGCAACTCATAGGTGCATGTTGGGACCAGTTCATTTACTCTTTTTGTGAATCCATAGAGAACAACATTTTGGATTTCAAGGCATGGAAAAATCAGACCTTCTAAAAACAAAACACTCAGGTTATCTTTCCTTGAGTTATGCATATGCCATGCAATCATTGTAATTCTTTTGGTTTATTAAATAACACACTCTTCTAAAGCAAGTTTTCAAGTGAAAATTAAGAAAACAAGGCTAGAGGTCTCTCCTCACTATTGTTACACTGTAAAAGAAAGGGTGAGGCCTGACCAACATATGGCACATTCCCAAATTCCTTAAGCTGAGTCAGGATGTAGGTGATGCCTCTTGCTATCCAACTTGTTTTGTTTCAAGTTCACAGTGTGGGGGCGGTTGGGGAGAGGCCACGGGAGGAGGGGAGGGAAACAGAGAGGGACCTGGAACTGACTTGTGAAGCAACCTTGTTTCTAATCTAAATTTAAACTTAAAAATAAAAATAAAAAAGAATGATAGTTCACAATGTGTGAATTATTACAAGGATAATAATATGCAAAATAATTAATCACTAAAGTTCAAATGAAGCAGTATAGCTTTTAAAACAGCAAATAATCTTTACCAAATTGTTTAACACATGTATAAAACTAAATTATGTTATTATATAAAACAACTGTTTTAAAAAAAGATAAAATTTGAAGTTATGATTATAGAAAGTTTAAAAAACTAGTATGTAGAATTACCAAGTATACTTAACACAGTATTCTCAAATATTATTTTTATAACCCTAGAATAAATTATCAATAAGAATGAGTTAAACTTTAAAAATAATTTTCATTGCATTCAGATTCCTCCTATTGTCATACTTACATATATTTCTCTGATCCAGGTTACAATAACCTGTGTGTCTTATCTCTTATGTCAATAATTTTAAGGGATAATGTATATGTTCATTTCCCTGTCACTTTCTCTTTTTAATCTGAATGTTGATTATTTGAAGCAAGTCTGTATTTTCTCTCTAATTGGCTTTGTCTGTAGATTCCTAGGATTTGCTTGAGGACTTCCTGGTTTAACTGGAAAGAATAGCACAGAAGTGAGTACAGTTTCTTTCCTAACAGATTGTATTAGTGTGGACATGACACTTGCTTTCTTCATCATTGATATTCATACTTTGGTCAGTTTGTTAAGGTAATTTTCTACTTTTAATGAAATAAAGTAAATAATACAAGGGATTGTCTCTGTCTTCTTTTCAAAAATACTTTAGGGTCTGGAGAAATGGTTCAGAGACTAAGAGAATTTTTGCTCTACCAGAAGCCTAAGTTTGGTTTCCAGCACCCACATGCAGGGACTTAAAATCATCAGTAATTCCAGAGAATCCAAAGCTTCTGGCTTCTGTGACCATATGAACTCATGTGCACATACACGTATATGGATATGCTTATACCTACACATCCTTAAAAATAATCATAAGCAAATAATAAATTAATGTTCTCATTCTATATAAGTCTTCTAATGAGATACTGTATGACACTGAGCCAATTGAAAGATAGAGCAGTAATTAACCTTCTTAGTTTAATCAAGTATTGAAATGAATAATGTTACAAAATAACAATGTCTACTAATACTGAAAGACCCCAGGCGGGGGACTTTCACGGGAGGGAGACCCGAACCCAAGGAACAACGAGACCACGAGCTTGGATGCAACAGCAAGAGGCTTTATTGATAATACACGGGTACCCGGGCGTCTCAGTCTCGGGAACTGAGAGCCCCGAGCTGGGGACTCAGGGGTTCTTTTATAGCAAAAAGCGCAGTACAGAAGCGAGAAGCCTAGTTACAGGACCCTGATTGGGCAATTTAAATGAGGTTGGGGCTCAGAACGAGGGCAATTAAGGTTTCTCTCGGAACTCAAGTCTCGGCCTTGGCCCTATCTGAGGAACAATAGGTCTCTGTGCTTGCCCAATCTTGCTGGGCTGGCCATCTGGTCACAGCAGACACCCAAAGCCCGTGTCCTTGGGCAGAGCTCCCTTCTGATAGCAAGGACTATTCAGCTGTGGGGGAAACGGAATTTTTCATAAGCCTCAGCTGCCCGTGTAGACTGGGCCGGGGTCTTTCATTCCCCCATTGCTCTTGTAACTGAATGGAATCTTTCATTCAAGGGTTTCTGCTATCTCGAGATCCCTTTGCTTTAGCTGCTGGTACTGTTGAGTCAAGACCAGTGATTGTACAACCGATAGCCTTTCTTTTATGAACTGGGTCAATCTGTTTAAGATGCATGGCCCAAACATCAGAATCAAAAGTATAATCAGGGGTCCCAATCTTCCCCCACCAGGTCACATAGATCAAAATACAGGGTGGGAAAGGTGTCTGTCAGAGCCCCAAGTTGGGAACTCAGGTTTGCAGTCTGTCCCGTCCCCAGATTGGTTATCACCCAAGTAATATTGAATACTCGGTGAGGACTTCCCTCAATAAGGGCAAAGGTAAGCATGAAGCATAAGAAGGCAATCAAACAACTCGGGAGAGTCTTATCTTTAGAGGATTTTGAGTGCGCTGGGCCTTCCATCCTGGGTCCGGATCCTCAGGGGAGGCAGCTTTCACATGCGAGGCGTGTATCCAAGCAGCAATCCCGTCCACCTTGAGAGCAGTAGGGGTGGTCAACAGGACCGTGTATGGTCCCTTCCAGCGGGGTTCAAGGTTCTTAGCTTGGTGGCGCCGGACCCAAACGCTGTCTCCCACGTGGTAGGAGTGAGGGACGATAGGATGTTTCCTCTGGTCTCGGTAGGCTTGGGCCAGAGGCTTCCAGACTTCCTGCTGGACCAGCTGGAGTGCCTGCAGGTGAGCTTGAAGAGAGGAGGAATTGGCTTAGTCAGAAATATCTTGGTCAAAGAACTGAACAAAGGGAACGGTGGTTCCATATAGAATTTCAAAAGGGGTGAGGCCATGGGGGCCCGGTGTATTCCGGGCACGATAGAGGGCAAGGGGGAGCAAGAGGACCCAGTCTTTAGTGCCAGCTGCAAGCGATAATTTAGTTATAGTCTCCTTAATGGTTCTATTCATTCGCTCTACCTGTCCTGAGCTTTGGGGTCGGTAAGCACAATGTAATTTCCAATCAATCCCCAACAAGGTGGCCACAGACTGACTTACCTGAGAAACAAAGGCAGGCCCGTTGTCTGTCCCCAATACCTGTGGCATTCCGTAACGGGGGAAGATTTCTTCAAGAAGTTTCTTGGTGACCACCTTTGCCGTCTCGTGCTTGGTGGGGTAGGCTTCAGTCCATCCCGAGAAGGTGTCAACAAAAACCAGGAGGTACTTGTATCCATATTTTCCTGGTCTGATTTCTGTGAAATCTATTTCCCAATGCACCCCAGGCCGGTGCCCACGAGCTCGAGTCCCCATGGGTAGCTTTAGCCTGGTCATATTGACGCGGGCGCAGGCGTCACATTGCTCAGTCACTTGTTTTATTATTTCTTCTATTCCCAACAGGTGGCGAATATTTTCTTCCCGGGCTAATAGTTCTTGCATTTTCCTGGAGCTCAAATGAGTGAGTTTGTGTAGGCTGTTAACCAGATATCTGGTCATTAAGCGGGGAAGGACAGTTTTTCCTTGATAGGTCCAGAGACCATCATGTACTCGGGTCGCCCCCAGTCTTTTCATGGCTTTGATGTCTTTTATCTCATAGTCCCATGACGGGGAGGTCTTCTCAGAAGCCTCATTAGTTACAGGGACTACAGCTGCCTGGAGGAGGTGACTGCTGCTTTCCATGGCCAGGGCAGCCTCCCGGGCGGCCAGGTCTGCCCTCCGGTTTCCCCGGGCGACTGGGCTGTCGCCTTTCTGATGCCCTGGGCAATGTATAATACTGAGGGTGGTTGGCAGGTGCAGAGCCTCTAAGAGGGCCAGGATTTCCTTTTTGTTTTTAATGTCTCTGCCCTCTGAGGTCAATAGCCTCCGTCGCCTATAAATTTCACCATGGATGTGAGCGGTGGCAAAAGCATAGCGGCTGTCTGTGTAGACAGTGAGTTTCTTACCTTCTGCCAGTCTCAGGGCCTGTGTTAAGGCAATCAGTTCTGCTCGTTGAGCCGATGTTCCTGGCGGCAGGGCCTCGGCCCAAATTGTTTCTGACTCAGTTGTCACTGCAGCACCGGCTTTCCTTTCCCCTTGATGTACAAAGCTGCTTCCGTCCGTGAACCAGACATGGTCGGGGTTGAGAAGGGGTTGATCCGTGAGGTCAGCTCTCGTCCCATGGACCTCAGCCAGGACCTGCAAGCAGTCATGAGTCTCTGCTTCCCCGGGAAGGGGGAGTAGCGAGGCGGGGTTTAGGGTCACCGGAGCCCCGAAGTGAATTCGGTCCTTGTCCAGCAACAAAGTCTGGTAATGAGTCATCCTGGCATTGGTGAGCCAGCGGCCCGGTGGCTGCCTGATGACCGCCTCCATAGCATGGGGGGCATAAATAGTCAAAGGCTGCCCCAAAGTCAATTTATGAGAGTCCTTTATGAGAACTGTGGTGGCGGTGATCATGCGGAGACATGGGGCCATCCTGACGCTACGGGGTCTAATCTCTTAGATAGGTAGGCGACCGGTCGTCTCCAGGGCCCAAGTTTTTGAGTCAGGACCCCCTTCGCATAACCCTCTTGCTCAGCCACGAATAAGTCAAAGGGTTTAGTCAGATCAGGTAACCCCAGAGCTGGGGAGCAGAGCAGAGCCTTCTTGATGTCCATGAAGGCTTTTTCCTGGCTCTCCCCTCAGTCAAAAGCAGCCCCCGTCTTGGTGAGGGGGTACAGGGGTGCTGCCATCTCCGCAAACCCGGGGATCCACAGTCTACAGAAACCTGCCGTTCCCAAGAATTCCCTTAGTTTTCGGGGGGTCTTGGGAGGAGGGATGTCAAGTATGGCCTGTTTGCGGGCTTCTGTTAGCCAACGTTTTCCATCCTGGATTTTGTACCCCAAGTAGGTGACCTGGGTCCGGCAGATTTGGGCCTTTTTGGCAGAGGCCCTATACCCCAAGTCTCCTAAAGTCTTTAAGAGAGCTTCTGTCCCCCTCAGGCATTCCTCCTCTGTTTTGGTGGCTATCAGGATGTCATCCACATATTGTAAGAGGATGACCTCAGGGTGGTGGACTCTAAATCCGGCCAAATCCTGATGCAAGGCCTCATCAAAGAGGGTGGGGCTATTTTTGAACCCTTGGGGCAACCTAGTCCATGTAAGTTGCCCCGAGATTCCCAGGTCTGCATCCTGCCATTCAAAGGCAAATAGTGGCTGACTGTCTTTGTGTAACCGTAGGCAGAAAAAGGCATCCTTTAAATCCAGGACTGAGTACCAAACATAGTCAGGTGGCAGTCCACTCAGGAGGTTATAGGGATTGGGGACCGTGGGGTGTATGTCCTCAACTCGCTTATTGACTTCCCGGAGGTCCTGGACCGGCCTGTAGTCATTTGTTCCAGGCTTCTTGACTGGCAACAGGGGAGTGTTCCAGGGGGACCGGCAGGGAGTTAGAATGCCCTGCTCCAGTAGCCTCCTAATGTGAGGTTTGATCCCATCGCGGGCCTCCCGGGACATAGGATATTGTTTAATTGAGGCCGGGAGAGCAGATGCCTTTAAATGGACTATGATGGGAGCCTGCTGGAGGGCTAGTCCCATTCCTCCAGTCTCTGCCCAGGACTGGGGAAAGTCGGTCAGCCAGCGGTCCTCGACCTTAAAAGAGTCATCCTTGGGCTCATGTATTCTATATTCTTCTTCTAAGGCTATGGTCAGCACCGTGAGTGGGGCCCCTTCTGGCCCCGTGACTCTTATGTTGGCTTTCTCGAAATGTACTTGAGCCTTTAACTTCGTTAGGAGGTCTTGACCCAGGAGGGGGTATGGACAGTCAGGAACATGTAAAAAGGAGTGCATCACCTTACCGGTCGCTAGGTGGAGCTGGCGGTCCGTGGTCCATCGATATTGTTTCCCGCCGGTGGCTCCTTGTACCCAGGCAGTTCGGCGGCTCAGGGGGCCAGGTGACCGATTTAGAACAGAGTGTTGAGCCCCCGTGTCGATCAGGAAGGTGACCGGGCGCCCCCCTACTGGTATGGTTATCCGGGGCTCAGGGGGGGGCTCCTGGCCCTGACCTCCCTAATCTTCGAGGCTCAGGAGGTCAGAGGTCTGAGAACGAGGTTTGGGCCTTTGAAATGCCCTTCTCTGTTTCTTGTTCTTGGGGCATTCTCTATCCCAGTGTCCTCTCTCCTTGCAATATGCACATTGGTCTCTTTCTAGGCGAGGCCCCCTTTGTCCCTCTCTCTGCCTGTCCTGTCTCTGCTCTGCTACTACTGTGGCCAACAGTTTAGTCATTTCTCTATTACGCTTCTTGTCCCTCTCTCTCTCCTTCTCTTCCATTTCCTGTCTCTGACGTTCTGCCCTTTCTTGGTCCTCTTTTCTCCATCTCTCTTCCCTTTCCTCCCGTGTTTCTCTCTTGTTAAAGATGCGCTCCGCCTCTTTTAATACATCTGGTAGAGTATAACCCTGTAAATTCTCCAGCCGCTGCAATTTGTTTCTGATGTCAGTGGCCGACTGCCAAATGAAGGACATGGTCAGGCTAGTAGCTTGCCCGGGGTCCTCAGGGTCATATGGAGTATACATTCTGTAAGCCTCCTTAAGTCTCTCTAAAAATGCGGCTGGCGATTCCTCTGCCTTCTGAACTATCTGTCTTACCTGGGCCAAATTGGTAGGACGCTTACCTGCCCCTCGGAGACCCGCTACAAGCAACTGGCAATAAAGACGTAGATGGGTCCTACCTGCCTCAGTGGTGAAGTCCCAGTCTGGGCGGTCGAGGGGAAAAGCAGCATCAATTTCATTTGGGAGCTGCGTAGGTTGTCCATTTGCCCCAGGAACATTCTTCCGGGCTTCAAGAAGGACCCGCTGTTTTTCCTCCGAAGTGAGGAGGACCTGTAAAAGCTGTTGGCAATCGTCCCAGGTGGGCTGATGGGTAGTAAGAACCGACTCCAATAGATCAGTCAGTCTCACAGGATCTGCTGAAAAGGAGGGGTTATTATTTTTCCAGTTATAAAGATCAGAGGCAGAAAACGGCCAATACTGTAATTGGCCATCATGGCCCGTCCGGAGGGGCAGGGCAGTGGAATCCGGAGAGGGCTGCTCCCTGCGGCCTCGCAGTCTAGAGGCCATAGGTGAGGGCTCCGGGTCGGTGGGAGGCGAAGGTTGGGCCTCGGCTGGTGCTGCTGCTGCCGCCGGTTGACCTGCCGGAGGAGCCTGGTACGGTGGAGGTTCCTCCGTCAGTAAATCCAACAGGAGACCGTCTTCTGGAGGGAGGACTTTGGGGTCTCCTTTTTTCTCTTTCTGCTTAGTTACGGTGGGGTACAGGCCAGAATGGGAGGACTGAGGATGCGGGGAGGGGGTCAAAGGGGGCGGAAGGGGGTGCGGATGGTTTGGAATTGGCGGGGGTTAGGGAAGAGGAGGAGGGGGGCCCTCCGGGGTGCACAAAGGGACGCACCCAGGTAGGAGGGTTATGAACTAACGCTTCCCAGGTGACTATGTAGGGTACTTGGTCCGGACGGCCATGGGGCCCAGGATCCATCACTTTCTCTTTCACCTGGAAGATAATATGAGAGTTAAAGGTGCCATCCCGGGGCCAGCCAACATTAAAAGCTGGCCACTCGGAAGAGCAGAAGGTGATCCATTCCTTCTTGCGCACATCGACAGTCCAGTTACGAGCATACTCCTGAACCTGTGGCCAATGTGAGAGGGTCAAACTGAGCGGAGTGGTAACTGTCTGGCCCATCTTCTCGAGAGTGATGACTAAGACAAACAAACAAATAAGAAACAAAAATGAACAGATTTTCGCTGCGCGGCTTCGACGTAGAGTCGAAAGCAAAACTTCAGTTGGGCTCGGGGACGGGGGCCTCGTGCTCCTGTCCTCGTCCCCTACAAGGATGGAAAATCCCAGCGGGACTTCCCCAAACAAACAGGGCAGATTCCTAGGCATCTACCCCAAACAAACGAGTCCTTGAGGACTCCAAATACAAACGGGGCAGATTGACATCTGCCCCAAACAAACGAGTCCCTAAGAACTCCAAACGCTACCAGGACGTCTCCTGGAGCTGCGGTCGGGAGTATGAATCCGTCAATTCCTCCTCGGTGCCGCCAAATACAAATGTATACAGCTGTATACTACAAACGCAGGCGCGAGAAAATAACAGGCATAGACAGACAGCAGACCACAGAGACAACAGAAATTGAGTCCGGACAATTCTTACCTCCCAGAAGTGGGTCGGTGGTCCCTGGGCGGGGGTCTCACTTTCCCGGCCAATGCACCAAATGAAAGACCCCAGGCGGGGGACTTTCACGGGAGGGAGACCCGAACCCAAGGAACAACGAGACCACGAGCTTGGATGCAACAGCAAGAGGCTTTATTGATAATACACGGGTACCCGGGGCGTCTCAGTCTCGGGAACTGAGAGCCCCGAGCTGGGGACTCAGGGGTTCTTTTATAGCAAAAAGCGCAGTACAGAAGCGAGAAGCCTAGTTACAGGACCCTGATTGGGCAATTTAAATGAGGCTGGGGCTCAGAATGAGGGCAATTAAGGTTTCTCTCGGAACTCAAGTCTCGGCCTTGGCCCTATCTGAGGAACAATAGGTCTCTGTGCTTGCCCAATCTTGCTGGGCTGGCCATCTGGTCACAGCAGACACCCAAAGCCCGTGTCCTTGGGCAGAGCTCCCTTCTGATAGCAAGGACTATTCAGCTGTGGGGGAAACGGAATTTTTCATAAGCCTCAGCTGCCTGTGTAGACTGGGCCGGGGTCTTTCAATACCTTGATATTTTCTTGTTGATGCTATTTATTTGGAAATGGGAAAATTCCATTCATTTTTGTGATGTGTGAAATATAGATCACAGACAATTCCAAAAAAGTTAATTTGTCTAAATGTGGAGATATTAAAAGAATACTGTGACTTATGGAAAATTTTTCCCAGATTTTTTTTTACTCTTACTTGAACTAGAACATCCATTTTACTGTAGTGTGACTTATGAGCAACTCAATAGATATGCTGGATTAAACAAATGGGTAAAAATCAAATGTTACTTCTTGCTGAAATCTTTCATATTGTTCACAATCATAAATTAGGTAAGACATTGTCAGAGTAACCTATGAACATGTTTCCCGTGGTTTTTTTTATGACTACTTATAGACTGTGTCTTGATCCCCAGGGAACCTACCCTCTCCATTTTACTACTATAGGAATGCCATCTAGGAAGAAAGATAATAATATGATCTTATTTTAAAAAGTAATTATATGTGACCATTTTAGAATACTTACTCAAAATTAGTGAGTCAAAAATACAGATATCTTAATAAAGGAAAATGAAGTTGGACATCCTTTTTTATTTAACTTTTAAAAATAAAGCTCTCAAGCAGAGTTAGGTGCACAGGGTAACCAGTGTGATAGTTAGTCTTGACTGTCTGCTTAATGGGGTTTAGCATTACCTAGGAGACATAACCTTTGAGAGTTATGTGTGAGTGTTTCCAGAGAGGATGACTAAAGGAGAAAGACCCCTCATCAAGGTAAATAGTGCCTTTCAGAGAGAACCCAGAGAGAGATGTCAGAAAACTGTGCCAGCTGACAGCTAATTTACTTCCTTGCTGACTGCTGTGAAAATCACTGTTCCTGACAGACATCACTGGCATTAGTCTCTAGTTCCTTGGCTTCTAATATTGGCAGAATAACCATGAGTCTCCAGGAGTCTTCTAGTCTTTCACTGTGAAGCACCTAGATTTATGAACTATGTGCCCACCAATTCCTTTGCCTCTCAACCACATGGCCATTGTTAGATTACCTTACTTATATCATGTAAGCGAATCTAATAGCTCTCCAGTGTGTGTGTGTGTGTGTGTGTGTGTTTCTTTGTGTGATTGTGTGTGTGTATATGTGTGCATACACCCATGCATACAGTGGACTAGGAGTATAGGTGTTTGGGTGCAAAGCAAACAGGCTTCTGGATATTTGTTTCCCTTTACAAAAACATTTTCATACACTATGATGAAGAATGTTATCACATTATTCCTTACTACAGAAGAGTGGGGCACAATTACTCTATTAGAAAGCAGGAACTGAAAACAGAGCTTAAGAGGGAAAGTGAGCTAAACAAAATTTCAAAATTATTATTTATTGTTGTTGATGTTTTTGTAATGTTTTTATTTAAATTAGAAACATGAATGCTTCACATGTCAACCGCAGCTCCCTCTCCCACCCCTCCTCCCATGTCCCTCCACCAGATCCTCAGCTCCCCTCCCACAATCCCTACATCATTCACCAGGGAGGGTGAGGCTCTCCTTAGGGGGATCTCTAAAGTCTGTCATTTCATCCATGGCAGGACCTAGGCCTTTCCCCATGTGTGCAGGCTGAGAGAGCATACCTCTATTTGGAATGGGCTCCCAAAGATCATTCATAAGCGATGGTAAACACTGATCTACTACATAAGGCCACAATGATATCTGTGGCCTCCTCACTGAGACTACAGTCATGGAATCTGGATCAGTCTCCTGTTGGCCTCTCAGGCATCAGTCTTGGAATCAAGAGCTCCCCCTTATCCGGTCAGCTGTCTTTGTGGGTTTCACCATCATGGTCTTGACACCTTTGCTCATCACTCCTCCATCTCTGTCACTAGGTTCCAGGAGTCCAGTTCAGTGTTTAGCTGTGGGTATCTGTCTCTGCTTCCATCAGTCTCTGGATGAAGGTTCTAGGATGTCATATAAGTTAGTCATCAACCATACCATCAAAGAGGGACATTTAATGTAGTCTCTCCATTATTGCTTAGTTTTCCAGTTGGTGGTATCCTTGTAGATCTCTGGGGATCTCACTAGTGTCAGCTCTCTCCTCAAGCCTATAATGACTCAATCCTTTATAGTATCTCTCATCTTGCTCTCCTCTATTCTTAACTCTACTCAACCTTTCTGTTCCCCCCATACCTTCTTCCTCATTCCTCTTATCCTTCTCTCTTTTTCCTGGCTCCCTCTTCCCTCCCCTATGTTCCCAATCTGCTCAGGAGATCTTGCCTCATTCCACTTCTCTGGGGTATCATGCATTTCTCTTGGGAACCTTCCTGTTTCCCAGATTCACTGGCACTGGGATTGCAGGCTAAGACTCCCTTGATCCATATCTATATTCCATATATGAGTGAGGACATTCCATGTTTATCTTTTTGTGACTGGGTTACCTCACTCAGGATGGTTTCCTCTAGTGCCATCATTTGCCTGCAAATTTCAAGATTCCATTGTTTTTCTCTGCTGAGTAGTACTCCATTGTGTAAATGTACCATATTTTCTCTATCCACTCTTCAGTTATGGGACATCTAGGCTGTTTCCAGGATATAACTATTACATATAATGCTGCTATGAACATAGTGGAACAGACATCCTTGTTGTGTGAATGGGCACCTTTTGGGTATATGTCTAAGAGTGGAATTGTTGGGTCTTTTGGTAGACTGAGTCCCAATTTCTTGAGGAATTTCCATACTGATTTCCATAGTGGCTGTACGAGTTCACACTCCCACCAGCAGTGGAGGAGTGTTCCTCTTTCTCCACATCCTCTCCAGTACAAACTGTCATTGGTGTTTTTGATTTTAGCCATTCTGACAGGAGTAAGATGATATCTCAGAGTTCCTTTGATTTGCATTTCCCTAATGGCTAATGAAGTTGAACACTTTCTCAAGTGTCTCTCTACCATTTTATACTCCTCTATGGAGAATTCTCTATTTAGTTCAGTCCCTCAATTTTTTTCTGATAGGTTATTTTATTTTTTGATGACTGTATATTGATTTTTTTTTAGTCAGAATTTTTTGTTACAATTTTTTATTACTTTAATTTTAAGTAGCTTGCTTCACATGTCAATCCCAGGTCCCTCTCCCTCCCCTCCTTCTGCACCCCCCCCACCATCCCCCAAAGCCTCCCACCCTATCCACACTTCCTTCCACATAGGGGATATCCAGAGTCTGTCATTTCATTCAGGGCATGGTCCAGGCACTCCCCTAAGAGTCCAGGCTGAGAGAGCATCCCTTTTTGTGTTATGGGCACATGAAGTCCATTTGTATGCCAGGGATAAATACTGATCTACTTTCCAGGGCCCCATAAGTTGCCCAGGCCTCCTCTCTGACTCTCACACTCAGGGGGTCTGGATCAGTCCCATGCTGGCCTCCCAGCTGTCGGTCTGGGGTCCAAGAGCTCTCCCTTGTTCAGATCAGCTGTCTCTGCTGGTTTTGCCAGCCCATTCTTTGCCCATTTGCTCATCGCTCCTCTCTTCTGTCTCAGTCCCCCAATTTTTAATTGGATCCTTTGGTGGTTTGGAGACTTGCTTCTTGAGTTCTTTATAAATTTTGGAGATCAGCCTTCTGTCAGATGTGGGGTTAGTGAATAGGTTTTCCCAATCTGTGGGATGTCTTTTTGTCTTGCTGACTGTGTCCTTTGCCTTACAGAAGCTTCTCAGTTTCAGGAGGTCCCATTTCTTAATTGTCAATCTCAGTGTTTATACTACTGGTGTTATGTTAAGGAAGCAGTCTCAGGTACCAATTCCTTCAAGGGTACCTCCCACTTTCTGTTCTAACAGGTTCAGTGTGGCTGGATTTATGTTGAAGTCTTTGATCCATTTAGATTTAAGTTTTGTGCATGTGATAGACATGTATCTATCTGAAGTCATCTTCATGCCAATTTCCAGTTATGACAGCACCATTTGTTGCAGATGCTATCTTTTTTCCATTGTATAATTTTAGCTTCTTTGTCGAAAACTAGGTGTCCATAGGTTTTTGGATTAATCTCAGGCCTTTCAGTTCGATTCTATTGGTCTACCTGCCTATTTCATAGAAATTCCTAATAATCAAATTCACGTCTTCTAGGGAAAATATCCTTTCACTGTGTCCTGCCATGAATATATGTGTCATTGTCAGGAGACAAATTTTCTGAAGACAGGCTTTCAGCCCTCTTAAATAAAAATAGTTACTGAACATTTATATCTTTATGCCTACAATTCAGAGGTCTCTGTTCAGTCACTTTCTACCCATTTGATTTTTTAACTTACAAGCATCAAACACATCTTAAAATGTATGTGTCCAGATACCTTCAATCATAATCTCAATCCTCCCCTAGATGCTGGAGTGCTTCCCCACCTCCTTGAGGGTGTCAGAATGCTCTCTTAAAATACAAAGACTAAAGTTGGTATGTCCCTTCCCCCCTCACTCCATACAATACAGATGGTTTTGGGAGACATATAGAGGAAAATATTTATAATATCTCATGACATTGACAATCTGTACTCTTACATTTTTACTTAGATATTTCTCTTCTTATACAACATTCTTCTAGTGTGCACCTCTCCTATTTATCACCTAGTCTCTAACCATAGATCCCTGATGGAATACCTGCACCTGCTCTGGCTTTTATCCAACAGATTTTCCACTATATGGATGGAGAATTTTTTAATGCAAATTTGATCATGCTTAAAACACTCCATTGGTTTTTCATTAGAAGTTGGATAAAACCCAAATCTCTTACTATGACTTATAAACACTAAGCTGGTTGTCACCTGTCTAGTTTTCTCACTTCATGTGGGTCCACAAATTGGTTGCTACCCTTCTGATTCCTTGCCTTTCTTCTCTTCCTTCTACTTGTGGGTCTCCACATTGCCTCAGGACATCATTAAAATCTCTTCTGCTCGACTTGTTTTGTTAAGTTTTCCCTTGAATCATAGTCTACTTACTATCACTTTTGCAGTGGAGTCTTTCCTGGCTTCAAATCCTCTCTAATTGTTTAGTGATCCAGGACGTTATACCATTGATCCTAGTTGCAATTACCATTCCAATAGAGAAAACATATTTTTCAGTCTGGTTTGATCATATAGTAGGAGAAAAGGTGTTTCCTTTGCTTGAATCATTTGTGTTCTATTTGTCTTGTCCCATCTTAGTTCTCCTCACACATGAGTAAAGGCTGAGCATATGAATAACCTTTTCTGTGGATCTTTGGCATGGACATAGGGATCAGTATTGTAATCAACACTGTTGTTGGACCAGGACAAGCAAGCCTTTTACTTATCATGAATAAAAAACAGGATTAGTATAATACTGTAGGAAATGACAAGTTACAAATCAGAAACTTCTAAATACTAACTAATGACTAAGTTAAGGTGAGGTCATTACTAAATTGAACTATGAGTTTTACACCCAGGAGACCTTGTGATTAGATTGAGAAGCTCACTAACAGTAGGTGTAATCAGTCTCCTTTGTCTACTGATTACTGTTTCAACAATTTTATTTCTATTTTTATATGACTGGTGCCCCTGGATGCCAGATAGGACATTAGCTACCCTGGACCTGTAGAGCAATTGACTGTGATCTACTGTACTGGTGCTAGCAACCAAATGTAGGTCCTTTGCAAGAGCAGCCAGTGCTATCAACAGTCAAGCCATCTCTCCTTTTATTTTCCTTTAAATGTTTGATTATTTAAAGATTTATATCCATGGTCTTTGCTTTAGAGCACACATGTTACAGATTGTTTTCAAAGCTGTTTCCCTCAAATTTTTAACCTCAAATTAAATAATCTAGTTATAAAACATTAATGGCATTTTTGAATCCTTTATGTTCTACTATGAAATCACTGACCACTGTCTATATCTCCTTAGACAACCCCTTTCTGGTCCTTTCTGGGAAAGATCATTTAGCTTTACTTAAGTATCAAGTCCTTACAAAAACACTTTTACCTATTTATGTGGGTTCTATCTATCATATATATATATATATATATATATATATCTTGTGTTTATCATTTATCAATCTAGATCATCATCTGTTTAACATTATCTATCATCTATATCTGTCAACTTTGTTTTATAACTATAGTTATACATATTTATTATCTATCTGTCTATCATCTATTTATTGTATGTTGATATCTCTGTTTAGAAGGCTCCAAGTTAGTTTCTATGATTTATTGCATATAAATGTACATTTAAAACTCATAATAAGATGAAGTCTGTGAATGATAAATTACATAAATAATTGTATAACTAATTTTTATTACAATCACATCTTAAATAACCAATGAAGATATACCTGGCTGGAAAATGCAAACTATAGCTCAATTCAATATGAAGGTATGTTTACATATCTTTATAAACAGGTATGATAAGCATTTGGTGTTTCTCTAGAGAGAGAGAATTTCATTCATTAAAAAAGGCAAGTTAAATTTGAATTTTTATGATGATTAGACACATTTTTATTTTCATTGCCTAAATAAAATTCTGTTGAATATTCTATTCACCAATGTTGACAAATCTTTTCACAGCTTAAATGAATGAAAGTTTAAAGGAAAAAAAGTCAACCTCCTTTATAGTGCTCAAGAAGAAACTTGAGGGGTCACCTGGAGTTCAGCCAATGCCCCAGACCATGCAGAAAATTGAATCCTCTTTTGTTTTCAATTCTCTTTTCAAGTTAATGATGGACTTCCAAATAATTCTATTGACCTATCAATCATTCGTTGTCTTCCTTTTCAAAAACCACCTTTGTACACCCTTGTTTTATTTATCCCGTACTCTTGATGTCATTTTAATTTCCAGACATTCCACAGAAGTGACAGAAAGTATGAAGAACAAAGTGTCATCCTCACTATAACAGATGACCCATATTAATAGGAATTTGTCAGAACAGTAGAGCAGGTAATACTGGTTTTGGTGAATGGTGCCCTGCCTTAGAGACAATGACTTCTAGATGAATTCAATTGGCATCAATGGCTCTGCATTTGGAAATGTGTGCTGTTAATTCTATGGGAAAATATCTCAGTGGTTGTTAGCTATTTGCCTAAAGTTCACTGAGAGATACCATAATAGATGGAGTCATTATAGGTTTGAGGAGAGAGCTGACCCTAGTGAGATTTCCAGAGATCTACAAGGATAACACCAACTGGAAAACTAAGCAATAGCAGAGAGGCTACATTAATAACCCCTCCCTGATGATAAGGTTGATATATTACATCCTAGAACCCTCATCCAGAGACTGATGGAAGCAGAGACATATATCCACAGCTAAACACTGAAATGAACTCTTGGAACTCAGTGACAGAGATGGAGGAGTGATGAGCAAAGGGGTCAAGACCATGCTGGTGAAACCCACAAAGACAGCTGACTGGACAAGGGGGAGCTCTTTAACTCCAGGCTGATTGATGGCTGAGAGGCCAACAGGGGACTGATCCAGAATCCATGATTGCAGTGTCAGTGAGCAGACCTCAGAAATCTCTGGGACCTTGGGTAAGTAGATCAGTGTTTACCATGGTGTATGAATGGGAGCCTATTCCACATAGTGGGATGTTTTCTCAGCCTGGACACATGGGGAAAGGCCTTGGGCCTGTCCTGGATGAAATGACAGACTCTGGAGATCCCCTCAAGGAGGGCCTCACCCTCCCTGGGGAATGATGTGGGGATTGGGGATTCGGTGGGGGGCTGGGATGGTGTATTGGTGGAGGGTCAAGGGAGGAGGGGGTGGGATAGGAAGCTGGAATTGACATGTGAAGAAAGTATGTTTCTAATTTAAATAAAAGCATATATTGAGGAAATAAAAAATGCCAGTCTTAGTCCATGTTTTATTTAACTATTCAAAGGCACTTTTTTCTTTAAGGAGCAGTTGGAAATCCAACCTGTATGCAGCATAGTTTTGGTTATTCCTGCGATAATGAAATTATCTATATTGCTAGTATTCAGAGTGTCTTTAGCACCAAGAACAACACATGATACATATTATACGGTTCTTCAGATAACAAGAAACAGAATCTCTAACTCCATGACCAGTAAAAAGCTTCTTAAGACTAAATTTCAGAAGAGAACACTGATACAGATGGTTTTGGATCTTTTCAGTTTGAACTATTAGTGTTCTCTTTTTATTTTTTCTTTTTCTTATAATAGTGTATTTATATTATCAGGGTAATCTCAGTATCTCCAGAAGAAATATCCTCACACAACTGCTTTCAAACAGTAGAAGATGGAGAGCAATTGGCTGACAGTACTCAGAATTATTTTTAACGGAATATAAAATCAGACATATCTTAGCATGACTCAAGTCTCACTGCTCACAACTGAGTCCTATGGGCATTTCCATAGCTATTGACAGAGAGAATTGAAATACTGATTTTCATCAGTCTAAATCTATACTCTGGTGTTGGGAGGAGGACTCAATATTGATTGAATCATGCTGGTTTAGCTTCCTCTTCCTCTTAGGTTGCTGCATATTGAGTGGAGTGCCTCTTAGTTACTGAACAAACAATATTTCTGCTTATATCCACCCTTTGGCACCATGATTCATGAGCAAATAATAACAAAAAAGAGGTTTTACAAAAATGTGGAGTGGTTTAACATAGACAACCACAAGTCTGTATCACATTGTAACTTCAGAAGAATTGACCACAATATAGTGAGTAAGAGACTGCAACACATCAGGTCTGGAAAGGTGTATTAAGCATGATGTTTCACTCCTAAAATTAAAACTATTGGGAAATATTAGCTACTCAGAGAGGAATGGTCAGTTTTCAGTGATACTGTAGTCCCTGGTGGGTCTGAGGTAGGAGAATGGTTAGTTCAAGACCTGCCTTTATTAAAGAGTGAATTCAAGGCCTGTTTGTCTACACTACTGATGCCCCTCAACCAAAGAGTAGATAGAGAAAATGTGGTACATTTACACAATGGAGTACTATTCAGCAGAAAAAAAACAATGGAATCCTGAGATTTGCAGACAAATGGATGACACTAGAAGAAACCATCCTGAGTGAGGTAATGCAGTCACAAAAAGAGAAACATAGCATGTACTCTCTCATATATGGATTTTAGACATAGATCTGGGGAATGCCAGCCTACAATCCCATGGACATAGAGTCTGGGAAACAGAAACTTCATTCAGTGGCTGATGGAAGAAGAGGCAGACTCCCACGGCTAAGTACTGAGCTGAACTCAAGAAAGCAAGTAACAGAGAGGGAGGACTGAAGACCAAAGGAGTTAAGACTGGGCTGGTTTAATCCCAGAAACAGCTGACCTGACAAGGGTTAACTCTTGAATCCCAGGCCGATGCCTGGGAATCCAACATGGGACTGATCAAGACCCTCTGAATGGGGGTGTCAGTGAGGAGGCCTAGGTAATCTATTGAGCCTTTGGCAGTAGATCAGTATTCATCCTGAGTATACATATGGACTTTGGACTCCCATCCAACAATGTGAGATGAACTCTCACCCAGAACTCTTGGGGGAGGGTCTAGGCCCTGCCCTGGATGAAATGACAGACTATGGACACCCCCATGGAGGGCCTCACCCTCCCTGGGGAAATGAGGGGATAATGGGGGGAGGGCACAGGAGGAGGGGAGGGAAAGGGAGAGGGACTTGGAACTGAATTGTGAACCAACCATGTTTCTAATCTAAATTTAAACATAAAAATAAAAAAAAATAATAAAAAATTGAAAAAGGACCTACGGATGCAACTCACAGTCGGAATACGTGTGAACGTGTCAGGGGTTGGCATGTTAAAGGTTCTAAGTTGAATTCTTTGCACTGTGAAATTAAACAAATAACATTTATAGTGTCCTAAGATGAATAGTCCTGACTGGCTAAGTATGAGAGGAAATTACAAAAGGTTGAAAACTAATATGGCTGGGATTTAATGAAAAAATCATTCTTTTGTTAACTAAAGTATATTTTCCATGGAAATAGGGAGGGGGGAAATGAATGAGGAGTAGTCATTCGTTTTCTTCATTTTCCTCTCCTTTTTGTTCTGTTGAAAATCAAACCTAAGGTATAGTGCATGCTAGGAGAATTATCTGCTGCTCAGTTAAGCCCATATCCATGAAATGAATATCTTACTTTGTTCAGCTTGAGTTAATTTCAATAGTCAACATCACATTGTCATCTGTAAGCTATACC
The DNA here is from genome assembly GCF_017639785.1 of Mesocricetus auratus. Lineage (NCBI taxonomy): Eukaryota > Metazoa > Chordata > Mammalia > Rodentia > Cricetidae > Mesocricetus > Mesocricetus auratus. The sequence goes on from NW_024429266.1 coordinate 163,633,814, forward strand.
TAAAAATAAAAGAAATTGTTAGTTTATGCATATACTATGACACTAAAGTGATATAAATATGTGTTTGCAATATATAAACTCTCCATTTCTTCCATGCAATATAACAGCTGAATGGAGAGTTGGCTCAAAGATAAGAGTACTTGTTTGTATTGAGGAGGATCAAAAGTTTCCTTGCCCCAATATTAAGTCTCTCTACTGATGACGAAAATCAAACCAAGCCGAATTGAGAATTAAAAGTACAGATTTAATGAGTAGAACGCTCCCAGGTGATTCTGGCCTCCAGAGATTAGACAGAAAAGTAACCTGAAAATGACATTACAGGAGTGAAAGAGGGAAGGTTTTGGAGATAAAGAGAGAAAAGAGGGGGTGTGGTAGAGCTTCCACCTAAATGTTCTAGACTCCTTGACTATACAGCTACTGGTTCAAGTGTGGCTGCTTCCTATGGGCTTGGGATGATGTTGTTAGGGGAGGTGGGGAGTTGGCGGGCTCGTGCTCAGGGGGAGGTATAGGTGAAGAAGCATTCAGTTATCGGGCATCCTAGAGTCCTCAGGTATCTGTTCCTTGTGGAAGTGGTGAAGGTAGATTGCTTGGAGAAAACAATAGATTATTAACATTGGCTCTATGAGCCAGAATAGCCATGACAGGAATGGAGATTATCTGCAAGGATGAAATGGAGATGTGCCCTGGTTGTACTGACAAAGATGAATGGGCAAGGAGGACAAACAGATAAAACCTTCATTTGGTAATCTTGGAAAACTGGAGGGTGGAAGGTCCCAGCTGCTAGACAGACCATTGATTCTGGATAGGTGTCCACTTGAGGAGAGATAGTACTAGCATTGATGTCTCAGGAGCTTAGCAGATGAAGGGGTGGTAAGGATCATGGTGTTGGATCCTGTCCATTGTGGCTCTACAGACTTAGGATCTAGCTATTTGAGGAGTACTCAGTCCCCTGGGAGAGTAGGGTAGGCTCAGGGGCAGTTGGATCCACTGGAGTAGGGGCAGAGAGATAGATATTAGCGTGTCAACAGAGAGGGGACCTTAGAAGGGGCAGGGAGGATAAGTACTCAGCCAGTGGAGGAGTTTGGGTCCTCAGTAAAGGAGTTCAAAAGTACTTAGGCCTATAGGAGAATATAGGATGACTTGGATGTGGGTAAGGGCAGTAGGAAGAAGGGAGGGACAAAATAACATGAGTTCAGTCGAAAGTTTGATGAGCTGTTGTTTGATGAGTCCATTGGCCCTCTCAAACTTTCTGATGGGTTGTGGATGGTAAGGGATATGGAGCTTCCAGGAAATGTTGAGAGCTTGAGACATGAGCTCAAATACCCTAGAAAGAAGGCTGACCCATTATCTGTTTGTATGGTCTGTGGGATGCCAAACCAAGGGATGATGTAGTCCAGGAGTACATAAGCCTCTACAGCTGCAGTTTCCCTGGAGGTTGGAAGTACTTCTATGCTTCTGTAAAAGTGTTAACAATTATGTGGAAATAATGTAGTTTTTATGAGTTGGCATGTAGTTCAAGTTAACCTGTCATTCCTAACAGGTTGATATCCTTGAAGTTGATACATTGGATGAGTTATCTGGAGGGACCCCTGCAGATTAGCATCAGCATATATCTGGCAGGAGAAATGAATCTGTAAAATATGACCTCAAAGATAGGTGGGGTCAAACAAGGAATGGAACAAAGCTTTGGGGACTATTTGTAAGGTCTGGCGGATGTCTAAAATTATGCACAGTGCCTTGTCCTGAGGGAGGATGAGGTGGTCATTTAAGTAGAACCATCTATCCTTTATCTGTGTGACCCCTTGTTTCAGGAGTTCATCCCTCTCTTCTGGCTGATAACAGGGCTGATTAGACAATGTCAAAAATAAATATGTTCTGTTGATCCAGTGGAGATAGAGGCCAGTCCTAGGGCTGCTGGGTCAATGCTGGCATTGCCTAAGGCCACTGGTGTCCCCAGCAATGGATTATGTCTTCTTATGCAGAGAGGCAGAGGGCCTCAACAGCTTGACTATAAGGGGTCCATTAACGATGGAAGTGCCTAAGTAGTGAGGAATGGGTATGGCCTATTAAAAAGGTATATTTAGAGTTAGTGTAGACACTAGCCTGTTGACTCTGGTATATATGGAGCACTCCAGTCAAGAAATTATTTCAGACTTTTGTGAAGAAGTCCCCATTTTCAGGAGGGTCTTCAATTGTTTTAGTGAAGGTGACAACTGCATAAGCTGCATAAGCTGACCTGTTAATAAGAGAGTTTCCAGTTTATTCATGTGGGCACTTAGTGCTATGAACTTCCCTGTAACCATCGCTTTTAAAGTGTCCCATAAGCTTGGGTATGTTGTATGCCCACATGAATAAACTGTAAAATAGTTACACTAGAGAATTTGTAGCACAACTAAAAGCTCTAGAACAAAAAGAAAGAAACTCCCCCCGGAGGAGTAGATGCCAGGAAATAATCAAACTGAGTGCTGAAATCAATAAAGGATAAACTGGGAAAACATTACAAGGAATCAATGTAACAAAGAGTTGGTTCTTTGAGAAAACAAGATCAACAAACATATATCCAAACTTATGAAACGGTGGAGTGTGAACACACAAATTAACAAAATCAGAAATGAAGAGAGACACATAACAACAGACAATGAGAAAATTCAGAGAATCATCAGGTCATACTTTGAAAATCTGTACTCCACAAAATTCGAAGATTTAAAGGAAATGGACAATTTTTTGGATAGCTATCCCTTGCCAAAATTAAATCAAGAACAGATAAGCAATTTAAACAGACCTATAACCCCTATGGAAATTGAAGCAGTCATTAAAAGTCACCCAACAAAAAATACCCCCAGGTCCAGATGTCCTCAGTGTAGAATTCTACAGGAAATTCAATGAAGAGCTTATACCAATTCTTCTCAAATTATTCCATGCAACAGAAGCAGAAGGGATTTTCCAAACTCTTTTTACAAGGCTTCAATAACCTTGATACCCAAGCCACACAAAGACACAACTAAGAAAGAGAATTTCACCAATATCCCTTATGAACATTGATGCAAAAATACTCAATAAAATACTGTCAAATTGGATCTAAGAACACATCAAAACAATAATTCACCATGATCAATAGGTTTCATCCCAGGGATGCAGGAATGGTTCAACATATGAAAACTGATCAATGTAATCCAAGTTGAGAAATGAAAATCACATGATCATCTCACTAGATGCTGAAAAAGCCTTTGATAAAATCCAACACCCCTTCATGATAAAGGTCTTGGAGAGATCCGGGATAAAAATAATATAACTAAACATAAAGCTATACACAGCAAACCAACAGCCAACATCAAACTAAATGGACAGAAACTCAACACGATTTATCTAAAATCAGGAACAAGACAAGGCTGTCCACTCTCTCCATACCTCTTCAACATTGTACTTGAAGTTCTAGCTAGAGCAATACAACAGCAACAACAACAAAAGGAGATAAAGGCGATACAAATTGGAAAGCAAGAGGTCAAAATTTTACTATTTGCAGATGATATGATAGTTTACATAATTGACCTAAAGAACTCTACCAGGGAACTCCTACAGCTGATAAATACCTTCAGAAAAGTGGCAGGCTACAAGATCAACTCAAGAAAATCAGGAGCTCTATTATATACAGATGATAAAAGGGCTGAGAAAGAAATCAGAGAAACATGACCCTTTACAATTGCCATAAACAACATAAAATACCTTGGGGTAACACTAACCAGACAAGTGAAAGACCTGTATCGCAAGAACTTTGAGTCTTTAAAGAAAGAAATTAAAGAAGACACCAGAACATGGAAAGATCAAACATGCTCTTGGATAGGTAAGATCAACATAGTAAAAATTGCACTTCTGCCAAAAGCAATCTACAAATTTAATGCAATCCCCATTAAAATACCAGCACAACTCCACTCTTAGGCACATATCCAAAAGATGCACATTCATACAACAAGGACATCTGTTCCACTATGTTCATAGCAGCATTATTTGTAATGACCAGAACCTGGAAGCAACCTACATGCCCCTCAACTGAAGAGTGGATAAAGAAAATGTGGTACATTTACACAGTGGAGTACTATTCAGCAGAAAATAAACAATGCAATCTTGAAATTTGCAGGCAAATGGATGGCACTAGAAGAAACCATCCTGAGTGAAGTAACCCAGTCACAAAAAGACAAACATGGTATGTGCTCACTCATATATGGATTTTAGACATGGATCAGGGGAGTGCCAGCCTACAATACCACTGCCAGAGAGTCTGGGAAACAGAAACTTCAACCAATAACTGATGGAAACAGAGGCAGACACCCACAACTAAACATTGAGCTAAACTCAAGGAACCCAGGGACAGATAGGGATGATTGATGAGCATAGGGGTCAAGACTGGGCTTGTTTAACCTACAGAAAACAGCTGACCTGAAAAAGGTGGAGCTCTTGAATCCCAGACTGTTGGCTGTGAATCCAGCATGGGACTGATTCAGATACCCTGAATGTGGGTGTCAGTCAGGAGGCCTAGGCAATCTATGTGACCTTGGGTAGTAGATCAGTATTTATCCCTGACATACAAATGGACTTTGGATGCCCATCCCACAATGAGAGATGTTCTCTCAGCCTGGCAACTTGGGGGAGGCCTTTGTGCCTGCCCTGGTTAAAATGACAGACTATAGATACTCCTATGGAAGGCCTCGCCCTCCCTGAGGAAAGGTGTGGGGATTGGGCAAGGGGGAAGGGCGTTGGTGGGAGGGAGTAGGAGGAAGTGGGAGTTAGGGAGGGAGAGGTAGAGGGAGCTGAGATTAACAAGTGAAGCAACCTTGTTTCTAATTTAAATTTAAAAATAAAAAGACATAAAACATTAAAAAAGAGAGTTTCCATCAACAAAGATTGTGAGTTGGATGTTTGTGAGGGTTTGGTCTAGGAAACCCAGCTAGGGTGCATGTAAGGTCTCCACAACTTCCTGACTGGAGTGAAAAATACTAGAGGAGGGAGGGACAGGAAGGAGAGTGGAAGGGTTTAAGGAAGGGCAGGAGGACAAGGGAATTTAGGGGTTTTCTAGAAATGGTAAGTAAAAGACTTGGACTCATGAAAGCCCAAGGAGGGAGAGAGAATGACTCAGGCGGTCTGAGAAGCAGCAGGGAGAGTATATCACGATTGGCTGGAACACGCTGATCTTGAGAGCCAGTCTGAGGTGATACATTATTTATGATTAAATAAAGCTTGTTTGAGAGTTCAGACAACAAAGCTAGCCACAAGTAAAAGAGCCAGGCAGTGGTGGTACACACCTTTAATCCCACCACTTGGGAGATAGAAGCAGAAAGATCCTGCGATTTCAAGGTCACACCAAGCTACTCGAAATTGATCCAGTCCTAAAGAGAAACAGCCCCCACAAAAGTGATGTGAATACTTGGGATTACATGCCTTTAATCCCAGCACTAGAGCTGCATAAAAATCAAAGTGCATTATGTGAAGATTCATTCTCCAGTCACAGTGAGGAGAGGCAGGAGTCAGAGGCTTGGTGGAGAGCCCATGGAGACAGGATCACCCCTTTCTCTCTGAAGTAGAGGTAAGAGCTAGTGACTGGGTTCTTTGCTTTTCTGATCTTGAGCTTGAACCCAAATATTTGTTTCTGGGTTTTTATTATTTGTGCTACACCTCCCTTCATCTGCTGCTTCTAGGGCACTCAAGCATGGCTGCCATCCACAGAAGGTTGGTCTAGTTTTTTGGACAGAAAAGTGATGGCCCAACTGTTTGGACTAAAACCACAGTGATCACTCCCAAAATTTCATTTGTGTAAAGGTGATGAGGTTGATTGGGTTCTGTGGAAAGTCTAGGGCAGGGACTGTTAAGAGAGCATCCCACAGTAAAGTGAAGTGGTGGCTTACAGTGGCCAGGGGAGTGAACAGCCCCTTGGGGGTCTCTCTGGCTGTCTGGTACAGGTGTTTGGTCATAATGGCAAAGTTGGGGATCCAGTGTCAGAACAACCCCATTAGTCACAAAATTGAGGGAATCTGGTCTGCTGTGGTTGAGGGATCTAAGTCCCACATGCCTTGGACTCTGTCAGAGGTAAGGGTCTTACATTCTAGACTGAATGTCCAGGTACACTAGATTGAGAGAGCATAGCTGAGCCTTAGGTGGGCAAACACAATACCCCAGTAAGCTGAGGAATTTCAGAAATAAAGAGTTGGCCTATTGGGACAGAGGCAGATAGGGACTGCAGAGAAGGAGGTTATCTACATATTGGGGGAATGTGCTACGATAGGGGTCAAAGGTGGAAAGATCTGGAACCAAGGCTTGGCCAAAGAGGACTGTCCTGGAAACCCTGAGGGAGAAGAGTTCATGTATACCGTCTGGAGGATCAGGTGTTAGGGTTCTCCCAGCTGAAGGCAAAGAGGAAGTATGTGTCAGGGTGAAAGTGGACAGTGACAAATGTGTCTTTCAGGTCTGAGACAGTAAAGTGGAAGGTTGCAGAGTGATGTTAGACAGAAGTATGTATGGGTTATTAACCACTGGATTAACTGGAATAACACTTCATTTATGAGGCAAAGGTCTTAGACTAAAAGATAAGCACCAGAGAGCTTATGTACTACAATAATGGGGGTGTTACAGGGCAAGCTGATCAGGATTAAAAGTCCCTGAGACAGGAGGGTAATTATGAGCTTGAGACTTCAGAAATGTGTTTCAGAAATAGGAAACTGAGATCTGGAAGGGAAGGAGGAGGTGTCCTTAAAGTGACCTGGGAGTGGCTGGTGGGGAGTAGCAAACAGTAGAATGGAGATATTCCATATTCTGGGATCTACTAGGTTTAGGAGGGCAGGGACAGGATAGTCTGGGGTAGGAACCAGTGAGTTTACTAAGGGGAGAAGAAGATAGGGTCAGCAGAGTGTGGGGGCCAAGATGCATGTGACCCCAAAGCAGCTGAGAATATCATGACCAAGCAAAGGTACAGGGCAGGTAGGTATGACTGCAAAAGCATATGAGAATTGCCCTGCAAGAATGCAGGGAATTGACAGGGTATTAAGTGTGAAGGAAGGAATCAACTTCACTCCCATGACAGAAATAGGCAAGGAAACTGTGGGACCTGAGTCAGAGATTAAAACATAATAAGTAGCTCCTAATGTCCACTGGAAAAGTCATGGATTTAGCCACTACCTCCAAAAACAGAGGACCCTTGTTTGATTCCCAGGACCCATAGAGCAAGCCACTGAATTCAACTCTGGTGCTAGAGAATCTAATGTTTTCTGTGTCCTCAGAGGGTACTAAACAGGCATGTGATCACATATACCATGCAGGTAAAACACCCATATACATTGAAAAAAATAGTTCTTTAAAAATCCACTGATACAACAAGCATTCCCATCTGTCACACCTGTCTTCTAGTCCATTGCCACAGCTTTCTCTTCAGTGTAGTATCATGGTAAAGTCACACCTATATCTATACTATTCTCTCATTAGCTAATGCTAGGTAATAAGTTCACACAGCTGCTGACAGTCAATCCCACTATAATTTTCAGAAAATCGCAACTCTTATGAGAAGAAATTGAATTTCCATCCAGGGACACAACTGCATCTAAATTGTATATTAGCAGCTTCTTTTCCCACACACATCAATGCAGATGTCTGTTGCATCTCTGTACCTTGCAGAAGAAGGGAGCACTTTGCACATAGTTAAAAACTTGTCTTTGCTTGTCTTTCTGGAATGTTGATGTGTGGATTTTATTTCTAGCATGCACTAACTTCAAAGCTCAGACAATAAATGCTGGTCAATGAAATTCATGTGGAAGAGACCCAAGGCCATATGTCGCACTTTCAATCAGAAAGTGCCCCTCAGAAATTGTTTACATTTTCTCCTTTTCCTAAGAGATCAGAATTTTCTACTGAGATATATCTGTTGAACATTTTATAAAAACCAAAAGACTAGAAGTGAGGAAAAGGCAAGTGTATACAGTTGTAATATCCATGTATTCTAAATACAGGGCAAATCATTCAATTGATGACTAATCTTTTTTTTAAGTTTAAATTTAGATTACAAACAAGGTTGCTTCACAAATCAGTTCCAGGTCCCTCTCCCTTTCCCTCCCCTACTCCCATGCCCTCCCCCCAACCTCCCCATTATCCCTTCATTTCCCCAGGGAGGGTGAGGCCCTCCATGGGGGTGTCCATAGTCTGTCATTTCATCCAGGGCAGGGCCTAGACCCTCCCCCAAAAGTTCAGGGTGAGAGTGCATCTCACATTGTTGGATGGGAGTCCAAAGTCCTTGTGTATACTCGGGATGAGTACTGATCTCCTGCCCAAGGCTCAATAGATTACCTAGGCCTCCTCACTGACACCCACATTCAGGGGGTCTTGATCAGTCCCATGCTGGATCACTAATCTTTTAAATAAAATCCTAGTACCTTCTTCTGAGTAAAGTTGTAGAGGGCATTGTGTTCACAGATAAGCACTCTGGAAATCAGGAATGGTAAACATACAGGGTAGTCTTTTCAGAAAAAGACATGTACAACTTGTTTTTGGGGCAGAAGGCTTACAATATATGTGTCTGATAGCCTTGTGATCTCTGCACTATAGGTACATATAGGCCACATCTATCTCCGCCACCCCACCCCAGCATCTTTATGCTAATCTCAGGCCTGTAAAAGGAGATTGTCTCCATCTATTGAGGTCCCTTTGGACCTGTTTTCTCTCCATCCACTGGGTCCTGCAGCAGCTTAATGAAATAACCACTCTGAGACTCAATATCAGTTAGAATTGTGTAGCCAATGGCTTATGCTTCTTACTGGATAGCTCTCTCTTAATTCCTAACCCATTTGTATTAATCTGTATATCTCTATATAATCTCTGCCTCCCTGGAGACTACATGGCATCTTCTGTCTTTGTCTTCCTTTCCCCTGTTTCTTTGTTTAGAATTCCTGTCTTGCTAAATTCTCCCTTTCCATTGGCCAAGACAGCTTTATTAATTAACCAATAAGAGAAACACCAAGTATCAGAATATAGAAGACATCTCTCATCACAGGCCTTTTCCCTAGACCTTACCTTTATCATTATTTCTCAGTCAGTAGAACCTATTATTATGGAAGTTTGCACATATACTTTGATGAGAGTTTCAATGTAATTATGTCTGAAGCTTTGTTGTACAAGAAGGATTGAGATACTTATTACCAGGAAACTTTTTTCCAAAGTTGAGCTGTATTTTAATATTCCTAAGATAAACTGTTGGATGCCATTCTAATGTTTGAATCAGCACTGGCTACTGGGTAGTGTTGAACTGGACTTCCTTCTTACCTTACATGGATTGGCACTTCACTGTCCATCATGTATGTAGAGATTCCCACATGGTGTTATAGGGGTTAGGTGATATATCAGTTCCTTTCTTCCAAACATCTCTGAGAGTGAGTAGAAGTGAAAATAATTTTCATATTGAATAAGAAAACAAGGTTATTATACATAACATGAAAATAGATTTCTAAATTCCTCTTAAAAACCAGATTTTAAGATACATTAATTAATGTAGTCAACAACTGTATAAAATAAAGGTAATGTGGCAATAGAATAGCCATTCTCCGGGGTCCACAAAAGAGAATACAAATCTAGACAGAAGTAATGCTCTAGATCTAAAAAACAAATCTCACAGATTCCCTGCAGAACAGTTAACCATGCAGACATTTGGTAGTTATTAGATTTTGTTGATATCTTTCACTTGAGCCATCTAATTACATCCCTGGTATATTTTTACCTATGCACTATCTTGAACATTCTTGATTTTTAAGTCTTTTATGAATTATTAACTCAATGAGGATCAGTGCCATTACTAAATTATTATTCTGACCAAGGGCAAATACACTGGGGAGATTGATCTTTAGAGAACTGGCTTGTTTCCAGCAACAAGTGAGGGGCTCTTCCTTTCATACATTACATTTCCTTTAAATTTCTTTAAGACATTATGGTTTGTGAGATGGAAAAACAAGTCCAAACCTCTATGATTTTATATTACATTGGTGTGTGTGTGTGTGTGTGTGTGTGTGAGAGAGAGAGAGAGAGAGAGAGAGATGTGGAGGTGATCATGTGAGTTTTGAATGTGTGCTTGACTGTGCATGCAAATGTGAATAGAGAGGCCAGAAGTAAATGCTGTGTGTCTTATCCTTTATCTTGCTCTCTGTGTTATTTTTTGAGATGGGATATCATACCAAATTTAGAGTTTTCCCCTTTGGAAAGACTGGTTGGCTATTGAGTTCCAAAGATTCTCCTGTGTCCATCTCCCTAAGGCAAGATCACAAGTCATTGCTAACTTTGTTTTGTGAGTGCTGGAGGGCCACACTCAATTCCTTATGCTTGTGCAGGAAACGCTTTACCCACTGAGCCTTAAATAAGGAGACATCCCGTGTTTCTTATTAAGCCTGAATGCTCACCTTTTCATTTTTTCCTTTGTTCTTACCCAGGTTTTATCAAGCGGCTCTATTTGTTTTAAATGGAGTAATAATATGCTGCTTCATAGCTAAAATATGCCACTCACTTGAATTTCATTTATGATTGACTCAATTTTCTCAACAATATTCTATTTTGGGCTCAGGTCTTTAGGACATGTATCTCTCATAGTAGACTCTAATTTACAGACTGGATCCACACAAATCTATTTGAGCAAGGGAGAGTCATTGCTTATTTCACCCAAGGGATTACAAACCTGTATATCATTCAGTTTCAAGTGACCCTCCCAAATGAGATTGAGTCAAGAAAGCACATATTGGGTTGGGTTTCACAGTCAAAATACATTTGCATTAGGCACTGTTGATGTGGTACACCTGGCTTTCTTAGCGTTCACTTCATCTATAGTCTAGCTCATGAAGTTTCTAAGTACTTCAAAAGTTACCTCTGGAGTAACTGTGCACAGATAGGATGACAGCAAACACATGATGGAAATAGACTAAAGTGAGTGTACAAAACAAATGATGCCAAAGATAATAGTATATTCAAAGAATATCTCTTCCTGGAATAGAAGAAAACATCCCTAGCCACTTAAAGACATTGTTTTTATTCTTTAATTTTACTTGTTTTATTATAGAACGTTTTTATTATGCAGAAAACAACTTAAAACCCCTAAGAACAAGTCTGAGAATGTCTGTGTAATTTCTCTAAACAATTGCACCTAGCAAGCAAAGGAAAAAGTTATTGCTCAGTTCCACAAATATTCTGTGATACATTCTGGATCTGGAATGTACACCAAAGTCCCCTTTGTTGAAGGTTAGTTTTTATTGTAAATTTGACAAAAACCGCAGTCACCTGCAGAGAGAATCTCAACTGAAAAATTCCCTGTATCAGTACAGCTCATGGCTCTATCTGTGAGAAACTGTTTTTGATGGCTAATTGATGTAGGAAGCCCAAGCCCATGGTAGACGAAAGCATCCCTATGCAGGTGCATTTAACCTAATGAATCTAGCTGAGTGTGATCTGAAGAGGAAGCGAGTAAGCAGGTTTCTCCTTTGATTTCTACTTCAGTCCCTGCTTGAGCTCCTTCCCTTACTTCCTTCAAGAATAAATGACTGTGACTTGGAAGTGCCAGCCAATCTGTATTTCGCATTTTGTCATTGCAACAGTGAAGAAAACTAACAGAAATTGGTATCAGAGAGTGAGTGTTTCTGTGACGGATCTGACCATGTGACTTTTATGCGTTGGACTGTTTTGTTGCATGAAAGTGGATAATACAGATTGTAAAAGCCACTAAGGGTTCAGTGCTTCATAAACTGTTGGTAACTTGGAAGATAATCCTGAGGTCTATGTGAAGAATGAATGCCTGGATTGTAAAGTTCAGAGGGAAGCAATGACTCTATAGGGTCATTTGTGCGATACATTTTAATCGAGAATTCGTGGTTTCTGGTTAGTGTGGGCTAACAAATTAAATGTGATTAATAGGAGACCAGTATCACTGAGGTGAATGCTTCTGAAAATTATTTCCACAGGGTCAGCACACAGAAACTCTTGTCCCAGGGGTAGAACAAAGCTGCATTTAAAGCTGATGGTAGAACTTAATAAGCAATGTGCAAGAATCTCCCACAAGATAATGTTTTTTAGGGCATCAAGGGGTCATGGAAAGCAGTTGTATTTTGGCACTGTGTGTCAGGATAAAAGTCTCCCTAAAGAAAGGCAGGAAGAAAATATTGATGAAAACACAGCCTCAGTTGCAGTGGAGACCTCAGGCTTGAAGAGGTGATAGATATCAGCTGAGACTTGACCCAGTGAATGTCTAGGAGAAGCTATTCATGAAGGTATGGTATAACTTGTGGTGGAGAGCTTAGTAAATAGAAGTTGTCAGGACAAAGGGGGTAAACAGCAAGGAAAACAGCAGGTCAGGAATAGAGCTGGTCTGAGCCCAGGAGACAAGCTACATGTTGTTCATAGTAGACCTAGATATATGGGACTGGCCAGACCCAGAAAATCACAAATTAGTTTCACATGTCACACAGTGAGCTTTTCACATTGTTGGTTTGGGTTTTGCTTTGATGTTTATAGGTTGATTATCTTGTGTATTTTGTTGCAGCATTAAAAATTCATCAATATACTCCCTTACTATGTGTGTTACATGGTATTTGCACTTGACTCCAAATAACAAGCTCCTCCCTCCTAACTATGTAGCCTCTACTTCGTGTCTATTAGAATTATTTCCTAGCACCTGATTTTCATTTTCCTGGTAAATACGCTTCCCTGAACAAACAAACCTGATTTTTCCTAGTTCATGAATTTTACTGGATGAAAATCATGGTAAGGATTCATATGGTTTTTTTCTTTTGAAAAGCACATCATCTCTAGAATGTAGCCAATTCTCACTGATATTATTGGATCAGGTATGCTTGGGTTGTTAGTATGAGGCATGTTGACTATTTGCTTAGAGCCAAAGTTGTCCCAAATAACAAATGTTAGCAATATATACCCTGACCTCATCAATTCAATTTGTTCTAGCTCCACCTCACCTTACACTGTGATATAATATTTCATGAGTTAGCAAGCTACAAACTATATAGCACAATTATTTTGTTGGACATTTGAACTACCCTGTTTGATTCTGGAATCTTCCATGGCTGCTACTGACTTTATTGTGTCTGTGTCTTGGCACAAGTGAATAGAAATTTCTGTAGGGTATATATCTATTACTGTTCCATAGTGTAAAAATGTAATTTATTTTACTGACTAATATTGATTTGATTTTCAAAATGAAATTTACTTCCCTACCATCCAAAAATAAGATTCCTCTGTCCTTCCACATGTTTATAAAAAAGTGACTTTTTTGGCCACTTTAGCCAGATTCCTGAGTGTTGTTTTCTGATTGTTTTGTTACTGCTTTAATATTTATTTTGATGTGACAATTACATAACTATTTTAAAAATATCATATGTTTTAAATTATGTGTAGGTACATGTGCATATTAGTACAGGTACCTGAGGAAAGCGAGAAGAGTAGAAGAGAGTGTCATATCCTTTGGAGTTGGAGTTACAGATAGCTGTGATGATAGGACCAGGCTTGGGGAATCTAAAAGAGCAGTAAGCACTACTCACTTGAAGCCCTTCATCCATAAAGGAACCAAAAAACATATTAACCATTTTGTTTTATCTTATTTTATGGAGTATTCTGTTCAATGCCATTGAAATTTAGGATGCCTTTACATTTTTTCTTATTTACTAGGAGAACATTATTTTGTAGGGAATTTCTTTGTTTATGAATTGCAAATACCTTCTCCTGTGTGGTGTGTCCTTTACTCTTGAATATGGTTAGCTTTCTACTGGAAAACTTAATTTTGGAGCTAGCATTCATGGCTTCAGGGATTATTTTTTCCCTACTTACTGAAATGTTATTTTTATTTGTAAATAGCTACATAACTAAGGGTCACTCTTTTTGCAGGGTGGATAATGAGTTCTTGGCTAAATAGGCTTCATAAACAATGGTGGGGAAACAGATTTAAACAATCTCTTGTTATATTCCACAAGTTAATTTCAGTTTGCACCTCTGAAAACAAATTCATATGTGACAGTTTATGCAGAAATTAAAAGCATATGCATGTGCCTGTATGTTTTATCTTTTTTATTTTCCTTAGAAGGACAGCTATGATCTCCTATGCTAAACTATGTAACTATCATTATTTGGTCCATTTTCTCTATTTCCTAAAAAATAGTTACTGAATCCTTGGAACTGGTTAAGAGTGGAAAATAAACTGGTGTAGTGTTTACTAGCTACATTTCAGAATGCATGCTGATACTTACAAGGTGATGTTCTGGCATCCTGTTGGGTGGATTAACACTCTTTTCCTGAGCTTCATAGGTATTCCAGGGCGTGATTAGCTGCTCACATGTGGCATTGAAGTTACAGATTCGCAGCCTCTTCTAAACGTGATTCACTGTCCACCTTTGTACTGGTACACTAATGAGCCACAGTTGACAATTTATGAGTGTAATTTAAAAGAGGCAATTCTGCTTTGAGATTACAATAATAAATAAAAATTCAAATCCTCACTGACCCCTGATGAAACTTCTTTTTACAATATTTTCCCCTGATGCTGTTTAGGGAAGTAAGCCAACCAAGTGCAAGAAAAGTGACACATATCAAGGAATGCAGCAATTGCAAAGGGCAAGGAAATGATAACAAAAATTAAGGAAATCACTTCAACACAAATAAAATGAATAGGTCTTTTTACTGAAAATCTTTTTAACAATGGTGATATGTGGCATAGTTAGGAAATATCCAGCATAATGAGAATAATAGTCGGATGAGAGCTGAGAGCAAAGGTTTGGGGGGAAATTGCTTCATGACTATGTCACTTTGCACAATTCACAATGGTAAATTAGCAATATTGGCCCAGTTCCTCACCTGAGACTCTTCCTTATAAAGGACCTTCCCTGCTGACTGCAACAACCACAGCACAATGTGGCAGGAGTTCATTACACTTTTTCTTGAGATTATAAAATTGATTCTATTATTATTATTTATTATTATTATTAGCTGTAGCTCAAGTAAAAATGACCAAACCTTGGGGACTATGAAAAATGGTATGAGCCTGTCAACTGGTCCCATTTATGATTTGTGTTATCTCAAGCCTGGATTCCAGATCAGTTGAGGTTATATATAAAGTGAAATAAATCATGAATGTTGATCTTTATGCATGGATAATAGTGCAGTCTGAAGTAACCATCAGGGACACACAAATTTTAATCAGTGAATTATGGAGAGTAGTTTTGCTTCAAATGGCCTTAGGATTCAATCTTAGAAGCACTTGATTTTGCTTCTGCCTAAGAATATGAAATAAGTGATAATTAATAAGCATGATTCTGTTATATAGTATTTGGTATGTTCAATTGCTCTACTGCAAAACTCATACTTTACAAAAGATTTCTTCTTAAATATTTATTTCTGCAATTATGGCATAATCATAATTTATGTCTGTACCCTCTTTCTTTAATTTTCTTGTGTACATTCATGTAGCTCTTCCCATGTTCTTTCATCAAAAGCACAGGATCAAGAAAGACACACCCTATACTGCTAAATTCTTCCTACCCTTCTTCTAGCCACTTATGCGGCTATAATTCAAATGCTTTCTACAGGGTGACATAATAAATTTTTGCTAAGGAGTGTGGGAAATGAACAGAAACTTGGGGGATCTTTAAGTTATTCAGAGGCCTGAGTTTGTCAGAGAGGCTAGTTGAGAGGTAATCATAGCACAGTCTAAGAAGACAAACCCTGGGGTGAGGGTTTTTGTTTAGTCTTGTTTTGATGACAGTTGCATGCCTGTATATCAGCTGGAAAGGAGGATATCAGGGATTACATTTCCGATTTAACCCATGTGTTTGTAAAGTATAGAAAAGAAAGTCAATAGGGTTTGAAAATGGAGTATGTGTGAAGGGGACAAACTCGGCCCCTTATTGAGTGACATTTGCATTTTCATTTGTATTTATGTTGGTAACACAGCATTTGTGCCTACTTTTCATAGTCATTGTGAGGACCAACAAGATGTGTGCAGCATCATGGAAAAGTACTATTTCCTTGTTCTCTGCCTTGATGCTCTCTTTGGATTTAGTCTGTCCAGAAGTACATCATTTGGTCAACGTTCATAGAAATCCTCATATATTTGACAGGAGAATTCCAGGACCTTGGTAACCACAGTGGCCCCAAGTGATGGTAAATGAATGTATTTATTGCACACAAATGACTGTGTCAAGTGCTTTGCCTTGTTCCATGCTTTACTTTCCAACTTCTGGTGAGATTGCTCTATAGAGAATGAATCAATTCTACAATGTTGGACAACTTGTCCTTTGTTACTAAGGTAAGAATCTGATCATAAATTCAAGTTGTTTGTTTAAAAGTCAGAAGATGCTCATCGTACAACTATTGTACATTTTCACATTTGTGCATGGTTAGAAAGATTTGGTATGTCTGAAAATTTTAGTGTTCCTGTGACAATGAACTGAAATTCCTCCCCTTCTCTCATCATTTAAGAAAGGACATAAATAAATAAAGCTTTTTTTGGCAAGATTTGTATAATTTGCTAGGTGTGGTGATGCTTGCCTATAATTTTAGCAAACGAGTGGTTTGAGGTAGGAGGCATCTCTTGAGTTTGAGGCTAGCTTAGGCTGCATAGTGAATTTCAGGACAGCTTGAATAACACAAAAGATTCTGTCTCAAAGGTAGGAAAGGCAAAACAAAGCACAAATTCCTTCACTGTTGTTCCTAGACATAAACATGACATGAACTGACTATGAGAAATGTTCATATTTTAGTTGAATTTGGTTCTTCCCGATGTAAGTTAATATAAGAGGAAGTTATTAGAGCTTCGCATTTCTCTCAAATTCACAAACTCAGTTATTTTGATTGAAACGTTTCTCCTTTCATGTTTACTGAAAATACTTCTATTTGTGGCAATAGCTATTATGATTCTGCAGGTAATTAGTAAGGTTTAGAAAAGACATTAAATAAATTCAGGGGGAAATTAGGATGAATGTCTTCCATAATATTCTGTAGCATTTCCAGAATTGGATGGAGCTATTTTTCTTTTTGAAATGGAAAAAGGCAAGTGTGGCTTATTTGGGAGATTTTTACCATTTAACTTGCTCAGTTTCCTTCTCTATTTGTATTCCTTTCCCTTTTTTAAGCTAAAGAAAAAAATCTCAGAGAAAAGCTATTTCCTGGGATATTATTTTGGAGATTGGTTTCTTTCTCTAGAGAAGTAAAACCTCATTGCCATCTTTCACAGGGTAATTTTTTTTGGAATATGGCAGGGAACCCTAAATTTATTGACTTCCTGCTTTGTTTGGCCCTGGATGAAAAAATATGTTTGTTGTTATTAACTGAAAATAAGTATGAAATGAGCTGCGTTTTGGAAATGGGCTGCATTTTCAAGCTATAACATGCATATGCAATGTCCAGATTTGAATACATACACACCTTGTTACATTTGGAGGTCTACATTTACTTATGTTAGATGTATGCATTGTTAAATAATTTACAGGGACAGGCTTCTAGACAGACAAATGAAGGAGTTTTCAAGGGCAAATGAAAATTTAAATAAATTTCTTTGGAATTTGGGGAAATATTTTTGCAATTTTTTAACATGGAAAAAATCATACATATTAATTTTGAAGCTATATTTCCTTTCTCTCTCTTTCTCATCTCTATCTCTATCTCTGTGTATGTGTCCTTTCTGTCTAAAAGCTGTATTGTATGTAAAATAAAACTGGCAAAGGATATAAATGGACAAAAGATATAAAATCAAATAAAACAGGTTCTGGGTTGAAAATCACATGTATATTTTTTCAAGAGGATAAATCATGACCAACATCAAGCCAGGGGTTTTTCCTTTTGGTCTGTTAATGGATTTGCCCAAAGTGAAGATTGTTTAGTTATAAATTGTGACTGTCTCATTGTAGGCAATATAAAAATAATGTAAAACTCTATGGATGAATGATGGAAAAAATAAGTAGATGAAAGAGAATGCTATGTGGAAAAGAAATTTATTATGTTAGGCAGTTTGTGGTTTTACGATGTGTTGGGGTTTATCTTCTGTAGTGAGAATGCCAACTCAGAATGAGACTGACTGATCATTTAGAATTCAGTTTCATCCTATAAGACAATCATGAATAGAACCTGGTGATTTGGCATGATATTATTCTACCTGAGAAACAAAAGGAAAGGTTTTGTTTCCTTTTGAAGCATTATATCATATATCTAATAACAGACTAATGTAAATCTTTTGCAGGGGAGATTGGTGGGTGGGTACTGCCAAAATGGAAATTCTGGGCCATTTCGACAGTGCTAGCATTTTCTTGCTAAAAATACAATTTCATTATAAAATTAACTAAATATTGCTCTGTGAAGCTACCTATCTTTGAAGGTGAGTTGACTTGTGAAGTGTTAACTAGAATGTGACCATTGTGAGTGGCGTCTCAGGCCTTCATTAATGCCTATTTCTCTCTGTTTACTCATCAGTAGCTTTTAGTTCTAACAAAATAGAAATTATCTGAATCTTAAGCAACATAAGCAGTTGCTTTTAAGTTACTTCAGCATCTTCCAATCCTGTCACTCTTCCCATTGGAAAGTCATAAATTAATTTGAATGGAATACGTGAACAATTGAAATGAGGATGATTTTATTATTCATGAATATTTTAATAAGAGCACTTTAGAACCCTCTAGACTCTATTATATTAACTTACAGTATAGCATAAAGCTGTCAGGTGCCAGGTGCCTTTGGGGATTGTCTGTGTTTTTCTCTAGGACTTTCCCTCTTCTGTTCATAAATCCAGTTTTAATTTATATCTTCCTTCTGATATTCTTAAGTCTTGATTCACTGCCTCTGCCCTTGGGTTTGATGTCAAGAACTGATAATGTCTGAGAAACAACATTTTCTGTAATAACACAGATTGAATAATGGGTAATAGACTAAGTTGATGAATTCCTAGGATTCTAATAGCTTTGGGGATCAGCTTAATGTGGTGCCTTACTAAAGCACTGTGACCTTTTTAAAGGATAATTTCTTCTGTGCCGGCAACAGTAGGGAGTGTGATCCCTACAGCCTGCTACACCTTTGGTTGATTTGGTTGAATTCTCTGTCCTCAGTTTGGGGCCCTACTTTGCATATTGTGTAGCTTGTAGGTGGTTCAGTAGCTGGAGAAAGTAGGTCAGTAGAGGTAAACCATGAGGGCTATACCTACAGCCTGAATAGCCATAGGCTCTGCTTCCTAGTCTACACAATGTGAAAAAAAAAAACAGTCTCACACCCACAGACACATATAGAACCAGTCTGCCTGTGCCATGGCTTCTCCAAAATGATGGATTGAAATCTCTGTCCTGAGCCCAAATAAGTCTTTTCTCCAAAGAGGTGTTTCGGTCAAAATGATGTAATATGGAGAGTTTATCTTCTCTTGTAGATCTCATGCTGGGAGGAACTCTTGTTGGCTCTGAGGCTGGCCTTGTAATGAAGCAGAACTATTTTCTGTTTCTAGCTGTGTACACCTCCTGAGCCCTCGCTTCCTTGCCTGAAAAAATGAGACTATGTACCTCACAATATTCCTGAGAGTATGGAATGTGATGCATGTAACACACATACTACCATCCTCAGATGTGGTATTTATTCTAACTGGAGTAGTGGGCTGCTGAGCTGAGGTAAGCACTTTCTCCTAGCTCTCTAGAGTCTCTAACACTACAGATATAGGCAAGAACCCTGGGTGATTTTGCTCGAGAGATTGCTTTAGCTATAGAATGTCAGGGTGATTGTCAGGACCCTGTGTCTGGGGAACACAGTAAAACCTGCTGCCTAGGTTTGTCATCAACCAAAGAGACTCAGAGAAGGAAGCCCTCATGCTAGAACTTCTTAAATATTACTTGCTCATGATCCCTTTCTGCCTGAGAAATCAACAACCCTTATATAATTGGTATATAGTTCCTTGGTTTATAATAGTTTTACCACTTATTAAGGATGAAAACAGCTACTAGTGAAATGGATGCACTTATTTATTTTTACATATAGGGTTGAGTTTAAGCTGAATATTTGATACTTGAGGAGGTACAGCATCTTCAATAGTTTTCAGAGTTAATAGCTATTTGATTTCATAATTGTCAATGCTGAACATTTGTCTTTGCATAAATATGTAGTGCCAAATGGCAGAAGTATATTTAGGGAATTTTGGAAATTGAAATTTTGTTCTAATTCCAAGAAAAAACTACTTTCTATCAGGGATTGTAAAGCCACCACAATCATCTGGAACTGGGGTTGGGTACTTGTATCCCCTCCTTTCTATATTCTTGCTAGGGTCCTCTTAGACCTGTCATAATTGCTCACCCCAACCATTGTTCTCATCCCATCCTAATCCCCTTAGAGCTAGACCTATTTGTGTGGACCTCAGCTACCTTTAGTCCTTCCCCAATGCTTCTCTCAGTCACTCCTCCTAACCTGCCTCCATTCATTTGTGACTCCCTGTGAACTCACAGAACTGCTTTTGTCCAAAGACCCCAGAGCCCTTACTCTAAGATCAGGTAGGCTCTGAGTCCACTTCTTCCCCAAGTCAAGGACCTGCTGCACAACTAAGGCTCTCCTCCCAGCATATGTCCGTCCCTTCAGACACTACCATTTGTCACTCTCAATACAAGGAACCATATTTCCTCCTCTATCACCACTTGTGGAGCCAGACCCCAAATCCTACTAAAAGATATCCCAGAATGAATCCCCTTTTTTGCCTACCAGTTTATCATTCATCTTATCTTCTGCAGACATCAGGGACTACTCCAAACCCAGAGTTTTAACCAGAACTTTGGTTGTGGGACCAGTAGGAACCTGAGCAGCAAAACTAGACGTGTGCCAAAGCGGAAAACCAATTATAATTTTTCTGACAAACAGTCAGAATGGGATGATATCAACAAAAGAATAGGGCACCCATGCAACAGATTTTATTCTATTTTTTTTCTAAATTTTTGAGTGAGGTAGTTGGAAATCTACCTGAAGATTTAGTAAGTAGAAACTACTTTCATGCTTCACCCAACCTATCACATATCATTTTATAAAATTATACATTGCTAGATATATGTTAAAGCAAATGTCCACTCAGATTTCTCAGATCTCTTTAATTTCTTCAACCCCTTACTGCAATACTGTTTTGCGTGGTTTTCTAATCTGTTAGTTCTTATATTTACCATCAGAGTCAGTAAGAGCATTCATTTCCCCAAGACGCACATTTCTCCTAACCTGACCCAGTGTTCTTACACCTGGCTTCATGTATACCACTCTTTCTAAAAACTAGCTGCTACTACATGCCCTACTTAGCAAAATTTGCCCTTTCAAACATGTCATGAAATGGACTTAAATAGCACATAACTTTGGGACATTTTGAGAAGTCTTATGAGGTGTTTAATATTAATAGTGTTTCTTTGAAGCTCAGTAGTGTTTCATAGTATATTCTTTTAGAGTTTGTTAACTAAATCACACTTGAAGATCATCTGAGTTGACAGGAGATTTGAGCTGTTATAGTAAGCTTCTTGTGGTGTTTGAAACCAACATTTCTCTCTTAGTTTCTTTCTTGTGTCATTTTCTCTCTCTCTTTCTTTCCATAAAAGTGCAGGAGTATAACTAATGGATTATGTGGTGGTTGCATGATTAAATTTTAAGAAATTGACAGATAAAAGTTGATTCCATAGATGAATGGACAAAAAAATACAATGGTTATCAGAATCTGGGCAGTGAGGGGATGGGAAGGGATAGAGAATATTGAGACACAGCAAATTGCAGAGCAGTCAGAGAAATAAGTTCTCACATTCTTCTGTACAGCAAGAAAACTAGAGAAGATAGTGATATGGTATTTTTAAAAACTAGATGAGAGGATTTGTAATATTTTTACCACAC
This sequence comes from Mesocricetus auratus, assembly GCF_017639785.1. Lineage (NCBI taxonomy): Eukaryota > Metazoa > Chordata > Mammalia > Rodentia > Cricetidae > Mesocricetus > Mesocricetus auratus. The sequence goes on from NW_024429266.1 coordinate 163,655,687, forward strand.
ACACACAAAAACGCAGAAAAATGATTAAGAATCTAGAGATGTTTACTGTGAATTCACATTATATAATGTATACACTAATCGGAGCATCACATGGCACTCCATAAATATGTATGCCATCTCCTTAATTTTATTTTCTGGATTTTTGTGCCATTTTCTATTTTTATATTCTTATTTAAATTAGAAACAAGCTTGCTTCACATGTAAATCCCAGCTCCCTCAACCTCCCCTCCTACCCTAATCCTCACCAACCCTTCCAAACTCCTACCCAATCCCCACTTCGCTACCCAGAGAGGGTGAGGGCCTCCATAGTGGATCTCCAAAATCTGTCATATCATCAAGGACAGAGTGTAGGGCCTTCCCCATGTGTCCAGGCTGAAAAAGTACCACTCGATGTGGAATGGACTTCCAAAGTTCATTTGTATGCCAGGGATAAATATTGATCTACCACCCAAGTCCCCATAGATTGCAGAGGCCTCCTAACTGACACCTATGTTCAGGGGTTCTGAGTCAGTCCCAAGCTTGCCTCTCAGCCATCAGTCTGGAGTCCATGAGCTCCCCCTTGTTCAGGTCAGCTGTTTCTGTGGGTTTTACCCACCAAGTCATAACCCCTTTGCTCATCACTCCTCCCTCTCTGTAACTGGGTTCCAGGAGTTCAGTTCTGTGTTTAGCTGTGGGTGTCTGCCTCTGCTTCTATCAACCACTGGATGAAGGCTCTAGGATAACATATAAGGGAGGGGCATTTAAGGTAGTCTTTCCACTATTGCTTAGTTTACCAGGTGGTGTCATCCTTGTAGATCTCTGGACATCTCACTAGAGCCATATCTCTTCTCAAACCTATAATAAGTCCCTCTATTATATCTCTCATCCTGCTCCTCTCTATTCTTCACCCAACTCAAGCTTTCTGACCCCTCATGTCCTCTTCCCTTCTATTCTCCCCCTCACTCTTCCTATCTCCTTCTTCTGTCCCACTATTCTCCCAATCTACTTAGGAGATCCTGTCCCATTCCCCTTCTCATTTTCATATTCCAAAAAAGCAATATGTTGTTTGGTGTAATTTTATCACATGTTTGATTGAGAGATGCATGCTAATATCCCCCTGTAATTTTAATTTGCATTTATTTGGTTACTAATAATGTTGGGTATATTTTCATATGCTCATTTTTGACATTTGTAACTCTTGTTTTCATAGTGCTTTGATTTATTCTGTTAGTTTCTGAGAGGCCTTCACGTACAAGAAGAGTCATTGGTTTTCCTGAATGTGGTGATTATTTTGCACAGAAAATATATTTAACTTTCATAACAAAATGTCCTTTTATGCAGCATCATCTTAAGAGCAAGACTAAAGAGTTAACTTTGCCCAGATCCTAAAGTGCTGTTTTGCCCAGATCCTAAAAGTGCTATTTTGAGAAGTGTTTTTTTTTCCTTTTTTTATAAATTTTAAATAGCTTGTTTTACATGTCAATCCCAATTCCCTCTCCCTCCCCTCCTCCCGCATCCCCCATCCCCCCCATCCTCCCACTCCATTGCCAATTCCTTCTGCATAGGGGATATCTAGAGTGTATCATTTCATTCAGGGTAGGGTCCAGGCACTTCCCTAAGAGTCCAGGCAGAGAGAGCAACCCTCTTTGTGTTATGGACACATGATGTCTGTTAGTATTCGAGGGATAAACACTGATCCACTGCTCAGGACCCCATAGGTAGCCCAGGCCTCCACATTGACTCTCACATTCAGGAGGTCTGGATCAGTCCCATGCTGGCCTCCCAGCTGTCGGTCTGGGGTCCAAGGGCTCTCCCCTGTTCAGATCAGCTGTTTGTTTTATAGTTAGGACTCACTCATTAGTTATGCAAGGGTTTTGTTGTTTGTGTCATTCTCTTGTAGTTTACATGGGATTTTAATGTGTGTTACATACATATATATATATATATATATATTGTATTCCATATACTTTGATTTCTATTTTTCTTACCTTATATCCAGCATTATGGTGAATAATAGGATGACAACACACATCTTTCTGCAGTATTCAATCTTAGTAGTGAAGCCACTGAGTCTTTCACAATGAAGCATAATGTTAGCTGTAGGCTTTTTGTAGGCTCTATTCATCAAATTGAGGAATTTTTTACTCTGGTTCTATCTTTCAGAAAGTTTTCACCCTGAGTGGATGTCTCTTCAGTTTATTGGCATAGTAGATTTCAAGGAGCTTAAAAATATTGTGCAGCTTCTCATAGCTGTAATAAATGTCACATTGCCTTGCTATGTAATTCATGTCACATCTGTTTGAGTTTCTAATACTTCATTAAGTAATTTGTATTCTAGTTACACTGGATATAATCGTTTTTCCTTTTTGTTGTTTTTTTTTTTGTCTTTTTTCTGGTTTCATCTAAGGGTACTGCTGGTCTCTTGCAATGTGTTGCTAAATGCTCTCTCTTCTCTGAATAAAATTATATGTAATTAACATTGACTATTTAAGCAAAAATAAAAATTTCCAGGAAATAGGTATGGACCTTGACTTTTTGGGGGATGAATCTTTGAAAATATGATACCAATGTTTCTGAAAATTATAGAACTATCCTGATATGATAGCCTAGTTCATCTTAGTTGAGTTTGTATAGTTTTTGTTTTCTGAGACACTGGCCCAGTTCATCTAAGATATTAAAATCAAGAGTATATTGTTGGTAGTATTCCATTGTTTTCTTTTTAGTAGCTACTGCTCTTCAGTACTGTGATTCCCAACTTGTGTTTCTGATATTGGTGATTATGACTTCTCACTTCATATTAATAATTTTTACAATATATGCTTCCTTTTTTATTTATATTTTAAAGAAACATTTTGCTTCATTGATATTCTCTGCTGCATTTCTGTTGTCAATTTCAATGAGTTCTGATGTTCGCATCTTTATGGTTTCCTACTAATTGCTTTAGGTTAATTTTATCATTCTGCTTTCATTGGGTAGAAACTTATATCATCAATTTGAAATTCTTATTCATTATCAAAAATATCTAACACTATCCATTTCCCTATCAGCACTGCTTCAACTGTATACCCCGAAGTGTAGTATTTTAAGTTTGTGGCCTCCTCATATTGTCTTGAGCTTTTCTTTCTTTCTTTCTTTCTTTCTTTCTTTCTTTCTTTCTTTCTTTCTTTCTTTCTTCCTTCCTTCCTTCCTTCCTTCCTTTGTTTCCTTCCTTCCGTCTTCCCTCCCTTCTTCCCTCCCTCATTTCTTTCTTTCCCCCTTTTTGAGATAGCAATGACTATCCTGGAATTCGCTCTATATTCTAGGCTGACCGTGAACTCACAGAGGTCACCTGCCTCTGCCTCCTGTGTGCTGTTGTTATAATCATGTGCCATCACCACCCAGCCTGTTGTCTTGAATTTTTCTTCAAAATTATTGTGATTTGTAAAATTCATTATAGAAATCTCTTATTTTTACCCACAATTATGTTTCAGTTTCTTGATGATCCAAGAGTCCTCCTTGTGGTGTGCTTTGTGTTTGAAGAACTTTCTCCCACCAGTGCTTAATTGCAGCCAATAGATTATCTTAGTCTTCCATTGTATGACAGCAATATTTTCAATAGATATGCAGTTGACTGCTGACTGTTGTATTAACTGAACAATTATCAAATATCCTGCCAGTTTTAATAGTGAGAATTAACTTATATATGAAAAGTTCATCTGTATTCATTATGAACAAGCTATAGGCAGTGCTTTATCTCTGTGGCTACTTTTGAGATATTTCTTACACCTATAATTTTAAAAAGTTTGCTTACAGCATATTTTAGTATTTTTTCCTCAGGTTCACCCTCACTGGTGTTTAGGCAACCCCATTGGAATTGAAGATTCACTTCACCAGATTTTTTTTTAAGTCTTCAGCCATTATTTCTTCAGATGAGTTTTCTCAGTCCAATCTCCTTCTTTCTGTCAATTAATGATTTGAATTTTGGATCTTCAGTGGCTGTAACACTTTTTCCTTTCTCTTTTTAAAGTTAATTTACATATCTTCTCTATCCTATCATCAAGCATTACTATTCCAGCACTTTAATCTTAAGGAACTTCTTAACCAATGAAAAGATCAAAGAAGTATATTTTCCATTGAAACAGATGAGATATTAAAACATAAGTGGGACTGTGTAAGTTGTATTTGAAGCATGTTAAGTTCAAGGAAAATATTTACTGTAAGAAATGAGATAAAATGAATTCCAAGAAGAATGTATATAAGATGCCATGTTTTAGATCTAATTTACTTGTCTAAAGGTAATCATTTTATGTTCTGTCCCCCCAAAATAAATTTGGACAGTATTCACCATAGTTCAGAAGAATACTTAAGGAAATCTGCTGCATTTCAGTTAATATAGGGAGGAAAAAATAGCCAAATATATAATCCTAGATCTCCAAATTTGTCAAAGAAAACATGGTCTTCTCTAGGAAGTAATTCACTCCACTGCAGGGGTCAAAACTCAGAAAATCGTAAGTGTCATTTAGTACTTTTCACACAATTGAGAGGAAGAGTCATTTAAATATTGTATTCAATGAAGCATTAAAAACAAATTAGGCTACTGCTGTTAATTCCCATTTATTTTGATTACCTATTTTTCCTTTAATAATGTGTAGTCAACTAATCAGTGTAGATGTAAGTTAACAAATATTCAGGAATCCTTTAAAGCAATAAACAAACATTACTTTCAAAACTGCTAAAGACATCAATCAGTTCAGAAGAAAAAGACTTAAAAGATAACATAGGATGTCAAGGGAGCAGCTTTAAGTCAAGAACAGCAAGGGACTAAAAATGACATGCTTAAAACAGATTACAGAGACATGTTAAATAAACGATTGATTAAAGTTAATTATTTCTATTCAAAGCATACTGTCCACTTATATGCTTGGAAGAACTCTTTACTAGGTTTCAAATGTTTCTATGATATACGAATTCCCTGAGTGAAATGTAGCCAGAGAATTAGACACAGTAACTGCCCATGATTTACAGAGCTTATGAATCTACTCAAATTTATTGGTAATTATAGAAATTCAGAATGAAATATTGATGAACCTTGAGCATGTATCAGATTGGCAGGATAGGGATGAACAAGGAAGTATAATTTAGAAAATAATGCACATTATTACACTAAAAGAACATTTGAGTCATGTAACTCTGATGATTGATCTTCATTTTCGTTTTCACTGAAGTTAGGATTTGCTGAGAAATAAAGCAACACATACGTATGTGTCTGCATATATCTTTTCAGAGTATTACCTAAAGTGGAAGAACCGCCCTGAATATGGGTGGCACAATCTAGTGAGCTGGCTGCTCTGATTCAAAGAGAGGGCTAGGATGAAAAAAAGAGAGGGCTGGAAGGAAATACTGTCTACCTTCCCCTGTCTCTGCTTTCTGTCCCAGTAGGGTATAAACACTTTGTTCAATCATGCCCTCTCCAGCATATTGGATTGAATCCACTAGAACCCTGAGTTCAGTGATTCTATCCTCCATAAAAGTGTTGCTGTCAAGTATTTTGATAATAGCGAAAAAATAACTAACACAAATTCTAAAAATCCAGCCAATGATTGTAAGAAGGTTTATAGTAGAATGCTCTTTGTTGTGTACTGAGCAGGAAGTAAATCCATTACATATAACATAAAACAAAGCAAATGAAATACTGTTCAGTTTGGAGTTCATGGAGGCAGAATATTAAACAATTATGTTTTTTATATAATTATGTGCACGAAGAAAGAAGGGTCAGGGAAATCTGAACAAAAGGAAAGCAGAAGCCAGCAAGAAATGTCTTACCACTTAAGTATTCCGACCCTGGAAGGTCACTTTCTGGGGTAAATGTAAAGGCTGGTCAAGTTTACCTTGAAATCAAGAAGTGATAGAGCTGGAAAACAGAGAAACAAAGTTTGTCAATCATTCACTGAGGCTGTGTCTCAAGTCAGACATACCTTTTTTGCATGTACTAGAGGCCAGAGAAAGCCAATTGGGAATGTACACTTATGCACTGACATGAACAAAGATAGAACAGGATGAGGATCAATCATCAGTCTAAAGCAACAGATAATGAAGTCCACAGCTAAAGAAAGAGCAACATTCTGACAAGAATTCTAAGTAAGAACATAGGAAACATAAAAATGTCTCTGAAAAATCCCATGAAAAGATAATTATAAAGAAGAAAAATAACAGGACATTTTGATGATAAAATAGGCACTGGGAAGATGGATAGAGAGTGAAGGAAAGATTAGAGAAATGGATAAAGAATATTTCACGAACTCATGATTGACTGAGAAGTGAGAAATACATTTTTTCTTATTTATTCTCCTTTCTTTTTTTCACTTTTATTTTTTATTTTTTTATCATTTTTTATTTTAATTTTAAATAGCTTGTTTTACATGTCAATCCCAGTTCCCTCTCCCTCCCCTCCTCCCGCACTCCCCTTCCCCCCCACCCTCCCACCCTATTGCCAAATCCTTCCACATAGGGGATATCTAGAGTCTGTCATTTTACTCTGGGTAGGGTCCAGGCACTCCCCTAAGAGTCCAGGCTGAGAGAGCATCCCTCCCTGTGCTATAGGCACACGAAGACTGTTTGTATACCAGGGATAGACACTGATCCACAGCTCAGGGCCCCATAGGTTGCCCAGGCCTTCTCGCTGACACTCACATTTGGGGGGGTCCAGATCAGTCCCATGCTGGCCTCCCCACTGTCGGTCTGGGGTCCAAGAGCTCTCCCCTGTTCAGATCAGCTATCTCTGCTGGTTTTGCCAGCCCATTCTCTGCCAATTTGCTCATCACTCCTCTCTCTCTGTCACTGGGTTCCCTGGGTTCAGTTCAGTGATTAATTGTGTGTTTGCCTCTGCTTCCATCAGTCACAGGATGAAGGCTCCCGGGTGGTTATAGACGTCAAGTTCATTATCAGGAATGGGCATTCGAGGTGGTCCCTCCACTATTGCTTAGCTTGCCAATTGGTGTTCTCCCTTTAGATCACTCAAGGTGCCTGATCTGTATTCGATCCTATGATTCCCTCTTCCCCCTATTCTACCCCCACCCCCTCAACTTCCTGTTCCCCCATGACCAACTCTCTTCCTCTTCACCCCCTCTCTTCTTCCCAGGTCTCACTCCCCCCACCCCTCGCCGTGTTCCCCATTCATTCAGGGGATCTTGTCTCAATCCTCTTCTCTTGGGTACTATGCATATATGCATATCTTTTAGGTTCTTTCCTGTTTCCCAGACTCTCTATCAGTGGAAATGCAGACTGGCGCTATCCTGATCCATGTCTAAAATCCATATATGAGTGAGTACATACCATGTTTGTCTTTTTGCGACTGGGTTACCTCACTCAGGATGGTTTCTTCCAGTGCTATCCATTTCCCTGCGCATTTCAAGATTCCATTTTTTTTTTCTGCTGAGTAATACTTCATTGTGTAAATGTACCACATTTTCTCTATCCACTCTTCAGTTGAGGGGCATCTAGGTTGCTTCCAGGTTCTGGCTATTACAAACAATGCTGCTATGAACATAGTGGATTCTTCAAGTACCTGGAAAGAACATTAATCAACTTTATATGGAAAAACAAAAGGCTCAGGATAGCTAAAACATCCCTATACAATAAAGGAACTTCAGGAGGCATCACCATACCTGACTTCAAGCTCTATTATAGAGCTATATTCCTGAAAACAGCTTGGTATTGGCACAAAAATAGGCAGGTAGACCAATGGAACCGAATCGAAAGCTCTAATTTTAACCCACACACCTATGAACACTTGATTTTTGACAAAGAAGCTAAAACTGTACAGTGGAAAAAAGAAAGCATCTTCAACAAATGGTGCTGGCATAACTGGGTACTGGTATGCAGAAGACTGCAGATAGATCCATGTTTATCGCCTTGTACAAAACTTAAGTCCAAATGGAACAAAGATCTCAACATAAATCCAGCCACACTGAAACTTTTAGAAGACAAAGTAGGAGATACTCTTCAACGAGTTGGTACAGGAGACCACTTCCTAAACATAACACCAGTGGCACATTCACTGAGATCGACAATTAACAAATGGGACCTTCTGAAACTAAAACGCTTCTGTAAGGCAAAGGACACAGTCAAAAAGACAAAAAGGCAGGCCACAGAATGGGAAAAGATATTCACTAACCCTACATCTGACAGAGGGCTAATCTCCAATATTTACAAAGAACTCAAGAAACAAGTCTCTAAACACCAAAGGGTCCAATTAAAAGGTGGGGTACAGAGCTAAATAGAGAATTCTCAGTAGAGGAGGCTAAAATGGCCAAGAGACACTTAAGAAAGTGCTCAACATCCTTAACCATCAAGGAAATGCAAATCAAAACAACTCTGAGATACCATCTTACTCCTGTCAGAATGGCTAAAATCAAAAACACCGAAGTCAATTTATGCTGGAGATGATGTGGAGAGAGAGGAACACTCCTCCACTGCTGGTGGGAGTGCCGACTCATACAGCCTCTTTGGAAATCAGTATGGAGATTCCTCAGGAAAATGGGAATTAATATACCACTATACCCAGCAATTCTACTCTTAGGCATATATCCAAATGAGGCAAGTTCATACAACCAGGGCATCTGCTCCACTATGTTCATAGCAGCATTATTTATTCTCCTTTCTTATGATACATCTAAACTGCAGCCTCCCCTCCCTCTATGTTTTCCAGCTCCTCCCAAAACTCTCTACTCTCCCCAGATCCATTCCTTCTCTGTTTTCCCTTCAGAAAAGATGAGGCCTTCCAGTGATATCAACTGGACACAAAACATGATATAGTAAGACTAGGCATAAACCCTTATATTAAGACAGGATGAGACAAGTCAGTAGGAGGAAAAGAGTCCAAAGAAAAGGTGAAAGAGTCAGAGACAGCCTCCCTCCTACTGTTAGGAGTTTGACAAAAACCCCAAGCTAAGCAACCACAACATATACATAGAGTGTCTAGAGTAGAACCATGTGGACTATGATTTCTCCTTCAGGCTCTGTGAGCCCCTTTGAGCCCTGCTTAGTTGATTCTGTGGCTCATGTTTTCCTGGAGTTCTCAACTCCTCTGGCACCTACAATTCTTTTGCCCACTCTTTCATGGGGTTCCCAAGCTCCACCTCATGTTTGTGGGTCTCTTGCATCTGCCTCCATTCGTTGCTGGAGAAAGCATCTCTGATGAGAATTGGGCTAAACACTTACCTAGGAGTTTAACAGTAATGTTGAGCATGGGCTTCCTCTTCTGAAGTGGGCCTCCAGTTAGAACATTCGCTGGTTGCTCACTCTTACAAACTTTAAGCCACTATTACTCCAGCAAATCTTGCAGGCAGAACAGGCTGTGGGTCAAATGTTTTGTGGCTGGGTTGGTGTCCCAGTCCCACCACTGGAAGCCTTGCCCATTTACAAAAGATAGCTGTTTTGGGCTCTTGCCCATTACTTAGAATCTTCACTAGGGTCACCTGTGTAAATTCCAGAGAGTTTCTGCTGCACTAGGTTTATACATCACCTCCTAAATGACCCGCAATTCTGGTCATCTCTCCTCATACTCTACAGTTGTTTCTCCATAGCTGACTTGATCCCTTTTGTTACCATTCCACCTACCCCCAGTCCACCCGTAAAATCTGTTCTGTTTTCTCTTCCCAGGGAGCTCCATAGCTAACACCCAATTATAAGTTAGTATATATCTTGTCTGTATTTCTGGATCTGGGTTGCCTAGTTTAGGATGATTTTTTTTAGTTCCATTCATTTGCCTGCAAATTTTACAATGTCATTTTTTAACAGCTGAGTAATGTTCCATTGTGTAAAGGTACCACATTTTTTTATTCATTCTTCAGTTGAGGGATATCTAGGTTGTTTCAAGTTTCTGGCTATTATGCATCAAGCTGTTATGAACATAGTTGAACAAGTGTCTTTCTGTTATGATGGAGAGTCCTTTTGGTATATGCCCAAGAATGGCATAGCTGGTTCTTAAGGTAGATCGACTCCCAGCTTTCTTAGCAATTGCCATTTGATTTCCAAAGTGGCTGTACAAGATTTTATTCCCATCAGCAATTAAGGAGTGTTCCCCTTGCTCCAAATTATTACAGCATGAACTGTCACTTGTTTTATTGACCTTAGCCATTCTGTCAGGTATAAGATGGAATTTCAAAGTAGTACTGATAGGCTTTTTCCTGATGGATAAGGATGAATATTTTTTAAATATTATAGTCATCTGAAATTTCTCTATTGAGAATTTTTATTTATGTCTTTACCCCATTTTAAAATTGGATTATTTGATTTTTATATCTAATTTCTTGAGTTCTTCATGTGTTTTGTATATTAGTCCTTTGTCAGCTGTACAGTTGGTGAAAGTCTTTTCCCATCCTGTAGGCTGTCATTTTGTACTAGTTATGGTGTTCTTCATTTTTATGAGGTCCCATTTATTAATTGTTGAACTTAGTACCTGATCTACTGCTATTCTGATTAAGAAGTTGTCTCCTATGCCAGTACATCCAAGTCATTCCTCACTTTCTCTTCTATTTGGTTCAGTGTCTCTGACTTTATGTTGAGGTCTTTGAGCCACTTGGACTTGAGTTTTGTGAAGGGTCATAAATATGGATTTATTTACATTTTTCTACAATCAGACATCTAGTGATACCAGCATAAATTGTTGAAGATGCTTCTTTATAAAACTTCAAATGTCCATAAGTGTATGGGTTTATGTTTAGTATTCAATTCAATTCCATTGATCACTGTGTTGATTTTTTTTTTTTTGGTTTTTTGAGACAGGGTTTCACTGTATTGTTTTGGAGGCTGTCCTGGAACTCGCTCCGTAGACCAGGATGGCCTTGAACTCACAGAGATCTGCCTGCCTCTGCCTGCTGAGTGCTGGGATTAAAGGCATGCGCCACCAATGCCCAGCTACTGTCTTGATTTTAATGATGACACCATGTGATTTTTATTACTAAAGCTCTGTATTACAGCTTGAAGAAAATTGTAGTATTTCAAGAATTTATTTTATTGTTCTGGATTGTTTTAGCTATCCTGGGTTTTTTGTTTATTTGTTTTTCCATACATAACTGCTTATTATCTTTTCAAGGTCTGTTAAGTACTGTGTTGAAGTTATATTGGAGACTATCTTGAATATGTTCATTGCTTTTGTTAGGACGGTCATATTTTACTATGTTAATTTTACTGATCCATAACCATTCTGTGGCTACTGTGAAGGGTGGTGTTTCCCGATACAACAGTATAAAATATCTTGCTCTTGTAGTTACCCTAGCCAAGCAAGTGAAAGGCTTATATGACAAAAACTTCAAGTCTTTAAAAAGATGTGAAGAATATATATGAAGATGGAAAGATATCCCATTGTCAAGCCCTACCTAGCTTCTGAGATGGGACTAGATTGTACACATTTCGTGAAGAACCCGGACACAAGATTAACTCAAAGAATTGGTAACCCAGTAGGGCTTGGCCTAGTTAGTACTTAGATGAGAGAAACATATTTTTTTAATTACCATTTTTCAAGTTTCAAAAAGAGAAAAACAAAACAGAGTTTGAATTCCACTGCTTCAAAATCTCTTCTTCTACAGTTTTCTGTGAAGAAAATTCAATGTGACTGATTTGCTCATCATAACAAAGCTTCTAGAAATGGCACTTGACTTTCAACATAATAAAGCTAAATTTTTCACATTTAATTTTCCTCTGTTGTTTTCAGACAACATCTTAGAATTTTGCCAAATGTGGCTTTCATCCTATGATGGTAACAAGCTGACCACAAGGTGATGATTTTCCTGCCTTAGTCTTCTAAATGCAGGGATTACAGGAGTACATCATTATTCCTCACCAAATTCTCACTTTTGGAACGTATAAAGAGAATTGAGTTTGTCTACCTATAAATAATACTGAACATAAGACAATTATACCTAATAATAACATTTACTGAGAATGTACTTCTTGGAACTTATGAGCTAAGTAGTTTATAAGCTCATAAAAGTCATATCAAACAAGCAAAAAAGTAAGTTTGCCACCTAAATTTCATTAGATTCTTCCCATTTTCTAATATAAAACATTTTGCATATGTTAAAATCTTTGAAATAACCCTTAACCTCACATTGCTTCCTCAGAAATATGTAAAATAAATAATATTTAAAGAAAGTATTTCTATGTAATATATATTTTTAAAAACTTGTCTTCCTGGATTTGGGAATTAACTCATTGATTGAAGGCACAAGGGCCTGTATACAATTCCAAACAATATAAATGTGCAAAAAAAAACAAAAACAAAAAATAAATTCCATGTACGTATCTATAGTGTTGCTGTGTATCATGATACGGATAAAGCCATTAACATGTTGTTATCAAATGAGTTCAACCCATTAACATTTATTTTCTCTTCTGTCTGTGTTTCCTCATAGTATAGTATCCATCATCTCAGTTGAGCCTCTCCTGTTTCCACAGAAGCTCACTGAGATTCTGTTTCCTTTTTCTCCACAGAGTCCTTCATGATCTGTTCATGAATTTCTTTTTTTTTTTTTTTTTTTTTTGGTTTTTTGAGATAGGGTTTCTCTGTATTGTTTTGGAGGCTGTCGGTCCAGCCTGGCCTTGAACTTGTTCATGAATTTCTACTTCACTCTTCTCCTTATTCCTCTTTCCATCCACATTGGCTCTCTGCAATATCTTGGATTTGATCACCCCTCTATCAACACAGGATGTCAACACTGCAGTTTACTCTGTTTGCAACTCCCTCCTTTTGAATTCAAGTCTTAGTTCTCTAGGGTTGGTTTGTTTGTTTGGTTGGTTTTTTGTTTGTTTGTTTTGTGGAATTTTATTTTTTCGCTTTTATCTGTATGGGTGTGCTATGTATACATGTGTAGTCATGTTTGTATATGTAGATGTGTATACACAATGTATGAGGCCTGAAGTTGATCTCAATAATCTTTCTCTATTACTCTCTACCTGATTCAGTGAGGTAGAATCTATCACCTGAATGTAGGACTCACTGGTTTAGCCATTCTGGTATTCAGCTTGCCCCTAGGACCCCTGACTCTACCTTACAAATGCTATAATTACAGGTGAACTGCACACCTACCTGGCATTTACGTGGGTTCTGAGGATGTGAAATCTGGTCTGCATTTTTTCAAAAGAAGCTCTTTAGCACTGAGACATTTCCCTGGCTCCTAGTTTGTATTTTAGTGTTATCTACCTGGTGATTTCTTACCCTTGATCATCCTGTTGTACATGGCCTCCTCCAACAAAATCAGTAATTTATAACCCTTTCTCCAGGTTTCTATTAATTTCTATATATTAATTTCTCTGTTTAATTTGCTATGCTCATATATTTGCTTTCTCTTATTTTGCTAGAATACAACAAATTTAGGACAAATTATGGAAAGTTTGCAGGGTTTTTATCAAATCTTTTTCAAGCATGCTTATAGCAGTTCAAAAAGCTAAATAAGCACTCTATACATATTTTCTGCATACATGAATACATTAATACATTCTTTTAGTAAAACCTGTCTCTTTCTGTGATTATTTACTAGATTTCCATGGCAAGAATAAAGATTTTTAATTTGCTTTATGGCCCCAGATATCAGATTATATTACATCTATTGACAAGTATTGATTGCATTGACTATTTTAGTGAAAATTACACTGACCCATAGTATACATATTCAAAAAGCCAAAGAGAAGTAATATTTCATGAAGTGAGCACATCTTCTAACCAGCACCCAGATGAAGAGACAAAATACCCCTGTACCCTAGAAGAGACTTTTGCTCCATTCCATGGTCTATTGGATTTAGAAAGACAACTATCCCCACCTTTTAGCATTATGGCAGTTAATTCATCCTTGAACTTTGTAGGAATGAAATCTCTTTGTATCTGTGTTGTAGTGTGTGAATCATTTTACTTAACATAATATTGGTAAAGTCCACACACATTCTGTTTATTATTAGCTCAACTAATTCTGTTGTGTTTTGAGTCTTAAATATCCCACAGTGTCATATGCTAAAAGCTTCAATTCAAAGTTGGTGTTATGGTGAAACCTGTAAAAGGAGTTGCTTCATGGGAAGGCTTCTCAATGTTTGTTCTTGGTGGGATTGTGAGACCAAACTTTTTCCTTTCCTACATTTTTGCTTTCTTACCATGTACCAAATGACTTTGTTCTTCCACACTGCTCTGATGACAGGCTCCAATTAAGGGGTAGGATGGGGTGAGCAACAACTGACCATGGACAAAAACCGCTGCAATATAAGCCAATGCAATATTTTCCTTTTTATATGCTGATAAACTCAGGAATTCGTTGTAGTGACTGAAAACTGACTAACACAATTCTCTTTTATGTATAATGGTCTGTTCAATAAACATGCTGCACTGTCAGTTTGACAATGGTTATATGTTATGTTTGTTCTTATTAATAGTGCTATCACTATTTTGTCTTTCTTTGCTTTAAAAAACATTGTGTAAAAGAACTATAGATTAACCAAGGAAAGCTTTAAGCAGGAGAGGTAGTCTTTCCCAGGGATGAGCACACAGAATAGTTGCTGAGTATCAAATGGTTAGCCCTGAAAACCTACATGCAGGTAATAATATTGACTGTATAGGTTATATTTAGGAATATACATGTATATATACATATATGTAATATATGCATGCAATAACATCTATGTAAGAAGAGAAGCTATGAATGGGAAGGAGAGGTGTATCATATTCACACCTAAACTAATACCTTAGCATGCTTTAGATATGAGTAGCTTTCTCTTCATCACCAACCTTGCTTTTAATACACAGAATTTTAGTTTCCCTATTAATTAAATCTGCAAATGAGTTCTTTTTCTGTTCTTCACCAACTTGTATTGTCTCCTCTGTTAACTTGTGCCTCAATTACTCTGGATAAAACATGTCTTTCGTAGAGCTTACTGTAAGGTCTGTGAATGGTTAATTATTTTGCAATTACGTGGTTTGACAAGTTCTTCATTTTATACTCTTCCTGATTGGGCCTGTTGTAAAATCTGAGGTAGAGGTAGATAGATATTATTACTTAATACTCTGATAACATGATTTCACTATCTCTTTTGTCCTGATAAGAAGTATGCTATTAGTTATAGTGCTAAAGTAACATGTTCCCTTTGGTAACATATAAAGTTGCAATGAATCATTTCATAATTTTCTGCTTAAATAAGCTGCTCCCTGAGTTTGATTTGTTTTTATTTATTCCACTGGATAATGAAATACCTGCAGCTCAGGTCTATTTTTACTAATTTGACAGTACTATAAGAGTTTCTTTTTATCTGATGTTCCTGAGAAATAACTAGACAATGTGTATTGTTTAAGTAATACCTACAGCTTGTGAGTTGAGATACATTCATTAGTCAGATCTGTGAGATATACCTTCTTGTAAACTCAATATCTGTCTGTGGTCAGCCTACCCTAGATGAATGAATTAGTGACAAGAAGAGGAGAGAAATGTTCTATAAATAGTCTTGCAAGCTTGAGTGAAATTACAGATAAGGGACCTGATGACAGATGATGAGGTCTTATGTTGCCTGAGTGTTAGTCAACCAGTCCTTTAATTCTTTGGCCAGTCACAATTTAAAAGACTGCTGTGATTAATGTAGCTCTTAATTATAACCAATTGATACTTCTTTGTATAGCAGATGTATTATATGATATAGTTCTATAGCTAGTCAATGAAGAGAATAAATGATCATGGGTTATCTAGTCCCACTTCGTCTACACTAGATAGCTAGACTTCAACCCCCATGCTTAAAGCCCAGGGAATGTGATGTAAGCGGTAGTGGAAAGGGTGTAAGGGCCAGAAGAACAGACACCTCTTCTGTACCTTCTATACATGACAGGAATGCCACACACATGAAATCTTAACATTATATTTTCCTAAGACCAGCATAATGACAACAACAGTTGACTTGCTACCATATTTAAGGGAAATTTCACAAAGTCTGAATCTAGATGAATATCTACAGACAGTCAATGGTTGTTGTGAGAAAGAGAATTTTTCTAAAATGATTAGCTAGCCCTGACTTGTATATATTACCATTCCTAAATGAACTCAATAGGGCTTTTTTCTTGTATTTGTGGTGTGTGTGTGTGTGTGTGTGTGTGTAACTATAATAATTGAATAAGAGGTCATGTGATTTTAGAAAGAGTGAGTTGAGGCATACACAGGAGGAGTCAGAGGGTCAGATGGAGGGATTGTAATGATATAAATACTGTAGTCATATCTGCAATATCATGCTAAATTTAAAATATGTTGTGTTAGGAAAGGTATCTGGGGAATAAGATGTTATAAACCATGTGCTATGAATCATAATTTGACTTTGGATACTGAAGAATCACAGAAAAGTAGTCAAAAAATAAGGATATGGACAAGAGACATTCCTCTCAGAAACAGGAGAGTCTGAACGGAAAATTGATTTGAAGTACCAAAGTACTAGGGAGTATTATTGTCTGATCTGTGTTCACCCACAGAATTCACACAAACCCCAGTGACTAGTCTCCTAGAATGTGAATGGATTTGTACATGGGGTCTTTTAAATATTCGAACTTTAGAGTGCATGCAATTCATTTGAATGATGTTCTAACAAGAAAATGAAATTTAAACACAAAATCAACCATGTCTGAAGCACACTCATTTGAGGATATAATGATGAATGGAGAAGCTAGTTTTCTATTATATAATGCCCACAGCCTATGGTGTTTTGTTCCATCAGACTGATACATAAGAACATCACTTTGCACTGCTGGAGAGACTGTTACAGACTGTGATTTATAAGCAGTAGAATTTTCCTCTATTTTGATTGTTGAGAAGTTCAAGATGAAGGAACTGACATATAGAGAGGGCCGTCTGCAATGTTGTCCATAGTGAAATCAGTGCAGAATTTATTACATAAAATTATACCCTGACCAAGAATCCACACTTAATATTCTATTCTTATCAACAAGCCACTCTTAAGTTAGCTAACACACTCAAAATAGCTCCCTACCACGTTAAGTGCTAATGTCTGCCTTAATGGGTATATAGGACCTTATCAGCTCTCAAATACCTCACTTGTCAAAACTGTGGCACTGGGAATTAAGTGTATCATCCATGAACTTGGAGACAAGCATTCAAACCATAGCAAAGAAGAATTTCAAAGTTGCTGATATTTGCAACTGTGCAAACAGGGAGATGTTGCTTTAGAGGTAAAACAAACTGGAAATAACATATTGGCTACAAGGCATACAGTAACACAATCCTCCTCTGTTATATATTCTTTAAAACCTCATTGCAAAACAAGCTCATGCATATTTTTTGGTTGATTATTCTGAAAGCAAGGACATAGAATCCTTGATGAAGCACATAGCAGCTCTTCCAGTGTGTTGTGTCTCTGAGCATATATGGAAGTTTGTTGATTCTTAATCTTGCTTAAATGCAGCAGAGAATCATAAAACACTACTTCACATTCACAATGCTGAGTTCACCTTCTCACAGAGGGCGCTTTGCCAATGCCTCAAACAAAAGGAAGCTGAGTAACTTGACAAAGGCTCTGGTTGCTTCTACAGCTGTAGTTTGATAGTAGCATTGGGAAATTAAAACTTTTTAGTTCTCCCTAAGCTATGTTCTTACAGATGGTACTGGAAGGTGATTTTTATATGTGGATTGTACACAATGGTAGTTCTTGCCAAACAGAAAAAGCTCATATGACCATCTCCACTCTTTCAATTTTCTAAAGCAAAAACCAAACAAAGATAAGAATCTTAATAGGTAATTGCACTATTTTAAAAAAATACACGATTAATTAAATGGAGGGCATTTTAGTGACTTCGTTGGTGTTTTCCTACATTCTATACAGTCTATATATTATGCAGACATTTATTACCATTGTGAAGTAGAATGTGCAGGGCTCCCAGTATTCACTCATGAGTTCGAAACATATATTTTTGGTAATATCCAGACTGGTCTATATTGTGGCATGAAAATGACATCAGGCATATAATGAAAGAAAATATAAAAACTTCCAAACTTTGATTCTGCTCTTTCAGCTCTTTTTTCCTATTGCAGAAGAACCCCCACAGAACAGCACAGCAGCACACATGCTTCTCATCTTCCTTGATACTGCTGGTTTTCTTCTCCCCTGAACACCTCTACTACAAATACTTTTCAGTCATTGAGGAATACGGGATTTGGATTTCTTGCTTTCTAATCACTCTATAAAACTCAACGCAATGTTGTAAATATTTATTCTGGTGGGCAGTGCCAAAGCAGCGAGCTTCTTTCTTGATTACAATGTGCCCTAAATATTAAGCCGCTACCCAAAATCTGTGTGCAAGGAACTCTGAAGCAACTCTAGCTGCAAGAACTGTACTCTTAGCATGTGTAAATTTTAACAACCCAGAGAAGAGCAATTTTGATTAAGAAGCATGCAGCAAAGGGTTTTTACAGGTTTTCTACTAGGCTTAATACAGAATTTTTCATGTGTTGTGTTTCCAGTTTGTAGTCTGATTTGATTTCCACGTATCATTAGAGTTATAGGCCCATTTGAAGCAGAATGGACATAATAACTTGTTTGTGCATAAGAGAAAATGGGGTTTTGGGATTAGCTATTTATGAACTCTCTTTACACATTTTAATGACTAGATTTAGTAAAATTGGCACTAAATTCTTATTTGAATATTAAGTATAGAAATAATCACATTTGAAATAACACTTGAATACACAATATTCAAGGATATTATATTGAACTGATTTTAATTTACTCTTTTAGAACTGTTGATAATAAGAATTTTGTTATTTTGTGATTAGCAAATTAAAATTTAACACATGTAAAAAGTATCATTTTATTTTTGTAGTTTTTACATACTTATGTGTATGGTTTGTGTATGTGTATGCTTGTGTATTTGTGTATGTTGTATTCGTATAGATGTACTTGTACATGTGCATGTTTATGTGTACTTATGTGTGTAGAAACCCAAGGTTGATACTCTATCTTTATGGCTCATTCTCTATACTGAGGCATTGTCTTTCATGAAACTGGAACTAACCATTTTGGCTAGTTCCTATCAGCCAGTTTGTCCAGAGGATTCCTTTTCTTTGCCTCACTGAGACGAGGTAACAGGAGTGCTACCATGCCTATTTGACTTTTATGTGGGCTCTGATTAATCTGAACTGTGACCTTCACACTGGTGCAGCAAGTATTTAAGCTGCAGTGACATCTCAGCCTGGAAATAGTTATTATTTCACAGTTCCACATTTACTTATGTATTCTCCTACTCCACAATATTCTTTTCTATTAAATATATTAAATAAAGTCACTTTCTCAAAAAGCTCCCTTAGACAATAAGGGAAATTATATCTCATTATTTTTGTCAAGAATCTTTATTTCTCAGTCCTTTTTTTCTTTCATGGTATTTAAAACCAGCTCAAATGAGTATCTCCAGTTTGAGGGAGATACTTGAAGTTAGAGAATTAAGATGGAATTGCAGTATACTAGTAAGATCCCTGCAGTTTCAGAAATGTATTTTGTATCAAGTGTTTGATAAAAATCATGTAAATTTTAGGGACTGTGAATGGAATGTAAGCTGATGGCTGGTTCTTAGTGTACCCACCAAATACACCAAATCTAGTTTCAGAAGGCAGAGCATAAAAATTCAATTAAAATATAGTGTGAGGAGAAGCAAAGCGAGCATTCGTGAGCAAGAAAAACAATAGCAAAGACCTATGGGCAGGGCATAGATGAGTCACTGATTAGGTCTCCACAACTCATGGAAGTCCAGCGATGATGGCGTTCCAGAGGCCTTGAACCAGACCAATGGCTCATTGCAATGAACGTTTTATGGATGGAGCTGATTAGACAAAAGGTTACACTGTGTGACATACCACAGATCCCGGTGCCACTAGGATAAATGAAGATGCGTTGCAAAGGTCAGGGGGTGAGGCATGTTTTTTGTTATGTTTTGCTTTCAATTAGTTTTTCGCGGGGGGTCTTTCTACAAGGCTGAGGGAAGATGTAGCGGGACTGGGTGTTAAGCTGGATTGGGGTGCATGTGAAATTCCAAAGATTCAATAAAGAATTATGGTTTTTACAAAAGATTATCACAGTGCTGTGACAAAAAGAAACACCTACCAGCACCTTCCTGCACCTTCGCTTCTTTAGGTCACTTGTTTCAATTTATGGAGAGAAAACTGAGTCACTAACCTCAATCATCTTAGTTTGTCATGGAGTATAGGATCAAAGTTTCCAATCCCTTTATCTTCATTAGTAAATTGAAGCATTTGAATTTTACTCCAGTGAGGTTATACGCACAGTGATTGACACACATGGCTCATGATGAGGCCTGGATTGGTGCTGTAGTCTGTAAGCATCCATTATTGGAAACAACTGTGCCTATTCATGTGTATGTTCTCAACGGATATTTTCATGCTCCAGTGGCACAACTGATAACTGTGGCCAAACACATTTGGCCCATGAAGCTGAAAATATGTACAACCTGGTCTTTTAAACAAAATCTTTGCCAATTCTGAAAAAAATAAAATAAACTGAAGGGTGACAAATACATGTTGGCCAAACTAGCACGTATCTGCAGAGCACCTTATGTGTTCATGACTTCCAATGTTATTCTTTAGACTGATGAAATTAGGAAATAGAGCCTATAGGTAGTTTCTTACCACACTATGCTAAGTACTAAGGTTATATAACATGTCCTTGCTCTATAAAACTTCCCATTTTAATGTGAGAATTAGAGGAAACAACTGGTTATGACTACTACTCTTTGAGGCAACTGAATATTCATAGGATGGTAAAGATAGTTGAGCTTTTCATAGATTTAAATCACCTGGGTATCCAGTGCCTCTATTAATAGTCAAAATAATATTGTGCCACAGAAGCTCCCCTGAATTCCTCTGGGTAATGCTCTCAACTTTTAATACTGTGGGGTAAAATTTCCTGCATTTGGAACTTACATCAGTGTAGTTATATTGTAAGTAGTCATTATGACTGACTCATTTGAACATTGTAGTATCAGTAACATTTGTTGGGTATATTTGCAACTTTGTCACTTTTAATATGATAAGACACCCTGTGGTTATTCCTAAATTTACATTTACCAGTTTTGAATATCTGGACTGCATTCTGTGTTGGAGTATTAATTGTGATGTAACTATTTTATAGATTTCGGCTTATTTTTGGTAAACAGACAAATTCATTTCTGTTAGAAATATGCATATCCATGGATGTCTAATTTGGAGTATGTGTGCGCAGCACTGGAGGATATTGACAGATTTTTTTTTGGAGTGGTTCCTCCAAATTAACTTCACACACACAGTGCCTGAGGGTTCTCATTCTTCACATCCTTCCAAATACTTGATGTGAATAGTTTATTTTTCATTATGGATACAGTGGTAGTTGATAAATTTATCTCTTAGAAGCCTCACAGAAAATCCTAAAAGTCATTGGCCTAAAGGATGTAAAGACATCAGTCTTGGAGCTGGAGAGATGACTTAGAGGTTTGGGGCACCTATTGCGGTTCCAGTGGGCTATATTTGGCTCTCAGCTGCAGATCTAACTCAAGATTGAAGGGATCCAATGCCTCTGGCCTCTGCAGGCACCTGCATTCATGTACACATACCCACACACTAACATACCCATGCAGATAATTATAAACAAATTTTAAAGGACTAAAAGTCAGTCTTATTGGCAGAGGATTCAATTTTATTTCTGTGCTTCTAGACAGCTGAGGTGATGCAATAACTTCTTGTAGCCTCTCCAAAGACTCAAGTGGGAGAAGCCTGAAAAACAGACCACTTGATCACCTGCCATCAGTGGGATCAATGGTGCAGTATTGTTCCATGTAACAACACAATGTGTCATAAGTGTATGCATGTATTACACACACACACATACACACATATATATATATGTATATAGATAGATAGATAATAACTTTATAATGGAGCTTATTAGTGACTTTCTAGCTGCTGTGATATTGTTGCAAATTGCTCAGGTGTTTACAGTGATGTTTATGTATAAAATTCACCCAGTTAACATGTATGAGGAATTACAGCATACACTACTATATTTAGTACCTAATACTTAATAATAGTATTGGTAATACTTTATAAATAGCACACATGACGATGCAGTTGGTATTATACATTCGTCATCACTGTTTTAGATTAAATTGCATAGGGGTGTGCTAGAAGAAGGCATTGCTACCTACTAGTAGATGATGTAGTCTTTCCAGTGTAGGAAAATGATGTGGTAGGAGAGTGGTAATGATGATGGTGTTCCTGGTCCCTTGGTGGCTGAGACTAAACTGTGTACTTATTGTTTAGCTTTTAGCAAAACAAAAAAGTCAACAAAAAATTAAAAGGATCCATGTCTAAAATCCATATATGAGTGAGTACATACCATGTTTGTCTTTACAATCCCATGCCAGAGAATATGAGAAACAGGTAGGACCCTAAGTGAGATATTCATGGTACCCCAGAGAAGGGGAATGGAACAGGATTTCACGAGTGGATTGGGAGCATGGTAGGGGGAGAGAAGAGGGAGCCTGGAAAAAGAGAGGAAAAGAAGAGGAGGAGAGAGGACATAGGGGAGCAGGAAAGTTGAGTCAGGTACTAACAGCAGAGAGCAGGATGAGAGATACCATAATAGAGGGAGTCATTACATATTTGAGGAGAGATCTGGCACTAGTGAGATTTCCAGAGATCTACAAGGATGACACTGTAAAGAGAAGCCTTCCCGCCAGCCTGGTTCCAGAGTCGCATCATAAACACACAGGAGACTACATTAATTATGAAGCTGTTGGCCTTGCTTGTTTCTTACTGGATAGCTCTGACTTAAATAATTACCCCATAATTGTTAATCTAAGTATGTCTCTTACCGGAGAAGTTTCCGGGCTTCCTACCCCATGACGTTACATCTTGACTCTCTGTGTTTCTCCTTCCCAGAGTCCTCCTGGACTCCTAGTCCCACCTATCTTGGTTCCCTATTGGCCAACAGTGCTTTATTAACATATACACAGGACTTCCCCCATCATGACACCAACTGACAAACTAAGCAATAGAGCAGAGACTACCTTAAATGTCCCTTCCTCATAATGAGTTTGGTGACTTCCATATATGCCATCCTAGAACCTTCATACAGTGAATTATGGAAGCAGAGGCAGACACCCACAGCTAAACACTGAACTGAACTCAGGGAACCCAGTGACAGAGAGGGAGGACTGATTAGCAAAGGGGTCAAAACTGGTCTGGTTTAACCCACAGAAACAGCTGACCTGAACAAGTGGATGCTCTTGAATACCAGACTGATGGCTGGGAGGCCAACATGGGACGGATCCGGACCCCCTGAATGTGGTTGTCAGTGAGGAGGCCTAGTCAATCTGTGGGGACTTAGGTAGTATATCACTATTTATCCCTGGCATAAAAATGGACTTTGGGTTCCCATTCCACAATGAAGGATGTTCTCTTAGCATGGACTCTTTGGGTAGGCCTAGGTTCTGCCCTGAATGAAATGGCAGACTCTGGAGATCTTCCATGGAGGGCCTTAACCTACGTGGGGATTGGGTGAGGTCTGGGGAGGTTGGTGGGCGATGGGGGAGGAGGGGAGGAAGAGTTAGCTGGTATTGACATGTGAAGCAAGGTTGTTTCTAATTCAAATAAAAAAATCCTTAAAAATTTAAATGGAACAAATTTGTGGGATATGGATATGAAGGACACTATTTCTGTACTGCTGCACAATTTGTTGATGTTTTAAGCTAATTCTTAATATGAGTCTAAAATGCTTAAAATCAGAATAAAATTATAGGTTTTAATAACTATCAAAGTATTTTTGAAGAAAATTTTAAAATAAATTTAAAGAAGGTGTGCACTTAGTGGTCACAACACCAACAGTAGTACCCAATAAGTTCCCAGGGTTTGATGTTTACTCACCGACTACGGACTAGAAACCTCAAGCCCTCTATTTCATGTCTCATACTTTTAATCTTTCATACTGTGTTTTTGCTGTGTATTATCTATGATTAGAAATGTATAGTTTCAGAAATGTACCAAACTCTTTCCATATTATCTATCAAACAGTAACATACAAGTTATAACCTAGGTGTAGTAGGCTATGTAGTAATTGTATACAGGTTATACCACCTAATTATATATATATACATACATATATATGTGTGTGTATACATATATATTTATATATATTTATATATGCATATTTATGTATATGTATATTTATATACATAAATGTAGTGTGAAAGTAAGGATTAAAACAGATAATTATCTACAGAGATGATAGCATCATGTGCCCTCAAAGACAGAGAGACTAAATAGCCACATGAGCAGTGCAGGAAAGATACTCACTTCCATTGCTACTTTAGGGTAAACTTGATCTAACCGTCTTTTCTCACTGTGTAAGATTCTCTTATGAGAAGAATTCAAATTCCACCCTTTAGATATATGGTGCAGTAAGGGAACACCTGTATGAAAATATACTGTAACAGTCTTAGCTTTAGAAATTGAAGCCTTGCAGGAGTGTCAACCCCATGAAAACAGCCAAGGAGTGAGCTAGTGGCTGAGTATCCTTGGAAAGCACTGAGCTATGCTGTCAGAAGTATATTTCTCTTATTAAATTGCCTCTGCATTACTATTCCATGGTCAACTGCCTTGAAGTGACACATGATGACACACTAAAACCCCTGAAGTGACTGAGGACGTGGCACAATGAATCAGGTAGGATGGGCCTGCTCTCTTAGAGCAGGTCTTAGCAAGTCAGTTAACATTGCAAGTGATTTTTAAAATGTATGGCCTGTACTTGGTTGTTTCGTCTTTGAGTAGGGGTTTTACTTTAGCTTCTAAATCTTAACAAACAGTTTAATTTAGTTTTATTTTAGTAAAAGTATACAGGTTCAAGTGTGGAAAGGAATCATAAGGTCATTAAAGAAAATATAGCTCCAAATAGGAGATCAAAGATAGAATTTCTCATCTATAGCAAATGTGTGATTGTGGTAATGGCCTTCAGTGTTCTGATTCATTTCTGCTTTCCTCCCTGGTCAAATGAATGCTTCCCATATTTGATATCTGATAACCTAGTCCTTGAATGCAGTGACTGTGTAGTACCTGGTGATGATCAGATTGATATTTTCTGGAATGTTGTGGCACTAGTTTTCACCCTTTAAAGCCTACATTGTAACTGTTTTAGGAGATAGCTACCAAGCTTTCCATTAGCTGAATTCCATATTTAAACTCAAATATTCCAGAACAAGATTTAAAAATAACTGGTTTTCATTTAACTCCTTTTGCTCATGAAGCAGCAGTATTTGGGTTCTTGTACACTTAACGTAGACTGCTCATCCATTCATTCTTTGTATATATTTTATATTTCTTTATATATATTCTTTGTATATATTTTATATTTCTTTACATTACTCTTAAGAAATACTAATTGCCCAATGATAAAACATATCAGAATTAGCAATAAGAATCACTTATATGCTATAAAATACTACTTATTTTGTTTCTTTACTATCAAAAGAAATCCACATTAATATTTCATTCACATGTACTTATCAAATAATGAT
The DNA here is from genome assembly GCF_017639785.1 of Mesocricetus auratus. Classification (NCBI taxonomy): domain Eukaryota; kingdom Metazoa; phylum Chordata; class Mammalia; order Rodentia; family Cricetidae; genus Mesocricetus; species Mesocricetus auratus. The sequence goes on from NW_024429266.1 coordinate 163,681,224, forward strand.
ACAGTTTGATATTTACTCATTTGCAGTATTTCCATAAATATATTACTTAAAATTATATACAAGAGGAAGCAAATAAGTATAGATTAACACACACACACATTGTTATCCAGATGAAGAGTGGATTTCACTGAAGAACCAATAAGGCCTGTTAGATTGCTCTCCACTGTTTAGACATCCAGGAGACATGGGTGAAGGCAGGATGATTTAAACAGCAAATTAGTTGAGGATTTTCTGTCTGTGCAGCTAGGAAAACTTTGTATTATATAGGGTTGAAAGGCATCATGTCAGGAACCAAAGGCAGAGGTTGTCTGCCTGCTGTCTGCCTCTCTCCATCACGAAGCAGGCAATATCTAGATTCTCTTGTTTCAGAAAATTGCTTTCCTAAAACTGAGATCATAACAGCCTTATAAAAGAGCAGAAAGCTGTAAGAGAAAGTAAAGCCCAAGCAAGACTGAACACAAGTAAATTTAGTACACTTGAATAAATTAGTAATGTGATCATTGGAAGAATATGATTACAAATATTGAAGCAATGCTGCATACAGAAAAAGACCAACTCACAGAGTAATCCCTATCATTTATTAAGTGGGTGTTTAGAAGCTTCATGGAGGAAACTTCATGTGAATTCTTGGTCAATATAAAGTTTTCTATTCATAACTTATTGATCTTTAGTATACTTTAATGAACTAAATCGAATAAAAGAATTATTATGTTGACTGTTAAAACAATTCATATAAATAACAATATCCTTTGGTTCCCCTATACTTAAGAATAAATAAAATTAGTTGATTTTTCCAGTACTAAATTTCCATAATTGAATATAATGCTAGGGAGAGAATTGATGTCATTTTAAATTAGAATTAATCAAGAAATTTTACTAATGAAAATGGCTCAGATCTATAGCCACTGTTGACAATATATTGGAGATACAATAGGTGTATAATTCTGAAGGTTGCATACCAAAACTATGAAGACAAACTTTCAGAAAATCAACTGAGTTCAAATAACAGGAATTGAGTGGAGCAGAGGAACCTGTGAGTGGGTGAAGTCCTGAGTGGATATGTGCTATAGACATAGGCATAGCTATGTCAAGGACCAAAGTCTCAGATACATAGGAAAATGGCAACTCCCCTGCCCACCATGGTGAGGCTCAAATGAATGGCAATGCTTTCCTCTGTTGTTAACAGTGTTTGCAAAAAAAAAATGCCCACCATAGCTTTCTCTCCATCCCTTCTCCCAGACATTTACTACCTGATGACTCTTCTACAGAAACTGATACTGCCAAGATTAGCTAAACCTGATTCAGTGTTCAATTGTAGATAATAATACTCTTTCCATGTTTATCTTGTATGTAATACCCAACATCCTTTTGGAGCTTATGTAATAACATCACTCCCATGTTCAATAATATATAATAAACACTGTGAGCTTCCAAGATGTTGCAGTTTCTCCAGAGAACCACCAGATCTCAGATTTTCCTTTCATGTGTATGTATTCTTTTCAATCTCTTTTCCCAGTGAAGTTTATTCCAGGAGCTATATAAGGATGTTTCAATGACTAAATGAAGTAGAAACAATACATACCTATGCATCACTATAATGGCTGAGCTTGCCTTGGGCCTCCAACTTCACAATTTTATTGAAAGTGTCTCTAGTAACTTGAAAATCTTGTACTTTAACTACATTTACTCCTGCACAGATATATATATATATATATATATAAACATATATATATATATTTAACAATTAGAAGCCAGGATATGTATATGAGCTATAACATAGGGTATTTGGCTTTTTGAACCTGGCTACATCCTGTAATATAATATTTTCTTGTTCTATCTATATTCCTATAAATTTTCTAGTTGCATTTTTCCCTATAACTGAATGAAATTCCATCATGCATGTGGAACTTATTGTCACTACCCAATCCTCACCTGACAAAAATCTAAGCTGATTGAATTTTCTTTCAATTGTGACTAGAGGAGCAATGAACATAGAGGTACCAACATACCTATGGTAGAGTATAGAGTCTCCGAGGTTGATACTTGGGAGTCAAGTAGATAGACCACACAACAGCTGTGACTTTAGGCTTCTGAGAATTTACCACACTGATTTCCACTGTGTTTGTACCAGTTTCCTCTCCTCTAAAACTGAAAAAGAATTTTTCAATATCCTTACTAGCATGTGTTATTATTTGTATGATTGACAGAGATTCTAACTCAGGTGAGGTACAATCTCAAAATAATTTTAACTTACATCTCCCTGAATACTAGGGGTGCTGAATACTCTTAAAGTATTCATTGGTCATTTTTATTTTTTATTTTAAGAGCTGTCTGTTTCCTGGACTTCTCTGAGAACTTGCTGTATAGGAGTCTGTCTGTTTTCCTTTAGTCTTGTGTCACCCTTACCTGTTATTTCAGCATTTCCCTGTTACTTTATTATCTCCATCTTATGTGCTTCCCCTAATCCTTTCCTGTTTCATCCTTAATAAAGGTCTCAGGAGAAACATGGCTTAACAAAATTATATTTCATAATTTTAATAAATTTAATTCTTAGAAATTGAAATCTGTTGTTTCCAGTATGAAATTATTTGGCATTTTTATTGGTTAATGTTTTTGAAAATTAGTGTATAGACAAAGATATTAAAATGAGCATAGTATTGCATAACCCTTGGAAAATTAAATTCAAAAGAAACAACATTATATTTTGAAAAAGATTTTGATTAAAAACAGTCGAATTCGTTGAAAAATTTTGCCATATATGTATAAGGCCACATTTTATATATCTATGAGAAGAGCCAGGACTAGACATTCAGAGCAGAGCCAGGAGACTTGCAATAAGCAAAAAATTCGTAATGAATGAAAGAATGAAGTATGAAATTAAACATGTTTCTTACGTTAATTGCTATGTGATAGAATATCACACAGAAGACCTCATACTAGGCATATATCCAAGCAAAGGATATAAGTATGTCGAGGAGATGTGTATACTTTTTTCTTATAGTGTTTGCATTATTCTTTTTTTTTCTTTCTTTTTTTTCCCAGTTCCCTCTCCCTCCCCTCCTCCCGCACTCCCCTTCCCCCCCTCCCTCCCACCCTATTGCCAAATCCTTCCACATAGGGGATATCTAGAGTCTGTCATTTTACTCTTGGTAGGGTCAAGGCACTCCCCTAAGAGTCCAGGCTGAGAGAGCATCTCTCTTTGTGCTATAGGCACATGAAGACAGTTTGTATACCAGGGATAGACACTGATCCACAGCTCAGGGCCCCATAGGTTGCCCAGGCCTTCTCACTGACACTCACATTTGGGGGGGTCCAGATCAGTCCCATATTGGCCTCCCCACTGTCGGTCTGGGGTCCAAGAGCACTCCCCTGTTCAGATCAGCTGTCTCTGCTGGTTTTGCCAGCCCATTCTTTGCCAATTTGCTCATCACTCCTCTCTCTCTGTCACTGGGTTCCTTGGGTTCAGTTCAGTGCTTAGTTGTGTGTTTGCCTCTGCTTCCATCAGTCACAGGATGAAGGCTCCCGGATGGTTATAGACATCAAGTTCATTATCAGGAATGGGCATTCGAGGTGGTCCCTCTACTATTGCTTAGCTTGCCAATTGATGTTATACCTTTAGATCACTCGAGGTCACTCTGGTGCCTGATCTGTCTTTGATCCTATGATTCCCTCTTCCCCCTATTCTACCCCCACCCCCTCAACTTCCTGTTCCCCCATGACCAACTCCCTTCCTCTTTACCCTTTATGTACACCCTGCCTATATTGATTGTGATGAGCAAAGTGTTAAAGAAATGTCTATCTGTCTCTTTCTCTGTCTGTCTCTCTGTCTCTGTCTGTCTCTCTCTCTCTCTCCACACACACATACACACGCATGCACACTGCAGTATTATCCAGCTACATAAAGAAGAAATCTTGACATTTACAGAACCAGAAATGGAATTGGATATTATTAAGTTAGCAAAATACATCCTGGTAGACAAATGCTGCATGTTCTCACTTATATATGAAATGTAAAAATATCTATCTCCGAGAAGCAGAGAATTTAATGGTGGTTACTGAAGACTGAGTAGGCTATGTGGAAGAAGGTGTGAAGAAAGGATGAGTGATGATCCCAGGGTGCAGACAGGAAGAATGGCTCTTAATGTGATACAGTAACAGTTCTTGACAAAAATTGTATTTTCAAAGTAACTAGCAGAGAGATTGTCAGTGTTCCAATGATATGATAAGTGTGTGGATGGTGAATGGACCAATTATTATGATGTAATCATTACTTATAATATTTACATAGGGAGGTGCTACATTTTATTTAAAAATATACAATTATCAGGTATCAAATAAAAATAAATAACATATTAAAACATCATATATCCGTATCAATAGTAAATAAACTAACCTGGAAATAGCATAATTTTATTTTACTAAAAATAATAGGAAGATACAACAAAATATATACAGAGGAAATGGTGCTAGAGCAAATTTTAAATGACACTAAAGAAATGTCTCTAAAAGATGAATATTAAGGACAGGTGAATTTTCTCATGCTAATGCTAATATGCTAATTATGAAGCTGATTAATCATTATTGAAAACAAATGCAATTAAATGATAAACATAAGAAGTTTAATAACCTACGTGATGAAAATTGAAATTATAATTTAGTGACATCTCAAAATTAAAAATTTAAAAATATTTTGATTGTCCATGTTAATTTCTGTGTATCTATTCTTCAAAATGTTTATCTCATAAATCAGAACTGATATTGAGACAGTCTATCCTATTAGAATGGCATGTTTTCACGGACTTTGAGTTCTTAGTTATAAATTCTTCAGATTGGGTTGTACACTAACTATTCTGAATGAAAGATTACTATCATAGCATTGCATATAGTAATAAATTAATACACATTAAACATCTCTTCCTCAGGGATTGAGCTGATAATTTATGCATAAGTTACATGCAAAATAAATGACCTAGGTTTGGGGTATTGGCTCAGTTGATAAAATGCTTGCTTCAAAAATGTGATGGCCTGGGTTTGATCTCTACAACCACATTTACAAAGCTGAGTATTATGTTAATTTTATAGTCCTTCAAATGTTGAGATGGGAGGCAGAGATAAGATCCCTGATAACTCATTGACCAGGCAGCGTGACCTACATGATGAAGTTCCAGACCAATAAAAATTCCTGTTTCAAAGAAAAAAAATCACCTGAAAAACAATATCCAAAGTTGTCCTATGACCACACACACACACACACACACACACACACACACACACACACACTGCATGCATGTATTCACACATATGTTCATTTATACCAAAATGTAAAAATGTACTAACATGTGCACAAAATAAATGAATAAATAACTACAATAAAGGTTCAATAAAGGATAAAATGCTAAGTTTGCAAAGCCTTGTGTATAGTATTGTGGAAATCATTTAAGGCCCTGGAAATCAAACACCTTGGTTTTAGTTGATTATAATATATAAAATCACAATATAAATAGCAGTCTTGGGTGTATAGCCACTAGATTCAGGATGATGGGCATTTATGATGTGGTATTTACATAACACTTAGTGTTTTATATATTGAAGAAATTGAAGTGATTTTGGAATTTTCTTAACTTCTATGTCATTATCATATTATTAGAATACTGTATAACTTAAAAAAGATAGCTGACCAAGAAATTGAACATATTCACTATTTTCTCTAACAAAATCAGGTTTTCAGAATGTTGCCAGATAACAAAGTACCTTAGACTTTGAAATGCAGTAGATATTTCTGCTCTTGGAATTTATGATAATGACAGTATCTCAGGATTATCCTCGGTCTGTCTTTGATTTTTTCATAGTGAAATAAAATTCCTTTTTGTTGTGACTACTTATTGCAAAGTCTATGTGTTCTCCTTGGTCATAGGAGAATTTGAAGTTATTTACATGGAATGAGGGATACTAACTCTAACATTAGATTTTACAGACTTATTGCAGGTATGTTGTGCTAACATACTTTCTCAGCAATGTCATATTATTTGTTCTTGAAGACATTGGCTAGGCACTTGCATAAAACAAAAGAGTAGTAGAGAATAAAGCTATGATCTGAGAAATACAGACAAACAAGAGCTATTGTATGCTTAAATTTATTGTTAAAATGGAAAAAATAACTTCTCTATGTTTTAAATATCTTAGGCAGATTACTTGCTAATATGGTCAAAATAAACCTAAGCATATATAAACCATAAATTTTACTGAATATTTACATTTGCATATGAAACTTATAGAAGTTACTTGCTTTCTAGAACAATAAAGTTATTTTAAGGTACAAATTGAAGCTTTCTCTGGGAAAGAAATTAGGAATGAATAATTAATTCAACATTTGCAGTCTGTTCTCTCTTTTTTGTATGGGGTATGGTCATAATTTTTAAATATTTCCAATATTAGTTTGTATACAAGGTTTATTGTATTTTCTTTGACCGCCAATTATGAAAATGAAGAATTATATTCATTTTTTCTTTACTGTTACTGAGGGAGATACTTTTCAAGTGTAGGTTGTGCTCCAGGTTAAAAAAAATCAAAGTCCACTTCTCTATTATGTTTGACAGAAAATGAATTATTTTGAACCTCTACACATTTTCATTAAATTTCAAACGCAGAACTCTTCAAGATACATAAATTTTATTTCTTGTTCTTTTTGTAGTCAGAATATGTTTGTTCCATATAGGAGACTGGTTTTGTTTCTACCTAAAGTTCTCTGCTGCAATGCGATAATATTTGAGGTAGTTTTAACACACATTTCTAGTTATGTGTTTATTTTTCTATCAGACCACATTATTTTTTGTTTTTATTTTGACCCAAGTTCTTCTTGCTTTGCTTGGGTTGCTCTCCTGGGCTGAAAAGTTTCTTTAGCCTCAGCTTATCAAGTAGCTGTATGTATCTGGCATGGTTCTTGAACATTTTAGTACAATGAATTTTAATATATAATATTATCACCTTGTAGATTACTGAATGAAGATTTTTGAAAATAGGACATGTTTCCTCTCTTTAGAATATGTAAGCATAAGGGACAACAAAATGGTCATGACTTTATGTGACATCGGTTTATTTAAAACAAGCTTATTGATCACCTGCTGTGTGCCAGATTGTGTATAAGACTTTGGAAATAAATAAGACAGCATATCTATCAAATGCTAGTGAGTAAAGAAAATTTAATGAAATGAAGCCATGCGTTTGGGAGAGAGCAAGGGGTGAGAGAAGGAGAAATTGATATCTCTGTACTTTTTAAAATCTGTGGTGCTGCTATTGCTGCCACAACTCTATTCTAGCTGACTGATTCAGGGAATGGCTTTTTTTTTTGCTTACAACTGATAGTATTTTTCCACTTAGTTCTAAATAGCTTAAGATAAAAATAGCCACAATTAAATGCCTATTAAATATGTGCCTACAAAATAATCTTTAACCATAATTCCAAATGATGTGTATGCATCAGAAAATCTGCCTTTCTCCAGGCTTGGCTTTCAATTTGTCTGGCCCCAGCTGGAGCTGAGGATTTCATATTTGTTCAAAATGAATAATGAATTTTTAAGTTTCCTTTGCTTCATGTTGATTTGGAAAAATGGCTCAAGTTGGTTCTTCTATTATTCAGTTTTCTGTCACACAGAAAAGAACCTTTCAGTTCATAATTATCTTAGTTTTACAGGTTCATCAGAACAACTTTTTGTGGTTTGCTTGCTTTGCAAAGAAATTGCTCATTGGGAAAGCAATGTTTTTGATTTAGAAACTACAGTTGCAAATACCCTTTTATATTTGCACGTTTCCCCTATTATCTTGGGTAAGGAGGGTGCTAAATTGTCAGGTTGCTTTGCTACGTTATGTGATGTGGCAGCTAGATTTAAATATTCATTGCTGAATAAGTGGGATTTTATGCAATTCTACCATAGTATTAACTGACAAACATTTGCTATTACTTCCATTCCATTTTGATTCCATTTTGTTTATTAAAGCATTTGGCACTTTGAGAAAATTATCACATCTGGATAAAATTACTTGCCATATTATATGAGGAAAGTAGTATGGGCATAGTTTTGAAGGAGTTACATTAGGAACTCTGGGAAACATACCTAATCATCCAGATACTGATGCACACCAATGAAGATAGAGAGCTTTCCTAAAAATTATGAAATCACCTAATACCCAGGATGGGGTAGCCTAAACTGAACCAATAGTCATCACTTTGGGAAAGTCTAAGGAAGAGAATATTGTTGTTTTTGTTGTTATGATTAATTTCATAGTATGAGGCAAGATATCTACCACTGAGTTATATTGTAGTGTCCAGACAGATGACTTAAAATCTGCTTTGAAAGGATTTTTTAAAAAGAATGATTTTGTGTAAACAGGAGTAATTTACTGGGTAACAAAGGCAGAGTCTGCTTTGGCTAGTTAAAAAGAATTTCTAATCTCACATTTAATTTTTTCTTCTTTTTTATTTCATTTTTTCCTTTTTTAATCTAAGTTAGAAGCAAGTATGTTTCACATGTCAATCCTAGCTCCCTCCCTCTCTTCCTCCCCATACCTCCCCACCAGGCCCACCAGTGCCCCACCCAATCTCCACTCTGATCCCCAGGTAGAGTAAGGACCTCCATGGTGGATCTCCAGAGTCTGTCATGTTATCCAGCATAGGGTCTAGCCCCTCCTTCAAGAGTCCAGGCTGAGAGATCATCCCTCATTATGGAATGGGCTCTCAAAGTCTATTAGTAAGCCAGGGATAAATACTACCCAAGGCCCCATAGATTACCTAGGCCTTCTCACTGACACTCAGATTCAGGGGTGTCCCATGCTTTCCACATAGCCATCAATCTGGGGTCCAAGAATTTCCCCTTGCTCAGGTCATCAGTTTCTGTGGGTTAGAAACACTTTTATTTACATATCCATCCCCCCTTCTCTTGCCCTCTCTTCCTCCCATGCTTTCCACAGACCCCCAACCCACCCAGCACCCACTCCCCAGGGATTTAAAAGGATTTTAATGAAACTGAAAGAAAGGAAACATGTTTTAATACTCTTATAGAGAAACATAACAAAGAAAAGTAAGTAACATTAACTCCAACAGAAATTCGTCAGATGAAAAGTACATATGCAATGATGTTTAAAATCAACAGAATGCTGAAATAACATGGGCTAAATGAGAGAAATTATTGATGAACTTGATAGCAGTCATTTAGAATATACACAGGGGAGAAAAGCACTGAGGGAGTGTCAGAAATTCCTGAGGGTTTGCAGGTTGAATCTAAGCATACCAATGGGCACAGTTAAATCATACAGGAACATGAAGTTCTGGTGTGTTATCATGAGGTGACCATAGATAACGTTATACTATGCACTCAGTGATCTATACGTTTTTCTCCAAAATAGAGACATAACAATAGATACATGTATATACATAACTCCAACTAAGAATTATGGAATATACACATGTATCTAAGTGTTAGATGATATTGCGTGCAAATGTCATATTTTATTAAAAATTACAAATGGAAATAAACCCAGAATAACAGTGAGAGCCACCTTTTACCAGTGCTGCATACTGGTTTTATTGCCACTGTTTATTTTCTTATTTGTCATTGGCTTCTCAGAACTATCTTGTATTGTCCTCTTATCTTGTTGCTCTGGGTAGGCTAAGCAAGATCAAGATGATGGAGTAGTCTATGATTCTGTTCCACCTGGGCGCCTCCTCCCTGCTAAGGAGTGTTGCTGATTTTCAAGATATTGCCACTGTTTTCCTTCACTCCTCAGCTTTAATTTCCCTCTCCTGTGGCTGTGCATATTGAGCAATAATGAATGCCTTTGAAGTTCCCACTGCCTTCTGACCTACTCTCACTCTCAACAGGAAAGGAAAGAAGTTTTATGAGACTGACTTCATTTTATATTATATTCTGAAATTTGCACAACTGAAATGCTTGTGCAATGATATCTATGACTTTTACTATGGAAAGTTGTGATGATTTAAAGTGAGATGTCACTGAAACATTGAATGGAATTCTCTGATGTGTTCAGTATTTTTTGTTTGTGTAAGTTAAATTATGAATACATATCATATACATATGAAATACATAATTTCATGTTTGGCTGTTAAGATTGACTACCATGAGCAGGAAAAATAAAAATGTGTGTGTCTATGTGTGTGTGTCTGTATATATCATAAAATATCCAGCATCCATAATCTGTGCCTGAGATCTTTCAAATCTAACATATACTAATTATTATATTCAATTGGTATTTTTAGAATAAGGAAACACAAGAACCAAGAACACAGATTTTAACTTCAAATAAGTAAATGTGTGATTAAAATGTCATAAATCAGGGCTACATATATAGATAAAATGGCATCATTCTTTAACCTAGCTTGCACAAAACACTGTGTTTGGTTCTCAGCAACTTACAAAGTAAGCATAGTAGTACACGCTTGTAATCCTAGTACATGGCATATAGAGGCAAGAAAATTAGAAAACCAAGATCATCCTCAGTTACACAACCAGCTCTGGCACATTATACCCTCTGCCAGCAGAAAATGTAGTAAATACTTCAATGAAATTATGGGATTAGGATTACTGGAGATAATACATTATAAATTATGTTTCATATTACTAACCCTGAAGTATAGTCAAAACAGAAATAGAGGCCGGGTGGTGGTGGCGCACACCTTTAATCCCAGCACTCGGGAGGCACAGGCAGAGGCAGGTGGATCTCTGTGAGTTTGAGGCCGGGCTGGACCGACAGACTCCAAAGCAATACAGAGAAACCCTGTCTCGTAAAAACCAAAACCAAAAACAAAACCAAAAACAAAACAAAAAACAGAAATAGAACCATCTTCATGTTATCAAATATATTGTTAGTGTAAATGTTATTTGCGTTCATTGCTAGGGTGGAAGCATGCGTAGGTATAAGAGTCTCTTCAAAGAGTGAGCTGATAAGATTCTCATTGTGAGATATTTAGAAATAGGACCTAGTGTGAACTGTAAGAAACAACTAAGTAATGGGGATCCCATTGTCTTGACTAGATTGATATAATCACAGTTGTCTTTGCTCTGTCTCATCAATGAGATTTTGTGCCACATCATGATCACAGGTGATACAGAGAAGATGCCATTATCATATTCTTAGGCTTCCAGAACTTTGAGCTAACAAAACCAAAACCAACTAATTAACAAACAAATTCCATTCTTCTTTATAAATTATGTGTAGAGTTCCATGCTATTCAAACATATGCATAATAATGAAGGAAATTTTAAAAAATACGTTTTATTATTCAAGTATCAGCCTGCCAAAATAACTCAATGGCAATTAATGTCCCAATGATGTCTATAAACTCTCTTTGAGTATTTAGAGTCCAGTAGGGATACTTTATTTAAATTGAAATAGAAAAATAAGATCCTGTAAGTGAAAATTGAAGTGAAACAGTTTCTTTAATATGTTTTGTCCAGAAATCAAGTTCTAAGATGATCAATAGTTATTAGAAACATCTGAAATACTAAAATCAATACAGAGGAAGAATATGTTCAAGTAGAGTATTTGATTATTCAGAATCCAAACTGGACTTGATAACTTTGTGATAACATTAAATAAATGATTATGAATGTGGGTGAATATGTCAGAAGTTATTAAGTGGTGGATGAGAAGTATAAAAAGAATGTAAACTTATATTTCAGATGAAAGAGTTAAAATATTATCTGTTTTATTTATAAAATAAGATTTAATTTAAACTATAGAAAATAGCATATCCATAAAAATCTTTTGTATGGTTTTACATTTCTGAATACATGAAAGGATTTCTTAAAACTACCCACTTTTCTATTATTTTTATCTCCTTAAGCAATCTGAACCTGTATCTTGTCCAAAAATCAACAAATCCTGATACACTTTGTAGCAGTGTGTCCCTTCTTATGTATAGTTGTCTACTTCAATATTTTAAGCTGCTTCTCAATGCAAAAAAATACTTACTGACTGTATATAAGTTATAAGATTTTACAAACTGATTTTCATATTATGTCTAGAACCTCAGAGTTATCATGCATCAGAAATGGAAAAAGAATAGCCTACAAAACCAGTTATTTGAAGCTATTAATTTTTTCTGTTTCTTTTTTATTAAACTTTTAAAATTTAAATTAGAAACATGCATGCTTCAAATGTCAATCCCAGTTCCCCTCTTCTCCCTCCCCCACCCTCTTTTAATACCCGAAGACATCTACTTTGCTGTTTTATGTGAATATGTAATATCTAAAATGTAGCTTCATTTTTATAATAAATATAGAAAGAAGAACCCAGCCATGTAGTAAGCTTTCTTGTTGGACAATCTTTGAACTGCCAACCTGCAAATAGTAACTCAAAGACTCATTATTAATTATGAAAGCTTAACCTTAGCTTAGACTTTTTCCTAACTAGCTCCTATAACTTTATTAATCCATATTTTAAAATCTACATTCTACCACATGGCTCAGTTACCTCTTCTTAGTATGGCACATACAAGTTGCTCCAAGTCTGCTAGCAAAATCCTGCACCTAGATTCCTCCACCAATTTTCTTTCTTTCTGCCTAGAAGTACTGCCTATTCTTTCCTGCCTAGCTATTGGCCATTCAACTCTCTAGTAAAACAATCACAGGGTTCCTTGATCAGAGACATACCTTTAGGTGTGTACAAATATTCTGCAACATATCCATGCTGATAACTCTTTGGTCCCAAAGACAGCCATTGGGTATAGTTCAGATATAGTCTCCATTCATCATGGTTATTATTGGCTTCAGCTACTTGAATTTCTGTATCATTTGTGTTGGGCTATATTACATCTCTGTTTTTATATCCAGATTCAGACTCTTGGTATGTTAATAGGAGATGTCTTCCTTACCATATGGCTTTGTTTTTACTTCTGAATGATGGTAGTTTTTCTCCACTCCTTTTCTCTTCCCTTGGGAGGTTTGGCCAGTAAAACAATTTTACAGGTAAAGGTGCACTTGATTGTGTGAAGACATGAGGTACATGCGCAGAATTTATGTAAAGGTGGAATGAGAGAACTGACTACATAAAGTTGTTTTCTGACTACACACACACACACACACACACACACACACACACACACACTACGTAACCCTAAAATAATGTAACAGTAAGCAAGTGTTGTATTTTTAAACAAAATGAGTAAATAATAAGAACAAGGAACTGAAATGTGATTGATATTTTACAGCATTTCTGTTCCCCTTCTTATAGGCCAAGTATATCATTAATATCTGTTACTAATAACAAGTGATATTATAAAAGAACAATAACAAAAATTCCACATGCAAGTCTTCGCAGTGAGCTTTGAATATTTGTTTAAATATAGTCTAAAATACGGCTGAGATTACTGACTTGATGACTCACTACTGTACTATAAGTCAATGGCATCATGGTCTTCAAAACTCGAAAGTATAGGCTGCAAGTTTAATGTATCTTCATATCCACTAATTTTAGCTTCAGTGTGAGAATGTTATTTTAGAAATATTAGCATCATCTAAAACATGAACTAGTTACAATTTGGCTTTCTTCTCATGGAAATGAGGTGTTTGCTGAGGTATCAAAGTGAAAACAGTGTTATCTTCTGCTTAAGCAATACTAATAGCTTCTTATGTTTTATCACTTTCCTTCAGTGACATGTGTCAAAGGTATTTGGGATGAATTTGATTTATGCATACAGTGACATACTTAATATATTTTAATGGTTAAAAGTTACATATGGAAACATTGCATTATGCATGTTCAAGAGTTCAATATTTTTCATACTTGACAAGCAATAGAACATTCTTACCTCACCTCCTAGCTCTCCCACTCAACACTGACATTACAAAGTGACCATTTTCACAACCATGTTTATTTATGAGCATGTAGTTCCAGGCATTTTGTTTTCTAACTTTTTGTAATAGTAGCTACAGGTGAAAAAGTGTTTGTTTGGCATACAAACTCCTAGAGAAGGGGCCTTTTGAGCTGTCTTCTCATAGTCCCCAACACGATATGAAATTCCTAGGACTGTGAATGTTTTAGAATACTAGAAAGACTTGTTACAAAAGTAAAAATTTACAAAAATGAAGCCAAACACTCTGTCCCTCCTCTCATACATGAACCAATGAGAGAGGAGGAGTTGGTCATAGGGTGATGGTAAATCTGGCATATTATGTTTAGCTCCTTGAACATAATCCTCATGTTTCCTAAAGTGAATCTTGTGAAAGAAGCAATTGATGTCCTGTCTGTAGCATCCAACCGTCCTTCCCTCCTCCTCAGCATTATATCTACCAGAGCTCTGGATGCTAGCAAGAATGGGTGCAGATATGTTTGAGGACGAAATTTGGAGCATGTTCACCTGTACATAGTGTACACCTTCAAAAGGCTCTTTCAAACTAGAGTTCAAACTATGTCTGAAGCTAGTACATAGAAAAGAGGATATAGCCAAGATGGGAGAAAACTCATATTTGAGTCCCTAAACTTACAATGCCTGGATCAAGATCTCACTTAGAACATTTCATTAGCAGGAGCCAAGGCTCCTTTTCTGTGCTTGAGCCAATTTAATTTAGATTTCTGTCACTTACAAATAGAATTACCAAGGCATTCAGCAACTGGGGATGAAATGTAATTACGTCTGGAACACCCTTTGCCTTGGCAAGAAACTGCTCTTAGAAACCATCTTAGAAAAAACACTGGATCATCTTTTTCAAATAGGACAGTAATGCAATTCTAATAGAGACGAGAATACTCAGATGGAAGACAGCAGTTGATATTAGATGCATGAGTCAATTATTTGGTGTCTTTATCACTAAGGTACTACTGTCAAATTCAGGTGGTTACCAAGAACAATGACAATAGCCTGAGCTTTAGAGGATCTAGAGCAGTCCACCAACAAACAAAAGAAGTATTCCATTATTGTCACCAGACTTATTATATAATAGCCTATGGCATCTGGGAGACCTCTCCATCCCATTATATAGTTGATCCATTTAAACTATTTTTATCTTATTATTAAAAACATTAAAATGTTCAAAATTCAGTTGAAGTTTAAAGATTAAGAATACATGGTATTATAAACCTTATTATCTTTCCTAACATACCACAGGTGTTCTAAAAGAGTCTTAACTCAAAAACTCCAAACTGATAGGTCATGCCACATCCAGAGCAGGGTTCATACAAGACCAAAGAGACCATCCAAAAAACAATGTGACAAAAAACTTGCTCATGCCTGTGTTTAAAGTAGAAGGTAAAAATCAAGATATAAAATAGAGTCATTCAGTAGTAAAGAGGCAAATATTTACAATAAGTATAAGGGGATATGTTCAGATCAACTTGAATTGAATTACTAGCTTTGTCTTATTAAACTGAAAGTTCATGATTTCTAAATGTCAGTTAGTTGAAAATGGAGGTTTCTGTCCCACCAGGTCCCACTAGGTACTACCACACTTCAGTCCCAAGTAAACACACAGAGACTTACAATGATTAAATTTTTGACCAATGTGTAGGGCTTCTTATTGGCTATCTCTGTATTAATTATTAACCCTTAAGTACTAATGTATGTATTTCCATATGGCCTGACCTTGCCATGGAACATCTGGTGCGTGCTGTCTTCCTGATCTCTATCTGGCATCTCCTTGTGGTCTCCCTCTGTGTTCCTTCTCAAAGCATTCTCCTCATCTCCTAGCCCCACCTGTATTTCTACATCTACTGGCCAATCAGTATTTTATTCATCAACCAATAAGAGAAACATATATTCAGAAGAACATTCCTCATCACTCAGTACTGCCAGACCTTGATTTCCTTAGCTACAAAATAGAGTAAAAACTTCCTTGAGAAGTCCAAGAATTAATTGATTTACTGCCAACTGCCATATTACTATTTGAACTTCAGTCAGGAGATAATGCAAGTAAAATACTTAGCAAAATCCTTGATCAAGAATTAGCACCTACTGAAAAGGAACTGCTCTTTCTATAATTATCTTCATAGTCATTGCAAGAAGCCTACCAATTAGATCCTGGATTGCACATACTGATTCATGGCCAGTCCAGATCTTGCATTAAAGGTTATTATGCTCTCAGCATAACCAGAAATAGTTGGTTTGATTCATATATTCTTAATCAGACACATAATATATTTACAGCTATTCAGTAGTTGCAATGAGGCTTATTAGCTATCTTTTGTAGTCAAACTGTGAGATTTTTATGCTGCATTTTTCTGTATTAAAATAGTAATGATGTCTGTCTGTTTGCTGTTCATGTTTATAAATCATATTTTAAGATTCTTCTTCCTGTATATCATTAAGCCAGAGTTAATAATCAAATGAAATATGAGACACAGGGGAGAAAAGTCATGACTTCTTATGTGCACTTGAATGAAATTCTTAGAACAATAGGTCCATTTCAGGCTTCTGCTTCAGTAACACTTTAAAGCCTACCATTGCACATTTCCTTCCTAACATCACTAAGAACATTTAAAACCACAGCAGAGTACTACAGAATTAGTCATTTAACACTAAACAACGTCATTAGGGTTAATTACTATATATTCAGCCATACACAGAAGAAGACAAAGACTTCAGCAAAAGCTGGAATGTCTTCTAAAACAAAGTGAAATACTGTCATCTTCTCTGTGAAAGGTATTTAAACAAGCAGCCATTTGTAAGAAATAACTGCAGACTTTATTAGATCAAATTGAATTAAAATTGGTTTCTTTAAATATGGAAAGCAAGGGACTCTGGGACACTTCATTACCGTGTATTAACTTAGGTTAACACAACCTTTGGATTTTAAGATATATTGGTAGAAAAAGTATATGAAACCATTTATTTTGCATTTAGAAGTGTGTTATTGTTGGAACCTGTATTTTAGTAAATCCCTTGATGTTTTTGTAACTCAGTTGCTAGACATTTCCACATAGTATAGGTGATATAATGACACTAAATGATTTTGACCATAAAGAAAATATTTATTTTGTCTCAAAAAGGAGGAAGCACACATACCATAGTCTTTCTGAGAAGGTCAAAGTGCAACTTGTGAGTGTCTGTTGTCTCCTTCTCTGATTTGGGTCCTGGGGATTGAAAACAGTTTATCAAGTTTGAGAGCAAAGTGCCTTACCACTTAGCCAACTCATTAATACCACTTGATTGAATCTCAAGTGATCATGATAAAACTTTTAGTTATGTTTCACATATCTAAGACAAATGTAATAGTTACACATGCATGCCCTCATTATTCAAATGAGGGCAAGGTGAGACAGACATATACTCATAGATATTTCATGACATCATATCTGTGTGATGCTTAATTTTATGAAACATAGAATTTATGTCACAATTTCAAAGGAAAATACAGTTCCAAGCACTACGGGTATTATATTCTTTTTATCATTTTTTATTTTAATTTTACATGTCAATCCCAGTTCCCTCTCCCTCCCCTCCTCCCGCACTCCCCTTCCCCCCCACCTTCCCACCCTATTGCCAAATCCTTCCACATGGGGGATATCTAGAGTCTGTCATTTTACTCTGGGTAGGGTCCAGGCACTCCCCTAAGAGTCCAGGCTGAGAGAGCATCCCTCTTTGTGCTATAGGCACACGAAGACTGTTTGTATACCAGGGATAGACACTGATCCACAGCTCAGGGCCCCATAGGTTGCCCAGGCCTTCTCGCTGACACTCATATTTGGGGGGTCCAGATCAGTCCCATGCTGGCCTCCCCACTGTCGGTCTGGGGTCCAAGAGCTCTCCCCTGTTCAGATCAGCTGTCTCTGCTGGTTTTGCCAGCCCATTCTTTGCCAATTTGCTCATCACTCCTCTCTCTCTGTCACTGGGTTCCTTGGGTTCAGTTCAGTGATTAATTGTGTGTTTGCCTCTGCTTCCATCAGTCACAGGATGAAGGCTCCCGGATGGTTATAGACATCAAGTTCATTATCAGGAATGGGCATTCGAGGTGGTCTCTCCACTATTGCTTAGCTTGCCAATTGGTGTTATCCCTTTAGATCACTCGAGGTCGCTCTGGTGCCTGATCTGTATTCGATCCTATGATTCCCTCTTCCCCCTATTTACCCCCACCCCCTCAACTTCCTGTTCCCTCATGACCAACTCTCTTCCTCTTCACCCCCTCTCTTCTTCCCAGGTCCCACTCCCCCCCACCCCTCGTCGTGTTCCCCATCCATTCAGGGGATCTTGTCTCAATCCTCTTCTCTTGGGTACTATGCATATCTTTTAGAAACCATCCTGAGTGAGGTAACCCAGTCGCAAAAAGACAAACATGGTATGTACTCACTCATATATGGATTTTAGACATGGATCAGGATAGTGCCAATCTGCACTTCCACTGATAGAGAGTCGGGGAAACAGGAAAGAACAGGTATTATATTCTTAGATTTCTTATTTACACCTATTTTTTAACAGTTCTTATGACAAAAATTAATAATAATCAAAATAAATTGATAGGCCATTTGATTAGTTTTCAGAACATGATCCCAATTTGGAAAAAAATAACAAAACTATTTTTTTTGTTTTTTGAGACAGGGTTTCTCTGTATTGTTTTGGAGCCTGTCCTGGAACTTACTCGGTAGACCAGGCTTGGTCTCAAACTCACCGAGATCCACCTGCCTCTGCCTCCTGAGTGCTGGGATTAAAGACATTGCCACCACCGCCCAGCCTAACAAAACTTTTTCTAAAGAAAGTTTCCCAGCTACTTATAGAAACAACAGTAAATTATTCAATTTGCAGCAGAAATTTTCGGTTTCTGCATGTGTATTTTGCATGCTAGCTGTCTGTGTCCCACTCACTCATGGTGTACTTGAAGCCTAGAGCAGGACATCAGATCCCCAGGATCTGAGTTACAGACAATTTGCAAACACATTGTGTGTGCATGGAATTGAACCCCTGAGATCCAAGATCAACCAGTGCTTTTAATAGTTGAGTCATTTCTCTAGCCCACTACAGACAATATTAGGATGTGAGCAATGTCTACCCATTGTCAGCACTTTCTAAAGATCTTAGGTTGTTGTTGTTGTTGTTTGTGCATTTGTTAGCTTTCAACTAAAATAGAAGATAATGAATTTCATCATGGTATTCTCATAAACCATCATTGCTGATTCTGATCCCCACATTCCTCCTATTCCTTTGGCTCCTAATGGAACTTTCCTATTACTAGTAGGTCTCTTTCTGTTTTCATGTCATTTGTTCATTCTCTGTTCCTCCCTCCTCCATTCTATTTGCTTCTCTGGCTCTAGGTAACTTGCTTTAGCAATTTCCTATTCCATCCATTTTTTTCTTCTGCAATGGTATAGACAAGGTGACCACTCCCATAGCAGTGGTGAGAGACCATTTTTGCTTTTAGAGGGATCTAGAATGGTAAGATATTTAAATTGCATATGAGAGATCACTAACAATAGCCAGTGGACTTAGGGATTAAATGTTAAAATGCATCTATTATTTCACAATTTTAAATGAATAATATATGAATTAGTAATATAAATATAAATATAAAGCAAAATTTAAATATTAATCAAACTTAATTTTAATAATTAGTATTACATATCTGGTAAACAATACCTAAACTCTTTCCTTTCCAGGCCACATATTTGATTAAAATGAATGTGATTATATATCAGCAGTTCAACATCAGAAACCCTAAAATATAATTAAAAATTGTAATATTGAATATATTCTTTGCACAACAGCTGAGAGAAATCATCAGTGAATGAGATCTTATATATGATTCAGTAATTCCATTCTTAGATAAACACTAAGATAAAAACATAAGCCTTTTATAAAAATGTATGCATTAATGTTCCTAAAATAATTATAATAAAAACAAGTTATATGAATATATGAATAAGAAAATATAAGTACTATGTGTGCCACACTACAGAGTATTATTGAACTTTACAAGTTGTGTGCTAAGCAAGTGATAATTATGTGTCATATTATAAGGGAAATAAAATCTATAGAAACAGAAAAAATAGCACTTTTCTAGATCTGGAGGGTGTAGGTGAGATGAAATGAATACAGATTTTCCTCCTAATGTAATGGAAATGTTTAAAATTATACTGAATTAGTTGCTACAAGTATATGTGTATACACTAAAAACCACTATCACTGCATTTTAAACAGAGAAATATATGACATGTCATTTGTATATCAAGGGGGCTGTGGTATTTCTAAGTGAAACTTAAACATACTACTTATTTGGAATTACCATCCAAGAGATAAAGTTCAGATAATTATGACTTTGTTACACATTCTCATTCCCAGTGAAGAGTGACATTGTCCTAAATGTTTAATTGTGGTTCTGGAGAGAGAAATTGTCACAATGAACACTCCTCTTATTCTAGAGATTGTGGTGCAATACATTTATACATAAGGAATGAAATATTGTTACATTTGAAAAACCATCAGTGTATAAAATGAATTCTTTTCATTATTTTGAGAAATACATTTGAAGCTTGTATTCATGCTCTAATTCACAAGTTAGAAAACTATAGAGCACCATTATTTCTGGCTTGGATTAATGAGGTTCAAAAATGTAAGTGACATACTGAATTCTAAACCCATTTATATCCATCTCATTTGAAACAAGACCCATTAAAATATCCACTTCAGTATGATCAGGTCTTTTGCTATTAAGTTTAGGCATTGAGATTTATGTCACAAGAAAAATGTTAGTGTGTTCTTAATTGGTAGGAAGTGTCATTTATTCAAATGAATATGGAAATCCTATACAAATTTGTACTGGAATAGGTTACAAATTCAGAAGGGACATTAAAACTTAGGATGGTAAAAGGACACAATACACAAACACATCAGCAAACTGGAAAGAAACAAGAGAGAGAGACAGAGAGATTTGTCTACTACCATGCAAATGAAAACACAAAACACATGTATGTATGTGTGTACACACATAAATATATGGAAACCAAAAATTTGGTTCCTTTATCTCTGATATCAAAAATATTTGATAAAGTCCTTTTGTGTTACATTGTTACAGATCAGAAGGTGCATTTAGGAACTGGGAAGAGTAGGATTTATGTCAGGTAAAAAAAACAGTGTTGAGAATCAAAATATGCTTCCATAAGATGATACAGCAATCATAGTTGCATGTATGCTAGGTTGGCAAGAGATTCTATAGGTTAAGGAGAACACTGCGATTGTAGTATGTCTGCAAGCAGATGTGATGTTCTTAGGAAATAATTTACAAGATGAAACTAGATACATGCAACGCCAGTGATTAGCTAGAATTTACAATTGACAAGACTGCTTCAATTTCAAATGAGAGTGCTGAGGTCCTGATTAGAGGCAATAGTGATCCACCAACTTCATACTGAATACAGATATCAGCAAGACTTAAGGATTGAAATGGTATGGTGGGAAGAGATGGCAGATGCCGCTTTCAGATGCTTCATGTGAACACTGTTGAGGATTTAGGTTTACCACATATTGGGCACTGAACCGGTGTTTCCTCTATATTAAATTTTCTACCTATGATTTACTGGCTGGATATACTAAGAATTATCATTTATCAGTAGTAGAAAAGAAGCTCAAGAACATAAGACTAGTTATGTAGTCATAACTAGTAGATTCAGGGCAGCTAGCATTCTAACCCAAGCCTGAATATCTGTCCTGTAAAGAAAATGCCATGCATAGTTTCTCCCTCAAACAATTACCTCCACAAATAATTAAAGACCTCTTTAACCAATTGCATAATGAATGATGTATTTTGATTTCAGTTTAATTTAAATCCCCTGTTGGTACTTTGTGTGTGTGGGTGTACATATATGATATATACTATCTTAATATGTGATATTAACATATATTTGTGTATTTATATATATGTATAAATCAGTATTAGTCTCAATATTTTTAAATTGTTTGTATTCTTATCCTTACAAGTAGTTACTTGTCCTTAGTGAGAATTTTAAGGTTACTATTCAAATAAGTATCATGGAACATTCTTTATTCTAAGCTACAAAATCCACCTGTTTTTCCATATTCCAGAATCCACATTTCATTATGTGAAAACTGAAATTTGCTAATTATATTTTCTCCCCTACAACTTTCTTAGGGGGTGTAGATACAGGAAAAAAAGAGTTGAAACCTAACAAAGACCAAGAATAATAATTGCTGGTTCCTAAACAGTAACTTGCTCACATTCCCACAGTGATTTCACACACGCTGGCTTATTACAGTGGGTGGTGGCACATTTGCCACTTTGTAAGTGAGGAAACTCTCAGAAAGCTCCTGTAACTCAGCGTCACACAGCTGAGATTTCAGTGGCAACTCTTGACTCTTAAGCTCTGCATATTTTGGTTTATCCAACTGTTCACTTGACTTTGTGACAACAGTTTTGCAAATGAGTACAAGTATCAGTGAAAACTGACAGATGCCAAGAGTTTTGAGACCAATAATGTCTATGTTCTCATATGAATTTGGCACTCACAAATGGTCTTATTTATTTAGCATGGCCACATTACTAAATATAAGCAAGCAATAAAAGTGGAACTCTGATGTAAGATCCAGATTTTTCAAATGATAATCACTAAGTAGCAAAAGGTTCTTTTCAACTATAAGTGAACAGTTATCCATATCAGAGACTATCATCCATCTTGTCATATTCCTCAATCAAAAGAAAAGAGCCTATTTAATTTAATGTTAGAAGATGAACTTTAGATTTGTTATACAGTTATGAGTTCACAAGATACCTTTAAATGTAAGGCTAAATTATCTATCAACACAATTCTTTATTGAAGTTCAACTGTGTTCCTGATACTATGTTCTGCATATATGAGTAAAGCCCATGGTGTGCTACAGAGACTGTAGAAAGGTTTCATTTAAAGGAAACAACCATTAACTTATATTCAAATAATTTTCTCTGTGTCCGGGGCACAGAGCTAGAGCGCTTGTACCAGCTTCTCTTGATGTGACTGTTGTATCTAATCTTTTCTATGTCACAGACTTTCTAAATGGCTGAATGGGATATTGGATATCCTAGAGAACCTTGTATGTTACAGATTTCATTTTCTTCCTCATTCTTCTTCTAGACATGACTTTTAAAAAATCATTCCCTTTTTGTTTTCCCCATCCTGTCTTTTCCATATATTCTCCTTGCTCTCATACAAATTCATAGCCTCTTTTAAAAAATTGTTCCTCCTCGTGTTTGTGTGTGTGTGTGTGTCCAAATATATATTTAAAACCCACTCAGTCCATGTATTACATGTATGTGTTTATCTTCAGGAATGACCATTTACTATTAGATAAACAATTGGTGTGCTTTTCCATGGGACAACACAGTTGTGTACTGCTGTTCCCAATTGTCTATATTATCTTTGGTTGAGGCCTCCTAAGCTAGAGATGGCATTTAATGACCACTTTTGAAGAGAACAGATCTCTAGAAGAGAGCAGAGAGCAGAGTCCCTAAAATTCTGTTCAGAAAATGTCTCCTCCCCAAGCGTGGAAATCCACGAGGTGTGAGAAATGAGTAAATGTTCAGCTTTTATCTGTTCTGACAGTGAAATTGGCTGACATTCCCAGAAGTCATGTACTCTCTGCTACAACAAAAGATATGCAGAAATTGATATAATTTTCTAAGTTCATTACCTAAAGAGCAGAACAACATCCTCCAAATAAGTTAAACCTGTGACAAGTCATCTTTTGTTTATCTAACAAGATAGATATAACCCACACTATATGCACAGCATTGTGTCAAATGCTTGACATGAGCTGGAGAATAACATTGATTAAAAAAATCTCCTAACTCATAGATTATGTCACTCTCATGGCATCCGGATGGTCAATAATAAACAAACAATATAATAATTGATTATTATGTATTTATGGAGAAGAAAAGAGTTTACTATGGGAGGAAATGGCAAACAGGTCAATGGAAAATTATTTAATGTAAAATTGAGACTCGAAAGAGACATGAAAGAGCTAGAGCAGGAATTTTCATAAGGATATGTAGTTGCAAAGTCAGCATTCTCATGTATGAAACAGTAAAACCCAGCAACTACTTGACCCCTCGTAAACTCTGAAACTTTCTTTAACGCTCCGTTAAATGTCAATATTTTGTAATTCTGTCTTTATCAACAATTCTTTGTGAGATATAAATTCTTCTCCCCATATAGGCATCCACAGGAATGAAGGTGCTTGACATCCAAGACTATTTTTAAATAGCATAGTTTGCTATCTGTAAACTATAGACTTAACTATGCTCAATGTATTCAACCTGACTGAGTTGACAGGAAGATAAATGTTTTTAGTTATTCATGATTAGCTTGAATATAATCACAGTTAATATCCCTTAAAACACATTCAAATTAAGAGAGATTGAATATATATATTTGTGAAGAGGACAAATGATTACTATTAATGTTCAATAGTTTTATTTATTTTACTAATAATTTCTATTCTAATTACTAAAACAATAGGTGAAAATTCCCAGCTCTCTTGCTAATACAGGCAAAAAATCTTGTGCCATTAATGTCTGGGGCTGTTTTCTTAGGTGTTTCTCTTATAAAACTCAGTAAAAAAGAGAGAACTTGGTAGATATTTATATATGTGTGTTGAGAAAGCTTACTTAGAATCATAGTTCATGGAAATTTGAAGATACCAAAATAGATTTACAATTTGCATATTTTAAGATGCCAAAAACAAGCTTTAAATTTATAGATATATGATTCTGGAATCCTCAAGTTGTTGGAGAAATTGAAAAACTCTGTAACAAAGGAGATGCAAGTGAGGGTGTCACATAGCTACTAGGTGCAGGAGTTAGAAAAAAATGTCAAGCCCAATATATGTGTTGACCATCAGCATGCAGGATGCCAGCAAAGGCAACCTGATCACTTGGAACTTGAGGTACCAGCAGTTGTCTAGCTGATTAGGGTGCTACTGCAGGACTCTAATCCTCTACAAGAGTACCAGTACTCTTAGTTTTTGAACCATCTCTATAACTTCTGTTTATGACCTTGTTTTTGAAGACATAGTATGTGTATGTATGCTGAAAGCATGATCACTTAAAACATCCATTCCACAAAAAGAAAAGTTGGTTTCAGGCTATAATTAAAATATGCTGAATTCTAATTGAGGACAAAACTTATCATTTTAGAAACTTAAACCAATAACAAACAATTCCTGTACCTCATTCTTCATATATAAGAGGTGATTTCTATTTTCAAGTCATCCTACAAAATAAATGCCACGTTTTTAGTTTTCATTTTAATGCTGGAGAGAAAGGAATGGAGAACTTTGGCTTTGAAACTGAATATTTTCTTACATTGCCAGACTTGTCCTCATACAATTCCCTATCTTAGTATTTACCAGTACTGCATTTTCATAATTACTCATATTTCCTAAGTTTTAAATTACCCATATTTCCATGCTCAAAAAGGAAAAAGCATCTTTTCCACATGAAACTACTGAATACTAGACCCTATGTTTGAGCCCTAACACTTAAATTCTAAGCCATACATTCTCTGTAATTAAGTAGAACAAATTTCCAATGAAGTTTGGGTTTCCCTTTTAAGTCATTTCTTAATGAAATATTTAATGTATCCATTCTTTTTTATTTTGACCTAATAAAAACCAATAAGAAGTAGCAACTCCAACAAAAACAAAAATAAAATGAAATCTTTTTAAAAATTTATTTGTAATGTTTTTATTTAAATTAGAAACATGAATGCTTCACATGTCAATCACAGCTCCCTCTCCCTCCCTTCCTCCTTTGTCCCTCCACAATCCCATCAGCTCCCCACCCAATCCCCACATCATTCCCCAGGGAGGATGAGACTCTCCTTGGGGGAGATCTCCAGAGTCTGTCATTTGATCCAGGGCAGGACCTAGGCCCTTCCCTGTGTGTACAGGCTGAGAGAGCATACCTCTATTTGGAATGGGCTCCCAAAGATCATTCATAAACCATGGTAAACACTGATACACTACTATCCAAGGACCCAGTGATTTCTGTGGCCTCCTCACTGATACTACATTAATGGAGTATGGGTCAGTCCTCTGTTGGCCTCTCAGGCACCAGTCTGGGATTCAAGAGCTTCCCCTTATCCGGTCAGCCGTCTTTGTGGGTTTTACCATCATGGTCTTGACCCCTTTGCTCATCACTCTTCCATCTTTGTCACTGGGTTCCAGGAGTTAAGTTCAGTGTTTAGCTGTGGGTATCTGTCTATGCTTCCATTAATCACTGGATAAAGGTTCTAGGACAGCATATAAGGTAGTCATCAACCTTAACAAAAGGAGGGGCATTTAATGTAGTCTCTCCACTATTGATTAGTTTGCCAGTTTGTGTTATCCATGTAGATCTCTGGAGATCTCACTGGTGTCAGCTGTCTCCTCAAGCATATAATGACTCAATCTTTTGTAATATCTCTCATCCTGCTCTCCTCTATTCTTACCGCGACTCAACCTTCCTGCTCCCCCATACCTTCTTCTCCCCTCCTCTTATCCTCCTCTCTTTTTCCTGGCTCTCTCTCCCATCTCCCTAAGTTCCCAATCTGCTCAGGGGATCTTGCCTCATTCCACTTCACTGGGGTATCATGCATCTCTCTTGTGTACCTCCTGTTTCCCAGACTCACTGGCACTGGGATTGTAGACTGAGACTCCCCTGATTCATGTCTAAAATTCATATATGAGTGAGTACATACCATGTTTTTCTTTTTGTGTCTGGGTTACCTCACTCAGGATGGTTTCCTCTAGTGCCATCATTTGCCTGCAAATTTCAAGATTCCATTGTTTTTCTCCTATGAGTAGTACTCCATTGTGTAAATGTACCACATTTTCTCTATCCCCAGTTGTGGGGCATCTAGGGTGCTTCCAGGATATAGCTATTACATATAATGCTGCTATGAACATAGTGGAACAGACATCCTTGTTGTGTAAATGGGCATCTTTTGGGTATATGCCTAAGAGTGGAATTGCTGGGTCTTGTGATAGACTGAGTCCCATTTTCCTGAGAAATCTCCATACTGATTTCCCCAGTGGCTGTACAAGCTGGCACTGCCAACAGCAGTGGAAGAGTGTTCCCCTTTCTCCACATCATCTCCAGCACAAACTGTCATTGGTGTTTTTGATTTTAGCCATTCTGACAGGAGTAAGATGATATCTCAGAGTTGCTTTGATTTGCATTTCCCTAATGGCCTATGATGTTGAACACTTTCTCAAGTGTCTCTCTGCCATTTTATACTCCTCTATGGAGAATTCTCTATTGAGTTCAGTCCCCCACTTTTTTAATTGGATCCTTTGGTGTTTTGGAGACTTGCTTCTTGAGTTCTTTATAAATTTTGGCGATCATCCCTCTGTCAGATATGGGGTTAGTGAATATCTTTTCCCAATCTGTGGGGTGTCGTTTTGTCTTGCTGACTGCATCCTTTGCCTTACAGAAACTTCTCAGCTTCAGGAGGTCCCATTTATTAATTGTATATCTCAGTGTTTGTGCTACTGCTGTTATGTTCAGGAAGTAGGCTCCTGTACCAATTGGTTCAAGGGTACCTCCCATTTTCTCTTCTAACAGGCTTAGTGTGGCTGGATTTATGTTGAGGTCTTTGATCCATTTAGACTTAAGTTTTGGGCATGGTAGTAGACCTGTATCTATCGGCAGTCTTCTACATGCCAATATCCAGTTATTCCAGCACCATTTGTTGAAGATGCTATCTTTTTTCCATTGTATAATTGATCACATCATCTGCTGCAGAAAGCAGAGGTAAGTGGATTCTAGTACTCCATTTGCTTTCTCCCTTTTATTCAGTTCTGGGCCACAACCTATGGAATTGATCCATACTCATTCAACATGTGTCTTCTTATCTTATTACATGCTTCACAACCAAAGGTATGTTTCTATGGTGATTCTGAATGTAGACTAGTTGTTTAAAGATTAGCCATTACATAGTATAAAATGAGCCAATAAATAAAATTATCTATAGGTATGATGATCAGATATACTAATGAAACTCACCCAGGAATTATCAGGTATAATGGGAAGAAAGAATTAGCAAGCAAACCATTAACATTTAAAGTTTGATTCCAAACTAGGGCTGAGGTGGCACATGCCTTTCATCCTAACATTTGAGAGGTGTAGATGGGAAGATTAGAACATCAAAGTCATCCTCTGCTATAGAAACTGTTGAAGGTCAGCTTGAGATCAAAGAGATCCTGTCTCTCTAAACAAGCAAATAAAATACAGATACAATTCTCCTAGGACATTATTGATTGGCATATCAAATTGAAGCAATCATCCTTGATGTGTAAAGAAAGGAAAAAATAGAAATGAAAATATGAGTGTGCAAGCAAAAGATGGAAAAACCAATGTGAACATTTGAATCTCTGGAAGGAGAATAGAACAAGAAGAAGATTAAAAAGTACAGAAAGTAAATTGAAATGTCAAATAAAAAGAGACTTCTAATTGACAAGTCAATGTCCATTTCTTTCCTGCCATACTGGATAAGTAGTTTAGCTTGAAGTCATTTTTGTGAGCTCTTGGAATCACAAAGTGAAAATGGAGTAAAAGGAAAAGTGTAAACTTGTATAGGAAAATCCCAAGACTGTAATTGAAATGGGGATACCTGAAATAATGTGAGATTCACATAGACTGAATTGTGTGCTGGTGGGAGTTCACTAACATCCCTGTATGAAGATGTTGAGGAATATTATCACAAGAGAGAATTCTTTATCTATCCCAGACTTCATTCAAAAGTGGGAATAAAGACACAGTAGTGTTTTAGATATGCAAATAGTCAAACTCTCAATAAGATAGTTAGCTAAAATTACATGAATCTTTGGGATCAAAAAAAAATCTCAGAAAGTGCCAAGAACAGTTCCCACAAATAAACTGATACTTTGATAGAGAACTTGGAAAACATTAACAACATAATTAGTAATTAGTTTAAATTTAAATGCTGATTTAGTTGAATGCCAATCTACTATCATGGAAATTTGGACTCTAAAGTTTAGAGTTGCTAAATGAAAGAAGCCAGTCACCTGTAAGTTTACCTGTGTGAAATTCCATAAAAGCCAAAACTGTGTTCACAGCAAAACTCAAGGGTTTAGGATAAGCTTGGAGAGAGGGAGAGATGGAAAAAGTGATAGAGGAAATAAAGGGGAGGGAGAGAGGGAGGGAGGGTCAGGAAGAGCAGCACAAAGAGTTTCTAAATAAATCACTCTTAGTAATGGTCTAATAGTAGATAACGTGTCAGTATAAATTTGCTCAAATCCACATAATGTAAAATACCCAAAATGAACTTTAACATGAACTGTGAACTCTGAACAAATTGGTGTGAGAATGTAGGCTTATGAATTATAATATATATATAGCTGTTGTGTACCATTGGTAGTGGTTAGGACTGTGTATGAACAGAGGAATGGAACATATGAGATTCTTCTGTACTCTCAACTCAATTTTGCTGTAAATAAAACATCTCTAAAACAGAAACAGATCCAAGGTACAACAAAAACATTAAGACACAAAAAGAGAAAGAATTATAGATCTAGCCCCCTAACTAGCTATATTAGATTCACTATTTTCCAAATTCAAATAAGACAAACACTTTTAATTACCCTTATATCCAGATAGTATACTAATAGTTATAGACTTCAAAGTTAAAAGATACATGGTGAACAGAAGCAGGTATGGAAACCAGGGCAAAATGAATGGTGATGGTACTAAGGATTTTGTGATGTCCAGGTTTTTTATTTTTTATATAGAAATGAAAACTTTTTGGGTTCTCATATTACATTTCACATACCTGACTTAAGTTTTATTAAAAAAGGAAAAAGTGATCTTATCAACATTTTGAAAAGAAAGCTGGAGATACTTTTAGACAATGAAAGCTAATCTTTCAACTTCAGAAGTAGAAATGCTATCTGTGGTGTCTCATGTGCTGCTGTTGGCATAGTTTTTTAAACATACAACTTAGAACTCTAATACAAAATCAAAACAAACAAATAAATTTCCCCAAATGAAAACATGTGCACCCGACATTAAAAAAGCAGGCTACAGGTATGGATGATGATGGCAAGGGACCATTGCCTTTCATTATGAGCTCCCCTGCAGTGCTAGAAATATTTATCTACACATATTTTATGCCTTTGGAGGAATAACAAAAGGTAGCAGCATCTCTGAGATAAAAAGAATCTCCCTGTTTTCACACATCTCTGACCAAGAAAATTTTAAAAATTGACTAAATGTATCTGAAGGTGATTCACAACAAATTAATTTTAGTAGGCTGTACTTAATATTTTTCTTTATTTGTGTGTGGATATGATCATATTCCTAGAAAATATTTCTGCTACTTAAACACAAAAATCTCTGCTTGTGATTGAAGTTACTGTGATTGAGAGTCACAATATTTTTGTGTTGCTTTTGTTTGTTGGTTTTCTTAAAATTCTGCAATTCAGTAAAGTATAGATGGGTTCAGATACTTGTACAAACATAAAAATGAGACAATTTCTTTTCTCTCAGATGTACCGGCTTTATATTATGACATCATTATGGCAGTAAAAGAGATAAAACTTTCCAGGTACTATTTCTAAGACATATGTGGATATTATCATAACACAAAATAGAGCATGAAGTAGAAGAAACAGAAGAAAGATGTCTGTATGAGATTGTGAGTGAACAATTATAGTTACTGATGGGTGTTATCTCAATTCTGCAAATAAGAAAGAGCTAAGATGAGAATAAAACAAGAAAGATAAGTATGACTAATGCTGCTGCTGCCTACCACTGTCTGTGTGTTAATGTATTGAAGTATATTTATATGTGCATGTGTGTTAAGGTCAGAGGAGAACCTCAAATATAACTCAGACACTCCCTAACTTTTAATTAATCGATTGATTGATTAAGGAAGGCAGCCTCTCTATTTCACCTGGGACTTTCCAATAACCTCGGCTGTCTGGTCTACAATTTCCATAGAACTATCTGTCTCTACGTTCTCAGCTCAGACATTATAGCACAGATCACATGAGCTCTGGGCACTGAAATCACTCAGGCCTTTGTGCTTGCAGGACAAGCACTTTACAAAGTGACCTATCATCCCTGCCCCTCTTTTTCCTTCTTGAATGTTTTAAAGAAAAGGTAAATAATTGAAATTTTTTAATAATAGTGACTGGGAGCAAGCCTATCCAGAAAAGTTACAGTAGAAACCTCTCCCATGTTCTCAGAGTAATGTTTTGGCTTCTGCGAAGTGTGTTTTGCAATGAATGGCATATTAAATGCAAGGAAGTACTTCACAAAGTCTCCACAGCATTGAGGATGGCTTAGAAAAGTAAATGGCAACTGATTTTCAAAGCTATAAGTATTTGCTACATGAAATGGCTTGCATTTTATGGCATTTGAGCAAAAATGCAGGCAATTGCAATGTATGTATATCTTTAAAAATACTATGAAATCTTATTGTTAAATATTAGTCAGTGTCTGAGTTTGGGTTTCCATTACTGTTGAGAGACGCCGTGACCATGCAACTTTTATAAGCAGAAACATTTCATTGGGGCTCACTTAAAGTATCAGAGGCTTAATCCATTATCATTATGGCAGGACATGGTAGCATGAAGAGACATGATGTTGGAGAAAGCACTTAGAGTTCTGAATCTTGAACATCAGGCAGCAGAGGGAGTGACTGTTTGCTAGGAATAGCTTGGGCATATATGAAACCTTAAGGTCTGCCACCAAAATGATATATGTCCTTCAGCAAGGTCACATCTACTCCAACAAAGTCACACCTCCTAATAGTGCCACTCCCTATGACCAAACATTCAAACATATGAGTCTATGGGGGCCACATCTATTTAAAACACCACAACAGGTATAAATACATTACTTTTCTGGAAGTTCATTGATCCTAAGGGGGACATAGAAGTATATAGACCCACAGAGAGATAATATTAAATATTTCAATCTGTGTTTTAAGTTTTACACAATCATTTATTATTTTATATTCCTAAAGAGAATTACTTAATAATATAATAGTCATAATTTTTTTCTTTTCTTTTGTTGAAAATAGATTCTTCTCTCATACAATATATCCTGATTACAACTTTCCTCCATCTAATCTTCCTAATTCCTCTCCATGTCCCTTTCCCCTCCAGATCCACTCCCTTTCTGTCTCTCATTAGAAAAGAACAGTTTCCTAAGAGATAACAACCAAACATGACAAAGTATAATATAATAAGATAAAAAAGCCATCACATTGAGGATGAACAAGGCAACACAACAGAAGAGAAAGAGCGCCAAAACAGACACAAGAATTACTCATTTATTCACACATTCAGGAGTCACATAAAATATTAAGCGGAAAGCTTTAGGACCTGGTGAAGACATTTGTCAGCCCTGTTCTTGCTGTGTGAGTATATGGCAGTTTATATGAGCCTTGCTTAGTTGAGTTAGAGGACTTTGTGCAGATGTCCTCCAACCCCTCTGGCTCTTACACTCTTTCTACTGTTCACTAGGATTCCCTGAGCTCTGAAAGGAGGTATCTAATGGAGACATCCCATTTAGGGCTGAATGTTACAAAGATTGTCTTGGTATAATGTCTGTTGTGGATCTCGGGATTGGTTTTAATTTGCTGCAGAGAAAGCTTCTCTAATGATGACTGAATAAGTCACTGATATATGAGTATATAGCATAATATCATTAGAAATTATTTTGCGTGTGAATATATATACATTAAATGTATGCATGTTTATATATACTTATATATGTACATATAAATATATATGACAAGTAGTGTTTGGTTTTACCTTAGGTCTTAGGGTTATCTAGTCTCTAGTGTTTGTTCACCCAGGCAACATTGGGTAGGGGTTCCATCTCTTGGAGTGAGCCTAAAGTCAAATAAGACATTGGAGACATAGTATGGGTTCTTCTAATGTTCACATCATAACATCAAATTGCTGTCTTTTGCCATCATGAATATAGCATGATTTTGAACTGTTCTGAAGGTAATAGTTGGATAAAGGTTTAGGGGACTGGATATTCAAATAAAGAACCAGAAGATAAATCCTATAAAGAGCTTTGGGTCATATTTGTTTCATTATATATTTTAAATTTCCTGAGGTTTGGGGTTTCTAAGAAACAATTGGGTGTGTTAGAAATTTATATTATTTTATGGTATCTAGACTACCCTCTCTGCCTGCTCCAATAACCAAACAAACAAAAAAAATTACCAAAAAATAACATCCTTTCACTACATCATTGACAAAAATTTCATCTGTTTTTCATTCTAAAATATTAGTCAA
This sequence comes from Mesocricetus auratus, assembly GCF_017639785.1. Classification (NCBI taxonomy): domain Eukaryota; kingdom Metazoa; phylum Chordata; class Mammalia; order Rodentia; family Cricetidae; genus Mesocricetus; species Mesocricetus auratus. The sequence goes on from NW_024429266.1 coordinate 163,714,468, forward strand.
TTCCAGTCTCTTTCAATTTTCATCAATATCAAAATTGAACAGATTAAAGAAAAGATATTATGTTGTCTTGTTACTTTGAAAAATGATTTGGGGAAGGAGAGAGGTAATCATTCGAAAGTGGGACCTCTGGGAACTTCTGATGAATTGTGGTCTTTTGTACCAACTAGTATTTGAAATCTTACTGATTTTTGTAAGTGCCCTGCCCAATTGCTTTAGTTGACTTGAATGCTAATATTTAACCTCTAATCTTGAAAATTCATATTACTTATCCATCCACCATTCATTAATTCACCAGTTGTAAATATATGCTGGATACTATATTTCACAAAACAGAAGAAGACATTTAGTTTGTTGGCAGGAAAATAGTTGTTTACTAAAATGCAGTAACAGTAGTAAGAGAGGAAAAAGTCATGTAGGAATTCATAAAAATTTAGATTTGGCAATGTCCTACTTAATGAAAGAACCTTCTGTTAGACATTTCCATGTCTTCTTTTCTAGAATAATATTGTCATATGATGCACACTGCATTCTATTAGACAGATATATGCATATATGGTGAATGAGCAATAGAAACTTAGCATATTATGAGGCAGATAATCTCTTGTTGGTCAATAAAAGACAGTCTGTTATGTAATGAGCTTTGTGCCCTCCTCCTGAATTATTATACACTAACAAAATATGATATATGGGGTTAGGGCCTTAGAGAGGTGATTGTGTTAAAATATACCTGTTGGGGGAGGAGTACAAAGGAATTGATGTTTTAATAAGAAGAGAAAGATGCAAGAACTGATCTGCTCACTGTTTGAGCACTCAGGGTAATGATCTGAAAATCACTAAGAGGACTTTCACCAGGAACCAAGTCTGCCAGAGTCTTGATTTTGTTTCTTTGACCTCAAGAACTATGAGAATTAAGCAGTAATTTATCTCCCAAATGTTGGCAATACATTCTCATCTAAGCCAGAATGTCATTCAAAAGCACAGGATTCTATATCACTGTTGTATAATGTCACTACCATAACCAACATTAAAATCAGGTGCCTTTTGTTTCAACATCTGGTCATCCTTTCTTTGCCCACTAATCACTTAAATATGTCAGTTGCATTTGTTAACTAATACTTCAGTCCTGTCATGAGAAGGTATAATTCTTTTTTTTTTTTTTTGGTTTTTCGAGATAGGGTTTCTCTGTATTATTTTGGAGGCTGTCCTGGCACCCGCTCTGTAGACCAGGCTGGCCTCAAACTCACAGAGATCCACCTACCTCTGCCTCCTGAGTGCTGGGATTAAAGGCGTGTGCCACCAACGTCTAGCTGAGAAGGTATAATTCTATTTACAGAAATCCCTGGAAATTTCAGCTTCTCACAGAAATCATCCACTTATTTTCCACAATATTTTCCACTGGAATCAAGAAAATCATGTTTCTGGGAATGGAACATCAAAGGCTTCTGATGGTGAGATTGGGCCACAAGTTTCTTTAATGTAGTCAGCTTCGCAGATTCTCTAAACTCAGAAAGTTGCCATCACAATGGACTCTTCTGCCCAATTTCAGCATAAGAAAAAAATTCTGTTATTCCCCCCACTCAGAACAATCACAAGAAAGATTTGGAAAATGCCTATCTAATCGTTTAAATAGTGTCAAGGTCTGGGATTGGCACTGCTTCCAAAGGACAACACTATTTTACATAGACAGAAAATATAAGGTATGAAGTGACTTTGGATTAAAATACGGGGTTCAGACAGGGTAGAAAAGTAGGGGAGATGTGTTCCTACCCTGTGCTTATGACTTACATGTCTCTTCAATATCAGCTTTGCCTGAGAACCAGCATCAGTAAGGAAAAGACAGGTTTCTATGTAAAGGGACCAGAGTAATACAGTATTTAAAGTATTTGGATTGATAACGAGTTCCTTAGGGGCATGGATACTGTGTGTATTTTGCTCTTTAGATCTGCCTGGGGATGGCCCCGTCAGTCTTTTCTCTGTAAAGGTAGGTCTGTTTTCAAAAACGTCTTTACATTGAGCTGTCATTTACCTCTCACAGCTTCCACCTCCGGGTCTCAGTTCAGCCGTCTGGAAGCTCTGAAAATACATCTCAGCACCTGCACTTACTGAGTCTGTGTGTCTGCAGACAGCTGTCATTCTGAGAAGCATCTCAAGTGCCTCCCGGGGTCACCTGCAGAGAATCACTCTCAGAATGCTTAGAAAGATGGCAAATGCTTACTTTTGTATGGTGTTTTATTTGTGTCCACATAGAAGCAGCTACTGTTTTACCCAGGAATGTTAGCTGGAATTTCATGAGAAGAGAATTTTCTTAGATTTTTATCTTTTCAAGGTGTTCCAAATATCTCAATAATTTTGACAGTTAGTATACCCAAGTGGGCATAATAGTGTAACATTAGTTTCTAATACCACTCAACAGTAGACTGTATTGTCTCTGAGTTATAATTAAGCTATTTGTGCAAAATAAGATATTTCACAGCAGAGAAAGGATCTGAATTTAGATATGTGGGGTCAAAGTCTATTCTCGTAAGCACTGAAGTAGATCCCTTGCTTCATGTGGACTGTAAAGCCATCAATTTTACTATAATTCATCTTAGAATCTTCCTTACCATTAGCACAGATATTACACAGAGCTGATAATAGGTAAATAAGTGGATGGAATGATGAATGGGTGTTTGGAGTCAGTACAGCAGTGTACCTGTAAGAACCAAAGGCTGTGGAAAAGGCCAGTAACTGGTAAAATTATGCATATGAACTTTTACAATGACTATAAAACAGAATAGGAAACATAATTGTTTTTTAATGATACTAAAACTCAAGAAAAAATAAAAGTCTCTTGAAAATATTTCTTGGTACTTTATTTAGCTATATAAGAAAAGAAACATACTTTGAGTGTTTTTCCATATGTTGCTGTATTTTCAATATTTTATTATTTTTTGTATATGGGTATTTTATCTGCATATGTATCTGTGTATCATTTGTGTGCTTTGTTGCTGAAGAGTGCAGAAGAGGTCATTGAATCTCCTAAAATTAGAACTACAAACAGTTGTGAGTTGCCATGTGTACCTTGGGAACCAAACTCAGGTCCTCTGGATGAATAGCAAGTTAGATTAACTACGAAACCATCTCTCCAACCTGAAATGACTATATTGTAAGTTAGGTCAACATCTAGCAATTAAAAAATTCCCATATAGCAGAGAATTTTCACAGCCAAAAAAGGAAAGTTGCTGCATTATGTCAAAAACAGTTTTTACCAGTTACTTTAATTGTAAGACAGGTTAAAAAGCACCATAGCTGAATGTATCACAACATTTCAAAAGAAAGACTGTCCATTAATAATTACTCACATTCATTTATTTGTTAGAAAAGTCTGATGAGGCTATAGAATTTAATTTGTACTTAGAGTGAACTTACACTGAATTATTGTCCTGTTATTGTTATGGAAATAGAGTAATAAGTTTTTAAACATCCATCTCTAAGTTTTCCGTTGGGAGATTAGAAAGCAAATCAGTAATTAAAATGAAGAACTTCATGAGTTATGAACATCACTAAAAGTTTCAAATAATATAAAGTAATAAAGATATCTATATATGGAGTAACATATGGGATGACTTCACTTCTCTCACATAATGTTTGAAATAGAAACATCAATATATCTGAAATTAAGTTATTCCTCTCCACCTATTTATTTTGAAAACACAAATTTGGAGAAAAAATTTATTATCAAAATCAGTTTTTAAAACCCCAGAGTACTGTTTTGTTATCAGCTGTTAAGAATTTTTTGAGTCTTCTTAAAATATTGTGATATTCAAAATGGAACCTCATTAGGAAATAGTAATATTTCTTGTGTTGGTATGGGTGTGAATTTGTAAACAGATCTGTAATTGAATCTTGGATCTGAGATTCTCCAGCTGCATGTTATTAAAAAGGGTAACAATGGAAGTAATAGAGATTTATGTATTTTATGTGAATTACTTTTATTTATTTTGAGAGGTAGGTAATTTAAATTCTCATCTTGTGGGTGCAGAAATGCCTCTAGGTATTATTGTTTAATATTTCTCTCACTAGCACATGGCTAGTCTAGCTAGCACTGTAATTATTTTTTTCTTTAATCAAGGATATCATGTTAAAAAACAGAAGTTGCTGCTGTACTTCCAAATTTGAGGACAATTAATAGCAAACTCATGATCACAGTGGGATTTCTTTGCCAAGTATCCTTTGGCAGCTCAAAGTTAATCTATATGCTATCTGAAATAATAATGAAATATTTCAGTATAAGGCTATATTTTAGAAGTCTGTTGAATTCTGGAAGTCAACCTTCCAGAAGTTCAACTTCTGAAGTTGAAAACTGTAATAGCAGCCTGATGTGTCTGACTGAAAAAAAGCTTTTCTCGAACAGTATGTTACAATGCAGTTAAATGTCACATATATATAAAAGAAGTTTTCATGGGTCACTGTTTTAAATAGTGACAAAAAGTTCTCCATGGGGCTTCCTACCTCCACATGTCAAATGGTAGATGAAGGTTAGTGACTCTTTGTTTCAGGTTTTACTTGGTTCCTCACCTCTAGCTTCATTTCTTCATGATTCAGTAACTGAGTATTACTGTAAGATAATGTTTTCTGATTCTATTTTTCTTTCTTTCATCCCTGCAGTGAGACTTTTCTCATATGATTAAGCAAAAATATAAGAGATCATAGATCAGTTTTAATTATTAATGAAGTATATGATATTTTTCATCCTATTTTCATTCCTTCCTCTGCAATTATGATTTAATTCTGTGAAAACTATGTCCATATATAATTCTACTAGTTGTGTAGCAGTGTCTCACATCTTTATAACCTCTGAAAATCATGTTAATGATAGTTGATCATGGATTCTAAGCATAGGACTAGACAGTGTGGGACTTCTGTATTTTAGAAAAGAGACTTAAATTAATAACAAGATATTCTGGTGTGCCATTAGAGAATTTGAAAGAATGTTATATATATACTTTAAACTACAAGAAAGACACTCAAAGTAACTTTAAATCTGTAACCATTTTAAAAATCATGGTCAGAGGTCTGGTTAACTCAAAGCCTCAGGAATGATAAGGGTTGAGGGGGGAAGTTTGTACACTTAACTTTAAAGACACAGATTGATGCTGGTAGAAAAAGTGACAAAAGGAATAGAAGTTGATGGATTCCAAGCATGGGACTATGAAGAAGTGTGAGATCCTGTGTACAATGGAGATAGGAGGAATTCAAATACTGAAACTCACCATAATCACATGTCAAAGGTTAGAAAGTATTCATGAAGATGTTCTTGAGGGATGACTTGGATAAGAAAGATAAGAGAGAGTCTTGTCATATGTATATGAAAAAGCCATTAGCAGAATAAACTATAAACCCAACTATGACTAATTGAAAAAAAGATAAATTAGAAACTAAATGAGGAATTGATAACAAAAGACTAGTTTATAAAATCACAGTAGAAAATTCAACACACTGAAGAAGAAAATATACTAAGATGTCAAAAATTTTGAGATAAATTAATCAGTATTTTAAAATGTGTCAAAATATATAGGCTGTAGCTGTAGCAATGGTCACTGAACACTTAATTTGAGAAACCATAAATATTTAAAGCCAATAATGTATTGCTTTACTCCCAATATGTGCGCTGCCCTACTGGTGCTCAGCATCCCTCCTACATCACCTGCTGTGTTGGATGGATGGAAGACATGAGTTAACTCATAAATTAAAAAAAGACTATTTGCTTTTGCATTGGATCTGGTCTCTTAGTGATTTGGAGGGGGTAAATTTCAGAGTCTGGACTTATCTTTCCAAGGACATCATCCTGACAAATCCTCTCTTCCCCGGATCACATGGTGACTCTCTATTCTTGACTACATTTTCCAGAGTCCTCCTCAACTCTTAGTCCCACCTATCTCGCTTTCATATTGGCCAACAGTGTCTTATTTATTAACCAATCAGACAAAAATATGCATAGAATGACTTCCACATCATCTCCTCTTTTCTGTCTAAATAAAACCAAGGGTTTTAACTTTAATATAGTAAAATTACATATAACAGAAGAGATATCAAGTAAGAACTATAGTTACAATATTTAATACATTAACATTTAGCAAATTTAAAGAAAGTATTCTATCATCTATCCTATCTGTGTGAGTCTAAAGTCTTATATGTAGCTTATCTTTTATCATAAGTAAGTTAAACTATAATTCTAACTATCTGTCTTCAACTACATCAAAGATCACAGAAGGATAATATATAAACACTAGAAATGACAGAGACATCTTGCTACCTGGACTTTCACCCAAAGTTCCTGGTTAACATTGGGGCATCCATCTTCAGCCCATAGGCAACAGCATGTTTAGCAGATTTCTCAGCAAAGCAGGAAATTTTTAAACTGTCCACCTGCAATGGCAGTTTGTCAGACATTTTTCTGTGTCCTGCAGAATGTCTGGCAAACTCTTCCATGGAGCAGGAAACCTGTAAGACTGCCCAAGTTCAGCAGTCACTTTCCTGTGGGTTCTGCATATCCAGTTTATACAGCAGCAGTCAAATAGTTCAGGCAAGAACAGTTTCTTTCCCAAATATCTAATTTTGCCATGCTGACAGCAAAATCCATAATGAGTTTCTTTGATGCCCATCATCTTTTCTTATGTAGATTGGTGCTGCCCAGAACAGAAATATCTCAGTGTCAAAAAAACCCTAAGCCATTTTAAATTGCATATATTCTGTAGGTCTTTGAAAGGTTTCAAGAACATCTATCCATCTCAAATACATCTCTGTATATCTAGAAAACCTAATTAACCTAACTGTAAGTTCTGACTATTATAGGTGCCTATGTACAACCTATATTTAATTATGCATTATACTTTAAAAGATCAGTATAAACACACTACTTAAACAAGAGGAGAAATTTGTATCAATGAATGAAAATTTATTCCAAGACAAAGTATTCATTTATATACCATAATCCATTTTTATCTTTAAAAGAGATTAGTTGTGGTCATTAGCTATTTATAACGAACCCCACTTAAATGAAAACAAAAATTTCTAAGCAATATTTGGGAATTTTGGCATTGTGCTTTCCAAACTGCTTTCTGCTGGTTGGGGGTGCTGTCCATACCATAGGGATAATGACAATACCCAGAAATCTGGTCAGGTCCTTGTTTTTGCAGTCTGAACAGCTGTATGGTCTCAGCTGTTTTAGATGTTGCAATGCCTGGGACAATGTTTTAGGGGGTCTTGCTTCATCAAAGGATATGTTTGGAAGGAATCCACAGCTTTTCGTTTTCTGTGGAAAAACAAGCAAAAACTCTTTTGTCAAGTAAACTGTCCTTATATTTAAATTTAGAAGTCAAAGATGTTTAAAATATATAAGTTAGGCCGGGCGTTGGTGGCGCACGCCTTTAATCCCAGCACTCGGGAGGCAGAGGCAGGCAGATTTCTGAGTTCGAGGCCAGCCTGGTCTCCAAAGTGAGTTCCAGGACAGTCTCCAAAGCTACAGAGAAACCCTGTCTCGAAAAACCACAAAAAATAATAAAATAAAATATATAAGTTAAATTAGTTTAGCAGCATTGATAATCAAATGTTTTTTTTTTAGCATTTGTTGTTCCTTCCCCAGCAATTAAACAATTCAAAGATAACATAATAGCATAAAGTATCCAAGCTTTCTGTGTATTTTCCCTCTATATGTGGCTTTTTATTAATCTATATCTTTTAATTTTACTTTTCTGAGACAGGGATTCTCAGTGTACTTTGACTGTCCTTGAACTCCTTCTGTGCAGCATTTAGATTTGGAAAATTTTCTTCTGTGACAAATCAAAAATATTTTCTGGACCTTTGAGAGGTGGGAATCTTCCGTTTCTATTCCTACTGTGCTTAGGTTGGACTTTTCATAGTGTCCTAGATTTCTTGGATGTTTTGAGATAGAACTGTTTTAGGTTTAGCATTTTCTTTGACAAATGAATCTGTTTCTTCTGTTATATCTTCAACACCTAAGATTATGTCTTCCATCACTTGCATTCTCTTGGTGATGCTTACATCTGTAGTTACGGTTCACTTACCATGGTTTTTCATTTCTAGAACTCTCTTGGTTTATGTTTTCTTTATGGCTTTTATTTCCATTTTTCTGGTTTTAAACAATTTTATTTGTTTCTTTCAAATGTTTGTTTTTTGCCATTCTATAAGAAATTTAGTTTTTTCTCTAATTTTTGGTGTTCTTTTATTCTGTATCTTATTTTCCCACTTAAGCATCTTTATCATCTTCATAAAACATTTAAGGTCATTTTCTGATGCTTCAGCTGTGTTAAAATACAAAGGGTAACTCTTGGATTCCAGATTGATGGCTGGGAGGCAAGCATGGGACTGATTCAGACCTCCTGAATGTGGTTGTCAGTGAGGAGGCCTAGGCAGTCTATGGGGCCTTGGGTGGTAGATCAATATTTATCCCTGGCATACAAATGGACTTTGGGTGCCCATCCCAAAATGAGAGATGCACTCTCAGCCTGGACTTCTGAGGGAGGATCTAGGCCCTGACCTGGATGAAATGACAGACTGTGGACACCCCCCATATAGGGCCTCACCCTTCCAGGGGAAAGGAGGGGATATTGGTTGGGGGCTAGTGGGAAGTCATGGGAGGAGAGGAGGGAAAAGGAGAAGGATGCCTTGGCAGCCTGAACTTCAGCAGAGATTCTGGGGCTATTCTTTCCAGTGGTGTGGAATTTACATGATTCTATGACAAAATACACACACACACACACACACAATTTTTAACTGCTTTTCAAGATTTATCTATTCATTATGTATATAGTATTCTGCCTTCATGTATGCCTGCAGGCAAGAAAAGGGTACTAGCACTCATTACAGATGGTTGTGAGTCACCATTTTGTTGCTGGAAATTGAACTCAGGACCTTTGGAGGATCAGTTTTATTAACCACTCACCCATCTCTCTAGCACCCTAAGTTTTATTTGTTAATTGAAAATATAAGTAAGACTTTATAGTAAAGATAGAAGGATGGAATTATTCTTATAAGAGATTTAAACCATCACTGGAACTTGAACTTATGAAATTTACATGGACAGGTTAGTGATAGATATAAACTGAAATTTCACAAAGTCAAATTTCATTTCACTTTATTTATAAATGACAAACAAATGTAAAGTTTATTTGACCGATATGATGCTGATTTCACAAAAATTTCAAAGACTTTTTAAAAGTATTATATTAGTTCTTTGAGAATTTCATACAACATATTGTAATCATATTTATCTTCTTCTCCTAACACTTCTCAGATCGCCCATTCCTTCCCCATTAACCTACCTTTGTTTCTTTTTCAAAACTGTCCATCAAGACCATTTTTCCTGCCAAATATTTTCTACTATAGTATGTTCAGCTCACCAGGGGTCACACTCTTAAGACAAACTGGCTTTCCTTTCCAATGTGCTAACAATTTCCAGTAGCTCCTCATGTAGGGATATCACTTGGTGTCCAATCTCCTCTCCGTACTGGAATTTGACTGTCTTGATCTTGCATAGATCTTATTCAGACAGATACAACTATCCTGAGTTTATATTTGAAACTGCCCTATTGCATCCAGAAAATACTATTTTCCTTGTAGTCATCTACCTCCTATGGCTTTTAAACTCTTTTCCTGTCTTCCCACAGTGTTCCCTGAGTCATGGGAGAACATAGGATATATATGTTTCTTCTAAGGTTCTGCCATCTTGTATTCTCTTCATCTTGGCAAGTTGTATTTCTCTGTATTAATCTCAATCAGCTACAACTACCACTTCTCTGATTACAGTTGAAATAATAATATAATAGTTAATATAAGGAATAATAAAATATAAATAGAGTAGGAATAGTGAAAGAAGAATGACTTTTCTAAAACATGAAATAGAAAATCCATTTTTTACTCTAGCAGTAGTTAAATTTGTTACAAAATGGTGTCAATATTTAAATTTTAAATGATAGTTAACACTCTTAGATGAGGTTTCTATTGCTGTAATGACCATGGCAACTCTTAGAATTTAAAACATTTAATAGTGGTACCTCACTTAGTTTCAGAAGTTCTGCCCATTATAAATGAAGCAGAGAGCATGGTGGCATGCGGGTAGACATGTTGATAGAGTAGCAGCTGAGAGTTCCACATCTTGCAGGTAAGCTGACTTTGAACTGGGAAGTATCCTGAGCATACTAAACTTCAAAGCCTGCTCCCAAAAAATACACTTCCTCCAACAAGGCCATACACACACCAACAAAGCCACACTTCCTAATAGTAACACTCCCTATGAGATTATGGGGGCCAATTCAATTCAAACTATCACTGTAAATAACATGACACAGAAGGTGTAGGTTTTCTTAGGGAAATATTATATTCATAGCTATTTAAGCTGTTTCTGATATGTATTGGAAAGGCAGAGTGAAATAATAAATGATTGTTTATATTTCCAAAATTATATTTAGTATTTGTTTTCTTTTTACTTTATAAGGCTGTCTTGAATTTTGTCATACTGAATATGAATTTTATTTGACTCCATGTTAATTGTCTGATCTATGTTTACACAAATTAAAAGAGCCTAACATGGCCATAAGGAAGAGTGTTAGAGCAATTCCTGCAGTTGATAGTCCACATCCACTCTACAGAGTTGTCCTCTGAAAAACATTTGTTCCTATACTCATTCCATTCTAGAAACTAAAATGAGGGTTTTTCATTTGCAAATAATGTTCATTACATGTTAAAATTAATTTAAGATTTGAAGTTGTATATTCACCCAGCTTTTAACCAGGGCACAACCAAAGTGTTACTATTAGTTTGTTACAATTTGTGTGCCTCTTGCATTATGTCTATTATGTCTGTCTGACATTAAGGCAACCATTTATAAACTTCATTCAGCACTTTGCTGCCACTTGAAATCTTTTCTTCAGAAAATGACACTCATTTGACTGGACATCTGTGTCATTAAAGAGAGAAGGGAGAAAAAGCAGAGTAAGTCACCAATGATCCCTAGAGCAACTTCTCAAATATTGTAATTAGCTGACACCGATTTTAGAATAAAAACCATTCACTATATAAAAGTAAAAGTCACCTCATTGGCTGTTTTCCTATTCAGAATTAGGCTTTTATTCTTAGCAATCAGATATTTGCTTTAGAAGATGACATTAATTAGTCACTGCATAAAACCATATGACACAATTTGAGTCTAATGGGGGAAACAATGAGATTGTTTGGGTTAAAAGAATGAGTCATTTAAGTTTAAAGAGCCTGGGAAATATTTTTGCCTTAGAAAGACTCACCCTCACCATGAAAATACCTTTTATAATTAGTAGAATAATGAAACATGTAATAATTGGGTAATACTAGAAAAACAGCTTATAGATCAATCATTCAATTTATTACCTGTTCAGGTAGAGCAAAATATTATGTATTGGCTGAATTAGACTACAGTAAGCCAGTGAGCAAATACCCTATGAAGAACAAACATTGACATTGTTCTTTGATTTGCTAACTGAAAGACTGGTGCTAAAAATAGTAAAGATAAAAATATGTGAGCATTTTATGTTGAGAAGAAGAATTTATCTAAATATAGAAATATCCACTTTTATCATAATTTTATTTCTTTCATTATGTTAATCTAGACTTATCAAAATTTTAAAAATAAACACTTTATAATTGGTAACATTGAAATATAAGCATTTATTCCTTAATATGAAGTAACTCCTACCTATACAACTAAGTATATTCATTGATTCTAGGGAGTTCTGATAATTTCAAAATATCTCACAGAGAATTCAAATCATAAAAATGATGGATTTAAAACAAAAATTGTACTACAAAATAATTTGTAGCAAATATTTAGAAGTGTGTGTGTGTGTGAGTGTGTTGTGTGTATAATGAATTCAAAATATTCTCAGTGGTCTTTCATTTATTTTCATTTATTTCCAAGAGTAAATTCTGACATTATTGGTAAGAATATTGATATGTAAAAATGTGAGTCTTCCGCTAGGTTCAGCTATATACATGGAACCATTAGACTATGTACAAAGCTAATAGGTGACATGAAGTATGCATGAATAAATAACAAAGCTAAACTTACAGCTTTTCAGTCAGCTCTTCATGGCCCTCAGGAACCTACTATCCAGGCTCCAGGTTGTGACTGCTTCCTTCCCAATACCTCCTCTGTGTCTTCTACCTAATCACAGTTATAAAATGGCTCCAATACAAATACTGCTTCCTGGCCTTATATTCCAAAACTTTCTTCATGTAGCTCATTACTCTGTTATTCCACCTTGGTTCTGAGTGTTTTTAACTCTGTGGTCATTTTTTTAACCAAACTTCTTGTCTCCCTTTGTTTTTAGGTTTGTCCTTAATACCACCATTCTTTTTGGGAACTCAAACTGAGACGCAATAAATATTTTCTCTTCTTTTCATCCTGTTATTTTCTCTAACTACTTCTTTATCTTCAGTTTTCAATCATTCTTAAGGATGCAAAAAGTATATAGGACATTGTAATACCAAAGTTTCCTTATTTAGTCTACTTGTTTGGTTTCAATCAGTTCAGAGGTACTTTAATAGTACCATCACTGGGTCCTGCAGCATTCTTGGGTTCAGTTACCACAGACAGTATCAGTAACTGGTGAGCATCATAAAACATGGATTTGTATTAAAAATATGTAGACTTTTTATGCCTGTATGTTCTTGTTCATCACATTGCCTGTTATATTGAATCTAGAGTTGAATTTCAGGATGCAGAAGTGCATGAGTAGGTTTTGGGTAAATACTACGTGGTTTTATACAAAGAACTTGAGCATTCATACTGTCTGTGAAGAGTCTGAGAATTCGGTTGCTTAATGAGTAGGAAACATAATTGCCAACAAACTTGCCTGAAATAAAGTTGTGTTTTTAAAGAGGATATTAGTATTGAAAACTTATACAATTTATTCCTGGCTTATAAGTATCAGAAGCAGAATTTGAAGCTACTGATATTTGTTCTCATGCCATGGCTGTTGCTGCATCTCCTTTTTACTTCTCTGATCTCTCTCAATGATTTTTTTCTATTCCTAGTCTTCTCTCTAAAGGAAAAAAATTTTTGCTATAACCCTCACCCATAAAAATCACTCAGATCCCCACAATTTTTAACAAAATTTCTTAGCAGGGCACTTAAGACAACTGAAATCTGATCTCAATCTAACATTCACATTTCATCTCCATTCTGCTTGACATGGATGTGTACTCCAGCCACCCTGTACCTCACTCTGATCTTAGCAAGAGCTCTTCGTGCTCCACCTGTGTCATTGATCCAGCTGTTCATGATGCTGGGAATATTTTTCTTCTCTTTCTTTCCTGCCATGATTTTAGTTCCTTAATACATAAGAAAAATATAATGCACATATAAAAGAGACAGAAAGAACCGTGGTAAGAATACTGAATACTCCTATGTAGCAGAACTGTAAAACAGATGTCATATGCTCATGTTATAACCACTCATCCTCTTTCAGTACCTGCATAAATTATTAGTCAACATGTTAGTCTATTTTAGGGATTCTTCTATTGTGATATTTTAGGTAAAATAGACTTTTAAACAGCATTTTAAAGTATATGGAACAATCAGAAATTCTATACATCTGACCCACATGCATATAATTTTCCATTATTAATATCTGATATTAGTGTGGTATATTAGATACAGTTAGTAGATAGGCCAGTATTGATACAACATTAGAATACAATACATGGTTTATATTAGGATTTATTCTGCAATACATGTCAAAGATTTGGGGGAATATACCATGTCATATATGTTACCATATTTTGTGCAAGAGAGGGTGATCATTATAGCAATCTCTCAAATTTCATCTTTTCATTACTTTCTAAAACATAAAAAAATTAACTCAATGTTGGTGTAATACAGCAGGTTTATGGTTAATACCATATTCACTCTTCTGCTGTGTTTCTTTTTTATTATATAAATAATAAGGCATGGATTCTCTCCAAAGAAATAATTGAGTCATTCAAAATTCCTTATCATTTTACATATTCTTCCCTGTGGTGTTGATAATGCAGATATATATCTATATATCCATCTCTTTATCTACATACATTTTATAAATAATGCATTAATATATTCTAATGGTTAAACTTGCACACTGCAGGTAGAAGTAGAATTTTTATGGCCATCTTCATAGTCCCTGTACCTTGCCCAGAGGGAACCACTCTTCTCATTTTATTTACATATGTCCAGGAATTTTCCCCAAGCATTTCTATATATGTTACTTGCCTATAAGTTTACAATGTTTATATGGTCATACTTGTTTAGCAACTTGTTTTTATTCATTCAAACTCTGGGTGTTATTACTTTATGTACCATTTGCTGTTATGTTATTCCGTATTATGAATTATTTATATTTGAACCCATTTCTCTGTTGATGAAAATTTATATTTCTTCCAAATTTTTATTTATGTTGACATAATGAATGAATGAATGAACAAGTAATGAATATCCTTGTTACCATGCTTTTCACACTTGAATTGTGCTGTTTGAGACTATCTGGTTGTCTTTATTTTAGTACACAAACTCTTTGCCCCCACAACCTTTTTCTGTTAACTTCCACAGAGTTGATTTTGTCAGTCTCTATATAATCCATGCATAATGACATATGAATAAATGATGCATACAGGAACTTGGTAAAGAGCTGACATATCGTTAGGAATATTTCAACTTGGTTTTCTTTGTTCTTTGAGGTCATCTATGATTTTATAAGTGATTTTCAGTGGCTAGACACTAAAACATTAATTCCAGATCTAGAAATGAGCTAATTAGATGTTAATTTTATCTGCCCTTTTATGTTTGTGACCTTGAAATTGGTAATGTATCCTAATGTTAAGTATTTCTCACTAATGAGATGTTCTTCCATATAATAACTGTCTATAATAAATCTGTGGCTTCTTTTAACCATCTCTAAACTTTACATCAGAAGAGGAGGACTGTCCAACGTCTGCAGGTGTTAATTTGATAAACAGTGACACCTGTTTGGAACATAGTACAGAAAATCTGCCACAGCACTGATATAGTGAATTATTTGTAGCCTCAAAAGTAAGACATATGTTAAAAATCAGGTTTGATGGGTTCCATGACCATTAGAAATAAAACTACACATAAACTGGCAAGTGTTGAAGTGTTTAATTCTGCCTAGTTTAACTGAATTGTCCTGAAAAGTTCATTGCTCATCATTGTGTCTCTTCATGTAGCTTCACTGACAAATTTTATTCAGCAAAATCACTGGCCTTTTGCATGAAATCAAATAAATGTGAGCTAATGTGCTAAAATGTAAAGTCAGCCCAGCCAGTTTCTGTGTTCAGCTTCTCTGAGAATGCAGAAAGCAAATAAAAGATTGCTGAAATTTCCCTTCACTCTGCAGTTCTGTTAGATGTTTTCCTAAAGAACCTGGGTTTTTTGCTCCTCTATTCTTCTTTACTTGACATTGTTGAAACTTTTCATTAAATCCATAAAACTACATAGTACGAAAAAAGCAACATATGGACCACAGCATAATAGATATTTCTTTAAATGTTTCCATCTTCAAGTTGTCCTGTTTGTATTTTCATATTTATATTATTTATCTGCAACATGATCCTTGCATGTTTGTGTGTGTGTGTGTGTGTGTGTGTGTGTGTGTGTGTGTGCACATGACTGTATGACTGTGGTGGGGTATGCATGTGTGTGTCCAGGTGCATGTGCATGTATGTCTATTTGTATGGTTGACAGCCTACTCTCCTGTCATTCCTCAGAGTAATCTACCTTGCTTTTTGAGACAGACATCCTCATGGACATGAAGCTCATGGATAACACCAGAGTGGCTGGTCCTGAAACCTAATGGCTCCTTCTCTGTTTCCTTCCTCAGCACTGGAATTATAAATGTGCTCATACGATCACAATAAGGTTTTATGTGAGTGCTGTAGATCAGAATCAGGTCCTTGTGCTTATGTGGTACCTGAGCTTTCTCTCTAGCTCCTTCCTGAAACAATTATTTAGCAATCACTGAGTAACTCCAAAGTAATATAGATAATTTTAGACATTGAAGTAACAAAGTCACTACTCTGATGGTAAATTTTAGTGCTTAAGTTTGTATTTTAAAATGTTATTAATGAATATGGAAGAGTAAATAATGAAGAGGAAGACGGAAGAGAGGAGAAAATGTAACTTTTGTGTGTTATGAGGCTTAAATGTGAGAATAGTCCTGAAAATATCCAGTGAAAGGTCATACTTGGGCTGGACAGATGAATAAGAGGTTGAGATCATTTCTCTTCTAGGGGACTGGAGTTTAATTTCCACCCTTGAGTTTGGGTAGTTTGTTTGCAATCACTTATGAATGCTAATGTAAGGGATATGACCACTTCTGGCCTTAGTGTGTACATGCAACTATGTGGCACACACACACACATACACACACACACACACACACACACACACACACACACAGAGAAATAAATCTTAAAAGTAAGTTTTCATAATAAACCCTATGTAATATACTATAGTATAACAATTCATTTAACTCATCTTTTTAAAGTAATAGCTATTAAAGCAAACAATGTGAATAGGAAAGATAACTTGGTAGGGTGGGCCTTGTTGAAATCTTTCTTGTCCTGCTTGGTGTGTTAATATATTGATTATGATCCAATAAAGCTTACCTTGAGATCCTAATGCAAATCTAGCCACAGACATAGAAGCTAGGCCATGGTAGCACACACCCTTAATACTAGGACTCAGGAAACAGAGGTAGATGAATCTCTGTGAGTTCAAGGTCAACCAGAGCTGCACGAGGGTAGATCAGTCTAAAAGATAAACAGAGCTCAAGCCTTAATCTCAACACTAGAAAGATATATAAGACAAGAGCTCAGTGTCTCATGCTGTATTCTGGCAGTAAGTCTCCAGTCATATTGAGGTCAGGATAGGATCACCCCAGTCCTGGTAAGGTAAGAGCTCTCTGGTAACTTGGATTCTTTGCTTTTCTGATCTACAGCTTGAACCTCAATATCTGTCTCTGAGTCTATATTATTCATGGTAAAGCTTGGTGATCAAAGTATCGTAAGTAACTATGTCTTTAGCACCATGCTTCTTGACTACAAAGATGGAGTTTGTACTGGGCAATTTCATTAAGATAAAATTAACCAGTATTATAGAAGTGACATATTTTATGGTATAATAAGTTTCACATTTTCTTATCTTTCTTTCATTACATCCTTGTGAGCCTGATTGCCTTTGAGCATTTTCTGTTTCTACAAATGTTCCCACAGGTTTCACATATTGCAGTCAGTTTTAGCCAACTTCTCACCAGTTTATTTGACTCAATAGTGTTTAATCAGGGAGCCCCATGTATCTTGCTGAGTTTGCACTTTTTAGGAAATAGAATTGAAAATGTTGTACTATAAAAATCCCTTTCAGCAGGAATATTCTTAAGAATCTACATTTAAGTGAGTATTTGTTTTCCTTATCAAGATATATAAAAGTTATTTTTTTAAATGTCAGCCACATTTAAAAGTGATACTGAATTAGTTGCCATGCATACCAATGATTTGTGCTTCAACAGGTACGGTGAACTGCATCTTTATTTTTTTTTTTTAAAAAGACAATCTTGTTTAAATTTACTTTTTCAATAATAAACTGAAAATAGAGTTCCCCCTTCCTCCCCTCCTTCTACTATGATCCCACTTCCCATCTACTCCTTAGAGAGAATGAGACCTCCCATGGGGAGTCAATAAAGTCTGCCACATCACTTTAGGCAAGGCCAAGGCCCTCCCCACTGTATCTAGACTGAGAAAGGTATCCCCCCATAAAGAATGGGCTCCAAAAATCCATTTCATGCACTGAAGATAAATCCTGGTCCCACTGCCAGTGGCCCATGGACTACCCAAGCTACACAGCTGTCTCCTGTATTCAGAGGACCTAGTTCAGTCCCATGCAGGTTTCCCGAATTAGAAACAAGGTTGCTTTACATGTCAATCCCAGCTCCCTCTCCCTCCCCTCCTCCCATGCCCTCCCACCAACTCTTCCCAGCCACCCACCCAATTCACTCTCCAATCTCCAGGAAGGGTGTTATTTCATTCAAGGGCAGGGCCTAGGCCTTCACCCAAGTGTCCAGGCTGAGAGAGCATCACTTATTGTTGGATGGGTACCCAAAATCCATTTTTATGCCAGGGATAAATACTGATATACTACCCAAGGCTCCAGAGATTGCCTAGGCCTTCTCACTGACAACCACATTCAGGGGTCTGGATCAGTCCCAAGCTGGCTTCCCAGCCATCAATCTGGAGTCCAAGAGCTCCAGCTTGTTCAGGTCAGCTATTTCTGTGGCTTAAACAAGCCCAGTCTTGACCCCCTTGCTCATCTTTCCTCCCTCTCTGTCACTGGGTTCCAGGAGTTGAGTTCAGTGTTTAGCTGTGCTTGTCTGCCTCTGCTTCCATCAGTCATTGGTTGAAGGTTCTAGGATGGCATATAAGGAAGTAGTGGAACTCATTATCTGGGAGGGGCATTTAAGGTAGTCTCTCCACTATTCTTAGTTTGACAGTTGGTGTAATCCTTGTAGATCTCTGGAAATCTCATTAGTGCCAGATCTCTCCTCAAACCTATGATGCCCTGTATTCTGGTGTCTTAATAGATGATGAACAGAGACCAAGTATGATTTTGTCCAGTTGTTTTGCAGCATCTTGGAGATGACTTTCAAACTCAACACTATTGAAAGTTTTTACTTGACAGCTGTTTCTTTTAAGAGCTTTCCTGTCAATTCTATGGTGTTTCACAGCAAGACTAGCCTCCACCAACTTGCTACATAGCACTACTCTCTCCTGACAGTTACAGATGTCCATAGATACTGCCAAACATCCCATGGGAAGTAAAATCACCCCTGGATAAGAAGCAGTGTGTGAGAATTACCATTATAAAGCAATATCCAATTGAAGATGAAATGTTTTACCTTAGAACTGGGTCTAACATAATAACTGAATTCCCCAGATGGCATCCTGCTGTAGAAATGTTTGCTTCCTGGTGGCAGTAATGGCTGTTTTTGCCACCTGTGTATTCTTGCCTGGAGTTGTGCTTCAGTTCGTGTGTTGAGCTCTACTGAGGACACTGTTGCCAATTAGATTTAAGAGGAAATGAAAAGCAGCTGCAATATTTCAAGGCATTGGACAGATTGGGCAGAAGGTATGTGGACAAATCCTCTTAACAAATAACTGGATTTGTGCATACACAGGACTGCCCACACTGTGCCTTGGAAATCTGCAACAGGCTGTTTCTCCCTATGTTATGCATAAATCATGAAAATTACCATAAATTGAGCAAAATGTTCTCACACACAAGGAGGTTCAACCTACATTCTGATGATATCTTTAAAGATTAACATTAAAATGATAATAAATTCATTGATGAGATGTTTATGAAACAGAAAAACATTAATGACATTTGCCCTTCAGATGTTTGACCAAATGACTTTCAAATCCCCTCCAAATCTTAGGCTATGGATTTCCAAAAGATATCATTGTTTTACAAGGTTTATTCCATCTGTTCTAGAGAACTGCTTGGATTCTAGCTATGCTGAAAGTGTTGTCTTTATTGTTTTGTTATTAGTCTGTTCACAGTTGGCCTATAGATAAGCTTAATATCATCTGTATTCACTAAAATAAACCTGTATATAAATGAAGTAGGAGGTGACTTCCCGAGATAGTAGATCAGGTTTCTGAGCCTCTTTGTTATGAATATTTGCAAATGATCACTCCATATATTTTGTCTTTACCACCCAATAAAACAAAGCTACTAAATTGAAGCAGGGAAATGTAACTATAAATGTGAATTCCAGTTTGGTTCCTGATTATGGAGACATAAAAACAAAGGCTAACTTATAGTAAAATTCTCAAAAGTCCTGATTGCAGATCATATATAATGTTTATCTGTAAATCTGTATTTATTCTCTTCATTCTTTCCTTACTCTATTCTCCACATTTTTGTCACTTTGTCCTTGAACATCTGTTCAACTATGTTCATAGCAGCATTATTTGTAATAGCAAGAACCTGAAAGCAACCTAGATGCCCCTCAACTGAAGAGTGGATAAAGAAAATGTGGTATATGGAATACTACTCAGCAGGAAAAAAAATGGAATCTTGAAATTTGCAGGCAAATGGACGGCACTAGAAGAAACCATCCTGAGTGAGGTAACCCAGTCACAAAAAGACAAACATAGTGTGTACTCACTCATATATGGATTTTAGACATGAATCAGGGGATTGCCAGACTGCAATCCCACCGCCAGAGAGTCTGGGAAGCAGGGAACCCTAAGAGAGATATGCATGGTAACCTGGAGAAGGGTTATGGGAGGAGATCTCCTAATTGGATTGGAAGCAGGGAGGAGGGGAGGTAAGAAGTTTATGGGAGAAAGAGAGAGGGAAAAGATGAGGGAAGAGGACACAGGGGAGTAGGATGGTTGAGCCAGGGCAAGAATAGAGGAGAGAAGGATGAAAGATACCATAACAGAGGGAGGCATTCAAAGTTGGAGGAGTCATCTGGCACTAGTGAGATCTTCATAGATCTATTAAAATGACACCAACTGGCATTAATGCTACCTTAAATCCCCTCCCCTGTAATGAGATTGATGACTACATTTTATGCCATGCTAGAACCCTCATCCAGTGGCTGACAGAAGGAAAGATAGGCACCCACAGCTAAAAACAAAACTGAACTCCTGGAATCCAGTTACAAAGATGAGTGATGAGCAAAGGAATCAAGACGAGGTTCATGAAACCCACAGAGGCAGCTGACCTAAACAAGGGAGAATGCATGAACCCCAGACTGATGCCTGAGAGACAAGCATGGGACTGATCCAGACAACCCCCCAACCTGGGTGTCAGAGAAGAGGCCTCAGCAATTTATGGGGCCTTGGAGAGTAGATCAGTATTTATTCCTGGCATACAAATGGTCTCTGGGAACCTATTCCATTCCACATGGAGGGATGCTCTCTTGGCCTGGAAACATGGGGGTGGACCTAGGTCCTGCCCAGGATTATATGACAGACTCTGAAAATCCCTTATGGAAGGCCTTACCCTCCATAGGGAGCAGAGAGGAGATGGAGTGTGATGGGGTCTTGGGGGGAATGGGGGGCCTGGGGAGGAGGGGAGGGAGAGGGAACTGAGAGTAAAGTATGAAAAGTTAAATAAAAATGATTTTATATATATATATGTGTATATATATATATATATATATATAAAGAACCAGTAACTGTTTTAATGTATTCATTCTTTTGGTAACTGAAATATGACCATGTTTGCTTTGTCCAGCATAGCTCCACGTACAGATTAGACTGGGATGAAAAGTGAATGAAGAAAATTCAGACAAACAGATGAAAAAAACAGGATCCAATGGACTTGGCTGTCTGATAGAGAAATTGTGTATCTCAAAAGTTCAGTATGTTTGTCATAAACAGTTGAACAGTAGGTTGGATTACTACATATAGCTGATCAAGGAGGCAGCGTTGATGGTATACAGCTGAATAAAAAGACCGATTTAATTTATCTTGATAAGAGTAATCTTTGTAGGAGATCAAGTATCAAACAATAAATATTTGGGGTAAAAAGCTACAGTGGATTTTTTAACATACACTCTTAATATCCACATACAGACAAGAAGGTTTTGCCCTTTCCCTCAGCCTCGCCCAGAGGCAAAGCTTTGCCATTTTACTGTGAATCTCAGGCTTTAGTTCTCAACTCAGGGTTTCCTCCACTCCCCAACTTCAAGAAGGGTAGATGGTCAAAAACATCTTCCACCTATTCTTATGCAATATATACAGTTTTTTCAGAAGCCAGATGTTAAACATACACACACACACACACACACACACACACACACACACACACACGAAGCAAGTTTTCTGAGAGACACCATCCTAAATGATCACATGGCAAGGAACACTAGCAAGGGGACATATAGTTTTGGTCTAAGATCTCCCTTCTTCATGCCCCACTAATTAAAAAGAACCAGTGTGATACTGTTGGGAGATGTGAACACTTAAGGTATAGGATCTAAAGAGATAGATATTTGGATCTTTAGAGAACCTTCCCTCAAAGATGAGACCCTGTCCCTTTTAGTCTTCTTTTATTCCTCCCTGCCACAAAACAAGCAGCCTACTCCACCAGTCTTTTCCTCTGACATGCTTCTATCTTGCCACAGACAAAAAGCATTTAGCCATTTGATCATGAACTGAAAATCTCTAAAACTCAAATTCATAATGAGATACCATCCCCTTATACCACACTATACCAACTCTCTTGACAAAACCCCAATTATGGTCTATGAGTATCATTTTATCATACTCCTAACCAAAGCGATATGTGAACCTGAATTTTTAATGCTAGGTATCATATGGTGTAAACCCTGTATTAACTACTTCTGGGTTGCTATGATTAAAACACCATGACCACCAAGACAACAGATAGAGGGGAAGGTTTATTTTGGGCTTACAACTACAGACAGATAAGAGTCTTGTTAGGGAAGTACAGCAGCCGGCAGGGATGGTGACTGGAGTACCAAACTGAGATCTCATACCCCAAACAGCAAAGAGGAAGCAGTGAGAGTGAACTGGGAATGACTTAAAGATTTGAAATCTCAAAACCCATCACCAGTGATGTACTTTCTCCAGCAAGGTCACACCTTGTAGACTTCCCTAAAGAGCGTCACGAATTGGAAACCACGGTGTCAACTGCTAGAGCCTATGCTACAAATTCTCATTCAAACCACCACAGAGACATATAAACAACTTTGGATCACTATATATTTGTTAAGATGGAACAATTTCTCATATGTTATATTAAGAAATATCTATGGAGATCTCTTAACACTTTCAGTTGGATGACTTTGTTTCAGATTGTTGAAGATTATTAATTGTACACATTTGGTAGATATTGACCATTTGACATAGAAGTACTCTGTAGATATTTTCCCAATTTTACAAGTTGTTTATTCTTTTAATTGTATTCTTTGGTGCACTGAGTTTCTTAGTTGCCATGGTATCCTTAATTTAGTAAGGAAAAATGGAAACAAACAAGAAATAAATGGAAGATTTGTCAAAAAGATAGGAGACACCAGCATAGTCAAGGGTTAAGACAGAGTAAATAAAGACAGTGGCATCCATGTAAGACAAGAATAAATAACTTGAGAGATGGGGTAGTCACGGTGCCAAGAAAATTATAGGCATAGCTTTTTCAAAACCTTTGCTCAGAATATTAAAGCTGAGCCACTGAGGGGCATTCTCTATGTAAATTAAAGGCACCAACATACGGATGAGGCTTTAAATTGCCGCCAATGATTCAGGTAAGTGAATTGAGAATTATTGATAGGATCAACAAGGACAGCTGTATGAAGTGGAGGTGGGAGACTACTTGTGGAAGCAATGCTCCTCTGGAGTCAGTGGAAGATGTACTGAGTATCACAGTGACTTTTTTCTTTAAATATTCATATTCCCAAGGCTCATGTGTTTGACATTTAGTCCTCAGCTGATACGGTACTTTGGATGGTTGTATACCTTTTAAGAGGAAGAGATTAATTGAAAAACTGGGCAACTAGGAAAAAATCCTGAGGCTTGTGTCCCTACTTACTGTCCTTTCTCTTCTTGTGTATTCAGTTTGGCACATGCCTCATTCTCCTGCCACCCTGGGTTCTCTAACATAAGGGACATTCTCTTCAAACCATCACCTGAACCAAGCTCTTCTACTGCTATGTTGTTTCTAATCAGCGGTTCACAGTAATGAGAAGAGGAACCAGTACACCTTCCAACCCTTAAGATTCACAAGAAAACTACAGAGAAGTACATTTTTACTTAGAAACAGATTTCAGCGAAGGCTAGAACTGATGACTCAGAAATGACAAAGGAGAAAGTGGAGAGTATAGATTTGTCAATAAATTTATTGGGTAGTTAAACATGAGCAATGTTGCCTACAGATTAAAAGTTCAGGCACAATTGGATGCATGATGTATAGCCAGGTAAAAAATGAAAGGCTTATCTTTTAAGATGTATTATAACTTTAAGTCAGTAGCAAAAACATTGACTGAAGTATGACATCTGTTTTTGTGTGATGCTCTGTATAACAATATAAATACAGAATGGGCAGTGAATCCAAACTGACTTGAATATGCACTCTGCTAACATGACATTCAGCAAGTAACTCACTGTTCTTTGTTCATGTATTTAACAGAGCAAATATTTTTGTATATAAGCTAGAGGATCTGAGGCAAAATGACATGGATTAATATCTGTATGAATTATTTAAAATACATGAGATACTTCAGCATTAAAAATTTTCCTTGTTATTTACAACTCAATAAATGTAATAGCTGTTGAAATTCCAGGCAGCTGTAATCGTTATAATTTTGGAAGTATTCAGGGACTTACATGAAAGGAACATGACTGACCAGCGACTGTTTATAAATGATGCCATCTCAAGGTATTTTCTATTTGTGCTGTTCCCGTGCTTTCATGGAACACTTTGATTTGGGGAGTTGTCTCTAAGTGAAGACAGTTGTCATATTCAATCTGTTCTCAAGTGAAAAGTTCAAATGTGACTTAGTTCGTTCTGAATCTTGTATTTGTAAGAATAATTTGAGTTTGGCTGCCTTAACAAAAGTGAAAGTTTTGGCATTATGGGATAATTTTCCTATTGTCAGACAGCTGATAGCAGAAGGTGACTTAACATTCAACAAGTTGATGGTCTGTGCTGCCCCTGAAGACTGACCTAGTCATAAAGAGAAAAAGCCATAGAATGATCTTTTCCACCACCCAGGTATGCCCAAAGCCCACAGATTTCTCTATTTCCTATCTGCAAGTCAAGGGATAACATTGCTCAGAATTTCAACTGTGAATGGAGAGATTTCTGTGGTCCTAATTGGGAGAAGATCTTGTCAAACATAATATATTCGCAAATATTCTGAACCATCATGGGCCTAACAACACTCCATAAATTGTCACATAGCTGGTGGTAGGCAGTTGATTTTTTTCAGCAATATTTAAAGCTGCCAGGAGTGCCTTTTAAAACTTCCTTCCGTCGAGATTTTAGTTCAGGTAATAGCAGAGGTAAGTAAGGGAGGTGGGGGGGGGAGAAGGCATAGATAGGAGGGAAATTAGATGGCTAGGTGCCTGCTGTGAAATATTTGAACTATGACAGTTGATTTCCCTTTTATTTGGAATAGAAGCTAATCTGCTTTGAATTAGGAAGTCTAAAGAAAATTTGAATACTTCCTCACTAGCTTTGTACTGTAGAGAATTTGGGGGAAATTAATAAGAATAGTAAGTAGCATGATAATCTAAGCAAAATTGGAAAAAGCATAGAAGTGTGATCCCTTTTTCAGCATCTAGTGAGATGATCATGTGATTTTTGTTTTTCAGCTTGTTTATATGGTGGATTACGTTGATGGATTTTAGTATGTTGAACCATCACTGCATCCCTGGGATGAAACGTACTTGATCGTGGTGAATGATTGTTTTGATGTGTTCTTGGATCCGATTTGCCAGTATTTTATTGAGTATTTTTGCATCAATGTTCATGAGGGATATTGGTCTGAAGTTCTATTTCTTAGTTGTGTCTTTGTGTGGCTTGGGGATCAAGGTTACTGAAGCCTCATAGAAAGAGTTTGGCAAAGGCCCTTCTGCTTCTATTGTGTGGAACACTTTGAGAAGAATTGGTATAAACTGTTCTTTGAATTTCTGGTAGAATTCTGCACTGAGGCCATCTGGACCTGGACTTTTTTTGGTTGGGAGACTTTTGATGACTGATTCTATTTCCATAGGGGATATAGGTCTATTCAAATTGCTTATCTGTTCTTGATTTAGTTTTGGCAAGTGATAGCTATCCAGGAAGTCATCCATTTCCTTTAAATTTTCGAATTTTGTGGAGTACAGGTTTTCAAAGTATGACCTAATGATTCTCTGGATTTCCTCAGAGTCTGTTGTTATGTCCTCCTTTTCATTTTTGATTTTGTTAATTTGCGTGTTCACTCTCTGCTGTTTGGTAAGTTTGGAAAAAGGTTTGTCTATCTTGTTGATTTTCTCAAAGAACCAACTCTTCATTGCATTGATTCTTTGTATTGTTTTCCTGGTTTCTACTATATTGATTTCAGCCCTCAATTTGATTATTTCCTGGCGTCTACTCCTCCTGTGGGAGTTTGCTTCTTTGTGTTCTGGAGTTTTCAGCTGTGATGTTAATTCTCTGGTATAACTGTTCTCCAGTTTCGGTCTTGGAGAGATCTGGGATAACAAGGACATACATAAACATAATAAAAGCTATATACAGTAAACCAACAGCCAACATCAAACTAAATGGACAGAAACTCAACGCAATTCTTCTAAAATCAGGAACAAAACAAGGCTGTCCACTCTCTCCTTACCTTTTCAACATGGTACTTGAAGTTCTAGCTATTGCCATATGACAACAAAGGAGGATCAAGGGGATACAAATTGGGAAGGAAGAGTTCAAACTTTCACTGTTTGCAGACGATATGATACTTTACATCAATGATCCAAAGAACTCTACCAGGGAACTCTTACAGCTGATTAACACCTTCAGCAAAGTGGCAGGCTACAAGATCAACTCAAGAAAATCAGTAGCCCTACTATATACAGATGATAAAAGGGCTGAAAAAGAAATCAGAGAAACATCACCCTTTACAATTGCCACAAACAACATAAAATACTTTGGGGTAATGCTAACCAAACAAGTGAAAGACCTGTATCGTATGAACTTTGAATCTTTAAAGAAAGAAATTAAAGAAGCCCTCAGAAAATGGAAAGATCTCCCATGCTCTTGGATAGGTAGGATCAATGTAGTAAAAATGGCAATCCTGCCAAAAGCAATCTACAGATTCAATGCAATCCCCATTAAAATCCCAACACAATTCTTCACAGACCTTGAAAGAACAATAATCAATTTTGTATGGAACAACAAAAGACCCAGGATAGCCAAAACAACACTGTTCAACAAGGCAACGTCCGGAGGCATCACCATCCCTGACCTCAATCTCTATTTTAGAGCTATAGTCCTGAAAACAGCTTGGTATTGGCACAAAAATAGACAGGTAGACCAATGTAATCGAATTGAAAACCCGGGTATTAACCCACACACGTACAAACATCTGATCTTTGACAAAGAAGCTAAAAATATACAATGGAATAAAGAAAGCATCTTCAACAAATGGTGCTGGCATAACTGGAGACTGGCATGTAGAAGAATGCGGATCATCCCATGTTTATCGCCATGCACAAAACTTAAGTCCAAATGGATCAAAGACCTCCACATAAATCCAGCCACACTGAACCTCTTAGAAGAGAAAGTGGGTGGTACCCTTGAACGAATTGGTACAGGAGACAGCTTCCTGAACATAACACCAGTAGCACAGACAGTGAGATCAACAATTAATAAATGGGACCTACTGAAACTGAGAAGCTTCTGAAAGGCAAAGGACACAGTCAGCAAGACAAAAAGGCAGCCCACAGAATGGGAAAAAATATTCACTAATCCCACATCTGACAGAGGGTTGATCTCCAAAATTTACAAAGAACTCAAGAAGCAAGTCTCCAAAACATCAAAGGACCCAATTAAAAAGTGGGCTGCAGAACTAAATAGAAAGTTTTCAATAGAGGAGTCTAAAATGGCTGAGAGGCACTTGAGAATGTGCTCAACATCCTTAGCCATCCGGGAAATGCAAATCAAAACAACTCTGAGATACCATCTCACTCCTGTCAGAATGGCTAAAATCAAAACACCAGTGACAATTTATGCTGGAGAGGATGTGGTGAAAGGGGGACACTCCTCCATTGCTACTGGGAGTGCCAACTGGTTCAGCCACTTTGGAAATCAGTATGGAGATTCCTCAGAAAAATGGGAATAAACCTACCACAAGACCCAGCAACTCCACTCTTAGGCATATATCCAAAAGATGCCCATTCATACAACAAATTTGTCTGTTCCACTATGTTCATAGCAGCTTTATTTGTAATAGCCAGAACTTGGAAGCAACCTAGATGTTCCTGAACCGAAGAGTGGATAGAGAAAATGTGGTACATTTACACAATGGAGTACTATTCAGCAGAAAAAACAACGGAATCATGAGATTCGCAGGCAAATGGATGACACTAGAAGAAACCATCCTGAGTGAGGTAACCCAGTCACAAAAAGAGAAACATGGCATGTACTCTCTCATATATGGATTTTATACATAGATCTGGGGAGTGCCAGCCTACAATACTATGGCCAGAGAGTCTGGGAAACAGAAACTTCATTTAGTGGCTGATTGAAGAAGAGGCAGACTCCCTCCGTTAAGTACTGAGCTGAACTCAAGAAAACCAGTAACAGAGAGGGAGGACTGATGATGGATTTAAATTGCATATCCTTTGATGTTCTTGGAGAGAGACAATTAAAACTCAGAATTATTTCTTACTGTTAGTGGAATATGTTTCCTTGAAGTTTGGGCCACATGAAGTTCAGAAATATGCATATTTCTGAATATATATATTCTTTCATTTAGTGCTTTATACAAACACTTCGAATTCCAGAAGGCATGTTTATTTTCCATGATCAATCTGAATTTTTGACTTCTCTTTGATACTTTTTCTTGTATAGCATCCAACCTGGCCAGTAATTATTTTTCAGTTGTACCATCTTGCTTTCATAGGTGCTATTTTTGTTAATTTCAATCTCTGGAATAAAGTCACTGTATTCAATGTATCAGATGACTTTCTTTAAAGTATAAAGAAATATGACCAATCATGTTGCATATTAATTAAAAGTTTTGTAAAGAGTCTGAAAAGCATTTTATAAGTGAATGCATAGGAGACTGAAGATAATTAATGAGGAGTAATGGACACATAAACTCTTTGCCAACAGTTCTCTTGGGGATATTTCTAAATATAGAAGAAACTTTCATCACAAATATCAGATATGAGCAAGTGCAGAGTAGAACAACCAAGCTAAAATGCTCCGTGGGTAGAAAAAAAGGTTTATTGGGACTGGTTCAAACTGCCAAGGCTGTCTCTGTAGTGAAGCCCTTTGACCCTAATAATAGATATAAACTAATGAAGTGCAAGATCCAAACCAAATGATACATAAAATTCATGACACCTACTAGCTATTGGGTAAATAACTTGAAATTTTCCTAATCCTGCATCAACAGTGAAGACAAGATTCAAACAGGGGGACCACTGATAATTGAAATTGGATTTAAATATGAAGCTGACCCTCCTGAGTACTTCTGTATTTGAGGATTAAACCAATTTGTGATCAAATTTTGACAGAATTTTTTGATGGTGACATTTGTGCTGAATATACAATAATCTTTGCCTTGTCTTTATTGCTTAAGGTACATGCTATAGCAAGTACTTGAATGACTTAAGTAATATTATTACACAATATTTATTGGATTGGGTAGCACAAGTAAGACAGTGTGATGGTTAATTTCAACTGTTGGCTGGATGAGTTCCAAAATTAATTGGGAAATGTCTAAAAATTATTATCTTGACTAGTTTAATTGAGATGTGATATTCCTATCCTAGGTCACTGGTATGAGCCTCTCAATAGAACAATGCTAAAGGAAGGTTCAGAAAGTTGAGGTAAAATTCTGAATGCCATGAACCTAGAATCGTAATTTGAATAGGTAACTTGCTCAACTGTGATGGCATAAGGATTCTACTTTCTCAATCTATCATTTTATTTAAGCACTGATAAGGTAACTAATAGCTACCATTTGAGCATTAAGATGAAAAAATTATGACTATCACTAAATCATATGGGATATTTTACATTAATTTTAAATGTTGTATGTGTTAAGGAGAAAAAAACAATACAACAAGAATGTAATTATCCTTGATAAATTGTAAAACTATCCAAGTCTATTTAGATATCATAAATTAGTTTTACAGCTATATTAAATCTTGTTGTATTAAAACAGAAATAATAAATGTATGATGTAAGTGATTTTGCCATACCTATGCAAAAGTCATAGAAGAATAATGTATAAATTAGAACATAATGTCAATAATCTTTCTTGTATTTGGATGTCTATAAAGTAACCTCATTATTCTTGGTATTCCAATTGCTTTAGGAACTATTTAGTTTGATTTTTCACAATAATGTATCAAATGGTTCATTTTGAAGAATAATTTGTAGGTATCCTTTTTATAACCTTTAGTATTCCAATTAAATACAAATATTATTTTATGAAACAACAAAAAATTAAGTTATTTGATATTTAGTGTCAGTTCACATAGCTATTACATGTCCACTATCTACTAAATGTTACTTTAGAACAGTGGTTTTTCAGCCTTCCGAATATTGCCACTCTTTAATACAGTTCCTTATTTTATAATGACTTCCAAACATAAAATTATTTTCATTGCTACTTCACAAGAACAATTTTGCTACTGTTATGAATTGTAATGTAAATATCTATGTTTTCCTATGGTCTTAGTCAATCCCCGTGAACTGGACATTCAACTCCCTTGATGGATCTCAAACTACAAGTTATAAAAATCACCATTTAACCCTTAAATTAAAAGTACTTATTAAATCACCCATTATTAATATTTTCATAGGAACAAAATTGTTGGAAATGTTTTTGCCTAGATTGTTGCTTATCGATATTGTTGGTCTTTATTACTAAAGTACAAAATAATTAATAACCACATTTAATCTGATAATTTTATTTTAGTTTAACTTTTTCTTGGGATTGCAAGATTTTGTTTAACTCAAAAACAATTAGAAAATTACTTTACATTCTGTCCTGAAAGCTGTAGTTTTATTAGAAAACTGATTTAAAGTTTTGAGAGGTCAGTTTGCATATAGTATATTCTACTCAGGAGGCTAACGTAAGATGTCAAAGTTCAGAGAAAATTCAAAACCAGCCTACATATCTTAGAGAAAACCTAGCTATAAATTATGTTTTATTTTATATATTACATATGATTAAAAATCCTAATTATATGAATATGTATATATAAATATATTGATTTTTATCTGGTGATATACTTCAGTGATTGATATCTTACCTAGCATGTGAGAGCCTGGATTTAGTCCTCAGTAAAAAGTAAATAAGTGAGCAAATAAAAAAATAAAAACCACACTAATTGTGCCAAGAAGTATCAGTGCACACATGAGATTACAACTTTCAGTTGTGAAAAAATTAATAATCATTAAAAAATTAAGGCAAATATTTTGCATGTAACCTAAGAGAATTAAATAAATATTATGGTTTTCAAAAACATATATTCATTAGTATATTTGAGAAAAAGATATTACTGACACAAAAATGATTAGAATTGGAGTTACTATAATTTATTGTATATCTATTCTTGGAAATAAAATTCAGAGACCTCACTCCAGATCTTTTAACCATGCCTTGATCAACTAGGAAAATATTTCTATAACTCGTTCATCTCCAACTCCAACAACATGTCAGTGAATACATGTGAGAAAGCATAAAACTACTCCCAAGATCTATAAGAGTGGCACAGGGGGTTAGTGACTTACTGCTCCTTACAAATTGGATGGCTCGCCGGGCGGTGGTGGTGCATGCCTTTAATCCCAGCACTCGGGAGGCAGAGGCAGGCAGATCTCTGTGAGTTCGAGGCCGGGCTGGACCGATAGCCTCCAAAACAATACAGAGAAACTCTGTCTTGAAAAACCCAAAATAAATTGGATGGCTCAAAAAAGTGTAGATATAAAATGTTGATCTAAGAAGACAATATTAGATTTTTATGAAAACTATACATACACACTCGTTCACTTATTTTAATATTTAAAATTTATGAACTTTATTGTAATAACTGAAAAAACTGAAAAAATCATATGCCCTAATTAACCAGACATAAAGACTATATACCCAATGAATTTGCATACAGTTTAAATAGACATTCAGAAGTTATGGAGCTTCACATTGGATTTCACATTTTCACTGCTGAATATGTTTTATGTACTTTTTCACCACGGAAACAAATATCAACAACAGAATTAGAACTGGAAGAACAGTTGGCTTCATTTTTCTCTCTTACAACTTATGTTCATTGCCTGTTTTCTCAATCACTGTTAATTAGGTCATAATTCATGCAGCCAACGACTGAACTATTAAGAGTTCATGTTGGGACCCTATTCTTCCTACTGGGCCACCTTCCCAGTATCAATACATGGGGAGGTGCTTAGTCTTATTGCAACTTGATATGCCGTGTGTTGTTGATACTCATGGGAGATGTGCCCTTTTCTAAACAGAAAAGGAGAGGTGGTAAGGGGAGGGATTGAGAGAAGAGGGAGAGGGGCAGCCAGATTGTAAAACAATAAATAAAGGTATGAAAGGGTTGAGTCTAAAAGAACAATGCCACTGAGAGTAGTCATAGAACTGTTTAGGAGTTATCATGGGAAACACAAAGCTATTGTCAGATCTGTTGATTTACAACATTAAAGGGTTAACTTTAATATTCTAATATTAAAAACAACTACCACCAGTATCCGAGGGCACACCATAAAGAGAAAATTATAGCAAAGCAACATGACTGTAATAGAAATAAATAGCTTAACCTCCCTAGAGGTGATAAAGAAGAAAAATGCTTTAAGCAAATTCTGAGAGTAGTGTTTCAAGTCGATGTTTAAGGCTTAAGACAAGAGGAAATGAACTGTGCATAAGCACTATAAATGGCTGAAAATTCTTTCCCACCAAAAGTAAATCTAGGGAATCATAAAATAAAGGTGTGTGTATAATAGGGTCTGCCAAACAAAGATATAGAAAGCAGGTAAGATTTTGACTTCCTGGCTTGGAAGCAAATAGATATAAAAATATTAAAAGGGGAATTCTCAAATACAGTCTTTGGGGTTGGGTTAGAATTGAAACCTCTTGGTATGATTAGAATTGATTTTTATAGTAGGAATATCTAGACATACAGAAACATATGTAAGTATGAATGTGTGTATGGTTCAGTATAGAGATACACTTCTAACTGTACTCATGGACAGCTTAGAAACAGGGGCAGTTTGAACATAAACCAGAAGTTGCTGAATCAGGCACATGAAATAAAGCAGATTTACAATGTGCAGCAGACAGCAGAGGACACTAGACCTGCAGTAACTGCCCAGGCAGACAGCCTAGTGCATACAAGACAGATGCTCCTCTTGTGTAGTACCTATAGGACAGGCTTGCTTCTTGCAAAGGATACTGGGATTGAAGCAGTGATGCATGTAACAAGCATCCCTGAAGGGCAAGACTTGAATAATACTAGTTTGCATCCCATTTTTAATAAAATAACAATCTGAAGAAAACAAACATTCACCTTGTCCTGTTCCATAGAGCAGTGGCTGTTTGTAGCATACAAGTCTAAAGCTTCTCCATGCCAACAGCCTAATTGACAGGGGAAGTCTTCCCTTTCTTCTGTCATGGAGATTTTCCTTTTCCTCTCTGCCTGGGACCTCAGCCCAAACACAAAGACAGTAACTCTTTTATGGCTGAAAAAGCAGAAGAGCCTTCTAATCTGCTCATTGGTTGTTGTTTAACCTAGAGACACCCTATGCACTCCCAGTCTAGATCCTGGCTTCTAGATATAACCTTCTAGTAAGTGGCACTGCAACTTTTGCAGAAATGATTCACTACAAATCTGAAGTGGGGAGCACAAATATTAGATGGCCTCCTAAGTTTCTTACAAATCCTGAAAATAAGGTTGTATTGAAGGAGAAGCAGAAAGGAAGAGTAAAAAAGAATAGGAGGGGAAAAGGTAGAATGACAAATGATGTGCCAGCTTGACAGCTTTCTGGTGTCTAAAAATGGTGAAAAATCTATTATACCAATTAGAAAATAATGATGGAAATTATGGCATGAAAAAACAGAATGGGTATCCACTGACCCTACTTATAGAAATAAATGATTGGATTGACACAAACAACATATAATACCTTGGTGTAACATTAACCAAACAAGGGAAAGACCTGTATCACAAGAAATTCGAATCTTTAAAGAAAGAAATTAAAGAAGACACCAGAAAATTGAAAGATCTCCCATGCTCTTGAATAGATAGGATCAATGTAGTATAAATGGCAAGCTTCACAAAAGCACTCTACATATTCAATGCAATCCCCATCAAAATCCCGGCACAATTCTTCAAAGACTTTAAAAGAACAATTCTCAACTTTATATGGAAAAACAAAAGACCCAGCACAGCCAAAACAACCTTGTTCAACAAAGCAACATCTGCAGATATCACCATCCCTACTTCAAGCTCTATTATAGAGCTATAGTCCTGAAAACAGCTTGGTATTTTCACAAAAATAGACAGGTAGACCAATGGAATTGAATTGAACACCCCGATATTAACCCACAAACATATGAACACCTGAACTTTAACAAAATTATATAATGGAAAAAAAACATCTTCAACAAATGGTGAAGGCATAACTGGATGCTAGCATTTAGCAGACTGAAGATAGATCCATGGCTATCGCCATGCAAAAATCTTAAGTCCAAATGGATCAAAGACCTCAACATAAATCCAGCTACACTGAATCTCCTAGAAGAGAAACTGGGAGGTACCCTTGAATGAATTGGTACAGGAGAGCTCTTCATGAACATAACACTACTAGCATAGACACTGAGATTGACAATTAATAAATGGGACCTCCTGAAACTGAAAAGCTACTCTAAGGCAAAGGACACAGTTAACAAGACAGAAAGGCAGCCCACAGAATGGGAAAAGATATTCACTAATCCCACATCTGACAGAGGGGGATGTGGAGAAAGGGAGCTGGGAAAAAGAGAGGGGGGAAAAGAGGAGGGGAGAGGAGGACAAGGTGGAGCAGGAAGGTTGAATGGGGGAGAGGAAATAGAGGAGAGCAGGATGAGAAATACAATAATAGAGGGAGTCATTATAGGTTTGAGGAATGATCTAGCCCTACTGAGATTTCCAGAGATCTACAAGGATGACACCCACTGGCAAACTAAGCAATAATGAAGAGGCTACCTTAAATGGCCCTCCCTGATAATGAGTTTGATGACTGCTGCACAGCCTGTATCCGAGAATGTGCAGAGGGTGTCGGGATTGATGACACAGAGACATGTCGGTGGTGCAAAGAAAATTTCAAGAAGGCTTCCAGAAGGCTCCTCAAGAAGGCTCCACTTTATTCCTACCCTGGCTGGTTATATATACTCTGACAACAGAGGTGGCAGTGGGTGGGTCAGGAAGAGGTGGTTAGTCTTTGGAAAAGGTCAAGATTAGGGCATTTCCGTGGGCCTGCCCTTATCAGAAACTTATTGCTCCGGACACTGTATTGTTTTTTAGTAAACATGTTTTTAGTAAACATTGTCTTACAGCTGCCTGCTCCCAGGCTGATGGTGAAGTGGGCCTCTGGCCAAGGTCTGTTGTTCCCACAAATGACTACCTTTTATGCCATCCTAGAACCTTCATCCAGTGGATGATGGAAGCAGAAGCAGACACCCACAGCTAATCACTTACCTGAACTCCTGGAACCCAGTGGCATAGAGGGAGGAGTGATGAGCAAAGGGGTCAAGACTGGGTTGTTGAAACCCACAGAGATAGTTGACTTAAATTAGGGGGAGCTCTTTTAACCCAAACTGATGGCTGAGGGCCAGCATGGAACTGATCCAGACCCTCTAAATTTTGGTGTCATTGAGATGGCCTTGGAAATCTATGGGGTAGTAGATCAGTATTTATCCCTGGCATACAAATGGACTCTGGGTGCCCATACCACATTGAGGAATGCTCTCTCAGCCTGTACACATTGGGGAGGGCCTGGTCCCTGCCCTGGATACAATGACACACTCTGGAGATTTCCCCATAGAGGGCCTCCTCCTCCCTGGGGAGCAGAGTGTGGATTTGGTGGGGGGTTGGGTGAGTGAGTGGGGAGTTGTGGAGGAGGGGAGGGAGTAGGAGCTAGGATTGATATGTGAAGCAGGCTTGCATCTAACTTTAAATTTAAAAAGATAAAAAAATTAAAAAAGGAAAAAATTAACCCCCAAACACAAAAGAAATAAATGCTTGGTGGTATAAATAAATATACATGAAGGAAGTGACATTTTCATAGAAGAATTCAAATTAGTAAAATTAGAAGAAATGTAAGGAATAAAATGACATGTTGGTTCACAGGAATAATCACAGCAGCACACACAGCTCTTAGGTAAATGACATAAGACAATCAGTTCACATGACACAACCTTGAAGCTTCAGTATGGCTGTGCAGTACTGTGATACAAAAGCTTTCATGGTAACTCCCTTAGAAGATGTAATTTCATCCTAGACCCAGAAATTCTTCCTAATTAAACATGGGCTGATCTTACTGATTAATTTCTAAATAACATAAAAAACCAAACAATATAATATAAATATTTGGAGAGATGGCTCAGCAGTTAAGGACACTTGCTCCTCTTGCAGATTTTCTGGTCTTGGTTCCCAGCACTCACTTTGAGGCTCACAATTGTCTGTAACTACATTTCCAGGGCATCTGTTGCCATTATCTGTCCTCCTCTAGCACCAGAAACACAAGTGATGTTCTTATATCCATGCAGGGAATATATAAATTAAAGACATATCATTATAAACTAGAATACAGAGAGAATAAAATTATAACATTATGTTGGAAACCATGGTAGACACCATGTTTAAAAGTCATCACACTTAGCATAAGGATTGAGTGACAGCATGTGTGGGTGTTGTGTCATCAGTGATATGGGACATGAAGGAACCTTCATGGAGAGTGCTGCAAGATTATGCAAGCTTGGCCAAATTTTAAAAAAAGCATCATACAAGCTGGAATTAAAAACATAGTTTATAAAATATTTACCTGCCAGTATCATTGTAACCTCTACTCCCATATGAACCCATATGCCTCTTTCTTTCTGTCCTTAGACAGTGTATATGCCTCAGGGGTAGGCACCACCTTGCATTTGTTTTTACCTAAAACAACTAGCACAGTGCTGACCCAAAGTAGCCAGTTAATGAGCAATTGATTGTTCAATTAAAACAAATGTGTGTAGATCAAGGCTAATCCGTTTGCTGACTCTCAAGACAACATAGAAATTAGTAGTTATCAGATGTTGCCTACATTGTTAGACATATATTCTAAAAAAAATATTAGACTATCAAGTAAAAACATCACGTTAGACTAATGCCATTCCCTGTATGACTTGTCAGATGTTATTTTAGGCAATTGCAGTGTAGTGACTTTTAATCAATTTCCTCCTCTTCAAATCAGATCACAAAGGATGCTCTGTAGGCAGCAGCCTTTCCTTCTCACAGTCTGATATCATGGCAGTTCCAATAAATGAATGCATGTAAAAACCTCACAGTATGAAAGGTACTTAGGTTCAGAATCTTGAAAAACGCTGTCATCTTATCTGTTGGAATACCCTCAAAGGCAGTATATTCCAGAGAAAATTTGAATGTCTGTGTGTGTGTGTGTGTGTGTGTGTGTGTGTGTGTGTTTGTGTTGAAGGCAAAAATGACCAGATTTTGTAAAAAGTCTAAAAAGAGAAGTTTGGAATGAAAGTTTAGAAAGATAAGAGGAGACATGGCAAACAAAGGAAGTCAATACTGGACTACAGACAAGTTTTTCTTTGGGGGAAAGATATTATAATCTAGACAAATGTTCATCAACACTGGATTCTTTGAAGGTATGGAAATGTACTAGCATGTTATAATTATAATAAATGGAATGTCTGGGAATCTTACCAATTCTATGTTAATAACTTGAGGTATCAACAGGTTTCCTGTTGTGTTAACTATTCAGAGCTCAATAAGGTCAAGTTTCCACTCAAATGAAAACATTGCTCGAGAGCACAAGACC
The DNA here is from genome assembly GCF_017639785.1 of Mesocricetus auratus. Taxonomy (NCBI): domain Eukaryota; kingdom Metazoa; phylum Chordata; class Mammalia; order Rodentia; family Cricetidae; genus Mesocricetus; species Mesocricetus auratus. The sequence goes on from NW_024429266.1 coordinate 163,752,326, forward strand.
TGAAATAAGCTCACTTTAATTTTAGTCACTAACTGACATGGAAATATTACAAGATAAATAAACCCCCTCAGTTATTAGCACATTGCAAAACAAATGCTTGTGACACATGCCTTTTTCCCTTTCCCTCCTAATTGGTAGCATCCACATTCTTGTCACACAGTAATTGTGACCTTAGAGACCCAGTAAATAGGCACTTTCCTTTACAAATATCTGTTTTTCCTCTTAGGCAGATGAATACTTTATAATTGTGTGAAATAAAGAAGGACAATAAAATTGTTTTATAATCTATGTATTAACCCAGATAGAATTCTTTGAAATATCTTTACAATCCAAACTCCTCAGAGGATGTAAAGGAATTAAATTAGCTATGATTATTACAAGCTCTCACCAATAGGTTTGTAAGAGAAAACATTTTTTTGCTTTTATTCTACTCATCATTACTATGCATATTATTTTTTATTTTTAAATTTAAATTTAAATTAGGAACAAGGTTGTTTCACATGTCAATTCCAGGTCCCTCTCCCTTTCCCTCCCCTCCTTCCACACCCTCCCACCAACCCCTCCAATATCCCCTCATTTCCCCAAAGAGGGTGAGGCCCTCCATGGGGGTGTCCATAGTCTGTCATTTCATCCAGGGCAGGGCCTAGACCCTCCCCGGAGAGTCCAGGGTGAGAGTACATCTCTCATTGTTGGATGGGTGGCAATAGTCCATTTGTATACCTGGAATAAATACTGATTTACATTTTTTAAATGGTAGAGAGAAAGCAACCATTTTCCAGAACTCACCGTATACTTTCAGAATGAAAGCATGTCAAGCTATTATTTATACTATTCCAAGTTTAAACTCAATTTCAATTTATTGTAGAGGCTACAAAACTTCCTCTGAAAATTAATTGAGTTTTTAGCAATATGAATAAAATGATAAAAAGAACAAGGAATTCTCTATCTCTCTCTCTCTCCCTCTCTTTCCCTCTCTCTCCCTCCCTCCCTCCCTCCCTCCCTCTCTCTCTCTCTCTCTCTCTCTCTCTCTCTCTCTCACACACACACACACATTATTATTATTATTATTATTATTACTAGGGGAGCTTTAAAAGTTTTAAAATTAAAATGTAATGATATCATTTCCCCCTTTCCTCACTCCAATTCCTCCTATGTACTAGTTCATTGCCCCTTTCAAATTATTATCATTTATTATCTTTTTTTTTGTTTTTACGAGACAGTGTTTCTCTGTATTGTTTTGGAGGTTACTTCAATTATTACTGTTAAATATATAGACATAATTACAGGAACACCACCTGCTGAGTCTGTATATGCTGAGTCTGTTTGTATGTAAATGATTTTATGGCTTGGTATTTTATGACTAGACATTTGATAACCAGTTAAAGGGCTCATCCCTGAAGGACACTATGTCTTCATCTGTTGACTACTTCTCGCTTCCAGTAGCTCTAGGGTTGAACCCCTTTGAGACTGCCTTCTTCCCTGTTAGCAATTATCTAATGGTGGTGTTCCTGTTTAGTTCTTGTTTAGGTGACTATATTATTGAGATACCATGGACAAATCTTCTATGTCAATTTCACAGCAGATTTCCTATACCCCTGGCTCTTACAATCTTTCTGTCTCTTCTTCCTTGAGTCTTAGGTGCAGGAGTTATGTTATGGATGCAGCCATTTAACTTTGTATCACATTATCATTGTTTTGACCAATTGGTTTGTGTGTGTGTGTGTGTGTGTGTGTGTGTGTGTGTTGATGAAGGAGAAGCTTCTTTGATAAGGTATAATAATGTTACTTACCTGTGGGTATAAAGATAAGTATTTAAAATGCAATTGGAAAGTGTCCTAGATCAGTAAAGTGACAATAGTGGTTATCTTCTAAGATCTATGATCTCACAGCCTCAGGTGGTTGGCTAGGTTTCCAGTACCAGGCAAGATTTCTTTGCTGTTGAGTGTGCTTTGAATCCTATTAGACAGGTTTTGATTATTGCCAAGATATGCGTGTAACTTCTGTAACCGTAGTGATATATTGCTATTTTGGTAATTGAAGTGGTTCATGGGTAGCACAATTGCCTGCTTCCGTCCCTTGGAAACATCCATAGAACTACCTGCCAAAAGGAAAGCTAGTTCTTGGAGAGTAGGCTTTCAAGTAGATCAACTGAGTTCCTCCAAGACTTCTGTCAATAGTGTATGGTTTCTTCAGCTCTTCAGTAATAGGCGCTTAGCTTCAACATGTAGGAGGCAACCAAGGGCATCAACAACAATGCATATTGTTTTGGGAATCTCCCTAAACAACTGGATCAGGGGTTTCTAATGCTTGCCACTAAGGTTTTTGCTAAATAATCTATGTCTTGGAGGGAATATGTGTGTCTGTACATACATATATAAATAAACACATATTTTAATGAAAACATTTGGTAGACATGTATGCAAAATTTAAAAACCTAATCTAGCAGTTAAAATAGCACATTTTCAATACCATATGTCATGGCCTCAGTTCTTTCTGTTTCATTCAAATGTTTGAGAGGGATGGAGAGACCTGGTTTACTTTGTAGAAGTAGAGAAACCTAGTAGAGGTTATTTATTCACTTTCACACTCATTGACTCACTAATATACATGGGCTTTAAAACAGACATGAGATGCTATGCTAGTCATTTTAGGAAACAAACATGGATAAAACAGAAACATCATGGAGCTAAGGATTAAAAGAATTCAATATTACTCAAACTATCAAGAAAATGAAAAGTGGCTTTACAGTTAGTAATTACAATGACTGGAGTGATATGATACTGTTTAAGTTGTATTTAGGCTGAGAAGTCTTCTCAAGGACACCATATTTAGACTTAAGTACAAAGCATCTATAGACGTAAATCAGTTTGGAATAGGGAGGTATAGGCTACACAACAGAGACACCAAATATAATGGCATTTGTGAGTACTGACTGCATTGCAAGTCCTAATCCAGGAGCCTATGGAACAGCTGCAAAGAGATACATAAAACCTAAAACATAAGGCACGTCATTTTATAGTGATTGACAGTTTGGTAGACTTGTGCATGGATTTGGATATGGGAGATGCAAAGTGACTCACTGACTGTAGAAGAAAGACTGTGTGGATTATTTTCATTCTGAGTGACGAGCAGTGATTTAAAACAATGAAAGTAAATGAGGGAAAGAGATTTCACTAAAAGTGCTATAACACAGAAACATATCATGTAATGTTTCAAAATTACTTTGAGTACCTATCAGAAAAAGATAATTTTAAAGCTTGTCCCAGATTCATTGATATTTGCAGAACATACTATCTACATTTCAGAATAGGTATTGTAATTTACAGTATTTTCCTTGAGATCTTATGCAGGTCAATTGTAGAAATTGAAAAACTATATGGGATGGAGTATTATTGTGATTGAGTGTTAAGTGACCTAAACTTTATGTTTGTACACATATGTATGCTTTTCCCTACGATTAAACGTCTGTCCCTTTAAATTACGTTCATGTCCTCTTTCAGAAAAGAAATTGAGTTGACTTAAACTATGCTTCATATTTTGTTTATACTGGTATATGTTCATTCATTCCACATCTTTTAAATGGGTTTTCCTACCTGCATTCATTTGAGCAGCAGTATTTGGCTGCCAAACAGGGCTATGATGGTGTGTGTTTGCTAAAATAAGAAATTGTTAAGAAGTCATGCATGTGTTCTGCTAGCTGGCTATGTATCTCTGGGAGATTTTTTTATTAGGTGGAACTTTTGTAAAGATCAAACTAGCTACATGCACACATTTAGTCATCTGTATTTGTCTATGATCAAAATTTTTCCTGTTCGTCCTTAAAATTAGTTTACTCTGTCTTGAACAATTATTCAGACAGTGAGGTGGATTCTTTTGTGGGAGAATCAATCACATTATGTTGTCTTTTATACTGAATGCAACAAAATTCTATAATATAAATGTTAGTTCCCCAGCATATGTATATGTCTGTATGTGTGTGTGTGTGTAAAACACCTGTAGAATTCTTCCAGGCATTTATTGGTGATTGTAGAAATGGACTTACATGTACAGTGACAACAAATTATTATTGTGGAAATAAAGTTTTACAGAATAACTTTTAGCTAAAGCATCCAAGACCTCTACTTATGAAATAGCATAAAGGGGGCTTTGTGATGCTTTTCATTATCAACTTGACAGTGACTACAATCATCTTGGAGATGGGTTCTCTGAACAGGTCAATCAGAGATTATCTTAATTGTGCTAACTGATGTAGGAAGACCTATCTGTGATGATTTGAATGATATTGACCCCCCATAGACTCAGGTGTTTGAATATTTGATTCCCAGTTTTGATGGAGGAACTATGTCCACTGGGAATAGGCTTTGAAGTTTTAAAGATGTACACCGTTCTCTTCATGCTTGCTACTCCATCTTCCATGGCTGCAGCCTTGATCACCACATCTCTGGGATGATGATGGACTGTTAGACCTCTGGAGCCATAAGTCTATATAAATTTAGACCTTCTATATGTTGCCTACTAATGAAGTTTTATCTCATCAATAGAAAACTTATACAGCTTCTTATTTGTGTTAGTACTATTTCCTGGACAGAGGATTCTGGGGTTCATAAGTAAAGAGAGAGAGCTAAGCAATGGCATGCATGTATTAACTGTATTTTTCTTCTGATGGAACAGGTAACTTGACCAGCTGTTGTCAGCTCTGGTTGCCTTGACATGCTCACCATGATGGGAGTGTGACTTGAAGTGTGAACTCTAATAAATCATTTTTAATTTAAGTGCCAAAACCACAGTAAAAGAAATTGACACAGGCTCTAAAAGTATGACAGAAGAATCAGAATAATTCAGTGCTAAGTATATATACAAAGATACAGTGAGTAGTAATCTAGTCTCACTAATTACCTACATGACATTGGCCACAGTTCTTATTCTGTACCTCAGGTATCTGAGTTGTGAAACAGGGGCAGTAATAGTGTTTATCCTGTGATCCACTTGTAATTTTCAATTAGACAAAGAAGCATATATAACCTGCAACAAAAGCTAAAACAACAAATAGTAGTTACAACACATAATTAAAAATGAAAAAGAGTAAGGTACTCTGAATCTAGACCTTATCAGAAACAGTTGTTCCTTCTTGATTTGCCTGTAATTTTTTGAGTGACAGCTTGAAGAAAGCAAGAAGATATGAGGAAGAAGTGACATATGAAATTCAAATAAGTAGCATTTTAAGCCACTGTTCAGTTCTTCATCACTAAGAAACCATTTACTGTTGCATATTTACAAGATGAGAGAAAATGCATACATATTAATTTTATATTAGGCTTTCTTTTGGTGATACAACTTTTCAAGTGATTTCAGGTGAGAAAATGAAGAATTCATGCTCAGTGAACATCTTAGTGTTTCAGAAAAGTGTAAATTAATTAGAACAATTTAATTATATCATAAACACTTTCAAGTTTTAAAATAAGTTTGGGATATATGTGTATGTATGTATGTAGGTATGTGTGTATCACCAATTAAAGGGTATTCTATAGTATGTTGGCTAATATTGTTGCACTTAGTCATTATATATTAGGTTCATCTTGGAATTATCTTTCCTTTACAGTTTATAATTTACATAACTGGCATAGCTTGTCTGATTCTTCACCCATGAATCATTATAAGCATCCTTTAGCACTATCATTATAACCATATTATGATAATTCTTTCTGTTTTAGTTATTATTTGTTTAGGCAGAGCCTTGCTATGAAGCCTAGTTCCAATGAAACCTTTGTTCTTCCTGTTTCAGTTCCCCTTATACTAGAATTATTGTCATATGACATTATGCTAGACTTTAGATACTCATAAGAATTATATTATTTCTTTTACCTAATTAGCAACAGTTTTACCACCATCATCTGCATTCTCCTCATTTATTGATTGCTTAATGTTAGTCAGACTCTGTAATAATGGTCTTACTATCATAATTTCATTTGGGTATCTCAATAGCATTATTACTCTTGTGATACTATTTTTATTCTTTTGGGGGACACATAAAACTGAACCTTAGTATCTGAAGTTCTAAATAAGTCATGGAGACAAACTTCAAAAATGGCAGCCTTATTCCAGAATATAATTGCTGTTTTACTACCCAATACAAAACATTTCCTAATTTATACATGTATATACATTTAATGATAGATGATTGATTGACAGGAAGATGAACAGTCTCATTGTACATTCCAGGATCAACCCAAAATCACCATAGTCCAGATTTTCCTAATAATAACCACTTAAGTATTACACTAAATATATGATTTTATATGTTCTATACTGATTCTTACACTAGAAACTATCTTGTCCCAAATGTCTTAATACCTTTTCTTTATTAGAATCGCAATCATTAAATTTGAGTTGATCATGTAAACATCTATAAAAAAGGTATATATCTGCCTCTGTCCCTCAAGTGCTAGAATTAATGGCTTGGGCCACCACTGTCTGGATTTGAATCACTTTTTTGACCAAAGATTACAGCTTTCCCAGGCATTTATACCAAGTCAAAATAAGAGGAGTTGGTATTAAATGCTATAACATATAGTTTGGCATACAAACTGACAGAACATGGAAAACCACACTTGCAAATTCATGATTCTGTCATTAAATATATTACCATTTTTTATTATATTAACCTACATTACTAAATAGCTTGGCAAAAACTACCCAATTCAATAGCTGTCTACATTATTTTAGGTAGGGTTATTGTGAAACAGCAAGTGGTGGTTCAAATGAAAATGGACCCATAAGCTTTTAGAAGGTGGCATTATTGGGGGTGTGTTCTTGTTGGAATAGGTGTGGCCTTTATGGAGTAAATGTGTTATTGGGGAGGGTGTGCTTTGATATTTCAGAAGCTCAAGTCAGGCTTAGTGAATCACTGTCTCTTCTTGCTACTTGAAGATACGATGCATAACTCTCAGCTAACTCTATACCCCCCTGTCTGTCTGCATGACTCCATGCTCCTTGTCATGAGGATAGCAGGCTAAGCCCCTAAAACTGTAAGCCAGCCCCAATTAAATGATTTATTTTATAAGATTTGCTGTGATCATGGTACCTGTTCATAGCAATAGAATCCATAACCAAGACACAGGATAACCAAAGGAATATTGTGGGGATGAGTACAAACTAAGTGAAGGAGAAAGACAGACTGAGAGTTGTCTTCCAACAATATCTGTTGATAGTATTAAGTGATGGGGGAAATGAACAGTATGAAAATTTAAGAACCAGTCATAACATTTTAGTTTTCCTTTGTCTTGGGAGTATTATATAATCCATTGCTTTCTTAGGACACATGAAGATTTAGGGATAGAATAAAATGATAAAAAGTTATTCAATCTTTTATTTACACTCCTTCAGTAGTATTTCTAAGTCCCTCTCCAGGTCACATTAATGGTCTCATCTTTAATCATATAGAAATAAATGACCCTGACAAAAGTCATATCTTCTTGAACTTCTATACAGAGCAAAATAGGCAATAAACATAACCATCTTGAAAGTTAGACCTTTTATTTTTTATAAGGCAGTGATTAAGGTCAACAAGACATTAAGGTTTAAGGTAAATAGCCACAAAAGACGGGACTAATCTTTCTGAGGGTCAATGACTTGAGCTGATTCAGAGATGCCAAGATATGCAGCTTCATGAAAATACAAGGGGCTGGCAATCAGGGTGGAGGAAGCAAGAACTGCAGAGTCCTGAATTTAGAGTAAGCTTGCTGACTCAAGAGATGGGAGAGGTTCTGGGGAATGGAAGAGCGTGATGAGTGCTGAGGTTAGGGGTCAATGGGGCTAGATCATAAAGGACCTTCACAGTATTTCACTTTTCTGATTCTTTCAGCATGAGAGGCTTTGGCAGTGGAAATGTCTTACTAGAAACCTGTATTTCTGTCTATGGTTCCCAATTTAACTTCAAACAGGGATTTTAAGAGTGTGAGTTCTTGATCTCTTAAGTTCTTATGTTTATGATTTAGGTATCTGTCATATGCAGGTAATTCAGATATTTCACAGGTGTTCATATGAATGCATATAAATAGGCTGAGACACAGATTATGTTGAGCTACTGTCATGCATCTTACTCAGTATGAATGCCTTTATCCAAAGTGAAGGCATATAGAAATGATAAACTCTGTTTCATCTGTTGACAAAATATTAAGTTGAATTAATACTGATTTATACATTTTTAGATCTGTCATTTCCTACTTAATTAAACTTCATATTTGCCTTTTCCTACTTATTACTTCATGAATTCATTTTGTATGCCTGGTTTACAAGCTAGAGTAAACTATTAAATGCACAGGTAAAAAGGAACACACAGAAACAGTAAGACTGAGTGTTTATATTGAGCCTTGGGCAGCAGATCAGTACCCATCCCAAGTATACACACGGACTTTGGACTCCCATAGAACAATGTGAGGTGCACTCTCACCCTGAACTCTTGGGGAAGGGTCTAGGCCCTGCCCTATATGAAATGACAGACTATGGACACCCCCATGGAGGGCCTCACCCTCCCTGGGGGAATGAAGGGATAACAGGGGGGTTCGGGGGAGAGCACGGGAGGAGGGGAGGGAAAGGGAGAGGGACCTGGAACTGACTCGTGAAGCAACCTTGTTTCTTATCTAAATTTAAACTGGAAAATAAAAAAAAGACAACAGTCTTAACTTGTAGGAAACTAAAATGTTGTCTGATCACTGGGTTTTCATAATGAAATTAAACAGAGGTACACTCACTGTTTAGTTTGTAGGGTATCTCCCATGTATCATATATCCCAGGTCATCTCCAAATTGCATTTAATTATTATGCTTCCAGGAAAGTAAACTGTCATTTCCAATATAAGAAAACCCTAGTATTACTAGGAAAGACATAAAAGAACACAGAACATTCAAATGAACATAAAAGCAACCAATAAGCTTAGAGGAACTAATAAAATTTTAAATATGGAAATGTCCTCAACTCAACAGTGAAAGGATGAGGATTAGTTGCCTGGATTACATGTCATCAAACTAGCATCATCTCCAAGAAACCTGTGGTCATACTAAATGCATTTTAAAACTATAAGACATGGGACATTAGTTCATCTATATAGCAAATAGAACCTAAAACTTCCTTGTAAAGCTATTTAAAAAGAATAGAGGATTTCTTGAGGCTGGTAAGTTTGCTCAATGGCTAAGAGCTTTTTTGTTCTTGTAGAGTGCCAGGTTCAATTTCAAATATGTACAAGATGGCTATGGCTCACAACTGTCTATGACTCCAATTCCAGGGAATATAATGCCTTCTTCTGACTGCCAAAGGCACTATGCACATGGTTCATATACATATACAGTAAAAGTATTTATAAACATAAAATGAAATAATTCCAAAATACTTTGTAAAAAGCTTTTCTCTATTTTATGTGTACAAGTGTTTACCTACATGTATGTATGTTTGCCATGGGTATGCAGTAACCATGAAATCTAGAAAGGGACATCAGAAAAACAGAATGGTTGTGAACCACCATATGGGTCTTGGGAACTGAATCCAGATCCTCTGGCTAAGAGAAACAAAAGCTCTTAACTGTTAAACCAGATTTCTAGTTCTAGGTGTAGCTACCTTAGCATCTGACAAAGTAAACTTCAAATCAAAACTACTCAGAAGAGATGAAGAGTACCAGTACATACTTAAAAGTCGTGGGAACGGGGACAAGGACAGGAGACATACTCACTAGAGCACAGGCTGTTCTTCCAGGGGACCCTATCACCTCCAGCTCAATTTCCAGCACCTCCAGTTCTAGATTATCAGACACTATCTATGCCTTCTGCAGGCATTGTATGCATGTGGTACACAGAAATACATACAGATGAAACATCCATGCATATAAAATAAAAATAAATTTTGAAATAATAAAAATAGCAAAAACAGCTTAACAAGAAGATATAATGTTACTAATATGTACATATTAAATACTGGGAATAGTATTTTCATGAATTAAACTAATGGGTAGAAAAGATCCCTATTTCTATCACCTTTGATAAATCATTCAAATTGAAAATCAACAAAGACATCACAGAGTTAAGCTATATCATGGACCATATGAGTGGGTTTATCATATATATTTATAGATATGAATGCATATATGACATGAAAATAGAAAGTTGGAAATGGAGATGTGGGGCTGGAGAGATGGTTCACGAGTTAACAGCAAGACTGCTCCTCTAAAGAACCAGGTTCGATTTCTAGCTCCAGAATGGCACCTCACAATTATCTGGAGTTCCATGGCACTGGGCATGCATGGGGTGCACATAGTTGTGCATAAAGGCAAAATGCCACACACATAAAAAAGAGTAAAGTAACTAAATCTTACAAAATTAGAGATGTAAAATGGGAGGAAAAGTATAAAGGGTGAGATATATAAGGTGATTTCTTTGTTTTCTTTTTTTCACTATTTTATCTAGAAACAGTAATTTTCCATATCAGTCTCCCTGTTCCCTCTCCCTCCTATCCTCCCATGCCCCCCTACCAATCCCAAAAAACTGATCACCCACTCTCCAAGGATAATAAGTCCTTCCATAGAGGATCATCAAAGGCTGTCACATAATTTAGGGGAGGGTCTAGGCCCTCCTCCCTATGCCAGGGCTGAAAAAGTATCCCTCCACAGGAAATGGGCTCCCAAAATTCATTTGCGCAGTAGGGATAAGTACTGGTATCTGGCTACAGTAGTACCCCTCCATAAAGAATTGGCTCCTAAAGACCATATGTGGACTAGGGATAAACACTGGCTCCACTGTTAGTGGTCCCATAGACTACCCAGGTCTCACAACTGTCTCCCACATTCAGAGGGCTTGGTTCTGTCCAATGCTGGTGTCCCAGCTTTACAACTGGGGTCTCTGTATTCTTACTAGGTCAGGTCAGCTGTTTCTGTATGTTTTTCCAGTACAGTGTTGACTCCTTTGCTCATCCCTCTTCCTTCGCTATAAATGGATTCCAGGAGTATGGCTCAGTGCTTAGCTGTGGTTTTAGCCATTTTGGTCAGTATAAGATGGTATCTTGGAGTTATTTTGATTTGCATTTCCCTGATGGCTAAGGATGTAAGCACTTTCTTAAGTGTCTCTCAGCCAATTTAGATTCCTATATTGAGAATTCTCTATTTCTGAGCCCTACTTTTTAATTGGATTGTTTGTTGTTTTGGTGACTAGTTTCTGGAGTTTTTTGTATATTTTGGATATCAACCTTCTGTCAGATATGGGGTTAGTGAATACCTTTTCCCATTCTGTGGGCTGTCTTTTTGTCTTGCTGTTTGTGTCCTATGCCTTACAGAAGCTTCTCAGTTTCAGGTCCTACTTATTAGTTATCAATCTCAGTGTCTGTGCTAGTGGAGTTATGTTCATGAAGTGATCTCCTGTACCAATTCATTCAAGAATGCCTCCCACTTTCTCTTTTAATAGGTTCAGTGAGACTGGATTTATGTTGAGGTCTTTGATATATTTGGATTTAAGTTTTGTGCATGGTAATAGATAAGGATCTATCTGCAGTCTTCTACATGTCAGTATTCAGTTATGCCAACACAATTTGTTAAAGGTGGATTCTTTTTTCCATTGTAAAATTTTAGCTTCTTTGTCAAAAATCAGGGATAATGGTGTCTCTAGAAGTTTCCTTATTGTACAGGGTTGTTTTGGCTACCCTGGGTTTTTTGTTTTTCCATATAAAGTTGCATATTGTTCTTTCAAGGTCTCTGAAGAATTTTGCTGGTATTTTGATGTGGATTGCCTTGAATCTATAGATTGCCTTTGGCAAGATTGTCATTTTTATTGTGTTTATCTTACCTATCGAAGAGCATGGGAGACCTTTCCATTTTCTGTGATCTTCTTTAATTTCTTTCTTTAAAGACTCAAAATTTTTTTGTTATACTGGTCTTTCCCTTGTTTGGTTAGAACTACCCCCAAGGCAGTTTATGTTATTTGTGCCTATTGTAAAGGGTAATGTTTCTCTGATTCCTTTCTCAGCCTAGTTTTCATATGTATATAGTAGGAATACTGATATTTTTTGAGTTACTCTTGTATCCTGTCTTTTGCTGAAGGTGTTCCCGTGTAGACTTTCTCAGGCCACTTATGTAAACTATCATACTATCTGCAAATAGTGAAAGTTTGACTTCTTCTTTTCCAATTTGTATCCCCTTGATCTTTTGTTGTCTTATTGCTATAGCTAGAACTTCAAGTACAATATTGAAGAGATATGGAGAGACTAGACATTCTTGTCTTGTTCCTGATTTTAGAGGAATCACATTGAGTTTCTCTCTATTTAGTATGATGTTGGCTGTTGGTTTGCTGTATATTGCTTTTATTCTGTTTAGGTATGTTCCTGTCATCCCTGATATCTCTAAGACCTTTATCATGAAGGGGTGTTGGATTTTGTCAAAGGCCTTTTCAGCATCTAGTGAGATGATCATTTGGTTTGTCTATCTTGTTGATTTTCTCAAAGAACCAACATGTTTTATTGATTCATTGTATTGTTTTCTTTTCTACTTTTTTGATTTCAGTCCTCAATTTGATTATTTCCTGGCATCTACTCCTCTGGGGTGAGTTTGTTTCTTTTTGTTCTAGAGGGTTCATTTGTGCTATTAATTCTTTACTCTGACTATTCTCTGATTTGTTCATGTGGACACTAAGTGCTATGAACTTGCCTCTTAGCACCGCTTTCAAAGTGTCCCATGAGTTTGAGTATGTTGTGTATTCATTCTCAATGAATTCTAGGAAGTATTTAATTTCTTTCCTTATTTCTTCCTTGACCCAGGAATGGTGCAATTGTGCATTGTTCAATTTCCATGAGTTAGTAGGTTTTCTGCAATTAGTGGTTTTGTTGATTTCTAACCTTAAACCATGGTGATCCGATAAGATACAGTTTTTTCCCATTTTTTTTGTATCTGTTGAGTTTTGCTGTGTTGCAGTGTATGTGGATAATTTTAGAGAAGGTTCCATATATTTACTGAGCAGAAGGTATAGGTATTTTCTTTTGTGTTTGTATGGAATATTCTATAAATGTCTGTCAAAAACCAATTGGGCCATAAGTTATGTTAGTTCCTTTGTTTCTTTGTTAAGTTTCTGTCTGGTGATCCTGTCCAGTGGTGAGAATGAGTTGTTGAAATCTCTCACTATTAGCATGTGGGGTTTTGTGTGTGACTTAGTTGTGCATTGTTTATTTTATAAATGTGGGTGCCTTTGTATTTGGGGCATAGATGTTCAGAATTAAGACTTTATTTTGATGGACTTTTCCTCTGATGAATATGAAATGTCCTTCCTCATCTCTTTAGATTGATTTTAGTTAGAAGTCTAATTTGTTAGATATTAAGATTGCTACACCAGCATTTTTTCTTTGGTCTATTTGATTGGAAAATCTTTTCCTAACCCTTTACTCTAAGGTAACGTCTGTCTTTGAAGTTGAGGTGTGTTGCTTTTATTCAGCAGAAGGATGGATTATGTTTTCATATTCATTCTGCTAGTCTGTGTCTTTTTATAGGCAAGTTAAGACCATTGATATTGAGGGATATTAAGGGCCATTGATTGTTAATTCTTGTTTGTTTTGAACTTTGTGGTGGTGATAGTATTGTGTGTGGATGTCCCCTCTTTTTTCTTTTGGTGTTTGGAGTATCTATTGCCTGTGATTTATGAGTGTAGTTAACCTCCATGGGTTGGTGTTGTCCTTCAGTTCTTTCTGTAGTACTGGATTTGTGGATTTGTATTTTTTAATCTGGTTTTGTCATGGAATATGTTGTTTTTTCCATCCATAGTGATTGAAAGTTTTTCTTGCTACAGTAGTCTGGGATGGAATCCATGGCTCTTTAGTGTTTGTAGAAAATCTATCCAGGACCTTCTGGCTTTCCAAGTTTCCATTGAAAAATCAGGCGAAATTCTGATTTGTTTATATGTTCCTTTACCGTTTTCCTTTGCTGTTCTTAATATTTTTTCCTTATTCTGTAAGTTTGGTGTTTTGATTATTATGTGTCAAGGGGATTTTTTTAGTCCAGTTTATTTGGCGTTTTGTAAGCTTCTTGTGCTTTCATAGGCATGTCCTTATTTTCTTCTTGAGCTGTATTTTTTCACCTTCTTCTGTACCTATTATTCTTAGGTTTGACCTTTTCACAGTGTTCCGTATTTCCTGTATATTTTGTGTTAGAGTTTTGTTGTACTTAAGATTTTATTTGGCTAGTGACTCTATTTCTTTTCGTAAATCTTCAACACCTGAAATTCTCTCCTCCATCTCTTATGTTTTATTGTTTATACTTACATCTGTAGTTCCTGTTTCCCCAGCTTCTCTATTTCCTGCATCCACTCATTCTGTGTTTCCTTTATTGTTTCTATTTTAGCTTTCAAACATTGAACTGTTTGAATTATTTCCTTAACTTGCTTGGTTGTTTATTCTTGGCTTTCCTTGTTTTTTCAAAGATATTTGTTTATTCCCTGAATTTTTTGGTTTGCCTTTTCCTCCATTTCCTGAATTTTTGTTTGTTTTTTTTCTTCCATTTCTTATGGGATTTTCTCATTTCCCCTTTGAGGGTTGCTTATTTATCTTTATAAAGTTGTTTTCAAGGACCTTATCTTCTGCTTCATCTGTGTTAGGATGGTCAGGTCTTGCTGTTGTCATATTGGTCTTTCTATTTTTGAATGTGTTCTCATAATGTTGTCTTCCCATCCCTTCTTCCAGTGGGTGCCGGTGGTGTCTCTCTATCTCCTCTTGTCTTCTGGTGAGTGTAGGTTGCCCAAGGCTTCGATGTCAACAACTCTGGATGGTCCAGCCTCTCCTGGTGTTCTCATGCAGAGGGAATGGGGAGGGTCAATTCTGTGATGCGAGCAGACTCTAGATGGTCCAGACTGCAGGGCAGTTCCACTAAATACAGATAAGACCCAGTATGCTCCAAGGAAGGGATGAGGAAGTTGGGCCTGAAAGGAACCCACACTCAACTCTATCAGAGAGTATGGGGGGATGGAAAGACTGAGATGTGGGGAGACTCTGGATGGTCCAGCCTTCCAGGGTGGGTCTACTATAAGCTGAGCAGATTCAGGAAGCTCCAAGGGGGATGGAGGGAACTTGGCCTGAGCTGTACCCACACTAACCTCAAGCAGAGGGCCTGGGGAAACCAAGACTGAGGTGTGATCAGATTCAGGATGGTCTGGGCTCCCAGGGAGGGCAGTTGATTCCTAAATAAGGCTATTTTATCACTTTTTCCCTACCATGTTTCTATTTTTTTTCCAAAAGTTAAAACAATAGTTAAAGTCTGAGAAATAGATTTGAAAATCTGATTTACAAAGGAAACTCCTTGAAAGAAAATGCATTTTATTGATTGTAGACCTCCACCCCCACCCCCACCCCAGGGCAGTGTTAGTCACTCCGCCGAATGAATTAATAATCTGAATGAAACTTTATTTCTTAAAAGGGAATGTAGTGACATCTTGCTTTGCCAGTGAATTTGCAGTGGTGGCCACATGCTGGGATGCCACTACAAGTGAATAACTGTTCTACAAATGAAATATAAATGCAAGAAGTCACTGTGTGCATTTTAATTCCCTGTAGGCTCCCAGAAGATAGCAGCTGTTTACACAGCACTGGAACATTGCTCTTGCCCACCAGCTCTGACCCTGAAAATATCTATTACCAATAACTGGAATCTCTGATTGGTCCTAATAACCCTGGCCTCTGAGCAGAACTAACCAGTGAGTTAGAATGAAATAGACAATCCTAAAAATGAGCCAGTGCTTAAATTGATCCTTACCTAGTCATTGTCTTTGCATTAGATTAGACAATAGCAACACATTAGCATCAATCAATATAATGAATACAATTTCCAACCATGAGGCATGATAACTACCTATTATGATTTTTCTCTCCTAATGCCAGTTGTTAGCAATGGAAAAGCTCATTTTCCATTAGGATATGCATAATTCAACTTCAACTGACTTTTTTTTCTTCATTGATTAAATCTGCTCTTTGGAAAGTGTATACATATGTATAGTACACCTATTTGCTTCAACCTTTCCACTCTAGCCCTATTCCATCCCTATTTTGCTCCTTCGCTCCTTTTGGGTAACTTTGCACATTCATGATTGCTTGCCATTTGTGACCCTCTGATGTTATGTAACACTCTTGTGTCACCATGGAGTTGGAAATATCCCCTGAAACCTGGTTGCCTTACCCTTTGGTACATAGAGTGCCTGTCCTCACTGAATCCATCATTTGCTGTGAGTTCCTCAAGGAAGTTTAACACCTTATAAGGCCTGCCCTCCCAATCCATGATTGGCTGTTAAAAGGTCCAGTTTTGTGAAGGTGTTACACTGATAATCCCACTGGTGTAAGATTACATTTTCAGTGGTTGTGTCATGCCTGAGGTTATCATTTCATATCATTTCCTCCAATCGTCCAGATCTTATATTCTTTCTGCATCCTCTTTTACAGTAATCTCTGGGAATTTCAGGGGTGGTATGAATGTGCTATTTAGGACTGAGCAAAAAAGTCATTCTTTATCCTAAGCATTTTAAATAACCTTGAGTCTCTGCATTCAATGTCATTCACTGAAAAGAGAAGCATCTCTGATTCAGGAGGAAAGTGTCATTTAAATGTCTATGGGTACCAGCATAAATATTTAGAAGGCACCTTGGCATGGTATCAATTTAGCTAAAAAACAGTAGTGAGGTTCCCCACTATGTCTATGACCTCCCCAGTCATAGGCTGTTTACTGTACTTACAGTATCAGGGAAGTTATTTTTTTGTCCCCTGTGGAGGCTTTAATGTTAAAAACAAATATGTCACTATTGTATCAGTCCATTTCACCTGGAAAGTTGACATTATCGATCATAAGGTTCACAGAGACTCTGTGAATAATTGTTCATCTTCCCCAGCAGCCAGCATTGCACCTTCTGGCACTATGAAAGCTTGGGAGGGTTTTGAGAGTAGCCAACTATACTTCTTATCAGATTTTAAGTCTTCATCAGAAGGTAGAACTCATGCTTGTTATTGTTAACTAGTCAAAATACCCACTGTTGGCTATATGCTACAGCCTAGAGAGAAAATGATACTACCATTTTGCTAAATGGATGTGCTATCAGCCTGTCCAAGTTCTTCTCTTCATACCCACAGATTTGTCCATCTTCCATCCCTCATAAGAGAAAGTTTTCTTTTATAGGCCATGAAACAGTTGTGGTTCCTTTAACATCGGGGACACTCAGATCAGCCTGAATCTTAAATCCTGTGCACTAAATCAAAGACTCATGATGTTATTTATGGACTTAACTAAATAAAGAACAATAGTGATTCACTAAAAAGACTGCAAATCTACTATTTTGTTATAAAATATAATAAAATAACATGTAACTTGAGGTTACTGGGTTAGATAAACCTTACCCTTGAGTCTTATGCTTTAATTTGCGATACATTTTAAGTAATCAACAAAGTTTCTAGATGCTGAAATAATGACATTACACAATTTCATAGTGAATAATGTGGAAATAAGTCTATAAATGTAGACCTAAACCCTTGGATTCCTATCTGCATTAGCCAACTTTAATGTCAATTTAAGGTGATGAATTTTCTTGATAACCAAATGACTTTGAGCTAATAAAACATAACTTGATGCAAGTGAAACAGAAAATATCATGCTTATTTTAC
Source organism: Mesocricetus auratus (assembly GCF_017639785.1). Taxonomy (NCBI): domain Eukaryota; kingdom Metazoa; phylum Chordata; class Mammalia; order Rodentia; family Cricetidae; genus Mesocricetus; species Mesocricetus auratus. Next base: position 163,769,975 of record NW_024429266.1, read on the forward strand.
TCCATTTTTAGACTTCTTTATTTTCATTTCATGTGAATGTATGTGTGTCTCCAGATATTTGTATGTACTAAATGTACACACAGTGCCCAAAGACTCCAGGAAAGAGCATGAGATCACCTGGGCCTGGAGTAATAATAGATGATTGTGAACTTTTCCATGGGTACTAGGTGCTTAGTGTGGGTCCTCTTGCTTTTAACCATTGACCTATGCCTCCAGTCCCCTTAATCAGTTTCTAAAGTGATGATTCATATATACATGCCTTAATATTATGTAGGACCTTTCATTGAGAATTTCAAAGTTTAAAATATGACCATTCAAAACCTATTTCTAATTGCTTTTATCAAATACTTAAAATTTGATGTATTGTTAATACCTAGAAAAATAATACATTAAAAGAAGTAGAGTTAATTATAAAATTTGTGTGGAATCACAAATGATTCTAGATACTTAAATCAACAATTAACAGAAAAGAAATTCTAGACATTACCTTGCCTTAAATTATATTACAGTGCTATTGTAATAAAAATAGCATAGTCCTGACCATAAAATAGACATAGACACCGATGAATCACAAATAAGCCAACACAGCTAAAGACACCTAATTTTTAACAAAATGTGTCACAAAAAATACTTGGAAGAAAGGAGAACCTCTTTGAGAAATGATAATCAGAAAACTAGACATTAACACACAGGATAAACAAAATAGACCAGCATCTATCACTACACACACACACACCACAACATAAAATGAATCAAGGATTATAATTATATATAAAATCTGAAATTCTGAAACTGCTAGTTAGATACTTCAAGGTATAGGCATTGTATGATCTTTCTATAAAGGGCTTCACCAGAAAAAGAAAGAACTCTAAGATTGAAAACTGGTATTACATGAAATTAAAATGTTCCTGTCCAGAAAAAGCAACAATCATCAGACTAAAGGCATGGTCTGGGGAAAAAATAAATCTTAACCAAGTACACATCAGACAAGAGATTATTACCTGGGATATATAAATCTGGAAAAATGAGCATATTGTTTTTTGGTTTTTACGAGACAGGGTTTCTCTGTATTGTTTTTGAGGCTGCCGGTTCAGCCAGGCCTCGAACTCACAGAGATGCGCCTGCCTCTGCCTCCCGAGTGCGGAGATTAAAGGCGTGCACCACCACTGCCTGGCAAATGAGCATATTTTTATGCTATTAATATTAATATTTTTATTCTATTAATAAGTGGTCAACCTAACTGGATGGTCAGTTCTCTTAAGAGAAGAAACACACATGGACAATCAATACTTGAAAAAGTTTGTTCAAAATCCTTAGCTATCAGAGAGGTATGCAGGAAATGGAGTTTAGATTCTATCTTGTAAGAATGTGACAGTAAATACCTGTGTGAATGCTTGAGAAAGAAAAACTCTCTTCATTTCTATGTGAATTCAAATTTGTGCAGCCATTAGGAAAATATGTATAGAATTTCTTTCAAAACATGAAATACATGAAAAAGTGAAATATGCCAGATTCAGAAAAACAGATGCTTCATTTTTCCCTTAATTGTTCAAACTAGAATTAAAATTAGATGTGTGTATGCAAGGGGAAAGTGGTTCTGAGACTTTAAAATTACTTTTAACATTGTTACATATTCCAAAAGAGAATAAAGTCAAAACAATAAGTTTTATAAACCATTAAGTCATAAATATTACTGATATTTCCCCTTTGGTTAATTTTTATAGGGATGTTTTCATTTCTAAAAAAATGATGTTTTAGCATCATTATTTGTAATAGCCAGAACCTGGAAGCAACCTGGATGCCCCCCAATGGAACAATGGATAAAGAAAATGTGATACTTTTTTACACAATGGAGTACTACTCAGCAGAAAAAAAATAAACAATAAAATCTTGAAATTCTCAGGCAAATGTGTGGAACTAGGAGAAACCATCCTAAGTTGTTGGGGGGAAGTCCTGTGCATTTGTCAATAAAGCACTGCTGGCCAATAGAAATCTAGATAGGTGGGACTAGGAGTCCAGGAGAACTCTGGGAAGGAGAAACACAGGGAGTCAAGATGTAATGCCATGGGGTAGGAAGCCTGAGACCATTCTCCAATAAGAGAAATACTTAGATTAACAATTATTGGGTAATTACTTAAGTCAGAGCTAGCCAGTAAGAAACAAGCAAGGCCAACAGCTTCATAATCAATATAGCCTCCTGTGTGTTTATTTGGGACTGATGTGGCTCTGGAACCAGGCTGGCAGGAAGGCTTCTCTCTAGGAAAAGGCTTCTCTTTACACTAAGTGAGGTAACCCAGTCACAGAAAGACAAACATGGTATGTACTCACTCATATATGGATATTAGACAAAGAGCAAAGAATTAGCAGACTACAATCCATGCCTATGAAACAAGAAAGACCCTAAGAGAGACATACAGGGTCTCATGGTGAAGGTGAAAGGTACAAGAGCTCCTGAACAAACTGGGAGCATGGGGAGGGGAAGGAAGGAAGATTGAGTTGGGGAGATGAATAGAAGAGAACAAGAAAAGAGAAACATCAATAGAGGGAGCTATCGTAGATTTATAGAGAAATCCAGCACTAGGGAATTGTACAGAGATCCACAAGGATGAACCCAACTAGGAATCTAAGCAATAGTGGAGAGGCTACCTTGATTGTCTTTTTCCTATAATGAGAATGTAGCTGAGCTGATGGAAGCAGAAGCAGACATCTGCAGATAAGCACTGAGCCAACCTCCTGGAATCTAGTTGTAGAGAGGGAGGAGTGATGAACAAAGGGGTCAAGACCATGTTGGGAACACCCACAGAAACCGCTGGCCTGAGCAAGTGGGATCTCATGGACCCCCATCTGACAGCTGGGAAACCAACATAGTACCTAATCAGGCCCCCTAAATGTGGATGTCAATTCGTAGACCTGGACAGTCTATGGGGTCTCTGGTAATGGATAAGTATTTATCCCTACCTAGTGTACAAATGGTCTTTGGGAGCCCATTTACATTAGTGGGATACTCTCTCAGTCTAGATACACTGGGTGGGCCTAGGCCCTACCTCAAATGATGTGACAGACTTTGATAATCCCGCATGTAAGTCCTCACGCACCCTGGGGAGCAGAAAGTGGATGGGATGGGGGATCAGTGGGGGACATGGGAGAATGGGAGGGAGAGGGAACTGGGATTGATATGTAAAATAAGATTGTTCCTAATTTAAATAATATTTATAAAAATAATTTCTTTTAAAAAGATAAAGCTGAAAATACTGTTTTATATCTTGAAAAAATAATGTTAAAACAAGAGTTATTAATTATGCATTGTTCTAATGTGTGCCACATGAGAACAAGTACCTGCGAAGTCTGAAAAGGAGCTGTAGACTCCCTAATTCAGGAGGTACAAATAGTTATGAGTTGCCTTACAGGTGCAGAGAATATAGCCTGAGTCCTCTGTAAGAGAAGTGTGTGCTCTTAATCACTGAGCCATTTAGGATCTTTAAAAGCAAACCATTGGTCTTTTCAGAATAATATCTCAAACAATGATATTCAGCCGTACCTTGTGTATTTAGAATATTCCTACATTGATATCTCTATACTGGTGCCTTTAAGTGGATTTCTGGCTATTTCTTCAATTTAAGGGCAGAATATTTTCACATAGCTTTTAAGAGGGGTTGTACAGATTTACTTACCAAAAAAACCATATTCAAAGATATAAAACTGGTCAATTTTAGTCAAAATTTAATTTACTAACACTGCCTTTCTGTACACATATTCCCACAACCCTACCCACTAGCAAATATCTTACAGGCTGTAGGGTTACACACATACATTTTAAGATGAAAGGAGAACACATATCTCTCCTGAAAGTGGATAATATCCTGGTGACATTTAACTGAGGCGTTTCCAGCTATTATTTAATTTGCATTTTAAAAGCATTTATTACAAGTTAATGAATCAACTGATACTCCAGGGAGCATTTAATAAGATTTATCGCCCTATAAAATTTGTATGGCTTCAGCTAAATAACTGAGATTATATTTATTAGCAGTTACATAATTACATTTTGGCAATTCTAGAGATGACCCAAGATAGGGAACATCTAAGACTTTTATGAAACAAATGACTTGAAAACATAACTTTAAAACATTTGAATAACTTTGAAGCATTGTTTTGTTGTTGTAGTTTTTTTCAATTTGACGGTATGTAAAGCTATGGTAGCAAAAATGGAGCACCTTTATATTAGCATTAGAGTATAGGACCTGAAAAGGACAGTTAATTACAAAATGTTGAAATATACACTTTATAAGGCCATGTTGTCCAAGGAATCTACAGTGATACGGCTGAAGGCAGAAAGTTTATACACCCCACAACCTGTTAAATGAATGTTTCTCATGTCTTTTTCTTACTGGTCTACATAGCTTGCATGAAGAATCCAGCCAGTCCATTGGAGGCAAGTTCACATAGCACCATGCTCTCCTCCTTTCTTTCCTGTGTCTACTTCACATTTTCTTCTGTAAGATTTTCAGAAATGTTTCTTTTTATTAGCATATATTAATTATTCACAATTGTTTAAATATGACATATATTTTGATCATATTCACTCCTATTATTATATTGTGTCCACTTCTCCATGTCTCCTAATCTCTCTACTCTTTGAACTATCCCCCCTTCACTTTTACATATTGTTGAACATGTGAGTGTGAGTGTCTATGAGTATATGTATGTGTGCTCAAGTGTTTATGAGTGTGTGTGAGAGAGGGAGAATGTGGGTGGGTGTATGTATTGGTACCTGAAAAATGTTTTAGTTAACAATGATGACTTCTGTCAACGATTCCATAGAAAATAGTTGTAAGGAAGTGAATAGGACTGCTTATTGTCAAAAATGCTAAGAAGTAAGAACTCAACAAATATCCAAACTTAGGAACCTGAGCATGCACACTAAGGAGTTACAATTTCTGTGTCCTAAGTGTCCACAGACTGTTGTGGCTAATACAAGTGTACATACATACAAAGACACCAGGGGCATATGTAGCTGGTGAATCAAAATCAAAATGAGGTCAGCAGATAGTGCCAATGATGATTTCCTGATTTGACAGTCTGCTGTAGTTATGCAAGGTGTTGCATTGGAAAAGTGTTGGCAATCTCTCTATGTCATGTCTGGAAACCAAGTGTAAATCTACAATAATCCAAAACAAAAAAGATCTTAGTGCAGGTGATATAAAGGACAAAGGGAACTAATGTGGATGAGATTCAAGTAGGAAGGTAGATGAAAGAGAAGGGCAGATAAAGAGGTAGAAACCTATTTTGCATGCTTTCTAAATACATAGAGGGTTTTTTTAAATCAGTAAATGTAGTATTTGTTAAAAGATTGACTTTCAAAGTTACTATAACCATTTGACTTCTAAAATATTTAACATCTTTTTTGTAAAAACACAAATCTGTGACTAAAGAGAAAGCTCAATGTCTAAGACCATGAACTGTTCTTGTGGAAGTCCTGAGTTCAGTTTCAGGCATCCACATCTGGAAGCTCACACTAGAATGTAAGACTTTATTTTAAAAGAAAAATATTATAAGATAAATTAGAGATGGCTATTAGCATTCCTCATTATGTCTCTGTGTCAGCTGATGAAGACATCCTGAAAAGCAAGGAGCATCTTATTTACTCATTCTCTGATTTCCTTACTTCTATTTTATATTTTGTTTCCTGCCTCTCTGTCTCTGTCTGTGTCTCTGTCCCTGTCTCTGTCTCTCTCTGTGTGTGGGTGGTGTGGATGTGCATTTGTGTGTGTGTGTCTTTTCTCATGCTGGATTTTCAATATAATCTTGAAGTCCAACATGCACAAGAGCATGCATATCCTTCATAATTTAATTATTTTGACACCACACATTTCTATTCATTTTACTTATTTCAGGATTGATATGAGATGACTCCTCTTTTTCGGGTTTGGATTGTCTTTGGGAGTGTTCTTATCAGCATTCAAAGAAACTGGAAGACAGCAGATATCTACTCAACAGAGGTTTTATTTCCCAGAAGCCTGGGATCAGAGATTAGCTCCTGAATGATCATCACAGCAGGAGTTTCAATCCCTTTTTTATTTAGACCTAGTGTGTTTCAGTCATAGAGAGCTTAAGTAAAAAGGAGTTCACGATCCCCTCCTGAGAAGCCTGCAAATTTTTGTAAGCAAAAACAAAAACAAAAACAAAAAGAAGAAAAGAAAAAAATGCCAAGTGAGTTTTTTAATAGAGGATTACTGTCCCAGAAGTCGACTATTACTCTTATATATATAGAATCTCTGACCGTGGCTGAGTGAGCAGATAATAGCCTGTTTGGAAGCAGTCTGCTTTGTTCACTGAAGGACGTTCTGTTCTCACACCACTCAACCTTCTTTTTTTTGTTGTTTTTTTTTCTTCATCACGCCCACCAAATAAGAGAAATGCCAAGTCTGCAAATAGAAAGTAAGACTATTAACATATGAGGGAGCTCCAAGATCAAAATACTGCATGCAGCATGTGTGTGTTTTAATGAAAATCTTGGTGCAAAGGCAGCAGAAGTCTGCATTGTATGAGCTTCCAAGATAAAAGTGCAATTGCAGTGAGAAAAGAAACTTTCAGCACTCCAAGTAAAAATTGCTTCTTACACTTAGAGCCAATTATTTTCCCATGAGAAAGTGTGTGTCATCACCAAACCTCTTTCCCAAGACACCGGAAGTGTTCTTTCTTCTGTCTGTGTTCCCCTTTGCCTGGGGGAGTCTACCTGCGATGGTCCCATTCCTGCTATAAACTGTCTTGAAAGGTGGTCATTTCATTTATTTTGGAACTTGTTCCTGTTGGGGACTGATGTTTCTGACGGCCTTATCTGTTACCATTGGTTTTACATTTCTTCAGCTGATGACTTTGAGGCTAATGTTATTGATCATCCTGGTACACAGCCCATCAACCCAGGGAAAATGAGGTTACAACTCCATTTCCTCTGTCTAGCATATGCTTTGATGAGCTCACATATTTCTTCCCCTTCCTTTAGCATTTCCCTTTTCTGTTCACCTTGCTGACACTTTTCTTATAGAGGAAGGGAAAGACAATCTCAAGCACAAAGTGATAGTGGATTGCAAAAGAAAAGAGAACTCTGAGGCCTGCATTTCATCATTCATACCAGCAAAGATTGGTTTTAGATTTTTTACTGCCATGTATCAAAGGGTTACTGGTGTGCCTGTTTAGGTCAGCATGTATTTATCATTGCAGAGCTTCTGTTGGTTAGGGGTTCACGTACGGCTTAGCTGGACACAGACAAGTCAAGGTGTAGATGGGGTTGTGGGATAGTTACCTTTGCTCATTTAGGAAACTAACCAGAATTGGTTTGTTATGCTTGTAGAAGAGTTTTCCATTCAGTGCCTAACTCAACAGCAACTGTAAATATAATCATGGAAACATAAAGAAAGTTATAAAGCAGGGATGTCTGTGGTAGTCCTGGAATTCATTCAGTAATAATGGAAATATCTGTCTTGCTCATTAATGACTTAAGTTTTTAAGACCATGAGTGACACACAGTCAACAAACAGCCAATATTATTATTACATAAGCACAAAACAACTATAGCTAAGCTGCAAATGAAATGATTACTTTTTACATGTTTTCTTAACTCCAAATATATAAGATGGAAAAAAGTGGTTATTCTTGTCCTTCAGATCCATGCCTGTCTCTAGACACAGCTTTGGGATGAGAGAAACAGGACTGACTTCAAGTCCTCAACCCTCCAGTTTCTACATGCTTGCATGCTGGCAGCCGACAGGTACATTGTTTTTGTCAGAGCTGCCTCAGTATTTCTTGTACTTTTTTTCTTCCAAGGCTGATGACTCAGCATGTGCAAACCAGTTTGTACTTTCATAAATTGAAGAAGGAGTCAAGTTTTGAGCTTAGCCTTTGATTTTTCATAGTGCTGTGAGTTGCGGACTTGGTTTTGTAAGGATTCCTGAGATAGAGAGAACAGCAGAAGACAGAGCACTCTCTCAGAGAAAGGTCATACAGAAGGAAAGCATGCATATGGATTACTTTCATATATAACTTTAGACTTTATATAAATATATTTCACATTTCCATATAAACAGATACTTCAAGGATATATTCTACACATACTACATATGTTTTTATTTTAACATTTATATACATCCAAAGAGATAATGAGTATCTCTGCATATGTGAATATGTATACAATTTAATAGAAATTGTCAACCCAGAAATTTTGGACTGAGATGCAATATGAATGTAGATAGCATGGGTAATTCCAGGTCAAAGGCCTGAACTAAGAATTTTTGCATTTTCAAGAAACCTTCCTCAACTCTTTCAAATCAGAATTTACACCTTACTGGAGGTGATTCGGTGTCTGGAATTAGAAGCATTTCTGGCAAATCTCTTAACCTTAAACCTGAGAATCCCCATCTGTCGAGTAAGAGGCAATATCCATATCACTTCCTTGAGAAGAGAGTTGTGAGAGTTAGGCAGAGCACTGTGGCAGGTAAAACCCTTAGCAATTCTCTTCTCTGAACTTGAGGTCCCACCTTCTCCAAGTACTAGGCAAGTACTCAACTTAGTCTCATCATTGCTTATTGTTGTTAAAAGTGCTTGGTAAATTGACAGCTTCATTACATGGGCATGGACATACTTGCAAAATGGTAAAGTGATTATTTACAAAAGAGAGGGAAAAAAGTGAGAGAGAACTCAGTTCGATATTGACATGTGTGTATAAACCAAAGCACTGAGAAGATTCAAGTTCCTAAGTATACATATACTCACTTTCACTCATCTACATGAATCTTTAAGCCACTATCAATGATAGGGGAAATGTCCAAAATATTTCAATGAAGCACAGTGGCAATGCACATTTATGTAACTACGTACTACTGAGCTTTCTGAGACTTCTTCAGTTCTTGAAGATCACTCTTCTCCTTGAGAACCAGGAGCAAACAAATACAAGGCCTTGGGTGCTCTAGATATATGCTCTACCACAAAGAGCTTCCCTGTCCCAGAACTACTATACTTATTTCTTCACTTTCTTCCCATGTGTTGCTCATTCCTTACTCTGTCTCCTTCCCTTCTCTACCAACCTTCTGGCTGTCATTTGCCATTCATTGCCTCAATGCATCATCTTCTGGAGAGAATTTAGCAAGTATGTGACACTGAACAAGTCACTTCACCTTTCACAATATGGGTTCTTCCAATAAATTCATTTGCATAATGTTTTTCTATACCATGATATATGTATATGTGTATGTATATGCATAAATATTCAATTCTTACAAACGTCTTGGTAGTATTTTGTACTTATTTCTATTTTTTATTAATCAGCTATAATTAAACGGCCATTTTAAGAATTTGAGCAGATAAATGTCCCCAGAAATAACTGTCTCAATGAGGAAGAGAATAATCCATGCCTTAACATCATTGGCATATGTGATGGGTAGTCATCATAATCAACTCTAGGAGACACACTTCTGGTACATCTGTGATGCCTAATGGAAAGTAGGACACTCTGGAGATGAAACCAGTCAAAAGGATAGAGTCAAAGGTTGAATAAAGAGAGGAAAAGTAGAAATCCTGGGCATTAGGGTTCATCATTTCTTCTTGACTGTAGAAGCAATGTGCCTTTCCTTCCCCACCTTGATCAACCTCAAACCCAGCCACGAACCACACACACAAAAAAAGAAGGACATGCCTTTCTGCATTTTCCATTGTCATATATTTTGTGAAAATAACAACAAGCATGTCTAAGAGTCCATATGAAGTCAATACCTAAGAGCTAAGAGCACTTATCAAGTGCTATAGTTTGGCTTAGGACTTTGAATTAAAACTTGATCCCAGTCTGTATCTACTGGGAAGTGGTAGAACCGTGAAGGGTTGAGGCCTGAGGGAGAAGATATGGCAACATCAGGCTCTTCCCACTCCTCACTTGTAAACTGTTTTCCTGGGTTATATGCTTGCACCATGATGTGCTGCTCCAGTCAATGACCATGAGCTAAATCCAAACATGCCATAAGATATTCTTAGATTTGTTGTTACATTGACAGAAAGTTGGCTAACTTATAAGGACTTGCTATCTGAAAGAATTTTGTATACCAAAGGCTACAACAGGCTGTCTAGGAAAAAGTAGGATGGAAAAGTCAAATTGTTTCTCTCAGTAGGTTCATTTCCTTCCATGTCCTCCATTAATGCATTAGGATGATGCGCCTCAAGATTTGAGAGTGACAAATTACCTAAGAGGGACTTGTGAGTCATAATACCAAATTTATGAAGCCTGGATGGAAGCTTTTCCTCTCTGGTTTAGGCAGGAGATAAGTTCTCGTGAGTCCTCATGGAACATTTTCACCGAACTGTAAAATTCTGCCTTACTGAAGTCATCTATGTCCCAATGTACAGGATCCCAGAATATTCAGGGTAAGGTCAAACGATCATAGGGGTTTACAAATTGTAGCACTTTTGAAAAAGTTCTTTGTATCTTCTCTTTCTTCCCCTGAATTTCTGCATGTCCACATATACTTTCCACTTTATTGCTCTTCATGCTGCAGCTAATGGATTCTGAATTCTCCATAGGGATTAGAACTGGATGAAAACTGAGCAATGAGGGCTGAGGTAAGAAAAGGCACAAGGCAGTAATTTCTTTTCTGCTCACAGTCTAATTTATTTTATTCTATTTTCCCTAAGTAAATTGAGACTGCGGGTGCATTTTTCAGTGCTTATTTTCAAAATACATCCATTTTCATAAATACAAACAGAAGTACAGCTATAATTACTCCCCTTTCATTTGTGTCTTGAAATAACTTTGCTTAATTCAAAGTAAGAAATAAAAGAATAATGTTGAAAAATATCTAATGAAGGGGTTCAGATTACGAAAGGGATATTATTGCAGTTCAAAGACATTTCATTTTTCCAGAAATTGCATAGCATTTAAAATTTTGAGAAAGTGCTATATTAAGTAAGTATCTATTTGCTGAATATAAAAGCAGCATGGTTAGCTGAAAAGTCAGTGCAGGATATGGGTCACTGTAATGGTTGGTGGCAGTTTGCTGTTTTCAGTAGGCAGTCTGTGCAAAATCAACTGTTGTAGGCAATGGATAGTAATGTTTAGGATGGAAGCTGACCTCATGAACAAAAGAGAGTTTTCTAAGTTGTGTGAAAAGAAAAACTGTGAAATAAATTACAATGATATAATTATGTGAGTGTGTACACAGGTGGGAACATGTTTGAGTTGATATTTATTTGGAAATAACCTGGGTTAAATCTATGACCTTCAAGTCATGCACCATTTAGCAAGAGTGGAGAAACCAAATAAAATAAATTCCAAAAGATCAATATGCATTTTTCTGTTGTTTGTTGAGATTCTAATTTAATTATATTTCTCCTTCTTTTTCCTACCTCCCTGCTCTCCTTGAAATTCATGGTATCTTTTTAAAATATAACCTGTTGATTTCATATATTACTTGTATGTATTTTTTAGGATCAGTACAACAATTGGTTGCCTAGAGCCAATGGTTATCCCTAAAAAATACACACTCTTTTGAGCTATATTTTGAATTAGACTTTGTGGTTAAGTGCATGCATGGAATTGGTTAAGCAATAGCTTGGAGTGAGTGAATAAAGGGACTGTAATAAAGCTGTATCCCCAGATTATATCGGACATGGAACTTACTCCTCACATTTCCTAATGATATCATAGAAAACAATGGAAGAAACTAATAGCTAATAGTCCACCTTGAGTTACACATCCCACACCATTTTGCTTATTCAGAGAAAACAAGTTAGAAATTGATTATTATGGTGCTGCTTAGCATTGGCTTGTACTGTATGGAAGTGTGACCATATTTAATTTCTTCTGAGTTGTGACATTTAGCTAAGCCATGACTCCAAGGAGTCTTCTTACAGGGAAGAAGGCTGTGAGGGAGTATTAACCTTGACTTCAAACTGAAATCAATAAATGAAGTCTGCAAGATTTCATATTTGGAGTACATCACCTAAAGACTCATTGCTCTTCAGTATATCATGTGTAATTACTAGATTACTCCAATGTGCACATATGATTGTGAATCATTCATATAAAATCAAAGTATAAATAAAAGTATAAATATAAGTATAAATAAATAAAAGAAGCTTGGTTTTTAGTTGTGTTTCAACAATATAGTAAAAGGCTACACAATAATCCTTGCCAACTCTGTATCTGTGATGGATTTATTCCATGACTCACCATACTCAGGGAAACTGAAGTTTGTAGGCCTAAGTACCTTATATGAAAAACACTGTCATTTTTTCTCATATCCTATGAACATCTTTCTATATACCTAAATTATTTCTAGATGACTTAATAGCGTAATAGAAATGCCATGTAAACAACAATCTTTTTTAGGTGATAATGAGTTGCTAAAATATATTCATGTTAAATACAAATGCAGTATTTTTTCATTTTTTCTGTTGAACTATTTGGTTAAATATGAGGAAGTGACTTGCACAGATCTCTACTTAAGGTGAACAATAGATTATCTGTTTCTGTGCAGTGCAGCTATAGGGGATATTCTATTGGCTCTAATGCCCAAACAGACCACCAGTCCTGATGAAATAAGAAAGAATTCAGCATTCAGGAATGAGACTTACAGACACCACAGAATCTGACCTCAAACTAGACTTGTTGTCTGTACAGTTTACTGCATTGTGTGCAACTATTTTTATCTGCAACCTACCAGAGCAGTGTTTTTTTCTCTCTAAGCAGATGTGCTTGGGACCTTTCCAGGAGACTTTATAACAAACCAGAGGAAATCCGGATGCCATCTAGATGCCATTTTTAACCCAGACCCCACTTGGCAGAAATAAAACTGCCCTATTTTTTTTAACACTCAGAAGCGATGCATTCAGCAGGCTTTTCTCATAAGGGCACATCACAATTAAAGAACAAAAACAAAGGTTAATGTGTGTGGAAAGAAGAGCAGTAAGCATATCCATTAATCAAGATCCTGTTTACACATCTGCTAGAGAGAGGCTTTTATCATTAACTTAAAGTGAAACCCAGTGTCTGATATCAGCTGTTGTTTTGTGACAATGTTGATTGCACCTGCCTCTGCATCCCATCTAAGAATTATAGAAGACATACTTTAGAAATTAATCTCCACTTTGTAATTAAAAGATTAACATTCTCATTGTAAAATTTAATACATAGTAAACTAAAGAACACTGCAAGTGACTCACAGAGTCTCTATTATGATGTTGATTGATTTTTCATTTATTCCCGTGAATATGTTACATCTCTGTGTGAATGTGGATATGTATTTGAAAAAGTCATTTAAAAATCTCAGTCTTTCCATTTTTGTAATTCTCAATCCTCTCTTTATTGTTTAATAACGTTGCCCTATTTTATTACATATTGTTCATATGAATGATTTTTAAACGACCATATTGTATATTAGTTTCTGGCTACACCTTGGTACTAGTTACCAAATACTTTCAATCATATATTGCGTTGTGAAACTGCTTCTGTTCATAGAACCCCAGTGAACAAACCTGGACCATCCTTGAGCTGTTTCTGTACAAAGCCAGAGAGATGGAACAATAAAGATTTCAGAGATTTTAAAGCTTTTTATTCATGCTGTCAAATTGCACTCCAAGAAAATTGTACCAATTTATGTACACGGTTTTTATGAGAATTCTATTCTTCTCTACCTACTAAACTGGGAATATATAAAATATTTCTCATTTTGTTCAAAATCTAGTGCCAAGAACAATTACATACCCTTCACAGATCTCAATTTACTATTTATAAAATAATCATGAAAAGACAGTTTTGGGTATAAAATTGTTGTATCAAATTTGTTAATATGCACCAAGCATTTTGAACTTAGCCTTCCACCAGGGTAAATGTTCAATAATATTAGCTCAAATTCTTATTGGCAAAAAAGTGGCATCAGGCTATAATTTGTATCTTTTCTTTCTAATAATCTTCGGTATTATCATTTTTACATAATGTTTCTGGATGTCAGAGGATAGTCTCTGGTGTCATTCCTCTTTTTCCACTCTGACACAGGGTCTTGGCTTGTCTCTATACCATTCTTTTTCTTTCAATCCTTCTAAAATTATGTGTTGTCTATGGCCCCTCCCATTTTACCCAGCTATAAAATCTCATTGATATAAAGAGTCTTGCTTTCCCTTTGGGATTTGTCTTTATTTCCTCACCTTCTTTCTGTCAACAGAAATGCTAAATATTTAATGTGATCATAGAATGTTAAGCACTTTAACTTTAAATTTAACATATAAGAATAATTGATGGTCATGCAGCAAAGATTCATGAACAATCCTGTCCAGTCAACAGAGGCAATTCCCAATTGTGTGTACATATCCAGGCCTGGAATGTTTCTCTCAAAAATAGAAAAAGCCATGCTTCTTACCATAGTATTTCACTACTTTTGTGTATAACTATTGAAATACCCTCAGAATTCTTTTCTTTCTTTCAACTAAAATTAAGACCTGAATAATTACAAGAGTGTTACTCAGTTACAGAATAGTTAGACTGTGATTAAACTTTGTTATTAATTTTTGGCTTTATAGCTTTTTATGGCCTTGGCAATTTATGGCATGGGGGAACTTGGGGTTTCCTTTGTTTCCTGGAATATGGTCAGGGTTACGAAATCTTTCTTTGTTATATAAATAAATCAAGTACTATCTTTTCCAAGATGGTTGTTTGGTCATATATTCATTAAAACAGAAATACTTGAATTATTTCTCTGCCATTTGGTTTTTAACAACTGGAAGAAAAGGGAGATACAGGCAAAAATGCATAATAAAACTACTTCTCTTTCAATTTCACAAGTCAAGCAGTAATTAAATATTCAGATTTAAGGGTTTTAGAATGGAGGAAGAATAAGCCAATAAGTATTTCAGGATGTCTTCTTATCCTACCCTTATGCCATACAGAGAAATACCATGTAGTACTGAGCCCCTAGCTTTAGATGTTCATGACATACCAAATTCTACAAGTACTGAGCTTAAGACCTCACTGCTGTCATTTTGTAGATGTAGATTCTGAATATCATTCCCTCCTCCTCCATTGAAAGGTTACCTACCCCAATCTTCTATCATACCATGTTCTTGTCCAGGGCTTTACCTCCAGTGTTTATATTACAACATAACACAAGCTTTCATTTCCAGATAGATAATCCATCATATTTCCACTTGTTTTTTCCTTCCTTGAACTCTGAACAACATCTTCCAGACCTTGTAGTGCTTAGCTGGGTAATTTAAAGTTATTTTTCATTATTCCAATCAAGATACACTTCTCAGGCTCAGGACAGTCTTTCCTGGTCCTCTAAGCAAACAAACAAGTGCCCTTTGTTTTTCCATTGAACTTCTATGCTGGGTTATGTTTATAGATTTTGTTGTCTTTTTAATTGAATGTGACATCAACAAATTGTAGTATCATTATGCAATCTAGAGCCCACCAAAAATCACCACTAATATAGGCTAAATGATGTAGGTGTGTATTTGTGTGTAGTTGTATAAGTGTATAACACATGTGTGAATGCCTTGCTTACTGTCGTTTCTTGCTTTGGAGGTTAGACCTTGAGTACTGGTTCCCTCTTTCCACCCTGTTTGAAGCTAGGTATTTTTCTTTTTCACTTAGGGATGTGTTAGGCTACTTGGCCTTCAAACTTCCTGCAGTTTTCCTTTCTCTGCCTCCAAATCTTCGTGACAATGATAGGTTTTTATACTATCATCTGGGGGTCCAAACTCAAGTCATCGAGGTCACTGGGCAAATTCTTTACCCACTGAGACACCTTCCTAGTCCTTAAATGATGATGTCTTTTCAAAATATAATTAAGAAAGGTAAAAGAAGACAGATAAATGAGATGTAAGTGTAATCAGACATGCTGAGGGTTTGTGAGTAACTAAACGATATTATTTTTGCTTATTTAAGTGTATATTCCCCTCCTGTTGATAGAAGTTATGAAAAATGGAAGGAATTATATAAATATTTATAGAAGAAATCAACTGGTCTGGAGACTTTTAAGTTAAACATGCCTGAATCTGGAGGCTACTTGGATAAGGAGTTTTCTTTTTAAATTTTCGTCTTAAAATCTTTTGGTGACCAAACCAAGTTGTTTGTCTACCTATTTACAAGATAATAATTTTCAGTACACTCCTTTCTAACTATCCAAGGCTTAGAATGACAATTGGGTTTGCATAACCACCCCACCACAGTAATTCTTTCAAAAGCAGGGAAGACATTTCCAAATTCCTGTTTTGTTTTCTGGTAGGCGCAAATCTTAATCTCCATACCAAGTTTCAATTTGACTTTTGCATCAGCTTAATGTGCAGACCATTTTGTGTGAAATGTGTTATGCCATATGAAGGAAATACACGCAGTCAGCAGTCTTCACTGTGAAGGGAAAAAATGGTATGCAGTCTTAGCTTTGCCCCAAAATGAATTGTTATGATATAGATTCAATAGTCAAGAATTAAAGTACAATGTTTCAACATGAATGTCAACACTTTTAAATGGATTATCTTATTTTTATTGTGGGCTTCACATTTTTGTCAAGGGAATTTGATAATTATAAACTGCAACAATAATGAGGTTTTGAATATTCATAGGCAATTAAAATGCCTCTGTGCATTTTAGCAGTGCCCTGTGGAAGTGTAACTCATTTTTAGAAATAACTGGGTTGTAATAATCAAATTCCCAAATATTCTGTTAAAAATAGGCAAGGGGCTGAATTAGCTATGTTTTTATGAACTAGGAAAGCTCAAAGTTTTTCTTGTGTACTATGTGTCATTAGGGGTCATTTTGACATATCTACAGAGTTTTATATTCTTAGAAGTCACAAGAGGACCTTGAGTAGAGAGAAATATACAGATAAAGTTGTGCAGACCTCCTCAACTTTGAGTGGTGTAGTGATAGGTTAGTCCTGTACATTTGCATACTAGAGCATAGACAGGCATGCTCTTTCCTCACAAGCTGCTTCTTTGAAGTTTGCATATAGCAGTATTCTCAGGCTGCATTTGTGCATGGTCTAGATGTGTCAACTTCACAACAGACAGGGTAGCAGGGTTGCATGTTCCATTTCCAAGGTAGTTACAAACACGCCTCATTTATCATCCTCTTGAGATGATAAACAAGCCTCAAGACGGCAGAGCCACCAATGAAAAGGGACCAGGATCCCTGCGTCCTTGACCGAAGGAAACCCCACTTAAATAAATCACTCACATTAAGTTGTCAAAACGTGAAAGTAAATGTTCATTATGCTTCTGACAATAAGGGTTTTCTTATTGCAGTAGTTCAGTCCAGTTTTACACAAAGAGACTGGGGAAATGATTACCAAACTCAAATCCCCTTTTATTAGTTGTGACTGATATAAAGGATATACTTGCTCCTATATTAATGCTGAATTCTTCCATACTATAATATTTTAAAGGAATTTGATTTGATATGTTTAGAGAATTAATTTCAAACAACATGAATGTGTATTATTTTGACTTGTAACAAGAAAACCAGCATGCCTTAGTTGATACCCTCTCCCAGTGAATACTTTTCCTATCATCTTTTTTATCCATTGATTCATTCAGCACTTCCCAATTGTGCTTTCTGATTAGTTGTGCTGATCTTCTAACTTGCATGTGGGAACTTAGTCTACATTCAAAAGTATTCAGAGATGGGTACTGGACACAGTGAGACAGCATAGAGGGTAAAGGTGTTTGCCCTTTAGTTTAATGTCTAGAGTTGCAGCGCTGTGATCCATATGGTGGAAGAACTGATACCTGCAAGTTGTCATCTTACTCCACTGATGTTTTGAGGCAGAAGCCCTCTACCATCACCACCACCACCACCACCACCACCACCACCACCACCACCACCATTACCCACGCACATACAAAATGTGATTAAAAAATATTAAGTCTGTGGGGGAGTCTTAGGTCATGAACTCTTTGTTCAGGAGTGAAATCAGTGTTTTTCAAAGGATGCCTGAGTAAGTTTGTTTCCCAATTCTGCCATGTGAGGACATGCTAATATTACATTCATGGCAACATAGAACCAATGATAGTTGGGGGAAAGATATAGGGGTGCTTGCTGAGTGTGTATTAGTGCTGGGTTCAATCACAGCAGCATACAAATTAACTACATGGTAGTGCATACCAACAATTCAAGGTGGAGTTAGTATGATCAGAAGTCCAAGGGTATCATTGTCTACAAAGCAAGTTTGAAGCCAATCTAGACTATAGGAATCCCTGTTTTAATACAAAAATAAAATACTGTGTAAACTAAAGAAAAACTGAGCATCAGAGAATGAGTTTAAATGGTTATTGAGGCAATGTGAACATGTTTCAGGTAATATCTGGTTCTGCTGTCTGCCTGCTTATTTAAATACTTCTAGTGACCCTGAGTTCTAAATTACCTGAGACAACCTTAGTTCCTACTCTGCTCATGCAATTGTAATAGTGTCCTCCTCTCAAGGATACCTTGGTCTGGATGATAGATTTTATTGTTGACTTATTTATAGCCCTGCTGTGTAAAGGGGACAACACAGCTATCAGAGCCTGACGTCCTTCAATATTAGCATAAATCTCTTTGTTCAGATTCCAGACTTCAATAAGCAAGCAAACTTCTAATAATTTGGATTCTTTGTAGCAGGGATACAAAGACAAAATACTAGCTGGACTCAGATCAAAGGCAGGACTGTTCTGTGCCCACGTGTCATTATCAATTAATGAGCTGACACCCTGGGTACATAAACTTCAAAATCCTTATGAGAGATGAATGTTAGACAGTTTCCCCAGTACTGATCAGTTTCATGATCCTGGGAATATAGAGTTGAAGATGCTAATTAGATGTGGCACAGGGGACTTCAGTTAAATGCTTGAGTACAGAACCATGTATCAGGACCACTGGCCTCTGACAATTCATCTTGGGCACTGATTACAGTCTTTATTGTGAACAACTCCATCTGGTTAGACAATAAAAATATGAGAGATCTGTAGATCCAGGCTACCCAGAGGAGAGGAATATTCTGAACTAACCTAAAAGCATTAGGTGAGATGAATAATGAGAAAAAAAATAATTAAGGATGTTCTATGTTGAATGTGTAAAGTCCTTCATAGGTTTACATGTTTGAAAATTTAGTGGCTAGCGAGATGCACCATTTGAAAAGTTTACAGAACTTTTAGTAGTGAAGCTTCATTGGAAGAAATGGGTAGCTTAAGGTGGGCCTTGAAGTTTTGTAGCCCAGGCTCACTTCTGGTTTGCTCTGCTTCCTTAGCATAATGGGTGCAATGTGACCCCAGTTAGTGGTGTTGTCTTGGGAAGTAATAAAAACATTAGGAGTGCGAGTGTCATTGGAGCAAATAGTCACTGAGATTGAATACCTGGCATTTGTCCTTGACCTATTTTTGCCTCCTTAGATCTAATCCATAATCTACCATGAAGTGAATCTCTCAATTCTGTCATATACTCATGTCACCACGATGATTTTTGCCTAAATGAAATGTGTGAAGCCAAGCAACCATGGACTCCCTCATTTGAAACCAGGTGCCTAGATCAATTTTGCCTCTTTTGGGTTAAGGGAAATTCCAATAGAAATTCAAAAGTAACTAACATAAGGATGCTATGGAAATGTTAATGTATATGCAGAGGTATGTATATACATGCAGAGACAGTAAGAAGAAAAGACTTGGTAAAATGAGATTAGTAAGGAGTCTTTTTTAAATAAAATGAACAAATAATCAAACATATTGGGAAATTATTGAATATTTTGAAAGTTGTATGAGTCACCATTAGAAATGACAGGGTCTTCACAGGCTTGTTTAAGAGTATATATTGTCTCCCAGTGCAATAGGAAGCACTTGAAAGGCTCCTGTTGTACAAACCCATGTTGGCAGTTCCCAGAGTCTTCACACATCTTTTGTGGGATTTGTTTTGGAGGTATATACAGAGGAAAATGGTAGTCAGAAAACTCATACCTACTTCCAGTAATAACATTTCTGAGAACTTTCCTTCGTGTTAACAAAGATATTAATGCTTTTTAGAGGTAAATTCAAATAGCATCTTTGTTTTATGCTGAGAGGTTCAGTTATATTTGGGATAAACATTTGTCTACAAAGACATTTCTTCAATGTGTTTCCTTTTCCTTCACATGTGGCTAGATAGAGTTGGTTGTTTCAATTTTGAGTCTCTTTCTTCACCTTTGTTTTTGGACTATTTCTTGATTAAACTGTTGGTGTAAGGATAGTGTGTCATCATCCTTAGGTAGAAAAGATGCTTCTTTTGTTGTTTTCCCACTTTTGAATATGAAACTCATCTTAAGATGTTTCCACTACCAAGTTGATGGAAATTATAAGACACATCACTTATCTTTAGTGGTCTTATGGGTTCTCCTCTTATGTGCTTGCTTTGCATATGTTTCATCTGCCTACTTGTGTGTGTCTTCTATGTGGTCTGTTCTTTAAGCCATCTGTGATGGTAACAGAATACTCCTGGTAATCACACATATTTCCCTGATGATTTTCTATGGTGTTCCAATAATTATAAAAACGCTCCAATGTGAAAACAGCTTCTCAAATTAAATTCAAGTAGAGTCTGGTCAGTATTCAAGCCAACTGATTTCATTATAATGTATGAATAAGTGGGCCCAAAAAACTCAAAACCATGTCAAGTATTTCAATCAGTCACTATTCTCCACAGATTCACAGCTTTCTGGAAATAGGTGAAATTGTCCTTACATTTTATTCATTAAGAAAAGGGCTCATGTAGCCTAATTTGGCCTTGAATCTTTGCACTCAAAGACCACTGTAATCTGAGATACTCCTGACTCTCAAGTATTGGGATTGCAGACATGAACTACCATGTCCAGTTTATTTGATGCTGGGCTTCAAACCCAGGGCTTTGTGGGTATCAAGTAAGTGTTATACTATTGTTTTGTGCTTTGCATAGTGGCCATGTCTTTATCTACTGCAATTTCAGCAAGCAATTGCAACTCAGCAGTTACTGGCTTGCTTCTCTAGCAGCCTGGCCACTCAGGCAGGCTATAGCCTGTTGGGAATTCTGTTCCCCTAGGCACTATCTCTGCCACTGCTGCTAAATGTACCTTTAACTACGTCTCTATAAGGCTCAAGATTCAATGACTGGGGTGAAAACCTCATAGCTCAGAGAGATTGGGTAGCTCTTAGCTCAATTTCTCTCCTTCTTGGTGTCTCTGAAGGAGTTGGTCCTTCTGTTCCAACAAACAAAGTCCCTCCTCCTACTTCTGATAGGTCTCTCTATCTCTTTCAGATGCCTTCTGATGCTCTAGGATTGCTTTAGGACAGCTAGCTGCTAACTCAGCTTCCTGTCCCACTGTTAGTTTTATTCAATTAATGTAAATGTAAACTCAATGTTCAGAGTGTGATCAAATATACCCCAACATTTACCACAGGAGCTACATATTCACTCCCTTCCAATAATTTTTAAGGCATAATGATGGAAGTGACACCAATGACCTCAAAAGCTTAATGGAGTGAATGGGGCAGACTGCCTATGTTTTTATTCACACATATTTTATGAAATGTTGACAGCTTTCTTCAACACTATATGACTTTGCACACACTCTGACTGTCATTAAAACTAGCGTAAATGATGTTTTTTATGGGAATTGAACCACTGAAATTTTCATGAAGAAAAGTTGAAAGGAGATAAGTTTTGTAAGGAAATAAATCTATAAATGATGAATTCTCCAGTAGTCTTTCCCTGGGAATGATAGAAACTTGATGTCCCCATTGTACTTCAATAATTTAAAGAATGTCTACAGTCTCTTCCCTAATTAATGCTTATCTTGGCAAACCAGTGTCCTGTTGTTAGAATACTTTCCTGTGAAAGAGATTTTCCTCATGTGAAGGGAAGCATACTAATCTCCAGAAGCACGAGGAACAACACAAAAGCATGTCTATGAGAGAGGAGAATCTCTCAAGTGACCTTAAATAGGAAGAAAAACAAAATAAAAGAAAGGGAAATTAGAAAGATGTGACCTTTACTCTACTTCCTCAATATAAAATCCTTCCCTGTGGGAGATACTAGTTTCCTGGTTCACAGGCTTGGTAAATATGCTAAAAACAATAAGCAAATATGAATTAATAATCCTCTGTCTCACTGTGGGAATTCAAAGATCGAGAAAGAATTGTGAGCTGTTTACAAGTCATAAGACCTCAAAATTGAGAACTTGATCTTAACCTATAGTCAGTTCCATATATTATTCTCTGAGTCATCCTTATGGAGTCATGACAAATTCATACATAGGCAACATTTCACTTTCTTATTTTCAACTTCAATGTTTAGTTTGTTTGTTTGGTTTTTTATTTTCAAATTACCCTCAAGAACAAAATACAGCACACCAACATATTTTTGCTATATTTGGCTTAGATTTTATATTGTAAAAATGATAAATGATATTGTCTGACAGTAGGATTATGTTACTTTCCTAATCTCACAATATCTTGGTTCTCTCCTGTAGAAATTTGTAACAACAATGTTAACAAGAATGTTTGCATAATTCAGTGAGTGGGTTCATGCACAGAAAACCTCTATAATGTAGTATATTTCATAGTAAATACAAAATAAATATTTGTTCTTACTACCTGTGACAATTCCTATAGTCATATTATATATTATATTATGTATAGTCATATTATATATTATATTATATTATATAGTCATATTATATATTATATATATAGTCATATTATGACTTACGGTCATAAGATAATTTTATAACATCAATAATACCTGTGTAAACTAATAGTGAAAGTCATCACAACCAGAAGTCTGATTTTGTTTTACATATTATTAATTCTTCCTAAAATACTTTCTGAATTAGACCTATGATGTTGTAGATAACTTTCCTTGGTTGTTACCAAATGGGGAAAATAGAAAGAAATGGGGTTTGCAGTTGGGGAGGGCAGAGTTATATCAATATATAAAGAGAGAGAGAGAGAGGAAAGTAAAATAATACCAAAGATGTTTGGTAAAGTCTTGAATGATCATATTGTTTTTATTTATTTACAATAACTCACAAATTAATTTATATTTTATATGATATTGGGGAGCCAAACCCCAATTAATACATCTAGAATATAACCCCTGAACTTAATGCTTAGGTAACATCAAGGAAGAGAGGAAAGAAAAGTCATAAGGTCAAGAGAACCAAGAAGTCTATTGTGAGATTGTTTCTACTAGAAGTGATAAAGAAGTTACAACCATGATGGTTCAGCAATATGGTTTAAAAAAACAAAAAATGAGGAATATAATATGAAGAGAGATGCTAACATAGAAGGGAGAAATATCATGGGTCTCATCCCTAAACAAAAACTATAAGCAACTGATGACAGCTGAGAAATGGAAAAGTAGTCTCTCCCAGAGAGGAAACTTTTAACAGGTTATCCAATCCAAAGTGATTAGCTTGAGATTTTACACCCCCCCACACACACTCAATCCAAAATATGAACTCAGCAGACTGTATTTAGATGTGCATGCATGTGAGTGTGTATGTGTCTGTGTGTGTGTCTGTGTGTGTGTTTAGCAACCATAATCAAAGTAAGCAAAGCCATCTATTTGAGAGGGAGTGAGGAAAACATAAGAAGTATTAGAGGGAAGAGAGGGAAGGAGGAGTGGTATAATTAGATTTTAATTATATGAAATAAAATGTCTTGATTATTAAATGCTTGACAAAAACAATTTAGAGTAGTATTGGCTTATTCAGACTTTTGGTTATGTAGTTTATTCAGTCATGGAGGGGGAGGCATAAAGTTATAGTAAATCATAGTAGGCCAGAAAACAGAAAAGAAAATGCCTAAACTTGGCTGTCTTTCTATGCAACTCTCTGCCTTCTAGTTCATCTAGTTCATCTAGATGAAATGGTGCCACTAAGATTCATCATGGGTCTTGCCCTTCTAGTTAATGTTCTCTGAAAACATCATCAAAGACACACATAGAGGAGTGTTTCAGTTTCCTCTGTGATCTTCAAGCCATGAAAGTCCGACCCTTACAAAGGTGGGGAACAGCAAAAAGGAAAGATTGCTAGGAATCAATGATCCATATTTTGATACTGCCACTAACCAGTTATTACTAAACTCCTATCTCATAAGGCTTCACTTTGCTTGCATGTAGAATGAAGCATGAATGGCTATGGATTTTAGTGCCCTTGATGCTCATATTGTGAGGCGTGTTAGAAAGACCACAGGCAGAGGATGTCCTTACTGGGCAAACTCACTCCTGCAAATATGCTTTTTAACTATTTAATTTGTTTTTTTTTTTTTGCTCTGAGGGGAAGAAGCCTGAATTAAGGAAAACTCACAGCAGATACTTAGTAACTCAACAGGGATTAATTTATTTTACATATTATGATACATTTTTTACATGACACATTGTTACTTATTCCTTGATGGCCCAGCATGTGGTAGATGATTATAACTTCATTGCTGATGTTTGAAAGATTATGACTGATAAGGTAAGCATTATGCTTTCATATTTCTTTTGCTTCTACTTCACTTTCCTTATAAATAATTCATGGAACAAAATTACTGTCCTAGAAAAATACTGTCTGTTTCATCAGCCCCTTCACACTTTATTGATTAGTGCATATAATTTTTAATATGTAACCATGGAATATAGAAATGTAGCTTTTTCTTTTGTTTCATAGGACTTTAGAGGCATGTATTTCTTGGTAAATATTTATATTTATAAATGCTATTCTACAAAAACATTATTTCTATTTCTTCTATTTATCTTACAAGTCTCTTGGATATTAAACATAAATTTCATGGCCCTGCTCTAAAACTTAAATCTAGCTATCATTTATCAGGTGTTTTTGAATGTTCTAATTTCTCATTCTTTTGTCTTTATCATAATATTTTAAGCTTAATCTAAGTGTTTGACCCTTGATTCCACAGCAATCACTAGAAGATATGGGGTGGGTGTGTGACTAAGAGATGGCTTAGAAACTAATGGTACTTACTGCCAAGCCTGATGGCTTGAATGCAGTCTTCTGAACCTGCCTGCTAGAAGTGTAGAACTGATGAGCTCCTCAAATTGTGCTCTGACTTCCAAAGATGTGGCATGCACACACACACACACACACACACACACACACACACACACACAAACAAACATTATATATACATGGGTGTGTGTGTGTGTGTAAAGCAAATCAAAATTCGGTGTTGTGGAGCTTAGTTCCAATGGATACATCTACAAAACACACCCCATTGCAGAAGAGGAGAGAGAAAGATTGTGAGGACCAGAGGATCAGGGAGTTTGCTGTGAGATTTTTGTCTCCTAGTAATATAAAAGCTACACCTCCAAAGTCTCAATAACATAACTGTCCAATTGTGAGCTGAAAAATGATAATAGCAATGGACATGACAAAAATGACTCAGAAAACTCCCCAAGGATTCAGCCTAACATAAAGACCTATAGTTAACCAGAGAAAGCATGGAGAATGAGAGATGGTCTTCTCTAGGAAAGAGTGCACAAATTGGTTGTCCAGTGCCAAATGATCAGTCCTGAAAACATACATACAAATAATATTGTGTGGCCTATATATGAATATATACACACATGCATATATATATATATATATATATAATAGCAATTAGTTGAAAAAGATGCTATGACTTCCAAGAAAAACAGGGAAGGGCATATGAAGGATTTAGAGGGAGGAAAGGGAAAAGAGAATGCTACAATTATATTATCTTAAAAATATGTAAAAAGAGAAAAGTTTGTATAGTTGGCAAGAGGGATAGTTTTTCAATAAACAGCTAACCAATATAAAACACAATGAATGTGTGCTTTTAGTAGAAATGGAATTTTCTGTATACATTACCAACACTGTAAATCAGATCAACTGAATTCTAAGGGTATGTTCAGTAATATGGAATTCAAATACTTGTTAAACAAATGAACTGGTTAACTAATATATAGTTGCATTGGTTGCTTGTATCTGTTTTATGAAAAACTAACTGGCATAAGCATCTTGAAGGATTCATATGAGCATATGGTCCAGGAGAAACAGCCCATCATGGCAGGAATGCATGGAAGTAGTAGGGTGAGGCATATAATAAAACCAAATCTGGAGTAAGCAAGAAGAAGAGAAGAATGTTGTTGCTTAGATTACTTCCTTTTTTTGATTCAGCATATCATGCCCACCTATGGTATGATGACACCCATAGTCAATCTCGATACCTTTTCATTTAAACCTCTCTGGAAATGCCCTCCCAGCAACACTGAAAGTTGTGTCTCCCAGGTGATTCCAAATCCAGTCAGGTTAACAATGATGACTAAGCATCATAATTGCCCAATTCAATCAAGATAATATTTGTTTTTATAGATTACATCTTAATAAATGAATATGCATTGCTACTTGTATTTTGGGGTTCTTTTGGGTTCTTTTTTCTTCCTTTTTATTTAAGTTAGAAACAAACTTGCTTCACATGTCAATCCCAGCTCCCTCTCCCTCCCCTCCTCCCCTGCCACCTCCACCACACACCTCCACCCCATACCCATCCCTAACCCAACTTCCACTCCTATCCCAAGGGAGGGTGAGGGCATCCATGGAGGATCTCCAGAGTCTGTCATTTCATCCAGGGCAGGACCTAGGTCTTCCCCAAAGAGTTCAGGCAGAGTGAGCATCCCTCAGTTTGGGATGGGCATCCAAACTTCATTTGTATGGTAGGTGGGACTAAGAGTTGAGGAGGATTCTGGGAAAGAGAGATGTGGCTCCCATGCCACAAGCAAGTGCAAGGTATCAGGAAAAGAAAGACAAGACATCCAGCTGTTTGTTGTTTGCTACTCTATAGAATCTTCCATACAGATTTGTTTGGCTCTCAGGCCATGTTGTAGGCTTTTCTGTTAAGACATTGACTGGCTGGATGATCTTTTTGGCTGTATCCAAAGCAATTTAGGTAATTTCTTAACTGAAGCAAGTTAAATATCCAAGGAAATTTAAGCAGTTCACACATGCATTCACAATCACATTTCATACATACAGGTGTGGCCACACCATACATTCAGAACATATACACATCTTTCAGTCATCCTTTATCCCTAGGTCATAATTAGTTTGTTGAAATAAAACTTCTTTAATTGAAATCCCTATGACAAAACAACTCCAGCCAATCCTTGAATTAAAAGATTGAAAAAACCTTTATGCACCTCATCATCCCTTCATTCAAGAAGTTCTGAGCTACGCTCAGAGGTTACAGCCATACCCATTCCCAGGAAAAGTTTTTAGAGATGACTCACAAAATTGGCCTTAAATTTGTATCAATAACCAACTCTGTATAAAGGCAAACACACATTTATAAACAATATTTTGGAATGTGGGCATTGTTCTTTCCAAACTACTTCCTTCTGTTAAGGGGTGCTGAAATGCCAGGGGGATGATTTAAAAAAAAAAACGAAAAACAAAAAACAGAAACCTGTTGAAGTCCTTTTTTTGTGGTCTTCAAGGCTGCATCATCTCAACTGTTTTAGATGTTGGATCACCTGGGCCACTGATTCAGGTGGTCTTGCTTCATCAAACCATACTAGTCTGGAAGGAACCCACAGCTTTTTATTTTCTATGGAAACAAAAGAAGAAATACTTTTCCCAAGTAACCTGTCCTTATATTTAAATTTAGAAGTCAAAGCTTTTTCAAAATATATAAATTGGATTAATTTACCAGCATTGATAATCAAATGTCTTTTAGCAGTTTTTGTTCCTTTCTTAGCAATTATACAGTTTAAAGACAACACAACAGCACACTGTATCAGAATCTGTGTATCTTCCATTCCATATGCTTTTAACTTTTCCTTTTCTTTCACTTAATACCAGTACCTCATTTACTAACTGTTACCAATTTTCAATTCACCCATTTTCAATCCAACCAAGGATGATCCCTCAGGCAAAAGCCTTAAGATTTACTCAATCCACCCTCCAACTCAGGGTGATTTCTCAGGTTCCCCTTTCTTTCCCGACCTTGGTGTTGGTCAAAGGCATGGAGATATAACCTGCTACCCCTGTCCAATACACCCTCATAACCTTACTTGCTGGCCAGCCTTTGAGGGCAATCGCTCAGTACCCCTTTGCTTTTCTGACCTCAGTGGATCAGGCGAAAGGGTGGAGATTAATTCTATGAACCTTCTCCTTAGAAGGTAATCTATCAAGCAAAAGCCTGGAGATTTGACCATTCAATTTTACTGTTAGAAGTTGAGGTACCTGTTTTCAATTCTTTTCTTTCTCGAGTCTCTCCTCTTCTGAGTCTTCTTTCTGGCCTATCTTTCCCAGTCTTTCTAAGTCTCTATGGATCTTGGTGGGACCTCTAGTTGTGGCACCCATGCCACAAGCAAGTCCAGGGTATCAGGAAAAGAAAGACAAGACGTCCAGCTGTTTGTACTAAGAGAATGCATGTGCTGCCTTTATTGCCAGGAGATAGATAGATATAGATAGATAGATAGATAGAGAGAGAGAGAGAGAGAGAGAGAGAGAGAGGGAGAGAGTTTATTTCAAGTGCTAAGAGGTCTCTCTTTTGTAGGAGGGAGCAGTCTTATATACAACACTGGAAAAACCCCAGGTGGAAAAGAGCATGTTTTCCTCGTGCTAGATGTTGATGTCAGTGGGGCAATGCTGGGGCAGTAAGCCAGGACTAGAAAACAGGATGGACCTGTGGCTATTAGCTGACAAACAACTCAGAGACCCTGTGGGGGCTAGGCCCCAACTAGGCAGTCATGATGTAGCCACCATAAGAATAAGAGGTCTGGACCCTTTCTCTGGTAAAATAAATACTTTGATTAGCAATTGTGGGTTAACTACTTAAGTCATGGATAGCCAGTAAGAAACCAAGCAAGTGGCCAACAGCTTCATAATTAATACAGCGTCTTGTGTGTCATTTTGTGGACTGCAGAGCTCCGGCAGCTGGCAGGGAAAAACCAAAATGGCTTGCAAGGACAAAACTATAATCAACATATGGTTGTGAGAAGTGGGATATGCATTTCCATATAGAATGACAAAAGCTTAAAAGAAATTTTAGAAACAAAAGAACAGAGACAAACATGGCTTCATGGTAGCAGCATTTTTCTCAGGTGGGCTCTGTTTTGCTGGAGACAAGCATAGACTTACGTGGATCACTTAAGGGAGTCTTCCTGACTTAGCATAATCAAAAAAAAAACAGCAAGGTTTTTTAAGGGGGTCTGCTAACAATTGAACAGTGTGCATGAGCATCTGGCAGTGGCAGTGACCACATCTCCAAGCTGGCACCACGCTGCTAGATGTCAGCATAGACTGAGGCTGTTAAGTGGAGTCAAACTTTTGCTCCCCATGTTGGAAAGCCAGTGACTGTTTCCACTTTAATTTTAGCAATGTTCTTTAGCGTGTGTAAGACACGTGACCATAAAAACAAAGTTTAACAGTAAGTCAGATTCAGATGAAGAAAAACCTCTAACGTTTTACAGTGTGTTTAAAAATATATGTAAGATTGAGAGGAAAAAAGAAACAGCATAATGGTAAATAGAGAAGCCGGTTGTGGTGGCACAGGCCGGGAAGATTTGCTCCAGAGGCAGTGGCAGGCGGATTTCCAGAGAAACCCTGTCTCATAGAAATAAATAAATAAATAAATAAATAAAGGTAAAAGAAATAGAGTAATGTAAGCAACGTAAAAATGGAAAATACACAGAAAGTATAGATACTGTATACTATTGTGTTTTTCAGTTGTTCAATGGCTAAGGAAGGATCAACTGATAAAATATTCTTGATTATAAATTTGCTGAATTAATCCAACCTACATATTTCAAAAATGCTTTGATCTCTAGCTTTAAATATAAGGACCGGTTACTTGGGAAAAGAGATTTTGTTTATGTTTCTACAGAAAATGGAAGGTGTGGATTCCTTCCAGGCATCTGTGGTTTGATGAACCAAGACCCCGGAAGCAGTGGGCCAGTTGTTCCAACAATTAAGACAGTTGAGATGATGCAACCTTACAGACCATGAAAATAAGGACTTGCACAAGTTTCTGTGTTTTGTCATGATCCTGATGGTATGGACAGCACACCCATTTAACAGGAAGCAGTTTGGAATAAGCTACGTCCAAAATCTTTGTTTTCACTTGAATGGGATTGCTTATAATTGGATAATGATCACAACCAATCTCTTTTTAATAGTAAAAGGGGTAATATGATATGGAAATGAATACTTTGTATTGGTATGGTTTTTCATTTATTGATACAAATTCAAGGTCAGTTTTGTGATATGTATATTTCTCCTCTTGATAAAGTATTGTGCTTATACTGATCTTTTAAAATGTAATACAGAATAAAATACAGATTATAGTTACCTATAATAGTCAGAACTTATAATTAGGTTAGTTAGCTTTTCTAGATATACAGAGATATATTTGAGATAGATAATCTTCAAACCTCTCAAAGACCTTCAGAAAATGGCATTTAAAATGCTTTAGGATTTTTCTTGACAATGAGAAATGTCTGCTACTGGCAGCACCAATTACATCTAAGAGGAAGATGGGCATCAAAGAAACTTGTTAAGGAGTTTGCTTTCAACATGGAAAGATAAGTCATTTGGGCAAGAAACTGCTCATGCCCAGACTGGACTGTTGCTGTATAAACTGGACATGTAGGACCCACAGGAAAGTGATGCTGAACTCAAATAATCCTTCAGGGTTCCTGCTTCATGGAAGAGTCTACAAGGCTTTCGGCAGGACACAGAAAAATGAATGACAGACTGCCAATACAGATGGACATTTTGAAATTTGCTGCTTTGCTGAGAAGTCTTCCAGACACACTGTGGCCCATGTGCTGAAGATGGATGCCCCAACATTACAGAGAAACTTCAGATGACTGTCCAGGCAGCAAGATGTCTCTGTCAATCCTAGTGTTTAATTTATGTATTATCCTTCTGTGTTCTTTGAATTAGTTGAAGACAGATAGTTATAATCATAGTTTTCATTAGTTATGATAAAAGGTAAGCTACATATAAGACTTTAGACAAAGATAGGATAGATGATATTTTCCTTAAATCTTACTAAATGTTAATTGACAAAATATTGTAACTACGTTCTTACTTGATAACCATTCTGTTATATATAATTTTACTATGTTAAAGATAAAAACTTTCTTTTTATTTAGACAGAAAAGAGGAGATGATGGGAGTCCTGTGTATATGTTAATAAAGCACTGTCAGCCAATAGGGAAGAAAGATAGGTGGGACTAGGAGTTGAGGAGGATTCTGGGAAAGAGAGCCACAGGCTGTCATGATACAACTGCCATAGGAATAAGAGGTCCAGACCCTTTTCTCCGGTAAGAAAAATTCTTTGATTAGCAATTATGGGTTAAATACTTAGGTCAGAGATAGTCAGTAAGAAACCAAGGAAACAGCCAACAGCTTCATAATTAATACAGTGTCTTTTGTGTTATTTGGGGACTGCAATGCGGCAGAGCCCAGGCAGCTGGCAAGGAAATGGCTACACTCTAACCACTGTCTTCTGTCTTCATTTCTATCCTCACGCCCTTGCCCAAACCCTTGAGAAGTGTTCTGCCTGTATAGGCACCACAAATGAAGTTCCCACCAAGATCGGGGAAGAAGGGGAATATTTCACCACGCCTTCTGACTGGTATAATGCTCCACTCTTGTTAGAGTTTTTTGGGTCATGATGGGGGATGCCCTGTTATTTGCCTGTTATTTGTCAATAAAGTACTGTTGAGCCAATAGGAATCTAGATAGGTGGGACTAGGAGTCCAGGAGGTTTCTGGGAAGGAGAAACACAGGAATTCAAGATGTAACCGCCATGGGGTAGGAGCCCGGAACTATTCTCCAGTAAGAGACATACTTAGATTAACAATTATGGGGTAATTACTTAAAGCAGAGCTAGCCAGTAAGAAACAAGCAAGGCCAACAGCTTCATAATTAATATAGCCTCCTGTGTGTTTATTTGGGACTGATGCGGCTCTAGAACCAGGTGGGCTGGAAGGCTTCTCTCAAAGAAAAAGCTTCTACTAACAGGGTCACTTATGTAAACTATCATATTATCTACAAATAGTGAAAATTTTATCTCTTCCTTTCCAAATTGTATCCCCTTGGTCTCCTTTTGTTGTCTTATTTCTCTATCTAGAACTTGCAGTACAATATTGAAGAGCTATGGGGAGTGGGGACAGCCTTGTCTTGTTCCCAATCTTAGAGGAATTGCCTTGAGTTTCTCTCCATTTAGTTTGATGTGGCTGTTGGTTTGCTGTATATAGCTTTTGTAATGTTTAGGTATGTTCCTGTTATCCCGGATCTCTCCACAACCTTTATCATGTAGGGGTGTTGGATTTTGTCAAAGGCTTTTTCTGCAACTAGTGAGATGATCATGTGATTTTTGATTCTCAGCTTGTTTATATGGTGGATTACATTTATTACAGGGCAAGAGAGCAAAAGGAGGAGAGAGAGACATGAGAAAGAGAGATGAAGATGGTAAAAGAAGAGAAAGAGAGAGGGAGGTAAGAGCAGAGCAAGAGGAGAGAGTAGAGAGCAAGAGAGTGTAAGTGGGTTGGATCTGTCTCTTAAAGACTGATCAGAGTACTGCCTGAGTGGATTCTGCCAGGTAATAGAGGCAGGCCAGTATAATGCCTGAACCTTTCATTCTCACCTTTACTTATTGTTAAAAAGGTGGGGAGTTAGGCATGGTAGGTTAGGAAATAAGGACATTAAATTAGCAAGACTACTTCCTTCTGAACTAGATGTCATTGATCATCTTTGGGTGACCTGAGAAAGCTGAGATGCTACCATGTCCTGGGGTAGCTGTTTACTCCATCTCAGCCCAGGCTACATGAAATTCTCTGGCACCTCTTAGATCTGGCAAGATGTTTGTAGAGTAGAGGACAAGGTTAAGCTTAGAAAAAACATTTTTTGATGAGGGAGGGGTTCCTGAGGTGTTTCAGATAAGGGAAGGGCATCCTAGGATCAGGGATAGATTAAATAATATTTACTTGGACAGAGTCCGACCTGTTTTGGTGAGTCCAATTTGGCTCCCTGGAACTTACAAGAACCCTTAAAGTTTGTGGAAATGTAATTATTAGACACATTAGGAGCATATTTATGTTAGAACTGACTTGTGTGAAAGAAAACATTAACATTTTTTTTTTAAAAATGAGATACTCTAGACTATTTTCTACTTTCACTTCTATTAAGTTCAATGGATCTGGATTTATGTTAAAGTCTTTATCCACTTGAACTTGAGTTTTTTGCAGGGAGATAGATTTGGATCTATTTGCATTCTTTTGTATGTTGACATCCAATTAAACCAGCACTATTTGTTGAATATGCTTCCTCTTTTCCATTGTATGATTTTAGCTTATCAGGTATCCATGAGTCTTGTTCTTCAACTAGATTCCATTGATCCACCTATCTGTTTTTATTCCAATACCATATGTAGACCAAGCCACACTTCTTAAAGGTGTTACCATGGTCATCTCCTATTAGCATCTCTCTAGATCCTAACTGAGGGACCAAACATTGGATAACTATCAATTAGCAAGAACATATGATTATATATGTTATACATTAAACTAGATCTTTCTGTGATATTTGTATTTTTCCCAGACATGACTTCACTTTTTAGCCTTGGCTGACCTGAAAGTTACTATAAAAATCAGGGTTGCCTCAAACTCACAGAGATCCACCTGACCTCATCTCCATAGTCCTGAGATTTCAGATGCATACTACCATGTCCCACTTGTATTTTCAATATTAAAATTAGAGCAAGATATTACCAACTTTTGCATGAATTTGAAGAGTCACTTTGATCTGTGGACCAGACTGACCTCGAACTCACAGAGATCTGCCTGCCTCTGCCTCCCGAGAGCTGGGATTAAAGGCGTGCACCACCAATGCCTGGCTGAAAGTCACTTTGAAAGACAGATAACTTCAGCAAGTATGGTGTTTCATTTCTATCCCCTACATAATCCATTTTCGATAGAAGAAAAAAAATCCCTATTCATTCTTAGAATTCAAACAAGAGGATAATTTAAGTTGATTATAGGACCACAAGCAATTCAAACCAGATGGTAGTTAAAGTGACCTTTGCCAGTTATTTTGGGGGTTTGATCTGGAGTATATTGTCTCTGGACTGATTCTCAGCAAGTCTTTCTTTCCTCTTCATGTACCACCCCAGTAATGAGAAGACAAGAAACTTCCAGGACAGTGACTGGATGTCACACAAGTTTTACGAACCCAATTATCATTTTGCTCAATTTGTGAGATGAGTGTGACAGAATCTTGGGCTTCACAAGCATTGCTGACAGCTAAAATACCTCCAGTTCCCATAACAGGATGAGACCATGATATTGGCTTTATAATGATAGGGTTAAAGAACATCTAAATGTAACTGAAATTTACAATTTCCTTTCTTCTTTCTTTCTTTCTCTCTCTCTTTGTTTCCTTTAGTCCAATGCATTGTTGACATTGATTTTATGTGGTCATTTCCTCTTCCAACTAATCAGAGTGTTGGAGCTTCATAACAGTGAGAGGTCCATGCAGCTTTATTTTTGCTGCACCTCACTTAACTGGAACTAGAAGAGTTGGGTTTTAACTATCTTGTTGCATTAGATACACAAAGCAGCCAATGGATCAGAGAACCTAGCTGCACCTACAAGCTTCCTGAAGCAGTTTATCTGTTCTTCAGTTTTCTAAATTAGAAGCCTATTTTAACAGAATTCACAAGAGATTCTAATTTACTGTGCACTTTTTATAAATATTGAAAAAGGCACGGGAGGGAAGAGTTAGTGCAATCTATAAATCCTTGAGTCCACAGGAAATTTCAGTAACAGTTATGACTACCCATTACTTTTAAGCATTTAAATTGGGTGTTCTGAGGTGGAGCCCTAGACATAACATTTTTAAAAAAATCTTTTATTACAGAATCTTAACTTGTACCTTGGATGGAAATCAACTATATTCTAATGAAGGGCTTATTTTTAATATGTATTGCATCACTATTTAATTCAGGTAACTGCTGACACAGATGTGACAATGATGTATATGAACTACAGAATTGTAACCATGTAGAATGTGTGATCTAATGAGGCTTAGGTTGTCAAACAAAAATGAAAATAAGTAAACAAGGATCTGGAGAAATGGCTCAGCTGAGAAAATGAGTACTGCCTTTGCTGATGATCCAAACTCAGTTCCCAGCATCCATGTTGTGGGACTTACAAGAGCCTGTAACTCCATCTCAAGAAAGTCTGATGGATATCCACTGGCTACCGTGTGTTCTGCATTCACACACACATACACAAGTGCACACACACACTTAAAATAAAAAATTGAAAAAAGTAAATAAATAAATGTGCAATAACTTTATAATACCAAACACTAAATAAAATGTGGAAACACTTAAGTCAAAGAAAGAAGGTCATTCCAACATAAGTAGACAAGAACTGGGTGTGGGGAAGAAAGACCCTGACCTTAACTCTGAGGAAAAAGCATTCTGTTTGGTGATGGAGTTAGTTCTCTGCCCAGTGTCTATGACCCTGTCATAGTTAGGGTTTCTATTGATTTGAGGAGACACCATGGCCACAACAACTCTTATAAAGGAAAGCATTTAATTGGTTTGGCTTAGAGTTCAGAGATTTAGTCCATTATCATCATGGCAGGACATAGTGGCATGCAGGCTTATACTGAAGAAGCTGCTGATAATCCTACATCTTGTTTGGAAGACAATAGGAATTTAATTAAACTAGGCATAACTTGAGCATGGGAGACCTCAAATCCTGTCCACACACATTTCCTCCAACAAGATCGCACATCCTAATAGTACCACTCCCTATGATTTATGGGAGTCAATTATATTCAAACTACCACATTGATCCTGAAAGTCCAATATAGAGTACAGTCTTCCTAGCCAGTTGCCTGGTTCCTGTTGCTGCTTTCAGCCCCCAAGTAACATACAAGACACTATGTTAATTAGGAAACTGTTAGCCATTTGCTTGCTTTCTTACTGGCTATCTCTGACTTAAGTATTTATCCCAAAATTGTTAATCTAAGTATTTCTCTTACGGGAGAATAGAGTCCAGACCTCTTACTCTGGTGGTCTACATGGTGATTCTCCCTGCCTCTCTTTCCCATAATCCTCCTTGGTTCCTAGTCTCACTTATCTAGCTTCCCTATTGGCCAACAGTGCTTTGTGAAACAACCAATAAGAGACAGATTTACAGAATGGCATCTCCCATTATCTCCTCTTTTCTGTCTAAATAAAAAGAAAGGTTT
The DNA here is from genome assembly GCF_017639785.1 of Mesocricetus auratus. Classification (NCBI taxonomy): domain Eukaryota; kingdom Metazoa; phylum Chordata; class Mammalia; order Rodentia; family Cricetidae; genus Mesocricetus; species Mesocricetus auratus. The sequence goes on from NW_024429266.1 coordinate 163,806,229, forward strand.
TAACTTTAACATAGTCAGATTATATATAACAGAACAGTTATCAAGTAAGAACTATACTTACAATATTTAGTCGATTAACATTTAGTAAGATTTAAAGAAAATATAATATATCCTAACTTTGTGAGTCTAAAGTCTCATTTGTAACTTATCTTTTATCATAACTAAGGAAAACTCTAACTACAACTATCTGTCTTTAACTCCATCAAAGACCACAGAAGGATGACATGTAAACACTAGAACTGACAGAGACATCTCACTACCTGTACAGTCACCCAAAGTTCCTCTGTAATGCTGGGGCATCCATCTTCAGCACATAAACCACAGTGTGTCTGGAAGACTTCTCAGCAAAGCAGCAAATTTCAAAATGTCCATCTGTATTGGCAGTCTGTCATTCATTTTTTTTTGTGTCCTGCAGAAAGTCTGGTGGACTGTTCCATGAAGCAGGAACCCTGAAGGACTATTTGAGTTCAGCAGTCACTTTCCTGTGGATCCTACATGTCCAGTTTATACAGCAACAGCCAAGCATTTTACACAACAGCAGTTTCTTGCCCGAAAGTTTATCTTGCCATGTTGAAGGCAAACTCCCTAACAAGTTTCTTCAATGCCCTTCTTCCTCTTAGATGTAATTTGTGCTGCCAGTAGCAGACATTTCTCATTGTCAAGAAAAATCCTAAAGCATTTTAAATGCCATTTTCTGAAGGTCTTTGAGAGGTTTGAAGACTATCTATCTCAAATATATCTCTGTATATCTAGAAAAGCTAACTAACCTAACTATAAGTTCTGACTATTATAGGTAACTATCTATAATCTGTATTTTATTCTGTATTACATTTTAAAAGATTAGTATAAGCACAATACTTTATCAAGAGGAGAAATATACATATCACAAAATTGACCTTTAATTTGTATCAATAAATGAAAAAACATACCAATACAAAGTACTCATTTCTATACCATAATACCCCTTTTATCACTAAAAAGAGATTGGTTGTGATCATTAACCAATTATAAGCAACCACATTCAAATGAAAACAAAGATTTATAAACAATATGGGAATTTGGACATTGCTCATTCCAAACTGCTTCCTGCTGATAGGGGCCTCTGTCCATACCATGGGGATCATGACAAAACTCAGAAACCTGGCTAGGTCATTGTTTTTGTAAGGTTGCATCATCTTAGCTCTTTTAGATGTTGAATCACATGGGCCACTGCTTCTAGGGGTTCATCAAACCATAGAAGCTTGGAAGGAATCCATAGCTTTCTGTTTTCTGTGGAAACAGAAATAAAATATCTTTTCCAAAATAACATATCCTTATACTTAAATTTTGAAGTCAGGGCATTTTTAAAAGATTTAAGTTGAATTAATTCAGCAGCATTTATAATCAAGTGTATTTTAGCATTTGTTCCTTCTTTAGTAATCAAAGAACTGAAAAACACAATAGCATACAATATCCAGACTCTGTGTATTTTCCATTTTTATGTGACTTACTTATTTATTATTATTACTCTATTTCTTTACTTTTATTTATTTTTTATTTCTCTGAGACAGGGTTTCTCTGGAAATCTGTCTGTGTCTGCCTCTGGAGAAAATCCTACCAGCATGCTCCACCATAGCTGGCCTCTCTATTTTTTTTTACCACTATTCTGTTTCTTTTTCTCTGTCAATATATGTTTTTATTTAAATTATAAATGTGAATGTTTCACATGTCAGTCCCAGCTCTCTTTCCCACTCCTCCTCTCTTGTCCCTCCCCCAGCCCTCCAGGCCCCCACCCAATCCCCATATCATTTCCCAGGGAGGGTGAGGCCATCCTTGGGGGGAATATCTAAAGTCTGTCATATCATCCAGGGCAGGACTTATGCCCTTCCCCATGTGTCCAGCCTGAGAGAGCATCCCTCTATTTGGAGTGGGCTCTCAAAGCTCATTCATAAACCATGGTAAATACTGATCTACTACCCAAGGCCCCAGTGATTTCTGTGGCCTCCTCCCTGGCACTACATTCATGGAGTCTGGATCAGTCCCCTGTTGGCCTCTCAGGCATCAGTCTGGGATTCAAGATCTCCTCCTTATCCAGTCAGCTGTCTTTGTGGGTTTCACTATCATGGTCTACATCTCTGTCACTAGGTTCCAGGAGTTCAGTTCAGTGTTTAGCTGTGAGTATCTGTCTCTGCTTCCATCAGTCCCTGGATGAAGGTTCTAGGATGGCATATAGGGTAATCATCAATCCTATCATCAAGGAGGGGCTATTAGTGCCTATATAATTTTTAAACACACTGTAAATTTCAGAAGTTTTTCTTCATCTAAATCTGACTTTACTGTAAATCTTTATGGTTTTTTTGCCACGTGTCTTATCTGTTAAAACTGCAGCTGTTTAAACTGTAGTTTTTCCAAGATGGTAGGTATAAGTTTACCATACTGGCGCTGGAAGTCTCTGTTTTTCTCTACAAAACAAAGCCAACCTGAGAAAAATGCTGCTAACAAGAAGCCATGTTTCTCTCTGTTCTTTTGTATCTAAAATCCCTTTATAACTTTTGTCATTCTAGTGTAAATTCAATCCCACATGCTGACATTTTTTGAGTGTAGTCTTCCTTGCCAGTCGCCTGGTTCCTGTTGCTACTTTCAGGCCTCAAATAACACATAAGACACTGTATTAATTATGAAACTGTTGGCCATTTGCTTGGTTTCTTACTGGCTATCTCTGACGTATCTAACCCAAAAATCTAATCTCTTACCGGAGAAAAGAGTACGGACCTCTTACTCTGGCAGTCTATATGGTGTCTTTCTCTGCCTCTCTTTCCCAGAATCCTCCTTGACTCCTAGTCTCACCCATCTAGCTTCCCTATTGGCCAACAGTGCTTTATTAAACTACCAATAAGGGACAGATTTATAGAATGACATCTCCTATAAGTCCAACTATGAATTTTTAATGTTTTTAAATTTATATTAGAAACAAGATTGCTTCACATGTCAATCCCAGCTCCCTCTCTCTCCTCTCTTCCCCCACACCCCTAACTTCCCCTAATTCTTCACCCATACCCCCTCCACTCCTCAGCGAGGGTGAGGTCTTCCGTGTAGGATCTTCAAAGTCTGTCATATCATCCCAGGCAGGGTCTAGGTCTTCCTCAATGTGTCCAGGCTGAGACAGCATCCCTCCATGTGGAGTGGGCTCCCAAAGTCCATTTGTACACCAAGGATAAATACTGAGGCCCAATAGACTCCCAAGCCCTTCTCACTGACACCCACTTTCAGTGGGTCTGGATCAGTCCCATACTGTCCTTTCAGTTACTAGTCTGGGGTTCCCCTTTTTCAGTTAAGCTGCCTCTGTGGGTTTCACCAGCCTGGTCTTGACTCCATTGCTCATCACTTATCCCTCTCTGCAACTGGGTTCCTGGAGTTCAGTTCAGTGTTTAGCTGCGGGTGTCTGCCTCTGCTTCCATCAACCCCTGGATGAAGTCTCTAGGTTGGCATATAAGGTAGTCATCAGTCTCATTATTGGGGGAGGACATTTAAGGTAGCCACTCCACTATTGCTTACCTTACCAGTTGGTGTTATCCTTGTAGATCTCTGAAAATCTCACTAGTGCCAGATCTCCCCTCAAATCTATAATGGCTCCCTTTATTATGGTATATCTCATCCTGTTCTCCTCTATTCTTCTCCTGACTCAATCTTCTTGATCCCCCATGTCCTCTTCTCCCCTTCTCTTGGTACATTTACACAATGGAGTACTGCTCATCAGAAAAAAAAAATGGATCTTGAAATTCACAGTCAATTGGGTGGCAATAGAAGAAACCATGCTGAATGAGATAACCCAGTCACAAAAAGACAAACATGGCATGTTCTCACTCATATATGGATTTTATACATGGAGCAGGGAACTTTCATCCTACAATCCCACAGCCAAAGAGTCTGGGAAACAGAGACGATCCTAAGACAGATATGCATGGTTCCCTGGAGAAAGACAATGTGACAGGATGTCGTGAGGGGATTGGTAGGATGGGGGAGAGAAACCAATTCTGAATTTTTATATTTCAGTGAGACAGTTTACATTTAAAATATTGAAGGAAGGTTTGTCTGATTTATCTTTCAAAAATGACTCACTTTCTCTAAAATGCCTCAGCACAAAGATAAGTATTATTTTCTAACTTGTCCTCAGTTGTGTTGTGTGAACAAACAACAGATTTACCATTTGCTTCCTCTGATCACCTTCCTTTGGCTTCTACTAGGGCCCTCAGATTGTTATAGCTAGAACCACTGGTGGTGGTAAAGGCATTCCTCACCTGGGCAGAGTGGATGTTCTCCAGAATATTTAAGATTTGATAAGCTTTGTATCTAATCCCAGGTCAGAGTGAAAGGATGAAGACACAATGTAAAATTTAGTTACGCTTTCATTTACATTGTTTAAAAAACATTTTATGAGTATAGGGTTTTTGCCTCTATGTCTGTGTATCTCATAAGGGTCTGGTACCTGCAGGGTCCATAAGAAGGAAGGTATTTGTATCCCCTAAGATTAGAGTTACAGATAATTATGAAATACTACATGAGTACAGATATCAAACCAGTTCTTCTGGAAAAGCATTCAGTGTTCTTAATTGATGATTCATCTCTCCAGCATATGATTTATATACTTAAAGTACCCACAAGTCTGAGAGACAGTACTACTATGGAATGGAGTAGTAGGTGAATGGACATGGAGAACCCACTAGGAGTTATTCAATAACTGATGAAAGTTGTTTATGTCCTGGTCTGTAGTAAACATAGGAAAAATAGAATGGACTTAAGATATAACCCTAAATTTGGGGATGTTTATCCAAACAACGGATAGACAGAAAAAATCCTTGTTGAAATAAATCACCCTCTGATACTAGTGGAATCTGGAGACAAAAATACAAATGCAAAATTCAGGAAAAACAAAAATCCAAGAATAGGTTTGGCTTCCGTGAAAGTCAGAGCAAGGAAGTACTCAATTTATGTTAATTCTGCCTTTTTATTCACAAGGAAGTATTGCCACATGTAACAAGCTTTTCCCCTTCTAAACCATTGCTTGAGTCAGTATTTCTAGGCTTTTCTTAGAAAAGTAGAGAAAAACTAACTTCCTTCTCTGGCCTGTGCAACCACAGAGAAGAAATGGGTAGGATGAGGTTGGACTGATTTCAAAAATCTTCAGGGCCTGATGATGAGCTTCTGTAGTCCACTATTGCATAATTCAGGGGCACATGGAAACAGCAATGTGCACATTACTGAGGCAGCACATGAAGTTCAAAGGGACAAGCACCAGGGGTTTTCATTTTCGGTTAACATTATAATACCATTTTCTAATTGTACCAAGGCTTACACAACTAACAGTAGTCTTGAACTTCAGTTCCTCTGGCTTCCCTCAGTGGCTTTTTCTGGGGGCATGAGGCATTGCAGCATGGTAAGGTAAGTGACAAAGGTGTGTACCACATAGTATGGAAAGTTGTTCTCTCTCCAGAATCTTCTAGATCTGATAAAAGTTTTAGATTTATCTTGAAGTCAGAAGGAAAGGATTGGTTCTCTCTCCCTGTGCCTCCCATTTCCCTGTCTTCATCCCTCCTCCCTTACTCCTCTCTTAGGTAATGAAATTAAGAACTGAGTAAGCAATAAGTGCTAAGAGATTTAAAAAATATATGGCTGATCTTATTTATACACTGTTTCCATACCCACAACTCTTACCAGAACATTAACAATCCTTAAAAAATGGATCTGTAGTAAAAATATATAGACACATTTTAGGCAATATTCCCAAATATTACTATGACAACTACTTTCTGAGAAATTAGTTGTATTAGTTATGAGCCTTTGAGAGACTATTAAGACTATGGGGGCTGGCAGCAAGGCTCACAGGTCAAATGTTCTTGTTGACAAGCCTAATGAACTGAATTCAGATCCTGGAACCTATGATGGAAGAAGGAGGAAACTAACTCTCACATATTATCTTCCAACTTTGAAACATAAGCTGTAGTGTGTGCATGCACATACACACACAGATGTAGACATACAGAGAGGCAGACACACACACAAACACACACATCACAAAAACAATTTGAGGATATATGACAGATGCATAAAGTATGCAAATAATACACGACATGGTATAAAATACTTGTGTATACACAGTTATGTAGTAGTCCCTGAAGATAATTCACATATAGCGTTGAAGTTCTGCCTGTAACATTAGACTATCTCTGGATAGCTAGAAACTTTTCATGCCCTCCTATATATTCTCCTTGCCTATTTATTCCTTGCCTGTATATTCTTCTTGCCTATTATCCAATGAGCCATCTCTTCAATCCCTGTGTTTCATTTATTTTAATCCAGGTTTTCATTGCCATGCCAGTTTCTATTTATTACCACTGAAATGCTTACTGGAATGACAAATTCGCATAATGAAGAGTTATCTATCTTTGGTTCAATGACAATATTTATACATGTACATATAAATATATACATAGATACATGCATACATGCATACATACATAAAATGAAATTTATTCAACATTGATAAATAGTCATCAAGCCATGAAAACTACAAGCAGGAAACTTAAAAGTATTTCATGAGTAACTCAAGCTGAAAGACTACATTTGGATTCTGACTTAGGATATTATGGAAAAGGCAAACATGAGGATATTAGAAAGTTTAGGGTGTACCAGAAATTATGACAAGGAAATAATAGATGTAGAAGGGATCTTTTATTTTAGTTAATTAATTAATTACTTCTATGTCTCAACTGCATTTTCCCTCCCTCTGTTCCTCCATTCCTTTCACCCATACTTCTGGTCTCCAGCCCCAGCCACTCCTCCTCTCTTTTTGTTGAGAAAGAGGCAGGCCTCTCACGGGTATCAAAAAAGCATGGCACATCAAGTTGCAGTAAGACTAAGCACTTCCTTAGGTGCCTGGTATTAAAGCAAGGCAAGGCAATCCAATATGAGGACTTGGTTCCCAAGGGCCAGCCAAAACCTTAGAGACAACCCTTGCTCCTGTTTTTAAGAGTCCCACAAGTAGACCAAGCTGCTGTCACACATGCAGAGGGCATAGTTCAGTGCCATGCAGGATCCCTGATTTTCGGTGCAGACTCTGTGAGCCCCTATGAGCCAGGTTAGTTGTTTCTGTGGGTTTTCTTGTGGTGTCCTTGATAACTCTGGCTCATACAAATCTTCCTTCCTCTTTTTAGCAGGATTCCCTCAAATCAGCCGAATGTTCGACTGTGAGTCTGCATCTGTTTTCATTAGTTACTAGATGAAAGCTCTCTGATGATGATTGGGGTAGTCACCAATCTGAAAACAGGATATGGCCAGTTCAGGTTACCAGCTACTTCAAGGATTCTTATCTGGGATCATTCTTATAGATTCCTTGGAGTTACCCTTACACCAGGTTGCTACCTGACCCTGAAATGCTCTCCCCTTTCCAGTCATCTCTTTCAGTACTCCCCTCCTCCATCTACCCCCCAAGCCAGTCCCTCAAGTTCCTATGCCTATCTGCCCCAAGGCCACCCAAGAGATCTCTTCTATTTCCCCTCCCCAAGGAGATCCATGCATACCCCCAGGATCCTTCTGTATACCTCACCTCTCTGGGTCTGTGGATTTTAGCATGGTTATCCTTTACTTCACAGATGATACCCACTTATGAGTGAGTACATACCACATTTGTTTTTCTGGGTCTGGGTTACCTCATTCAGGATGATTTTTTTTTTAGTTTCATTCAGTGCCATCAAATTTCATGATGTCATTGCTTTTAACAAGTGAGTATATCCCATTGTGTAAAGGTACCACATTTTATTTATCTGTTCTTCCATTGAGAGGCATCTATGTTGTTTCCAGGCTCTGGCTATTAAAAATAAAGCTGCTATTCACATAGTTGAGCAAGTGTCTTTACAGTATAATTGAGCATCCTGTGGGTATATGCCCAAGAATAGTATAGCTGGGTCTTGAGGTAGATTGCTTCTCAATTTTCTAAGAAATTGCCATATTGATTTCCAAGGAGGCTTTACAAGTTTGCACTCACACCAGAAGTGGAGGAGTATTTCCCTGGAGCAGAGGATTAGTGAAGTGAAATTACTAGGCATATTATTTACATTTGTGGACACAAGTCACCACAATTGTTCTAAATGCCCAAAATATACAAAACTTAGAGGAGGACCAAGCTTTAAACGAGGAAATATGTCAGCATGCCAAGGCTCTTGTCAGGTCCAGGAAAGTAATAGTGCAGGAGGTTCTATATTCCTTTGGACAGTTGGATTTGATTATTCTATCCCTAATTTGCTGTGGACCTAAATCTGCTGCAAAAGACAGGATTTAAAATTTTTATTAAATTTATTCTTGGTTAGACACTTACATTCACATAATACATATGGTCATATTTACCAACCCTCTCTTATACCTTTCTCAGTCAAACCTATCAACCTTACCCTCCTCTCAATTTTCATGTCCTTTTGGTTTTTTTTTGTGATCCACTGAGGTTTTTTTTGTTTTTTTATTATTTTAATTTTAAATAGCTTGTTTTACATGTCAATCCCAGTTCCCTCTCCCTCCCCCTCTCCCACACTCCCCCACCATCCCCACCATCCTCCCACCCTATTGCCAATTCCTTCCACATAGGGGATATCTAGAGTCTGTCATTTCACTCAGGGTAGGGTCCAGGCACTCCCCTAAGAGTCCTGGCTGAGAGAGCATCCCTCTTTGTGTTATGGACACACGATGTCTGTTAGTATTCGAGAGATAAACACTGATCCACTGCTCAGGACCCCATAGGTTGCCCAAGCCTCCTCACTGACTCTCACATTCAGGGGGTCTGGATCAGTCCCATGCTGGCCTCCTAGCTGTCGGTCTGGGTTCCAAGAGCTCTCCCTTGTTCAGATCAGCTGTCTCTGCTGTTTTTGCCAGCCCATTATTTGCCAATTTGCTCATCGCTCCTCTCTCTCTGTCGCTGGGTTCCTAGGGTTCAGTTCAGTGTTTAACTGTGGGTGTTTGCCTCTGCTTCCATCAGTCACTGGATGAAGGCTCCAGGATTGTTATAGACATCAAGTTCGTATCAGGAATGGGCATTCGGGGTGGTCTCTACACTATTGCTTAGCTTGCCAATTGGTGTCATCCCTTTAGATCACTACAGGTCACAATAGTGCCTGATCTGTCTTCTAACCTATGATTTCCTCTTCCCCCTATCCTATCCCCTCAGTCAACCTTCTTGTTCCCCCACTGAGGTTATTAAAGGGACTCTCTCTCTGAGTATGGAGAGGGAGGTAGAGCTATCCAAAATACCTTGTGGGAACTCACTGACAGTTAATCACACTAAAGACAATGGCTCTCAGTAGCCATAATCTGCCAGTAGCTTCGTGGAGAGAAGCAACACCCTAACTAGGAGGTTTAAAGGAGTCAGTATCTTGCATCTGCAGTATAGGCAACTATATTTGCTGTTGTTCAAGAGTGCAAACTACATCATGCCTAGCTTTATCAGAGCCCTACTATGTGTAATGAGGCTATTACATTCTCCCCACCTCCTCTTCCACAATGGTCCCTAAGTTTTAAAGAAGTTGATGTAGGTGTTCTGTTTGGGGTTGCACACTCAACAGCTGTATATTCTTAACAATGAATTAAAACTAAAGCTGTTCTAAGCGATCCTCATAGCATCACTTGTCTGTGGGTATACACAGGATCATCTGGGAGGCAAACTGAAAGTATGTTCATTTAGCAAAACAAAAGCATTAGGTTCCCCCTATTCTTCCATCCAATTTTGGTATAAGCCTAAAACTTCTCCAAAAAATAAATTTTAGCAAGTTTTCTAAGTCTGAAAAAGTATCTAATTATAGTACAAGCAGCTATTATCATTATTATAGGCTTAACATTAAAGTTAATATAAAAAGTCTCTATTGAAAAATATAGCAACAAAGGAAGAATAAGTTTCGTTCACCTCACTTTTAAAATTTCTTGTTTTAGTTGTTTACTTGCTTTGCCTGTGTGTGTGTGTGTGTGTGTGTGTGTGTGTGTGTGTGTGTGTGTGTGTGTGTGTGTGTAATCAGAAGGCAACTTGTGGGAGTCATTTCTCTCCTCATATCACTTGTTTCCCGAGAATCATACTCAGGAGGTCAGGCTTGGTAGCATGCATCTTTGTAGACAGAACTCTCTCACAAAGCTTTTACTATAATTTTAGAAAGATGGTGAAGAATGTATAGACAAAATTAATTGGTAGTGTGATTAACATTTTTGGATTTAGAACACATCTTAGTTGAGGAACGTTCTGTACTGGTAGCAATGCAAGTGCCAGTTCCCTTCATCTGCACAGGCATCACCATTCACTATTGGAAACTGGTTGCCAATTGTACACCACTTAGCTTAGTATGACTGCTGTTGACATTGCTGCCTCCATTGCCTTAGGAGAGAGACAGTCCTGCATTTCTATCTAACTGTCTTGGAGCCCTCTGACCACCTTGTCGTCTAGTTCTGCCTTCAGTCTTTGGAGTATGTCTTGCAAATGTTAACTTCCTGGTGAAATGTCAGGTTCTGAGTACCAGTAGATAACTGGTCCAGTGGGTAGGTTCATCCTACCAGAGTAAAGGGAACCATGGAATGAAAATTGTCTCATTGAGTGGATGGAAAGCATCAGACAGAGGAGATTTCTTCTTACTTATAACCTACATGATTTGGAAGGAACACCAGATATTTGAAAGATGGTGACTGTAAAATACTTCAATGAGTATTAGAAACATTCCTTAATTTCAAAGTTATTTTGGAAATAAAACATATCTCCAAATATTTAAACAAATTTTCTATTAAATTTCTAAATGTGTCCTCATTATAGTCTCATCAGAGGTAAGAATGACTCTTGTGGACCAACTGTTTGTTGAATGATTGCTTCAGGCTAAGGGCTATCTCTCATGTAGGCAGAACTAGGAGTACGTTCTATGATAAATGCTATTTTATGGGTTTGGAAACTGAATCATGGAGGCCAAATAACTTACCTAAAGCCATAATAAATTATGGTGTTATTTGGTTTAATCTTTGAGTTTTCCTAGACAGCCCTAGCTGACTTGGAACTTACTGTGCATCCCAGCTTGCATTCAGGCATGCAGCAATCTCTTTGTATCAGCTTCCTGAGTGCTAGAATTGCAGACAGATAGAACCATGCATAGCTAGGATAGAAACATGAAGTCTTTTTAACCCCCAAACAAAGCCAATTTTATAAGAGTTTTCTTTTTCAAAATTATATACATGCATGTGTTTATGTGTGTGTATGCACTTATGTTTGCAGATATCCACAGAAGACAGTAGAAAGCAAAGGAGTTGGAAACTAATAGAATTGAGTGCTAGGGAAATAAACCCATCTGTAAGAGGTTTAGCTCTTAACTGCTAAGCCATCTTCCCAGTGCCTGCAAACCTCCTAATTGGGCTTCATTAGACAGTGGAGAATGCTAAAGGACATTAAGATTAAGGGTAGTGAAGACACAGTTCTAAGCTACCTGAATTAGGAAAAGAATATTGTAAAGCTTTTTATATTTAATGAAGACCAAATCTACAAAAAAACCAAAATAAAACAAAACCAACAAACAAAACTTCCTCTGCAGAACTACCAGAAATGTCAAAAGTACCAATGCAGTACCTTCACGGTTCCCATGTGGCTTAGTCAATACTCCATTGCTGTGAAGAGACACCGTGATCATGGCAAATCATAAAAGAAAGTATTTTATTGGGGCCTATTTACAGTTTCAGAGACTTAGTCCATTGTCATCATGGTGGGAACTGTGGCTACATGCAATCAGACATGTGCTGGAGACTAGCTGAGTATACTGCATCCAGACCTGAAGGCAGTAGGAGGAGAGAGAGAAAGACACTGACCGTGGCTTGGGTGCTTGAAACCTTAAAGTCCATACCAGTGACATCTCCAACAAGGCCAAACCTACCTCAAGGCCACATACCTCGTAGTCCCTGTTAAGGAGTACCACTCCAGAAAACACAAGCATTCAAATATATAAGCCTATGGGGGCCATTCCTATTCAAATAAGTACATCATGTAAATCTCTGCTTTCCATGATAATGAATTGCTTTTTTTATCATATTTGAGCTCCAGTGGAGAGTTTTGAAATGTTGTAATAATGTCACGGTATGGATAACTGCTAAATGTGCTTTTTTTTAGCATTGTTTTGAAGAGAAATAATTAAATAAGCAAACCACATGTTTTGTTTGTCTTTGATCATGCTCTTTAGGCCTAATAAAAATAAATGAAATGAGCTACTAAAATAATGCAGAATAGATCATAAATTTATACAAATAAAAACCATAACACAAAGAGGGATGCTCTCTCAGCCTGGACTCTTAGTGAGAGATTTATCATCTGTAAAATTCAGGTAATGACAGTGCTACTTCTCTTGTTCCCAGACTCTGAGATGCCCTTCTTGTTACATCACCAGGGATCTTTAAAGTTATGCATGGACATTTGATTAGATATGTCCAGATGAATGCCAGTAAAAGTGTTTTTTTAATACTTATGAAAGCTAAAGTATTTCCCACGTAAAATTGCAGAGTTCCAGAGGGCAAGACCCCTCATGCATTTTACAGCAAGGAGAACATGCCTATGGAGCCCCTTCAAGGCAGACAACAAACAGTAAAACTTTGTGGTGGTTGCTAGTAGGGTAAATCCATGTATTGTTGGCTTAGAATTTATCTACTTATTTTTGAACATGTGTATATCTATGTATGTGTTTGTATGTAACAACAATTAATTCAAAATAAGACCATGATTTTAAAAATAGCAAGTTGGTTTATGGGAAGACTTGCAAGAGGGAAAGGAGGAAATGATGTGATTATATTATCAAAAATAAGTAATTTTTAAAAATGCTAATATTCAAATTACAAGATCAATTAGAAATATATATATAAATATATAACTTTCTTCACCTCCAAGTACATTCATGAAACAAAATATTTAATATTAAGAAATACCATAATTGCTTTAGATAACAACACAAATGATTCTTGGAGAGACAGAATCTAAATATTTCCTTAAAAATTATCTTCTTAATTGATATTCATGCACCATTTTAATATCATCCTGCAATAAATCAGGGCTTAAAGCTTTGTTTATCTGCTCACTCTACCAGGAAAATGCAGTATAATTGGGGCTTAATCTTGTTTGATTCATCTTCAACTCTATAAACTTAATATAATATTAGTTCTTCCATTTTTCAACTACAAGAAAAGTTAGAGTTATTTTAGAGAGCTGAGTATTAAGATTAATGTAATATATATATTTATAATATTTCTTCATGTTTGTTTTAGATTACTTTTTAATTTTTCACTGTCATCATGTCATAAGCACATAAGAAAGTTCTGGATAGAAAGTTGGATGCCCGCTGCACAGTTACATCAAGGTTTGAGAAGACAAGGCAATGACTTATATGACTTTTAAAACATTTTTTCTTCACTTCTGCTTTTGATTCTGATACTGGCTAGAGACAAAGGATGTTTTCTCTAGTAATATTGGCTTTTTCTGTCTACATTCTCTAAATTCACTCTAAAATTCTCCTCTGTACTGTGTAGCTGCTTGTCTGACCTCTTTGCTTAATTTAAACTATGTGTTGGTCTTTATTGAATTCTGGTCTGTTACATACTTATTTACAGAACAACATCAACAAAAGCAAAAGAAAACAAAAATCATTTCCCAGTACCTGATTAAAGAATGATGTGCCACATAGCTATGGATCAGTGGGTCATGACTGTAGGGAGAAATCTTGTGGTTCAGAGATGGGTGAAGCAGAGTAAATCATAGAATTCTTGATACTGAAAAAGAAGATACAGTGAATCAATGCTCTTAGCTAATGGTGAATTTGTCTACAGTAGAATTTTGACAAATATGAGGACATACTGACTGGCACTTTTAAATGCCAGGTAATGCTGCTAGGATCTAGTGAATAGGAGCCAAGCTGTTGTGAAATGCTTTCCAGTGCACAGGAAAGTGTTGCATAGCAGGTGATTGCATGAACCAAATGTCAATAAACGCTTGAGCTAAGAACTATGGATTTCAGCCTCAAACATGACCCCCAGCTTGTTTCCAAAGCAGTTGTCAGAGATGTAAGCTGACTCTTGAATTGAGCATGGTACCCCTCTAACTGCATGAACACAATCATGTGTGAATAGCTATGCTGAGTCGCATCAACCACCAATGAAGCCGTCTTGGCTTTCCAACTATACTAAGAAGTTTTGACCTTCTACACATCACCATAGCTATTGAGGCATATGGGAAGAAAAGCAAACATCACATGGATATATGTTTCTGATTGTTCTCTTTATCTTTTGTGCGTTCAATTGACAGACTGCTGCATGGACTTACATATTTATGTAGTTAGCACACAAAGATAACAAATAGACAAGCCAAAGGACATAGATGGCATTTTCTCGTAGCAGCATTCCTGATCTTGTGCAACATCCCATTGGAGAAACAGACACAACATGATGGAAGCTATGTAACTCATGCACATCTGGTGAGTTCATATAGTCAGGTAGTCCTTGAATGGAATTCTTAGAACACTTTATTATCAGCTGCATCCTCAGTTGAATTAAACGACTAATGTATCTCACATCTCTACTTCTCTGTTTCTGAAGTTGAGTGTCAGTATCCAAATTGATTGATCTTCCTCTGCTTCGTTACCATGGGTGAAAAATGTATCATGATGTATGGTAATTCTCACATTCAACAAACATGTATTAATAGCTGCTGTGTAGTTAGCCCAGCACTAGTACAAAAGCATACCTCAGAATAAGGAAGAAATGGCCCCTACCATTGTAAATCATGTATCTTGGCTTTAGTTCAAGCATGGAATCTAGGAAGGGGCATGGCATGGCAGGCTAACCCAGAGCATATGTTGAACATGAATGAATTTGCATGTGAGGAAATGTCCTCATAAAAAGACATTTAATCATGATTCTGATATAGGGCCTGGAATAGCAGAGTGAGAATATGAAAAGAAATGATATCCATGGAGAAACTATCATGAATCAATATCTTCTAAACCTCAATAATTAAATAAAGAAAAGAGAAACCTTAAGTAGGATGGGAGGCCAAACTCTTCCTATATATTATCAGACAGAGAGAGAGAGAGGTATATAGATGCGTGGGAGACACACACATATGTGTATTAGTTGTGAGGAGGTAGATAGATGATATCCATAAGGATGGTAGAAGATAGATACATAGACACTTTGATGATAATAATTCTGTGATAACACTCAAAGATGGAGACATTGGTATTAAGTTACAAATTGAGGACTCTGTTAAAGTAGAATTAGTAGGAATGGAAATACAGAATTTATAGAAGTGTCTAGAAAATGGAATGTCTAGTTTATTTTGGTTTTGTAGATTTGCAAGACTGGGGAGAAATGCGTTTTTACATTTCTTCTCTTTTCATAGTATACTTTTAAACTTTTAAATTTAAAGTTAAAATGAATATACACTAAGGTAACTCACATTTAGGATAATCATGAACATCTCTATTTTTAATGAACTTATGGATGAGCAAGGTAGTCACAATGAAGTGTTATATAGCATGATCTCTATTTTTGGTATGGTAGATGGAATACAATGCCATATAAAAAAAAGTAAACGTATTTTTGTGCTGTTCCCAAACACCTCCCAGATATGCAGGCAGGTAAGTAGATAAATGTATACCTATAAATCCATGAATTTACAGCAAATTTAAAACTAGTTTTTGGGACAGAAGAAATAATGTGTAGTTAATAATATGGAATCAAAAGATAGCTAATAATTCCCTTTAGAATGAGAAGTAATAATGACCACTATGAATTTCTATTAATATGTCCGCTTCCTGGACACTAATTTTATGTACTTGAGTTTATGACTTAGGAAATGTTTCAACAAAGAGAAAGTTTTGCCTGGAGTGTGAGCATTATATTCAATATCAGTTGGACATAAGTCATAAGGGAAATCAGGCATGTCAGAAATTTTTACTGTAGGTACGAGAAATAAAGCCAGCCATCATTTTTGAATTACATCAAACATTAATACATACACAATACTTTTAGGAAGCAGTGAGTATAATGAAACAACCAACATACAATAGCCTATCACACAGTGCCTTGATAACTGGGTTTTTAAATAATGGATTCATTTTTTGGTAATTTAAACTGTCAAGTTGAGCTTTGTTAGATATCTAGTATTTTAATATTTAGTAAATCACAATCCATTTATCATTGAAAATATGGTGCACAATATAAAATGGCAAAACATTAAGGTACACACCACTAGGGATTTGCTACTGTGGTAGCTAAGCCTAATTTAACTCAATCAAAACATGCAAGGCTTTAGATATTTGACTAAAGCAAACTAAGAATTTTTGCAGACTTAATAATGAAAAAGTTGAAAGGATTAAAAAAATGTCAGACTACTTTAATTTATTTCTACTTTTCTGGGTTTTTTTTTCCTCAAAGGAATTCTGAGAAAAATTGAGAAGTCTCAAGAAAATTAGCTGTTAAGGGATGTATTTTTTCTCATGCTGTTCTCAACACTTACATACATTAGATTCAATTTTTCTGGTGCTATTCAATACTTAGATGTATATCACCATAATTATCATTCATACATATATACATATTTATTCATATATGCATATATTCAAACTATTTTAGTGAAAACTAACAAAATATGCTACTGATTTTAATTATCAGATTCCAATATTTTGCCTAGTCCCACGTGATGTCTAAGGAGTGACTAAGTCTACAGGAAATACAACGTAAACTCTGATGTTTAATGGACCACTGTGATGAACAGGTTCATTTCATTGTTCCTAAGTTCACTCCATGTAAGTAATATTGCTTATTTAGTAATATATGCTTTTTTATTTAGAAACAATCTTATTTTACATATCAATCCCAGTTCCCTCTCCCTCTCATCCTTCCATGTTCCCCTTCCCACCTCCAGCCTCCATCCCACCCCTTATCCACTCCCCAGGTAGGGTGAGGCCTTCCATGGGGGATCATCAAAGTCATATCATTTGGGGGAGGACCTAGGCCCTCCCCCATGTATCTAGGCTGTAATATATGTGAAGCATAAATATTGTAGATTTCATATACTCTATTTTCATGTGAAACAGAAGTAGAAAAGATATGATTCTATTCAACATTACCAAAAGTTTGGGGTCTGTCCAAAGTTTCTAGAACATGCTCACATGTTCAGTATTAAAAAAAGTGAGCCTATGGTAGACAATTTTGTCTAAAACTGTAATATGTAATAAGGTGGTGCTAGTGAAGTGACTAATGCATCCGTGAAATTGAGTGTGCTTCTTGATACCATGTTCTCCATCACCCTCTGTTGCCCTCAGTGCTTACTGATTGCTCCAACTATGCTGCTGTTTCCCTTTTCTATAGCTAAGTATTCCCAGAAAAAGAAGTAGTTTAAGTATTGCATGAAGTATTTGTTCTGAACCAAACTGGGAGTTGGTTTAATGAATAGTTCTAGATGCTTAATATAAATAAAACTATTCTGTCTGTCTCATTTGCTGTCCACTTTTATGCACCTTGTCCCTTAGAGCACTTGAATTTACATGCACCAAAGCAGAAAAACATATTCAGTAGTTTCTAGCACATGAAAAAATATTATGAGCACATATAAATCAAGTGGGAACATGATGAATGAGAGTGTCAAGCTGTGTTAGAGTATAAGTATTTATTAGGGGAGGAATCAGCATGGTGCTGGGCTTGGCAGTGAAATCATGAGTGGGGTGAATTTGTTTGTAGATAAACCGATCTAGCATGAGAAGCTGTTAATAGTGAATTGTAAAAATCCCAGTGGTGTGTTCTACAGGGAAGTCCCAAAGTCCTAAGATCAAGTGCAGTTGGAAGCTTGGAATCAAGTTATTTGGGATCCACTGTCAATAAAAGAACAGTAAGTAATATAATGAGTATGGCATGGATAGATGATTTGGCCAATACTGAGTTGAAAATGAATGAGACCAATATTATATTTAGGGAAGCCCTGGACATCATTATAATAAGTTAGATGTGACATAAGCCTTAGATTTAATAGTAGAATAACTTACATACCAAATGTACCATTTGGAAACAATCATTAAAGAAACCAAAAAAAGGGGGAAAGTGTACAGAGAATTTAGTTTGGCCAGTGCCTTGGGTTTTCGTTGTTCTTTTCTTTTTCTGTTAGCATAAAAGACAAAATATGAAATTTGCCAGATGACATACTTGGAAAAAGGAAGAAATGTAGAATCTACCTGTGTCAAGAATACCAAGACAGGTAAATTTTAAAAGAATGACATGGTCACTAGTGTAAGCATATTTCACACAAGGGAAGGATGAATATGCAGTTAAATACATCCTTGTGCATTTGAAGTCACTTCCCATGGACAGTTTCTCCTGGAAGTTAAAAGCCTCTTGGTGCATTGGCTAGTTTTTCCCAGATGTACCATAATCCTTTCAAGTCACTGAGCCATGTCTTTCTTCATTGTGTTAGTCATGGACCAAAAGAAGGCTATTAACCTAGAAGGTTAATCTGTTTTAAGAGTCCTTTCCCAGCTGCATTATATAAGGCATATATTGATGAAAGAATGGCTTATTGTTCAGTACTATAGATGAGAGACAAATGAAGGAAGTGAGAGTTCACTGTGGGTTGAAATTGTAGAAGAGAGTTCCTTGATGGTGTAAGATTGGAACTTGACTTTGAAGGAGAAACAGGAAGTGAAAACTCTGTCAAAGATTCAAGATAGTGAGTTATCAGCTGTGCTTGGCTTCAGTAAGTGCTGGGGCAGGAATCAAATGAAAGTATATAAACAAGCTTATATCACAATGTTTTATTATGTTTGCTAGCATTGGTAAAAAGCAAGATTTGGAAACACCTACACATGCTGACAGCAGTGTGATTTTTCTTTTTAGTGGATCCTCCATTTATGGAATTTTAAACCTCCCTCTGGCATCTCTAGAAATCTCTTCTGTATTATTTACCATAAAGTATAACCATTTTATACCTAAGTAGCCTGTGCTTTCTTATATAATAGCCACATACCAGCAATAATGCTAAAATTAATTAAAGCCAATTTATATACAAAATGTATTATCTTGATTAACCATACACATTTAAGATACTTACTACCTATGCATGGCTATTGTAATATACATAGCTATCCTGTGTTTGAATTTGCTTTTAAGAACAAACATGTTAATGAGGTATAGAGTCAGGCCTGGGGCAGTAAGCCTTTAATTCCAGCACACAGGAGGCAGACGCCAGTAGATCTCTGAAAGTTCTAGGCCAGTCTAGTCTATTTAGAGAGTTCCAGGTGGGGTAGGACTACAGAATGAAACTCTCTCCAAAATACAAACAAACAAAACACCCAACTAAGAGATAAAGACATGGTTTGATTGCTAGGCCTCTAGTTTCTTTAGTTAAGAATTGCTTGATTTGTTACATGTTTGATAAATCTTTACTAGTAACTCATCATGTGCTGGCCCTGATTTTGATTTTTGGGATGTGATGGTTGTTGTCAAACAGACTGATCCATGTCATTGATGGAATGTCATGTCTGAAAAGACAGTCATTGTAATCATGATATTGTGACAGGGCATGACAATGCTCAGATTTCTTTATCGTTTATTCTTGATGAAGTCATTTCAGATTCAACTAGAATTTGGCCTCCTTGGTGGAGAATTTCATGGACTGTATTCTAGGACTCCAAGCAAAGATGCTTCATCTAACTTAGCTTCTGTTAAGCTATTCTCTTGTGCAAGCTTCCCACTGCAGCTTCTGAGCAAGACAACAGGATGTGAGGGTTTTCTTGTTGTTGTTGTTTTGTTTTTGTTCCTGTTTTTGCCTTTAGAAGCTCCATCCTTCATCTAAATGCTTGGGGCTACACTTAGGTCCCAATTACCTGAGTGTAATACCAGCCAACTAGAATAAAGACTTTCAATTGCCTGTGAGCTGTGTCTAAGTAGTCATCTATGGTGGACTACCCATAATAGTATCACTCCGATGTATAATCACAACTGTAGTATAAAAACAAATACATGGTTCCATGAAGAGATGGCTATTTGACAAAGGGAGTCATGGAATCTTTCTTTGCCAATATGAGATAAAAATATGAATGTCAAATGATGGTTTCTTAGACAAAAGAGACTGCATTGGAGGATTCCAGAAGTGGTAATATGGACAACATTTGATTTAGAACAACAACAAGAAAAATGAAACAAAAAAATTCATACCGAAAATCCAACAAAGAATAGGGAGTGGTGGTTCTTGCCTGTATTCCTAAAACTTGATCAGGACTTCAAAGTAATAAAAACAAATTTGAGACACTGAGCAGAGTGAGAGACAGAGGCAAGAAACAAAGGCAAGAGTCAGAGGCAGGTAGAAGGCTTGGGAGGGTATCTAGGAATATCTAACACATTGAAGGACTGATAGAATTTTCATTGTTTATTTCTTTTAATGTTTTAAAACCTGCTATTAACATTACAAGAACAGTGTAAATTGATCAGGCCATGCACTTTAGTAAGAAGTATATGAAATTTAAGTAAAATTGAGAGAGGGGGATACTACATTTTATATTTTCATGAAGCATCACTGAGCCCTGGAATTCTAACAGGAACATAAGATTCAACAACACTGCAATCCATACATTATTCAAGGGAGTAGACACTTAAGCAATTAAACATCAGCATCCTTCTTTCATTAAGACATTTTTCTCACTGTGTTCACCTCTTCACTATCTCAGCCCAAATCAGTCTTCCTATAAAGGATAATCCAGTTTCAAGTCCTGTTAAATTACTTTGATCATCAGTGAGGAAATAACCCATGTGGAACACACTCTGGAGTGGAAAAACACATTTATATTGATAATACAAACCTGCCCTTTGAAATCAGGGTATGATGATAGGACTCTGCTCTTAACCTCCAGTGGTTTGTAGTAGAGAGTCAGAAAGACACAGTACATTACAAAGTCACCCTACAGTGTATCCATGGCTGCTCAGGCAAGGCAAACAGTCCTCCTGGTAAAAGAGTGAAGGAAACACTGGGGCTTGTTCAAAGGAAAAGCAAACTGTACTGCTGCAGTTGCTCACAAAATGCCTTTTGGAAGAACAAAGTGATTTTCTGATGCACAATCGTTGGGATTAAAATAACATGACACTTTGAAACCCCTTGTAAAATATGCCATGGAGTCTTCCTTGTGGTAGAAAACCACAGTTGGCAGGATCAAATATCAAGACTTCATGCAGACCCCAGGAATACAAGAAAACCAACTTTTTCCTGTCCATATTAAGGTATATGATGTTCTCCTCATGAAATTATTAGTACTGGAATTATAATACACTCCAATAGAATCCCCTGCTTGGGAATCACTTAATACCTTCACAAATCATTGGCTCTCCTTCCTAAAACCCCTTCAATAGCTTTACAAGACCATTATGTTTTATTCAGATATTGATAATATCTCCAGATAGAATCCTAGTAAAGGCATTAGCAAAGGAGAACACTGCATCTATGCGATCTGTAAGCTCATTATCCTAGAAATAAGCATGATATACCATTTGTTTTAAACATTGAAGATTTCAAAAATACATATTATTCAATCACATTTGAGTATGGTTTTCTCTACATTCTCTTACTTTCTTCCTCGTGGTTCATTTTCATCTCCCGTATACCCTTCTAGTATCAGCAATACTAACAGGGGAAACCATGACAACAACTTAATATATATTCAGCCCAATTTAATTTTTTGTTACTATGTGTTTTTATCCCCTCCAAAATTCATACTAAAGCTTAATCTTCAATGCAATAGTACTAAATCTGGAGTGTCCAGGAGGTGATTAGGTCATTAGGGTCTCTCCCTCCTTACCCTCTGCTCCCTCCTACCTTCTGCTACAAGCAAACAGGGGTTCAGCAAAGTCACAGGTATTGAATGTGGAAATCCTAGACTGAGGAATGGTGAGAAGTAAATTTTTAATGTCTAAAAGGTGTGCAGAATGGCTGAGCAAATGAAATAAGGAACATGTGCTTAGTTTAGTTTTATGGAGACATTTTGACACATACATAAGCATGCATGTATTTATATTGATATTTACAGATTATATATGTGCTCCATATATTGGTTACTATAATACAAAATGGTGCTAAGCTACCCATATTTTCAGCATTTTTTTGGTTTTTCGAGACAGGGTTTCTCGGTATTGTTTTATAGGCTATCGGTCCAGCCTGGCCTCGAACTCACAGAGATCCACCTGCCTCTGCCTCCCGAGTGCTGGGATTAAAGGTGTGTGCCACCACCACCTGGCTATTTTCATCATTTTGATTTAGCAATTGGGAACTGTACTTCCTTCTAATTTTTAGTTTTTTGGATAATGGGAAAGGTCTAATCTCTATTTACATGACAATCTATGTGGCCCAAGAAAATACAGCAATTTACTTCATTTATGCTGATATGAGAGATTAGATACTCTTTTTGTTGAAATTAGCAAAATACTTGCTTCACATGTCATTCCCAGCTCCCTTGCCCTCCCCTCCTCCTCCAGCCCCCATAGCCCCTCACTCATTCCCCATTCCATCTCTTAGGGAAGGTGAGGCCCTCTATTGAGGATATCCAGAATCTATCATTTCGTTCAGGGCAGGGCCTAGGCCCTTCCCCAAGAGTCCAGGCTGAGAGAGCATCCCTTATTGTAGGATGGGCACCCAAAGTCCATTAGTGTGCCAGGGATGAATACTAATCTACTGCCCAAGGCCCCATAGATTGTCCAGGCCTCCTCACTGACACCCACATTCAGGGGGTGTGGATCAGACCTATACTGGCCTCCCAGCCATCAGTCATGGGTCCAAGAACTCCCCCTTGTTCAGGTCAGCTGTTCCTGTGGATTTCTCCAGCCAAGTCTTGACTCCTTTGCTTATCATTCCTCTCTCTCTCTGTCACTGGGTTCCAGGAGTTCAGGAATAGAGGCTCAGCTGCTAAAGGCTAGTCTCACAACCAAAAATATAAGAAATTAGATATTCTTATAAATACCCTTTGAAATAGTTAACCAAAAATAATAAATAAGATTTTGTAAAGAAAAGAGATTGTTTTCATGCATTAAGAAGCTGACAATAATGGAAATCTCAGTCTTCTTAGACTAGTGAAGGAGAAGGAAACGGTGAAAATATCCCCATCTTTTTCTGGGGTGCATAGTCACCATCAGAAAAATAAGGTGGAAAAGTCTTGTTGCTTGAACAAGGGAAAGGCTGATACTCCCCAAGAAGGTGACATGCTCAGAGAGAAACAAGAAAAACATATTTCAGCACGAAATGGGGAGATGTGCCCATATTGGCACATCTAAATTCTAAAGAGGAGTTTAAAGGCAGTTACATTTTAGGAAAGGAGGCCTGTGTAATCCAAGCAAATTTTTAATTTCTGTTTCTGTGGGTTGATATTCCAAAAGATGTTGGCAAAATGACTCAGCAGATAAGGGTGCGTGTTCATTAAGACTAATGACTTGAATTCATTCTCTAGATTGTTGTTGATAATTTGATTACACTGCGTGAAGATATCTCTGTTTTACCTCACCTGTCTAAAGCACCTTCTGATTAGCTTAATAAAGCCCTGAATGGCCAATAGCTAGGGAGGAGTGGATAGATAGGACTTCCTGGGAGAGAGAAGAACTCAGGGGAAGAATCAGAGAGGGAAAATTCACTAGTGGGAAACAAAGGAAG
Source organism: Mesocricetus auratus (assembly GCF_017639785.1). Lineage (NCBI taxonomy): Eukaryota > Metazoa > Chordata > Mammalia > Rodentia > Cricetidae > Mesocricetus > Mesocricetus auratus. The sequence continues at coordinate 163,829,918 of NW_024429266.1, forward strand.
TTGGATATACAGTATTGAGGGGAAATAACAAGCCATGGGGAAGAACATAGATTAATATGAGTTAATTTTAGTTATAAGATTCATTTGGGAATAAGCCTAAGATAAGGCCAAACTTTCATAACTAATAAAGTCACCCTGTCATTATTTGGGAGCTAAAGGTCCAAAGAAAGTCTGGCTACTCTAGAACCCTCCTAAACGTGAAAGGAGAAGATAAACCATGTGATGTAAATGGGCCTTGACCCCCCCAGTAATAACAAACACAATAAAGTGAAATTTGTTTTAGATTAAAAACTTGTAAACACCTGACAGAAACAAAACAAATTGTTTCTTAAATGGTTGATTTTAAGCCGATCAAGAAAAATTCCAAGAAAAGTTTTCCAAAGTTCCAACTAATATAAACTCCATAATTTAAATATTCACAAATAAGCATGTAACTAAATAGCAAGACTGTCCTAGTTCGTTTAAACTATTAACTCCACATAACCACAAGTTGCCTGAGAGAAGACCCTCAGATCAGAGATTGCCCAGATTAGACTGGCTTGAGGCCATGTCCTTAAAGAATTGCCTTGATTGTCAATAGATGTATCAGGGTCTAGCCCACAGCATCTGGCACCATTCCCTGGGCAGAAAGTCCTAGGCTATGAAAAAGATGGCTAAATAGGACTCAGACTCAGGGTGCAAGTCAGCAGCAGTGATCTTTCCTCCATGATTTCTGCCTCAAAATCCTCTGTGAGTTCCCATGCTGGCTTCCCTCAGTGATGGACCGTGATCTGTAAGATTAAATAAACCTTCTCTCCCTTAATTATTTTTGGTTAAAAACATTATTATCACAATGAAAGAAAAGAAATGACTACAAATGCCGTAAAGCATTCTGAGAATCAAAATAATCATAACAGCTCCACAAACAGTATGCCTAGAATACTCACTATGCAATAAATGTGTTTAATTTTCTGAAAAATAAGAGGGGTAAGAAATAAATGTCACTGCAAATGACAGGAATATTTGAGAGCAAGAAAGCATGCACAACAATGGCGCAAGAATGGATACAGCGACAGATAAATTGAGTGAGGGATTAAATAGTAAGAGTAAAATTACCTATTTGAAAATTATAATGAAACAGAGAATTAAATGGATAGTTACCAGACTAAATATAGATGGAAAAAGAGTTGATAGGACAGAAGAGAAATAAGAATATCAAAATATAGACGTCAAAGAACCAAAAGAAGAAAGGTTGAATTATTAAGGGAATTTGAGAACTCGGCTGCAAAATGACATCTTCTAAGTTAGGGCAATGGAGTTCCAGAACAAGTAATGGTGGTAAAACAACCTCCAAATCAAAAGCAGATGATACCAATTAAGTCTTAAAATTTTAAAGCCCCAAGCTATTGAGGAGGATAAATAGCAAAAAGCTTAGAGAAGTAAAACTCAAACTGCAAAAAAAAAAAAAAAATGGAAGGGCCAAAATATAAAAACTTCTTGATGATAGATATACATGACTTCAGAAGAACCATTAATTAAAGTACAACTTACTTCTTAAAGGGGACAATGAAAATAGGACATAAAACGTCAGTGGAATAATGTTGGTTTTGGACATCTGAGAGCAAACAACTGTCAGTGTGTAATTACATGCTCGCTAAAGGGCTCCATTAAGAGTTAGTACAAAAGGAAAACATTTTTCAGTTAAACATTAAAAAAATCTGCCAATGCGCTCTTTATGAAGAATTTTTAAAGAACACATTTTCTGAGGAAAGATGTGAGTTGCATGAAAACATGAAAGGTCAGGAAAATTGGATATATTCGAGGAAATACAAGTGTATATTTAATAAATGAAGAATTGGTAGCAAAGCCAATTTCTCAGGTTTAAATACTCAAGATGGCATAAATTTTGTACATTAATTAAAGTTGAAAGGAAATGAAAATAGCTTCAAACCTCCTAACTGTAATATTTAGGTGGCAATTACTGCCTAACTGCTTCCATTAAAAAGGAGTGTTACAATTAGTGAACCAGACTCTCATTTCATTTTCTTTTGCTACTGTGGATTGAGCCCAGGACTTCTTGCATCTCAGACAAGCCTTCTCATCTCCACACCTTACACATCTCAGCAGAAAAGGACAAATGAACAATCCTAGAGGAGAAAAAGCATAAATCAATGAGATATTAAAAGTAACATGGAGAAGACACACAAAGCCATCTTTTTCTGATGAATTTTTAGTACATTGCTCGACAGATGGCTCAGTGGTAAAGAGAAAGAGTTATTCTTTCAGAGGACTGGAGTCAGAGTCCCGGAGCCCACACAGCAGTGCACAACCTCACTCACTCCAATGCCAGAGGACTTGAAGCCCTCTTCTGCTTTAGGAACTCATGAATGTGGTGACAAACATATGTGCAGGCAAACACCCATATACATAAAAAATAACCATTTAAGTTATATATAACATATATTTTAAAGTGAAAATGGGATTAATGATAAAAACAAGAAGGGTGAATGATGCCCAGACAAAATAGAAAGTTATATATGTAATAAGGAGGCAAAAATTAAAGTGATTTAAATATAAAATAGCAAGAATCATGAAATCATGAAGTCAAGGGAAAATTATACAAGCATCTATCAAATTTCAGCACAGCTTTGAAGTAAATAGCAATTTTGTTCTATAGTCCCCTTTTTATTAAAAAAAAGTTTTGAAATGAAATTTTGTTGCAGACTGGCCTCAAACTCCCTGTAAAATGAAGAAAAACCTTGGATTTCAGATCCTCTTGCCTCCAAGTACTGAGTTCTCTGATTACAGAATTATAGGTTTGTTTGTGCCATTCCACCTGGTTTTCTGTGGTGCTGGGGATGGAAGTCATCACTCGCTGCATGCATCCAGCCATTCCACCTCCTGATCTCCATCCCAGCCTCTTTACCTTTTTTCCAATAATTTCAGCTTTATAGAAAAAAAACGTAAGTGTAAAAGAGCCTTCTCACATACTCCTGCTTTAGCCAGTTTTCTGTTACATCTTGCAGTTGAGAGATGCTTTTCTTATAATTAATATAACTAGTATTCATATGTAGTATGAATTGAAACCTGTAATGTTGTTTCACATGCTGTTATATGGTGTTATATGGGTTTTGAGAAATAAATATTGTCATCTATCATGCACATAGTTTCACTGCCCAGTTTCTTGTAATGAGTTGATTCATCCCATCCCCTCCTCCCAAGTCTCACAGAACCACTAATTTTCTTTCTCCTTCCATAATTTTGCCTTTTCTAAAATGTCATGTAGACTGAATCATACAGACAGGCTTCTTTTATTTCTCAAAAACACATTTTAGTTTCCTTCACAAGTTTGAAGGCTCGGTAGTTAATTTAATTTTATGAGCAAATAAGAGCCCATTATTAGGATGCACTATAGTTTGATTGTTTATGCTCCTGCTGAAAGACTCCTTTGTTGCCTCTTGCTCATAGCTGTTGTGGACTAAGCTGCTAAATATAATACGGTGGACGTTTTTCTGTGGACATGAATTTGGTGATACTGTGACAACAGTGGATGGATTAGATATTAGGGTTATTGTATCCTCAGTGTCAATGAGTGGGGATTTCTGGTGCTCCCTATCGTGGCTGGTATTTGGTATTATTTTTTATTTTAACCATTTTGATAGGTATATAACTCCATTTCATTATGCTTTATATCTTATTTGTCTAGTGAAATCAAACTGTTGTATCAATTCCCACATTCCTATCTGCTATTTGTATGTGCTCTTCAGTGACAGGGGTATTTCTCTATTAAGGAGAGCCTTTACATTAGATTTTCCATGCTTTAGAGGTATCGTTTCTTGGTGCACATTTGGATATTAACAGACACCCAGTATGATTTTATAATATTCTCTCTTGCAGAAATTTTATAATTTTGGAGTTTGCCTTTAGGTCTAATATCAGATTAAAAAGTATTTTCTGCAGGAAGGGCTCCATCTCTTGCTTTGCTTCATTTTGCTTTGTTATGGTTTTGTTTATGGTTCTCCATTTCTCACCACGTCATTTTGGAAGAGACTGTCCATTCTCCATTTAACTGTCTTTCCTCCTTGGTCAGCTATAAGTTTACACTAACTCTAAGTATTGTTTTATTTATTTTTAATATTTTATTTTTAAATTTAAATTAGAAACAAGGTTGTTTTAGATGTCAATTCCAGGTCCCTCTCTTTCCCCCCCCTCCTCCCTTGCCCTCCCACCAACCTCCCCCAACACCTCCTCCTTTCCCCAAGAAGGGTGAGGCCCTCAATGGGGGGGGGCATAGTCTGTCATTTCATCCAGGGCAGGGCCTATACCCTCCCTCAAGAGTTCAGGGTGAGAGTGCATCTCTCATTGTTGGATGGAAGCCCAAAGTTCATTGGTATACCCGGGATAAATACTTATCTACTACCCAAGACTCAATAGATTACCTAGGCCTTCTCACTGACACCTGCATTCAATTCAGGGGGTCTTGATCAATCCCATACTGGATTCCCAGGCATCAGTCTGGGATTCAAGAGCTAACCCTTATTGGGTCATCTGTTTCTGGGAGTTAAACCAGCCCAGTCTTAACCCCTTTGGTCATCAGTCCTCCCTCTCTGTCACTGGATTTCTTGAGTTCAGCTCAGTTCTTAGCCGTGGGAGTCTGCCTCTGCTTCCATCAGCCACTGAATGAAGTTCTGTTTCCTAGACAATCTGGCCATGGGATTATAGGCTGGAAATCCCCAGTCTATGTCTAAAATCCATATATGAGAGAGTACATGCCATGTTTCTCTTTTTGTGACTGGGTTACCTCACTCAGGATGGTTTCTACTAGGGCCATCCATTTGCCTGCAAATTTCAGGATTCCATTGTTTTTTTCTGCTGAATAGTACTCCATAGTATAAATGTACCCTATTTTCTCTATCCACTCTTTGGTTGAGGGGCATCTAGGTTGCTTCCATATTTCTTTTTCCACAGACTTGTCTATCTTTAAACAGGAGTACCTGGTGTTGAGTGTTTTACCTATATAAGAAGTCTTCACATTGTGTAATACCAGAATTCCTACTTTGTTTTTCTCCTGTGTTGTTTCCTAACGTAGGTCTTCTGCTTTTCCATATTATCTTTGGTGGAAGATGGTAAATATTAGCCTCCTGAGGTTTAAAATGAGCCTGAGTCAAATCTGAAGAAGTCAAGAAGACTGTTAGGTGCTACTGTCTGTGAGCATGGTCATCACCTCTTAACGATAGTGGCAATGTCTGAGGGATTTGTCTTCAGCTAACACCACATAATGTACTGATATAAAATGGGTCACAAGGGGATGTGATGCCCTGGGATCACCATCACTTACATGGTCTTTTATTGATCAACAGACAGTAAGTAATTGCTTGTGGCTGTAAAACTTCTTCCACAGCTATGTGGTTTTCAAAATCCCATAGATCAGTGGTTATCAAACTTCCTAATGCTGTGATCTTTAAGACAGTTCCTCATGCTGTGGTGATCCCCATAATTATAAAATTATTCAATTCCTACTTCTTAACTGTAATATTGCTAGTGTCATTAATTGTAATATAAATATCTTCTATGCAGGATATCTGATATACGACCCCCCCAAAGGGATTCCAACCCACAGGTTGAGAACTTCTATCACAGATCCAATACATATATTGATAGTCTATGTGTAGATGGCTTATTCTGGAATGCTGAAATTAATGATATCTCGTGTTTAACTTGTAATTTTCAGGTCTTGCTAGTATTCAGGAAAGCTGCTGGGCTTCTGTGCTGTCACCTTGTCTTCTGTAATCTTGCTTGAAGAGCTTGTTAATGTGGCAAAAAGTTTTGTTTAACCCCTCCAATTTCTGTAGCATTTTCTCCATAGACAGTTCTGCTTTTTGAGAACAAAGATGATGTTACCTTTTCTTCCTGAATTGTATATATTTTATTTCCTTATCTGGATGCATTAACCAGGACATTTAGTGATGCTGAACGATGAAGCTGGTGGTATGTAGTCTGTTTCAGTGGATGCTCCACACAAACACAGATTATTTTACTAATTTTGGATAATAATTCTGTGTATATTAATTAGATACAGTTAACTGATGGCATTTCCTTTATCAATTTTCTGCCTGCTGGATCTGGCAACTACCAAACAAGAGAATATTGAAATCTCCAACTCTGCCAGTGAGCTTATCATATTGTTCCTCAAATTTCTGTCAGTTTTTTCCACCTGTATTTGGCTCTGTTGCTAGATACACACACATTGAAGATTATTTTCCCTTGAAGAATCGACCTCTTTGTTACCGTGTAATGGACCCTTTTATCTCTATTTCTATTGCACTGTATTCTGCTTTCTGTGAAATCAATGCAGCTGTTCCAACTTCCTTTTGATGGGTCCTAGTATGGTATATCTTTATTCTGCACTTTGTTTTTAATCACTGTGCTACTGTTTTTCAAGTGGATTTCTTTTAGCCAACAGATGGTAGAGTTTTATTCCCTGCCCCAGCAGTGTCCGTCTTTCAATTTGAGCAGTTAGATCATTCACATTTAGAGTGGACATTAGCATAGTTGGATTAATGGTTGTCTTGTTTATTTTCATTTTTGTCTCTTTATACTCTGCTTCTTTTCCTATCACCTCTGCTTTGGATGAGGTTTATATTTCCATTCCGTTTTCTCTCCTGTCCCAACACTTCAAATATGCTTCTTTCTGAAACAATTTTCTTTCCCTAGAGATTGCACTATGCATTGCTAACTAGTCTAAGCCAACTCAGAAATAAACACACTACAGTACACACAGGCAGTGCAGGAGTCTCACAATAGTGTACTCCATATTCTTAATAAGATCATTGTTTCAGTGTGATGTATGCTATGAGCACCCAATGGGTTTTTAGTATTATCAAAATCTTTTTACATAAATAAGAACATGCATATTTTCTTTCCATTATTCTTCCTTCCTTGCATTTTTAAAATTATATAGATTTGTGTTTGTGATATTATTTTTCTTCTCTCTGAATCATTTTAACATTTCTTACGAGGTAAAACTATGAACCATGAAATTCTTTCAGTTTCAATTTTATTTTCCAAAAAAAGTCTTGTTCCTTCTCCTATAGAAGATAATCTTACTAGACTATGAACTTCTAAATCAGCAATTATTCTGCTTCTGCTATCTTAAACCCTTCCTTGCACTCATTCTTACTTATGTCACATTCATAAAGATATGACTACATCTTTAGGCCTACTTTCTTCTGAGCTCTTTCTGCATTCCCCTTGGGTACTGTTATTGTAGTCTTCTCTATCACTGTTTGTGTAGGTATTGTCTACTTACTCCTTCTGATCTCTTGATACAAGAGTTGTGCTTTCTTGAATGCTTAGACTTTCTTTTTTTTTTTTTTTTTGGTTTTACGAGACAGGGTTTCTCTGTATTGTTTTGGAGGCTGTCGGTCCAGCCTGGCCTCGAACTCACAGAGATCCGCCTGCCTCTGCCTCCCGAGTGCTGGGATTAAAGGCGTGGGCCACCACCGCCCAGGAATGCTTGGACTATCTTGATGTCTATATTCTCTTAGTGTATTCTGATGCACCCTTTATTGCTTCAGACTGTGATTTTTCTTGGCTTTGCTACACCCATAGGGATCTGCTTTGCTAAAGTTGTGTATTATGCAATAGGTTACAGAAATCAGGGTCAGGTTGGGTGTTGTTGACACATGCCTTTATTCCCAGCACTCTGGAGGCAAAGGCAGATGATCTCTGAAAGTTCAAGGCCAACTTGGTCTACAGAACTCTTTCCAGGACTGCCAAGGCTACACTGAGAGAAAAGAAAAGGACACCTTGTCTCAGAAAAAAAAAAAACAAAGGGGAGGGAGAGAGATACCAAGATCATTATGCTAGCACAAGGTAGTGTAAGGTTTTGCACTGGAATTGCTAGACTCAGAACCTGGATCATAGAAGCCCTCATGTGCTTGGCTCATTTACTCATCCTCAAGAGAACAATTAAAGAAATAAGGTTATCTCTTGTTCCAATGAGGTAGCAGTTTCATGAACACTTTATAGAGACAGAACAAATAAGGTCATACAATTATACAACTGTCAAATGTTGTACTTCTGGGCACAGCAAAGAGAAACACTCTGCTATAGGCTTTAGATGATATCTAAAAGTATTCTGTTTTTTTCCTAAGTAGAAACTAAGGATCTATGTAATGGTCACAAAGGTATTAGGTCTTTGACAAAGAAAGCAATGGATGGTGATTAAGGAAATCAGAGATGCCTCAACACAAATTGGTTTTTACTTACAACATAAAAACTTCTAACTAGTCAGTCAATCTTTACATGCTTCTTTCCAGGAATTCTCATCTCAGTACTTGGTCTTGTGTCTATCTGACTTGAATCAAAACTGTTTTGTGTTTGGGATATATTACAGCCACCGACAATAGTTCCTATATATTTTTTAAATTTCTTTTGAATGTGAAATTTCCTAAATAAACGTTCTGAGTCTGAACATGGTGATACTTATCTGTCACTCCAGAACTCAGAAGGTGGAGACAGGAGGGTGTTAGAAGCTACATTGTGTTATACACAGAAATCCTGTTTTCAATAAGCAAAGATTCATGTTGCAGTTCTCTCATTTGTACTCTGGTGTTGTGGTTCTGATTGTCTGTTGATGTGATAAGAGGTTTGCTAAATACAAATGAACTTTAGGAGCCCATTCCACATGGAGGGACGCTCTCTCAGCCTGGACACATGGGGAAGGGCCTAGGCCCTGCCCTGGATGAAATGACAGACTCTGGAGATCCCCCCCAAGGAAGGCCTCACCCTCCCTGGGGAAAGATGTGGGGATTGGGCTGGGGTGGGGGGTGGGAGTGGAGTTGGGAGGGAGAAGGGGGGCAGCTGGGATTGACATTTGAAGCATGCATGTTTCTAATTTAAGTAAAAAAAAGGAAAAAAAGTAAAAGAAGTACGCTAAAGAATTCCACAATTTTATAATGAAAGCTCCCTCATGCTCCCCTTTCCTCTCCCTCCAACCCTCTCTCCCTGAATGCCCCCCCTCCTGACCTCTTTCTCTTCCTCTCCTGGGCCATGACATTCTAAGGACTTCCTTTATTGGTTTAAATTTTCTACGCTTGCAAGAAGCAAGCAATAGGCTGCAGTTTCTCAATGTCCCCAAACTTGGTAGGACTATGGAAAGACACAATCCCAGGAGAAAAGGTGTTTTTTGTTTGCAGTGGTGATTTCTCTTTCACTGGATTTATTTCAAAAGGCCCCTCTCTCTAGCCCCTCTGTTCATAACAATGGAGGAATTTTCTTCCATATGTACTGTAAAAATGTGAAGAAAATCATGGAAGTGAGTTCCCCAATACGAATGTGGAGAATCTTTTAAATTTGATTTTCAATTTAGCTCACAATTAACCACGATCGTTTCAGGAAAGTATCCTACCATTTCTTCCTCTCTCTGGGTTCAGTGTCTTCATTCCTGGTAAGTTGATCTCACATGTAACTTCCTGGAGATATTTACCTTTACACGTTTGTGGGTCTGGGTCAGGTCCTATAGTCTCAGTTCTTTGGGGCAGTGAAGAGAAATAATTGATTTTCAGGTTGTTCCTGTCTGCAAGAATGAGAATTTCCCAGTCCTCCACATCTAGAAGTAGAGACTATCTTTCAAGGTCTTGTTCATGCCAAACAAACCAAATGATAGAAGCAGTTTTTCCCTCCAGAGCACAAGGCATCTTTCCTGTATCTTTGGAAGATAAAGATAATGGCTCTCTGGGGAACAAAGGTTAGGTTTTCTTTGCTCATTAGAAAAGATCCAGGCTGTTAAATTCAGATTTCCTCTCTCTTAATGTAACCTACTTCCCAAACATGTGTCATCTGGCCCACTTATCTTTGCTCTGTGGGAATTGGAGTGTGGGGAGACAGCACAAGAATGTTGATATTCTGGGTTTTCTTGTGAGCTGTTGTTTGTGTCTGACTCTTCATCCTGCATTCTGCTGGGCATCCAAGAAACTGAAAAACTTTTATCTTGGATGTTTGTTAACTGTCTGATCCATCCCAGTTCCTTACAAATCACCAAGAAATTTGCAAACATTAGTTGAACAGGGGTCATAATGACCATGTTTATACAGCCCATACTTATTCATTACAAAATAGAAAATGAGAACGGTAATAAATTGATATTTATACGTTTTGTGATAAGGAAAACATTGCATGCATCTTTCTTTATTATTTTCACTTCATCTCATGTGTATGAGCGTTTAGCTTGCATGCATGTCTGTGTACCATGTTCATGCCTGGAACCTACTGAAGCCAGTAAAAAGCATTAGTATCTCCTAAGAATGGACTCTAGATGGTTATGAGGGACCATAGACATGCTAGGGTGTTCTGGAAGACTAGCTAATACTCATAACCACTGAGCCATCTCTCCAGCACCACAGTCAACCTCTTTCAGAAAACATTTGTCTAAGAGTCACAGAGGGAATAGTGACAGTTTTTATTTAGGTTCATCCAGAGCATGAAACAATACTTCCATCGTTTCAGGAGCTTACTTTGGAACCAATATATTAAAAACAAGCTAAGGGCTGGAGTGTAGCTCAGTGATAAAGCACTTGCTGACTACGTGTGACATTCCAAATTCCATCTCCACTGGGGAAAAGAAGAAAAAAAATCAGGAATTTTATTCCTCAGCACACACATAAGAATTTTTTGAAGATTTATTTTCATTTTCTTTATGAGTATGTATATATGAGGTGTGTCTATCTGACTGTGTATGTACATCAGTATGAATATGTATGTCTACTTGAGTATGTGTTTATGTGAGTGTTTGTGTCTGTGTATATGTTTATGTGTGTGAGCGCTTGTGCACATGCATGCACACACTCACACGTGTGTGTGTGTGTATGTGTGTGTGTGCAGGTGCCCACAGAAGCCTGAATAGGGTACCAGATCCCTCAGTGCTGGAGTTACTGAAATCTATGAGCAATCTCATGTAGGTTCTTGGATATAAACCCTGCTCTTCATGGCTGAGCAGCAAGTATTGTTAGTGGCCAAGCCATCTCTCTAGCCCTAAGTACAAGAATCCTCAACAGATGAATTCAGGGTCTCGTGAAAAGACCATATGTCTTTACCAACTTAAATTTCATCCAGTAACAAAAGATGAATTCTGCATTATGCAACTTAGCACATTCCACAATAAATAATAAAAATAATGTAATAATATGGATACATGTTTAAATGGATGAACATATTCAAAATTACAAATAGAGAACATTTTTCTGTACTAATGAAATTTTTATATTGAAAATAGATTATTTTCTCATGCAATATATCCTGATTACAGTTTCCCCTCCCTTTATCCCTTCCAGTTCTTTCTCATCTCCTCTCCCTTCCATCTTTCTGTCTTGCCCCTTCTGTCTCTCATTACAAAGGAACAGGCTTACAAAAGATAAAAAGAAAACATGACCTAATAAAATATAGTAAGATAAAATCAAAATCATTACATCAAGACTGGACAAAGCAATCAAACAGAAGGGAGAATCCCAAGAGCAGGCACAAGAATCAGAAACCCACTGATTCCCACACTCAGGAGTCCCATAAAAACACTAAGCTGAGACCTGGTACTGACTTGTGTCATCCCCATGCTTGCTCTTTCAGTCACTGTGAATTCATATGAGCCTTGCTTAGCTGATTCTAAGGGCTTGGTTCTCCTGGTTCCCTCCATTCCATCTGGCTCTTACACTCTTTTTGCCTTCCTTCCTGGGATTCCCTGAACTCTGAGGGAAGGGATTTAATGGAGACATGCCATTTAGAGCTGTGTGTTGTAAGGACTCTTTCCCTCTGAGTAATGTCTGGCCGTGGGTCTCTGCATCTTTTCCAGTCTGCTGCAGGAGGAAGCTTCTCTTATGATGAATGAATAAAGAACTGGCATATGAGTATAGCAGATATCATGAGGAGCCACTTTATTGATAATTTTTGTTTTTTTATTTTCTTTGCATTTATTCTTTGTGTCTTTCACATTATGCATCTTGATTTCCATTCATCTCCCCAACATCGTGTTTCTACCTGCGTCCTTACAACTTCCCCAACAAATGAAATAAAATTTAAGAGAAAAGAACAAAAAGAGGAAAAAGGAAAGAAAAATCTCATCATGGAAGCTATAGTGTGACACAGTGAGACACACAGTGCACCCTTCATTCAATATATCTTTATTTGCAAGTATTCATTGCAAAGAGTCATTGGTCTGGTGTTGTAGGCTTCTTATTTCTGCTACACTTGAATTGGGCTCTTACTGGGACTCCTCTTAGATATCCTGTTCTTGTCCTGTGTCATGGAGATCCTGCAGCTTTGGATCTGCAGGATTGGTCCCTTCATGTGATCCAGCAGGACATACATAAGGTGGGTATTGGAGTAAGCCAACTCATTACCCTGGTTGTAGGCCTGTGTAATTGCAGAATTGGTCAGCTCACCAGGGCTCCCCTGTTCTCACCACCACAGAAAGCTCTGTAGCCCTGCCCCCTCCCCACCACCTAGTTCACCCTATGCAGCAAACCATGCAATCAGGATGGGCTTGTCCACACATATAACACCAGGGCCAGATCGCCCAGACAAGGTACAGAGGCTACTCTCCTCAGTGCTCAGCTCCTAAGGTGGAGCAGCAGTTCTCCCACTCTTTAACCACAGGGCCAGGTCTACCAACTGCCACAGGCAGTAAAGGGTAGGGAGCCATCGCTCTCTTACCTTTGCCAACATATGGCAGATGAGGGGTGGGACCAGAACTCCCATGCTTACGTTCTGGGGGAAGGGCTGGATCACACACACAACCCCTTCCAATCACTCACTCTGGATCTCCCTCCCTGTGGACAGGGTCAGTGTGCTGCCCAGGTGAGGTATAGGACCAGCATTCTTGCAAAGTGCTGCAGTTGTTAAGGGGAAAGATCATTCTCTGTGTAACTGACCTAGCTATCCTGGAACTTGCTTTGTAAACAAGGCTGGCCTTGAACTCATAAAGATCCACCTGCCTCAGCCTATTGCCTGATTTCCTTTTTGTTTTTCTGTATTTATTTAATTTTTTCACTGGTATATGACTTTGTCTTAGGTCTCTGGGCTATCTAGTCTCTGGTTCTCCCAAGCAGTACGGGGCATGGCTTCCATCTCCTAGTATGAACCTTAAGTCAACCAAGCATTGCCTGGCTATTCTCACAAGGTATCTACTGCCACAGCCCTTGTGTATCTTGCAGGCAGAACAAATTGTAGATCAAAGACTTTTGTGACTAGGTTGGTGTATAAGTTTCTCTTTTGATAGCTTGCAGAATACCTTCCCTCACCAAAGACACAGGGATGTATGAAGGCTCAATAATCCAGTTTGCCACAGTGAGTAGTACAGGGTGAGTCAGGGGGTCTGGATGAAAAGGGAGGCTCCAGCAGCATCAAGAGTAGCATATGTAAGAAACCAGTGACTGAGAAAAGTTACAATGTCCTTCACTACAGTGAAGATGACCTGTAACAAAGTAAAGGATAAAAAGTCTGTATGTAATATGTGAATGATTCAGAAAGAGGTCACAGGATTCTGAGCTTCGGGCCATTGGACCATTGTTCTTTCCAATGCTTTGGACATCTCCCTATGTAAGTGTTTTCCTTCCATTATAATCTCTTTTTTTACTCCATTTATCTCTGTCCAAATCTTTGCTCAGCAACACAGAACCTAGGAATCCTAGGTATAGGGGACAGGAGAGTGGTGAGTTCCACTTTCTGATGCAAGCCTGCTACTAGAACAAAAATAAACTATTTTATCAAATCCAGAATGAAGACAGAGGTATAAATCAGCAACATTTCTATTCACCATGAAATGGGTCTAAGCATTAACTGCTTCTTTACCAATCAAATAAAAAATGTAATCTTAAGAACTTGAGGAGGAAAAAGTGAAATAAGCTGCCATCATTATTTTATAGAATGCACAGTTGTCTACATAGAAAATCAAGAATCTGCAGGTGAATTCTTAAAACTTAGTGATGCCTGATGTGCAAATTCAACACATACAAGCCAATTTCATGCAGGCATGGCAGAAATTTGTATAAACAAAATAGTTTTGAAAAACTATCACTTGTAACAATCCTAACCAGAAAGAAAACCCCAAAACAATACTGTGAAATAAAATGAAGCACATGAAAAATTTAAGAGACATTTTTCTATTTCATTTATTTATTTCTCTTTAAATGTTTTCTATACCTATAATAAGCAACATTTCAAGAAGCAACTTGATGAGAAAATGGTTTATTTCTCCTTACAACTTACAGCTCACACTCCATCACTGGGGAAAGCCAGGGCAGGAACTCCTCCATCAGGAAATTAGAGGCAGGAAATAAAGCAGAGGCTTGGAGCAATGCTGGCTTGCTCTCTGTGGCTTGAAAATCTTGCTCTTTGGTACAAAACAGGACCACTGGACAAAGGAAGCCATAGTCAATACTGGGCAAAGCCCTCACGTACCAACCAATTGCTGATTAAGAAAATGCCTCACAGATTTGCCTCCAGGCTATTATGATAGATGTAGTATCTCCATTTCTGGGCTTCTACCCAGAGGACACTAGTTTATATCAAGTTATTAATTAGTATAATTATTCTATTTAATTTTGTAACCACAGTTAAATGGTTTTCCTGATATGGACTTCATAGCTTTACCTTTCATTGATATCCTGATAAGTGATCCACTTCTGACAATTTATGAATATCTTATCAAAAGTCAATGCCATTATCATACCTAACAAGTTAATAACAATGTTTAGACACTTAAAAATAATCAAGGCGAAGACCCGCCCACACAGGGAAGACATCAGCCCCTCCAAGACCCCAACCCCAGCGAGTCCAGCTTCAGGTGAGATTGGGCCTCTGGTGGGGACCGCCCGCCCTTCCCCCAACCCCCTTGATCTTCGGGGCTGCCCGGCATCCAGAAGACCCGCCCACACAGGAAAGACATCAGCCCCTCCAAGACCCCAACCCCAGCTAGTCCAGCTTCAGGTGAGATTGGGTCCCCGGTAGGGACCACCCACCCTTCCCCCATCCCCCTTGATCTTCGGGGCCACCTGGCATCCAGAAGACCTGCCCACACAGGAGAGACATGAACCCCTCCAAGACCCCAACCCCAGCTAGTCCAGCTTCAGGTGAGATTGGGTCTCAGGCGGGGACCGCCCACCCTTCCCCCATCCCCCTTGAACTTCGGGGCCACCCAGCATCCAGAAGACCCGCCCACACAGGGAAGACATCAGCCCCTCCAAGACCCCAACCCTAGCGAGTCCAACTTCAGCTGCAGGAAGGAAGGAGACCAGTGGAGACGGAAAGACCCCACCAGCACCCACTGAAAGAAGAGATGGGAAGAAGACAGAATAAGAGATCACTCAGCAATAGAAACACCAACATGTCCCCACCAGAATCCAGGGATCCAACACCAGCAAGACCCGAAAAGCACTACATAGATGAAGAAGAGGAGACAGACCTTAAAAATTATTTCATGAAGATGATGGAGACCCTCAAAGAAGAAACGAGGAAATCTCTTAAAGAAATAGAAGAAAAAACAAACAAAAAATCCATGAAATGAGGGAAAAAATTCAAGAAATAAACAAATCTCTCAAAGAATCTAAAGAGCACCAAGAAAGAACAACCAAAAAAATGAAGGAAACAACTCAAACAGTTGAAGGATTGAAAGCTGAAATAGAAACGATAAAGAAAACACAGAATGAAGGGATGCTGGAAATAGAAAAGCTGGGTAAACGATCAGGAACTACAGATGCAAGCATCACCAACAGAATACAAGAGATAGAAGAGAGAATCTCAGGTGTTGAAGACTCATTAGAGGATATAGAGTCATCAACCAAGGAAAATCTCAAAAACAACAAATCCTTAACACAAAATATCCAGGAAAAATGGGACACCGTGAAGAAGCCAAACCTGAGAATAATAGGTATAGAAGAAGGTGAAGAAATTCAACTTAAAGGTACAGAAAACATATTCAACAAAATCATAGAAGAAAACTTCCCTAACCTAAAGAAAGATATGCCTATGAAAGTACAAGAATCTTACAGAACACCAAATAGGCTCGACCAGAAAAAGAAGTCACCTCGCCATATAATAATCAAAACATCAAACCTACAGAGTAAAGAGAAAATATTAAGAGCAGCTAAAGAAAAAGGCCAAGTAACATACAAAGGCAGACCTATCCGAATTACACCTGACTTCTCAATGGAAACGATGAAAGCCAGAAGATCCTGGACAATGTCCTACAAACGCTAAGGGAACAAGGATGCCAGCCCAGACTACTATATCCAGCAAAGCTCTCAATTACCATAGATGGAGAAAACAAAATATTCCATGACAAAGCCAGATTTAAACAATACGTATCCATGAATCCAGCTCTACAGAAAATACTAGAAGGAAAACCTAGATTCAAGGAAGATAACTACATTCACAAAGACACAGGCAATATATAATGACACTTTACAAAACTCCAAAAGAAAAAGGGAGGAGAAACTACACAAAATAACTTCACTAACAATAAATCAAGCACAAGCAAGAATCACCAATCAATGGTCATTAATATCCCTCAATGTCAACGGCCTCAACTTGCCTATAAAAAGACACAGACTAGCAGAATGGATACGAAGACAGAACCCTTCCTTCTGCTGCATACAAGAAACACACCTCAACATCAAAGACAGACGTTATCTCAGAATAAAGGGTTGGGAAAAGATCTTACAATCAAATGGTCCCAAGAAACAAGTGGGTGTAGCAATCCTAATATCTAACAAATTAGACTTCAAATTAAAATCAATCAAAAGAGATGAAGAAGGACACTTCATATTCATCAAAGGAAAAATACATCAAGACGAAGTCTCAATTTTAAACATCTACGCCCCAAATACAAAGGCACCTACATTCGTGAAAGAAACATTACTAAAGCTCAAAATGCACATAAAATCTCACACACTAATAATAGGAGACTTCAACACCCCACTCTCACTGCTAGAAAAGACCTCCAGACAGAAACTTAACAAAGAAACAAAAGAACTAATAGAAGTTATGACCCAACTGGGTTTAACAGACATCTATAGAACATTCCATCCAAATACAAAGGGATATACCTTCTTCTCGGCACCACATGGAACCGTTTCTAAGATTGACCACATAATAGGAAACATAGCAAATCTCCACAGATACAAAAAAATTGGAATAACCCCCTGCATCTTATCAGACCACTATGCATTAACATTAGAATTCAACAGTAACACAAATCGCAGAAACCCTACAAACTCATGGAGATTGAAAAATGCACAATTGCACCATCCCTGGGTAAAGGAACAAATAAAAAAAGAAATTAAAGACTTCCTCGACTTCAATGAGAATGAAGACACAACATACACAAACTTATGGGACACTTTGAAACCAGTGCTGAGAGGAAAGTTTATAGCACTAAGTGCCCACATGAAAAAACTGGAGAACAGTCATACTAGAGAATTAATAGCACAGCTGAATGTTCTAGAACAAAAAGAAGCAAACTCCCCCAGGAGGAGCAGACGCTAGGAAATAATCAAATTGAGGGCTGAAATCAATCAAGTAGAAACCAGACAAACACTGAGAAGAATCAATGAAACAAAGAGTTGGTTCTTTGAGAAAATCAACAAAATAGATAAACCTCTGTCCAAACTAACCAAAGGACAGAGGGAGAGCATGCTAATTAACAAAATCAGGGATGAAAAGGGGACATAACAACAGACTCAGAGGAAATCGAGAGAATCATCAGGGCATACTTTGAAAATCTGTACTCCATAAAATTTGAAAAATTAAAGGAAATGGACAATTTCCTGGATAGATATCACTTGCCAAAACTAAATCAAGAACAGATAAACAATCTAAACAGACCTATATCCCCTAATGAAATAGAAGCAGTCATCAAAAGTCTCCCAAATAAAAAAAGCCCAGGCCCAGATGGCTTCCGTGCAGAATTCTACCAGAAATTCAAAGAAGAGCTAATTCCAATACTCCTTAAAGTATTCCACACAATAGAAGCAGGAGGCTCACTGCCAAACTCTTTCTACGAGGCTACAATTATCTTGATACCCAAGCCACACAAAGACACAACTAAGAAAGAGAACTATAGACCAATTTCCCTCATGAACATTGATGCAAAAATACTCAATAAAATACTCGCAAACCGGATTCAAGAACACATCAGAAAAATCATCCACCATGATCAAGTAGGCTTCATCCCAGGAATGCAGGGATGGTTCAACATTAGAAAATCTATCAATGTAATCCACCATATTAACAATCTGTGAAAGAAAAACCACATGATCATCTCACTAGATGCTGAAAAAGCCTTTGACAAAATCCAGCACCCCTTCATGATAAAGGTCCTAGAGAGATCAGGGATAACAGGAATGTACCTGAATATAATAAAAGCAATATACAGTAAACCAACAGCTAACATCAAACTAAATGGAGAGAAACTCAAAGCAATTCCTCTAAAATCAGGAACAAGACAAGGCTGTCCACTCTCTCCATATCTCTTCAATATTGTACTTGAAGTTCTAGCTACAGCAATAAGACAACAAAAGGAGATAAAGGGGATACAAATAGGAAAAGAAGAAGTCAAGCTTTCACTATTTGCAGATGGTATGATAGTTTACATAAGTGACCCAAAAAACTCCGCAAGGTTACTCCTAGAGCTGATAAACACCTTCAGCAATGTGGCAGGATACAAGGTAAACTCAAAAAAATCAGTGGCTCTATTATATACAGATGATGAAGTGACTGAGAAAGAAATCAGAGAAACATCACCCTTTACAATAGCCAAAAACAGCATCAAATATCTGGGGATAATGTTAACCAAGGAAATTAAAGACCTGTATATCAAGAACTTTGTGTCTTTAAAGAAAGAAATCAAAGAAGATACCAGAAAATGGAAAGATCTCCCATGCTCTTGGATTGGTAGGATCAACATAATAAAAATGGCAATCTTGCCAAAAGCAGTCTACAGATTAAAAGCAATCCCTATCAAAATTCCATCACAATTCTTCAAGGACCTGGAAAGAACATTAATCAACTTTATATGGAAAAACAAAAGGCCCAGGATAGCTAAAACATCCCTATATAATAAAGGAACTTCAGGAGGCATCACCATACCTGACTTCAAGCTCTATTATAGAGCTATAGTCCTGAAAACAGCTTGGTATTGGCACAAAAATAGGCAGGTAGACCAATGGAACCGAATCGAACGCTCTAATTTTAACCCACACACCTATGAACACTTGATTTTTGACAAAGAAGCTAAAACTGTACAATGGAAAAAAGAAAGCATCTTCAACAAATGGTGCTGGCATAACTGGGTACTGGTATGCAGAAGACTGCCGATAGATCCATGTTTATCGCCTTGTACAAAACTTAAGTCCAAATGGATCAAAGATCTCAACATAAATCCAGCCACACTGAAACTTTTAGAAGAGAAAGTGGGAGATACTCTTCAATGAGTTGGTACAGGAGACCACTTCCTAAACATAACACCAGTGGCACAGGCACTGAGATCGACAATTAACAAATGGGGCCTTCTGAAACTAAAAAGCTTCTGTAAGGCAAAGGACACAGTCAACAAGACAAAAAAGCAGGCCACAGAATGGGAAAAGATATTCACTAACCCTACATCTGACAGAGGGCTAATCTCCAAAATTTACAAAGAACTCAAGAAACAAGTCTCCAAAACACCAAAGGATCCAATTAAAAGGTGGGGTACAGAGCTAAATAGAGAATTCTCAGTAGAGGAGGCTAAAATGGCCAAGAGACACTTAAGAAAGTGCTCAACATCCTTAGCCATCAGGGAAATGCAAATCAAAACAACGCTGAGATACCATCTTATTCCTGTCAGAATGGCTAAAATCAAAAACACCAAAGACAATTTATGCTGGAGAGGATGTGGAGAGAGAGGAACACTCCTCCACTGCTGGTTGGAGTGCCGACTCATACAGCCTCTTTGGAAATCAGTATGGAGATTCCTCAGGAAAATGGGAATTAATCTACCACTAGACCCAGCAGTTCCACTCTTAGGCATATATCCAAATGAGGCAAGTTCATACAACAAGGGCATCTGCTCCACTATGTTCATAGCAGCATTATTTGTAATAGCCAGAACCTGGAAGCAACCTAGATGCCCCTCAACTGAAGAGTGCATAGAGAAAATGTGGTACATTTACACAATGGAGTATTACTCAGCAGAAAAAAAATAATGGAATCTTGAAATTTGCAGGGAAATGGATAGCACTGGAAGAAACCATCCTGAGTGAGGTAACCCAGTCGCAAAAAGACAAACATGGTATGTACTCACTCATATATGGATTTTAGACATGGATCAGGATAGTGCCAGTTTGCACTTCCACTGATAGAGAGTCTGGGAAACAGGAAAGAATCTAAAAGATGTGCATATATGCATAGTACCCAAGAGAAGAGGATGAAGACAAGATCCCCTGAATGGATGGGGAACACGGCGAGGAGTGGGGGGGAGTGGTATCTGGGAAGAAGAGAGGGGGTGAAGAGGAAGAGAGTTGGTCATGGGGGAAAAGGAAGTTGAGGGGGTGGGGGTAGAATAGGGGGAAGAGAGAATCATAGGATCGAATACAGATCAGGCACCAGAGCGACCTCGAGTGATCTAAAGGGATAACACCAATTGGCAAGCTAAGCAATAGTGGAGAGACCACCTCGAATGCCCATTCCTTATAATGAACTTGGTGTCTATAACCATCCGGGAGCCTTCATCCTGTGACTGATGGAAGCAGAGGCAAACACACAATTAATCGCTGAACTGAACCCGGGGAACCCAGTGACAGAGAGAGAGGAGTGATGAGCAAATTGGCAAAGAATGGGCTGGCAAAACCAGCAGAGACAGCTGATCTGAACAGGGGAGAGCTCTTGGATCCCAGACTGACAGTGGGGAGGCCAGCATGGGACTGATCTGGACCCCCCAGGTGTGAGTGTCAGCAAGAGGGCCTGGGCAACCAATGGGGCCCTGGGCTGTGGATCGGTGTCTATCCCTGGTATACAGGCAGTCTTCGTGTGCCTGTAGCACAAAGAGGAATGCTCTCTCAGCTTGGACTCTTGGGGGAGTGCCTGGACTCTACCCAGAGTAAGATGACAGACTCTGATATCCCCTATGTGGAAGGATTTGGCAATGGGGTGGGAGGGTGGGGGGAAAGGGGAGTGCGGGAGGAGGGGAGGGAGAGGGAACTGGGATTGACATGTAAAACAAGCTATTTAAAATAAAAAATACAAAAATCTAAAATAAATAAAATAAAATACAAAAAAAATCAAGGCTGTGTGATAGTGTTGCACGCCTTTAAACCCAGAGATTGGGAGGCTGGCACAGGCAGAACTCTGTGAGTTTGAGGCCAGCCTGGTCTACAGAGCAAGTTCCAGGACAGTTCCAAAGCTATACAGTAAAATCCTGTCTCAAAAACCCAAAAAATAAAATAAAATAAATAATCATAAACTTAGTCATAGTAGATGTAGACTAAGACAGAACAAAACTACCAAGAGTCTCCTAAACACTCTTGTCCTCATAGTCATAAGACAGCAGTACTTGTATGGAGAATAATTTTTATACCTACATGAAACTGTTCAGTCAAATTTCAGTCTCTAAGGAAATTTGGAAATTCATGTCTCTTTGACCAGATTGAGTGCCATGGTTCATGTTAGAGGCAGAAGAAGGAGAGGGTTGACCTTCATGGGGCTTGACCACCTATCAGCTAGGATTGTTACAGTGTACACAACATTTTGATACATTGTTATACAATCTTCTAACAGTAGAAAAAATTTGGTTCAGAAATATTATAAAATTATTTTTATATCATCATTATTTTTCTATTATATGCTTTAAAGACAGAGACAGGAGGAACTTTAGGCACAAATTAATGATTTCTCTGTGGGTGTCTTGAAAATAAATCGAAAAGCAATTCAAGCAGTTCTTCAGTGTGCAAGTTTTCCTTCATTTTGTGAACCAGTCATTCACTCTAGGCCTTTTCGTATAGAACACAGATGCTCACCCAAACTGTCAGCATTCTCAGTGATGGTTTCAGTGACAGCCTTTGCTTTTGGTTTCTGCTGTTTAAATTTCAAATATTAGTTATTTTATTATTTTGAGTTATTTTATCCTTAAAATTTTTGTACATATGTCTATATATGTGATTGGGGGACATGATCATGCCACAGCATATATGTGAAGGTCAGATAACAACTTTCTGAAGACAATTCTATTCTTGTACTATGTGTTCTGGGGATTGAACTTGGGTCACTAGACTTTTGTGGCAAGTAGTTTCACTCACTGAGCTGTCTCACTGGGGGATTTCCCTCCCTCCTTCCTTCCATCCCTTCCTCCCTCCCTCCTTTCTCTCCTTCCTTCATCTCTTCCCTTCCTCCTTTCTTCCCTCCCTTACCCCTTCTCTCCTTCATTCCCTCTCTCCCTTCTTCCTTTCTCCTTTCTCTTTCCTACTTCTCTATATATCTGTCTCTATGTTTATTTATTTATTGAGGCAGGACCTCTTTCTGTTACAGGCTGGATTTGACATTTTAATAATCTGTAGCCTAGTCTCAACTCTAACTCAAGCTTATCATCCTATCTCTAGTGGTAGGATTTTAGGTATGAGTTTCACCAGATTACTGTAGTTTAAATATTATGGTCTTCTCAACATCCCAAATACCATAGGCAAACAAGAGTGTTGACTTTGACACTGATTTTCTACTATTTCCTCAAACCTAGTGATTTTTTTCTTCCACAAAACTGATTTAAATTTTTGATCCATCATCAGATGATTCATTGATGATTAGCTGATTCTTCTATCTCATTTTGTCCTTATTCTCTCAGTTCTATGCTTTGAGTTACTTTGTTTGGGATGTGTCTCATTTCTCCAAATTCAAATGTTCTCTCTCTCTCTCTCTCTCTCTCTCTCTCTCTCTCTCTCTCTCTCTCTCTCTCTCTCTCTCTCTCTCTCTCTCTCTCTCTCTCTCTCTCTCTGTGTGTGTGTGTGTGTGTGCGTGTGTGTGTGTGTGTGTGTGTGTGTGTGCGTGCGTGCGTTCCTTCAGACAAAATTAAAATTAAATTCAATAACCTCCTGATTTATTTGTATTCGGCTATAATAAGCAAGTCCCCCTCCTGTGGTATTTTTAAAGGAAACTCCAGTGAGTCTTCATTTTCTACAAAGCACACCAGTAAACCAGCTATATTGCCTCTCTTAAAATAAATTGCTTCAATATTTGAGTTCTTAAATAAATTCTGGTTTCTCAGCAGGGCATGAAAATATATGCTTCAGCCATGTTCTGGAGATCAAATATTAAATAAAACCCATTTTGAGAAGGCAGCTTGCAACAAAATACAAATAAAGTGGAACAAACCTTTCACTCATGTAAACTCCCATGCAGTCACCTCTTGAGCAAATGTTTGGGCAAAGGAGAGGTTTGTTCCATTTGAAGGAATTGGCCTCCTGCCCAAGTTAGCAGAGCAAGTCACAAAGGAATTGAATGCTGCCTCTGGCTGACATATCAAAGCATGAAATGAAAAAAAGAAACAGCTTAATCAACCTTAGCTGAACCCTTCTGTAGACACTGAAATAATTCATCTATTAACTGGGCCGTCCAGCACCTAAGTATATATCCTGAGAGAATGCTATGCATCCTGGGTAATGGCCCAGCGCTGAATTATGGATGTAAAAGTGTTGACAGGTGTGTTAGTCAGCCTTCCATCACTATAGCAAAATATCTTAGGCAATCAATTTATAAAAAGAGTGAGGTTTATTTTGCCTATATTTTTGGAGTCCAGTCAACCACTGTTTTCAAACCCCCTCCCCCAATTTCATTGAGCCTATTTAGCTCCCCTAAGGATTACCTTAATAGTACAAAGCTAGGGACACTGGAATTTTTTTTAAGTCAAAATACATAGTATAGTGATATATACATTAGGAACTCAAATGCATCCTTCTTACAGCCTTCTATCATAAGGTTTCAGTCATTTTTACATTCATTATTCAACTCTAGGCTCAATTAGATTTGAGATAGTTCTTCTTAAATGCCTCCTCCCCCCAGCATTACCTCTGTGATTTTAGCATTGCTTTTCATCTCCACAGACTATACTGGCTTTACATAGGAGAAAACCTAGCAAAGTAGATAAGAACCGGTAGGCATATTAATTAACGGGGTCTGAGGTTAACACATGTCTTGAATCACATGCGCTTTAATTGTAAGTATGAAGGAATGAAATGGCAAGCAAAATAAAAGTTTCCACTAAGGCAGTGGTCAGCCTCAACGGGAATGCTGCAGGGTAATTCTTTAAGTTAGTTATAATCAAACGCAAACTCCAAATTCTTTGAATTCCAACGTTATACATCTGATTTTACTCACAGATTACTTTTGTTGCATTAATTCTAGCTTTACCAGATGCCAGATTTCATTCGATGAAGAACTAGTTACTATGAATGTTACTTAGTGGGAAGAGATAATAGAAAAACAGGGTATAAAATTCAAGGGAAAAAAAGGCACTCCAAAGGTTATATCTCTGAACTGAAGCTAGACTTTCTGGAATGGTTAAAATTAGTTCTCAGCTGTGTATGTGTGATAAAAGAAGGACCTGGGGAACAATTTATGCTCTCTCTCTCTCTCTCTCTCTCTCTCTCTCTCTCTCTCTCTCTCCCTCCCTCCCTCCCTCCCTCCCTCCCCCCCCCTCTCTCTCTCTCTCTGTCTCTCTCTCTCTCTTTCTCCCTCCCTCTGTGTGTGTGTGTGTGTATGCATGTATGTGGATTTGTAGGTTTGAATGTGTGTGTGATCAAACTTTGGTGTCACTTTTAAAAAGAAGTCCACTTCATTGTCTTTATAAGTAGATGAGTATGTAACTGGATCTTTTTATGTGTCCCTCCCAGTCCCACGCCTGCTTATTAAACAATCACTCTGAGGCCAATGGCTTAGGCATGTTACTAAGTAACTCTGACATTTAAATTAACAAATTTCTATTAATCTATGTATTGCCATGTGGCTGGGGCTTATGCATAATGCTCTGGCATCTTATTCCTCCAGTGGCTACATGGCATCTCCCTTTCTTTCCTTCCTTCTCTCCATATCTCTGTTTGGATTTTCCACCTAGCTATGTTCTGCCCTGCCATAGGTCAAAACAGCTTTAATAAAAGGAACACATATTCCCAACATATTGAAAGCCATCACACATTATGATTTCTCTCTTTGAAGCCTAGACCTTGCTGACTAAGCAAGGCTGGCTGACAGTCCAGAGAGCTACCTGTCTGTACTGACCTCTCCAGTGCTAGTTCTCAGGAAGGGCTATCATGCACAACTTCTACATGGGTGTGAGAGCTTGACTTGTTATGCTTTTATAGCAAGCACTTTACTGAATAAGTTATGTCCATATTCCTATTTTCTGTTTTAAATTTAATCATTCATTGTCTTACAAAAGGAATTGCCATTTCACTTATCCCTTCTGGTACCATTTTTCAAGTTTTGAGAGTTATATTCTTTGTTTTAGATGATGTAACAAGTTACATCAGTCATAAAAAAGTGACAGTCTTATATAATTATGGATGTCAGAAGTCTAGAAATATTTTCACTGTGGCTGGGACAAAGCACATTTATTTGCTTATTCTAGGTTCTAAACTCTCCTCATTGGCTTGTGTCCCTTCTCAGTCTTCCACATCAAGATTTAACAGAGCAGGATAGCTTCAGTCCAAAGCTGACTTTGTCTTCTACCATCAACACTCTCTATGGCATTCATTTTTTAACTTTATTGAGTTGACTTCATTATTTTAAATGCAGAAAATATGAAATATACCTTTTTAATATATTTTATGTGTTCAGTAAATCATTATTGACTCCAGTTATGTTTTGCACATTTCACACAGCGTCTATCATCAGTGACTGAAGGATTACTACTCTTTAGCAACAACTTCTCTTTTATCTTATACACAAACCTTTAGAAATCATCATTTCACTATTTGAGTCCATACATTTAACTATTTTAAATATGTTACAGCATGTGTCTGTAATTGTTTTCATTACTTGATTACTGTGAATGAACATGTCTACCACAAGCTGGGTGTCCTAACTCAGCTTCAAAATTTTTATTTCAGTTCTTCATTCTAGATACCCATAATTCAAATTCCTGGATTATAAGGTATTTCTGTTATTTTCCCCTTTTTTGAGACAGGGTTTGTCTGTATTGTTTTGGAGCCTGTCTTGGAACTCATTAGATAGACCAGGCTTGGTCTCAAACTCACAGAGATCCACCTGCCTCTGCCTCCTGAGAGCTGGGATTAAAGGCATATGCCACCACTGCCCGGCCTAATTTTCCCCCTTTTAAAATTAAATTAGAAACAAGCTTTTTTATATTTCAATCTCAGTTCCCTCTCGCTCCTTCTCCCTTGGTCCTCACAGACCCTGTATCCAATCCCTTTTCTGCTCATATCATGTGGAACAGGGCATAGGCCCTCTCCTGTGTGTCTAGGCTGAGAGAGTATCCCTCTATGTGGAATGGGCTCCCAAAGTCCATTCATATACGAGAGATAAATACTGATCCACTGGCAGAGATTGCCCAGGCCTCCTAACTGACACTGATAGTCAGGGGGTCTGTGTTAGTCCTATGCTAGTTTCCCAGCTATCAGTCTGGTGTCCATGAGCTCTGAGTTATTCAGTTAGCTGTTTCTGTTGGTTCATACAGCCTGGTCATGACCCCTTTACGTATCACTCCTCCCTATCTGCAACTGGATTCCAGGAGTTCAGCTCAGTGTTTAGCAGTGGGTGTCTGCTTCTCCTTCCATCAGCTACTGGATGAATGCTCTAGAATGATATATAAAGCAGTCATCTAGCTCATTATCAGGGTAGGGCTTTTAAGGTACCTATCCAGTATTGCTTAGATTGTTACTTGGGGTCACCCATGTATATCTCTTGACAATTTCCTAGTACCACATTTCTCTTTAAACATATAATGGCTCCCTATACTATGGTATTTCTTTTCTTGTTCTCTACACTTCCCTTGACTCAATCTTCCTGCTCCCTCATGTCCTCCTCTCCCCTCTTCTTCTCCTCTTTTCTTTCTCCTATCTCACTCTCCCCTCCACCATGCTCCCAATTTACTCAGGAGATCTTGAGCCTTTCTCCTTCTCTGGGGGAACATGCATGTCACTCTTAGGTTCCTCCTTGTTCCATGGCTTCTCTGACTGTGTGGACTGTAAGCTGGTTATCCTTTGCTGTATGTCTAAAATCCATATACGAGTGAGTACATATCATGTTTCTCTTTTTGTGACTGGATGTTTTCTTCTAGAGCCACCCATTTGCCTGCAAATTTCAAGATTCCATTGTTATATTTTTGTCCCCTGAGTAGTAATCCAGTGCGTAAATGTACGAAACTTTCTTTATCCATTCTTCAGTTGAGGGGCATCTAGGTTGCTTCCAGATTCTGGCTAAAACAAACAATGCTGCTATGACATAGTTGAACAGATGTCCTTGTTGTATGAATGTTCATCTTTCGGTATATTCCTAAGAGTGGAATTGCTGAATCTTGTGGTAGACTGATTCCCATTTTCCTGAGGAACTGCCATACTGATTTCCAGAGTGGCTATACAAGTTTGCCCTCTCACCAGCAGTGGAGGAGTGTTCCCCCTTCTCTACATCCTCCTCCAGCATAAACTGTTATTGGTGTTTTTTATTTTTTCATTCTAACAGGTGTAAGATGGTATCTCAGAGTTGTTTTGATTTTAATGTTGTGATGGCCAAGGATGATAAGCACTTTCTTCAGCCATTTTATATTGTGAAAGCCACTTTTTAATTGGATTATTTGGTGTTTTGCTGACTAGCTTCTTGAGTTCTTTGTATATTTTGGAAATCAGCCTTTGTTGGATGTGGGGTTGGTGAATATCTTTTCCCAAAACGTGGGCTGCCCTTTTGTCTTGTTGACTGTGTCCTTTGCCTTACAAAAGATTTTCAGTTTCAGGAGGTCACATTTATTAATTATCGATCTCAGTGTCTGTGCTACTGGTATTATGTTCAGGAAGCAGTTTCCTGTATCAATTCATTCAAGGGTACTCCACACTTTCTCTTCTAAGATGTGGCTGGATTTAAGTGAGGTCTTTGATCCATGTGTACTTAAGTTCTGTGCATGGCAATAGATATAGATCTATCTGCAGTCTTCTATACACCAGTTTCCAGTTGTATCAGTACTGTTTCTTGAAGCTGCTTTCTTTTTGCATCATATAATTTCAACTTCTTTGTCAAAAATCAGGTGTTCATAGGTGTATGGGTTAATATCAGGGTTTTCAATTTGATTCCATTGGTCTACCAGTCTATTTTTGTGCCAATTCCAAGTTGTTTTCAGGACTATAGCTCTATAATAGAGCTTGAAGTCAGGTATGGTGATGCCTCCTGAAGTTCCTTTATTGTACAGAGTTGTTTTGACTATCCTGGGTCTTTTGTTTTTCCATATAAAGTTGAAAATTATTCGTTCAAGTTCTGTGAAGAATTGTGCCGGTATTTTGATAGGGATGGCTTTGAATCTGTAGATTGAGTTTGGCAAGATCATCATTTTTACTATGTTGATCCTACTTATCCAAGAGCATGGGAGATTTTCCCATTTTCTGAAATTTTCTTTAATTTCTTCCTTTAAACTTAAACTTCTTGTTATACAAGTCTTTCCCTTGTTTGGTAGCATTACCTCAAGATATTTTATGATGTTTGTGGCTACTATAAAGGGTGATACCTGGGCAACCTATGGGGCCTTGAGCTGTGGATCAGTGTCTATCCCTGGAATACAAACAGTCATCGTGTGCCTATAGCACAAAGAGAGATGCTCTCTCAGCCTGGACTCTTAGGGGAGTGCCTCACCCTACCCAGAGTGAAATGACAGACTCTAGATATCCCCTATGTGGAAGGATTTGGCAATAGGGTTGGAGGGTGGGGGGGGGAAGGGGAGTGCGGGAGGAGGGGAGGGAGAGGGAACTGGGATTGGCATGTAAAACAAGCTATTTAAAATTAAAATAAAAAAGGGTGATAGTTCTCTGTTTTCTTTCACAGTCCTTTTATTGTCTGTATATAGTATGGTTACCATTTTGTTTAGTTAAACTTGTGTCTTGCCACTTTGCTGAAGGTGTTTAGCAGCCGCAGGAGTTCTCTGATAAAGTTTTTCTGGTCACTTATGTAAACTGTCTTATCATCTCCCAATAGTGAAAGTTGGACTTCTTCCTTTCCAAATCGTATTCCCCTTGATCTCCTTTTGTTGTCTTATTGCTCTAGCAAGAACTTCAAGTACAATATTGAGCAGATATGGAGAGAGTGGACAGCCTTGTCTTATTCCTGATTTTAGAGGATTTAGTTTGATGTTGTCTGTTGGTTTGCTATATATTGCTTTTATTATGTTTAGGTATGTTCCTGTTATCCCTGATATCTCCAAGACTTTTATTATGTAGGGGTGTTGGATTTTGTCAAAGGATTTTTCAGTGTTTAGTAAAATGATCATGTGGTTTTCTTTTGAAGTTTGTTTATATGGTAGATTACCTTAATAGATTTTCACATGTTGAGTCATCCCTGCATTCTTGGGTGGATTATTTTTCTGATTTGTTCTTGGATTCAATTTGCCAATATTTTATTGAGAGTTTTTGCATCAATGTTCATGAGGGATATTGGTCTGCAGTTCTCTTTCTTAGTTGTGGCATAGTGTGGCTTGGGTACCAAGGAAATTTTAGCCATGCGAAAAGAGTTTGACAATGAACCTTCTGCTTCTATTGTTTGGAACAAATTGAGGAGTATTGGTATTAGCTGCTCTTAGAATTTATGGTAGAATTCTGTACTGAAACCATCTGACCCTGGGATTTTCCTTCGCTTGACAGACTTTTGATGCTTTTTAAATGCTTATCTGTTCTTGATTTAATTTTGGTAAGTGACATCTATCCAAAATTTTCCATTTCCCTTAATTTTAGATTTTGTGTGAGTTCAGGTTTTCAAAATATGACCTGAAGATTCTCCAGATTTCCTCAGTGTCTGTTGTTATGTTGCCCCATTCATTCTGATTTTGCTAATTTTCATGTTCTTTCTCTTCATTTTTGTTAGTTTGGATAAAAAATTTGATGATTTTCTTGAAGAACCAAGTGTTCTTTGTTACATTGCTTCTTTGTAGTGTTTTACTTGTTTATACTTTATGAATTTCATCCCTCAATTTGACTATTTCCTGTTGTCTCCTGCTCTGGGGTAAGCATGCTTAATTCTGTTCTATAGCTTTGAATTGTGCTGTTAGTTCTCTAATATGACTACTCTCCAATTTCTTCATGTGGACACTTAGTGCTATGAACTTTCCTCTTAGTACTGCTTTCAAAATGTCTCATAAATCTGGGTATGTTGTGTTTTCTTTGAATTCTAGGAAGTCTTTAATTTCTTTCTTATTTCTTCCTTGTCACAGTAATGGTGAAATTATGTATTGTTCAATTTCTATGTGGTTGTAGGGCTTCTGCAATTTGTGGTCTTGTTGAATTCTAACATTAAAGCATGGTAATCTGATAAAATACTGGTGTTATTCAAATTTTTTGTATCTGTTGATGTTTGCTATGTTGCAGAGTATGTGATCGATTTTAGAGGAAGTTCCATGTGGCGCTGAGAAGGAGGTATATTCTTTCGTGTTTGGATGTAATGTTCTTTAGATGTCTGTTAAACCCAATTGTGTCATAACTTATGTTAGTTACTTTTTTTCTTTGTTTAGTTTATGTCTGGTGGTCCTGTCTAGTGGTGAAAGTGGGGTGTTGAATTCACCCACTATAACTGTGTGAGGTTTTATGTATGATCTTAGTTTTAGTAATGTTTCTTTTATGAACATGGGTGCCTTTTTATTTGGGGTATAGATGTTCAGAACTGAGACTTCATCCTGATGGATTTTTTCTGTGAAGAATATGAAATGATCTTCTTCATCTCTTTTGATTGATTTTTGTTTGAAGCCTAATTTGGTAGATATTAGAATAGCTACACCAGCTTGTTTCTTGGGTCCATTTAGTTGGAAAATATTTTCCCAATCCTTTACTCTGAGGTAACGTCTTTCTTGGAAGTTAAAGTGTGTTTCTTGTATGCAGCAGAAGAATGGATTCTGTCTTAGTATCCATTCTGTTGGCTTGTATCTTTTTATAGATGAATTAAGACCATTGATGTTGAGGGATATTAATGACCATTGATTGTTAATTCCTGTTTGTTTTGGATTTGGTGGTGGTGGTAGTGGTATTGTGTTTGGATTCTCCCTCTTTTTTCTTTCATTGTTTGGTAAAGTGAGATTATCTATTGCCTATGATTTTGTGAGTGTAGTTGACTTCCTTAGTTTGAAGTCTTCTTTCCAGAAAATTCTGTAGGGCTATATTAGAGGATATATATTGTTTAAATCTGGTTTTGTTGTGGAATATCTTCTTTTCTCTATCTATAGTGATTGAAAGCTTTGCTGGTTATAGTAGTCTGGGCTGGCATCTGTAGTCTCATAGTGTTTGTGCAATATCTATTCAGGACCTTCTGGCTTTCCAAGTTTCCATGGAGAAGTCAGGTGTAATTCTGATAGGTGTGCTTGTATATATTACTTGGCCTTTTTCCTTTGCTGCTCATAACATTCTTTCTTAATTCTGTATGTTTCGTGCTTTGATTATACTGTGGCATAGGGACATTTTTGTGGCCCACTCTATTTGATGTTCTATAAGCTTCTTGTAATTTCATTGGCATGTATTTCTTTAGGTTGGCAAAGTTTTCTTAAATTATTTTGTTGAATGTTTTCTGCACATTTGAGTTGTGTTTCTTAACATTCATCTATACCTATTATTCTTAAGTTTGGCCTTTTAACTGTGTCCCATATTTACTGGATGTTTTGTGGTACGGATTTGTTGGATTTAAGATTTTCTTTGATAGATGAATCTATTTCTACCAGTGTATCTTCACCACCTGAGATTCTCTCTTCCATCTCTATAAATTCTGTTGGTTATGTTTGCATCCTGATTGTTTGCGGAGATTTCCTAATTCCAGCAATCCCTCAGACTGTGTTTTTTAAATTGTCTCTATTTCAGATTTCAAACCTTGTACTGTTTGAATTGTTTCTTGCAACTTTTGGATTGTCTTTTCCTCCATTTCTTGAACTTTTTGTTTTTTTCCTTCCATTTCTTTAAAGGATTTCCTCATTTCTTCTTTTAGGGTCTCTATTATCTTCATGAAGTTGTTTTTAAGGTTATTCTCTTCTGTTTCACCTTTGTTGGAATGTTCAGGTCTTGCTGGTGTTGATTACCTAGATTCTGGTGGTGTCATACTGGTTTTTCTGTTGTTGAATATGTTCTTATATTTTTGTCTTCCCATAACTTCTTCCAGTGGGTGCAGATGGGATCTCTTCTTCTCCTGTTGGGTATTGGTCCAAGGTTCTCTTCTGGTGGGTGGAAACATGTCCAATACTCTGATGGATCTCACATGGGTGCAGGCAGGTCTGAGATACTCCCTCTCCCAATGGGTGGAGGAGGGACTAGCACCTCTAAGTCAGCAGACTCTGGACAGCATGATCCACGTGGAGGGAGTTGACTGGCCTACTGTCCTCAGGTCAGAAAATCCCAAAGAGGGCAATTGGAAGTAGGGCCTGAGACAGGGGCCCAAGCTCACCTCTCCCCTGAGTAGGGGCTGGACTAGCACAAGGATGTCAAAAGACTCTGGATTGCTTGGTCTGCTGGGGGTGAGTCAACGGGCTCATAGTCTGCAGGACAGGAGATCCCAAAGAGCAGTGCTTCTATTCTTAAACTTTGTGGTGCCTTCACATTTTCCATAGGAGGAAATGACATTTTACATTCTCACTAACTACACCAACTGTGTTCTCTGTATTCTCTTTCTTGTTGTTTATTTGGTGTGTGTGTGTGTGTGTGTGTGTGTGTGTGTGTGTGTGTGTGTGTGTGTGTGTTTCTTAGGGATTCAGGGCTTAGATGGTAGTTATATATCTAACTGATATTTTTATGCTAATAATACATTTTTGGTACATTGTTGTCATAATTTGATTAAGATTAGTGTGGCATCTCCATCTTTGTTCTTATGTGCCAAGATTAATTAGGACATCTGTAGTATTTTGTGGCTCAGTATGAACTTTGGAATACCCTTTTTTCATTCATAAAACAGTGTTCCTAGTAGATTTTTAAATCCCATTCAATTTGTACCTCATTTTAGGAAGTCTAGTGTTAGACCAATGTTAAGCACTCAGGTAGGTCAACACGAATTACATTTGTAGGCAGATGTTTCTGTCTGACAAGCCCCTCCCGAGCATACTGAGGCTTAATATTAATTATAATTTTTGGTCAATAGCTCAGTCTTATTATTAGCTAACTACTACAGTTACAGTTGACTCATTTTTATTTACACTTTGCCACATGACTTGTTACCTATTCTCAGTATGGTATGTCCACCTTGCCTCTCTCGGTGTCTGCTTCATACCCTTTAAATCTTCCTTTTCTTTTCCCAGCATTCTATATTTGGCTCTCCCCCTCGCCTAATCTTGTATAGATATTGGCCAGTCACCTTTATTAAATCATCCAGAGCCACATATTCACACAGTATAAAGGAATATTCCACATACTCACCTGTTACTTTGTCTTTAATTTCTCTAATTAAGGTTTTCTGATTTTTAGTATAAAATTATTTCACCCAGTATGATGGCTGTTCTTGGTTTTCAATTTGGCTACTCCTGGAATTAAGTAAGAATCAAGTGGCTGAATACAACTCTGATTTTTCTTGGTTGAACTGTTTGGGGTGAAAAGTACCACCCCAAATCCTGATCTTTTCAGATAAGATCTGCCTTAAATCCAGGCCACACTTTCTTATGGCAGCCTATATAAATAACACAGAGGCAAGAAACTCTAGCTCTTTGCCTTATTGCCCTCACTCTCAATGGCAAGGCTTCGTAGAGTGAATTGAGGAGAAACAGCATCTTTACTACTTACCTTATTCTAGAGTAAGACCTTGTAGTTTTTATGGTATTGTGCTGTTGGCTAATTTTTCAGAAATTATTCTTATTATGTGGAAGTGATTTACTTGCATTCCTAGCTTTTATTATGAGTTAAATAGTTTATCAGATTGTTTACCTTCATATAATAATATTATATAGGTTTATTCTTTATTCTGCTAATGTGTTGTATCAAATTTAATTGCCTGCATGTGTGAATACAAACGCACACCTAAGTGACATCCTACTGGTTAATGTTATGTAGAATTTAATTTGCTTATACATTTGAGGATTTTCCATCCAGAGATATTAACTGGTAGTTTTCCTTTCCTGTAGCATCTATTGTAGTTACTTTTACATTGCTGTGCTCAAACACCATGACCATGACAACTTATAAAGATATCATTTGATTTGTTTGTAATTCCATAGAGTTAGAGTCTTTTAGGATGGTGCAAAGGAAATGTTGAAGGCTCACATCTTGATACATACCCATGAGACAGAGAGAATAAAACAAGTTCTGTGAGCCGGGCAGTGGTGGTGCACGCCTTTAATCCCAGCACTTGGGAGGCAGAGGCAGGCGGATCTCTGTGAGTTCAAGGCCGGGCTGGACCGATAGCCTCTGAAACAATACAGAGAAACCCTGTCTCGTAAAAAAAAAAAAAAAAAAAAAAAAAAAGTTCTGTGAACCATAAAAGCTCCCAGTGAAACAACTCCTTTAATAATGTTACACCTTCTAATTCTTCCCAAACAGTTTCACCAGTTGAGGACCAATTGAGGAACACCAACTGAGTTCTACAAATTGAGAATTCAGATACATGAGCCCGTGTGTGCCGTTCTTATTTAAGCCACCACAGCATCTTTCTCTGACTTCTTTTATCTCCTATTTACCCTTTGGTGAGGATGGGGAAGAGGAAGTGTCTCTTATGTAGCCTAGGTTGTCTTTTAATTTGAAATCCTCCTAGTTCCACCTCAAGATTGATGTGGTTATAGGCATGCATGACGATATTCAGATTTCTGACATTTATATCAAAACAAAACTCGCATAATGTTACTTTCAAATTTGGTTCTCTTGTTTTTCTTAAAACAGCTTGTGAATAATTGGCATTAATTCTTCTCTAAATGTTCAATACACGTGCACCATGGAATCATCTGTTCTTGGGATTTTTCTTTGTTGTATGATTTGTTATTGCTGATCCAGTGTCTCTATTCATTTAGGTCTAGTGATAATTGCCTTATGATCCAATGACAATAGCTCAAACCTTTCTAGAAATTTATCTGGATCAGTCCTATTCTGGTTTCCCCGCTTTCAGTCTGGTGTCCATGAGCTCTGCCTTATTCAGTTCAGCTGTTTCTGTGGATTTCTCCAGCCTGGTCTTGACCCCTTTTCTCATCACTCCTCCCTCTCTGCAATTGGATGCCAGGAGTTAAGTTCAGTGTTTAGCTATGGATGTCTGCTTCTGCTTCCATCACCTACTGGATGAAAGCTCTAGGACGGCATGTAAGGTAGTCAGACAGCATTTAGCTGGGTGCAAATGGAACAAACAAAACCATGACCTGTCATCTCTTTCCTTATTAGTTCCAACATATTCTCTCTCTTTCCTGCAATAAAGCTCTGTGTCATTACTATTTCGGGTCCCCACTACCCCTTCTCCTTGCTCTATCTCTGCTTTCTGTCTCTCTATAATTTGGTTCCCTCTGTTTCTGTGACCCACAGCTGTAGCATCTGAACCTGTAACATTCTCCAAGGCTTGTCAGTTGCGAGTTTGATTGTCACCTAGCAACTGAGCCTGGAAAAAGTCAGTGTTTCCTAAGGACTGTGACATAATGAATAGAGTAACAATTTTAATGGTTTCATATAATGATATCATTGTTGGAGGGTGAGTGAATAGGAGGCGGGACAAAGTAGAAGAAAGTCCTTGCATTTTTTCCACATTCTGACCAAAGCAAGAAACTCTACTCACCTATGACTTTCTATCATGATGTTAAGACTCACTATGTTATAAAGCAATGGAGCCAGTCATCCAAGGCCTAAAAGCCCTAAAACTATTGTCCCAAGTATGTTGTTTTGCCCACTATACATTTGTCACAGTGATGCAAAACAAATACATCCATGTATCTAAGGCTTGATGGCCCTGAAATAGCATCATTTAATAGTTTGGTTACCCTTCAGCATTTGAATATGTGTGGGAAGAAAACACACACAGGCAATAACTAGAAACGCTAAAACATAGCTTCTGGGCAGACTTTCCCATATATATCTTTTGCATATTTATTTTAAAAATTTTCTTTGGGGACATGTGGTATAAAGTACTTCATAGTTACTACTAGAATTTTTACATGAGATTACTTTTTAAGCAGAATTTATCTTTCCCTATAGATGAAAATGTTTAAGAACCAAAGTAAATGCTACTTCATTTGTTAAGAGTTGACTAAGCAAGCCTTCTGGGAATCAAATTATGATTTTTTTCCTCAAGTGATTATATTGAAGTGGAAAAGCAGATTAAAAGAAGAAAGTGATAAACAAAGGGGTCAAGACCTCGCTGGGAAAACCCACAGAAATACCTGACCTGAGCAAGTGGGAACATATAGACCTCAGTCTAACAGTTGGGAAACCAACATAGGACAAAACCAGGCACCCTGAATGTGGGTGTCAGTTAGGAGACCTGGGCAATCTATGGGGACCCTGGCAGTGGAACCAGGATGTATCCCTAGTGCACAAATGGACTTCTGGAGACCATTTCCCATAGAGGGATACTTTCTTAGCCTAGATACACATGGGAGGGCATATGTCCTGACAGATTTTGATGATTCTCATGGAAGGCCTCACCCTCTCTAGGGAGTGAATGGTGATGGGATTAGGGGATCAGTGAGGGCCATGGGAGGATAGGAGGGAGAGAGAACTGGAATCGATATGTAAGATAAGATTGCTGCTAATTTAAATAAAATTTATATATAAAAAAGAAGAACCATGATGTTTTTCTCTTGTGTTGTTTACTAGAAGTTATCCTAAAATGTTATCTACCTCACCCCTGTTCATCTGGAAGATAACTCTTTTCCAATTATGTCTTCCTTTCATTTTTAAAAGAAATAAGGAAAGTAAAATCTCTTTACATTTGATATTTTAAAATTGTAATTCTTCCATAACCTACTCAGTATGATTTGATGCCATTTACATGATTTGAACTGTTATTTTTCAGTGAATTAAGTAGTGTGTGTTTATAACAGCTTACTATACACAAAGAATTAAAAGTATATTAAGAATTCAATTTAAGCTTTAATAGTAGGGATATAGAAAGAGAAGAGAGAGAAAGGGGTTCCTGTAGTTATTGATAGAAAGTAATATGGTTTAAGAACAAGGTTACTACATGTATACAGGAAATATTCCAAATGACCAAATTCTGGATAAAACCCAGATCCACCTGCTTGATTGGACTGGTGAATCCTTATTCTTTCTGGTGGAATTCATTCAACATTCTTGTTTTGTCATGATAGAAAGTCAGATTCCTCATATCACCCATGATCTGAGATCAAATTGGAATGTGAGTAGGAAGATGTAGCCAGTGTCTTTGGCACTACTCTGAGAAGATGATGTAGAAGGTTTTTATTAACAGTCTAAGTTGAATGCTTTTTCATTTAAGAAAAATTTAAAAGTGGCACGGGGATATTTTTCCAAAGCACGTATCAACATCAGCCACATAGATGGATGCTAATGTTTCCCTCTGCTTTCTTTGTACCTCATGCACACAGGACACATTAACTCACAAGTTTCTCACTAACCTTGCATTTGGAAATAGTTCAAATACTTTAGGCTCCATCTGCTTGTGGGGAATATTAAATTGTGAGGATTAAAATGACCAGGAGATTTAAAAAAAATCATCCTTCAGGATTGAAAGTATGTAGTCCAACTTACAGCTTTTGGGAAGCAGTCTCTTCAATTCTTTGTCTTTTGTTTTTAATTCCTCATGTGCATTTGACTAATGTTATCCTTCTCTGTAGAGCAACTATAAAACACATTTAATTAAATGTGCCAGCTGTGTTTTCTACTGTGTTGAAGATGAGCAGGTTAAAATCACATTAATTCTTCAGAGGAAATAAGAAAAATAATTCTTAAACTTTGATTTTGAAAATTTTTTCCATAAAGTTTATATTTAAACTGCCAAATAACAAGGACAATAATAATTTAGTCAAATGTTGTCCATGACTGGGGATGTAGCTTGTGCTTGCATGTGATTAGCACATTGAGAGATTTTGGATTACATCCTTTGAACTAAAAATGAAAAAGAAAAATAATGTACAAATACTAGCATTCTCTTCAAATTTTCCTTTAAAAAATCAAAAACGAGGAAGTATTCATTGGCTCACTAACTCATAATATTATAAAAAGACCTTGAAATTACAGAGAAGTTTTAAAATATGTGGCTAAAATCATAAGGCTAACATTAAGATTTGTTCTCTTTGTATCGACAGATTGCAAATAATATAGTCAAAAGCTGTCTTGGTTTCCTTCAATTGTTTTGTTTAGTTGTAGGCAGTAAAAGTAAAACAAGATAAATAAATGTGTTCCTGCTCACAAGAAACATGTGTTTATATACTACTGCTGATGTGTAGAGTTATTTGAGTTTCAATTCACTATCTTGTGTGCATTTGTAGGCTCCTGACTTAACCAGTCAGCCTTCACACAAGCTGGACAAATGCTCAGCCAGCTTGGTGCATGACGTCACTAGAAAATTGTTTGCAGACTTTCCAAAGAATTCAAGGCAGAATGAAACACATCTCATCCTATTCTTCTCAAAAATTATTGCTAAAATATTAGGAAAAATATTTAAGCCCATCCTATCAAGCAGAGAAAAGTTAGTAAAAGAAAGTTGAGCGCCCTTGAGATTTGAGACATGAAAAGTAATGAGTTTTCTGTGACTGTTTCTACCTTCAATATGTCTCAGCCTTCTTCACACCAAGAGAAGCCTGTGATTCAGAAACACTAGTGTGCTGAGAATTGAATGAAGGAAAGCCTCCACTCTCTTGCCAAACTACCAGAAACAGTCCAAGATTTGCGTGTGCAAGGGTTCTTTGAATCTGCCCACTGGAGGACAACACCAGAGAGAAAGCAGGGTCTCTTCCTACCCTACCCGTGTGCAGAGTTCTAGAGAGACCTAGGGGTTTAGCCCTCCTTTGTCTTGGCAACACTCTCTGTGCAGTGTTCTGGAGATCTCACAGGTCTGACTCCTTGTGCTAAACAGAGGAGTCTATCCAGTAGAGATGTTTTCTTCCTTGCCTATGCCATCAATTATCTTAGACTTCTTTTATTCTCGTGTTTTCATTCACAATTGAAATATCAAATAATTATGTTATGAAATAAAACCTGTGCTTCTAAAACTTTAAATTTACAATATACCTAAAATCCAAAAGTATTCATAATGTACCCAAAGTGATTTTTGTGGCTGTCCTGGTTCCTATCTGTTCGCTTCCTTCAGTGGTTTGTCTTCAGTAATGACAGCTATAGGATCTTCAACTGCGCTGTTGAGACACTAGAAGTCACATGGTTTAAAAAGAAGACTAGGACATGCCAAATCTCTGTTAAACCTAAGAATCAATTAGAACAATGTTTCAGACTTCCACATGAATGGTTTTAATCTATCAATAACCTCTCAAAATGTTTTTTGTAATTTTTCCATTGTTAACACAGCGACTAATTAGAAGTGAAAAGGAAAATAATTTCGAAATGCTTCCAAATTACTCTATGACTAGCAGTTAAATATAAACTCTTTAGATGGCATTCTTTACATAATTCATGATCTTAGTGTGGATAGAAGAAATGTAGCAGGACATATATTCCAGCCCCATTAAGACATGAGTGGTATTCTCTCATTTTCAAGTTTCACAGTTGCCATGGCAACAAGCCATATGCCTTTATAGTACTGCCCAGGCTGCATCTAGCAGTATGTAGTATCTCAGTTTCTCACTTTCTCCCACACAATCCATTCCTCTTTTTTCTCTATCTCTCCATACTTCTTTCCTTTGCTCCATTCTTCTCAATAGTGCAATCTAGACAAAACTGTTTAACTGCTCTGAGTCAACCAAATCAGGCAGTGGGCCACATGATTACTCTACCTGTAAAGGAGTTCATTGCCAAGTCAGGCAACCCTAATTGAATTTTGAGGATCCAAATGATGAATGACAGTAGTAACCCCTGCAACTCGTTATCTGATCTTCATATGCACACACACACACACACACACACACAGATACGAATCAACAATTTAAAATGTAATAAAAAAGCAAAACAGGTGGTAGGAGGGTGACAGCACTCCTAGGATTCTTCTAATGGTCCGAGTTGCTGTGAGATTAACAAGAAATACATGGGTAGGATTAGGGAGAATTTGGGATATAAAGAGATTGGCAAAGTTATGAAGGCTTAAGATCATAATAGCAAACATTTAATGACTACTCTTCATCAGTCTGCAACAATAGCTTACTTGTTTCATGTGGTGTACTAACAACAATATGACATTGTGGAACCTATTCTAAGTTTCCCCTAAATGAATAAGAATTAACACAGTGGAAATGATGAGTGGAGTAATAGAATTTTAAAGAGACTACAACAATAATCAAGGTCTTAATAAATAGTTATATACAGCTATACCTATGATGCAAACTCGGGATAATTGGAATTGGGGTAGAGAGGAAGCCAGGAGCTTTGTCATAAAGAGTCATTATCTGGGCTGTAAAAGGTGACTCAGCAACTAAGAGTCAACTCTGTTCTTGCAGAGAACTGGAGCTAGGTTGCTTGCATAAATGTCAGGTATCTCATAACTGCCTGTATCTCCGTCTCCATGAGATAAAACAGCTTCTTCTTCTCTCTGCAGGTACTTGCACAAATGTAAACATAAACACACAAGACATATAAATATTACTTAAGCAAAAAGTTAATAAATAAATAGCCATTATCAAAATGTTATTAGGCATTATATTGTTTTCTCATTTTTTTCAGAGATAGAGAAATTACCTTTAATAACTTATGGAAATACAAGACAAAATATGACAAAGTGTTTTATTTCTTCTGATGTCACATGTTCATCTTGTCCCAGTCCACACCCACAGTGTTTGCACTTCTTTACTACTAAGGTTGGGACACTAAGAGTGTATTTCTGATTTTCCAGCTGGTTGCTTGTTAGGCTTTCTAGCATGGAAAGGGAGACTAGCAAGCTGAAGGAGATTGAAAGGGGCTTGTTACTTCCTGCTTTGATCTTTCTGTGTCTTTATCTCTCCATGACCCTAGCACAAGCAGTTGAGGATATTCCACAGTTTTGTAATTCTGCTCAAAACCAGGCTCCTCATAAAGAAAATAAAATCAACAAAGGTAACAATCACTGTCAATTTTTAGATAAAAACTCTACCCTTTCTCTTATGGTTTATTAAGAAAAGTAGGTAAATTGCACTAGCTATGATTTTTTTGTATTTTTGATATATATGCAGGGTTTATTAGTGTGGCTTAGAGGTCTAACTATTTTAGCAATGACTGTCTCCCAATAGAAAGACCAACAATACAGTAAGTAATTGTTCAGACCATGGTGCTGGATGTTTCAACTGATCTTCAGTATATGCCAGAATCCTAAAGAAGTAGACTCTAGTGACAGACAGTGAAGGGAGAATGAACTAGACACTGAGAGTGAAGCCAAGCAGGCAAAGACCAAGAGTTTCATTCCCTTATGTCTTTAATAAAGGCTGACACCAGAAAGTGTGGCCCAGACTTTAGATGGATCCACTCACCTCAAAAAATCTAGATTTAGGGTGTGTCTTTTCACTTCAATTGATTCAATCAAAGAAAAATCCTTCACAGGTGTACCAAATGCTTGAGTTTTAGTTAATTCCAGATATAGTCTGGTTGATAACCAAGAAGAGACAGCAGAGAGTAACCTGAGAGTTGGATTTGGTTTTTTGAGACAGAGTTTCTCTGTGTAACAGCTCTGGCTCTACCGGAACTACCTCTGTAGATGAGGCTGGCCTCAAACTCATAGAGGTCTTCCTGCCTTTGCCTCCTAAGTGCTGGCCTTTAAACACATGTGTCACCACCACCTAGCATAAGTGTGAGCATTTATAGTGAATACATACACAGTAATATGTTTACATTTTCCTTTATCAGTTTTCAGATAATTTATGTGATTAGTGATCTATAAGCAACAGCCTTTCCCTGACACTCTTTCCACCTAAAAGTTCATGTGAACAGTTGCTGAAACAGAGAATGGGGTATCTATAACCCTCAAAGATACGACCATGGCACTATTCTCAGTATACAAGCTGGAAAATTTGGTCAAGTCTCAAATCCAAGAACCCTCTTTCTATAGAGGCTAGCAGCTATAGGAGACATGGTATCTACAGACTGGTTTTGATTATCTGGATAACTTTGAATTACCAAATTAATATTTTTAGTGCACTATCCTTCTAGAAATGGTCATAATTAAGCCAGTCACTCAAGGGGATTGTGTAATTTAATCACTTAATACCAAGTAAAGCTTTCTGAGATCTCTAAGTCAAGGATTTAAGCAGATGCAAAAGGTCATTATCATTACAATCTTAACATCTCACTGAGCAATGAGAAATGGCATCAGAGGAACCCTTCAAACACTCACAGGAATCTACCCTGTATATCAGTGGTAGAATTTGTAGAGTATTTCCACATTTGGTGGAAAATTATAAGGGCAAATAATTGAGGTATCTGTTGTATTATTTATATTAATTACTTCCTTCCTGATAAAATATAAGAACAAAAATAACTCTTCCATTGGTAAGAGCAAAAAGGACAGAGATCATGTTTCATACATACACAGGGAGTAGGGGAAGAGAAGAGGAAGCAGAGCAAGGCTATGAACATCCAAAGCCCATCCAGGTGATCCACTTCCTCCAGCAAGGGCATACCTCCTGAAGTTTTCATACCCTTTCCAAACATCATCAATAACTGATAGCCAAGTGTTCAAGCACATGAGTTATTGGAAGACATTTCCCTTTTGATCCACCACAATGTGGATTTAATTTTTCCTAATAACACAATTCGATTTTTGTTGTGGCAGTGAGTAATTTTAAAATATTTACATTTAGCATTTATTTAGAAATAACTTAACTGACTCCAGTGATTCATTGAAAATATGTAGAAATGCTGGAACATGACCAATTTGAATTATGTTATTTTTTATATACAAGCTTCTACATACAATCCTATTTGTATTTATCTGTACATATAGGTCAGAATCATGAAATCATATCTACCAAGCTTCAACGTTATACATTTGAAAATCAAAGGTTATAGTCTATTTTAATTGTTCGAATAGTCTAGCAAATATTTTTTCATGGATATTCTTAAAGGAAACATCAGAGTGGGGGAAGGAGGAATCTTAGTGGGAAGGGAAAGAAAATCTGTTGGATGTTACTAGCTCCTTTTCCTGGCCACAGACCAAATTGCTTCTTTGATAGCTATCAGCATTCATAATAATTCCTGTAGCCTTTGAAATCTTTAAAAAAGCAAGACTACAAACATATTTCTTGCCTATAGTGAGTAAGTAGCTTTATGTGCACAGATGATTACAAATATATCTTTTCCAACCTCTATTTCCAGAGAAA
The DNA here is from genome assembly GCF_017639785.1 of Mesocricetus auratus. Classification (NCBI taxonomy): domain Eukaryota; kingdom Metazoa; phylum Chordata; class Mammalia; order Rodentia; family Cricetidae; genus Mesocricetus; species Mesocricetus auratus. The sequence continues at coordinate 163,873,467 of NW_024429266.1, forward strand.
AATATAACTTTCTCCCTGGCAATTTGAAGAGCTGTGTTCTGCAGTATCTTACAGTGAATTACAATAAAAAGCAGAAGTACAAAAACATATCTCTTACTAATGCTCCCATGAACCACGGTGCTTCACAGTGAGTGTTTGACATTTATGTATCTATGGTACATAGATATTCTACAAGCCTAGACACTAGGGAGAAATATACCCAGTGGGCATGCATGTATATTCTCTGTTCTGTTTATAAACAGAGAGGACACATGTTATATGTTGTTATGGTAACCTAGGAAACACATGTTCAGATCAGAATGTTCCCTGTTATGACAATCACCTACCGCATTTATTTATTTATTTACTTACTTAATTATTTATTTATTTTTCTGAGCCAAGGTTTCTTTTTGTAACCACTCTGGCTGTCCTGGAACCCTCTTTATAGTTCTGGGATTGAAGATTTGCCACTATCACCTGACCACCTGCCAGTTTTGATTGATTCATTTGTATTGGATGAATTTTATAACTAGACCACAGCCTTACTTATTAATCCTTAATTTTTTTCTCAACAGACATTTATAATTATCTCATGTATCATGTGCTGTTCAGGTCTGGAGAATCAGGACACTTAAGCTCAGAAAGCTTGCAGTTTTCTTTAAAGAAATATTAATTCATTAGTTATTCTTTTACACTAAAAGAATAATCAAGGAAATGAGAAAAAATCAGGAATTCAAAATGATGAAAAATCAATATTTACATATTTCTAAAATCACACCTCTCTAAGAAATAAAAAGAATTGTCCAGTCTGATCACTAGGTAATGCTCTTTCCACCTGAGAAAATGCTTCAAAGAAAAATATATCTATTTCCTGTGCTTTGCATCAGACTTTTTATAACTTTTACCAGTGACTTGAACCTAGACCACCAGCATGACTGGTTTTGTTTTCACTTTGCTGTATACCAACAGGAACTTTTCCTTTATTTACCAATGACAATCATCTAAAATTATAACTTCAAGGTTTATTTCTCAGGCCAATATTTGGTATATCTCAATGTGATTGTATAGAATGACAACTCCCATGCATTTGTTAACATTATAAGAACATCTACTCTCTTTGTAGTACATGGTTCAACTCCTAACCATAGCCTGATTCCTTCCACTCTCATATATGGGTTTAAGGGCTACTATAACTTGGTGCTTCTCAATATAGGAATTGGAAGCTATTTTCTAGTTTTCACTGTTTCTTCAACCCAAGATCATTCACAATGATTGGTGCAGTTGTATCCCAAGACAAATTTTTATCAGCTGGACACTGAAATTCAAATTTCATATAATTTTCATAGGACACATGACACGTTATCTCTAAGCATTTGGAAATGTAGAAGTTTATTATTTTAAGACGTGGTATTCATATACTACAAGATTCTACTGTTGAGACCCCAATGACCAACTGTACCTACAGGCAGATCTTTGAGGAGATAATTAAAGTTGAGAACACAATAGTTCAAGAGAGGAGATACTGTCCTTCAAAGTAGAAAGAGATTCTTACCAGAATCTATAATCATCCAGCACTTTGATTTTGAACTTCTAACATCCAGCATAGCAATAAAACATTTTGCAATGCTGTAACCATGCAGTTTTTATGATTTTGCTTTGGAAAGACACTCATAACTCAGTGAACAAAAAGAATAAGTAGTAGAATGGATTTGGCATTCTTTTTATCCACATACACATATTATGTTTACACTTCTGGGATCCATAAGAAGCAGTAATGATTTCATTCGATTTTGAATTTAGAAACTTAAATATATCTAATTGTGTAAATATAGCCCATGTTGAGCCATGTGTGCATGGGAGGAGGTGAAGGGAAAGAAGGAAGGGGGAAAGAGAGAGAGAGAGAGAGAGAGAGAGAGAGAGAGAGAGAGAGAGAGAGAGAGAGATCCATCCTTCTGCTCATTTTCCCCTAAAAGCTCTGATTCTCCAGGTCATAACACACAAGTCAAAAATTAAATAGGAAGCTGAGTAAGCAGTGAAGTTTTTAAATTTTGTCTAGAATATAAACCAACACAAAATCCTTACTAATAAATAATTTCTGATCTTCTCATTTTTCTACATCCCTTGTACTCCAATCACCATTTCCAGATATTTAGATATTTAAATTAACAGTTCAGTAAGATTCCTTTTGAAAAAATTAACCATATTAGAATGGCAGACTAAGAAGACAGTCTAGCACTCTGCTGAATTTAGATTCCCTAGAGTCCCAGCCTTTACTGTTATTATTTCACCCATTTGTCCTGTGTGTGGGTATACATTGTTATATCTTTTGTATGTAGTATTTCTAGTTGAAGGTGCTCCCCTCTGAGCCCCAGCTTAAGAACAGAGCACACCAAAATGCCAATTTCCAAACACAAAGAGATCTTTACTAATCAAGGCAAAGAAACAAGGTTCCTGAATTTGAATAAGGCAAAAACAGCAGCAAAATCTTTGCAAGTATTAATTTTAAGAAGGAAAAGGGGAAGGTCTGTATTAGAATGAGTTAGGAAGAGTTGGTAAGTTTTGATTGAGTATGTTAATTAGGATAGACAAATGGAGATTTTGACGGTGAACGTTGATATTATGATAGTTGGACTTTGATGATCAGTCTCAAGAATGAGTCTGGCATAAGAAAGTAACCAATTAAGGGAACAGACTCTTGGAGACTAGGTTTAGGAATGTAATCTAATGATTTAGCAAGGGAAAGGTAGGCCCTGCCAGCACTGTGTTTCCCATGCTCAGGAATGCTGGGACTTTTCACTAGTCACTTGACATAACCACTGAGAACCCTTTAATGCTTCACTCTTCTATTGAAACTCACTTAATAATGCATCCCACTTCATGCTTAGGAAGACACTGACCAAACTAGGCTCTTTCATATGGACTCATAAGTTTTCCCTTTTAAAAGCCATCTGCTGTGCCACCAAGAAAACTATGCTTTCTTCTGTTATATTCTCATTGTTACAAGGAATAATGTATTATGTGACTATTTCACTTAGGATATGTAACCAATACCACGTGGCCATTCCAGACAGAAAACAAAACAGAGCAACATATTAAAAAAGGATTTTTTTCAAGTTTTCTCTTTTATCCTGCACTGAACAAGCTGGCCTGTCTATTTTTCATAGGCAATCAGAAAAGATGAAGTGCCCACTTTACCCATCACCTCTCTGCTGTGTTGTTTTAGCATCTGTAGAGGAAAGGGCTTCCCTTAACTTTGTCTCTTCCTAAGCAACACACTTCTTCATTCCCATGGATAGAGGAAGAGTCTTTGTTAATTACAAAATGACTAGCTTTGTTAGGCTTTTAAAGCATTTATGCCATAATGAATATGAGCCGCTTAGAAAGAAGGTATGTCATAAAGAAAAAAATGATTTTTTTCTTTGAAAAACAAACCAAACAAAAACTTTCAAAATTGTCCAAAGGCTAATTGGAGACCATCCTCTCTGTGGGCTCAGGTCATTTGTGACTCAAAGAAAACAGAAAGCTTTTTTTCCTAAAACACTCAAGGCTTAATTTGACTACAGTTGCTCTATGAAGTCCACTCCAAGTGTAAGAAGGTGGGAATCAGTTGAATGCAAAGGAATAACTTGGAAGAATGGGCTGAATTTGTGGATTGGAAATTGAGTCTATGAGAAACACATTCGTATTGGTGAAGTAGAGCTTCATCAAGGTTTCTGTCGTTGGAGTCTGTTCCCTTAAGAAACCTGCCTATTGTAGCAACTCAGAAAGATTGCATTCATCCTGTCTTAAAACCATTGCTTTTAATAGAAGTCTGTGGACATTGAAGCAAAAGATTTTTTTCATGTCGCTAATTAGCTGTTCAAGGGGAATTGCAACACCTGTTCTGAATTCTGTGTGAACACCTGAAAAATAGAAAACACCTGAAAAAAATAGAGAATACCTGAAAATTGTCCAACAAAACAAAGTAAAGCGCGAGCCTTGTGCAGCCAGTAGAAGAAACACAAGAACAAAGAGAAGCTATGTGGATGGATGGAGTGTTAAAAATATTAAAGCAATAAATACATGATGAGATGAAGTCAAGTGTGTATGATAGAATCCCACTCACACATACATATGCTATGTTATGTGTATATTTTATATAAATACATATAAATGTATTTATGCATATTCAATTGAGTAAATGTATATTTAAATGGTAATTCCATAATGTAATTGATGAAAATTCACATGTACTCAATGATGTAACATAAATATTTATATTGAAAAGTTAATAGCATACATATAAGAGTGAGTTTGTATATAATGTATATTAAAACTGGTTATTCATAAGAAACAGGAGTGGAAATGATTCTGTACAGAGACTTGCCTTTGAGACAAGAGTGTTGGGACAGGACACAGGGGGAAACACAGATTCTTTTTCCACCTTACATACTTGTGGATTGTTTCATTTTTAGCTCAAATAAGGGTTTTCTTGGCAGTAAAACCTCTTCCCAGGGTTTAAAAACACAAACGGTAGCTATTCTTCATGTGCTGTCTTTAAAAGAATTCCAAGCAGGAAAGAACAAGCCCCTGAATCTGGGTCACTTTGGGTCACTACTTTGAGAGTAACAGGAGTGGCATTTGTTAACCCCCAGGGATGCTCTCAGTTTCTAGAGCACAATGCAGTCCACCCTCTTGATTTGAGACATCTGTTAAGTAACTATGTATTTTGTGTGTGTGGTATTTGTTTATGTGTGATCGTATATATGTGCAGGTACACGCGGATGTGTGTTCATGTCTGTATGTATAGGTCTGAGCTTGACATGAGGCATCTTCCTTGATTACTCCCTTCTGTGTCTACATGGGCAGGGTCTCTTACTGAACATGGAGTTTAACAATTCAGGCTAGTCCAGTTAGCCTGTTTACAGCAGAGGTCATCAGCAATAGAATTATGAGATACCACTTCTTCAAATTTTTCATGTAAGTGCACAGGTTTTTTCAACAACTACTTTATCTACTGCAATACTTTCCAAGCCCCAATTAAGTGTTTGAATGCATATTATGTATTTAAGCCATATAATTTCCTTGAGAAGTAGCCCACTTTCCAAATCATCCACCTAAAATATATCTAAACATGCTGAGTTTAAAAACTGACATTCAAATTCTTACTATGTGGCGTAACACACAATGTGCCAAGAAAATAGCTCCATTCTTTGAGGGAAGTAAGATCTCTACAGGGTTTTATTTTCCTTATCTTTTCACAAAGCTGGAGAACTGTCCTTTCAATTTTCATGTGTGTGGGAGTTAGAAAAATATAAACCCTTTGAAACCTGTTAAATTTGAAATTAAATATTAATGACTCAACCACGGCAATGGCAAATTGGAGTAGAAAGCATCCTTCATGATAGTGGATTAGACTGCCATAACCTAACTAAATTGTAAATCTTAATCTCCCATTCCCAAGGCCACAATTGGCACTGAGAACATTTGCAGGTCTCCCAGTAACTGCAGTTAAATCCCTCAATCATAGTTTTTCTCAGCTTAAGAATTTAAAAAAATTTTAAATGCCAAACCTCGCCTAGTAGACGTTAAGTATTCAACCATCCAGAAGTAACTAGACATTTCTTAACTACGTTTTTAAAATGCACTTGTCCTTTTAGTTATTACTGTGAGATGTGATTCATCAAAAGCACAATGAGAGGTTATCAAACTCTCGTTTTGTTTAAAGAAAGAGGAACATTACCCTCAAGAGATAAATATTTCAGGAAACTTCACAAAGACCTTCAGCAGAGACTTTACCCCATTTATCATTCCCAGTTTACAGATTGTACCAGCTGCCTGAGTCTAGAAAGAAACAGGGAATACAGCCAAAATCGAGGTTGATGACTTGTAGAGTGTTTAAACTTCCTGTTCCACATTTATGTGTTCATTCACCTTAGAATCTACTTTTAAAACTAGCCATGTTTGGGGCTAAAATTTGATGCTGTGTTGAACTACTAAATAAATAAGTAATATAATGTTTTAAACTTCAGGAACTTTTTATCACAAAACAAAAACAAGTTTCTTATATTATCTTAAATAGTGCATCTTGTTTGATGTCAGAATACTCTTTTACTCTTAGTGTATGCAGAAAGCCAATTGTATATTTTAATATAACCAAAAGGCTGAGAATAATAAGCGATTTTTATAGTTTAATTTGTTTTGCTTTGTTCAAATACTACATCACTGTGTTAATAGAGCTAAACTGAAACTTACTGTGTAGTCCAGGCTGACCTTAAATTTATGGTGATCTTCCTTTGTCCATTTCCTAAGTTCTGGAATTAAAAGCACAAGCTTTCATATCTGAGTAAGTCCTATGCCACCACCACCACTCAAGCATATTTTCTTTGGATTAATCATTGGTTCTGATGTTACATTCTTTCATCTCACATTGTACTACATGCCTATAATCACAGCAATTGTGAGGTAGAGACAGGAAAACCAAAGTTCAGGGTTATATTCATCTATGTAGCAAATTCAAGATCAGTCTGGGCTACAGAAAATCTTGTTTCACAGACACAAGTAAATCTGGTGAGGTGGTGTGGTAAGTGAGATGTTTGCTGTGCAAACATGGGGACCTGAGTTCAGAGCTCCACAAACCATGTAAGAAGGTGGCGTGACACTGTATGGCTATGCAGATGCTAGGGATGGGGTGAGAGCAGAGACAGCAGAATCCCTGAAGCTCATTGGCCAATGAGTCTATCTAGATCAATAAACTTCATTTAGAATAAAAGAGCTTGTCTCAAAAATGAAAGTGGGAGGAAAGATATCCAACTTTTGGTCTCCATACACGCATATATGCAGACAGGCACTCACGTACCACACAAATACAACACAGCAAAACTTTTTATTGATATTTTTCTGTTTTCTGTATCTCCTGGGGTTCATAATCTTTACGCCCTCTGAAATATAAGGTTATTGAGAGTAGAGACTTTGTCCTGTCTGATTCACTGTTGTGTTCTGGGTACCTAGCCGAATGCATGTGTGTTGACAGAAATCTATCCCTGTGACAAAATACCTGACATGAACAACTTCTGAGAAAAAAAAGTTATAAGTGGTTTGTGGTTTCAGAGGTTTCTGTTCATGGTTGCATGACTCTATGACCTTGCATATGGTGTCATGGTGTATGGTAGTGGGGGATGTTACAGAGAAGATTCATTGTTCATGCTGGACATGAGAGAAAGAAGAAAGAGAAAGAGAGAGAGAGAGAGAGAGAGAGAGAGAGAGAGAGAGAGAGAGAGAGAGAGAGAGAGAGAGAGAGAGAGAGAGAGAGGGACCTATGGCTATAATCCCTGTCAGAGCGTCAGAGCATGCCCCCAGTGCCCTGGCTTCCATCCACTGAACTGTATCTCTTAGAGGTCTCACCACCTCCTGGTAATGTCACCACTCTGACTAGGCCTTTAACAGATGGGCTGTGGAAGTCTATGAACATAATGTGTTTGGCCTGCGTGGAACATTTAAGATTCAAACCACAAGCCTGGTATATAGTATATATTCAACATAGATTTTTCAATAAATGAATGAATGGTTAGACGGATGAGTGGCTAAAACTCTTTAACTGCAAGAGTTTCAAATACTGATTTATTGTCTTTATATGGTTTTTATAGCCAAGAAAATAAATCATTCAAAATTTGAGGCTCTTTTTATGGATTATGGATTTTTATTTCAAGGGCCATAAAATAAAATATTAAGTACATATTGGGTATTAAATTAGAAGTAGTATTCATTTTATTTTTTACATGTTGAATTTATTTACTGAAGTTTTAAATAATTTCTGTAACTTAGGATTTTATTCTTTCCATTCTCATTCCAAAACCCTATTCAGTGTGAACACTTCACTAATAGTAATTGTGTTAGACAATAAAGTCCAGGATGGAAAAGAGTCTTTGTGATTATACATCTAAGAATTTCACTGAAGAATGGGGTAAAATACATGCAAAAAGAATTACAAATGACTGAGATGTAATATTCAGATAACTGCAGATACTGTGTGATTGGGCATGTCAGGGAGAATGGTTCTAGTCCTTTGGTGGACCATTCTGGATTTATTTTTGTCCTCCTATGAAGGCTATGGTCAACTGTGCCAACATCACTGTAGCGAGTCTTTTATGTCATTTCTGTGATGAGGGTGAAATTGATGCTGCATGTGGTGACAAGGTAATGACTGCTTTCAAGAAAAGCAAGCAGGAGCTAAGAGGGAAAGTCTATCCTGCAGTATAAATTAGTCACTAAAAGATGGGATATTTGTTTCTGCTGAAGATAATGTAGCAGATGTAATAAATAATTAAGATAAATGTTCTGACATCACACAAGCTGTTGTAAAGGAATATGTAAGACTGGTAGTCTTTGCAGCCCAGGATTGCATTGAATACAGGCAACACTTCATGGTTGCATAAGTGTACTTATGAAATACAACACACCTATAAATACCCATGAAGTATTTTGTTCAAAGAATAGTATTTGTTAATAGTTTGTCTACTTTTTACCAGCGCCTTTAATCTCAGCACTCATGAGGCAGAGGCAGTGAGTTCGAGACCAGCCTGATCTACAAGAGCCAGTTCCAGGACAGTGTCCAAAGCCACAGAGAAACACTGTCTCAAAAAACCCAAAAAAATAGTTTGGCTACTTTTTTTCTGAATATTCAAGTTTTATTATTACTTAGTTTATTTATTAATTTTACATTCTGACCTCAGTTTCCCCTCCCTCCTCTCTTCCTATCACCCCACCTTTTGTCCACTCATCAGTGCCTCCTCTGTTTCTGTTCAGAAAAGAGCAGGACTCCCATGGGTATCAACAAAGAAAGGCATATCAAGTTGCAGTAAGATTAAGCACCTCCCCTTGCATTAAGGTTGGGCAATGCAATCCAGTATGAGGAACAGGCTCCCAAGATCCTGCCAAAGCATTAGGGACCTCCATGCTTCCATTGTTATGAGTCCCACAAGTAGACCAAGCTACAAAACAGTCATACATATGTACAGGACCTAGGTCAGTCCCATGTAGGCTCTTGGTTAGTTCAAACACTGTGAGTTCCTATAAGCCTGATTAGTTGTTTCTGTGGGTTTTCTTGTGATGTCCTTGAACACTCTGACTCCTACAATACTTCCTTTCTCTCTTTAGCAGGAAAAAGGAGAAGTATTCATGCCCTGGACTGATTTCCATGTTCATTACTTAACAACTAAATTCTAGAAATTATGAAAAGGAAAAGCTGAAGATATTTCTGCAAGAGGGGTTTTAATTCCTCTTAATCTGGTTAATTTATATAATAAGATTTAATATTAAAAGAAATTTAAAGTGGCAACACAAAAATTGGTGTTCCTTACCAAAAGAAGGTCCCACTATTGATAAGGAGAAGTAATAATAAAACATGCCTTTCTCTTCCAGATGCATATTTTTAAGAAATAGCTTTATTGCATACAAGGCTTAAAAACTGTACAAAATTAAAACAAAATGACTAAAGTTGGTACAGGTTATAAACCCAATAACTTGATTTCCCTTTGTTATTTAATAAATACCAGATTAATGTTTTGCTAATATCTGTAACTCCTATAATTGCCACTTTTTTCTAAGTATATTTAGAATATGTAATACTTTGAAGTCCTGTCTGACCTAGTAATTGCTGAGTAAATAAATCAAGACTCAAGCTTACAGCAATCCCTTTCCCATGCCCAGTGAATGCTGGGATTATAGGCAAGCTACACCACATCTAGGCTATTCTCTGAATTCTGTGAGCTGAATTTTCTTGTTCTCCACCTCTATCACTATTACTAACCAGAGAAATTGACGATTTGGGAAGAATTGATGCTTCTAGGCACAGTTGGATACAAGCATGTCTTTGAAATTGACGTAGAAAGAAATTTTAATGGCATGGTTTTTCCAGCAGTATTAAACAACATAATTAAAATTTGCTTTTATTGTTAATATAAAAATATGCCAAAGGCAAAAGAAGAAATGATTTATGAACTGAGGATGTTCTTGTACTAAAGATCTGGTCACAAACTAAGGAAGAGTGATGGCAATACTGGAGCACCCAGTTATTCCTTGATTTCTCCTCAGATTATACTCATGAATTTGATCCATTTCAACAATTAATTTTATTCCTGGCCTGCATAATTCCTGTATACTTAAAATGAAAGTGTACACAGCCAGTGAGATGGCCCAGTCAGTAAAGACATTTGTTACCAAACCTGATAATATGAGTTCCAGCCTTGTGACCCATATTGCAAATGCAAAGAACCAACTCTTATTATTTTATAATATTTTTATTTAGAAACAATATTATTTTACATATCAGTCCTCCCCTCCACTCACCTTCCCATCCTCCCATGCTTCCCACTGATTCCCCCAACTCACCCCCCACACACGCCCCAAGGGGAGTGAGACCATCCACGGTGGACCATCAAAGTCCATCACATCATGTGAAGGAAGGCCTGGACCCCCTTTATTGTATCTAGGCTGCAATAATATCCCTCTCTCCATAAGGCCTCCTAAAGTCTATTTGTGGACTAGGGATGAACACTGGCTCAACTGTTAGAGGTCCCATAGACTGCCCAGGCCTCACAACTGGCACTCACATTCAGAGGGCTTAGTTCGGTCCAATGCTGGCTCCCCGGTTTTATGACTAGGACCTCTTTGCTCTCACTAGATCAGGTAAAGTGTTTCTGCAGGTATCTCCAGCACGGTCTTTCCTTCTTTGCTCATCTCTCCTCCCTGTCTACAACTGAATTCCATGAGTATAGCTCAGTGTTGAACTGTGGGTAACTGCTTTTGCTTCAATCAGCTACTGGATGAAGACTCTAGGAATGGCAACCAAGACAGTCATCAATCTCATTATAGGGGAAGGGCATCAAAGGCAGCCTCTCCACCACTGCCTAAATTCTTAGTTGGGGTCATCCCTGTGGATCCCCTGAATATTTCTCCAATGCCAGATTTATTTCTCTCATAACCTATACTGGCTTCGTCTATCAAGGCATCTCCTTTTTTGCCCTCCTCTATTCCTCCAACCACAGTTCTCCTGTTCTCTCCTGTTCTCTACCCTCATCCTCTTCTCCTCCCCTCCTCTTCCCACTTGCCACCTCTTTCCCCACATCCTCCCAATTTGCTCATGGGTTCTTGCCCTTCTCCCCTTCTTTGGGGAACCATGTGTTCTTCTCTTGATGTCTTCCTTGTTCCCTAGTTTCTCTGGTGGTGTGCATTATAGATTTCTAGTCCTTTTCTCTGTATATAATATCAATATATGAGTGAGTACATTCTCTGCTTGTCTTTCAGTGACTGGGTTACCTCACAGGGGATGGTTTCTTCTTGTTCCATACATATGCCTGAAAATGTCAAGATTTCATTGTGTTTTTCCACTGAGTAATACCCCATTGTGTAAATGTACCACATTTTCTCCATCATTCTTTGGTTGAGGGCATCTACATTGCTTCCAGGTTCAAGTTATTACAAACAATGCTGCTATAAACATACTTGAACATGTGTTCTTGTTGTATGAATGTGCATTCTTTGGATATATGCCTAAGAGTGGAATTGCTGGATCTTGAGGTAGACTGATTCCCACTTTCCTGAGAAACCACCATACTAATTTCCAAAGAGGTTGTACAAGTTTGCACTCCCACCAGCAATGGAGGAGTATTCTTCTTTCTGCACATCCTCTCCAGCACACGCTGTCATTGGTATTTTTGATTTTAGCCATTCTGGTTGGTGTAAGATGGAATCTCAAAGTTGTTTTGAGTTGCATTTCCCTGTTGGCTAAGAATGTTGACTACTTTCTTAAGTGTCTTTTGACCATTTATATTACTCTATTGAGCATTCTAGCTCTGTAATCCACAATTTAACAGGATTGTTTGGTATTTAGGTGGATAGCTTCTTGAGTTCATTGCATATTTTGAAAATCTGCTCTCTGTCAGATGTGGGGTTGGTGAAGATCTTTTTCTAATCTGTGTGCTGCCATTTGGTCTTACTGACTGTGTTCTTTGCCTGACAGAATCTGCTCAGTTTCAGGGGATCCCATTAATTGTCAATCTCAGTGTCTGTGCTACTGGTGTTATGTTCAGGAAGTGGTCTCCTGTACCAATTTGTCCAAGGGTACTTTCCACTTTCTCTTCTAAGAGGTTCATTATGGTTGTATTTATGTTGAGGTCTTTAATCCATGTGAACTTGACTTTTGTGCATGGCAATAGATACAGATCTATACACCCGCTTCCATTTGTGCCAGTACCGTTTCTTGAAGATGCTTTCTTTTTGCATTGTATAATTTCTCTTTCTTTGTCAGAAATCAGGTGTCATAGGTTTGTGGGTTAATACCAGGATTTTCAATTTGATTCCATTGTTCTACCTGTCATTTTTTGTGCCAACACCAAGCTGTTTTCAGGACTATAAGTCTCTAATAGAGCTTTTAGTCAGGGATGTTGATGCCTCCGGAAGTTTTTATTGTACAGGGTTATTTTGGCTATTCTGGGTTTTTTGTTCTTCCATATAAAGTTGAGTTTTGTTCTTTCAATGTCTGTGAAGAATTGTGCCAGTATTTTGATTGGGATTGCATTGAATCTGCAGATTGCTTTTGGTAAGATTGCCATTTTTACTATGTTGATCCTACATATCCAAGAGCGTGGAAGATCTCTTCATTTTCTGATATCTTCTTTAATTTCCTTCTTTAAAGACTTACAAGTTCTTGCTTTACATATCTTTCACTTGGTTAGTGTTTCCCCCAAGATATCATGACTATTGTAAAGGGTGATGTTTCTCTGATTTCTTTTTCAGCCCATTTATCATCTATATTTAATAGGGCTACTGATTTTTTTGAGTTAATCTTGTATCCAGCTACTTTGCTGAAGGTATTTATCAGCTGTAGGAATTCCCTTGTAGAGTTTTTTCGATCACTTATGTCAACTATCATATCATCTGCAAATAGTGAAAGTTTGACTTCTTCTTTTCCAATTGGTATCTCCTTGATCTCCTTTTGTTGTCATATTGCTCTAGCTAGAATGTCGAGTACAATATGGAAGAGATATGAAGAGAGTGGAAAGCCTTGTCTTGTTCCTGAATTTAGAGGACTCATGCTGAGTTTCCCTCCATTTATTGTGATATTGGTTATTGGTTTACTGTATATTGATTTATTATCTTTATTTATGCTCCTGTTAATCCAGATCTCTCCAAGAGCTTTATCATGTAGGGGTGTCATATTTTGTCAAAGGCTTTACAAAATCTAGTGATATGATCCTGTATTTTTTCTTTTTCAGCTTATTTATATGATGGAATACAATGGATTACATTGATTGATGGAATTTCATATTTTGAACCATCCCTGTATCCCAGCAATGAAGCTTACTTGATCATGGTGGATGATTTTTCTGATATGTTCTTGAATTCGATTTGCCAGTATGTTGTTAAGTATTTTTACATCAATATTCGTGAGAGAGATTGTCTGTAGTTCCTGTTCTTAGTTGTGTCTTAGTTGTGTCTTTGTTTGGCTTTAGTGCCAAGGTAATTGTAGTCTCATAAAAAGAATTTGGCAATGACCCTATTGTATAGAACATTTTGAGGAGTACAGGTATTCGCTCTTCTTTGAATTTCTTATAGAATTCTGCAATGAAACCATCTGGTCCTGGCCTTTTTTTTTTTTTTTTTTGGTTGGGAGACTTTTGATGACTGCTTCTATTTCATTAGGTGTTCTAGGTCTATTTAAATTGCTTATCTACTCTTGATTTAATTTTGATAAGTGATATCTATCCAGAAAATGGTGCTTTTCCTTTAAATTTTTGAATTTTGTCAAGTACAGGTTTCCAAATTATGACCTTAAGAATTTCTGGATTTCATCAGTGTCCGTTGCTATGTCCTCCTTTTCATTTCTGATTTTGTTAAATAGAATGCTCTCTCTTTGCCGTTTGGTAGTTTGGATAAAGGTTTGTCTATCTTGTTGATTTTCTCAAAGAACCAACTCACTGTTTTACTGAAACTTTGTATTGTTTTATTCTACTTTCTTGATTTAATCCCTCATTTTGACTACTTCCTGGCATTTTCTCCTCTGGGGTGACTTTGTTTCTTGTTTATCTAGAGTGTTCAGTTGTGCTGTTAATTTTCCAGTGTGACTATTCTCCAGTTTCATCATGTGGACACTTAGTGCTATGAACTTTCCTATTAGTACTGCTTTCAATGTGTCTCATAAGTTTAGGTATGTTGTATCTTCATTCTCGTTCAATTCTAGGAAGTCTTTAATTTATTTTTTATTTCTTCCTTGACCCAGGAATGTTACAATTGTGCCTTGTTCAATTTTCTTGAGTTTGTAGGGTTTCTGCAATTTGTGTTGTTGTTGAATTCTAACTTTAAACTATGGTGATTATATAGGATACAGAGGCTTATTCCAAATTTTTTGTTTCTGTTGAGGTTTGCTATGTTGCCAAGTATGTGGTCAATTTTAGAAAAGGGTCCATGTGGTGCTGAGAAGGAGGTATATTCTTTTGTGTTTGGATGGAATGTTCTAAAATGTTGTTAATCCCATTTGGGCCATAACTACTTTTAGTTACTTAGTTTCTTTGTTAAGTTTTTGTCTGGTAATCCTGTCTAGTCATGAGAATGGGGTGTTGAAGTCTCCCACTATAAGTGTGTGAGGTTTTATGTGTGATTTGAGCTTTACTAATCTTTCTTTTTTGAATGTTCCTGCCTTCATATTTGGGGTATAAATGTTCAGAACTGATAAAGAACCAACCCTTATAAATTGTCATCTGACCTCCACATTCTTTTTTTTTTTATTAATATTTTTTTTATTTTCCATTTTAAATTTAGATAAGAAACAAGGTTGCTTCACAAGTCAGTACGAGGTCCCTCTCCCTTTCCCTCCCCTCCTCCCGTGCCCTCCCCCCCATCCCCCCCCCGTTATCCCCTCATTCCCCCAGGGAGGGTGAGGCCCTCCATGGGGGTGTCCATAGTCTGTCATTTCATATATTCTTACTTTAGCACACTCATGTCAAAACACACACACACACACACACACACACACACACGCCTGACATTTACAAGATTTTTTAAAGCTCACCATATTTTAAAAATAAACACAGAAAAATCAATAAATCAAAAATTATGTAATACATTAGCCTTTTCAACCTTCATCTTGGCGCACCCTGAAAAGTGACCATGATCACTTTCACATCCCTAATTCACCATATATGGGGGGGTGGGTGGGGATGGTGTGTGTGTGTGTGTGTGTGTGTGTGTGTATGTGTGCGTTCTCAAAGATCATGCCACATATTTCATTCTTAAAAATGTCTTTTGCACCAACTAATATTTCATGAAAACCTTTCTATTGTGGGGCTCAGGGCATCTTTACACACCTGTACCTAGGCTGCACTGCTGCCATGCCAAGGCTCAGAAAGTAGGCCTGAAATTTCTGTTTACACTGGGGCAACACCTGACTCCAGGAGAGAACACAAGCTGGGACCACCTGGTCACCACAAGGGAATGGACCATCCAAAGGGAAAGTACCTAATGTTCCAAAGGAAATTCCTAACTTTCCAATCATCATAGTGTCACCTGATGTCTCTTAGCCTAAGCTCACAGGCATCCCCTTTCACCAAGAAAACCCCAGACAGATATCAGCCAATAAGCATCTTGAAACCTGAAAATACTCCCACCCCAACCTCTATTATGACAAAATCCTTACCGCACCTCGGCTGGGCACTTTTTGCTCTCAACCACTTTGTCAGACAGATAAATAGTCCAATCTTGTGTTTGAATAAAGGCTCTTTGATTTTAGGTATGGGACTCAGTCTCCTTGTTTGTCTTTGGGGAACTCCAAGATCTGGGCATAGCATTATAACATTTGATGCTGGTAGACTGAATACATAGATTTAGAAAGCTCACAAATATTCAATCTTTCTGACTTGGATTAAAAAAAATCCAAACATGAATTGTGATTTGATCTATTTACTTTCTCCCTTTCAGTTCTGGGATTTTTTTTTTATTCCGGATAATCCTACTGAATACAACAGTAAAGTTAGTTGATGAGAGGAATTTAGTCAAAGTATCCTAATCCTATAGGTCTATTATTATAGAAAATGGTAACCTTTATTGAAGTGGATAGACAATCTTACATTTACAAAATTGGGTATAGCCTGCTTAGCTTTACTATAAACAGGAAGTGGGAAATATCTAATATTTTTCTGTTATGTCTATTTGAGTAAAAGACAAAAAATGTATTGTCATAAAATATGTGTAACTCTGTCAGAGTCCTGTGAATTACTCTTGCTTAGTGGAATGTGGCTACCTAAGGGCAATGACTATCAAAACCTATCATGGAAAATAGTCAATATTTGTACAGTGATTCAGCCATTGTCTCTTCTGTCAGATGCCATTCATGGATCATGTCATTTTCCTCTGAATTCTAATCAAAGGTCAGAGTCCTCTCAAGACAGTCCTCTGAACATCTGTAGTCACTCAGATGGAGTCACTGAGGAGATAGAATTCATTTTCCACACCTGGATCATTTGATATTTTCTGAAGTGGTCAACATACCCCTTCCAACATTGTGTATACTCCTCCCTCATTTAATGAGTTTCTTTGAAGTGAAACAAAGAAAACTCAATACAAATACAGAAACTTTATAATAGCCTAAAGAAGACAGTGCACGAACATGTTTTTCTCAAGTCCAATATTAGGAAGCATGTATGGTTTGAATATAAATCCATCATGTGTTAGTACATGTTTACATTCTGTTGCAAAGATTGTATTTACCTCCTGAACCATGGCAAAGAGATCAAACTCTATGCAAAGGTTGTTACAAATGGCAGATTCACAAGTCTAGAAGAATAGAAAAGAGTATTAGTCATAGTGCTCCATCAGTACTTAATGTTCTTTTCAAGACATGCAAGAAACCAGACTTTACACAAATTAGAACTTAAAGAAGCATGGAACAGCAACAACTTCATTTCCTTTTCTCAAGAAAGAGTTTGGCTTTCTTTTTTATGGCTGCCAGCACTACTGACTTTTGTAGATTACTCTGTGTGTGTGTGTGTGTGTGTGTGTGTGTGTGTGTGTGTGTGTGTGTGAGTACTGGTGTGCATTTGTTCTTGTATGTTTGAGGATTTTGAAAATAAGGTAAAAAGAACAGCCCTTTGCAGAAATATCTACATTAAATTTGTTTTGAACATGCTTACTTTATAGTAGTGCTATTTATTATGCTACACATATTATTCTCTTTATGTAGTATGCTTTAATTAAAAATTTATTTTATATTTGTTGTAAATTATAGTCTCGTTTTGATTATATGTGCTTATTATTGCATTATCAGCCTCTTTTACTCAGCAATGTTTCATGTCATGCTATGAATTGAAAACATCGGAAATAGTTTCATTCCTATGGTCACAGGTGTATTTTTTCTTTTTTTATTTATGTTTTGAGACAGGGTTTCTCCATGCAACAGTCCTGGCTGTCCTTGGACTAGCTCTGTAGACCAAACTGTCTTCCTCTGCCTCTCAAGTCAGAAATGGATATTTTTTAAGTGATGATTTTTCAGATATTTATAATACAATGAAGATAAATCATAAGAAACCATTCTCTTAAAGTTTATATTCTTGTGGTACAATAAAAACACAGAAAGGAATAATATGGTTTGAGAATATTCTCCACTAATGTTATTTATTCTTTTGAAACTTGGCCCTGAGGTTGAAACTTTAAAGTGGGCATAGTGGAAGGTTGTCCACTGGGAGTTTGACCTTAGAAGGAAGTAATGTAGTGGTTATAGTGCCTGGAAACTCTTTGGCTTCTTATAGTGTGATATGATCTTTCCCTTTTGTGTATCAATCACATTGTGTGGGTCTCTCTTTTTCTTGTGGGTCATTGGCCACTGGCCCATCAGAACAAAGGGAAAAGAAGCAGTGAGCAAGGTTCAGACAACTTGTGAGCTTCCCAGAGTCACTTTCAGAGAGACAGCTGATTTTATTGAAGCAATGGAACTACCTTATATAGCTGGAATCAGGGGGAGGGAAGGGCAAACAAACAAGGGAATGAGTATACATAATTTGCATGTGCCCACCTAACTGAAGACAGACAAGTATCAATGGCACACCAATTAAAATACCAGAGCTTGCAGCAGAAAGAGCAGAATATATGTGCTCAGTAATACAGCCTTCGCAGGGAGCTCTGTGCAGAGTTATCCTGCAAATAATGTCAGGTATCCAAGCCTAGAGACACTTTGCAAATAACGTCAGGCAGAAAAAGGAGTCCTGCTGATAAAGGAAGCTCTCCATTTTGTACAGAGTTCATAGAATTACCCACACATGGTGAACTACAACCTTATATACAGGGTTCTGCAACAATATTGCTGCTGCAATTCTATCTGTCATCATCACTATATCCAAGTTAGCATCAAATCCATGTCCTTGAATTTCAAGAAATTAAACAGGTAGAAAGCTATTTTTATTACTAATCCAGGTTCATGTATTTTGTTCCAGCAGAGAAAAGTGAGCTAATAAAATAAACAAGAGATGAAAGTGACATATGAAATGAACAGGATAATTAAAAGGTAGGTAGTTAAGACAGTTGGGACAGAAAGTAGATGGGTCATTGTGTGTCCAGGAAAAGTCTCTTTAACTGGAAAGTTTTGAGTATTGGGTTGTACTCAGACGGTTACTGTTGACATGTCAAAGAGTGCGTAGATAACAGATCTCAGTTTCTTGACAGACTGGCTTGGGGAAGGATGAGAATGTATCCTTCCAATCTTTTTCCTCTTTTGAGAGAAGTTAAAAGAATGATTCTCGCTAAAAAACAAAATGAGTGAGTAGAATATAGTGAAAACTATAGAAGAGAGAGGGTCTATAGTGGAATTAATTTTGAAGGGGGGCAATCAACTGATTAAGACAATGTAAAACTTCCAAGTTGAGTGCTGGAAGTCAAATTGAGATTTTTTTTAATGATTTAAAGTGAGACATGTTACACATGTTGTCCTTGATACACCACCATGACCTCCACAGTATTCAACAATCTGAAGTATAGACTTTAAATAGTACAGTCTTATATTTAAACATACCTGGTAATCTGCCAAGAACAATGATGAAAGACAAAGTCTAAAGGATTTGAATATACTTACAAGAAATGGATGGTCTTGATTGGTCACGTATCTGAAATGGATAAGAAGAGAAGGGAGGCTACTTGGTGGCTCTTGCCTCTAGTTCCAGTACTTGTGAGGTTGAAACAGGAAGAATGCTATGAGTTCCCCACCATCCTGAACTGCAGAGACATACGTTATATCAGCAAACATAAACAATAGGCATAAAAACAGAGTTGAGAGTAGTGTGTGGAAGTCAAAAGATGTAAGGAAGTTAACTGGAAGCCACCAGAGATAGAAGAATATATTAAACAATAATTCCACAGTGATGAAATAGAAAAACAGACGATTTATTGGGAGAGTACTGACTGAAATACAGATTAAAAAGCTTTGAAGTGTGTTTACTGTTAATGGCCATAGGAGTGGATAGTGAAGTGTGCAGGACAGAATTTCTGCATCTAAAGATGTTAAGGAGCAGATAGAGGCTTTGCAAAGACTAAGGCATTGGAATCCTCATCTATATCAATGTCAACGTCAGTAACAGGTATGATAAAAGGGAAAATACTTCAAAGAATGAATAATCCTTCAAGCTGAATCTCTTTTTTTTTTTTTTTGGTTTTTACGACACAGGGTTTCTCTGTATTGTTTTGGAGGCTGTCGGTCTAACCTGGCCTCGAACTCACAGAGATCTGCCTGCCTCTGCCTCCTGAGTGCTGGGATTAAAGGCATGCGCCACCACTGCCCGGCTTTAAACTAAATCTTAAAGGATTATTCACTCAAGCCAGGTAACTGGAATGATAAGCATAGTCTCATAGTAAATGAGGCTCATATCTGTCACCACCAGAACATGCTTCCTCCCAGAAGCTTATGTGCACATGACATAGCTTACAAAAAGTGGAAAAGACAAAATATGCTATGTAATAACAAACACTAGAGGATTTCCATTTGGTTATCTGGCCTTGTTGTCACTTCATATGCTTTGCCAAGTCAGCAAAGTGCTAATCCTACTTCCTGACCACATACCTCGTGATGAGGTCAGTTATTATCTTCTTGGAGTCCTGATCATTCTTTGTTCCATCATCATCAAAATTTGGCTCTTACGCCCCTTCTCCCCACTCCTTCTTGATTAGTATGGTCTCCAACGTTTTAGAATATTTTATTATTTTCTAAACATTTTGTAAATAAGTACCTCTTATGTTTCCAAGTATGCTGTATGTTCTTTAGGGTCAATAACACTGTTATTTTACTTCTGTGATCAACTCAAATTGTCAAAGGAATTTAACTACACAATAAAAAAATTCAACCTTTTTATTAAGGTTTTCAGAAGGCAAAAGAAAGTAAAAATCTTTTAATAATACCCTAAATTCTCTAAACTCCAACTGGAACCTAAAAATCTATTCTGTCAATAAATAATACATTTCAGAACTGCCATAAAACAGAGACAATATTAAAAAGGTTTCACAGTGGACATTTGGTATTTGGTAAAAATGATCTTAATCATGAGTCTTTGAATTCATATAGGATGCACTATTATACTTGTAGGGAAATGTTCATCCTGTAACCTACTTTATTATTTAAGGGGAACTCTTAAATGCCGAAACCTTGTGAAGTTCAATAATTAAAGCCAAGAAAATTCCATATCTTATTATTGAGGTCCTTGAAATTTGAAGGCAATTCCATGAAAGGGAATATTAACAGTAAGAGAGGGGGAATGAAAAGATAAGAGCTTATATGGCTACTTCCAACAGGTTTTTAAAATTTTTGGTTTTCAAGTTAGTTTTCTCCCACTGGCCACTATCTTCATCTCATTTGCATATTGTCAATAGTAAGGGTATGTAGCTAGCTATAGATGCATCATGGATAATTGGGGGAAAAGAAAAAAAAACTTTTGTCTTCAGGCCCAGCCTAATCCAGTCCCTGTCTCATGGTGTTTTCTTCAGAGAATGAGACCCTCGTGACTGACTCTCAAACGGATCTACATTCCTTTCTTTCTGCACAAAAGTTCTCAAATTGTAGTTATGTGATTAATGGATGCTGTCATAAGTTATATGGAATTATATTTCTTTTTCAGATTTTACTTTTTCTCTCCATTTCATAGTCTGATTCATTTTAATGGCTATAATGTATTCTGGCAAAATCCATTTAATTTTGCATTATCTATATTGA
This sequence comes from Mesocricetus auratus, assembly GCF_017639785.1. Taxonomy (NCBI): domain Eukaryota; kingdom Metazoa; phylum Chordata; class Mammalia; order Rodentia; family Cricetidae; genus Mesocricetus; species Mesocricetus auratus. The sequence goes on from NW_024429266.1 coordinate 163,894,663, forward strand.
ATGCCTCTAATAAAAGTATTAATCAAAAAAGCATGGGAGACTATCATGAAAGTGATAAATGAGGCTTACTGTTTGTTTTATGAATCAGCCTCATTTTAATAATTTTGCAAATTTATATGTGTTAGATAAGAAACCTGAGACAGTTGAATGCCCTTGAATAAAACCACACCAACCAAACTGGTAATGAGGATGAAAAGTACTTTTTTATCTTTTTGGTATATCCTACCTTTAGTTGTTGATATAGAAAATGTTAGCATAGAATTTCCTTCTAAACAATGTAGATTATTTTAACAAAAGTAGATAAATGTTAAATTATATACATTTTTTAATGGGGGAAAATATTTTCCATTGGTTCACAGCTGACATTTTACATATAGTGTGGTTTTGTTCTCTTTGCTTCTAAGTTGATCAAAAGATCTCAAATCAATAATGATTTAAAATGGCAACATCAAATAAGTATTTATATAGCACCTCCTAATGAACCTGTTATGTAAAAACTTTAAAGCTAATGAGTCTTCACACCCAAACTTTAAGAGCCTATATTACTGTTAAGATGGATGAAGGTCAATCTGGTCCTTTCTTTTTAGTGCCTGCTACACACATCAGCATCCCTTACCACTGATGTTCTAGTGGTATTGGTAAGGCTATTTTGAAATATCCAAACCTATGGATTATAGTTAGCACAATGACTATAGGAAAAATATTAACTGTTAATTACTTTGCAGTTTTAAATATATTTATTTTTAAAAAATTATATTTCTGTGTGTGTGCATGTATGTGTGACAGGTAGGGTATCTGTGTATACATACATACACACACACACACACACACACACACACACACACACACAGAGTATATGTGGAGGACAGAGGACAACATACTGGAATCTGTTATCCTCTTGCACAATATGGGTCCCATTATTAAACTCAGTTATAAGGATTGGAGACAAGGGCCTTTAACCACTTAGATATCTCGGTGAATATATTTATTGAAAATAACCTTAGTGATGAATAATATTTTCTTAAATATATATGACATATCCATACTACATTTATCTGAGTGCTACAAAGGCATTAATACACTGTCACTCCAAAACTATCAATCTTGGACAATCTTCTTTTGCAATTTTTGAGTGTAGCTGTAATAAACTCCTCTTTGGATGATTTGGCTAACTGGTTGTGGAAGTGTGTCTGTAGTTTCCAGGACTTTAATCCCAGCTTTTGGGAGACTGAGACAGGGTAGTCGCTGTGAGTTCAAGGATTAGCTTTGTTTGTTCCCGATGTACAGAATATCCTGCCAAAACCAAAACAAAACAAAACAAAAATGTAGCTAGCTGGTCAGAAGGCTTCACACACTTTGCAAAGAAACAAAATTTTATAACAAAGAAAGCATCCTCACAAAACAGGAAGCAAACTCATACATGAATGAGCATTGTGTCTCTACATCTGTCCTGATTCACTTCCTCAATAGCTTTAAAGAGTTCTGTAGGATAACAGCAAAAATAATTTTTAAAAATCTCATTAAAACATTGCCACTTGGGTTATTGGCATCAATCAAATGACAGATTTCACAAACTTTTTCCCCCCTCCTAACTAGGACATGTAAGTCACTGGTAAATCTCTCTGAGTCCTCCCTTAACCTTTCTGATCTCTGAAGAATGCTCTTCTAGATTCAGTTATTAAAATACAACATAATTATATATAATCATGTATGGAAAAAATGCCATGCTAACCAATGTCTGCTTACAATTACCATAGGTCAGTTAAAAATCAAAAATATGATATTTCTTCTTTATTTCTCTTTTTCATTTTTTAATTTTATTGAAAATAGATCATTTTCATATACAATATATCCTAGTTATAGTCCCCCTCCCTATTCTGCTTGTTTCTTCCCATGTCCCCTTCCCTCTGGTTCCACTCCTTTCCTGTCTCTCATCAGAAAAGGACAAGCTTCTATAAAATAATAAACAAATGTGACAAAATAAGATAAAATAATTTGAGGCAAAATCTATTATATTGAAGCTGGACATGGCAACTGAAGAGGAGGAAAAGAGTCCTAAGAACACGTACAAGAATCAGACACCCACACCTTCCCCTGTGTATCAAAAAAGCAATGGTTGTTGATTCCTGTTATTTCATTGTTATTGTTGGAGGTGGTAGTGGTGGTGGTGGTAGCAATGTGTGTGTGTGTGTGTGTGTGTGTGTGTGTGTGTGTGTGTGTGTGTGTTTCTCTTCTTTTTATTTTGCTGATGTGAGATTATTTATTTCCTGTATTTTCTAGTGTATATTTAACCTTCTTAGGTAAAAATTTCCTACTAGCACCTTCTGTAAAGCTGGATTTGTAGAAATATACTGTTTAAATTTGGCTTTCTCCATTTGTGGTTATTGAAAGTTTTGCTGGGTATAGTAGTATGAGCTGGCATTTGTGGGTTCTTAAAGTCAACAGCATATCTGTCCATGCTCTTTTGCTTTTACACTCTCATGTGGGAAGTTCGGTATAATTCTAATAGGTCTTTTTTATATGTTATTTAGCTTTTATCCTTTTCTGCTTTTAATAATCTTTCTTTGTCCAGTACCTTTATTGCTTTCATTATTATGTGCCTAGGGGACTTTACTTTTGAGTCCAATCTATTTGGTGTTTTCATGCTCTTGTAACTTTATAAGCATCTCCATCTTTAGGTTAAGAAAAATTTTTTCTATGATTTTTTTGAAACATTTTCCAGTTCTCTGAGGTAGATTTCATCTCTCCCCTTTATTCCTATTATTCTCAGGCTTGATCTTTTCATGGTTTTCCAGATTTCCTGAGTGTTTTGTTTCAGGAGTTCTTTGGATAACATTTTCTTTGACTCAAGTATCCAGTTCTTTTACTGTATCTTCAATACCTGAGATTCTATCTTTTCATCTCTTGTATACTGTTGGTGATGCTTGAATCTGTAGTTCCTGTTCACTTACCTAGATTTTCCATTTCCAGAATTCTCTCAGTTTGTGTTTTCATTATTGATTCTATTTATGTTTTTAGGACTTAAACAGTTTTATTTGTTTCGTTCAACTATTTCTGTTTCCCTGAATTTCTTTTTTAATCAATTAATTAATTTTATTTATTTTACATCCCAGCTTCAGTCTCCCCTCCCTCTTATCCTTCCACTCCCTCCCCGTCCTGCCCTCTCTTTCAATATACCCCTCCATTGCATTAGCTCAGAAAGGGGCAACCCTCCCCTGTACATCAGAACAGCGAGACCTATGAAACTGCCTTTGAACTCTCCCCAAATGCAAAAAAATTAAATTAGAACAAAAGAAAAAAAGAGAAAGAAAGCAAAATGTCATTATGGAAACTGTAGTGTGACACTGCGAGTCACACAATATATCATCTATTTTTATTTGCAAGTTTTCATTTTAAAGAGACATTGGTGTTTTTTGAGGCCTCCTATTTCTGCTACACCATTGATACTGGGCCCTTACTGGGGCTCCTCTTAGATATCCTGTAGTTGTCCTGAAGTTTTGGATATGCAGGACCTGTCCCTTCATATGTTCCAGCAGATCACAGATGGCGTGCATTTTGGGAGGGTCAACTCATAGCCCTGGTTCTGTGTCTGGGTAGTTGTAGAATTGGTCAGCCTCAGCAGAGTGAGCTCTCCAGAATTGCCATTGCTAGTTCACCCTATGCATCAAGGGACAAGTGGCAGGACTGGTTCTCTTGCTTTCATGCCCTCAGAGTCAGTAGGTCACCCACATCTACACCACCAGGCCCAGCTCTACAGAGTTGCCCAGGCAAGGTCCCAAGGTGCCAGCCCATTCTCTTGAGTGCTGCAGCTGATGAGGAGCAGGGATAGCTCTCCAACTCTTAAGAACTCAGGGTCAGCTCTCCCAACAGTCATAGCTGTTTAAGGATGGGAGGAACATCTCTTCCTCACCGCCATAAGACAGATAAGGGGCGGGGTCGTTTTTCCTACACTCGTGTTCCTGGAGGCTGTCTTCTTCTTGGGGACTGGCTCACACACCCACTCCCTGCAACAAGGTCAGCTCTACTGTGCTATCCAGGAAAGATACAAGGCCTGATGTCACGAGTGCTGCAGCTGGTAAGGGGCAGAGTCAGCTCTGCCACTCCTATCTCAAGGCTTGCTCTCCTACCTGTCACATCTGCTAAGGGGTAGAGATGGGGGAGGCATCTTTCCCTCTCCCATACCATGGTATGGCAGATGAGGGAAACAGCCAGATCTTGCATGATCACCCAAGGTCCTATCCCACACAGTTAGTTTTACTGTGCTGCCCAGGAGCAGTGCAGACCCCATTCTCCCAAGTGCTGTAACTGGTGAAGGGGTGGGTCAGCTCCCCCACTTGCTGCAGGTGGGGAGATGCAGGGGGAAGTCATTTTTGCTCAGCATGCCACCACATGACAGGTGAGGCTGGTAGGACTGATCTCCTACTCTCATGCCCTCAGGGACAGCTTGTCCACATCCCAGAAAACATAGTCAGTTCTATGATGTTGCCCAGGTGAGGTATAATACCTGCTCTCCCAAATGTTGCATCTAGTTAGGGGTCCGGTCACATCTGGTGCAGCCAGTGAGGACCTGCACCAACTCCATGGTTGGCCTTTGGTGGTATCAGGAGTCATGGATGTCAACACAGATCACCGGGTGGCAAGACCATGTATTTACACATGGGCCCTTGTAGCAGATTAGTCCCAGGCATCAACGTGGCCTCAAGTGGCAAGCAAGCCATCTACCTCAACCCAATTCACCACTTCCATCTCTTCAGATTTGCCTCTTTCCACGGGACATGAACCCATAACCTACCATACCTTTGCTTGATCTGGGCATGTGTGAGGGTCTCCTTGTCCTGCTCAGTCAAATGGTGTTGATCAGGGATGTGCTTTCTCCTGAGTGCCCAAAAAGGCCCAGAAATATGGTCTTTAATCATTAGAAATGAAATTTTAAAGTTTTCCTAGTGAGAAAGATCAAATGTGTTGGCAGAAATAGTTTTTTCTTTGCTAAAACAAAGACCTACTTTATTTACCTGTTTATTTATTTATATTGTTTATCTGGTGTAACTCTTTATTTATAAGTCTTAATGCTTTAGCTGAGATATTTTTTCCTAACTTCTTATTTCAGGATTTTGTCATTGACTTAATTGAGGGACAATTTAAGTGATGAAATTTTATGGAAAATCCTCTCACATACTAAAACATATGTGCTGTTACCCACACTAGAAAATTTGAAATTCTTTATTATTATTATTATTTATTTTTAAGTTTAACTTTAGATTAGAGACAAGGTTGCTTCACAAGTCAGTTCCAGGTCCCTCTCCCTTTCCCTCCCCAGCTCCCGTGCCCTCTCCCTCAAACCCCCCATTATCCCCTCATTTCCCCAGGGAGGGTGAGACCCTCCATGGGGGTGTCCATAGTCTGTCATTTCATCCAGGGCAGGGCCTAGACCCTCCCACAAGAGTTCAGGGTGAAAGTGCACCTCACATTGTTGGATGGGAGTCCAAAGCCCGACTGTATATACAGGATGGGTACTGATCTGCTGCCCAAGGCTCAATAGATTACCTAGGCCTCCTCAATGACACCCACATTCAGAGGGTCTTGATCAGTCCCATGCTGGATTCCCAGGCATCAGCCTGGGATTCAAGAGTTAACCTTTGTCAGGTCAGCTGTTTCTGGGGGTTAAACCAGCCCAGTCTTAATCCCTTTGGTCATGAGTTCTCCCTCTCTGTTACTGGCTTTCTTGAGTTCAGCTCAGTGCTTAGCAATAGGAGTGCACCTCTTCTTACATCAGCCACTGAATGAAGTTTCTGTTTCCCATACTCTCTGGCCATGGGATTGTAGGCTGGCACTCCCCAGATCAATGTCTAAAATCCATATATGAGAGAGTACATGCCATGTTTCTCTTTTTGTGACTGTGTTACCTCACTCAGGATGGTTTCTTCTAGTGTCATCCATTTCTCTGCAAATCTCAGGATTACATTGTTTTTTCTGCTGAATAGTTATACATCTTATATTGTCCTTAAATAGTCATGTTATAATATTTAGGAAAAATTTTTTTCTCTTCATATTTTTGATTGATTTGAAAACTCTGGGCAAATTTTTCCTATATCCATAAATATGCCATTGGAAGCTATTTACATAGATAATTTGCTCATTACCTAAGGGAAGAAAATATTAGGTCCAAGGCTTTCATATATTAAAAATGATTTTGCTTTGATTGGATCAGTTGACAGTCAGTTAATTTAGTGAACTACTAAATGAGCTGTTTATTTGAGGTTATAAAGTCCTCAGAATTCAATAGCTATGTTTGTATCCCCCAAGATTATATTCCCAGTCCAACTCACCACTTATTTTTGACCTTTGGACAAACCTGTCTACTCAACAAACTCCAATTGAAATGTCAAATACAATGTTAGACTCTAGGGACAAAAAAGGGTGTCAATCAAATTTTCCATCAGTGTTAAGGAAATTAAGTTCAAGTTTGGTCAGAGTAGTCAAAGCCCTCATAGCCCTAAGCTTTCTCATTCACATTTCTGTGTCTGGCATAGTCACACATAGAAGGTTAATGACTATGGTAAACCTTCTCTCACATTTTAGTGTCAACAGAGATTCTGGCCCCAGTAAGCCTCAGAATTCATCTAAAGTAACAACATTTACTCATATTCAGGACATCACCTTGGGAGCTTCTTCTATCAAACTGGAAATTTTTTCAAGAGAAAATGAAGTTGCAAGCCTTTCTGTAAGATCCATTTATTTCTAAATATTTGTAAGCAATTTAAAATTATCAAAACACATGCTGAGGAGCTGACAAGTATGAAGATCCAATTTCACAGTCCCAATATTCATGTAAAGCTCAGGGGTAGCTAGCATCTTGATCCTGCAATCACAGCTCCTAGAGTTAGAGCCAGGCCTGTAGGAGGAAGTCTGTATGCCGCCATTAAACATGTGACGTACTAGAGGCACATACAGATGAGGTAATAAAAGGGTGGTTTACCACACCCACTTTAGGCATGACTAAAGACGTATAAGGCCGGACTTAAAGACATATAGGTACGTAGGCGGTGAACTACGTCACTATCCAGGCCCACTTTTGGGCATGGCTAGGGGGCGTTACGGGGGAAGGCATAAAAGACAGCACACAGGAAGTCTTGGTCTCTTTTCCCGGAGTTCGGCTTCTGGTTCGGCAGCGGAAAACTACTTGGCTCATCTGGGTTACTTGTTTGGTATCTTGTGAGTAATTTCTACAATAAATACTTAGTTTTACTTTCAGTAATCATGTCGAGTATCGTTACAGCGTCCATTGGAGCTACACAGGCCAATCCTAAGAACCCACTGACTGATCAAGCTAACATTGCTTGTTCCAGATTCAGTAAGAAATCCTGTTTCACAATGTAAGGTGGAGGGCTGCTGGAATGGCTCAGTGTATAAATATATCTGATGCTATAACTGAAGACCTGAGTTTGAGCCCTGGAACCCACATAGTGGAAGGAGAGACCAGATTCATTTTATTATTCTTTCCTTCGCATTCTTGTGATGAATGTCATACAGTAACTTATCATAGAATGAGGCCTGATTCTTACATATTGCCATTTACCTCTACCTACATGCATTCTGTGGTGTGTATGTTGTTATATCAGTGTGCTCATGCATGGCTATCTTTTGGTACAAAGTGATCACCTTCAGTGTTCTCTATCCTTTGATATCTAGGAATGATGCAACAGACAAACATTTCTTAATTTGTATCAGTTTCATGTATACAACTCCCAATATTGTCATTAGAAGTTATTGCCTTGTCTCTAGCTTATTTTCCCAAGTGTTGCCTCTGTAGATACATTAACAACAAATGTTTGCAAGAGTTGCAGAAAATCAGTACAATGTACTGGGAATTATTGAAATGCTAGATGTTCATTTGTTGTTGCTTTTTGATAGATAAGTTCCTTGGTTTTAGAGCTCTTGTGGCAACTTTCTGACTTAGATGTATATACACACACACAGAGAGAGAGAGAGAAAGAGAGAGAGAGAGAGAGAGAGAGAGTACTAATTTAATTTCAAGTTTACTTCATATGAACTTCAATATGAATTGCCCAATGAACACTCTTCACTCTCATAAGGAATTTCAATTCAAGATTTGTTTTCAAGTTTATTTGAAAATTATTAAAATACTTTGATATTATCCTCACTGAATGAAGACCTAATAATACAAAGTTACACAACATTTCACCATCATTACATGGATATATATGAATGACCCTGAGAGATCAAGATTTAAAATAGATTTATTAAAAAGCATTTCAATTTCAGCCATTTTAACTATTGCAATGTGGATAGCAGTGACCCATGTCAGACCCACAGCCTGTTCATCACGTGTATGACAAGAAAGGTTTCAAGATAGTTACACATTCATATTCTTCTCTTATCTTAACAGTAGAGACTGGGTTTGACCATAATTAGGCAAATTAAACAGTGAGTGGGTGCAATATAATTCAATTAGAGTATAAAGTAAGCAAAGATTGCTGACTGCTAGCATTTGTTTTCCACTAGAATGTGTTGATCTGGAACTTAATTATAATTCCACATTGATTATATTTTGTTTTCAGAGTGCTTGAAATTACTTTAGAAAACAAAGAGGTATTCTCAGCAAGCTGGAAATCTGTCATGGAAGAAACTTGCAATTGTTTCAGAAATGCTCACCTTAAGAGCTGAACACTCTCCTCCTTGACTATGCATGCACAGCATTTTTTAACTGGTCATACAGACTCTGAAGCCAGTGACCCAGAAGTCAAATACAATCTGCTGGATCTGTGGCCTGCTCTAAATAAATCAACTCCCCAAACTTCAGAAGCCTGAATTTAAAATATAAAAATAGTGCCATATTCCATAAAGGCTTATTTAGAAGTTAACACATGCTAATAATTATACCTAGAACATATATAAACATACCCACATAAGATATTCAAAATGTTTAATCTGCCATCTATTTATCTATTATCTACTATCTGCCTATTAATTATCTAGATAGCTATAAATATATATGTATATATATATATATCAGAATGTCATCCATTTATCAAGATCTAGATCATCTACCTATATACTCATCTACAGCTATCATCTATTTCTTGTCTATTATTCATCATCTAATATCTACCATCTATTTAAATGTCTCTGGAGTATAACCTAGCTAACTACCATAAACATCAATCATCCATTAACATTTATTATCTATTATTTCTTTTCATCTATCACTCTATATGCATATGTTATACATCTTTCTGTAGTATATCTATATGTCATCTATCTGTATACCTGTCATCTATGTATCTATCTATGTATCTGCCATCTATTTACTATTCATGTACTGTGCTATATATGTCATTTATCAGTTATATCAATATATATGTATGTATGTATGTATGTATGTATGTATGTATGTGTATCTATCTATTCATCTATCTATTCAATATCCCTTAATCTTCCTCTCATTTGTGATCTTTTGGGCAAAAGAGGTATTTTTATGAATATTATAATTATTTGAGTTTTGTCATTAACTCAACTTTCCTGAAATTTTTGGCAGTTTCTTTTTTTAAAACACTTTTTATTATAAATTTAAATTAGAAACAAGCTTGCTTCCCATGTTAGTCCCAGCTCCCTATCTCTCTACTCCAAACCCACTTCCCCTACCAGCTCCCCCAGTCCCCCACCCAATCACCACTCCATTCCTCAGGGAGGGTAAGGCCCTACATGGGGGATCACTAGAATCTGTCATTTAATTCCAGGGAGGGTCCAGACCCTCCCTCAAGTGTCCTGATTAAGAGAGCATCCCTCATTGTGGGATGGGCACCCAAAGTCCACTTGTGTACCAGGGATAAATACTGATCTACTACCCAAAGCCCCATAGATTGCCTGTCTTCTTATACTGAAGAACATTTTTAAAAATAGTTTTTTTCAGTATTTTGAAACTATAAAAATCTTATTGTAATAAATTTAATCAAATACTTCCAAATGAGTCAGCTTCTTTTATTCAATAATATAATTTTCAAGCCTAAGAGGAACTTCTCTGATTTTAGACCTTATTTAAAGAATTAATTCTTTAGGAAACTTGGATTAAATAAGTAATTTAAGTCTATGACATTGAGTGAACACTATACACAGAGAGCATGCTTGACCACAACAGTATATGCCTTTAATCTCAGAATTTAGGCAGCTGAGATAGGAGGATTATGAGTTTGAGAAAAGCATGAGCTACATTGTAAGAGTATGATTTTAAAAAATCATATGACCATCTACCACCAGAATCATTTTATGTCCAAAGTTCTAAATAGAATGGGATAATTGTTGGACATATTTTAGAAACAAATCGCTCCTTTTATGTTTAACTTCTTCTGTGAGTTGCCAGTCTGCCCTTGTGGTTCTTTGTACAGTAACTTGGCCCTAGCAGGAACAAGTACTTTTCACAATGTAACAAAGGGAGTACAAGAAGAAAGAAGTTCATCCATTTTCTAAGAAACATTTTCAAATATCGAACACAATGAAAGAAATGCTGGGAAAAATAATGCAAGAATTCAAGAAACTACAATTGAATTTGATGGCCTCTAAAATCATGCATTGAAATTTTGTTTGTTAATCTGCAAAATGATGAAATTGCACTTAGAAACTTTTATCTCACTACTGGGAATTGTCATGTTAAGCACAAACACATAAGTTCGATGGAACAGAAGTTAACCCAGGACAAAACATTTGTTACTGACCATGGTTGATGCTCCTATTGATCCCAGCACTGTGTGGGTGGTTATATCCTTTATTCACCCAGTGTTGCTTTGAGTACACTATGAAATATCAAGACAGAGAGGCCCTCCCACCCCACACCAACATGTTCTTGAAATCTTGAAGATGATGGAAGTCATGACCTCATAGGTCAAAATGACTCATAAGTAGTAGACAATACACTGATTCAGACAGCATTGATGCAGGAAGAAAAGGCTCATCTTTCCTATAGTGTCTCTGTTAGAAAAGAGAAAATTTGGAAAAAAAATATCAGTTTGAAGCAGGACAATGTAGAGACATTCACATGGAGGGTATTGGGTGTGGGAGAATTGCTGGCCATGAGACATTAACGTCAGGTTAGCTGAGATACTGTATATGAACCATGAATCCAGGAATCTTTACATAATCTAGACAGTAATAGTAATGAATAAAGTCCTATGTGTAGTAAAGGATGCATGAAGGGAGGGAAGGAAGAAAATAGGCAGGAATGGAGGCAGGTTGAAGAGGGAGGATTGAATCATATTTTCTATGTCTGGACTATAAATATGATCTCATTTAAAGGACTGTGTTATATTTGGAAGGGTCCCAGAAAAACTGTATTCAGTACATTATTATAAGTTGAATATTACTGAGTATTTTTAATGAAAAAGCCCAAGATGACTTCTAGGTTGTTTGCAGGCTAAGCAAATAGCCACTGGGACAAACTTTACATTTTACACAGCAAGTAAATAATATAGTGTTGAAAAGATTTTTTAATCATTTAGAGTGTCTCCATTTTGCAAATGCTGTTAAACTTTACTCCACTGATAAGATACAGCCTAGTAGTCAAAAGACCAAGTCACTAGTAGGAACGCATTCTAAATCACACTCCAGGTAATGCTGCCTGAGTCTGTGGAGGCCAGAAAAGAATACCAGATCACATGAAACTGGAGTTGCTGACAGTTTTGATCTGCATGGAAGTGCTAATATTGATCTTCAGGAATAGCAGCAGATGCTCTTAACCACTGAGTCAGTCACAATGCTAAAGGCTTCTCTGTGTTTCCATTTTCCATTCCATCATTCTCCCCATAATTATTGCTAAACTGCTACTCACTAATTAAAAGATTTTCTTGATACTTTACAAAAACTATCTTATTTAATTCTTCTAATGAGCCAAAAAGTGTCATGCTACTAATCCCACTTTTGATATAAGAAATATGTTTAGAAGATTGACTAATTTTCAAGGTCCAAATTATTTTCTATAACATGTGTTGAGCTTTCCAAGTCTAGTGCTGTCTCTGCTGGACATTCAGTGTCCTGGGGAATGCTATTGTTCTCTCAGCATGGTACAGAGTTACTTTATAGTCATGGCATTCTGTGATCATTTTCCAGGATGAATGTTTAAGTATACATGTATCTCATGTCCAGAATGTCAGATGGTTGCTGAATATCTGCTTACAAATTAGTGCTTTACCTAAATGTAAGAAGCAGAAAAATTATGAAAAAGTAAGTTGGAATGTTATGTAAATAGATTTTGATCACTACCCATCTAATCTCTCTTGCAGGACTAGAAACATAGACTAATGTGGTTTAGAATTTGAGGACGAATGTGTGTACAGAAATACTTGGAAAGTAAGAGGGTAGATAGAAACCCTATCAAAGTTCATTAGGAATGTCAAAATGTAAATAGAAGGGTCTTATTCAAAACAGTAAGGAAACTTTGTGAAGGCAAAGGATTCAGACACAAAGTATAAACACTTTAAGGGTAAATAGACAGCATCTGTTAAATTCATTTAAAGGAAAATCTTTGTGTCAAGGTTATTAGTCATTGTGGAATGCCTGAGTCAACATGCTAGATAATTGAGAATAGACTAACCCAGAAAAAAATCACTGCCTCTAGAATAGTGACCAACAAATAGCAGAGAAATCAGATAAAAAGTCCTAAGAACCAGTCACTGACTATTAATTATTTATCACATTTCGTTTCACTCCCCAAAGTATTTCCATTGTCAGTAAGACAAAAGAAACCCTCCTTAAACCATAAATGGGGAAAGAAGAGGCCACTAAGAAGCTGTATACAAAACTCCAGCAATAAATGGAGTGTTCTATCTGAGATCTTAATGGTCAAGTAATAGAGAAATTAATATATTTTACATTGGTATGGATTTGATACAAATTTAAGGTCAATTTTGTTATACTATATGTATATTTCTACTCTTGTTTAAGGTGTTATGTTTATGTGACTCATTTAAATGTAATGTATAGTTAAATACAAATTAACAGTTATCTATAATAGTCAACTTATAGTCACGTTAAGTTCTCTAAAAATACAGAGATATATTTCAGGTGGATAGGTAATTTTCAAACCCTTCAAAGACCTACACAATGTAGCATTTAAAATGTTTTAAGAACTTAGACTTTTCTCAACAGTAATGCATGTTTGCTCCTGAAAGCACCAGCTAATTCAAGAGGATGATGAGCATTGAAGAAGCTCCTTATGGAGATTGCTTTTGATGTGGCAAGACTAGCCATTTGGGCAAGAAGCTGTTATTGCCTGGATTGCTTTAATGTATGCTATATAAATGGGACATACAGGACTCACAGGAAAGTGACTGCTAAACTGCCAAAATCATCATGTCTGAAAGAAAGAAACTGGTAAATGTTGCCAGTACAAGGCAGAACAGATCTTCACATTTCCTGCTTCATTAAAGTCTGCCAGATACGATGTGCCTGTGGGCTGAAAATGGAAACTCCAGTATTACAGCAGAACTTTAAGTGACTGTCCAGGAAGCTAGATGTCTCTGTCTTTTCTAGAATTTAGGAAATTGCTTACAATGAACTTCTAGTTTACTTAGGAAATATTATATCCTTCTGCGGTCTTCAATGGAGTTTAAGACTAGATAGTTATAATTATAGTTTTCCTTAGTTATGATAAAAGATAAATTATATATAAAATTTTGAACTCACAAAGTACAGATGATTGAGTATTTTCTTTAATTTTGCCAAATACAAATAGACTAAATATTATAAGCATAATTCTTGTTGTTAACTGTTTTGTTATATGTAATCTTAATATACTAGTGTTAAAAACTTCCAGTCAAGTGGTGGTGGTACACACCTTTAATCCCAGCACTTGGGAGGCAAAGTTAGGTGGCTATCTGTAAGTTTGAGGCTAATCTGTTCTACAGAGCAAGTTCCAGGATAGCCTTCAAAGCAATACAGAGAAACCTTGTCTCAAAAAACCAAAAGAAATAAAAGGAAGCTAATAGCATGAAAATATCTTCTTACATGTCTTATCTGTATTGTGATATTCTACATTGTGTTTACATGAAAATTATTACATAATATTTCATATTGGTCATTAGTGCTTATTTATTTTAACTTCATGTATTTTATTTTATGAAATGTGGGTGAAAGTAGCAGCTGAACTCTTAAAACAAAAAACAACATCTGAGTAAAATATTCATCTTTCATTTTCTCTGGAATATTTCGATAAAGAAAAAATTTGATACTAAGAATAATCTTCATTCTTATGTTTATGACAAATAATAGGCAAAAATAACATTAACATTTTAAACAATATTCAAAGACTGCATAAGGTTTCTCACAACCTCTTTCAATCATTTTTAATAAATTTTGCCTTTTGAAACTATGATTATGTTATCATTTCTGAGAATAATTGAATATTTAATCATTATCAATTCTATATGGTTTTGTTTATGCATGACTTGGGGTTTGAATAAATTCTTCAGTACTACTTTCATTAACTTCAAGGCATCCTACATTGCTCTCCAGATTGTAATGTCACCTTTAAAATTAGCTTGTTCTTAGACTGGCTCCGGATAGGAGATTACATAAAGATAAAATCATCTACTAAATAAGAAGGGTGTTTTAATGGAGATTAATTCTACATAATCATTAAAGAGGAAGAATCAAGTTTTCTAGTAAAATTCCTTTCTCAGCTTCACAACATGTGGAATAGCAGAGAAACATAACCACTTGATTTTGCTTTGCATTTATCTCAAGCAATTCTGAGATGACTAATCAAAGCGTTAAGTGCTGAATTCTTTCTTTCTTTTTTTCTTTTTTCTTTTCTTTTTTTTTTGGTTTTATTAGACAGGGTTTCTCTGTATTGTTTTGGAAGCTGTCGGTCCAGCCCGGCCTCGAACTCACAGAGATCTGCCTGCCTCTGCCTCCCGAGTGCTGGGATTAAAGGCGTGCGCCACCACCGCCCAGCTAAATGCTGAATTCTTATACTGTTTCTGATTGTTTTATTTCTTTAAGCTCTAAACCAAGTTCTTTTAGCTGCTCTTCTAAAAGATACACTTTTCTTCTTAAAGAATTTAAAATGATTGGGGTCTGTGTGCTCTAACTAGGTCTGGTGGGCTGGTTCTGTAGTTTTCTCCAGCACAGTCTTGACTCCCTTGCTTATCCCTCCTCCCTCTCTATAACTGGATGCCAGGAGTATGGCTAAGTGCTTACTGTGGGTGCCTGCTTTTGCATCCATCAGCTACTGGATGAAGGGTCTAGGATAACAATTAAGGCAGTCACCAATCTCATTATATGGGAAGAGCATCAAAGGTTGCCCCCCCACACTGCCTAGATTCTTATTTGAGGTAAACTTTTTGTTGACCTCTGAGCATTTCCCTACTGCCAGATTTCTTTTTAAAACTATATTGGATCCCTCTATTGGGTATCTCTTTTCTTTCTCTCCTCTATTCCTCCCCTGTCTCAGTCTTCTTGATCCCTCTTGTTCTCCTCCTTGCCTCCTCTTTTCCCCTTCTCTTTTCCCACCTCCCTTCACTCCCCCTAGGGGGGAGGGTCTCCCAATTTATTCAGGAGTTCTTGTCCCTTTCCCTTTCTTTAGGGGACCATGTACTTTTCTCTTTGTGTCCTTGTTTCCTAGTTTCTCTAGGGGTGTGGATTTTAGGCTAGTTGTCCTTTGTTCTATATCTAATATCCATATATGAGTGAGTACATACCATGCTTGTGTTTCTGTGACTGAGCTAACTCACTCAGGGTGGTTTCTTCCAGTTTCACCCATTTGCCTGCAAATTTCACTATTTCTTTGTTTTTTTTTTCAGCTGAGTAATACTCCATGTACCACATTTTCTCCACCCATTCTTCAGTTGAGGAGCATCTAGGTTACTTCTAGGTTCTGGCTATTACAAACAATGCTACTAAACCAAACCCTCTGAATGTGGGTACCAGTTAGGAGGCCTGGGAAGTCTATGAGACCTCTAACAGTGGAACCAGTATTTATCCCTAGTGCACAAATGGACTTTGGGAGCTCATTCCCTATGGAGGGATACTGTTCCATCCAAGATACATGGAGGAGGGCATAAGCCCTCCCACAAATAATGTGACAGGCCTTGATGATCCCCAATGAAAAGCCTAACTGTCCTTAGGGTGTGGTTGGAGGGGTGAGTTGGGAGGTGGTGGTAGGGAGCATGGGAGGGTGGGGGTAGGGAATGGGAGATGGATATGTAAAATGATATTTTCTAAATAAAAAAGAAAATGTTTTAATTATTTATACTCATGCATTTATATATCCTTTTTATCTGTGTGAATTAATGTATATATCTGACTATGCATTAATATGTGTGAATGCATGTGTGCGTGTGGATGCTTGGGTTTAGAGATGTTTGCAACTTGACTGAGATGGGTTCTGAGAGCTGAACGCTATCTTCATGACTGAGCAGCAAGCACTCTTAACTCCTGAGTCAACTCTCCAGTTGTGATGCGTCTCAGTTTCACTTGCGTCATTCATTATCACCACCACAACTTCACAATTTAAGAAATCTAGAATTAGCAATATGAATTCTACTCATGATGTAGATTATAACATTCTTTGGAGATCTTAATTTTCTTGGTGGCAAATATATATCTTTCAAGTAATAAATTGCCAATGTCTAAAAATTTTTGTTACTGTTGAAGAGGGTTTTTCTTACTCATTTTGAAATATGAGCTATATGCAGAGGGAATATTGTCATGGGCAGTTAGCAAAGTTAAAAATTGTTCTTGAATCTGTCTCTTGTCAGAGAAAGAGGAAGTACATGTAGGTTGTGTGTAAACACTTTCTCACTGTGAACTTTTGATTTTGAATAACACCAGTATGCATTCTGGGACCTAATTGTAAGAGCAGCAATGAGGACTATCATTAATGGAGGAAATGGCTGTTCATCCTTTAGAAACTGTACTACAAACAGATTTCCTATGTTTTTTTTAACTTTTTTGGTTTTTCGAGACAGGGTTTCTCTGTATTGTTTTGGAGGCTGTCCTGGAACTAACTCTGTAGACCAGGCTGACCTCAAACTCACAGAGATCCACCAGCCTCTGCCTCCCAAGTGCTGGGATTAAAGGCATGCACCACTAACTCCTGGCTTTCCTGTGGTTTTTAAAAGGAGATGACACTCTTGTGTTTTTCCATACTTTCTAATAAATTTTCATTCCAGGGATACACTCATCTCTTCCTTGTCCTCTATTCTCCCATCACCCATAGGTTGAATGAATTTTAAAAAGATAATTTTGTACTCATAACAAACATGTGCACACTGCATTTTAAAGCACAAATTTGCTTTCTTTCACTTCCCACCACATTCATTTACTGCTGTTGATTTTTTCATTGGGTAATTTTTTTCTGAGTGCCTATATGTTGCACCATCCTTCCACATAGGCAGTAAACATACAATAAATGTTCAGTTGAATCATGGGACAACTCGACAATCAATAAGACATTCAAACATGTACATATTCACATGTAAGAGAAACATACCATTAAAAAGAAATACATTTTTCTTTAAAATAAATATGTAATTCTATGAAAAAAGAGGAAATATTGGGAAACTACATCTGTGTTCAGGAGTTCAATAAAACCTTCTCTAAACAGTATCTTTTGTGCTGACAGAAATTCATAAATAATATTTATCCAGGTGAAAGTTGAGGACAGCTAGTGTAGGTTCAAGTAAAAATGAGGACTGTTAAGAGAAGCTTTCCTTGAGAGGAGCCTTCTCGCCCGCCTGGTTCCAAATCCACATCAGTCCCAAATAAACACACAAGAGGCTATATTCATTATGAAGCTGTTGGCCTTGCTTTTTTCTTACTGGCTAGCTCTGACTTAAGTATTTACCCCATAATTGTTAATCTAAGTATGTCTCTTACCGGAGAGGTTTCCGAGCTTCCTACCCAATGGCGGTTACATCTCGACTCTCTTGTGTTTCCCCTTCCCAGAGTTCTCCTGGACTCCTAGTCCCTCCTATCTTGGTTCCCTATAGGCTCAACAGTACTTTATTGACAAATACACAGGACTTCCCCCAACATCTCCTCTTTTCTGTTTAAACAAAAAGAAAGGTCTTAACTTTAACACCGTCAAATTATACATAACAGAACAGTTATTAAGTAAGAACATAGTTACAATATTTTAGCAAGATTTAAAGAAAATATCATCCATCCCATCCTTGTGAGTCCAAAGTCCTATATGTAGCTTATCTTTTATCATAACTAAGGAAAACTATAATTATAACTATCTGTCTTCAACTCCATCAAAGACCACAGAAGGATAATATATAAACACTAGGATTGACAGAGATATCTTACTGCCTGGACAGTCACCCGAAGTTCCTCTGTAACGTTGGGGCATCCATCTTCAGCCCATAGGCCACAATGGATCCAGAAGATTTCTCAGCCAAGCAGGAAATTTCAAACTGTCCATCTGCATCAGCAGTCTGTCAGTCATTTTTCTGTGTCCTGCAGAAAGTCTCGTAGACTCTTTCATGAAGCAGGAACCCTGAAGGACTGTGTGAGTTCAGTAGTCACTTTCCTGTGGGTCCTGCATATCCAGATTATACAGCAACAGTAAAGCAGTCCAGGCAAGAGCAATTTCTTGCCCAAATGGCTAATCTTGCCATGTTGAAAGCAAACTCCATAACAAGTTTCTTCGATGCCCATCTTCCTCTCAGACGTAATTAGTGCTGCCAGGAGCAGACATTTCTCATTGTCAAGAAAAACCCTAAACCATTTTAAATGCCATTTTCTGAAGGTCTTTGAGAGGTTTGAAGACTGTTTATCTGTCTGAAATACATTTCTATCTATCTAGAAAACCTAACTTACCTAACTATAAGTTCTATTATAAGTAACTATCTATAATCTGTATTTAATTATGCATTACATTTTAAAAGAACAGTATAAGTACAATACTTAGTCAAGAGGAGAAATATACTTATCACAAAATTGACTTTGAATTTGTATCAATAAATGAAAAACAATACCCATACCATAATTCCCTTTTTTACCATTAAAAAAATATTGGCTGTGATGATTAGCCAATTATAAACAACCCCATTTAAATGAAAACAAAGATTTATAAACAAGATGGGAATTAGGACGTCGCTCATTCCAAACTGCTTCCTGCTGGAAGGGGGCGCTGTTCATACCATGGGGACAATGACAAAACTCAGAAACCTGTATAAGTCCGTATTTTCGGGGTCTGTAAAGCTGCATCATCTTAGCTGTCTCAATTGTTGGAACATCTGGTCCACTGCTTCCGGGGGTCTTGGTTCGTCAAACCACAGAAGCCTGGAAGAAATCCTCAGCTTTTTATGTTCTGTGGAAACATAAATTAAAACTCCTTTTCTGAGTAACATATCCTTATACTTAAATTTTGAAGTCAAGGCATTTTCAAAAGATAGAAATTGGATTAATTCAGCAGCATTTATAATCAAGTGTACTTTAGCAGCTGTTCCTTCCTTAGCAATCAAAAAACTGAAAAACACAATAGCATACAGTATCCAGACTCTCTGTGTATTTTCCATCTTTACGTAGCTTATTTATTTATTATTACTTTATTTCTTTCACTTTTATTTCTTTTTCTCTGAGACAGGGTTTCTCTTTGGAAATCTGCCTGCCTCTGCCTCTGGAGCAATTCCTACTGGTGTGCGCCACCACAACGCCAGCTTTTGTATTTATTTACCACTTTGCCGTTTCATTTTCTCTCTCAATCTCACATATATTTTAAAACACACTGTAAACGTTTAGAGATTTTCTTCATCCAAGTCTGACTTTACTGTAAATCTTTATGTTTTTCTGACCACGTGTCTTATCTGTAAAACCACGGCTGTTTTAAACTGCCGGTTTTTCCGTCAAGATGGCGGGCTTAAGCATGACTCCAGCTTACCGCCTCAATCCATGCTGACATCCAGCAAAAGCTGCCACTTCCAGCTGTACGTACACACCTTTCAATCGTTAGCAGAGTCTCTTAAAACAACCTTGTTGGGTTTTTTTCTTTTTTCTTTTTCTTTTTCTTTTTATGCCGAGTCAGGAAGACTCCAGTAAGCGAGCCGCGTGAATCTCGGCTTGTCGCTAGCAAAACAGAGCACACCTGAGAAAAATGCTGCTACCAAAATCTGTGCTTCTCTCCGTTCTTCTGTTTCTAAAATTCCTTTAAAGCTTTTGTCATTCTGCGTGGAAATTCATGATCCCACTCCTGATCACCATTATGTTAAGAGAAGCTTTCCTTGAGAGGAGCCTTCTCGCCCGCCTGGTTCCAAATCCACATCAGTCCCAAATAAACACACAAGAGGCTATATTCATTATGAAGCTGTTGGCCTTGCTTTTTTTCTTACTGGCTAGCTCTGACTTAAGTATTTACCCCATAATTGTTAATCTAAGTATGTCTCTTACCGGAGAGGTTTCCGAGCTTCCTACCCAATGGCGGTTACATCTCGACTCTCTTGTGTTTCCCCTTCCCAGAGTTCTCCTGGACTCCTAGTCCCTCCTATCTTGGTTCCCTATAGGCTCAACAGTACTTTATTGACAAATACACAGGACTTCCCCCAACAGAGGACTATTATTCTTCTTTATATTTGTGGAAGACTGTGGTTTGAGTAAATTATATGCAACCCAATTTGCAACCCCTGATATATTACATATTGACACAGGCTTTCATACAAAATATCCCTCATAGCCTCAAAAACTTGGTGTTCAGGTGGTGGCACTCTTTTGGGGATTTAAATATTTTAAGAAGTTGTGGCTGAGCTGAAATATGTCAGACTCTGGGAATGCATCTTCAGTGATATTCTGTCTATGGTTCTTTTTGTTTGTTTCCTTTTTTCCTGCTTCCTGGCAGCTATGAGGTATAAAACTCCTCTGGAATGTGTCCTTGACACTATGCTGTTCTGCTCAAGAGTGTGGGGACAAACAAAAGTGGACTGAATCCTTGAAAATGTGAACCAAAGTAAAGCATCCTCCTCCAAGTTATTTACAGGAGGCTTTTTTTTAAACTCCAGAGCAACACTAAATTAATTAATGTATCTATTTTAAATTGTTTTATATGGGAGATTGCTGCCCAGACACACTGAAAAACAGTGAACTCACATTGGTGAGAGACACTATCTGACAAGAATAAGTCATAGAGTCTTCCTCTGGACTCCACACATGCTCCTGGTCACACACAATAATTTATACATGTAGGTACACACCCATTATTTCTTAATATGAATAAAGATACTATAAGTACAGTCATGATTTTATTCTTTACATACTGTTTACTCATGAGGTCTTCATTTTCCGACATTTATACTTTGCCATACAAGGAGAAAGACTTCCGTGGAAAACTGAGTTCAGCAGGGTGACATTTTAGATTTATTACGGTAATATGTTAGTTTCAGCTGTGGGTTGGTGCTTTGAGTAGCTGCCCCTTGGCCAGCCACTTAATCGAGGTCTGTTTAATCTAATAAATACCTGGCAAATGCCTTCTGAATTTGTTTGAGACCTGCAGACACCCCTAGGAGGAAACAGCATGGCAACAGAGCTAATGGTATTTTAGGAAGCATCTCTATTCTTCTGGAAGACAACTTGCCCTTTCTCTCCCAATAACAAATGAAAGTGCTCATTATCAGGTGTTGGTAAGCTAGAGCCCATGGCCAAATCCAACTGTCACCTTCACTTTATGTGGCCTTTGCAAAGATAATGGTTTCTATAGCTTTAAATGGTTAGAAAAAATGAGAGATACCATTTCTCAATATGTAAAACATTAAATGAAATCCCAGCCACAGCTGAGATTTTATTACAAAACGCATCCCTGTTCCCCATACTTCCCATGGTTGTCTCTCCTCTCCTTCACTACAGTAGCGAGGTTGAATAGCTGCACCAGGAAATTTGTAGTCCACAAAGACAGAAATCCTATTTTGTTAACACAATGTATCTGTGGAACCACATGGAGACATAGCAGAGAAGAAGGCAGGTTGTACCTACCCTGTGAATTCCACTTTCTTTTGGGAGACATACAAAGTAATGAATCCAGAATTCTTTGTCAAATGGTGGTAAGTTCTAAGTAGAAAATGTGTCGGGTTGATGCATAGAAAATACCTAATAGGAGGATCAAAACAAACCCTCAGAGGGGACATTTAATAGAACCACTGAATGGAGACACGAGGCAGCATAGAAAGAGGGGCAGTCAGAAAACACAGAATAACGATCCTGACACGGCAGAGATTAAACAATCATGGAGTAGTGGTCCTCAACCTTCCCAATGCTGTGAACCTTTAATACAGCTCCTTATGCTGTGGTGACCTTAGACCACAAAATTATTTTTGTTGCTACTTGATAAGTGTAACTTGCTACTGTTTTGCATTGCAATGTAAACATCTGATATGCAGGATATTTGATATACCATTTCTGTGAAAGGATCCTTTGAAGCCCAAAGGAAACATGGCCCACAGTTTGAGAACCATGTCCGGGAGGGAGGAAAGGAGCCCTATGTGCCTGCAGTGTCCTAGATAAAGATGAATCATAGTAGAAGATGAAAGAAGTTAAAATGTTCGCTGTGTATTCCTCTGACCTTCTCATCCTAGCCATGCTGACATGATCAATTTGACATGCAGTCCCAAGCTCTGGCTACTTTACATCTCTTTGTGTGGTTTAGTGGTGCTCGATGATTTGGAGAACCACAAATACTTGACCTTAAGAACTGGGTTATGAAATGAGTTTGGTCTTAGTTTGAGCTCCAGGAGAGTCCACTGGTGGAATGTGTGCTACAATGTAAAAATGAGCTGCTACATTTTAAAACTTGCCCTTGTCACTATCAAGAGGAACTCACAGGGAGCAGGAGCCTGAGAAGAAGATGTCCTCAGGACTGACCAGATAAGAAACATGCAGAGCAAAAACCACAAGACAAGAATTCGCAGATGGACTTGAAAAGGAGACCAAAGAAAATAGAACAACCTACGAAATTCTGAGGCTTTAACAAAATACCTGGGTCAACAAAATTGTAAATGTAAGAGGCTGATTTGTGACATGATTCTTTAGGTAGACAGTCCACCCAGTATGATATTGATGTTCTGGTGACACATCCTTGTCTGTCTCAGATCAGAGAAACCACATGAATAAGAGACCAAGCACAGGACCAGCTTTATTCTCTTCTCGCCATCATCTGACAGGTTCCACCCCTTAATGTTTCTCTTGTCTCAGTACTGACACATTAAGGTTAATGCTTACAACACATGAAACCCTGGAAAACAACCCATATCCAACCACTACCAGCTGAGGAATTTGAAAAATGAAGGAGAAAGCATCTCTGGGAATGGGAGATAGAAACTGGATGTCTTTTCTTAGACAAATTCAAATATTGAAACACCGGGTGACCTATTCCATCATTCACCAACATCCAAAACCAAACATCAACTGTATACAAGTCACCATTTGGGGCACTGGAAATTAACTTTAATAAATAATAAGTTGGAATTGGAGAAATAACAATGGCTGAAAGATCTTGCTGTCTGTCTGGAGTATCTGAGTTTGGTTCCTGGGACTCAAATTAGGCAGCTCAGGATGGCATGGAACTGCAGCTCCAGGAGACAAGATGCTTTCTTCTGGCCTATACAGACACCAGCATACTTCCAAAATTCTTTCTGTTTCTTTGACTCTCTCTTTTTCTCTTACTCTCTCCATCCATCCGTCTCTCTGTCTCTCTCTCTCTCTCTCTCTCTCTCTCTCTCTCACACACACACACACACACACACACACTACAGAAAACAAGAGTAGGAGCTTTAACTTGATGGCAGGTGGTAGAGTGTTTGCCTCCCATGCCTGGTGCTCTAGCTTCAGTCCTCAGTTCTGTAGTCTGAAGCTCAACTGGAAGCCATGCTCAACTACAAAGAGTTACAATTCCTTTGATTGCAGTAGGTTTGTGATGGGGGAAGTCCTGTGTATATGTCAATAAAGCACTGTTGGTCAATAAGGAAGCAAGACAGGTGGGACTAGGAGTCCAGGAGGACTCTGGGTAGGAGAAACACAGGGAGTCAAGATGTAATTGCCATAGGGATAAGAAGCCCGGAAAGTTCTCTGGTAAGAGAAATACTTAGATTAACAATTATGGGATAGATACTTAAGTCAGAGCTAGCCAGTAAGAAACAAGCAAGGCCAACAGCTTCAAAATTAATACAGCCTCTGGTGTGTTTATTTGGGACTGATGCAGCTCTGGAACCAGGATGGAGGGAAGGCTTCTCTTTACATAATGGTGATCAGAGTGGGATCATAAATTTCCACACAGAATGACAAAAGCTTTAAAGGAATTTTAGAAACAAAAGAACGGAGAAAAGCATGGGTTCTTGGTAGCAGCATTTTTCTCAGGTGTGCTCTATTTTACTAGCGACAAGCAAAGACTCACAAGGATTGCTTAAGGGAGTCTTCCTGACTCAGCATAAAACAAAAAACAAGGTTCTTTTAAGAGGCTCTGCTAACGATTGAAAGGTGTGTATGTACAGCTGGAAGTGGCAGTGACCACATCTCTAGGCTGGCAGCTTATGCTAGATGTCAGCATGGACTGAGGCTGTAAGCTGAAATCACGCTTATGCCCGTCATCTTGGAAAAACTGCAGTTTAAACAGCCACGTTTTTAACAGATAAGACATGTGGCCAGAAAAACATAAAGATTTGCAGTAAAATCAGACTTGGATGAAGAAAAACCTCTAAAGGTTTATAGTGTGTTTAAAAATATATGTAAGAGTGAGAGAGAAAAAGAAACGGCATAGTGGTAAAAAAAAAATTAGAAAAGCTGGCTGTGGTGGTACATGCCAGTAGGATTTGCTCCAGAGGCAGAGGCAGGCAGATTTCCAAAGAGAAACCCTATCTCAGAGCAATAAATAAATAAACAAAGGTAAAAGAAATAGAGTAATAATAATATATAAATAAATAAGCCAAGTAATGATGGAAAATACACAAAAAGTCTGGATACTGTACGCTATTATGTTTTTCAGTTTTTTGATTGCTAAGGAAGTAACAACTACTAAAGTACACTTGATTATAAATGCTGCTGAATTAATTCAACTTATATCTTTTGAAAATGCCTTGACTTCAATATTTAAGTACAAGGATATGTTACTTTGGAAAAGAGTATTTGTTTATGTTTCTACAGAAAATGAAAAGCTGAGGATTCCTTCCAGTCTTCTTTGGTTTGATGAACCAAGACCCCTGGAAACAGTGGGCCAGGTGTTCCGACAACTGAAACAGCTAAGATGATGCAGTCTTACAGACCCTGAAACTAAGGACTTATACAGGTTTCTGAGTTTTGTCATGATCCCTATGGTATGAACAGTGCCCCCTTCCAGCACGAAACAATTTGGAATGAGCAATGTCCTAATTCCCATCTTGTTTATAAATCTTTGTTTTCATTTAAATGGTATTGCTTATAATTGGTTAATGTTCACAACCAATCTCTTTTTAATGGTAAAAAGGGGATTATGGTATGTAAATGAGTACTTTGTATTGGTGTGGTTTTTCATTTATTGAGACAAATTCAAGGTCGTACATATCTCCTCTTGATTAAGTATTGTGCTTATACTAATCTTTTAAAATGTGATGCATAATTAAATACAGACTACAGATAGTTACTTATAATAGAAAGAACTTATTGTTAGGTAAGTTAGGTTTTCTAGATATACAGAAATATATTTGAAATAGATAGTCTTCAAACCTTTCAAAGACCTTCAGAAAATGGCATTTAAAATAGTTTAGGGTTTTTCTTGACAATGAGAAATGTCTGCTCCTGGCAGCACCAATTACATCTGAGAGGAAGATGGGCATCGAAGAGACTCGTTATGGAGTTTGCTTTCAACATGGCAAGATTAGCCATTTGGGAAAAAAATGCTCTTGCCTAGACTGTTTGACTGTTGCTGTATAAACTGAACATGCAGGACCCACAGGAAAGTGACTGCTGAACTCAAACAGCCCTACAGGGTTC
Source organism: Mesocricetus auratus (assembly GCF_017639785.1). NCBI lineage: Eukaryota > Metazoa > Chordata > Mammalia > Rodentia > Cricetidae > Mesocricetus > Mesocricetus auratus. The sequence goes on from NW_024429266.1 coordinate 163,920,622, forward strand.
CTGCTTCATGGAAGGGTCTACTAGATTTTCAACAGGACACAGAAAAATGAGTGACAGACTGCCAGTGCAGATGGACAGTTTGAAATTTCCTGCTTTGCTGAGAAGTCTTCCAGACACACTGTGGCCTAAGGGCTGAAGATGGATACCCCAACGTTACAGAGGAACTTCAGGTGACTGTCCAGGCATCAAGATGTCTCTGTCAATCCTAGTGTTTATATATTATCCTTCTGTGGTCTTTGATGGAGTTGAAGACAGATAGTTATAATTATAGTTTTCCTTAGTTATTATAAAAGCTAAGCTACATATAGAACTTTGGACTCACAAGGATAGGATGGATGATATTTTCTTTAAATCTTGCTAAATGTTGATAGACAAAATGTTGTAACTGTGTTCTTACTTGATAACTGTTCTGTTATATATAATTTGACTATGCTAAAGTTAAGACCTTTCTTTTTGTTTAAACAGAAAAGAGGAGATGATGGGGGAAGTCCTGTGTATATGTCAATAAAGCACTCTTGGCCAATAGGGAACAAATATAGGTGGGACTAGGAGTCCAGGAGGACTCTGGGTACGAGAAACACAGGGAGTCAAGATGTAACTGCCACAGGGATAAGAAGACCGGAAAGTTCTCCAGTAAGAGAAATACTTAGATTAACAATTATGGAATAGATACTTAAGTCAGAGCTAGCCAGTAAGAAACAAGCAAGGCCAACAGCTTCATAATTAATATAGCCTCCTGTGTGTTTATTTGGGACTCATGTGGCTCTGGAACCAGGCTGGTGGTAAGACTTCTCTTTACACTTGCCTCTGTTTGTTTTTTCTCTTTTATTTTTTCCTTTTGTGTGTGTGTGTGTTTGTGTATGTGTGTGTGTGTGTGTGTAACACCTAACTAGTGCTTTACAAATGTCACACGACATCTAACTAAAGATAATAGAGCTCCAGACTCTTGACTGCTTTGAGTGTTTCCTTCCTTTGTGTTCTGGGCAGAGCCATGTTTGAATTGGCTAGTTTACATTCTGATTCTTCTCACAAGAACCATGTGAGGTGATTTTATTTTTATTTTACTTGGGATGAGTGCTTCTTTTTAAAAGGAAAAAAAAGACATACCTCAATATCAGTGTGGAAAAACCAATACAGCGCTAAGTGAATTGAAAGGGAAAGGCCCCGTAAGCAGCTTTTCTTCTTACTGCTGATACATCACACTTCGAGGCTGCTGGAGCAGTAAGGCCTGCAAAAACCTACAGTGTGGAGCATGAGTCATAATATCACAGTACTTTGCATTTATATAGCATGCTTATACTAGGGGTGTGACAGCCACCCAGCAAGGTGGGCTGATCACATGCCGCTATCTGTGCTTGATAAAAATACTTCCCAGAGGCAAGAGCTTGTGCAAAGAACTGAATGAGTGCAAATGCAAGAAGATGAAACTAATGAGCCTTGGGAATAAGAGAAAAAATTTCTGCAGAGGGAAAACAGCTGCAGGAAATATCTATCCTTTGATTTGGTTGATTCCTGTTTACTGTGTTATTTTTTTCTAAAATAATTACCTTTAAAGGTTTATAATGAATATATTAACTTCAGATAGATAGCTCAAATTCAAAAGTCCGGGAAGCTGATCAGGAGACAGGAATGAGTGAGGGGAATATGGGTAAGAGGGTAGTTTCCTGGACCATCTGCATCCATGTGACTGACCATCCTACACTAGCAATTGTCATCCAGGTAAAGTAGAGGTGTTTTGCAGGATGCTAGCATTCTTCAGTAGAAGCTAAAAAATGAAGGTGGTATGCTGCGTAGAATCTGTGCTTTTTAATATTTATGAGGGATTTCAAAGGTATATAAAATTCCCAAAGGCTAAGGAAAATTCCTTTGGAAGTGGATGTGGCACACAGGCTGCCATTTCCCTGAGGTGCTCACAGGAACTCATAACTACCTAACAGCGCCCCCTCCCTTTAAGAAAACATTGAGTTGGGTATGAAGGCTCACACCTGTCATCCAACACTTGGAATGCTGAGGAGGTCAAAACACTAGAGCTCAGGAATCAGGGATAGAAGGGAGACGGAGAGAAATTAAGGGGGAGGAAGAAGAGGGAAAGACCTAAAAGAAGGGAGAGAATATTTCGTAGAAACAAAAAAGAAGCCTTATAATCTGTTTCCTGAGATATTTTTTCCAATTTCAGTGTTGGTTCCTTTGACAGGAAGTGTTGTGGTCCCTACAAGAATCTCCAGGGTCTTAGAGAACAGGTATAAGCTTTTTATATCTCTTGTTCCAACTTTTAAATATAGTGCATCCAAGGATGACCTGTAACACTGAGATTTAGTTGGACACGAATAGAATGTTTAGACTCTTCCTCTAAATATACCAGTATGGGAAAGGAGTGACACTGTCATTCTCGTGTCAGTAGGTTTCCTTTAATTTTATGGACATATAAATTCAAGTGTCCACAGAACTGAAGGCAGTAAAAATAATTTTATTCATAGTTCAGTGAAAAGGAGCATTAGACCTGACTTAGCCAGTGAGCTAAATCTAATGCATTATGAAGGCATTCATTTTTCAACGTTTCCACTATGTGGGAATTTGGTGAAGGGCAAAAAGTATGAATTTAGAGTTATCATTAATAATCGCAAACTATATAGCCCTACAAGATGATGGAGGAACAGTGCCCTGGCTAAACCCCTCAGCCAACACAATGTTCAAATATAGAGAAGGCATGATATTTTATTATCCAATAGGAAAACAGCCACAGAAAAGCAGAATATGTTTATCACAACTTCACAGAGCCAATGGCATGTAAGGTCAGTCAGGACCCATAAATACCCCATTCTAGTGTGTCTGAAACAATAAATTGACTCTGTAACCAAAGCATGAACACACACACACACACACACATACACACACACACACAAACTTTAAAAATGGCCAATAGTCTTGAATTAGATCTGAAAGTCCTTCCTTTCCTTCTATGTCGCTTTCTTTCTGCTCATCTGTATTTTTTTCTTTTCTATTTTGAGTCACTTAAAATGTAAGTACTAAAATGATGACTTTAGGATGCCTGGTAGAAAACAAGAAAATTCAACCCACTACTAGCCAGGATGCAATTGGTTATTAAGAAGGAAAATACTGAAATAATTTGAAACTATTTACAACATTTTTTTGGTGAGAGACAATTCATCTCATCATTTCTCCAAGAAGTATGCCTCCTTGGAAGAAGACAAGGTAATAGAAGTAAGAATGAAAGAAAAGAAAAATCACAATCCCCAGCATATAGGAAGCGTTTTTTTTCTGCATCTCAGTGTGTAATATGTACTGTTTCTCGTGAGAATGAATGTGTTTACAAAAATGGATTCCAAACATAAGTGATTTTCTCATTCCATTTTTATCACTTTTACTGCAAGATTAGTAAAACAATTAGTGGGCACTGTCTAGCATTAAAGTAATTAATTTACATGGAATATAAAGCAGGAGAAGGGATAGACAAATTTAAATAGCAGTTCAGTCTTATATGTGTAAATATATATGAGTATACAGTGATAAGTGATTTCCTAACACCATTAAAAATTCTAGAAAATGAATGTTCTAGCTCACTCTTCCCACCTTTTAATATTATGAAGGTGAAGTGGTTATAATGGAACATACCTTTACTTCCAGTACTCAGGAGGAAAAGGGAAGAAAATCAGTGTTAGTTTGAGTGTAGTCTGGCCTACATAGTGAGTTCTAGGTCATCCCTGGGCTACATAGTAAGAAACAAAATATTTATGTTGGTATTTACATTTTAACATATAACTAGCATATATGATCACATGAATTCTTCCTGGATATTGCATTAACAAACCCTCTGTTGTTGCATATATTAAGTCTGCTTTAATTTTCACAGATTTTTGCAACATTTTCATATAATCTTTATGTACCCTTCTAGTCATTTCAGTAGACTGACAGGGGTGACAGGAAGCAGGGATCCCAATGCTTCCTCTGTCTGTGAATGTTTAAGAACTCAACAGTGTGATATTTTCAGGAAACTGTGCAATCTTAGAGCATTATTATTCTGTCTAATAGGAAAAGAGCTTTGCCTGGAGAATGTGACAACTGCCTTTGGAAGCTCCAGTTCTAACATCACCTAGCAGAATTCAAACATCAGCTCTGATCACTATGGAAAATGGTTATCAATCTGTGATATTTTTGCAAACAGTAAACCTATTTTCTTGCTGCAACAGTGTAAGTGGCACTAGGTGTTCAAGCTTTTCTATTCTTAACAATGGTGACCTTGGGAAGATCTTGTCTCCATGTATTTGCAAGCAAGCAAGCAAGTTCATGAATACAGTAGACCCTTTTCACAGTTCTCTCTTGCTTTTAGATGGCAATGGTGATGAATAGTTTCTTACATGCAGTCTCTCTTATAGATCTTAAATTTTCATTAATTTTGAAAGGAGAAATTATGACAAGTTCAAAGGCAACAGATATGTGTCCTGTCTTCTGGCGACCACATTTTCAATTCCACTTTAGTTCATGCACATTTTCCATGATCATTTTAATACATTTATATTACAGGATAATTTGAGTCACTTCCAAAGACTAGTTTACAGCTGGGATGAATTCCTGTCAACATAGAGGTAGTCATCACAGCTCCTATTCCATGTTGGCTTTTCTCAGTTGGAGCCCTGTCTTGGTTACCCTCTCCTAGGTATGCTAGGAAACACCTGCAAAAGCAATGGGAAGGAGAAAGGGTTTATTTTGACTTACAGTTCCTGAAAGACACCGTCTAAGGTGGCAGGGAGGGCACTGCAGTGGCTGGGATGCATGACAAGAGCCAGAAGCTGGCTGATCACATGGCGTCCACCCTCAGGAAGCAGAGATGGATACAGACTACCGCTAGATACCCTTTCAGAATTTTTAACAGTCTAGGTCCCCTCCTCAGAGAAAAGCCCCAACACACAATTAAGGGAAGCGCCAAACAAACATCAAAGTCTAGAACCATGTCTCTGGTTATTCTAGATTCTGTCAAGCTGACAATTAATGCTAGCCATCACAAATACCTTGTTCCGTGTTCACCAACTCTATCTTGCCTTGAACCAATATATGTTATTAAAAGTTGCAAAGAGGATTCCGGGATTCCTAAAACTTGGTAGCATCTTAATTTTCTGCTTTAAGACTGATATCGTAGAAATGAATTTATTTGTTCACTGGCAGCAGTCTCACAGTTTCCTTGCATCCATAACTCATTATATTAAAATTGCACACTATAATAAGTCAGTATAACTTCTCTGCACATAGATAAACTCCTGAGATGTAATTGGCATGATGAATAAAGTAAGTGTATCTAAAGATCATTAAGTTTTCTCTGCAGACTGATTATCAAAGTTGTTCTTTTGAATTAAACTCTTTGTATTCTGTCTATGGTTTGATAACAGGAGGACTGAAATTGCCTCTCCTTGAAATTATTTCCAGTTGAAAAGACTCTAAGAAGTTACTAAAAGCTGAAAAGACCATGCCAGCATGTGTTCACCATCTCCAAGGAGCTTTCGTGTTTTCCATTCTTTCTCAGAAACATGGAAACTTTGGAAAGGAACTCTGTAAAAACACGAGGGGGGACGCAAAACTCACATGCTTACACACAAATAAAGCTGAATCCTCCGTATCAGTCTGAAATCACGTGACACTCTCAGGTACCTTTCTCATCTGCTAGGGTCATACATGGCTGGCTTATAATGTACAATGCAGCAAAATTTGCCCAGTTTCCACGCTCAGGCAAGAAATTCAAAATATAAAAATTCAATTTCTTCGCAAGAATTAGAAATAATTCGGGTTAGAGCGACCTCTAGTGGTCATTTCTGGACATGTCTGAGTGCATATCGACTGCTGAATATTTTTTCCTTCATCATGAGACAAAATCAAAGTATAAAGGCCAGTAAGACATGAAAGATGTTTTATCTATCTTATTTCTGATTTTATAGAATCCTGCTTTAAATTAGTTAAAGTATAAGCTGCACATAAGTCACTACTTTATTATCATTCATAATCAAACCTGAACTATCTGACATCATGGAAAACACTAGAAATGAGCAACAATCAGCCACTACTCCTTTCCATCACACCCTTTCACATTGTGTTTCCCAAGATATTCTCAGACATAATAAAATTAGCAGACTGAGCAGTCATAAAAATCCAAGCCAGAGAATTACGTCCTTGCCTTGCTGACAAAAAGCTAGAAGTGTATGGAGTAAAGTACACTGACTCTCCCATCCCTGACTGCCCTTGGCAGACACTTCCTTACCTGCAAGAGTTCTGTACTCTCTACACAGTGTTTATAATCATAGAGAAGCCTGGAGAGTGTTAATCTATTAGGATGCTACAACACCCAATGTCCTTTATTTCTGTCTGTTTATTGAAATGTACAACTCTCATTTTTCATGTTGTAATATTGTCTATACAGTTTAGTTCTTAATTACTTAGTAATTGACTCTCCATGACTAATCACATTGCCTTACCAATTGCAAGCTCATTGAAAACATAGAGAACATCTTGCTGACTTTCCATACCTCTCTGTTAATGTCTCACACACTTTTTCCTGCGTTGTGCAACATTAGTGTTTTCTAACATGCACCCACTTCTTGACTTCCTTATAAGGCTCCAAGGAAAGGTTTCTAAGGTGGTGGCCTCAGGAATGGATTCAACAGCCAACTGTGCTGTAGACTCTTCAGTCTTGGATCTTAGTTCTGATTTATGCCATCTTTCTCTGAGTGCCTGTCTTTGTCTTCCCCTCTGCTCCTCCTCTTTAACTATGCAAATTTTAGTCAATTTTATCAGTGAATGGGAATAACTTCCCAGAGCCAATAATTGCAGTACAGTTATTTTCTTAAGCCAAAAACTTGAATGCCATCATACATACAGTCATTCATTCAGATCTATGCACCAGGCTGGCATTTTCTGCCATTAAGAATGAAGCAAAAACACAGAATAGTGAGAGTGTTATTGATTGCATTACCACCAACAGGAATTAACATTTCCATTTCATGTTTTAACTGTCACTTCATTATCATAATCATTAGAAATTGCTACTAAATATTAGTATTTTGGAAGAAAAAAAGAGACTGGGTGGGGCTTACAAGAGGCATCCCTTGGAGAAAGAGAGATGAAGGGGAGGAGAAGCTATGAAAACACACTTGCTTGGAAAATGTCATAATAGTGTGTGATGTCTTGCATGCCAACTTTTTAAAAATTGAGAGCTCACATTACTCATAAACTGTTTTTCTTTTGCTAGGCTGATGTTATGTCAACATAGGTTTCTCTAAACTTTGTTTTCTACATCTGCACTTGATCTGAGAAAGGACTACAGAGGCTCCTTCAGAAAGCACCAGGTGAGATTCAAGAGAACAGTTTGACCCTTCCTTATTCTAAAGGGAAGCATGATTGAGGCCTAACTCAGCTGTTTTGTAACCAAGCGGCCTTCTGCTTCTCAGCTTCTGGGTCTCTTCTAAGACAAGGAGAGTGTTTGGAGGGCTTCCTTCTGAAATTATGAATTCACGAAAACCTAACTTGTCCAGAATGATAATCAGTCTCTGCTTCAAGTAACTTACCTTTTCAAGTGATTTTTATTGTCTCTTGGTGTATCTTCCATACAACAAATCTTCACACATTTTCTTAAAGTTTATATACAGACTGGTGGTTATATACAGCCCTCACACTCCTATTTAGTCACTTCCAAGATTGAAGCCATAGAAAATTTATAGAAATCTGTAAAGACCTTGTGACTTCTTCCCATCAAGTTATTTTGCTTTTTAAGTTAGTTCTACTGTTGTTTATCTGTTCACGTTGTTTTTGCCTGATGTACTTTATAGAAATGAAATCACACAGAATGAGTTTCCTGTATCTAAACACTTTCAGTGAGTAGTTTGTTCATAACAAACAATCAAATAAATGCTTGTGTGAGTGGTTTCCTCTCTTTCAGTCCTGTGTTGTGCTCTGTGACTTTTTCACCCATGTTGCTGAGTCTCTTCAGAAGGTGACTGTTCTCTGCCAGTACTCACTACCATGATTTTGCTTCCTCTGTAGGTCTTGAGCATTTACACACATACCCCCAAGCCATCATTGTTATATCAAGGACTAACAGACTAGTAGTTCTCGAGAGATTAAATACACTCTCTTGCTTGGCACTAGTCAAGGACACTCTCCATTGCTTGCTGCCAAATATTAGTCAGCTTTTTTAGGTTGAGGGGCTATCTGCCAGTTGAAGTGGTTAGCAGTAGAAGAAATCAAATCTAAATTAAATGTGAGCATATTTTTGGAAATTCTCATTTCTATACAAATGTGCAGCCTGGCAGACTTGTATAAGAAAGAATAATAATAAATGTAAGCTGGCCTGCAAATGACAAACCCTGCTAGCTATGATATTATAACAACTCAACTGTAATTTGCTCTTTCAAAAAAAATCACATAATGTTTATCACCATTAACACCATTTATTTCTCTTCACTGAATGAAAGTTTCTGTAATAACACCTATGATAAATTGACATGGGATTAATGCATCTCTAAAAACATTGTTTCTTTTCACATTAGCCATGTCCTTGTTTGTCTGCAATGATTGCATCTGTAAAGTGAGTATTAATTGAAACATTTTTAAATTACCAAGATTTAATGCAGTGAGTACCTACTCTATCATTTTTGCCAAGCAAAAATTCTTTGTGCATATTCAGTCTACACAAAATATATTCTTTATCTATGATAATGACTTGAACCACTGTGTTCTGTTCAATTTAAAACATCATCCATTTTAATAAACAGATGCCTCAGACAGTAAAAATTGTGTCTCTAGTAAGCATCAAATTGCTAAGTTATTTATGTCTTGAGAACTTAAAATGCTTGTGTCAAAGTTAGAATCTGACAATCCTTCTGGGCTATGCCATATATATCATTAAAACAAAAATATGGAATTCAATTAGCGGTCAATAATAAAAGAATTTTTCACAGGCCTTCACACATAAACACATATCTATATTATTGATGCATAATATTCATAATACATATATATGTGATTCAATGTAATACATTGATACATATAGACATAGTAGAATAAGGAAATATGGTAATTAAATGTCACTTATTACAACGTCTCCTGTTCCTGAACAATCAGTTTGTCCTTTTGACATCCAAACTTGATCTTGACTGGCAACAATCCAGGACTCAGGCACATCTGTCTATCAGATCTAAGAAATAAGTAAGGTCTTCCTTTCTGTGTCTTTAGTTCTGCTTTCCCCATCTTCAAGTGAACATCATCATTATCAAGGACTAACAGAGAGCAATTTATTAGTATTTAAAAATACCCACTTGTTCTGGCAACAGTACTTCCATTGCTACCTTCAAAATTTTGTTTGTGTTTCTGGGCTAATAGTAGAGTTTCTTGGTGGCCTTGGGAGCTGGAATAAAACCCATAACTTAAAAAAATTATTCCCTCTAGATAACATGATTTTAAAAACACACCATTTATTTAAGAAAATATATTTATTTCTCTGCATGGTAGCACACACCTATAATCCTACTACCAAGGAGGCAGAGGTAGGGAGATTTTGAATTCAAGGCCCACCCCAATTAAGTAGAGAGACTATAACAAAGAAGAAGAAGAAATATATGTTATCTATAGAAATGATTGAAAGAATTGTGAGAAGAGATCTGCATGAGAACATCACACACTTGTGATAACAATCTTGTTCCTTTGAGATCTATATTTGTGCCACAAACTCTAGATATTCAGAAGGGAATTGTTTATGTTTAGAATTTGCAGTATGTAACTTGTAGGGCCTTCCTAACTGTCATATAAAAACATATTGAAATTCATGCAAATGGGAAGAAAACCAAGATCTTGTTACTCAAGATCGGGAGCTTAGGCTTTCAACCCAGGCATCCATGATCTAAAAATTGTTTCTGCGCTTACTAGAATAATGTGGAATAATTCTTGTCTACACTCTGAATGTATTACTTTCATTGGTTAATAAAGAACTGACTGGTCTTAGCTAGACAGGAAGTTACTGAGCAGGAGTGGCATACTAGGAGGATGCTGGGAAGAAGGAGGGCAGAGTCTGGAGTGGCTAGCAGAGACAAAGAGAAGCAAGATGGGCCTATATGTAATGAGAAAAGGTACCAAGCCATGTGACTAGTACAGATAAGAAATATGGGTAATTTATATTTAAGAGTCATCTAGTAAAGAACCTGAGCTATTGGCCAAGAATTTATAATTACTATTAAGTCTCTGTTGGGTAATGATGAATAAAGCAGTGTTCAATTTTAAAAGCAGGCTGGAGACATGTTTACGTGGTTAAGAGTACTTGCCGCTCTTCCAAAGGAGTGGAATTTGAAACATAGCATCTACCTAAGACAGCTGACAACCACCTGTAATTCCAGCTCCTGGGGACCTTCTGTCCTCTGAGAGCATCAACACACATCTGGCATATAGGCATATACACGCACACAAAATAAAATAAAATTTTGAAGATAAAAAATTTTGTGAATTGCAGGCAGAACAATGAAGGATTGAAAGGAAAGGGCATTCATTAAAAATAGAAAAAATGTCAGTCATACAGAAGAGCTCACAGCAGATCCGAGAGCAATTTTACAGAGAGATGCCATAGCAGGGGGTACTCTGACCTCATTTTTCCTCCCTTTCTCCAATCTTCTGGAAATATTCCATTGTGTTAACTGAAAGGAAAGGACAAGACAAAGAAAACCTTGGAGTTTATATACATAGGTAAGCCTTCTGAAACAAAGAGGTACAAAAAGACACAGAACGAATATTGAAGGGCAAATGGGACACATCTGGCTAAAGGGGAACCATTATTTTTATACAGTGCTAAATCTTCCAGGACAGTGCTTAATTTCTGTACATATGGTGGCAGCCCCTCATGCATGCAGGTACTGTGCAAAAATATCCATATCTGCGTGTCTAACTTCTGAATGAGCTCACGACATTGGAATGTGAGTCCATATTTTACAGCAACTAATAATAATAAAGTCACAATCCATGTCAAACACAGTTCATATGATCTCCCCAAGCCTTGGACTGATTCCCCCATCCATAATGGCTGTGGGGCAAATGTGTTGATTCCATAAGTAACTGCAAATGAAAACGCTTTCCTTGGCTGACTTTCTACAATGCTCCTTTGCTGTTCACGGACAGCTGTACACATATTTTTTCCCATATAAATTCTCTGAAGAGTCATAGTTAGATGCCCCTGTCCGTGCTTCAGTTGAGAAACTGCTACAACACCCTAAAGTAAGTAGCCTATACAAAGACACATTGTAAACTGCTACCAGGGTGGTGATTCAAATTTCAAGTTCCTGACATAGGCTTGGGCAGATTGGCTTCATCAAGTCTCCAAAGAGAGTGATCACAGCTGGATGGCAGAATGCAGCAAGACCTGGCATAACCTCAGCTTCCGGAAGGGTTTTCCATGGGAATCCAGAACCCACAGAAGAGGGGCCTCTGACTGGGCTAATTACCCAAAGCCAGCCCAAGCATCTGGCAGCAGAGTCGCCTTCCCAGGAGATAACCCATGCTTTGCTTCATTTCTGCTTCCTCACCCGTGCTTTGCTTCAATTCTGCTTCCTCTGCTTCCAATGCTTTGATAAAGCCACACACAGATTTGCAGCTAAACACATTGCTGTTTAGGGGAAGTCACAAATTAATGAAATGTGTGGCAGCGCTTATTACTATGTAGGAAATGTGTTGTACTGGCGAGCAGAAATGCCAAAGTGATTACAGATGATAGAATCAGGGCTCCCCAGTGTTTTCAGCAAACTGTCCTCATTCTCCTTGTCACAGAATGATCTGCCATTGAAAACTTCAGAGGCTGAAGAGCCCTAACCTAGTGATACTCAGGCAAGAGCTAATTTCTATCATTATCTGTCATTATAGCCTCTGGAAATGTCTCTGTTTAACATTTGATACCTCTTAACTCAAGCCTTGTGATTTCTTTGCTTTTATGTCAAGATAATTTTAAACAAAAAGTGGAAAAATCCCATCAGAATACTGCCCAGACATCTGTGACAGTCAGGAGATCAAAGGTGCTGACTTGAACTTTTGAAAGAAAAAAAGAATGAGCAGATGTTAATAGGAAAAGAAAGAAAGCATTTTCCACTAGGAGTAAATGTGTTCACTTTGAATTTATTCCATAAGTGCTGATTCTTTCCTTTGAAGAACCGGCACAGTTTTTAAAACAGTTTAGTGTATATGTTTATTATTAAATGTAAAAGTGAATTCAGTGAATTTAAATTCTCAAGTAGGTTGTAGTCTAATGGGAAAGACCATTCTTGATCAAGATACTCCTTGGCCAACTTATTAACTCCATTCCATAACTTTATGTATTTTGGCACAGAGTGGTCAAGTACAGATAACACTACTAGTCCAATGAGAATCTTAGCATGGTCTTTAGAACACAGAGGCTAATGCTGTGATAACAAGGAACACAGATTTTCTAAGCAGATGTTTTATGTTGTGTCCTGGGAAGATATGAATAAATATCTATTTACTCCAAATGGGGCACAGAGGACAATACGAACTAATGCATTATTGGGTTTACTTACATGAGCATGGGCGACTCAACAGCAGATTCAACACCAGAATACTCAGAATTGGATGATACATTAAGTTATCTGCATCCTTGGTGCTTGCTACCCAACCTTCAGGCAGCTCCACTGAACAGTCCCCACCAAGCAGGTGTTTGCTGCTTTTCTGAGAAGCCTTGTGAATTGTGGGAACTCATGAGTTTCCTGAGCCTGGTATGTTTCATTTGCTTCCCAAGGTTTATGAGTCATCCTCCTTATAAGAGGACTATTTCACTTGGGAGGAAATAACTACAGAGCACTATGTTCCTGGACATGATAGCAACTGCTCCCACACCCTTTGACTCTTAGGTAATGAACTATATAGTCTACCTTCACCTGTGTTCTGTTCTTATACCAAAATACTGAGACACAGATAATTGATAAAGAAAGGATTTTATTTTGGTTCATAGTTCTAGAGATCCAAAACTACAACATCAGCATCATGTTGGCTTTTGGAGAGGTCTTCATGGTGAAAAGACAAGAAGACTTGTGTAAAGAGAGGGACACATGTGAGGAAGGAAGCAAGAGTGGGTAGAAAATGACTGTCCCAGTTGAACATCCAATCTGACAGTAACTAACCCATCCTCTCAGGAGCTGTATAGATTCCTCCATGGAGACACTGTGAGGTATTTCCTTGTAAAGGTGTCATCACTTAAATATCACTGCCTTATCTCATCAAGAGGTTTAGTGGGAAGGGTGCATGTTTAAAGTCTAGTGCCACCCATTACAGTCACAGCATCAGTGCAGTTTAGCTAGCATGTGTACTGTGTCCTAGAGAATAATGTCCCTCATTCCCAGGGGATTCTTCTTTGCTGTTCCTTTCCTCTTGGTTAGTTATTTCATCACTCATGCTGTAGTGGCTGTAAATGCACGCGATGGATATAACAGTCAGATGGTTATGGCATGCTACTTTGCTGGCAAATGGCTTACTTTAGCTCAATGCACTAATCATAGTTCTCTTAGGCTGACAACTTTCAGTTTTTTCTTCTTAGAAAGGAGTTGACTATTCTTGACTATTTGTGTTTACATGTAATTTTAAAACCACTCTGTTCATTAGCACACACACATGGACTGTTACAGTCTAAGTAAACTGTTTGAATTTACCTATCAATTAAAAAAATCAATATCATAACAATATTGAGTTTTCTAGAACATAAGCACCATAAAACTCTATTTATTTAGGTCTGCAATTTCTGTAGAGATTTTACACACATGTGTGCACACACACACACACACAGAGAGAGAGAGAGTTCTAGATTTTTTTTGCTATAATAATATAGATAACAGTGCTTTTAACTGACTTGCTTCTATTTTGTAGTACACATGAAACAATTTTTCTTGGGCCTGTGCACACAATGGAAATGCTGAATTGTTTGACAATATGTATAATTGAAGGTAAAAGGTGGCCTAGCTTTTTATTCTGTACCTGCTTTGTTTTCTTTTATTTCAGTTCAAGATTCTGTTATATGACTCTATATTTTCCACTTATTCACTGGCATTTAAGTTGTTCAAGCAACATTATTTTTTGTTTATTAGTTTGTTTCTCCTTTCCTCATATTTAGGATATTGCATAGTACCTAATGGTCACCTAATAACTATTCAACAAAATCAGCGCATTAACAAAATTAAGAAACTCATGAAAAGAAGATATGAAAAGGGAATGAAACTTAATTTTGTTTCCAAAATACCAGTCTAAACAACCAAAAATTCCAGAGTAAAATCTACACTCTGTTTAAACCAATAAAATAGTTCACAGAACAGGTTGTTAGAATCTTTAATATAAAATTAAAATATGTTCTGAGGAAATAGAAAGGCCAGCTTCACTAGGAATAACTTCTTAATTCCGCTTGTCTCCACAAATAACGAAGACCCACCATGCCTATTGCTAATTGGCTAACAGTTACATATGACTGTAGGTTACAGTTCATTGCTTGGGTTTGTATTTCAAAACTAGGCTTCCAGGGGGTTGTTCATCCTGGAAGTAGAACCAAGAACACCTTAGTGTGGTAGTGGACAGTCTTCTAGCAATGTCGAGTAGGTGTGTGAGCTGCATTTGGTAATCACACATTGTACTCTAGTCAGAATTTGGGCACCATAAGTCACCTGGAAGAGTACTTAAGAGTGAGCTTTTTTCTGATCACAATAATACTTCAGGGCCAAAACTAGAGCTTTCCAACAGATAATGCATCAGGAAGATGAGATACACACACGGGAAATAGCTCAATACTTCTTTCATTATGTATTCTTAACTCATCTCTCTATCAAAATTATTCATGGACTGGGGATATAGTTCAGTGACAGATCACTTGCTTAGCATGTAGAAGGACCTAGGTTCAATCCCTAGTATGAGAAAAAGGAAGGGAATTCATGCTTCCTTTCAGCTTATACTTTCTGGGCATGTATATCATATATTTAATGTTACTTATTTAGTTTAATTCTACCTCTTAGAATAGTCAAATGTGTATGTATGCTTCTAGACTGTCTTTTACAGTTCATATCTGTAAATGTAATATTATATTACAACTCTTGTGTCAGTCTGTCCTGTTCAACTGTTCATTATGTACTCATCTGGATTTACTATCTATAGTTTAGGAATAAGAGAATTTTATCAGTTGTCAAAATGGCCTCAAAATCACATTGAATTTCTTTGCTCAGTGGAACAATATCAAATCAATATAAGCAGGACTTTGAAGAATTCTTTTCAAATCCATCTATTGGTATGTATTAACTGTGCACAATAATGGGTTTACTATTACATGCTTCTGTATGTACATGATGTATTTCAATCATGTTCACCCCCTGCAAACCTCTTTTGTTCCCTCCCTCCCCCTCATCTCCTTCCTCAAAGAACTTTTCAATGATGGAGTATGCATTCAATAATCTGAGCTATGTAAGAAACCATTTGTTTATCTTTTCAGTAATATTTTAGAGCACATACTAACTTGGCCATATAATTCATGAACAAGCAAAATAATAATCATAATAATAATGACAATAGTAAAGAAGTTGTAGATCAGAGAAAGTTATCAGTGACTTTATTTTGAAGCATTTTAGTACCTAGAAAGACAAAAGTTGAAGGGAAAATTGTAGAAGTTTCCAATGAAAGTGGGTTCATAAATTTAGCATATAATTTCTGTGAAGTTTATATTTTTATTATAGATAATTACAAAGTTAGACTAATGTAACCTCTTGATGAGAATGCCTTTTAGTGTCTCCTCTTGATCTCATGTGAGTGGTATTAATAACTGATATCTATCCCCAAAGAAGAGTAATTGGATGGAACATAAAATCCCTACCTTAACCAAATGTGTCAGTGGTGAGAAGTGATACTATATATGTCAGTTTGTAAAGTAGATATTGTATTGCCCAACTTAATTTAAAGTAAATTTGCAAGTAGTATGAATGAGTAAAGGTTTGGAGGCTTGCACCAATCATGAAATGTAGCAAACACATGGTAGCTATCATTTCTGTCTTTTTATTTCTCTTTAAATACAGCATATTACCTGGCGTATAGGACATGCTAATTGCATTTTAAGAAAACTGTTACTCATATATTAACTTTTGGTATGCCAACAAAAAATTTTTTTCTAGAATTTGTTTCTACCCAGGCTGACAATAAACATGTACTTGTTACTGGGACGTCTGTGTATTTTCAGACTGTTTTAGTTCTGTTTTCAAATGGTGATTTTAATGATCTTTAGATTTGGCATAATTCTTTAATTCCTCATGATCGCTCACAGCTGGCAAAATAGTTCAAAATTTTCTCAGCTCCAAATGTCTCTAAATCCTGAAATATAGCCCAGGTGAGCAAAGAAGGTAGTATGTCCTACTAGGGTAAAGAATTCTTCCTACATTCTCATTTGAAAAAGGCTAATTCTTCAGTGTGATGTGTTAGGTTAGTATGAACTTCATCACTGAACACATGCAACTCCATTAACCACCACATGCACTCCAAACACTAGTGGTGAACTTCCCATGTTCTCTTCCATGCCCTTGTATAGGCACTTTCTCTTCTCTCTGGAAGTTCTTCCACTAGTTGATTATAGTCACTGTTAGCTATTCTGACCTCTGGAAAACTCATTGGCTTTTTAGAAATGAGATACAAAAAGCAGCCAATGGGGTTGGCAGAACCATCTTCCACTCCTATAGTTGGCACAAGCAAGAAAATCAGAACTAGGTTGGCTTTGCTCACAAATGTACCCCTTCTAGTTCTATAGAAAAAATGCCCACATTTAGCCACAGATGACCATATGTTAACTACATGACCTTGGGCAAGACAATTCCCTTGCTTAACATTAGTACCCTTCCCTGCAAAATGGGGGATTAGTAATGTTATTTTATCTCAGGCTTTCACTGAGTATTAAATGAAATTAGGGGATGTATTGTTTTGTCAACATGGAACTGCCATAGCTGTAGACGATAGCTGGGAATTACATTTTGCACAAAGATCATTTTCCTTTATGTTTAATTAAAATAATGATTTCATGTTAATTGAACACAGGATTGGGCTATTTTGTGACATTTCCATCTGTGCATATATGGTGTTGCGACAATACACACCATTCCAGTTACTCTCTTGTAACATCTGTTTCTTTCCTCTGTCACCCTAGTCCTCTCAGTGTTCTTTAGTACACTCACTCCTGTGTTCAGGTTGTATTTGCATGGTTATTGCTGCTATGCCTAGCTTCAACATATAGGAGAAAATATGTGTTATTTATCTTTCTGGGGATGATGACTTTGAGTTTCCTTCTATTTATCTTTGGGCAACAGTCCATTGTGCATTTACATATTTTCTTCATCCAGTCATTTGCTACCAAACACATAACGAGATTTCACAGCTTGGTTATCATGATCATGTCAAAAACGCACATGGGTATGCAGACAAGCATTGTGTATACTGACTTTGTTTTTCGTTTTCTGTGTGTGTATGGTATAGCTAAGAGAAGCATGGCTGGATTACATAGTAATTCTACTTTTAGATTTTTCATGAAATTTTGATTTCTATTCTGCTTTTGATAATAGTTACATTAATTTGATTTTCATTTTTTTAATTCTATTTTATTGTTTTATGTGTGTAGGGGGGTACTTTGTCTGAACCTATGTCTGTGCACCATGTGTGTGCAGCAACTAAAGAGAACACAGGGTGCCAGTCCCCTGGAAGTAGAGTCATAGGTAGCCCTGTAAGCTGCCATGGTGGTGCTGGCAATTGAACCCTGGTCTCTGGATGAGCAATCAGTGGTCTTAAGTGCTGAGACATCTCTCCAGCCCAGTTTGTATCTCTACCAACAATACATAAGGGTTCCTTTATTCATACATACTAGCCAACACTTTTACTTTTTATTTTGTTTATTATCTTCTGTTTTGTTTGTTTCTGATTAAAGGCATTCTGCCTGCGACGAGATGAAATCTCAATATAATTTTGATTTGCAATTTTTCTAATATTTAAGGATATTGAATATTTATTTTAAAAATATTTGTTGGTCATTAGTATGTCCCTCATTTGGTAAGCTTGTCTTCAAATTATTTCTGATTTCCTAATTTGATTATTTGTTCTTTTGTTATTTGTATTCCTTAATATATTCTGGATACTAATATTGTCTGCAGTGAATACCTTGCCAAAGTTGAGTGTCATTATACATATTATCACAACTTCACTTTTCTTTGTGTGTTTTCAGAATAGAATGTTGTAGTTAGTGACACACCCAGGACATGTAAGCCTTGAGAACATCACCTGGTTCATAACAAGCAGTAAGTTTCAGTGGCTGATAAGAACAAGGTCTGTTACATACTTAGTGCTGACTAACTCTTTAGTGGTGTTGACCAGCTTTTTCACATGTGTATTCTCAAGATTCTGTTACTTTTATTTCTTTTTAAAAGGCATTATTTCTCT
Source organism: Mesocricetus auratus (assembly GCF_017639785.1). Lineage (NCBI taxonomy): Eukaryota > Metazoa > Chordata > Mammalia > Rodentia > Cricetidae > Mesocricetus > Mesocricetus auratus. Next base: position 163,939,099 of record NW_024429266.1, read on the forward strand.
ACTGAAGAACTAATTGAAAGTCCCTCAGATATGACCATAATGTTTACAAATGCTTTAAGGTACATGCAATAATCTTTTAATGAGGAAATATTAAGATACACAAAGTAGGGATGTCCTACGATATTTCATTGAGGAATAAATCACGTGAGAAGCCAAGAAATTCAAGAACCAAAGGTACGCATGCTGCTCTCCAAGTTGAAAACTGGAACCCAAAGAGAAAGAGTCTCCTCCCCCTAGTTCTTTTTATCCCCCATATGTTCTATGTACCTGTGAACACACCCACGTGGGTGTGGACAGCAATACGGGTATGTAAGATCTCTCCCTACAATTCCCCCTTTAGTCTAAAGAAAAGACTTAAAACAAAACTAATGTGTGTCAATATACAAAATGCCTCAAACATATATAAAGCATATATACATAGAAGATGATAAAACAATTATAATCTACCTATATCCTATCCTAAGCATATCTATCCCATATAAACCCTAAACTTATCTGAAAAAGATGCCCAAATCTGAACACCTCCTTCCAATCCCAACTCTAAATAATTGAAAATGTCAACAGTAGGGAGAGGGGGCATAGTACTCTGAGAATTAGTTCCTGCTGAAATGGGATTATGATAACCTCTTGGGATCCTGTAAGAAGAAAAAGTTGATGCAGTGAAAGTCACGACTGGACAGGCTACAGCATTTGTACCCAATCTCTGTTTGGCAGAAGATGCTTACTGAAGCTCTTGAATGAAGTTCTAATCTTGATTAAGTTCTTGTCCGAGGTTTTGGCCAGAGTGTAGAAGGTGCACCCTATCAGTTGATTAGTCTGGAGTTGTGTAGAGCAATGTAGTCACAAACTGGTTTCACAGTGGTACTTCTTAGTTCAGATGCATCAAGTCAGATCAGGTGGAATTGATGATGTGGTGCCCCATTTTCTTTCTGAAGTTTTTGAAGACTGCTGTTAGGAAATTCCTTGTTCTCTGTAGAAACTCAATCATTCATATCAACAGGGAAATTTTGAACTCTTATATGTATGTATACACGGAAAGACAAAAATAAGGAAGATGTTAAGTATGAGGGAATTAGACTTTCAGAGAAAGAATTGAGTATAGACAGATGACAGTCCCTAGGTTTTGTTTTCTTCTGTCTAAAATCCTTGATATAATACATAAACTCTGAATTTTATTTTAGCAACATGCTTGGATTTAGAGGAGGAGAGCCAATCCAACTCCAAAATCAGCTGTAAGTGAATTGGGACCAAAAGAGCATTAGGAAGTGAATAAAATGCATATTATAAGTAAAAGGTTAAGAGAATTAGACATTAATACCAAACATTGGATTCTGCCTTGTTTTATGGTCCTTTGGGTAGCCATCCTATCTTCTTTAGGTATCCACACGTTCAGTATCTTCTCACTATTTGGAGATGGGTTTTTCCTGTAAAGACAAAAACAAAATACTTCCCTTTCTTTTTACAAGGTTTCCTTACATTGTAGAATATGACTTTGTGGATGAGCTGTCATCTTTCCTCCCAAAGTTTCTCCTGTTCGGATTGTATCTTGATCAATTTTGATGGAACACAAAGCTATTCTTCTCCTGTAGAAACAAAGGCAAAACTCCTTCCACAACATAACACATATCCTCCTTTCCAAACTGAGGTCATAACATCCTTGAAATACAGTGGCTTATTAGGTCAGATGTTTTTTTTCTGTAGTCCAGTGCCTTTCTGCAGCTGCTTGCCCTTTCTCATTAGCATTAAGAAAGTTTGATGAATGAACTTTGGGAGCCCATTCCTTATATATGGATGCTCTCTCAACATGGACACATGTGGAAGGGCCTAGGTCCTGCCCTGGATGAAATGATAGACTCTGGAGATCACACGTGGAAGGTCTCACCCTCTCTGGGAAATGGTGTGGGGATTGTGTGTTGGGCAGTGGGGACTGATGGAGGGGCAGGGGAAGAAAGGTAGGAGAGGAAATTGGGATTGACATGTGAAACAAGCATGTTTCTAATTTAAATAATAAATATATTGAAAAAAAGAAAGCTTCATGTTAAGAAAGCATTATGTAATCTGTATATGGGGGTCTTTGATCCCCCTGGCTCTTTATGGAGCATTTCTTTTAAAATACAGTTAGATCTCTCAACCACTGCTTGTACTGTGGAATTGTATGGAATACCAGTTATGTGTTTTATGTTATAATATTTGAAATACTGCTCCAATTTGCTGGAGACATATGCGGGAGCATTGTCATTTTTTATTTGTGCAGGTATACCCATAACAGCCTTCAACTCTATGATATGTATGATAACAGCATCAACCTTTTCAGGGCTAATAGTGGTTGCCCATTGGAATCCTGAAAATGTGTCTATAGTATAATGCACATATTTTAAACTTCCAAATTCTCAAAAGTGAAACACATCCATTTGCCAAATTTCATTTCAGCGAAAACCTTTGGGATTACTGCCTACTGGTAATGGACTTTGATTATAGAACGAACAGGTGAGGCAATTTCTTACTATTTCCTTGGCTTGATGTCAAGTGATAGAAAAATCATTCTTTGGGTCTTTGCTATTAACATGGTGTTTTTATGGAATTCTGAAGCTTCTATCATATTTCCTATTAATAAATGATCACTCTCATCATTACCTTGTGCTAGAGGACCTAGCAGACCCATATAGGCCCTGATTGTGTGTTGTATATATAGGATTAGTTCTATTTCTGATAGTTTCTTACAATTGTATAAACAATGAAGTTAATTCTGTATTGACAGGATAAAATTCAGTGGTCTCAATGTGTAAGAATAGTCTCTCTGCATATTGAGAGTCAGTAACTATATTGAGAGGCTATGTAAAATCCAAGAGTACAATGAGAATGCCTTACAGCTCTGCCTTTTATACAGAGTTGTAACAGCTTTGAACTACTTTGCTTATATTTCCTGTTTTATAATCTATCTTACCTGACTTGTTTGCATCAGTGTAGAATGTAAGAACTTGAGAGATTGGCATTTTTCTTACAATATATGGAAGGATTCAAATTATTTTCTTTATGAAATTGATTCTCTCTGTTTTGGTATAATTGTAACTAATTGTTCCCAAAAAGTTACTGCAAGTCCTTTGCCGCTATTCATTATCCTTCCATAAGGAGCAATTTTTTTCATTTGTTAAAGGTACAATAATTTCTGTTGGATCCCTTTCAGTTAGTTGACAAACCTTAATTTACCTCTTAAAATCAAATCAGTGGTCCTTTCTATATATTTCTTCAGTTTCTTTTTCTGTTTATGTGGTAAATATACCCATTCTAGTATGATATCTTCCCTCTGCATCAAAATCCCTGAAGAGTATTGTCTAGATGGTAAAATAATCAGAATAGAGTACAATTTTGGATCCACATGGTGATCCACATGGTTCACATATGATTCTAATATTCTCTTTCCTACTCATTCTAATATTTTCCAGCCTCAGCTGATAATGTTAGTGGACTGTTTAAGTCCTGGCCTCCCTTTAGGGCCATTGTTAGTTTTTTAAATCATGCCCTTCTACTCCAGTAATAATAATTGAGAAATTTCTCCTAGTTTTTGAAGATCATTAAGGGTCTGATAACAATCTCTCCTGATCTGTATTTTTTTGCAGTCCAATTTTCTGTAGACCTATTGTATAACCTAAATAGTTAATAAAATTTCATCTTTGTTTTTTTCAGGGGCAATTTGTAACTCCCAGAGAGGTAAAATTCCCTTTACCTCCTCAAACATCTTTTCTAGTGTTCCTTCTTTCGATTTCAGTCAGCAGTAGGTGTAATCCATATAATGGTAAATTATGGATTGCCGAAAAAATTGTGAATTATTTTCAAAGTATTTTGTGCAAGATACTGGCATAAAGTAGGACTATTTAACATTCCTTGTTCAAAAACATTCCATTGAAATCTCCTTACTGGTTGAGAATTGTTAACAGTAGGCACTGTGAAAGCAAATTCTTCCCTATCTTTTTCTTATAAAGGTGTAGTGAAGAAGGAAACTTTTAGATCAATTACTATAAATTGTCCATCCTTTAGGTATCAGAGAAGGTAATGGCATCCCAGGTTGTAGAGAGGCCATAGGGTTAATAACTGTATTGATAGCTCTCAGATCGGTGAGCATTCTCCTTTTACCAGTCTTCTTTTTGATAACAAGTATAGGAGAATTCCATGTACTTGTGGATTCTTCAATATGTCCAGCATTTAGCTGTTCCTTGACCAGCTTTTCTAAAGCCTCTAGCTTGTCAGAGGTCATAGGCAATTGCTTTACCTAGGCATATTCATTTATTAGCCATTTTAAGGTTGGTGTTTTTGGTTCCTCTGTAGGTATTGCACTAGCATATTGTTTCTGTACAGCCTGTATGTTTGGCGTCTGTTTACTGTACTACCTTACAATATTTTTCTACCATCAAGAGATTGTTTATGATTCATATCTGATAGAGGATGAATGTTAATCTGGGTATTCCACTGTTGTAATAAATCAAGACCCCCCAGAGATTTATAGCAATATCTGCAACATATGCCTTTAGTCTTCCTCTTTGTCCTTTGGATGATAAACAGTCAACTCATCTCATGCTTTGTTTTACTTGTAATAGGGTTCTAATCCCTAAGAATTGAACATTTACTTCTTGTAGGGGCCATTTTGGAGGCCAAGATTCTTGAGTTATGAAAGTAACATCCAACTATGTGTCTACCAAGCCTTCCGGCATAGTGTAATTTATCTGCACTCTTAATTTTGGTCTTTTGCCAGAATATAGGTTCTTTGTTTCCTACAGTTATGATTGGTTCATCCTCAATAGATAATCTATCATCCAGAGTGCTTTTATTCTTTACAATAGGCAGTGGATATGCTAACTGTCTGGGAGAAATTATCCTCCACAGTGACTGGGAATTAACAGACCACTTTTGACATGGGGGCCTTCGAGAGGAGTTTCCCAATTGTATTTGGTCAACCTACATTCATTGATCAAGTGTCAGCCTTTGCCACATCAACTACACAATCCAGGATGTTGAAGCCTTCTATATGAAACATTTCTAGGAGGAGCATTATTTCTAGGAATGCTTTGTCTACAATTCCTACTTAGATGAGGTATTCTACCACAGTTAAAGCATCTGGTATTTCAATGTCTTTTAAAACTTTTGGAGATTGCTTCTCCTACCCAAGTTTCTATCTCCTCACAGTTAAGGCATTTGGCATCTTGGTGTCTCTTCAAACCTTTAGAAATTGCCTCTCCTACCCGAGCTTCAATATCTTGATCTTTTTACTCAATATTATCTGTATATAAGACCCATTCATCCAATGGTGCTGATCTAATTTTTAATGACTGAAGTACCTGTTTTCAATGTGGATTTGCAAGCTCATAAGCTAGAGATTCTAAAGGATTTGGCTAGAATCTGAATCAGTTACCTGTAATTCTTTGTAAGAATTTAGTGAACCTTTCTCTCAGTTCTTGTACCACCTTGGTATAAGATTCTCTTTTCTCTCCTGGTTCATGAACCTTATTCAAATCATTCAGAGCTGCTGTATGGCATAAATACAAGATGTGGTCATCAATCAGCCTGAGCCTGTAGCTTAACATAAGTGCTCTCACCAAGAATTTTATCTTGAGGGGTATCATAACCTTTCTCTAGGCCTATAAGCTCAAGGCCCTTCTCTTCCTCCCTCCATAAAGCCTTCCATTGTATCTGAGCTGAATTTTCTAGCACAGCTGAAATCAAGTTATTCCAGTACTTTGGGTTTACCTTATTGGTGCTTGCCCAAGGGTTCAGAAGTTTCTGGAAGTAAGGGGATTGGCCTGATTGATTCCTTTTAGATCTTTCATCTGTATGGGTTCCCACTGGTAAGCAACAGAACCATTAGGATGCCTCTTCGTTGGTGGTTTTTCAGTCATAGATACTGGGAAGTCCATAGGAGATGTCATAACAACCTTAAGAAGATTTCTTAGGTGTCTTACTGGTATAGGTATAATGGCCTGCTTCTAGAAATGCTAAATCTGATGTATCAGATTGTAAGTCATCTAGAACTTGAAGCTTTATGACCATCGTTTCTCTGAGTGATTGAATTTCCTGGGTCAAAATTTTTTCTAAGGACTTCATAGAGTCTGTTCATTTATTGAATTCATCATTTATACATGATTCTAAGCATTTAATAGTCTCATCCTTAGATATTACCTGAGTGGCATGTAAGCTGCCTTCTAGGAGCAGTATTCTATCTGATAAACAGTCATTATTTACAGAAATAGAATGAATTGTTTTTGTAAGCTTAACATTCTGATTTTCCAGGTTTTGAGTCTTATTAGTTGAGTCATCAGACATGGAATGAGTTGCTTCTGCCAGCCTGATAATGTCCTGCTGAATCTATTCCATTTTGGCCATAAGTACAGTGGGCATGGAATCAATTCTGTCTTGTAAGTTGTTATGTGGCTGGTCCACTTCTGCCCACACTCAGGGAAGGGGACAGAGGTGAGCACTGGGTCCCCATCTTAGACCTGAATTCCCCCTGCTCACTCTCTCTCAGATCCCCTGGCTTGGAGACTGCAGCCAGGTCGACTCGCTCCCAGAAAGATGACTAAGACACCAGGAGCCTGCAGAGAGAGCTGGTGCATTTCTGCCCACACTCAGGACAGCGGGCAGAGGGCAGAGTACAGAGGGTAGAGGGCAGAGGACGGAGGACAGAGAGCAGCAGCCAGAAAGTATTGGATTTGCTTGCACCCACCAAAGAGAATCCTGGTCTCCTACCACCAGGAGAGGAAGAGACTCTTTCTACACTCACTGGAAGAAATGATGTGGAAGAGGCAATATAAAAAAAACACTCAGCAAAACAAATATTACATGACCAGAGTCTAGAGAATCTACACCAGTAAGACCTGAACACTCCAATGCAGATGAAGCAGAAAGGAATGACCTTAAGAACAACTTCATGAAAATGATAGACGTCCTCAAAGAGGATGTGAGAAAATCTCTTAAAGAAATGGAAGAACAAATCAAAAATGCAAGAAATGGAAGAAAAAAACAAACCAAAACATGCAACAAATGCAACAAAGGGAGGAAAACACACAGCAAAAATTACAAGAAACAATTCAACAGTGCAAGGGTTGAAAGCTGACAAGGAAACAATAAAAAAACAGTCTGAAGGCATGCTGGAAATAGAAAAACTGGGGAAATGGTCAGTAACTACGGAATACAAGAGATGGAAGGGAGAATCTCAGGTGTTGAAGACAAACTAGGAGAAATAGATTCATTGATGAAAGGAAATCTTAAGTCCAACAAATCCCTAATACAAAATATCCAGGAAATATGTGACACCGTGAAAAGACCAAACCTAAGAATAATAGGTATAGAAGAAGGTGAGGAAACCCAACTCAAAGGGACAGAAAACATATTCAGCAAAATCATAGAAGAAAAGTTTCCCAACCCAAAGAAAGTCATGCCAATGAAAGTACAAGAAGCCTACAGAACACCAAATAGAATGGGCCACAAAAAGTATCCCTGCACAACATAAAAATCAGAATAAAGAAAGAATACTTAGACAACCTAAGGAAAAAAGTCAAATAACTTATACAGGAAAACCTATAAGAATTATACCTGACATCTTCATGGAAACTCTGAAGGCCAGAGGTCCTGGATAGATATACTATCAATAGTAAGAGACCATAGATGTCAACCCAGACTACTATACCCAGCAAAGCTTTCAATCAATATAGATGGAGAAAACAAGATATTCCATGACAAAACCAGATGTAAACAATATATATCCAAGAACCCAGTCCTACAGAAGGTACTGGAAGGAAAACTCCAGTCCAAGGAAGTTAACTACAACCAGGAAAACATAGACAATATATAACCCCACTTTACCAACACCCAAAAGAGAAAAGGGGTGGAAATCCACATACAATTCCACCAGGAACAACCATTCCAAAACAAATGAGAATGAGCAATTAAAAGTCATTAATATCCCTTAATATTAATGGTCTTAACTTGCCCATAAAAAGGCACAGGCTAAAGGAATGGATTCGAAGACAGAACCCATCCTTCTGCTACATACAAGAAACTCACTTCAGCTTCAAAGTAGATGATACCTCAGAGTTAAGGGTTGGAAAAAGATTTTCCAATAAAATGGTCCCAAGAAACAAGCAGGGGTAGCAATTCTAATATCTAACAAACTAGATTTTATACTGAAATCAATCAAAGAAATGAAGGAGGTCATTTCATATTCATAACAGGAAAAATCCATGAAGATAAAGTCTCAATTCTGAACATCTATGCCCCAAATGCAAAGACTTCCATATTCGTTAAAGAAATATTACTAAAACTCAAACCACACATAAAACCTCACACACTAAAAGTGGGAGACTTCAACATCCCACTGTCACCATTAGATAGGACTACCAGACTGAAACTTAACAAAAAAAATTAACCAAAGGAACTAATAGAAGTTATGATCCAATTGTGTTTGACAGATATCTATAGAACATTCCATCCAAACACAAAAGAATATACCTTCTTCTCAGTGCCACATTGAACCTTCTCAAAAATTGACCACATACTTGGCAACATAGCAAACCTCAACCAATACTAAAAAAATTGAAATAACTCCATGTATCTTATCAGACCACCATGCTTTAAAGTTAGAGTTCAACAACAACACAAATTGCAGAAATCCTACAAACTCAAGAAAATTGAATAATGCCCAATTTCTCCGCTCCTGGGTCAGAGAAGAAATGAAAAATGAAATTAGAGACTTCCTGGAATTCAATGAGAATGAAGACACAACATACCCAAACTTATGGGACACTTTGAAAGCAGTGCTTAGAGGAAAGTTCATAGCACTAAGTGCCCACACTGAAGAAACTGGAGAATAGATACACTAGAGAATTAACAGCACAACTGAAAGCTCTAGAACACAAAGAATCAAACTCACCCAGGAGGAGTAGACACCAGGCAATAATCAAATTGAGGGCTGAAATCAATAAACTAGGAAACTAGGAAAACAATGCAAAGAATCAATGTAACAAAGAGTTGGTTCCTTGAGAACATCAACACGATCAACAAACCTTTATCCAAACTCACCAAATGGCAGAATGTGAACATGCAAATTAACAAAATCAGAAATGAAAAGGGACATAACAACAGACATTTAGGAAATCCAGAGAACCATCAGGTCATACTTTGAAAACTTGTATTCCACAAAATTTGAAAATTTAAAGGAAATGGACAACTTTCTGGATAAATATCACCTGCCAAAATTTGATTAAGAACAGATAAGCAATTAAAATAGACCTATAACACCTAAGGAAATAGAAGCAGTCATCAACAGTCTCCCAACCAAAAAAAAAGCCCAGTGCCAGATGGCTCAGTTCAGAATTTTACCAGAAGTTCAAAGAACAGCTTATACCAATTCTCCTCAAAGTACTCCATGCAATAGAAGCAGAAGGGTCTTTGCCAAACTCTTTTTATGAGGCTTCAATAACATTGATACCCAAGGAACACAAAGACACACCTAAGAAAGAGAACTTCAGACCAACTTCCATCATGAACATAGATGCAAAAATACTCAACAAAATACTGGCAAATCGGATCCAAGAACACATCAGAAAACTCATCCACCATGATCAAGTAGGCTTCATTCCAGGGATGCAGTTATGGTTCAATGAATGAGAATCTATCAATGAAATCCACCATATAAACAAGCTGAGAAACAAAAATCACATGATCATCTCAGTAGATGCTGTAGAAGCCTTTGACAAAATCCAACACCCATTCATCATAAAGATCTTGAAGAGATCTGGGATAAAGGAACAAAACTAAACATAATAAAAGCTATAAACAGCAAACCAACAGCCAACATCAAACTGAATGGAGAGAAACTCAAGGCAATTCCACTAAAATCAGGAACAAGACAAGGCTGTCCCCTTTCCCCATACTTCTTCAATATTGTACTCAAAGTTCTAGCTAGAGCAATAAGACAACAAAAGGAGATCAAGGGGATACAAATTGGAAAGAAAGAGGTAAAACTTTCACTATTTGTAAATGATATGATACGTTACATAAGTGACCCAAAGAACTCTACCAGGGAACACTTACAGCTCATTAACACATTCATCAAAGTAGCAGGATTCAAGATCCACTCTAGAAAACAGACGATAAGACGGCTGAGAAAGAAATCAGAGAAACATCACCCTTTACAATTGCCACACGCAGCATAAAATACATTGGGGTAACACTAACCAAACAAGTGAAATACCTGCATTGCAAGGAGAAAGAAATTGAAGAAGACACCAGAAAATGGAAAGATCTCCCATGTTCTTGGATAGGTAGGATCAATGTAGTAAAAATGGCAATCCTGCCAATAGCAATCTACAGATTCAATGCAATCCCCATCAAAATTCCAGCACAATTCTTCACAGACTTTGAAAGAACAATTCTCAACTTTATATGGAAAAACAAAAAACCCAGGATAGCCAAGACAACCCTGATCAACAAAGCAACATCTGAAGGCATCACCGTCCCTGACTTCAAGCTCTATTATACAGGTTTAGTCCTGAAAACAGCATGGTATTGGTACAAAAATAGACAGGTAGACCAATGGAATCAATTGAACACTCTGAGATTAATCCACAAACCTATGAACAGCTGATTTTCTACAAAGAAGCTAAAATTAAGCAATGGAAAAAGACAACATCTTCAACAAATGGTGCTGGCATAACTGGATATTGGCATGTAGAAGACTGCTCCATGTCTATTGCCAAGCACAAAACTTAAGCCCAAATGGATCAAAGACCTCAAAATAAACTTGTTAGAAGAGAAAATTGGAGGTACTCTTGAAGGAATCGGTACACGAAACCACTTCCTGAACATAACACCAGTAGCACAAGCACTGAGATCGACAATTAATAAATGGGAACTCCTGAAACTGAGTAGCTCCTGTAAGGCAAAGGACACAGTCAGCAAGACAATAAGGCAACCAATAGATTGGGAAAAGATATTCACTAACCCCACATCTGACAGAGGGCTGATCTCTAAAATTTACAATGAACTCAAGAAGCTACTCTGCAAAACACCAAAAGACCCAATTAAAAAGTGGGAGACTGAACTAAATAGAGAATTCTCAAAAGAGGAGTCTAAAATAGCTGAGAGACACTTAAGAAAGTTCTCAACATCCTTAGCCATTAGGGAAATGCAAATCAAAACAACCCTGAGATATCATCTTACTCCTGTCAGAATTGCTAAAATCAATAACACCAAGGACAGCTTATGCTGGAAAGGATGTGGAGAAAGGGGAACACTCATCCATTACTGGTGGGAGTGCAAACTTGTACAGTCACTTTGGAAATCAGTATGGAGATTCCTCAGGAAAATGGGAATCAGTCTACCACAAGACCCAGAATTCCACTGTTACCCATATACCCAAAAGATGCCCATTCACACAACAAGGTTGTCTGTTCCACTGAGTTCATAACAGTATTATTTTTAATAGATAGATCCTGGAATCAACCTAGATGTCCCACAACTAAAGAGTGGATAGAGAAAATGTGGTACATTTACACAGTGGAGTAATACTCCATGAAAAAAAAATGGAATCTTGAAATTTGCAAGTGGACAGCACTAGAAGTAACCATCCTGAGTGAGGTAACCCAGTCACAAAAAGACAATCATGGTATGTACTCACTCATATATGGATTTTAGACATTGATCAGGGGAGTAGTGTCAGCCTACAATCCCAGTGCCCGTGAGTCTGGGAAACAGGGAGTTTCCCAAGAGATATGCACCATACCCCAGAGAAGTGAAAGGGGCACGATCTCCTGAGCAGATTGTGAACATGGGGGGAGAAGAGAGAACCGGGAAAAAGAGAGGGGGATAAAAGGAGGGTAGAAGAAGACATGGGGAAGCAGGAAGGTTGAATTCAGGTAAGATTAGAGGAGACCAGGATGAGAGATACATTAATAGTTGGAGTCATAATAACTTTGAGGATAGAGCTGACACTAGAGAGATTCCCAGAGGTGTACAAGGATAACACCAACTGGAAAACTAAGTAATAGCAGAGACACTACATTAATAGCCCCTACCTGATGATAAGGTTGATGACTACCTTATATGACATCCTAGAACCTTCATCCAATGACTGATGGAAGCAGAGACAGATACTCACAGCTAAACACTGAACTGACCCCCTGGAATCCAGTAACATAGATGGAGGAGTGATGAGCAAAGGGGTCAAGACCATGCTGGTGAAACCCACAAAGACAGCTGACTGGACAAGCAGGATCTCTTTAACCACAGACTGATGGCTAAGAGGCCAACAGGGGACTGATCCAGACTCCATGAATGTAGGGTCCGTGAGGAGGGCTCAGCAATCTCTGGGGACTTGGGTAGTAGATCAGTGTTCACCATGGCATACAAATGAATTTTGGGAGCCCATTCCACATGGAGGGATGCTCTCTCAGCCTGGACACATGGGGAAGGGCCTAGGTCCTGCCCTGTATGAAATGACAGACTCTGGAGATCCCCCCAAGGAGGGCCTCACCCTCCCTGGGGAATGATATGGGGATTGAGCTGGGGGGGAAGCCAGAGGGACAAGCCGGGGAGCTGGGATTGACATTTGAAACATGCATGTTTCTAATTTAAATAAAAACCTAAGAAAAACAAAAACACAAACAAACAAACAAACAAAAAATAAGTTGTTATGTTTAAGTTCCAAGTTATCTACTTTGTTAGACATTTCCCCATGACTTGAAGATTTTGAATTTTTGTCTCTAATTTACCAATAGTTTGCACAACTTTCCTGCTTTCTGCCCTATGATCAAGCCCTCTCTACCTCTAACCTCTAACAATGGTTTATGAAGCTCATTGTTAGCATTAGACGTATACATATTTGGGGCATGTTATAATCCTTCCCTATGATGTCATTCATGAAATAAGCAATGAGATCTCTAACGTTCTGAATCGTTAGATTATCTGCCATGATATAAATTAGGTAATCTTATCAGCAGCTTAAGCTACTGGAATGCAAAACTCACCCCCAGTGATCTCTGGTTAAGGAAAGAATTTTTATCTGCAATAACTAGACTTGGCTAGCAGTTAGTGCAAGTGTTATGCCAAACACAGCTCCACTGCAGGTGCTCTGTATTTTTCACTGTGGAATCTGAAAATTCCTAAGTATCTTTTGCAGAAATTTATCAAGGAGGATTTTATTGAAAGGAAGAGAAAGAATCCCATGCGAATTGCGTGACTCTGCTAGTATGGTGCTGCAAACCTTATGGGTGGTAAGGAAAGCAAATGCTGTGTGACTTTGAGGAAGCTCCCTTTTGGGACACTCCTTTAGGCAACTGCTGAGAGAGGCGTGGCTTGCTGTCAGGTAAAGCTGTGGTGTTTAGCAGCCATTCAGGGCACCCATTCCACAAGCCCCCTGGGTGACAGAGCTCACCGGGCTGGCATGGCAGAACTGTTGATTTCTATGCGGGTGGGAGCGCTGCAAAGATGCATGGTCTCTAGAACGTGTGTGGTCTTTGGCACGGCTGGATGAACAAAAGGAATGGAACCCGATTCAGTGGAAGACAACTTCACTGAGCAAGAGAAAAGGACTGAGGTGAGAAACCCTGGTGACTTAGGAGGGCCACTGGGGGTACTGAGATACACCCAGCCACGTAGACTGGCAGCCAGCATCCATCTGGGGAGGGAGGCAGAGGACTGGAAGACTGAATAACTTACTTGCTGATACCAGATAATGTGGAAATATTAAGATACACAAAATAGGGATATCCTGTGATATTTTATTGAGGAAGAAATCACTTAAGTGAGAAGCCAAGAAAGCCGAGAATCAAATGTCTGCCCGCTGCTCTCCAGGCCAAAAACTAGAACCCAAAGAGAAAGAGTCTCCCCCCCTAGTTTTTTTTTATCCCTCATACATTCTAGGTACCACTGAACACAGCCACATAGGTGTGGTCAGTGTTATGGGTAAGTAAGATCTAATCCTACAAACTTTCTTCAGATGCAGTTCTCTAGATAACTGGGACACCTAGTCGCAATCCTGAATTTATCAACTTTTTCCCCAACCTGTTACATACATAACCACTGCTGGTGGGACCCTCTAGACTTATGGCTCCACATCCTTGGCCACATACCAACCTTCTAAGGAATAAGAGGATTACCATTTCTGTTGCCATGGAATTCAATTACATTCTCTGCTTGCTTGCCCACCTGCTGAAGCCTTTGGACAACTCTTTAAGATGCAGGGAAGAACTCAGAAAAGTTTCCTTTTAAGAGTAATTCTAGAATAAACCCACTTGCCTACGTCAACATCATTTCTCTTCTTGAAATTCTATCTTCACCATGATCTCATGTTGTGAACCATGTCTCACTATGCCACTTGCTCTAAGGATCACCACAACATTGAATTCTTCAGAAGATGCTAGAATTGGTTACAATGAACATAAAGCACACTTCTGGAAACAATCATATTTTCTAGAGAGCTGTGATTACTGTTTTGTCAGATTTCTAGATTAAAGTTGTGTGATGGCTAATCCTTGTCCTTCAATTTACATACGTGGGAAGAGGCAACCTCAGATGAACTATATACAACAGACTTACCTGTAAGCATGTATGTAGAACATTTCTTAGATTTCTGCCTTCTTTAGGAGGGTTCAGTCCACTGTGGACCGTACTATTCCTAGGTAGGAGGACTAGGGCTGTATAAGAACATTGAGCTCCCACCCTAGCTTCTCTTGATGATGGCCTGTAACCTACACTTGAAATAAACTCTTTTCTCTCCAGGTTCCTTCTGGTTAGAGTTGTTTAATCTCAGCAACCAAGAAGCTAACTATAACAAGGTATAAAGACAGATTCTCTAAGGGACCATAAAAACAGAAAAGTGCCTCAAAGACTACTAAAAAATTAAGGATGAAAAGAACCTTGAATATGTTTCTAAAAATATGCTAGAAGCATTTTCTTTAAACAGTACAGAAATGTTCAACTCATGGGATTTCTTTAATGGGACTTGAATGTTACTTGTTTTCTACTTTTGAAATGCAGGTGTCTTGGCCTTAATTTCCTGTATTAGTTTCATTCCATTTTTGTGAAACAAAGCTAGTAGGTGAGTGAAAGCTTCCATATCCATAATATACAACCTGAGTACAGCTGGCCAAAAGATTCATATACTGTGACCAGTCACAGGTTAAAGAATCCTACTATTAATCTTGTAAGTAGTTGTCATGATGAATGCTGGAGAAGTTTTCTTCTGCTGTCTGACTTCAAAGTAATAAATTCTGACTTCCAATGTGCTCACTTATAAGAGTTACTGAGGAGTATTTATTCATATTTTATAAATGTCCTGTTTGGATTTCTATCCCAGAATTTCATTTTATCATTGTGGTACTTGACTTAGAGTTCAACCCTGTTTCAATTGATTTTATTATTTGGCATTTCAAGATTTGACCAAATATATATTTGATATAGTTGCAATGTTTTCTTTTCTGTAATCCTCAGGAGTTCAGGGTAAGACAGCAGCTTTTCAGTAGTATAACTCTGTTATTTCCTTGCCCACTGCATCCACTATTTTAGAATTACAAGTGGTGGGAGGGTAACAGAAATGAACAAACACTAACCCTCATCTCCCTTTATCATCCACCCAAAGTGATGGAGTAAATATAGGTGGGGAGCACTAAGGTGACTCCATTTGACTACTGCTTTATACATCATTTTGGTTCATATTATTCTCAGCTATGGAATTGAGGTTGAAAGGGATAACCCATTAAGTCAAACCACTAGTTGTAGCATCATCTTCTATGCATCTTACCTCCCAAATACTCTCTAGAGCTGTTTCCTCTATTTTATCATGGGTTTATACCAGCATATCCAGCTCCCAGGAATAGTCTTGTATTCAGTCTTGAACCCTGAACAACTGATCTTCCTGCCTTCACCTCCCAAGTGTTGGGATCATAGGTTTATACCAGCATAGTCAGCTCCCAGGGATATGATATCTAGTCCTTCATTAAGCAATGGGTGATGGGGAATGTCATTCAGGATATATGTTTTCCTTACTGGTTGGTGAATAAAACACTGATTGTCCAGTAGCCAGCCAGGAAGTATAGGTGGGGTTATCACACAAAGAGAATTCTAAGGAGAAGACACAGAGAGGGGCCCCAGGAAGACACCATATAGCTACTGGGAAGGTAGGACACCTGGACATTCTCCAGTAAAATAAGGTCATGTGGAAATACATAGATTAGTAGTTATGGGTTAATTATTAAGAGAGACACAGTCAATACGAAGCCCGAACCATTGTCCAAACAGTTTATAATTAATATATGGTTCTTAGTGTTTGTTCAGGACAAAATGGCTTGGGGACTAGGCTGGGGCAGAATCCTCTATCTACAAATGAATACAGATTACTCATCAGAATCAGGAATCTAGTCCTATTATGTTTACTTTTTGCCTGTCAATTTAAAAGTGAGCAGCTCATGTTTTTGCTTCAACTCTTCATTTATCCAAGTGAATCTACATTAATTGCCATTGAAACACAAATATGGAATAAATAATAGTAACTCTAGTGTTTTATTTACAGCTTCTTGCCACATACTGATCTTTCGAATCTCAAAAGTACATTCTTCTACTTCCTATGTGAAATGGATCTGAGCCTTCCTAATTATTTTTCTGTGGGGACTCACATAATATTAACTGTTGCCAGTAGAGGTAGCAAGAGAGACACTGCAGAAACTGGGGTTTCACTTCCTGATTTTAGTTTAGAAAATTCCTTCATCAGTTGCAGGCTCTTTATCACCCATCAATTGGAATGCATTTCCAGAAGCAGCACCTGCAGGCAGGCGCCTCCATCAATACTACTGCCTCCACACTTGAGGTTTTGCACCACATACTTACTTAGGGACACATTCCTGTGAAGAGATCCCACTACTATCCTTCACAGAGAATGTCTGGTAAATTCCAAAGGGCATATATCCACACATTCCACAATCCCTTGCACTCAGTGATCCATGGCTTTCTGCTCCAACAAGGAAAGGCTGACTGTCAGGTTTGTTTGGCAAGTCAGAAAGGAAGTGTTTTTCTGTGAGTTCTCTTTGAAGTAGGCTAGTAACTTATATCTCTGCCTGGGACAGAGTGAGGCTTGCTCTGCACTGTAGTTATTCACATGAAGGTAGCCTGAGTCTGGCACAGGACTGATTTGCACATGACTAGGATGAAATCTCCTAAAACGAAAGAGAGGACAGATGGCAAGCTCTAGGCAGAACATTCTCAGAGATCAATGGGGCTGCAGATATTTGCACTTGTATCAGTCAAAACAGAGGGGTCTCTAATGGAACAATTGATGTAGTTTCCAAAGGAACACACCATGGAATTGACACTAAATTAGTCCCCTAATAAAGAATCCTCTTGAATTGACATATTTTGATATTAAAGAACAGACTACCCACCTGATCAACTTTCAGGTGCTAACAGTGGAGAACATTATGTGATGTGGAAACAGTAGAAATTAGAAGAAAATATTTTGAACAAAGCAGATGAAGCTTGTTGGGGGAGGGGTGGCTTCATGTCAGCTGGTTGGCAGATACTGAAGAGAGGTGACGAGAGAATACTGGATTTTCTCTTAACAAAGGGAAAGGCAAGTTTTATTGATATTCTGGGGTGGGCTAAAGTGTGGTCATTCATCACCAGTTTGTTATAGGCACATTTTCAAATGACACTTTCCTTATTTGTTGCATATCTTGGTCTTGAGGAACTGCTAACCAGGCGTTGGTGACACAAGAGTTTAATACAGATCTCCAGAGGCAGATGTAAAGGCAGGCACGAGTTCCAGGGCAGGCTCCAAAACAACACTGCTAAGTTATTCGTAATCATGCTGAAACATGATTTGCTTTGGGCCTTATGATAAAGTTTAGGGATTGTAGACCCTTGAGCTGCTGAGAAAGTGCAGCAGTGGTGCATGGTCCTGGGTTTGATGGCTCTCCTTAAAAATAGAAAATCAAGTTGTCAGGCAGATTTATCAAATAATAGTTAATCTGTCCACAAACTTTGTTTCCACAGTTACATATGTATATACAAAAAATGAGCCTAGAGACTTAGAGCATATCATATACAAAACTTAGAGAAAAAAATCAGCCCAAACATAAGTTATTGTAGGAAAAGGGGACCAGCCAAAGAAACACACCCTGAGCAGAGCCAAAGAAACACACTTTGGCCCTTCGACCAGAACTAAAGAAATGTACCCTGACCCTGAAACCAATGCCAAAAGAATACACTTTGTCCCTGGAATCAGAGTCAGTGAAACAAATGCACGCTGGCCCTAAAATTGGAGCCAAAAGGCTAAAAAGGACCAGAGAAAGAAACATACTTTGGCCCTGAAACTGGAGCCAAATCTGACCCTAATCCTGTGCAGAAAACTAACCAATCCTGGAGCAGAGCTCTAGCCAATCTGAGCTCAGCACTAAAATCTGACCAATCGCCATCCTGGAAGCCCTATAAAAACCCTGTGTCTGTTCAGCTTGTGGCTATTCCCCCTGCCTGGCTGTCCTCTGCCACTCTGGCAGAGGGCAGCCACTCTCCTGGATTCTTCCTTCCAATAAAACCCTTCAATGAGCTTTAGGTGAAGATCTTCTTTTGCAGCAGTGGCAGCAGAGCAGAGCATGCAGACAGAGCAGAGCGAACAGGGCTGTAACACTTTGCCAGGGAAACCTTCCCTTGGCAGAGCAGTTGTTACACTCTGCTCTCCTCTGCTCTCCACTCTCCAGGAGCAGAACTGAACTGTAGCAACTTCACCCAAGAAACCTCCTGTGGAGCAAAACAGCTACACTGGGCTAACATCCTGTGTTGGAAGACCCTGTCCTGCTGGAGTGAAGCCAATACACCGGAAGCCTTTCCCTGAGTCAAGGCTGTAAACTGCTAAGCTTACTACAACCTGTGGTGGTCCTTGGCTCTGGAGCTCCAAGATACCTTTCCATCTGAGCTGTGTAACATTCAGTATTCTGTGGCTTCAAAGCTCCAGTATACCTTTCCACCTGAGTTGTGTAACACTCAGTATTCTGTGGCTCCTGAGTGCCAGAATACCTGACCCATCCCAATCCCCCCAAAATGCCTACAGTTATTATTCTGAGTTGACTACATTAGGCATTTTTAATATAAACTACAAAAAGAAAAAGGGCAAAATTTTTGCCAAGTTTAGCAAAATAAAACTCTTTGCCTTTGAAATGTATTTTAAAACAGAATGAAAGAAAACATCACAGACAGGGAGAAATGTTTATAAAACATAATTCCCATAAACACATATAGAATAGATAAAGAACTCTGTATAGGTATGTTAATTGAGCTATCTTACGGTAGCTATAATGCCTGACAATGTGAGAGAGGAGTTGTAAGTATAGAAAGGTGATAATGTGCTTAATTCCATGAATGAAACTTCCCTAGTCAGGATTCCTATCTGTCTGCTGGGAAACCTTAACCATTGGCATCAAGACTGCGAAGTCATCTGACTCTTGTTTAATCTTCAATAAAGTCTTTGGCGTGTTATTACCTTTAATAGAGATGGGAAAACTTACATTTAGGTAGGTTAATTAATGTTTCTGAATCTGTGTGTGGAGTGTTTAGGAAATATCTGAATGTCTAAGTGGATCCACCTAGTGAGCAGACTGCCCTTCTCTTATCTGTCACATCTGCTGCGCGGCCTGTGTCTGAGAACGTGCGGAGGGTGTCGGGGATTGACAACACAGAGACTTGTTCAATGATGTAAAGAAAACTTTAAACAGGCTCCAAAAAGGTTCAAGAAAAACTTCCTAAGAAGGGCTCCCACCAGAGAAGCTTCTGCTCTCTCCTCTACCCTGGCTGGTTCTGCTCTGACTCCAGAGGTGGATGTGTGTGGGTTTTGAAGGTGCGATTAGTCTTTGGACAAGGTTGAGGTCAGGGCGGTTTCCGTGGGAAGGCCTTTTCCAGGAACTTATTGTATCGTTTTTAGTAAACATGTTTTTACTAAACATTGTCTTACAGCTGCCTACTCCCAGGCAGAAGGGGAAGTGGGTCTCTGCTCAAGATCTGGTGTTCCCACACTTATCCTTATGGGCTTCATCTAATTTAAGTCTTTTGCATTTAAATATCCAGATCAGATCATGACATAAATATGCTTGCAGTGTCATCACTGAGGATGTGGTTGCCATTGTGTTAATCTGTATTTATTAGCAAAAATATGGTAGTGAAGAAAACAAAGAAAGAACGTGGAACAAATAATTGAGGGAGCATTCAAGAATTCATGACAGACATTCCCCACTCCCCACCCCCATTAAGATATATTAGACTTAGAATCTTTGACCCGATTGAGTCTGCTTAACCATTCATTCCCTGGGGGTAAATTTCATTGTAATTTTAATCTCTAATTACCAATTTTAAAAGTGCCATGGTCTATAGGGGTATTTTCTCATATTACTTTAAGTATTAGATGACATGACTAAAATTATATAACCCTTACATAATTCTTACCACTTGTTTCTGTTCATTTCTACAATGCAGCAATTTTATGCAAGATATGTCTTACTGTAAAAATCGTATATGGATCTGGGTGTGGTCATGTACACCTGTAATCACAGCACTTTGGAGACTAATGTTATGATCAGAAGTTCAAGTTCAAGTCTAACCTCAACTACATTTCAAAGTGGAAACTAGAATGGTGTACTTGAGAACCTTCCTAGGTCTCTCAGTCCCCTAAGCCCATATAGAAAGGATGGAAAAAATTTAAATGCAGATGCATTAACTATATAGATAATGAGAAAGCTGACTAACAAAGTATAACCCTATTACATCATTAAAACAAATCTTGAAAAAATAAAAATTAGTCTGGGTGTTTTCTTTACTGATTGGGAAAGATCTGTTAAATCTGACTGTCATAAAGAAAATATTTCAGCCGGGCAGTGGTGGCACACGCCTTTAATCCCAGCACTCGGGAGGCAGAGGCAGGCGGATCTCTGTGAGTTCGAGGCCGGGCTGGACCGACAGCCTCCAAAACAATACAGAGAAACCCGGTCTCGAAAAACCAAAAAAAAAAAAAAAAGGAAATATTTCAGCTGATAGCATGGTTTCTGATTTTTTTATTTGTGTGTGTGTGTGTATGGTGTTTTGTTTGTTTTTTGTATTGTTTGTTGGCCTGTTTGCTTCCTAAGATGAAAGAAAGATCATGGAGTTGGGAATGTGAGGGGGTGCAAAGAATCTACGAGTAGGGGAGGGAAAAGCATAGTTAGAATATACCACATAAATTTTAATGACAAACAAATTTCAAATAAAAGAAAATGTTTTGAAGAATTTACTTCATAAATCTTAAAGGAGATATGATAAAGGTATTTTTCTTTTCTTGACTTT
Source organism: Mesocricetus auratus (assembly GCF_017639785.1). Classification (NCBI taxonomy): domain Eukaryota; kingdom Metazoa; phylum Chordata; class Mammalia; order Rodentia; family Cricetidae; genus Mesocricetus; species Mesocricetus auratus. The sequence goes on from NW_024429266.1 coordinate 163,960,441, forward strand.
TCCTCCTGAACACTTATGTCTTGTCATAAATTCTTCCCTATGAAAAGTATTCATGGGGCTGGAGAGATGTCTCAGCGTTAAGAGTTTTTGCTGCTCTTCTTAGGAAACCAGAGTACACCATCCATCATGTATATGGGTCTCACAACTGTATGTCTGTAATTTCATGTCCAGGTAACCTAGCACCCTCCTCTCACCTCTGTACCACAGGCGTACACACAGTGCACTTACACCCAGGCAGCCAAAAGACTAACACACATAAAATTAAAACAAAAGTGACAACAGAAAAATATTCATAGTCTATGCATCATAACCGCTTTCTGGTGCTGGATCAAAGACACCTGCATTACTGTACTGCTACACTTACAGCAAGCCAAAATGGACACAGATCTGTTACCTGTCACCCATGTGGCTGCACCACTGACAATGGCATCCCCTAATGAAAGACCCCGGCCTAGCCTACACAGGCAAGCTGAGGCTCATGGAAAATTCCTTTCCCCCACAGCTCAGCCGAATAGTCATTTTTTATCAGAAGGGAGCTCTGCCCAAGGACATGGGCTTTGGGTGTCTTCTGTGACCAGATGGCCAGCCCAGCAAGATTGGGCAAGCACAGAGACCTATTGTTCCTCAGATAGGGCCAAGGCCGAGACTTGAGTTCTGAGAGAAACCTTAATTGCCCTCGTTCTGAGCCCCAGCCTCATTTACATTGCCCAATCAGGGTCCTGTAACTAGGCTTCTCGCTTCTGTACTGAGCTTTTTGCTATAAAAGAACCCCTGAGTCCCCAGCTCGGGGCTCTCAGTTCCCGAGACTGAGATGCCCCGGGTACCCGTGTATTATCAATAAAGCCTCTTGCTGTTGCATTCAAGTTTGTGGTCTCGCTGTTCCTTGGGTTCGGGTCTCCCTCCCGTGAAAGTCCCCCGCCTGGGGTCTTTCACTACAAGCTTTTGAACTATAATCTTTTTAAAAGGAAATGAGCTCATTGTTTTTGTTCTTTCTCCTAATCCAATATATCTAATAATAGAAAAGAACCTTCTAGAATTGTAAATGTTTTTGTTTAACAAATTTTAAGAGGAAAAATGTGGTTATATATATTTATAAATTATTACATTTATGAATTATTTGCATTGTCTTAAACACAACTGGCATTCAAGTACCAGTTTGGGCATGATCAGGGGTTTTTCATTTGGAACTTATATGTAATGCTGTCAAGTAGCTCTACTAGCATGAGCTTTAGAAATTTGATTCTAAAGATACAGGAGTCTCTCTCTCTCTCTCTCTCTCTCTCTCTCTCTCTCTCTCTCGTGTGTGTGTGTGTGTGTGTGTGTGTGGGTATGTTATTGGTGGTAAAAAATATAGTTGCATTAACAAAACACCAGAAGAGGTTTAATAGGTTTCATTAAATGCAACTTTCCGTCCTGTGACAAGCTCAATAATGGCAGATAAATGAGAGGCAATAAGCTCTCCCTTAATTTGTAGTTGGTGAAGTATCTGCTAAGGGCATGTGAGTGAGGCCATGCTTGCCTTTCCACAGATTGCAGGGGAGAAAGGCAGAATGAAAACAAGTCCCCCCAAGCAGAAAATTTCACTTCTGAATTTAAATGTGCTTACAGTTTTTGTTTTTGCTTCATGGAAATGTATTCTACATTATTTGAAAGATTAAACAAAACTTTCCACTACCTTCTAACTTTTATGCTCACATTTGTATTTTTTACTTAATAGGCAACTTATTCTGAGGGTGCTCTCTCAACTCTCACTGATGCTGGATTGTTCCAAGTGTGTATGGATATTTACAAAATAGAGCAAAATTTATATTCATATACACTTTCATTTTCTCTGTGGGATCCTGATTTCCTATAAAATTAAATTTGAATCCCAGCATTTTGACGACTCTTTAATAAATGTACCGAGACTGTTGAGAATTAGATTGATTTTTCTTAACATTTGTGTCTGCCTGAAAGTTAATTGCATGAAACTCTCTTATAAGCCCTAAATTATAGAGAGTTGAGGATGTTACCATAGGATATAACTTTGCATGATCATTAAGAAAATATAACTGGCTTTCATATATAATCTGGTGATTTTTTAAACTAAAACTGTGGACATTCCCTTAGAAGCAGAACACTTCTTTATTTTCTACTAAAACTGTCTTTAAACATACCCAAACTCAGTGCCTTACTTTCTACACATAAGAAATTAAAATGTCCACCACATGCAGAAACACTTGCTATAAACCCCACCAACTGTCTCCATGAACAGACTGCTTTGACAAGCCATCCTCACTCAGCTTTGTGAAGACAGCCATTGAGGTCCTGTAGATTAGAGAGTGGGCATCAGCATGCTGTGTTCTTGGCACTTAACTTTGTTTCAGATTTATACAGCCTAGAATATCCTTTTATCCTCAAGTGAAAGGAGAAATGAAAGTAAAAGCAAATGAATAGTTTTCCTTATCTCTTTCAAATATAGCACCCAGTTTTAATTTCAGTTGCCAGTGTGTCACTAATGCACATAAATGCACATTGACTCAAGCTCTATACATTACTGCATGCATGTATATGTATATAAATGTAGTTTTTATAAATATAACATGCTTGGTCTGTATAATGTTAGCTGTATAAATATTTTCAGGTTTCATCATTTGATACTGGACAACCAGTTGTTGTGCTCTACCCTGGGGAAAACTATTTCTCCAACTCAGCATTCCTGAGTTGCCTGTAGTTCTTTTTGTTTTTTTTTTCTTTTTGAGTACTATTAGGCTGTCCCACTGTGGCATGTCTATTGGTGTCCTTCTTCACCTCATGTTTTAGCAGTATTGGTGAGACTTCTTGTGTATAGTTTCTGACATTACTAGAAGACACAATCTCACAGCAAACTTCCAAATCATTGGGATCTTTTTTTTATTTTAAATAGCTTGTTTTACATGTCAATCCCAGTTCCCTCTCCCTCCCCTCTTCCCTCACTCCCCTTACCCCCTTCCCTCCCACCCTATTGCCAAATCCTTCCACATAGGGGATCTCAGAGTCTGTTATTTTACTCTGGATAGGGTCCAGGCACTCCCCTAAGAGTCCAGGCTGAGAGAGCATCCCTCTTTGTGCTATAGGCACACGAAGACTGTTTGTATATCAGGGATAGACACTGATCCACAGCTCAGGGCCCCATAGGTTGCCCAGGCCTTCTCACTGACACTCACATTTGGGGGGGTCCAGATCAGTCCCATGCTGGCCTCCCCACTGTCGGTCTGGGGTCCAAGAGCACTCCCCTGTTCAGATCAGTGGTCTCTGCTGGTTTTGCCAGCCCATTATTTGCCAATTTGCTCATCACTCCTCTCTCTCTGTCACTGGGTTCCTTGGGTTCAGTTCAGTGATTAATTGTGTGTTTGCCTCTGCTTCCATCAGTCACAGGATGAAGGCTCCCGGATGGTTATAGACATCAAGTTCATTATCAGGAATGGGCATTCGAGGTGGTCCCTCCACTATTGCTTAGCTTGCCAATTGATGTTATACCTTTAGATCACTCGAGGTCACTCTGGTGCCTGATCTGTCTTCGATCCTATGATTCTGTCTTCCCCCCTATTCTACCCCCACCCACTCAACTACGCCCCAAATACAAAGGCACCTACATTCATGAAAGAAACATTACTAAAGCTCAAAATGCACTAAAAATCTCACACACTAATAGTAGGAGACTTCAACACTCTGCTCTCACAGCTAGACAGGACCTCCAGACAGAAACTTAACAAAGAAACAAAAGAATTAATAGAAGTTATGACCCAACTGGGTTTAACAGACATCTATAGAACACTCCACCCAAATACAAAGGGATATACCTTCTTCTCGGCACCACATGGAACCTTCTCTAAAATTGTCCACATAATAGGAAACATAGCAAATCTCCACAGATACAAAAACATTGGAATAACCCCCTGCATCTTATCAGACCACCATGCATTAACATTAGAATTCAACAATAACACAAATCGCAGAAACCCTACAAACTCATGGAGATTGAACAATGCACAATTGCACCATCCCTGGGTAAAGGAACAAATAAAAAAGAAGTTAAAGACTTCCTCGATTTCAATGAGAATGAAGACACAACATACACAAACTTATGGGACACTTTGAAAGCAGTGCTGAGAGGAAAGTTTATAGCACTAAGTGCCCACATGAAAAAACTGGAGAACAGTCATACTAGAGAATTAATAGCACAGCTGAATGTTCTAGAACAAAAAGAAGCAAACTCCCCCAGGAGGAGCAGACGCCAGGAAATAATCAAATTGAGGGCTGAAATCAATCAAGTAGAAACCAGGAAAACACTGAGAAGAATCAATGAAACAAAGAGTTGGTTCTTTGAGAAAATCAACAAAATAGACAAACCTCTGTCCAAACTAACCAAAAGACAGAGAGAGAACATGCTAATTAACAAAATCAGGGATGAAAAAGGGGACATAACAACGGACTCTGAGGAAATCAAGAGAATCATCAGGGCATACTTTGAAAATCTGTACTCCACAAAATTTGAAAATTTAAAGGAAATGGACAATTTCCTGGATATATATCACTTGCCAAAACTAAATCAAGAACAGATAAATAATCTAAACAGACCTATAACCCCTAATGAAATAGAAGCAGGCATCAAAAGTCTCCCAAACAAAAAAAGCCCAGGCCCAGATGGCTTCAGTGCAGAATTCTGCCAGAAATTCAAAGAAGAGCTCATTCCAATACTCGTCAAAGTATTCCACACAATAGAAGCAGGAGGCTCACTGCCAAACTCTTTCTATGAGGCTACAATTACCTTGATACCCAAGGCACACAAAGACACAACTAAGAAAGAGAACTATAGACCAATTTCCCTCATGAACATTGATGCAAAAATACTCAATAAAATACTTGCAAACCGGATTCAAGAACACATCAGAAAAATTATCCACAATGATAAAGTAGGCTTCATTCCAGGAATGCAGGGATGGTTCAACATTAGAAAATCTATCAATGTAATCCACCATATTAACAATCTGCGAAAGAAAAACCACATGATAATCTCACTAGATGCTGAAAAAGCCTTTGACAAAATCCAGCACCCCTTCATGATAAAGGTCCTAGAGAGATCAGGGATAACAGGAATGTACCTAAATATAATAAAAGCCATATACAGTAAACCAACAGCTAACATCAAACTAAATGGAGAGAAACTCAAAGCAATTCCTCTAAAATCAGGAACAAGACAAGGCTGTCCACTCTCTCCATATCTCTTCAATATTGTACTTGAAGTTCTAGCTACAGCAATAAGACAACAAAAGGAGATAAAGGGGATACAAATAGGAAAAGAAGTAGTCAAACTTTCACTATTTGCAGATGATATGATAGTTTACATAAGTGACCCAAAAAACTCCGCAAGGTTACTCCTAGAGCTGATAAACACCTTCAGCAATGTGGCAGGATACAAGGTAAACTCAAAAAAATCAGTGGCCCTATTATGTATAGATGATGAAGTGACTGAGAAAGAAATCAGAGAAACATCACCTTTTACAATAGCCAAAAACAGCATCAAATATCTGGGGATAATGTTAACCAAGGAAGTGAAAGACCTGTATATCAAGAACTTTGTGTCTTTGAAGAAAGAAATCAAAGAAGATACCAGAAAATGGAAAGATCTCCCATGCTCTTGGATTGGTAGGATCAACATAATAAAAATGGCAATCTTGCCAAAAGCAGTCTATAGATTCAATGCAATCCCTATCAAAATTCCATCACAATTCTTCAAGGACCTGGAAAGAACATTAATCAACTTTATATGGAAAAACAAAAGTCCCAGGATAGCCAAAACATCTCTATACAATAAAGGAACTTCAGGAGGCATCACCATACCTGACTTCAAGCTCTATTATAGAGCTATAGTCCTGAAAACAGCTTGGTATTGGCACAAAAATAGGCAGGTAGACCAATGGAACTGAATCGAAAGCCCTAATTTTAACCCACACACCTATGAACACCTGATTTTTGACAAAGAAGCTAAAACTGTACAGTGGAAAAAAGAAAGCATCTTCAACAAATGGTGCTGGCATAACTGGGTACTTGTATGCAGAAGACTGCAGATAGATCCATGTTTATTGCCTTGTACAAAACTTAAGTCCAAATGGATCAAAGATCTCAACATACATCCAGCCACACTGAAACTTTTAGAAGAGAAAGTGGGAGATACTCTTCAACGAGTTGGTACAGGAGACCACTTCCTAAACATAACACCAGTGGCACAGGCACTGAGATCGATAATTAACAAATGGGACCTTCTGAAACTAAAAAGCTTCTGTAAGGCAAAGGACACAGTCAAAAAGACAAAAAGGCAGGCCACAGAATGGGAAAAGATATTCACTAACCCTACATCTGACAGAGGGCTAATCTCCAAAATTTACAAAGAACTCAAGAAACAAGTCTCCAAAACACCAAAGGATCCACTTGAAAGGTGGGGTACAGAGCTAAATAGAGAATTCTCAGTAGAGGAGGCTAAAATGGCCAAGAGACACTTAAGAAAGTGCTCAACATCCTTAACCATCAGGGAAATGCAAATCAAAACAACTCTGAGATACCATCTTACTCCTGTCAGAATGGCTAGAATCAAAAACACCGAAGACAATTTATGCTGGAGAGGATGTAGAGAGAGAGGAACACTCCTCCACTGCTGGTGGAAATGCCGACTCATACAGCCTCTTTGGAAATCAGTATGGAGATTCCTCAGGAAATGGGAATTAATCTACCACTAGACCCAGCAATTCCACTCTTAGGCATTTATCCAAATGAGGCAGGTTCATACAACAAGGGCATCTGCTCCACTATGTTCATAGCAGCATTGTTTGTAATAGCCAGAACCTGGAAGCAACCTAGATGCCCCTCAACTGAAGAGTGGATAGAGAAAATGTGGTACATTTACACAATGTCATAATACTCAGCCGAAAAAAATAATGGAATCTTGAAATTCGCAGGGAAATGGATAGCACTGGAAGAAACCATCCTGAGTGAGGTAACCCAGTCTCAAAAAGACAAACATGGTATGTACTCACTCATATATGGATTTTAGATATGGATCAGGATAGTGCCAGTCTGCACTTCCACAGATAGAGAGTCTGGGAAACAGGAAAGAACCTAAAAGACATGCATATATGCATAGTACCCAAGAGAAGAGGATGGAGACAAGATCCTCTGAATGGATGGGGAACATGGCGAGGGGTGGGGGGGAGTGGGACCTGGGAAGAATAGAGGGGATAAAGAGGAAGGGAGTTAGTCATGGGGGAATCACTGGGATCTTACAATTTTATTCCCCTCTTCTTAAATTTCCCCAAAGCCATAGATACAGGAATGCTTTGTAGATATATACATTGAGACTGGACTCAACAATTGTGCAATCATGGTCTCTATATGTTGCATTGAGAAGTTTGTAAGCATACAGAAATTAGCTCTTTAAAAGAAAACTGCCACAGTGTTTGAACAAAGCTTACTATTTTCAAGATTCTGCATCTCTAATACTCACCAGTACTTTCCCTGGAATAAGAGACTTATTGTTTCATGGAAGGTTATTATTTTTAAAAAGTGCTAACAGCCTTTTTAAGTTAGAAATTCAGTAGAGTTTTCCTTAACATCAATCTATATTTTTTGTTTACCAAACACTGTTTTATGTGTATATGTTAATCACATACTCATCCAATTATTTTTGCAATGAATATCCTATATCTCTATTATTTTATATAATATAAAATCTGTGTTCTCATTATTTTTGGTAGGCAACTGCAAATATTTCATATTTAATGAGCTATTTCAAGCCTGTGGAAACACAGAGACTCTAAGGTAACCAATGCTGGAATCTTACACAAATACCAGCACATGAATCTAACCATGACATACAAATATTGGCTCTGAAAGTAGCAACATTTTTACTCTGATCTGCTTTACATTTTAATTAAAACTTCCTGTTTAACATAATGATTTATAACAAAGTAAAATATTGTATGGGCAACTAATATCTTTTTCTTTTTTACATCATATGTAGCCACTTAAAATTTTTTGAGTATATAATCTTTTAATTAATTTTATTCAAATTAAAAACAATCTTATTTTGCATAGGAATCCCAATTTCCCTCTCCCTTCTTTCCTCCCATTCCCCCCATAAGCTCTCCAACCCATCATGCATCCACTCCTCAGAGAGGGTTAGACCTCCCATGGGGGATCATCAAAGTCTGTCACATCATTTGGGAGCAGGACTTAGCTCTCCCACCATGAATCTAGGTTGAGAGAGTATACCTCCATAGGGAATGTTTTATTGTTCCCTCCAACTAAATGTTGGAGCCTATGAAAACAGTAAAAGAGTGTAAGGTTGACTTACCCTTCTCTAAACTCATTATGGTCTTCCAGTGTACTTAAGTTTCCTGTTTGTCTATTCATTTGTTGGCAGGAGTAAGCATCCATCCCAGGTCCTTGAGTGTCCCAGGCAGATGCTCTACCACTGAGCAACCTCCATACCCCAGTCCATAACATAGCCTTTAGTATTCTAGGCATGGGGGCTCTACAACTGAACTACACCCCCACGTCAGTCTGTAACTTTATCTGATTATGTGCACCTTTTTTGTTTTTACCGGGCAAGTCTTCAAATGTTTTTAGGCATTAAGACATTGATCTCTAAATATGTTGGTGTTCATCTCCATGTAGCAGGAAAGGGAGTTTTGTCTTTTATGGCCACAATACTGTTCTTACATGTGAGGCAACACAATAGTAACCTTAAACATAAGTGTGGTTTAAATCCCAAGTTATCCCCAACAGTGTTTCTCAGGTGACTTTCATCCCTTTGGAAACAGAATTCAGAATCAGTCAGTGGCAAGTATGAAATCAATTTATTCAGATATACTTCCTTTTTAATCTAAAACAGTCCTCTTTGTTATTTCATTGATTTTTCTATTCATTTCTAAGAACCCAAACTTATTTCTGTTGGTTTAGAAGATACTGTTGCTGACAGTGTTTTCATGTTGTATGGGAATTTTTATGGTAGGCAAAATATTACTTATTCTCAATTTTCTGAGTACTTTCCCATGACTAGTCACTTTCTCATTATTTGTGCTAAGATAAAGACTTTTATCCGTCTAATTCATAAAAGATAGTATTTATGATTAAATCATATTGAGTATCTTACTGCTACTGTTGATATTGCAAACTTGATATTTCTATGGAAAATGAGCTGTCATTTATATTATGGATCTTACCCATTCTGACAGGTATAAAATAAAATCTCAAATTAGTTTTGATTTTCATTTTCTTGGTGGTTTAGGATATTGGACATTACTTTAAGTGTTTTTCAGCCATATAAGATTCCTCCATTTAGAATTCTCTGTATCCAGTTTTTTAATTAGATTACTTGTCTGTCTTTTTGAGATCAGGTTTCTTGGATTCTTTGTATATTTTGAATATTAGTCATTTATTGGATGTGGAGTAGGCAAAACTATTTTTCCATTCTGTAGGCTGTCTCTTTGTCCAACTGATAAGGTCCCGTTTGTTAATTGTTGATTTCAGTATCAGTGTTACTGGTGTTCTTTTCAGAAAGCTGTCTCCTGTGCCAATACATTCAAGGTTATTCTCCACTTTCTCTTTTATTGAGGCTGATGTGTCTGGTTTTATGTTGAGTTGTTACCATTATTGTCATCATTATTATTTGTATTTTTGTTTCTTCTTTCTCTCATATATTGTATCCTGACTGCAGTTCCCCCTCATTCTTCTCTTCACAGTCACTTCCTTCCCATCTCCCCTCTCAAACTGATCCACTCCTCCTCCATTTTCCTTCAGAAAAGAGCAGGTCTCCAAAGGATATAAACCAAACATGGTATAACAAGCTTCAGTAAGATTAGGCATATACCCTCATATCAAGGCTGGATGAGGCAACCCAGTAGGAGGAAGAGGGTTCAAAAGCAGGCAAATGGGTCAAACACAGTCCCTGCTCCGACTGTTATAATTTCCCACAAAAATACCAAGCTAAACAACCATAACAAGTATGTAGAACACCGAAGTCAGACTTATACAGGCTCTCTTATTGTCATCTCTGTGAGCCCCTATGAACCCTGATTAATTGTTTGTATGGACCATGTTCTTGTGGTGTCTTGACCTCTATAGGTTTTATAATCAAACCACCATCTGTTCTGTGGGATTCCCTGATCTCATTCTAATATTCCCACTTGGACTTGAATTTTGTGCAGAGTGATAAATATGGATCAGTTTCATTATTCTACATGCTTGTATCCAGTTTTACCCACACCATTTATCTTTTTTCCAGTGTGTATTTTTTATACAGTATGTGCTTATTTTTTACACAGTGTGATTTTTAATGAAAAACCAAGTATCCATAGATATGTGGATGTATTCCTGGGTCTTCAATTCAATTCTATTTTAAGCAACATATGTTTTTATGCCAATACCATGAAATTTTTATTACTATGGCTCTGTTGTACAACTTAAAATCAAGGATAGTGATACCCACAGTAGTTTTTTAGTGTTCTTGATTGTTTTAGCTATCCTGGAATTTTTGTTTTTCAATATGAAGTTGAGAATTGTTCTTTAAAGATAAATAAATACTTATATTTTAATTTTGATGGGGATTTTGTTGAATCTCTAGATTGCTTTTGACCATTTTACTATGTTAATCCTTCTGAACCATGTTCATAAGAGATCTCTCCATCTTCTGGTATCTTCTTTAATTTCTTTCTGCAAATACTTGAAGTTTTATCATACAAGTCTTTCATTTGCTTGGTTAGAGTTATTCCAAGATAGTTTATATTATTGGAGGCTATTGTGAAAGGTATTGTTTCCCTGAATTCTCTCTCAGTCTCTTTGTCATTTGTCTATTGGTGATCTACTGATTCTTTAAATTATTCTTGTGTTCAGCAACATTAATAAAAGTTTTTGTCAGTCAAAGGAGTTTCCTGGTAGGATTTTTATCATCACTGATGTATAGTATCATATCATCTGCAAACAATACTTTGATTTTTGTCTTTCCAGTTTGTGTACCCTTGAACTCCTTTGGTTGTCTTATAGCTCTAGCTAAAATTTCAAGTACTATATAGAATATCTATGAAGAGAGTGGACAGGCTTGTTTCGTTCAGAAGGTCACTTCCCAAAACCTGACAACTGGGCCCCTTACAGAGAACAACATCTATACAGTTTATTGAAGGTAAAGATGTCAAGCCTGCATGAAATCCTCATCCCTATGTTCTAGTCTCTTTGATACAGGAAAAGGACTCTTCAGGCTGCCAAAAAGAAGCATGGTCAACAACACAGGCTCAAACCCTTCAACCTACAATCAGTTTTGCCTGCAAGATGTGCTTTGGCAATAGTGGCTTAGAATTTGGGGGAGTGGCCAACAATTGTCTGTCTTAACTTAAGGTCCACACACAAGTGGGAACACATGCCCTATGCTGCCTAAAGGCAAGATCTACTCAGTGATCTTGAGTAGAATCAAATAAAATAGAGAAAAAAATCAATGAAATGATGCATAATGATATTCTGTTGTACTCACAGATCAGTGCCTTGTCTACTTGTCATTGGAGGAGCTTCCTCCAGCAGTATAATGGCGCACATACAGACACCCACAGCCAGGCATTATGGAGAGAGAGAGTCTAAATTGTAGGTCTCCATTAGGCTCTTTCTCTCAGAGATTGGGGAATGCTCTGGATTTGGGGGGGGTCTTTAGGAGTCAGAGGGGATGGAGGATGCCAGTAGAACATGGCCCACTGAATCAACTAAACAGGATTCGTGTAAGCTTAAAGAAATGGAAACTGTAAGCATGAGGCTGGCGTAGGTCTGCACCAGGTCCTCTGCATCTATACCAAGATAGCTTGGTGTTTTTGAGGGACTCTTCTTTTGCCTGCTCTTGGGATGTTTGTCCTCCTATTTGGGGGCCCTAATATGAGGACTTTTTCTTGTTCTTATTATGTATTGCTTTGCCGAGTTTTCTTTTCTTTTCTTTTTGAGTTCTGCTTTTTTTTTCTGAAAGGAAATTGAATGTGAGTGGATGTGGAAGAATGGGTAATTGGTCAGGGGTAGGGACAGGAGGTTACTGGGAGGAATGGAGAAAGGTGAAACTGTTGTCATGATGTGTCATGACATCATGTGTCATGATGTGTTGTATGAGAGAAGAATCTTTTTTCAATTTTTGAAAAGATTCTTTTTGAATTACCAATACTAAATGATTTGCAAGTGATAGGGAAGCCTTAAAGCCCTTCTTTTCCTCTGCATTTTCTTTATTTGTCAGAAGTTATTGTGTGACATTTTACATTGAATGCCTAACACATTAGAAAAGCTGTAAATTTTTTTCTCATGGATGTAAAAGTGTCTACTTACACCCACTCTGTTCTTATCAGTTCAAGTGAGGCAAATTCTCTAAAGTAAGAGAGTGTTCTGCCCTGACCAGCATGGCACAATGGGTTCGAGCCCACAGGAAACTAGAATGAATGAGGTAGGAAACACAAAAGAGATGGACAGCAATACAGACCTTCTGATCAAGCTGCTGTTTAATGAGAATTCTGCACAGGCTTAAATAGGGGGATGTGGCATTGGCCATGGGGCAGAGGTTGTTAGACCAGATACACTGAGAAGTGAGGCAGTGGGGAGTGTTTGATATGCAATAGGAAGGAGCTCTCACCAGGGAGTGCAGGTGTTAAGGAAGTATTGTTAAGTGATGGGTTATCTCTATTGTGCAAGGAAATCTGTGGGAAGGTGCCTGAGTTTTGGGAAGTGCCTTGGAGCAAGATTCAGTGACCTGGTCCTCAACATCTCCTCCCTTACTTTTATTGATGGAGAAGGGTCTGGACTGTAGGTCTGAGAGTTGGTAAAGGAATAGGCATTAGGTGTTAGTTATTAGGATCTTAGTGGGAGTATTAAGATGGCATTTTATGATGTCACCCTTATATTAGAGCCCTTACAGGTATGAAATAAATAGGCTATGGGTGGAGATATCCATGAGGGGGCCGTGTCTGTCTTAGGTCAGGGGGGTCTCATAGACCAGGGGTGTTTAAAAGCCTCTCCCTGTCATTGGAGATGACATCATATGATGAACATTCCTGCCTATCAGCTATTTCTGTGAGCCCAGGTTTTACTCATATGGGGCTGGGGAGGAGATGGATTATTCTTTAAAAAGACTGGCAATATTTACAAGAGGTTCTAAGTAACACTGATCACTTCCAACAGTGTTCTGCATATGTGTCAGGCTCAGAGATTTGGTGATGCAGTAGTCAAGGGGCAGTAGCCAAAGGGAACTTTGTAGGCATGATGTTCAAAGACCCCTCTCACTTTGCTATCTGACATATTTTCATGAAGAAGAGTGTAACATGAATTTTCTAGCCCGGCTGGTCCTGCCACTCTTCTCTCACTCAAATGAAACACACAGAGGCAAGATTAGTATAAAACTGTGGGGTGTTGGCTAAGGTTTCTTATTAGCTAACTCTGTCTTTATTATTAACCTATTTCTATAAATCTAAGTATTTCCATGTGGTCTTATCTTACCAGAGAACGGTCAAGGGAACCCTTACTCCTCTGGCATACTACATCTCAACAGTTCAGTGTCTCTGCAGAAAAGAGGATAATTTCTTGTTTGTCCCTGCTTATTTTCTGATTCTGCCCAGCTATGTCACTTCCTGCCTATCTGTACAGACCTCCAGACCTCTGTGGTTAGCTAGTGAAAGTTTCTGCTCAGCTATGACATTTCCTGGGATCACATGACAACTCCTCTCTACCTACACATCCCAGAATCTTAATATCCTAGTTCCACCTAGCTTGCTGCCCTATTGGCCAGCAGTGTTTTATTCATCAACCAAAAAGATAAATATATACACAGAAGAACATCCCCTATCAGAAGAGTGACTATAACATACTCCAATTTTAGGTTCTTTAATGCTTTATTTTCATTTATTTTAAGTAAATATCTTATACAATCTTTAACCAATTTCCTTCATTGTTAAAACTTGAAAGTTGGGCTTTCACACATAAAACTAATGAGACTTCATTGCTTACAAATGCCAATGTAAATGCATCAACAGTATCGCAAGTATATCTATCCCATATTTTCAGACTACCTCTGCTACAAGAAGAACACTTAAATGTATCATTTTCATATATGTCATCCTCACACGGCTGTAAAAAGTATTATACTCATATAAAAATCCTTCTCACTCCTACTCCTAAATTACAGAAATGACATTACCACATTATTCATTGCTATAATAATGATATTCTGTGAACTTAGTATCAATAGATTCAGTATCTTCTAAGATTAGATTTACATCAATATTTCTTTTATTCACAGTTGATGAGTAGTATGTATGTTAATTTGTGTGTGTCATTCATTCTTTGAAGAACATTAAAGTTTTCCAGGTTTTATTACAAAAATAATACTTCTATGAAATAGTTCTTAGTTTACATAATTAACAAATATTTTCCAAGTCTGTATCTTACACTGATATCCTCTTATAAAGGAAATTCCTTTACTTTGATGTTACTTAATTTGCCATTTCTTCTCTTATACATCCTTGTTTAGGTTCAAGTCTAAGATATAATTTTTTAAGGTCTTTATCCTAAATATTTTCTACTCTGGGTTTTCTAAACATATAATTTTACATTTTATGTTTAAGTCAATAAACTATAAGTATTTGGGATTTTCTTATGTCTGTTTGTTTTTAGTTGTTTAGAAAGGCTTTCCTTCTTCCATGTAATTGTTCCTTCTGCTTTATAGAAAGTAACTTTGGTTATTTTGGTGATCTTGAATCTGGGTTCCCTATACTATTCTTTGCCTATTTCTTTGAAGATAGCATATGGGTTAGATTCTATAACTACAAAGCAATACACTTACAGAATAATTCTCTTCACACTCTTTCAAGATTCTTTTAGCTATTTTCAACCCAAATTTTTCCATATGAATTTCAAAATAAGCTTTCTATGTCTATAAAACTCTGCTAGATGTGTGATAAGAATTGCCTTAAGTCAATAAATAGCTCAGATAGTGAAGGACTGACAACTTTAGTTTTGCCTCCCAATTCATGAACAAGATATGCTTGATTTGGTCCTTCAGTACACTTTGCTTTTCAATACACATTTCTTATGTGATTATTACAAAACTGTGTGTTCCCTCTCCTTTGCAAAGTTTCACTTCTGCATAGTTACTTTCAATTGTAGAAGTGGGATCAGTCTTTATTTCTTGAATTTAGAGTCCACAATCTGGCTGAGCTTGCCTATTATTTCTTAGAGAAATGTGTTGATGGTGTGGAATCTACTAGATAATACATTTCATCTGCAAATGAGGGTGACTTTGCTTTCTTCTTCATTATTCCTGTGATATTTATGTATTTTTTCCTTTCATGAATGTCTATAGTAGTATCAGAAAATTACCTCATATTCAGCCAGTGGAGAAAGACAGCCTTGTGCTTTAAGTAGGACTTTTGCTGAAGGATATTTTTAAATAGAAATTCTGATGAACTGGATGCTTATGCCACAAAATTCGTATGGTGAAATCTCGAGTCCTCAGGTGATTTGATAATCAAAGGAAGACATTGGTAGGTGCTAAGTGACAAATGCAAAGACCTCAAAAACCAGAAAACATAACTTCTCCAGAGATGGATGCTGCCAGTGCCTGCATGTCATTCTTCAGAACAGTGAAAGATTCCCATGGTTTATAATGCTTTTTGGTGAACTTTTGTTTCGCTTTGTTTGTTTTTACAAACAGAGTCTGTCTCTTTAGCCTTGGCTGTCCTGCAACTCAGTATGTATAACAGGCTAGCTTGCAACGCACAGAGATCTGCCTACCTGGGACTAAAATGCTGAAATTGGAAGCATGTTCCATTATGCCAACTCTGGTAACATTATCATGAATCAGTGTTGAATTCGTCAGATGCCCATTCTGAATCCACTGGTTTGATCTAATCACTTTCCATTAGTCTCTTCATAGGAGGGGCCAGATTGACTACTTGTCAAATGTTGAAATAAACTATTAGATTTGGCATTTTAGATCATGGAGACAAGTTTGGAAAACTTCCATTTACATTCCCTTAGCTTCTCTTTTTTTAAATTTGCCTTATTTTCTGAACAGACTGCCACATTAAACAATGTTACTTTTAAAATTATTATTTGAAAATTAGTCCCCAAGAAAAGACAGTCTGTTTTCTTTTAGTTTTAGAGGTTGTAATGTTCATTTGCTTCTGAAGAGTGTGATTTTATTTCTGTTACTGTGTGTATTCTGTTTTGATAGCTTCCTTTAGTTTTTGTTTACAAGCAGATACAAGTTTATCTGAGAATATAAACAAGAATATCTTTGTTTCTCCTCAGTTTTTGAAGGTCAACCCCTTGGAGGTAGGCTTTACAGATGGTATTTGTTTTTCTTGATGTATGACAAACCCTTCCAACCACCACAGTTGAGACAAGAAACACACTCTCCTTAGAATGGGTTCTTCTATGAATAATGCATGGCTTCTCTGACAGTTATTGAGGTCCCTGTCTGTCTTTACTGTCACAAGCATAATTTAATGTAGTTTCTTGTGGATTTCCTTAGGCTTGTCTAACTTAAGATTGTCTCCAGTTCTTGTATCTATTACCTTCATGCCTTTTGTTACACTTAGGAAATTCAGAGCCGTGATTCTCTGAATAATTTCTGGACTCCATATTCTTTTCCCTCTTTTCCTTGATGTCTACAAAATGAGTGTTACCTCTCTTTGCTACTGCTCTATGTGTTCCGGGGATTGCACTTCACTGTCTAAAAATATGTTTCTCCTATTGTCCAGACAGCAAATACTATATTGATCTGTTTTTAAGTTACTTAAGCCTATCTCTTTCATTTCTGTTCTATTATTGATTTCATCTGGTGAAGAAATTGTTTCAGGTATCATGCCTTCCCATTATCTAAATACCAGGAGGTTATTTTTGTAATTCTATTGTAGTGTATCTAGAATTTAAAATGTTTAAATATTGCTTCCAAATGTTATTTGCTGATTCTTTTATCAATTTTGTCATGAGTGTTTAGAAAAGCTTTAAAATATTTATCATATCTTCCTAACCTTTGATTCATCTTATTTTTTGACATCTGTTGACTTTCTCTTTCAGATCAGGGCCTCTTTGTTCTTGATATGAATGATTTTGTACTGTATGGTGATAAAACTGTTAGAGATCCTTAATCTCTTTTAAATCTGCTTTTTCTAGATTTTCTGCTGGTTGTCTGGCTGGTTCTTCCTTGCTTTGCAGGCAGAGGTTTACATGGCATATTCATTTTCAGAGATATAAAATACAATTTTGCATATACATTTCTTTAGATATTTCTGTTTTTTTTTCCATTCTATCACTCTGAGTGCTGAGAAGGTGGAAGTTACTTCCTTGAGCTACATAGTTTTCTCATGCTACCTTCTGTAGCATGTAAGCATATAGAAGCCCCTTTATCTGATTCTACTTGTGCTGCAAGTATAGGAAGATATCAGAGTTGACTGTAACTGCTAGGACTGTCTTCCAGTGGAGTTCTAGAAGGAAGATCAAGCGATCCTCAATGTCCAGGCAGACATTAGGTTCTGTTTAGTTTGAATTTCCCACTATATTTTAGGCTTTTCCTTTTGACATTGTTGGGCAAAGAGAGCAGGCATTCTTGAGTTTCTCCTCTACCTTTTGGCACTTCTGGACTTTAGAATTCTCTGTTACCCACTATGAAGAGTGGTATGGAAGAGGAAAAGGAAACCTAATACCCTGTTGACCCCTAAGCTCTATGCCTCTAATTTCTACTTTCCAGTTTCTGGGGTCCTGTCATTTCCCTTTAATTATTTTCATAGTGTTTACTTCAACTTGTAAGAGAAGAACAGAGAAAGTAAATCTTCTTTAATTATACTTTATATTTTATTATTTATAGCTATACTATATTTAGTTTAAAGAAGCTCAATATAGCATTTGTTTGTACAAATGTAAATATGTATAAATATGCAAAGAACTATTTGAATCACATATTTTTCATCTATAGTTTATCTAAATGCAGAAATAATATTTACAGTACTGGAGAAATTGCTTAGACATTTAGAGCACTAACTGCCTTTTCAAGGAACTGAATTCAGTTCCCAGCACCTACATGTTGATTTACAATGATCTGTTACTTTAGTTCCAGGGTGTCTGGTACATTATTCTAGTCTCAGCAGGCACCAGTCACACATATAGTGCACATAAATATATGCATACCAAATATAATTTTAAAAAGTGTTAAAAATCATGATTTTCAATCTCTTTTCAAGGCTGCATCTTAAAATTGAAAAGGACAAATATTCTTTTAATGTCAAGATTAAAGGTGTACGTAATTCTACAATCAAAAACAAAATAAAATCTACTTGCAGTTTGAAACTCAGTTTTTCTAAGTAATCTCTGTGCAGTAAATAGCATTTAAAATGTGTTTAGGTAAACCAGGAAGTGGTGGTGCACACCCTTAGTTCCAGTACTCAGGAGGCAGAGGCAAGCAGATTTCTGTGAGCTGGAGGCCAGCCTGGTCTACAGAGTGAGTGCCAGGATAGGCTCTAAGTTACACAGAAAATACCTTGTCTTGAACTGCCCTCCAAACATTGTGTTTAGATATTTCATCCAAAGTTAATGGACTTTGACAACTGAAGATCATGTGTTCCTTTTTTAAAATTTAAATTAGAAACAAGGTTGCTTCACATGTGACTCCCAAGTCTCTTTCCCTCTCCCTCCCTTCCTCACATGCCCTCCCACTAAACACTCCATTCCCTCCCACTCCTCCAATCCCCACTCTTTTCCCCAGAGAGGTTGAGGCCCTCCATGGGGGTGTCCATAGTCTGTCATTTCATCCAGGGCAGGGCCTAGGCCCTCCCCCCAGAATCCAGGCTGAGAGGTATCTCTCATTTTGGGATGGGCACCCAAAATCCATTTGTATGCCAGGGATAAATACTGATCTATTACCCAAGGCCCATAGATTGCCTAGGCCTCCTCACTGACAACCACATTCAGGGGGTCTGAATCAGTTCCATGCTAAATTCCCAGCCATCAGTCTGGAGTTCAAGAGCTCCCCCTTGTTCAGGTCAGCTGTTTCTGTGGGTTAAACAAGCCCAGTCTTGACTCCTATGCTCATCAGTCCTCCCTCTCTGTCACTGGGTTCTTTTGAGTTCAGCTCAGTGTTTAGCTGTGGGAGTCTGCCTCTGCTTCCATCAGTCAGTCATTGGTTGAAAGTTGTTTCCCAGACTCTCTGGCAGTGAATCATAGGCTGTCTCTCCCCTGATCCATATCTAAAATCCATATATTACTGAATACATACTATGGTTCTCTTTTTGTGACAGGGTTTCTTATTTTCCTTGATGAAGAACAGTGTAGGGAAAGTCCATGAGGTATACATTTGAGAATGGAGAACTAAGAATTCAACAGAAATCAGCATTATTCAGCTGACTGAATTCTGGTGAAAATGCATATTTAATCCTGAAATATTCTAAAATTTATATTTTAAATTATCAGAATTTTATTTATGACTTTACTTGTGAAGAAATGAAAGTGATTCTTTTAAAATTTTGTATTTAAGTTGAAAACATTCTTATTTTACATACCAATCCCAGTTCCCTTTCCCTTCTGTCCTCCCACTCCCCTCCCCATCTCCCCATCCTGTCTCTTATCCACTCCTCAGAGAGGGCAAGGTCTCTCATGGGGGTTCATCAATTCTGTCACATCATTTGAGGGAGGGCCAAGGCTCTCCCCTCAATTTCTAGGCTGAGAAAGCATCCTTCTATAGGGAATGGACTTCAAAATATCTGTTCATGCATTAGGAGTAAATACTAGTTCCACTGCCAGTGGCCCAATAGACTGCCCAAGACTGCCAACTGACACCCACATTCAAGTGACCCAGTTATATCATGAAAGAGATTCTTAACAAAAGTTGAGAATACAGCAGTGGCTACTAAAACTGAATATAGTATGTAGGAATGGAAATAGTAAGAGGTTGGACAATAGATACAATGTTTCCATAAAACAGAAAAAAAAGGTCTTTTGTCCTACTCCACAGTAGGACACTGTAGGGTGACAACAATTAGAAAATAATACCATGCTTTTTCACAAAACAGCTAGAAGAGAGGAATTTTGGGTGTATTCACCTAAAGAGCAGATACCAACTTTAAGTTTTAGATATGCTAATTACTGTGGTTTGATTACACTGTACCTCATAAAGACAAGTATTATCAGATCCAAAGGAAACTACAGTTCCCCCTACTTTAAAAGGCAGTCCAAATATTCAGAAATTAGTTCAACCTGAACTATAGAACGATTTCTGACAGATCAAATCAGCATTCTTCAGGAATTTTATGAGGCTGGTCCCCCTTAACAGAAGGAGTCATTTTCCTTACCTCTGACAGAAGGGACATATGGCTACCTGTGGTGCCTGTTAGCATAACAAAGCCAATGCTGGCCACCAGGATCCCTCAGTTTCACTAGCATCTGTTACACATTTCAAAGTCTATGCTATCACACTAGCCTTTCTCACCTTTTCCTCTACCCTAAACTCTCTCTAGATAATGGACTTAATTTAATGGACTTCCCTCACTGAAGCTATTCATTCCCCTTATAGCCCTGTGTTATGTTCTCTCTTCCTCCCTTTCTCGCTCCCTCCCTCCCTCTCTCTTTCCCCTTCTCTGTCTTCCCCCTCCCTCCCTCTGCTCCTGATTCTCTCACTATGTTTTCTCTATTTTTATCCCCTACTATTCTCCTCTCTGTTGCAAATTGTCTTGATCATGTACAGTCTGTGAGTCATATACAGTCTTTTTCTTTCTCTCTCTTGTCTAGACTCTTTCAAATGTCTTTGGCTAGTCTCTGTCTATCATATTAGCAACAAAAGCCTTCCCCTTAACCATACCATAGAATTGACACGCTGTCAGTTTATACAAGTATTAGAAGTCAATTTTTTAGGAGGATGTTTGAGACAGGGTTTCTATGTGTAGCCTTAGCTATCCAGTAACTCTCTATGTAGACCAGGCTGGCCTCAAACTCACAAAGATCCATCTTCCTCCACTTCCTAAATGCTGGTATAAATGCATACATCATTGTCACTGAACTATAACTCAATTATAAAAAATGAAGAGATGGCTCAGTGGTAAAGAGCACTGGCTGTCCTTCCAGAGGGCTCCAGTTTGATTCCAAGCACTCAAATGGTAGCTGACAGATGTCTATAACTCTACATCCAGGGGATCTGGTACCCTGTTCTGCCTTTCACAGTTTTCATGCACATATATTGTATACAGACATACATGCAGACAAAACACCTATAGACAAAAAATGAAAAATGAAAATAATTTAATTATAATTTTCTGGTGATTTTACTACCCTAAGAGAAGCTGTTTTCTAGGGGAGAATAACTGATATCTATGTAATCCAGTTTCATATAATAAAGCATTTGATAGGAAGCATAATTATAATAAAAGGTTACAAAGATTGATTTGCCAGGAAATGCCTCTGTACAGACTTCAATGAAAAGAAGCCAGTCACATTAAAATCCAGAAAGTCCATTTTATGCCAGATGACAGAAAACACAAAGTTTTTAGAGTATGGAAAGCAAGGTGTATTTGTTAGATGGAAGCAGAGTTACGACTCAGAGAGTGTTCTGGATGAAGATGGACAATTAGGGGTCACTGAAAGAATTTGATTTTAACGTAATTTTCCCTACTTGGAAGCTCTCAAAGTATAGTAAAAAGAAATGTGATACCCTATTGTCTTAATTGGGGTTTCTATTGTCATGATGGAACACCATGACCAAAACAACTCTGGGAGAAAAGAGTTTATTCTACTCATGTTTCTACATCATAGTTCACCATCAAAAGAGATCATTAACAGGAACTAAAGTAGGCCAGAAAATTTGAGTATTGATCCTCATGGCTTGCTTGATCTACTTTCTTAAAGAATACAGGACCATGAGCCCAGGGATGGCACCACCTGCATTGAGCTAAACCCTTTCACCCACCAATAACTAATTAAGAAAATATCCTATATTCTTGCCTTCAGCCAAATTTTACATAGTCATTTTCTCAATAGAGGCTCCCACTTCTTTGATGACCAGCTTGTATCTAGTTGATATTAAACTAGCCAGTACACCCATGTTCCTAGTTTTTGAAGTATAATGTTTTTGTGAATAATGAATACATGGGTAGGGGTATATTAGAAAGCAAGAAGCTAAATTGAGTGATATTTAAGAATATTATTTCTGGTGCTTGAACCAGGGTGGTATCGGTAGATGTGGTAGAGGTAGTAAAATTCACAGTCTAGTCAGCAGTAAGCTGCCAGAAATCGCTGGTATATTGCAGTAAGGGTTTGTTTGCTTTTACACTCATCCCAAAATATCAAATCCTTAGACAATAGAAAAATAATGTATGGAAGTATCAAAATTAAACAAATAATTGTCAAAGAAATGTATTTCAAAAATTATGCAGGATATCAGTGTACCTAGCTTAGATTTAGATTTAAAGAGAGGCTACTGGAAATGTCAGGAATTGTAATAATCAAGTTCATCAATTAAATTATGAAAGCTTCTGTGGCCAAAATGTAACTGTTTATTAACTTAAAATAAATTATACTTAGATTGTTGTTCTCAACACATACAGACCAGTTCTTGGGGTTGAGAGGGTGTAAACATAACTTGCTTGGGAAACTCAGAAACTTGTTGTTATTGTTTGCTTTCTAATGCTATGAAACAGACATAACCAAGAACAACTTGGGGAGGAGAGATGGTGTCTCATCTTACAGTTCTAGGTAAGTCAGGGCAAGACTCAAGGCAAGAAGCAGAAGCCACTGAGGAAGTCTGCTTATTGGCTTTCCCCTCAGAGATTTCTGAATTTGCTTTTGTGAACAACTCAGGACCAACTGTAGAGGAGTGGCAGCATCCACACTAGTTAAGAAAATGCACGATAGACTTGTCTACCAACTTGTATCATGGAGTTTCTTCTTGGGTCAAGTTAGGGGAAACAAAAAGAGCCAAGACAGTAGGTTATATAAGCAGGTAAATAATTGCTCGAGAGGAGAATGTTTTCCCATGGGGTTGCTTGCAAGTGGAGAGGAATTGTAGGGATGCACATTTTGTAAATCAAAGCCTTGGCAGTTGGATTTTGGTGATACAGTTGTTTTATGCCCACTCATGCTCCTTTACGTAACTAGTAGCCCATGAGAATTTAAGCAGGCTTAGTAACTCATTGGTTTAAGAAGGTAGCTTCAGTAGAATAATTCCTTAGAACTGTCATTGTTGCTCATTTCTGGAGTGAAGAGAAGTTTGTCCATGAATCTCTAGGAAAAGTCCTATGATAGTTGGCACTTACAGGTTTTTAAATATGCTATGAATCCAGTGTATTTTGAGCAAGTTAAAACTATTCAGATAATTTGTTACTTAGATACAGTGACTCATTCTTTAATCCCAGCATCTAGGAGGCAGAAAACAAGTTTGAATCTCTTCTAAGTCCTATAGTAAGATTTCTCTAGTTTTATTCTGTTGCTGTGATAAAACTATTAGACAAAAATAGACTATTTCTGCTTACATTTTCAGGCTGTAGTGCACTATTGATGGAACTTGAAGTCAAAATTGTGGAGGAATGATACAGAATGGTTTGCTCACAAGCTCAATTTTAGCCTGCTTTCCTATATAGCTTTGTGGGCTGGACCACCATTACTGTATGCCAATCTGATCCAGGCAATTATTAAACAAAGCTTTACTTTCAATGAATCTAATCTGTGTACTTAGGAAAGACACCATGTCCCTAAAACAAAAACACAAAGCACCATGACTTACTTGTGGCTCTGACATTTTGAAGACCATCACATGCTGGATGTGAAGACTCTGAAGGATTTATTGTGTCCATGAAGCCTGGCTTATTTCTCACTATAAAGCTTCCTAATTTGTACTCTCTTAGTTAAAAAACCTGATGATTGATTGACAAAACCTGATAATGTAGGCTTTTGGGGGACAGCAGATTCACAGTAGCCATACGATGAGATTGATATATAGAATAGGACTAAAGACAGTGTGTAGGAGGCAGGTAGGTCCTTGGGCTCACAGATTAAGCACTCGAGAAACATCAAAGGTTAATCATACAATCACATGGGAATTGTCTCTCCAAAGGGAGAGTTGTATAGCCTGTTTTCTGGATAGAAGCCTGGAAACATATGTGGTTAATAGCCTGGTAACCTCTGTGCTATCTGTATACTAGATGACACAAGCTCCCCCAAACTCTTAACTTGAACCTGTTTATCTTGATCAACCTATAGCCCTGTTCTCCCTCCAGACTCTTATCCTGAGCATATTTACCTTGAGCTTGCCTTCTCAGTAAATCTATAGAATTTTTCTTTGTGGAAAATGTCACTAGTATTTCACAATAGCTTCACTGCTCAAAGTTTGAATCAACACCAGCTACTGTGTTGTGTTGAATTGCACTTCTGTCTTGCCTCTCTTGGACTGACACTGAGATGGCCATGGTGTTTGCAGAGAGAGACCCATCATTCAATAGTGTTTATAAAGAAAGTTGAGACAATTGAGTTTGTTGAACTGTGTCTCAAATGTTAACTATTTCTTAAATTTCTTTATTTTATTTAAGTTAGAAACAAGCTTGTTTCACATGTATATCTCAGCTGCCTCAACCTCCCCTCCTCCCCTGCCCACCCTACCAGGCCCCCAGTGTCCCATCCACTCTCCACTCTGATCCCCAGGGGGGTGAGGCCCTCCATGGAGGTGTCCATAGTCTGTCATTTCATCCAGGGCAGGGCCTAGGCCCTCCCCCAAGAGTCCCAGCTGAGAAAGCATCCCTCATTGTGGGATGTACACTCAAAGTCTATTTGTACACCAGGGATAAATACTACTCTAGGCCCCATGGATTACCTAGGACCCCTAACTGACACCCACATTCAGGGGGTCTGAGTCAGTCCCATGCTTTCCACACAGCCATCAATCTGGGGAGCAAGAGCTCCACCTTGTTCAGTTCAATCGTTTCTGTGGGTTTCACCAGCCCACTCTTAACTCCTTTGCTCATCATTTCTCCCTTTCTGTCACTGGATTCCAGGAGTTCAGTTCGTTGTTTAGCTGTGGGTTTCTGCCTCTGCTTTCGTCAGTCTCTGGATGAGTAATTTTTTAAGATTTATTTATTTATTTGTTATGTGTACAGTGGTCTGCCTGCAAGTATACCTGCTGTCCAGAAGAGGGCACCAAATCGTGATGAATGGTTACGAGCCACCATGTGGTTTCTGGAAATTGAACTAAGGACCTCTGGAAGAACAGACAGTTATCTTAGCCACTGAGCCATCTCTCCAGTGCCCAGACTATAATTCTTATGTCAAGTTATGATCTCTATGTTATATGGTAGGCAAGGAAATAATGTGAGTTATAAGATTTTAATATACTTGTTTGAAATGTATATGTATATGTATATATATATATATGTATATATGTTTCATATATATGCGTATATATATTCAAAGTATAGTAATATGATTTCTATTGAAATAGAGGTTAATTCTTGGGTACACAGTGGTTATTTCTATTGTATAATTAATTCTTCAGGCAAAAAATAATTTGGTCATTTATCTTTGCTTTTTTGTGTTCCACTCAAAATTATGTTCTCTTAGATATACTCCTTCTCCAGAAATATTAGGAGTTCCATGAGAACGTTCTCTAAAATTGACTGCATACTTAGACACAGAGCAAGTCTCAACAGATATAAGAAAATTAAAATAGCACCCTGCATCCTATCTGTCCACTACAGATTAAATCTGGATATCATCATTAACAGCAATCTTACAAACACATGGAAAACTGAACAACTCACTACTGAATAAAAATAGGTGAAGCTAGAATTTAAAAAGAAAAAAAGCATCCTAGGATTGAATGGAAATGAAAGCAAATACTCAAACTTATGGTACGCAATGAAAGCAGGTCTAAAGCAAAGTTCATAGCACTAAGTACCTGCATAAAAAAATTGAAGCGATCTTATTTTAGTAATTTAACAGCAAATCTTAATGCAATGATATACTATTTATGATTTATTAAAGCCTGCCTGAGGATTCAGAAAGCAAAGCCAGCCTCAAGCTACAGTGATCAGGGATGGTGACACACACCTTTAATCTAGGAATCAGGATAAAGTGGTAGACAGATCTCTGCTAGTTCAAAAGCACACTGGCTTCATGAAATTGATCCAGTCCTAAAAGAAACAGCTTACACAAAGGGGATCTCAGCACTTGGACCACATGCCTTTATTCCCAGTTCTAGGGAGGTGGAGAGAGGAGGAATATAAGGAGGAGGAGACAGGAATTCAGAGCCTTTTGCCACTGAGGATTTGTGGGGCAGGCTTGCCATTTCAGCTGGGTGGAGGTAAAAATCTACTGGCTTAGAAGCTTTGCTTTTCTGATCTTCAGTTTGAAGCTTGAACCCCAAATCAGTCTCTGGGTCATTTATTTATCATGATACATCTGAAAGCTCTAGAACAGAAAATAAGAAATCATACCCAAAAGAGATAAATAGCAAGAAACAATAAAACCCAGGGTTGAAATTGATAAAAGCAGAAACAAACAAAAAACCAATACAAATAATCACTGGAACAAAGAGTTGGTTCTTTGAGAAAACCAATAAACTGACAAATCCTTATCTAAAGTGAAAAAGAGATGGGGAGAGAAGACCCAAACTATAAAAATTTAAGAAAGGGGGCATAACAACAAATACCAGAGAAATCCAGAATAACATAAGGACATGTTAAAAGGCTGTATTTCAAAACATTGGAAAAATATAACAAATGGATAATTTTGCAATCTACACCATCTACTAAAGTTAAATCAAGAGCAGAAAAATAATTTCAAAGACTTTTAACTCCTAGAACAATAGAAGCAATAGTTAAAATATCCCAACAAAAAGAAGCTCAAGGCCAGTGGGCAGAATTCTTCCAGATTTTTAGAGAACAGTTACTATCAATACTTCACAAACTATTCCACAAAATAGAATCAGAAGGAACATTTCCCGATTCATTTCATGAGGACACAATTGCTCTGATACCTAAACCACATAAAAACACAGTAACGAAATTACATACTAATTTCTCCTATGGATGTAGATGCAATTTTTTCAATAAAATACTTGAAAAGCAAATGCACCATGATCAAATAAATTTCATCCCAGATATGTAAGGATGACACAATATAAATGAATCCATAAACATAACTCACCATATTAAAGAACTGAAATACAAAACAAAACGAAATCACATGATCATTTCATTAGATGTAGAAAAGGCCTTTGACAAAATCTAAGACCTCTTAATGGTAATATTCCTGGAAAGATTAGGGATAAAAGGGACATACCTAAAAATAATAAAGGCAGTTTACAGCAAGCACAGTACCAATATCGGATTGAATAGAGAAAAACCCAAAGCATGTTCACTAAATCAGGAAGAAGACAAAGTTATCCCCTTTCTCCATGCCTATTCCATAGGGTACTTGAAGTCTTAGCTACAACAGTAAGACAACTGAAGGAGATTAAGGGTGTAGAAACTGAAAGGAAGATACTAAAGCATCTTTACTTGCTGATGCTATGTTAGTGTGCATAAGTGACCCTAAAAGTTCCACAGGGAAACTCCTACAATTGCATATGAAATTAACTCACAAAATCATAATAGCTTCAAAGAAAGGTTTCTTGTTTTTTCTACACTTTGTATTATATATTTAAATTAGAAACAAGTTTGCTTCCCATGTCAATCCCAGCTCCCTCTCCCTCCCCTCCATGCCAACTCCCTCCCCCCAACCACCCCAATGCCCCACACAATCACTACTCCTCTCCCCTCTCGCCAGGGAAGGTAAGATCCTCCATGGGGGATCTCTAGAGTCTGTCATTTCATTCCATGGAGGGACCAGGCCCTCCCCAAAGAAAGATTGCTTTAAGAAAAAAATCTTGGGAAAACTATAAGCAAATAAAGACTTGCATGATAAAAATTTAAGGCAATAAAGTAGAAACTCAAAGAAGATAAGAGAAGATGGAAAATGCCTTTATGTTCATGAATCGGTAGGATAGATACTGTAAAAAAAATTGGCCATCTTACCAAAAACAAGCTACATTTTCAATACAATGCTTACAAAAATTCCAACACAATTCTTCGGAGATCTTGAAAAGACAAATTTCAACTTCATATTGAAATGCACACACAAGTAAACAAACAGACAAAAGAAACCAAGCGATAGCTATAGCAATCCCAAGTAATAAATAATTGGTAGATGTATCACCATCTCCAACCGCAAATTATACTAAAGAGGTATAACAATAAAAACATCAACAAAAATGCAAAATCACTCAAATTGATCAATGGAATTGAACTGAAAACCCAGACATAAACCCACATGACTACGAACTTGATTTTTGATAAAGAAGCCAGAAATGCACATTGGATAGAAGACAGCATTTTTAACAAATGGTGCTGATCAAACAGAACAGCTGTACATAGAAGAGTCCAAGTAGATCCATGTGTACCACCCTGCACAAAACTCAACTCCAAATGGATCAAAGACCTCATCATAAAATCAGATACACTGAAAGTATAGAAGAGAAAGTGAGCAATAGCCTTGAGCTCACTGGCACAGGAGACAACTTCCTGAACAGAACACTGATAGCACAGACACTAAAATCATCAGTTAATAAATAAGACCCCTTGAAACTAAAAAGTTTCTGTAAGGCAAAGGTTACTGTCAATAGGGCAAATCAGCAGCTATAGAAAGGGTAAAGATGTACCAAATATACCTCCAATAAATGGCTGCTATCCAAAGTATACAAGAAAAGAGATACCTTAATAGAGGGAGCCATTATAGGTTTAAAAAGAAATGTCTAGAGAACCACAAGGGTGACACCACCTAAGAATCTAAGCAATAGTGGAGAGGCTACCTTAAATGCCCTTCCCCTATAATGAGATTTATGACTCCCTTAAATGCCATCCTAGAGCCTTCATCCAGTAGCTGATGGAAGCAGAAGCAGAGGTCCACAGCTAAGTACTGAGCCGAACGCTTGGAATCCATTTGTAGAGAGGTAGATGTGATGAGCAAATGAGTCAAGACCAGCCTGAGGAAACCAACAGAAACAGCAAACCTGAACAAGGGGTAGCTCATGGACCCCAGGCCAACAGTTAGGAAACCAGCATAGGACCAAACCAGGCCCCCTGAACGTGGGTGTCAGTTAGGAGGACTAGGCAATCCATGGGGCTTTGGTAATGGAACAGTATATATCTCTAGTGGGACTTTGGGAGCCCATTCCCCATAGAAGGATATGCTCTCAGCCTAGACACATGAGGGAAGGCCTAGGCCCCACCCCAAATGATGTGACATACTTTGATGATCCCCATGGAAGGCCTCCTCTCCCTGGGGAACAGAAGAGGAATGGGATGGAGTTGTTGATGGGGATTATGGGAGAATGGGAGGGAGAGAGAACTGGGATTGATATGTAAAATAATATTGTTTGTAATTTAAATTAAAAAATGAAAAAATCTAGATATTAAGAAAACAATAACAAAATTGAAAATGGAATAGAGATCTAAACAAAATTCTCAAAACAGGAAACTCAATGGCTTACAAATGTTTAAAGAAATGTTCAACATCCTTATCAATCAGGGAAATGCACATCAAAACTACTTTGAGATTTCATACTAAACCTATCAGAATGTCTAAGATCAATAAAACAAATGACAGGTCATGATGCCAAAGATATGGCATGGAGAGAACACCCCTCCTTTGCTGTTGGACAATAAACATGTACAGCTACTGTGGAAATCAATGTGGTATTTCCTTTAGAAGATGAGAATTCATCTATCTCAACACTCACCTATACCAATCTTGGGTATATACCCAAAGGACGTTCCATTTTGTGGGGACACCAGACCTTGATCAAAGACCCACTTCCCCATTGGCCTGGGAGTAGGCAGCTGTAAGACAATGTTTACTAAAATCATGTTTACTAAAAACAACACAATGTCCGGGGCAATAAGTTCCTGAAAAGGGCTGGCCCACAGAACCGCCCTGACCTGGACCTTGTCCAAAGACTAACCGCCTATTCTGACACACCCAAAATCAGTTTATGGTGTCAGAGCAGAACCAGCCAGGGGTGGAGAGAGAACACAAGCTTTTCTGGAGGGAGGCCTTTCTTGGGAAGTTTTCTTGAGCCTTCTTGAGGAGCCTTAGGGTCTCTGTGTCATCAATCCCAACACCCTCGCCACATTCTCGGACACAGGCTGCACAGCAGGTGAGGCACCATTTTATCACAGAAATACTTGCTCAAGAGTGTATGCTACTACACTATTCCCAATAGCCAGAAATTGGAATCAACCTAGATGTCCACCAAGAGATAAATGGATTTTTAAAAATGTGGTATATTTTTACAATGGAACATTATACAGCCATTTTAGAAAGAAATCTGAAATACACAGGTAAATAAAGGTAGAAAACTGATCAACTATTCATATATTTGCTTATATGTGGATATTAGCTTTTAGGTCAATGATAAGCAAATTACAATCCAAAGACCTACATATAAATTAAGAACTAGAGGGGATGGGTAGATCTCCCTAGAATGGGAAAATAATCTAGGTATTTATGGATGGAGATGGATGAGGTACTGAAACAGAAAGATCAAGTGGGGAAGGGAAAGCAAGAGGGTGGCAGGCAAAGATAGCTAAAAGTAGGACAAGTTGAGTCATAGTATGGAAACTTAATACAGCAGAAGCTTAAAATATATGTAAGCATGAAAGTGATCTAAATTAAATTACCATATAATGGTGGAGATAGAGCAAATGAAGCTTCCAATACTGGGAATGGGTTATACCTAATTTATATATTGAACAAAAGGTTTCCATTGGAAGCTCCAGCCAGCACAGGATGTTCCCAAGGCTATAGATTGCTCTCAAAAACTTAAGAGCAAGGCTACATTGCTGAAGACAACACCAATACAACCCATTTAACATACATAAGGTGGACTATTGCCTGCATTCTAGTATTCTTGGTACCAGAAGGTACTCTGTAAGCTACCAGAGGAGAAACTACCAACCAGCTACAACTCCTGCAATGTAAAATGGTATCCTGCCTTCAAGTACAATAGTGGTACAGAACTTGTAGGAGTAGCCAACCAGTTTCTGATTTGATTTAAGGTCAGCTCCACAATATTGATCCTGTACCAAATCCTTTTTGGGTGACCAAGAACCTGAGATTAGATAGCCCAGGGACCTAGGGGAAAACTGAATACCACTGTTCTACTAAGGGAGCAAAGCAATAACATGACATCTAATGACATTTTGTTATTGTGGCTATTTGAATAGAAGTGATCACCAAAAATTCATGTATTTAAATACTTAGTCATCAGGAAGTGGCAGTACTTAAGAAGAATTAGGAGGTGTGGATTTGTTGAACATAGTGTGTCTCTTCCTGCTGACTGTGGATCCAGATGTAGATTTCTTAGATAATTCCCCAGTACCTTGTCTGTATGTATGTTGCCATGATGATAATGGACTGAATGCCTGAAAGTATTAACAAGCTCCAATTAAATGCTTTATTTTATAAGAGTTGCTGTGGTCCAAGGACACTTGCTCAATTATGTTCATGGTGGCATTACTCACAACAGCCAGAGCCTAGAAGCAACCTAGATTCCCCTCAGCTGAAGAATGGATAAAGAGAACATGGTACAATGTATTATTACTCACCAGAAAAAAACAGTGGCATAATGAAATTTGTAGACAAATGGAGAGAACTAGAAAAAAAATTATCCTGAGTGACGTAACCCAGACCAAGAAAGAAAAATACAGTATGTACTAACTCATAAGTGGCTATTAAATGTAAAGGATAAACAGGCTGCAGTTCTCAGCCTAGAGAAGCTTGGTAACAAGGAGGACCCTAAAAGGTGCACATGGATTTCCCTGGGAAGAAGAAATAGATGAGATGTCCTAGGTAAACTGGGGATGAGGTGGATAGAGGAGAGGGATTGGGTTAATGGGAACATGAGGAATCAGGATGGTTGAGTTAGGATTGGTACCAGGGTATAGGAGTAATGAAAGAGATATCTTGATAGAGGGGGCCTTTATGGGGTTAGGGAGAAACCTGGTTCCAGAGAAACTCCCAGGAGCTCCCAAGGATAACCCCCGCTGAGACACCTAGAAGTAATGGAAAGGGTGCCTGGAATGGCTTTCCCTGCAATCAAATTGGTAACCAACCTGATTGTCATCATACAGCTTTCATCCAGTATTTGATGGAAGTAGATACAGAGATCTACAGGAAAGCACTGAGACAAGCCCAGGAGTCCAGTTGAAGAGAGGGTGGAGGGCTTATATGAGCAAAGAGGGTCAAGATCATGATGGGAAAACCTGAACTTGTGGGAGCTCAGGGACTCTGGGTAGACAACTAGGGAACTGGCATATAACTGACCTAGGCCCTCTACATCTGGTGACAGTTGTGTAACTTGGTATTTTGTGGGACCCCTTGTAGTGGAACTGGGACCGGTCCCAGATGCATGAGCTAGGTCTTTGGAACCTACATCCCATGGTGGGATGCCTTGTTCTGCCCTGATGCAGGGGGAGGAGCTTGGTTCTGCCTCAACTTGATATTTCATGCCATGCTTTGTGATTCCCATGGGAGGCTTTACCCTATCTGAATGGAGGAGGAAGAGGAGAGGATGGGACAGCATAGAAGGGAGGTTTTTGGTGGAAAACAAGAGGAGAGGAGGGAGGGGAAACTGTGGTTGGCATGTAAATTAAGTTTTAAAAATGATGAATTAAAAAAAGAAAAAACAACCAATAGAATTTTTGTGGTCATGGTGTCTCTTCACAACAATAGAACAGTGACAAGACTCTCACAAATATCCTTCTAAAAAAGGAGCTCCATGAGATAACAATCCAGTCCTTTGGGCATATTGTAGTGACATATTATTTATAATTCATTAAACCTCACCTGACGATTCAGAAAAGCAAAGTCAGCCTCAAGCTATACCTATCAGGCGGTGGTGACACACACCTTTATTTCCAGAAGCCAGAAGCTAGGAGGGGCTTTAGTCCACATGCCTTTAATCCAATGACTCAGAATTGAGAGATAAATGGATCTCTGTGATTCCAGGGCCATCCATATCTACACAAAAGTAAATCAGTCTAAAAGGGAATTATAGCTCACATCTTTAATCCCAACAGTACAGAAGTATATAAGACAGAAGCAATGCTTTGGAGAAGCAATTTGTTCTCCAGACACACTGAGAAGAGGCACCAGTTTGAGGCTGAGCTAGAGGTGAGAGCTAGTGTGCAGCTGCTTTGATTTTCTAATATTAAGCTTGAAGCTTGAACACCAACATCAGTCTCTGGGTCATCTATTAGTAGTGCTATAACATATCATGAATTTACATGTTTCTCTTTTGATCTTCAGTGGGTTTACTGTACATTTTAAATTTTAACTTGTGGTGGAAAAAATGGCTCAGTGATTAAAGACTAAGCTTACAACCTTAATGACTAGAACTTAACCCAGAAATTCTGTAGTTGCCTCATTTCCAGCTTCCAAAAAGCGCCTTTTGTCACTCTGAAAATAAAGCAATAACCAAGGGTAGCATTGAGAGGATCCCATTCCTTTCTCCTTTGATTATTTGTTTGAAATGGGGTTTCTTAGAGGCCATGTTGGCCTTAATTTGCTCTGCATCTAAGGATAAACTTGGTCTCCTGATCCTCCTGCCACAGTACTAGAACTGTGGTGTCTTGGAGATGGAACCAGGGACTTTGAGCATGCTAGTCAAGAATTCTCTTTCATAGTTCTTAATCACTCTGGTTTCCCTCATATTCACTTTATCTACAGAATGAAAACAGCACCTAA
This sequence comes from Mesocricetus auratus, assembly GCF_017639785.1. Classification (NCBI taxonomy): domain Eukaryota; kingdom Metazoa; phylum Chordata; class Mammalia; order Rodentia; family Cricetidae; genus Mesocricetus; species Mesocricetus auratus. The sequence goes on from NW_024429266.1 coordinate 163,994,281, forward strand.
ACCAATTCATTGTTACTTGCGATTAGTCTGTCAAAATATACATAAAAAAATACAATCTGTTACATCAGACTGTTACCATTCTCAGATTCAACATACTCATATATGCATCTGTGTTGATTTCTATATCACACATATTTATATTGTAAATTCCTTCTGTTTTGAGAAATATATATATATACATATATATATAATTCCAATCAAGCATACTCTGTTCAAACACTTGTATCACCTTCCTTTTCAACAGTACATAACCTTCTTCCTACTACCAATCATAAATTTTCTTTCTTAATTATACCAAGTGCCTTCACAATTCTTAATTCATATCAGGGAGCGAGTTGTCTACAAATCGAAGTTCAGCGATACTTAAATTGTCTTGATCTTTAACATAAGTGTGTGGAATTAAAATACTGTGCTAGAAATTTACTTAACTGAACTTACCCCCATGGTTATAATAGTTACTTGAAATAAAAGCTATTCAAATCAGGAAACTTGACATTAGCATGATTAGTGATCTAATGGACTAGAGAATAAAATAATAAAGATAATAGTTAACAGAAATATGTAGAAACATAAATATCTAAAATAATAAAATATAATAATGATAAATGCACCACAAAAGTATGTATTTATATATAAGTATAAACATAAACAAATACTGTATGTATAAGTAATGAATGTGATAAGATTCTGCTTTACCACAGAATAAACTAAACATATAGAAGTACTAATGGAATTGGAAAATCACCTTTGTTTGTAGATTAGTAGTATAGTGCTTGCCTAACATGCACAAGGCCATGGGTTTGTTTCTTCTCCCTGTCCCACAAGAAAACAAAACCTGTTTCTCTCAATAGGTATGTATTAAATTCCCAAGAGAAAAACAGTACATTTACATTATAGATATCTGGAAAATATTGTTTGTTTCCATTCTTGCTTTCTGGTTTTCATGTGGCAGGGTCTCACTTGTAGTCCAGGCAGACCAGAAACTTATATTGCTCTAACACCAGTATTCTGAACGATGCAGGAGCATCAGGCATTCACAGTAAGCTTCAGTTGCATACAAGTTCTAGCCAGCCTGGGCTAAATGACATTTTGTCTCAAGAGAAACTGGAGAAGGATAATGAGGAAAAGAATGGAGGAGAAAGAGAAAGGGCAGGAAGGGGAGGAGGAAGGAAGAGGAAGAAGACAAGGAGGGGGACGTGGTAACAGCAGCAGCAACTTATGCAGTATTACTAGGGCATGCAATCTGAGAATTGGATGGGATTCTAGACAGGAAAACATTGTTGTTAGTTTTACCATAGACATCATTGGGGTGATGACTGAAAATATTTGGAGTTGAAATTTGATTTAAACAATGCTAATAGATTAGATACCAAGAATATTTCATTCTTCTTTTTCTAGTACAATTTCAATAAATATAAAGTGATTGTATGAGGTAATATTTCATTTATAGGAAATACATAATGAAAGACTCAAGTACATTAAGTGTTCTACAGATCAATCTCAAATACTCCAGAAAGATAAATGTAACATGAGCAGATAAAATATTGGAATATTAGTCCTGGCTTTTTGGAGAGTCTGAGGTGATAGTACAACAGCAGGTACATTAGGACAGTAATCTGTGAAACTTATATTTTTCTCAAAATTCCAAAATATATCAAAATAAAATATTTCAAAGGGCAGACCAATGCTAGGAAACTGTTATTTTTAAGCCATGTGTTACAATGATTTTCTTTGATAACAAAGAAAAACAATCCAATCACAGTCTTTCAAAGTATATATTGTGGTACCATTTGAAGATACAGGATTGATTTTGTTTTCATATATGTTCTATTAAATAAATAAAATGAATAAAAAAGAGTTAAAAGTAAAAGAAAATGATATGAGCTATGAGGATAAATTAAAGAGGAAACATAGAGGGACAGGAAAGAGGAAGTAGGCTATTTCCTGATTGGGAAGACATTGCAGTCATATTACCCAGAAAAAGAAAAAGAAAAATGCACCAATTGTCCAATTGTAAAAATATGAGTATATATATAAAGCTATACATGAATGTACATATATATATATATAAATATATATATGGAGATATTCTTTAGTACTGAAAACATATGTTTCTGAATATGAGAAAGTAATAGAAGTGATCCTGTAATCCTTTTCATTTTTTCTTCAGTCTAAGTCTTCTAAGTCATGCAAACTGAACAAAAAGATTGTGGTCCTCCTAACTCAGCTTCTTAGGAATAGAATTATAGGTGTAAAGAATGTATGTACACCACCATACCTTGATCAAAGTAGTCAGTATTTTAGTGAACCTGTGTTCTATAAAAATTACTTTCCAAATATGTAAAACAAATTATAAATGAAGCACTTGCTGATTTTCAAGTTAGGAAGCTTGGAAAATGTATTTTATAAACTCTTATCTTCTTTTTACTTTTAATCTAAGAGCATTTACTCTGCACTGAATTTATGGTGAAGAGAAGCACCTTCATTTCTCTTCACTCTCACCTTTCATCTCTTTATGTAGCAAGGGGAAATCCTTTAAGGTTCCAACATTCAGGTCAGTATTTGACAACAGTCTTTATTCTCTATTAGTTGTAATTTAAAAAATGTGGTTCATGTATTACTTTTACTCTATGTCATTCAACTGAAAAGTCAAGATGCAATTTTATTTAGGGCTAATGTCCTTTTGTAGGGGTGATGTTAGGCTTTGTACCACTAAAACCTTCATGATCTTGAAGATGAAAAAAACAGACTCAATTTTCTGCTGAAGTAAAAGCTTTCTCCTTTCTAGACACTATTTTGGCTTCAGAAAACTAACTACAATTAATGTCTCAATGTCTTTTGTGAGGAGCTAAACACAAATATGCACTTGAGCACAGAAATACCTGTAAAAGACACAGAACATGAGCTAAAGAACTTTCATTTTTTGTGTAGTGCCTCCTTTGTCAGAATTTTTGTTTTTTTTAAATGTAGTGCAAAAGCATGAGGCATTTTATAGCTGATACATAATATATGATTGTCTATAAATCTGGACTCTGTCTAACATCAGACATGTATAAGAACCAAGGTGTTATAAATTTACTACAGTGGTTGATTTTAATAGCTTTACACAGTGTAAGTTCAAGGCACTAGAGCTTTGCGATGTTTCAAAACTTTCTAAGTTCAAGCCATTCTGTTGCTTTCACCTATTGAAGTAAAGATAAATTAATTGAAGAGTCAGTTAACCTATAATTTCTTGATTTATATACCCTCACTTACAACACAGGAAGTTAAAAGTCCAGAGATATTCTGAGTCATTAATCTTCGTTTTGCTCATACTGCCAAAACAACCTGAGAGCATCTAGCTCTTGGGAAAAACAATTAGAATGGCCTTGGGGTAATGATCTCTTAGTTATTATTGTAGGAAATGCTAGGTTAGTTTGATTGTAATCCAACTCACTTAACAACCTAGATCTAACTACACCCTAAGATTTTCTGTTCCTAGAGGAATTTTGTTACTTAAGAAAACACACTTTCATTTGCCTGCAAATTTCATAAGATCATCATTTTTTACAACTGAGAAGTGGAAATGTACCACATTTTCCTTTTCCATTCTTCAATTGAGGGAAATCTAAGATGTTTCCAAGTTCTGGCCATTACAATTAGTGCTGCTATAAACATAAATGAACAAGTTTCCTTGTGGTATAACCGTACATCCTTTGGTATATGCCCAAGATTGGTATAGCTGGGTCTTGAGTTTGACTGATTTTCAATTTTCTAAGACACTGCCATACCAATTTCCAAAGCTGTTGTAAAATTTTGCACTCCCACTAGCAGTGCAAGAATGTTCCCCTTACTTCACATCCTCTCCAACATAAACTCTAATCAATGTTTTTTATCTTAGCCATTCTGACAGTTATAAAATGGTATTCTAGAGTTGTTTGATTTGCATTTTCTTGATGGCTAAGGATGGGAACAATTCGCTAAGTGTCTTTTGGCCACTTGAGATTCTTCTAGTGAGAATTCTCTTTTTATATCTATACCCCATTTTTAATTGTATTACTTGGTGTTTTGATGTTTAACTTATTGTGTTCTTTATATATATATTTTGGAGATTAGCCTTCTGTCAAATGTGGGGACAGTGAGGCTCTTTTACCATGAAGTAAGCTGCCATTTTGCCTTACTGACAGTGTCCTTTGCCTTACAGAAGCTTTCCCGTTTCAGGAGGTTCCACTTACCAATTGTCAATCTCAGTGTCTGTGCTACCAATGTTATAATGGGAAGTAGTCTCCTGTGCCAATGTATTCAAGGCTCTTTCCCACTTCCTCTTCTATCAGCTTCAGTGAAACTGGATTTATGTTGAGGTATTTGATCCACTTGGACTTGAGTTTTTGTCAGGGCATTAGATATAGATCAATTGCAATCCTTATGAAATCTGCAGGCAAATGGATGGAACTAGAAATAAATTTTTCTTAGTGAGGTAATCCAGACCCAGAAAGACAAACATGTTATGTACTCAATCATAGCTGGTCATTAGGAGTATAGGATATAACCTATACTCCACAGCCCCAGAGATTCTAAATAACAAAGAGGGCCCACAGAGGTATGCATGGATTTCCCTAGGAAGGGGATTTAGAAAAGATCTCCTGGGTAAACTGGGGATGGGAGTTGTGAGGAAGCAGTGATGGAAACCAGAGTGAGTCTATACAGTGGGCTGGGTGTGGGAGATGGGTTGGAGGCAGGATGGAGAGGGAGAGTAACCAACAGGAAGTCTTGATGGGGACATATTTTGGGGTTAGAGAGAAATGGAAGAAAAAACAAAGCAAAAAGTGCAAGAATTGGAAGAAGAATCATACCAAAAAAAGGCAGGAAATGGAAGAAGAAACAAAGCAAAAAATGCAAGAAATGGTAGAAAAAACAAAGCAAAAAATGAAAAAAATGGAAGAAGAAACAAACCAAAAAAGGCAGGAAATGGAAGAAGAAACAAAGCACAAAATGCGAGAAATGGAACAAAAAGCAAACCAAAAAATGCAAGAAATGGAAGAAAGAACAAACCAAAAAATTCATAAAAGGCAACAAACAGATGAACAGATAAACAGAAAATTGCAAGAAGCAATGCAAACACTGCAAGGGTTGAAAACTGAAATAGAGTCATTACAAAAAACACAATCTGAAGAAAGGCAGAAAATAGAAAAGCTGGACAAACAGTCAGGCACTACCAATACAAGCTTTGCCAACAGAATAGAAGAGATGGAAGAGAGAATCTCAAGTGTTGAAGATACGCTAGGAGAAATGGATTTATCAACCAAAGTAAACCTTAAATCCAACAAATCCTTAACACAAAACATCCAGGAAATATGGGACACCATGAAAAGACCAAGCCTAAGAATAATAGGTATAGAAGAAGGAGAAGAAATCCACCTCAAAGGGGCAGAAAGCATATTTAACAAAATCATAGAAGAAAACTTTCCCAACCTTAAGAAAGACATGCCAATGAAGGTACAAGAAGCCTACAGAACACCAAATAGAGTGGACCACAAAAAAAATCCCCTCGCCACATAATAATCAAGACCCCAAACATACAGAATAAAGAAAGAATATTAAGAGCAGCTAAGGAAAAAGGTCAAGTAACATATAAAGGCAGACCTATCAGAATTACACCTGATTTCTCCATGGAAACGCTGAAAGCCAGAAGGTCCTGGATAGATATTCTATCTACACTAAGAGACCATGGATGCCAGCCCAGACTACTATACCCAGCAAAGCATACAATCACTATAGACGGAGAAAACAAGATATTCCATGACAAAAATAGATTCAAGCAATATGTGTCCACTAACCTAGCCCTACAGAAAATTTTGGAAGGAAAACTCCAACCCAAGGAAGCTAACTACATCCAGAAAAACATAAGCATTAGAGAATCCCTCTCTACCAACAGCCAAAAGAACAAAGCGGTGAAATTCCACACATAATTCCAACAACAACAACCATCGCAAATCGAAGAAGGATGAGCAATCAATGGTCATTAATATCCCTCAATATTAATGGCCTAAACGCACCCATAAAAAGACACAGACTAGCAGAATGGATTCGAAGACAGAACCCTTCCTTCTGCTGCATACAAGAAACACTCCTCACCCTTAAAGACAGACATTACCTGAGAGTTAAAGGTTGGGAAAAAATTTTTCAATCAAATGGACCCAAGAAACAAGCAGGGGTAGCAATCCTAATATCTAACAAACTAGACTTTAAAATAAAATCAATCAAAAGAGATGAAGGAGGTCATTACATACTCATCACAGGTGAAACCCACCAAGATGAAGTGTCTATCCTGAACATCTATGCCCCAAATACAAAGGCATCCACATTCGTTAAAGAAACAATATTAGAACTTAAATCTCATCTAAAGCCCCACACAGTTATAGTGGGAGATTTCAACACACCACTTTCACCACTAGACAGGAATACCAAACAGAAACTCAACAAAGAAGCAAAAGGTCTAATAGAAGTAATGACCCAACTGGGATTAACAGATATCTATAGAACATTTCATCCACATAAAAAAGAATATACCTTCTTCTCACCACCACATGGAACCTTCTCAAAAATCAACCACATACTTGGCAACATATCAAACCTCAGCAGCTACAAAAAAATTGGAATAACTCCATGCATATTATCAGACCACCATGCTTTAAAATTAGAATTCAACAACAACACAAATTGCAGAAAACCTACAAACTCATGGAAATTGAATAATGCTCAACTGCACCATCCCTGGGTCAAAGAGGAAATAAAAAAAGAAATTAAAGACTTCCTCGAATTCAATGAGAATGAAGACACAATATACCCAAACCTATGGGACACTTTGAAAGCAGTGCTACGGGGGAAGTTCATAGTGCTAAGTGCTCACATGAAGAAACAGGAGAACAGTTATACCAGAGAATTAACATCACAGCTGAAAGCTCTAGAACACAAAGAAGCACCCTCCCCCAGGAGGAGTAGACGCCAGGAAATAATCAAATTGAGGGCTGAAATCAATAAAGTAGAAACCAGGAAAACAATACAAAGAATCAATGCAACGAAGAGTTGGTTCTTTGAGAAAATCAACAAGATAGACAAACCTTTGTCCAAACTTACCAAACAGCAGAGAGTGAACACGCAAATTAACAAAATCAGAAATGAAAAGGGGGACATAACAACAGACTCTGAGGAAATCCAGAGAATCATTAGGTCATACTTTGAAAACCTGTACTCCACAAAATTCGAAAATTTAAAGGAAATGGATGACTTCCTGGACAGCTATCAATTGCCAAAACTAAATCAAGAATAGATAAGCAATTTAAATAGACCTATAACCACTATGGAAATAGAAGCTGTCATCAAAAGTCTCCCAACCAAAAAAAGCCCAGGTCCAGATGGCCTCAGTGCAGAATTCTACCAGAAATTCAAAGAACAGCTTATACCAATTCTTCTCAAAGTGTTCCACACAATAGAAGCAGAAGGGTCTTTGCCAAACTCTTTCTATGAGGCTTCAATAACCTTGATCCCCAAGCCACACAAAGATACAACTAAGAAAGAGAACTTCAGACCAATATCCCTCATGAACATTGATGCAAAAATACTCAATAAAATACTGGCAAATCTGATCCAAGAACACATCAAAACAATCATTCACCACGATCTAGTAGGTTTCATCCCAGGGATGCAGGGATGGTTCAACATACGAAAATCCATCAACGTAATCCACCATATAACAAGCTGAAAAACAAAAATCACATGATCATCTCACTAGATGCTGAAAAAGCCTTTGACAAAATCCAACACCCCTTCATGATAAATGTCTTGGAGAGATCTGGGATAACAGGGTCATACTTAAACATAATAAAAGCTATATACAGTAAACCAACAGCCAACATCAAACTAAATGGACAGAAACTCAACGCAATTCCTCTAAAATCAGGAACAAAACAAGGCTGTCCACTGTCTCCATACCTTTTCAACATGGTACTTGAAGTTCTAGCTATTACCATATGACAACAAAGGGGGATCAAGGGGATACAAATTGGGAAGGAAGAGGTCAAACTTTCACTGTTTGCTGACGATATGATAGTTTACATCAATGACCCAAAGAACTCTACCAGGGAACTCTTACAGCTGATTAACACCTTCAGCAAAGTGGCAGGCTACAAGATCAACTCAAGAAAATCAGTAGCCCTACTATATACAGATGATAAAAGGGCTGAAAGAGAAATCAGAGAAACATCACCCTTTACAATTGCCACGAACAACATAAAATACCTTGGGGTAACGCTAACCAAACAAGTGAAAGACCTGTATCGTAAGAACTTTGAATCTTTAAAGAAAGAAATTAAAGAAGCCCTCAGAAAATGTAAGATCTCCCATGCTCTTGGATAGGTAGGATCAATGTAGTAAAAATAGCAATCCTGCCAAAAGCAATCTACAGATTCAATGCAATCCCCATTAAAATCCCAGCACAATTCTTCACAGACCTTGAAAGAACAATAATCAATTTTGTATGGAAAAACAAAAGACCCAGGATAGCCAAAACGACCCTATTCAACAAGGCAACGTCCGGAGGCATCACCATCCCTGACCTCAAGCTCTATTATAGAGCTATAGTCCTGAAAACAGCTTGGTATTGGCACAAAAATAGACAGGTAGACCAATGGAATCAAATTGAAAACCCGGGTATTAACCCACACACGTACGGACATCTGATCTTTGACAAAGAAGCTAAAAATATACAATGGAATAAAGAAAGCATCTTCAACAAATGGTGCTGGCATAATTGGAAACTGGCATGTAGAAGAATGCGGACCGATCCATGTTTATCGCCATGCACAAAACTTAAGTCCAAATGGATCAAAGACCTCAACATAAATCCAGCCACACTGAACCTCTTAGAAGAGAAAGTGGGTGGTACCCTTGAATGAATTGGTACAGGAGACAGCTTCCTGAACATAACACCAGTAGCACAGACAGTGAGATCAACAATTAATAAATGGGACCTACTGAAACTGAGAAGCTTCTGTAAGGCAAAGGACACAGTCAGCAATACAAAAAGGCAGCCCACAGAATGGGAAAAAATATTCACTAATCCCACATCTGACAGAGGGTTGATCTCCAAAATTTACAAAGAACTCAAGAAGCAAGTCTACAAAACACCAAAGGACCCTATTAAAAAGTGGGCTGCAGAACTAAATAGAGACTTTTCAATAGAGGAGTCTAAAATGGCTGAGAGGCACTTGAGAAAGGGCTCAACATCCTTAGCCATCCAGGAAATGCAAATCAAAACAACTCTCAGATACCATCTCACTCCTGTCAGAATGGCTAAAATCAAAAACACCAATGACAATTTATGCTGGAGAGGATGTGGTGAAATGGGGACACTCCTCCATTGCTGGTGGAAGTGCCAACTCGTACAGGCACTTTGGAAATCAGTATGGAGATTCCTCAAAAAAATGGGAATAAACCTACCACAAGACCCAGCAACTCCACTCTTAGGCATATATCCAAAAGATGCCCATTCATACAACAAAGATGTCTGTTCCACTATGTTCATAGCAGCTTTATTTGTAATTGCCAGAACTTGGAAGCAACCTACATGTCCCTCACCTGAAGAGTGGATAGAGAAAATGTGGTACATCTACACAATTGAGTACTATTCAGCAGAAAAAAATAATGGAATCATGAGATTCGCAGGCAAATGGATGACACTAGAAGAAACCATCCTGAATGAGGTAACCCAGTCACAAAAAGAGAAACATGGCATGTACTCTCTCATATATGGATTTTAGACATAGATCTGGGGAGTGCCAGCCTACAATCCTATGGCCAGAGAGTCTGGGAAACAGAAACTTTATTTAGTGGCTGATTGAAGAAGAGGCAGACTCCCTTGGTTAAGCACTGAGCTGAACTCAAGAAAGCCAGTAACAGAGAGGGAGGACTGATGATCAAAGGGATTAAGACTGGGCTGGTTTAACCCCCAGAAACAGCTGACCAGACAAAGGTTAACTCTTGAATCCCAGGCATCAGCCTGGGAATCCAGCATGGGACTGATCAAGACACCCTGAATCTGGGTGTCAGTGAAGAGGCCTAGGGAATCTATTGAGCCTTGGGCAGCAGATCAGTACCCATCCCAATTATACACACAGACTTTGGACTCCCATAGAACAATGTGAGGTGCACTCTCACCCTGAACTCTTGCGGAAGGGTCTAGGCCCTGCCCTATATGAAATGACAGACTATGCACACCCCCATGGAGGGCCTCACCCTCCCTGGGTAAATGAGGGGACAACGGGGAGGGGCGATGGGGGAAGGGCACGGGAGGAATGGAGGGAATGGGAGAGGGACCTGGAACTGACTTGTGAAGCAACCTTGTTTCTTATCTAAATTTAAACTGGAAAATAAAATTTAAAAAAAACATAAACAGTATGGGTGACTAATCTAGACCTCAATAAGTACAACAGTAGACATGCTGAAGTGAATAGGGTATCTCATGAAACTTCAACCTTACACATAGATGCAGGCAACTAAGGCAAGATGAGAGTGAGAGAAATCATGTTTCCCAGGGAAGAACACAGTGTTAAGTTATTCTATACCAAATGTTCATCCCTAAAAACATTCACATGAGTACATACTGAGCAGGTTATACTTAGACTACATATAATGACAACTAATGTAAAAAAGAGGCCACAAATTTGAAATACAGCAAAGGTAAAAAGTTTGGAGGTAGGAAAGGGAAGGGAGAACATTTTCAGCAAAAACGGAAAGCTAATCTGCTTGTTCTTTTATGTGCTCATACTGAGAATTGAAGTTTTAACTGAATTGCATGAATATGAAACATGACACAATCATGATGGAAGAAAAGAGACTTCAGATTTACAACTGTCTAATAAGGATGAGATAAGGTAGTAATGAAGGGATTCCTCATGCCTCCATTCCTACTTTCCTCATGAGAAATCACACCAGAAAAAGCAATAGAATAATGTAAGGTAATACCTACTTCCATCTGCATATGACATGTTACCATGGCAACCAAGAAGAGAAGATGATGCTTCACAACCTTCCTTGTGGGAAGTCACTACAGTTCAGATTCCACAGTCTTACCATATCTGTAACAAAGTGCCTCACACTGGGACCTCACAAGTTGAATTACATGAAAACACAGAGGATAATTCTCACCAAAATGCTTGAAAAACCAGACTCTTATTCTAAGAATTCTAAATCTTATTCTAAGAATAAGAACAATTTACAAATTGTTCTGGATTCTGAAGGTTAATGAAGGTGACAAAATACAGTGATGATGCTGAAGACACTGTGGACATAAGACATGGAAGATTTGAGCTGGATCTGATATGAAAGACTCCTCCCTGAGGACTAATTTTTACAGACCAGAAAGCAACATGAAAGATGCCAAAAAATGAAGTAGTCAATTGTCTTACACCCAGTTGTGTTGCTTATGACCCACAACAATGATCACGTGGCAAGGTATCCTTAAAGCTGTAATAGTGTCACTTTTATCTCAATAGTAACCAGCAGATGTCTCATTGGATTTAAGGCCCACCTAAAAAGGGAAATCATGTCTGGAAAGGGAATCTTAGCCTTATTTCTGCTGTCACTGAGATCATGGATCTTAGAAGACAAGCTGATATTGTCAAGTTACTGTGCCAGCATAGCCCCTCATTCCATTCTAAATACTTATCCTTATATTGACAAATACGTGTAACTTTCAACCCTTGCCAAAGAAAATTCTCATTGCAAGAGATGGATAACATCACAGAAAGCCACAACTGTTCCAAATGCAAAGAAAAACTGACAGTTCTGAGTGCTCAGCAATGACTGATACATCTACAACATAATCTCCATAGTTAGAGCTCGGAGGATAGCTCACAAGGTGATAACTCACAAGGTAAGAGCCAGTGGACCACTAAGTTTACAGTGAGGTTCTTTCTCCCAGAAAATGACAGGGAAGCTTCAACTGATACCTCAGCAATATAGCTTCCTGCACAAGACTTGAAGAATGACAGCACAGACATGGTAATTGGAAGGAGGAATTCTCATGGGGCTCCACCCCTAGCTAAAGAGCTACTGTCAACAGGGACTGTTTAGAGAGGGAAAATTAGTCTTCCTCAGTGATGAGCTCTTTAATTGCTTATCCAATTTCAAATGGTCAGCCTTGAAGTCATACAAATACAAGAAACACTAAATGGACTCAACAGATTGTACTCATTTATATATTTATGTGCACATGTGTGTGTATGTGTGTAACAATAATACTTAAAGAAAACGTAGTCATAAATTTGAGATGGGGAGATAGGGTATGGGAGGAGTTGGATGGATGAGAGAGGAGAAATTATATATATATATATATAATATATGTATATATATTAAATTGAAAAAGGTCAACCACAGTGATGCATGCTTCTAATCCAAGCCCATTGAAGGCAGAGACAGGCAGATATCTCTGAATTCCAAGACACCCTGGTTTACGTAATGAGTTCCAGGCCAGCTAGGGATGCATGGAAAAACCCTATCTCATAAAAAATTGCAAAACCAAAAATAACTTGGATTAAAGATAGAGATTTCATGATGCTACCTCCCTAAGGCTATACTTTCAGGAATTGTTTCTATAGTTCATTAACGATGCTACCTACCCATTGACAATTTTCAAATATGTCTTCAGCTATGTCTCCCAAAATTAAACCCAAATCAACATCTCAAAGTACATGTCTAGTAGTCATCATTAACATATTAAGGAAAACAAAACAAAAACAAAATCTTGGGGATGGAGAGACAACTCAGTGGGGAAATTTGCTGTTTCCAATAAATGAGGATCTAAATTTGAATAACCAGAAGGCATATAAAGGTCAGGTACTGTGGCAGGTATCATTAAACAAACTGTTCCTATGGTGAGATGGGAGACAGGGACAAGAAAATACTGGAATCTAGAAAGTCAGCTATATGCACAAAGGCAAAACAAGAATCTGTCTCAAACAAGATGAAAGGTAAGGACCCAGTGCTGTATTTGGTTCTCTGTTCTCTGCAGTCTTGCTAGTGTATATGTGCTCCTCACCACACTGATCTTTCTTTCCCTGTCTCTCTTGCTGTCTCTGTCTATCCCTCTCACTTGCCTGCCCACCCACCCACATCACCAGCAGCAGCAGCACCAAGAGCACACACACATTTTAAATAATAAAAAAGTCTGTTTCCACCTTCCCATAGTACTCCCTCTTCCGTAATGCTGTGACCATGGAATCTACCTAATTGCTGGTCTGAAAACTAAGTCACTGTTAATTACACTTCTCTACTCTTTTCGTGTTTGTGGTTCACTCTTTTTGCTTCATGGAGTACCTTGCTAAGTGAAGTAAGCTGGCTTGGAACTATGTAGACCTAGGTAGTCCCAAATTCACGGCAATACATGTGCCTTAGCCTCCTGAATGCTGGGACCAAAAGCATTAGCCTAGAATTGTATTCTGTCATTGTTCCTTCACTCCTCCACTGCTGGTGAAAGTGCCAACTAGTACAACCACTATGGCAATCAGTATGGAGAGTCCTCAGGAAAATGGGTCTGAGTCTATCACAAGACCCATCAATTCCACTCTTAGGCATATACCCAAAAAATGCCCATTCACACAACAAGGATGTCTGTTCCACTATGTTCATAGCAGCATTATACGTAATAGCTAGATGGAAGAAACCTAGACGCCCCACAACTGAAGAGTGGATAGAGAAAATGTGGTGCATTTATACAATGGAGTACTACTCAGCAGAGAAAAACAATGGAATCTTGAAATTTGGAGGCAAATGGATGGCACTAGAGGAAACCATCCTGAGTGAGGTAACCCAGACACAAAAAACATGGTATGTACTCACTCATATATGGATTTTAGACACGGATTGGGGAGTGTCGGTCTACAATCCCAGTGTCAGTGAGTCTGGGAAACAAGGAGGTTCCCAAGAGAGATGCATGATACCCCAGAAAAGTGGAATGAGGCAAGAGCTCCTGAGCAGATTGGGAACATCAGGGGAGGGGAGAGGGAACCAAGAAGAGAGGGGGATAGGAGGAGGGGAGAAGAAGGCATGGGGGAGCAGTAAGGTTGAGTCGAGGTAATAATAGAGGAGAGCAGGATGAGAGATACCATGATAGATGGAGTCATCATAGGCTTGAAGAGAAAGCTGACACTAGTGAGATCTCCAGAGATCTACAAGAATAACAACAACAGGCAAACTAAGCAATAGTGGAGAGACTACACTAATAGACCCTCCTTGATGACAGAGTTAATGACTACTGTATATGCCATCCTAGAACCTTCATCCAGGGACTGATGGAAGCAGAGACAGATACACACAACTAAACACTGAACTGAATTCCTCGAACCTAGTGACAGAGATGGAGGAGTGATGAGCAAAGGGGTCAAGACCATGATGATGAAACCCACAAAGACAGCTGACCTGAAAAGGGGGGAGCTCTTGAATCCCAGACTGATGGCTGAGAGGCCAACAGGGGACTGATCCAGACTCCATGAATGTAGAGCCAGGGAGGAAGCCACAGAAATCACTGGGGCTTGGGTAGTAGATCAGTGTTTACCATGTTGTATGAATGATCTTTGGGAGCCCATTCCAAATAGAGGGATGTTCTCTCAGCTTGGACACATGGGGAAGGGCCTAGGTCCTGCCCAGGATGAAATGACAGACTTTAGAGATCCCTCACCCTCCCTGGGGAATGATGTGGGGATTGGGTGGGGGCTGGGGGGGCTGGTGGAGGAACAAGTGAGGAGGGGTGGGAAAGGGAGCTGGGACTGACATGGGAAACATTCACATATCTGATTTAAATGAAAACATATATTGAGTAAAAAACAAAAACAAGCCAAGTTGACTCTGCCCAAATAAATAGTTCAGTTTATAGCAGTGTCTACCGTCACCCTTAGTGAATCTACTATTTTTTACATCATAGGCTGATGAAAAAGATATTAATTATTCGCCTTGATTGTGTTTCTATTATATAAAAATCCATTTACTACTCAATGATAATGTGAATAAATTATTTGGTGTTGAACCATGTCCAATCACATCTTTGTTCACATGTTTAAAGCTGATCTCTTGTTTATACTGGTTCTGGTTTATGTCTACAGTTTGTAGTTTTAGCACATTAATAAGGGAAAACAATTTTGAATCCCTGAAGTATATTGATTTGAATGATAAACAATATGTTGTCTCTTTATGAAACTTCAGTGGTTTCATATTGTTGTTACAACTTAATGAAAATATTCATCCAGGGACTCAGTGTGCTGAGGTGTAAATTCCACCATATTCCCTCAGCTTTATCTTTTAGGCTATGCCCCTGCCTCTTTAAGTTATAGTCGCATATTGGGTCCTTTTGGGTTTACCTCAGACCTTTCATACAGGTATTCTTATCTGGAATATTGTGTTACTTAAAAATAATATTTTTATTTGTTCTTTGAAATGTCCATACATATAGCCAATATATTTTGATAATATTCATTTCCACCATCTAGCTTTACCTCTTTTTTGTGAGACCCATTAACATGTTCCTCTCCCCAATCCATATCCTTTTAAAAATAATTAGTAACCCACAGTGTCTAATTAGTGATGCCCATATGCACATGGGTATGGGGTCTTCAATAGAAACACTGGCAATCTACCAATGCCCACACCCTGAAGAAGAGTGACTTTTCATCCTGATCTCCCTATGGCTAGTTTCATTATTGTATTCATCTCAATGTTAGTATTGTTCTCTCAGGTAATTGTAACGCTTATTGCTCAGTGCAAGTTAGTTTCACAGCCATTACCCATCAGTGCCCTGCATTCATTTTAGCTATTTGTAATGCTGCATAACACATGTGACTTGTTTAATAGAGAATTTCTAGTTTTCACTCTTTGACTATCAGCATAGAACAGGGCTTGGTGGAAGGTGATCATCAGGAAATGTATGTTGAAGGAGTAGCCGGGTATGTCTCATAGAACTCATAAAATCAGGTAAGTTTGTACCTTTCTAATTGTATACAAACTTGATATCTCTGAAGTGTGATTTTTTAAGCAATATTAAAACTCAGAGACTTTCAGTCTCTGTTTTTCTTACTAATATGTTTCAAAATGCTGAAAAACACTGCTCCAAATATTTCCACAGCTTGGCTGGATACTGAAAAGTGACAAATCTGTCTTATGTCCTATTCCAGTATTACCTCCTTCACTCTTCAGTTTGGATGTGGATCCTCCTTTTTGACACTGAATGTGCCTATATTAAGGGTTTTCCTTGGATTTTGAAATGATAATTCGGGAAATATCACCAAAGTCATAAAATGCAGCTGTTACAATGCCAGGGTATGACTTCAGAAACTGGTGTTGGCTTCATTAGATTACTCAAGGAGATTGAGTCTGTTTGTCTTCTTCTTGTTGAACACCTGAGCACTGTCATTCCCCCTTAGTCCAGACCCAAGGTGTACTGATCAAACATAGTGTTTCTGCCCTGGACTTCCTTGTATTTTAACACCAATAATATGAAAAAAATCACAAGCATTTTTTCACTCCAGATCCCAGTGCTTCACTAAGGATCCTTTAGTGTAGGAGACTGGGTTTTCTAAAGTATTTATAGAAATACTTTCAGGTTTTTATATTGTATTGTGTTGTATATATTAAATTGTATCGTGTTTGTGTGTGCGTATATTTAGGAATGAGACAGCTTGTTTTCTCAATATAGTTTTATTTCTGAAGTTAAAATATAATTACATAATTTCCCCCTTTCCTTTCTTCTCTTCATCCCCTTTCTTTCTAAACTCAAATCCACAGCCTCTTCTTTAATTATTGTAACACAAATATGTGCATGCATATATACACATGCATGCACACAGTCCTACATATACATATATATTCTGCTCATTTCATGTGTTACTTGTAAGCATATGATTTCAGGGTTGACCTCTTGTTATTGTATCATACTTGCTGACACTGGGGATTGTGGGAATGGCTGCCTCAGACAGGTTCTGTGAAGAATGGTTGGGATACAGCATTTAGGAAAACCAAAACCATGAACACATATTAAACACAGATTATACACCAATGTATTTTACTATTGATATAGCTTCTCATGACCATTCTTTTGGCACAATCTCTGCTTGCATGCTTCCTGTAAGTCACTGTAAGACTTTTGTAAACCAGAGGCATAAGTGCCACACCACAGGAAGGACCAGAGCAGCTATGACCAGAAATCGAAAAAAACAAATGGGCAGAGAGCTGAAGAGTGTTGTTGCTGCTTCTGCATGTGTGTGTATGTGCACGTGCACATGTGTGTATGTATGTATGTATGTATGTATGTATGTATGTATGTATGTATGCATGTATGTACGTATGTGTCTAAAATCAGCCTGGAGAAGGGCTTCAAGAATAAATCCTAATCTTTTTTGAACCATGAGTTTTCCTTATATTATACTCCAAGGAAAGGCATAATATAACTCCTTTGGAGTTTTATTTCCTGGAAATTAAATAAATTAGCTTTTATTTTGCATATTCAAGTTGATCATATTTTAAAATACATAAAATATGGCATGCATTCACTTCTCTACTTCGTGTCCTTTCCCCAACACTCTTCCTGTAATCAAACCAGTATTTGTGGAACAGTTATTACATTCAAGTAAGATTACTACTGCAGTGTTTGGCTCCCACTGGCCTGTGTGGCTTTCTTCAAACCATATATTTCATTTGAAATACATGCAATGAATGGTCACATAAATTATTCCTTCGGAAACCACATGGTAATTCAAGCATATGGCAGAGGAATTTATAAGTGTTTAATCTGCCAAACCTGACCTCCAACTTCTAGCTAACAGATTGCTGTGTAATTTTTAATTAACTCTCCTTCCTTACAAGGACTTGTTATAGATGTGGTATGGATAGCATACCGTGGCATATTCTCCATATGGCTTTTGTCTAACTACAGCTCTCCTTCAATAGAACTTACTCACAGAAAATTGGCATTATTTCACTTGAACCATTGGGTTTAATAATAACTGCTTGGAGCACACAGTGCACTGCATTTTTAAATAAAAGGTATATAATAGCTACCTGAAGAACAAAAGAAACAAAGGTAAAGGTTGCAATATTCCTAGCCTCCTTGTCTTCCCCCTCAGGGTAGGACACTACTCTATTTATTGCAACTGTGGTGACATTTGTGTTCTGTCATCAAATAATTCTACTATCAGAACTGGGTAGCATCAGCTGAGTTTGAGGGAAAAAATCATCTTTAACTATTTTGCTATTTCAAACCAAATGTTGATACAACAGTAAAAACCTGTAGAATTGATATTTGTTGAATATTTTTAAATGAAATAGCATGCTAAATAAAATATTTTTAAATAAAACTAATTCTAAAGTGAACAGATTGCAATGAATATAATTTACTGTTCTACTAATATGACTATAATAATATTCTATTATATTAATATTCCATTGTGACCTTTGGAAATAAATTAAAATTAATGTAATTAAGATCTTTAATTTGTCACTTTAAAATTTATTTTTTTACTTTTATATGTGTGTTGACATACACATGTTTCCCCAAGTGTGTGGGTGTTTCCATACATGTAGATGCACATGCATCTATGTGCATGTTTGTAAAGGGCAGAGTTTGACATGACAGGCAGGGTCTCTCAGTCAAACCCAGATCTTACCAACATGTCAAGTCCCGACAGCCAGGTTGCTCTGGGGATCCAATGTCTCTACCTTTTGCAGATGCAATTATAGGCTGGTTGCCATGCCCTAGACTTTATGTGGTTTTTGGGAATATTAACTCGAGTTCTCATACTTGCATTGCAAGTACTTTAACCACCCTAACACAGACACACACACCATGCTCCCATCCTCAATCATCTTTTACAAATAAAAAATTTATAGAAAATAGTATGTGAACTTTTATGTTATTAATGGTTTTTATCTACCTTTTATTTTGGTGCATAGAATAAGCTCAGAAAATGAACAAATCAATTGCAGTATTGCTTCTGAGGTTTCTATGAACTCTCTGGAAAACTAGAAAAAAGAGAGATTGTTCACATCAGTAACTCAAATTAATTTCCCTTTGTTAACAAAGGATATTTTTTACTTACTTGGAAAAGAAATTCTATAAGATTGAGAATGAATCTGCCTCAGCAGTTATATACATGATCAGGATAAAGTAGTGACTACTATCAATAGTATAAGTGTTGCCATTTAATGATAAATAACTTCAAATTTGCATAAAATGCATAAACAGATTACTCACATTACAAATAATGTCAAACTAAATTCCACATGGAGACAACATTTAGTTGTTTGAATATAAATAAGCTCTTCTGTAAATAATTTAGAAGAAAATGGAAAAGAATATTTGTATTGCCTTGGGTTAGGAATAATCTTTCTGGATAAAATTTGCATCCCGCGTAAGTGTTGAAATGCTTGATTGGATAAAAATTGTAATTCTTTCTGTGGCAAATTGAGCATGGTAGCACACCCCCATATTTCTAACAGGGGATCCATCAGCTCTAATTCAACCTGATCTACCTAGCAAGAACCTATCAAGAAGGAAGAAACTGAAAAGAGACTACAAAGTATTTGTGCATCATGCTTATAACACACTATAAAATTGGAGATTAACTTTGAATCTTCGCTGTAACATTCACCCAAAAAGGAGATACTGAACCAAAAAAACGTTCAAAGCAGATATCTATAAAGAAGTGACATATTTTTCAATACCATGACTAAAACTATAAAAGAATCTGGGTAGTTCTTAAGGTGAAATGGAGGACAGAATAATTTATTTACAAAGAGTATTTCTAAGGTGAACCACTGCCATCCTGGAAAACACTCCCTAGTCTCTATGTTGATAAAATATTCAGTCTAAAGACAAGTGGAACAGTCCTAACCTGACTCAAAGGAGATATTGCTGGTTTCTTACATTTAGAGGTGATAGTTATGTCTGAGCAGGTGGGTATCATATATGAGGGCTTCCTTAGAGCTAAAAGAACCTGGAAAATTTCCCTGTCATTAAGATGCACATGTTTTTTCCAGATTAAGAACTGAATAGGAGAGAGTAAGAGAAACCAGAGCAATATGTCAGGTTCTGGAAGGGATAGGGAATGAGTCTAAAATCATGCAAAGTTACATAGGCCAGTGTAATGAGCATTCTTCCTGATACCTTGGTGCCAGAGTTGCATCAGTCACAAATGAACATGCAGGATGCTATATTAATTATGGAGCTATTTGCCATTTACTATGGTTTCTTGTTGACTAGCTCTAACTTGATTATTAACCCATAATTACTAATCTATATATTTTGACAACGACTTATCTTTCCAAGAATGCCAGCTTCATGCATCCTTTCTTTCCTGGATCACATGGTGACTCTCTATGCTTGAGTACATTTCCCAGACTCCTCCTTGGCTCCTAGTTGCATCTATCTTGATTCCATTGGCCAAAAGTGCTTTATTTATCAACCAATAAGACAAACATATACACAGAAGGATGTCCCCCATCAGGCCAGTCTTATTTAAATATCTATCAGAGGAAGAAAACATGATTCCCTCTTTTTGAAGCATGCATCAGTTAAGAACTTTACATAGCCAGTTGTGATGGTTCACACCTATAATCCAAAAATTGAATGACAGAGGAAGTACACTTAAAGTTAAATAAAACAGGAACGTGAAAAGGTAGGGATAAAAGAGGTTGTAAGGTGTATTCTTCCTGCCAGTTGCCTAGGTCCTGCCATTGTCTCAGCCCTCAAATAACACATGGGACACTATATTAATTATGAAGCTGTTGTGTGTTTACTATGGTTTCTTAATGGCTAGCTCTGACTTAGTTATTACCCCATAATTTCAAATATATATTTTTATAAGGACTTACGTTTCCAAGGACGCCACCCTGATGCGTCCTCTCCTCCTGGGATCTTGACTACATTTCCCAGAATTCTCCACGACTCCTAGTCCCACCTATCTTGTTTCCCTATTGGCCAACAGTGTTTTATTTATCAACTAGTAGGATAACATATACACAGAAGGACGTCCCCCATCAAGAGATGCTTAAAATTAAGACTCAAATTCTTCCCTGCTTAAAGAATTTTGTAGTTCTAAAATATACAAGAAGCAAAGGAAAGTGTAACCAATTCTGAAAACTGTCTAAAATTCCAGACAACTTACAGAGAAATACTGATGAAAGCTAGAGATATCACTCATTAATAAAGTGTTGGACTAACATAGCAGTATAGGACAATGTTATGTTCATTTCACTGGGAAAAATATGTTCTAGTAAGTAAAATGCAGTGTTATAAAGGAACAAGTGCCTCAGTGTGCTGTAGGTAAGACTATAATTTGGCTTAGGCCTTTCAAAGAAGAACTGGGTAAAAATGACTGGATTTTAAGTGGGTAGTGAGTACATCAGTGGCCTCTGCAATTAAAAAGGTAAGGATCATTTTTAGGCAAGTTTTTCTGTGTAATAGAGGTAGTTATTTGTCCTTTTTTGAATGTTTTAACCAAGTCCAATGATTGAAAGGGAAAAAAACATACCAGAGGATAAAAGACAAAAAGTAGCAAGTAAAAGACTATTGGTTCATCAACATATATTTTGTGGTAATATATGATTTATGATATATTAAAGCTTGCCTGAGGGTACAGAAAGCAAAGTCAGCCACAAGTCACATGGGTCAGACAGTGGTGATACACACCTTTGATCCCAGAAGCCATACTACCTAGCCAAAGAGTTATGTGGTAGTACACAGCTTTGAGTCCAGTACTCTCGAGACAAAGGCAGATGAATCTGTTAGTTGAAGATGACACTGAGCTACATGAAACTGCTCTAGTCTAAAAGAGAAGCAGCTCATACAAAGGTGATTTCTTTTTTAAAATATTTAATAAACCATTTATTTGCCAATAAGTAATGTATTGTAGCGCACCTAAACATTTAGAGACTAGTATTCCGCAAGGATATAGTCCCGGTACTACAAATCCAAAGAGTGGAACTGCACTGGGTTACAGGGTGCAAAACTTGAAGACTCACTCATCACTGTTCTCCTCCTTGCATGTGAGATGCTTCCTCATGGGGAGGAGTGCTTTTTGTTTACAATGCTTAAGTTAATAGGTTTAGTACAAAACTATCCTTGGGTTACTCTAAATTTACAGCCCAGATGATTTTATTTTCTATACTTGAGCATGTGAAAAACAGGGCCCTTTGATCAAAGGGAAAGAGGCTGATCTACATGGATGGAGAAGTCTTTTTAAAATACTATGCATGTTTTAAAATCTTTCTGAATGGTTTCTACACCTAGCCTAAGTACATCAGGAAACATGGAGCTGAGCCCAAGATGGAGCTTTCTAAGGGCCTAAGAATTTTCAACCTTGGAGAATAGGGCATCATCACCTGTCCCACTCTGAATGACAAAAAGCTGGAAAATAAGGTGCATGTTTTTACTTACATATCACCAGATAAAACTCATACCTTTAAAAAAATTGTGTACACATGGAGCAGGTGTGAGATCAGAGAACAGCTTCATGGACTTGGTTCCCTCCTTCCCCTTTTTGGGTTCCAGGGATCAAAGTTATGTCATCCATCATGGTTACATAGCAAGTGCGTTTTTACCAACTGCATCACCTGTCCAGCCTGTAACCACTGGAGAACTAAGAAGTTTCAGAGTTTCAATAACTTAAATATTTAATTCTTCACACAGCTTCTAACTCCTTACATGAGAGGTACTAAATAAATTTCTGCACTTGGGATTCCTTGCCTTTAATCCCAAGATTTGGGAGGTATAAGAGGAAGAACCAAAGGATCTCATGAGGAAATTAGTCTCTAGTCATGCTAAGAACATAGCAGTCTGTATGATCTGAGGAGCAGTGAAGTTGGGAGCAGTTTTAGTGAGAATCACCCCTTTGTTTGAGCTGAGGTTGAGGTAAAAACTATTGGCTGACTGCTTTGCTTGATTGAACCCACAACTTGAACCTCAATATCAGTCTCTGGGTTTTTATTATTCATCTTACAACATTCTATGGCAGAGTGTGGAGCAGTATCCTGTTAAATCAATGATACACAGATGATTGGAGAACAGGTTAGAGTGAGTGTTGTGGGAGCCAAGGCATGTTAACTATGCTAGAGGAGGGGTAGAATTGCAAAGTATAGTGACAAGGCTGGGTCTGTCAAAGCGGTGGAGGATGAATAGTGTGATAATCGGACTCAAAGAGATTTCTTGATGAAATGTATCTGTATGCAGATATTGGGAGGGAGAGGACACCTAGAATGAGTTTCTTGGTCATGGAGGGCAAAAGATTTGAGCATGTTACTTTTTCTGTTTGGTTTGCCTTTCAACTGATATAAGGTGAGTGTCTTGTCCTAATACATGCACCCTCTCATGATGAGTTGCTTCCCAACCATACACAGAACCACAGAGGTAGTTGATTACGACCCAGCACCACAAAAACCATGAAAAATAAATAAACTTTTCTTCTTATAAGTTCTTTGCCTCAAGTAATTTGTTACAGTAATTTAAAGCTACTTAATACACGCTGTGTGAGAGCATGATGTTTGACAGACTTGTTCAAGTGCTGACATGAAGTTCATGGGGAGTGATCATTCTGTTTGCCCATTTTTCTAGGAAAAAGTGCAGTTATACTGATACTAGTAGAGAATGGGAAGAGATTTGGGCTGCCTAATGTGAGTCTTTACAAAGCAAGTAAACACAAATAAAAGGCACAATGCAATGGAGGGTCTAGGCATACACAGAAAGGTGATTTTTACAAACTACCAGAGAATATAAACTGGAAAGGAGCTATATTAGATACTACAAGGCCTAATGAAAAGACTGTAAGTACTGTTATATCTTGGAAGTGTTGTCATGGGTTACCATATGGTTAAGCTTGTAGCAGAAGGATATACAGGGAGATAGAATATTTTCGCCAGGAAAATGTTTGAAATAATTATTTGTTATCCATAGTGAATACTAAAATTAAACACGGCATCCATATCATATAACACTGGGATGATAACTAAGAGTTAGATAGCTGCATTCCCTGTTAATGGAGAAAGGCAAGGGACAGCAACACATAGGAAGACAAATCCAGTTTACATAAGTCATAAACAATTGAAGTGGGCATATGCTTATGAAACTGGGTATCAAGTGGTATGAGATGATTTATATGCATGGGACAAGCTGGGAGCTCTATGGTGGGATCCAGGCCCCTAATATCACTACAACAACCATCTCACGTTCAACTATATATGTCTATTAGGTGAGAGGTTTAATACATTGCATTTATTACTGCTCATAAAATTAAAACCAACCAACTAACTCACAAATTAGCTATGAAAAATAATGCTAAAGCTCATGATCTGGCATCTTGCATTAAAGTGACCCATATGAGACCACAGTGTATTAAATTCTGAATCATAAGTAAGTCCAATTTAACTAAGACAATTCATTACTAGTTTTCAGTACAAGTGCAGAATTGTGCTGTATTCTTCCTTGCTTAAAGATTAATTCAGGAAGATGGTTTTGAACCGAAGACCCTGACAATTTCTCATGGAATTCCACAGTGTTTTTCCAGAAGTTGTTACTGTTGAGGGCACATAAGTGTTCACAGAGTTAAATATGAAGCAAGGACAATGCGATGGTTATGGCTGAGCCAACATTTCTGAGAGTTTCTATGTAATGGACTTTGTTTTGTGCTCACTGGTGCTGGTTTCCTACTTTGGTTTCCTCCCTTTAGTAGTTGATTCTTATGTATAGATTTAGGAACAAGTTTCATAGCAACATAAAATTTGGCATAGAGATAACATTGTTTAAACCAGTTTTAAACCAGGTCTCAAGAAACTCACGTTATTTAGAAACAAAATTCAAGCTGTGAATGTGAGAAGAGAAGTGACAACAGTGTCATTTTCCATGTTCATCATGGCAAGGTCTGCTTAACTAAGAAAAACTGCAGGAGAAGAATGTCACTGAGGGACCCCACAAAGTGGAAAATCCCAGTGTCTTGTCACAAAAAGGACCTGAAAATCAGGATTTAGAAACTCTCAATTTTCTTCCAACATTACAGAATTGAAGCAGAGAACATTTGCCCTCTGCTGGGCTATTTGGGAAGAACATAAAGAAATATTGAGAGCAAGAATTCCAGAAGTGGCCCTTAGAAGAATTACTGCTCAGTTTACTGTCCTTTTGAGATGTATTCAATAAAAAGTTGTTATCTACATACACAGACACATGTACACACACTGAGGGAGACAGAAGAATGGAAGGGAGAATGGAAAAAGAGGCATTCAGTGAAATAAAACATAGTTTACATCACTGTTAGAAATCTGGAATTTAGTCTAATGTGTATGACTCAAATTCTTCAATTTTATTTTTCATTTCTAGTCTCAAAATTGCCCCCAACATGGAAACCATTTAATATCACGTGTTCTGTAGTACTAAAAAGACACTGATCATTTTATATAAACTTTATGTAATACATATGTATATAATTTTAAATATAAAGTTTATGTAACTTACATAAATCATATATATGCAGCATTTATATAAAATGACTACCACTTTGTTGAATGATTGAGCATTATGTGCTACCAAAGTTAAAGTATGGCTTGAAGTTTTAATAAGATTACTCTTAAATGGTTACTCATTAACGTGACTAAGGCCTCCTAATAAGTAAAATGTCTTTGTCATTTGAAGGGTTAAATATTCCTGGAATATATATCTATGCTTTGAAGAAACAAATACAGAAGTATGTAAATGTCAGAGGGAGTGGAGACTTGGCAACCAAGGTCAGTCATCGGCCAGTATTCTCAGAATAATGGTTACTATTCTGTAATAGTACTTTGCCGTAATTAAAGCTGCTCATTGCTTGATTCTTGAAAACACCTTCCCTAATCCTCTCCTTTTCCTGTGAGAATTGCACATGCCAGGCCCTCCTGAGGGTTCTTTCATGCACATAAGCTAGTGGGTGCTTGAGACTTTTGAGGAAACGTCTGGATGTTAACACTAAGAGTAGCTCAGCAATATTGTCATGTGGCTCTTCCTGGGAAGAGTGGAACAAATGTTTACTCACACATATAGAGCACCAACAGCAGGACAAATAAATGATTTTACCCATGGAGCCCATAAGTTTCCTGGGGTCCTTTATCAGAGCACAAGTGAAAGGAAGCCCACAGAAGTGTGAATGACTAACAGTCAGCTTTATCATTAAAATCCCACCTCAGCATGAATGGTGACTCATGAGACCTGCATCTTTGTAGTTACCAGCCCATACTGCTGACAGCCCATCATAAAACCCCCACCCCATTACTGTTTGCTCTTCTGTGAAATTGTGACAGGCTTACTGAGTCTATGAGCCTTTGGAAAGCAGTATTTCTTTAGGAGGAAACAGACACACAACTCTACTGCTCACACAGAATGTGTTTTTTAAGTACGTGGGAGATAATACATTTCTGGATGGAGCAGATATTAGCATGTGATTTAAGATGTTTGTTCCCCCCTAAAATCCCTTGACTCTATCACATTTTTCCATATTCATGCCTGAACTGTGGTCATACCTATATAACCAGACTTCCTTTTCCTAGTTATGTCCTATTCAACATATTCCAGTATGTTTGGAGCCACATACAAAGGACTTGATATCTTAGTGTGTGTCCTATTGGTTGTTGACTGACTGAGGAAGGTTAGTCTGCTTTTGTAACTCACAGAATTGTAGTTTAAATATTTGACAGATGTATTTAAGTTTTAGATGTCCAGCAGCATGCACTTAGAGCTAGCATGCATGCCAGCAGTGTGCCTTCTCAGAGTTAGCTTTTACTGCTGTTGCCTTCTCAGAATATGCTACTCAAAATTTACCAAATGGGATATGTAGAGACATAATAGTTAACTGAAATTTAAAACAGGGTGTAATAATGTTCCTGAAATTAATATAAACCAAACATTCTTGAAATCTTGTGGATAGAAAGATTCTTTCTGTCAGTGAGGGAATTTTCTAGAAGCAGCAGAGACTGAGGCAATTGTATTCTTTTAGGTTTCAAAGTGTGGAGCATGTGTTAAACAGCAACAATTCTGTTTTCAGACCAAAGAAAACTATTAAGATAAAGAGATCTATATTTATTGGGGAAATTTCTTATGCTGTGAGACTGTAGTGCATATAGGGAGACTGCTTGGTTATCCTCGTTTTACCTTAGATAAAGCAGACTTCAAAAAGCCAGCTACATGTTCCTGTTACAAGTATTAAATAAGACATTGTCATTTGCTTCAGTCTCTCATCATGGAGTGCCATACCGGGCTGCTTTCCTGTGTTCCTTGCCATTGAGCTATGCTGGGAGATATTCCACACCTCTCATACTTGTAATTTCTTGGCTTCATAAGACAAAGTCTTTCTTAGCATGTTTTCTTCTTAGCTCTCCTCTTCTCTTTAGTTACCTCATTCATCTTGTAAAGTTCCTCTCCTTTCACTCCATATGCTTTCACTGGGTCATTAATTAAGCTCTCTCCTTTATGTAGCAATGGAAATTGGTTCCGAAGTAGGTAGAGAACCCCAAAAATTCAATTGCAGCATTTTTTGGAGATATTTATCATTTACTAGCAAGAAAGATACTTTCTCCAAGTTGCTAAACTGGGATATTTCAAGTGGAGCAAAAATATTGATGTCCTCACATAATTCAATAGCTTCACACTAATAAAGAATAGAGTGGAGGCTGGAAGGATGGCTCACTGAACTGCTACACTTAATACCTGTCCTAGGAGACCCAGTTCCCTCTTCTGGCCTCCAAAGGCTCCTTCACACACATAGCACTCATAAG
This sequence comes from Mesocricetus auratus, assembly GCF_017639785.1. NCBI lineage: Eukaryota > Metazoa > Chordata > Mammalia > Rodentia > Cricetidae > Mesocricetus > Mesocricetus auratus. The sequence goes on from NW_024429266.1 coordinate 164,022,088, forward strand.
CTCACAGGACTAGCCAAAGACATAATTGCAGTATCATGGGACAATAGCTAAAGCCAAAGAGGAATGGACCCCATTCTTTACACTCCACATAAGATATAAGGAGGAACAAAGAAGGCAAAAACTCTGGGAAAACCTGTGGAGGAATTAGAGCAGGGTGTGTCAAAGCCTATGACAAGTCTGATGTGTGAAAGGGCTGCAAAGCACTGATGACCCGGGATTCATTGCTACAAGGGAGCTGGTGGATCCATTGGAATTGATATTTGCCTCTGGGAAAAGCAATATTTCACCTCTAGCAGCTTTCACTGTTCTTTGAGCAAATTATGATGGATAAAGTAGGGTTCATGGGATGAGTCCATTTGAGAAAAATGTACTGGTAAGTTTGAAAAGTTTCCAGCAATACTAATTCTTGAACAGGTACAAAAGACCCATACTGTCTCTATTACAAAACAGATGGGAAGAAACACACCTGCGGTGCTTTCATGGGGCCTTTGTGAATGGAGAGAGCCTGAAGTCCTGAACACATACCCACACGTCACAGAATTCCAGCGACTGTTGTGAAGTGTCCTGGGCTGATATACCTCCAGTGGTGTGATATGAGCCAACTCTGCCTCAGCATTCTTCAGTCATCTCATGGTAAGGTCATACTCCATTTTGCTTAGCTATTTCCTAAGTCTAAGACTCAAATATACCTCTTTGTTTTTCAACTTCCACATACAAGTGGCATCCCAAATGTAAATCTCACAACGATGCCTCTAAAACCACTCTCAGTTTCCAACAGGATAAACTCTGGGCTTCTAACAGAACAGAGGCACTTTCAATGCTGGCCTCTCTCCAGCTTGCTTTCAACCGGTGACTTTCCCTCTCCAATAAATAAAACTGATCAAAATTAACTAGGAAGTTAATTAGGACTGCAGATTCCTGGGTCATTTCTTCTCCAATTAGTATGGAAGTAGATAAACATTTATGTTACTTTATTATCATAGTGCCCAAAGGCTACAATGACAAACTACCACAAATGTGTGGCTTGAAACAAAACTGTATTCTCTCACAGTTCTGAATTATGGAGCTCAAATCTAGAGTTCATGGACCTCATCTTAACTTAATTCCATTGGGAAGACCTTATTGCTAAATGAAGTCACTTTCATGGGTATCATAGATGACCCCTTTAACACATAATTTTTAAAAGACAGGTCTTATTGTACAGCCCAGGTTGGCTATATTATTAGTGTTCCAGGTCCCAATAATTAAGAATGGAGACATATCATATATGTGTCATAAAGCTTTTTAAAGGACACAGTTTGTTCTGTAATACTTGCCTTTCATGCTGTCTGTACAACCATGTTAAAGGAGGGATTTCACTTAAAGGGATTTGTTTTCTTGGATTTACTTGTAGAAATAATTTTTATATTGATGTTTCCTATTGGATCTAAGTTGAGAAGTAGGGTTAGTGGATAGGAAAAAGGGATAAATTAAGGCAGGCATTAGGGAAAAGAAGAGAAGAGGACTCCAAGGCTCAGATTAATAAATCCCCAGAGGTCCTCTAAAACTGAATGGCCAGTCTTTGGCCAATAACCATGGCTTGTAAAAGGCTAAGTCTTGATTACTACATTTCTGCCTTTCAAAATGTTAATAATCTTGAACAATTAAGATACTATCCAAATACCACCATAGTTGTGGTGATATATTGTTTATGATCTAATAAAGCAACTGGAGAGCAAACCACAAAGCTAGTCACAGCAATACAGACCATGCAGTGGTAGAACTCACCTTTCATCCCAGTTCTCAGGAGACAGGAGCAGACAGATCTCTCTTAGTTCAAGGCTATACTGAGCTAAACAAAATTTATCTAGTCTAAAAGAGAAACAGCTCTCACAAAGGTAATTTCAGCACTTGGGATCACACACCTTTAATCCCAGCACTAGAGAACTATAGGCAGGAGTGATATGGCTGGGCAGAAAGAGGAATGCAAGCTGGGAGGAGACAAGAACGCAGGGGATTTCAGACTGAGGCTTGGTGGAGATCAGTGCAGTCTGCATTGCACTCTGAAGATTCATGGAAGTGGGATCAACCATTTTGGTCTGAGGTAAAGGTAAGAGCTAGTGGCTGGCCAATTTGTTTCTCTGATCTTCAGCTTGAACCCCAATATCAGTCTGTGGATCCTTTATTAATTTTGTTACACATAGTGATCTGTAATGGAGAAATTTTCCATTTCCCAAGACTCTAGTGAGCCTGCATTGATGTTTCCAGGGACTTTGCTTTGAAGTTACAGCTGCAGCAATTTTTGACTCACATGTCTATACCAACTAAGTGTTCAACTTTTCTCTTTGTAAAGATGAAAGTCTTTGTTGTGTCAACAGTTTTAGATTAATTGTCTATCACAAAGTATTCTTATCAAATGTTGGAAGCCCAGTGTTGCCTTATAGGAGACAATTTCATTAAGCATGGTAGACTTGGAAGTTCAATAGATTTTGATCAAATGCATTAGAACTTTATTGAATTTGGGCAAGTTTGGGGAGACAAATTAATACAGCATATTCCTATTTTACAATGTGTCCACTGGGCTGCCTCTGGCACTTATTTCTACAAAAGTAGCCTGTGATAGTACCCTGGAGCCATATTGACATCCTGGAATGAGAAAATGATCATGATCCTCCTCTCTTAACAAGGCTTTATTTCAAAATATTTTAGGACTTCTGTTTTTCCTAGACTTGGATAAAAATAAAATCTTTTCTCCTCACTTAATTCGTGTATTTCTTGCCATAGTTCTTCTTTTTGAACAGAGACCAGCTTTGAATACATTCAAATTGAATGCATCAAAGTAAATGTGTACAGCACAAATGCATAAAGAGCAGCAAAACATTTAACAAAACCCAGGTTAGTGGCTGAACGTGAAGATAGTGGACATGAAAAGTATCTGAAGTCACAACTGAAATAAATCTTTCTTCTTTTAAATTGTTTCTGTAACATATGTGACATAATGATGAAAAGAGAACTCAAAGAAAATTGGGACCAGAAATGTGGTTCATGGTTGTGACCTGTCTAAACCTGATCATGCTTGAATGTATCTCCAGGGAAAATGTAAAAATGTGAAAAGAAGTAGGATAGGGAAAGCCCAGGATGCTAAAAACACAACTTAATATCTCTTCTATTGGTTAATCAGAGAAACATAATGCTGACATAAATGGTGATTGCTCTCATTGAGTTTCACATGGAACAAGGAGTCAATTGGCTATTAGACTAGAGTCTATTCTGTTAAATTCTAGAAAATAATTTATCTATTTTTAACCTATGTCTTAGGTGGGACTCACTCTAAAATTAATAGTTTAACTAAATTGATTAAAAGATTTTAGAACAAATAGCTTCCAAGCTATAGTGTGAACATTGCTGGCTGCTTTTAGTCATATTTACAGTGAAGATTGAGAACAAAAATAGAATGCTAAGATCTGGAAAATATTCAATCTGTCCAGGAAGGAAATGCATTTAAATTTGTACACAACAAGGTACAGTTGCTTAAGAGACTAGCATCATCAAAAAGTGTTTTTCACTGAGAAAACAGTAATTATGCTTCACTAGTTATTTTCTCCTTCAATATCAGCTACTTGTAAGTTGAACTTTTGAAGAATTCTGAACTTTCTGTGTAGCCGAGGTTGACATTGTGTGGCATGATAGACTTTTTCTGAGGAGACAATATACACATATCAATTTATCCCAGACAGGAAACCAAAGATAAAACACAGTGTGACTACCACCTAAGTCAAACTTGTTTAACCCATGAGTTTTATTTAGGTTACTTAGTGGAATATGGGTGAGGGGTTACCAACAAGAGGAGAAACTACAACTCCAGCTTGAGAGATAGTTCACAAAATTTACTGCAGGCAGATCAACAGGTTAGAGAATGTCCTTTCCATGTGGCTCAGTGGATCTGAGCCTTTTCCAGCTTATTTTTCTTCTAGGCAATGTGGATGGTTTCTGGTTCTTCCAAGCATCTATACTTGTCTGAATGTTTTGTTTTTTGTTTTATTTTCAGTTTGGCTTATCTGAAAGTGACTCACAGCAGACTTTACTGTTTATATACTCTTGGAGAGGATGATAGTGAATCTATTCAGTTTCAGTGACTGCCTGAAGCTTTTTGAGTTGTTCTCTTTTTTTAATGAGCTTCTCTACAATATGAAAGGACAATGTCAAGGAAACTGCCATGCAACACATTGAACTCATGATTCTCTTGCGTCTACTCCCCAAGTGGCAGCCCGACAGGCATATGACACCACATCTAGCATAAGAATAAGGAAAACATTTATTATGAATTTTTTTACCAGTGAATATATAAATTGGAGAAAAAGTTAAAAACTCACCTTGGTACCGCTTAAAAATATTTTTGCGATGGTACCGTCTTCCTGCATAAAGAAGGATTCTTCCAAAACACAATAATAGATGCCCTTATTCATCAAACCAAGAAGTACACTGCCTTAGCTCCAGTAACTATCATACAACATGCATGATTCTGTAAATTTTTTGTCTTCACCATTAAAGCTTACTTTTTGCTTTGCTTTTATTTCCTTGAGAGAATTATTTTATTTCAAAGTGAGAAGGACCAAGAAATAAGTTGCCGAGAGGAGGCTGGGAGTCCAGGGAAGCAGCAGTTCCTCCGGCAGCATCAGGTAAACAGGCCAGCTTCCCGGCCTGTGTTCCAGTGCCTGCAGATCGCCTGGGAACTGCACAGAGCTCCCAATCCCGATGGGAGCCAAGCACCCCAGACTCCAGATCTTTTCTCCCACCAACGAGACCAGGAAACCAGAGGAGGCTGGGAGTCCAGGGAAGCAGCTGTTCCTCCAGCAGCATCAAGTAAACAGGCCGGCTTCCCGGCCTGTGTTCCAGTGCATGCAGATTGCCTGGGAACTGCACAGAGCTCCCAATCCCGACGGGAACCAAGCAACCCAGACTCCAGGTCTTCTCTCCCGCCAATGAGACCAGGAAACCAGAGAGGCCAGGGAGACCAGGGGAGTAGCTGTTCCAGATCAGGCACAACAGGACCCAGCATAGGGTCCAGAGGACCAGGTAGGAGGCTAAGCGCCCCAGATATTGTTCTTCTTCTCCACCCACGGGACCAGGCTTTGGACAAGGAATAGAAGAACCACCAGATTATTAGACTTGCTAGCACCCACCAAAAAGGGAACTCTGGTCGCCAGACCAGTAAGGGGCTCTTTCTGCACCCACAAGAAGAAGAGATGGGAAAGAGGCAATACAAAAACACACTCAGCAACAGAAAAACAAATATGACACCTCCAGATTCTGGAGACTCCACACCAGCAAGACCCCAACATTCCAATGCGAATGAAGCAGAAGAGAACGACCTTAAAAGCAGTTTCATGAAAATGATAGAGGCCCTAAAAGAGGATATAGGAAAATCCCTCAAAAAAATGGAAGAAAAAACAAACCAAAAAATGCAAGAAATGGAAGAAAAAACAAACCAAAAAATGCAAGAATTGGAAGAAAAAAACAAACCAAAAAAGGCAGGAAATGGAAGAAGAAACGAAGCAAAAAATGCAAGAAATGGAAGAAAAAATCAAAGCAAAAAATGCAAGAATTGGAAGAAGAAACAAATCAAAAAAGGCAGGAAATGGAAGAAGAAACAAAGCACAAAATGTGAGAAATAGAACAAAAAGCAAACCAAAAAATGCAAGAAATGGAAGAAAGAACAAACCAAAAAATTCATAAAAGGCAACAAATGGATGAAAAGATAAACAGAAAATTGCAAGAAGCAATGCAAACACTGCAAGGGTTGAAAACTGAAATAGAGACATTAAAAAATACAATCTGAAGAAAGGCAGAAAATAGAAAAGCTGGACAAACAGTCAGGCACTACGGATACAAGCATTACCAACAGAACAGAAGAGATGGAAGAGAGAATCACAAGTGTTGAAGATACACTAGGAGAAATGGATTTATTAACCAAAGAAAACCTTAAATCCAACAATTCCTTACACAAAACATCCAGGAAATATGGGACACCATGAAAAGACCAAACCTAAGAATAATAGGTATAGAAGAAGGAGAAGAAATCCACCTCAAAGGGGCAGAAGGCATATTCAACAAAATCATAGAAGAAAACTTTCCCAACCTTAAGAAAGACATGCCAATGAAGGTATAAGAAGCCTATGGAACACCAAATAGAGTGGACCACAAAAAAAAAAATCCTCTCGCCACATAATAATCAAGACCTCAAACATACAGAATAAAGAAAGAATATTAAGAGCAGGTAAGGAAAAAGGTCAAGTAACATATAAAGGCAGACCTATCAGAATTACACCTGATTTCTCCATGGAAACTCTGAAAGCCAGAAGGTCTTGGATAGATATACTACCTACACTAAGAGACCATGGATGCCAGCCCAGACTACTATACCCAGCAAAGCTCTCAATCACTATAGATGGAGAAAACAAGATATTCCATGACAAAACTAGATTCAAGCAATATGTGTCCACTAACCCATCCCTACAGAAAATTTTGGAAGGAAGTTCTAGCTATTGCCATACGACAACAAAGGGGGATCAAGGGGATACAAATTGGGAAGGAAGAGGTCAAACTTTCACTGTTTGCAGACGATATGATAGTTTACATCAATGACCCAAAGAACTCTACCAGGGAACTCTTACAGCTGATTAACACCTTCAGCAAAGTGGCAGGCTACAAGATCAACTCAAGAAAATCAGTAGCCCTACTATATACAGATGATAAAAGGGCTGAAAAAGAAATCAGAGAAACATCACCCTTTACAATTGCCACAAACAACATAAAATACCTTGGGGTAACGCTAACCAAACAAGTGAAAGACCTGTATCGTAAGAACTTTGAATCTTTAAAGAAAGAAATTAAAGAAGCCCTCAAAAATGGAAAGATCTCCCATGCTCTTGGATAGGTAGGATCAATGTAGTAAAAATGGCAATCCTGCCAAAAGCAATCTACAGATTCAATGCAATCCCCATTAAAATCCCAGCACAATTCTTCACAGACCTTGAAAGAACAATAATCAATTTTGTATGGAAAAACAAAAGACCCAGGATAGCCAAAACAACACTGTTCAACAAGGCAACGTCCGGAGGCATCACCATCCCTGACCTCAAGCTCTATTATAGAGCTATAGTCCTGAAAACAGTTTGGTATTGGCACAAAAATAGACAGGTAGACCAATGGAATTGAATTGAAAACACGGGTATTAACCCACACACATACGAACATCTGATCTTTGACAAAGAAGCTAAAAATATACAATGGAATAAAGAAAGCATCTTCAACAAATGGTGCTGGCATAACTGGAGACTGGCATGTAGGAGAATGCAGACCGATCCATGTTTATCGCCATGCACAAAACTTAAGTTCAAATGGATCAAAGACCTCAACATAAATCCAGCCACACTGAACCTCTTAGAAGAGAAAGTGGGTGGTACCCTTGAATGAATTGGTACAGGAGACAGCTTCCTGAACATAACACCAGTAGCACAGACAGTGAGATCAACAATTAATAAATGGGACCTACTGAAACTGAGAAGCTTCTGTAAGGCAAAGGACACAGTCAGCAAGACAAAAATTTAGCCCACAGAATGGGAAAAATATTCACTAATCCCACATCTGACAGAGGTTTGATCTCCAAAACTTACAAAGAACTCAAGAAGCAAGTCTCCAAAACATCAAAGGACCCTATTAAAAAGTGGGCTGCAGAACTAAATAGAGAGTTTTCAATAGAGGAGTCTAAAATGGCTGAGAGGCACTTGAGAAAGTGCTCAACATCCTTAGCCATCCAGGAAATGCAAATCAAAACAACTCTGAGATACCATCTCACTCCTGTCAGAATTGCTAAAATCAAAAACACCAATGACAATTTATGCTGGAGAGGATGTGGTGAAAGGGGGCTACTCCTCCATTGCTGGTGGGAGTGCCAACTGGTTCACCCACTTTGGAAATCAGTATGGAGATTCCTCAGAAAAATGGGAATAAACCTACCACAAGACCCAGCAACTCCACTCTTAGGCATATATCCAAAAGATGCCCATTCATACAACAAAGATGTCTGTTCCACTATGTTCATAGCAGCTTTATTTGTATTAGCCAGAACTTGGAAGCAACCTAGATGTCCCTCAACTGAAGAGTGGATAGAGAAAATGTGGTACATCTACACAATGGAGTACTATTCAGCAGAAAAAAACAACGGAATCATGAGATTCGCAGGCAAATGGATGGCACTAGAAGAAACCATCCTGAGTGAGGTAACCCAGTCACAAAAAGAGAAACATGGCATGTACTCTCTCATATATGGATTTTAGACATAGATCTGGGGAGTGCCAGCCTACAATCCTATGGCCAGAGAGTCTGGGAAACAGAAACTTTATTTAGTGGCTGATTGAAGAAGAGGCAGACTCCCTTGGTTAAGCACTGAGCTGAACTCAAGAAAGCCAGTAACAGAGAGGGAGGACTGATGATCAAAGGGATTAAGACTGGGCTGGTTTAACCCCCAGAAACAGCTGACCAGACAAAGGTTAACTCTTGAATCCCAGACATCAGCCTGGGAATCCAGCATGGGACTGATCAAGACCCCCTGAATCTGGGTGTCAGTGAGGAGGCCTAGGGAATCTATTGAGCCTTGGGCAGCAGATCAGTACCCATTCCAAGTATACACAAGGACTTTGGACTCCCATAGAACAATGTGAGGTGCACTCTCACCCTGAACTCTTGGGGAAGGGTCTAGGCCCTGCCCTATATGAAATGACAGACTATGCACACCCCCATGGAGGGCCTCACCCTCCCTGGGGGAATGAGGGGATAACGGGGGGGGGGGAGGGCACAGGAGGAGGGGAGGGAAAGGGAGGGGGAATTGGAACTGACTTGTGAAGCAACCTTGTTTCTTATCTAAATTTAAACTGGAAAATAAAATTAAAAAAAGAAAGAAATATGTTGCCTTTGCCTTGTCAGCTCTTTGACAACAGGAAGATTGCTTTTTATAAGAAAGGAGCTTCTAAATTTGTTGTGTTCTGTAGTTGTATATTTCCTTCTACATGCTCTCCTTGTTCCTTCAGAAAAAATTCTGTAATTCATAGAGTTTAGTAAACTGGAAAGTTTTCTTATTTTCTGTATTCTAATTTTGTGTTCACAATAAGATTACATTTTAGAGAACTCTATTATCATCAGACAATTGGATAATTATAGGGTTTTGCAGCTTACTGGAGGTTAATGAATATATTTGGCATGTTTAAAACCTTATCTTGTGTCTTCTAATATTAGCTATGTAAAAATAAGATACAATATAATAGCAGTATGTGAAAAAGGTGTGTGTTTCAACAACAAAAGGTCAAAATCTACAATCATTGAATAATTATCCAATTCACTAAAAATGTCTCTTTGTTTCTTTTTAACTTCCATCCACAATAGTTTGCAGAAAAGGCGTGGTGGCCTTTCAACATGTTATTTACCCTGAATCTCTGTGTGCACAAACAATTATTAGAAAGTTTTACAACAAAACAAAAAAGGTGTATGGTTATGTATAGGAGAATGCAGGTTGAATTAGGAAGCATTAATTGTTTTATTTATCATTAGTATTATGTATTCATTTATCCTCTCAAGTCATTTTCTGAGCCAAAAGTGGTAGCATTTAAATATAATCCTAACATTCAAAATGCTGAGGCAAGGGAATTGCTACAATGCTGAGCCTAGCCTGAGCTAAACACAAAATTAACGTCCAAATGTAGCTGCATAGCGAAAAACCTGTCTAGAAAAACAGAATGAATAGTTTTAAAGGGTGCTTTGAATAAAACAACAAAGATTCATTTCAATTGCATTCCTCCACGCCTTCCCACAATAATGAACTGTGTGCTCTCAAGCCATGACCCCAAAAGAACAACTTTCGTCTTTAGTTGTTCCATTCAAATTTTCTGTCACAGTGAAAAGTAACTTACTGATATTACTCCTAATTATCATTCCCAATGTCAGTTCGAGGAGGCTGGGATGTTACCACCATTTTTTCTTACATTTCATCTCATCTCTGAGTTAAGCAGAATGATAGAGCAGAAAGATATGCTTCCTAGGATCAAGATTCTGAATTTGTCTGAGCCGTTTCTCAATTTTCATAAAGAGAAGATACTGACCTTTGAGGAATTAACTGATATTAGGCTGGCAAAATTGTAGTCCTAGGCTGGTGCAGCTTAGATTTCTAATGAAGTTATTGACAGTGTAAAGCAGAATCATTTATCCTTGTTAAGAGACTTTATTTTACTTTCAATCTGCTTAAAATGTGTTCTCAGGGCTCTGTCTTGTTATGGTCTTCTCCTTAGGTTTAAAAATATTTCTTCTCTCTGTTTATCTGTTTCTCTTTCTCTCTGTCTCTCTCTATCTCTTTCTCCCTCTGTCTGCCTCTCTGTCTCTGTATCTTTCTCTCTGTATGTGTATGTCCACTGGGGGAGGGGAGGGGTGGAGACATTGGTCCTTTTTGACTGCCTTCCTCATGGCCACAAGCACACTGTTCATCTCCTCTTACTTTCTCTTGGAGAAATATGCTTGTCCACCTCACCTTAATGAATTTGGATCATGTGTTTGTCTGCAGACACCTGGAGCAGCTCCATGAAGAGCAGCTCATAGGAACTCCATGTGCTTGGTGAGGCCCAATGCCATGGGATTCAGCATGTCTTCCATTAGATTCTGCCTTTTCATTTAATTGTTTTCAGGATTCATTGCCTGAATTGTTTTGTTAACTTTTTAAATGTTTTCAGTTTTTATTGCATGTATTTATTGTGATTCTATGTGTAAGTACATACATATGACACAGTAAAAGTCAGAAGGGAAACTTCAGGAGTCAGTTCTAGATATTAAATTCAGATCATTAGCTTGTTGGCAATTGTTTTTACCTGATGAACCATCATGCTGACCCAGTTTTAATAATGTTTTAATTAATAGCCTCTGCTTCCATGTCAAAGTTAATGTATTTAGCATATATTTAAAGGCTTTTCATAATTGTTCCCTATATCCCTTTCTCAAACTCACATCCTTGCCTTGGAGGATTTACTGTGTTCATATGCATCTCCTCAAGCCGGGCGGTGGTGGCGCATGCCTTTAATCCCAGCACTCGGGAGGCAGAAGCAGGTGGATCTCTGTGAGTTCGTGGCTAGGCTGGACCGACAGCCTCCAAAAGAATACAGAGAAACCCTGTCTCATAAAACCAAAAATAAAAAAAATCACATATGCATCTCCTCAACAAGACTTTGTTCTTTCACCATATCCATGATGAAATATTCTTTATTTATGTCATCATCCTTCAAGATAAACTTGAAGGTACTTCTCAAATCCTCCCTTTCTTAAGGAGCCTCTTTTTCACTGATGTTCCTGGTACTTATCCCTCCCTTGTATGAACTATTTTAGAAATTTTGTTGAGCTCATTGAGAGGCCTCTTGAGACTTAACCTTTAGTCCTTTTGTATATCCATAATGCACCAATATAAGTATCAGAGCTTTGGTTCTATCATTGTCCTTGAGTAGTGTTTAGAGTGCAGATAAGGCAAACCTTCTCAAGAGTTGCTCAATAAACATATGCCAATCTCTTAATGCAATTCAGTCATATAACCTGAGTTCCAACAATAGGAAAATGGTTTTGTACTTTGAAAATGCATTCATAGAAGCTATCTGTATTCAAAATCTATAAACAACATAAAAGGATGTGAGAAGTAACAGCATTAATCATAGCACCGAGGTCCGAAGATTTCAGTTCCTCCTTAGGACAAAAATCCAAAATGAATTCAGCAGAGAAATTGGAACACAGAATTAGACAGTGCATGTGTCTTCTTATTTAATGTGCCAGTTTTGCTTTATTCAATAATTCATGCTTCCCCTCCCTCTTTCACACCATTGACTTTTATTTTAATGATTTTCAATGTGTGTGGTAGTGCTTTAGATACAGGTGCAGACAAAAACTTTCCCTATCTTTTTGTCCCATTTCTATATTTTATCCAAGGTCAATAACAGGCTTCAGTGTTTTTACAATTACCTGGAGGACAGGATTTGTTATTGTGTTCAGATAAGTGTGCTGATGCCTCCTTTATTTATGGTCTGAGATAAAAGCCATGCAGCCTTCTGAGACAAAAGGCAGGTATATGTTTTATATCTGTGCTTTTGATGAGTTCTCTCATAGACATTGTACTTTTCATAGCCCAGTGACTATTGAATGTAAATTTCAGGTGGAATAAAGCTGTCAGCATTTAGTATTTTTTATGGCTTGCATTTATACAGCAAGAGAACAAACATCTCACTTTGTCTAACTATAGCATACAGTGAAAGAGTGTGCATGTGGGGTGTTTGTTTATATGCTTGAGTGTTACTTTCTACCATTTATATTAAATAAAAATGATCCATTTGGAGGTCATTTAAAAAGCATTATTAATAGATGTTGCATAAAATAATAAATAGTGCCACTGATATAAATGCCTTTAAAGTATTTTAAAATGTCAAATCTGGCATCAAAAACTTTAGAAAATATGATAGTTCACATTTATTGTATTGTAAACAAAACACTGTCTGTTGTCAGCCACACATAATAATAATAATAATCTTGACTAATTTTCAGAAGAATCTTATTTCACATCTTTCTTTCTCTTGAATTAAATTATGATTAATGGGTGGCTTCAAAGTTGCGAAAACATGTTTGTTTCTACGGGGATGTTTCTGTGTCCTCAGACTTTGATTTCATTTTCAAAATTTCAGATATTCCCGGTCTAGGAAACTGAGTTTTCCTGTCTGAAAATCAAATTGTAATACTTGATTGTTATTGCACTTTAACCAAGTTTGTCTTTATACTAGACAGTATATAATTTATTTATTATCAAAACTGAAGTCTTTATCATTGCATTAGGACATTTAATTAATTAAGATGGAAGACTTAACTTATTGTTTCAATTATGTGAATATGTGTGTGTGTACCTGCATATACGTACACATAAGTGCATCAGATTCCCTGGAGTCACAGGTATTTGTGAGTCACACCATGGGTAGTGGGGACCCAACTCTGCCAAAGCAGTACACAGATATTCAGCAACCATTGAGCTGCTTCTCCAGCCCCTACTTAATTATCAATGTGATGGGAGGTACTTTCATTTTTGCTTCCCTTCTAATTGCCTTGTTTTTGACTCCACAACTCTATCATTCATATACTTTCTCCTTGAACTTTTTATCTATACACATCTTTTCTCAGGAAATTGTTCTGGCTAGTTACATTTGAGTACTTAAGGCCTGGTTATACTTTTACCATTTCCTAGACCATATCAAGAGCATAAAACACATGAATGATTATCTGTGTGTATGGTACCTTTATCTGGATATACTTATGCCCCATATTTGCTACTGTCATTATTTACAATATCATTGCTATAAAAAGGCAGTACAATTTTGTGTTAAACCACACATTGTACTGATCCTCCAGGATTTCGGAGTCCATGTGCTTCTGGGAAATCATTTTCTTCCTGCCTAAAGGAATCCCTTTCTTGTTTCTTTTCTTAGGAGTCTAGTGAGAACAAATTATCCCAGAGTTTGCCTTTCACCTTACTCTTGGATTTCTTCTGCATATATAATTCTAGGTAAGTATTTACTTACTTTTGCCCTTGGGTGGTATTATTCTTGGCTCTACCTCTCTTTCACTCTCCCTCTCTCTCTCCCTCTCTCTCTTCCTCTGTCTGTCTCTGTCTCTGTCTCTGTCTCTGTCTCTGTCTCTCTCTCTCCCTCTCTCTCTCTCTCTCTCTCTCTCTCTCTCTCTCTCGGGAAATTAGCACCTTATTGCTGCTACTCTGAAATCTTTATTTTTGACTTTTGGAGAAGGTTTCAATGTGTGGGCCAGACTGACTTTGCACTTACAGCGTTCTTTCTTCAGCCTCCAGAGGGTTAGCATTATGTTTTGAATCACTGTACCCTAGAGTGTTTTCTGTTTCATTTATTTCCTTTTAAAGTACTCTACCTTCCTTTAAGATTTTTTTCCTTTACTTGTTTTCTGTGTGATTTCTTTCTTCTTTTTTGTTATTCATAAATTCCTTTTTGTCTTTAAATGTGACAAGGTCATGCTCATTTGCATATGCAAATATAACCATTACTCTATTATCATATTACTTCTTAATACTTCTAAATCTTAAGTTGTCTTTTTGTGTTTTGATGCTGCTTTGTTCCTCATTTTGCCTCTTGGTACTTCAGCTGAGAATCTATTCAACTGACATGACCTTTGCTTCATTGACTTTAAAAAATATAAATTATATTTTTAGTTTTTTATTTCATAATTTGGTTTTACTTTTTAAAACATAATCTAATTCTTTACCAAAAGAATCTAAGTGTAGGGAGAGATATTATGTACCCACAGCACTGACCATGCCTGTGTGGGTGTGCTTACAGGTATGTAGAACATATGGGGGATAAAAACACCTAGAGAGAGGAGACTCTTTCTCTTAGGGTTCCGGTTTCAGCCTGGAGAGCAGTGTGCGGACCTTTGGTTCTCTGCTTTCTTGGCTTCCCACATAAGTGATTTCTTCCTCAATAAAATGTCACAGGATATCCCTAATTTGTGTACCTTAATATTTCTGCATTTTTTGCATTATCTGGTGTCAGGAGTGAGATTCTATGTTATCTAATTATAGTAATCTTGTGCATAACACTCAGAGTTACTTTAAGACCTCTAACTTTAAGAAAAGGGTGTACTGGTGCATACCTATAGTTTCACAGCTTGGAAAGTGGAGACATGATAATCACGTGTTCAAGATAATCCTCATCCACATTATAGAGGTGACCCTAAACTCACCTACATGAGACCCTTTCTCAAAAAATTCCATAATTAGTAAAAAATCCATAAAATTTAATTTCACCATGTGAACCATATATTGTTTGACTTTTAATGCTAGTTTGGGGAGTAGCTATGTCAGGACAATCTATTGTTAGTAAATTTAGTTGGAGCGAATTACAATCTTTAGACATTCTGGCAAACAACAAAAGCACAACCCCCCCCCCAGTCAAGGTATGGGAGCTGGGAGATGAAGCACAGTCCTTCAAGGTTCTGTGGGTTTCCAGCTGAAAGCCTGAGATATTTACAAAGTTTCTTCCTTTGTTTTTCTAATTAAGTTTTTAAGGTTGTTCTATATGCTTAATGTAAGACCCTTGAGCCACATGAGTGGCCAGGCCCCTCCCCTGAGGACCTCCAACTGCCAGGTTCCATCCACAGTATACTCTAACTGCCCTATCTGCTGGACCTGCCCCACATTATAGAGTAAAAAGCCTAATCTCTGGACGTGAAATAATACCAATCTCCACCCTGGAAAGTTCCACCCTAAGAAGTTCCACCCCCTTCCCAAGAAACTCTGTATAAGCTCTCTATCCTGTTCACTTTGTTGCTGTTTCTTGCTGGAGCAGAGGCAGTCACCCTTCTGTTTTTCCCCCCTTCCCAATAAATCTCTTGTGTGATGTTTGTCCTGAAGTGTGACTTTGTGATATTCCTTTGCTTAGAGCTGCAAGGATACTTTTTCATCCAAGCTGCAATGCTCACACTTACATTATTTTCCCCATCATGTGATTTGTAGATTTAGACCAATATATATTTAGGTCAGTAGTTCTCAACCTTCCTAATTCTGAGACACTTCAATACAGTTTCTCATATTGTGGTGACCCTCAACCATAAAATTTTTTTTTCTTACTACTTCATAACTGTCATTTTTGCTACTGTTATTACAAATTGTAATGTAAATATCTGGTTTTGGATAGTTTTAGGCAATTCCTGTTAAAGGGTCATTTGATCCCCACCCACCCACAGGGTCACAACCCATAGGTTGAGAAACACTGATTTAGATAGAGCTGATTGCCTGTACTGCTCAAATTACAAGGACAATTCCTTCAACTAAATAGAAAAAAGAAGAAACTTATTAAAAGATGTTAGGTTGCTAACTTTCCCCCCTCAGAGACAGAAAACAAGCTATAAGTCAAGGAAGAACAGTGAAATCACATCTCTCAGCTACTGCCACTAGCTTGGACACTTAAAATACATTGGACACTAATTAATCATACTAGAATTTCTACAACTGAGATGCTTAGACACAGAATTAACATGTATGTAACCATCATGGCAGACATTTGCTTCATCGGTTTGCCCTTTAGTGTTGAAAAAAATATCATGTCAACTAGGCTTAGTGGTCTATGCCTGTAATCTCAGCATTCAGGACACTGATTCAGGAGTACTGACATAGTTTGAAGCAAGCATGGGCTGTGTAGCAGATACCTGAACTGGCAGATATATATAATGAGATTTGACCTCACCTCAACACAATAAATAAAAGTGGACAGGCTCATATGCGATTGTGGAGCACAAAGCACATTTTTTTCCTAGTTTCAAGACAAGTTAAGAATAATACAAGTGTCTGGTTTCCACTCCAGGAAGGATCAGACTTCTAATCCAGGAGGCTAGGAAGCAGAAAGTGGATATTTCAAGCTTGTAGACCATGAAGAAAGATAGCCAAATAGCAAAATTATGTGAGCAAGAAAAGTCTCTTCAGTTTCATTCTTATAAAACTAACTTTTATAAAACACATGTGTATGGCACTGGAAAAATGACATAGCGGTTAAGAGCACTCATTGCTTTTCCAGGGGAGCAAGGTTTGATTCTGTTCCTAGTACACCCATACTAGCTCACAGCATCTGTAACTCCAATTACAGGAGATCCAACATTGTCTTCTCACCTCTACAGGTGCTAAACGTTCATGGCCCACATATGTGCAAGTGGGCAAAACAAACATATGCATGAAACAAAAATAAAAACAATGCACTGCAAATGACATTTCATACAATTATAATATTTACCATGGGGAAAGACAGCACACATTGGTAATCTCAACACTCAGCAGGTAGAGGCATAAGGAACAGAATTTCTTAGCTGCATAGAAAGTTCTAGACAAACTTTGGCTACATGTGACTTTGCCTCAAGACAAACAACAAAAATATTCTAAATAGTCTTTGGAGAAAAAATATATGTAACAGTCCTATGGATTGCTGCTTCACAAAAACAGTAAAAGAAAACATGGAGTAGATAATTATCTTTAAGCAATCTCATTTACCTAGAAGTATTTTAAATCTATATGGGAAATTTCTTCAGAACAGTTAATTTCTGACATAGCAAATTCTTTCTCATTGAATTAGTCACATGAGAAATTAAGGACCACTATGAATATTGGGGCAAATAAAAGCCCTTTATTTAAGTTGGTGTCCATTAGCAGAGTCCTATAACAAAGAACTCTTGGTCCCAAAGTAAGGTACAGTAGGGTTTATAAAGCCTGAAATTACAATTATTTCACACCAAAGGCAAGGGAGGAAAGTTTTAGTTCAGTTGATTAAAACAATATTTTTGTTGCTGCAAAACAATATCCATCCATCCATCCATCCATCCATCCATCCATCTATCCATCTATCTATCCATCCATCAAGTAGCTTTTACATAGGGTATCTATATAGTCTTACTGGCCTCTAACTCATTATGCAGCTGAGGATGACCTTGAGGATCTGATTCTCCTGCTTTTTGCTCTGCGCAGTGCTGGTGATTGAACCTATGTCTGTGCAAGTCAAGCACTTCATCAATGGAGGTACTTCTACACCCTCTAAAAACTGTATTTTTTGTTTATTTTTATTATTTTTTAATTTAATTTTTATTTTTAAATTTAAATTAGTAACAAGGTTGCTTCACATGTCAATCTCAGGTCCCTCTCCCTTTCCCCCCTCTCCTCCCATGCCCTCTCACCAACACCCCCATATCCACTCCTTTCTCCAGGCAGAGTGAGGTCATCCATGGGTATAACAATATTCGATGCTATATATGGAAAACAATATATTTATTTACCAGAGGTGTCCATAGTCTGTCATTTCATCCAGGGCAGGGCCGAGACCCTCCCCCAAGAGTCCAGGGTGAGAGTTCATCTCTTGTCATGATTTGGACACACAAAGTCCACTTGTATGCCAAGGATAAATATGACCTACTACCCAAGGCCCCATAGATTGCCTAGGCCTCCTCACTGATACCCACATTCAGGGGGTCTTGATCAGTCCCACGCTGAATTCTCAGCCATCAGTCTGGGATTCAAGAGCTATCCCTTGCTCAGGTCAGCTATTTCTGGGGGTTAAACAAGCCCAGTCTTAACCCCTTTGTTCATCATTCCTCCCTCTCTGTCACTGGATTCCTTGAGTTCAGCTTAGTGTTTAGCTGTGGGAGTATGCCTCTGCTTCCATCAGCCATTGAATGAAGGTTCTGGTTTCCAGACTAACAGGCCATGGGACTGTAGGCTGGAACTCCCCAGATCTATGTCTAAAATCCATATATGAGAGAGAAAATACCATGTTTGTCTTTTTGCGACTGGGTTACCTGACTCAGGATGGTTTCCTCTGGTGCCATCCATTTGCCTGCAAATTTCAAGATTCCATTGTTTTTTGTTCTGCTGAATAGTACTCCATTCTGTAAAAGTACCACATTTTCTCTACCCACTCTTCAGTTGTGGGATATCTAGGTTGCTTCCAGGTTCTGGCTATTACAAATAATGCTGCTTATGAACATAGTGGAACAGATGTCCTTGTTTTATGAATGTGCATCTTTTGGATATATGCCTAAGAGTGGAATTTCTGGGTCTTGTGGTAGGCTGATTGCCATTTTTCAGAGGAATCTCCATATTGATTTCCAAAGTGGCTGTACAAGTTAGCACTCCCACCAGCAGTGGAGGAGTGTTCACCTTTCTCCACATCCTCCCCAGCATTTACTGTTATTGGTGTTTTTGATTTTAGCAATTCTGACAGGAGTAAGATGGTATTTCAGAGTTGTTTTGACTTGAATTTCCCTGTTGGCTAGGGATGTTAAGCACTTTCTCAAGTCCCTCTCAGCCATTTTAAACTCCTCTACTGAGAATTCTCTATTTAGTTCTGCAGCCTGCTTTTTAATTGGATCCTTTAGTGTTTTGGAGACTTGCTTCTTGAGTTCTTTGTAAATTTTAGAGATCAGCCCTCTGTCAGATGTAGGGTTAGTGAATATCTTTTTTCCATTCTGTGGGCTGCCTTTTTGTCTTGCTGACTATGTCCTTTGCCTTACAGAAGCTTCTCAGTTTCATGATGTCCAATGTATTAATTGTTGACCTCAGTGTCTGTGCTACTGGTGTTATGTTCAGGAAGAAGTCCACTGTACCAATTCTTTCAAGGGTTCACCCACTTTCTCTTCTAAGAGGTTCATTGTGGCTGGATTTATGTTGAGGTCTTTGATTCATTTGGACTTAAGTTTTGTGCATGGCAATAGACATGGATCTATCCACATTCTTCTACATGCCAGCATCCAGTTATGCCAGCACCATTTGCTGAAGATGCTTTCTTTTTCCAATGTATATTTTTAGCTTCTTTGTCAAAGATCAGATGTTCATACATGTATGGGTTAATATCAGGGGGTTCAATCTACTCCATTGGTCTACCTGTCTATTTTTGTGCCAGTATGAAGCTGTTTTCAGGACTATAGCTCTATTATAGATGTTGAAGTCAGGTGTGGTGACATCACCAGATGTTGTTTTGTTGAATAAGGTTGTTTTGACTACTCTGGGTCTTTTGATTTTCCATACAAAGTTGATTATTATTCTTTCCAGGTCTGTGAAGAACTGTGCTGGTATTTTAATGGGGATTGCATTGAATCTGTGGATTGCTTTTGGCAGGATTGCCATTTTTACTACATTGATCCTACCTATCCAAGAGCATGGGAGATCTTTCCATTTTCTGATGTTTTCTTTAATTTCTTTCTTTGAAGACTCAAAGACTTTTGATACAGGTCTTTCACTTGTATGGTTAGTGTTACGCCAAGGTATTTTTTGTTATTTGTGGCAATTTTAAAGGGTGATGTTTCCTATTTCTTTCTCAGTCCTTTTATTGTGTGTATATAGTAGGGCTACTTATATTCTTGAGTTGATCTTGTATTCTGCCACTTTGCTGAAAGTATGTATCAGCTGTAGGAGTTCCCTGGTAGAGTTTTTTTGAATCACTTATGTAAACTATCATATCATCTGCAAATAGTGGAAGTTTGACCTCTTCCTTTCCAATTTGTATCCCCTTGATCTCCT
Organism: Mesocricetus auratus; assembly: GCF_017639785.1. NCBI lineage: Eukaryota > Metazoa > Chordata > Mammalia > Rodentia > Cricetidae > Mesocricetus > Mesocricetus auratus. Next base: position 164,042,204 of record NW_024429266.1, read on the forward strand.
TTTGTTGTCATATTGGTCTAGCTAGAACTTCAAGCACAATATTGAAAAGGTATGGAGAGAGTGGATAGCCTTGTCTTGTTCCTGGTTTTAGCAGAATTGCACTGAGTTTCTGTCCATTTAGTTTGATGTTGGCTGTTGGTTTGCTGTATAAAACTTTTATTTTGTTTAGGTATGTTCCTGTTATCCCTGATCATTCAAGACCTTTATCATGAAGAGGTGTTGGGTTTTGTCAAAGGGGTTTTCAGCCATCTAGTGAGATGATCATGTGATTTTTGTTTCTCAGCTTGTTCCTATGGTGGATTACATTGATGGATTTTCCTATGTTGAACCATCCCTGCATCCCTGCGATGAAGCCTACTAGATCATGGTGGATGAGTTTTCTGATGTGTCTTGAATTCTATTTGCCAGTATTTTATTGAATATTTTTGTGTCAATGTTCATGAGGGATATTGGTATGTAGTTCTCTATCTTAGTTGTTTCTTTTAGTGGTTGCATATCATTGTAATTGTAGCATCTTAAAGAGTTTGTCAATGATCCTTCTGCTTCTATTGTGTGCACCAATTTGGAGATTATTGGTATTAGCTCTGCTTTGAATTTCTGATAGAATTCTATGCTATAACCCTCCGGCCCTGGACTTTTTTGGTTGGAAGACTTTTGATGACTGCTTCTATTTCCATAGTGATAGGTCTATTTAAATTGCTTATCTGTTCTTAATTTTATTTTGGCAAGTGATATCTATCCAGAAAATTGTCTGTTTCCTTTAAATTTTTGAATTTTCTGGAGTACAGGTTTTCAGAGTATGAACTAATGATTTTCTGGATATACTCAGTGTCCGTTGGTATGACCCTTTTCATTTCTGATTTTGTTAATTTGTGTGTTCACCCTCTGCTATTTTGTATGTTTGGATAAAGGTTTGTCTATCTCGTTGATTTTCTGAAAGAACCAACTCTTCATTGCATTGATTCTTTGTATTGTTTTCCTAGTTTCTACTTTATTGATTTCAGCCCACATTTTGGTTATTTTCAGGTGTCTACTCCTCCTGGGTAAGTTTGCTTCTTTGTGCTGTTAATTCTCTAGTCTAACTATTCTCCAGTTTCTTCATGTGGGCACTTATTGCTATGAACTTCCCTCATAGCACTGCTTTCAAAGTGCCCCATAGTGTTGGGAATGTTGTGTCTTCAATTATAGGAAGTATTTAATTTCTTTTTTTATTTCTTCTTTGACCCAGGAATGGTGGAATTGTGCAGTATTCTATTTCCATGTGTTTGTAGGGTTTCTGCAATTTGTGTTGCTGCTGAATTCTAATTTTAACACATAGTGGTTGGATAAGATGAATGGAGTTATTCCAATTTCTTGTACCTGTTGAGGTTTGAAATGTTGCCAAGTATGTGGTCAATTTTTGAGAAGTTTCCATGTGGTGCTGAGAAGTAGGTATGTTCTTTTTTATTTGGATAGAATGTTCTATAGATGTCTGTTAATACCAATTGGGTCATAATTTCTATAGTTCATTTGATTCTTTGTTAAGTTTCTGTCTTGTGGTCCTGTCTGGTGGTGAGAGTGGGGTGTCGAAATCTCCCACTATAAGTGTGTGGGGCTTTCTATGTGATTTGAGTTTTAGTAATGTTTCTTTTACGAACGTGGATGCCTTTGTATTTGGGGCATAGATATACAGAATCGAAAGTTCATCTTGGTGGATTTGTCCTGTGATGAGTATGTAATGACCTGCTTCATCTCTTTACATTGATTTTATTTTAAAGTCTAATTTATTAGATAGTAGGATTGCTACCCCGCTTGTTTCTTTGGTCCATGTGATTGGAAAATCTTTTCCCAAACTTTAGCAATGATGAAATGTCTATCTTTGAGGCTGAGGTGTGTTTCTTGCATGTAGCAGAAGGATGGGTTCTGTCTTCGAATCCATTCTGTTAGCCTTTGCCTTTTTATGGGCGAGTTAAGACCATTAATATTGAGGGATATTAATAACCACTGAATGCTCATTCTTCTTTGATTTGGAATGGTTGTTTGTGGTGGAATTATATGTGGAATTCCACCCCCCCCCTTTTTTTGACTGTTGGTAGTGTGGGATTATCTAATGCCTATATTTTTCTTGTTGTAGTTTACTTCCTTGTGTTGGAATTTTCCTTCCCAAACATTCTGTAGGGCTGGGTTAGTGGATATGTATTGTTTGAATCTAGGTTTTTCATGGAATATCTTGTTTACTTCCACCTATAGTGATTGAAAGCTTTGCTGGTTATAGTAATCTGGGCTCGCATCCATGGTCTCTTAGTGTTATTAGAATATCTATCCAGGACCTTCTGGCTTTCAGAGTTTTCTTGGAGAAGTCAGGTGTAATTCTGATAGGTTTGCCTTTTATGTTACTTGACCTTTTTCCTTAGCTGCTCTTAATATTCTTTCTTTATTCTTTATGTTTTGGGTCTTGATTATTATGTGGTGAGGGGACTTTTTTGTGGTTCACTCTATTTGGTGTTTTGTAAGCTTCTTGTACCTTCATTGGCATGTCTTTCTTTAGGTTGGGAAAGTTTTCTTCTATGATTTTGTTGAATATATTTTCTGCCCCTTTGAGGTGTTTTTCTTCACCTTTTACCATACCTATAATTCTTAGGTTTGGTCTTTTCATGGTGTCCCATATTTCCTGGATATTTTATGTTAAGAATTTGTTGGACTTAAGATTTTCTTTGGTCGATGAATCAATTCTCCTAGTTATCTTCAACATCTAAGATTCTCTCTTCCATCTCTTGTATTCTGTTGGTTATGCTTGTATCAGTAGTACCTGACTGTTTGCCCAGCTTTTCTATTTACAACCTTCCTTTGGACTGTTTTTTTTTTGTCCCTATTTCAGTTTTCAACCCTTGCAGTGTTTGAATTGTTTCTTGCAATTTTTGCTTTGTCTTTTCATCCATTTGTTTCATTTTTTGGATTTTTTGATTTGCTCTTTCCTCCATTTCTTGCACTTTTTGGTTTGTTTGATTGTTTTTTCCATTTCTTTGACAGATTTCCCATATCCTCTTTGAGGTCCTCTATCATTTTCATAAAGTTGTTTTTAAGGTCATTCTCTTCTGCTTCATTTGCATTGGAATGTTGGAATCTTGCTGGTGTGGAGTCTCTTGAATCTGACATTGTCATATTTGTTTTTCTGTTACTGAGAGTGTTTTTGTATTGTCACCTTCCCATCCCTTCAAGTGGGTGCAGAAAGACCTCTTCCTGCCTGGTGGTTAAGGGACCAGATTTCCCTTTCAGTGGGTGCAAGCAAGTTCAATACTCTGGTTGGTCTCTTCTTCCTGGTCCTAGTCCTAGTTCTCTGCTGGAGAAGAAGACTGGGAATCTTTGGTGCATAGGCTCCTGCTGGGAGGGAAGGCTCGATGGTGGTCCCCAGGCACTGGTCCCTTTGCTGGAAAAGAAAACCAGGGGTGGGTAGGCTCCCACCAGGAGGGGAGGCTCAATGGCAGTCCACAGGCACTGAAAGTCCTGAAAACTGTATTTTAATTGGAAAGTTTTTATGAAAAAGATAATTAAATAAAAAACTTACATAACAGTAGATTTTCTGTCATATAATTCATGTTCAATGCAGCAGCATCCACAGTTCAAATCTCTCACAATTTAAGTTTCAAAACAATTATGGCCACTTACATAATGCATATATATCACATTTAATTTATATAGTACACTGCTCTGTGCTGAGTCATATGTATGTGGTACTAGAGACTGGGAGCAATGATTTTTGTTTTAGCTTATAGTTGGGTCATCAGGTTTTTAAAATTAGTTGGATATTCCCAATTTGACCACTATGCAATAGTAATCATCTACAACTCTGTACCTATTGTCATGGAATGCCCAGTATAGGATACAGGGGAACAAGTCATTGGAACCATAGAAATCATTAAAGACAGTAGCATGCTTGTTTTGCTAAAATCCTGGAAGCAACCTAGATGCCCCTCTATTGAAGAATGGATAAAGAAAATGTGGTACATTTACACAATGGAGTACTACTCAGTGGAAAAAAAACAATGGAATCTTGAAGTTTGGAGGCAAATGGATGGAACTAGAAGAAACCATACTGAGTGAGGTAACCTAGACACAGAAAGAAAAACATGGTATGTACTCAATCATAAGTGGATATTAGACATACAGCAAAGGATATCCAGCCTACAAATCTACAACCCCAGAGAAGATAGAAAACAAGGAGGACCCTAAGAGAGACATACATGGACCCCAGAAAAGGGAAAAGGCACAAATTGGGAGCATGAGGTGAGGAGGAAAAGAGGTAGGATATTGCTTTTTTGTGGTAAATTTAGGGCAATTAAAGGTAAACAGAAAATTGATTTCCAAATGCATTCCAGGTCAGCTGGGAATGCAGCTGGCTCTCTTGGACTTGACTTTGCTCTCCCTACAGACTCTGGCAGTGGTGGGAATATTTTCTAGGCTTGACTAGAGAGGACAGCACAGAAAGTCATCAGATGGCAAAGCAATAAAATGCAGTAGACCAGCCTTCCAGATCTGGGAAGCTCTATACAGGCGAGACATGGGAGTGACTCTGTGATTTAATGGACTGTGACTTTAGATCACATGGAAGCCTTGTTTATAGCCTGAATGGCTCTCACGACCTGAATGAAAAGTTCTTTGTCCTTCATTTCACTTTAATTCGGTCCTCTGCTGCTATTTGATTCATCTTCAACCACAGGAAATATTTTTTCTTTTACTTCTCCCACTTTCACCACTTCTTTCCTTTTATGTTAGTCCAATAAAACAATATTGTCTCTGAGATGTTTCCTTTTTCCTTTTTTATCTTTTTACTCTTTTTTCTCCCTTCTTTACATTATTGTTTTTTTTTAACACAGAACCTCACTCATTTTGTAGTCTAGAATGTTCTTGGATTCATGGAGATGTCCCTGCCTTACTCTCCTGAGTGCTGGGATTACAAAAATCAGAAACTATTATTGCATAATACGTACTCATTCTATCACTATATTATTCTAGAGAAACTTGACTAATACACACTGACACACAGTATCCAGATGCAAGTTGGTAGGAGCATAGTGGGCTTCTCCATGAGAGATTTCAAGTTTGTTTGTCCAGGGCCACATTACTTTGAAGGGTTTAGGAACCTACTATTCTACTGTAATTAGAAGCAAAATTCACTTTTAGGGCAACACAAACAGTAAATGACATGCATGATATTTAATCATGACAGTTCATATCAGCCAGGCAGAAGGATGGGTTAATACAAGTGATACATAGACGTTAACATTACTGTTTAGAGGATTGCACACTGAATAAAATCAATCCAAGCTGCTACTAATAAATGTTGTGTCAAAATTCTCATGTAAGAGGCTGGAGAGAAAGCTCAGTGGTTAACAGAATTTGATGCTTTTGCAAGGAACTCAAGTTCAATTCTAGTTCCTAGAACCCACAGGGCTGCTCATGACACTTCCTGACTTTAAATATCAGGAGATACAACATCATCATTTGGCCTCTATGCAAATATATGTTATAAAATCCCACCCAATTGCAATGTCTGATTATAGCTTTAAAATAGTGTGTTCAGAAGAAGACAGGCAGAGAGAGGGACAGACTAACAGACAGATGCATATGTGTGTGTGTGTGAGAGAGACAGACAGACAGAGAGAGAGAGAGAGAGAGAGAGAGAGAGAGAGAGAGAGAGGATTATTTAGAGATAGTGACCCACAAAAGCAAAAGGACTCGGGACTTATCAAAGTCATAATGTGGCATTACATAAAGACAAACAGTTAAGCAATTATAGCCACTGATATGTCACCCATGCTCCAGTAAACAACCCCTATCTATGCTCTTACAGGCAACTCTAATTAAACGCAGTGGGCACACATGCACAAAATAGACATGACAGTAGGAGGGGAAGCAGTTGGAAAGAAAAATTTCAGTGGGAGAGGGAGTATGGATACGACCTTAATAAGAAGGCCTGAAATTGCCAGTAAATAAAATTTAAAACAAACCTGTGGTTAATTTATTTTTAATGTTAAAAATATTTATTCATTTTTATTTATTGTGTACAGGTGTTTTCCTTAAATGTATGTCTATGTAGCACATGTCTTCAGTGTCTAAGGAGTTTAGAAGTAGGTGTTATGCCCTCTGGAACTGGAGTTTCAGGTGACTATTAGCTATCGTGTACATGCTGGGGACTAAACCTGGATTGTCTGGAAGATAATGCAGTGTTCTTACTTTCTGTACCATCTACCCAGCCACCATCTCTTATTTTAATATGAAAAATATTTCTATTTGCTTTTATGACATTTCTTACCTTTTGAGTTTTTAAGAAACTAGGCTTCTCAGTTCTAAATACATTTAGATTATACCATATACATTTTTGTTCCTCCAAGAGTTTATTAATAAATTAGTTAATTTATTCATGTCCAGTATTGAGCAGCGGAGTACCTTCTTCAGGAAAAGCTTGTGCCCTACCACTGAGCTACATTCCCTGCAGAAGTTACCTTTCTGGATCTATCTTAGATGTCCCAAAATAATGAAGTGGGGAGGTTCTCTGTGAGTTGTGAGAACCCAGACATTTAGAGTCATGATAAACTCCTTAATTCTAATCCTCAGGCAACCTCCTTATGGTCTGGTCACATAAAATGCTAATATATAGGCCCTTCATAAAATGAAACCCTTTATTGTTGGATTCTTTGGGAAGTAAGGAAGTGGCCTTTTGTTTCTTGACACAACTGTCTGGCTATCCTTTCTGGGAAATGAAGGAATTGGCCAGCTTCAAATATTTCAGACTTAGGTTTGATTTCCCACAAAGCTCTAAGTCCAGTTTGGTACACCAACTCATGCTTCCATAAGAGGCACTTATCCCCAGCTCGGCTTATAACAAGCCCTGCTTCTCTGGTCAAGATATGGAAATCAGAAGTAAAATTTCTCACTGGCTGATTTACCCCTGAAGTTCATTCAAACAAAGGAGGCCAAGTAAGGAGATAAAGTGTTATGAGGTACCAAGGGACAGCCTAAAATTATAATATTTGTTTTTGTTTTGTTCATAGAATATGCCAATCATACAAGTGTGGTAAAATCAGGGCTCTGAATAATTGTGAATCATCTTTTTAGAGACATTTTAATTGCTTGAGAATATGAAAAACTCTAAAGAATTCCTGTTTATAAAACATACTGTAGGTAATTTTCTCAACATGTAGGTGACTTTAACTCTCAAACCTAGGCAATAAAAGTCCTTCACAAGGGCAGAGAACATGGCGGGCATGCCGTGGCAAGGAAAGCAACAGCATAAAAGCAGCATAGTGGGCTGCCACTAGAGACTTGGCACTTTCCCGTTTAATCATGCTTTTTCCCAAGTGTGTTTCTTCCTAATGAGACAATATGGTAACCAGGGTTCCAAGACTAGCAAAGGTTAAACTGTTTATCTTCATTATCTCACGTCCTATGGAATTGAATGGCCCTTGAGACACGTAGTGAATGGGTTCTGTCCTGTAAAATTGAGAGTGTTTCATAGACTACCAAGATAAAATCGTTGGAACCTTTTTGTAGGAGAGTCTATGAATGCATACTATATTTTAGAAGGGCCGATTAAGCTTGGGACTATCGCTCTTTTCTGAAAATGTAACATCGCATCTGATAAGTTCTTCCTTCATCCAGCTCAGAAGGAAGGTTTTATTCTAAGTTAAATTGAGTAGTGAATTATGCAATCATATTGTAGAAGCTGAAAACAATCTCATTATTTTTTATATTAGTAATGATCGTGAGCTGTCTTCCTTTGCAAGATGAAGTTGATTCTGAGGTCCATTCAGCTTCAGATACTGATGGAGATTTCCCTGTAGTGATACCACCGACTTCCTGTAGATGGATTCTTCATTTTTTTCATTTTCTCTTATGCACAGTGGTGCCCTGTTAGTTTGCTAAGTCTGCTGTAGATTAGTGGTACATTGCTTCCCTAACATACCCAAGGCTCTTTCAGCTTTCTGCATATACACCAAACACACACACACACAAACACACACACACACACACACACACACACACACACACACACACACTACCACCACCACCCCATAAAGAAACTAAGAGTTATAAAACAATCTGTGGGGAGAGTGAGATGGCTCGGCAGGTGAAGGTGCCTGTTACCAAGCCTAGTTACTAGTTTTGTATCAGAATCCTCATTGTGGGAGCTGTATTCTGAGCTGCGCGTGTCCAACATGGTACATGTACATGCAAATATGCACTTGCACTCGTGTGCATGGACACACACACACTCACACATACACACAAAGATAAATAAATATTAAAATGCAATAAAAATTTTAATAATAAGATAACATGTGGTTGGAACCAAGCCTGTCCTGAGGCTAGATCTGCTCTACATCAACATTAATTTCCAAATACATTGCCAGAGTTGTTAAAAATGCCTTATAGTAGAAAGGATTAATGACTGTTGGACCATATATACAATTTCCCCTGTATTACATCACCACATGATCCACAGTACTTGTTTCTCAGCATTCCAAAGTTTCAGGATGCTCAGAAGATACCAACATACTCAAGTCCCTCATAAAACAGGGTAGCCAACACTTGCTTATAATTCTGCATATCCCCCAATACACTTTATGATCCTCTATATTGTTGTGTATTGCTATATTGCTGTATAATTAATATACAATATATGTAATGTATCATATTAATGTTATTAGTATATATAGTATAGTATGTATTATGCTACTATATTACTAGTATAGAATAAGTACTATGTGAAATTGTTAGCGTACTGAATATTTAAGGAATAATGATAATAAAAGCTCTGTGTACATTATTTCATACAACCACATTCTTTCTCAAATATTTTTGTGTAGCTGGATGAATCTGTATATGTATGGAGAGTCAATTTCATATGCGTTTTTGCCAAAATAAACCCAACTGTTGCTGTACTCTAAAGAGGGGGATGCTGTTTTATAATATGGCCACCCCTTGATATTCGGTATAAATTTAGGAAGCCAGAACAGCTACCGCTAAAAATGCACATTGTTTACTATTCCATCTGCAAATTCTCTGCCATGATGACAATCAGTCAGGATAAATCACACAGCTACCCAGCTAATTCATCCATAAAGAAAACTGGTAATTAGAGAGTTGAAGCCATCAAGCCTGAAATCAGATGTCCCATGGCATCTGCATTTAGGGACTCAAGCCCTAACCAGTATTCAAAGGCAGCCAAAAAAAAAATGATCATTTGCCCATTGTGTAGACGTGGGCAGTGTCCTCCATGATTCACCAGGTCATGTTAGTAGTTAAGAATGCATTTTGATAAACTGGTGTAATCTTTGTAAGGCCCCCTGAAAGAATTTAAATTCCTTCTTTGTTTCTGCTGAGTGAATTTAAAAATTTCTTTAAATTTGAAATGCCAACTCCTTTACTGAAGAATGATTTCCTGACTTCCTATTGGTGATGGCTGGTGGGACTTCCCAATGTCAGTCTATTACTTAATTATGTTCATCACTCTGTTATTACTTTTATTAAGTGGCTGAAGGATTCACTCCTCATTCCAGCCCCAGACACTGTTCTCATTACCTGTCTCTTGTAGTTGTTCAGTAGTTGCTCTTACCCTTTAGGAGTAGCTATTTTTCAATATGCATGAAATGTGAAGGACTGGCAGTTAGTGCTTGCATATTATGTGATTACTTTTTTCTTTTAAGGCCAGGATTTATTGTAGGTTTGGGATTAAGTTCCAAATGTGCCACCCAGTATTCATGGTCTTCCATCTTCTCACCCTAAGTTGTCATTCTACCATTGTCTTTGGGATATAACCTATGCATTTGCAATTTCAGGGAAATAGGATATGGATGTTGGGGAAAATGATTATTTTTATATAGATAAATAGGTAATTAGATGGATAGGTAGACTACATATAGAGAGATATATGATAGATACATAGTAGATATCTAAGTGGTAAAGTAAAATATATTGATATCTCTCCCTCAATATATTGTTATAGAATTTGGAATTTTTATTTTAGAAGCACCATTATATAATAAGATAGGGAAGGATACTTAATTAATTCAGTTCTAATAATGGCCACTGAAATGAAAATAAAGTACGGTTTCAAAAAGAAACAGATATATTCATACTCGAGCCAAAAGTCCTCACAGTTTCTGGGTAAGGTGGAGGGTGCTAGTGCTAAAGGAGTCATACTGTTTAGCAAGATGGTAGGCAAGCCAGGGAGTGGAGCCACCTTGAAGGGATCAGGTCAGGTTGGTGAGTGGTGATCAAATAAGACTATGGACACGCCCATGGAGGGCCTCACCCTCCCTGGGGAAAGGAGGGGATATGGGGGGTTAGTGGGAGGGCGTGGGAGGGGAGAGGGACCTGGGATTGACACGTGAAGCAACCTTGTTTCTAATTTAAATTTAAAAATAAAAATAAATGAGTAGGCAAAATGAGGGATAAATCTGATTCCATGGTTATCCCCTGTGAAAGGCTGAATCTGGGGCTTCCTTCTGTCAGACAAGCACTGTACCTCTCAGCTTTATCTCTGACCTGCACCTTGCATTTTTTTCCTGTGTGTGTGTGTGTGTGTGTGTGTGTGTGTGCTTGTTGTTTTTTAAACAGACTGTCATGTAGCCCAGGCTGAAGTAACTGAAGATGACCTTGAACTCCTGTCTTTACTTTCTTAATACAGCTATTAGGTGAATTATGGAGAATTTAGTATGGGGACCAATATACAGATTGTTATGTGATATCATGTGAATTATGAAGAATTTTATAAGAAGAATATTATGTAGAATATTATGTGAGATTATAATTTTTGTGACAAGGTTCCCTAATTTTGCCAGGCAGGACTAGAATTTACAACTTCTTGCTTAAGCCCTGTGAATATCTGAGATTATGAGCCTGCACCAACAGATATGTATTAAGTAGACAGAGAATACATTTAGAATGGTAATTTATGCAAATCTAAGCAATTTGTATCTGAAATATTCTTGGGTTCAGAATACACTTGGACAATAGGGGATTAGCTAATACCATATCACATGATACTAAAAATATTTTGTCTGTGAAAGAAGCGTCAAAAATCAATAATCTTTTATATATACCCTAAAACCTTTTATAGAAGCTTTTATTCTGTGCTGAGGAAGTTATTCCTACTGTGTACCACCAGAGGGCGGTAAGGAACTATGCTTTCTAACTGGACATTTGCAGAAAGATTGCCTTCTGCTTCATAAGCACAAAAGCAGATTCCTAAATATCTCATAAAATGGAGATTGGGAGCGTCCCCCAATTTTAATTTCCTGTCACTAATGTTTAAAACAGCATCTCTCGGCATCGTCTGCCTACATGGCCTGCTAGCAGAGGTCATTAAAGCAGAGGCCACCAGTCCTCAGCACACATCTCAATCTTCCGTGTGTGCATGCTTAAAAAGCAACAGACTCATCTATAAAGGATGAGCCCCCCAATCACTGTCAAAATTCTGATATGTGATGATGAATTAAATAGAATATTAAATGGAGAAATCTCTATTTTAAATCCGCATTCCCCTCTTGCTTGCGAGATGAAATACTGGAGGGAATTTAAGGGAGTGGTCCTGTGGTTCCCTCTTCAAAGTCACTCAGGCCCCTACTGGTTACTCTTTTCTGTGACCTTGATCAAATCGCCCCGCTCAGCTGGGACCTGAATTGTGTGTTTAACAGATTAAGGATTGCTGCCCGACATTGTACAGAGAGACATACCTACTGTAACTTGTTATGGTATTAAAAAGGGTTTCCTTTTGAATTAAAATAGCAAACTCCTCCTCTGCAAGTAAAGGTCTCCAGGGCTTGGAAAGTGTTTATTTTCCTCCTTGTATCGATTTCCTTTTTCTTTGTTAATTTTCCTTCCTCATAATTTGAAATTCCCAATGATTGAAATACAGATCATTTTATTTCTCAAGAGTCATTGGATGTTAATTTCTGAGACTATTTCTGAGAACATACTTCTGTGAATACCGTTGTACAGAGATTTATTAAGACATGTCTGTGCACATATATGAGTTGTGCTATGTGTGGGAATGCTAAGGCAATGCGTGTATCTTCTTGTGTTAGTATTAGCACACGTTTTTATGTAAATGTCATATGTATACTATGTACAATATGGTTCCACATATAGAAGCAAGTTCATGGATGACTATATGATGTATGTGCACGAATACAGGCACATATATAGTTATGCTTTGTGTGGGATGCACTTGTGTGTGTGATGTATGTTGTGTGTGTTTATGTGTGATGTCTGTACCTGAGTTTGTGGAAATGCACATGTGTACTCAGGTGCTTTTCTAATGTACATGTTTATATACATGTGTGTTTACATGGTATACTTGTGAGTGTTTGGAAGGTAGACGGGGTTATGTCAAACTGTGTATGAGTGCCTATCTGTCTGTATAAAGACACCAAACTGAACAAATTGTCCTTAGAACCTTCTGTTAACAAAAGAAGACAACTGTACCCGCTTTGAATTCAAAGGAGAAATTTTAAAACGCTAATCTATGAAAGCTATATTTTTGCCATTCTCCTTTCTTCCTGTAGCACTTCTCATCACTGTGTAATTTGAAAGCTCCAAATACCATCAACCTTTTCTTACTTCTCATTTTTCCTGAGTGAAAAGATTGGCACTACAAATTAAAATCACCCAATAAAGCCAAGATGATTGGTAGAGCACGAGAACAATCGCTTATTTATTTCTCTCACATAAAATCCTCACTTTCTCTGCGATTTGACAGTCATGGCTATTGGATATTATAATAAACGATTGGATTTCATTCACAAAGGAAGTTGTAAAATATTGCTCGAAATGCTTTTTGCACCAATATGGCCATGCCATTAGCATCAGTAGCTTCTTGTAAAGGAACTATTTTCAGCTAATCTATTTAAAGCTCATTTTATGCCTGCCTTCAATTTTAACTTAGCATTCTTTGTGGAAAATGTCAGGGTAGACATTGCAAATGCCTTTTTTCCCTCATAAAGATACAACTGGTCATTGTGCAGCAGAGGTGGGGGATGTCTTTAAACATGTCTTCTGGTTTTCTGAGAATCTGGCAGGTAATCTCCTCTCCCTCCTCTCTGCCCCCTTCCTCATCGTGCTCTTCCTCCTCCTTGTCTTTCCCTCTCCCCCTTCTTTTCCTTCTGTCACCTTTTCTTTTATCCTCTTTCCTTTTCTCTGGCTCAGCTAGTCTCTTTTTTAAAAGGAAGCTTTCCCAGCTTTCGAGCATCATGGCAAGCACTGCCTGCACATTAGGTTTAGTCTTCTGACCTCTACTGATACTCACTCATGAGCTTTTCTGAACATCTACAGAATCATCATTACCTGCAATACAACCGGGAGCCTAGTCATCTATATCACCTCATGCTTTTCATTCTATATTCTCTTTTGATGAAGCTGATTGGCCTTTTAAATTATATCCTGCACATAAAGTTGTGCAGTAGGCTTCCCATAAACTTCCACTAATCATCACTGAGGCTTTGTAAAGGAAACTTCAAAAACTGCTGGTTTTTAAAAAATAATATGCAACTTGTGCATATAGTTGATTTGCAGCCTTAGAACTGGGAAACCTCAAAAATTTCCCGTCATCCAAAGCTGCCAACACTGCTTCAGAAGAGCAATAAAGAGAGGGGTGGTGCTGACCTGTAATCACAGCACTTGGCACAGGAAGGGGAGGAGGAAGAAGCTGGAATTGTAGGTCATCTTTGACTGTGCAGCTGGTTCAAAACCAGCTTTACTATGTGAGGGCCTGTCTCAAAATGAAAGAAAGAAATACAACAAAAAGAAAGCCAGGAGTCATGGCCCATACTTTTAGTCTCAACACTGGGGAGGTATAGGCAGAGGTTATCTCTGAACTTCATGCCAGCTTGAAGCCACAGTTTCAAGCCATCCAAGGCTATTTAATAAAACTCTGGTGCAAAGAAGAAAAAGAAGAAGGATGAAGAGAAACACAGAAGCAGAATGACTGTTACACATTCAGTACCTATCTGGGTTTATATAGTGTGTCATGCCAGACAGAACTATGTAGAAAGATCCCATCACAATGCCTTCATCCCATATACCCACACCTATCCAAAGAGGTGTGTAAACCACAAAAATGTTCTATCAGAATTTGTTTTGCTAAATAATGTTTAGCATTAATGCTATCATTGATAAATAAGGTTCTAGAAATGGCCAAGTTTGACATTATCAGGTACTTCAAAAAATTTAGATATTCATCTCATCTTTCCACTCATATTCACTGGAACTGTTAAAACTTTTTTTGAAAGAGATGTTAGCTGATGTTGCTGGGCATTGGTGGCAAATGCCTTTAGTCCCAGCACTTGGGAGGCAGAGGCAGGCAGATCTCTGTAAGTTCGAGGCCAGCCTGATCTACAGAGAGAGTGCCAGAATGACTCCAAAGCTATATAGAAAAGCCCTGTCTAGAAAAAAAAGGAAAATAAAAAGATATGTTAGCTGACTGACTAGAAGTATCAGTTGATGGTGTTAAAAAAACTCAGAAAATTGAATTCACCGATAGGATGAAACCATTATCAACCTGATCTTTGTTATTTATCTCTAACTAGTCTCTTCAACTTTTCAGTTCTAGCTCACCATTTATTTCCTCCGTTTTGAGACTGATTCACCCCATTCTGCTTATATTTTAGTTGTTCATTACAAAGTTCTTCAGCAGCTCAAGGCCAAATGTGTCCTGATGTTGCTCTAGCCTCTGCTTCTGGAACACAGGAATTAACTGGTGTTTGGTACCTCATTCAGGAGAGCTCATTCTTCCCATCCTTCTTGTCGCTCTTCGGCAAATCAGACGGCATGATCATTGCAACAGTGGAGGAAGGTGTAAGGGCCAACTCCCAGATATGCATGCATTTTCCCAACTCAGCAAGTCAGCTGATGCTTGATCAGGTTCTTGTAGGCAAAGTGTAGATGATGAGGACTCACAAGGACTCACAAGGCTCAGAATTCTATTATTTACATTTATATGGTAATAAACCCCTAGATGTAACCTGAAAAGGGAGATGACACGTAGGCCTTACTATAGGATGCAGCTGTTCAGTGCAGATTAATCAATGATAACCAAAATTTTAAGAAGAGAAAATTTATGATGTGATGTTGCTGCTGTTGCTGCTTCTCATTCTTTACATATATCAGCTTATCAAATCAGGAGTAATGATGCCGAATGTTTTGTGTTCATCCATTCAAAGATAATGCACCCACCATTCTGAGTGCAGATGGAACTGCGACCTTATATTGCACTTAGTCCTATTTTTAAAGAATGATAAAAGTGAATTGAACACTGTAGCTTATTCCTGTATTCCCAGCACTTGAGAGGCTGAAGCAAAGGGATTATTCCAAGTTTAAGGGCTGTAAAGGCTATATAGTAGGATCCAAGCCATCCTGAGCTACATACAGTACAAAATTCTGTTTTGACATTAATTATAAAGAGCCATACAACCCTCTCAAATGTAAACGCATAGTTTTACTTTAGGAATAGGAAGGCTATAATTAAAGGTAGTTACAATAAAATAATTTGATAACAACATTTGCTAGACAAGATTCACACAGTCAGAGTCACCTGTAATGATCAAGAAAGATGTAGACATAGCTGATTTACCTTAACTGAGTTTTGTCTTTCCTTTTTTCCAGTCGTACTTTAGCTTAACCAGTTCCAATCCACAATACCATAGTGTGCTCCCTGCAGACACAGTGAGTGGCATTGTACAGTAAATAATTGTTAGTAACAACCAAACAATAGACTGAGGGAACATTGTTTCTCCAATACAGAGATATTCCCTTATTAGCCACAGGACCAGCCTTTCACTACGATACCCTCCTTGCTACTTCTCTGCAACCTCTGTGCCTCTGTAGTAGCCCATTCCCACCAGTGTCTCCTGGAGTCTTGGCCTTCACTCTCTCAGTTCCTCTCTACCTGATAGTTCCCTTCCACATGGGTGAAATCTCAGACCTGGATCTTCTTGACCAAATGCTTGCCACATTTACGGACTCCAAATTTAGGATACAATATAGGAGCCATAATTACTTGTTTATGATTTATTCTATTCATTCTTGAAGAAAAGGAAAGAATGAGTATGAAGTACTAGATTATGCTGTGTAAACGGAATTTCAGCTCCAACAAAAGGCATTTGCAGCCTGATGATGGGCAAAAGGAAGAAGAATTTGGGAATCATGCAATGACAATCTGATTTGTAGACTCGGACATTGCATTAAATAGATCTCATTCCTAAAGTACAGAAAATATTTACATATTGGGTATCCAATGCCAATTCATAATGATGGAACTGAATAGCCAAAGAATATTTTATCTTTTAAATGAACAGAATACCTGTTTTATTACCTAAAATAAGATGAATAGCACTAAATATTGGGGACATAGTGATTTGAAACGCAAGCAATGAAACACGGTGGTAATTTAAGATGTAAATGAACTCAGACTATGCTAACAGCAGCAATGAACATCTAGGATACCTGCTTTAACTAGAGAGCTAGTAATTATTTTCATTAATTTGTCAGTGCCTACAAAGTGGGAACCCATGCTTCTAAAGACTTTGTTTTCCTTGACAGGATCAGACAGCTCCATTGAGTAGGCAATGCCCAGCTAATGGTCTCTCTACCTCTTGCCACATGGTCATCAACTTCAGAGTGTCTTCTAAATGAATGAATTTCTTTTTAGAGTTTTATTTAAATAACAAACAAGGTTGCTTCACATGTTAATCCCGACTCCCTCTCCTTTTCCCTTGCCCCACACGAACCCACTCCAGTCCCCCACCAAATTCCCACTCTATTCCTCAGGGAGGGTGAAGCCCTCCATGGGGAATCTCCAGAGTCTGTCATTTCATTCAGGGCAGGGCCTTGGACCTCCTCCAAGAGTCCAGGCTGAGAGAGCACCACTCATTGTGGGATGGGAACCCAAAGTCCATTTGTATGCCAGGGATAAATACTGATATACTACCCAAGGCCCCATTGATTGCCTAGGCCTCCTCACTGACATCCACTTTCAGGGGGTCTGGATCAGTCCCATGCTGGTCTCCCAGCTATCAGTCTGGGGTTCAAGAGCCCCACCTTGTTCAAGTCAGCTGTTTCTGTGGGTTAAACAAGCTCAGTCTTGACCCCTTTGTTCATCAGTCCTCCCTCTCTGTCACTGGGTTCCAGGAGTTCAGCTCAGTGTTTATCTGTGCATGTCTGCCTCTGCTTCCATCAGTCATTGGTTGAAAGTTCTAGGATGGCATACAAGGAAGTAGTCAAACTCGTTATCAGGGAGGGGCTATTAAGGTAGTCTCTTCACTATTGCTTAGTTTGCCAGTTGGTTCTATCCTTGTAGATTTCTGGAAATCTCAACAAATGAAATTTTACTGTGAAACAATTCTGTTCATTTTTGCCAGACTCCGTGAATGCCCTGAAGTAATGTCAGGAATCCAGTCCCAGAAAGCTACTATGACTTCTGCTTCATTATGCAGTTAGAGTCACCAGTTCTTCCTGGGAATGACATATAAAACCTCCCATCTGAGGAAAATGAGGCAGATTAATGTTGCATAAAACATATACAGTCTGGATTACAAAATCACAAAAGCTCTCTCTCCAGTGGAGACACTTTGCATTTTCAGATGCCTGTAATTGCAAGAAAAATTTCCCCATGGCTTAGTATTTCCTCCTCTTACAAAAAGATATATCTACACAGTAGAAATAAACCTTGAAATAGGGAGATTTGGGTAAATTTTGCTTGCTGGCTCGGAAACAGTAACATAATTATTTTGATTAACCCAGTTGAACACACATATTTTATTTACAGAAAAGAAAATTTTTCTCACAAGTTTCACAAAATAAACTTTTAGAGAAACACTGGACTTAGGAAATTACAATGAAATGTTTTACAGCAAAGAATTCTTTTAAAGCAATTTTTAGAAAGGGATGGCCTGTTGACAGCATCTCTGTCCGCCATTCATGGGAAGTTAACATCACGAAAATCCAGTTTACCCTTCTTTCACCTTCTACCTACCATCTCTTCTTTTCTATTTGTCCTTTTTCTTTTTTCTTTTTTGAATAGTTTCTATCCTGCTGCTATTCCACTGTAGGTTTTCTTATTTTGCTGAAGTTACAGATCCTTGTGTTTTAACATGGTTCCCTTGAGATGACTCATCTAGAAGACCAACCTCTAAGGGGTGTAATGGGTAAGTGCAGATAATAAATAACTTCCTCCAAGGCATAACCACAGGTATTGACAAGTACTGCAAGATTACCCTCTCCAGTCTGCAGAATAACTGGATGGTGTGGAGGACAATGGCAGTAATAGGATCTTTACACTGCCCTACCATCTCTGGGGAGGGACTAACAAGCATGTAAAATGCTTCCTGCAGGCAAGAAACTGTAGGGGGTAAAGAGACCACAAGTCTTCAAAAATCCACAAATTGGATTAATGATGTTTGAGAAGCTGCCTTTGGTTAGGAACAATGCCTTAGGGCATGGAGTCCTGATGCTATGAAAGCAGGAGTAGAGAAAGTGTCACACGGTCACCCACTTCATCAGCATTATTATTGCTATTATTATCATCGTCATCATCTTTTTATGTGCATATCCATATGCTGTGCTATTCAAACTCACCAAGGCATGGAGCCAGCCCAGCTCCACATCAGAATGTGCATGGACAAAGAAATTATGCCTCATGAACATGATAGAACACAGAGTAATAAAGAAGGGTGCAATCACAACACTTGTAGGAAGTAGAAATTATCATGGTTAGCAAAATAAACTGGACTTACACAGAGGTGCCACCATAGCATCATGCACCCGTGTAAAACTATAACATAGTTCCAGGAGCAGGGACTGCCCTTGCTATTATATAGATTTCAATCTATCTTACCTTTACCCTGAACTAGTTCTTTGATCATAAACTAGTTATTTAAACTCTTCTTGGCTACTTCATCTATATAATGTGAAAATAATGTTAGCTAAACCATGATGAAAATATTCAGAATATTAGCACAATGCCTGTCACATACTAGCTAGCCACTATCACGTTATTTGCTGGTATCAACAAATGGTTATTTGGGATACACTGTATGACAAGAATTGTGCAGGAAATTGAAGAGGCACATGGGGCTGGGGACAGATTCAGATTTGCTGTCCCCAGAAGTCTGTTGTGGTCAGATCCTTATTGTGCACAAAGGTAAATATGCTCCAAGCGAAAAGACACCGTATTAGGTCTGGTGGCACAGGACTGCAGTAGCTCCTGCTCAGGAGGCTGAAGCAGGAGGAGCCCAAATTAAAGTTCAATCTGGGCCACATACTGGGACTCCGTTTCAAAATAAGTAAGAAAGGCACTCAGTGATAGAGCACTTGCCTAGTGTGTGTGTAGAATTTGGACCCCGACCCTCCAGTACCAATATAAACAATATGTGGAAACAGGCATGGGCTGGAAGGCCGAAAGTAGGCAGCACTGGGGAATATTTCTCCAAGGAGAGCAGTGTGAAATCTGTTGTTGAAGCTTCAGCTTTCAGTTTCTTTCCTGAGTGAGTCACTGGGAGAGAAGAAGAGGAGAGGAGATCTTGGAAGAGAACAGCCTGCATCTCAAGTCTGCACTTTGTGTACTGAATTCCTTTCCCCCCCCACTCTTAATTAACTCTTACTTTCTATGTAATTTGGGAATGTGTAACTTTGATTTTTTTTCTTTCTTCCTTAAAATAAAAACCTCTAAGAGGCCACCTATATGACTACACAGGAAAATAGTTCAAACCTGGCAACCTACATTCATTTCCTGGAACCTATATAAAGGTGGAAAGAGAGAAATGACCACACAAAAAAGTTGTCCCTCGTTAATGCATATATACTGTGCCCCACCCTACACACACACACACAAAGAGAGAGAGAGAGAGACAGAGAGAGAGAGAGACAGAGAGAGAGAGAGAGACAGAGAGAGAGAGAGACAGAGAGAGAGAGAGAGAATTTTAGAACCCCCTCAAGCTAGGCATATTGATACATGCCTATAGCTCTAGAAATTGAAAGGAGAGGACAGGGAGATGGGCAGAAATTCAAGGCCAGCCTGTGCTAATCAGTAAGTTCCAACCAGCTGGGCTATCATATGGGAAAAAAATGAAAAGGAGAGAAAGAAAATAAAAGGAAGGAAAGAAGGAAGGAAGGAAGGAAGGTATAAAGGAAATAAGCAACAAAAAACCTGATCCCTGCAAAAAATGAGATCCTTTGTTTTATCATTAAATTTGCCTTAATTGGATGTCTTTGTTTTTACTCACAGAAGAACCATTCTGAGAAAATAAACTGGAAGTAGTAGTTCAGAGTTTTATAGGTGACACTAAGAAATCTGTGAGTCAAATCTTGTTCTAGAATTTTCAGGCAATTTACAAAAAACACTTCAAATATTACCTTCATAAATGTACTACATCATTTTCGGAAAGAGATCTCAAACAAGAATGTTAACATAGGTAAGGAACCTTGCTCAAAGCCAAACGTATGTAACCTTTGAGTTTATCTGGGTACCGTTATGTCATCTGTAAACCTGTAGTTTTCTGAAGAAAAGTAGTCACAAGGAGGACTAAAAACCATGTTTACAAGCAAAAAGTGTCTTGACCTTCCTGTTACCAAGTTAGAGTAACAACTCCTTTGACCTTTTCAAATCTTTCTTTTTATCTTATCAATTCTCCCTTCTTATCTGTAAAGCTGTAGGATGCTCCTCAAAAGGACATTATAATGCAATTTGCTCTTATTTACAGCAGGAAACTTCTCTAGCTAAAGGTGAGCACCTTGAATACCATATTTCAATTTTGTATGTATGGTGTGTATACATGGTGTATGCTATTAGGCACACCTCGATTGTGTGTGCCAGGAAAGGATATCAAGGGTCTCATTGAACCACTGTCCACCTTCACTCCCTGAGGCAGGGTCTCACTGATCCTGTAACTAGGCTGGTAGTCAGCAAGACTCCCAGACTCCCACAGTGCTAGATTTACAAGCACATCCAGAAGCTGCACCTGCCATTCTTTTCTTGTAGTTTTTTGTTTCCTTTTCTATTTTGAATTGGGTGGCAGGGATTCGAACTCAGGTATACATGCTTGTACAGAAAGTATTCTTATTCAATACAATGTCTCCCTTGTACCTAATTTTAAAAAACATATAGATTACATCTTTTGAATGATGTAACTCATACTGATAGTCTTAACACTTAAGTCTATTATTCTCTTTACTCCTAAGCAGCATATATCTCAGAGCATACTTATTATTATTATTTTTTAGTTAACCCAACTATCCTTCACAGTTACTCATATTGGGAGCCTAAGATTCATCTCTGAAGCATTGGGTCTGTGACTAAGGAAAACTTTGCAGGAAATACAATCAACCACCAGCCAAGTGTAGTTTCGTATTAACTGCCACTAACTGTGCTCTACATAGGTTGTGAAAAGATTGAAAATGGCATACAAAATTTTGCCTTAGATATGAGTGAATGAAACTTCCTCCCCCAGTTTTTTGACAGAACCCTATAATGAGTAGTACATATATGTACATATATTAAAAAATATAATATTATATGTATCTATGCTATATGCACTGTATTTATACATGTATTATAAGCAGACATACTGTCAATATTCTTAAATGTAGTATTGTTATTTTATTTTTATTTGTTACTGCATGTGGGTATGGTGTGTGTGTGTGTGTATGAGTACACACACATATATCATCGATGTGGATTTACATGTGTGGTGTACATACAGGGATTCAGGAACATCTATTGGTAGTTGGGTCAGCTCTCTTTCTGTATTATTTTTCCAGCAGTGTCTTCTTGTTTTTGTGGCTACATAAGACATGGAAGCTTCCAGTTAATTCGTTTAGCTTTTTACCACCATGAGTTCCAGAAATCTACTTCTTGCCATTTTGCTAGCTCTAAGTATTTCTTCCAATATTCCAAAGTGAGTAGGACATAATGGTACACCTTGAAATGCCAACATTTGGGAGCCGAGACAGGATTGCCATGAATTCTAGGTTCACTTTGGCTGCAAAGTGACTCACAGTTTGGACTATGGGACTACAAAAACAGCCAGAAATCTGTAAAAAGGTCACTGATTTTAATTAATTGCTTATTATTACATGCTTTCTTAAATAATGGTCAATATGGACATCACATGCATGTATTTCAATTAGTAAGGCTGCAGATAGCATATAATTTCTAAGGTCACAATTAAAAACAATGTGTCAAGCTTGGGAGATAACTCCATAGGTAAAGAATATGAACTTGAATTCGAATCCCCAGAGCCCATTTAAAGCTAGATAAAAGAGGATACATCTATAATATCAGTGATTCTGCAGAGATAGGAGATGGAGACAGGAGAATCCACAGAAGCACATAGCCCAGCAAGCCTAATATGCATCATAAGAAAAACAGAGAACCTGTCTCAAACAGGTAAAAGGTAAAGATCGACACCCAAGGTTGTCTTCTGACCTTTGTGTATACTGTATGGCATTTGTATGCCAGTGTGCACACAGATAAATATGTATGTACACACATTCATCGTTTGAACACACACACAAAGGTCAAAGAAGGTAATAAAGACAGTATGTTATTACTTTGGTTTCAGGTAAACTTCAGGGGAAGAAATCCATCATTTTGAATTTGATCCTTCTCAAAATAGCATGTCCTATTCAGAGGTAGGCATTTAATTTCTGAAAGAGAAAAGGAGCAAAGAATGAACCAAAGTATGACACGGAGTTACAGTCTGTAATGTCCATTGTATTCTGCACATCTATGTCTCTCAGTATCCCACTGCAATAAGGATAGCACAGCTTTTTGCCCACCGGGATTCCCAAAGATGAGCCCTGGAAGTAGGTGCACACAAGGCTAAGGCCACTCATACACTCAGTCAGAGATGGCTAGTCCAACTGCCATTTTCCTTTCAAATGAGCTTGAGAAAAATTGAGTTGTTTTTGCACCAGGGAGGAAGTAGAGAAGCGCTGTTCAGTCTCTGCCACGAAATCATGTTGATGAAACGACAAAGAGAGCCTTGTTCCTTTAAATACCATAAAATCCATCAGGATTGGTAATAGCACACATGCATAATCGTTTCTTTTGTATCACCCAGAAATCTGTGCTGAGGGGCCTGAGCTCTGCCTCTGGTTCCTCCTAATGAGAATAAAAACTAGGAGTAACCCAATTTCATAATATTTAAATTACTTCCCAAGGGAACACAGTCTGCATAAGAAACACAAAGATCAATTATCAGATGAATATAATTCTTTGAATCGTAAAGAAAATTGAAGTAGCATGTATCAGGGTAGCATTGCCACCAAAACGATACTACTGTTTTACTTAACCATGTTTTCTAATTACTTTGCAACAACAATGCATATATATCACTTAGCTAATTACTCTTTAGAGGCTCTTATCAGTTCATAAACATACAAAGTTTGGCCACCTCTATAATATATACCAGCAAAATCGGAGTGGAAATAAAGCATTGTTTACATTTCCCCGCGCTAGCTTTTCTTTCTAATTCTCTGTATTTTATGCATTTTTCACTGCAGCCAGATTTCCTTTCATTTTCTGGGGTAACCTTTGATTTAATTCTTAATTTTAGAACACCACTTCAATCGTTCATTAGAGGTTGTTTCAAAAGACAAATTAAGTTTTACTACACTATTCCTAAGTGCTGCTTCAGTTTCATCAAATGTAGTGACTACGTTAGTATAAAAAGGGTCACAAAGTCCAGTTACCTGATCACATAATGAATGTGACTCCTAGAGATTAATTGAGAACACCTGTTCCTAGGTAACTGAGGACTTGGGATGCATCCATCTGGCAAGGACGGACACGTGCATCTTCCTCTAAAGACAGGAAATATCTTTCATTATTAAGTCAACATTATCTGGCCGCGGAAGCCGACCTTATTTCCAATAGTCTCTGCTATTGCCTCCAGCTTCAGCGCACAAAGTGATGGGTCGATCAAAGTATTTTTAAATGTGAGTCTATTGGTGCGGCATTGTTGAAGGAATCGGTTCAGAAGCTGCGGGTATATATCCCTGCCTTTGAAGTAGGCCGGTGGGATTCCGACATGAGAATAGGAACGTGGGTAAATGACAGGTCTGGGCTTCAGTGTTGAGAAAGTGCTTCAAACAGAGGAATTAAACAGAAGAAAACAAATAGCACTTTGTGCATCCTCTTCTCCCCAAGCTGGAATTGTTCCGCGTTTCTCAGCGTTTCCTGAAAGAAGGCAAAAGGTCAACCACTAACCTTCCGCTGCCCTTGGTACTGGGTAACTTTGTGCTACAGTTATATAAACAAACTCTTGTACTAGCTCTTCAATGCATGGTGATCAGAACAAGTTCATTTGGTTCGTTCACTGATGTGGTTGATTTTTCTACCACATTAACTTAGAATCAGAAGTATTTTTGTTTGTTGTGTGGTTGGATATTGTTGATTTGTGTGGTTTGTTGTGATTGTGTATCTCAGGCTATGTTGGAACTCACTATGTCAGCCTGGCTGACTCTGAAATCTCAATTCCCCTGCCCAAGCCTCCAGAGCACTGGGGTTCCAGGTGTGCCTCCATGCTGGTTCTCTTTGCATATTTTTGAGGGCTCAGTATCTCGGTGTGCCTTAGGGTCCCAGTCTAACTCAGAGCTTTGAAACTTTAGGTTGCCTGCTACAGTTTCTTCCCATGTGACATAGCAGAGCAAGTCTAAAGTATCAGGAGAGCTTCCTCCTTCTCCACTTTGGGAAGCATGCTATGGTGGGAACTGTGCACAGTGTGTCTGTCCTCCTCCACATTGGGAGAAGCATGCTATGCTGGGAACTGTGCTCATTCTGTCAGCTCCATGCCCCTGTTGCAGGTTTAGGATGAATTACAACTAGAAATAAAGTCTGACATTTTGACTTGATCGCTTCATTGCTGAGGAATCCATCTGCTTCCTCTTCTGTGAAGGAAGGAAGGAAACAGAATACATCTTACAGGAACACTGTGAGACCCAAACAAGATATTGCAGATAAATCTCAAGAGAAAAGAACTCACCAAATATATATTTTTAAAGATTTTATTTTTTACATGTGCGAGTATTTTGCTTGCATATATATCTGTGTGTCTTTTGCATAGCTGTTGTCTTCAGTACCAGACAAGCACATTGGATCCTCTGGACCTGGAGTAACAGATGATAGTTAGCTACCACATGGGTGCTGAGAATTGAACCTGAGTCCTTTTGATGAACAGTCTGTGCTCTTAACCTCTGAACTATCTCTCCAGCATCGACTTTAATGTTTTTAATTTTTTCTAGTATTATATTTTCTTCAGTGTGTGGTATGCCCATTTCCTTTTAATAAATTCTGAAATGTAATTTTCTTCCCAAAAAGGTTTATTATATGGACTAAAGTAAATGAGTTCACTCAATGTACAGATAATACTTACATGAAACTAATCTGAATGTTTCTCACTAATCAGCTGTCTCATATTTGAATGAGGAAAGAATACAGTACTGGATTTAAATAACATTGTTATATTTATATTGTAACAGCTGAAAGATATCTTTATTATACATTTTCCCCAGAGCCTATATGAGTTAAAAGAATTAAGCCATTTTGGTAAAAAATGGCTAAGGAAGAATAATACCAAAGGAACATGGCCGTGGTAAAATTCTCGGTACTCTGTGCATAAACAGGTAAGAAGTGTCATATTGCCTTCTCTTGTGGGTCCTTTGTCTGAAACAGCACAGCACAGCTAGTCTAAGGCAGTGACAAAGAGGCAGAGGGGAAGCGTTCCCAAGGCGCAGCCTCAGTCATAGTGTATTTGATTTTGTTTGTGGACAAGTGCTTCTCTGAAAATGTCTTTGCAGCTCAGCACTGCATCAGCAAAACAGAGTCTACAAACAAACACAAACCACATCTATATTCTCACAGCTTTACCGGTAACTGTGAAATATTGCTAAATGTATCTAAGAAAGATCTGGATGTAAATTAACTTAAACTTCCTGTACAGATGCTATCAATTATTCATGACATAAATTATGCAGCAGTGCTCTGAGTAGATACTTGATAGAATATAAGAATGAAATATACATTCATATATTCATGCATATATACATGTATACCATGTATTTATCCATATGCATATTCTTGCAACAAGTATCCATCAATGCACTCCTTGGATACATGTAACACTTCCTGGGAATATATACATATGTTCTTTGGCATAAACACACATGTTTATGGATACATAAGAGATATACACAAACATACTCACACAAATGCACACATACAAAATATAACACTCATACACAGAAGCACATGCATATACAGACACACACGAGTACAAAAGCACTTGCGTGCCCACACACACACACACACACACACACACACACACACAATGTACAGAGACACATGCATAAGCATATAAATGGTAGGATTAAGTTTCAGAGTCTTTGGAAACCAGGGTTTTAGCATTTTGTATAAGTTGATCAGTCCTGCTTCCATAACCTCCCATGATTGAGTGGTTGCTGTTCATGGATAAATGTCTCTTTTAAACATAAAGTGTATTCATCCTGGATCCTCCAGCTACTGTTTTATCAGATGTGCTAACAATGCTGCATTTAGAATGAACCAAGGTCCTCAAGTTAAATTACTTTTCAGAATTGATTTGGAAGAATAGAAAGCCATTCTATTTTATTCAAGTCACTGTCTTCATAAACCAGACCTCTCTAGAACAGACTTGTAGACTTTGTTACTTGCTTATTGACACTGACACCCCCACCTCACTTATGCTAGACAAACACTCTACACAGAGCTGTGCAATGGCTAGGAAAGTATCCCCCATTCTTTGTGTCAGTTGAGTGCACTTAATATGAGAATAAGTAGAAGTTTGGATAGATGCTTCTTGAAATCTAACAGTCAAAACTTCAGGTTTGGGGACACAGCTCATCAGTAAAACAGACACTTAACATGGATAAGGCACAGGGCTCAATTCTCAGTATCAAGGACAGTTTAATCGGTAATATTTTCTGATTTTTCCCTAAATTGTGAATGCTAACAAAGGCTACTCAATTGGGACTATATATTCCTACAGAATTATTCTTTCTTAGATCTCAACCAAAGAGCAAATCTCTCATCTTTTCTGTTAATTTGTTGTTTTCGAGTTTCATATAACCTGGGGTAACTTGAATCTTTCTAGGTAGCCTATGTTGACATCGAACTTCTGATCTGCCTGCCTCTACCTCCCAAGTATTAGAGCCACATGGTATCCTACCATTGTCTGTTCATTTTTAATGTTTTGACATTGTTATCATTTTGTGATATGAACTAGCTTCTTTTGAAGTTTTAATTATAAAGGAGAGCATATTTTATTTATCCCATTCAATTTTTTATATGTAATCTATTATAATGATCCAGTTTTTCAGATGCAACCCTTAGACACAGGGGTGTTAATAGTGTTTCAGATCACACACATTGCATGTCAGACCCTATATTTTAATTCAATCAATGGTGTCATGGATTCTGTATGATTAACCTATGTACTATGTTGACACCATTGACATATTTACCAGCAAGATAAGGATTGATGACTCAAGATAGAATCTCAAATACATAACTCAAGATTGTGTTGTAATAACTATATCAACATAGCAGACTTCTTGTGGAATGTGTCAGCTAGCAGCTGCATGATTTTGACCAAAGTGTTTTTTCCTATTTGCTTCTGTTAAGACTCCAACAGGGTGTTGATAGTAGCTGTTTGCCTCGTAGAGTTGTGAGAAGTCTATGAGACAGCTATGTGAGGTACTTATTACCTTGCCTGGCATAATGAGTTCTTACCAGTGACAGATGAAAGACTTTAGATGTCATTTTAGAGAGCACTGACATTGATCCTTCAGTTTGTCATGTTTGTATTTCAACTTCTCTACCCTGTCCCATATATTTCACATGCTCTGGAGAGGGTTTTATGTGTATAGACATGCATATGAATGCATACATGCATGCTGATGTGTTTGTGCAATAAGCTAGACATGTATACATGGAGGGGAAGAATTTAAAAATAACTGCTGAGAATTCCATACCCCAGACTCAGCCCTGGGCAATCCAGGCTAAATGCTTGTAAGAGCATAGAACAGAAAACATTATAAATATCAAATACAAAGAATTGTTTAGTGGATAATTATACACTTGTGTGGGACAGAAAACTACAAAACAAATAAAATAATATTTGAAGGGACATTTATCCACAAAGTCTATATAGAATTTTTGTTCATTTTGTTACCAGAGTCATGGGTGTCTTTCTCCTGAGATGCTCTCCTTGATCGGACAACAAATCTGCTAGCAAAACCAGGTCCACAACAAATGACTCATGTCTTGCACAACAATGCAGCAAGAGATGATCTCACACAATGGCTTTAGGTCTTCTTTGCCTCAGTTCTTCTATCAGGGCTATATTAACTGTGCCACAGGCCGGACCACCTGGTTGCAGGTGACAGTACCATGTCAGACCTATCTTAACTTCTTCATTGAAGTGTCACGGATTTTTTAGTAAACGGAACAGTCTACATTGCAACTTGTTATCTATAAACTCAAACAGGACAAAAATGTTAATAAGATATGAAAAATGCCTATAAATTGTTAACAGTATTTATTTCTGACAGGTGCCCTTATGAAGTTTCATTTTCCAGATTTGGTTTGTGCAATAAGCATAATACTTCACATATTCATCATGTACTCACACATATATGTAGGTTGACACAGA
Organism: Mesocricetus auratus; assembly: GCF_017639785.1. Classification (NCBI taxonomy): domain Eukaryota; kingdom Metazoa; phylum Chordata; class Mammalia; order Rodentia; family Cricetidae; genus Mesocricetus; species Mesocricetus auratus. The sequence goes on from NW_024429266.1 coordinate 164,070,928, forward strand.
GATATATACAGATTGCCATGTTATTGCTTGGAATATAAATGATAATTATTTGGTAAAGTAGGAAGGGCTGGTAAGGTGGTACCTACTTATCACTACATCTGAACACTTAGGTGGTAGAGTCAGGAAGATGAGTATTCCAAGGCCATCCTCAGCAACAAAGCACATTTGAGGCCAGTTTGGGCTAATGAGAATTTATCTCAAAGAAAGAAAGAAAAGAAAAGAAAAGAAAAGAAGAGAAAAGAACTCAATGTTTTGGAAATATCTTCCTATTACCTCACTTTGCAAGGCCATCTTTTGAGTTTTGTCAAGACAAATCCCTACACCAACATACAGCATCTGCTTCTACTCAAGACAGCCTGCCAATTTTCCACAGAAGCTTCTTCCATTGTGGAGACTTAGCCCTTTCTTTTCTCTTGTATCCTTTCCTACCACTTGTTTTCTTCATCTGCCTTAGGCACTGAAGTACATTGAGCTTCCATTGTTTTTGTTTGTTTGCTTGCTTGTTTCGTTTTGGCCAAGGAAATGCATTTTTGTTCATTCATTCAAGAGGATTCAGAGAGAGAGGTAGACATCAAATTATTGCTTATTGGTCACTCAGGTCAGAAACATGAGGCAAAGTGTTACTTTATCTCACATGCATTTCCTCACTGCTTGAATTGCATGCAGCTATCATACCTGAAGAGCCTCACATACAAGCCAAGAAAGAGAATGAATGGACATTTGGAATCCTAAATGCAGTCATGACCTCGAGTGTATCTACATGCAGTTAGATCAGATTATTTAGAGTTAGTTTTAAAGGATGCTGGATAGGGAAAGTATGTAGGCATAGGTTATGATGAAGCAAGTGACTGTGTTGTATATGTACCTTTTCTGTTCCTCTTATTAGCATGTGGCACGTGCATGGGGTGAGGAGGATCCATGAGGGTGCATGTCCACATACACACATGTCACAAAGTATCTATCCCAAGGATGATGCTGGGTGCCTTCCTTGATCACTACCTATTTACAGACACAGAATCTCTTACTGGGCAGTAACTTAGCAATTCTTATTAGTCTTAGGGATGCCCTGCCTCTGCCTCCTGTGCACTGCTATTATAGGCAGCATCTGTCCAGTTTTCATGTAAGTTATAAGGATATGACCTCAGGTCCTCTTGCTTGTGCAAGTGCTTCACAACTTGGGCTTTCTCCCCTACTACCCATTTTTTCCCTTTTAATTAAGGCTCAACTCCTGAACTACTGTAGATAATGGAGGTAGCATTTTAGTAGATTGAACTTATCTCTTTGTAAGAAAGAGACAGTGGAATATGAACACAAGCACACTGAGAAATAGACAAACAGAAGACAAGACAGATGTTAGAGTGGCAAAACTACAGCCAAGGGGTCACTCTAGTCAACAACAGCTGGAAGAAGCAAGCATCAGATTCCTGTTGGATACTTTAATGTGAATGTAACCTGCTGTCTGTCACCATGATCACAACTCTGGAAACTTCATTTAGAGTTCCTAGTGTCTAGAATCAGGAATGTCTAAATATTTATTGTTTCAAGTCACCAAGTTTATAGTCATTTGTTAAGGCAGCAATTGGAACTTAACACATATTCTAAATGTCTACATCAGTAAATCCCTAGAAATATAAATATTTGCTTTGCAGTCGAAAAATAGTTGTTAGATGCTGGAAGAGCTTGGAAAAGTAAGATAGCAAATCCTACATCCTATTGAAAAGACTCTTGGAAATGGGGATTCTGAGGAAGATGCCGCTGAGGACTCAGAAGGAATAGAGGAGAAATGTGAATATTGCCTTTGGTATTAGGGAGTGTATTTGATTTCCTGAAGGGAATATGGATGGAAATATGAGTGCCAAAAGAGGAGATACAGAAGTGCAGAGGCAAATAAGAAAAAAAGGCCATGTTAAAATGTTATAACAGAGCTCTATTCTTTGCTAGACATACATTAGTACTAAAGGAAGAAGCAAAAATGCCAGAACTACTGTTGATAAAGGGCCAGGAGCAAATGAAGATCCTGCTATTATTAGAAACTAAAGGGAAAAGAGTCCTTATTATAGAGAGGTAGAAAATTTGGCTGAAGTTTACTCTTGTGTCACAAGTAAAATATGTGAACTATGAACTTGAATATTTAGCTGGGTGTAAGATGCTGCAGGTGTTAAACATGCAGCCTAGTTTCCTCCTGCTGCTTGCTCATAGTTAGTAAATATAGGAAGAAAGGAATAAACTGTAAAAGGAACTAGCAAGCTGAATCGAGCCAATACTGAATAACAAGATATTTATAGTCTATCTACACTGGGGAGAAAAAAATGAATCTTAAGACTATTTCTCTTTTCTTCCATCCTTTCCCTATTCATTCCTTTTCTCTCTCTTTCCATCCCTTCTCTTCCTTCCTTTTTTCCCTTTTATGCAATATGGATTACCTCAGGGCCTCTCATACCCTAGTCAAGCATTCTACCGCTCAGTTATATTCATACACCATGTTTCAGGTTAAATGGATTCTATATACAATGATGAGAAGAAGGTATGAATTGGTGTTACCTCCAAAACAGCCTTAACAGATACAGTTTTGCAAGATCATATCCCTCTTCCTCTCTCTTTCCCAAACAGGCATTTCAAGAAAACACTGCTCCCAAAACTAGTTCAAGAATGGAACTTGATTTATGGCTGATCAACTGTACAACCATGCTTAAAACCACACTTCTACATGGTCAAAACACAGATTAAACATGAAAGTTTTCTGAAGCCAGGTTGTGAACTTGTTAGATCAAGAGCAAGTTATACCCTCCATGCAGAGAAAGGAGATCGAATAGCCTAGCTCACAATATTGCAGACATGGGGAATTTTTTTATTATGCTTGGTTAGGCTCTGTTCAGAGTCATTGCAACCTTCTTTGCAACCTCCTGTCTGGTGGACAGAATATTGACCCAAACTGCAGGGAGGAGAGAGCCCTGTCAAAGCCCACAAGGAATATTTTTTCTTGCATTTTAATCATTTCAAACACTGCTGAATGCTTTCTCTCAGGAGCAGCTCCTTTGTTCTCAGGGTTATGAAGTGAAGGGGAGGGGAGGGGCAGCCTGTGCTCAGCAGAATTACATGCTGTTTTGCAAGATAACCAGGAGAGTGGAGTCTTCTTTCTTCCCACACCTGGTTAAAGGCTTTATCTGGAGACACTCCACCCTCCTCAGCCTACTTGCGGACACATCCCAGTGCTCTAAAAACACCTATATGATAACACAAAATCCCGCAGAGAAAATTAAATTAAATTAGTTACAAAGACTCAGTTAGGTCTCCCAGATATTTCATTTGAATGGTGACTAAGCCAGTACTTGAAAAACAGCAACCTGAAGTACGAGGATGTGAATCAGAAAAGAAAAAAGCAAGGTACAAACAGTATATGAGAAAAATAAGCATATTAAGATGCAGAGATCAAATAGTCTACTAAAGAAAACTTGGCTCTTGGGAACAGTGGCATCTCTCCCTTTAAAAACTGCTGTTGAATTTCTTGTTTCTGTTTAAACTACATAGATAATATATAATTAGGGAAGCTATAGGGTTTTAAATAGGAGGAGTGCTGTTTTGCTTATCAGAAAGGATTATGACTGACTTTTCACAGAACAAAAGATAAACTAGTAAGAGACATGCATAAGAAACTGGGCCTGGGTGTGGTGGTACATACCTGTAATCCCCAATACTGAGATGGCTAAAGCTAGCATGCATAAGATCCTGGGTTCATCCCTCCTTATTAAAGAAAAAAGACAGACTGAAGGAAGAAAGGAAGGAGGAGGAGAGATAGAAGGGAAATGAAGAGGCAAAAGAGGAAAGCATAAGAAACTTGTTCATTTTATTTTATGACACAGATGTCTTTAGATTTAAAGCCAAAGATCCAGGATGAGCTATGTGTGTTGATGAAGCAAAGGCACTCATGTAGAAAGATGATTGCACAGAAAGGCATGATCTAATTCTAAAAGTCTGAGCGTGGTTAGGTGGGTGGGTGGATGGCAGGAAGGCCAGCCTGTTTACAGTCTCCTGTCCTTTTATATGTAATATCCTTCTTCATAGAGAAGGACCCCTTCTGAAATGGAGGTCGTAGGGCCCACAATCAAATAAGGCAGGCCAGGGAATGGCTTGATGGTCCCCCATTACACACAAAAAGGTAACACTGTAAGTAGTATTTTTATGGCTGTGAAGGCACAGGAGTTGGGACTCCTAATATCTGTCTGATGGAAGAGTAATTCTAGCTCTGTGCGCTGCTTTCGGGGAGAATGAGACGTGATAACCATGAGGGCAGTAGGGAGAGAGAAATCTGTTCTGTTTATGAACCCCAACAAGACCACTTTACCCATTTTTGTGGGGATATTCTAAACCAAACTCTCCATTAATATTTTATGTATACATTTAACACCCACATGAAGTCAGGGAGAAGTGGGACTCCAGACAAATTAAAAGATTTCAAAGTACACTGTACATAATTGTCAGAGCTATGATAGGAATTCAGTCCTGCCATGTTTTAGCATTGTCATTTTATTAAATTCTAACCCAAAATACCTTTCTCTTGAATATCATAATTATCATAGTGAGATTTAATATCAGCAATCATTTCAGATACAGGTTTGGTAAAATTACAAAGCAATTAAATCAAGCAGGTTTTATCCACTATCTTCAGAGAAATGGCCTCAGTATGCAGTATACATCGTCACCTCCCTCAGATCTCTAAGAAGTTTGAAGTTTTCTAGGCTCCACAGGTTTGAAGAAAACATAATCATATGCATCACAGGTGTTCTTTCAACTTACCCTGCATCTGCAATGTGCTTAATTCTATGTGGGGACACAGGGAAAGCTGTGCAAGTAATAAATGAATCATTAAATGTGACAGGAGGGGAGAACAGGGAAGAGACAGGAACCCAGATGAATGTATAAAAGATAGAACTGGCAAAAAGAATGTAAACTCCTTCCCATTATTGCTACAGTAAGGGACAACATTGTCAACAATGTTCAGAGATTTTAAGCCTCAAACCTTTCCCAGCTCTCTAGCCAATTTCCATTCTCATAGGGGCCTTTCACTGTCCTAACAAAGAGGTTCCATTTCTTTTTTCAATTCTTCGTTCCAGGACACAAGAAACTGGAACTGAGACGAATGCTTTATCAAGAAGGAAATTGAAGATAGAGCCTTGCTTCACTCTGATTCTGTTTTCTCATGCCTTGGAGCATGCTCATTGATTGGGGTGGAAATTTTCTAGTCATTCTAGACATTCATTCACTTGCTGTGTTCCAGAAGTACCATCCTTCAGGTAGGCAGTAGAGATCTTTACAATATGAAAAAACAGCATGAATAAATTTTTTCTAGTTAATATGAGCAGAGAAAGAAGTCTAGCATTGGTTGTGCACATCTTTAATCCCAGCACTTGGGAGGCAGAGGCAGGTGGATCTCTGTGAGTTCGAGACCAGGCTCGCCGACAAGAGCAAGTTCCATGAGAACAGCCTCGAAAGCCACAGAGAAACCCTGTCTCAAAAAACAAACAAATAAACAAAAATGATGCTGAGAAAGAACAATTCAGAATGAACATGACACAGGGCTTGCTGGTTACAGGAAATGAAGACACAGAGGAGGACAGGATCATAGCTTTGTAGACATGAAATAGGGAAAATAATCTCCATTCATTTATGGGACACAGGTTCAGTCCATAGTGCTCTTTTCTCCTTTTTCTATCCATTCATGCTAGCTAAATAGAATACTGTCCTTGACCTCAGGTTCTCACTTTTCTTCCTACACAATTCATGAGTTTTGAAAAAACAGATGGAGTGAGGAGCTGGGGAATGTGACTTAGCAGTAAAGTGTGCTTGATGCCCTTCCAGACACCCAAATCTGGTTCTGAGCACTCAGATTAAGTGATTCACAGCTGCCTATAATAACAGATCCTATACAGGTGTCATGTACATCCATACAAAAAAGAAAAGTTAAAATGAACTTTTAAAAATGTGTGAGCAATGAGAAAAAGAGAAACAGTTAAAATGTCAGGTGGTAAAAATAACAGTAACAAAAATCTTTACAGACAAATGTTATGTTGGGAGTTGAAAACAGTAGCTGTGAAAAGATGGCATATTAGGGAAGGGAAGAGAAAGAGGATTTTGCTATGTTAATTTGAATTTTAAATGAATTTCCTTTTTCCCTCTGAGAGATGTAAGTTTACAGACATGCTGAAGTTTTCACTCAACCTGACTCCCACTCTGAAGTATTTAAACAGGATACAACTCAAAACCTGTGCCACACGGGTGCTAGTCTGCACTCAGGTTATAATTATATGACTTTTTCTGTGTATGGGCATTGTATAGGCATCTACATTATGATAATCATTAAAGCTGGTATGATCTAGTCAGCAAAGAATTTAAATTCCACTAAACTGTTCATAGAACCTGACATTTCTGTAATTCCAGCTACTCTGGAGGCTAAGGTAGAAAACTTGGCATGGCTCACATGCCTGTAACCCAATAGTGGGTGGACATATCAGAATTAGGAGGATCCTGGGAACTACCAAGTCAGTCTAGATGAACAAATCATAAGCTCTTAGAGAAATTACCACACACACAAAAGAATTTCTCTAAAGAGAGGTGGGGCTGGTTGCTAGAGGTTTAGCTCATCATTTAAGAGTGCTTGCTACTCTTGCAGAGGGCCTGGGTTTGGCTTTTGGTACCTCTATCAGGAAACTCACAACCACCAGTAATTCTATTTCTAGGAGACCCTATGCTGTCTTCTGATCTCTGTGGGGATCTGCATATGAATGACACACATACATAAACATAAAACCAATAAGTCTTTAGAAAACATAAGGTAGAGATAGAGAAAAATGCTGAAAGTTGACTTCTGGCCTCCAGATACAATGCAAATTTATAAACTAGTATAGCTCCATAGCTCTCTCTCTCTCTCTCTCTCTCTCTCTCTCTCTCTCATATACACACCACACTTACACACACATGTACAGGCACACATATACACATCACACTTACACACACACAGAAACACACACCTAGTTATGGGCTGAGAATGTAGTTAGATGTAATAAAGTATGTACTATTTTAGTATACATAATGGAATAATCTACATTGCAAAATAAAAATAAAAGGAACAACAATGGCATACTTATAACAACACAGAGTGGTAATTTGTGAGGGCATGTTCTGCTCTTTATACATGCCTATTCCTCAAATAAACCCTGAGAATCCTGTGAGATTAATATTATCCTGTTTGATAGGGTAAAAGTACAGAGACTTAGTTCTTTCCAAAAAGATGTAAATAGTACATACTAGATCTGAAATTCTGGCCAAAGTCTGTCTGAGTCAAAAAAAAAACCCTGCATATTGGATGTAGAAGTTATCCAACAGCTAGCTAAGAGATAAAAAGGAAGTGAGTAGCCCTTGGGAGATGCCAGCGTTCATAGGTTGGAGAAGAAAGGCTCTGGTAAAGACCAGAAAGTTGTTTAAGGTATGTCAAAAAAGACAGAAGACAAAGTAATACAAAGGGATGTGATATTTCCCAAAGCCAAATAATATAAATTGACAATGTCAGGTAAGAGCGAATAATTCAGGGCAAAGTATTGTCATGAATCTGTTCTTTTTAGCAATACTAATGCAGCCCTCCAAAATGCAGGCCTTTATAAAATATGTGCTTTTAGAAAAGTGTATACTAAGTAGACCCTTTATTCTATAAAAAAAGTTATTTCAATGCTGGTTAACAGAAAAGTTTAAGCAATGAAACAATCAATCTTCTAGGTAAATACTTGAAAGATGGAAGGCAAAGGCTACTGAGTTGGAGGTACTGAACAATTGCCCCAGCACACAATTCCATTCAGTTTGAGAACTCAAACATGAATCAGAACAAACATTCTTGTCAAGGATGTGACTCCTGCATTCTAAAGTTGCTCAGTGGAGCGTCCCTGAAACTGTGGCAGTGGGAGCAATGTCTTCTAAATACTAGCATGGAAGTGTAGAATACGCACAGTCTTGAGTTTAGAAATAGCCATGTCCCTGCACGTGTCATTCAGGAATCATTGATGGGGGAAGTCCTGTGTACATGTCAATTAAGCACTGTTGGCCAATAGGGAAGCAAGATAGGTTGGACTAGGAGTCCAGGAGGACTTGGGGTAGGAGAAACAAAGGGGGGGGGTCAAGATATAACTGCCATAGGGGTAAGAAGTCTGGAAACTTTGCTCCGGTAAGAGAAATACTTAGATTAACAATTATGGGATAAATACTTAAGTCAGAGCTAGCCAGTAAGAAACAAACAAGGCCAACAGCTTCATAATTAATAAAGCGTCTTGTGTGTTATTTGGGAACTACAATGCACTAGAGCCCAGGCGACTGGCGGGAAAAACCCAAAGCGGCAGACAAGAAAAAGAAAAAGGCTTCACTCTACAGATCATGGTTTCAATGAACATAAAATCAAGGGGAATGAATTAGGTGAATTGCACTATGGTTACTAGGAATATTAATTCACATGTATATCTAAAAGCCTCTTTTCACAAACACAATTACATTTTATGTTAATTATGTTATGCACATGATAAATTGTTAATATTATTTATCATGTCATACTTATAATGATTTTTAAAATTTTTAACCTGAAGTTCAGGAACTTTAATTAACTTGTCTGTGTCCAGACAACTAGTGACTACTGGGGTTTCAAATGAGAATTCCCAAGGTCAAACTCCATACAGGCTATGACACATAGAAAAGAGATGAGAGGCTAAAGGGAGCTTCCATGTGTTCCAGCTTCCTAGGATGTATGTGTCCATACCTTTTAAGAACATTGGTTTCTCCAGCCATGGAAACCCTTATCTACTCATTAAAAGTGTGGTTTCTGTTCTTTAAAGTCCCATGAGTTATTGTTTATTGAATTTATAAGCACATGTGTAATTGAATTTCTGTTACATCAGCATTTATGTAAATTTTATAACAATTGCACAAACTATACCATCAAGGATAGTATAAAAACCCCAGGTAAATTAAATAAATAAGCAAATATGTATATTAAAGTGAAAATTTTACTTTTCTTTGGATAATCCCACCTTAGTAGTTTAGTATAGGGATGATTAAAATTGCAGGTAGGTGATATGGTATAGAGTCACTTAGTGCAGTTAGTAATGCTATATAGTTGAATTGGCCATCTATTGTAATAAGATTGGTGATGCCCCTAATTATCATCAGTGGATGCAGAGATCCACAGCCAAGCACTGGGATGAGCAGTCTTGCTCAAGAAAGGGAAGGGGTTTTGAAAAAGCTGTTGGGGGGGGTTATGAGGTAACCCACAGAGACAGATGACCTGAGTTCAGGGGAACTGGTAGACTCTGGATAAACAGTTAGGGAGCCTCTATTGGACCAACCTAGGCACTCTACGTGTGTGTGACAGTTGTGTAGGTTGGTCTCTTTGTGGGGATTCTAGCACTGAGATCAGGACCTGTCGCTGGCGCTTATCTGGCATTTGGGAACCTGTTCCCCATGCTGGATTACCTCGCCTAGCCTTGATGCAAGGGGAAGAGCTTGGTCCTGCCTCAATTTGATATGTCATGCTTTGTTCAAACCCATGGGAGGCCTGTCCCTTTCAAAATGGAGACCATGGAGGAGTAGATGGGAAGGAGGTAGTGGTGGGGGAGAGGAAATGGCAGTATGTAAAATAAATGAAAAAATGTTATTTAAATAAAATGAAATAAAATAAAATAAGAGAAAGCAGAGGTACTTCTATGACTTACAGTTGAGAGTCAGTTCAACATGTTTCGGGTTCTTTCTATGTAGCTCTTTCTCCGAGGGTATTGCTACAATTCTAATGTTTGAGAGTCAGGCAAGTGGATCAAGATTTACAGGCATGATTAGACCAGAATGCAAGTCTGAAGCCAGTCTAGTCTGGGATATCTTACTAGATTAAAACAAACCAAAAATCTCAAATGATACATCCTTCCTAGTTAATGTGATTCTTTTTATGTACTGTCTAATGGCTTGCTCAGACTAAACATGTCTGACTTCTGAAATTGTTATCATGTCCTGTTCTTCTAATTAAGTTTCTGGTTAGTGGTATCCAGAGCACAGGCTTCGTAGCGTCTTTTCCATAACACATGTGTCATTACACCTTGTTATTGTGTTTCCCTACCTTCTACATCACTTTCTTCCTCCTTGTCATTTTTTAATATCTGGAACCAACTTTTGAGCCTCCCCTATTTTTTTGACGAAACTGTCATCACGTATTTTGTGAGTACTCTGTCCGGGAACAACATCCTTATCTTCTTCATGCTTTTCAGAATGTTGTGCCCCTCTGCCTCTGTGGTTGGCAGATCAGCGTCCATCAGAACTTCTTGTTCCTTCACAACTTAAGACCATTCTTTACTCCATCCTCATTATAAGGAGGTCATTAAAGCACATGTTCATCTGTGCGATTTCAAGTGTTATTTAATTTGGAATGGTTCAGCTTGACATTTGTCAAAATAAAAGCATGTTGTCTGCATAACCACTTATAGTGGTGAATATTACATGTCACCCATTATTCTTAAACAAACATAAGACAGCTAATTTAACATATTTATTTACTTATTTATTTATTTATTTATTATTTCTGAGATAGGTTCTCACTTCATAGTTCAGGCTGGCCATGAACTCACTATGTAGCCCACACTTGTGTACAACTCATAGTAACTCTGACTCAGCCTTTGAAATTCAGAGATTATAACTGTGAGCCAACTGAGACACCTGTTTTAAATAAATCCATTGATTAGATATGTGGTAGAAACAAGTTTCTTAAAATCAAGAGACTGATTAATTGCATCAATTTGCATTTAGAGACCTATGATCAATAAATTGGATTGTGTTTTTCTTCTTTTCTTCGTTAGCAGAAACTAAGCTGATTGACAGGGGTGTCAACGAAACTTTTCTGGCTTTTCAAGCTACAATTTTAGTTAAAAGTGTTTGGGCATAAATACCCTCTTACTTGCCAGATACAATTTCATCAGGTAGTATATCATGGTCATGAAAGTTACACCCCATGTTGAAGTGACCTGGGCCTGTCATTTCTTGGTGTGGGTCCCTAGACAAACCTATGCTCTCCAAGATGAGAGCTCATCAACAGCATAATGAGCAGGAATAATAATACTAACTCATAATTTTGGATGATAAATGAAATAATAACTTTCTTTTAAAGCACAGACCCTAGGTTTAGAGATATAGCTAAGTGGGGTTCAATCCAGATAAGTGGGGTTCAGTCCAGTGTCTTCCCTCAAAATATCCTGCAGTGTCAGCTGGAATACCTTGTGACTTGTTTCCATTATGACTTTGACTTTTCTTTATTGTTACATAATGTTGAAATTCTTAACAATTCTCTTTAGAAATTCTTGAATCCTGATGTGGTGACTCATGCTTGTAGTTTCAGCATTGGGGAGGCTGAGGCAGGAGGATTGTTATGAGTATGGGGCCAGCATAGGTTCAATAGTTCTATGCCAGCCTGAATTACTGCTGGGAGACCCTGATTCAAAGTGTAACCAGACAACAATCAAAATTTTTGAAAAAAAGCAAGCCAATTAGTTTTTGTATTTCAGATAATAAATGTTTATGTTTAGAACGCAAATACAGTTAGTTGTTCCCTGTGAAAGTTGAACTACACCTACAACAATCAGTTAGAAATTGCTTTGACTAAAAGCACTGCCTCCTTGCTTGAAACCCAAAGCCTAACATCTGGGCCTTCATGTTTTTTTTTGTCTTTTGGTCACCTTTATACCTTTCTGTACAACATCATGACAGTTACTCAGAAAACATCCACCTAGAAGCCAGGGATACCTAACTTATTCATTCCTTTTCAAGGCAACAGGCACAGATATCCTTACTACTTGTCAGAGCTAAAATTCACGTTTTGGTTAAGAGAGTATTAGATACATTCCAATTAGTTCATACAGTGATGGAGGAGCTTATCAATGCTGAGAGCAAAGTCACAAGTATTAGTTTTGACTTTTAAAAATCTACTGATTAAAGGAATGCAGAGAGAGATGGGGGAAGGAAGGAGATTTAGTATATGCACATAGCAAATCATTGAGACCAGAGTAGAGAATTATTTAGCATAGCACAAGCTGAAATTAAAGAGGTAAATTTTGATGAGGAATGAAGAGAATGATTTCCAACAGTAAAAATAATTGGATTGTAAAGTCTTGTCCTGAGAGAGACAGAGGACACTTTGTCTTGCATCGTCTGTGAAGATGAGAACACAGCAGCAATATTCTGCAAAACCCCATGAGGGAATTTAACTTCTCTCCTGGCATACTGATTTCATATGGCTCAGTGATCCTGTTATCTGTCTTTTGGAACCAAATAGTAGAAAAGTGCAAAAGAGTCCTACCAAAGTGATGAAGAAATGCACATATGATCTGTAATTGTAGTGAATAAAATATATTCACAAAAGCTTAAAAACATTAGTACTTATTCCAGGAGCAAGGAAACTAAGGAGCAGCAAGAATCATATTCCCTCATTCTTCTCCAGTCTCCACTTTCTTCAACTACACAATAACATCTCATACAAGGTCACACAACTGATTTTGTGGGGGTTTATGAAAATTCAACAACAGTAAAGGGTTTCTGGATATATAGTGGACAGTATCTCAAAATCAGATATGTAGTAAACCCAAGATGTTGCTAGAACCAAGTTCCCATATTCTTTCCTGCAGCTTTATTTTTGAGAACAACTTTGCAGGGCACATAATGTCATATCTGACTCTTTGCAAGTGAACCCTGACAAAAACACCAGAGCTCAGATTCAAGACTGCCATATGCTATGAACTGCTGTGCCCACTCTATAAAATGTTTTCAGCCCTTCTAGAAAAACAGTGGTAAAATTATTAAATGGAAGCGTTTCAATATTTTTCTATCATCATTCTTTAACAAATTAGGATATCTTCAGATTACATTATATTAGAATGCTTGATTGGCTAGGGAAAGGCTTTTGTGGGTAAAGTCCATAGTGCTCCAGCATGAAGACTGAGTTTGGATTGCTAGCACCCATGAAAACGGAGTCTCTTTCCCCAGGGCGTGTATGCTGACACTGTGCTTGGAGTGCAGGGATCAGAGGTAGATAGCCAGGAGACTTGCTGGCAGTTTGGCAAGAGAGCAAACTCTATGCTCTATATTGTCTCAACAAGGGGTGGGAGGTGCATGATGCATGGGTGGAAAAGTAAGATAGGAAGAAACTCCATGTTCACTTCTGGCTTACACACATGCACCGGTGTTTCCACCAGTGCCAAAGTACCCCAGGTGTATGAGTTCCAACTTGGGTTTCATTAAGGCAGAGGAAGATGGAATTTCCAACAGTTTTCTAAAATGGCCCAACAATAATTCTTTCATTTTGTTTTGCATATTTGCATGAAACAGAGTTTTCAGTCTTGCTAGTTATGGGAAAGAAAGGAAAATAATGATCAGCTCTGGAAAAGTAAAAAAATGCTCTGTGTATAGTAGTACCAAATATTTAGCCAAGACTGAGTGGTTTACATAAATGTAAACAGGCACATTCATCTCACTAGCATACAAATCTGTTTCTTCCTCCCCAAATGGTAACATAATAAATAATTGTCTTAAAATAAAAGTCATTGCAATTTATTCTTAGTGAATGTTTGATTGGCAAACCTATTTCATAGGCTGGCATATTGGCGATCATGTAAAAATCTGGAGAACAAAAAGATGCCAAGTGGAAATAGTTCAAGAAACTCTACCTTGAATAGTAACTGCCCTTTACTAGGGAGCTGTGTTGAATGTGTATACTCTTTCCTAATAAGTCACACCCATTCCTGTAAGTCAGATTTATAATCTTACCACAAAGAGGAAGAAACTAGACAGAGAGCAGTGAAACGTCCAGCAGAGATCTTACAGCTGCTGAGTGCATGACTCATGGACTACAGGCATTAGCAAACTGACTTGGCTTAGAAGCTTAACTGCTCTCATTCTGCCTCACTACATTTCTTAGGAGTCAGATGCTGGGGCTCATAGGGGTGGCACTTCTGGGCACGGACTTCCCAGTTGGTTATGAACACTGTCCTCACATCTGTTTCCTGCTCTTTAGGCAGGCACTCTGTAAGCACCTCCAGGTACTTGGGGGCAGGGCAAGCCACACCTGCCTTTCTAGCTATCTGAAAACTAGTGTGTGTGTGTGTGTGTGTGTGTGTGTGAGAGAGAGAGAGAGAGAGAGAGAGAGAGAGTAGCCTCCTGTCCATTAACATATATTAATAATGGTTAAAACCTTAAAAACTGCTCAAATCCTCCACAGTTCCTGGCTTCAGACTTCAAAAGAGAGATAATGCACATAACATTTTCAAAAGCAAAGGTTGGTCACATGTTCTGCTTTCCCCTGTACCTTCTCCTCCATGTACCCTGCCAGTTCCCAGGACTGGCCATTTGTTATCATTTCCTACCTTCAAGTCAATTGCTTTGCCATTGCGTGCACTGCCTCTCTCCTAAGTTAAGTATCCCTGTCACTGCCCAAGGCTTTGCTGGCAAGGACAGTGTTTTATGTCAAAACTGCCCTGACTTCTCTATGAAGAAGTCAGGCTTCCTTCCGGCAATCAATTAAAGGTCAGCCCTTTTGCTAGCTTTGTGGGGCGGTGCCCACTGTTCTCACTTACTAATGGCAAAAAGCCACTGGCTACATTCTGAGTACAAGTGACCTGCTTTACAACTTTGACTTCAAGCCACCCACAGCTATAAAGCCAAGGGGTCCAAGACAGGCACTGAGCAGAGCATTTGAGAAACAATGGGCATTCAAGATGAAAGTGTCTCCCGGAGTTAAAGGGACCCTTCCTTGAGTTTCTTCCTGTCCAGCTTTGGTTTTCCCCTCCCTTTTAGAGTCCTCATTCAATGATAGGGTTGTCTTTTTCAATTGCAAATGAAACACTGACTCTCTAAATACAATTTGCTCTTGGCAGGCTTTGCAAGGAGAACTTTAAAAGCTGGATTTGAAGTAACAGAAGGGTTCAAATTCTGGAGCCATCAACAAAATGATTCCTCCTCGGTAATACCTGCGGTTGACCATGGTAGACTATACCTTTGTGATGGTCTAGGACAAAATGTTACTTAGAATTTAAAATGAAAACTAAAGTGGTCACAAAGGTGGTAAAAATACTTACATCTGGGAAGCCTGGAAAAACTGCATTTTCTTTGGCACCTAACTTGAAACTTTCTGGGAGAAAACTGCAAGGCAGGGAGCTGGTAGGAAACTTTCTTGGAGGATATTTGAACACTCTGAAACCACAAAGGACTTCATATTTTCATCCATGAGCAACAAAGCAGGTAACTGCCAGGGCTGAGAGACATCCCATCCAGATGAAGCACCAATCACAAACATGTGCTCACACATGCAAATGCACAAGCAGAATCCACTGATGGACAGCTGAAGGAACCCTACACCAGCTAGGTTCTAAAAGGGCACTTTAGATGAGGAATAGTCTTCTGTGTGCTGATGAACTAGAATTCATTGCACAAGAACAATGCTCTCTTCACAGATTCTGGCATGTGGACAGAAAGCAGGAGGCATCCAAAAGCCCTTGATAATAAACACACCGAGACTTTTGCAGTGACCAGAAGCGCAGATCAGCAGCATGAATGAAACGTTTGGCTCTCAGAACAAAACAATGCTTTGCCCGATAGTGAACTCTTGATACTGGGGTCTTTCCAGGTCTCCTGAGTCTTGTTTTTCTTGTGGTGGACAGTAGTTTGACAATGGCCAATACTCCCTGTTAATTTTTTGTCCCTTTTAACTTATGAATGCAAAAAGGATTAGATAAATGACCAACATACTGCAACTGCAAAAATGACCATTTTGTCATTTTGATTTTGTTTTTCCTTTAATACAAAAAAAGATGAGCAGAGGCTAAAACTACTTGTAAATATGAAAAAACATCCTCACAGAGCACAACCCATAAAACTTTACTCAGAAAAGCCAAGTGTCCAACACTAAAAGCCACTCTGTTCTCTCAATGCAATCTCCGAATGGCTAATGTGGAAGGTGTGTGCGTCTCTTGAAGCTGCATTTCTGAGTGGCAGTGAGTTCCAACAGTGAATCCAGGCTGCTGTGCTGTTTCTCTTTGGCAGCCACAGCTGAAACTTGGTGACAGTTTTGTAATCTAGAAGAAGGCTACAGGCATAAATCACTTGGGTGCTCTGAAGATTACAACGATTGGCCACAGTCCCTCTCTGTTGAAATATTTTCTCTCTGTTCTTCTTCGATCAGGTTGAAAGCTGATTTACTAGATGTTCTGGCCATTTGCAAGATGGTGATGTCTAGATATAATGTAGTGAGAAAGCTAACATTTCATGAATATTAAAAGGCACCTCGGGTATTTTATTTTATTTTATTTTTTTGCATTCAAGTTTGACCAAGGCTTTGTTACAGATATTTTTCTGCTTACATTTTTTTGTTTGTGTGTTGATTTGCTTGAAGATTTCTGAAGAATCCTAGCCTATTAATACTTTTTTTTACTTACATAAGTTGGTGTGTTTGTGTGTGTGTGTGTGTGTGTGTGTGTGTGTGTGTGTTAGAGTGGGCAGCTTACACCTGCAATCCCAGCACTTGGTGGGCTGAAGCAGGAGGAGAGCAAGTTTGAGGCTAGCCTGAGCTATATATCAAGATGCTATATCAGGAAAACAAAAGTCAAAAATAAATAAAGATATAAATAAAATAGAGATAAAGAGACATCAGTACACCATAAGATGATAAGAGGGAGTTAGGGAATAGAGAAGAAGAGAAGAGGAGGGGAGAGGAGGACATAAGGGAGCAGGAAGAATAGAGGAGAACAAGAAAAGAGATACCTTAATAGAGGGAGCCATTATAGTTTAAAGAGAAATCTAACACTAGGGAAATATCCAGAGATAAGGTTGACCCCAACTAAGAATCTAAGCAATAGGGGAGAGGCTACCTTAAATGCCCCTCCCCTATAATGAGATTGATAACTACCTTATATGCCATCCTAGTGCCTTCATCCAGTAGCTGACAGAAGCAGAAGCAGACATCCACAGCTAATCACTGAGGTGAACTCCTGGTATCCAGTTGTAGAGAGGGAGGAGTACTGAGCAAAGGGGTCAAGACCAGCTTGAGGAAACCCACAGAAACAGCTGAACAAGGGGGACCTCATGGTCCCTAGACTGGAATCTTGTAAACCAGCATAGGACTAAAGCAGGCCCCCTGAATGTATGTGTCAGTTAGGAGGCCTGGTCAGTCTGTGAGGCCTCTGATAGAGGAATGGTATTTATCCCTAGTGTAGGAATGGACTTTGGGAGTCCATTCCCCATAGAGGGTTACTACCTTAGCCTAGACACATGGGGGAGGGCCTAGGCCCTGCCCAAATAATGTGACAGACTTTGATGTTCCCCATGGAAGTCCTCACCCTCTCTGGGGAATACTAGGAGGATGGGATGGGGGGTTGGTCAGAAGCATGGGAGGATGGGAGGGAGAGGGAACTGGGATTGATATATATATATATATATATATATATATATATATAATAAGATTGCTTCTAATTTAAATTAAAAAAAGAATCCCTGAGTTTAGATAGTGATCATGACTAAAAAGTGACTGGACCTTTGAGGGACTGAATTGATAAGAGAAAGATCTACTTTAAAAGCATTGGATAGACTCCCCTGAATGTGGGAGTCAGTTAGAAGGCCTGGGCAATCTATGGGGCCTCTGGTAGTGGATCAGTATTTATACCTAGTATATGAATGGACTCTGGGAGCCCACTCCACATAAAGGGATACTCTCTCAGCCTAGACATACAGGGGAGGGCCTAGGCCCTGCTACAAGTGATATGACAGATTTTGATGATTCCCCCATGGAAGACCTCACCCTCCCTGGGAGCAGAAAGGGCATAGGATATGGAATTGGTGGGGGGTAGGGGAGGAGGGAAGGTAGAGAGAACTGGAATTGACATATAAAACAAACTCATTTCCAATTTAAATGAAAAATTGCAAAAAGAAACTATCTACGGGTGTGGGGTCTCTCTAAGGATGTGAGATCTTTTTTGTTGTATAAATATTTTTTATTATTATTATTTTCATTTTAAATAGCTTGTTTTACATGTCAATCCCAGTTCCCTCTCCCTCCTCTCCTCCAGCACTCCCCCACCATCCAACACAGCCACCCACCCTAAAGCCATTTCCTTCAACATGGGGGATATCTAGAGTCTGTCATTTCACTCAGAGCAGGGTTCAGGGACTCCCCTAAGAGTCCAAGCTGAGAGAGCATCCCTCTTTGTGTTATGGACACATGAAGTCTGGTTGTATGCCAGGGATAAACATTGATCCGCTGCTCATGGCCCAATAGGTTGCCCAGGCCTCCTCACTGACTCTCACATTCGGGGATCTGGATCAGTCTCATGCTGGTCTCCCAGCTGTCGGACTGGGGTCCAAGAACTCTCCCCCTGTTCAAATCAGCTGTCTGTGCTGGTTTTGCCAGCCCATTCTTTGCCAATTTGCTCATTGCTCCTCTCTCTCTGTCACTGGGTTCCTTGGGTTCAGTTAAGTGTTTAACTGTGGGTGTTTGCCTCTGCTTCTATCAGTCACTGGATGAAGGCTCCCGGGTGGTTATAGACATCAAGTCATTATCAGGAATGGGCATTTGAGGTGGTCTCTCCACTATTGCTTAGCTTGCCGGTTGGTGTCATCCCTTTAGATCACTAAAGGTCACAAAGTTGCCAGATCTGTCTTCTAACCTATGATTCCCTCTTCCCCCTATTCTACCCCCCACTCAACCTTCCTGTTCCCCCATGACCTACTCTCTGTTCCTCTTCTCCCCCTCTCTTCTTCCCAGCTCCCACTCCCCCCCACCCCTCACCATATTCCCCATCTTTTCAGAATATCTTGCCTCATTCCTCTTCTCTTGGGTACCATGCATATCTCTTAGGTTCTTTCCTGTTTCCCAGACTCTCTGTCAGTGGAAATGCAGACTGGCACTAACTTGATCCAGGTCTAAAATCCATATATGAGTGAGTACATACCATGTTTGACTTTTTGTGACTGGGTTACCTCACTCAGGATGGTTTCTTCCAGTGCCATCCATTTACCTGCGAATTTCAAGATTCCGTTGGTTTTTTTTTCTGCTCAGTAATACTCCATTGTGTAAATGTACCACATTTTCTCTATCCACTTTTCAGTTGAGGGGCATCTAGGATGCTACCATGTTCTGGCTATTACAAATAATGCTGCTATGAACATAGTGGAGCAGATGTCCTTGTTGTATGAATTTGTCTCCTTTGGATATATGCCTAAGAGTGGAATTGCTGGGTCTTGTGGTAGATTAATTCCCATTTTCCTGAGGAATCTCCATACTGATTTCCAGAGTGGCTGTATAAATTGGCACCCCCACCAGCAGTGGAGGAGTGTTCCCCTCTCTCCACATCCTCTCCAGCATAAATTGTCTTCAGTATTTTTGATTTTAGCCATTCTGATAGGAGTAAGATGGTATCTCAAAGTTATTTTGATTTGCATTTCCCTGATGGCTAAGGATGTTGAGCACTTTCTTAAGTGTCTCTTGGCCATTTTAGCCTTCTCTATTGAGAATTCTCTATTTAGTTCTGTACCTCACCTTTTAATTGGATCCTTTGGTGTTTTGGAGACTTGCTTCTTGAGTTCTTTGTAAATTTTGGAGATTAGCCATCTGTCAGATGTGGGTTTAGTGAGTAACTTTTCCCATTCTGTGGACTGCATTTTTGTCTTGTTGACTGTGTCCTTTGCCTTACAGAAGCTTTTTAGTTTCAGGAGGTCCCATTTGTTAATTGTCGATCTCAGAGTCTGTGCCACTGGTGTTATGTTTAGGAAGTGGTCTCCTGTACCAACTCGTTGAAGAGTATCTCCCACTTTCTCTTCTAAGAGTTTCAGTGTTGTTGGATTTATGTTGAGATCTTTGATCCATTTGGACTTAATCAAGTTTTGTACAAGGCAATAAACATGGATCTATCTGCAGTCTTCTGCATACCAATGCTCAGTTATGCCAGTATCATTTGTTGAAGATGCTTTCTTTTTTCCATTGTATAGTTTTAGTTTCTTTGTCAAAAATCAAGTGTTCATAGGTGTGTGGGTTAAAATCAGGGTTTTCAATTCAGTTCCATTGGTCTACCTGCCTATTTTGTGCCAATACCAAGCTGTTTTCAGGACTATAGCTCTATCATAGAGCTTGAAGTCAGGTATGGTGATGCCTTCTGAAGTTCCTTTATTGTATAGGGTTGTTTTGGCTATCCTGGGCCTTTTGTTTTTCCATATAAAGTTGATTATTGTTCTTTCCAGGTCCTTGAAGAATTGTGCCGGAATTTTGATAGAGATTGCATTGAATCTGTAGACTGCTTTTGGCAAGATTGCCATTTTTATTATGTTGATCCTGCCGATCCAAGAACATGGGAGGTCTTTCCATTTTCTGGTATCCTCTTTGATTTCTTTCTTTAAAGACTCAAATTTCTTGATATACAGTTCTTTCACTTCCTTGGTTAACATTATCCTCAGATATTTGATGCTGTTTATGGCTATTGTAAAGGGTGATGTTTCTCTGATTTCTTTCTCAGTCATTTCATCATCTGTATATAATAGTGCCACTGATTTTTTTGTGTTTACCTTGTATCCTGCCACATTGCTGAAGGAGTTCCCTTGCAGAGATTTTAGGGTCATTTATGTAAACTATCATATCATCTACAAATAGTGAAAGTTTGACTTCTTCTTTTCCTATTTGTATCCCCTTTATCTCCTTTTGTTGTCTTATTGCTGTAGCTAGAAGAGATATGGAGAGAGTGGACAGCCTTGTCTTTTTCCTGATTTTAGAGGAATTGCTTTGAGTTTCTCTCCATTTAGTTTTATGTTAGCCCTTGGTTTACTGTATATTGCTTTTATTATATTCAGGTATGTTCCTGTTATCCTTGATCTCCTAGAACCTTTATCATGAAGGGGTGCTGGATTTTGACAAAGGCTTTTTCAGCATCTAGTGAGATGATCATGTGGTTTTTTTCTTTCGCAGTTTGTTTAGATGGTGAATTACATTGACAGATTTTCTAATGTTGACTCATCCCTGCATTCCTGGGATGAAGCGTACTTGATCATGATGGATGATTTTTCTGATGTATTCTTGAATCCGGTTGGCTAGTATTTTATTGAGTATTTTTGCATTGATGTTCATGAGAGAAATTGGTCTATTGTTCTCTTTCTTAGTTGTGTCTTTGTGTGGCTTGGGTATCAAGGTAATTGTAGCCTCATAAAAAGAGTTTGGCAGTGAGCCTCCTGCTTCTATTGTGTGGAATACTTTGAGAAGTATTGGAATTAGCTCTTCTTTGAATTTCTGGTAGAATTCTGCACTGAAGCCATCTGGGCCCGGGCTTTTTTTGTTTGGGAGACTTTTGATGACTGCTTCTATTTCATTAGGGGTTATAGGTCTGTTTAGATTGTTTATCTGTTCTTGACTTAGTTTTGGCAAGTGATATCTATCCAGGAAATTGTCCATTTCCTTTAAATTTTCGAATTTTGTGGAGTACAGATTTTCAAAGTATGCCCTGATGATTCTCTGGATTTCCTCAGAGTCCGTCGTTATGTCTCCTTTTTCATTTCTGATTTTGTTAATTAGCATGCTCTCTCTCTGTCTTTTGGTTAGTTTGGACAGAGGTTTGTCTATTTTGTTGATTTTCTCAAAGAACCAACTCTTTGTTTCATTGATTCTTTTCAATGTTTTCCTGGTTTCTACTTGATTGACTTCAGCCATCCATTTGATTATTTCCTGGCTTCTGCTCCTCTTGGGTGAGTTTGCTTCTTTTTGTTCTAGAATATTCAGCTGCGCTATTTATTCTCTAGTGTGACTGTTCCCCAGTTTCTTCAGGTGGGCACTTATTGCTATGAACTTTCTTCTCAGCACTGCTTTCAGAGTGCCCCATAAGTTTGGGTATGTTGTGTCTTCATTCTCATTCAATTCCAGGAAGTCTTTAATTTCCTTTTTTATTTCTTCCTTTACCCAGGGATGGTGCAATTGTGCATTGTTCAATTTCAATGAGTTTGTAAGGTTTCTGCAATTTGTGTTATTGTTGAATTCTAATTTTAATGCATGGTGGTCTGATATGATACAGGAGGTTATTCCAATTTTTTGTCTCTGTGGAGATTTGTATGTTTCCTAGTATGTGGTCAATTTTAGAGAAGGTTCCATGTGGTGCTGAGAAGAAGGTATATCCTTTTGTGTTTGGGTGGAATGTTGTATAGATGTCTGTTAACCCCAGTTGGTCATAACTTCTATTAGTTCTTTTGTTTCTTTGTTAAGTTTCTGTCTGGAGGTACTGTCTAGCGGTGAGAGCAGAGTGTTGACATCTCCTACTATTAGTGTGTGAGATTTTATGTGCAATTTGAGCTTTAGTAATGCTTCTTTCACGAATGTAGGTGCCTTTGTATTTAGGGCGTAGATGTTTAAAATTGACACTCCATCTTGATGGACTTTTCCTTTGATGAATATGTAGTGTGCTTCTTCATCTCTTTTGATTGATTTTAATTTGAAGTCTAGTTTGTTAGATATTAGGATTGCTACACCCACTTGTTTCTTGTGTCCATTTGATTGGAAAACCTTTTCCCAACCCTTTACTCTGAGGTAAGGTCTATCTTTGATGTTGATATGTGTTTCTTGTATGCAGCAGAAGGATCAGTTATATCTTCGTATCCATTCTGCTAGTCTGTGTCTTTTTATAGGCAAGTTGATACCATTGACATTGAGGGATATTAATGACCATTGATTGATGATTCTTGTTTTTGCTTGATTTATTGGTAGTGAAGTTATTTTGTGTAGTTTCTCCTCTCTTTTTCTTTTGGTGTTTTGTAAAGTGGGATTATATATTGCCAGTGTCTTTGTGAGTGTAGTTATCTTCCTTGGATCTAGGTTTTCCTTCTAGCACTTTCTGTAGAGTTCGATTCATGGATACATATTGTTTAAATCTGGCTTTGTCAAGGAATATTTTGTTTTCTCTATCTATAGTAATTGAAAGCTTTGCTGGATATAGTAGTCTGGGCTGGCATCCTTGTTCCCTTAGCATTTGTATGACATCAATCCACGATCTTCTGGCTTTTGTCGTTTCCTTTGAGAAGTCTGGTATAATTCGGATAGGTCTGCCTTTATATGTTACTTGGCCTTTTTCTTTAGCTTCTCTTAATATTTTCTCTTTATTCTATAGGTTTGATGTTTTGATTATTTTATGGCGAGGTTACTTCTTTTTCTGGTACAGCCTATTTGGTGTTCTGTAAATTCTTGTATTTTCTTAGGCATATCCTCCTTTAGGTTAGGGAAGTTTTCTTCTATGATTTTGTTGAATATGTTTTCAGTACCTTTGAGCTGTATTTCTTTGCCTTCTTCTATACCTATTATTCTCAGGTTTGGCTTCTTCATGGTGTCCCATATTCATGGATATTTTGTGTTAGGGATTTGTTGGTTTTGAGATTTTCCTTGATTGACTCTAATGAGTCTTCAACACCTGAGATTCTCTCTTCTATCTCTTGTATTCTATTGGTGATACTTGCATCTGTAGTTCCTGATCGTTTACCCAGCTTTTCTATTTCCAGCATCCCTTCGTTCTGTGCTTCTTTATCATTTCTATTTCAGCTTTCAATACTTCAACTGTTTGAGTTGTTTCCTTCATTTGTTTGGTTGTTTTTTCTTGGTGCTCTTTAGATTCTTTGAGAGATTTGTTTATTTCTTGAATTTTTCCCCCATTTCATGGAATTTTTTTTTGTTTTTTCTTCTATTTCTTTAAGGGATTTTCTCATTTCCTCTTTGAGGCTCTCTATCATCTTCATAAAATAATTTTTAAGGTCTGTCTCCTCTGCCTCGTCTATGTAGTGCTTTTCAGGGCTTGCTGGTGTTGGTTGTCTAGATTCTGGTGGAGTCATGTTTGTCTTTGTATTGCTGAGTGAGCTCTTATTCTGTCTTCTTCCCATCTCTTCTTCCAGTGGGTGCAGGTGGGGTCTTTCCGTCTCCACCGATCTCCTTCGTTACTGAAGCTGAAGCTGGGGACACTGACACTGAAGCTGAAGCTGTGGTCGCAGCACGTTGGGGCCTGGAAGGGCTGATGTCTTTCCTGTGTGGGCTGGTCTTCTGGATGCCAAGAGGGGCCCTTGGAAGTTCGAGGGGATGGGTGTTGGGCAGAGGATGGGGAGTGTACCCCTGGTGTTGGGATTAAAGGTGTGTGCCACCAACCCCCTCAAATTGCTTTTAATTAGCATGGAAAAAAATAGTGTAACAGGTTAAAAACTCAACAAATAAACTTTGATATTTGTAATTATACATACATAGGACAAAAGAGGAGACATACGTAAATAGTTTTGAATGTGCTATTTCATTATAATATCTACCAGTTCTTTTTAAAGACATATTTATTTTATATATAGAGAGAGACAGAGAGAGAGAGAGAGCATACACATGGGCACAAGCAAGTTGTGTATGAGTTTCTGTGTACCATATGATTACACGTGCCTACACAGCCCACACAATAGTATGTCAGACTTCCTGAAGCTAAAATTACAGGTAGTCATGGATCTTTTGATTTATACTGGGTGCCAACCACTGAACCTCAAAGAAATGTCAAGAAATGAAAACTGTAAATATGAGTGAAGTGAGATTTCAATTTTTTAAAAATTGTTTGTTTCTCTGTTCGTGTGTGTGTGTGTGTGTGTGTGTGTGTGTGTGTGCTGACAGGCTCATGCTATGGTGCATAATGAAGATAAGATGATAACTTTCAGGAGTCAGGTTTGTCCTACCATAGAATCCAGAATTAGGACACATGCTGTCATACTTGCACTGTAAGCCACCTGGCCAGTGGAGCCTGTGAGAATTAACTCACAAGATCAAAAGAACAAAAATGGTGGAGTTAGGGGATAATCACAGACCACTGTCTGAATCAGTCTTTCATTTTCTGCATTTTCCACTTGTTCAATGTGTAAATTATTTGCATTGGAATTTAAAAACAACAACAGCATAAAACAACAAATCAAATGTGAAGTTCAGGGAAAAGATATAACAGCACATTGAGCTACATTGCCAACTGCATAGTCTCCTCCTCTGAGCACCCCTGGAATATGTCATTGCTGCTGGCTTTCTGTCTATTCTCAATTCATTAAGTGTTCATTTAGCCTCCACTATGCTGGTCACGTTATTGATTCTCTTCACTCTCGGGAAGTCCTAGCTTTCCTCCATAGCACTCACCCCTGCATGATGGGAAATGACTAGCTGTGCGTATTCCAGGTCTTGTTTGTTGAATCTGAGTTGCCACAGCTATTTCTTAACTTGCCCTCAGTACAATCTTTTTACTTATTCAAAAAACTGGTCTCATGATTTCAACATAGTATTGTCTTGTAATATTCTTGTCTCTGCCAAGGAAATAAGAAGCATTTTGAGATTCCCACTGCTGCCAGTGTGAATTGAGTCAGCAGCAGCATATACCTCTGCTTCCTGCTCTTAGCAACCCACTGTTTTCCTCTATTGAATTGTGGGATCTGTGGATTACACAGGGTTCATTTTTATCTTGTTTTCTGCTTGTGGCTTTACCCATGTCTTTATAAGAATTTTCCAAAGCTACTCTATGTTACTAAAATGCTTCTGGAAATGCTAAGATCATTTTCATCTTGATCCTGAATTGTGGTGATAGTTTCTTGAAGTTGCTAAACTAGGGAACAAAAAGAAAAACAATTGCTTTATTTACCCTACATATCTATTATCTGAAATACAAATCCAAGGTCCTACTAGATCTGGAAAAAATAATAAACAAAAACTTGTGTTTTCTCTGTCTTTTGAAAAAGTACAAGCATCTGAAATATTGAAAAATATATATCATAATTTAAAATAAACACTGCTTTTGTTGTTCCTGTTTTTTGTTCATATTTCATTTATCAAAATATACTTTCTAGAATATTATTACCATTGTAGTTTTTCCAGTTAGTATTTTTCTGATTTAATAATAACTTAAAAGAAATTTAAAATTAAGAAAATATTATTTTATGACTGAACATGGAGGAATAAGTAACAACTCAGAGGTGGTAAAAATAATGACTCATATTTGTCATGGATGGGAAGGATTTCTCCCATCTCCCTAAAAGTGAAGACTTACACCTGTTGGTTGCCCCTTCTAGATGGTAAAATTCTTGCTGAACTGTTCCTCATGTTCCCATTATCCAAAGTAAATGTCCTAAGGTAAAAATAGATTATTATTATTTTTTAGAATTGAGTAGATTCCTTCTTAATACTCAATGGTCAGTGACAGGTTCTGTCTATTCATAAACCAATGACTGATGTACATGGAATTGCCTTCAAACCAGCTGTGCTGCATCTGATTTTGTGTGGTGCAGGAGGAAGAGAGTGAATTAGCTATGTGGGAATGAAAATCATTCTCCTCTACCCTCTGAAGTTTAAGTGTGCTCATGTCAACAACAGCAGACAGGCTGACAGGAGTACAGACTCCGATGTATTTTCATGCATATATGCAGGAGTCACACAAGCTGGAAACTCAAAGAAGGGTTAACTGGGAGAAGCTCTCTTACAGGAAGGAAAGCAATAGGGACTTAGAGCTCTTAGAAGGTGATGGCAGCAATTTTAGAGTGTGAAGAATGGAAATTCATTATATTTATGGAGATAAGAGTTGTTCACATTGATGGGAAATGGTAGTGCATCCCTCAATCCTAGCACTTAGGAGACAAAGGTAGGTGGATCTTTGAGTGTAAGTTCAGCCTGGTCTACAGAGCATGTTCCAGGACAGCCATTGCTACACAGAAAAACCCTGACTTGATAAAACAAAAATAAATGAATAAATAAATACATAAACAATCCAAGAAACAAACAAACAAACAAATAAATAAATAGTTGTTCAGGTTATCCCCGCAGATTCTATTCTATCCTTGACCATGTCTCTCCTCCCCTGCACAAAAGAGAATGTTTTACCTGCATATGTGAGTGTATACCATGTAAGTACCTGGAGGAGGCCAGAAGAAGGCATCAGATTCTCTGAAACTGAATTTACAGACAGTTGTGATCTTCCATGTGGTTGCTGGGAACAGGTCCTCTGCTTAGGTAGCAAGTGCTCTTAATTGCAGAGCCTTCTATCCAGACACATGTAAAAGATTAATTAAATATTTCAAAATAGTTTTCTTGCTCTATTGTCCTTAAGAAAAAACAAAGCAAAATCAAAACTCCCAGAGTATAATACTTGTAAAGCTCCCAGCATCTCATAATAGAAATACAGTTGTGAGAGGTGATGATATGATGGTTCATAGCTTCTGTAAAATAGACTTGTAATAATACATAGGGAAAAAATTCCTTTGGAAGATGTTATGAATAGAAGAGTGGAGGAGATCTACAAATACATAGTAGGTCAGAGTTCTGTGTCCCATCTCCAAATGGACAGCAATGACCCTTGTGACATGAAAAGAAGGGAGAAGACATAGAAATACATAGTAGACCAGAGTTCTGTGTCCCATCTCCAAATGGACAGCAATGACACATGTGATTTTCTTTATGAAGCAAAACTGAGTGATGGTCTCTGGCTCTATAGTTGGAGAGTGAGTTCAGTAGAGAGTCTTCCCTCCACTGGAGTTCCATGGGGGAAAGGCTCTATATTTTGCTTCTAATTGACATGACAACCATCACTGTGTCACCACTTCCCAAGGTCAGTTGCATTGTTAATATTTAATATTGACCAATATTATTAATATTGTTATCTCTATGCTACCATTGCCCATTGCCCTTTATAACTTGTGGTTTCATTTTTGTTCCATATTCTCATCCCATATGACAAGATACATCAAAACCTTAATATCTTCAAGAATTTTTGAAGTTATTTTTGGCAATGAAAACCAAGTCCACATTTGATATCTGAAATAGGATGGTGTTATTTTATGGAAGAGGAAAAATGGTGTTTATGAAATAGTACAGACTAGGGTCTACTTTGGGCATTTCAAAACTGGAATCATATAAGTATTCTCATATGAACTCTCATAGTATCAAACATTGCTTGTTGTATATCAAATATTTACTCCTCCAAACATATATATATAGTCTTATTCTTGCTATCCTTCATAACAACCCATATATGTAGTTATATATATATATATATACACATGTATATTTAGTCCTGTCTTAAAATATGTATGTTTAGTATTGTCTTATTCCTGCATTTAATTATATACCACCTCTCTCGTACCCTCTCTCGGTATTTCTTAGCTTTCTAATTTTAAGTTGTTTTTATTATTTAAGTCAGAATCATATTTTCAGCAATAATTTTCCTGATCCCCTAGGCATAAAAAGATGTCTTTTGTTACTTCACAGAAATTGTACACTATTTTGGATTTGTAGGTTTGGTGTCTCTTTGCTTGAGTGTACCATGAGCAAACTGATAGTATTAGTAGACATTCCTGACACATAGTGAATACCCAGTTAGTATATGCTAATTTATTTGAGTGTATTTGAGGGCATGAATGTGTTCATGTGTACGAATGTAGATTTGCACATGCCATAGCACCTGTATAGATGTCAGAAGTTGGAGGTAAACACAGTTTCTCAAGAAGAATTTTATGAAGTGAGCCATCTCTACAGCCCCATTCCTTGGGGGCTTATTTCAATAACTAGTCCATGTTTTCCAGGATTGGTATATATTTTTACTATATTTACTATTTTGAATAGTAAGAACTCTCTCCACTACCTTATGCCAAAAAGAGAATGCACTTAAGAATATATACCTTAAATAAGTACCCTATGTGGTTCTGAGGCAGATGTTCATGAGTCACCTTTTGAGGAGTATTTTATAGAACATGAAATTACAGCTATCCAGACACCAATGTAAAAGTACAAATGTCAAATCCTGATAGGGCATAACACAACATCTGCACAAGGATTTTTTGGCTTATGTTTTCATATCATTTTATACCTTGTCTTTGTTTTTGCTTGATTTTAGTTTTGTCTTTCTCCAACAGGGTCTCATTCTCTAGTTCAGGCTGGCTGCCCTGGAACCCAGGAAAATCCTCCCTCTGAGTGCCAAACCTATACCACCAAACCTGGTGTCATTTTTTATGTGTGACACAAAATAATGATGCTAAGAAAACCAAAATAAATCAGTCAACCAATTTTCTGGTAGTCACAGAGATCAAACAGTTTGCCTAAATAGCCCAAAACTTCTACTTCATTTGCTTCCCACAAGCTGAAGAGCAATTTCTACTGAGTAGGATTCCAGTCAATTGCTCCAAGATAGGGTATTGTCTGCACATGAAAGAGCTTCTTGGAAATGAAAGTCAATGCAGTTTACTGAGGGTGTGTTGCACATAGCCGGGATGCTCTGACTCATGCACAGGGAAGCGTTTCCAGTTATGTTAATACCCATTTGGCAGCTGCCTCTGTAATTGCCTAAGTCAGTTTGTAGACATGCAGGAAATGTTAATTCTCTGCAAATATAGTTATTCATAACTCAGTGTCAATTTTCTCATCCTCAATAGAGATGGGTCTTCAGATGTCACTAGCAATGGGGACAGGTAGTTGTTATTTAGTGAGCTTTGGGGAGTCGTTGAATTCCCTACAGTAAAATCAAGAGGGATAGGAAATAGCATGGGACTGAAGTAGCACATGAATGCGTCTAATGAAATCCAGGCATTCTTCATTGGCTGCCTTTCAGTTTGATGGCTCCCATGCACAGGTTGTACCAGATGGTGCTCTCATGGTCTCCATAATGCTGGGATGTGGTGAAGCAGCAGAGGAGAAGAATGGATGAGAAAAATAACACGGATCTGCACAGCTGAAAATAATTATGATTGCATAGCTAATGACCCAGGGAATTAGACAAAGCCAGGCTCATTGGAACTCAGGCCACATGCCGGCAAGTGTCACAACTTAATGACAAAAGATGAATTGTTTTATCTCCTATGTAGTAACTCATGACATGGTGGTGGTTCTTATTTCTGAATTACTGTGCTAGAATCAGGATAAGGGGGGATGTGTACACCCTCTGTCTTTTCATTTTCAAAGGGAATTGAGACAGTAGTCACACTGGACCATTAAAAATGTCAAGAAGTCTCAGTAAATACTGTATTGATATTCCTTTTGACCCACAGTGCAAGTGGGCAGGAACCCACAAAATGTTGAAAGTAGCCATTAAAATATAGACTGTGCATTCCTTGGAAGGTAGGGTCAAAGCTTGCCCTTCTTTTGTGGTCATTTAGAAGCATTTATTGAAATTCTGCCATGTATTCCACCACTCTTTAACAACTTGTGATAGCAAGATGAAAAAGACACAGTTCCCACACAGCCTAAAGGAGCTCACACTGTGTAAATATTGATTGGGGGTGGATGACTGATTGTTATTCCCTGTGGAGACGCTGCTGAGGTGTCTGAAATTCTTACTTATTTCCATTATAGCTGTGAAAGCTGATATTCAAATGCTGGTAGTTCAAGTATTTGCCCTATAATTCATTTGCTTAGTCATTTAGCAAATCTTTATTGAGTATTGTATGATTATGTTTACCACAAGGATAAAAGTGGGGAGTGATATTCTATAGTAATTTTAATATATGAATACATATCCTGAACTATTATATATTTACGTTTGGTTATTTTCTTCTGAGTGCTAAAGGTTGTGTCTACATCATTGCACTCAAGAGGCATGCCATAGTGGACAGGGGAAAACCCACAAGACCTCTACCCTACACAAAGAACTACAGGAAACTAAGGAGTACTGATCTTAGAAGTAGTCTTTCCCAGAGAAGCTAGCACAATTGGTTATCCAATACAAAATGGTCAATTCTGAAAACACATGTGAGTAACATTATACAGACTGAGTAGGTTATATTTAGGAATATATATGTATATACATATTTACATATACATGTAGTAGCAATTAATAAAAAAGAAGCTAAAGATTTGAAAATGAACCAGGAGGGTTATATAGGAGGGTTAGGAGACAGAAAGGGAAGGAGAAAGTGACATAATTATATTATAATTTTAAAAAGCCCCCAAACTTTAAGGAAAAACATTCCAGAAAAGATGACTAGTACAAAAATTACTGTGACAGGCCATAGATGGTGTAGAGGAAACCCATAGTGGAATGTGTGACTATGATTAAGGTCTATGGGAAATGAATAGACAAAGAAAGAAACATACTAACTGTGAGCCATACAGTTAGGAAAGAAATAGTAAAGCTGGTGTTATCACTATTTTGAATCCTAATATATCATGTTTATTAAAACATACACACACACACACACACACACACACACACACACACACATAAACAAGGGGGGCACTGAATAGCTTAGAAGGTTGGCAGTGAAACACCAAACATTTTAAGTCCATGTAATTGGTTGAAATCCAGCCAGAAATGATAAGAAATGTCACTCTTCCCATCTGCTGGTTTATGTAAATGAGTTAGTGATCTCATTTAGCCTACTAGGAGACAGGTGTCTCTATTGCTAAAGCAGCTACTAGGCTGGCTTCTAGCCCTAGTGTTAGGCAAATGTCTTGAATTTAGTTGTAGGTTACAATTTAGCATCAGATATGCTCCCAAGAATCCCAGGAGTGGAGAGCAGGGCCTGAACTGAACATTATTATAGCTTTATATCCTGTCTGATTGGATATTATCACAGCCCAAATAGGGAAGTTTCTCGACTCTTGTGACTATCTGATTCCTTCTATTTATATGATCTGAGATTTCCAAACTTGAAATATAACAAAAATGTAAACTGATTGGATAGGACTTTGTTTCTTTCTGGGTTTCTTTTTTTCTTATATATTTCATATAATAAGAAAACTCTAGTAGCTTTGATAGGATGTTATAGATAGACTATCACATAATATGCACTATTAGTGAGCATATGCAACAAAAATAGAGAAGAGAACAGAACATCGAGCTAATCTACCCACTTTGGAATCATCTTATTGTGTGTGTATAAAGTGCAAAACAGCATATAACCTTTCTTTTCTTTGTGTCTTCCATTCACAATATGTAGGCAAAATAATTCCCTCTCATCAGAGTGGAATAAGTTTATGTGCAAATTATACCCACAAGAGTGCTGAACTTATAACAAGTGACATATACAAATTATGATACTGTGTAAAACTGCATTAACTCAATGTTTAGAAAGCATATTTTACTTCTGACATAAGTGCTTAGACATAGGTATCATACAGTGTCACTTTCTTTATAGATGAGGACACTAAGCTTCAAGAGTAAATGGCAACCAGTAGTTCAGAAAGCTTATCACCTCTGTCCAATACTGAAAATGATATGTTTGCCTTACTTTGTTGCTTGAGGTATCATCATGGCTTAGAAACTATACCTCAAAGTGTACAGCCCAAGATTTCTGGTTCTCTGTGGAATATGTCTTCTATATCCAACAGAGAACCACAGTAAATTTCAACTTCTAACTTTGTCAATGCAAAGGAAATTTAGTAGACTGGAAATTTCAGTGATTTTTTACTAAAATTCATTTATTTCATAAAATTTTAGTTGCTTTTAGATAATGAGTTATTTGCTAACTTCTACAATTATAGCAGCAAAATACACTGGCAGAGAGGTTATTGAAAAACTGTGAGCACATTTTAATTACGCAGGTTTATGTTTTACTTTAAATGTCTTTTACAGCTGTGAATTGATTCTTACTCTGTAGTGTTTATAAGATATATATATATATATATATATATATATATAATTATTGTGTCAGAGTAATTATGGCCATAACACTTTTGTTTTTTAATCTGTTTTAGATTTAATTAATTAATTGTGTGTCTATTAGTGTTTTGTCTGTGTGCATGTATATGAACTATGTGCATGCCTGGTGCCCATGGCGTTCAGAGGAAGCAGTTATATTCTCTGGAACTGGAGTGAGCAGCTGTGTGGGTATTGGGAACTGAACCTGGGTCCTCTACAATAGCAGCATGTGTTCTTAACTACTGAGCCATCTTAGCCTCACTATGACCATAGTTTTTAAAAAGATGATCATCCAAAGAGATTAAAAGGTGGTTGTAAGCATTAACATCTGGTTATACTGTTTACATCAGTATATGTTCACAATTTATTCACAAATTAGTGGTTGATAGAGAATGATGTACCTAAGCTATTGACTCCATGACTTCAGGCCTCCTGAAGAGATGAGCCCTAATGAAGGCATTCCTTAGAGGTTTGTGAGCCAGGGAGGTGGGGCCAACCAATGTTCCCATACCATCATTCATATTAATCTGATTAACTCTCCCAGTCTCATTTGCAAAGTGCAGAGATCAGGAATTTTGGCAACCATCTGGGTATCAGAACTCCCTCCCCAAGGACCTTGTAAATTTCTGTCCATATGTTTCCTTGTAAAATCACATTGCCTATGAGTGCCTTCCTTAACTCATGTCTGCAATGATGACCAAGCAACCAGATCTCCGATGGGGTCCTTCAGCCTCTCAGGACATAGCAATGTTATATATTGGGAGGGAGCTGTTTTTCATATACAGGACGTTATAGAACTTTTATTGATAATATGAACACCAAGAACAATGACTATATAAAGCATGGGAAGACATTGTATGACACAAATGTTTTAATCTACAGAATCATTTTTAAAAGGTCTTAGAATGTTAAGGTACATACACACACACCAAACAAACAAAAACCCGTGCTCCCTTTTATCTTTCAGTGTAAATCGCTAACAGTAGGATTTGAGATTGTGAGTCTGACAGCATCCTTTCCTTGGGATTCTTATAATTTGCCTGTTTGGATATAGGCATAGGTGTATTTACATGCACCCATTTGCATGTTGGAAAGTGCACACGTGTGTGGCAGATGTGTGTACAAATAAGAGGGTAACCTCAGATGCCACTAATCAGGTCCTGACTACCTTTCATTTAAGTCAGAATCTCTCATTCATCTATAACTTTTCCACAAAGACCAGGCTAGCAGGTCACTGAACTTACAGGGATCTACACAGCCTCACAGCTCACTCTTCCTGGGATTTTAGGTATGCAGTGCCATACCCAGCTTATTCTGTCTGTTGTGGTGATCTGAACTCAGGTACTCATGCTTGCTAGGAAAACATATTATTAACTGAGTCATCTTCCCAATCCTACGAGGCCATTTTTCGCAATTGTAAACTAAGGACATACACCCAGTAATGATTTTTTTCTGTTTAATGACAACAGTGGTTTTCTTTATCTTGTTTCCCTGGAAGGTATGTATTAACTTGCCATTAGCTTTCATGAACTGAGTAATAAATAAAAGTTTCCTCCCTGAGTTCCCCTAAGGAGCATGGGTTTGACTCAACATCTCATCATTTCTTCAATTTTCAGTGTGAGTTGGAATATTTATCTACTTGAATTCATCAGAAGCTCCATGAATCATGACTGATTATTTAAATACTTAGTCTATCTAGTTAAACATAGTAACACCTAAGAGGAAGAGACACTAATTTCTCAGGATATTCCTATCTTCCAAAGGTTTATTGAATAGATTCAGGGTTAAAAGCAAGAACATATTGGGCATTATACATAAAACCATTATAATCTATACCTTGTTCTTAGCCAACTAAACATCCTAATGTGACAGGATAAGGGTTGTCAAAACTGCTCCTTAGGACACTTCATAGAGAAATACTACATGGAAAATAGATTGTGACTGCCACTGTTCAAACATGCTCTAAACAATTATAATCCCCATCCTAGAGGTATTTGCAACTACTTCTATGAGTGTGTGGATTTCAGATTATATAAATTCCTTAAAAATCACAGGGCAGGCAGACAGGTCGACTCTCCCCTGAAGGATGACCAAGCGACCAGGAGCCTGCAGAGAGAGCTGGGCCACCTCTGCCTGCACTCAGGGCAGAGGTCAGAGGAGAGCACTGGGGCCCCATCTTAGACACGATTTCCTCCTGCTCGCCCTCTCTTGGATCCCCTGGCTTGGGGACAGCAGCCAGGTCGACTCTCCCTGGAAAAGGCCTGCAGAGAGAGCTGCTCCACTTCCACCCAAACCCAGGTCAGAGAGCACAGAGCAGAGGCCAGAGAGTATTGGATTTGCTTGCACCCACCAAAATGGAACCCTGGTCACCTATCCACCAGGACAGGAAGAGACTCTTTCTACACCAACTGGAAGAAGTGATAGGGAAAAGGCAATATAAGAGCACACTCAGCAACAGAAAAACAAATATGATACCACTGGAGTCTAGAGATTCTACACCAGTAAGACCTGAACACCCCAAAGCTGACGAAGCAGAAGGGAATGACCTTAAAAACACCTTCATGAAAATGATAGAGGCCCTCAAAGAGGATGTGAGAAAATCCAGCAATGCCATTCTTAGGCATATACCCAAAAGATACCCATTCATACAACAAGGATGTCTGTTCCACTCTGTCCATAGCAGCATTATTTGTAATAGCTAGATCCTGGAAGCAAACTAGATGCCCCACAACTGAAGAGTGAATAGAGAAAATGTAGTACATTTTCACAGTGGAGTACTACTCAGTGGGAAAAAAAAAACAACAGAAACTTGAAATTTTCAGGCAAATGGATGTCACTAGAAGAATCCATCCTGAGTGAGGTAACCAGTCACAAAAAGATAAACATGGTATGTACTCACTCATATATGGATTTTAGACACAGATCAGGGGAGTGTTAGCCTACAATCCCAGGGCCAGTGAGTCTAGGAAACAAGGTGGTTCCCAAGTGATATGCATTATACCCCAGAGAAGTGGAAAGAGGCAAGATATCCTGAGAAGATTGGGAACATGGTGGGGGGGTGGAGAAGACATGGGGGAGCTCAAAGGCTGAGTCGGGGCAAGAATAGAGGAGACCAGGATGAGAGATACCGTAATAGTTGGAGTCATTTTATCTTTGAGTAGAGAGCTGACACTAGTGAGATTTCCAGAGATGTACAAGGATAACACCAACTGGAAAACTAATTAATAGTGGAAAGACTACATTAATAGCCCCTACCTGATGATAACGTCGATAACTACCTTATATGACATCCTAGAACCTTCATCCTGTGACTGATGGAAGCAGAGACAGATACAGCTAAACACTGAACTGACCGCCTGGAACCCAGTGACAGAGATGGAGGAGTAATGAGCAAGGCAGTCAAAACCATGCTGTTGAAACCCACAAAGACAGCTGACTGGACAAGGGGGAGCTCTTGAACCCTAGACTGATGACTAAGAGGCCAACAGGGGACTGATCCAGACTTCATGAATGTAGTGTCAGTGAGGAGGCCTCAGAAATCTCTGGGGCTTTGGGTAGTAGACTAGTGTTTACCATGGCATACAAATGAACTTTGGGAGCCCATTCCACACGGAGGGATGCTCTTTCAGCCTGGACACATGGGGAAGGGCCTAGGTCCTGCCCTGGATGAAATGACAGACTCTGGATATCCCCCCAAGGAGGGCCCTACCCTTCCTGGGGAATGATGTGGGGATTGGGCTGGAAGTGGGGGTGGGGGTGGGGCTCATGGAGGGAGAAGAGGGGAGCTGGGATTGACATTTGAAGCGTGCATTTTTCTAATTTAAATAAAAACATGCATAAAATAAAAAATAAAAATAGAAAGAGACAATGTTTTAATAAATATATTTAAATGTATACAAAATACAAGGTTATGATTTTTGGAAAAAAATCACAGGGCAGACCATGAGTCTTTAAGGATGGATGGTACAGATTCAGGAAGAAATGTCTGCTTATGTTGGCCATTATCTATGGAGAAGTACTGCTAATAAAAAGACCATTGATATGATATAACATTGTAATGATTAGAAAAGAGGCATAAGAGTCATACACATACCTAAGCCTCAGGTTATATCACAGAAAAAGTATCATAAAGATGTATGAGCCAGAAAGAAGGAATGTAACCTTGTAGTACAGATATTTTTTTCTAAGTATAACATGGCCATCCCATCTGTCTTAAAAGAGAGATAACCTTGGCCCATGATCATGACAATGAAGTCAGTAGCACACAATAGTGATAGCTAGAAAGGGATAGATAGATAGAAAGGGACCCGTTAGCACTCACTGGTGCAAGAATGGGAGTTAAGGACCCTGATGCCCTCACATGGGATTCCACCATCTGCCACCACTTCCCCTAGCTAAACTTGAGTGGTAGTGGGAGTTTCTAGTGTATAGAATGGGGGGGGGTTAAATGAAGGTATAATTCCATGATGTAGTTTCCATGAAGTGATCAGCCATGATGAGATAATCTCTTTTAGTCACCCATACACATGTATGTTGCCTCTTGTGTTGCTGTAAACTGAGAATATACCTGTAAGTAAGCCTAGCACTCATTGATCCTCCAGCTGGACTTGGGTGAAATCATTTCTTTGATGCTTCATTGGGACCCAAATTAGGGTGAATAGGCAGTTCTTCATGTCTCCTCAGTAAAGTTAACATTCAATTCCAGAATTAAATAATTTCAGCCAACTGCATTTTATGGGCAGAGCAGGACCTTTGGCCCAGCCCACTAGGCTCTATAAAGAGTAATTCAGAGAAATTTCATTGGAGTGCAAAATTTACCTTTCGTCCTTTAGTGGCATACCCAGGAAAAGACAAGCCATGGTAGGTGAACAGATCTCTAGGTGCCACTTGGTACCAAAACATAAGCTACATGAGCTCTCTTAAGCAGACCCCACCTAACTAATTTGCTAAATTTGTCAGTACCTGCTTCTCTGCTGTCAGGCATAGTCCCTGGCAACCAAGCTAAGACACAAAACAAACTTTGTTTGTGCAATCCTTTTGTGCAGAAAGTCCAGAATTCCAAGAAGGTACCATTTCTGCTAAACCCACACAATTACAGTTGTTCTCCCTGCTCTTACCATCTAGAACTTAGTAAGGAAGATAATGGTATCTCATATACTTCTACTCCTATCATTTTAGCTGTTTACTAAGAGTCTGTTATGCCATTTGTTCCCAAACTTGTTTAAGTTGTTGATTTGTTATTATAATTACATAGTGTAATTACATATAATATAAACTGATGAAATGTCTGTGTGAAAATAAAGAATTACATTGCCATGGAAACTAATTGGAATGTTTTAGAAAGATCAAATGAAGGAAAATTCTCAAAAACTGATTTAGGATTAACAAGATGGCTTAGTGAGTAAAGGGCCTTGCCACCAAGGCTGACAATCTGAGTTTCATCCCCAGAACTTACATGGTAGAAATAGAAAAGTTACTACTATAAGTTGTTCTCTGACCTCCAGTTGGGAACTGTAGCATGCGCAAGTGGGTGCACGCACACGAATGCATGGGTGTGTGTGTGTGCACGCATGCACACACACATTAAAAAATAAATAAATGTAAAAATACATCAAAGTATATTTAACAATTCAACTGCAAATATTTAGGGGAAGAATACAGTCCCAAATGTCTTTTAAGTTTTCATCTTTGCAGTTGAAATAGAAAATAGAAATCATAAATAGTTCCTCATAAGTATGGTTTGTGGAAGATAAGTGGCAAAAACACCTGTGGGTCTCCTTTTTGCTGTCAGCCTGTTGGCTACCAATTCACAAGGGCAAAGGGGAAGAAGCTGTGATAGACAGCTTTGTAATCTGCCTGTGAGCACTAACAGAGACAGCCTTCCAGTAGACTGATTTCAGTTAAACAACTCAACTTTATTCCAGAGGATAAGGAATATATAGGATAGCAGAGCCTGAGGACCAACCCTAGTTTGCATCAAGTGGCTGGCAGTATCCTATCACAAGACTTCGTATGTTCAGTAGGGTCCTATAGCAAAGCTCCTAGTACAAATCTTCTAGCAGGAATCTGTGCCAAGCTTCAATCTAAAGATAAATCAGGCATCTGGCATTAAAGACAGCTTTCAGATAAGTTAGTCCATCAGGCCTAGGGACATTCTCCTGTAAATGCAGTTCTGTTTTTAATTTTTTACTTAAATTAAAAAATCTTATTTTACATACCAATCTCAATTCCTATCCCCTTCCATCTTCCCATTCCCACTACCATCTCCCCATCCCATTTCCCATTCACTCCTCAGAGAGGATGAGGCTTCCCATGGGGGATGATTAAAGTCTGTCACATCATTTGGGGCAAGACTGAGGCCGTACCCCCTGTATCTAGGCTGAGAGAGTATTCCTCCATAGTAAATGGAGCTCTTAATTGATCTAAGCAATAAAAACCAGAGTCAGATATAGAGGGAAATGCTGAGAGATCATAGAGAAGAAAGAACAAGCCAGCACCACACCTTACCTCCTTAGCATCTCAGCAGACAAGAGAGCAAGTTTTGCTGGAGAGGGAGGGAGTTTCCATGTTACCAAGATTTTGAAAAAAGCTGCCAGCCTATGATAGACTGCAACCTTGACCAGCCAGCAGTGCCTTCCAACAAACACCAGTAAGACAATCCATACATAAAAAAAGGTTATTAGGGACTGTGTATATGGCTCATTTGTAGAGTTCTTGTCTTTGCATCTGGGTTGAATACCTAGCACCACAAAAACTGGGTGTGGTGATACAAGCCCATAATTCTAGCCCTTAGAGGGATCCCAGTCTCTGAAAAGGAGGAGGATCTGGAGTTACAGGCTTTCTTATGCTACATAGAAAGTTCTTCGTCTTCTAGCTAATAATTTTTATACTTATTAATGGATTTTAACTAAAGTAAAATATGAGACATTTGGAGCTGAGAATATACTTCCATGGTAAAATGCTTGCATATTATACGTAAGGACCTGAGTTTGATTACGAGCACCACACAAAGTAAAACAAAGAAAACCAACAAAACATATTTTAAAAAGTATTAAAAGTGTAAAATTTACATGATTTAATTTGCAGCTTCCTGATCTGCTTATTCCAGTAAATCCAAAGGGATAAAGGAAGCATTTCTAACTATTGCAATTGAAGTTATCTTTATGTTTCAGTATTATGCGTTCTTTTTTTTTACTCTAAATTGTAGTAATATTCTGCCACCTTACTCTTCCTCATTAATCGCTCCATATTGAGGGTTCATGTCTTATAGCCAAGAGGAACATATATGAACCTTGTTTGTAAACTCTTTCTTGGCCCAGACTAGATATTTTTCTTCTAACTTTGCATAGTCCCTGGCTGGGGCAGTGAAAAATCCGTGGAAGGTTGAATGAATATTTTGTCACTGTTCTCAGAAATCTCTGTGTCAATACTGGAGAGAAAAATATTAAATTATTATAAAATTAAAAGGTATTGTATTATTTACTTAGACATTTCACATTATTTTTATTAGAAAAATATGCAAGACCCGTTCTATTGCTCAGGCACCAAAAGAATTATGGAAATGGTTAAGATATACAATGCATAAAGTAAAAACATGATGTATTCACAATATAATAATACAGACTGCATTAGTATAGATTGATCAAAACATAGGACTGAATTCCTTCTATTGTTAGGAAATGACAGTGAATATAATAAGTTATTAGACC
This sequence comes from Mesocricetus auratus, assembly GCF_017639785.1. NCBI lineage: Eukaryota > Metazoa > Chordata > Mammalia > Rodentia > Cricetidae > Mesocricetus > Mesocricetus auratus. The sequence continues at coordinate 164,111,315 of NW_024429266.1, forward strand.
TGAGTTTAAGAGGGGAAGTTATCAATTCCAATGCCTTGGAGAACAGGCCTTTGAATATAGACATTGGTATTAGACAGATGAAAGTCCAGACCCTGATGTTTGAATCTTTTGATCATGGCAAGGTATGGAGCCTTTTTAACTTCAGTTTTCTCATCTCTAAAGGGTAATCATGATTTCTCATGGATGTTTTTGGATATATTGTACTTAAGCAACATTTTTGAACCATTACAAGTACATGGGATCTCTAGATTTACTGTAAATATTCTGAAAAGTTTCAGACAAGTAGTAGCAATTGAATTGTCTGAGTGGGTAAGTCTGGAGGTCAAAAAGGACAACGAAAGCAAGAGAAAACATTTGCAAGCACCAGAAGCATGTGAGTTGTGCCAATTCAAGACGTGTTAATATGCAAAGAAGAACAAAAAGACTAGATCATCCAAAGATAGGGAGGGAGTGGTGAAGATGAGGGCACTGGGAGGCCTCTGCAGTTTCCTAGGGAAAGAACAACAGTTACTGTATCCTGGAATCGGCAGCCACTCTATTTCAGAGAGTGAGCTCCTAATTTCCAGAGAAGAGATTGGACTTTAGACAAGTGTCCCTTGAAACTCTTTGTGCAAGCCTGGGAGGAGTGGATGAGAAGAAAAGCAGAAAAAGAGAGAAGCTCAAAGGAAGACAAAGGACAAATCCAATTGCAACATCTTTGCATTTGTGAGAGCATGAGCTAATGTCTGCAGCTGTCTACCTTACAACATCAGAGATAAAAAAATTTCCTCATATCTTTCTTCTATTCCGGTATGAAGTCTACAGTGCTTAAGTAATTTGATTTGAAATAATCTTTCTTCCTGTGTGAAGTGCTCTCAGTCACCTCATTAATTTTGATTTTATGCTCAATAAAGTTTCTGTTATTTCTGCAAATTTCATATCTGGTTAGGCTCCTGGAGTTCTGCCCTTTTCATCTTGTATTTAAAGTACAGATCGCTCTGTTAATGTTCATCTACTTCTATTGCTTCTTCCATCAAGTCATATTCCACCAAGAAAACACTCTATCTCTCATGGAAACCCAGGTATTTCTTATTCTGTGATCTCTATGGTTCGTATTATCCTTTACTAAGACCACCTTTTAGTTTTATGTGCATGTGTTTGTGTTCATAGGTTTATGTGTTTATTTTTGAATGTTCATTTGTGTGTATTCATGTCATACATATATGTACATATATATGCATGTGGATCCTTAGATGTCAATCCTCAGGAAACATGCACCTTGTTTGTTTGAGACAGAATCTCTCACATGGTCCAGAGCCAATGTGGCTAGTTTGGCTGGCCAGCAAGCCACAAAGGTTCACTCGTCTTTACCTTCCCAGCACATTGATTACAAGTCTGTGTGTGTGTGTGTGTGTGTGTGTGTGTGTGTGTGTGTGTGTGTACAAGGGTATTGGGGATGGAACTCAAGTTCTCATGTTTGCAAAGTGAACATTAATTTGACTAAACTATCACTCCAGCCCTCTTCTCTTCCCCCAGCCCTCCCTCCCTCCCTCCCTCCCTCCCTCCCTCTGTCTCTCTCTCTCTCTCTCTCTCTCTCTCTCTCTCTCTCTCTCTCTCTTTCTCTTTCTCTCTCCTTCCTCTCTCTTTCATTCTTTTTCTTTTTTTGGTTTTTCCAAACAGGCTTTATCTGTGTATCTTTGGCTGTCCTGGAACTTGCTCTATAGACCAGGCTAGCCTGCCTCTGCCACCCAAATTCTGGGATTGAAGTCATATACTACCATACCCAGGACTTCATTTCTCTTTTATATTTGTAATTATTAGATTTGTTTTTAAAATAATATATTTTCATGAATTTTTTGAGAATGTCTTACAATTAATTTTGATCATATCCACTCACTATTTTTCCCACTCCACTTCCTTCCTGATCTACTCCCCATTTCAAGTCTTCTTTTTTTTCTCACAACAGATATCTTTGTCCCCATTCTTCCTTGATATTCCTGGATCCTTGAGTTGTGTTATAAATGCATTAATTGAGAATGCGCACACAATGGTCTATTGCTTTATACATTTAGGATAAGTAAATATTTCATGTGAAGTTTTGTTACATTAAATCATAGTACTTAAAACCTTCTAAATATTTTCTCATAAATTACATTCCATAAATGTAAATGCAATGCTTACACTGTGCAAAAGACAGTGAAAGATAGGAGGAAATGGGCATCATGCATGCTTCAAGGTTCTTAAAATATGGGAAGATAGTCAGGAACAGCAAATAACTACACCCAAAAATTTCTAAGCTTGGTGATCCATTAGGCTGATTAAGGGAGGTAAAGTCCTTGAGAACAAATATGAGGACAAAACAAGACATTCTGGATAGGGAGTCTAGGTCTCCTTACTAATAAGACTATATGAGAGGTTAAGAGGAGAACAGGAAGTGACTAAGGAATATATTAATTTTGGCAGAAAATGGAAGCCCTACAGTAGGACCAAGCTGTCATCTTTAAGGAAGAGGACAAAACAAAATGTCACTGAATTCAAGAATAAAGTGGGCATGGAGGCTGATATTTGTAGATTAGGGTGTGTCTGATATTTGTAGATCATTGGTGCAGAGTAAGAGAAATGGAGAGTGAGAAAAAATTTATAAGATACATGCACACTTGTACACAGAAAGACACACACTCATACATATATACATACATACATGTATACAGACACACACATATATAGAGAGAGAGACATACACACATACACCCACCCATATAAACACAATGAGAGACTCATACACACACGATACACACATACACACACATATATATATACACATAAACACACGTACACACAGAGACACACAAATATGCATAATTACACACACAAATATACATGTAAACATCACACATATACATATACACATACATACACACACACACACACATATATATATATATACATATACACACATTTTCTCAAGGAGGAGCAAAAGGAGAAACAAAGAAATTAGTGGAGCTGCTCCATTCATTTATTCAGTCCAAGTTGCTATGACAGCAGGCTAGAGAGTGGGTGGCTAGTTCTAGAGGTTATAGAGATTAACACTCTGTCATTAGGTGTCAGTATGACTGGGTTCTAGTAAGGGCTCTATTTGTGCAAAAGGAGAAAGAGAGAGGGAGAGGGAGATGGAAGGAGTGAGAGAGAGAGAGAGACAGAGAGAGAGACAGAGAGAGAGACAGAGAAGAGAGACAGAGAATCTCTCCTGTGTGTCTGTTCTTATATGTTAGAGTAACACCCATGAGTGTGCTATATTCATGACTGTCTCTTAAAGGCTCCCCCAACTTCCATCACATAAGTTTTGAAAACACACAGTAATTCATCCTTTACTGTAATCTATTCACGGACTAACTGAGATATGGTGCTGATTTGAGGATTGAGATGGATAAACTGAAAATTTAGAAAGGAGCCATGACAGGACATGTTGATGAAAGAGATGTTGAGAGGAAAAGGAAGAAACAAACTTAAAATGAGTCCTCAATTGTCAGCTGATGCCTTAGAATGTATGGTAGTGCCATCACTGAGTGGTGGTTGTTTTATTCTAGGAAAACCTTTCCTCAGTAAACTTCTGATAATTCCATTAAAAAGATAATTTCTAGGAGAATGAAACTAGACAGCAAATATTTCATATTTGCCAGTCATATGGTCTGTCCATAAATGAGTGAGACAGGATTATAATACAACTTAATTTAAAAAACAACTATAACTTGCCAACCTTTCTTTATGTGGTAAAAGAATGAATAAAAAACAAGCTCATGTTTCTAATTATGCAGTCTTTAAGAATATATTTAACTTAAGATTGAGACTTCACATGAGGTTAGAAATTTGATTATTGTGCCTTTTCCTTTTGAGTATGTATTTTTATCACTTTTACTTATGTGTATGTGTATGTGTCTGCTGTTGTAGAGGGAGAATTTTCTCTATCCTGCCCGTCCTACTAGACCAGAATTTTCTCTCCACCCACGAGGTCCCAGTATTCTCTGTGAAATCACCACTGTGAGGCTTAATATCATCACAATTGTTTGACGAATGACTTAGGCTTCTAACTAGGCTAGACCCCTCTTAAAATATTAACCCATTTCTATTAATCTGTGTCTCTCCAAGAGGTTGTGGCATACCAGTGATGCCCTTGCATCTTGCTTCCCTGGAAGCTCCATGGTGTCTCCTTGACTTTGTCTTCCTTCTCTCTGTATCTTTGTTTGGATTGCCCAGTTAGCTAAATTTTGCCTGTCCATTGGCCAAAACAGTTTTATTCATCAATCAATAAAAGCAATGAATATTCACAACATACAGAAGGACATCCCACATCAGTCTGTGGTCATGCATACGTGTCCATGAAGACAAGAGACATTGAATTCCCTGGTTCTGGATTTACAGGCAGTTGTGAGCTAATCTAATATGGGTGCTAGGAATCAAACTTGGGTCCTCTACACAAACAGTATGCATTCTTAACTAGTGATCCATCCTCCAGCCGCACTACTATGTTTTTTAAGGCATTTTTGTTTCTTTATTAGGATTTTCTGTATGCATGACTGTGTTCAAGTCTTTCTACCTACATGCACAAGATGTAGCCATTTGACTAAATATTTTTGTTATCAAACCTTAGTAGAAAACAGCAATTAAGAGGCTGCATACAATTCAGTGGCAGAGGGAGTACATTTATTGTTATTTCTAATTGACTCAATTATGCCAAGTGGTGTCCATTCTTCTACAGTCTTTTCTGCATTGTTCCTCACTGAAAGGTGCCATCTGAATTTGACAATTACTTCCCCTTTGCTGGGGTCTCAAGAAAAAATAATACAGCCCTATCTTCCAAATGTTATTCATATTCATTCCAAATTGTGATATATTGAAGTGGCTCCTTTTATCTTGCCTTTAAAGTCCTGATAACAAAAAAAGACAGGAAGATCAATAACCACATGATGGGTAACTAATTGCTTTTGCTTCAACCTGCAAACTGCCATCCCTGGAGGAGCTCATTCCAAAGTCCATTTGGCAATCTTAGATATTGTTTTCAAGCTTGGATCCCAAAAGTATAGACTGCAAATGGAGTAGGAAGAATATGTTTAAAATGCTTCCATCATTAGCGCCTTTATATGTGTGTATTACTCAATGTGATCCGCATACAGAATTTTCAACAGGTAATTACTAAAATGACTATTAAGAACTGAGATATTTCATTTTGCTGAAAGTGATGGTCTACTAAATGTCATTGAATTGCTTTTAAAAATGTTTTAATTCACTGTTGGATGTATCAAAGCATCAACTGAAAATGTGTTTTAAGAGTTTATTTGGTATTATAACTTATAGCCAGCACATTTTGATCAATTACAAAGGCCACGATCTAATCCAAAGACTAATTTACCTAATCTTCACAAATCCATAAGTCGGGGGGGGGGGGGCAGGGGAGTACTTCTACTTCTAACAGAGACACAGAGAACTGTCTGCAATTTCACAATAAAGAATTCTGTTTTCCATATGCCAACGTCTTTACCTTGAACAAGATTCATTCACTTCTTTGTGCCTTATTTTTTGTACCCATGAACTGGAGAAAAAAAAATAATGCCTATTTTGTTGAGTTATTATGTAGATAAAATACACTGCTATTTTAAGGCATTTAGAAGACTGTAACATATAAGGAGAAATTTACCTAATAATATAATGCTAACTCCTCCAAAGGGCAATAACCATTTGTACAAAGTGTTGTGAAGAATACAAAGATGATTATATATGTGGGAAGATCCAGCATGTACATATATTGGTATGAGCACTTTCATAGTCATCTGCTGGGTTTGGATTATTCTGAGCCTTGAAATAAATCTGTTTTCTGTAAAATGAGAGAAGCTGTGGTTGGGAATGTCATCTTATATTCCTGTCCCCATGGATAACTGATGTTTCTCAATATATGGACAGTAGCTCATGGCTGAACAAAGTAGCAAATAATTAAAATTAATCTATGAATCATTCTTTTTTTTTTTTTTGGTTTTTATGAGACAGGGTTTCTCTGTATTGTTTCGGAGGCTATCGGTCCAGCCTGGCCTGGAACGCACAAAGATCTGCCTGCCTCTGCCTCCCGAGTGCTGGGATTAAAGGCGTGCGCCATCACCGCCCGGCTCCATGAATCATTCTTGGTTATATTACTTCTAAGGTGTAAACTGGGGCCTTGGGTAGTAGATCAGTGTTTACCATGGAATACGAATGAACTTTGGGAGCCCATTCCAAATAGAGGGATGCTCTCTTTCAGCCTGGACACATGGGGAAGGGCCTAGGCCTGCCCTGGATGAAATGACAGACTCTGGAGATCCCCCCAAGGAGGGCCTCACCTTGCCTGGGGAATGATATGGGGATTGGGTGAGGGGCTGGAAGAGTGCTGGTGAGGGACAAGGGAGGAGGGGTGGGAGAGGGAGCTGGGATTGACATGTGAAGTATTCATGTTTCTAACTTAAATAAAAACATATATTGAAGAACAAAAACAAATACAAATGTTTTTAAAGTAATTTTAAAAAAGGGATAAACCAAATAACAACTGTTTCTATCTCCTCTTAAAAATTTTCCAAGGTATAAATATACAACATTTTCTAACTATCTATTAGTCAGTTGAGAGACATCTACCTGATTACATTTCCTGACTATTGTGATTAGAGCTGCAAGAAACATGTATGAGCAGGTATCTGTATAGTAGGACATAGTGTCCTTTGAACATATACACATGAGTGGTATAGCTGGATCATGTGGTAACTCTTTTTTAAGCTTTTTCAAAACGCATGCAAGCTCAAATCAGATAAGTTCCCAGAATGGAGAGGGCAAATGGTTCTGAAGTCCCACCACAATCTGAGGAGCTCTTGGTAGGTGGTAACTAATAGGAAAGGGAAAGTCAGTTTTTCTTTAAGATGCGGCCCCGGGTATGTTGACCAAACTCCAGGGCAGAACACATTAAACTAAATTTTTAATTTTTAAAGAGGATACCAAGTTGAATGAGCAGGGAAAAACAAGTAGAGAAAGTTGGGAGTGGGGTGAAGATCATCAAACTGTATCATACAGAATTCTCAAAGAACTGAAACAGAATTTTCCAGGGGAGTATTGATCACAGAAAATTGTTTTTCTAAAACTAAACATGAACTTTTCCTATTGAAGCTGCTTATTCTTGGTTTGCTGTTTATAACTTATTTTCTTGTTCCTGTAGAAATGAGCAGATCTTACTTTATACCTCTTAGAGAACTGACCATATTCTTAGTTATGGGTCAACTTCCATACCATACCACCCAGAAGATAATGGACTAAACCTATGAAACTGTAAGGCAGTCTGAATTAAATGTTTTCCTTTATATGAATTACTGTGGCAATGGTGCCTCTTCACAGCAATAGAAACACTAAGACAGAAGTTGGTATTAGGGATTGCTGTGGTATGGGTATTTCTGTGATAGGTTAGACCATGCTTTTGTTTGGAGGAATGTGGATTTTGTAAATTTAGATTTAAAAAGCAGCTAAATACTTTAAGCAGGGCTTAAAGGGCCTTACTAGTAGTAGCATAGAAGACAGTGGTGCTAAGGGTGATTTGAACTGTAGTTGCCTGGCTCAAAAAGTTTCAGAGGAGAAGAATTTTAGTATGTTGCCTAGAGATCATTCTTGTGATAGTTTGGTGAAGAATGCAGCTTCTATTTGCCCTTGTCTGAAAACCTGCCTAAAGCCAAGGTGAAGAGTTTTGGATTAAGTCCATTGGCAGAGGAAATCTAGAAATAGCCTAGTATACACTGTCATATGGTTATCAATGGTAACTCTAATGAAGGTTTATAATGAAAAGGAACAAACTTACCAATGAAAATGCAAAATGCTTAATTTGAGGAGAAAATGAGGTAGAATGGAACTAAGACCTATGTTGAAGGAGATACACAGATTAGAAGAATGGAACTAATTCCTCTGCTAAGAAGATAAACAGATTAGAAATGGAACAAAGGAAGTAATGTCATCAAGGCAAGTTCCCACACAACTGAACTTCTAATCCATAAAAAGATAAGTGGGGAGGATTGATGATGCATGCCTTTCATCCCAGCACTCTGGAGGTAGAGGCAGGCAGATCTCTGTGAATTTGAGATCAGCCTAGTCTTTAAAGAGAGTTCCAGGACAGTCTCCAAGACTATAGAGAAACCCTGTCTTGAAAAGCCAAGAGAGAGAGAGAGAGAGAGAGAGAGAGAGAGAGAGAGAGAGAGAGAGAGAGAGACTAAAGAAAATCTCAGAACTGAGTCCCAGCACTCTGGAGGCAGAGGCAGGCAGATATTTGAGTTTAAGGCCTGTCTGGTCTACAAGTTCCAGGACAATTAAGTTTAGGCAGTGAAAGTAACCATTGCAAGTAGAAAGTTGGTGGAGATGTCATTGAATGAGGGGACCATGTTCTAATCTCAATAAGCAGCTGAACTTGGTAGCTTCACCCACTTGGTTCTGGATTCAGAGTCAAGGATAGAAGAAAGGGTTATAGAATATTCCTCTGTGACTAAAGAAAGCCACTGAGAACAAATGTATGTCAGGGGATTCCCAGAATGGAGATCTAAAAAGGCTAGTACATGAAACTGTGAAGGTGAAGTCTGGACTGCCATGGAGACCCCAAGATGATAGAGATGCCAGAGCCGTGGGATACCTGCTGAACAAAGGTACTAACCAGGAATAGAAACAGTCCAAGGGAAAGAAGTGTGTTGCAGTCAACAAAGCTGAATGGACTTGGAGATCAGAAGAGTGTTTTGAAATCAAACATGGAGATTCCAAGTTTGGACTTTGCCCAGCTGGTTTTCGGTTTTGCTTTGGCCCAGTACTTCCTCACTATGCTCTCTTAGCTATGCTTTGGAATGGTAATGTATTAATTGTGCCATTAAATGTTGGAAACATATAATCTAAATTTTTTTATTTTGATTTTACAAGGGATGATAGTTAAGAGATCACATGAATCTCAGAAGTGACTTTGAACTTTAGACTTTTAAATAAGTTTGAGACTGCTATTGACTATGGGGACTTTTGAATTTGGACTGAATACATCTTTGCATTATGATGATTCCTACAACTCTTTGGGGGCCAGGGAGGGTAATGCAGTAGTCTGAAAGAAAACAGTTCCCCCAGGGAGTAGCACTATTTGGAAATATGGCTCTTTTTGAGTAGGTGTGGCATTGTTCTAAGAGATGTGTCACTCTGGGGGTAGGCTTTGAGGTCTTCTATGCACAAGCTATGCCCAGTATGACACAGTTCACTTCCTGGTGCTTGCTGATCAGTATGTAGAATGCTCAGTTCTTTCTGCAGCACCATGTCTGCCTGCTTACCACCATGAAGATAATGAACTAAACCTCTGAAACTGTAAGACAGCCTGAATTAAATGTTTTTCTTTATAAGAGTTGTCATAGTCATGGTTTCTCTTCACAGCAATAGAAACCTAAGACACATATGGAGAACTGATATTTCTCAATAAGCCTTTAATGATGGCTTTACATGCAGTTCTGGGAACCCACTTTTTACTTCAAGATATTAATTCAAAAAGGTAGCTAAAACATCAGTGGGGAGTATATGGTTTTTTTCTTTTTTCTTTTCTTTTCTTTTTTTTTTTTTTGAGACAGGGTTTCTCTGTGGTTTTGGAGGCTGTCTTGGAACTAGCTTTTGTAGACAAGGCTGTTCTTGAACTCACAGAGATCCACCTGCCACTGCCTCTCAAGTGCTGGGACTAACGGTGTGCACCACCAATGCCCGGCTGGAATATATGTTTTTTGCACACATACTCTGTGTGTATGAGTATATATGTGTTTCTGTCTTAAACAGAGTCTCAATCTGAAGCCCAGACTGTTCTCAAACTATCTGTGACCCTCCTGTCATAGCCTCTTGAGTGTTGGATTTGCAGATGTGAGCCACCATGACCACTCATTAGTGACTTTTAAAATCATTTCCTTCCAAACAATGAACACTGCCAGGACGGTTACTCAAAACTAGGAGCTTTTGGATTCCATTTATGTTGTTGTGGCTGTGCCATATTGCCTTGTCTTCCCCATTCTCAAATATATTTCTTCTACATTTTGAAGAGTTACTAGTTTTAAAGGTGACAAATTTGGACAGCTCCATATACTACTTTCCCCTACTCATTTGTGAGGCTGTCTTATCTCAATTTTGCTCAGAAATATAATTTTCTCTTTTTCTTCTTAAATAGAAATATTTCAATATTTTTCATTTTAAATAAGTCCTTACTTCATTCATTTCACTCCCTTCTAAATGTGAGCCTAATTGTATTACTTAGTTGTTGAGAAATTTTAAAAGGAAATTAAGACTGTAGAAATGTTCATCTCTTTCTCTGTCCTGGTTCTATGATTATGTTGGATGATGATTCTTAGAATGCCAGTCAATCCAAAGAATTGGTGAAAAGTTTGAGTTCATGCCTGTCTTGGAAATATCTCTGTGATTTAATAATGTTCCATACACAGTTCCGGACTCCCCCACCCTCCGTTTTTTTCTTTCAGTCAGATATTAATACAAAAAGCCTAACAAAACTTTCTGTAAAAAAATGGTGAAAACCTCACTCATTAGTGTGGGTAAATTGAAGGGTATGATCTTAATAATCTGGTTTTGAAATTCAGTTGAGTCAGGGGTGCTCTGCATAGGACACAATGTTCTTGTTTTTCTCCCTATTGAAAACTGAGTGCCTGACATTGATGTTGCCTCAGAGTCATTTCCTTGGTGTCTCCAAGTCTCTAAAAAGCTTTCTTGAATAAAGCCGATTTCCTCTCTCAGAGTCTTGTACTTTTAATGGGCTTCATGCTGTTACAAATACTCAGAGAAGATTTTGTTTTCAGTTCTCTGAAATGTTAGATTGAGACAATTAAATTCCCTTTGTGAGTCTTTCGGAAGTAATCTTGGACGGAAGCAGAGAGAAAATAATTGCCATAAATCAGTGGTCGGTTTCTAAGCTCAGGCTCCAGACTGGCAGCATCACTCGCAAACTGGTTGTGCAAACTTTCCAGTCTGCATCCAATGAACCTGACCATGTACTTGGGAGGGCACAACCTGATGTATTTTGTGTCAGAACCTCTGCTATGAAGAAACACTTAACAATGAAACACTTGTCCTCATGGATAATGCAATCTGCACTTCTAATGTTTGCTATTTTTTGAAAGCATTTTTTTCTTTCTGTGAAGAACTACTTTAATATCTATAAATATTTCCATATCAATCATCTTCTTAGCCTGAAACCTCCTGGCACTCTCTCATGCCATTTCTGATGTGATTTGGCCACTGCCTGCTTATCTACCAAGTCATACTAGTGGCTATGCCTCTCATTTCTATCAAAATGAATTTCCATTTTAAGTTAAATCTCAGGACATTCAGAAATCTCTCTGCCTCCTACTTTCTTTTGTATTATTGTAAGCTCCATTTCTGACATTATGACTTCATTGATGCACTATTTGAAGAAGCTTGTATTGCTCTTATAAAATGAAATAGACTTATGAGCCTAATTTCATTCCTGTTCCTGTTGAAGGGATATTGCAGCAAGTCTTCCAGACTTCAGTTTAATCACCTTTATAATAGGGAAACGATGTCTATTATATAATTTTTATTATATGTCACACATGATTTTTAATTTTTGTTTTTGAGATAGAGTTTCCCTGTGTAACTCCAGCTGTGCTGAAACTGTCTCCAGGCTGGCTTCGAATACTAAAGATCCACCTGCCTCTGCCTCCCAAGCTATGGTACTAAAGATGTACATCCATGTCAGACTAAGTTTCAACTCTCTATTAATCAATGAACTAATTGTTACTACTGCCCTACAAAGTAGGCATAATTATTATTTATATTCTTCATATGAGAAAAGTGAAGCAATCTCACTCCAAATTAGAGCATGGATATGGTGATATCCCAGGCAGTCCAGGTAATAATATCATGTAATGAACACCAATGACTATTGCTGTCTAATAAAATGCCATAGATTAGAGTTCTTTTCAGTGTCAAATAAAATAATGCAGACACTTAGCACAGGTCAGTCATTTGATCATCTTTCATACAGGCTGGATATTCTTAGCTACTATAAAAATATTCAGTTGAGGCCAGGTGGTAGTGGCACATGCCTTTAATCCCAGCACTCAGGAGGTAGAAGCAGACAGATCTTTGAGTTCAAGGCCAGCTTGTTCTACACTGTGAGTTCCAAGACAGCCAAGGCTACACAGAGAAATCTTGTTGGGGTGGGAAAAGAAAAAAGAAAAAATATGTGCAGCTGTGTATGGCAGTATGCACCACTAATTCCAGTGCCTAGGAGCCAGAGCCAGGGGACCCATGAGTTTCATGCCAACTTGAGATATATTGAGAGATGCTATCTTGAAACAAAACAAAAGAAGATATAGTTATATGAAAATGAAAATATAGGAGCAAAATATTTTGTAGATATCATGATTCTGTTGTTCATGTGAATTATTGTATACTGTGTGATGATGTGTCACCTTACATTTTGGGGGTACAGAAATCTGAAATTAGTTTCCAAGGATTAAATTAAATTGTTTCATATGAGTTGTGCTTCTTCTAGCTGTTGCTTGCTTTTTCTATCTTGTCGTCCCTGCCTGTATCTCTTACCTTGCTGAATATGCCATCTTCAAAGTCAGTCATATCATTACTTATGTCACATCTTTACTCTGTGGTCTCCACCTTTCACTTTTGAGGATGATGACATTGAAGCATCCAGAATGATTTCTCCATGTTACAATTGATAACTTAATTCCATCTCAAAGACACTTGAGTTGCAAAAGCTAACATAGCCATGGGGTTAGAAGGTGAATGTCACTGGAGAGGATGCCATCCTGGTACATTCCCACGCACAATAGTGAAGAGAAGAAATTAGCAGATATTTAAGCAAAGATATTTGGATATGACTAGTTCTATGCCTACTTCAGTCAAACAAGAAAGGATATGAAATAAAATAGCTTCTATTCACAGAAAACAGAAATCTATAAGTAGTAGTAGCATGCATAGTAGATTAGAAAATAGTAATTAGTGGCCAGATACTTGATGCCCTTGAATGGCAAACTAAAGTATAAGATACTCAAAGCAGATTCCTAATAAATAACATTGCTTAACAAACCATGGAAATGATAAAGAGAAAGGTTTTCCCAAAGTTTAACTGATAATGCCCTCTTTGTTCTGAGGGGAATATTTAAATGGAACCGCCTCCCCCAATTTGTCTTACATAGAAGATGGGCATTTAGATGCCTAAGAATAATCCTGTACACGTACATGCTCCTACAAACACATTCAGTTAGAGGTTCAATTGTTTCTGCATCAATCAAAATATTCTATTTCAGGTTGGTATAAAACTCATTTGGAGACCAGAAGAACTGTGTTACACTTTCACAGACATTCACAAATTACAAGCTAGCTTTTGGTCTTTGACTCAGAATCAAGTCCAGTTCTGAAAGATAAGACATGGATGCTTACCAACACAGCAAGACAGCTTTCCAAGGCCCATTATAAGACTACAGACCCTATGCTGTTCTCTCTCTCTCTCTCTCTCTCTCTCTCTCTCTCTCTCTCTCTCTCTCTCTCTCTCTCTCTCTCTCTGTCTCTCTCTCTCTCTCTCCCTCCCCTTCCTCCCTCTTTCCTTCCATCCCCTAGTTCTTTCTCTGCAACCCCCCTCCAGTGCTCTCTCTCTGGAACACTGTTGATAAAGCATACCTTGACCTTGCAGCCTCCCCCACCCCTTGCAACTGAGAGCTAAGAGCTCCAGAAAATATGGAATTTAAACTTTTACCTTTATTTTGCTTTTTAAAATTAATTACTTTTTACATGTAAATCCCAGTTCCCCTTCCCTTGTCTCTTCTTGCTCCCCCCAGTTCCCCTCCTCCATCTCCCATCTGCTCCATGGAGAAGGTAAGGCCTCCCCTAAAAAGTCTACTAAGTCTGTCTCATCATCTCATTGAGGCAGGATCAAGGCACCTCCCCACCCCCCATACCACTGTGTCTATGCTGAGCATGATGTCTCTTCCATATAGAATAGTGGACTTCTAACTCATGGCTAGGCCAAGGAATAAGGAGCTTGCCTTGAAAACCCATAAGAATCAGAGGCTCTCTCTGTCCTGTGAAACTGAAGACACTTTCTCCTTTCATGTTGTCTGTGATATGAAGCTATACCTCTCCTGAGATTTTGGTAATGGAAGGATGGGAGGGTCCATATCTCCCTTCAGAACTTCTGTCCTGGCATACATAATGGCTACCTTTCCTAGTGAAGCTCTCTCTTGAACTTGGAGGTTTGCTTCTCCCATCTCAGGCTACGATTTGATAATTCTCTCCACAAGCCCACATCCTACTCTTCCTAACACCTAATATTTAAAGAAGGAAATCCATTATCTTTCTACAGGCAGGTAAGTTGGTGCTGTCACTTCTAAAGCAGTAGAAATATTGATTTTATGGTTGTTTTGAATAAGCAGATTCAAATACCAGTTTCATTTTACTCTGATCCCGTGCCCCTGGAGACTGGGAGGAAGGCCTTTTCAATCATGCTCAAGAAAGCATGAAAGACACATGGGCAGGACTGTGTCTTCTCTGAAAATCTCCTCTCCTCTTTTGGATCGGCAGATTTGCTTTCTCCAGAATCACCCCTATTAACAGTGACTCAGAACAGGGACATTCTTTGATTTTTGTCTTGTCTCTAACTGTACAGCGTGGAAGAACACAAAGAAGGGAATACTGGAATTTTTAAGGTTGAGTTTCTTCTTGGGTCTCTACTTAAAGCTCTATGGATAATTGGACATTGAGTTCCATTTTTTAAAGTAAATATTCTCCATTGGTTTGCATATTAACTCTCAAAATATCAGCAGAGTTCCTGCTATGTTCTTGGCTCTTTGCAAGGTGTCCTGAGTATTCTAATGTAGAAGAGAATAAACAAAGCTGTTCCTGTACTTCCTGAATTTACTCCTAAGTGGGAAAGAATACTTCATAAAATTAAATGGATTAAGTAATTGTCTCTAAAATGAGAACTGACTCCAGAATCAAGAGCAGGTGCTTCTTGGTACATTAACATCAGTAGAGCCCCACAACAACCCTATGAAGACCAGGTGATTTCTGTCATAAGTCAACCCAGTCTACGACCACAGGTGTCCTCCAAGGTGGTGCCAGGCTTAGGTTCTAAGTGCTCTCCCAAAGCACAGAGTGCCCATGAAACCTGCAGTCAATTAGATTTGACACTCCCTGACAAAGACAGAAAACCAGCACCAAATCATGGCAACTGATTCTCTATCCAGACTGCATGTTGCATCTCATCACCATGGTAATGAGATGCAGCCCTGACTAACCTCTCACTGGACCTCCCTGATCTTCCTTCCCCAGGGGAGCTCCTTGAAGATCATTTATGAAAATTAGCAGTAAGCACCAGTGGCCTTTGGAGCCTCTCAGAGAGTGCTTAATGCAGTAATTGTTTACTCTGATTCTTAATGAGGAAGAGTAATGCAGTGATGCAAATTTATTTTCCTGAATGTATTCCAGAGCAGAAGGCACCTTGAAGAGCAGAACTCATTTTTCTCTCACTGAGAATTACACTGTCATGACTTTTGCGATCGAAACCCATGGCTTCCCCTCAAGGCACAACTTGCCTTAGATTTACATAAAGTGAAATTGCTGAGATAAAATGTTATCATGTGGGGGATTAGTTATCAATTTCTTACCTTCAAATTCAGAGAAACCATTGCTATGGAACCAAGAATAATACACAGGGTTAGCTTATTCATTCATATAATCACCAGTTTTGTTTCTTTGCCTTTTAACAGGCAGCAGACAGTAGCTAATGCCTACTTGACTCAGAGTGAGCATTTTGAAATAGCTAAGAAGAAAAAATAAACACCAACCAGATGTAATCTACTGTAACATAAATAAGTCTAAAACATTTATACAACATGTGTGTGTTGTATAAAGTGGGATTTTGGAGATGTGTGATCTCCCTTGTGTTTAGAAAAGGCTTCTTTCTATCAATTGGGTTTTTATAACTGTGGTGGGGGCAGGAGGTTTGTGGGTTGGGAACTAGGGCCTTGTAAATTGGCCCTTACCAGCGGCTTTGTCTTGTCTTCTTGTCTTCTAAATTGCTTGAAAATCTATTAAGATATATGATCCACATAAAGTAGGGCCAGAGGGTTTCTGTGTCGTAGGCCCTAGGGATTGGATTTTACTTTATCACCCATTAGCAAAGACAGGATTTCATCAGTAGGCTTACCCTTCTCTTACCCCTGAGGGCTATAAAAATCCCAAAGATTAGCCTCTCTAGGCTAGAAGCAGAGATGTAAATACCCAATGGTTATTTGTTAGGCGGACGTGCCAGCAACTGTGGGATGCCCTAGAATGGCTGAAGTATAAGTCCTGACCTAGAGAAGGGAGTGAGGTTTGTGGAGAGAACTGACCACTCAAACAAACCTACAAGACATTAAACAGATAGGAACAGACTTTTATTATTTTTGCTTACTATTTTAAAAGATTTATTCATTTTGTATTTTATGCATATTAGTGTTTTCCCTGGATATGGATCTGTGCATCATGTGCATACAATGCTCAAAGAGGGCATAAGATCTTCTAGAACTGGAGTTGCAGACAGTTGTTAGGCTCCTGAGCCTCCAACTTTTTTGTTTGCTTGTTTGTTTGTTTCCTTTGTTTGTTTGTTTAAATTTTTTTAGTCTACTGTTTTCCTTACTCTTGGATTGCCCTCATGGGCTGGTTCATTTGTATTGTCAAGTTGACTGGATTTATCACCAGGGAAACACATTGCAGGGTATTTCTAGGCTGCTTTAGCTGAACAAGGAGAAAAACTCACCTTGAATGTGGTTGATAGCATCCTCTTGCCTGGGGTCCTGCATTAAGTACCAGTTTCTCTCTCTGCTTCCTGACTACAGATGTCATGTAACCAGTCACCTCATGTTGTTGACACTGACTTCTCCATTGTATGTGTTCCTTTTTAAACCATGATCCCAAATAAACCCTTCCTTGGGTTGCTTTTGATGAGTATTTTATCACAGAAATAGGAGGAAGGAGTAAACCTATGTATCTATTATCTCTTTGCTCATCTGTTTACCTATTTCCTACTTGCTATAAGCATTCTTTCCAAGGCATCTTTAATTGCAATTATTGCTGTCTGGAATCTTGGTTGCATTGTGATTACAGCATTGTAACTGAGTATCCAACTTTTGTATACCAAACAAGACACAGCTCTGTCATCCTTGACAAGAGGAAGAAAACTGACTCCTCTGTCTAGGTAGGCGCAATAAAGCAGAGATCTGAATCATTAATGGAATGATAAATATAGTTGCTTAGACTAAAGATACAAACTGGTGGGCAGCTGATTGTGTTGGAGCTAAAGCCATATTTTGTTGGTTTGCAGTGCCTATTAGGACTCTTGAATAAATTTCTAGAAGAGAGAATTTGTCATAGTCCACCAGAAATAGCTGATATTAGGTGTTCTTGACAGTAGACTTCATTGTTCCAATGAGAGGACATCCTTGTGCCTCATTCCTTTGTGCTATATACTGGCTCCAGTAAATGAACACTTGTGATTCTGTCATGGGCCAAGCACTTTGCTCTATCTTTTTCTCATTGGTTATTATCTGAAGTCGGGTTTTCTCAGCTAGCCTTTACACTCTACTGGTATACTTCAATGATATTACTTAGTCCCTCCCTTTGTTGGACTTATTCATACCCAGTGTCCCAGTTTGTAGCACAGTCTTGTGTAACACACATGATAATAACCCAGAGACAGGTATTGGGGTTCAAGCTGAAAGATCAGAGAAGCAAGGAAGCCAGCCACTAGCTTTTACCTCTACTTCAGACCATAATGTGTGATCCTGTCTTCACCAATACTCAGACTGCAATTCCAGACTTTTATGCCCTCCTTCCTGGATGGCTATGCTCTCTTCAACGTGGCTAGAGACTAGTTCTCACATGAGACCCTTTGCTTCTTCCCTTTATACTTCTCAAATGCTGTGATTAAAGGTATGGAATCCCAAGTACTGAGATCACCTTTGTGTTAGCTGTTTCTCTTTTAGACTGGATCAATTTTGTGTAGCTCAGTGTGGCCTTGAACTAACAAAGATCTGTCCACCTGTGTTTCCTGAGTCCTGGTATTAAGGGACCACCTTACCTCTATGGCTAGCAAGTATGACTTCTGGCATTAAAGGTGTGTGTCACCACTTCCTGACGCTATGGCTGTGGCTCGCTTTGTATTTTGATCTCAAGTGGCTTTATTGGATCATAACAAACATATCACCAGAGTTTTTGCTCCATTCATTTTCCCTAGTAAGCCATGGGGATTTCAGAGACCTAGTTTATGTTATTTTTTTGGATGGTCCAAGTTCATACAAACCGTGGAACTGTGCACAACCATTCTGTGTGTGTGTGTGTGTGTGTGTGTGTGTGTGTTTGTGTGAGAGCGCGCGTGCGCAGAGCTATGATCTCACTCCTTAGAGTCAGCACAGTGCTTCTTGCTTCAGCTGTATTGTATTGTGCAGGAATCAAAAACACAATACACACTCCCTCCCTCCACCCCATCCTCTAAGATTGGCAGCCCATCTCTGCAGTCTGCATTTATAAGCAAAGAGATGATTGCCTTCCGTTTATCTGTGACTGGTTTTTGCTTAAAGAGAGTGGCTTCCTGCCAAAATGAGATGCATGCTTAATGAACTCGAATGCTCAGAAGCCCAGGCCTCTCAGATATTCTCCATGTCAGCCTGCAGCTACTGGGAAAAGGGAGAAGATTCCAGAAGGTATATGCAGAATGAGTCATATCCTTGATATGAGTTTTCTGTGTGGGTAATTCCCCTGGAAGACCTGTAAAATCTTATTTTATTTTCTAAAAACATTATGAGGTAGAAACATGATAGTATCATTTTTTTTGCTAGTAGATTACAGTTCTTTTGGAGAGATAGAGAATCAGGAAAAAGTCCAAATGAGTGTGTATAGATGTGTGTTGAGTAGTATTAAATTCACCTTTAGTTTTGAAACCATTCCATTTCAGTAAGAGCATGCTAAAACGCTGTGACTTCAGTATGGGACAGAATATTTGCTTATAACACACAGTTGTGTCTCCCTCAAAACCTGAAATTGTACAAGTTGAAGAAATGATGACTGCTGA
The DNA here is from genome assembly GCF_017639785.1 of Mesocricetus auratus. Classification (NCBI taxonomy): domain Eukaryota; kingdom Metazoa; phylum Chordata; class Mammalia; order Rodentia; family Cricetidae; genus Mesocricetus; species Mesocricetus auratus. The sequence continues at coordinate 164,130,441 of NW_024429266.1, forward strand.
GATTTCCAGGCTCACCCAGGTTTTTCAATCCCCTAGAAGATCAGATGGCAGGACTAAAATGAGTCCTGAGGATTGAGCGATTTAAGGCCAGGAAATATGGTGCAGTTTTTTGTTTTTGCTTTTTTGTTGTTGTTGTTTTTTTCCTTTTTTCAGATATACAGAGTGATGGTTTGTAAAACGTGGTGGCTGGTACACTCGAGCATCTGAAGTGAGAGATTGCAGCCTGTAGCATGTCTAGTTGTGAACTCAAGGTAACAATGCCAGAGCAGCCACCTGCCCCACCATTAACTCTTTGATTTACATGTAGCAGGCTGCATCTCACCTCACTGGCAATGAAGTCATAATAATGTGGTCCCTGACATCACAGGCATACCCCATAACTGCCAGTTCCCCAGTCCATCAAGATGCACACTAGGGTGAAAATTGGTGTTCTGAAGCATGGATTTACCAGAGATTACCTGGGGACCAGAGGGAGTTAATGCTGTTTTCCAACCTGCCTAATTTACTCCAAGAGGGTGTTATGTCCTGCGGGGGAATAGGAATGTGTGAGTGTCTGGAGAAAATGGAGTGGTGTTGGTGGTGGTACTATGTGTGTGTGTGTGGGGGGGACTAGAAAAAAAAAACAGAAATGACAACAGCCCTCTTTCCAAAGTGTCACATTATAATCCATTTGCATATAGCTCAGTTCTGAGCCTACAGTGACATTCCAGCAGTCTTTCAAGATAAAATGTGAGATTCACTCTTTTGTTGTTCCTTGGTTTCTCCTGCTCACAACAGCCTGTGCAGGATTACAGAGCCAGTGTGGAGGATAAACAAGACAGGGTTTTAGCATTGCAGCCATCCTTATGTCCCTCAGCCAGTCACTTCTTAGCCTTGTAGCTGTAAAGAAAGTGGGCAAAAAGAGACGGCCTCTAAGGGGCCTTTGCTTCATGATTTTGTGGTGTGAAAGCTTCCGTACATCCACTCTTACCTTAGCTTCTATGAATTGCAGCCCACTTTAAATACAAATAGCTTCTTTTTTCCCTCATTACTCATAATACTATCTAAAATGAATTTATGTATTTTCTCTTAATAGAATACTTAACAACAAATGAACCTGGAGGGGCTGCTGGGTCTCATTATTAGCAGATGACACAGCATAATTGCCCTAACCTTTAACCACTGCCAGTCGTGAACCATGTGAAGGGCTTGGACATTACAGAAGCAGTCAGCCATGACCTTCTAAACCTTTACTCCTCCCACTATGCCCTGGTGAGTGACGCTGGTGTCCATCAGAAGTCCTTTGTGCTTAAGTGTACCCCAGCAGGGAGGTGGAATCCTGAATGGCTGGCTAATGGCTGCATGCAGAGCCTCTCAAAGCCATGACGTTCCTCACAGGGTTCTAGTCTGCAGGTGAGATCAGCAAGGAGAGTAGGAAGGCTTTTCCTTGGGGGAAATGTGTGTATATTGTCTTATTGTCCTTCCCGAAGCAGGCAATGTTTTTTGAAATTTTCATTCTAAGCTTAGAATATAATTCCTTATAGCTGGTATCGTAATTCACTTTAATGTCATAGCCACAAGCCCCACGCAATCGTTACATTTAAGTGAGTTGAATCTGCATAAAATTCAAAAACTAGTTCTTCAGTCAATCTGATCACATTGAAGGACGCAGTAGTTACACGCGGCTCAAGGCTACTGGGTGGACTGTCTAATGTACAGTACAGACACATATTACTATTGTCACAGAAACATCTGCTAGACCAATCTGAGAGACAGTGGGTTGGGTTTACTCTTCTTGTTTATTTTTGTGTTTTGCTACAGGGTCACCCATATTGGTTTGTATCTCACCATGTAGCCCAGGATGCCCTGGAACTAACACCATTGTTCCTGCCAAGCCTCCTGAGTGCTGGGATTATAGGTGTGAGACAGCACACTATTTAGAGTGTTTAAACCATTAGGAATCATCTGTTTTTGTTTCATTTTTCCTAATCCATCCATCCATATATCCATTCACTCACTCAAAACACATTAATTGGAAGGCGGTGTGGAAAAATGAGCCAAATACCAATGGTCATTATAGGTCAGCTATCATTCAAAGAGCTTCTCATGTTGTGATTGATCCCTTCAAAGCAGGCGTATCAACTTACTTCACAGAAGAGAAAACATGCTAAGAATTGCATACTTTGTCAGGGCAGAGATGGTTAGTAAATACTTCAGATTTCCAAGGTTATAATACTTTTTGGTAAAAATGGCTTCTGGAATAGTCTTACAAAAAATTAAGTTTATCGACTATACCATCATTATGAGAGGTAATTAAGTGTTTAGACAGGGATAAAATATTTTATTAGTTGTTCAATGTAGAGTGGTAGTCCTGAAGCCATATACACACAAATGATAAAAACGTACTCAGCAATTTGTATTAATATATAGTTATACATTTTCACAATATATTTATGTAAATTATATAATTAAATACTGTATATGTATATAAGAATAATAAACAAAGAAAAAGAGGCTATGAACTTGAGGAGCTCACATGGAAAGGATTTACGGGCCTGGGATGGACTAGAGAGAGGAAAGGAATCTAGGGAAGTAATATAATTCTATTTCAATATAAAATATGTTTTTAAATAGATACTGTTGATATATATTTGGGAAGATATATCCTGGTTTTAATAAGAACCTGGTATTTTGAAGACTTTCTCCTTAAAGACTAGCTTAGATAGAATATGGGAGGAAATGGAACAAAAGAAGTAGACAGATTACATAAATAGCTTGAAGATTTACATGCTAGGATTTGTATTCACAGTTGCTTTGTTTTGTGAGGAATAGATGTTTGCCTTCTGGGCATTCCGCTTGGTCCCAGGCTTTGCAGGTGAAAATAAGTGTGAGGTATTTGATATGCAGCTTGTTTCTTCTCTGAGAAGCAATCCAGCTGAAAAGGAAAGAACTGTGTTTCTGACTTTATATCTTTTATCCCTTGGCAACATACTGCAGTGATATTACAAACACTGAGACTGTTAGACTAATAGAAGTAAATATTGCAAAAACTGTGAAAGATGTGGTAAAATATTCACTCATTTGTACAAGAATAATATACCAAGTACCCACTATGTGCTAGGTTTTGTGCTATATACAAGCTTGGGAAAAATACAATCCCTTCTCTCTAGAAGAAAATGATTGAATATGAACCATTATACAATGAAATATAAAATAATCAGTAGTGTTGGTAAATGTTTAACAGCTAACTCTTCAGGAAAAGCAGCCAGAATCATATCATTTGTACTTACTGTGATGTGAATAAATACCCCTACCAGAGCTGATTTCAAGTTACCAACATGATCTAAACGTGTGTAGAGCTGGGCTGTTACTGGCTATTATAAGGAGTATTAGCCAGCTCCATCCAGTTTGCCACATATTGTATTATGCTACTGGCTCTCAACCTTTGGGGGGATGAAACGATCCTTTCATAGGGGTCACCAAAGAACATCAGAAAATACAGATATCTTCATTATGATTCATAACATTAGTAAAATTACAGTTATGAATAGCAACAAAGATAATTTTATGGTTGGGAGGTACCCAAACATAAGGAACTGTATTAAATATTTCCAAAATTAGGAAAGTTGAGAGTCACTGTGTACTGTAGTATCGTGAATCTATCCTATTGCATTAGCATGCATACAGGCAAATATACAGATAAAATAAAAGAAGCAATGTTACTTAAAATTATATAGTAGAATATCATGATAATATAGCATATTAGTTAAGAGTTTATGTTGGGGATCAGAATAGTGTAACTTTAAATGTGAACATATCTACTCACTACTTATGTAAATTAGTAGTGTCTTTATCCTCCTGTACCCCAGTTTACATATATATTTAGAGGGAGAATCCATCACCTAGGGTTCTTAGAGGATGAATATTGAAATGCTTTGGTCAGTTCCCCAATGCATAGTAGGTGCCTAACACATAGTAGTTGCTCTATGCATCTTTGCTTAATGCATAAGTAAGCATATGACAAGTAACATCACTTAAGTCTAAAGCATATGGCCATAATGCCCTAGGGATGGAAAAACTTAAATCCATTGCACATTAATGAAGCTTTGACAGTGCAAAAAACATTTAAATTGTGCCTGAAACCTCAGTAGGAGTTCACTAAGGCCAACAGGCAGAGGTTGTTTCTGAACAGGTGCTCTGGTGGTCTTATGACTGATAATGGTTCTTATAGCGAAAATTTGTACTTTAGTCTCACACATCTTTTCTTAAAATCAATGGGCAGCATCTACACACCTGCCTCTGCTCTGAAACCATGTATGTCCCTTTGCAGATGATAGCCAAGCTCTGACAACCTTTCCCGGGGGCTTGGTGAGGTCTTCTGGACACCAAGCAGACATTCTTTCACCAGTAGCCTTTGTTTATAAAAGCTGTGGAAGCTGGCCTAGATCTGTTAATGATGGGGCCTACTCTCGATTGTGTTTTACTGATTCCATTTCAGCGTCAGTAATGCTGAATGCCTGCTGGTGAAATGCAATTTCTTGAGCACCAAATATTAAAGGACATCATATTTCATCTCTCCATGCCTGAGGTTTATCCAAACAAAGGAAATGGGTTGTTACCAAGGAAAGCATAACTCAAAATTCCAATTATAACTGTTAAACCACATGTGAAATTACTTTTAATAATTAAAAATGGCTCCTGCCATTCTGCAGTCCTGGCTCAATATTAAGTCTGCTGCCATTTTAAGGAGAGCTAATAATCCCTAGTAAATCCCGATGACCTTAATTGTCTTCCCAGCCACCCTTCAGTGACCTTTATTGCTTAGATGGTTAAAATCTAAAATAAATGATACTAATACGTGTGCCCTGCAAGGGCACTGCGTGCATTTCTACTGCGCAGCTATTGTTTCCAAAATGCCATTCCTGCGATGGCTTGAGCTTGTTTGAGGAAAGGATTCTTATTATGGGTACACTTTAAAATGCACATTTTCAAGCGCAGAGGAAGGGAAATGTCAATAAGAATACAGTCATGTGGGAGAAGAGGGGATGGAGGAAAATAAGAGCTGCTGTAAAGGAACGGAGGTGCACACGCGGATTAGTAATTATCAACTTCACTGCTAAGACACAATTGTAGCACTCAGCCATGAAGAAGCAGGAAGGGAGCAGCACACCCACCATCAGAAGCAAGAAATGAGTGTAAATATTTGCACCATGGGTACTATTTCCTTTTACTAGTGAGATTTAAAGAGCTTGTACCATCAAGGATAGTGTCAACCACATACCAGCAAAGTCACATTTTATAACTGGATCTGGGAATACACTCAGATTCAAATCCATAGCTGGTCTCCTTGGGCTTACACAAGAAGTATAGGCATCATGAATGCAAATGTTTCTTGGGGTTTGTAAAAATAGATTTGACTTTCACATCATTGTGGTCCAAATTGCCACTTAATTATGGTCCATTGTTTTTGGTAAAATCTGTTCTCGCATGCATGAAAGCATTCATTCATTCAGTCAGTCATTATATGTATTCAACAAATATTTTCAGTGTTCATAATATATATTTGTACAGTGTTGGTCTTTGAAAATACATAGATGGCATATATCTTTTTCTCTTATTCTAAACAGAATGTACAATGGAAATGTACAGAAAAGGGAGATTTTATGGTGAATTATAAACTGAAACATGGCATGTAAATATAATGGTTTAATAGAAATGTGTCATTTGTAGCATGTCCTCAAAGCCTACCTTTTTAAGCTATCCAAAAAAGAAGAAAGATAGTTTCCTTTCTCTTTTTGATCACAGGTACCATCATAAGACAAGACTGTCCTTGAGTTCTAGTCAACAAGAATTCCTCAACAGTACCAAAGGAAAGTTAACACTCCTGGCTCTTAGCAGTAGAACTCACACTCACTTATGTGCTTAAAGAAGCTCTTCCACCAAAGCAACTACATATACATAAATTCCACTTTCTCCCCTTCTCTGAAACAAATGACTGCACAAATTGCTTTCTTCTCACCATAATTCCCATGAAGTTAACATTCTTTTATTGGACTCTCATGAAGCTTTAACTGAGCTAGTCTGGCTACTACAGATGATGTTCTGTTTTATTCCAGATTTCTCTTTATAGAAATCTCTGGTCACATTGGTCTCCTCTCTGTGATACTGGCAGGGCATACTTGTGTCCCTCAAAGGTTTTGTCTTTGCTGGTGGTACATATACAGAGGGCTGCGAATGATTAAAACTTACTTGGTTTCATAGATGTCAGTTTTAGACACCACTGCAGAGGGAGCTTTCTCAAATGTCTCAGTCCTTCCAAATTCACTTTCTCCCCTGCTCTCTCTTAGCAATGCCAAATGTTTGTATATTCTATTTATATCAGTTGACTATCTATCTTTTCCTCTAGAATAGACTCTCCATGAGATGGGAATTCTTTCTTACTATTCACCTGAAACAGGCACACATCACAAATAACAATAAACTCTTTGCTGCTGGGGTAGTCAACCCTCCAAAATTGCTTGCTGTTCCTCATTTATAGCTAGTCTTAAGTTTATTCTTCTAGGGATGACCTATGCATCCAATGGGATGCTATGGAAAGTACAACAAATAACACAAAGGTCAGTCCATAAACCCACCTAGTTTAGTTGGCTCATTGTGAGTAGAACCAGCAGTCTCCTGATGGATGAACTCAATTGCTCCATGGGGTAGGCCTGAAGCAACCAATGCCAGGGGAGTGAGACACCTAGAAAATTGAACATCTAACTACTACTAAGGTATCAAGAACTACGGCTCTGACTGATAACTAATTAATTTCAGTATTAGAAGAGACAGTGAACTAGAAGCATATAAGAAGTTTCTTCTCATTTTTAAAAAAACATGATTATTTTATATTTATTTATATCTAAATTTGTAATCTACAAAAATATAAAGTAACTTAAGCCTTTATTCAATGGTTGGCTTGTTTCTACCCCTCTTTTAAGTTTAAATTAGAAACAGGCTTGTTTTACATGTCAATTCCAGTTCCCTCCTCTTCTCCCCTGCCCACCACCAGCCCCCATCCCATGCCCTTTCTGCTTCCTAGGGAGGATGAGGCCTTCCATAGGGGATCTTCAAAGTCTGTCATATCATTTGGAGCAGGGCCTAGACCCTTCCCTGTGTGTTCAGGCTGAGAGAGTATCCTTCTATGTGGAGTGGGCTCCCAAAGACCATGAGTGTAATAGGGATAAATGCTGATCCACTACCAGAGGTCACATAGGTTAACCAGACCTCCAAACTGACATTCTCATTCAGGGGATCTGGAACAGTCCAATGTTGGTTTCCCAGTTATCAGTCTGGAGTCCATGGGCTCCCCCTTCTTCAGGTCAGTTGTTTCTGTGGGTCTTTTTTTTTCTTTCTTTCTTTTTTGGTTTTACGAGACAAGGTTTCTGTGTATTGTTTTGGAGGCTGTCGGTCCAGCCTGGCCTCGAACTCAGATCTGCCTGCCTCTGCCTCCCGAGTGCTGGGATTAAAGGCGTGCACCACCATTGCCTGGCTATTTCTGTGGATCTTACCAGCCCATTCTTTACCCCTTTGCTTATCATTCCTCCCTCTCTGCAACTGGATTCCTGAGTTCAGCTCAGTGTTTAGCTGTGGGTGTCTGCTTCTGTTTCCATCAGCTACTGGATGAAGACTCTAGAATATAAGATAGTCATCAATCTCATTATCCAGGAAAGGCATTTAAGGTAGCCTCTCGACTATTGCTTAGATTGTTAATTGGCACAACCTCGTAGATCTCTGGACACTTCCCTAGTGCCAGATTTCTCTTTACACCTATTCTCTCTATTAGTATCTCTTTTCTTCCTCTCCTCTATTCTTCCCCTGACTCAATCTTCCTGCTCTCTCATGTCCTCCTTTCCCCTCTTCTTCTCTCCTTCTCTTTCTCCTAACTCCCTCTCCACTCCCCCAATTAGCTCAGGAGATCTTGTCCCTTTCCCTTTCTCCAGGGGACCATGTAAGTCTCTCCTAGGGTCCTCCTTGTTTCCTAGCTTCTCTGGCGGTGGGGATTGTTCCCTGGTAATTCTTTGCTCTATGTTTATAATCCCATATATGAGTGAGTACATATCATGTTCATTATTTTGTGATGTTTTCTTTTAGTTCCATTCATTTGCTTGCAAATTTCAAGATTCCATTGTTTTTTCTGCTGAGTTGTACTCCATTGTGTAAATGTACTACATTTTTTCATCCATTCTTCAGTTGAGGGACATCTAGGTTGCTCCAAGTTTCTGGGTATTACAAATAATTTTGTAATGAACATGGTTAAACAGATGTCCTTGTTGTACGAATGTGCATCTTTTGGGTATATGGGAAAGAATGGAACTGCTGGATCTTGTGATAGATTGATTCCCATTTTCCTGAGGAACCCCCATACTGATTTCCAAACTGGGTTGTATGAGTTTGCACTCCCACCAGCAGTGGAGGAGTGTTAATTTTTGATACCCATACTGTATACAAGATTCTGAATGTCTATTTGGTCTAAGATGCTAGATTTTGGAGTCATTTACTGTATAAGAACATTTTAATGAATCCACACCAGGCTAACTGTTGGCTTTTGTTCTTAAAACAGTCCCTTAGAAAGCAGACCATTAGATTTGTTGGCTATATTAATGGGTAGCAGAGTGGTTGAAGATAACGCCTTCATTTCATTTAATTGCATTTAAATGAAGACTAATGATAACTTCATTGAAAGATGTAAGATATAACTACTTTTAAAATCAGGTTTGTTTTGTTAAAGATAGCTCTGATGGAATCAATATCACGTACTTGCATCCTTGGATTGGCCCATGATTGCTCTTTCATTGAACTCTAGGTTGCTTTGTCTTGGCAAAAAAAATGTCTAGAAAGGATTTTCTTTTGATTTCAATTCTCTATTCACTTAAACATTTCTCACGTCTATTTGCCTTTGACTTGTCCCCTTTATTGTTTCTCTAGTTTTGTTATGATAGCAGATTATTTCTGGCACTCTTTCAAATTCTACCATTTTCCTTAAAAAACAAATGAACAAAAAATAAAACCCCTCAATGATTCATTGGTAGAATTCTATGCAGACATTTCTTAGTTAAACTGAATGTATCACTTGCTTTAAATCTAGTTATTCATAGCAAAACAAAGAGGAACTGACTGCCAAAGTGCTGAATGGAAAACACCTCTGTGGAGTGGAGAAATGGTGCTTTAGAAATAAAGGTTGCAAAAAAGCCTCCCAAATGGTTGTAGTATCAACTGAGATTCAAATTTAAATCATAAGCTAACATATGTGGTCCACTGGTTAAGTATACCTTTTCTTAAGTGTGTTTTTCCTCTTTAAACATCCTGGACAATGATTCAACCATTTGCTTTCCTAGATACTATGAGCTCATTTTTATGAACAGCAATAAGACATTTTCATTTTATCAGGATGCCTTTCGTGGGCAGCAAGCCTTCCTGCAAATGTGTTTCGCGTTAGGAAAATTTACTTCATTCTGCAGCCACATAGGAGCATCAGTTGCCAATTTGCACTGGAGAGGCACTTTGAAAAGTGTGCGTCATTTTGTTTTAATGACATTTATACTTGTGATTCTCGTTTGTGTAGGGGAAATGGGGTATCATTAGGAGTGGATCCATTTTGACTTCTTGTAATATCAAGTTTCAAATGGAGAATGTTTAAGCCTTGATAGTTTTTAAGCATGAATTCACATTTCAAAACAAATAGAGTTAGGAAAACAGCAAGTATGGTGGGGATTGTAACTGTTTATTTTTACCAATAAGAGAAATAGTACAGTTGGCAGCCATGTTCATTCCCCCATCTTGTATTATTAATGATCATTATATGAGCAAACCATACACATTAGCAATGGAAATAGAAATATCAAATTATATAGCATCATTGGTACTATCTTACAAGTAGTAAAGCAGAACGAGACATTGGGGTTATTAATCATTGATGGGGCATCAATGAGTGATTAGCATTTTGCAAAGTGCAGTGATATTAAACTCTCAGTTACCCCATTTCTCTATAGCCATACTGTTGACATTTTGGGTTGGATAGTTTTTCCTCATTAGGGGACTGTGTTTTGTGCTGTTGACTATATATGTAGCTGCATACCTAGTAGCCCTTGCCCTTTTGCTAGTGGCATCACTCTAGTACTGAGAAACATTGTCAAATATCCTCTGGAAAGAAGGTACAGCTCCAAAGTATCATATTTCCAATCAGAAAACTCCATATAATGATAAACCAGCATCACTGATCAAGAGAGATACACAGGTTGCAAGGGTATTTAAATGACATGCAAGCCATTATTATTTTTTAAAATAAAACTCTCAGACTTTGAGAGAAGTAAAAAATTGCTGCAAATTACACTGGATATATGTCATGACAGAAGTTCAATGTTTTTTGGTAGGCATGGTGTCTTCTCTCCCTACTTAAGGTAGGTAATTCAGTCTCCACTAAGGTTAGGTGCAAATCTTTTTTTATAGAAAGTACACGTTTTGCATTATTTTTACTAATGGAAATAAACAATGTTTTTGCAATGAAAGAACACCAGTCTCAAGCTGATGAATGATTCATTTCTTCAGGCTTGTAAGTAGTAGGAATCTATGCATTCAAGTAAGTGTTTCTTGTGTCCAAAGACTGGCACATTGATGTATGTTTAAAGACTAAAGCTTTAAAGTGCACATTCAGGGTGCCATAACAATAAAACAGATGATATCTACTGAAGTTGAATATAATTTCTTATGTGGAGAGGACACTGTCTTAAAAATAAGTCTAGTTACTGATTTTTGTTAGTGTGGTTTATGATATGAGAATTGATAAATTTTAAAATAGACATAAAGAGATCGTTTTATTTTGAAGATTAGATATAAGTTAATACACATCTGTGTAAATGTGAAAAAAAACTTTTCCCAAATTTTAATCATTTAATAACTCCAGTGTGCCAATACTTTTTTCATGGCTCCAGCCTTCACCATGTTGACTCAGTAATACAATGAGAATTGCTTGAAATCTTTGTCCTTGTCCATATCTCAGGATTCTGAACTATTAATAAAAGAAAATAAGAATCCAATTTGCATTATCATTAGAGAAAAGCTGATGAATGTCATGCTTTCTCTGTGCATGCTCTCAAATGAGAAATTAAATGATGACTAGGAAAATATTACAGAAACAGCATGAACTTGAGATTTTGGAATCATTTCAAATTTTTCCTGTAACACTAGAACTCTAGCAAATAAAAGACAACACTGTCAATTTTATTTAGTCTGTTGGCACTGTGCATCTGGGAATATCAGGATACCTAATCTGGTTAGTTAACCTATTAGAATTCATTGATACCCACTAGAGAATTCTTGTCTCTTAATTTTTCTATAAAAATAGACTAAGGTCCTTCAGTTTGATTCCTTAGCATGGCAAGTGTTAGATTTGACACTTTCTTATAAAATGTTAAAATACTAAACTTCATTTATAAGTTCATCAAGGAATACTACATTTTAAAGACTTTTTCAAAAAGGGAAAAATTAGTGACTATTCTGTTGAAATGAGCAACAATGGAAGCCCTGCTGCTCACCAAGCCAAATGTCCTGGTCTCTTGCATAATAAATAGGAAACACTCATTGTCATCTGGTTATTCACTGTCAGGATAATTCCTCATGTGGAAATAAGTTAGTCCTTGCCTCCTTTTAAATAACATTATGAAATAGAAAAGGTACTAAATATGAAATTAAACAAGTTTAATTTGGCCCACTTTATACATGCTATGTGAATTTAAATAAGATAGAGTTTTCAAGCCCACAAAATAGAGATACAACTGTCCTTCTCATCTGTTTTCCTGAGAGGTCTCACTGTGAATGAAGAGTACCAGTGTCTGTGGGTTATGTTCTTTAGTAGGAAAGTATGATGCAAAGGTAAAATATTATTGAGAGGGCGGAAAGGGGCTGACACCATCACTAGGGTTTAGACATGTCTGAACATGATTGCACTACAGTGTAGTAGTCCTCTCAGGGCATTGTTGGCACAATAGGCATGGTGTCTGATGGAGCAGAATTCATGAAAAATAAAAAAGGTGTGTCATGCACTACACTCCAAGCCCAGAAAAACATAACAAAAGGTATAATTACTCACTAGGGAAAATATCAAAATCTTTCATTAAGTTTGTTTTGTGACCCTATCCTTTTGATTTCATGTATGTGTCCATGAAGGGTGCTAGAAAAATTATTTCTGGAAATTCTCAAAGAGATACTTTTTCTTGAGTTCCTTAATTCTAGAGGTCACCTCCATTTCTTGGTTCATGGCCCCTTCTTGTTTACATTATCACTTCTACTTCTATGAAGAATCCTATCCACTTCTGTGACTTTAACTCCATGTGTCCTACTTAGAAGGATCCTATCATTACATTGAACCCACAAAGATCCTCAAGGAAATTCTTCCCATTTAATGATTATTAAATGCAAAGGCTTAGTGCTATATAAGATAACTCATTCATTTGTGCTGTATATTAAGATGAGGGTGTCTTTTTGAAAATATTAATCTGCCTTCAAATAATTCTTCCATTAAATGTGGCCTTGCTTATTTCAGAAAAAGAATAACAACTTATTTATATTTTACTTTTAAATGAAAATAGATGTGCTAGTTAGTTTTATAGTCAACTTGACAAAGCCTTGAGTCATCAGGAAGAAGCAACATCGACTGAGGTATTGGACTGCAGCCCTGTCTTTGAGAGATTGTCTTGATTGATAATGATGTGGGAGGGCAGAGTTTGCTATACACAGTACCATTCTTAAGCAGGTGAGTCTTTATTGAATAAGACAACTAACTGTGCAAGCTAGAGTGTAAACCAGCAAACACAGTTTTCCTCCATGGCTTCTGCTTCAGCTCTTGCATCAGTTCCTGTCCTGACTTTCTTCAATAATGAACTGTGGTTAGAAGTATAAGCTGAAATAAGCCCTTTCCTCATTAAATTGCTTCTGCTCATCATGTTGCTTACAACAGAAGAAAACAAGCCAGAATAAGAAAACTCCATTCATTTATTTTCCAAGATTACTTTCAAAGTATCAACCCCAGCATGTCTTCTTTCTCAAACTAGGACAAGAAAACCAGTAAAACCTATCAACAGACATAAGAAATATCGCAAAAGCATTGAGCTTGGTATGGGTTAGCAACACATACATCATCGTGGGAAAGTCCCTATTTATGTAGAAATTAAACTCTTAGTGAAGGGAGAAAAACAAAAAGCATAATAAATTGGGATACATTTCAAGAATAAAAACAGCATAATTTGTTTGAAACTAAACATGGGGGGAGAGAGAGAGAGAAAGAGGAGAGAGAGAGAGAGAGAGAGAGAGAGAGAGAGAGAGAGAGAGAGAGAGAGAGAGAGAGAGAGAGAGACAGAGAGAGAATGACTTGGATGCAGTGGCAGGGCACAGAACACTGTAGAGATCAAATTTTCTCTTAGTGACAAAGTTTGGTGAACACAGAGGCATGGAAGGTCATGGATAGACATATGAGGCTCATGTTATGATGAGGAAAAAATCAATGGTTAACACAAAATCAAAAAGATGCTTAAAACCACTGTTAATTAGAGACATAAATAAAAATGATGTGATTATCTTTTTACAAAATCAGTAAAAACAAAAGACTGGTAATAAAAGTTAATGGCATGATATTGATATCTAAAAAACTATGCCAGTCATTAACTGCCTTAAATAAATACAAAAATAACATATTATTAGTGATTAAGCAGAGAGGAGAAATTTTTTCCATTGTTGGAGAAATCAAATGGAAATTGTCCTTAGCTTTTCAGGGAAATGTTTCTATTATCTCTTAAAATTAAGACTGTGTCATTAGGGTAGCTCAGTGATTGCATATTTAAGTGTAAAGGAAAATGACAGTGATTTTGTGTCAAAGTAGATTCAGGAAACTCACTAGAGCATGCTTGCATTAATGGGAATAATAGGACCCCTTTTAAATGCCTTTAAATGAACACCCATTAAAAGGGCTTTCCATATACATATAGCAAGCATTTTTAGTATAAAGAAGCAGATACATCTGTATGCTCCAACATATATGAACCTTCAAAATACATAGGCCCTCTGACTGTGGTTGACAGTTGGGTGATTCGGGAAGTTTGTGGGGCCACTAGCACTGGGACCAATATTTATTCCCTGTTTATGAATTGACTTTTTGGAGCCAATTCCCTATGGAAAGATACCTTGCTCAGCCTGGATATATGCGGAAGGTCTTGGTCCTGCCTCAAGTGATGTGACAGACTTTGATGATCCCCCACTGTAGGCTTCAACCTCTCGAAGGGGTGGATGGGAGGTAGGATGGGGAGTGGTGGGGGGAGAGGAAGGAGAGGACAGGAGGGAGATTGCTATGTAAAATAAGATTCTTTCAAAAAAAAAAAGATTTGATGTCCAAAATCCTTACAAACTATGTAAATTGTTCCCTAAGGATATAAGTAGTACCCAGGCTCTCCTAGAAAAGAGCAAGGACATCTTCTGGACCTGTAAGACTTGATTATTGTAAAACAATTTCATACAACAGATTGGGAACATGCAAAGTGGGGAGTGGGAGCTGGAAAGAAGAGAGGGGGAGAAAAGGAGGAGAGAGTACATCATGGGGGAAAAGGAAGGTTGAGCTGGGGATAGAATAGGAGAAGAACAGGAGGAGAAATACAATAATAGAAGGAGTCATAAGTTTGAAGAGAGATCTGACACCAGTGAGACCTCTAGTGATCTACAAGGATGGCACCAACTGGCAAGCTAAGCAACAGTGGAGACACTACCTTAAAAGTCTATTCCTGATAATGAACTTCACGACTATCTTATATGCCATCCTAGAACCTTCATCCAGTGACTGATGAAAGCAGAGGCAAACACCCATAGCTAAACACTGAACTGAACCCATGGAACCCAGTGACAGAGAGAGAGGAGTGATGAACAAATGGGCAAAGAATGGGCTAGCGAAACCAGCAGAGACAGCTGACTTGAAAAGGGGGAGCTCTTGGACCCCAGACCTACAGCTGGGAGGCCAGAATGGAACTGATCCAAACCCCCTGAGTGTGAGAGTCAGTGAGGAGGCCTGGACAATCTATGGAGCCCTGGGCAGTAAATCAGTATTTATCCCTGTCATGAAAATGGACTTCGTGTGTCCATAACACAAAGAGCGATGCTCTCTCAGCCTGGACATGGGGGAGTGTCTGGACCCTGACCTGAGTGAAATGATAAACTCTGGATATCCCCTATGTGGAAGGAAGTGAGGATAGGGTGGGAGGCTGGGAGCGATGGTGGAGGAGTGTGGGAGGAGGGGGGAAGAGGGAACTGGAATTGACATGTGAAGCAAGCTCTTTTCTAAAAAAAATGTAATAAAAATAATGAAGAAAAAACAATATCATACTATTGATGCATATTTTCACTTTAAAATACTCAATGACAAAAACAAAAGAGAATCTATTAAAATGACAGTGGGATGCCAAGGACATCTTTGCCTATATAAGTGCACATTTTGACAAAATGCTGCCCATTGCATAAGGCCTAAGTTTTCTTGATAATTGGGTGGGATTTTTATTGATGGGAAAATTGGATATATTTCAGGAAAAAGGCAGTAGAGCATCTTTGAAATGCAAAGCAATGTAACAGTAAAAGACGTAAGGCCTTTATTCAAGTGCAGTGTCACACTGCATCAATGCTAGAATGAGACTCCCTGCAAAACTACCTTTATCATTCATTGCATTAATAGAGACAGAATGTTGAACAAGAAAAGAAAGGCCCTCCTCTTTAGATGCTGCTTACACTGCCTGGGCTGCTGTGTGTAAGTACAGATCAGGTTCAAAGTATATGCAAAGAAAGAAAGCCCCATTGTCACAGGACTTGAAACAATGTAGCAAAGGAATAGCAAATGAAGAGAGAATCATTTGGTCAGGAGGGCTGATACTCACATGACAAGTAGTGGTTGACATTAAACATTTTAAGATGACCATATAAGGAAACAAAAGAGCTTAATCTGTGTGTATGCAAAGCACAGAAAATGTTAAGTACCATTCTATAAAATGTATGCATCTTTTTTTTAAACAAAAGGAATTATTGTACTGCTTGGCAATGAAGACAAAGACCAAAATTTTTGTTTCCTGTTTGTGCGAACAACTCCTAGAAGGGAAAGAATACAGTTTCTGAGCCTCTGTAAGCTATGAACCTATTTACTGTGATCTGGTCAACACAACTCTAGTAAAAGTATAGGAAGACACTTCCATGTATCATCAATTTACAGAGATGTTACCTGTGTTCTTGCTTTCCCTTAGTTTTCTCTCTTTGGGTCAGAAGAATGTATAATTGCAATAAAACCTTGGAATCAAAGTTTCTGATGGACCATTGACTACAGAAGAATGTAAACAAATACACAAAATCATGTTTCTGGTGACTTGTTCTTAATGGGATGGGTCTAGGAGATGAAGGTATCATGAACAATAGGGTAAAATATCAAAGTAGATCTTTATTGTTGATTGCAGTGAAATTGAAGTGTGAATGAGGGCTCTAAGATCAGATGATACATTGAAGTTTGGATTGCTTTTCTAAATACTGCTAATTCTGAGGGTGACTCAATCGCCCTTGTCCTGTGGCTGACCACCAAGAGGAGGACTGTCTTCTAGCACAATAAATAAAAGGACCCAGAGACAGATACTGGGGTTCAAATTTCAATCTGAAGATCAGCAAAGCAAAATAACACGCCACTAGCTCTTACCACTACCTCAGACAGACTGCCTCTCTTCAGCATGGCTGTAGAATGCTGGAACTGAATGTCTTCCTTTCCTCAATGTGGCTGGAGAATGATTGCCTGATACTGAGACCCTGCTCCTATCTTATATACCTCCCTAATGCTGGGATTAAAGGTGTGTTATCCCAGTGGCTGAGATCAACTCTGCGTGAGCTATTTCTCTTTACAAATGGATCAATCTTGTGTAGATCTTGGTGGCTCTGGACGCACAGAGATTCATCTACCTCTTTATTCTAAGTTCTGTTTAAAGGTGTAAATCACCACTTCTTAACTTCTTGCTGCTGGGATTAAAGGTATATGCCTGGTTTATATGACTTGTGGCTGATTTTGCTTTCTGAATCATCAAGCAAGTGTTAATAAATCGTAAATCATATATCACCTCACTGTCCCATGAACGTGTCCATGTATACTATGAGAATGTGTTACAAGAATTCAGCTTCACTTGTGTTTAAAGCATTTTACCATGAAATCTGATATAAGATGGTTAACCTATTGATCCTTTTTACAGATTTAGAAAGAGAAAGTTAGGGTATGTGAAGAGGATAAAAACAACTGCCGAGGTACAGGAGACAGCTTCCTGAACATAACACCAGTAGCACAGACAGTGAGATCAACAAAAAATAAATGGGGCCTCCTGAAACTTAAAAGCTTCTGTAAGGCAAAGGACACAGTCAGCAAGACAAAAAGGCAGCCCACAGAATGGGAAAAAATAATCACTAATCCCATATCTGACAGAGGGCTGATCTCCAAAATTTACAAAGAACTCAAGAAGCAAGTCTCCAAAACACCAAAGGATCCAATTAAAAAGTGGGCTGCAGAACTAAATAGAGAATTTTCAATAGAGGAGTCTAAAATGGCTGAAAGTCACTTGAGAAAGTGCTCAACATCCTTAGCCATCTGGGAAATGCAAATCAAAACAACTCTGAGATACCATCTCACTCCTGTCAGAATGGCTAAAATCAAAAACACCAGCGACAATTTATGCTGGAGAGGATGTGGTAAAAGGGCAACACTCCTCCACTGCTGGTGGGAGTGCCAACTTGTTCAGCCACTTTCAGCCACTTTCTGAGGAATCTCAATATGGAGATTCCTCAGAAAAATGGGAATAAACCTACCACTAGACCCAGCAACTCCACTCTTAGACATATATCCAAATGATACCCATTCATACAACAAGGATGTCTGTTCCACTATGTTCATAGCAGCATTATGTGTAATAGCCAGAACTTGGAAGCAACCTAGATGCCCCTCAATAGAAGAATGGATAGAGAAAATGTGGTACATTTACACAATGGAGTACTACTCAGCAGAAAAGAACAAGGGAATCTTGAAATTTGAAGGCAACTGGATGGCACTAGAAGAAACCATTCTGAGCGAGGCAACCCAGTCACAAAAAGAGAAACATGGCATGTACTCTCTCATATATGGATTTTAGACATAGATCTGGGGTGTGCCAGCCTACAATCCCATGGCCAGAGAGTCTGGGAAACAGAACCTTCATTCAGTGGCTGATGGAAGAAAAGGCAGATTCCCATGGCTAAGCACTGAGCTGAACTCAAGAAAGCCAGTAACAGAGAGGGAGGACTGATGACCAAAGGGATTAAGACTGGGCTGGTTTAACCCCCAGAAACAGATGACCTGACAAGAGTTAGCTCTTGAATCCCAGACTGATGCCTGGGAATCCAGCATGGGACTGATCAAGACCCCCTGAACGTGGGTGTCAGTGAGGAGGCCTAGGTAATCTATTGAGCCTTGGGCAGTAGATCAGTATTTATCCCAGGTATACAAATGGACTTTGGACTCCCATCCAACAATGTGAGATGCACTCTCACCCTGAACTCTTGGGGGAGGTTCTAGGCCCTGCCCTGGATGAAGTGACAGAGTATGAACACCCCCATGGAGGGCCTCACTCACCCTCCCTGGGGAAATGAGGGGATATTGGGGGGGTTGGGGGAAGGGCACCGGAGGAGGGGAGAGAAATGGAGAGCAACCTGGAACCTTGTTTCTAATTTAAATTTAAAAATAAATAATAATAATAATAAAACAACTGCCGAATAAGTAATTTGGTCAGATTTGAAGCCAATTCATCTCAATTTTTTTCTTTCTATTAACTGTCCGTGCAACAGAATACGAGTAGTGTTAGAAAAAGAAAGGACAGAGAATATGACTCAACTCAGAACTGTGTAATTTGCCAGTACTCAGGTTTGTGAAGAGGCTGTGTGTTCAGTCTCAGTAGATGTTACAAAAGGAAGCATTAGAAAAAGAAAAAAGTGGATGGCTGTCAGTGGCAGATGATTTAAGTCTTCTTAAAAGCAGAGATTCCATGATTCAGCGCACAGTGGAAGCATTCAGATGGTGTTTATTACACAAACACTACACACTCAGCAGCAATTTGGGAGCCCTGCAGTCTCCTTAACAAGGTATAATGGAGATGCTAAGGAGCTGAGCCAGAAGAAAATGAGTAAGAAATCTAACTAGACAAGTTTCAGCAAATGTTTCATATGCAAAGAAGGTTTGTAACATTAAGAATGACAAGGAACTTGACTGCAAACGCGTGGGTGGTTGGTCAAAGGAAGGAAGCTTTGGAGGAGTCACTCAACTGTGGAACCTATATTTCAAGCTTTTGCCTGGATTGAGTCCAGGGTACCAGGATCTCCGTAGCAACAGGGTAAAAAATTAGAGCCCATCTCTGTTTGATAGCATTAATAGTGGTATATGATAAAGGTTGCAGCTGTTACATGATTTCATTTGACTTGCTTGACAATAATACTGTAAGGATGCTCTCATAATGCATTCTCGGTTGGCTGACAGGAAACTCATTTGCATTTTCAACTTACCTCCTAACAAATTGTAGCTGTCACTATGTCTTTGTCCATCTAACCCTTAATAAAGAAGACCCCAGATTATAAAGGAAACAATAAAAAAGAGAAAATGACAATAACAAATATCACTACTCCTGCAAGTATACATTCCAGTAGACACAGTAATTATACACTCACTACCTGTGATTGGTTAGTAAAAATTAAACTTCAATCAGAACTTGAAGGAAAAATGTGGAGCTATCACCAGAAAATATCTTACAGAGAACTAGGATTTTCAGGGAAATTGTGAAGGAGCACATGCAATGATCCAGACAGCATGTTTATTCTAAGGAAATGATTCAATCTGTATCTTAAATTGGGTATTAGGTACATATATGGTCAGAGCAGAAAGTAGCAGAGGAAAAGATATAGATGACCTCAACATGATGGAGTATATAGAGCTTGATGTTCTAGGGGAGAACTTGCTATGTAGAGAAGTCTTAGAGACCTAATACAGAGGACTGCCAAAGACTGACTTTTAGGGGGTTGCTGTAGTCAACAGTAGGTTTGGCAAATGTCTTAGGCTTCTATTGCTCTGAGGAGAAACCATGACCATGGCAACTCACATAAAGGAAAAATTTAATTGAGGGGCCTGGCTTACATTTCAGAGGTTCATTCCATCATGTTGGGAAGCATGATGGCATGCAGGCAGACCTGGTGCTGGATCTGAATTCTAACTGGGACTCAGAGGCAACAAGAAGTCCACTGACTGTCACAATGAGTAAAACTTAAGAGAAAGACCTCAAAGCCTCACCCACATAGTGGCGCACTTCCTACAGAAGATGTGGCCCAGAGGTGAGCCCTGCTGCCTCAAGGTCTATACGAAGGTTTGTCATCCAGCCTCCTGCAAGACCACACTTCCTCCACACTTCTTAATAGTGCCATTCCCTTTGAGTTAATAGGAGCCCAAAAACATTCAACTGATTACAGTTCCTCTTCTCCAAGTTTCACTTTATGTGTTTTCAGATATCCAGGGTCAACTACAGTCTAGAAATATCATTGGAGATTTCACAGGGAATTTATAAAATGTGTTTGTTTATTTATTTTGATTATGTTTTTTCTTCGACTTTACAGCAAAGGCTGCTCTAAAATCCACCATGTAGCACAGGCAGGCTTTAGACTCACAGTAGTCTTCTTAACTCAGCCACTCAAGACCCAGGAATACAGGAATGCACCATCATATCTGGTTTGACAATGTCTACTATTTAAATAATTTTCACTATAATTTTTGTAATTATTTAATTTATTATGGATTATTGTGAATACTTCCTTGTGTAATAATTTGGGGATTAAAGTTTATAATTAACTTTAATCCATATATATATATATGTGTGTGTGTGTGTGTGTGTGTGTGTACATATAGGGGAAAATTATAACCTGTAGGAATTGGTGCAAGTTTCAGAGTCATAGATAATTTCCTCAAGATTAAGAAGAAACTGTAAGGAGAGAGGAGGTGGGAGGAGGTGGCGGTGGATGTGAGGAGGGGTGGAAAGGAGAACTGTGGTTGGAATGTAAAATGTAATAAAAAATACAAAATGGAAAAAAAGAGGAAACGGTAGCACTGCACTAATCAGGGCATAATACTTTTGTCCAGAATGATGGTGATGCAACATAGAGAATAGGATTACTGGTTTTAGATATGAGCTGAAAAGACTTGCTGATAGACTAAACATAAAGTTTGAGTAGAAGAGCAGATGAACAAGATGCATGATTCTGGAGCTGTGGCTAATAAGTAAATATGGTCCAAGAAAGGGTTAGAAGGTTGGTGGGGAAAGAGAGGAGTGAGAAGAAACAGTGAACTAAGATTTGTGAACACTTAAGTTGACACTTGAGCTTTCGTGTGGGAAGGAAACACAGTTACACAAATGTAGATTTGAAGGAAGAAGATGTAGTGCAGAGAAAACAATACAAGAATGTCGACATATTAACTAGTATATAAAATAATGACTCTGGCTAATAACATCTGGGTATGAATAAAAGGGAAAAGATTCCAGGTCTGAGTTTTGACTCTAACATGCAGAAGTGAGAAGTAAAAAGAAACAAGTCAACAGATTGAACACAGGACTAGTAAATAGGAGACATAAGATTTGAGAAATAAGATTTAAAAGCCGTTAGCTTGGCAAGATGAAAGAGATCAAAGATGCTAAAATGTTCCATAATGGATAGAATGGCAACTGACCATCCTTGGGATTGTAATGACATTGCCTACATAGACTCACAGGACAGTTTTGATGATTCAGTGTAGATAAAAGCTGAGCAGAATAATATCAAGAGTGATAGATGACAAAAGTAGGGAAAGGAGAGAAATATTGGGACAGAGGATGAATGGAGCACAATGAACAATGAATGGGATCAAAGCAGAGGTCTTCTACAGGACTGAAGTGTTTCTGGACTTGGGTACTGCAGGGAGGCAGCTGTGACACACTATTGGTAAATAGAACTGCCCAGCACTTGGTTCTGTACAGAATATTGGAGTAAGGCTTGTGTTACTTGGGGCTTCTATTGCTGTGATACAGTCCCATGATTAAATGCAATTCAGGAATATCTGGCCATGTATGGCACCACCCACAATGGGATGGGACATCTCACTTTGATTATTAATCAAGAAAATGCTCTATACAATATCTGGATTCAATTTTATGAGGGCATTTTTTATTGAGGTTCCATTTTCCCAAATAACCCTAGATTGTGTAAAACCTAACCAACACAAGTTTATATCAACATGCAATAAGAAAGTGCCAAGAAAATTGGAGTTGAAGCCTGGAAATACCATCAGTGTACCTTCAGAAATTGTCAAGAGCTATGACACTGGCAGTGGGAAAAAAATGACAGTGACCAGGAGGAAACATTTTGCAAATCAAGGGGAGAGAGACATACATACATACATACATACATACATACATACATACATACAGACAGACAGACAGACAGACACACACACACACACACACACACACATGAGAGAGAGAGAGACAGACAGACAAACAGACAGACAGAGGGAGACAGACAGAGAGAGGGAAATAGAGACAGAGAGAAAGAGAGAGAGAGAGAGTGAGAGAGAGAGAGAGAGTGAGGGAGGGAGAGAGAGAGAGAGGAGAGATTATTACAGAGGTAACTATAAAGTAAGACTTGTTAGGTGAAAGTCTCAAGTCTGATCCTGGGTAAAACAGTCACAGCAAAATATTTAATATTCCAGCAAGAATGGTCTATATAAGGCCATGAAAACCAGTGAGACATCTGCCCTGTCTTTAGATGCCATGATATAGTAATGGAAGGAAAGAAGGGCTAACCCTTGAGACTGATTCAGAAAATGGAGAGCCATTGCAAGAGTACAGAGTCTAATTAGAGCAGGAAGGGCACAATGAACCTGGGAGTAAAAATAAATAAAAACAATACAACAAGAAAACTGTAGGGTGTATATAGCTCTATGAGCAGCTTTATGAGGTGGGGAGAGACAGAAAAAGTTCAGAAAAGGCAGTGAGATGACAGTGCTGAGTCATTGTTTGAAGATATATTTTACCATGGCTGAAAAGTTCTAGTGGCAGTAACTAGATGTAGCTGGTCAATTGCAGCCCCATCTAGGAAGTAGAAAACAATGGATGCTTATGGTCAATGATCTTTCTTCTTTTAAAACAGTCTAGAACGCAAACCCAAGGAATAGTGTCACACACTATTCGGGTGGATCTTCTCACATCAATTAACTTAAGCAATATACTCCCTGATGGCCAGACATGGCATCTGTCTTAGTTTGAATGTAACTGGCCCCCATAATCTTGTAGGGAGTGGCACTACTAGGAGGTGGGCTTTATTGGAGAGGGCTTGGCCTTGCTGGAAGAGTGCGTTTTGAGTTTCCCTATGCTCAGGATACTGCCTGGTGTCTCAGTTGAATCTCTGTTGCCTCTAAGATGTAGGACTCTCAACTATTCCTCCAGCACTACATCTGCCTGCAAACTGCCATACTTCCTGCCATGATAATAATAGACTGAACCTCTAAAACAGTGAGATAGCCCAATTATGTTTTTACATTTATAAGAGTTGCTGTGATCATGGTGTCTCATCACAACAGTAAACACCCCAGCTAAGACAGCCTGGCCCCATATGCATTTTATCCCAGCATTCAGGAAGTAGAGGCAGATAGATTTCTGTAAGTTCAGTGCCACCGCTGCAAGTAAGACCTTGTTTTGTGGGAAAAAAATGTTCTTTAACAAGTATGACCAGAGGCTAAGCTAGTATAAATAATTCTTAATGATATGACTGAACCCCTGTTTCCAAACATATTAATTGATAATTAACACAAGTTATCACCTTACCTTATCCAAGGCATGGGGTAAGATGATGGCCCAAGACAGATGGAATCAGCATCTTTCTCATATTGAAAGAAAGAGAAATGTAGGAGAGGCTTTTAAAAAGAAACAAACTTCCGTGAGTCTTCTTCTAAAGAATGGACCTCCTCTGAGGTTGCATGTCTTTGCTGAATTGGAGCTCTTTGGATTTTGGCTTTACTTCTTCTACTGTGCACATGAGAGTTGTGGGGACTATGTTTAGTAACGGCATAATTCATTTGGTTGTAACAATGGTAGAGCAATATCAGAAGAAAATAAATGTGTACAGATATATTCGATACAAGGAAAATAAAAGAATTCTAGAGTAGCAGTCCTGTTGGCCTGTGTGGTGATAGAATAGTCTGCTAGAAGAGCTGCCTATACACTGCATTACTATAGCCATTTCTTTCTCTTTTTATTTTCCAGTTTAAATTTAGATAAGAAACGAGGTTGCTTCACAAGTCAGTTCCAGGTCCCTCTCCCTTTCCCTCCCCATCTCCCGTGCCCTCCCCCCACCCCTCCCCCATTATCTCCTCATTCCCCCAGGGAGGGTGAAGCCCTCCATGGGGATGTCCATAGTCTGTCATTTCATATAGGGCAGGGCCTAGACCCTTCCCCAAGAGTTCGGGTGAGAGTGCACCTCACATTGTTCTATGGGAGTCCAAAGTCCATGTGTATACTCGGGATGGGTACTGATCTGCTGCCCAAGGCTCAATAGATTCCCTAGGCCTCCTCACTGACACCCAGATTCAGGGGGTCTTGATCCCATGCTGGATTCCCAGGCTGATGCCTGGGATTCAAGAGTTAACCTTTGTCAGGTCAGCTGTTTCTGGGGGTTAAACCGCCCAGTCTTAATCCCTTTGGTCATCAGTCCTCCCTCTCTGTTACTGGCTTTCTTGAGTTCAGCTCAGTACTTAACCGAGGGAGTCTGCCTCTACTTCGATCAGCCACTGAATGAAGTTTCTGTTTCCCAGACTCTCTGTACTATAGCCATTTCTTTTTTTTTTTTTACTTTTTTCTTAATTATTAACTTGTTTTTGGATCTATGCTGCTCCTTAAGTGAAATTAATGTGCCAGTAGACATGCCAAAGTGGACCAGGAAGACCCCCAAGGACTCAAACCTACAAAAACAACTACACGCAATTATGGAATCTATAGCCATTTCTTATGGCTTCATTTTTTGACAACTGCCTCATTAGTAAGCTATTGTGACACTTGTGATCATTTTGACATTAAAATGGACTTGACCTAAACTATAAGAACTAAACCTTCTGGTTGTGGCGATACACAAAAGAATTCCAGCACTTGAGGACATAGAGGCAGACACAGGCAGATCTCTATGAATTGGAGCCCAGTCTGGTCTACATGATAAGCTCCAGGTCAGCTGAGAGCTTCACAGTCGACCCTGTCTCAAACAAACAAATAAACAAACAAACAAAAACGAAAAGGAGACATAAATAAATAATAAAGTCACTGCACTTTGCATCCATTCTTTGCCCCCATTAAACTCTGACAGAGAGGGAGGGCCCCTTTTGGGAACCTTGCACAGTCTGTAGGATGATGGAAAAGGGACATGTGTAATATGCTGCACTGCAGTGGAGTAGGAAAGCAGAGCATGGAGCTCTCTCTTCCCTTGTCTGAAGTCTGAAACACTATCTTTGGGGAATAAAATATGATCTTGTAGTCCCAGAAGAGAATAAAATCTTTCCAAAATACTCAAAAATTGGCTTTCCTGAACCCTTTCAGCCTTCCTCAGATAACTGGAATTCAAAAGTAGACACCTAGCAAAGCTGCATTTAGGTCTCAGTGGGACTTTACAAGTTTCTCCCTGGGAGCTGAATTTATGTTTTTAAAGTTCAGCTTACATGTTATCTTGAAAATTTGCAATAAACACAATGAAGTTTTCTACTGCTGTATAAAACTGAAAGTGTATGGAAAACACCGTATATTTCACAGTGTTTTATATGGTATTTGATTGTAGCCTGGAGAAATCAATGTGTCTTTAAATAGCAACTATTGGGGTTCCTCATGCAGCAAATTCAATCATTTGTTCACCTACTCATCACATTTCTGTTCTACATTTGTGATACACTGGGTTCATCCCAGGGAACCAAATAGACTCTTAAAATAATAGCCTACAATGTGAAAACCTATTCCACAGTGGAAAGGAAATACAGAGCAAATAAAACTCATGAACTGGTGATTTTCCAGGTTGCTATCAGATCACAATTACTGTGTTATAAAAGTATAGTTATTAATGGTGTGTTAAGATAATAATAGTAAAAAGTTTGAGGTATATGGCTTATTTTATTTACAGGAAATTTAACAGGCTTGTCTGTTACAATTATTATTTAGAAGCTAACAGAAATCCTGACCAAACTACTTCGAGCGAAACAATAGCAGTAGAGCATAACACAATGCATTAGGTGCTAGTTACTATAGTACAAACCTAAAATCCAAACATTTGGAAAACTGAAGCAAGATCCACAGTTCAAAGCTAGCCAGGTCTACTGTGTGAGACTATCTAAATAAAGAAACAAAATAAATAAAAGCAAGAATGGTTTGTCTAGTCGGATGCTGAAATACCAAAATGAATGTTGATCAAAGCATAGTTTGATGTCAAATAGTGCAATTCCAGGCTGGAGAGATGGTTCAGCTGTTAAAGGCTAGGCTCACAACCAAAAATATAAGAACAGTGTAAGTCCCTCTCTGACATCTCAGTCCATATCCACTCTTACTTGTCCATGTTTTCTCCAAGTCCCACAATTCTAGTATCTCCTCACTTTAATAACAATACAAAAAAGAATAAAGAGGTCAGAGGACCCCACAACCAATTCCATTATTTCTACAGAAATAACAAGAAATATTCTTCCTTTATTCATATTTATGGCATTGTGTCTTAATTTTAGATTAATCACATTTCCCCAAAGAACCGATTAGCTAATGTACAGGACACTGAATGTAAAGCTGACTATGTTATGGTACTGCTCTTTCTCCAAGTGAAGGGCATAGCTCCTGTGAAACAGAAATGTTGGAGAGAAAATACCACAAATACATGTTCACTATATGCATCATGGCAAGAAGAGTTCAAGTAACTGATATTTAAAATGTGATTTTGCTTTTGTTCTTTGTCTCTTGGAGACACACACAGAGAGTAGCCCCTCTGGGGAAAGCTAGAGGGTTCTCACAGTGATAAAGAAGGTAAAATATCCTAGGTAAATATCATGATTATATTGTTGAAGAGTGTGTCATATCATGGAAAATATTCATGAAGAATGGCTGCATTTTTTATAAAGGGTAGTTTCTTAAGCAGTAGATATACGTTCCTACCTTGATATTATTTTAATATTGCAGGATGAAAGATATGTATATGATGCATGTTGAGAACAACTTTGATAAACAAATACCTACCAAGCTAAGTGTGACCATCTTTGTTGTTTTTGTATTTTCACATAAATGTGTTAGCTACCTTTTAAAGATTTATTTTATTTTATTTTAAGTGTATGAGTGTTTTCCTGAGTGCACATGAGTACCTGGCACCTGTAAAGATCTGAAGAAGGTGTCAGATTCCCTAGAACTGAAATCAGGGATGGTTGGAAATCAAATCTGGGTCCTCTTCAAGACCAGAAAATACTCTTACCTACAGAGTCATCTCTCTAGTCCTGTAAAATTAGTTATTTGTGAAATCAAACAAAAATTGACTCTCATATTCGCATGTGGATGTGAGCATTCAAATTGCCATACCAAGGAAATTCTTCATATAACATATACCTTGAAATACATTTTCAGAATACTCAAAATGAACATGTGCCAATTCCTCTTGAAGCTGTACCAGACAGTATTTGCTCCTGGGTTTTGATCTACACACCAACGACTATTCTACTCAATGTGATTTTCCACATCTCTCAGGAGCTGCAGGATGAGAAAAGCATAAATGTAGCCATGTATTCAAATTAGATCTACAAGGCCAACCAAGGCATTGCCCCAAAGTAGAGTAGATTATTTTGGGCAGCAAACCATTTTTCTAAGATACCTTCAACCATAAAAACAAAGATGTTCTTTTTGTCATTTTATAGTTCCTATTTAGCAAAATATAGTGCATACAAATGCAAACAGATGGAGAAAATAAAACAAGAAATTTCAGGGCAGGTTTAGCAATGATTAAAGTTTAATATTTTGTCTGGAGGTCTGAAATTATCTTTCCTAAGAAATTAGTTGTGATAACAGCTGGCACAAAATTATTTATTCTTTTTGACATTTTTAAGGCTCAAACTTCCCATTGTCATGTAAGTTCATATGCCAATGGAAACTTTCCAGGATATGTGCATGTGCTATTAGTTCTTGGCTGGTTCATTCTTTAAAGTAAAAATATCAGTGATGATTATTGATTGATATTTCTATAATTCCTGTCTTTGAAAATTACCTCATGCCTCATTTTAATACTAAAATATCTAGTGAGTTTCTATGAACACTGTAAGATAGCAATATGAACTTGATAATAATTCTTATTTATAAAAAGTTTTTCTGTTCAAAGGTAAGTGACCTTAGAAAAAGAAACGTTGTATGAAAACTCATTCCTCAACCCTGGGATTCTAAATAAATTTATTGCAAACCCTTGCATCAGGTTACATTCTCTGAAAAAAATCCAGGGCTGATATACCCTATGGAGCATGCTTGTAACCTCCCTTTTTTTCTGAGAAAGGAAGCAGACTCAGTGTACAGTCATAGACATTTCTACTAATGAAGAATTCAGAATTCAGAGATGATTAGG
The DNA here is from genome assembly GCF_017639785.1 of Mesocricetus auratus. NCBI lineage: Eukaryota > Metazoa > Chordata > Mammalia > Rodentia > Cricetidae > Mesocricetus > Mesocricetus auratus. The sequence continues at coordinate 164,159,148 of NW_024429266.1, forward strand.
GAAGACTTAATGAAGCAGATCATACTTAAACAAGTACTTGTACATCGAAGAGGAGGGCTTTATAAGGGGTAAAGGGATAGAAAAGCACTTAGAAACCAAGTGTGGGAAAGAACCATTGCAGTTGAGTTGTGAGGATGCTTCACTTAATTTATCCAGTTTTTCTCAAACTGTGGGAAGGATGGAACCATGAGTCAACAAATGAGCTGGGGGTAATGTAAATCAATAATGATGTAATGAATAAATCTGTGAACAGATGATTATCCTAGTTAGTTTCAACTGTCAACTTGATACAAAACAGAGTCTCTTGAGAAGGGTGTCTTAATTGAGGCATTACCCAGATCATACTAGACTGTGGCCTTATGTGTGAAAGCTTGTTTTGGTCGTTAATTATTCTTGGAGTGTTCAATCCACTGTGGGCAGCATCATCTCTGTGTAGGTGGTCCTAAGTTGTATTAAAGAATGGGCCATGGAGAAAGACTGGGAGCAAACCACAAGCAGCTTTGCTCTGAGATCTCTGAATCTGGAGGTTTTGCCCTGATTATGCTCAAGAATGGATTGTGACCAGGAAGTGTAAGCCAAATACTCTTTTCCTCTTTCCTAAGTTACTTTTGATCAGAATGTTTTATTGGAGCAACAGAAATCAAACTAGAACAGTCAAGAATGCTCTAAAAATGCAACAAAAAACAGATTAAAATTACTGTAAGAGTAGACAGCAATAGAACGTATATTTTAAATAGAATAAACAAAGGGCATTCCAAAAATATGACATTCAGAACAAACTCTAAATTAAATAGAAAATGAACTATGAAAGCATCAAGAGGCAAATCCTTCTGGGAACAAAGGACACTAGGTTCAAAGGCTCTAGGCAGTATCAAATTTTTATAGATGGTGAGGAACGAGAAAGCCAATGTAACTGGAAATGGGACAGAGTGTTCAAAGGAATAGGCATGAAGAAAAGATGAAGACAGGTCTTTGCAAGTCAATAGTGACAAGTTTTCATTTTATTTTAAGCCTCGAGAGATATTAGATGATGTTATGCTGAAGAACAGTATTATACAATTGTGCCTTTAAAAGATTGTTTGGTTGCTGGCTTAATACTGAATGAAAGAAAGGTATAAAAATTAAATGGAAAGAAGGTCAAGAGAGCCATTGTTTGGCTGATATATCACAGGAACTTCATATAGAATATTAATGATGGATGTGGTCAACTTTGCATATTATAAAGACACTCAAAATAGAGCTCTTGATAAACTGTATGCAGATTAGAGGGTAAAGAAAGGCCATGGTAAATATTAAAACTTAATCCTGTGAAATCTAAGTAACACCAGCTTCTTGGCAACTCGTGGAGTACCACTATGACTATCATTTTCACTGGGTACAAGAGAAATAGTCACAGGGAGATGAGGAATATGCTTAAGGTCTCACTTTTAGGCAAAGGCAAAAGCTGTGTGGCTCTAGCCTTATTCACTGTTCTATTCTGCAAAAGCTTTAAATATCAAGTGGCAGCACAGACACTTGTATAAACCAGAGTGGACCACAAGAGAAGAATGACACTAACCTATAATTATTGAGGCTAATACATGATTTTTAAAGTTGTGAGATGGGATGAAGTCTCTGAAGACAAGGGCTGGGACATTGATTCTATAAATGGTCAAACAGTCCTGTGGGCCAGTATTGTTTCTGCCAAAGCTACTCAATCCTGCCATTGTAGTATGAAGCAATCAAAATTGGAAATAGATGAATGAGGTTGGCTGTGCTCTTCGGCAGTTCTGTTTTACAAAGATGGGCATTTGAGGGAGATTTGGCCCGTGCTCTTTATTTCTTTCTAGATATAGTCTCAGGAAATTAAAGTAGACAAGAACACAAAGACTACTTACTACTCCAACTCATCCACTTCTGAAACAAGAAGTCAGACAGAAAGAGGAAAGAAGAAGGAAGAAGAGTGATATTCTAGTTTGCTTCTTGTTGCAGTGGGGGGAAAACCAAAAAACAATTTAGGGAGGAAAAGTTTTATTTCAGGTTATATCTACTTCTAGCTCCAGGTCATAATTCCTTATCAAAGGGAAGTCAGTACGGGAATTGAAGCAGAAACAATGGAAGAATGCTACTTACTACCTTACTCTATAGCTCATGCACAGCTAGATTTCTTATGTATCCTAGGCCTCCTTGTCAGGGGAAAGTGCAACTTGCAGTAGTAGTCTAGTTCCTCTCAATCAATTGTCAATATAGATAAATCTCACACACACATGGCCATAGGCTAATCTGAACTGGTAAATTCCTCAATTTAGTTTACCTTTCCACAGGTAAGTCTAGGTTGTATCAAACTGAAAATGAAAACTGAGCAGTTCAGGAGGTAAAATAATTAGGAGGAGAACCTGTAGATAGAAAGTCATGAGAAGAAACCTAAGAGAAAAAATACTTATGGGAAGCCAAATACTCAGGATAGGAGAGGAGGAAGAGAACCACCCCTTCTCAATGATTTTTGTTCTTATAGATGAGCAAAGCAGGCTTACAGGATCATTTGTACAATTATTCTGGATACACTGTATTATCAAAGATGGTGATACTATGCTACTGTGGAATTTATCTTTTCTGAGGCATAAACAAATATGCGATTTTCAGTTCATATCAAAAGAAATTGTCAACATCAGCACAGGCACCATGGCCTGAATTCTCTCTGTAGCACCCATGTTAAAAAAAAGCCAGCCATGGCAGCATGCTTTTGCTATCCCACAGCTGGAGAGGTGGGAACAGGAATACTCCTGGGTCTCAGTAGCAGCCAGTGTAGTAGAATCTGTGAGCTCCAGGTTCTGGAGACCCTGTCTCAAAAACAAACAAACAAACAAAGGTCGAGGAAGATGGTGAGCATCTTCTTCTGGCTTCCTTATGCAGGCAGGCCCAGGTAACTCCCAACACACATACACAGAACAAAACTAAAAACAATACTGAGTAATTCTAAGCAAGACAGTGGACTAATAAGAAATGTCAGCAATGATCTGACACACACCCTGTATCAAGTCCTTGTAGTCAAGTTGTTTTGTTTCAAAACAGCTTCCATTTAAATTTTGGTAAATTCCTCATTGCCTTTGTCATTTTGAATAAGCCCATCACATACCTTAACATTCACTGATCACTCGGCCAACCTCTGGCATGCTGCAAAAACACTTTGCTTTAGACTCAGGCTTTCCAGTGCATCCTACAGTATGACAAAAGGAGTAACTTAAGCCATAATCTAGCAAGAAATAGCAACATGGTGGTGTAGGGAATGAATGGGTGCATCTAAGTACCCAAAACAAAATAATTGGGTAAGGGAAGAATGCATAGACTGTTCATTCTGTGTTGGGAAGTACACTTGTGTGGTTTACTGTACTAACTGCTTTAGCAATCACAGAGGCCTTTTGAGACAGGCAGAATGCTTCCTAGTGTCACTTTAGTCAAGAGGAAACTGAGGCTGTGGTGTGTTGAGAAATTTACTCAATGCTATAAAACTAGAGAGCAGTGAAGTAAAAATGAGAGCCTAGGTAGTTTGGGAGGCCTCCTTGTACAGATTAGGCACAAGTCCAGACTAAGGCATTATAACCTTAGAAAGTCCAGTCCTGGAAAACATCCTGTTTGTGAACTGATCTGGTTATAGTTTACTTAAGGAATCTGAGGGGAATATTTCCTGGAGGAGTTGCACTTCAGTTGGGTGATCTTGGGAAAACAGGGATTATAAATGAGGACCCACATTTCAAATGCACTGGTGGATGAATTTGACAGGTCCTTGTGCAAACAGAGAGTTAAGTGTGGAAAGAAGATGAATCAACATGTATCAACCATGATAGTTTAAGTAACTAGATGGATGGTGATGTCATTAACTGAGACAGGGAACCCAAGAAAAAATGGTGAAAGGAGAAGGATGGATTTAGATTTGCTTATATTAATCTATGGTGCCCCAGGACACTCATGCCCAGTTACATAAATGTCCGATTGAATATAGAACTCTGAGACCTAGGCAAAAGACCTCTGGTAGATTAAACTGCTGAGAGTCTCCAGTGTATAGGTGGTAGTTAAAACCTGAGCACAATGAAATTGTTACTGTCAAATTCTTGTGCATGAATATTACCTGTCAGTGCGCATACACTATCTGGAGCCCAATTATGAAAAGCCTTCCACAGGAGCCTTCTCACCTGAATCTGAAAAAATTTATTACAAGATACCAAAGTAATTCTATTCCTTTCAGTATCTGAATGGGTTTCCAAATACTTCAACAAGTAATAAGGCACCTATCTGCCTGTACAAAGTACAGAGAAGTAGAAATAAAATATAAGAAATAAAAAACCAAGCATCCCCATGCAAAATGTAAAGGATTATTTCTTCTTCAATGCTTCACTTAGTACTAACTCTGCATGCTAGGTCATATTAGGTTGCAAGTTCTATAACTTTGCATGTGACATTGAGATATTTCTTACAAGTACAAACTTAATGAATATTTCCAGCTCTGTGGAACTTACCAAGCCCTAAACAGGGAGGAAGCATGTACCAAATGTGAAGGCAACCTAGGCATATCTATTTGTTTGCAATACTCTTGATCATAGTCCAAGATAACTTTTGAACTGGGGTAAAAGCATAACAATGTGCAAACCTTTTACAACTGTTCTTACTTCATTTCTCAGTCATTTTTCAAAGCTAAGGGTTCCAGTGAGTTTTGTGTCATCTGCAGTTGATTAGGGCTCAGCACTGTTGAGAAGATGTCAGAAGTCCATTTCCAGAGCATCTAACAGGTCTTTGACTCACAGGTAAGACTATTGAGGTTGATGAAAGGTCAGAAGCACAGTGATTGACATCTTACTCCGGCTTACCACTTAATAAAAACCATCATATCCAGTTTCTAAAAGACACTCTTGAAGGTTAAAAAAATGGAAATTGGAAACTAGAGATGGTTTGAGATGTGATATAGTACTGATATGAAGGTAACTTGGATTAAGCCATTAATGCATTTAGAATTCCCAGCGTCTTTTTAAAAGCTTTTTTGGTGTATACATGTGTTCCTATGTGAGTTTATGTGTGCCATGTGTATGCGGAAACCCATGTAAGTCAAAGGATCACCTGAGATGTGTACTAGGAACTGAAACCAGGACCTCTCAAAGCAAAAAGTGTTCTTCACTGCTGAGTCATCACTCCAGTCCTTCCACAGGATCTTTATTAAACAATGTAACACTGCAGAGATACCAATAGCATGTAACTGTTTAGCTATTCTTGCAGAGAAAACCATCATCAAATTCAGGGATGCTGCACAGTGATGATTTACTGTTATAGCTTATATAATTTCAGGACGTCTAAGGAATCTACTCGTTTGGCTTCTCTGGCAAGTGCTCCAGAATAATTACCCTCCAGATATCCCATTATCTGCCTCCTGTGACCAATGGAATAGCTCAGAAAAAATGACTTTTCGTGGTGACAACTGAAAGACAAGAGCACAGAAGAATGGAAAACTTCTTTTTAAAGGTTGTTGCACACATCAACAGTAACTGTAGTGGTTAAAATAACTGACAGTTCTAATCAGAACCACCATGAAGAGACATGGCAAAAGCTATCCATCCCAGAATGTCCCTCTACCCCAAGAGGGATTAAAAAAACTGATTAATCTACCACATTTAGGATAAAATTTAAATGCAAAGTGCTTTCTTAATTAGGCAAGACCATGCACTGCCATTTATTAGATTTAGTGGGACAATAACTAAATTGATATACTTACCTACTAGTTTGGCAATTAGAAAGATACTTCTGTTCTGTTTGGGAAGTATTATTTCAGGATCACAACACCTTGCATTTATATAAAACAATAAAAGTCCTTGGAATTAAGACATGATCTTTATATAGGATTTTAACATATGATACATCAGATAAACATTTACCTGCTGATACCTGCTGCTGAAGAAACATTGTTCTTTCTTCCTTTGTCCACATTTTAAAGTGTGATAAGCACTCCCCAGCTTATCACAGCCTAATCAATAAAATTCTCTCCATTTTGGAGTAGTTATATCCTTTTGGAAACAGGTACTTACACATGAATCAGTGTGGTTAAGAATTACTCAGAAATCAAGGAGGCCTCCCAATGGTTTATCTGCAAACGTAGTTCGCTATGCATAGAATGCTCCTGAAAAGGAAGGGTATCAAAAGAAAAAGCAGACTGGGAATTTCTAAAGATAGAGTTTTCAAACATCCATGTCTATTTTTACACACAGCCTGCTTATCCAGCTTCAAAGTGAATTAAATACATCTTTTTTTCTTTTTTCTTTAAATTATAGAGACAAATAATGCCCCCCATCAGAGAATTTCTTTATTTCCAATTTTGTATACCCTTCCTGCTATTGCAGTCTGCCTTTCTGGGGACTGGGGGATGGATATGGGCAATTTAGCTACCTCACACCACCCCATCTCTTTTGAGGATGGCTTTGGAAGCCAGCCAGATTGCATTGTTATCCTTCTGTCAATTACAAATGTGCCAGACACCCAAAGCATTGGGGAGGAAGTGCAGTGATTAGAAAGAGCCCCAGAGGATATGGCCAATGTCATCTCTGACTTGCCAGGTGACCTTTAGAACATTAGATGTGTAAAAGAGGGATGATAAATTGTTCTCTAGACTAATCATGCAAATTAGTTGAAGCAACAAAGATGGAAGGAATTAGAGCAAGTAGATTCCAAAGAATTCAAGTTTTTGTTCATGAAAGTATTGTCTTCTAATACAAAGGGAACCTATTCCAGAAAATGGTTAGGGTCCTTCTCCAGATATCACTCATAATTGACTGCTTTTTTCCTATTCATGTGTGTTAATCCCAAATTCTTTCCTCTTGCCAAAACCTCATGTATCTAACACCCATCCTTTCATTTTTTCAGTGCAGCACTAATGATTTTATAAAATGACTTTGAAAATCCTTAATCCTAGTGCCAAAAGTCCTTTTGTTTTTCCTTGTCTGTAGAGCTATGGAGATTGGGAATGAATAAATATGGGAATGCAGACAAATTTATTTACATGTTGTGCCTATGACGATAGCACCTCTTCTGGCCTGACTGAGTCCCCCTCTGTTGTGATTATATTTTCTTATCAGATTCCAAAGAAGAATATCAACAATCACTGAGGCTTTTTCTTCTCAGAATCTATGCCGTGCAAGCTGACCAGATGATACTCAGATAGGAGTATCTGAGGCAGGAGGACCATGACTTTTAACTCAGCCTAGGCTATCTACCAAGTTCCAGACAAATTGAGGCTATGTAATAAAGCAGGAGAGAGACAAAGACAGAGAGGAAGGGGGGGGATATTAGACTATCCAAAGAAATTCAACTTGAATTAAACACCAAAGACTTATTTAATACCATTTTTAACATCACACACATTAATAGACAACAAAATTACTTAGCAATTGATTACAAGTGAAAAATAAAGAGTTCTAGTTGTAAATCACTTCTACCAATGAAACCAACTCAGACCTCATTATATATTGTTCTCCAGGGAACTTTAAAAAAATAGTAATGTGAAATACTGGCTATTAACCATTGTGAATTGTCTTAGAAGATATGTGTCTTTCATGCTGTCAGTCTATAATGGTTAATTTTATGATAAGACAGTTAAAGACCTTTGTGAATTTATCTATGAGGGTGTTCTTGAAAGAGGTAAGAATATGAATGACTAGACTATGGAACACAGAACATTCAAGTTCACTAATGTGGGCAAGCAAGATTCATTCTACAGAGGATCAAGAAGGAATAAATCTCTCTGTCTTAAGCCAGCAACCTGAGGCCCTGGTTCTCATGCCTTTGGCCTTGGCGTGGGAGCCATGTTATTGAGTCTGTCATTCTTTTCTCTGGCTTTAGATGCAGCCTGAATGATACCGCTATGTTCTTGATTCTCTATTGTTCAGGTAGCACATCTAAAGACTTTCTGATATCTGTAATCATTCAGTCCATCCCATAATAAATCCAAACATGAGTTTATATGTTTCAACTCCGACTATTTCTCTGAAGAATTCTCAATGATACACTGACGTTGCCTGTCATATCTATATTTGGATTTCTGTAATTGAGTTCTAGAGGTAACCACCATGGTCTAGCATCAAACACCCCCACAGGCTAAAAGGACAAGTCTTTCAACATGACTGCCTAAGCTGAAAGCAACTAAGATGTGAAGAACCTCCAAACTACCTGCATGTTTGAAAATCTAGTTATGAAATCAGTAACTTCCTGATACCTGTCTTTCCGAATAAATTATGGAACTCAGGCAAGTGCCATATGTAATGCAAAACCTGCTGAATGAAGGAACAGTGGGGTTTAGTTATGACAGTTGAAAATGTATCTCCTTTTGGAATCAGAGCACTCCACCCTCTAGACACATCAATATTTTCATCTCCTAAGAATTCCATCAAACTTCAATGTTTAAGGTTTTGGGGAGAGCTTACTTATATAGGTGGGATAGATGGCTTCATTATAAAGTGACTTCATTGCTTATATAGTGCATCTCCAGCTCTCTCTGCCCTCCACCACACTCAGAATCTCAACTCTCTAATGTAATACCTTTTTTTTTTGCTTATCAATCCCCAATATGGGTCACCTGCTATCCATAAACTCTAGTGTGTCCAAAGGACTCATGGGTGGCAAAGAAGCTATCAGGAAATGTCAGGGAGTTAGAATATTGTCATCAGGCACCAAGAATGAAAACCAGTCAAATTCTTCTACCATTGCATACAAATTGCTAATTGACAAATAAAGATAAACATGTTATTGCATGTGTAGTTGTGCGTCTCCTTCATGTCTCTGCAGAAAACTTGAAGCTATGTAGTAAAGTGGCAAGAAGAATAAACAAGACGGGGGAAGTCAGCAAAGGAGGAATAAACCCAAATCAACATGCAAAATCTATGTTTTCCCTATCAGTTGAGATAAGTAGTAGGCATTTTTCCAACAGTCCCAAACTCAGGAATTTGCCAGAAAGTCCCATATGACCCAATAATGAGTTGTGCATGTGCTAAGGTTCATTACAGAGTAAAAGTGGGAAATGTGCACTAAGCTCCTCAGTTAGGTTCTGAGTTCTCTATCTCCTGCCATATATAACCTATTGTTTCTCACAAGGAATATTCTCTGGAATGCTTCTGCCAAAGAAAGTTCAACTGAGTCTCCGGCTCTAAGGTGTTAATCAGTTCTGGTCACATCTATATGTTCTGTTATGCCCCTGGCTGTGACACTTAAAACTCAGGAATACCAAAGTCAGATGAATATAAGCAACTTGATGTTTGGGTAACTCTATTCTCACTCTCTGGTGTGGCTGCCCAGGTGTATACAGCAAAGTCTTAGGCATAAAGAAAGTTCTAAAGATCACATGCCCATGGGTCAGAGAAGGTCAGAAGAGTTTTGTTTCCATAGAGACATTCAGGTAGCAAAATACATGACACGTGTTAACTCCAGGAAGACAATTATCATAGTTGAGACCCCTGAACTCATTGTGGCATGCACAATATAAAGACCCACAAATTCTAAGCACCCTGAATTGGCTTTCTGGATGCATTGGAAAAAAGTCAAGAACAATACAGAGAGGCTGTGCGACCTTACATTCGTGACAGTGGACCAACCTGCTCTGTAAGGAAGAAAGAGAGAAAAGTTAACTCACAACCTTCTGTAACAAAATGAAGACACAGTACTGTGCAAAACAGTAAATTATTTGTGCTTTATTCCGGAATAGCAAGGGTAGAAACTCAGCTACTTTGCTTTGGACACTCCACCACCTTTCTGTACACTGAGATAATTTAATCTGGCAGTTATGCTCTGCTAGATTTTCTCCATCCTTTCTCTCTTCGTGGTGCCACCTCACACATACTAAAGGCATCCTACCTCACATGGGAAGCTTATTTCCTGCTTTGCATACCTTTGCTTCTCTTTCTCGCCTTTCTTTCATTGAATTATTGTCTCAAATTCTACTTCAGTGCCACCTCTTCCAAGAGGCTTTTTTTCTGGTTACTCAATCAAAAGAAATCCCTCTACACGAAGCATTCTACATCAGTTTTGTCTATTTTATTTACACTTTTGGGGGGTTTGGTTTTCATTGACTATATTTAAACTCTGTGTGAACAGGCGCTTGGTCTATTCTCTGCTTCCAATTCAAGCATCTTACTCATATGTAGTAGCTATCAAGAAAGTGAGTGTAGAAGTAACCATCTCAAAGGGCTGTGGTGGTGGTGCATACTTGTAAATCCAGCACTTAAAGGCGGAAACAAACAATCAAGGTTCATACATATGTTTTTAAAAGTCAATATAAAAAGGACAGAAGAAAATACTGATTTAAAGCATTCAAAATCCAGGTGTTTTGTTTACCTGTTATTTTAAGACAAAGTCTACCTCGCCGTACATCCTGGCCTCAAACTTTTAGCCGTCTTTCTGGACCCTTCCATGCACTGGGATTGTAGACACACACTGTACAGACTTTTGTCTAAAAGGCTTGATTTTAAAGTGGATGTAATGCATTTGTGTACGTAACCCAGGAAGAGTAGCACTTCCCTTCCAGTGTGTGAGCAACTCTGAAAACTTGTTGAAATAGTCAAATGAATTTTTCCTGTGCATGCAGGATCCACTTGTTTCATAACTGACTGGTTGTGTTTGCAAAATTGTCACTTAGTGCACTGTGCACACTACAGTCCTCACCTAGTGCACTGGGCATGACTGCTCACCTAGGGCACTATGCACACTACAATTCACACCTAGTGCACTTTGCATATTACAGTTCTCACCTAGCAGTTCTTCTTGAAAGTCAGAAATTTACATTTTAACATATTAATCAGTAATTCTTATGTCCATTGCTACAACAGCTGTGTCTTAAGCATCATAGTGCTCATTAGTCACAGCGGCAATGAAGCAAGACAGACTGCTTAGGTTGATAAAACGCAAACATACACCGATTTTTGCTTTGGAGACAATCATTGGTTTTAAGACAGAGGGAAATGAGTCACTTTTTTCATATCATTTCTTCAATTCTGAAAACCACAGGACACAGGCAAGGATGAGTCTGAGTGTTGATGAAAAAATGGTTAACTTTTAAGCACTCTCCTCTCATCCCTTATTTCATTTTGTGTATGGTAGAAAGAGAAGTATCTAGGCAGGCAACATATTTTTAAAAGATTAATGAGGCAATGTGTATGAAACACTTAGCCCAGTGCAATGGTAATTTCACAATGACAAGGTTTTATTAGTAAGATTTTCGGCACGCAGAAGACAAAGAGCAGGGCAATGAGCACAGGACAAAGATGCACATACGGTAAAAGACACCACCCTCTCACATGTGCAACACCTCTGAGGACTTTAATGCTTGGGGCACCATAACTGTTCAGACTTCTTACCGTTATCTGTCTCCTTTATTGGATACAGTTTGCACAGTTGTTGGCTTTTCTGTAAACACTAGAACACTTACGGCAAAAAACACATGGTTGATATCAATTTTTATAGTATTTATCTGGGAACTAGAGAGAAACGCTTGCTATGTAAGTATTAGGACCTGAGTTCAGATTCCCATTACCTACATGAAAGGTTGGGTGTGGATTTATACATCTGCAATACCAGTATTGGGAGGGGGGGACAAAGATAGGAGGATCCTTGGGAGTCAGTGGCTAGCCAGCCTATCTGAATTGCAAAGTCCTAAAGACATAAAAGACCTTATCTCAAAAAATAATGTATATAAAAATTGAGAAAGACACCAATATTAACCTCTGGCCTCTACATTTACACACACACACACACACACACACACACACACACATACATGTGCATTCTCAAGTACACATGCACTTGATACATACATACTCTATACACAATAAATAAACAAAAGCTTGGCATCATGTGCTGTGGAGTCTTTGTTTCAATTACCCCTAATACAACCCTCGGGTGTGATTACCCACAAGTCCCTACTCTGAAAGATTCCCTGTTCCTTGATACTGAGCTGAAAATCTTTCAGAGATGGATGATAGTTTAGTCATGTGACTTCATCCACACAAACTGATTAGTATTAGCCCCACAAATAAGTTTGAGTTTCAGAGGAATAAATTAGTTCTCAATAACAGATTGTTGCAAAGTGAGGCCACGCCCCACGCTACAGATCCCTTTAATTTATGGCCATTTCTCATTCTATTTACCTACCATTTTGTGATTCAGCTTGAATAATCCCTCACCAGGATGATAGCATTATGATACTTATGTCCCCCAAAGACATGACAATCATGAATCAAATACTACTCTTTTTCTGTATGTGTTACCCAGCCCCAGATATTTTGTTATGCCAACACCAGCCATAGCAATATACTCAATATACCACAGGAGACAAGAATGCTGTCCCTGGGTGGTTATGCCTCCATTATATCTTACCACTTTTGACATATTGTAGAATTAATGAAGAAAGAAAAATTAAAGACACTCTTAAGAAGCAATTAGCTTTGGATTGTCTTTTGACATGACTGGGGGTTGAAATTGAAAGTCATTTTCTCAAGGGAGTAGTGAGGAAAGAGGACTTCCTTCTTCCTTTCCTGATGTTCTAGCTTCACTTGGTAAACCTTTCCCAATGTAAGAGTAGTTGTTTTAACCCATGATAGAAACATAAATCGACTCTTTGTTTCTTATATATGAACATCTTTTTTAGTCTTCTCTTATACAATACATCCCTACCACAGTTTCCACTTCCTCCACTCCACTCAACCCTCCAACCTCGCCTCTCCCCAAGTTCCACTCCTCCTCCATTCCCCTTCAGAAAAGAGCAGGTGTCCCAAGGATATCAACCTAAAATGGAATAACAATTAACAATAACACTAGGCACAAACCCTCATATCAAGGCTGGACAAGGCAACCAAGAAGGAGAAAAGTGTTCCTTAGCTGATACAAGAGTCAAAGACACACCCTCCCCCACTCCCAAGTTTAGGAGTCCCACAAGAACACTTTAAAAACAGGAATCTATGGGGCACTTTTCTGTATACTGGTGGAAGCAATGACAGTGAACTAAACACACAGGAGTGTTGTGCTTGTGAACCTGGTATTTGAGAAACATAACAAATTACCTACTATTCTTATTACCCACCCATTTCTCTCTCTCTCCCTCCATTATTTTAAAAATGTTAAATGCAAAGGTATGGGAGTTGATTCTGTGTTTTATAATCCTCAGTATTTGGAACTTCTGCTTAAGAAATAGGTGAAGAAACAATGATCAAAAACTACACAATACCCTGCGCGGCCTTTGTTTAAACACCTACAAAAGCCCCGGGTTGTATTGCGGTGTAAGAAGCTCTGATGTGATGCTGGCTGAAATTGTTTAGCAGGAACACAGCACGACCATTTCTCGAGCAGGGAAAACAGCTGTTTTGCCAAATCTGCACATTTGGCTGTACAACTGGCTCTATTGGTTGCTTCAGGCTAGCAATATTTTTTCCTGACAATTTACATGCTGCTCCAGCCCAAGGTGTCTGAAATGAAGTTGCTACACAGACACAGTTAGAAATGAACTTGGCTCCTAACCCTAGTCTGAACTCTCCTTGCAAACGGAAACTCACACTGATCCATGGTAACCCGATAAGCCTGTGCCTTTCCTGCACAGACTGGCTGTGCAAAATCCATTGTTTTATCAGGCTTATGTAAAATAAAATGTTAATAATCCATATTGTCTGCCTTAATATCATTATTCACATTTCAGTATAGTCTCTACCTTAGCTGAACTGTAATTCTGAGCCATTCATGCTACCCCCTTCCCCCCACACACAAGAAGATGGAGATAACTATGGAGGAACATGGTTGCATACAAATTGTATTTTGCTGGCAGGGAGTTACTCCTGTTTTCCTCTCAGACAAAGCTGCTTAAAGGCAACATTTTCTTGGATCTCTGAATTCCCAAATGCTTGAAAGGCAGATTTGATCAAACTAATTAAAATTTCTTTGTGGCTAATCACTTTGGAGGCTCAGTTAGCTTTGGTATTGTTAATAGAATTTTAACTTTATCTGATTTTACTCCAAAATAGAATTAAGTCAGCACATTTGGAAACAAATAAGAGAATGGTGTATACTTAGGACTCGCATTCCATTTTCTAAACAATTGATTTTTCATATTATCCTTAGGTCTCAAGGTACAATGTGTAAATAGATCACAGTGAGATATTCAGTGAGCAGAAAAATTATTGAGTTACATCGGAAAGCTCTTGGGTAGTAAAAATCCATAACATAATACATATGAATGTTGACCAAAAATAAAAGATCTATGACATTCATTCAAATTCAGACACTGTCAAAGTAATCAGACTTCTTGGATTACGTTATCAAGGAATATTATAGATTATGCTATGTTATATAATAGTGTGAAACCTGAACCTTTGTTTTTCATTTGCTTTTTTTAAAAATTGGAGCATGGGGCTGGAGAAATGGCTCAGTAGTTCTATTCCCAAATTACTTTGGGTGGTTTATAAGTGTTCTGAAACTCTAGGTTTAGGAGATCCATCACCTTTGGTCTCTGGGACATACACATACATCTGAAAATACTTACACATAGACATGGTTTTAAAAAACATAAGGTTTGCCAACGCTGGCACACACATTTGATTCCAGCACTGGGGAAATGCAGGCTGACAAATCTCAGTAGTTTGAGGCCAGACTGGTTTATATATCTAATTCCAGGCCAGTCAGGAGTCAGATGCTGCTTAAAAGAAAAAACAAAAACAGCATCCTTAAAAAATAGAACAGGGCTGTAGTTCAGTGATAAAGAACAGGCGTAGAATGTAGGACATGCTTAGATCTCTAGTACCAACAAAACAAAACAACACAAAATTTGGAAGGATTATAGATTACTATATATATATATGATACACATACAGATTACTTAATATAGATATATATGATATACTTAAGATATATATGCATATATATATCTTAATTATACTAATAGAAAACTTTTCCTGTACCATCTCCAAGTAAATTGCTGACTTTCTTCCATTCTATTCCCAACAGCATTTAAACAAATATATGACTCAACTTTGCCACAGTGCAATTAGGAAATTAGAATTGATGAATTTCTTCCATCTGGTTGTCAAATCGTATTCAAAGTTCACCAACTGCCTCAGCAATGCCCTTTGCAACCAAAGGACCTCATTCATAGTCACCAAGCACACTCTCTCTGGTGTATCTTTAATGTCTGGG
This sequence comes from Mesocricetus auratus, assembly GCF_017639785.1. Lineage (NCBI taxonomy): Eukaryota > Metazoa > Chordata > Mammalia > Rodentia > Cricetidae > Mesocricetus > Mesocricetus auratus. The sequence continues at coordinate 164,174,325 of NW_024429266.1, forward strand.
GCTTGGGGCAGCTTCTATAATCTGTGGATTGCCACTTTTGAGGATGACAGGCAGGCTGCCTTCGAAACCATTCCTCAGCTTGAGTTTGTGTAGCAACATCTCATGACCACACCGAGATGATGCAGGTATCCTACCTTTAAATCTTCAGCTGGATTCTCATCTCTATTGTTCTCATTCTCTTTGTCTATTTTAACCATTGGATTCACATTATATCGTTTTGTTTTTATTTAATTGCATGTGTGTGTGTGTGTTGGTGTGTTCATATTTGTGGGTACAAGGGTATATGTGGAGATAAGAGGACAATCTTGAGTATCTGTCCTCATCTTCGACCTTATTTGAGGCAGGGTCTCCTTACTGTGTATGTCAGACTAGCTGGCCAATGAGCTTCAAAGAATTCTACTGTGTCTATTGCCATCTCACTCTAGGAATGTTGGGACAGACAAGCATAGTGATGTGTCAGACAGTCTTCAAATGGGTACTAGTCATCCTAAAAATGTCTTCAACTATGTACAACAAACACTGTACTTACATAGCCACCTCCCTATCCCAGATGGGTCAGTTTTCTTCATTGTAAAGCTGTTACTTTTACTTTTTTAGCTGCTTAGTACTACATTGGGAAGGAATGCTTTAGAAAAACCCAACCCCTTTGAATTTCTGGTAAAACTCTGCACTGAGGCCATATGGCCATGGGTTTTTTTTTCCTTTTTTTGGTTGGGAGATTTTTGATGACTGATTCTATTTCCTTAGGTTTTATGACCAGAAATTCAAAGAACAGCTTATACCTATTCTCCTCAAAGTATTCCATGGAAAGGTATTTGCAAAGTCGTTTTAATGAGGCTTAAATACCCTTGATATTCAAGCCAATAAAAGAAATAACTAAAAAAGACAACCTCAGACCAATATCCTTCATGAACACTGATTCAAAAAAATACTCAATAAAATATTGTCAAATCGAATCCAAGAACACATCAGAAAAATCATCCACCATGATCAAAAAGGTTTCATCCCAGGGATGCAGGGATGGTTCAACATATGAAAATACATCAATGTAATCCACCACATAAACAAGTTGAGAAACAAAAATCACATGATCATCTCACTAGATGCTGAAAAAGCCTTCAACAAAATCTGACACCCCTTCATGATAAAGGTCTTGGAGAGATCTGGGATAACAGGAACATACCTAAACATAATGAAAGCTATATACAGCAAACTAACATCCAGCATAAAACTAAATGGAAAGAAACTTAAGGCATTTCCTCTAAAATCAGAAACAAGACAAGGCTTTCCTTTCTCCCCATACTTCTTCAATTATTGTACTCAAAGTTGTAGCTAGAGCAGTAAGATAACAAAAGGAGACAAGGGGATACAAAGTGGAAAGGAAGAGGTCAAACTTTCACTATTTGCAGATGATATGATAGTTTACATAAGTGACCCAAAGAACTATACCGGGGTACTCTTACAGCTGATAAACACCTTCAGCAAAGTGGCAGGATACAAGATCAACTCAAGAAAATCAGTGGCCATACTATATACAGACAATAATAGGGCAGAGAAAGAAATCAGAGAAACATCACCCTTTTCAATGGCCACAAACAACATAAAATACCTTGGGGTAATGCTAACCAAACAAGTGAAAGACCTATATCACAAGAACTTTGAGTCATTAAAGAAAGAAATTTAAAAAGACACCAGAAAATGGAAAGATCTCCTATGCTCTTGGATAGGTAGGATCAATGTAGTAAAAATGGCAATCCTGCCTAAAGCAATCTACAGACTCAATGCAGTCTCCATCAAAATTCCAGCACAAATCTTCACAGACCTTGAAAGAACAATTCTCAACTTTATATGGAAAAACAAAAGACAAAGGATAGCAAAGACAACCCTGTACAACAAAGCAACACCCGGAGACATCAATATCCCTGACTTTAAGCCCTATTATAGAGTTTTAGTCCTGAAACAGCTTGGTATTGGCACAAAAATAGACAGGTAGACCAATGGAATCTAATTGAACAACCTGATATTAACTACACACCTATGAACACTGGATTTTCAACAAAAAAGCTAAAATTATATAATGGAAAAAAGATAGTATCTTCAACAAATGGTGCTAGCATAACTGGATGCTGGCATGTAGAAGACTGCAGATAGATCCATGTCTATCACCATGCACAAAACTTAAATCCAAATGAATCAAAGGACTCAACATAAATCCAGCCACACTGAACCTCTTAGAAGAGAAAGTGGCAGGTACCCTTGAATGAATTGGCACAGGATATTGTTTCCTGAACGTAACTCCAGTAGCACAGACACTGAGATCAACAATTAATAAATGGGACCTCCTGAAACTGAGAAGTTTCTGTAAGGCAAAGAACACATTCAACAAGACAAAAAGGCAGCTCACAGAATGGGAAAAGGTATTCACCAACCCCACATCTGACAGAGGGCTGATCTCCAAAATTTACAAAGAACTCAAGAAGCAATTCTCCAAAACACCAAAGGATCCAATTAAAAAATGGGCTACAGAACTAAACTTCTCAATAGAGGAGTCTAAAATGGCTGAGAGACTCTTAAGAAAGTGTTCAACGTCCTTAGCCATTACGGAAATGCAAATCAAAATAACTCTGAGATATCATCTTAATCCTGTCAGAATGCCTAAAATGAAAAACTCCAAAGACAGCTTATGCTGGAGAGGATGTGGAGAACAGGGAACACTCATCCATTGCTGGTGGGAGTGCTAACTTGTACAGCCACAAATGGGACTCAGTCTACCACAAGACCCAGAAATTCCACTCTTAGGCATATATCCAAAATATGCCCATTCATACAACTAGTGTGTCTGTTCCACTATGTTCATAGCAGCACTATTTGTAATAGGCAGATTCTGGAAGCAACCTAGATGCCCCACGACTGTAGAATGGATAGAGAAAATGAGGTATATTTACACAATGAAGTACTACTTAGTGGAAAAAAAACAATGGAATCTTGAAATGGATGGCACTAGAAGAAACCATTCTGAGTTAGGTAACCAAGTCACAAAAAGTAAAACATTATATATGGATTCTAGGCACGGATCAGTGGAGTGCCACCCTACAATCCCACTGCCAGTGAGTCTGGGAAATGGAGTTTCCCAAGAGAGATATACAAGATAATCCAGAGAAGGGGCATGAAGCAAAATCTCATGAGCAGATTGGGAGCATGCAGGGGAGGGGACAGGGAACTGAGAAAAAGAGAGGGGGAGAAGAGCAGAGGAAAAGAAGATATGGGGGAGCATTAAGATTGAGTCAGGGGGAAAATGGAGGAGACCAGGACGTGAGATACTATAACAGAGGGAGTCATTATAGTTTTGAGGAGAGAGCTAACACTAGTAGGATTTCCAGAGATCTACAAGGATGACAACATCTGGAAAACTAAACAGTTATGGAGAGACTACCTTAATTGTCCCTCTCTGATAATGAGATTGACAACTACCTTATATGCCATCCTAGAACCTTCATCCAGTAACTGTTGGAAGCAGAGGCAGACACCCACAGCTAAACACTTAATTGAACTCCTGGAACCCAGTGATAGAGAGGGAGGAGTGATGAGCCAAGGGGTCAAGACCATGCTGGTGAAACTGTCAGTGACAGTGAAACTGAAAAGGAGCAGCTCTTGGACCCCAGACTGATGGCTGAATGCCCAGCATGGAACTGATCCAGACCTTCCAGAACATGGTGTCAATGAAGAGGCCTTGGCAATCTCTGGTGCCTTGGGTAGTAGATCAGTGTTTAACATGGTGTATGAATGAAGTTTGGGAGCCCATTCCATATGGAGGGAACCTCTCTCAGGTTGGATGCATGGGGGAGGGCCTAGGTCCTGCCCCAGATGAAAAGACAGACTCTGGAGAGCCCCCTTGGAGGGCCTCACCCTCCCTGGGGAATGGTGTGGGGATTGGGTAGGGAGTGGGGGAACTGGTAGAAGGGAAAGGGAGGAGGGGTAGGAGAGGGAGCTGGGATAGACATGTGAAGCAAGCACGTTTCTAATTTAAATAAAATATATTTAGGAACAAAAAAAGAAAAACCGAACCCCTCGGTGTGTTTCAACTACTCACCCATTTATATTTCCATGGATTTTTGGTTTTCTATTTCATTCTATTATTACCAATCAGCTGCTGGTTTTGGTTTTAGGTTTTTGTTTATTTAATTTTTATTTTATTGGTTTTATGACTCTGCTTTTGGTGCTATTTTGTCTCACACTTGATCATTTTAAATTCCTTCTGTTTGCTTTCTGTACTCTATTGACAGTTTCCTAGCATTTTGAGAAAACTCTTAACTTTTACCTGTTTGTAACCTCATTTTTTTGAGAAAATTGAGTCATTGTTTTTAACTGATTTATTGCTTTGATTAATATGGAATGTCTAAGTAATATGTCTTGTTTGACAATCTGTGTTCCATGCCAATAGCTTCCTCCCATGATGTGAAGTGATTAACATCTTTGTGTTGTGATCAATCTTACCACACAGCCCTAAATCCCCATCAGGCCACTGTCCAACACAAATATTCTCTCATCTCTGCCAGAGTTACTCAGTCTCTCTGAGTAGCGTCTCTGACTTCCTCTTCCCCACTGTTATGGTCCTTCCAGACCTTTGAGACACATGTTCACTTTCTTTAATTCTTCCTAAGGACTTAAGATGTAGTTGCTCTAGAAGACCAGAAATAGAGAAAGGAGTGCAGGGAGGCAGGAAACAAAAGGTAAAGAAGGATGGAAAAGGAGAATTTCATGAAGTACCCCTTTGCTCCTGTGCCTGCATACTAATGAAGTTGTCAAGTTTGTACTGCTCCAGTGAACTCCCTGAGGTGGCTAACTTTGTGAGATGACTTCTTAAGCTCACAAATTTAGAGGCTAAAATTTTTTAGTAACCTTAGTGTAGTTTAGCAGTCTTTGCTTGCCAATGCCATCTCATGGTGCAGATGGCAATGATGGATGCAATTTAAGGAGTGAGAAATAGGTGAGATTTCAAACCTAAAGAAGAGATATCTGGGTAACACCATATGATAATGACATTTCAAAGGCACCCTTCCTCCACAGACAACCTGAGGACCTGCTGCTACCAGGTTCTACATCCTAATGATGAGAACACCTCAATATAGTACCACTTTCTTGTTTGAACTTGTCTGAATATCTTAATGGCTCCTTCATTTAGAAAGTTTAAATAAAATCTCTGTCATTTAACTACTGTTTTTTATAGTTTGTTTTGAAAGAGGTTATTTTCATATAACATATTTTGTTCACATTTTTCTCTCACCTAGCTTCTCCGAGATCCCTGCTACTTCCCTATGCATGTTATTTTTCCCCTCTCTTTCAGAACAGAAGGAATGAAGAGAGGAATGATAAAAGAAAGAAAGGAGAAATAAGAAAGAAAGAAGGAAGGAAGAAAAAGACAAACACACAAACAGAAAGGAATATACATAACAAACACAAAATACAAGTAGTTGGTTAATACAAAACAAAACAAATCCAACGGTATTTTCATGGACTTTTTTATTCTTTAGCTTTGTTTTGGCATCTTGTGTCATGTGAAAAGATATTCTATAGCCAGGTTGTGATGAGTCTTGCTTTTAATCCCAGCATTTGGAGGCCGAGGTAGGTGGTTCTCTGTGGGTTCAAGGCCAGCCTAGTCTACAGAGTGAGATTCAGGACAGCCAAAGCTGTACAAATAAACCCTGTCTTGAAAAACAAAACAAACAAAAAAACTAAGGAAAGATACTCTATGATAGAGATGGTTTACTGAGTAAAAGTCTGTGCTGCTATTGTGCAGCATCATAGTTCAGTTCTCATCACTTTTACCAGGAATCACACCAGCACCCATAACTCCAGGGACTTCAATGTTCTCTTCCAACCTGCATTGGTTCTCAACCTTCCTATTGCTAAAATCTTTTAATACTGTTCCTCATGTTGCCATGACCCACAACCAAAATATTATTGTCATTGTTACCTCCTAACTGTAATATTGCTGCTCTTGTGAATCATAATGTAAATGTTTTCAGAGATAGAAGTCTGCCAAAGGGGTCAAGACCCCCAGGCTGAGAAAAACTATCCTATCTATGCTATCACTGTCACTGACACATTGACATCTATCATCCCAGAAATTCTGCCACATGGAAGACAAGATAGTTCTAGAGTAATCAACTTTACTATCAATAAATAAAGCCTGTCAAAACAGAAAACAACTTTCAGGTAAAACTGAGCCATGTTTCTATCCAACAAAATATATAGTTGTCAATTTAGGCAGTCTGCTGATTGCCTGGGTCCAAATTCGAATTACCTTGTTTTTTTGCTTTTTTATAAAACAAACCAAAAAGCAAATATTACTCTCTCGTTCAGCACCTGTGGTGGTTTGAATGATTAATGTCTTACATAGTCTTATATATGTGAATACATTTGAACCAATTGTCCCAATTGATGACATTATTTGAGAGGTTTAGGACACATGGACTTGTTGGAGGAAGTATGTCATTTTGGTTGGCTTTGAGAGATTAGAGACTCACACCATTTCTTGTATGACGTCATTGCCTCGTGTTTTGTGTTCAAGTTGTGCACCCTCAGCTTGTTATTACATCCACCATACCTGAGCTTGTTATCCCTCTGGAACAAAATAAACACTTCCACCTATAAGTTGCCTTGATCAAGATGTTTCTTCAAAATAATAGAAAAGTAACTGATACAGCATCTCTGTTTCTTTCATCAAATAAAAGCCAATGTATAAGCAGTGGAAAGACAATATTAACTGTCATTTTGTGTGGTAGAATAACCTGTGTTTAACAAATAGAGGGACTGATAGTATTTAGAATAAAACAACAAGCCACCTCTAGAATCCATAAGCATTCCTTCAATACACTATAGCAAATATGCTACTACTAGATTGCTAACACCTTTGATGCCTCCATTGTAAAACTAGGAATGTTCTGAGCTTCCTCATGTGGTTATTTGGGAGACTGAGATAGGAAGATCACAAGTTCAAGCTCTTCCTAGGCAGCAGAGTTAATTCTAAGGTATCCTGGGCAAATTAGTGTGACAATATTTCAAAGAAAAAGGTAAAAATAAGGCTAGAAATCTAATTCAGGTGTAGGCCACTATGTTCCAAATTCTGTTCTACACACTGCAAAGTTAACAGGCAAACCAATCCCCAGAATTACAATGTTACCTTCATAGACTCTTGCATCATTAGAAAAGTACACTAAACATCATTATTTGCCTGACAAAGCTCAATGAATATTATCTATACAAATAGAAATATTTCTGTTGAAATGATATTGTAGCAATATATTCAACCTAACTCCTAAGAGAATAACAGTAAGCATTCTTACCTAATGCATCATATTGGACATTTTACCCTATCATTGTTAGTTGTATTTTTAACAAAAGCAGAGATAAATCAAGAAACAATTCTTTTATTCACTGTAAAAGGCATTGGGAAATTATGATATTCATGAGATAAAATAGGGGTAAATTCATTTAAGAAGTTTTAACAACATAATTGCTCCTGAAAGGGCTAATTGTAAAAGTCTGTTTCTAAATGTGTGCGCTGGCAGGTGGCAAATCTGGCTCTTTGGAAAGGGCCTGCAAGCAATGCCTGGCAGACATGACCAGAATGAGTATGTGACTCTAGCACAAACTGAAGAATTAAGTTCTCATAGCAAGCCCTCCCAATCAATGCAGCTAAGGGCATTTCCATCACACAGTGTCGATCACATAAAAAGTGTAGCCCCAGCTCTGAGAATCAATAAAATACCTGCATTGAAATTTACACAATTTCAACTTTTAGTAGTGGTATGAAAAAGAACTTGTGAGTCAAAGGATTTTGCTCATGTTGTATATGTTTTATTTCTGACTGTCCTTGGGAAAATATAGTCTCCTCTCATTATTATTTTTCTATTATAATTATGTTTCTTCTGCCCAATAGTTTTTAATCATTAGAATGCTACTGTTTAGTTATTTATTTTAATTCTTGTGATATGTTTATAGTATATATCTTTATTATTAAAAATTGAAGGATAATAATTAGAGAACCAAGAAACTGAATACCTTCCACCAGGTCCTGGGATATAGTATCAGACAGTTGTGTCCCATATCTGATCCTATATCATTTCTCCATATTAAAGCAAAGGCATTGTGGAAAATAAGTTTTCTGTTATCCTCCCAAATGTATTTCCTCTCTTATTCCTTCCAAATGAACAAGCACAATGTACTGTCAAACTGTGTATGTGTGCGTTTAAAATTTATAGTTTAGACAATCATGTTGTGTATTTGTTGTTTAATGGTATGTGAAATCTGCTGGATGTCTTGGTCTAGTTGCTGAGACACAGATGCTCACATAACAAAATAAATAGGTGGATGCATTTAATGGGCATTTAAGGTAACAGGCACTGGGAAAAGTGGATATAAGTACTGAGTGCCTTCATCTGTAGCAGAAGTCTCTTTTGTCTGAAGTCATGGGTTAGGGAATGACTCTTCTCTTTCTGCTATATCAAAGAGTGCCTCTTTCCTTTAAACGCATAACATCAGAGTTATACAAACGGTACTATACTTTGTCCCTACTTCAGAAGCAAAGACTAACACAGTCGGGAAAGAGGATGAAGTGGCTTCTCCTGGAAGCTATTAATATATTTTTATCAGAAATATATATAAGGTTCAAGGCCATTGGTGTACAATATTGTCAATGCCCTTGAAGCAATTAGTGTAGATGGAGTTTTTTTTCCCACCTGATCCTGCATCCATTTGGACCCAAATACATGCAGAAAGAGGCTTATATTAATTATAAACTGTTTGGCCAATGGCTCAGGTTTCTTAGTAGCTCACTGTTTTAATTATTAACCCATTTTCTACTAAACTATGTACCTCCATGTAGACTTCGTTTACTGGAGAATGCCTGGACCTGTTACTCCTTTGGTGGCTACATGGCCTCTCTCCTGGGCTCACTCTCTGAGTTCCTCTCCCAGAATTCTCCTAGCCTCATAGCTCCACCTATACCTCCTGCCTGTTTATTGGCCAATCAGCATTTTATTAAGCCGATAAGAAAAACATATATTCACAGCACACAGAGAGGACATCCTGCCATTAAATTAGCATGCAAAGGACAATTTAAAGAAAAAGTCCTGTGATAGGCTAGGAAACATAAGATTTGGAAAGCATCTTCTATCAGAGGGTTGTGAAGCTTTCTCACCATTAGTCAATTCAAAAATTTTCATCCATAAATTCCCACATAAAAAGTTAAGGGGAAAAGGAAGGAAAGAACCTTTTGAGTCTGGGCAATGTATTAGCATAGCTCAAGCCTGAACACAGATGTAAACTAGGACTTTTGTACAATACCTTCTAATACATTCAAACTACTACTTCCAAATCCTCATGTTCTTTTCTGATTTAGTTGCATATTGCTGCCGGAAAACACCAGAGAGGCCTGGCAAACCACAGACATCTGTAATCCAAGTGATAGAATTTAATGTGAAATGTTTGACACAACATTGGCGGGTGCATTATTTACCAAAAGTGATCACTGGTTTTGAATCAAAAGGGGATAATGTATTAATTATACTGGACAACGAAGGCCCTTATCCAGTTTCTAAAGTTTGAGAAACTACCTGTTTTCTTACATTTTAATTCCACCCAAGGTTGTTATTAGGAATAAAACAACACCATAATCCAGACACACATGAAAATTGGCTAGTTTCTATATATTTCATAAATTATTAATGTGCTGATAAAACAGAAATTCAAAGTCATAATTCATGATGGCTAATTATACTCATATGTGCAAGAATGCCTTCATTTCATAAATCTTATTTAATTTTCAAAGACCATAATTTGCCTCTCTCTTCAATCTATTTCTACTGCATGGTGTTATGAAAATAGCTAACACTTATTAAACATATTGGACCTACCAAATGCATCATGGTAATTAATTGGTTTAATCCTATAAACAACTCCATTTGAGAAGTAATATTATCCTCACTTTCAAAGATGACGAAACTGAGGCACACATTATTATGTGACTTTCCTTGGGTTAGAATAATTATCAAAAGAGAGGTTAGGCCTTCCATGAGTCTTACTCAAAACCTTCATTCTTAATTTCTAGTAAAATATGCTATGTTTAGAATAAATATTTAATGAACTATGATTTTGTGAATGTGGAATATTGAATACCAATTGTCAGATTCGTAATCTCAGACTCCATTTAGAAGAGTTCTTTATAGATATTTGCCTGTTTTTCTATTTTCTATATTTTATTAATTCCTAGAGGAATTCACACATTGAATTCTGTTCATATTCGTTTTCCTACCCCATATGCTGTTAGATCTACTACTCAGTCTATACTTTTCTAAGATATTTGTCTGGTTTGAGCTTGCATAGGTCTTTGCATGCTGTCACACCCACAGTGAATTCATATGTGCAGCTCCACTATTGTAAACTACATACCTATATCTTTATATTTTTTGCATGAATGTCTTCTTTAAAATATAATAAAGAAAACAGTAAAATTTTACAAAAATGTTTACATTTCACTGAGGTATAATGATTGTAGTTGGTAGAAATTTGAACATCCAGACTCCTTATTTCCCTAAGTGACCAATTCTAAAGCACTTCATCTGCTTGAAGTACATGACAGGAACAGTATGAACTTAACAAAAGGCTGCACCTATAAGAAGGTTGTTGTGCATCTAACTGGTCCAGAATTCAGAATGTAAGCTCATTGTTCACTAAAGAGAGGGCCAGAACAAGTCTACTGTGTTCTGGGAAGAACCACATAGCAAACCTGGGTGTTCTTTCCACTCCCAGGATGAATGTTTCTACCCAGGCTTGACCAGTTAATTACAACATATAATCATATGTCAATACTGAGAAATCAGGAAGTTCCTTTCAGGCCTCCTTTGCATAAGTGGACTGCATTAAAATCCAGGTGACCAAGACAATCCTCATTGTCAACTGGTTACTTGCTTTGTTTAATGAGAACTTATTTTGTTCTAAGGCCATGGCTTCCCATGTAGTTAACAAAGCTTTCCATTCCTAGTGAATGTCATTGATAATATAATTAAAGGAGTAGTCTAGAGTGCTCTCAATAGTGTCTTAAAGAAGTCACGTCACATTGGCAAGATAATGTAGGAACAAGCTTCCCCAAACTTCCCACAGGCCACATTAGTTATCTAATATCCTTGACGGAATGATCTATCCAATGAGAAAACTTTCTCAAGGCCATTCCTTCTCTGATATAGTTTTTTCTGTATCAGGAATATTTTATTATTTTTAAAAATTATTTTTATCCCAGCTGTGGAGAGTGCTTAGTGAGTAAAGGACGTGCCAAGCAAGTATGAGGATCTCAGTTCAGATCCTTAGCCACCAATTACAAGTGGGTGTAATGGCACACATAAGCTGGAGGAAACAGAGTCAGCCAGATACCAAGGATTCACTTGCTAGTCTGTCTAATCTAAATGGCAAGGTGTAGGTTCTGTAAGAGACCACATCTTAAAACAGAAAGCAGGGAAACAATGAAAGATATTTCAACACCAACCTCTGGCCACACATATCTGCACACCTGAGCACATCTGGACACATGAGTACATACAAATATACCACACAGAGAGACAACCCACACACACACACACACACACACATTGCCTTTATGTGACCAACATAAGCAAACTCTATTATATTCATATTCCATATATCTTGGTAATGTGGCACCACATCCAGCATGGTTGCAGGGACAGACCTGTCTGGAGCAGCAAGGAATGAAGAAGAGACAAACACACAGACACACAGAGGTACAAAAAGGGCTGGGATTGGGTAGTCTGGAATCTTACAGAGAAGCTTCACCAGGTTTGTGATACCTTTTTTTTAAAGATAATTGCTCCTACCTATGGTTTCTGTCTGTGGAAAGGGAAATCTAGAAAAATTTTTAGTGCTCTTGTCTCCCAGTCTTTATTTCCTTGGGTGGGTGGATACTATGACCTCCAAGAAACATAGACAGCACAGGTGATGGGATGACACTATCATGTGTATGTTGTGCAGGATTACTATATCTATCTTGCTAGGAGCCTCTTTCCTTCATTGGCTTTGGAGGAGGAAGAAGTCATTATTTGAAGTGCCCAGAAGGGGGGGTATAGACAGAAATTTCTGTCCCACCCTGTCCTGTAGCTGTTCAGTCCCAAATAAACACACAGATGCTTGAATTAATTATAAACTGGTTGGTCTATTGCTCGGGCTTATTACTAAAGAACTCTTACAACTTAAATTAACCCATAATTCTGAATTATGTTTAGCTACATGGCTTGGTACCTTTTCCAGACTGCACAAACAAGACATGATGCCTCACGCCTATAATTCTAACACACAGATGGTAGAAGTACAGGTTCGGGAGTTCAAGGTCATTCTCAGCTTCATAGCAAGTTTAAAGCCAAACTGTGCTACATGAGAGCCTGTCTCAAATAAAGAAGGCTAAATATATAAATTAAATTGTGTTTTCATTACTAATCATGCTACAATTCTGATTGTCTTGTGTGGTTACAAATGTCTAATCTTCCTGCCTTCCCCTCCCAAGTGCTAGGAAAACAGTTGTATGCCTCTGTTCGTGGCAAAGTAACACATCATGTTAATCATATAAATCATTCACCAAAATAATTATCAGTGCTAGATTGAAATTAATAATCCTAATAGAGTCTTAAGGTACAAATAATTTAGATTAAATAATCAAATCAATAAAAATGAAAGGATGAAGAATTAAGGATTAGCAAAACAGGATGACATACACACAATTGAAAATAAGTCTGAAGCAGAGAGATACCTTTCAATCATAATTTGGAGCTTACAGATGACTTACACATTTAAGTATTGGTACAATCCAAGAGAGAGAGTCCAGGCAGTACTCAAAAAAAACCATTTCTAATATTACAGGCATATAAAAAATATTAAACATATATGAATTAAGCCTATAGTTCAAGCACTTTGAGAAGGTAGAAGACCAAAGGAAAAATCAGAGAAGAAGGTGCATTAAAAATTAAAACGTAAGTAAGTAAGCCAGCAAAACCGAATGCGCTAAAAAACAGGAGCATACCGTTTCCACTGAAAAGACAAAGTGTCACTTAGCAGGATTGGAATCTTTGTCTTTGTTCATTGTCTTTGTTTGTAATGTTCCAAGATACTGTCACCACGGACTTTGCATATACACACACGAGCACAGTGAAGTGACCCTTCCACTGGCTCTGTTTGTCATTTGCTCCTATCCATGTGAGGAAAGCTCAGAAAACACTTAGATGTGTTCCATGTGTTAATGAATTCTCCACCCAAGGGATTTCAGTTGATAATGGCATTCTTTCATTATCAGCCCTGAAAATTAGCATTCAGGAATAATTTTTGAAAACCAATTAATTACAAATTAAGGAATGATTTGAAAAGCAAAACATTGTTCTAAAGATGTTTGCACAAAACACACGGGAGCTATTCAATACACTGTGTGTATATTCTCCTTGTCTAAAAGCTTCCTTTAAGTCATTTTTTCCTATGGTGACCAGTTTTTGTATCAATAGGAAAGTAATATCAGGTCTCGTCTTGAATATTTGTGGGATTTGTGGAAGAATGTCTTCATTTATCATAAAGCACACATTTAACCTGTTTTCGCTATCCCAGCTTCCCTTCAAAGGCAGGAACATTCATCACCCCAGTTAAGGTTTATATTACACTGTAGCAAAGTGATTCATCACATTCTTACGTCAGTTATCCCTTATTATTAAAATTTTCTTGCAGGTTCATAGATGAGCAAACTAAGCAAATATCTAACAAATTTTCTTTATTATTTGACCTCAAGTACAGGGAAAAAATATGTTAAGATACAATTTGGAAACTGTGGTAAAGGATGTAAAATTGTATTAGTTAAATTAGTAACTGGAAATTCCTTACCACAATGTCACATACATATGCAATTCAAATAACCACCAAAAAGCATTAATGTGAATCATTTTATCTCCTCTATAAATTGTTTGTTTGTTTCCTACATTTAGTCTGCAGACAAACAATGACTTAGGACAGCCCAGAACTATTTGCTCAGTTGTGATAAGTGATTGAATTAATGGGAGGTAGGACTGGGTGGTGGGTCAATGGTTGAAACTTTTGCTGCAGAAGCTTAGGAGCTGGTGTTTGGATTCCCAGAACTTTTGTTGATGCTGAATGGGCATTGTATGTCTCCTGTAATTCCAGTCTGGGAAGTAGAGCACATAGTAAACTGTCTAGCAAAACTAGCCATCTGGATGACCTCTGGATTTGACTGAGAGATGCTGCCCCATTGAATGAAGTGTCAGAAGTCAGGATATATATATATCTTCCATACCTATATATGTGTACACACACACACATTACATATGTGCACAGGAATCTATATGCATATATGCATGCAAAAGGGGATAACATGCACACCACATATACACACATAAAAATGGAAAAATACATAATTCAGGGAAGTGTAAAAGTCAAGGGACTATTGCCACTCTTTCAAATAGTTAAGCCATGTATCAGGGAATGTTTACTTAGCTGTCCTCTGCTTATTTGACCCTGTCATTGTTTCTTTTTGAGATTTCAAAATAGTTTATATATTGTTTCCTGCATCACAAATTTTGCCATTGGACTGAGGAGATAGCCCAAAGGTTAAATGTTTGCTGCAGTTTCAGGAGAACCCAACTTGGAATCCCCAGAACATATGTGTTGGGGCCTAGCCCCTACAGGGTCTCTGAGATGTTTGTCAGCTGGTAGCCACAGGTGCATCCTGTTTTCTAGTCCTGGCTTACTGCCCCCACATTGCCCCACTGATATCAACATCTAGGAAAACACACTCTCTTCCACCTGGGGTTTTCCTACTGTGATGTAAGCCTATATATAAGATTGCTCCCTCCTTCAAGAGAGAGACCTCTTAGCATTTGCAATGAACACACACTCTCTCTCTCTCTCTCTCTCTCTCTCTCTCTCTCTCTCTCTCTCTTTCTCTCTCTCTGTCTCTCTCTCTCTCTCCTGAGTACAAATAGCTGAATGTCTGGTCTTTCTTTTCCTAATACCTCCTCGGACTTGCTTGTGGCACGGGCACTGCACCTATGTAACTGTCGTGTGATTATGGTATAATTCCAGCTTCTGGATGAAGCAGGGGATGCCTGGGGTAAGCTGGCTCACAAAACTAGCTCCATTGCTGACTCCGGGTTTTACTGAGAGAACTTGCCTTAATGAATAAGGTAGAAGAATAATCAAAAAGATGCTAGGCATAACTATCGGCCCCTACATTTATAAAAACATAGGAAACATATGCACAAATGCATGCACATGCACACACACATACACACGCACGCACTAACTTGTAGCAAGTCTTTCTCTGTCCTGCCAGCTCCCAAATAATGACATGGAGACTCATTAATTATGAAACCTCAGCCTATAGCTTAAGCGCGTTTCTAACTAGCTCTCATAACTTAAATTACCTATACTCTGCCTCAGGGCTCATGACTGTTCCCTCTCCTCCTGCACATTCTGTTTGTTCTGTGTCTCCTCGAATATCCCATACACTCCTACTTTGTCTCTCGCTGCCAGAAGTTCCACCTATACCTCCTGCCCAGCTTTTAATCATTCAGCTCTTTACCAAACCAACCACAGTAATACACTTGCACACAGTGTATAAATATCCCACAATACCAACCCGCACGTAAACACATGCACACACACCATACACATATGCATACACATGAAAAGAACAGCAACAACAACAACAACAACAAAACATGCTTGGATATTTTGTTAGAATGGGATGAATTAGCCATTTTAACTAACAAACAAAAACATAAGAAAAAAGGTAATTAAATTGCCAATGTGATCTATTGGAAAGGTAAGAAATAGTCAACAGAAGAAAACAATACTCTGTTTTCTGTGGTTCCTTCATTACCTGAGAATGAAGCAGTGCTTCAGGTACAGCAGACTGGGGAAGGAAGGGCGCTCTCATCATCAGGAGACCATGAGATCTATCAAAAGCTATCAAAGGTATTTTCCACAGATTTTAGTTTGTGTTTTAGCTGGTTCTGTGAAGAAAAATAGTTCAGCATTGTCAGCAACTGTTGAAATGTCAAGAGCATCTGAATGTCTTGATGCTCTTGTGAAAGTCTGTAATTTCTAATATGCAAATGAAGACATTAAGAAGAAAATGTTGAGTAGGTTTCTTGAGGATAGACAACAAAATGTTGACGTTTTTCTATTTTTATGATAACCAGAGATATGCAGAACTCAGGATCTTTGAGGATGATATGAAGTATACAGCCTTTGTCATTAGAAGTACATTTTATCTAAAGTGAGGAAGACCTACCAATAATTGTTCACAAAAGCATTAAGTATGTATGTATAGATCTTTCATATTGTTTCCTTATTATTTGCATTATGATGCATAGAGAAATAGATGATTATAAATTTCTTTATTAAAAATATGAAGAGGCTTCTTATAATACAGAGTGTATTAGACTTAAATGTAGCTTTTACCGATGATTCAGAAATTTTGAGGTAGTGGTCACCTATCACTTCAAACTGGGCCCAGGACCTAAGAATGCTAGACTAGTACTCTACCACTGAGATGCCTCTTTAGTTCCTCAGCTATGGTCATTACTAAAACCATCCTGTTGACATAGAATACACAGAGTCCCACTCTCTAGCATGGCAGGGGATGTCTACCTAGGCTACAGAGTGAGTTCAAGAGCAGCCTAGTTAATATAGAAAGTCCTTTAGCAATTCAAAGGAATCACGGAAGGGTAGAGGTATAGCTTAGCAGAATAGTGCATCTAGGATGGTCCACATTCTTTCCCTGATCTTCAAAAAACAAAACAAAAATAAAATAAGAAAATAAAATAATTAAAACAAACACACAGAAAAACTTCTAGATAATGCAAGTTTGCATTCAAGTGTTGCAGGATATTGATCATAGGGTGAACCCCAAGATTATTGATAAAATCAACCTTGGGTCTGGAGAAGAGCCAGCAACTAACTGACAAGAATTAGCCATAGATACTATGGAGGAGCCAGGAAGATAGATGGAGAGATACACAGGAAGGAGTGGGGAGGGATTTGAAGTTTTGTGGTCTTTTTTTTGGGGGGGGGACTTGAGAGATGGCCTCTTGCTGGGTCTCTGGAAAAAAAAGAAAGGTCAGCTGGTTGCTTCTTAGCCTCTCTGAGATAACAGGTTTTCACTCCAACATCTGACCCCAGAGTCTTTATTGATAAATAGAACAATAGAAGCTAATTAAAAACTACGTTTGGCTGGGCAGAATGGTCAAAGGCTTTAATCCCAGCACTCAGGAGGCAGAGGTAGGCAGATGAGTTCGACGCCAGCCTGATCTACATATTGAGTTCCAGATCAGGCTCCAACGCTACAGAGAAACTTTGTCTTAAAAAACCATTAAAAGCAAACAAACAAACAAACAAAATGCCCAAAACTATATTTGGTGGCAGCAGCAGAGCTGTGCCAGAGGGACTGGAAATCCAGCCAGGTTGTGGCCCGAGTAATGGAGTACTGCCTGTGGGCAAGTGAGACTGCAAATAGTAGTTAAAATATCAGTGTATTCACCTGTAGCCTCTAAGCTGACAGAAAAACAACTTGTAAGACGGTGTCTGAAACAGTAGTATTCAAATATTGCTGGCGAATTTTCATAAATACAGACCTCTGGTTCATACCTTGTGTCAGCTCTCTATTGTTGCATAAGCATTCTTCCCATGACATAGAGCTTTAAAATAGTAACAATTTTATTTGCAATTGTATAACGAAATCGCTTTGGCCTTAGTAATAAAAACTCAGAGTCAACTATCAGAGTGAAAGCTGAAGGATCAAAGAAGCAGAGCAGCCATCTGCTAGAGTTCTTACCTCTACCAATGCTCAGGCCAAAGGGGTGATCCTGTCCTCAGACTGCAACCTCAGACTGAATCCTCAGACTGCATCCATCTCTAAGATTCCTCAGATTTCTCTGAGCTCCTCTCTCCTGCCACCTTATATTCCTCTCTCCACTCAGCTATACCATTCCTGTCTCCACCTCCCTAGCATTGAAATTAAAATTGTGTGATCCCAAGGGCTAGGATAATCTTTGTGTGAGTTCTGTTTCTCTTTTAGATTGGAATAATTTCTTATAGCCCAGGGTGGCTTTGAACTAACAGAGATCATTCTGCTTCTGTTTCCTAATTGCTGGAATTAAAGGTGTGTACCACTACTGCCTAGCCTCTATTGCTAAATAGCATGGCTACCTCTGCACTCTGATCTTCAGGCAAGCTTTACTTATTACAGCATAAACAAAATATCACCACATACAATTTTAATTGTTTTTAGGAAGATGATTTATCTACTAGTCTCAATCAAATTCACTGAATTATCTAGCTACAGTGTTGTATAATCCTGGTGACTGGCCAAGTATCAGAGAAAAGCAACTTGCTTTTCCTATATGAGGCCTTGTCCATCTTCCAGATAAGGTTTGGTTTCCTAAAGGTGTGATTTGAAGCTTTCCAAATGTGGCCCAAAAGATCAAGCCCTGATGTTTAAATCTTCAAATCTCTGTTTACATCTTGTTTATCAACATTCTAGTGAATAGGAAAAAAATCACATGGTGATTCCTACGTTGTAGGCATAAAGAAGGAAACCCCATTTCCAAATGGTTAGAGTCACAATGGGTCCTTCATTCAAAAGTTAATGTGGTCATTTCTAAAAGCCTCCTAACCTACAATTAAATCAGAAATTCAAGAATAATATAGGCATGGAATTTTTTAAGGTGCTGCCAATGTGTGAAGAAGTTCAAAAGCAATGGTTTTGTTCAGATTTTTTTTCTGAGACAGGGTTTCTCTGTATTGTTTTGGAGGCTGTCCTGGAATTTGCTCTGTAGACCAGGCTGGTCTCCAACTCACAGAGATCTGCCTGCCTGTGCCTCCTGAGTACTGGGATTAAAGGGATGAACCACCAATGCCCAGCCTTTTGTTCGGATTTTTAAAACTTCTATGAGCTAAAAGATCACCCAGAAACCTTTCCTTTGTAGATCTATGCATGTTGCCCTCATTGTCTGTGGTGTAGGGCCTAGAGCCATGAATTATTATTATCATCCAGGCAATACTGGTACTGAGGGTTTTCCATCTTTACTTTTAGTGACACCACTATGAATTACTGTACAAATCTATATATGTGTTATAATCATGTGTATGCATAATTTTATTGTTTATATAGATTAGATATTATGTGTAGATATGTATATATTATGATATATGTACACTTATGTATATCTACATATACTTACATATGTGTATATAAATGTGAGTAAAATAGTAAAATGCCTATGGCTGGGTTTGTGTTTCCATTTTGTAGATTTTGCTACAGGTCCAAAAGGTTAACTATTCTAGACTATTCACAAGGGTCAATCTTGCCTTGTAGACATGGAAAGCTACTCCAGGCAGTAGCTTGCAATGGTGAATCATGGGTTACTTCATACCATACTATAACCTTTCAATTTGCTTCAAGTTACTGTTTGCCTAAGGTCCTTCCCCCTTTAGTACTCCTACATGGAGTTTATCTTATTCTTAGTGTAGGCGATGTCTCTGTTCATACTCTGGCAACCAGGATTTAGCCTTCTTCCACACAATCATTTAAACAACTGTGTTTTTTTAATGAGACTGGAGATTCATGTTTTCCACTGCTAGATTAAATAAAACACATTTTAGTTAGTTAGTTAGTTAATTACGTATGTGTGAGGGTGCACATCTGTCACTGAATGCCTATAGCAGTCAGAGGACAGCTTTCAAGAGTCACTTCTCTCCTCTTACTGGTTGAGTCACAGGACTTGAACTCTGGTCAACAGGTTTCGTGACTAGCACAAATACCTACTCAACTATCTGGCCAGCCCATGCTGCTGAGTGTTATATGCAAAAGCTACTAGTTTCACAAAGCCTTTTAATGTGGGTGCTTTTACTTTGACCCAAAGGAGGATCCCTCTCCCTCTGCTCATTATTTTTCATTGGTTACCCCTTAGCCTGGCTCTCATCTCTCTTTTGCATTTGTCTGAGGAGGGAGAACTATTTAGTATACACAGCTCAGGTCCTACTTTCTGGTTTATTCACTGTAGACTGGTGGATATCAGAGTGCAGTCCCTCAGCCAGCAGCCTGATCATCATATCACTGTCACCCTGTGAAATTTTCTGTTGTCTTGGAGAATTTGGTGTCCCCTGCCAAGTTTAGAAAATAATAATGTTGGTGCTGATAAACAGTAATCTATCCCAACAAGATTCTTAGGTGGCTGACACATAGTGGAGTTTGATAATCCTTAATATAAAAGATGGTTGGATGACAGGAAACATTGCCAGGTGATTAGCACACAGACAGGTGAGAGGAGAATTTCTTTCCTCCTCCATTTTCTTCTAACTCTGGGCACATTTTCTGATGGAGTGTGCATGTTTGCACCACTCACTGCTCTTGTCAGGCAACAGCTGTCCCACAGTTTCACTCCGATCTCCAGTAACCTTTCTCCCCCTTTTCTTAAGTCTGGCAATGACTTTCTTTTACTAATCCACTCTAGACCTCACCATTAGTTGTTTTCTTGAATCCTGTTTACCCATGTGTAAATGTTCCTATCCTGAAATTGCCCTAAGCCATCAACAGCATAATGTTATTTTGTCAGAAATCTCTGAATATTGCTCCCTGCATGTTTTTCTTCCCAGCTTTCCTCATCTTGAGTCTTTCCACCCAAGATGTAGTTCAGGTCATGTAGTATTCATAAAGCCAAACAGGTGTTGACTGAAAGGCTTGATTATTTTACAAAGCCAGAGGGTTATTAAAGCTGTGATGTGGGAAGAAGCTTTTCTAGATCTTTGAACAAATCTCTGACACAGACAGCTTCTCAACTGGTGCATATGAGCAGAGTTATATACATGTGTGTATGCATATATTGTGATATATAAATATATATAGCTATAGCTATAGATATTGTTTATGTGTGTGTATGTGTGTGCAAAAGGGAAAGAAACCATCAATGGGGGGCAGAGAATGGCATCATGATGAAAAATAAAACTCTATAAATCTCCTAGTAACTGCTTCAGATGTCAGAATACATTTATCTATTAACATGCTTGAAGAGTTCTTTCTTCTTTATGGGAAGGAAAACTGAGGTTATGCAAAATTGTGAACTACATTATAAACTCGGTTCTAATGCAAATGACTTGCTTCTGCAATAAAGGTCTTTTCTGATCGACAAAGTTGTGTCTAGCTTTGTTGTTTGCTTTGGACTTATTCTTTTCTATATGAAAAGGGATGAGCAAAGGTAAAGAGTCATTTGCTATGTCACTTCCTCAAAGTCAAAACCACAATAGGATCACTTGATACCACAAAATAGCCTCATTCAAACTCATGTAACTGTGAGCTATATTCCTTCTTAGGGTTTAAGAACAGCAGAGCTGTAAACACATGGAAAGGTGGTTTTGTATGGTTTCCTGACTCAAAGCCTTTCCCCCCTATAAACTACACTACTTTAGTGATGAAGAGCCTTTCTCCTAAGAATATTGATCAAGTCTGTTCCTAGAAAAATCAATCAATCATGAGTCTCTGGCCCTAGGTTGGGAATCTTAGAGCAGACAAAGGGGATCCTAGGAACTAAACAAATTCAGATAAAGAAAAGAAATCCCTGTCACAATACATGAAGGAATGATTGTTTTCACCCTTGCTTGTTCTTTTTCTGAGCAATCTATGCATTTGAGGGTTTTATTTTTATTGACCACAACATTTACTCTGTTTTTTTCTCTTCAAATGTTTCTTGTGACAATGCTTTAAAATTTTAATTAAAATATTATGATTTTGGTAAAATCATACAACATAAAATCTATCACATTATCCATCTTAAGTGTACATTCCAGGGATGAAAATATATTCAGTGATGATAAATAAATTCATACTATACTGATGTTATGCAATTATTCTCTAGGAATTTTTCATCTTTTAACTCTAAAATTCTGTGCTTTTTGACAAATCACTTCCTCCTCCCATACAAGTAGTTGTGTGTGTGTGTGTGTGTGCTTGCATTATATATACTTGTTACTCTGTTTGCACAAGTGTGTGCACATATATGCACATGCACAAGCAGACTAGAAGTCAACTTTGAATGCTTTCCTTGATTACTCACCACCTTATTCCTTTGAGACAGAGTCTCTTCCTGATCATAACCCTTATCCATTTGTCTAGGCTGCCTGACTATTTGGGCTGCAGGCATCTCCCTGTCTCTGTCCCTCACCAACACCATTGTGCTGCTATACCCAGTTTTTATGTCCTAATTCTTGAACAATAGACCATTTGTTAATTGAACCATCTCCCTGCCGCTTTACATGCATATATAAAGCTCATAGTTGGTGTCTTCTTGTTTAAATTTTGTAATCTTTTAATTGAAACTATATTCTGTTCCCATACAGTAAATCCTAGCCACAGTTTTCCCTCCTTGTACTCCTCCCAGCCCATCTCTCACCTCCCTCTCTCCAAGATCTACTCACCCTCTATTTCCCGTCAGAAAGGAACAGGCCTCTGAGAGACAACAACCAAACATGACAAAGCAAGATATACTAAGGCAAGTCAAAAACCCTCATATCAAGACTGGACAAGGCAAGCAAATAGGAAGAAAAGAGTGCTGAGAGCATGATAAAGAGTCAGATACATACCTGTTCCACTCTTTGGAGTTCCACAAAACACCAAGCTAATAGCATTATATATTTGAAGAGGGCAGAGAGCTGATTCACACAAGCTCCTTGCTTGACTATATAAATTTGTGATTTGTTGTAAGTAACGTACCAGAATCAATCCTATTTTAAATCGATATTTTTCCTATGATGATACACTTAATGCTAAAATATTTCAAGAACTATACTACTGTAATATACCATGTTTGCAGTGATGAGAAAAGCAAATACATTTATTTTCATGGTGGGGAAAAATGTGTGGTTGAGCATGATGTCAACATGTGAAACAATGAGGAGTATTTTATTAATAATATAATAGTATAAATAATTCTGAGAAATATTGCAGTCATACAGTTCAAGTTCTCAAGAGGTATTATAATATTGTACCTCTTAAATTTACTCAAATTTTTAATTTAGTATATCAAGGAGAGTCTTAGTCCATGTACCGTAATAATATGAACATGTGCCCATTTGTTCTAGAGAGGTAACTGCACAAAAACCTAATGTTGATTACACCAGATAATCTTGGACTGCCATTGGTAGCTCTTCTTTGCAGAATTAAAGAACAGAACTTCTATCTGGAACCAGAAGTGAGTGAGACATAGGTTCTGGTTCTTACACAAGCTTATAATGGAGTCAAGAATATCAATACACTCTTCGAATGCTGTCATGTTTTGAATGAGAATGAGCCTCATATATGAATAGATTCATATATTTGAGCGTTTTGTTCCCAGTTGGTGTATAGTTTAGGAAAGACAAGCAGATTTGGCCTTATTGGAGGGAGTGTGTCACTGGGAGTGGGCTCTGAGGTTTCAAAAGCTCATGCTAGATCCAGTCTCAGTCTGTTCCAATACCATACCTTCCTTCTTGCTGCTCTATTCCAAGATGATCATGAACTAACCCTCGGGAAGTATAACCAATCCCCCAATTAAATGCTTTCTTTTGTAAGTTGCCTTGGCCATGATGTCTCTTCATAGCAATAGAGCAGTAACTAAGACAAATACCTAGGTCTTTTTATTCTTCCCATAGCACCAAGGATAATGACTATTGCTTCTAATATCTATATATCAGCTACTTTTAAAAAGTAAGACAAACATGTTAAATTGACAATATACAAAGCTGGCCTTTGAGATGCTAACTTTGTGTGTTAGGAAAATTATGCAAATAATCTTGTTTGTAGATGTGTATATCTCAGAACACATTCTGGTGCAGTGTACAATGAAAGTGACTGGCAAGAATATTTTTGTATTTGCCATTGTAATCACTGTATCCTGAGACGCACTGTATGACTTTCTCCTGGAAACTCTTTTTGAGTAGCTTCCATTGCTATGTGTACCTGTTACTCAGCTATAACAGCATCGTCCATAATCCTCATAATCCTGGTTCATACTTAGCTATGATTCTTTTTTCAGAGTTCTACATTTTCTAAGGTTTTTTTTCTACCGGGACAGTCCCTCCCCCAACCCGACATCCCAATTCATCCCCCATCTGCTCCCAAGGGAGGGTAAGGCCTTCCATGGGGGTATTTTCAGAGTCTGTCATATAATCCCAGGCAGGGCCTAAATCCTTCCCCATGTGTCCAGGCTGAGAGAGCATCCCTCCATGGGGAATGGGCTCCCAGAGTCCATTTGTATTTCAGGAATAAATAAATACTGATCTACTCTCCAAGCTCCCATAGATTGCAGAGGCCTCCTCTCTGACACCCAGGTTTGGGTGGGGAGGTCTGGATTAGTCCCATTCTGGCCTCTTAGTCATCAGTCTGAGATCCATACGTTCCCCCTGGTTTAGATCAGCTACCTCTGTGGGTTTCACCAGCCGAGTCTTGATTCCTTTGCTCATCACTCATTTTTGCAACTGGGTTCCAGGAATTCAGTTCTGTTTTTAGCTTTGGGTGTCTGCCTCTGCTTCCTCAGCCACTGGATGAGGGTTCTAGGATAGCATATTAGGTAGTCATCAATCTCATTATCAGGGGAGGGCATTTAAGGTAGCCTTAATGGCAGCTGGTGTCATTTTTGTAAATCTCTGAA
Organism: Mesocricetus auratus; assembly: GCF_017639785.1. NCBI lineage: Eukaryota > Metazoa > Chordata > Mammalia > Rodentia > Cricetidae > Mesocricetus > Mesocricetus auratus. The sequence goes on from NW_024429266.1 coordinate 164,199,068, forward strand.
AATCTCACTTGTGCCAGATCTCTCTTCCAACACATAAAGGCTTCCTTTATTATGGTATCTCTCATTGTTCTCTCCTCTATTCTCTATTCTCTACTCAGTCTTCCTGCTCCCCTGTGTCCTTCTCTCCCCTGCTCTTCTACCCCTCTCATTTTCCCATCTCCTTCTCCCCTTCCCTCCCCCTGCTCCCAATCCAATTAGGAGATCTCATCCCATTCCCCTTCTCTGGGTTACCATACATATCTCTATTAGGGTCCTCCCTACTTCCCAGACTCTCTGGCGGTGGATTGTAATCTGGAAATCCCCTGTTCTATGTCTAAAATTCATATATGAGTGAGTTCATACCATGTTCATAACTCTTATCTCTGGATTCATTGTGGAAGATGGTCCAGATTGTAGTTAATTTTATGATGAAATATGAACTGAATTCAGGGAACTCTTACAGAGTGTTCCCTGAAAAAGCTCCAGTGGTTTTTGGCTATTAAAATGTAATCTCAGTTAAACATCTTATTCTCCAGTGTGGAAGTCTTGATTTGGAAAGATATAAGCAGAATGAGCATCAATCCTAATAAAGTATGTTCCTGGGACTCATTAGTGTAGCTCCCCTGCCTTGCTTAAATTTACAGTACCTGTTAATTCTTGCTAGCTTCTTTTATGGTTTTAAAGGCATCCATGGATTCTTACCTTAAACTAACTACTTTTGTCATATACTACCCCCAAGATTTATCAATGATTATGCCTGAGATTTAAACAGAACATTTTATAAGGTATTATAATCATTACAAACATGGAACATTTTGTGCCTCTCTTAAAGAACTTTCCTGGATAATTAGAAATCAGAGGAAAATTATTACTGTTAGCTTAGGTTACCAAACCACAGTAAATTTTAATCAATGTTTCTCATATTTATTAAAAAAATAATCTACTAGGGTGATGATTCAGCAAGGAAAAGCATGAGTTTGCATCCCCAGCACCATGTGAACAGTTCTTCATACCTGTATCTGCAATGCCTCTCCTTCTGATTAGGAAATCTTGTTTCATGAGACCACCTAGAAGAACTTCTATTTATAGTAGGTAGGTTACAACTGGGTCAGTTTGATCCTCATAACCAGAAGCATAGACAATTGATAAGTGTTAGCAACTATCCTTGGTATACAAACACTGAGGAATCTGGAGTTGTAGATGTTTTGGGGGTATCTACTGATTATACTGTTTCTTTGTGTTTTGTTGTAAAAGATTTTCAAATCAAAGTAAGAATGGTAGTGTAACCAACAACTTAAAGCTGATTTCAATATCAGGTTTACTGTAGCTTCTAGTGAAGCAGACATGTAAACACATATGAGCAGCTGACAGCTATGACAAAATCAATGTAATGAATTTGTAGAAAGGCACTCAGACTTTCCTCTTCAGTTTGATTTGTCACCTTTTGATTCATAATCCTAAAAGTATTCATTATTAATTCTCTTCACGGTTGAAAGAAATATACTGGCTTCAGATTCCCCCAAGTGTCATTTCGGTAGTTTAGTGTTTTATTTAAGGACCATCATAATTTGCTAATGGCTTTCTAAAAGGTTTTCTAAATCAAAACCTAGCTGTTCTCCAGATATATCATGTATACTTTCTCCAGCTGTTAATGTATTTCTTGAGATAAGTAAATACAGCATGCCTACTATGTGATGGACTTTACCTATTGTGGTGGGAATTAAATAAAAATGCATAGATGTGGTGACATTTTGTTTGTGGTCTGACAAATAAAGCTTGAATTAAGATCAGAGAGTGGAGCTATATGGTGATATCTTGCTTGTACTAATAAAGCCTGTCTGAAGGTCAGAGAACACAGCTTGCCACTAGCTAACCACAGAGGTCTGGAGGTCTGTACAGACAGACATTAAGTGAGTTAGCTTGGTGGAAACAGTATATAATCAGGAAGAAACAGGAACTTGCTCTATTGTCTGCTGAGTTGCCAAAGAGGTAACGTGTGACAGTGGCTTGCTCCTTCTCTCTGATCTCTCAGTATTTTCCTTTATCTCCGACTCCAGGTTTTTATTACTTAGACCATTTAAGAACTCCATTTATAGAGTTAGCCACTTGAGGTCTGAAGGTCTGTACAGACAGGAGACAGGAAGTGATACGACTTGGTGTAGACAGGAGTTTGGCACATGTAGGTCTGAAATTTCATAAAGGTAAGAACTCTAGTGGCTGGCTTCGCTGTTTCTCTGACCTTTCAACTGTCACCCACTAATATCTAACGCTAGATTTTTATTTAATAGTTCTAATTACATTTGTGCTTCAGATAAACTCTTCTCTAAAATATCTAAGTCCAAGTAAAGACTACATATAAATCACATGTATAACATATAGACACCTCTTATGTAATGTAGTGTACAAAGTATAATCTTGAAGGTCAGTCTTTTTTTTTTGTTTTGGTTTTTACGAGACAGGGATTCTCTGTATTGTTTTGGAGGCTGTCGGTCCTGCCTGGCCTCGAACTCACAGAGATCTGCCTGCCTCTGCCTCCCAAGTGCTGGGATTAAAGGTGTGCGCCACCACCACCCGGCCCGAAGATCAGTCTTATAGCTCCTGGAAAACCTGAGGAAACCAACCAGAGTGGTATTTTAAGAGAAAAGAAAAAACTGTTATTCACACTGGCAAACTTGATGAGCAGGAAGGCTTTATATTACAGTTGTGTTTGGTGCAACATTTAGATAGTTAGCATGCCTAATGAGATAATTAAATGTGCACACACACACACACATGCACGCACGCATGCACGCATGCACACACGCACACAGGCACACATGCATGCATGCACGCACGCACACATGCACATACATAGTAACTTTAAAGTGGTACACAGACTACACGTAGTGTAGGCAGAGTAAGGAAGTTCACAAACACCTGGATAAAAGAATCAAATATTTATTTGGGGAACACCTATACATTAAAAGTAAATAGCCGCCATGGTCTTCTGCCTAGAATACCTGACAGACTATTTTCAGAAGCTGAAAGATTTAAGACTGTTCTAGCCTGTCTTGGCAAGGTTCAGCAGTATCTTATGCTTGTATGCTGATAGCTCAGTTGATAGAGCATGAGACTTTTAATCTCAGAGTCATGGATTCGTGTCCCATGCTGGGTGCCAATTGTAAGCAGAGTAAGGAAGTTCATGAGTGTCTGGATAAAAGAATACCAAATATTTATTTGGAAAATATTTATATAGTAAAGGCAAAAAGCTGCCATGGTCTTCTGTCCTGGAAGCAAAGTACGATGCTCTCAGCTCTCTGACCATTACCCAAGAGAGTGCCAGCTTGCTTCCAGTCTACCTGTAGGACCTGAAACACTGCCCCCAAAAGGGCTGCTACCTCAAAGACTATTGGCAGAATTAGCCCCCACAACAAGGACGCACAAAACTGGATTCTATCTGCATCATTGTAAAAACGGGCATGTGGTATGCACCTCTAATCCCAGTATTTAGAGTGTGGAGACAGGAAAATCAAAAATTTCAGTCATCCTCAACTATGTAGAGAATGATTTTGCTTGGAACAGATAGGATCCTGTATCAAACGATATATACATGTGTGGGTATTTTATGTGTGTGTGTGCGAAATTTTATTTTTCTGTTACAGAAATATCCTGTATGCCTGAATCTATCATTACACTCTGTAAAGATGAGAATGCAAAATAGTGATCAAAAATGGAGAAAATAAGTAGGACAGAATATGTCTTTTATGAGGAGTGATTCTTTTGTTTGTTTAATATGCACTCAACTGTACATTTCCCTTGCTGACATTACCTTCCTTTTCTCTATAGTATTCAAAACTGCATAATGCAACCTTGAAAGCTGCTAGGAAGGACACTGCAAACAGACAGAAGCAGAGAAGTAAAGAGGATGTTATGCTCAGAAGATCTGAGGTGCTGAAAAGAAGAAAACACTGGAGTCATTAGAGGGGAGTAAGCCTAGAGAGCCGTGAGCAGATTACGAATTACTTCACTAAGACCCTTGAGATGCAGCCTTGAATGATGATCCTATTCTATGCATTTTATAGGTCCACACTAAGGCTCATGAAAAGTCAAATACTCCTCTAAACATGGAGGATTTAGAAAGCAAAAAAAGGAAAAGAAGTATATTAATAAGTATTACCACTTAGATACGGTTGAAATACTCAAGTCTTCATGTGTTAAAAGTTAATCCTCCTGGTGTGGTTTTATGAAGTCGAATTCTCAATATAATCATGGTGCTCAAAGGTAGGAAATTTGCAAGACTGCTTAAAAAGATTAGATAAGGTCATTTGGGGGAAGCCTTCATATAGTTGGATTCCAGTGATTTTAAAAGGAGTGAGTACATGGAAAGAAATACACACACACACACACACACACACACACACACACACACACACATAAGCATGCATGCATGCACACATGCTGCCATGCTTACTTCTTTTGTTATGGGATATTCTATGTTGCTGTAATGCTTTGCCATCAAACGGTTCTGTGATGGTTTGAATGAAAATGGCCCCCAGAGGCTCATGGGGAGTGTCACCATTAGGATTTCCATCTTCATTAGAGGAAGTGTGTCTCTGGGGGTGGGCTGTGAGGTTTCAGAAGCTTGATCCAGACCTAGTCATTTTCTCTTCCTGCTGTCTTCTGGTCTGGATGCAGAACTCTCAGCCACCTCTACAGCACCATGTCTGCCTGTGTGCCGACATGCTTCCTGCCTCTGTTCTGTAAGCCATCTTGCAGTTAAATGTTTTCTTTTATGCTTTTTCTTTGGCTGTGGTTATGGTGTCTCTTCACAGCAATAGAAACCCTAAGACAAGTCCTTTAACCAATAGGGTCCATTGGCTGTGTGTGTCCAGAACTAAAAGTCAAAGTAATTTCATTTTTATTTTTTTTATTCTTAAGTTTAAATTTAGATTAGAAAAATGGTTGGTTCACAATTCAGTTCCAGGTCCCTCTCCCTTTCCCTCCCCTCCTCCCGTGCCCTACCCCCAACTCCCTCATTATCCCCTCATTTCGCCAGGGAGGGTGAGGCCCTCCATGGGGGTGTCCATAGTCTATCATTTCATCCAGGGCAGGGCCTAGACCCTCCCCACAAGAGTTCAGGGTGAGAGTGCATCTCACATTGTTGGATGGGAGTCCAAAGTCCATTTGTATACCTGGGATAAATACTGATCTACTGCCCAAAGCTCAATAGATTACCTAGGCCTCCTCACTGACACTCACATTCAGGGGGTCTTGATCAGTCCCATGCTGGATTCCCAGGCATCCGTCTGGGATTCAAGAGCTAACCCTTGTCAGGTCAGCTGTTTCTGGGGGGTTAAACCAGCCAAGTCTTAATCCCTTTGGTCATCAGTCCTCCCTCTGTTACTGACTTTCTTGAGTTCAGCTCAGTGCTTAGCCGTGGGAGTCTGCCTCTTCTTCCATCAGCCACTGAATGAAGGTTCTGTTTCCCAGACTCTCTGGCCATGGGATTGTAGGCTGGCACTCCCCAGATCTATGTCTAAAACCCATATATGAGAGAGTACATGCCATGTTTCTCTTTTTGTGACTGGGTTACCTCACTCAGGATGGTTTCTTCTAGTGTCATCCATTTGCCTGCAAATCTCAGGATTCCATTTTTTTTTTCTGCTGAATAGTACTCTATTGTGTAAATGTACCACATTTTCTCTATCCACTTTTCGGGTGAGGGGCATCTAGGTTGCTTCCAAGTTCTGGATATTACAAATAATGCTGCTATGAACATAGTGGAACAGACATCCTTGTTGCATGAATGGGCATCTTTTAGATATATGCCTAAGAGTGGAGTTGCTGGGTCTTGTGGTAGGTTTATTCCCATTTTTCTGAGGAATCTCCATACTAATTTCCAAAGTGGCTGAACAAGTTGGCACTCCCACCAGCAATGGAGGAGTGTTCCCCTTTCACCACATCCTCTCCAGCATAAATTGTCGTTGGTGTTTTTGATTTTAGCTATTCTGACAGGAGTAAGATGGTATCTCAGAGTTGTTTTGATTTGTATTTCCCTGATGGCTAAGGATGTTGAGGACGTTCTCAAGTGCCTCTGAGCCATTTTAGACTCCTCTATTGAAAATTCTCTATTTGGTTCTGCAGCCTACTTTTTAATTAGATTCTTTGGTGTTTTGGAGACTTGCTTCTTGAGTTCTTTGTAAATTTTGGAGATCAACCCTCTGTCAGATGTGGGATTAGTGAAAATTTTTTCCCATTCTGTGGGCTGCCATTTTGTCTTGCTGACTGTGTCCTTTGCCTTACAGAAGCTTCTCAGTTTCAGGAGGTCCCATTTATTAATTGTTGATCTCACTGTCTGTGCTAGTGGTGTTATGTTCAGCAAGCTGTCTCCCATACCAATTCGTTCAAGGGTACTACCCACTTTCTCTTCTAAGAGGTTCAGTGTGGCTGGATTTATGTTGAGGTCTTTGACCCATTTGGATTTAAGTTTTGTACATGGCAATAAACATGGATCGATCTGCAATCTTCTACATGCTAGCCTCCAGTTATGCCAGCACCATTTGTTGAAGATGCTTTCTTTATTCCATTTTATATTTTTAGCTTCTTTGTCAAAGATCAGATGTTCATACATGTGTGGGTTAATATCAGGGTTTTCAATTCGATTCCATTGGTCTACCTGTCTATTTTTGTGCCAATACCAATCTGTTTTCAGGACTAAAGCAGTTTGCCTATAATGTTGGAAAACATACTAATCCAGTGAGAAGTGACAACAGTGACATAAATTGACAAGTATAAGAAGTCTTATTTTCACACAAAGTAATACCGAGTTTGAAGGAAATACAGAAGCTGATGTGGACATTGAGATGATAGAGGCAGAGGAAAGCAGTGCCTGTGCAATCTGAAAAGTGCTCGTTGTGGCTCTGTGCGAAGTGATCATTTATGTGACACTTTAACTAGTAAAGAGTTCCAGAGTTGCAGGTACCATGAATACAGCACTTCTGAGCAGTTCAAATGCCTCTTCCTAAAACCAGAAGACTAAGCTAGAAAGTCAGCCAGAGAAGAGTGGAAAGGAAAGAGAAGGGAAGAGATCAAAAGGACATAGAGGCAGGAGCAGGGGAAGGTGTGTGGGTCACCCAGGAGCTAATTGATAACAACTTTAGCTCTTTGTTTTAGTAACTTTTTAATTACCTTATGATGTAATTGGCTTCCATATGGAGTTTTCATAACTATTTCATTTTAGTTGATTCCCTCCAACTTCCTATCCCCCTTTTCTTCACTTTTGCTCTAGCCTCTTATAAACCATCTCCTCAAAGCAGGCATTTTGTAGTTTCTTTGGCCCCTTCCTTGACCCCATATTTAGTCATAGCCTTTATAATGATATATATGTGTGTGTGTGTATGTGTGTGAGTGTATGTAATTATATAATGTTATATACACTAGACAATCATATGACAGGGAAGCTAGGATCCACACATGAGAAGAATATACCGTATTTGTCTTTCTGAGCCTCTGACTCTATTTAATATAATGTGTTCCAGCTCCATCATTTTCCCCCCAAGTTTCACTTTTATTTGCTGCTGAGTAAATCATCATTTTATATCTGTATTACATTTCCATTATCTATTCATATTTGTTGATGGACATTTAGCCCGATTCCATTTTCTTGTTATTTTGAAAAGAGTAGTAATAAACATGCAGGAATCTCTATAAATAAGAAATAGAATCCTTTCAAATATGACAGAATATGAGGCTTGATAATGAATCAGTAGTTAAGAACATTTGTTGCTTTTCTGGAGGAACTGAGTTCTATTACCAGCATTCACTTTGGGTGGTTCACAATCACTTATAATTCTAGCTATAAAGGGCACTTGTACATTTATGTGTGCATACTCTCTTTCTCTCTCTCATTCACCCCCTCTCCCATACCTATACATACATACACAGAGAGAGAGAGAGAGAGAGAGAGAGAGAGAGATTAAAAATAAATCCTTAATGATAAAACTGTCATATGACCCACTCAAAGGACAACTTTAATATATTTATAGTGAAGCCACTAAGGTACCTAACATTGTCAGATAAAGTGACAAAATTTAAAGAAAGTGTTATGAGAATCTTTGAGTGCTGTTGAGCCTACTTATTGGCTCAGGTGAACTTAACCCAGGGAACTAGGGCCCTACAAACTCAATGGTCACCCAATCTGCTCAGAGCCAGTGGCTCCCACGTTCATTCATGAAGCATCTTGGATTGAGAGGCTTCTGTTTGGTTGAGTGCTTATTGGCTCTTGTTAGGTGGGAGATAATGTAGGGTAGTGGAGGCCAGTGAGAAGAGTCACCAAAGTTTCAAGGGAGAAAAAAAGAACGAGGAAGCAAAGAGAGCAAGGGAGGTGCTCAGACACCATCAGAGCAAAGGGCAGTGAGCAGCCATTATCTTGATTATTCTGGCCTTTTAAATTTCACAGTCTCCAAGTTAAACTTAAATGGAATGAGCTTCCTTAAACAGAAGCTGAACTTTCAAGGTTTAGTTCATGACTCCTGTAAAGAAGCAGGGCTCCTGAAATAAATGTGTAGTTTTGAGCCTAACTGAAGTTTTGTGGGGGATCATTCTCTGCATCCACTGTCTGTACAGAATTCATTGTGAAGCCTTCTGCAAGTGTACAGATGATTCCTTCAGAGACTAGCTTAGGGTCTTTGCACAGGATAAACTGAGAAGGCAACTCTGCCATTTTGTGAGGTAATTTTTTTCTCCAGGGTGTCTTATCTTTATTGTCTTAGTTACTTTTACCTTCCTATTTCTGTGATAAAATATGACCAAGGAAACTTTTAGGGGAATAAAGAGTTTACTTGGGGCTTATTCGAGATGGCAGGATGGAGGGAGCAGCAGCAGCAGCAGCAGCTGAGTGGTCACATCTTCAATCACAAACAGGAAGCAGGGAGATAACTCAAAAGGGCATGAGGTTCTTCCCCAGTGATACACCTTCTTGCAGCAATGCCACACCTCCTAGTCCTCCTCAAACATCTACCAAATGAAGACCAGGTCATTAAACTTTTTCAAACATCTCAATAAAACCAGCACACTTAATCCATCTGTCTGAAACAAAAGAATCCAAGATGGAACATAGGGATTTAGTAGAATGGAGATAAGAGTGTGCAAAATATTCCACTGTATATATGTACATTTTCCTGCCCATGACTATAAACCTGATTTTGGCAATAACAACAAAAATTTGGTTAGGGCAGTCCCACTCTCTGGGGAATCATGTCATTGTTATTTTGGTAAATGGGCTTGTTATCAAACTGCCTTCTATATATTTGTACTCACAGATTTGTGTCACTCTAAACCTTGGTCAGAAAAGTTTCATTTTACCCTACATCATGATTAGTACATATATTCATAACTGTTAAAAGAACTGAAAGCAAGCAACTGTGAGGGCTCAACCATAGAGAGGCCATCTGTATTTGTAAACCTCCAATCACACACTTAGGTTTTGAGAAACACTGCAGTAAAAGGAACTACAATAATTTAAGAGCTGGAGGATGGAGAGGGGTACTATGACTAGTATATATTGCACATGATATGGCTATTGCACCAAAGCAGATTTGCTTGCCAGTCTCAGATCTAGGCAAGAGTAAGACAATTAAGAATTACATAATAGACTGAGGAGGAGCTACTAAGCGTGTACCCTTAGTCTTGGAGCTATTGACAGTTGGTAGCTGCTTGGGGAAGGAAAATCATTTTCTTTAGATGTGTAGTCACTTGGTGGCCTATGTCGTAGTGGATGGCCCAGTACCCATGTGTATATGACCAAAACTAGTTGACAAAGTGCATTTATAAAAGAATTTTTATAATAAGAACTTGACATTTGGAGGAAACAATGTTTGGAGGCGAAAGGTGGGGAAGTAGAGAGTGGATAGGATCAAGATACATTCTATACATGAATAAAATTGTCAAAGAATAAATAGAAGTATTATTTTACAAAGAGTAAGTAGAATGGCCAATCTTACTTTGATAAAGATAATGCAGACAGATATGGCAGTAGCATGTTATGTCATTGTTGCAGAGGAGAAGTACTTGATACAGATCTGGGAAACCAAGTATGTTAGATTGCTTAAAAAGTGAAGGTCACATTCCTTGTAAAGAATTCGGGTAGCAACTTCACTAGTCACGTGTTCTACTTGCATTATATTTGTGATTCTTCTAATTTTGATACTATCACTCTGATAATAAGGTGGATGACTTGCTTGCAGTTTATAGTATGAGCTGTGAACATCACTGGGCATTATCCTGATTTTCTCCTGTAATCTTTTCTGTGCTTTGAAACCAAGATGACCTTTATATAATAATACAACTCTGATTGTGCCTCCTCATCCCACTAAAAGAGTATTCCCGTAAAACAAAACAAATGCTGAATCTGGGCCGACAGGACACTTCCTCCAATGGTTTCACAATATGATGCCATAGTCTAATGCCTATGTTTCAGCAAGGCTGTCTTGTAATACATTAAGATACAGGGGGTTCCACCTGGAATTCATTTAATTCCCTTCTTTGTCTAGCAATTTTTTCCATTTTCTCAAGTGTATTAGCTCATCGCTATGAGTATTATTCCTGCAAGGACCTTTCTTTAGGATTTCTGTCTAATGCACACTCTGTTAGCATTGGCTTCCCTTCTCATTGGAAATTTCACAGTGTGTGTGTGTGTGTGTGTGTTTGTGTGTGTGTGTGTGTGTGAAATTGTGTGATGGTATGATTAATATCACCTCCTTCTCTTATCTACCTATCCCTGAGCATAAGGACTACATTTTGATTTTACTCCTCAGCATAATATTTGGCATCTGAATGTTGAATATGTATATTGAATGAACACACTAACTAACTGATATGGAACTTGGAATTTATCCATCCTGCTATTTCTTTTGTGCACTGAAATGATATTTTGGAAGCATGGCCAGAACATGATTTCTGGTGTCGATTGTCCCAAATGTGCTGCTGTAATGCCAGGCTATGAGAGCAGCTATCCCAGCCCTTCTGAGATGTATACCTTGTGGAACATGTTGATGACCAATTGAGTAAACTAATGGATTGTGATTATGCTACTCCTCATCTGGAAGCCTAGAAACTAAAGTTTTTGTTTGTCTGTGTCTCTCTGGAAGAGTTTGTGAACCCGGAATGTAAAGCTGATCATCTTCAATCACTATCACATGTTCATTGGTTATCATCAACTTTGCATCTTTATCTTAATAAAATGGAAATGAATAACACCTAAGAGAGATGGAACAAGATAATGACATCAGGCCTTGTCTTTGAAAGCATCATAGTAGGCCAGACCTTTAAGCAAAAGTCAAGTCCCAGTTCCATAAACTCAAAATGATACTGCTTTTTTTCTTTCAAAACCAAGTAGATGCAGTTATGTGCATTTTGAGAGAAACAATCTACATGCATAAAGAGCAAGCCTATTATCTAAAGAGGCTAAACACAATTCCACCATAAATTTCACAACTAAAAAAAACCTCTGCCAATATTTGGTCACCCTGTTGAATAATAATGTCTTGTTTTATGCATTCTTTGTGAGTTATAACTCCTAATTTTCCTATAAATGGGATGGTTTGTTTTGCAATCAAGCAAGTTAAATGTATGTTTTATGGAACTTAGCCTCACCCTCCAAACCAGGCCAATAAAATGCAAAGGGGATTTATGCTGATAAACCTTAGAACTATAAATAAAAGAACAAAGGGAGAGGTGCACCTGCTGGAGAAAGACATTACAGATGCCAAAGAGAAAAGTAGTGTGGGTGTAGCAGGCAACCTCCAAACCATGCAGTTCAAAGTGCAACTGCAATGTTAGGTCACAGAGGCTACTGGCTGCTGTGGCTAGGAAAGACAGTATAAATCACACCTAGTCCCATTCATCTAAGCTCAAGTTCTAATGTCGCATAAAGAATTGTTCTCCACTTCTGGTCAAGAGAGGTGCAAAAGAATACCTTGAATACTGAGTTTGCAGTAGAAAGGCACCTACAAGAGCTCAGTAACCTGAACTTAGCAATGGGGGAAAATGAAAGATTCATAGCCCTAGCAATAGAGTAAGGTAGGTTTTGCTATCTTCTCTTTTCACGTTGGGCACTGGGAGTTAAATAAACAAGCAAATACTGTGTAGTGTTTACAAAAATGAACTTCAGGCCACTGGAACCACATTCAGTTGTAGTCTTTCACATTCCAGAAAGCTTTCAGATACCTAAACCTGTTGCATGACCTACTCTTTACTCACAGGACACTTTTCTGTCTCCATTGACAAGACTGTCTGCTTTCTATGCCCTTTTTTGTCATTGTATTTGTATTAGAACTAAGTAAGACAATAAAGAGAAATACTAATACAATTCACTATCAATATTCAATGTCCAAATATATTTACTAATTTTCAAATGTCTATCTCCATTTTCTTAATCACACTATAGGCTACTACAGTCTAACTATCCTCTCACAAAACCATATTATAGAATCATGGATTTCATATCTGGAATAGAACCATCTACTTCATTTATAAAACATAATTTAGTATACAGACACTGGCCTTCCCAGAGATGTAGTCTCAAGGGTAGATGTAGATGCATACATCATACAGTGTTTCTGTAAGATTGTCTTCATTTTTAATCAAAACCCGGATCTGGATCATTAGTTCAGGCTTTGGACATAGAGTATAAAGACTTCAGTGACTGTCCCAGTCTCTCAGCTACCATTCAGCAGTCGTGAGTGGATAGTTGCTGCTTCCTAGACCTCTTGGCAGTGCTCTCTCTCTCTCTCTCTTTCCTCTTCTTCTTCTTTCTCCTCCTCCTCTTCCTCCTCCTCCTCTTCCTCTTCTTCCTCCTCCTCCTCCTCCTCCTCCTCTTCCTCTTCTTCCTCTTCCTCCTCCTCCTCCTCCTCCTCCTCTTCTTCTTCTTCTTCTTCTTCTTCTTCTTCTTCTTCTTCTTCTTCTTCTTCTTCTTCTTCTTCTTCTTCTTCTTCTATTATCCTATCCTATTCTATCCTCTTCCATCCTAAACATTACCAAAGGCAAACTTTTGATGCCATGCCTCTTCAGCACCTGCTTCAGTGTTTCCCATATCACTCTGAACATCCATATTCCTTGGTTGCCACTCTTTCATCTTTCACTCCTCTCCAACTTCTCTGCAACATCTCCCAGTTGTAGGGAGCCTAGGTTTCTCCATGCAAACCAAGTCAGTTGAAATTGCATCTCTCTATATACAGTTGTTTTGTGTACCCTCACTTTTCCTACTTAAATTCTTTTTATGTTCAGTACAAGAAATATGGATTTGAAAATTAATACTGTGAGAAAGTCTCCTACATTAAAGTGTTTATATCTCTATTCAGAATGTATGTGCATGTGTACATATATATTCAAGCATGTTTGTGTCTTTCTAAATAACTTTTACTCTAAACTAAATGCCTTCACTATTTTGTAGAGAAAACTTTCATATGAGAGTAAATTCAAAAGAAAGTACAAATTAAGACCATTTTCAATCTCTAAGTTTTTCTCACTTCTACGGTCAGTCTTTTGGTATTTTAAAAACAAACTGGATTTATTTGTGTTGAATTATTTTTGATAAATCTAAGTTGGGTGTCATAGAAAACATGATATTCATTCTGGACTTGTCAGTTGTCTTTGCAATGAATGGGTAGGAAGCATCTAAATCTGGTAACATAATCACTTCACCTTTACATATCTACTTAGTTTGGCCCTACTAAGATAGATCCAGACAGCAGAGCACAAAGTATAAGATTCAGCCATGGGACTGTTGATCATTTCTAGGAATCCAGACAATAGACATGCCAATGTATATTTCCTTGGGGAGTTTTAGCATTTCAGTTTATCATTGAGTCTTGGGGCACACTTGTGATCAGTGTACCCAACATAAAATCTTTAACTTTCAAATCTTTATTTGCCTATATGCAAGCATCAAGGATTTAGCTTTGCAAGTGTATAGACTGTTCACTTGGTATAAGACTTATTTTGAGCTGTTGTGTGAAGATAGACCATAGTCTTTTAATATGAGTATGAACTTATTTTTGACATTTACTACACATGATTTTCCAAGTTTTTTATTTCCCAGTTGAAGGACCTTGAATTATTGCCAGATACAGCATTGCAGAGCAAAGGTAGCAACTGATGGTTAGTGATCAGATTTACACATGGAGGTAAGAAACTCTAAGTCATTTCTTTGAAGTACAAATGGAGTTCATCTTTATCTGCCATCAGAGGAGGTGTGTCACAATGTGACAACTGGCCCTTTGGTTTTGAAACAGTAGCTATGAAATGAGCTAGAACTTAACATTTCTACTCATTTAGTAAAATGGATTTTTATATTGAAATATGACAGTGCTTTCTGAGCTGTAGAAATATCACCTGGGCTATAATAATGGCTTCATTAATTTGATTTATTACTATTCTTTATAAAAGACTTTTATTTTCAAATTAAGGAAAATTAATAAAAGAAAATAATATCTTCTTTTTTAATTACTTTTTATTTAGGTTAGAAACAATCTTGTTTCACATGTCAATCCCAGCTCTCTCTCCTTCCACTCCTCCCCCGCCCTTCCCACCAGGTCACCTTGTCCCCTACCCAATTTCCATTCTAATCCCTAAGGAGGGTGAGGCACTCCATGGTGGATCTCCAGTAACTGTCATTTCATCCAGGGCAGGGCCTAGGCCCTCCACCAAGAGTCCTGGATGAGAAAGCCTCCCATATTGTGGCATGGGCACTGAAAGTCTATTTGTATGCCAGGGATAAATACAACCCAAGGCCCCACAGATTACCTAGGCCTCCTCACTGACACCCACATTCAGGGGGTCTGGGTCAGTCCCATGCTTTCCACACAGCCATCAGTCTGGAGTCCAAGAGCTCCCCCTTGTTCAGGTCAGCTGTTTCTGTGGGTTAAACCAGCCCAGTCTTAACTCCTTTGCCCATCAGTTCTCTCTTTCTGACACTGGTTTCCAGGAGTTCAGTTCAGTGTTTATGGGAATCTGCCTCTGCTTTCATCAGTCGCTGGATGAAGGTTCTGTTTCCTAGACTCACTGGCAGTGGGATTGCGTGCTGGCACTCCCCTGATTCATGTCTAAAATCCATAAATGAGTGAGTACATGCCATGTTTCTCTTTTTGTGACGTGGTTACCTCACTCAGTATGGTTTCTTTAGTGCCATCCATTTGCCTGCAAATTTCAAGATTCCATTGATTTTTTTCCGCTGAATAGTACGACATTGTGTATATGTACCACATTTTCTCTATCCACTCTTCAGTTGAGGGGCATGTAGTTTGCTTCCAGGCTATTACAAATAATGCTGCTATGAATTTAGTGGAACAGACATCCTTGTTGTATGAATGTGCATCTTTTGGATATATGCCTAAGAGTGGAATTTCTGGGTCTTGTGGTAGACTGATTCCCATTTTCCTGAGGAATCTCCATGCTGATTTCCAAAGTGGCTGTACAAGTCGGCGCTCCCACCAGCAGTGTAGGAGTGTTCCCCTTTTCCACATCCTCTCTAGCATAAACTGTCATTGAAGTTTTTTACTTTAGCCATTCTGACAGGAGTGAGATGGTATACAACTGATATTCCAAATATGCCTTTTCTGGTACTGAAATTTCAAATTTGCACAGTGTTTGTCAAGAATTGCTTAATTATGGAAGCCAAAAGCATCCTAAAAACTCAGGGTGAATTTCTTCCCTGAATTAAATTCTACCTTTTCTTTTTTCATTCAGCAAATGGAAATATGAGAAAGCACTGTGGAGTTTGATGACCTAAGCTTAATCTAGCCTCAGTCATCTTGTAGCTGTGTTTTCTTGAATAGACTTCACTCTCAGACTTATCTAAATAGCGTGAGAAGTCTAAACAGTTCTCATCTTGATTCACATAACAAATTCTTAAGAACATTAGGTGCTGAAATCATAATTTACTTATTGCATGCTGCTTTGCTACCCTCTGTGGGTCCCTTTCATTTGTCTGTGGTTTGTAACCACTTTGTAATAGTTCTACAATTGCACATTTCCTCTCTGTGTACTTATTTCATGACTTTTTACTAGCATACAAATCACAGTGCTGTTTTAATCAGCACAAAGTAACTATTTAAAATGATTATTATTTTCATTTTATATATTGCAGTATACTGCCTGCATGTATTTAAGTGTACTGCATGCACACAGCACCTGTGGAGACCAGAGAGGATGTCAGACCCCTTGGAATTTGACTTACAGACAGAAGTGAGGCATCATGAAGGTTCCAGAAACTTAATCCTGGTCCTTTGCAAGAGGAGCAAGTACTCTTAATTGCTGACTCATCTCCTGCTGTGAAAGTACCTAATTTTCAATCATCTCTATTTACCTTAAGATGACTAATCTCTTCCTTAAGAATACCTAAACCATAACAATCTGGATTTTCACTATGTTCAAGTTGAAGATTTGAAATGTACATGTGGATCATGACCTAGTTGAAATGTTAACCTATAAAGAACTTGTGCTTTAAAATATTTCTCTCTCCTCTTTGGTAAACTGCTCACATTTCCTGGTTACAAGGATAGTTTATGAACCAGGGTGGATCAACTGTTAACTAAAATCTGTATGAGGAGCAGCATTTGAAACAAATGAGTTCTATGAGGTAATTCTCACATATTCAAGTGGAGTTGGCAAATTGGTTCTTGGACTTATCTTCCACCTTCCTCTATAAAATATGAATAGTAACACATTAACTTTATTAAATCCTTTAGTTAGCAAATGGGTATTAAAGAATTTAGAAACGCCATTGTGTGAAGATAGTTCTTGGTGAATATTTGAGTGACTCCCAGCCATCATAATTGTGATTATTACCACTCATTTCATCTTTATTCTAGGGTTTCTAGGGTGCTGGAGCATAGGACACTGACATCCAGTGAAAGCAAAATGTGTAGACAATAAATAAGCCAGGTAAACACACTCTTAGGAAGGAAAAAAGATATAGTGCACAAAGTTATTGCTTGGATACAGACATAATCATGCCTTCCAGGCAGCACACCATACTAAAATCCTCTAGTATACAAGCCAGATAATGCATGTGAGGAATGAAGATGATACCTCCCTGGTGGGTCACATACTCAATATCTGGAGGGCCATTGGTTTAATCTCCAGAACCAGGTTACTATTTTAATCACTTGTGATCATGGGAGGGTTACTGAAGCATGTAATTCCATGGAATGCTGATTAACTGTAAAAGAAAAGCTGATGTTCAACGTTAGTTTTCTCACTCTATGTCTCTCTGCCTTTTTGTGTTTGTATTTTTGTCTCTGCTTCTCTGGGTCTGTCTGTTTTTCTGTAGCTGGATGTTTCTCGTCCCACCGCCTGTTCCCAAATAACCATTTTAAGGCTTAACATTACTAATTGTTTGGCCAGTGGCTAGAGCATATTGCTAACTAGCCCTTACAATTAAATTAAGTCATTTCTATTATTTTATATTTTACCAAGAAGTTTGTGGCTTGTTATCTCACATCTTGTTTCCCTGAAGGCTACATGGTTTCTTTCTGACTCTGCCTTCTTTCTTTCTCTACCTCTGTTTGGATTTCCTGCCTACCTATATCTGCCCTGTCACAAGCCAAAACAGCTTTATTCATCAACCAATAAGAGCAGCACATATTTGTAACATACAGAACGACATGCCACATCATGTGTCTCTCTCTCTCTCTCTCTGTTATCACTACACACACACAAAGCACACACATCCACACACACATATACACCATTTCTCTTTTGTGAACAATCCCTAGAATTTCTGAATTAAATCTTGTCTGTGTTTGTATAACCATAATTAATTAAGAATATAAATTATACTCAGATTGAAGAAAATTTGAAATCATTACTACTGTTCCACCTAATTAGGAGAGCCAAAATGACCAGTGCTATGGCAGCTATCATTATAATGACTTGATGTTTCAGATATTTTTCACTCAGTACAAATAAAAGAGCATTCTTATGTATACATATACACACACACACACACATTCCACACACACACACTCGAACAGATGAAGGGCAATTTCAATCCTTAATGTCTCCAATCTAAGCATGGGGATAGACAAAGTCTGTGGCATGAAATTATGACTTTTGTCTTCTACATATTGTATAACATGGGTCATTAAACAACTGAAAATAAGTCTTCATTTTTCCTTTGGTTATTTTAGAATTTCAGAATAAATGAAGATCAGGTAAGCAGTTGGGGGGCTTCCTAATTAGAAAACATCTTCTACATGACTTCTTTATATTTTTTCTGGGATTTCTTTTGGAT
The DNA here is from genome assembly GCF_017639785.1 of Mesocricetus auratus. Taxonomy (NCBI): domain Eukaryota; kingdom Metazoa; phylum Chordata; class Mammalia; order Rodentia; family Cricetidae; genus Mesocricetus; species Mesocricetus auratus. Next base: position 164,217,318 of record NW_024429266.1, read on the forward strand.
GTATGCCCATCAAAGCTGTAAAAATGATTTGTGATTAAACTATTTATATGTTAATATTATATCTTTGTTTTGATTGGACTCCACAAACATTATGGTCCTTTAAGTCAACATTAATTATACCAGATAAATAGATGAAATTTATTTAAAATTATTTATTATAAATAACATTATCTAAATTATACCTTCTCTTAACAATATTTTATTCAAAATGCATATTCATGTAATAACTATAATTTGTTTTCCAAATAACTAATACTTGGAGCTTTAATCCCTAACAGATATGCATTGTAAATAATAACAGCAATAATTTCTAATAATTAATAGTAAAAACATATGTCCTTGAAAATTACCAGTTAAATTTTCTCAAAGATTAAAATCATTTAAAAGTCAATATTACAAATGACATATCATGAAGTAAAGTAAATAATTGCCTATTTTCAAATAATCCTTATGGTATCATTAGTTACAAAAATATAGGATTATGTATTTAGCTTGAATGGCTTGAGAAGTATTTTGGCATATCTCCTTGAATTAGTGTTGTACGTAAAAATCAGAATAAAGAATGTTTTGTTTGTTTGTGTAAAGCCTTATGTATCTAGCTTTTGGATCCCAGGTTAATCCATTTAAATCTCTCATGAGTTCTGTTTTTCATCCTCTCTCATCCCTAAGATTCTCTCCTGTCTCCATTTTATGATTCATTTTTTAAGTTCAATTCTTCTGTTTTCTCCATCCTGATTTATTCCCCCTCAGGTTGTTTGCTCTCCTTTTTTCCCCTCTCCTTATATCACTTTCTCTTCAGACAGTTGGTGGCATTTGAAGATGGGATTTAACTATTAACACAATCTTGCCTTCAGATAGCGGCCTTCTCCCTAAGGAGCTGGCTTGCCTTTGAAATTGGCTTCAGATCTGACAGGGCTTCTTCAGTTTCACATTACTGTTAGTCCAATAGAGAAAACGAAGCCAGAAAATTTGATCAGGTTATCCTAGGGCAAAAATAAAAAGTTGGTTTTGAGAAATGGTTAATTTTCACAATCCAGCAGGGATTTAACAGCCTGTCCTCCTGAGGAAATCGGAATCTGGGTTTTCCATTTATCTATCTGGCTTTTCTGAATTACCAGCTATAGGTTGTTTTTAAAGATAAGACAGAGAATGGATTTCAAATGTTGAATTCAATTCCTGATATGAGGTTATCTTAGAACATAAGTCAGAAGAGCAGACCCCTCTCCCCTCTCCCTTCCCTTCTGCCACTAGTAAGTCACCAGTGCCTTTCTGGGATCTTTAGTAGCCTTTAGTCAAAGAAAAATATGCTAATAAACTTAAAATGCTTCACAATGAGAGAGCATGTGAGCCAGAGGTCAAGAATCAGACAATAGGTTAATGAAGAAGGGTTTTCAGAATTATATGTTCTTTTTAATTTTATTTCACGAAGTGGAATGTTGGATACCAGGCTATTTCATTACACAGAAAGGAGAAACTAAATCTGGCATTCATTCCTTGCATCATTAAACATAAGATGAACTAATGTGCATAGGTTGTTGAGTACTTTTGCCACACAAAGCCTTTGAAAACAGTCAACTTCCACCCCCATTCTAATTTGCTGTGCTTTCTTTTTTATTGTATGAATGATGGATAATAAACTCAAGACCAGTATTATTTTATAGAAAAATTAGGTTTTTATTCTGCTGGATCCACTTTCTACCATTCTTAGAATCTTGTAATACCAACTTCTGTCATGTGTGCACAATGGAAACCCTCATCTCTTTCTTCATTTGCACAGAACCAGTGTAAATTTGTCACACTTACTCCCTCATTGTGAAGAGAAATAAGGACCATGCCCTTTGAGGCTTGCCTTTGCGTTTCACAGATGATATAAGCAAATGTGAGGGTGGCACACCAAATGCTGGTGAAGAGGAGGTTGCTAATTAAGAACCATCATTCAATGTCATTTCTACATTAGATTAAGAAAAATCCATTACAAACACTCCATCTTATTTTTCTCAAGAGGTCACGGTCCACACTCCTAACCTCATCAGAACAAATAGCTATAATCACTCTTTATCCACTTCAGCACAGTGCAAGCTGAATTTAGACCTCATTTACCTTCCCCAACATGCCTTCTAAATGCAGTGTAAGCACTACTCTGTTTTTGAAGAACCGAACTGCATACGTCTCTGCCTAGATGCATTGCTGTCAAACCCAGAAAGTTCATTGGAGATGGGAAGATTCTCATTTAGGGTCTAGAGGCTAATTTTTCTTTTATAGACTTCCCAGGATACAGCTGGGAAAAGAAATTCAGTGAATTGAGCCTTCAGCTCTTGCTAGAATACTGACAACACCAAAGGAAAAGGGAAGGTTTAAATTGGATATATGCAAAATTAACTGTGTTGTGTCGAAGAAATCAGTTTGGACAATCGTTGTGATCTTCATTGTTTGTTTTTATAACTTTATTGATCACGAAATTGGTCTTTCATGAAGTCAACCCCTTGTGCACACAGTTGCAGATTCATGTGTAATTGCCTTCTGAAGACTGAAAATCTTACTAATTAATGATGCAGCTTTAATAGTAATATTGATTTAGCAACTCTGCTCTTTCTTCGGAAGTGAAGTTCACAAAACGGCCAATTAGTAGAATAACAAACACAAAAACATTGTTTGAATAAAATGATTGTTCTATCTAGATGACTATCTTAGAGGTTGAGTTGGAGCCACACTAGAGTTGAAACGAATGGTTATGGTTTTTAGAATAGGATCAACCAGTGTTTCCAAGATATACTTTTAGATAAAACCAGTTTTAAGTTTGGGGCATATTTATGTAGAAAAATCATTGAATCACAAATAGGACATTTGCAGAATTTATAGCATTAACTACTTTAATCTGCTCACATTACAAAAATGATGCAAGCAAATGTTTGAAACCCATATAATTCTGATGGTATCAATAAGATGAAAGAAATTAAGGGTGAAACTATGACAAAAATTTAATTTCCCATTATTGTTTCTTTCAAATAATAAATGGTACTCTATCATAATATATAAGAATATTGTTGTCTGCTTATGTGACACTGAAAGAAGTCATGATTTTCACCTTCATTTGCATGTACTTTGTGATGGATTCACTGAATACAGTAGACTTTTCTTATATTGAAAAGCTAATATATAGCTATTATTAACTAAAACGAGCAGCCTCCCTGTACTCCCTCAATAATGGAGGACACTAAAATGACCCTGGGTTTCATACACATTTAGGCACCTGATAGAATGGCATGCTCTGTTTGCACAATAGCAAGAATCATGTCCACCAAAGCTCACAAGTGACTTGTTCCAAGATAAAAAATCTCAGTCTTTAAAGAAAGAAATTAAAGAAGATGTCAAAAAATGGAAAGATCTCCTATGCTCTTGGATAGGTAGGATCAACATAATAAAACTTGCAATCTTGCCAAAAGCAATCTACATATTCATTGTGGTCCCTATCAAAATACCTGCACGATTCTTCACAGACATTGAAAGAACAACAATCAACTTTATATGGAAAAACAAAAGATGCAGGATAGCCAAAACAACCATGTACAATAAAGGAACTTCCGGAGGAATCACCATGCTTGACGTCAAGCTCTATTATACAGCTATAGTCCTGAAAATAGCTTGGTATTCGCACAAAAATAGACAGGTAGACCAAAGCAATCGAGGTGAAGACCCTGATATTAACACACATACCTACGAACACCTGATTTTTGACAAGCTAAAATTATTCCACGGAAAAAAGAAAGTGTCTTCAACAAATGGTGCTGGCATAACTGGATGCTGGCAAGTAGAAGACTGCAGATAGATCCATGTCTATCGCCATGCACAAAACTTAAGTCCAGATGGATCAAAGACCTCAACATAAATCCAGCTAAACTGAACCTCTTAGAAGAGAAAGTGGGAGGTACCCTTGAATGAATTGGTACAGGAGACTGCTTCCTGAACATAACACCAGTAGTACAGACACTGAGATCAACAAATAATAGATGGGACCTTCTAAAACTGAGTAGCTTCTGTAAGGCAAAGGCCACAGTCAACAATACAAAATGGCAGCCCACAGAATGGGAAACATTATTCTCTAATCCCACATCTGACAAGAGGGAGTTCTCCAAAATTTACAAAGAACTCATGAAGCTAGTCTCCAAAACACCAAACAACCCAAGTAAAATTGGGGTACAGAACTAAATAGATAATTCTCAATAGAGGAGTCCAAAATGGTGGTTAGATACTTACGAAAGTGCTCAACATCCTTAACCATCAGGGAAATGCAATTCAAAACAACTCTGAGATACCATTTTACTCTTGTCAGAATGGCTAAAATCAAAAATGCCAATGACAGTTTATGCTGAAGACAATGTGGGGAAATGAGAATACTCCTCCACTGCCGGCGGGAGTGCCAACTTGTACAGCCACTTTGAAAATCAGTATGGAGATTCCTCAGGAAAATGGCAGTCAGTCTACCACAAGAGCCAGCAACTCCACTCTTAGGCATATACACAAAAGATGCACATTCATACAAGGACATATGTTCAACTATGTTCATAGCAACATTATTTGTAATAGCCAGAACAGGGAAGCAGCTTGGTGCCCCTCAAGTGAAGAGTGGATAGAGAAAATGTGGTACATTTACATGATTGAGTACTACTCAACAGAAAAAACAAACAATGGAATCTTGAAATACGCAAGAAATGGATAGCACTATGAGAAACCATCCTGAGAGAAGTAAGCCAGTCATTAAAAGACAGACATGGTATGTATTCACTCATATATGGATTTTAGACATGGAGCAAAGGATTACCAGCCTACAAACCACACCACCAGAGAAGCTAGGATATGAGGAGGACCCTAAGAGAGACATGCATAGTCCCCAGAGAAGGGTAAAGTGTCAAGATCTCCTGGGCAAATTGGGAGCATGGCATTAGGGGAGAGGGAGTTAGGAGAGGGAAAGGGAGAGAAGAGGAAAAGAGAGGAAGACTTGAGGGAACAGGAAGTTTGATTCTGGGGAGGAATAGAGGAGAGCAAGGTAAGTGATACCATAGTAGAGGGAACCACTCTAGGTTTAAAGAAAAATCTGGCACTAGGGAAACTTCCAGAGATCTACAAGGACATGCCAGCTAATAATCTAAGCAATAGTAGAGAGGCTACTTTAAATGCCATTTCCCGATAATGAGATTGATGACTACCTTAAATGACATCCTAGAGCCTTCATCTAGTAGCTAATGGAAGCAGAAGCAGACACCCACAGCTAAATACTGAACTGAACTCCTGGAATACAGTTACACAATGGGAGTAATGATGAGCAAAGGGGTCAAGACCAGGCTGGTGAAACCCATAGAAACAGCTGACCTGAACCAGGAGGAGCTCATGGACCCCAGACTCATAGCTGGGAAGCCAGCATAGAACTGATCCAGACCCCCTGAACGTGGGTGTCCATAAGGAGGCCTCAGCAATCTATGGGAGCCTCTGGTAGTAGATCACTATTTATCCCTATCATATGAATGGACTTTGGGAGCTCATTCCACAAGGAGGAATGCTCTCTCAGTGAAGACACATTGGGGAGGTCCTAATCCATACCCCAAATGATATAACAGAGTTTGAAGATCACCCATGGAGGGCCTAGAGCTCTCTGGGGAGTGGAGGGCATGTGGGATGGCGGCTTAGTGGGGGGCAGGGAGAAGAGGAGGGAGAGGGAACTGGGATTGACATAAGCTTGTTTCTAATTTAAATAAAAATAAAAAAGCTTCTGTATGAACGTGCAGATATTTCAAAACACTTGAATTAGAGAAGATAGATTCCAGCTCAAGTGTGTTCTGATACTTTTCTGGTGCACAACCTTGAATAAGATGTTCCAATTCTCAAAGATTCATTTGTCTTCTCCTGCATCCATAGAAAGAATTTGTAGAAATTAAGAGTGTGAAGATTAATTTAAGCACTATATAGTGATTATTATAGTAACAACACAATGAGTATAACTAGTGTAAATGAAGCCTGGCGGAGGTTTTGAGAGAACACTTAATGGAATTCCTCTATAAACCAGAGGCATTGTACTGTGGAGTTAATGGTTGTGTTGGTTCAAAGACAATTTAAGATGGCAGCCCTTGTGTTCAGAAGCAAGGAATAGAGAAAGTAGAAGCTGTGGGTTAGGCAAACATCTGAAGGGTTAGGGAAATACCTGTTTGTTTAGTTACTATTTGTTCTATTTATTGTTATAAGAAAGGATCTTGTTATGTAATCCCAGCTGTCCTTAAACTGCTGTATAGCACATGGCTAGCATTGACATTTTGGTATCCTAATGCCTTATTCCTCCCAGCCCCTCCAGTTACTGGTATCATAAGAATATACTGCACACCTAGACTGTCATCGCTTTGAATGCAACAAGTATTAGAGTATAAAATTGAAAGTGCAGGCTATATGGGATGGCACCCACTTGTTATCCTAGGACTTGGGATGCTGAGGCAGAGGGCACTCTATGCTGTGGGGTTCATGTCTCAAAAACAAAAGAACAAGTGGTTAAACCCAAGGGTTAAAGCAATATTCAAACTTGGAACACAGCATGTATAAAATTGTGGTCTTTGTTCTACTGAGGAGCCCAGAAATGCATGTGGATTTTTTGGGTAGTTAGTAGAATGTGGGTGATAGAGGAATGGATACATGAGACACATCCAGAATATGGTAATAAAAAGATGGTAATAAAAGTCCATGTTCCTTCTCCTTCCAAACACTGTGTCCACAGGCTAGGTTTCAGTAAATTGGATTGGGGTGAAGAGACTAAAATGAAAATACTGGCTTATTCTTAGTTCCTGATAGGGCTGAAAGTTTCCAACTAAGATGTCCAGTTCCCACACTGAAATGGTTAATTGTAGTGACTTCTAGCATTGCTTTATTTGAAAATAGAGTCTTCTAATAGTAGTCCAAGTTTCACAACTGTCTCCCACATACAGAGGGCCTATTTCGGGTCCCTGGAGTCTCTACCCCTGTCCACCTAGAGTTCAGCTATTTTTGTAGATTTCTCCATCATGATCAAAGGTCCCCTGGCACTAGGACCATGATAAAACCTGGTACATGAGCTAGCTTGTTGGAGTTCATTCCCAGTGGTGGGATGCCATGCACAGTGTTAATGCATGGAAGAGGGCCTTGGGCCTGCCCCAACCTATTGTGTCAGATTTTGTTGACCCTTCATGGGAGCCCTTACCCTTGAGGAGTCATGGACAGGGCTGGATTAGGAGGGAAGGTAGACGTGGGTGGGAAGAGGGGCAAAAGGGAGAACTGTGGTTGGAATGTAAAATAATAAATAAATTGTTAAAAAAAAGACAATACAGTCTTGATGTACGCACATATGTTAAAATGTGCCCGTGGGATTGAATCCTAATAAGATATTTTTATAAAATCAGAATCTTATATTAAGACAAAGAAGGAAGAACATTATGAAGACAAAGAAAGGATGTATGTAAGCAGAGGAGAAGGGCCCCAGGAGAAACTCACCTGGCAAACACCTTGATTGCAGACTTGAGCCCCCAGGACTTTGAGATGATGGATTTCTGTTGTTTAAGCTCCCTAATTTGTGATGTTTTGTCATGGAAATGCTAACAAAGCAATGTTGCCTTTCACAGGAATGGTGAAAACAGAACCATAGAATATCTGAACACATGCTGAATTAGTATAAGCAGATACATGGAAGATGTATCCATTTGCAAAGGAAAATGATTATTCTCACTTAATCACCTGATGGTTATACTGGAAGTGCTGAGATATAAAGCAATAATTTTATTTTGGGGAGTACACATATCTTCAGTATCTACGTTAAAAAATAATTTATTTTTATTTCATGTGCATTGGTCTTTTTCTGGCATGTGTGTCTGTGTGAGGGTGTCAGATCATGACGCTATATACAGTTGTTAGCTTCCATGGGGTGCTGGGAGTTGAACCCTGGTCCTCAAGAAGACATATCAATGCTCTCAACCACTGAGCCATCTCTCCAGCCCGCCTTTGGTATCTTATTAGTTACTGTAATTGATAACTATTATAATCAAAAATCCGACTTCAGTGGCTTTATGGAATAGAATTTTATAATTTGATTATATATATTTATTGTGACCATTCAAAGTTAGATGTGTTCTTTGTGTCTCTGTGTGTGCATGTGAGCACACAAGCACATGTGCAGGAACATATGTGAGTGGAAGTCCAAGTGTTATACTTCTGTCCACATATGTTGATGCCTGAGGAAAACCAGAGGTATTGTTCCTCAAGTCTCACTTGTTTATTTTTGAGATCCAGTCTCTCAACTGGTCTGGTCTGGAGCCCACCAAGTAGTCTAGGTCTTTCTCAGCTACCCTTGCACTATGACTATAGGTACGTCTGTTTACCACACTCAGCTTTTTTAAAAATATTTTTATTTAAATTAGAAACAAGCTTGCTTCACATCTCAATCCTAGCTCCCTCTGCCTCCCCTCTTTCCCCGCACCCCCACCAAACCATCCCCCCACCCAAGCCCCACTCCACTCCCCAGGGAGGGTGAGGCCCTCCATCGGGGATTTCCAGAGTCTGTCATTTCATCCAGGGCAGGGCCTAGGCCCTCCCAGATGTGTCCAGGCTGAAACAGCATCCCTCAGTGTGGGATGGCCACCCAAAGTCCATTTTTATGCCAGGGATAAATAGTAATCTACTACCCAAGGCTCCATAGATTACCTAGACCTCCTCCCTGACACCCATATTCAAGGGGTCTGGATCAGTCCTATCATGGCCTCTCAGACATCAGTCTGGGGTCCAAGAGCTCCCCCTTGTTCAGGTCAGCTGTCTCTGTGGGTTTCACCAGCTTTGTCTTGACCCTTTTGCACATCATTCCTCCCTTTCTGCCACTGGGTTCCAGTAGTTCAATTCAGTGTTTAGCTGTGGGTGTCTGCCTCTGCTTCCATCAGCCACTGGATGAAGGTTCTAGGATGGCACATAAGGTAGTCATCAAACACATTATCACTCTCAGCTTTTTAATGTGTTTGGTGAGTAAACTCAGGTTCCCAGGCTTGCACAACAAGAACTGTTACCAAATGAGCTATATTCCTAGCACAACTTTCTCTTCAAGCCTTCTGGAGATTTCCATGTTTTCTCTTGCCACCATGAATGCTATTTTTCTCCTTTTATTCTAACCTCATGGATGGAGAGAGACAAAACTGCAAAGTCTTCTTTATAGCTAGTCTTGAATATCACATACTTCTTTCTTCCTGAAATCAGGCACACCATTCTATCAGATACAAGGCACCCTAGGAAGTCAACTCTAGCTTTTTGCTCAGGAACAAAAGAGAATGGAATATTGATTACACTGGCCACCTTGGCATCATGTAATAGAGAGGAGAGGAGAAATAGCTAACTTGAGGTGTGGCATGTTCCAACAAGTTTACTGGGAAGGTTTGTAGATTTAATAATAAATATCTATATAAGTCTGGAAAGTCTAGAAGAGAAGGTAAGGAACATTTTCATTGAATTAATGGAGATTCATTGTTTTGGACTTTGTACCTGAGTTTGAATCCCCAGCACCCTTGTAAAAAGCCAGCCATAGCTGTGTATGCCTGTGACCCCAGTCTGGGAAAGGTCTATCAGTTATGTGTGGATCTCTAGAGCTTGCTGACCAGACAGATATCTGTTTAGGCTATAACAGTGAGCTTCTAGGTCAGTGCTAATGCAGTATGGAGGAGAGCAATGGAAAAGGGCATTCGGTCTATCTACACATGTGTGCATAGATATGTATACCATATATTCACACACAAACACACACACTTCAGTAACAAATTCAGAATATTATTCTTTGTGTGGATCAAATGGTTCTTTCTGTGGAGAACACTAGCCCATATTTGGGGATTCCTAAGAGTTTAATAGTAGTTAGTTAATAATTTACCTTTTTCAATAATTTCATCCTCAAAATAATGATATCTTTAGGTCTGTCTCATTCAACAGTGACGTCTCTTTGTCCAAAGCCCTTTATTAATATTGTGTAGTTACACAGCACTTTGTTAACATTCTTCTCTCCTAATTTTGTTTATGATATCTTTGTCATGTAATGTTTTCCTCTGAGTTTAAAACATTCCATCCTTCAGGAATCTCTTTAATCAGGAAGGTAAACAACTCAAAATAGTTCCAGGAAGTCCCTAAAACTGACCAGGTTGATTAGGCTATGCCCTGCCAGAGTAATATAATAAAAGCTGAGTGGTCCATTCAGACACAGCAGACTAGTACTGAAAAGAAGATCACAGACAAGCTGAAATGCAAAGGAAGACAAGGCCAGCTGCCTAGAAGCAGAAACCATTCAAGCTATTTGGAAGAGGTTCAGACCAACTAAATCACCTGGAAAGGACACTCTTCAAACTCTTAAGCTGCCTGCAAGAAGCTCCAGGTTCCTGGCTTTGTGAACTGTCACCCATGCTGGAACCTGGGGTGGCCTTTGGTGATGCAACTGTTCTTGAGTCATTTCTTCTCCTATAAGTAACACTTCATCTATAATCCTATAAGTAACCCCAATTGATTCTTCAAACTGATCTATAAGTAACTCATGGATTCTTCAAACAGGACTTTGGTGGTGTCTATATGTAGTGGGTTCCCTATCTGGGGTAAATAGACATATATGTTTCCCTGTCCCCAGGAAATGTTTGTCACACACCAATCTTATTTTTCTATTTATGTACTTCTGCTTTGTTTTGCTTTTCATTGTTAGACAGTGTCCTAGTTTACCTTCTGTTGCTATGGTAAAACCATGATCAAATACACTGAGGGGAGAAAATGTTTTATTTCAGCTTACAATTTTCTGTTCACATTTCATCACTGAGGGAAGATCTCAATTCAGGAACTCCTGAAGGCAAGAACTGTAACAAAGCCCATAAAGGAATGATGCTTGTTGATTCTCAAAAGGCCACGACCAATATAAGATACCCAATACAAGTTCTCAGCACAAAGGAGATTTGTTTGTCCCAGAGGGACAACAGGTAGGGAATAAGAGAAAAAGACAGGAGATACAGGATGAGGGAGAAGGAGAAAGGAACCAGGAAAACCAGGTAGGGATATTTGCCCTGGAAGACAAAGGACTGCCTCTGGATAGAAAAGAGACAGACATGGCCCATAGATAAATGACTGTTTACAAAGATAAAGGGGTAAAACAGTGTTGGGATGAGTTGGTTTGTTTTGAGTGGGCATGTTAATTAAGGCAGCCAAAAGGGGGTTTTTGATTGTTGGACTTCAATACTTTGATAGCTGGGGCCTTGGTAGTCAACCCCAGGAAGAGGAAGTTGCAAAATAAGCCGCCAAGAGACCTTGGTGGATATCTTTGGGAATGCAATGTTTTCTTTTTAAGGTAAGCAGAGGACAAAGTCTGCTAGAGTCATATTTGCCATTCTTGGGACCACTAGAGCCCTTTAGGCTTGCTCTCTCTGGTTTACTCACCTTGCTTTCTCATACCAGTTGGCACCACCTGCCCAAAGGGGCTATTGCCCATAACCACTTGGATGCTCCCACATCAATCATTAATCAAGAAAACACCTCATAGAATTGCCTACAGGCCACTGTGGTGAAGGTATTTTATCAGTTGAGATTTCCTTTTCCTTGATGGCCCAAAATTGTGTCAAGTTGACAGAATAAATAAATGAAAACTAAAAGAAAACAAAAGGCAACAACTAGCACAGTCTCACCTTGTGGCCTAGCCTGGCTGGAATTCACCGTGAAGCTCAGGTTAGCCTGGAACTCATGATGGTCCTCTAACTTTCTAGTGTGATAATTATAGTCATGAGCCATCTATCTGGTTTTTTAATATGCCTTTCTTCATACAAATTGATGAGGTAACCCTTTCCTTACTCATTTGCTTAATGCATACTTAATGGATGTTCCATGAAAACTGGTGAGGTGATGAGGAGTTGGAGAGTTGTATATGCCTACGATAGGCAAGGATTTTTTTTAATCTCTCAAGAATTGGCTTTTACATAGCAGACCAGAAGAACTTAGTACTATACCCATTATATAACAAACCCTAATAAAATTCAGCCATTAATATTTCTACTTTTACCATACATATTATTTATAAAAGCTGAAAGGAACATTGATACTTCAATGTTATATAAAATTAAGAGCTAATGTGAACCATCTAGAGTAATGGTGACCAAAAACAAAAACGAACAAACATAAAAGAAACAAAAGCAAACTAGAGTGAGCTGTGTCTCTTCCTCTGATTTCATATTTTTTGGGGGGAGGATTTCTTTAGCAATAGCTTGATGGTTTCTGATAGCAAACTAAGACACACAGTTTTCCTCCTGTATACAATGCTGTTACTTAGATCTTTGAGTATCAGAATACTATAATAGAATTAATTTTAGAATGACTTAAAAATCATATGATGATCCTCTTATTCCTTTATGCATTCTCTGCCAGACCATTATTAAGGTCAATTACATAACTTTCCATTATTTATTATACTGGGACATATGGAGGAAGAATGCCTTGTTTGGCCCTTAGTTTTGGTACAAAGGAGACATTCTTCAAATAGGCATTTACTGAAATACAACTTCTTTGATTATAACAAAAAGTTCAGGAATTTATGGATTGCATCATTTCTGGGAAAATAAATTCATTTTGTCACTTTTATTTCCTGGTAGAGTGAGACATCAGCTATTTTATATATTTATTAAAATGTGTGTGGCACTTTGTTACAAGACAATATTATACACAGTATCTGCCAAGTCATCCCTAATGCCATGAAGTGCAAAATCAACTAGTTATAATTCTGTATGCAGTTTCATGGTGATTAAGCATTTGATTCTTTTGGTAACAAGAGATGTCCAGATGGGGCTCTGTTTCCCCATTATTTGGCAATTTCATTTAGATCACCTTTATAAGTGTATATTTTAGGAAGCTTCTACTGTATTAGTTTCCATACTACCCCTCAAATGTCCCTCACTTTTAGCTATCTCTTCCTGTATTCCCTCTGTTGTCCTCTCTTATTATGACTACTTGATCCTTCCTTTCCAGCACCCCTGAAAGCATCCATAACTATCTATTTTAGCCCCTTTCCAATACCACCTACATCTATCTATACTACCTAGTTCCTTACTCCATTGTTCTAACAGTGGTAGCTTGATTATCAGAGACTTAACAGCTAATATCTACTATAAGTGAATAAATACCATATTTGGTTTTATGGGTCTCAGAAACCTTACTCAGGATGATTTTATTTTCTGGTTCCAGCTGGATTTTTAACAGCTGGATAATACTCCATTGTTCAAACATATTGCATTTAATTTATCCATTCTTCTGTTGAGGAGCATCTAGGCTATTTCTAGTTTCTGGCTTTTTTCTCTTTTTTTAATTATTTATTTTTAAATTTAAATTTAAATTAGAAACAAGGTTGCTTCACAAGTCAGTTCCAGGTCCCTCTTCCTTTCTCTCCCCTCCTCCCGTGCCCTCCCACCAAACCCCCCAATATCCCCTCATTTCCCCAGGGAGGGTGAGTGAGGCCCTCCATGGGGGTGTTCATACTCTGTCATTTCATCCAGGGCAGGGCCTAGACCCTCCCCAAGAGTTCAGGGTGAGAGTACAACTCACATTGTTAGATGGGAGTCCAAAGTCCATTTGTAAACTTCGGATAAATACTGATCTACTGCCCAAGGCTCAATAGATTACCTAGGTCTCCTCACTGATACCCACATTCAGGGGGTCTTGATCAGTCCCATGCTGGATTCCCAGGCATCAGTCTGGGATTCAATAGTTAACCCTTGTCAGGTCAGCTGTTTCTGGGGGTTAAACCAGCCCAGTCTTAATCCCTTTGGTCATCATTCCTCCCTCTCTGTTACTGGCTTTCTTGAGTTCAGCTCAGTGCTTAGCCGTGGGAGTCTGATTCTTCTTCCATCAGCCACTGAATGAAGGTTTTATTTCCCAGACTCTCTGAACATGGGATTGTAGGCTGGCACTCCCCAGATCTATGTCTAAATTCCGTATATGAGAGAGTACAAGCCATGTTTCTCTTTTTGTGACTGCGTTACCTCACTCAGGATGGTTTCTTCTAGTGTCATCCATGTTCCTGCAAATCTCAGGATTCCATTGTTTTTTTCTGCTGAATAGCACTCCATTGTGTAAATGTACCATATTTTCTCTATCCACTCTTCGGATGAAGGGTATCTAGGTTGCTTCCAAGTTCTGGCTATTACAAATAATGCTGCTATGAACATAGTGGAACAGATGTCCTTGTTGTATGAATGGGCATCTTTTGGATATATGCCTAAGAGTGGAGTTGCTGGGTCTTGTGGTAGGTTTATTCCCATTTTTCTGAGGAATCTCCATACTGATTTCCAAAGTGGCTGAACAAGTTGGCACTCCTGACTTTTGCTAGTGTGAATCGCACCACTGTTTTCTCTAGTGTTGGAAGAAATGAAATGGAAACATCTTCTCTGACATTTCTATGATAGATTTGTGGTTCTGATTGTGTCTTATGAATATGAAGGCTAAAGAGCCATCCATAAGTTTGCCTTTCAGAATAAAATAAATTTTGCTTGTAACTTTGGTCAGTTACCATGTCGAGCCTATATTTAATAAGGGCCTCAATGAAATGGCTACTTAGAAGAATCAGGATGTTACATCGATATATTTGTTAAGGTTCAAAATTACTCTTAGGAAGAACATTTTACCTAGGGACAGTGACACTTGCAATTGGAAGACATTTTTTTCTCCCCTGAAGTATTAGTTTTAGAATGACAATTCAACAGCATATCCTGTCTGTGCCCATTTGTGGCAAGATTCTGCAGTTTAATTCAAGGCATGAGTGTGCCTCCAAACAGGACTGTTATCTGAGCTGAATTTGAGATGAAAAGGATCCCTTTTATGGCCCAAACTGAGAAACCACAGGATACCACTTGGTTAGGATCAGGCTGCTAAGAGGCAGTCAATCTCTCCCACTCCAGATAAGAGAGGAAATGTTGTTTCTTCAATATATTCAAGACGGGCTCTTCCACTTTCATCGTAACTACTTTAATCACACAGGAAATTTGAGATATGTTAATGATCCATCTATCCCCAAACATTTAGAAAATAATCAGTCTCTTTTGAAAGCAGATAATATGTTCAATAAATGCACAGTGTGTGTCTGTGTGTCTGTGTGCAGGTTATACATTTGAATTAGATTATGATTCAGATGGCATTGCAGTCTTCTATTTGTGGAAGCACTGGAATAATTAATAAGTCTCACCTCAGCCTTCACTTGTGCATTCAGCTAATTCCTGCAGAGACTTAGTTCCACAGGATAAACAGTTATCAATTGTTTTTTGTTTTCTGTGTGTATTTCTACATTTCCTTTTAAATTCAAGTAAGTTTGCATTACCATTTCACTGTAAGGTATGTTTTACTGACATGGTGGTGTCTCAAAAAATGTGAAGTGAATACAAAATTGCTTTCTAGTTGAAGTATTTCTTCTTCTGTAACATACTCTTTCTTCCTTCCTTTCTTCCCTTCTTTCTTTCTTCCCTTTTTTCTTTTCTGTGACCATTACTTTTATTTAGTTTAGGAAAGCTACCATTGTCTCCTGTTATAGTATTCCTATTTTTATAGTTGCTCCAATAAATAACATAGGCTTGGGGTTTTTGAAATTTGTTTGCTTGGTTTTGCTGTTGTAGTTCTGTTTTGTTTTAAGATAGCATTTTACTAAATACAAGTCTCTTGGGAATCAAGGGCAAAATACAAACAAACAAACAAAAAAATCCCATCCATCTTTGACTATGACTACGCCTCATGACACTAGTATGTACACAATTGGTGATGTTCTCCACGATTGGGAACTCCATTTAACCACCAATTCCCAAGGATGTGAACAAAACCAGTCAGTATTCCAGTGCTTGTATTGTCCCCTCTCTCTTTGTGATATTTCTAAATGGGACTGTTTTATCTTATGTGATGGTGAGAAAACCCTGTAACTTAAAGGATAAGAGTTTATTGGCTTAAATGTAAAACCGAGCAGAACACTTGAACTTCTTATAGCATTTTACAGGAAACCCCTTCTGACCCTTCCATAAACAGTTACTTAGGTGAAGTCCCATTTTAGGTTGGTTTGTTCTGTCATCAGTGTGGAGTTATGGTTGAAGTAAATTCCTGTTGAGGGTCTGAAGGTTGGCATGGGAATTCTTTCTTTTCGGGATCTTATAATGGATGTGTGCAATTCATCAAGTGTGGAACACATGCCATGCCTTAGTCACAGACTTTCAGAGAAGTTAACTGCCAACTACTACCTTCAAGATCTAGCATAACTAGTGATGTTTTCATTATATTTAAATATTTATAATAATGCAAATTTTATATTCAAAGCATCTGAAGAGGAATTACCAAGTAAAGCTTTGCAAATATCAGGTTACCAAGGTCAAAATTATTTCAGGACGATTTCTAAGTATTTTAACATCTTGCTATTTATGTTCTGCAACATATTTTGGGGAAATCATTTTATATTTTCTTTACATTTGAATTGTATAGGACCCCTTTCTAGGTAGTATCAGAGTAAAAGAAAAATATCAAGTCATCTTTTATTTAAATTGAATAGCATTGAATGAAAATTTATGTTTTCTCTATTTTACTGATAAATCTATTTCTTAAGAAACATGGAAAATTACATAAATGTATTTTTAAATGAACAATTACCAGAATAAGTACGTTCTTTTATTTTTCCTATTCCAATTATTACTGTTTTTAATTACACTAGGTACATTTATTCATTTCTTTTCTTTTTCATTTTTTCTTTTTTCTTTTTCTCTTTCTTTTGAGACAGGATCTCACTATGTAATCCAATCTGGCTTCCTACCCATGATCTTACTACTGTAGGCTCCTACATGCAGGAATTACAGGCAAGTGATACCACACACGGCCTGTGATATTTTTGCATATTTTTATTCTGCTACCTTGTTACATGTTTACGTCTAAAAAATTAACATCATTGTTTCCTGCCCATTACATCTGACTTTTACTTGAAAGAACTGATATAATATAGTATTGGATAAAATGCCACAAGACAAACGTTTGCTATTGTTACTCACAGTAATTAGATCTGGCTCTCCAGCAAGCTACAGGTAAATAACGCTAACTTGGGTTTTTCAGTGCCATTCTGAGGACTAAAATGAACTTTCCTTTAACCATATCTTACATTAGATAAAGTAAATCAAGTATGTCTGATGCACAAGATTATGGTTAATTACATTGTAAGATATTTATCAGTTAATCAGTGCTAGCTGCTTCTATCAGAAATAGTTTTCCAAGAATAATAGTGAAAAATAACCCCATGTTGTACTCTGCTGAAACATACTCTGTACCCCCGAAGTCATTTATTCACATTTAGACAAAATGTAAGTCATTTTATTTTGAAGTGCAACAGCTATATTTGCTCCATTTTGTTTTCAAATGCAAATGCTCAAGTGCTTTGCATTCCCATCAGCAGAGAGCCCAGTGACTAAATCATAATTTAATGATCTCTTTCTTCCTAGAGAAGTGATGCAAAATTTAGATCTGCAAAGAAGATTTTTGCTTGTATATAATTGGGCTGATCTTTCTGTAAAATATCTGCAGGCTTCTGTAGTTGTGCTAGTAATAAAACGCTAGATGAAATTAACATTGTGAAGATGATGTATTTTTACTTAGGAAATAGGGATCATTACAATAAATAAATAAATAAATCTTCAGATATGAGATGATATTTTATGTAGCTGTGAGTACTTATTTTCAGGGATATTGAGAAACTATCTTAGATTTGTTGAAAGCAAGGGTTAAGCCATTTTTGTTTCAACAGTCATATATTATATAAGTAAACTGAAAGAAAAATAGCCTTTTATAGTT
The DNA here is from genome assembly GCF_017639785.1 of Mesocricetus auratus. NCBI lineage: Eukaryota > Metazoa > Chordata > Mammalia > Rodentia > Cricetidae > Mesocricetus > Mesocricetus auratus. Next base: position 164,235,165 of record NW_024429266.1, read on the forward strand.
ACCAGCCTATTTACCATTGCCAATAGCCTGTTCTCCTCTAAAAGAAACTGAGTTTCCATATGGCTTATTTTCTTTAGCTTTAAAAAGCACTTTTACTGTGTCTCATGGCGCAGTTCTGGTGTTTAGAATTTTGGTTTGACCTAAAAGTAAAAAGACTTTCTTTGCCTAAGTACTTGAATTGTTTCTCTAGACAAAAGTTTATGGATGGAAATAGGACTTTCAGTTTTTCTTGTGATTCTTCATACATTTATTTTATTTGCGCGCGCGTGCGTGGGTGTGTGTGTGTGTGTGTGTGTGTGTGTGTGTGTGTAGGTGTGTGAGCACCACGGAATATGTATTGAGGTCAGAGAACAACTTTCAGAAGTGAATTCTCACTTTCCATCTTTGATTGCATCAGGGCTTCCCTTGTGTGACACTCCAGGCGAGCTGACCTGCTGATTTCAGGGTCATACTTTGTCCTTGCCTCATATCTCATACCAGGAGAACTGGAAACACAGATGCACACTACTGCATCTGGCTTTTTGATGGGAGTCCTTCATTCAGAGAAACCCAACATATTCATTGTTGAAAACAGAGCTGTTTGTGTTAACTTAGTGCATCACATACAAGCAGCTTGTGATTTAGGAACATGACCTTAAGAAGGATATGTGGTGGTGCAGGCCTGGATTCTCAGTACTTATGTGGTGGAGACACTAGGTTTGCTACAAGCTCAAAACCACCATAAAGCTAATTAGTGAGTCTGGAGCCAGAATATCTACATTACCCCAAAATAATTCAAAATGGCTCAACATATGCTAGAAACGGAATAATGTATTCTGTATTCAATAAGCAAAGAGTGGAGATGATCTATCTACACATTGGATTTAGCAAAAAATGAATTCAAAGCATATGTACAACCATGCCTGAAGAAATAAAATAAACCATTATGCGAGCACATTGAAAACTGGGAAAATTAAGAGAAGTCAAACATTTTAAATAAGAAATCAAAAGATTATTCAAAATGGATATAAATTATCAAAAATGAAAACTTTTAGTTATCCCCAAAACAGGCATACATTAAAAGATTTCCTAAGCTTAGAAATAAAGGAAAGTTAGGAGAGAAAAAAAAATAAACCTTGTCTCAATATAATAAAATGTGTAAAATAAGATTCCTGAAAAAAAAAATAAAAAGACTGGCAAAGTGATTATGTGTGTGTGTGTGTGTGTGTGTGTGTGTGTGTGTGTGTGTGTGTGCAGATTGGTGGCTTTGTAAATATAAGGATCGCAACAAACTTTCAGGAAGATCAGTATATGAACAACAATCAAAATCCTGAAAAATAAAAATTGAGAACATTTTAAAGCAGCCAGAAAGACAATGATCACATTACATAATGCTTACAGCAATTTAAATATGAAAGACACGAGTAGAGTGGTGCATGTCTGTAATTCAAGAATGGATGAAGACAGAAGAAGTAAGTAGAGGAGTTCAAGACTATGCTGGGCTACAGAAAATCCTGTCCCCAAACAACAGCATCAAAACTAAAGCAGCGCAGGAAGCATCAGTATGAAAGTGTCCCACCTCCCAGCTAATGGTTGATTTTTAAAGTGTTAAACATAAACTAATAAAGAATGAAGTACTGACATTGCATTTTCAATAGTGCAGATAAATTGTAGGTTCATGATAAATTTACCTAGTTCTATTGAGACTAATCTTTATTATTCTTTATAGGGTATATAATGCTAATAAATTATAAGTGTGTAAACTTTTAAGAGTGAGATCAGGGTAATGGGCCCTCCTTTATCTTCATTATCTTTATTGGTGTAAAAATAGTTTTTAGAATGTGTTTGAATTCTATGTGCATTTAACCAAAAGTTGATAATGGATTATTGTCTGCATAGTCCCAGCCATTGGTGCTTGACCAAGTTTACACCACAAGGCAATAAACTCCCTGTTAAACTGAGCATACCGCTTGTGCTGCTTACTCTTATCTTACTGTCACTACATACATGACACAGAGGAACTTGAAGATGTGAGGTTATTCTGTCTCATAGTTTAGGAAATATTAAATTCCACGAGAGCAAGAAGGTTTTTGGCAGAAACAGGATATGGCTGATCAAATTGCATCCACAATCAGAAAGCAAAGAGAGATGAATGCTAGTACTCAAAAAATACAGTCATAAAGTGGTTGACATCACCCATGATACTTATGCCACTTTCACAGTGGCAGGCATATCTTGCTAGCTCATGGGGTGCACATGTCGTAGTTCATGATGTCCACAGCTGGGTTAGAAGAATGATGATTTTTTTCTCTAGTAGGTTTCATAGCACTTTTCAGCCTACAGTAGTCAGCAAGGAGGAAACTTGTAAGTTAGATCTGTTTGACTTTTCCGTGTCCTGTTACACAAGTGTCTGGTGTCTTTATCAATGAAGTATTATGATGTAGTTCTGTGAATAACCAAGAACAATGACTATAGCTTTTAGTGTTTGGGGGATATCTGGGGCCTCAGTGGCTAGAAACTCATAGAGAGATATCCCACACCTAGTACCAGAATTTTAAAGTAACTATCACTGGGAAGAACATTATTTATCCAAACAAGGTATCTCCATTCAAACCTTCTCTAAAATTAAATTTTTATTAGAGATACAAAATAGGAGGCATCTATAGTGCTTTTTCATTACCCCTCTTTTTTCTTCTCTGTCTCTCCAGATGAAACCCTTCTCCAGCTGGTTTAGTCCATGTTAAAAATTAGATTATTTGGAGAGAGAGCTGGGCTACTTCTGCCCACACTCAGGGCAGAGGTCAGAGGAGAGCACCAGGTCCCCATCTTAGACCTGATTTCCTCCCACCAGCCCTCTCTCAGAGCCCCTGGCATGGGGACTGCAGCCAGGTCGACTCTCCCCTTCCCCTCCCCCCCGACAGAAAACCAAGCAACCAGGAGCCTGTAGAGAGAGCTGGGCCACTTCTGCCCACACTCAGGGCAGAGGTCAGAGGTGAGCACCAGGTCCACATCTTAGACCCCATTTCCTCCCGCTTGCTCTCTCTCTGATCCCCTGGCTTAGGGACAGCAGCCAGGTTGACTACCTCTGGAAGGACAACCAAGCAACCAGGAGCCTGCAGAGATAGCTATTCCACTTCCACCCAAACCCAGGGCAGAAGGCAGAGAGCAGAGGCCAGAGAGTATTGGATTTGCTTGCACCCACCGAAAGGGAACCCTGGTCGACTACTACATCCACTGGAAGAAGTGATGGGGAAAAGGCAATGTAAGAACACACTCAGCAACAGAAAAACAAGTATGACACCACCAGGGTCTAGAGATTCTACACCAGTAAGACCTGAACACCCCAATGCAGATGAAGCAGAAGGGCATGACCTTAAAAACACCTTCATGAAAATGATAGAGGCCCTCAAAGAGGATGTGAGAATATCCTTTCAAGAAATGGAAGAAAAAATCAAACCAAAAATGCAAGAAATGGAAGAAAAAACAAACCAAAAATGCCGAAAAAATGGAAGAAAGGGAGGAAAACATGGAGCAAAAATTACAAGAAACAATTCAAACAATGCAAGGATTGAAAACTGACATGGAGACAATAAAAAATAAAACACAGTCTGAAGGAATGTTGGAAATCGAAAACCTGGGGAAACAGACAGGTACTACAGACACACGCATAACCGACAGAATATAAGAGATGGAAGAGAGAATCTCAGGTGTTGAAGACACACTAGGAGAAATAGTTTCATCAATCAAAGAAAATCTGAAGTCTAACAAATCACTAACACAAAATATCCAGGAAACATGGGACACTGTAAAAAGACCAAATCTAAGAATAATGGGTAAAGAAGAAGGTGAAGAAACCCAACACAAAGGGCCAGAAAACATATTCAACAAAATCATAGAAGAAAATTTTCCCAACCTAAAGAAACACATGCCAATGAAGGTACAAGAAACTTACAGAACCCCAAATAGAGTCGATCACAAAAAACTCCTCTTGGCACATAATAATCAAGATCCCAAGCATACAAAATAAAGAAAGACAACTTAGAGTAGCTAAGGAAAAAGGTCAAATAACATATAAAGGCAAACATATAAGAATTACACCTGACTTCTCAATGGAAACTCTGAAAGCCAGAAGGTCCTGGATAGATATTCTATCAACACTAAGATACCACGGATGCCAGCCCAGACAACTATACCCAGCAAAGCTTTCAATCACTATAGATGGAGAAAACAAGGTATTCCATGAAAAAAAAAACAGATTTAAACAATATATATCTACTAACCAAGCCCTACAGAAAGTTCTGGAAGGAAAACTCCAGTCCAAAGACGTTAAGTACAACCAGAAAAACATAGGAAATAGATAATTCCACTTTAGCAATACCCAAAAGAGAAAGGGGTGGAAATCCACATACAATTCCACCAAGAACAACAATTCCAAAAAAATGAGAACCAGCAATCAAAGGTCATTAATATCCTTCAATATTAATGGTCTTAACTTGCCCATAAAAAGGCACAGGCTGACAGAATGGTTTCGAGACAGAACCCATCCTTCTGCTGCATACAAGAAACATATCTCAGCCTCAAAGACAGACATTACCTCAGAGTTAAGGGTTAGGAAAAGATTTTCCAATCAAATGGCCCCAAGAAACAAACAGAGGTAGCAATCCTAATATCTAACAAACTAGAATTTAAACTGAAATCAATCAAAACATTTCATATGTATCACAGGAAAAAAAATCCACCAACATGAAGTCTGGATTCTGAACATGTATGCCCCAAATACAAAGGCATCCACATTCGTAAAAGAAACATTACTAAAACTCAAACCACACATAAAACCTCACACACTAATAGTGGGAAACTGCAACACCCCGTTGTCAACACTAAACAGGACTACAAGACAGAAACTTAACAAAGGAACTAATAGAAGTTATGACCCAATCGGGTTTGAGAGATATCTATAGAACATTCCATCGAAGCACAAAGAATACACTTTCTTCTCTGTGCCACATGGAACCTTCTCAAAAATTGACCACATACTTGGCAACACTACCAACCTCAACAGGTACAAAAAAGTTGGAATAACTCCATGTATCTTATCAGACCGCCATGATTTAAAGGTAGAGTTAAACAACACAAATGGCAGGAACCCTACAAACTCATGGAAATTGAATAATGCACTATTGCACCACGCCTGGGTCAAAAAAGAAATTAAAGACTTCCTGGAATTCAATGAGAATGAAGACACAACATATCCAAACTTATGGGACACTTTGCAAGCAGTGCTAAGAGGAAAACTCAAATCACTAAGTGCCCACATGAAGAAACAGGAGAATAGTTACACTAGAGAACTAACAGCACAGCTGAAAGCTCTAGAACACCAAGAAACAAACTCACACAGGAGGAGTAGATGCCAGAAAATAATCAAATTGAGAGCTTAAATCAATAAAGCAGAAACTAGGAAAACAATACGAAGAATCAATGTAACAAAGAGTTGGTTCTTTGAGAAAATCAACAAGATAGACAAATCTCTATCCAAACTCACCAAATAGCAGAATGTGAACATGCAAATTAACCAAATCAGAAATGAAAAGGGGGACATAACAACAGACACTGAGGAGATCCAGATAATCATCAGGTCATACTTTGAAAACCTGTACTCCAAAAAATTTGAAAACTTAAAGGAAATGGACGACTTCCTGGATAGATATCACCTGACAAAATTAAATCAAAAACAGATAAGCAATTTAAATAGACCCATAACACCTAAAGAAATAGAAGCAGTCATCAAAAGTCTCCCAGCCAAAAAAAGCCCAGGGCCAGGTGGCTTCAGTGTAGAATTCTACCTGAAATTCAAAGAACAGCTTATACCAATTCTCCTCAAAGTATTCATGCAATAGAAGCAGAAGGTTCTTTGCCAAACTCGTTTTACGAGGCTTCAATAACATTGATACCTAAGCTACACAAAGACACAACTAAGAAAGAGAACTTCAGACCAATTTCCTTCATGAACATTGATGCAAAAATACTCAATAAAATACTGGCAAATCTGATCCAAGAACACATCAGAAAACTCATCCACCATGATCAAGTAGGCTTCATTCCATGGATTCAGGGTTGGTTCAACATACGAAAATCCATCAATATAATCCACCATATAAACAAGTTGAGGAACAAAAATCACAGATAATCTCACTAGATGCTGAAAAAGCCTTTGACAAAATCCAACACCACTTCATAATAAAGGTCTTGGAGAGATCTGGGATAAAAGGAACATGATAAAAGCTATATAGAGCAAACCAACAGCCAACATCAAATTAAATGGACAGAAACTCAAGGCAATTCCACTAAAATCAGGAACAAGACAAGGCTGTCTCTTGTCTATCTACCTCTTCAATATTGTTACTGTAAGTTCTAGCTAGAGCAATAAGACAACAAAAGTAGATTAAGGGGATACAAATTGGAAAGGAAGACGTAAAACTTTCACTATTTGCAGATGATATGATAGTTTACATAAGTTACCCAATGAACTCTACCAGGGAACCCTTACAGCTGATTAACACCTTCAGCAAAGTGGCAGGATATAAGATCAACTAAAGAAAATCAGTAGCCCTACTATATACAGAAGATAAGAGGGTTGAGAAAGATATCAGAGAAACAGCATTTTTTACAGTTGCCACACACAAGATAAAATACCTTGGGGTAATGCTAACCAAACAAGTGAAAGACCTGTATTGCAAGAACTTTGAGTCTTTAAAGAAAGAAAGAAGACACCAAAAAATGGAAAGATCTCCCATGCTCTAGGATAAATGGGATCAATGTAGTAAAAATGGCAATTCTGCCAAAAGCAATCTACAGACTCAATGCAATCCCCATCAAAATCCAAACACAATTCTTCACAGACCTTGAAAGAACAACAATCAACTTTATACAGAAAAACAAAACACCCAGTATAGCCAAGACAGCACTGCTCAACAAAGCAACTTCTGGAGGCATCACCATTCCTGACTTCAAGCTCTATTATATAGCTATAGTCCTGAAAACAGCTTGGTATTGGCACAAAAATAGACAGATAGACCAGTGGAATCAAATTGAACACTCTGAGATTAATCCACAAACCTATGAACAGCTAATTTTCGAGAAATAAGATAAAATTATACAATGGAAAAAAGACAGCATCTTCAACAAATTGTATTGGCATGTAGAATACTACAGATTGATTCATGACTATTGCCATGCACAAAACTTAAGTCCAAACGGATCAAAGACCTCAACATAAATCCAGCCACACTGAACTTGTTAGAAGAGAAAGTGGGAGGTACCCTTGAACTAAGTGGTACAGGAGATCGCTTCCTGAACACAACACCAGTAGCACAAACACTGAGATAGATAATTAATAAATGGGACCTCCTGAAAGTGAGTAACTTCTGTAAGGCAAAGGACACAGTCAGCAGGACAAAAAGGCAACCCACAGATTGGGAAAAGATACTCACTAACCCATATCTGACAGAGGGCTGATCTCCAAAATTTATAAAAACTCAAGAAGCTATTCTCCAAAACACCAAAGGACCCAATTAAAAAGTGGGGGACTGAACTAAATAGTGAATGCACAATAGAGGAGAGACTAAAATGGCTGAAAGACACTTGGGAACATGCTCAACATCCTTAGCCATTAGGGAAATGCAAATCAAAACAAACCTGAGATATCATCTTACTCCTGTTAGAATGTCTAAAACCAAAAACACCAATGACAGCTTATGCTGGAGAGGATGTGGAGAAAGGGGAACACTCATCCATTGCTGTTGGGAGTGCAAACTTGTACAGCCACTTTGGAAATCAGTATGGAGATTCCTCAGGAAAATGGGAATCAGTCTACCACACGACCCAGCAATTGCACTCTTAGGCATATACCCAAAAGATGCACATTAATACAACAAGGATGTCTGTAACACTGTGTTCATAGCAGCATTATTTGTAATACCTAAATCCTGGAAGCAACCTAGAAGCCCCACAACTGAAGAGTGGATGGAGAAAATGTGGTACATTTACACAATGGAGTACTACTCAGCAGAAAAACACAACGGAATCTTGAAATTTGAAGGCTAATGGATGGAAGTAGAAGAAACTATCCTGAGTGAGGTAACCCAGTCACAAAAAGACAAACATGGTATGTACTCACTCATATATGGATTTTAGACATGGATCATGGGAGTGTCAGCCTACCATCCCAGGGCCAGTAAGTCTGGTAAACAGCGAGGTTCCCAAGAGATATGCATTATATCCCAGAGAAGTGGAAAGAGGCAAGATCTCCTGAGCAGACTAGCAACATGGGAGGAGAAGAGAGAAAACCAGGAAAAAGACAGGGGATAAGAGGAGGGTAGAAGAAGACATGGGGGATCAGTAAGGCTGAGTCAGGGTAAGAATAGAGGATACCAGGATGAGAGATACCATAATAGTTGGAGTCATTGTAGCTTTGAGGAGAGTGATGACACTAGTGAGATTCCCAGATATGTACAAGGATAACCAACTAGAAAACTAAGTAATAGCAGAGAGACTACATTAATAGCCCCTACCTGATGATAAGGTTGGTGACTACCTTATGTGACATCCTAGAACCTTTATCCTGTGACTGATGCAAGCAAAGACAGATACTCGTAACTAACTGACCTCCTGGAACGCAGTAACAGAGTTGGAGGAGTGATGAGCATGCCGGTCAAGATCGTGCTGGTGAAACCCACAAACAGCTGACTGGACAAGGGGGAGCTCTTGAACCCCAGACTGATGACTAAGAGGCCAACAGGGGACTGATCCAGACTCCATGAATGTAGTGTCATTGAGGAGGCCTCAGAAATTTCTGGGGCTTTGGGTAGTAGACTAGAGTTCACCATGGCATACAAATGAAATTTGGGAGCCCATTCCACATGAAGGTATGCTCTTTCAGCCTGGAAACATGGGGAAGTGCCTAGGTCCTGCCCTGGATGAAATGACAGACTCTGGAGATCCCCCTAGGAGGGCCTTACACTTCTTGGGGAATGATGTGGGGATTGAGCTGGGGGTTGGTGGTGGGGCTGGTAGAGGGAGAAGGGGGGAGTTAGGATTGACATTTGAAACATTCATGTTTCTTATTTAAATAAAAACATACATAAAATGAAATAATAAAAATCAAAACAGGAAAAAATAAGACTACTTGTGTTATGTTTAAGGTTTTACAAGTATGTGCATATACTAGATATAAACCATCTTTGAGATCAACAATTTACAAGTTATTTTCTACCATTCTTTAGGTTGTCTTAATTTTGTTTATCACTTCCTTAGTTGCACCAAAGTTTCTTGGTGTTATAATCTCATTTGTTGTTTTCATATTTGTTCAAGCCTGTGTCCTTAATGTGTTATCTACACAATTTGCCCCTTTATCAACAGTTTGAAGTGTTTCCCCTTTGTTTTTGTATAGCAAATTCAGAGTTTCATATTTGTATTTAAAAGTTTTACTCTGACTTAATTTTGGTGTGTGCTAGTTTCATTCCTCTTCATGCTTACATCTAATTTTGCTAATTTACTTAAATTTACTTAATAGACTATCAATTTATACTGTATATTCTTGGTGCCTTTATCAAGAAATAATACACTATATGAATGTAGGTTAACTTCTGGGCCCTCTTATTTTATTCTGTTGCTCTCTCTGTGTTTATGCAATGCAATCGTGTTTGGTTACTAGAGCTCCATGTCGTGTTTCATAGTCAAGTGTTGTAATGTCTCACCTTTTTATTTAGTTTGTTTTGGCTCAAGATTAGTTTGGCTTTAGTGGTTCCTTATGAATTTTAGGAAATTTTTTTGTTTCCATGAGGAAAGTGATGATTGAAGAGAAATTATACATACTCTACAAATGACTTTCAGTGGTGTGATGGTTAAAATTCATTGTCAAATTGGTAGGATTTGGGTGAAGACATAACTTCAGGCCTCTAGGTATGTCTGGGAGATGGTTTCCAGAAGCACTTAATTGATGAGAGAAGACTTAACACCAAGTGTGCATAACACTCTCCCTGGTTTGGAGACAATGACTATACACAAAGGGATCATCATGTAGTAAGCCATTTGATCACCAACATCCATCTATGGTCTTGACTGTGGATGAAACATGACCAGCCAAGCCGTGCTTCTGACACCAAAACTTTTGTGCCATGGTGGACTGTAACATGATTTAAAACATGAGGCAAAATAAGTCCTTACATCATTAAGGTGATTCTTGCTAGATATTTAGTACCAGCAATGAGAAATGTAAGTAATATAAGAAACTTGTTCAATTTAACAGTGTTGATTCTTCTGATCCATGAACATGGATTTTCTTTGATTATCCTGTGTTCTCTATAATTTCTTTCAGTAGCATTTGAGGATTTTCATTGCAGGGATCTTTCCCTTCTTTGGTTAGATTTATTACCAAGACATTTTTGTAGCTGTAATAAAAGGGAGTGTTCTTTTCTTTTTTTCAGGAATCCAATTATTGACATATAAATATGATATTTGAAATTTTTGATCTTTGTATCCTTAACTTTTACAATTTTAACAATTCCCACAGATTTTTGATAGAATGTTTTAGGTTTTTCTGTGTGTAAACCACATGCTCTGAAAGCAAGAACACATTAACTCCCTTCCAGTTTGGTTAATCCTTATATCTTCCTCTTGTTACGGCGTCCAATGGTATAAAAAGTCACGGAAGTCTTAGTCCTTGTCTTAGTCCTGATGTTACAGGAAGCACATTTAATATTTAGTCATTCAGGATGATATTAGCCATATTATTTTCACATGTATTTATTGTGTGTATATATGTATGTGTATATGCATGTATAAATACACACATGCTTGCCATGGTGCATGTGTAGAAGTCAGAGAACTACTTGTGGGATTTTTCTCCTTTCTTACCACCATGTGGATCTCAGGGATAGAATTCTGATTGTCAGTCTTGGAAGCAATATCTTTACCCACTGATCCTTCTCCGCAGCCCCAGCGGAGTATTCTGGTATCTATTTTACAGAAAAGTTTTCATTATTAAAAGATGCTGAATTTTACTAAATTTGTTCTGAATTTGTTGAAATGCTAATGGAGCTTTCTATTTTTTATTCTTCATTCAGTTGATGTGTCAGATCAGATTTGTCGATTTTCTCATGTTGAATCATTTTATATTTATAGGATGAATCCAACTTGAACATAACTTATGATCTCTCTGTTGTGGTGCTTATTTAATTTGACATAAAACCAAATATGAATCCAATTTTAGCTTTAAGCAAACAGGAATGTGTCAGTTTCCAATGATCTAAAAACCTCCAGCTAGAGTTCACCTCTCAAAGTTCTATGAGCAACCAATAATGAGACTTTTCATACCAAGACTTTGGCACAAGGCATGTAGGAGACATACAATAGCCGAACTGCAGCAGTCTTTCTTTGTCTTTGGTTGACTCTGTTGCCTTTTTGCTATGGCTCACATACATAAGTGGCTTGTAATACTAATTAATGAAGCCTATTTTTAAAGCTTAGATCATGAGTAGAAAGGGAACCTTGGAGAAAACCTCAGCTTAGCCATGAAAACACGAGAGACATGTTTTTCTAGGGTTGGTTAAATAGAATGAATGTAAATGCACTGTGCAAGTAAAACCAACAAATATTCACCTATTCCATTCTTGATTTGTTCTCATGGTAAAAGTTATAATTGCCTCACTTAAAGTTCATACTGTTACATAAAAGGGTCTCTGGAAGACTGGCTTAAAGAAGAGAGAGGTTCAACATTTCATATTAGTAAGTAGATTCTGATCTATTGCAGTTCAGGGATTTTTGTCATCCTCAGCATAACTAGAACTAAAAGAGTAACTCTGCATTATCATTAAATTGATAATCTGCAAATTGTCTATTTTCTTTATGTCTCTTTAGCAAGAATTTAGACATAAAGCCAAAACTGTGGGTGGCCATGTAACCAAAAATAAACTAACAACATATTGGGGAACAGCAGTGCCTTCTACAAACTTTATGTTAAACAAACCTACTTGGTATCTGCAAGTACCAACCCATTTGCAAAATCGGTAATATAAAATAAAAGATAATGACGAAGTAAGACTATTTTTCTCTACTGAGACCACTCATTACACCCTTGTCATCATAATATCCCCACTATCCTTTCTCTTTGTCTTGTTTACTACTGAAATATATATTACCTTAAACATGCCTTGCTACATTTTAAAATCACATGACACAAGAAATTGGGAGATGCTTATCAATATACCCTAGGCCACTAACTACTTGTACAATGTTGAAAATAATTTCTGAACCATACAGTCCACAAATATAAAAGGAAGCTATAGGTGAATTTTTTACCAGGTTAAAATGTTTTTGCATTACCCTGAAATAGAGGAATGTAGATAAATTTTCCATCCTTTAGAAATACTAGAACTTCTCCCCAACAACTAAAAATATAACCTTTAATACAGTTTGCAAATCTTTGAGATCAATTCTGATGACACAGGACTTTGGAGCAAACCACCAGTAGGACTGTAGCCAAGCCATATCAGACATTTCTGATTGGAGGGTAGGGACAGCTTACTGATTTTGCAGTTGTCGTCAAGGGTACATAAAGAGTGAGATTTGATAGTATCCACTGCTGACTTAGTTCCACAGGGTAAGGTTATAAATTGCCATATAATTGCATGGCTCCTTAAAAATCCATTAAACATATCTGATTCTATGAACTCCTAGGGCCAAATCACATATATTAATGATCCATGGTAAGGAGCAGGGGAGGTTTACCTTATTTGTCTCAGCATTATTGTCCTTTGATTCTTAATACATGTCCTTTTGTTCTTGAATGAAAGGACAAGTTAAAGGAATATGGGCTTTCTGTGCTTCTGCCGAGTCACTATTCTGGTATTTAGCTGTGTTAGTTTCTAAGCTGAAGGAGGCTGCTTTGAGTTTCCAAGGTTGCCTTTGAAGAATCTTTTCCTCAGAGGAACATCCTGCCTTCCTTTTATTACAGCAGTTGGCCAGAAAAATCTCAGTCTATCTGTGACTGTTGGGAACTGCTAGACTGCAATGCCATTTCCAACACTACAACTCTTCCACTAAACAATTTTTCTAGGAATGGTGCCATTATCACTAGCTACTTGGCTTTGCCAAAAGGCAATACTCTTGCAATAGCCCCAGCCCTGGGAATGGTACCAAATGATGCTTTAGGCAGAGGATAGGCAGTAAATCAGCAGGAAAAGCAGATACCTTTTATGTTTTTCCAGTCCACTGGCCTATCTCTCTCACCTTCTGCTTCTGTTTATGAGAAAACCCATCCCCCCTCCTTTGTGGTCCAGTCTTAGTGTTTTCAATAGGCAGGGTCTTCATCCATCACAAAAGAGAAAATTCACACCTTTTGAATCTAGTGTGATCAGATTTCTGTATGACTAGCCAGAAGGTCCTGTTTCCCCAGCATCTCTTATAGATCTGGAGTATGTGCTGCATGGGGAAGTGGCAGACAGTAGAGAGGGAGCCAGGAGAGAGACTCCAAACAGCAGCAGAAGGTATTTTCACAGTCTTTCACTCTGGATGAAGGCTGTCTTCTGATTCCAGACTTGATGGAAGCTGCTGCTTTGGTCAGCAAGCATGACTATGTTGCCTGCATTTGCTAGAGTATAAAAATATGGGCTCATGCATAAAGATCATTGATGTGGAATATTGTTTTAACTAGACAAAGATTTGTCTAGTTACATTTGTTTATGCTGAGGAATACTACTTTAACTTTGTGAAGGTGTGTTACATTTGTTTCTGTTGCCTTTGTTGTTGAGGTAAAGGTGTGTTGCCTTTGTTTATGATGTATTTATTTAATGATGCAAGGGTGCATTGTATTTGTTTGTACTGCATTTCTTTAATTATGTAAAGATGTGTTGCATTCGCTTCACTTTGCTGGCCTAAGGCCCCGATCAGTCTAATAAAAAGCTGAATGGACAATAGTTAGGCAGGAGAAAGATGGCAGTGCTGGCAGGCAGAGAGAGTAAGTATGAGGAGAAATCTAGGATCCACAGAAAAGAAGAATGAGTAAAGAAGAGAAGGAGGGAAAAAGAGAGGGACACACCCTGGGCCAGAAGCCAGACAAGAAGACAGCAGCAAAGAAAGAAAGAAAGAAAGAAAGAAAGAAAGAAAGAAAGAAAGAAAGAAAGAAGGAAGGAAAGAAAGAAAGAAAGATGAAGGGAAATAGGTTAAGTTAGAAGAGCTAGAAAGAAACGAGCCTAAGCTAAGGCTAATCATTCAAAACAAATAGTAAGTCTTCCTGTCATAATTTAGGAGCTGGTTGGTGGTTCCCAAAAGAAAGCAGGGTACAGACAATAGCTATGAGATACTTCTTGCATATAGCTATTTGAAGGCATCTGCTTCTAATGAGCATCCCTCTGAAACAAGTAGTCTTTTTCTTTTTTGGTTCACCATTTGTCCTCCTTTCTCTTTCCCTCTCTCCCATGCCCTAAGCATTTTTCCTTCATTTTTTTCTTTCTGAAAGTTTGGTTGCCTAGGATAAATTGGGTTGCTATATGCTGACTTAATTACTGTTCCTATTTGGCCACAGGCAATTATTAATATTTCCAATCTATATGCAGTTTTATGAGGTATCCAAGGCTCAGAAGCATGTGTGTATGTGTGTGTGTATGTGTGTGTGTGTGTGTGTGTGTGTGTGTAATGAGAAACCTTATGAGAGACTAACACTTCATCTTTTCATTTGAGGTATTGTGTCTTAGTGTCACCTAATATAATTTAAGATATTTCACTTAAAAGGAAAGATGTGCTCCTTCATTATTAAGTTTCCCAAGTGGATTAATAACACAGAGAACACTGGAAAACTGCCTATCTGTCTTCTTTCCCTCCCCTTTCTTCAAATCTGAGAGTTTATTTTACATCTATTTATCTATCTACCATTTATTTACCTATAACATTCCTATCCATCCAATGTGTCCAGCAAACAAATACTAGTGAAGGGAAAGCTGAGTCTTTAAAAGTTCTCTGTTACTCTTGCCAAAATAGAATCCTCAGTTTTTTGCCCAGGAAATGCCACCACAGAAGGTGGTAAATTTGAGACCAACTTGGCTTTGTGTCTCTCTTGGGACCCCTAGATCTTGGAAATGGTTTCCTATAGGCTCAGTATTTTCCTTGTTGGAATTTATTTCAGTTTTCTTTATTTCTACTTTTAAAAACATGCCACATGAATAATGATGCCTCAGGCAGTGGAATTACTCCAGTAGCACAATTTAAACCTAGGACATATCCTGCCCTCACTTGCGTTTGTAATATGCCAACACGAGCAGTAAGGATTGTGCCCACACACGAACTGGCAGCATTTATCCCTCAAGGTTTTTAATTATGAACATGGAAAAGCCCATTTACTCATTTCAAGATATTTGATGCAAGTGTTTCTGAGGCAGAATCTTGAGTCTCCTTATTTCTTGTTGATCCCTGTAGTGGCATCCAACTCTGAGGGTAGCACCCAGGAATAAATGTCCTCATTGTTTAGTGCACTAGAGGAGAACAAAACAGGACTGTAAGATCAACCCCAAAGACTCAGTCGAGTAAAAGTTAGATGTCAATAATTCCATTACCATCAAAGAGCACTTACATGCAACAGGATTTTTTTAAAAAAGCAATATTATGTGATCGTGTTGGAATATATTGCCAATGTATGAATGAAAAATGAAAGAGTGTGCATATTATTTCATATGCCAAAGTCTGTAACTTCCCTTTAGTGCATTCCTAAAACAAACAGCGTGGTTGTTGGTAAAATGAGCTAGATAAAAGCACTCCCTAGGCTTTTGCACAGGGAGTGAGCAAAAAAAAAAAAAAAGGCTTTATTCCACAGCAGTGAATGAATAGAGAGTAAGAAAATGTCACTGATAAATTTGGTGAAGTACAGATGGTAACAGGACACAAACCATACATTAGATATCAGTAGAGGAGCTTTAAATTTATGCCTGCACTGATTGATTTGACATCTGCTGGAGATGGCTCTTTTGTAAATTGAATTGACAGTAGCATCACCCTCCCCCCCCCGTTCCCCCCAAAAATGAGGAAGTGAAACCAGCAAGACGTTTTTAAAAGAGGTACAAGGCACCACACCCTTTAACCATGCAGCAAAGGGTAAAACAGACTGGAAGCCTGTGTGTGGAATCTGAACGAGGAAGGGTGGGAGAGGGAGCAGAGGGGAGGGATTTCTTTTTGGTTTCTAGCTGGCAAGAGAACCCGGCAGCGATCCTGCCTCTTTTGGCTTAGAGACATTGAAAACGACAAGCAAAGTTTTGTCTTTGTTCCCTGCTTTTCATAAAACCAAAAGCTAAAGCTTGTAACTCTCTCTTGTCCCAAGGGAGAGTGTGTAAAAAGGAGGGAAAAGAAGCCGTGTGGGTGAGGGGTGGCAGAGTAGATCCGGGGGGACAGCGGAGGAGAGGCACAAGCCAGTCTCTGGCAGGAGGGCGTGGATACCGGTGCAAGCTCGAACAGGTCCAGCCTTCTGGAGACCTGTGCCAACAGCAGAAGGGGACGGACGGAATCTCTGTGGGCAGACCAGGGTGTGGATCAGCGGAGAGCACCCAGCTAGAAACTCCCCTGGATCCACCCAAAGGCTCCGGACCTTGTTGGTCCCTCTTGGCCCTGTGAACCAGCTTAAGGAGAAGTTTTCCCAAGGGAAGGTACTCCACAGATCGGACCTCAGAGGGGGCTCAGGTGAGTGTATTTGTGCGTGCCTTGACAGGAATGGGCTCTCTCAATCTGTCCTTTAGCCAACTCATTGAGCGAGGTGGAGGGAAATCAAGGGCTTGCTCCAGGGAAAAGAGGAGTAACTCTTATGAAAGGGAAATGGTGCACAATTCAGGGCTCCATCCTTGTCCAAAATGGGAGTGGCTCAAGGTCTCATCCTAACCTGAGACCTAACCTGAAAAGAGGCACCGCCTTTCCTAGCACCTCTGCAGGTGTTAGAACTGGATTGTTGACAGCAACATGTCAGTGGTTGTAGTAAACAGGTTTCCAGGACCCCTGCGCCCTTAAGCTATCAACCCTCGGTAGGCTGACCTGTTTCTTCCAACATAGTAGCTCCCCTCCTTACCCTCGGTAGAGAATGCATGTCCTCCTATAGATTGTAGCCATCTGGCAAGTGGGGGGGAGGCGGCGGCGGCGAGTCCTACATGTCTCTCCACTGCCCACTTCTGGGTCTTGGGGGGGTGGTCCAGGTTCTCTCAGCCCCAGCCCCAAAGTCCCTGTCTAGCGTTAGTCTCTAGAGATAATTCTTGGGTGCAGTGGCGTTCGCCAAAAGCCTCCAGCTTGAAATAAGCGATCCTGAACTGCCAGGTTAGGGAAAAGACAGAGGCTCAGCACCTCACCTCAACAGAAAGCCATGGGGGGCGAGAGGGTGCTGGGGAGGGGGTTGGACGCCGGTTGCCATGGCTCCCTCGTAGCCGGGGAGCTGGGGATGCCAGTCATGGACAGTCCCCTTTTCCTCTTTGTGTCTCTCCTTGTCCTTTTTCTCTGTCTCTGTCTCTCTCTCTCTTTCCCCCCTCCCTTGAGTGAAAGTGTGCATAGGGAGGGAGCAGGGAGCAAGTGATTAATTTCGAGAGCTGGGATTGGAGCCCAGAGGCTGGGGAAACGTGTGGCTTTCTCCTTCCCCACTCCCTTTGGCTGCTAAGAACCTCAGTTTCTCAGCCAGGGGCAGGGCTGGGGAATTCCTGCGAAAAATCTGGGGCGGGAGGATCAGCAGCAGCACGGTTCAGGTACTGGAGACCAAGGCACCGAGAAGGAGAGGGAGCTGGGTGGGTGGTCTGAGGTTGGCGGGTGGAGAAGGGTGGGCGGGAGTGCAGATGAGCCACCAAGCACAAGCAGGTGTGCTCAGTACCTTGCTACTGGGCGGTGAGGGAGCCCCTTACTCAGCCTCGGGAGAAAGGCAATCAATACTGCCCCGCTGGCCAGAACTGCTAGTGGCAGCTAGCTGAAGGCGTGTGCACAACAGCGCGCTCTGGTTGGAAAGCTAGGGGTTGGGGGAGATAGTGCATGCGCGTGTCCGTGGGCACTGAGTTAGGTAACTCTTGAAGGTACTTCAAGATAGTCTCCTGGAGTGCCTACCTGGCTTGGAATTCCAGCTCTACCTTCTCTGTGGTCCGTGAACGGGACTCATTTACTCTGTGCCTCGGTTTCTCTCTTTAAGTAATAGGTATGATTATATCCTATTTTAAGTTGGAAGACTGGACTGGGATTATCCAAGGTGGCCAGTGGACAGGGGAAACGACTGGGGCCTTCTCTGACGAATAGCAATCATTTAGAAGTCAGCTGTCACTGATGTTTCTACTGTTGCAATTAATCCTCACATTAATTACATATGGTAGATTGTCGTTTCTTGGTACCTTTATCGAGGGCAGAATTCTGTTTATTAAATTTATTAAATATATAAACACTCAGTTCAACTTTTAAATATTGTTTGCAGCAACAGACTGAAAGGGAAAAACTGAGATGTTGTTAGGTTGGCTCTGAGTCCAGTGCTGGACAGAGGGTAGAGAGCAGCCCGGGAAAACGACTGGTGACAAGAAAATCCAGTTTCATCCACAATTTTCCATTTAGGATTTGAGATCATCTTTCACCTGCTCACACTGCCATTGGTCTTGTCTCAGTTTTGATCTCTTTGTGATACACCTGTCTAAGGCTTTCACAATTTGAGATGACTATAGAGTCTAAGATAGACCTGAACCTTCCCTCTCATGGTCTTCACTGCTCCAATGGATTCACCTCTCCTAAGGCAAAGTGTCCTGCAGTCATTACTTGAATGGTCCTGAGTAACTGCCATCTAATACATGGACACAGATGGCATTACTAGTTTGGTGTGGGTACTGGCTGTAGCAGCTGACTAGAGTCTCTTTCAGGAAATGCTTGTACCTACCTCCACATAGATGCACATGACTATGAAGATTAACACATATTTTGTGTTTTCACTTGCAGAATTCTTCCTTCTTTGCAAGCACCTCACAGTTGTATAGGTTTTACTTATCTGGCATTGCATGACAGGAGTTCACATCATGCACAGTGTGTTAGTATCTTTATGTTAATAGCCTCTTCCCATTTAGGCAAGTCATTTTAAATCAACTTTTAAAAACATTTTCTTACTAAAATACGTGTATATTTTGGTAGATTATAGATCATTCAGGCAAGTAGATACAACTACTTCAAACATCTTTATGAATTTTTTATTGAAATATATGTCACTGAGAAAAACATTACCTGCAAAGAAGCCTGCTTTTATATTTACTTATGAAATATTTTAAGATAGGAGCTATGTCATATCTAAAATGATGAAATACTTTATCCTGGTTCATTTTTCTGAAGAAACGAGTAAGAGTTGTGCTATTAGTTTTAACTGATAAAGGAAACTTAGGTAACAGAGTGGATACTCATGTCAGATAGGAAGGGACGATTGTCCCAAAAAAGGCTGTTGCATCAGTTCAGAGTGGAGTGCTGATCCACAGTGAGCATGGCACACTCACCTCCACCGTGTATGTTGTCTTTAAAAGGGACCTTGAGGAATTAGTGTGACAGCTTGTCTGAAATTCATGTGATCATTTACATATTGTTTCCCAGGAGCTCTGGCACTAAATGTCCTATTTATTAGAAATTAGTTTGCCCTTTGATTGATGACAGCCAACACTGTGATAGCATGTCATCTGCTCTGGAAACACAAATTTCACTTTTCCCCATTTTCTATTTCCCTTTAAAGACCTGAGTAGCCATACACTTGGAAAAGGCTTATTACACCAGACAAAGAGCAGCAGAAGAAAATGTGACAGATTGGAGGGTGTTGAGCCCTGAATTTGGGGAACCTAATTAACATGTCAAGGTGTAATCAAGAAGATGAACTTGTCTTTCTACAGAGGCTGTTGCAGTGATGAACTATACTTTATGATTCAATCAGGGCCCATGCAATTTTTTGAAACCAACTCTGAGAATACTGTATTTTCAATTATGAACATTTTGATTACAGCTTCATTGTAAGTAATTCAGTCTGAAGAGAATGCAATTATTATGGTGATTTACATACAATATGCTAAGTTAACACAGCTAATGAGAGAAAGCGTAATATTCTTTCTATTCATTCTTGGAAAATATTGTGCTGAGCATTCTTTGAAAGAAAAGATTACCTTATTCACCCACACTGGAGCCACCTACAAGTAGACTTGGCACTGAGCCATTTTCTCTTCTAGTAAAGTGAAATCTCTCACATTTTGGAGATCACGTGTCTTTCCTTCCCCTGGGGGAGGGACTGGAAACAATTCTCAATTTAATTAGATATGGTGCTTTTCTCTTTTCTTTGTATATTTATTAGAGGAAAGAGCTTGCATTTCCTAATTTTGGGGGCTGGTTAACACTTTAAACATTACTAATTGCTGCAGTTTATTGTATGTGTTTTGCAATCATGTGGTTAGTTAATTATAGCTTCCTCATTAGCACCACGTAGAGAATAATGAATTAACACATGCCTTTGATCAAAAGAACATCTAAGTGTATCTTTTGAGAATGAAAGTGTTATTGTCCTACCAAAAGTCACTATAATTTCCCCATGAAAATCAAATTGGTTGGAATTCTCCAGCAGTACGTTAGGAAGCTTGAGGAATGAGTCAGATTAATCATAAACAAGAGAGAGTAGAGCTGTGGTTGCTTGGCAACCCAACGTTATTCTGCAGTTTCTTCTGGTATATTTATCCAGTAAACTAGAAAATTCTGTTTTGTTAACAAATGTTTCAAATAGACCATAACTAATTGAGATTTTTGTGTGTTGTGGATTCAAAATGATCCTGCTTACCTTTTCATTGTGCTTAGATAATAAAAATATAAAAAGTGTACTGTTTTCATATCTCAGAATTTCCACTAAACAATGTCGGTTTCCACACAAATTGTTCCTATCAAAAGAATACAAATTGTTTATCTCTTTTGAAAGTCAAATCAGTAGGACTATGTGCAGGTGTGGTCATGAAAATAATTTCATTAAGAACCAGGTACAAAGCTTGAGGTAAAATGATTTCAGGTGAGATGAATCCCTCAAGTTATGATGTGAGATCATGGTTCACCAGGTGAACTGGCAACTGAGTAAATTTACAGTAGATATAAATATCTACATCAAGTGACATTAGCAGATAGAAAAAACAATGGTAAATGTATCGAATTTGGAAAATGCATCAATACATTCTGTGCTTTGACTATGTCTTATCACATTTCCCTTTCTGATGTTTGTTTGTATGTTATTTTCTCAGTGGTTAGAGAAATAAGAAATAAACACAACCACTGGCTCCCCTCTTATGCTCCCCTTTTCCCCAATTCTAAGAAGAGCAATCATATCATTTTCCCTACAGCCTATGAATTTTAGGGCACATCACAATTCAATTCTCAGATTGTAAATTCTTTGAGGACATGTGCTCCATTTTATGCACCTCATAAACCCTGATAGTCCCTGGCATGTTAGAAAGCACATTGCTGTGATGGTGAAATGCAATGGCTTTGTATTCAGGCTCCCAGGTTTTGAATCGAAGTGGCCAATGCACATGTTTTATAGCTAAGTCATTTTAACTTCAGATTGATTTCATTTGTAAAAATGGCTTACACATCTAGCTCATACTTGTTATTATATACATTACATGTGATACTTTATCTAGAGCCCAGTAGCACTTATTAATTTCCAGATTTTTGATTCACTTTTTTCTTTCTATACCATTTTTAATGTGTGAAGGAACAAAGAAAGATTGTAATTGCGTAGCCCCTTTGCTTATAAACAAACATGACTTGTGGCTCATGATATCATCAGATTTAACCTATATTTATTATGTGCACATATATGAATAGCTTATCTATCAGATCTTTCATAGATGCTGATCAGTGGTTTTTTTGGTGGCTGAAATGAGAAGTACCAAGTGAGTGAGAGAGAGAGAGAGAGAGCTGTTTAAGTTACTTATCCTATATCCACTACATCCATTCAATCATAATTTGTGGGGCTAGCAATAAGATTCCAGTGTCCTGCTATAATTTCCTTAGGTCTGGCTAGGTCTTCGCTAGGATCCTGCAGGCCTGAGTATTGACTCATAGTTGCCCTGTAGTTATGAAGTGTGATGGGAAAGAAAACATGCTTTATCCAGCCTTAGAGACTTTTATAACCAAACGTTTTGGGGGAAACAATACTTTATTAATTGAAAAAAATAAAATGCTATTTTCATTTACTGAGTATAATTTCATTTTTCAAGCAGAAATCTCTATGAAGATAAAAGAAAAGAAGCCATTATTGTGATGTTTTTGTGGATGAATGGAGTAAGCCACACTGAATTTAAATGGCTCCAGTAGGTTCATAGCTTTAGAATAGGCTTAATGGTCAAGAAGCCTGAGACTTTTGTGGTCTGAATACAAATGTTTTATCTTATGATTTCAGATGAAGCAGGATTAGTAATTAGATTTATATAAAATTACTCTATAGGTGAGTTTCAGCTTAAAAGCTTCTTGAGTATTATCAAACAAAGGGACAAATGAATGCCCTTTAGATCGAATATAGCCTTAATATGTATTTTGTATGACTGGTACTGGTTAATTTTTGATTAAAATTTTGATATAATACGTAAAAAGTGGAGATTATGGGTGTTTGAGAATGTCACATTTCATTAGGTATTTTAAAACTCAGACTTTTGTCAGGTCTTGGTAAAACGTGGCTTTTTCTTGTGTTTACTCTGGCCTTTTTCTTTTTGAACATTTTCATATTCCAAAGGCTCAATCGAGGTGATTTTAAAAAGTGTCTGCATATTTTATAACAGGGTTAAGGAAAATCAACAAGTTTGTTAAAGAACCTTGAGGATGTTAGTGGCCTTCATTGTGAGGTACAAACAGAAGTCACTGGGTAGAACTGTGGATTTTGACAGAGTCATGTAACTACTGTGCAGTCACAATGCCATCTCCTTGTTCTAACAGCTGCCACACCTTCTGCAGAGTAGTCAAGCTGACCCTCAGTCAGAAACTAAAGGGGCCTAGTGTGTGGAGACAAGCTATCTAAGAATGGAGCAGGATGGAGGACAGTCCACAGAAGATTGGGTTTGATAGGTTTGCAAAGAAACTGAGTACACTTTGAATGCTTACAATTTATAGAATGTGAATAATCAAAGGAGCAGCTTGAATTGTCATAAACAAGTCTCTTAAATTTGCTTTCATTGCCATATTTAGCCCTTTTTGTTTGTTAGTCTTCCCTCCATCTTTTTTAATCACTCCAGGTAGATGTGCTCATATCTTCCCCTGTGGCTCCCCAACTTCAGAACAAATTGTCCATTTCCCTGCTTTCCAAGGCTAGAACTGATACAATGGGAGATGCAGGTCAAGGAAAGTTTCAGAGGAATCAGGTTTGCTCTTTAAGCAGAGGTCCTTCTCCAAGGAAAGTTTTGCTGTATTGTTGGACACCATGGCTCCTGTGCTTGGGAAATAGAGGCTCAAGTAACAGTGGCATAGGCCTTTGCATCTTTGCAGGGCATCCCTGTCTTTGGGAATGTTACATACACAAGAAAAGAATAAGGAAACAGATCATGTGTACATTGCTGGGCAATTTGTGTTTCTGAAGCTAAGAGAGGAGTCATTCTTCATGATAAAAGACTCTAAGTAGGTAAGAAAAATGCAACAATTTTTGATGATGCTATTAGAGTTGATTGTGAACACAGTGTACTATTGTTAGACCTTTGCTAAAGAATCTATAATGACAATATCCATTATGAGTTGTCTTATAACTCAATGAATCCAAAAGAAATAAATAATCTAATCTGAAAATAAGGTTGGGAAGAAATATAAATACTGACCTTTTTGAGAACACTACCACTCAAAACTGCTTTTCCATTAATGCAGAAAATTACTAATGAAATTGATATTTAAAATCTTAATATATTGTATTATGCAAGCATGGCATGCTCTTTAGAGAATGTTTTAATATCCTTGACTTTCACAACAGCATAGTTAACAGAAGAAAGTATCCCGTAGCCTGTTTTACGTTTAAAGAAAAAAATGAACTCAGTCAAATAGCAAGCAAGGCAGGAATGGGGGGTGGATAGGACTAAAAGCTCAGATAGCATCATTTGTAACCCAACTGAATGCTTATCCTATTGCCTCTCTATTTCATTATTTGGCTTCTTATTTGAAACTTATGAGAAAACATACAAGCAGTGGTGATTTTTATAGTTTCTTTTCAAAGAAAAGAAATACTGTGTGGCATGCGGAGGGCTGTATTGAATCTAAGAAAATACTGCAAATGTCACCATTTGCATTTCCAGGGTTGAATACAGTCCTGGTCAAAATAGGGTGGATTTTTATGAAGCTTCCTTAATTTTGCATTACTTAGTTTCATGGTTTGTTAGGGGAGTAGGGGCAGTGAAATTAACCAGTCAATTTAAGAAGCTTTATTTATTTTACTGAGTGTGGTCATACACATCTGCAATCCAAGCAAAACTAAGGTATTATGCCTGAGCCTTACATGGATTCCCCACCTACAAATAAAGCATGTATGGAATAATCACTCTGTGCTAGGCTGTAGGAGGAAAGCTGAAGCAGAAACTACTCACATAATTCCATCTAGCACTGTAAAATATTTACTCAGTTTTCTGCCATCTCCATATTAAGAACTTGAGAAAAACACTATTGTCATAATATACCATTTTAAGTTGCATAGCACAGACATAGAAGGGGTCTTGCTCAAAATGACACAATATTGCTGCCAAGTTGCAGACACAGGACCCAAAAGTCAGAAACATCTGCTTTATTTTTCCCAAGCTCCTACTCTGTGCTGTGTTTGAGGCCACTACACCATTTCAGCATCTTTTCTCAGAGTTCTCATTCCAAAAATGCACAGTGTCTATCATTGTCTTCCTTAAAAGTCAACTTTGGTTTTCACTCTAGACTAGCATTCTTCCTTGTAATCTATCCAAACGTATTTGTTATGTACACAGTTATTCAAGGCAAACATTCAAAAAGGAGATAAGAAGGAGTCTTTCTAAAGTTGGATAGAGCACACACCTACTCTAATTATGGTGCTGTGTCAAAAGAGGCATTAAACTCTTGCATGCAATGGAATCATAGTGAGGATTAGCCACTCACAGAGACACTTGCAGGGTGGGGCAATAATCTTAGTTACAGTTCTGCTGAGGTTAAATTCCCTGACAAAGTAAACTTAAGGAAGCAAGAGTTAATTTGGATTTTGTTTAGGTACAGTACATCCTGGTGGGAAAGTTGAGAAGTCCGGAGTTTAAAGCAGTGTTTCACATTCCATTTGCCATCAAGAAGCACCAAGGAATGAAGGCTGCTTCTGCTCATCTAGCTTTCCTTCTTTACATTTGTCCAGGATCCAATGGAAAGAATAGTGCAACTAGGCCACAGTGGGTAGTGGGTCTTCCTACCTCAATTATTCTGGTCTAAATAACCCCCAACAAGCATACCTACACGATTATCTCCTATGGAATTCTGTGTTCTTTCAAGTTGAAAACATCATGGGTGCATTTATGTTCCATCTAAAATTGTCCTCCGTAGGCATTTCTTGCCATGGTATTTCCTATGCTGGATCCTGGGTACCACTGTATGTAGAAGCGAATTGTTCTCTCCAGAGATTTTGCATCTTTACCATTTTACCATCTTTACCATTTTTGTGTTACTGAAGAAATGCTACCACAGCTCTGTTACACCAATATGCTTGTATTTCTCTCAAATCTGGGTACCATATAAGACCAACTGCATTATGTGTTGTCATTTCTGCCATTCTTAATTAAGATAGAAATAGTTAAAGAGAGCATATTCCCTACACCATCTTGCTGTTGTTTAAAATGATCTAGATTCTAAATGATAAAACTGTGTTTATTGACACCTGTCAATCAATGTAAAGCTAAAGTAGAATGAAATGTAGTTCTTTCCATGAGTTGGTAAAGTATACTTGGGAATTGTGGGAACTTGATTTTGGGGGGGGGGGGTATTTAGAAGTAGATGCAGATTTGTTAGTATTTTAGTGTGCATGTATCAATAGCATTGTTAAATGCTATTTGGCTCGAACAAGCTCCCCTTGCTTATAACTAGTTGTAGTTGTTAAGAATATGGTTGTTTGTTTTGTGAAGACTGGAGAGTCTATCTTCTTCCATCGTATACACTGTTGGGCATTTGTTTAACAACCTCTTGCTTATCTAGAGGACAGCACTCAGTTTCTCAAAAAAACATGTTCATTACTGTGTAACTTGCTCTATACAATATACCTATTATCACAAAATTCATATCCTAGCTAAAAATGTGATGCTGTAAAGAATCCTTCAGAGACTGTATAATGACAAGAATTTCAGAGCTTTGACTTGTCAATAAATAAGGAAACAAAAATAATAATTATAACATCTACCGCCTACAGCCAATATCAACATGAATAATTAATTGACTACTTGGAATTATTTGTTATTTTTCTGTGATATGAAACATGCTTTGTTTTCTGTAGAGATCAGAGTAAAGGGATAAAAATAGAAAACAAACAAAACTTTTAAACACTGACCTTGATCACATTTTGCTTTCTAACCTCTGGAAATTCCCAGAGGAGATAGATTTCAAAGGGTCTTAAAGTCTAGCTTTTCTACGCATGCAAGTTTCTGCCTGTAATTGATTTAGGTAAGCTGAATAGATTTTGTACACAATTGATGTTTGAGAATCAATATTATCGGACAAACACTTCAGGTGCATCTTAATATTTGCTTTGGTGAGTCAAGGTCAAATAAATTGGATTTGACCTTAAACATTATTCCTTTAGTGAAACAAATGTGTGGTGGGTGGGGGCTACCATCAGAGAGAAGTCTTCCATTCATGTTTTAAAATTGATATGAATTGTTTAAATTGACATCTGTGCACAAAACATTTTGTAAGCTATCTTCTATTTTCCTGTTTTGCCAGCTATAAACCGAGAATAGGCGTAGCACCCACCATCCCACTCAGTGGCAGTTGGAGGATTCATGAGCTAATATTTGTAAAGTGCTTTGAAGATAAAGGTGTCAGCTATTATTATTAATAATAAAACATTTTTCTCCAGTGTAATTTTGGACAGCAGCCATTAAAAACCCATTACTATATTTAACAGTAAAACAATCTGCTACAGCCTAGTATTTACTGCCTCAATTAAGCATACATTCTGCTCTCTTTGCCCCTCCAAATACAAAGCTGGTGAGAAAGGATAGAAAGGTATGCCCTGTCGTTTCCCAAGCTCACCTAAGTACTCAGCTTGAGTCTTTTACCTGTCTCTGGGGAAACCCAGAATGTGTCCTCCACGAGAAACAAGTTGGGCTGCACCTTTGTGTTTGTGGTTTATGAAAGGCATGGATCATTAACTTCTGGGCTTTTACCCATCTGCATGTATATTGTAGTTTATTATCTTAGAAGGTTGAATTCAGCTATCGTTTTCATTGCTTGGCATAGATACCAAGAATGAAATGGACACACATTGGTGGTTGTAGATGTGTGTGTGCATGAGAGAAGACTGTTTTGCCATATTTACAACTCATTACTAAGATGACAGTTGAAAACTGAAATACTTCCAGTTCATAAATATTAAAAAATAAAATTGAAGGACTTAGATTATATAAGCTTCTTTCTTTCTTTTTATTTATTTTTCTTTCTCTTTTTTTTTGAGACAGTGTTTCTTTGTGTAGCCTTGGCTGTCCCTGAACTCACTCTGTAGACCAGGCTGGCCTCTAACTCACAAGATCTGCTGTCCTTTGCCACCCTAATGCTGAGATTAAAGGCCTGTGCTACCATTGCCTAACTAGAATAATTGTTTAAATAAGTAAGTTACTATAACTAAAATATGGTGTTAATTCCCATTTAAAATTTGTTTCAATTTCTGTAGATGTCCTAAAGTATAGAATGACTGTAGGTTCTCACATATATATAAAAGGATGATCACTTTAAAAATAAGAATAAAAATTAAATATAAGTCAGTGGTTATATCAATGCCTGCCAAAGGCCATTAGTAGTAGCTCCCTTAGCATTTTTTTCAGCAATCCTGAAATTTGAATCTAAGAGGCATCATTGTAGCACAAATCTAGTTTTCTTAGGAAAAAATCATTACTGTGGAGTACAGATTTTTATCATGGGGAAACCTTCCTCAGTCAGTATTTGCTTTTATTTTAGAATGATTGGAATGAATACATTCATCTATTTGATTTTAGTAGCTGTCAGGGCAGGGCAGGTGAGGAAAGTCTTACAGGATTATCCACAGAAGAAAGAAGTTACAGTCAATGTCTTGCCATCATGAAAGAGACCTTTAACATGATAGGTGAGATGACTCAAAAACCATAAGCTTAATGATCCTGAAGTGACAAAACAGTTCAAAATAAAGGAAATATATTGTGGTACATTACCTCTTGGAGGGTAGCTCATTTATCTGAAAGCAGGTGGAGCAACTCTTTCCTGGTATTCGAGCTGTTTAATAAGACTAAACCTCCAACAGAACACAGAGCCTTTTCAAAGAGTTAATTAGTATCCAAAATATATGCTATTTTTCATAGGCAGGGATTTGCATTGTACTTGCAGGTGAACTGTGGCATGTGTTTTAAAATTGATATCACACAAGGAGACCAAGCTGTATAAATGCTGTTCCTATTTTATTTACTTCTGAGTCAGACTTATTTTTTCTTTTGCTTTGTTAAACTGCACATAAAGAATTTACCATGTGACTTAAGATGACTCACACTCAGGACATACCACAATGTTTGAGGTTTGTAGTACAAGAGGGACATGGAGATGGGCTGTCTTTTTTAGTCATGCATTAGAAGAGATAGTTATATCACAGAGAGAAGAAGAGATAGTTATATCACAGAGAGAAGGCATACAGACAGCAGCATGCCTGTGGTTCTGAAGAGAGATTAGGCCCTCATGTTAGAATTGGGCCTGTGTGTCCCTTCTTGTAGTTTTCATAAAAGTAGGGGTGTCAGGGATATTGATATATTTCCTTTTCCTTTTTTGTCTCTGATTGGCCATTGATAGAGGGACCCAGTGAGTGTTCAGTTAAGGTGATCAATAAAGACCTTTCCTTTTTGGCCATTATTGAGGATTGATGGGACAGGGAAGATAAGAGTCTATTCAAACAAGCTACCTTACTTCTGCAAATACAAATTAATACAGTTCAACCAAAATAGTATGTTCCTAGTTAACAGATACATACTTTGCACATATGATTCTTAGGGTATAAGTTGGGAAATGAGTAAGCAGTTTCTCATTGAGAAGAAAAGTAGCTGGAAGCTTATGTATAGTTTTATTTGTCAGGGTTCTGTACAGAAACAATTTATAGAATATTATATGCACACACATATGTTTACATGAAAACACAAATATAGTCCCCATATATATATATATATATATATATATACAAAAACACATATTTATTAGAATGCATTACGAGCAAGTGGTCCAGCAGGTCCAACAATGACTAAACCAATGTAAGGTCCAAGAATTGAATGATTGTTCAGTTTATGAGGCTGGATATCTCAGCTGGTGTTCAGTATACACCAGAATTCCAAGAAGTAGGTTACAATGCCAGTGAAGCAATAGACTTGCAAGCATGAGCAAGCAGGCAAAAAGCAAGGTTCCTTCTTCTATGTCCTTTACATAGGCTGCCAGTAGAATATGTGGCCCAGATTAATAATGGATCTTTCCACCTCAAAAAAACTGGATTAAAAACTGGTACCCAACTTTAAATAATTTAATTTAGAAAAAAACTCTCCAGTCTCGGGTGTATGAGATGCTTGGATTTTTGTTAATTCCTTTTGTTGTCAAGGTGACCAGATTTAATTTAGTCAAGTTAACAACCAAGAGTTGCCATTACAATAGTTAAAAGGAAAGTTATTGAAAGATGATTCTCAAGTGTGGACATTTAGCCAGTTACATAAGATGTGAATGAACTTTTTCTCATTTATCTGCTGATACACAGCAAACGATCCCATAATTCCAAACAATAAAGACATGAAATATCACAACACTGTAGGTCAGACATTCAGGCAGAACTCATTTGGGTAACTTCTCTCATACAGGGCAACATCTGAGGTCCTATGATGCTGGTCAGGGATTACTTGGATGGGCTGGTAATCTAGGATGGCTTCATTCTGTGGGATGCTATGGCAAGAAAGGCTTCATGGAGCCCACATGCCCTATTAGCTTTTCATGTGGCTTTAAGGGCTTTCTAGTGGACTTTTTATTTTGTATTTTTGCAAGGTCAGTGTTCTTTCCAAGGTGGCTTAGAGCCTAAGAACCCAACTTGCTATCTTAACTATTTTCCTGAAGACTAAATTTGAAAAAGCTAAGATTTAGTGGTAGTACCTGTGTAGGATTCCTGTTGGCAGATTTTAGTAGAGGAAATAGGGAGAAATTAAAAAAAAGAAATGCTCATTAACAGAATTACAGAATTATCAAACCAGCTGCTATATTCCAAAGGTAGATTTCTCCATCCTTAGTCTCTCAACTTTTAACTAGCTTAAAACAATCAGATTGTGTGTGTGTGTGTGTGTGTGTGTGTGTGTGTGTGTGTGTGTGTGTGTGTGATTTTTGTTATTCTGTTTGAACTCATAGCTTCATGGACACTCAGCTACTGTGCTGCGTCTGGCCCTATGAGATACCTATGGATTTTGTCTAGAGAGAGCAACAGTGACATGAGAGGAAGGGGCACACTGTAGGCTAAGACTCTTGAGTTGGGCTAGATGCTCTGATTCTTTCTCCTAGATCTGTTTATATTCATTCCTCCTTTTAGTTCCCTTGGAAATGGTTTGAGTTTGTGATAACCAGGAAATCACTTAGCAGATATTCTGAATGAGCCATTCACAGTGAACTCTCCATGCCAGAGAGCCATAGCGTAAATCAGCAAGCTCCATGGTAGAGAGTAGAAGTCACTTTCCCTTTTCCTCCCATAGTCCTATAACCCACAATGGAAAGAGAAGCAGACAGTTTGGGATGAAATGAAGATGATGGATTTGAGTGCAGTAATCCCTGCTCTGTTGCTCTCAGAAACACTGCTATAAAGAAATGAGGCTGATGTGTGGAGTACCACCACAGTTATTTTTATTTAAAATTTTTAGTTTTCACTTTACATAGCAACCCCAGTTACCCCTCATTCCCCTTCTTCCCCAGCACCTGCCTCCCCATCCACTCTCATAGAGGGTAAAGCCTTCTTTGGTGAATCAACAAAGTCTGCCATAGAGAGTTGAGGCAAGACCAAGCTCTGCTCCCCACTCCCCATATCAAGGCTGAGCAAGGTATCCCAACATAGGAAATGGGATCCAAAAAATCAGTTCACACTGGTGCCACTGGCAGCCCCCCTCCACAACAGATCAACTCATGTAACTCTTACCCACATTCAGAGGATCTAGGTCAGTCCCATGTAGCTTCCCCAGGTGCCAGTCCATAGTCCACGAGCTCCCACTATCTCAGGTCAGCTGTCTCTGTGATTTTCCCCATCATGGATTTGACTCCCCCCTTGTTCATATAATCCCTCTTCACTCTCTTGAACTAAACTCCAGGAGTTCAGTCCAGTGCTTGGCTGTGGGTCACTGCATCTGCTTCCATCAGTTACTGGATGTAACTTCTATGATGACAATTATGGTAGTCACTAATCTTATTAAAGGGGAAGGCCTGTTCATACACCCTCTCCATTATTGCTAAGTGTCTTATGTAGGGTCATCCTTGGGGATTACTAAGAATTTCTCTAGCACCAGGTTTCTCTATAACCCCATAATGGCTCCTTCTATTAAAATATCTCTTTCATTGCTCTTCCCATCTATCCCTCTCCCAACTTAGTCTTCTTTATCCCTCATGTTCTTATCTCCCATGCCCTCATTCTATCCCCTCCCAGTTTACCCAGGAGATTTTAAACACTTTCCCTTCCTGGTACCCTCCATATGTGTCCCTCTTAGGGTCTCTCTTTTTATCTAGATTCTCTGGGGTTGCCATTAGAGTTCTTACATCTATCTACCTGCAGTGTTGTAAAAGCACAGAGCAGGAAGTGGGTCCAGGATAGATAGCTGCGGGAGCTTCTTTGGACTTCAGTATGCCCTTCTGCTGTTCTTTGATAATGAAGAACTGTGGCGATGTCTGGTAGAGGTTCATCTGTGTACTCATGGACTCTACTATTCCCTAAGTCTTATCATCAACTTCTTCTTTGTATGTCTCTTTATTTTCTCAGTTGTTTGGAAGCATATGGATTATATTACCATTCTTATTCTGCTGCATCTCACCTTGTGAGAAACACAAGAACATGTTAGGCTCCCATTATCTTAGCATAAGCATGTGTAGAATATTAGTGTGTATTTCTCATGTTCCATAAAGTACTTAATGACATGGGCAGCATGTATAACTTTAAAAAAATATGCTATTGTGAATTTAGTTAAGCATTGGGGATGCTATAAATTCCATTTGAATGGAAGCCATTGTGTGCACATATCCTTTAACTGATACTTCTGGCAATTTCATAAACAAGAACTTACATAGAGCTCTGTGAGCATGTGTGTGCCTAGACCAGGAGCTCATAGGTTATCAGATTTTTGCCTTCTATTCATGAAATTATCCAGAGTGTCAACAGAAAGCACACCTTCTGCCCAAAAGGGAATAAACTTAGTTTGAGTGACTGTGATTCAAAAACAAAAATTCAGATTATTGTGACTGACATGTTCTATTGGAAAAGAGATTAATAAACAAAGAAAGGCATGAATCAATATACTTGCTAAAATCATTTGTGAGGACAGTATGTAAATGGGTTGTAACAAAGCTTGGAAATCTCTGTTACAGGATTTGTATGCTATTTGAAGCTATCTGTCCACTAAGTGGATATATTCCAAAACTTTTGTCAGATAGTCGGAAGTATGCTAGCTAAGACACAGAGTTGGGCTATCGTGGGGACTAAGACAGCATAGGGTAATTTTGACTTTTTATCTACAACATTCCAACTCTCTATGGTGACAATTTTAATTTGACATTCGACCTTACAGAATCTGCAGACTAGAACATGAGTTTATAGAAGTCTGAAAGGAACATAAGTTCATAGGATTATTGCAAACTTCATGAACAGGACTCACTTTTAGATAATAAAACTTGAAGTCTTATAAATAACACTTCTGGTTAGAACTGCCTGATGGGTAGAGTGGTAGTTTAGCTCAGTGAGTTTCATGTGGAAATTATTCTGGTTATTGGCACAGCACACACGATCTCCAATTTCTCCAGAGTCCCCTTTGACAAAGTGCAGTAATTTTGCTATAGCACGGATCACTTTTTTCTTGTCTTGCTTTAGCAACTTGCCATTTTCTGTCCTTGGAAACAACCACAAAACCTGTTTCTATTTTCTCCTTGACACAGATTTATTCCCCCCTCAGCTGTTCTGGAAAATTCCTCATTCTGTCTTCCAATCCCTAGACCATGGTAATTTTCACTGGATTTCTGCCCTGTATAGCTGTTCCTTTCCACTAAGGCCTAAATGTCACTGTTCAAACCTACTTTCTCGCCTGTCACTTTGACCAGGATGTCACTCACTTCCCAAAAACTTCTCCTGGCTCCCCAACAGTTTGCTGGCCAAGTAACTGTCACAATTACTTTCCACATTAAGTGGCACTGGGCTTCATTATTCTTCTATACATCCTTGTATCCTTAGAGACCCTCTAGCACAGCAGCTCCCAGGCTCCCTCTTCCAAGCATCTACGTTCTCACGCAGGATTTGTGCTGTCCTTTCCTTTGATGCAACCAGTCATTGAAGACTCATTCTTTAGGGCAAGCAATCCCAAACTCTTTGTGTAGTATTTTCTTACCGCCTCCTGTAATTCACACAAAAGTTTAACTTGTTCATTGTACATATATAAATGAAGGTTTTGTTTCACAACTCAAAGGGCAACAGTGATGTCAGTGGCCAACAATGAAAAGTAACTCTAAGTGTTAAAAGGGTGAAAGCAGCTGAAACTCACCACATTCGAATTAGAATATAGGATTGTCTGCTACAGACTTGTGTTTAGTCTTCTCTATCTTTAAAAGTCAGGACGTCTGTAAAATCTGCAAAGTCTGAGACCTGCAGCCCTTTGTAGTCCATAATGTGGAGAAAGGATTTGCTGGGATTGGCATTTCTGTGATGACCTCGCTGATATTCCTTCCAAAGCCCATGCTAAGGTGCTTCCAAGACCTGATATAACATAGGTGAAGACACATAATAACTCAAGAAGGGCTAGAACAGCCAGTGATGCTTGAGCTGATTGTCAGCTTGATAACATCTAAGATCAGCTGGGAGGTGGGCCTCTGGCAAATCTGGTAGGAGATGGGGGAAGTAGCAGAGAGATCTGGATTACCTGAATTGAAGTGGAAAGACACCCACACTGGGTGGCACCACTCTCTAGTTGGGGTCCTGGAGAAAGGAACCGAGCAGCAGGGTGCATTCATTTGTGCTCTCTTCCCGACTGTGGATGTGATGGAGCAGCTGCTTTCAGCTCCTGCTGACTTGCATCTCCACCATAATGAATTGTTCCTGGAATTTCAAGTCAGAATAAACTGCTTTCCCCTGAATTTGCTTACATCAAGAAGATTTACATCAGCAACAGAAAGAACAAGGAAGACAAATTGTCATGCACCTCTCTTTTGTTCCCACATTTAATCATTAAATGAAAACTTATGATGTCCCTTATTTGCGAAAACTACTGTGCTGGTACTTGTATCATACGGTTACTTATATCTACCTGCTGATCCCGAGACTTATAGTCACTGCTAAATAGATGTTCATGAAATATCAAAATTAATATCACTGTCCCTTTCCTGAGTCCAGTATCTTTCTAGCAGTAGGAAGTTCAGGCTTAATGAAAGAGCTCAAGATCTGGAGTGCAGACCCAAATATTAGGCAGTGTAAATGGTGAA
This sequence comes from Mesocricetus auratus, assembly GCF_017639785.1. Taxonomy (NCBI): domain Eukaryota; kingdom Metazoa; phylum Chordata; class Mammalia; order Rodentia; family Cricetidae; genus Mesocricetus; species Mesocricetus auratus. The sequence goes on from NW_024429266.1 coordinate 164,270,058, forward strand.
AATGAAATAGGAATGCTAAGATAGTGTAGTATCAGTGTCCAAATTAGAGAAGAGTTGAATAGTTTCTTTGTTAAAAAGGACTGAAGAACAAGTTCACATTGTAAAAGCAAAGAAGGAATTCATTTTCACTATTTTTAGCCAACATCTATTTTTTTTGCAGTATTTGCCACTGTGTAATCTGATATCCTTTGATAAAAACTTCTGATATGGTAAAATGTGTCATAAATACCACTCTCAAGTTCTGAGAAGTTTTACCTCTCTTACATAAAGTACCATTCTTCTCTAATTAGGAGTCAGGTCAGAGAAACCCAAATATAGAAGGAATATGGCTTCTTCTAAAGCATGCATGCCAGGCTCATGCTTGTTTGCTTGCTTGGCAAGAGACTGAGATCAAGTATATTCAAGACTATACTACAGGTTCCAATAACCTACTGAAATTCTTTTCAGTTCTGACATTATCGAAAAATCACCTGTTCACAAAACAAAAACATCAAAACCAACAGTAGCTGCCTTATTTTTTTTCATCTGGGTTGATTTCTCATTTACCTGTAGAAAAATCACTAAGCAGGGACTATGGTTCCTCCGAGGCTTACTTCTTAGAGCTGGAATCAAAAAAGGATGAAGTAGCATACCCTTTGGGTATTACCTAGACTTGTAATTCATATGAACTGAAAAAAAAGCAGATGTTGACTTTAAATTTTCTGTGGAATACCAAAAGCCAAAGTCTTCCTAACCTTGGTTTGTGTGTATTTATGCAAAGTTATTCAAACAAGTTTAAGCAAAATTATTTACATCATTTTTCTAAGGTAGCTTATTTATTATAAATATTTTGTTATTGACAAAGAAAACAATAGGATCAAATCTTTTATGTATTTTATTTTAACAAAACTTACAACTTTGAGAACTTCCATAATTTTTAAATGCGTGGATGTAGTGCCCATAACATTGGTTAATAACAAAGTCTTTTTCTTGTGGTAGCATTTTTAATGAACAATGTATCTCTTTCCATGAATACTGTAGAATTTTCATTTCTACCTATAAATATTGACAATTGTACTTATTCTAGACTAAGAAGGAAGAAATTCTTGTGTCATTGGTTTTGAAATCAACTGTTACATTATTCTAACTTTGTCTTCTGGAATGATGCCTTGAAAAATGAATCATATGGAGCCAATCATTTGAATACAATGCAGCTGAGAATCTGAGCACGTAGTACATGCACACACATGCATACTTCCTCTCTCCCCCTTCCCTCTCTCTCTCTCATACATATTGTCTCACACACGCAGCCTCTATTTCCTCTGTACTGAGTAGCTTCTCTTAGACTGTGCTTTCTTTCTAAAGGTCTCATCAGAAAAGTGAAAAATCTCTTCAAAATTGTCAGGTACTTAGTCTATATTTATTAGGAGCAAAAATGACATCTTTTGCTTGGTCACACACTAGGTGATTAGGTATAGGATGTTTCTGTGCACTGATGCATATCTGTCGTAAGCAGATTGCTTGACTTTTGAAAAAGGTGTATAGCAATATAACAAGTGATTCATTTATTTGCTATTTTAAGACATCAGAGTTGGGTTTCTTTTCCTTTTTAGCATTTTCACCAATGTTAATTATGGGTTCCATGAATTAATCACTTTTATTAAATACTAACCTCTTGCTTTGGAAATTGATGAAATGAATGTTCTTAGTGACACTAGACATTTTTAGGAATGTCTTAAAAATAAGAACATAAGATGGAATCCTATTCAATAAAATACAACAAAAATGTAAGCAAAATGCTATGATACTGTATTTTACATAAATGAACTTACTCAGATATGTTTAATAGCTGATATTTTGCAGAGCCTGGTGGTGCATGCCTGTATTCTCAGCATTTAGCAGGATGAGCGGGAAAATATGACTAGCTAGATGAGACTAGATAATGCTAGTTTGGCCTATAAACAAGACCTTGTCTCAAAGTTACAATTTAAATATTATGAAGAAAATAATCTTAGCAATATTTAGTTTCTATTGATTAAGAGGAAAATTGTTGTCGGGAATAAAAATTATATGCCTGTAAAATGGTCTGTGAAGGCTATAAGGATGATTGACAATTAGATGCTATACCCATTGGCTTCTTTTCAAACCCTGGTTAAAGTGGAAGACATAGCCTCTGATGGCCAGGGCCTGGGGATAAAGCCCAACTGTAGAACATTGCCACCCTTGTGGAAGATCCAGTAACCTTGCCCCCAATGTTCAGGGTCCTATATTTGATGCCTATTATACAGAAAAATAAACAAACAAAAAATGCAAAGCAAAATCCTGATACTGTCCCTCAGAAAATATCTGACACAGTTGTAAATGCCACATATATGTATACATCAATATATTTTTTAGGTCTCATGGTTTCAACCTTGATCTTCCTTGAGGACAATTTTAACAAAAGAAACATCTCTGTGTTTATGTATTCTTTTTTCTATGATCAGGAGAAGCAATGCAAATGCATCTTTTATAAAGCCTATAAGAATTGGTTTTGAAACAACACAGGCAAAACCATAGCCTATAAACTATAGATCTTGACCAAACCTTTCTCTGTAAATAAGAGAGAGCTACAGAGGGATGGCTCGGTAGTTAAGAGTACTTGCTTCTCTCACAGAAGACTGGAGTTCAGTTTTCAAGATCCATGTCAGGAGGTACATGCCCACCTGTAACTCCAACTCCAGAGGACCTTATGTCCTCTTCTCTCCTTTCTAGATGCCTGTACCCATTTGTGAATACACGTGCAGACAGAAACATTAAAATTAACCACATTTAAAATGCTGTAAGATATTTTGACCTACCATGGAGAAATACATGGGCTTACCAGAAGGACTCGATCTTCCAAATTCTCTGCTGATGCTTTCTGTCCATGGCATAAGCAATGCATTTGGTAGACTCATTTTCTTATGTAAGCACTGGACATCATTGACCAGAACACAACATACATTTTTGGGAAGGGAAGCTAAATGGTGACCACCTCTCCACAGAGGGCAAATATTCCTGCAATTTGGCAGGGTTTGTGGATGCTACACCATTGTTCTTGCTTAGGGTTAATTTATAGGAATGTCTGACAAAAGCTCTGAGACTAGCATGAAACTCAGCAACGCAGAAAAAGACCAAATCACATTCTTCTTTGTCAATATTTTCACTAGAGGGATGTCTGATAGTAAATCACCTGGAATTTGTGTACTTACATCTCAGCAACCTTTTGTAGCCAATGTGCTATGAGCTGCTTGTGCTGATTAGCAGTTTGGAAGTTTACAGATTAAGGGAATTTTAGTGTCTTGATATCCTCCCTCCCCTTTAGTCCCATGTGCATTGGAAATGCATTGCCTGCTGTACAACTCCTGACTAATTTGGTTTGAGCCAGATTCCTGCTGGGAAGCAACAGCATCGCATACTAAAAAATTTACCTATGGGCATATAGCTGTGCTCTCAGATAGAATCTGGGGAAAGAAGAATTAGTGCCCTCAACTAAAGTGTGTATGTGTGTGTCTGTATCCTGGGTTTCACTCGTTCATTCATGCATTCATTTATTTGTTCATTCATCAAATACTTATGGAACTGAGACCAAATCCCAGACCCTGTGCCAAACATTGTGATGATGATAAATCTGCTGTCCTCGCACAGTAGCCTTCACTAAAATTGTTAGTCAATAAATAAGTAAAGATATAAAAATCATTCCAGGAAAGAAACAAAGGTTCACAAATGACGAAAAACTGGAAGAGAGTAATCAAAAGGATTCTCAGAAAAGGTTCCTTTTAAACTGAGACAGAAAGGAAAGAAAATGGGCAGAAAAAAAACAGAAGAGCAGAGAGGCAGAGAGAGATTGTGTGTGTGTGGAGGGGGCCATGATTTAGCTTTGTTTAGAACTGATAGTAGACTAGAATATATAGAGCAGTAGGGGTGGAAGCCACTGGCCAGCATTATGTAAACTCAGGGTAGATGGTAGAAGATAACATTTTTCACAGATAGCTGTATGGACTAAATGTTCTGTATATACTTCAAAGAAATCCAAGAAGTCACACAAATCAATTCAATTAATGGTCAAACAGCAGCAAACATACAAGGAACAGTTTCCACGAGTAGTATATTGCTATGTTAATGATGGATATCAATCAGTATTTTTCAGTGGAAATGAGAAAGGTTTTGATTTGAGCTAGAATGTCATAAGCAAACATTTACAAGCAAAGCTGTTGCTATTTTATTTAGTGTGTTTCTATTAAAATAAGGTCAGTGCAGTAGGTTATAAATTGTAACTTCCATAAGAGAAAAGGAACAAAGGATTTGTACAGTAACAGAGCTTTAGTACCAGTTTTCCCACTGTTGATTTTCATAGTCAGAACTGACCTCCCAGAGGGATCAGTGTTCAGCTGTGTGATATTTAGTGAATATCTGTTGTGGAAGAGAATAGACTTTTGAAAATAAGAAGGTGGAGTGGTGGTGGCAGGTTTTCCTCACAATGACAATGTTCTACAATTCTTACAGAAGCTGTGAGTTATGTGGAGAGATGGAAGACATTTTAATGTTACTTAGAAGCAGGGCATGTGTTGATAAAATTTGGACAATAACTATAGTTGAGGTTTTTTTTGTTGTTGTTGTTTGGATTTTTTTCTTTTGAGAGGCTTGTCAACCAGCTCTGAAATAAATACACTTGAGATTTATTCTTACTTATTAATGCCCAACCTTAGCTTGGTTTGTTTCTAGTCAGATTTTCTAACTTAAATCCTATTTTTCTTTAACTATATTTTGCCTCTAATCTTTTTACCTCCTTTATACTATACATCTTTCTTTCCTTCTTACTCCCATGGCTGGCTGTGTGACTTGGTTGCTGGTCCCTGGAGTCCTCCCCTTCTCATTTTCTTGTTTCTCACTCTCTTCCCTAAATGTTTCCTCCTATTTATTCTTTCTGCATGCCAGCCCTACCTATCCTTTCTCCTGCCTAGCCATTGGCACACTTATGCTCTTATGCTCTGGGCTCAACTGCACACATATATGCATAAGTATACACATACACACACACAAAATGAGGTACTAGGCAACTAAGGAAAAAGTGTCAACATTCGCCAATTCTAGATAGCATTTTTATTATCTTTAATGCATCCTAATTTATTAATAAAGAAGCTAAGGTAATTACAAAGTTGTGTTAACATGAGTTAGTGTATTGTAAGTCAATTGTGGAAGCATTATAGGAGAGGATTAAGATATACTTTCATGTCAACTCCAGAATAGATAGTGGGTTAATTATAACAGAGAACTTCTTTATAAAGTACCTAAACTTACTAAGAAATTTACCCCTTTGACTCCATATATATTCCGTGTTTCCCATTTTTTAATACCATGGTATTGCGTAAAACTACTCTGGGTAAGAATTTAGCAAACACCTACTTGCTCTAAATAGTGAACCCACTGCACACCAAAGTAGGGGTACTATTCAAGTCTGAACTGGTGAACCAGTGAATTTTCTGGTTACTTATAAGCTAAGGTGATGGATTACACACAGGAGAAGAAATTAAACACAGGCAATTACATCAGCAAAATCCAATCTTAGCATGAGTGACAGTTCTGGAATCCTGAAGCACACTGGAGGACTTAACGGCAGCTCAACAGATTGAAGGGTGTCCTTTTAGGACAGCTGAGATGGCCTCTGCCTCCTCTAGGCAGCTCTGTTTGTCTGATGCTGCCTCTCAGTAATGTTTACTTCTCATATAAGCTTGAGAGGAAAGGAGGGACTAAATGTATCTGGTAAATTTCAGAGACTTCCTGAAGCTTTTGTGTTGTTGACATCCTGGTTTTTTGCTTTTTTTTTTTTCAGGGACATTTTTGCACTGAGTACTTTGTTTTAGAACACTCTGTGTCTTGCAGACATTCCTCCAAGAAGGAATTGTTTTCTCTAAGACAAAATTGCTGCTCTGCGAACACACCATCTTTGTGAGTCAGTAGACAAATATCAACTCAGTTTCATGGTCACCAGAGTCATTGGACTGACTCTGCACTCCAGTGGTTACCATGCACACAGTGACTTGAATATCATAGTATTTAGATGGGTAATCATCCAGTTTTCTCATTGCATGCTCTTTCCACTACAGTATAGACAAGTATGCTCTTGAAGACAGAATTTAAATTATTTGTTTAATATTAAACTCATATGAAGATGAATGTGATAACTTACACCACATATTAAGCCACTATTTCTTAATATTTACTAACTTAATTTGTGAAAATATTTTCTTTTGCACTCAGAAAATATAACTGCCTTTGTGACATACATCTGAGTTTAGGACTTAGGTTTCTGTAAGAGGCAGCATGATTTTAACTTAGACTTAAGAACATACTTTACTTCATCTTCTCGTAAAATACTTAGAATGAAGGTAGCTTGCATTTTGCATGAACTCAAAGGATGTATAAAATTGTGTTACAATTTTCAAATGTAAATTGCTTTTCTTACAGTTTTATTAAATGACTTGTATTAGTGTTTGTTGTTGGAGTAACCAATTACTACAAACTGAGTGCCTTAAAAAGTACATGATTTGATCTCTTACATTCTGGAGATGAGACGGCCAAATGTTAAAATGTCTGAAGGGTTGAGATTTGTTTTCCTCTACCTACTATGTGTAAACTGCTCCTATTTATATTTTAACTCCTAGAGTTTGCTTGTTTGCCTTGTCTGTAGGATCATTCTTCCTTTATTTAATGCATATCTGTGTCTGTAAATCAGATTTGCATAGTCTTTTTCTCCTGTAAAGAAACATAAGGTTACATTGGACCTCTTCATATGTTAAGAATCAGTATGTTTATTTTAAGACTCCCAAATCCTTGCACCTCATTTTCAAAGTCACACAGGATGTATAAGACAACATCTCCATAGAAGCTGGGAAATGAGGTGGGAACAGTTTGATGGTCATTATTTCATTAAACCAGGTCATTCTTCAATCTCTCTTCAGCTTGTGATATGTGCATAATCAAGCAGCATTTTGGTGAAAGGATATTGGCTGCCATTTTCACGATCTCATCTCAAACACTGTTACCTAAGTGAAGTGTTACTGGGACACGCAGCTGCACTAGAATTAAATATTACATGGCCAACGTGTTCTAAATATTGACTCATAGAGCTAAAATAACTTGTGTAGGTAGTTCTGTCATTTCTTTTGAGAACAATTTCCTATTCATAGCATGGTCAATTTTTACAGTGACTATTATTATTGTAAAAGGTATAAATAATAGGATTAATCTTAGAACACTGTCCCAGTTCATACATGAATTATTTTTAAAGCAGCTATAAGTGTGACTAAGATAAAGCATTTGTAAAATCTCTGCTGAAATTTTTGGTATTATTAGATCCATGCTCAGTTTCAGAACTCTTTTAGTTTCAAGATTTGAAGAATTCTGTGGGAAAGAAAAGTTCAAATGACCAATTTTACATCTCAAAAGTTCACTAATTATAGACTTACTGACCAATGCATAATTACAAAGATTCCTGCTAAGTTCAAGGCCAATACTGAACAATGTGAAGCAGTCCCTGTCCTCAGAGAGAGTGCAGTATTCTAAAATAGGTAGGTGATTACAGAGTGAACGGTAAACAACTGGTGGAAATTGTGTTAGCCATCAGAGTTTTGTTCTACAGAGTTCTATACCAAATTTACATCTTTGAAGTCTGAACATGGATATAGATTAAAGAGCTGTATAATAAGTCTCAGTTAATTCTTGGAGCGCATCTTCTTTCTTAGGATATAGCACATAAAATAAATATGATAGATAACTCAAACAAAACACAATTCTAGTGTACACACACACACACACACACACACAAAACTAAGCAATGCTTCTGTTGCACTAAAATCTCTGAAGTCAAGGCAGGGAATTTGAAAACACATCAATGTCTTTTTTGAGAAAATTGTTTTGCTATACAGTAATTGCAGCTTTTATCGTGTGTGTGTGTGTGTGTGTGTGTGTGTGTGTGTGTCTGTCTGTCTGTCTGTCTGTCTATACCAAATGTTGAAACTGGTGCTTTTCTCAGTTGATCTTTACCCTGTTCTTTGAGACAGGATCTCTCAATGAAGCTGGAACTCATTGAATAAAGCATACTAACAAACCAGTAAGCTCATAGGATTCTCTCGTCTATGGTTCTCAATTGCTAGAGTTCTAAGTTCCCTCCTAAACATAATCTTTTTCATCGTTGCTAGGGAACCCAAATCCAAGTCCTTTTGCTTGTGTAGCAAGCAGTTTACGAAGTGAACTGTCTTGCTAGTCTGAGGACTTTCAAATTTTCGGTTTCTTGTCACTCTTCAGAGTATGTAATCTTCCTCTAAAGCTTATCAGGAAGTTCAGTAAAGGACACTTTTTCTGAATGTAATTCATATGGGAGAGTTTTGAAATCAACATTAGAAGTGTGTCTTAAACTTTGTCAAAATATTTTTTGTATGTAATGGGAAAATTATGGCAAAAGCTAAAATTCATGGCAGGTTAATTCATCATATTATTTCAGGTAAATAATTTCACCAGGAGTCTTTCTAGATAAAATTAATGTTTATACTGTTTATAATCACAGCAGATGTTATCATTACCAAGGTTTGAAAGGAGAATGACATCTATCCACTTCCTCTCTTAAATACTTCCTCTCTATCTGTTCAGATAATGGAAGGCACTTATAAGTCATTCTTCCTCTTTCCCGGATGTTTTCTTTTCTATTTTGAAGATGTTTCCAAAATATTTTCTGAAGCTGAGGACAATGCTGTACCTGTGTAGAAGCCATAATGATGTTCTGAACATTCAGAGCCAGCTTCTCACATTGTGTGAGCAAATTCTGTGTCATACTGCCAAAGGTAAAAGATAAACAAACCATCAAAAGTTATTGCTTTTCTAAAACCTAGTCTTGTCATAGGAAAATCACAACTAAAAGATTTGCCTTGTTCTGATAGATAGTCCATGTTATGTGTGTGTAGAATGCTTTCAAAAAGCATGGGATGGAATTCCACAAGGGATGGAAAATGTTCACAGTCTGCAGACAGTAGCATATGTGGACCACTGGCTCTCTTTTAGTACTGATGCACCACAGAAACAAGGCTCCCTTTATAGTTAGCACATTCATGCCCTTTATTCATCTTTATCTGTTTTCCTCCCTGTAGAATTTTCCCATTATTACCTCTTCTCTCCATTTTCTTTGTTCCTTTAGACCCTTGAATCTATCGCTTTTAGCATCTGGCCCATTAGTTAATTTGTTACAGTGTCTGCACTCTGCTCTGTGTTGTGTGTGTGTGTGTATGTGTGTGTGTGTGTGTGTGTGTGTGTGTGACTGCACTCTACTGTGTGTCAGCTTCCAAGAATGGAGGAAAAGCAGAGGAAAATAGTCAACTCCTGTCAGAGACAGGATGTGAGATACTGATGACTGCATTCTTGCTTACTGTCTATTCTGACTGATATTAATTCTCAACTGTCTGTCTGTCTGTCCATTCGTCCATCCATCTATCCATCCATCCATCCATCGATCCATCCATCCATCCACCAATTTATTTGTTGTGACAGTTTCAGTACAAGAAAGCAATGCCTTCATGCGTTTGATCTACTCCTAATCTAAAATTACTAGAAACAAGTGTAATAGTGCTGTTGGAATGTATACTTTTGACAACAATATGTTGTGTCCTTCAGGGTAATTTCAATTCAATTAACTGTGTAATGAAAACACAGGGTAGTATTTGAAGAATCATTTAGCCTCTATACAGGTGGCATGATTTCAGACAGGGTTATAGTCAATTTAAGTGTTGAAAAAAATGCCTTAAAGACATCTCACAATCAATGGAAAATTATATATTCTATTGAACCCGTTCACAATTGTCTGTTTAGATGATTAAGCATTCAGTGAGATACTCAAGAAAGGATGTAGATACATTTATTTGTACTCAAACTTGAAAATACATATTCTTTGGTAACAGGAAAAAAAGGATTTAAATGACTGTACCCAAGAGGTTAGTTTATTTGTGTTTGTTTTTTCCCATGGAATAAAACAGACTATCTAATATCAAGTACACACTGGAGTATCTATCTTGATGTGGTATGTAGTACATGAAGGAAACAATTTTCTAATGGCTCATTAGGCTCTGAGAGCCCAGTAATACAGAATGGCAATAGATTATGCCTCCATGATGAGGACAAGGTACAATCTAGTATAGATCTCTAAGCCCTCCAACATACTGAAATCAGCACAGTAGCATATTTTAGACTCATACTAGATTGTCTTCGAGTTCCCGGTGATTGATTTAATAGTGGATTTGGCTATGTGTATATGAGATATGGAAAGCAATGTTCATTAAATCGAATAAAAATATTCATTCAGGAAGGGAAAAGGTGATTTAAATCTTTAGAGTCTCATGGGATCTCATTAAAATTCTCCCTCTTTAATACACTGTGCCATCTAGCAATCGTCAGCAACCCTGTAGTGTGCATCGCTGATAGGTTAGTTTACACAGGATTAATTGTGTAATTTTGCAAGCAACCAGCATGGTGAACATTGATTTTTGCATTAGCCCCATGTGTTATTTCCAAGGGGATCCTGCTTCCTACTCGAAGGTGGTGTTACATTTCACTTCTTATTAATTATAATTTCTGCCAACATGTTTTATGACCAATACAATTTATTGTAAGTCTTTCACAATCTTTTTTCTAATTGTTATGCCCTTCTGAAACTTCATTAATTTTGAGCATCGATGTGTAAAAACATGGCAAGAGAAAATGTCATTGACAAGAGGTTCTCTGGCCAGCCTCTTTCTCCCATGCCTCTGTGTTGCTGCAAGCTTTTGCTGAGATAAAGAAGCCAGTTCATTTGTACTCACCCTAGGTATGGACTAGCTGAACCATCATTGTAAGGAAGAGTTGGGAAATTTTACACTTCTCTACCACAAGTACTTGTGCTTCTGAAGGAGACATATTCAGAATCAAGCCCATTTCCTACAGACATCTAATCATCCATCTCATCTCCACAACATGCCAGCAAATTTAAACACTGTCTTGAAAACAAGAAAAATCAAAACTAAAACATCAACCTTAGTAAAGAGAAGGTAGATGTTTTTGGATTTAGAATGATTAATTTTTTTCATTTAACTGTTCCATTTTTTAAATTTAAATTAGAAAAAAGCTTTCTTCAAATGTCATTCCCAGCTCCCTCTTCCTCCCCTCCTTCCCGGTCCCCACCAAACTCCCCAAAACCCTACCACTCCTCTCTCCAGGAAAGGTGAGTGAGGCCCTTTAAGGGGGATCTCCAAAGTCTGTCATATCATCCGGGACAGGGTCTAGGCCCTCCCCCATGTGTCCAGGATGAGAGAGCATCCCTCCATGTGGAATGGATTCCCGAAGTCAATTCAGATGCCAGGAATAAATAATGATCTGGTACCTGAGGCCCAAAAGATTGTCGAGGCCTCCTCACTGATACCCACATTCAGGGGTTCAGGATCAGTTCCATACTGGCCTCTCAAGCATCAGTCTGGGGTCCCCATTGTTCAGGTCAGCTGTTTCTGTGGTTTCACCCTCCTGGTCTTGATCCCTTTGTTTATCACTCCTCCCTCTCTGCAGCTGGTTTCCAGGAGTTCAGTTAAGTGTTTAGCTGTGGGTGTCTGCCTCTGCTTCCATCAGCACTGGATGAAGGCTCTTGGATGGCATATACGATAGTTGTCAATCTCATTACTGAGGAAGGTAGCCTCTCTACTTCTTACATTGCCAGTTGGTGTCATCTGGAAATCTCACCAGTGCCAGATCTCTCCTCAAACCTATAATGACTCCCTCTATTATTGTATCTCTCATCGTGCTCTCCTCTTCCCCTGATTCAACCTTTCTGCTCCCCCATGTCCTCCTCTCCCCTTCTCTTCTCTCCCTAACTTTTCCCCAGCTCCTTCCCCCCTCCCCCCATGCTCCCAGTCTACTCAAGAGATCCTGTAAAGTTTTTCTTTTCGTTAGAATTTTCTAATTAGACTAGCACTCAGCCACTATGCTTTATCCTCTCTACAGGATGGTGAAATGCCCACTGGGGTTGGGATTTTAATACTATCATTATTGTGGAATCACAGTAAACTTTTCTATTTTGTATGATTTGGGGAAAAATGACATTAATTGTTACATTTGAGTTTAAATCAAATCTTTATATATGAAGTTGTATGTAAATAATATTCAGCATATTGTGTTTAATCTTAACCTTAAAAAAATAACTCACCTGCTCTTGCTCCACACCCTCTTCCTATATCTCAGACTTTACTTCATGAGACAAAATTCTCCCCTCCCATTACAGTCTTCTAAAAGGAAAAAAATTATATCTTGTTTTTGTGATTTATTTGTTTTTTGGGGGGGAGGGATTCTTTCTCTTCTCAGTTCCCCCATTCTTCCTATGAGTTTGTGCTTGCTATGAAAGTCCAATAAAAAACCTGTGCCAAGTGGGTACTTAGCATGTATGCAGAGTGACAACTGTCCCTGCAAGAGCCATCTTCAGCACTATGATGCCAGAGATTCAAAAGGAGCTCATTTCTGCATCATCAAAGGGCCCCTTGTATAATAAATTCTGTGCAGTGAAGATGTAATGAAGACAAAATAAGAAGTCTTTTGAGCTCTTATGTGATGCCTGGATTATGTGGAGAGTCTAAGGAAGTGGTAGCACTCTGGATTTTGTGTCATTTGCTTTAAACAGGAATAGATGAAAGTAGAGGCTTATAATTGACATCATCTTAGACAAAAAATGCTGAGGGTCCACAGCCTGCCGGCTTCTTTGTAACAAACTACCAGTTGGGGATTTGAGGGAAAAAATCTTTTTCTCTTCATACAAACTAAGAGTGTTTTGTGCCATTGTAAGTGAACAACCTTCATAAAATGCAAAACACTTTCCTTAATGAAAACAGGAAATGGGTTTACAGTTCATGAATTGAAATCACAGTGCTTAGATTCTGTATTTTATTGCTGTACCTTGTCACCTCCGTCACTTCTTTATGGCGCACAATGTTATAGCGAGTAGAGATAGCCTAGCTCATAGATGAAATTAGTTTCAAATTTTTGCAAATTGAGTTTGAATTAAATGTATATCTATTTCCTATTAATTGTTGACTTCAATATCTAAAGAAATTTATTTCAATTGAAATATTCACTTGGAAATAGAAGTGTAGATTTTTCCATTCCAAATGAAATTCACTGGAAATGTGTTATGTTCCTTAACTATACTCTCAATTTTCACATCCAAATATAACCTTCTTTTATGACTATTTTTCATAGCATATCTAATGAATTTTTTACTCATGTGCTAAAAAACCATCTCCAGGTTCCCTTACATTTCAGACTAGTGTGTTGATCAAGATTAGAAGAAACCAAGTAGAAGAGTAACAGCTGCTGACTGACATATGTAGGCTTAGCATTGACACATTCATGTCCTTAATAGAGAAAGTGTGTGTGTGTGTGTGTGTGTGTGTGTGTGTGTGTGTGTGTGTGTGTGTGTGTGTGTGTACTCATGTGCCTAGGACTGAACACATGGAGAGGATGTGCTGGGGTTAGCACTCCTAGTCTCCATATTAGCAACTTGTTGCAAAAGACTAGTTTGGTATTTTGAGTCACAAAGTCTCTCTGCTTACCATTCTCCTGTATACTTTCCAGTGGAATCTTCATTGTATTTTTCTGTGGTGCTGGGAATCATATTCAGAGCCTGGTGCATACGGAGCAAATTCCGTACTTCAATTCTTACCAATTTCTTAGGTCTTTGTACTAAAGTGTTATGATTTGGGGGATGTCCACTGAAGTATTTTGAGAGTTGTTATTGAATTTGTACAATGCTATATATTAATAAACATTTTATTATATGAAGTTAGACGATAAATAACTGGTACCATTTAGATAATATTAGTACTTACACTCTAATTTGCTGTTGAATGCCTCACCACAGCTCTTCTTAGCAGTTTTAGACATATGTTAAAGTATTTGAGTTATTCATGCATTACTGATTAGCTACTTAGTTTCACAGTTTTCTAAGGTAGGTGTTTACCCTTGAGCTATTTCTTACCACTAGTTTCCATGTGCTGTTGGGTATGTGCATAATAATTGTCCTTATGTTAGATGTTCACTGAGTTATACAGTTTGTCATTTCTTGGCTGCCATTGGGATGTGAATGTGGGAGGTGTTTGTTAGCTCCAGTTAAAAATTAGAAATGAAGAGCAGGTCAGAGAAGTTGTGTCAGACCCAAAGATACCTGGCTACAAAATGCCAGAATGGATTCTTTTTAATCACTGAAATTTTCATGATTGTCTAGAAATTTATCTGGCTTTCAACTCCCAAGTCTTTCTTCCCATAAGGTAACTGCTGAACTTAACCAACCCCATAAGGTGGGTCTTTCCAATCCTGTTTCCTTCTCTCTCTCTCTCTCTCTCTCTCTCTCTCTCTCTCTCTCTCTCTCTCTCTCTCTCTCTCTCTCTCTCTCTCTCTCTTTCTCTCTCTCTGTGTGTGTGTGTGTGTGTGTGTACATGTTTATATATGTATGTGGAGATCTGAATACAACCTTGAATGTCATTTCTCAAGTTCCATCCACAATTTTTTTGAGAATCAGTTTCTCATTGGTGGCGATATGCCTAGGAAGTCCGATTGACTGGCAGCGAGCCCAGGGATTTTCTACCTGTTTCTCCCTTCCCAGATCTGAGATTACAGTTGTAGACCACCATGTCAAGCTTTATAAATAGGAGTTCTGGGATACTGAACTTAGGTCCTCAGATTTGCAAGGCACACATTTAACCAATTCAGCTATCACTCCAGGCCTTTTTCTTTCATTCTTCATAAATCAGGACATGCAGTATCATTGAAACTTTAATTGATTTTGAGCCTATAAAGTTGTCAAACTGGAGTTATCTCCCTGACATACAAATCTGATCTTGTCATTTTCTACTAAAATCTACAATGATCTTCTACTAGAAGATGAAAGTTAACTACATAAGCCTGACACCCAGGGCTCTACTCACCGTAGTTACAGCCATCCTAATTAACCACATCTCTCTTTATGATCCCTTCCATGCTCTCATACATCTCATCAACATCCTCTCACACTCCATATATCTTCTGTGCTGTTTCCTGTTATTGTATGAGTCTTAACTGCAATGCTTGATTCCCAAACCCAGTCCCAAGTCTAAAACTTTATAGTTTCATAAATTTTGTCATTACTACCTAACTAAAGAATCTGGAAGGGGTGTTTTATTTCTTAATGTTTATTTTTATGTAAGAATAATCCATCATTATGAAGAATATATTAAATTCAGTATATTTCTCCTTTTCTGTTTCTGCGATAGGAGTAGTATTTGCCTGCTGATACCTTTTCTTCCAGTGTTATTTCCTGTATAAATGCACATGCACAGAATTCTTCTCTGCCAAAGTTTAGCTTGCATTTTACATCAAAATTGTGATGTTTTATTTCATCCTTATTATCGTAATTATGTTTCTCTTAGTAGTCAATTTTCTTTGAAAAACTTAACAGATGTGTTATTGTTGAATTTAAGACTTTGCCAAAATTTCTATTTTATATTCTAGTTAGTAAACATCTTTTTAAATTGGTATTTGAACACATGCCAATGTTTTATCTAAACTTAAGAGATGTTAGTAAGTATTCTTTTACTTTGGTGCTTGAATATATATCAATATTTTATCTGAACTTCATTTTGCATTTACATATGGTCTCCAGCCTATACACATTTAAAATTAAAGGTAGAACTTTCATAGTGACAGAAAGTGAGGTAGGAAAGAAAGAAATGGAGAACATGGACATGGCAAGGCTTTGGGCAAGGGAAAGGGCCTTTCATGCTCCTCACTAACTTTATGACACATCAGAGTCGAGAATTTCAAGAACAAACGAAATTCACCATGGAGACTGCCTACCTAGAGACAGCATTCTTTTCCTGTATAGGTGTTTCAAATACTAATGCTGGAAAGGCAACTGAACACACTTAAAGCCACAGCTTTATGACCTTTAAGATAGATCAACCTTACGTTTTTCCTATGCTGTAAGACTGCACTATTCTAACAATCTCACAAACAAGAATGGGAACCTTGGTTACTGTAAATCTATGTGCTGACTGCTTTGTAATCTGCCTATAGTCATGGTCCAACTGACCTTTTTGATTTATGCTTTTACTATTTGTAATCCTGGTTAATGGCTTTAAATCAGAAAACATACTATGATGTCATCTACCAAAAATTAAAAAAAAAACATGTTGTAGCAAACTACAGTAGGGTGACTAGTTAAAACCTTTGGCAATTTTCATTTTATTATGTAAACATGTATACAAAATTATATATTATGAGTACATATTGCATATAAATGTTTATTTTGCCAAATCTGTACAGTGAATATTCACTACTTTCTTTTTCTTTTTTTTTCAAGACAGGGTTTCTCTGCATAACAGCCCTAGTTCTAGAAGTAGCTTTGTGAACCAGACTGGTCTCAAACTCACAGAGCTCCACTTGCTTATGCTTTCCAAATGCTGGGATTAAAGGTGTGCACCACCACTACACTGCACTACTTTCATAATACAACAAACACCCCAAAATTACATAATTTAAGCAACTGTCATCTCCACTTTCTGTATAGAAACTGAATGTCTCATATATGGAATAGCGTGCCACAAGCAAGTCCAAGGTAGCAAGAAAAGAAAGGCAAGACGTCCAGCTGTTTGTACCAAGAGAATGCATGTGCTGACTTTTTTGCCAGGAGAGAGAGAGAGAGAGAGAGAGAGAGAGAGAGAGAGAGAGAGAGAGATTGTGTGTCTTTATTGCAAGTGCTAAGATGTCTCTCTTGTAGAAGGGAGGAGCCTTATATACAGGTTTACAGCACAGTGGAAAACTCCCAGGTGGAAGAGAGCATGTTTTCCTCCCGCTGGATGTTGATGTCAGAGGGTCAAGGACAGGAGAGGAAGCAGGACTAGAAAACAGGATGCACTTAGACTGGAAAACAGGATGGGCTTGTTGACTGACCATTGACTCACAGAGACCCCATGGGGGCTGGGGCCCAACACAAAGGAATTCCTCACTATGTTATGAGGTTCACTGGGGTGAAAGATCTTAAGGACTTAAACCAAGGCAAGTACTGAGATGGGTTTGTGGACAGACAGAGAGTTCTTAAACTCAGACATATTTCAAAGGAGAATAGAGAATGTAGCTCTTGACTTCCTTTGGGATCTGTTGTAAACCTCTGTATTCTCAGTTCTACAAGCCACATGTACAAGGATTGTGGGGAACATGGCCAGAGTTCTAAAGCCTGTTGTGGAAATATCCAGACTATAGTAGCAGGTGCAGGAACTCAAGCAGGAAATGGGGACTATTGTCTTAAGCTCAAGATTTCTTTAGAAAAGTGTCTATTTTGAGGACAAGTGGCCTCACATTTGGGAGTGTGTCTTGACTATCATGCCAGACACAGAGTACTCAATAACACATATTTGAATGAACAAACAATGATCCCCTTGTACAGTGAATGCCTCAGGGACAGAAACTCTTCATAATAGCTGTGATGATTCCTTTGCATACCTAAATGTAACTGACAGATTTCTAGGCAGTTTTCATATATATGTACATTTTAATGAGGTGTAATTCTGTTATTTAATTATGTTTGAAAATGTTTGTCACTAAGCCTGCAGTCAGAAAAAACAATAGTCTATCTTAAAAGTGCATGGGAAACATTGATAATGCCTTTTACAATATTTCTGGAAAAATGACTACATAATGATAGGCAATAGGTGTGTTCTTTGTGCCTTATGTTTTTTATTGTTGTTTTGTTTTCCCTTTTTAAATAAGGAACTTATACTATGAAAAACCTGGTTTATATCACAGTGAGGCCGAAGTCAGTTAATAAAATGGCTCTTGGCAGACAAGTAGCCCTGTGTTAATATATCTTGTTATTATCACAAATGGAGGTTGACACTCAGCTCTCCCCAAACCATCTGGTTTGACAAGGTGTAGCTAAGAATTCTTACTACACTAATATTAGAGGTTAATATCATACATTTTAGAATTGTGCATATAAAATATGCTTATATGTATATTAATTTCAGAACTGCCAGGACATATTTTTGAATGGTCCTTTAATTACAGGGGGATTGCTCTCCACTTGACTCAGAGAATAATGTCATATCAGAGCTAGGTCCAGTTTGGGACCCACAGAGTTATCTCTTTGATTTATTTTTAACTTGAAACATTGACATTTTTCATGTTGCTTTTAAACCCATTTCAAACACAATTTCCTATGATACCTATGCCATCTTTAGTAGTTATGAGATGATAGACTACTCTGCCATCAGATTCCAGGAAGAGGTAGTGGTTTTCCTAATTTACTGTTATCCCTCATTTAAAAGTCTATAAAAAAAAAGAGACAATAGGGAGAAAACCAAATGTGTGAATTTTGGTGATACTGAGGGAACCCATATGTGCATATGTGGGAAGTAATGATGAGGGAAGATGTAGGAACTGTGCGAGACTGGGGGAGAGGAGCATACACAGCAGACACTGCCTAAAGGTCACACAATGTCATCCCATTTTCCTCTGAACTGAGGCAATGTCTCACAACCCCAATGGCTTTTTCCTTTGAAGAAATCTTTTCTGGGGAAAGAAGGATCAGGTAACAGAGCTTGGTTGTACATTCTGGATGCTTTCTAACAAATATAATTTTCCTTGAATATGAATGCCCCCATGGGCTCATATATTTGAGTGCTTAGTCATCAGGGGCTGGCACTATTTGACAGGATTAGAAGGATTAGGAGACTTGGCGTTTTTGGAGGAAGTGTGTCACTGAGGGTGGGCAGTAAATTTTCAAAAAGCCCTTACCAGGCCTTGAGTCTCTCTCTCTGTCTGCTCATGGATCAGGATGTAGTGCTTAGCTACTTCCTCAGTCCTTGTCTTGATGTTGCCAAGCTCCCAGCCATGATGATAATGGATTTAACCGCTGAAACTGTAAGCAAGCCTCAATTAAATATTTCTTTGCAGGAGTTGCCTTGTTCATGTTATTTTTTCACAGAAATAGAACAGTGACAAAAACAATAACTTTCCTCTATAGTTTTATTTTCATTTTAGGAAAGATTTGTCTTTCTGGAGCTAAACCTGAGTCTGCTGAGATGGGATATTTTGTGCTTTCATGGTGGTCACCAGAAAACTGGAAACCAGAAGGATTGTGTACTCTGGGAAATGGACTTTGATATTACCTGATTTTGATAAGCAGTCATGATTGAATGTTGTCATCAAGAGCTTTTCAAAACCATCAAGGTTTCAATAATGAATGTGAATGTTCCATTGAAGCCTATAGTCTCTTATTCTACTCTAAAACTTCAGTGCTCCACTACTCTGAGCTCTTGCATTTCCAGGGAGCTTTGCCACACACACACATATGACTGAAGAGAAAGTGAGGAGTGAGGCAATTTCCAAAGTGACACACATAGATATCAAGCTCATTTACTGACTGCATTGCATGCTCCAGTTGGGTCAAACCCTTATATACCTAAGTATTACTGGTCTCATTGTCTCATTCAGGGCCTTCTAGATTAATGCCTATTGGGCTAGTCATGGGTTTGAAAAGATCACTTTGCTCCATTAAATATTTCTGAGAGTTAGAGATGAAATAAATTTACACAGTTTTTTTAATATAGTAGGAATATACTTGGAAAAAGCATGTATCAATATCACTGAGACGTCTTTACTTCGGTAGCCTGTTATAGTAATAGAATTCTATTGTATGTGACCTTGTTCCCAGTTTTGTTTCTGAAGTTTAAAATCTCTTTTAAGTTCCAAAAGCCTCAGACTATATAAGCAGAGTTCTATTCACCATATGTCCTTTGGGATTGTATTTGTTTGATTCTATACTAAAATTGTCTATTTTTAATCTTCTTCAAAATCCTCTGCTAGAGTTATCAGTGAAGGACCCATAAGTTGCCAAACTCCTTACCTCTTGAATAATTTAGTTACTCTTATTTGCCTCCTTCACTTCCATTAACAGAGATCATTTTCTATCTAATTCATAGCATTTGTGGCAAAACCAGACAGACAAAAACAAAACAAAACAAAACAAAAACAAGCAAGCAACTAAACAAACAAAAGCCTCATAAAACTCATCCAGTTAACATTCCTGTGGGTAAGGATTCTGAAGCCTATATTTTGAATTTTTTGCATGCATGTTTGTTTTAAAAAACCACTTACAGCTGTATTAGTACAGAACTAGAAAGAAAACTTATTAGAAGTCAGGACTCAACCTGGACCATTTTTTGCTGATTTGTCTGAATTATGGTGTTGGCCTCTTGCAGACTATTGAATGTATGACTCAAAACAATGTGATGGCCAGGCAGTTATTACAAGGTTCTTTTCAAATTAAGTTTAAGATATTTTAGATGAATGATACAACATTGGGAACCAGTCTAGTGCAGTAAGGCAGTTGCTTTGGAGCTCTTGCATTTAGTCCCAGGTCAGGATTTGCTACTCATCCATGGCAACTTGTTTGTGAATTAATCTTATCATATGTGTGATTTTGATCAGTTCCTTCTAATTTGGGGAATAGTTACATTAAGTGAGATAACACACAAATAGCTTAGCTATACATTTGTTGTTCTTTTTTTGGCAGGGCCTAGTAACCAGTTTCTGCTGTATGCTCATTTTTGTTCATTCATAATTCATATTCCGGTATCTATAATGTACATCATATTTTACTTTTAAAATATATATAGTCACTCAACAAACATGTATTGAACATCTGACACACAAAATAGAGTATAGAAGAGCTCATTCCTGCCAGGCAAACATCAACTGATGATAGAAAAAGAGATGTTTCAATCCTAACTTCTAAAGTTTATTGACCCAATATTGACTAAAGCTGAGATGTGTCAAATTTTTCTAATGACTATTTTTTAAATCACAAGAACATATACAGTATTATAGGCCAATTTATATTAAGTAGATTTTCATGAGAAGGAAAGAAATATTCCTCATTACAAACACATGCATTTAGAAGAGGCATTTTCACTTGCTATATATGTATTAAGAAATGGATAAATGACAATTTGATATCCTCTGAACTTTGGTACTAGAGCACGAAAATTTACTGAGGTAATTATTTCTGCCTGTTCTTAAAGAACTCATAAACATACCTACAATTAAAAAATAACACATAGCTCATAAACAACAACAACAACAACAAAAAACAAAACAAAACAAAATAAAAAAACACCCTTTCTCTGCTTTGGAAATAAATACATGTAGTTGCTGAGACTTGTGACTTACACAAGAGCTAACATGTGGTTTCTTCTTGTTGACTGAGTTTGGGTAGAGGAGCTTATTATATAGGAAACTAGAGATGCTGACATGATGGCCTGCCTTGGCATGATGCAGGCACATAGAGAATGCTGCTTCTATAGCCCTTTCAGTTCATCGAGTACTTTCTAGATGTTTGCTGTGCTAAGCCTTTAAAATGTAAGTTGAAGTCTTCAAGCTCACTCTTCAAGGATGTTTCTGTGGTTCATTGTTTGCCAATGAGAGAATTGGAATTCTAAAAGCCTATACTATTAGGGTAAGTTCACACAGTCAGAATGTACACACTGGTATAATCTCAGCCCTTTTGTTCTTTCTTTTGTGCTCTGCATCTCCTGATAGATCCGATCAATCAAAATGTGCTCCTTCCCGTTCTGTGAGAGTATGACATTCACACCTGGGATTGTCAAGTTAAGGAACTACAAAGTGTCACTCACCATTAATTATATATGTAGCTTGCATGCTTTCAGTTATGAATTCATCCAGGCTGTATTTAGCCATGCAGTGACACTAAGATTGCAGCAATAATCAAGACATGCCAATTTAGAGTATAACCTAACAGGAATAGTTATTGCTCCCTCTTTCAAGGATAGAATTGCCGTTTATATGTGTTTTGCTGTAACAGTCATGGAGGATAAACTCACCTTGAAAATATTTTAGAAAGATGTTATACTGAAAAATGACAGATCTCTAAGGATTTCTTATGCAGCCACGTTTTCCTTCAGCACCAAAAAAAAAAGAGATCTCTTTATCTTTATCTTTCTGAGCACATGATAACTTCATGAGGTTGCTTACTTCATTGTGGGAAAAATACTATGTTCAGATGCAAGAGAGTCTCACATCTGCAAGATGTTCCTTGAAAGAGGTTGTCTGGGCCATAGATGAACTAATTCAGAGCTATTGTCCCACTCTTCCTGTGGATATATGTGTTATAATTCCAAAGTGATCCATTACATCACCTTACTAACTTTGCTCTTGGGAATGTCCTGCTTCTGTCTCCCGTGGAATTTCTCTTTTTTTCTGTATTATTTCCTCAACTGATCAAAGCTTAACTAGACAGTTATACCTGCTTTATTTTTTATAATTTAAAGAAGCAACCAAACAGCTTCTTTTTATAATACTTATAGATTATTCATAGTCAATTTTCAGTATCCCTGTTAATTTTTCTTTTAATTTTAGTGTTTATAATTATTTTTTTCTCTTAAGTAAGAGAATTTTAGGGACATTGGAAATAAAAATATTTTTGTCACTAGGCATAAAAATAAGACATTAGTACAAAGAAGCAAGCAGCATTAGTGAGAGACAGGGTAAATATTTCCAGAGTAAATTAATGTAAAAGATCACATATTTAGTTAAATGGAATAACAGCAAATTTGGAAAGGCATTTTGGTAAACTATAATGGTATCATCAACATGTATGTATGCTTGCATTATGGCATTGTTGGACCTGTTACATATAATAGGTATACACACACATTCACATGCACACACACACAAACACACACACACACGGGGGTGAGATAAATAGGGAGAGAAAGAGATAGAGAGAAAGAGAGAGAGAGCATTTATCAGAAGGAAAAAAGATAAAAGGGAAAGTTATTTTGCTTAAGCAATATAAATATATGTTTATGAACATATTTTCATAGTACTTATAGTCTAAAGGATTGTCTATACACCCATTATAGGAGGTCATGCATCTGGATAATGAAAGAAAGGAAAACAAAGAGCATATATATATTATATATATATACATGCATATATATTTATGTGTGTGTGTGTGTGCATGTGTGCACACATACACACACACAAGGCAAGGCGAGGGAGAAAGAGGACACACAGAGAAAGGGAGAGGAGGATAAAGGGGAGAGGGAGAGATTAGATTAGCCAAGAATTGATGTCCGTGATTAATGAGGATGCTTTCTCAACCAAAGTTGAATGAAGCAGATGAAAAATCAACAGGCCCAGGAAGCCTCTGCAAGCATACAAATAAGTCTGGTCAGCAGCTACAGCCTCCCCTACTTGATGCCAAACAACTCTTCAGTACCCAAATAATAATGTCAGTGATTCAGCACAGAACCTGATCTCTAGTGTCATGGGTATTCTCGACAGTGGTGAGAAGTTGGCACCTGTTGGGACTCACGTAATGTTTGCATGACATGAATAGGTTTTGAGGGGTTGTCTAACCAAGACTTAATATTCAAACAGTAAATGTTGGATACAATTGTCCTATAAACTGACTATATGGTATCCTTATCACTTAAATAATTAAAGCGTATTTAATAATACATCTTTTCACTCCTGCCTTGAATAGGGAACAGGTGGATTAGAAAGCCTCACTCAATTTGTGAAAACACTACATTTTCTTTTTTTCCCACTGAAGATTTTTTGGTAACCCTTTGGATGCTGTACAGTGCAGAATGGTTTCAGTCTGCATATTTCACTAGTTAGGTAAACATCTTCAGCTTGCCTCCAGAAACAGTGTGCTGGAGTGGTGTGTATCACTCACCCACTGGTTGGGAGCCACAAAAAGTGCTATTTTGTGCATTGTTAGCTGCACATAAGGAATTGTATTTGTTGCAATAAAGCAAAAAATAATGGTTTCAAAAACAGGCCTAGTATGATTGAAAGGAATGTACAAAACAAAAGTATAAAGGACAGAGTCTGTGCAGTGTGTCACTTGGTCAATTGCACAGCAGTAACCACTTGTTTTTACTTGCTAGCATTAAACTTTTCTTTCCAGTGTACTGGTGTGAGGTCCTCTCCAGAGGCATCACAAAATGTTTAGAACTTCTTGGCAACAGTTTTTGGATCAAGGCCAAAGTGATTGCCTGTTAATGCTTAAAATAGAAGAAGGTTACTTACACATTTATATACATACATATATATATATATATTAAACAATCTTTAATTTAGTGCCAAAGAAGTTATAGTCTTATAAATCTGCTTAATTAGTAACTAAGTTCTGCTGCATTGTGATAGGATTACTACATGAGATTAAGTCAGTATGACTGGCAATTATTAAATGCTGACAACTGTTATATAAAATCTCCTTTTCCTGTGTTTACTGCTTGGTAACTGAAAGAATAGCGAAGATCTTCTGTGGAGTGTTCATGGGTCTGAATTATAAAGCAAGCTTATGGATGCTCTCCTGGAGTCTGAGTGCCAAGCCTCAACTGATCTGGGGGCTAACACTAAAACGTTTTTGTACAATGATTGATATACATCCTTCATTTCATACGTTGATTTGTTAAAAAATGGGAGCTCAGCAAGAATCCCTGTGAGTGGGAAATGGCCCATTGAATTGAAGGCTATGCCGACTCTGTAATTGATGGAGGTCTGCTTTTGGAGTGCTTTTTAATATAAATCTCCTTATTTTAGTGGCCATCATTTTATTTTGATTCATTAATCATTGCATCAGACCAAAGCAAGTGGCTATTATGCAAAACAGTCTGTGGAGGACTGCCAGGGATGAATTCTGACAAACTGTGGTCTGTTCCAAAATACCTGAATCCGTGAGGGCAGATGTGGAGTGTGCTTGCATGTTTCTGCATGTCTACCCTTTCAACTTCTGATGTTCTGAGATAGACAGGTCCAGAATTCTGAGAAACAGAGAAATGCTGTTAGGTATTTACACATTGGTTTGATTTGATGCAAAGTGGGAGGAGAAGAATATTAGTGTATGTTTGATAAAGATAGAACTTAGTGTAAAAGTTTGTCCATATCTGGATATTACCTCTAAAACTGCAACTATTTTTCTATCTCTAGGTTCTGTAAACAACAGACAATGATCCTGTTGTGATACTCCAGGCACATCATAGTAGAACCAAATTTGCTGGTAAGAGTATTTGCCTTAATGACTCTCTTTATGAATTTATACCATGTTTAATTATCATATTACACAATGTACAATTATAGCCAGAGGAAATAACAAGGAATAAGAAAATGACACAAAACTTAGACATTCACTCGCCTTATGAGCAAGTATAAACCAGATACATAATAGGGTGTGTTTATGTATGTGTGTATGTTTGTCTATGAATGACTGTTTATCTGTATGTGTGTGTATACATATGTTGTGGTGTGTGTGTGTGTGTGTGTGTGTGTGTGACTATGCATGCACGTATGTGTGAGTGTTACATTAAAATGCTGTCTTGTTTATTTTAAGGAAAAATCTCTTCCCTTGAAGTTATTTTTCTTGTTGATCGACCTCTTGTCACATTTGAAAATGAGTCGACCATATTTATCTAAATATCATTTTTAATGGAAAAATGAATTTGGCTCCTGAGTTCTGAGAAGATCAACTTCTTAGGAGGCTTGATGTTTGCCTAGGAAAGACATATTTTCAGGGATCAAAGAGCTTGCCCTTTCGTGGTCTGGAGGGAGTTTGAACTGTCCCTGGGATTTGGATTAATGTTAAGTATGGCTTGATTCTTCAGTTGGAGTTTTATCAACTTGTTGCTATTCTAGGTGGTATGATATTCAGTTTCTAAGAATTTTAAAGTCAGCAAGTCTGTTTTGAAGAGCTAGACACACAGTGATGTTCCTTCGAGAAAACTATCTGTGTTTAAACCTGCATTTCCAAATTCCTATTACTGGGAAAAGAGTTGTAATTACAAGTAGGTATAGCATATAGGTTGTGATTACATAATATGTGTATACATATGTATATATAATAGAGCATACATGCATATATCATAAATCTGACTTTTAATCATATCTATCAGTGCTATGCTTGTTTTGTAGTAGTGTGTTCCCATTCAGGTAAAAAAAAAGTCAACAATTGGCGTCATTTTTGACTTTCAACATAAAGTGCTTTGGAAGCCTCTTTTTAATAATATAAAATGTTTTCTCATACTTTATGAGTCCAGGTTTGCAAATGACAGAATATGATACCTGAAAAATTAAGGCATCATTTGATATATGCAAAAGTTTTTGCTATGTAAATTTTAAATTGTACCTTAATAAATACATCATGAAAACAGACACAACACCTAGATTTTTAGTTACTGTTTGCTTTATTTAGCTTCTGGTAACCTGTAGAGGCCTTCTAAATAAAGTCAGGTCTGTTCTATGAATAAACATTTGAGGATACTGTGTGTGTACTTTGAGAACCGCTTGGTCTCTTCATCTCTTAATTCAGTGGCTTTGTCCCCTGTGTATTTGCGTCTTCTATTTGGAACTTCTCTGAACATACATGTTAAGTCCAGTTAATCTGCATGTCTATTAGAAGATCATAAGCCACGTGTGATATATTCTGGTATCCTGAGGGAAAAGTCCTCTGGAAATCTGATAACTCAGGTCTTTTGATGCTAGAATTTATAAGGGATGCATTTATTCTATTAAAGCCCCTTTATGACTTTACTTGCATTACATTTCTAGTTTGTGAGATATGTAGGTAAGTCTTCTCAGAAATTAAAGGATCAAGTATAATTCCCATGGGATGCATGGGATGGAACACATAATTACATAGTAAAACACATGCCCAGAATGTCCAATGGCCTAAGTTCAGAACAACAAAGAGTATCCCAGTAAAACAATACAATCACCCAAACAAAAAACATACAACTCAATATCTTATCAAGTAAACAACAACAAAATGGAAATACTTCACTCTACCATAGGAAATGTAATTGTCTTTGTGCCAGAATGGTATATAATTAATAATTTTATCTGTTGATATCATGAAAATGAAGACAAATCTGTGAAATGCTACTACTCACTCATTAGTGTTCAACCCTCCCTCTGTTTTGTTTAATTATATTTCTTTTTTGTGTGTGTGTTCTTGATGATTGATTAAATGATCATTTAACTCTATAATATATATTTCCTTTCTCAGTTTCATTGTGATGTTTGAGAAATTATCCTTGTGCCTTCCAGGAAAGCTATGTGGGATCATGGTTCATGAACACCCCCCCCCACACACTTACTTATTATTTTTTGTAATCCTTTGTGTGGATTTTTCCCCCTTGCTACAGAGCCTCTTAAAAACATTTTTTAGAAGAATAAAAGAATCACCAGTGCTCTGGTAGAAAAGAATATTAATTTTGCTCTTGCATTTCAAAACCAAATTTTGTCTGGATTTGCTAAGTGCCCAATTCATAAGTGTTAGAAATTTTATGAGATTAAATCTATGCATATGGGACAGATGCATGCATGCCTGTTCATACAGGTCATTCATTGCCACACCCATGTGCAATTTATCTAAAGAGTTATTGTCCATGCACCTTAGCAGGCAGTTTAAGTAGGCGAGTGACAGAGAAGATGATTTGTTCTAGGACTTCATGATAATACATAGAGCAGCGGGTCACCTTGGGGCAACATCCAGACTGACTGGTGGTGTTTATCTCTCCCCGCTGCTCCTCCTACTGATTTATGGATTTTGGTGTGTTCTTTTATATCAAAGCCTCAGCTCCATGTCCTAGAAGTCCAGAAGACAGATTAATATTTTCATTTAATCTTAGTAAAATACTGTCCTGTGAAACAAGATTCCAGCTACCTTCCCTAGCTGGTCTGTGAAGATTTTATAAAGGCATTGATTATTTTACAGTTATTACCCAAATCCATTGGCACACACTATTCACAGCTTGGCCTCTGTCCTCTAAGGATGACAGAATAGAACAAGCTATGCATTGTAAAAGGTTTTCAATAGAACAGCTCCATATACTAACCAAATGTATTTTGTTTGATCATACTTCCATCTAATTTCCATAATTATCACTTAGAATAGAGCCTGGGGTACATCACGGTCTATAAAAAGTGGAGGTTAGGAGGAGGGAAAATGAGGAAGGGAGACTGGGATGACTCTCATTATGGATCCCTTTTTGGACACTTGTGTGGAGGAGTTCCTGGATTGCTTCTCTGGATGCTGTAATTGCCTTGGCAATCTTGCTAAGAGTTTCCCATTCCATTTCAACATGGGCTGTGAAGTGTTTTAATGCTTTCTAATCTATCAGCTCCTCATAGCCCCAGCCAGCCAAGTGGCTCCTGGTCTTGTTACTGGCATTGGCTCTAACTCATTCCCTGTAGGACTAGGAAAATAAAAGTGTAAGTTCCTGTCCATGCCTATTATGCAAAGCCAAATTCTCCTTTCAAGAAGCTCTGTTTGGAAGCCAAGTAAAATGGATCTCCGCAGAAAGAATTTTCCCTCTGTTGAATAATTAAGTGTAGTTCTTCAGCATCTCTTGAGATGGGGTATGCAGAGGTGATGGAAGATTCCATCAATGCTAGAATGTTGTGCATAAATAATTAATGTGTCATATTTCATGTTGCTGACAGTAAACAGTATCCTCTTCCTTTTCCAGTGATACGAAAGCATCAGAAGCTCTTGTCACAGAATTAATCACTTGTATCCATATTTGATGTTTACACCTTTTAAATATTTATGAGCTGTTATCTTGCTTTATTGTTATTTACCCTCTCCAGGGGAATGTGAGAAGCCTTGCATTTCTTCCTTAGCCAAGTGCTCTGCTTCTTTCCTTACTCTCTTGGCTGTTCCTTGGATTACCTCCAATTTGCATACATAATTCTGGTCTTGAGGTGCCAGAAATCCATTTGTTTCAACTGGAGTTTTATTGAAGTTGGTTTTACTCAAATCATGTACACAAATAAGTGTTATTTTCAAGGCATGAAAATTCAGTGAGGACTCTGAAGAGAAAATGAGGTACACAAACATACTGTTAAGATGCTACAGGTAGATTTTATGTCTCTAGGGAAATGGAATTGCATAATCTAAAGACTACAGAGTAAGCTATGTGTGAAGAATTGCATTGTAAAGCTTTACATATATGATAATATTGCAAAGTTTTTTCTGTGGGCACTGTCATTTTTTTCTTAATCTCTTAACTGGAGCACAAGTGAGACTGTGAATATCTATTATGTATTTACTTTATAAAACTTTAGTATGTGGATATATGCTAATACCTATGAGACTACCCACACTCAAGGTAATGTATGATTCTATTATCTCCAGAGGGCCCCTTTTTTCAGATTTTAAGATTTTAATAGGCTTAGGTTCCTCCTTAATAGACAATTTCTTAGGTTTTTATTGGTTTTCATATGTTTTTCAACTTCAGAAAGCAAAATCTTTATGCAAAAGTCAAAATAATTGTTATTGTATCTCACAGAAATAATGAATAGCTTGACCTTTAAAATATGAAGCATTAAAAGACACTGGAATACAGCAAAACTTGGGTGACCATTTTAATACAAGTCTTGCTTTTTTCATTGATATTTAAATGAGTTGTTTAAAAAACAAAGAGTTGAATTTAATAAATAAAATACCCATGAAAACACATAGTACTACCAAACAAATGACTTCAAGCAAAATCAAATTGAAGGAGAAAATTGTGTTTCCTTCGTAAAGTGCTGTTTTTGCCCTAAGGCAATCATGTTGGAGAAAAAGACCATGTATAACATAGACACAAATCATAGACATCTTCCCCAAGCAGCAGGTTTTATTGGACTGCACACATGTGCAAATACTTGAGGCCTTGAGAAGGAAGCATGCCAATAAAATACATCATGACTGTCACCGATGAACTAGCTGAACTAACCAGGGTGGGTGCGGGTCATCACGGAGGGCTTAGTGATGAAGTAGGGCATTAAGAAGTAAATCAAAGTCTCTGATCAAAGAATTATTTAGCCCGTCATAAATGATCCTGCAGTGGAAAGAAACCTCATGCACAGAGATCAAAGATTAGGATCTGCACATATAATACGGCACCCTTGCCCTATGGGGAGGGGAATAAAAGCAGAGAGAAGGAGGAAAAAGAAGTCACACATCAAAGCTTTCTAAGATCCCAGTGTGATCAAATCTCCCTTTCTTCAGGACAGCATGCAAAATTAGAGAAGTGCAAATGATTTTTGCAGTGTGACTGAATACCACCTTGGAAATTGTGAGAATGTGGCACTGGTTGTCAGGTATTTGCTCTGAAGACACACATTCGGCAGTGTCTGTCACTGCAATAATGCTTCTCTGTTTGGAGTCCTTGCCTGCATATATTAAAAAAAAACTCTTCAGCATTGCAAACAACAGGTACATGATTTTCTACTTGAGGGACTATTAATTGACTTTCTTTTGAGGCAGACACTGAAGCCTATGCTAACACAGTAATTGTTCCCTTCTTTAAAACTAGCTATTTCAAACTGGCTATAATTCTTTTTGTCATTTTCTGTATAAACTGAGTGTAGCCCACTCTTAGCTGTGTCTAAATATTTGGCAGGAATAGAAAAATGTGTTGCCTGTACTCCTATTATCTGCGCTTGTGTTCGAAAATCAAACTAACAATCTGAGGAAAATGTTGAGAAAGGACATGATCATTTTATTTGATAGTAATGATTTGATTTTCAGATGCACAGAGAATATTCTAGAAACATGGAAATTGAAAACAGCAGTTAGACACCAGCTGCATACACCATTAAAAAAAGTGATGATAAATAGACGGAAGTGATAAAACCAAGGACAATGGGCTTGCATGTAGAGTACATTATGGAAAGGTAAATATGTGCGAGGAACTAGTGGAAGATAAGGATATTTTGAAAGGATTTTGTTTGTGCAGACCCATCTGCATGATGGTCTTCTGTTTGTAGGCAATGGTTTTCCTGGTACTGCAGAAGGGAGGGTGGCGCCCTGCAGAAAGGGAACTTTACATGTGGCTTTGAGCCAGATGCAGGGAGGATGAATGGCTTTCTCTGAGTCTACTGATTTACAACTGTTTACTGTTAAAAAATAAATATTTTTAAAAGATATTTACTTTGTTCATTTTTTACTGTGTGTCTGTGTCTCTCTTTGGGCTTAAAATGAACTTAGCTTTTTAGCTTCAAATATCAAGCTGAGTTGGAAATTAAAGTGCAAGAACAGTAATATCAAGTATTGAGAAATCAGCTTTTAAAACAAGATTTTCAACTGCCACAATCCATGAAGACCACTAAGAAAACATGACAGTTTCTGTATGAAATATAGAATATGGACCGGGGAGATAGCTCATTTAGTAAAATGCTTTCTGGACAAGTGGGAAGACTTTAAATCAATCCAGAGAACCTATTTTAAAAAATCTAGGTATCGGTACACACCTTTTAACCCATGGCATGGGCTGGGAGGCAGGGATGTGGGGTGGGGGTGTGGGGTGGGGGTGGGGACAGATTTTGAGGATTCCTGGGAGTTGCTGACTAGCCAGTAAATGATTGTTCTTCCTGAGAGATTCTGTCTCACAATGCAAGGTAGACAGGACCTGAGAGACAACCCCTGAGGCTGACCTCTGACCTCTCGATGCCCATCCTCGCAACAGTATTGAGAAATATGAATGCACACACATACACACACACAAGAATAAGTGAATAAAAAGTAGAATAACATTTCTGAGGTTGTTCTGCATGTTTGAAGTTAATTGTACTTTATTTTTAGATGTAGAAAAGTGACAAGCATTTCTTGTATTCCTTGTTATTTATTTAAATATGTGAATATTTGGTTTCATTGGAGCCTTTTTTTGACACTAGGCTTTACTTACACCACTATTGTTTTAGCTTGACCAAGTTTACTTTTGATAATGCTAAACACCCAGACAGATGTTTTTCTTTTTGAATGATTTTGTATTGCTCACCTTTAAAGTCTGCATGATAAGTACTCTAAAACGTATAGCTTATACTTAAGTGTAAAGGGAAGCCTTTTTCTTTGAGAGAAGCCTTCCTGCCAGCCTGGTTCTAGAGCCACATCATTCCCAAATAAACACACAGGAGGCTATATTAATTATGAAGCTGTTGGCCTTGCTTGTTTCTTACTGGCTAGCTCTGACTTAAGTAATTACCCCGTAATTGTTAATCTAAGTATTTCTCTTACCGGAGAATAGTTCCGGGCTTCCTACCCCATGGCATTACATCTTAACTCCTTGTGTTTCTCCTTCCCAGAGTTCTCCTGGACTCCTATTCCCACCTATCTTGGTTCCCTATTGGCCCAACAGTGCTTTATTGACATATACATAGGACTTCTCTCATCACTTAAGGAATACAAATTAAACATATTCATTGGGTTACCCCTGTGTTATTGTGCGTTAGATAAACAAGAGATTGAGTTACTCTAGATCAACTGTGTTTATTATGTGAGAATTAGATCTCAGTCCCTGTCACATTTTCTAGCAAGATGTGTACCCACACCTGAATTGAAGATTGAAGACCATGGCATGAATTAGCCTTGCTTAAACTAGTCCATTATTTTCTGACTGTCTCATTCATTACAGCATTAAATGATATTAATGTTGATTTACCCTTTCATTTTTTCCCCTTGTAAATTTTTTCTTGTTGTCAACCTATGTCAGGATATGCTTTTCATTTGCAAATGTCCAATTATCATGCCTTCCTGTTGGGTGGGAAACTGATTAGCATACATTAATTAAGGTAATGAAATAATTATGGTTACCATAATATAAATATATAGAAACTAGCATTAGCAAGGCCTAATTGTCTAGTGGCTACAAGCTTGTGCTTTGGAAAGATGATGACAGAAGGAGATGGGATTGCAGAGGGCTCAAGTTTGACCTTCAGAACTAACTAATGATGTGTGGTTTTTGACAGTTACTTATATCTTCAAGCTTCAGTGTTCTCACAAGTAAAGGAGAAATAATAACAAAGACTTTTTCAGCAGGTATATTCATATAACTGTTATAGTCTACATTCCATTCAAGAAAAGGCTCAAAAATCATCACATTATTTTATTGTCCTGTCCTAGGAGGTGTGCAGACATCCTCTTATGACGTAATCATGCAACCTGGAGCATTTAGATTCTTTTGCCAGGAATGTAATAAATTCATTTCACAGTAACAGACCTAGGTTCAAAGAATGACTACAGGAAGCAAGCAAGACAGACAATCAGTGAGATGACTTTATTTTAGTGTTTATGTTCCTAGAGTTAAGGGGTTTTATCCATCTTTGCATTTTATATAGTATTGAGTTATGTACTGATAAAGTCTCTTAATTCTGTTTCTTTTTCTTCCTTATTTTGGAGACCTGCTAATGTAATTCAGTAATAGGGTATATTAAACACATGTCATCATCCTTTATTCCTTGTTGATTATATGTTTATTATTAAGTATATGT
The DNA here is from genome assembly GCF_017639785.1 of Mesocricetus auratus. Lineage (NCBI taxonomy): Eukaryota > Metazoa > Chordata > Mammalia > Rodentia > Cricetidae > Mesocricetus > Mesocricetus auratus. Next base: position 164,303,433 of record NW_024429266.1, read on the forward strand.
TTTCTTTGTACAGTGGATACCTGGCAATTCTCTATAATCATCTATAGAAAAATCTTTACTACTCAATAGAAAATACAGTTTAGGTGAACCCTCTTTCCCCGATGACCTCTGGCTCTTCCAATCCTTCCTTCCTCTCTTCTGCAGGATTTCTCCGTCTCTGTCTAATGTTTGGTCCCCATCTGTTTCCATCATTTAGCAGATGAAGCCTCTCTCATGACAATCATGCATAACTTTTAAGGCCCTTATCTCATTCCTGTAGTAGAAGCCCTGCTTAAATTTCCTTTTCAAGACCACAACACATAACACTATCAGACGATTCATTCAGTTTCAACACCTGGGTTTTGAAGAGGTCCAACAAGCACTTGAAACACATGAAGAAACTAAAATTATTGATTTTTCACTGTTTGTTCCCTTCTTTGTGCTCCTATATCAGCTCTTGTTCAAACCACCTTTAAGTACAATAGTTCTGCCCTTTGGAGTCCATTTCTGTCCTATGAAATCATTCTTGAAGTAAGGCCTATAGAAATTAGCATTAGCGAGGCCTAATTGTCTAGTGGCTACAAGCTTGTGCTTTGGAAAGATGATTACAGAAGGAGATGTGAAGTTTTCATTCTAAATCTTTTCATTGACTTCCTTCTAGAATTTTAATCTGAAAAGAAAACATTGTTTATTGGGCAAAGATTGTTTTGATCAAAGAGTGAACTGAATGTAGTTTAATAAAAATGCTATTAACTTATGCAAGAAAATGAGCAGAGCTCCAGCTTCTACGATTAAAAAGAAATATAAATGTTGCATAGAATTTTGTAAGACTCTAAACACTCTTCATATATTTTAAGCAACTGTAATTTATAATCTATATCCACTTATTATTTGCAATTATTCAAGTAACTCCTTGTCACAGAGAGGGACAGAAGATCACCATTTTTATTTCGTATGTGATAATATTTGTATATACTCAGACACTAAATTATACTGAATTAATCATTAAGCAATATCTAAATATTTGGGTCAGTGAGATGGTTCATCATGTAGCCATGTTTTGTGCCCTGTAAAGGTGATAGGAGAAAACTGACTTCACAAATATGTCTTCTGACTTTGTCCTTTGCACATGTTAGAACCTTGCATACTTTTCACGCACATACACATATGCTACTAATACAATTTGTAAAGAAGAAAAATCTGAATACTAAAGGTTTTCATTTCATTTTTGCCAGTATAAGCTTTGTTTCTTCTTTTTTGTCAGGTTCTCATATGGTCCAGGTTTGATCTGAATCCACTGTGCAGCCAAAGATAACCTTGAACTTTTAATGTTCCTATCTTGTCCTTTGCCTCCCCAGTGTTGAGATTATAGCTGTGTACTGTCAGTCCCATTATTATGTGTTGTGGGCAGTTGAACCTGTGGCTTTTCACATGCTAAGTAAAGCACTCTACCAATCATGCTACATCCTTAGATCCTACAGTGTTATTTTTCAAGAGAGAATAGACACCCACACTAGAAATTCGACTGGTCAAGTATTGTATTTAGAACATAACTGTTTTGCCTTAGATGCCTACATTCTTATGTGAGGCATGGCTGATTCCCTAACAGTGATAGTTTGAGGATGAAAGATTTTTTCTAGGAAGCTTCAATTTAAATAGAAATGCCACTCAATTAAAAATAAATCTGAGCAACCCAAAGATCTTAAAAATCATAATTGTGCCATTTAAATGGGTTGTGAACAATTTCATTTCTTTGTTGTCTCATTTTTATGGAGATTTAGAATGTGTCTGGCACTTGATTGACTGATGCCTAAAGAGACAATATGTGGATGTGTCCCATGGAAGATGATACTGAATACTAGAGGACACAAGAGAAAACTTGGAAAGTAGGTAAAGGGTTGTTTTACCAGCCAGTGTCATCACCTTGAAACTTTGATTTTCCTCATGCAGAGTTCTGTCTTGGAAACCTCCAGTCTGGTGTCTGAAATGAGGGCCTAGGAGAGTAAGATGAAGTATTGTTTCATATGGGCATCAGTTATACCATAGTGAGTCACAGAATTATGAATCATAGTCAGTGAAATCAGTGATGATCAATAAAACCACTCCTTTGGGTTTTGAATGCCTTTCAATTACCACCACCACATGTGGTGGACTTTGTTATCCCACACAGATCAGTGAATAGAGGCTTGAACCCCAGTGTTGCTTAAGAGGCCTTCATGTCACTGAATGTCTCCTTTTGAAGGGAGTGCAGGATGTTGGTAGTTGATTTTTTTTCACTATTACTTCCTAGTTATGAGTTTAGAAAGTTACCCCACCATCCACTTCTGCCCTGGTGCACTGACTCATCACAGGAGTGCAACACAGATGCACAGTAATGGAACCAGTCTGTCCTGGACTAAAGTCTATACAGCTATGGATCATAATATTTCCCTTTACAAGTGACTTATCTCAGGGGCTTTTTATGATGATAGGTGGCTGACACTCTTCATATTGGCTACTGTTGCATACTTTCTCCAGTTTTAATAAGCAGTTCCTTACCCAGGTTTCCAAGACTGTACTTGTCACACCAAAGATAGAGTTGTATTTATAAAAGATTTCATACCTTTCAGGAATTTTCCTTCACTTTTTTGGCACATTCTCTGATTTGAGACCCCAGAAAGCTGCATAATGAAAATAAAATGGGAATAAAACTCCAGGGTCTGTTCTATCTACATACTAGAATGTTAATTTGACTTATTTTATACAAGTGAGTACAATGCTCATTTCAGGAAACAGCAAAATTAAAATTAAAAACATTGTTGTCTTCCTTGATGTTCTTAAAGTACCTTATACATCAAGGCATTGACCCAGCCATATTTATCCCAAATTTTAACCTACTTGCACATTAGTGGACAACTGCAGATATCTATTCCCTATTGCATAGCATTTGTTGTAACATAATTTTTTTTTTTACTTTAAAACAACCCCAGTCAGTTCCTGTTTGGTCAGTGATGCTAAGCTTGAGAATTTATTCCCATGTCCTAGCACATTCTTAGGCCAGTGTGCCAGCAAGGACAAATGCATTGTGGATCCATGTAGAATACTGAAGCTTACCAGGACAGACCAAGCTAAATCAATAAACAATGTTATGCAATTGACATAGCTAGGAGTAATTATATAAATGGTTCAAAAGGCAGACCTCAGTGGTAACAACGGAAAGAGTAGGTCTACACAAAGGCTTTGGCTGGAAGGAAAAACTCGTATTTTCCTATAAACTTCATTACTAATAAAATAACTAGGATGAGAAATAAGAAACAAATAAGATTAGAGAATCCAAATGGTTTTTAAATGAAATTATTTTTCTTAGACCTTTCCAGAAGGCGTCAGCAGTTCTGTTGTCATCAGTTGGTCATAAATTATAATGATTTGGGATATTGTTTTGCCTTTGATGGTTTGAGAAACCCACTGTCTGTCACACTTACTTTTTAAATTCATTGTGTTTTGTCCTCCAATGAAAAATAAATCACTTAAATTATGAGTTAAGTTGTTCATCATAGTAATGATATAGCCATTCACTCTGCTTCAAGCTATTCAGAAGGGACACATCTAATGTTTTGCCTTGATCATTGCTCAGAAAGAAGCTTCAGTATTGTATAACATAAGTCATCAAACAAAAGCATGAATAAACATATTCACTGCATCTATTTACCAATATATTTTGTTCTGTTTATCAATGTATTTATTTATGTAATTATTATTGTCATGGAAGCTAAGAGGTCAAATTATTAAAATTAGTAAACATAGTGATGGAAGAAAGAAGGAAATGAGGAAGGGTAGAAAGGAAGGAAAGAAAGAAGGAGGACAAATAAAAGGAAGATGAAAGATGTGAGGGAGAAAGGAAGAGTGAATGAGAAACAGAGAAATCAGAAAGAGTAATTCAGAAAATAATGTCATTTCCCCATAAAGCATCATAGAACACATCGGATCAGCCGCTACCAAAATTAAGCCCCAAACTAAAATTTTTATTTATCATCTTTGTGATTTCTAAGGTAATAAATTTATTTGGTTAAGATGTTGTAAAACATGTATGAATCACAGAAGGAGAACAATGAAAACATTTCAATTATAAAACCTGTAAGACTTTGTTATTTATACTAGGTCAATCTTATTTGAGGCACATAACAGAACTTGTGAATTTAAGAATATGAACAATAATATTTAAGGGCAGCTGCAAAAGAGCTAAACCAGTATGCATCAGAATAATTGAACTATGAAAAAAAGACAGTAATTGGAGAGAACAGTTGTGGCTGGGTCATAATTCAGTCTTCAGCATTTTAATAGAAATCAGATAATATATATTACTATCTTCTCAAGGTTGATAATTTAGTGTGGGGACTTCTATAGCATGAGTTTCCTCACAGTGTAGGGCAACACAGGCTACATTAGGGACTACATTAGGGACTAGACAGTGCAAAATTAATGAAGAGGTCTCCTGAGTTGTTAAGAGCCTGGGGAACTGTAGTAGTGGAGAAACGATTGTTCTCATATAGAAATCTCTGCTCAGCACTGGACGATCACTGCTCTACCCCACAATAAGACCACTCTAGTCATACTTTCTTCTTCATTAAAAAAAGAAATAAGAACTTTCATGGTGTAACACCTAATGTTTTAGAAATGGAAGCCAACTTAAGCCTCAAAGAGCTCATTATTCAAACTGAACAAAACTCACCTGTAAGAACATCCCCATTAAGGTTTCTGGAGCTGTTTTTTACTCTTCTGGGTAACAAGTAGGATGGCTATCATTGTTCATCCTCAATGACAGTTTTCTAATGACCTTCTTTAGATAAAGACAGAATTCCCAATGACTTTGAAATCTGAAGACTGGTATAGATGCTGTGCCAAGCAAGCAAATTTGGAGAATAGATAATTTTAAAGATCTCCCTGCTAATTAAGTTGGACCAAGCTAGAATCCAGTTGCCCTAATATAAAGCTGTAAGAGCTTGTGAAATTGCCTGGTTGACTTCTTTCTGTCATCTATGTGCTGAGCCTGCTGGAGATTGGGATGTGAACCCTTACATGTCTGACAGACATAATTCAGTCCAAACCTGGGGTGTTATTGTTGCTTTAAAAATGTTAGAGCTCTTGGAATAGTTGAGGGAAGCAAACAAACCAAAATCAATGGGCTGGTATAATAACACCTCACTAAATATGCTTCATTTACAATATAATATCTCTGAGTTTTCTACTTCTTTGTATTCCTATACCATGCTTCTTGTTTGTCGGATTTTTTAGAGCCCATAATCTCAGAGACAGGAGAGGTTTATTTGCCACTCGAAATTTAACAATGAAGTACCCTTCATACAAGTTCATTCCCTCTCACTGCACCAACTCATTCAAACATCTGTATCTGTATCCATGACTTATTCACATAATTGATTTATCAAGTTGCTTTGCTCAGTGTCATAAATCCTACTATTTCTTTGATGTGTGCATGTGTTTCTTTTTGTCTATCTTATAACCAGCTTTTCTCAGCTCCTAAGATAAGAAATATTTACTACCTCTGTGTTGGTCTAGTGCAATTAGAATTATTTTAATGGCACCATGTATTTTTCTACAACTCTTAGCTCCAAACATTTGTATGATCTGTGTGATTTGACTCTAACCATGTTCTATGCTCAATAGAAGTAAAGTACCAGCATGGATTTTAAAGAAAGAACTTTGCTTGTGATGATTGCATGAGACAGATAGTCCTAATGAAATCTGCTATCTCTAGATGTGTAGAAATAGCCTAGACTTCCAAGTCCTGAATTCTGTTTTCCATGGGATGATGTGTTCTGTCTGGGTCATTCAGATTTTACTGTAGGTATAACCAATTAGTAGTTAAATGATTTGAGTGAATCTTTTTATGTGCACTATTCAAATGACACTAAACCCATTGCACATGAATAGAAGAAATAAATTATTTCTTTATGTAAAATTTTTAAAGCAAGCCCACACAATAAAGGATACCTCTTCATAACTATGGCTTATATTGCTCTCTTTACTATTTCACAGTGTAATTTTAAAGAGGAACCTGTAAATCTCTCATTTTGCTTTGCAGTACAAGTAAAAATTCTGTGGTAATAAGGTAGTATGGCTTTTCTAATAAACATGTTAAACAAAGCAGTTTTGAAAGCCATGCTTTAAAATAAAAGCCATGAGAATAATTTTGTTGAAAACTGTCTTGTTTAAGAAATAATAGAACTGTCAAACAAAATGTCCCTGTTCTAAATCACTTACACTTGGCATACATATATAATTAGTCCTACTGTGTTTCAAACATAGATTATAGAACCCAAGAACTCCCTGTTCCCTATTTTGGTCATCCTTAGTATCTGGGGCTATTTGGGAAGCTATGTCCTGTCTTTATAATCTAAATAAGAATGGATGATCCTTGGCCTTTTAACAAAGAATGTTCTGATTAATAAATAGTCTTCTTTGGGTAGTTGGAGAAATGTGTCATTTTGGAAAACAAAGACCTTCTGTCTCTTTTCACAATCGATGTTTTGCATAAAAGACCAGAGAGCTTAGTCAATGAGGCATCTACCACATTGTGTAAACATTCCTTTTCAGTCACTGCTTTCTGGTCAGTGATCATGAGAGCATTGAAACCCCTTCAATTTTAAACATTAAAGAGCCACAGATAGCCCTCCACACAAGAAAGTACATTTTTATAAATTTGCTCATAATCAGACACACTAGGAAACAGGGGCATTAGACTTGTCAAATCGTTTTGCCTCAAGCATTACTAGTGTTACTAACATGACCAGAGTTTACAAGTCAGATCTCTGGTGTACCAAGTGCTATGGCTATCTGTTATTTGAATATTGTAAATTGTTTAATTAAGAGTCAGTGTTGCATAGGTTAAATTAAGACAGTAGGCACAGACGACAAATAGCAGAGGTTCTTACTGTACCTCCCATAACTTTCCAACTGTATGTGCTTGTCCAAAGTTTCTCTGTGTCTCAGTTAGCTTTCTTAGAAAACATACCAAAGAAATGTTTGCTCAATAGAGTGTTATATGCTTAAGTCAGGTGATGACATTTGCATGCTTAGAAAATACAGCAAGTGTTCAGTGAAGATTTCCTTTGGCTTTCTAAGATGGCATTCAGTGAGCACACATTATGAAGTGTCATGTGGTTTACTGATCATTATTAATCAAAGAAATCTTCCTGTAGCTGGGGCTTACACCGATTTCATCACCGGAACATGACTGAAGTTCCCAAATGAAATGTCAAGTTCTGCTTTCTTATGAACTTAAAAGTCCCCATATAAGAAGACACAAAGTTTGCACCTGATAGGTGTGTAAAATTCTACACATTTGTGCAAAGGTTGTATGTGGTAGAGTGGTAATAGGAGATTGGGTCTGTAGTTTTCATAGTGAAGCAGGGACAGCAATGATATGAATCCTGAGAAAGGAGCACAGAATGGAGAATATTATGAATTAAAGTAAACAACCTACTAATCTATGATACCAGAGGCTTTTCAGGGTTCAAAACACTTTAAGTAGCTTCAAGACTGGGCAAAATAACATGCATTCCAGGAAAATAAATAACAAACCAAACATTGCATGGTGAGACAAAGAAAGTGGCCACTTGGGTTTTGAAAATGGTAGTGTTTGACTGTGCAACTTACTCTCCTAGGCATTTTTCTTGTGGACATTTCTCAGAGGTTAGAATGGAGATCATCTTTGATTACATTGTTCTCTGTGAAGCATACACTTATATTGAGGGAAAATATCCTTCTCTTTTGCACCAAAAATTATCCTGTGACTTAGTTTGGAGTAGCTTCTATAGCTATGACAGGATTCATTCAAGTCTTTTCTCTGGATTCATTGATAGCATATAAGAGTCATTCATGTGAGTGGCAAAAGAAGACACATCTTTGTAACGATTTCACAGAGTCAGTGACTAGAGCTGGCTAAGCACTTGGAGCTCTAACTAACTACAAAGTAGGACTGCTATTATTACATAAATATAAATTTCATTGTAGTTGATGGGAACTAGAAAGGAAGTGTGTCCCTTTGTAGTTTTCTCCAGGAGATGAGCTGGTACCACAGATGCTCTGAAAACCCTGCCAAAGTATAAAGGTTTGGTAGTGATGCTAACAACATCAAGACAGAGCCCTGGTTTATAACAACCTGAGCATAATTGTGTATTGTTGATGTAAAAGGTTCAGGGTGAGATAAGAAATGAGATTCTAACAGATAAAGCAGTAGCAATATGTAGAGCAATGATGCCGCACTGTGGATGTACATACATTCCGGGAGTGAGGATGGATGTTCACTCTCAGCAAGGCAGAAATTCCAACCACATCAGGATACTCCACGACACATTTGTACTTCATATTGCAACAATAGGACAATGTCCCTATTACCTGAGGGCCCTGCAGTCATCTTTACTTCATGAGTCTTCTGAAATTCATGTGTCAGCTCCTGTGCCATATTCACCTGTATGGTTTGGACTTTTGACTGGTTTACTTGGTTCCTTGCATTCATTTGTTATTTCCAGATTACATTTCATATTTCACAGAGGGAAGGTAGGATCCTCTGCTGTACTTATTGTATATGATTTCATATCACACAGCAAGATTGTAATAAATGCCTATTGAATAATTAAACAAAAGGTGATACCATTTTGGTTATGGCAGTGTTACTGAGTAGTAAGATCTCTGTTCAGAATTATGCTAAAATGTGTTTCACCATCCTCCCCTGGTGACTCCCAGGCACAGAATTTAATGAGAATTCCTTTCTTGCCTTGGTAACAACTTATTTTGCATAAGATCCTAATTAACCCATATGAGGTGGTTTAGGCCTTGGGGGGGCGCTAGGATTATTAATTTTCTTCTTATTTTCCTTCTTCATAGTCTCTTCATTTCTTGAGAAATTGTCACTGTCAAGTTTCTAACCACTGTTACCTTAAAGCTATGAGATTTTTAAAAATTTATTCTAGTAGATGCTGAAAATTGAACATAAAACGTAAATTTCTGAAATTTCCTCTTTGTAATATATGAAATCGTTTTATACGTAATGTCATTATCTTCACTGATTTTAAGATAAATAAATAATTAAATCCTTGTGTGTGTCTCAGAGGCAAAACTACTTTTTCATTAATTTATACCATTGCATTGTTGCTCGAAAGAAGAAAATACTAAATATTTGACAACAAATATTTACCTTAAGGTATTTTCTGAAGAAAATGGATTCATTGTGTGAAGCATCTTCAAGAAACAAGGAAAAGCATATGCTGCGTTTCCCCCATTCTGTTTCTCTATATCTCTTTTTCTGTCTCTCTTTGTCTATATCTGTCTGTTACCTCTATCTTTCTTTGTCTCTGTCTCTGTCTCTGTCTCTTTGTCTCTCTCTCTTTCTCTCTCTTTCTCCCCTCCCCCCTCTCTCTGCGTGTATGTTTTTGGCACATGTGTATGCAGGTGAGCTTGAAGAAGCCAGAATAACTGTGATTTTCTATCTTATTTCCTTGATGTTTGGTCTCCCATTGGACCTGGATCTAGGACAACAATCAACAAGTCTTGTGATCCTCCTGTCTCAGCCTCCGATATCTCTGAGATAACATGCACAAAAGACACACATGGCTTTTTACAAGCATGTTGTGGAATTTTTTAGTTAACTCATCATGAAACAAGTGCTTTTCCTGGTTCAGTCATCTCCTCTGCCAGTACATACAGTTTGTCTTCTTTTAAATAAAAAAACACATTTTAAGTTAAGTATATGAGATTGCATGTGGTGTGTGTGTATGTGTGTGTATGTGCCTGTATTTGTGTATGTGCATGATATCAGCACAAGTTTAGAGACCACAGGTATTGGCTCTTTTTGGAACTACAGTTATAAGAGGTACTAAACCACCTAGTATAAATTCCAGGAACTAAACTCAGGTCTTCAGAAAGAGCAATAAGAATTCTTAACCATTAAGCAATCTCTTCAGTTCCTGAATTTTATTATGAGACATTATGAGGCCCCATATGCACCAACTTTGTCGTTTTAAACATTAGGGTCAATTCTAATTGATTTGTCTTTCCTATAAAATATTGCTTTGATGTCACATCAATGTTGGTAGATTGGGTCTTTATCACAATTAGTAGTTTATTGAATTCATGTTTATTGTTAGCATCACGTATTCTGTTTAGTCTTATTCCAAACATGTTGATAGAGACAGTTGTTTGCATGGATGTGCTTATATATTTCTCAAGTTCTTTATGGTTTGTATTACTTTACATTTAATTGTGAGGAAAATAATTCAGAATAATGTGGAGCTTCCTAGTACAATTAGCACTAAAAGAGAAAAGTTACTAAGTGAATACTAGATTGCATTATTAATATGTATTTTGAATGAGATTCCATAATACCACTAATGTATTTTTTATTACTTAAATATCATTATACAGTTTTAAATATATCTTTTAATTTTTATTAATAACACATTTTGAGACAGCTATACATCTAATAGTCCTATGGGAACACATAAAAGAAATGGGAATCTTTGGAATTTTCAAGTTGACCTTCAAAGTTCCGTCTACATATTAGGAATTATGTTTAAGAAGCAAAGTGTTTTTCTTCTTTTCAAGAATAGACTATATAAAGACTGAGAATTGATTCAGACTGTAGTGAAAATGCTAGCATTAGATCTCTTGGGAACTGGAAAGATACAGCAAAAGGATGCTGAAGAGGGCTTTGCATGTTGTGGCTATTGTTTTTATTTTCCAATTACTAACTAGAGACTTGTGTATACTTACTACATAGGAATTTATACTTACTACATCGGGAAATTAAACTCTAAGAAGAAGGCTACAATCCATCCTTAGTGACTTCTTAAGAGTTGAAAAATTTCAACTTCAGGAAATGTGTGGTTGCAGTCACTCATCTTTTGCATAGCAAGATAAAGTGAAACTCGAGTTAGTCTTTACCTGGACTATCTTAGCTTTCATAACAAGGGAGAATACCTTTCACAGTGCTTTCCATGATTTTGACATCTCAAGTCAGATGATATGAGGAGAACTTATTAGATTTACAGCCAACCATTGCAAATGAGAGATATGTGAGCACTTTTACATTGTCTAAATAGTAATGAATTTATTCACTTATTTCTGCACCTGTGTTGGCTAGATAGGAAAATACTACAGAACCAGAGGTAAGGCACGCTGTGGGAAGTCCAGATTCACTTTTTTTATTTTGATTCCTTATGGATACAACCATATTCTTTAGATCACATGCATTTCATACTAAGTAGATGAGTTAGAACTGGCTGGCTGCTATTTGACCCATAGGTGCCAAAATGGGCTATGGTGTATCAGTAGCAAGGAACTGTAGGAGATTCAGGAGTTTTGAGAAGTGGGGATGGAGTTTATCCAGTGCAACAGTTATTCTGGAAAAGATTTTGTTGATTCTAAATGCTCTGTGGGAGAAATAAAAGAAGAGAATGATTTTTTTCTCACTTCCTTTCTTTCCAGTTACAGACTTGGCTAAAAATTAGGAAGGAGAGCATTTTAAATTAGACCGAAATTCACTGCTGTACCATGGCATCAGGCTTCTGGAATAATGAGATAACTGTATAGAGACGGGGAATGAGAATTTTACAAAATAATTTGGAAAGGTATGCTTGTAGACCCAGCAGGCAATGGTTGTAGGATCATGTGTCACTAGTGACAGTTGAACTGGGTATTTCTAAAGGCTTCCTATTTTATTATGGAAGAGTTAGGTCCCTATGTTTATTTTATTTTCTAGCTAATTTTGTAGGTTAATGCATTGAAATTAAGAATCCAGAGACAAATATACTGTACAGTACCTTGAAAGTTAATGAGACCACTTCTTGTTGGGCACTTTTAATGTACTCACAGGTGAGATGGTTAATAGAGTACAGTTACTTAGGGTTCCTCTAAACTACAGAGATTTCAAAATTTCTATGCTGTGGCTGGTAACGGATGCTTGCTGTTAACTGAGAGGCCAACAGTACCCATTGACCACAGGGTCTTGCTCTGGTCTCTGCCTAGTGAAAACTTAGGGTAGTTAAATTTCGTATTTCACTATGTGCTCTCCTTTAGAGCAAGCCACTTAGGAGAATTAGGAGAGACTGTGACATTCTTTAAAATTGACTTTTTAAAATATACCTTTACTTTATTCAAAATATAGGCATATCATTTCCTTCCTTCTATTTCCTCCTTCCAACCACTCCCATGTCCCTCTTTCACTTTTTAAGTTCATGGCCTATTTTCTTTGATTGATATTATTATTGTTGTTGCTATTGTTGTTATAACTAAGGCTGAACTTGATGGTAGAAGACAGACAGAGACCTTATCTCTTTGGTGGAAGATGCTAAAGAGCCTGTGGGCATGTTTTAAATGCTCCAGACTCTGAAGATCCAGGTGTACTTCTCCAGTCTAATAAAAACAACTCATATTTTCGCCTGAGTATAATTTTAAGGATTTGGGCAGGAATGGGGAAAATACTTTTCCACATCCCCAAATGCCACCTCCAAATTTGGGCAAGTCATTTCACCTTGATTTCAATTTCCCCTGTAAAACAACTGCAAATGCATGCACTTTGTTGTATGACAGGCTTTAAATGAGATGGGCAGTGAGGAGCATGCAGTGGCTCATAGAATTCATCATGAATAAGTAACCATAGAAACTATGTAAACTAGATATGCAACAATTCATTTTACAATTAATTATCAAAAGGCTCATTTGTAATCTTACGTAGAAAAATAATTACCCAAAGCCTTCTGCTAGGACTATTCTTAGGGTTAACCCTTAACCTACATCCAGAGATTCTCATAAGAGAAAATGCATGGGTTTGCATAGTGAGAGTCATCATTTGTAGGGCTGTAGGTAAACTGCCAACAATTTGTAATCGGGAATGGACACTGGCATTAATAGAGAGCTGAGAATGCTGACATTTTCATGTTAAGCTGGGGAAATCAGGAAATGTGTGATATGGTTATCTCAAAAATAGCTTCAGAGAAGTTGCAAAGAGGGGAATGGAAAATCAAAGCGGGCATTGATAAATATGAGCAGGAGGACTGTATGCTGGGAAAGCACTGTCATTTTTCCATTTAATATGTGTGCTGTGTCTGAAGCACTCTTATGAAAAGTCATCTTTTATGTTGAGAGAAGATCATGTTTTTGTGCCATTCCTACTTGGTAGTCATATTGCCAGCTATTAAAAGCCACATTGTAATAAAACAGTGTTTTGATACATGCCGGCAGTGAAGTCATGTGAATAGATGTTTCCCACGACTTATTAGAGATTCTTCTTTTCCTGAATAGCACATATGAATGATGCTACTAGTGTTACAAATACAAACCTTTTTTTTAAGAATTAAGCCATTTACATGGTCACTATTTACTTTATTGTTGTATTACTGTTGTGACAAAAATAACATGACTTTACACAAGCACAAATAGCAATGATAGAAAATAGAGGGATAATTTTTTATTTAAAACTTCTGAAAGTTTACATTCATTGGTGTGGTGCTTTAACTTTTATTGCTGTCTTGTTATTTGTCATTGGTCTGGACCCTGTTGTTTTCTACAAATCTTGACTGTAGTGGCAGATACCTACATAGGTTTTGTTTACACTAATCTGTATTATTGTGTAATTCTATGTTATGTTTTCACGAATCACAGAACTTTCTTTGAAGAGTTAGATTTGTAAATAAAGGTATATACTTTTAAATCAATCAACCTATCTATCTATCTATCATCTAGTGTGTGAGGTGAGGGTTATGGGTGGACATGTCATGGAACATTTAATGGTCAGGGGACAAGTTGTGACAGTTGATTCTTTCGTAGTATGTGGGTTCCATGGAACAAACTCAGGTCATTAGATTGACAGTGAATACTCATTTTTCCATAATGAGCCATCTTGTTATCCCATTTATATATATTTAACAGAAAAATCAATTTCTAATTAATAAATATCAAGCCTTATTTTATTAAACATTTATCTTTATATATTAAACTTTGTTCAAGAAGGAAATCTTTTCTTAACAAGGTAATGTATTTTGATTCTGTGAAAATAAAATGAATAGACATCCTCTGCCCTCAGGTATTTATGCAGTAAGTTACAACATATTCTTCACTGTGAAGAAGCCTAAAGCAAAGATAATTTGATGTCTCATAACGAGGAATTCTATGAAGTCATTTGAATCAAAGTGAAGATGTTATCACAAGATCTGGAAGTTTCTATGTACATAACTCAAAGCAGTGGTCCACACATGTTATAATAAAAAAGTTTTAACTGTAACCCTGAAAACAGCAGTTTGACGTCTAGTCACTCTCAACAATACTCATTTCATCCAACAGCCGCCTCCCCCCACATATACAGTCATTTAACCATCTAACTGCTATGATGACAGGTCATTTTGGGCAGGCGTATGGAAGTAAAAATTACCAAGTTCTTCCTTTTATTGAAGCTCAGTCTCATTATTGTACAGGGAGATGGGAGGTCAATAAAGAAATAATAAAGCTTCAAATCAAATGGCAACATTTCTTAGTAAAGACATTTATTTGTTTTAGTTGGAAGATGATGTGTGACTTTCCCTGGAAAGATGGGAACAAATACCCCTTCATTCCTTATAAGGCAGTGAATACAGACCTAACTACTCATTCCACTGAGTCAAGCTTTGCAAATCAGAGTATATTTGCATTACTTACAGAGTTAAGGCCAAGGGCAGAGTTAACAGGATCACGGGTGACACTACACCAGCTCTGTCACTGGAGACCACTCTCCTCTGAGTGATAATTTGCAGAAGCTGCAGCCCTGGGTCCCTCTGTAGGACTTGCAGGTGGCTTCAAAATTTGGAGAGACTGCACGACCCTAGCAGCTGTTTACTGGCTTTCATAACCTATTATGAGAATGTGTCATGTGAATCTTGCTTCCTTCCTGAGCTGGTAAGCATTCTTTCTTCCTAAAGGGAGCGATTCGGTTCAATTTGGATGAAATTGCAGCCCATCAGATGGTTCAGGAAAACTTCTTGAATGTGGTGCTTTCAGAGCATGAATCAGAAACAGGGACAACTCTATGAGTATCTGAAACAGAGCTGTCCCAGTGAGAGAAACAACTGATGCTTAGAACCCAGGGAAACCGGGGAGTTTGGGCACTTAACACTGATTCAGGAACAGTGGTAAAAGGGAAAATTAATTTCCTTGTGAAATCAATGTACACTTTTCAGTCTCATTTTCATTGCTAAGTGTGTCATAAAAGAACTTTTAAGTGTAAGATTCATGACCATTTTACCACATCCTCTCAAAGTACTTTGTCTATCTCAGACCACAAGAAGGTTCCTCATCCAAATACTCGAACCAATATGGCTTAGCCTAGCTGTTCTTCTTCCCTCATAAATACTTAAGCTCTTTAATTCTGCAGCCATAATTGTCACTCCCAGGTGTAATCATTTTCCTCTTGGCCTCTGCATTATCTCCTTTAATCTTATTCATTACCTCGTTTCTAAAGACTTTTATTGCTTTACAATTAAGTCTCATCAATATTTGCTTGAAGCTGAGTTTAACATATCTACAGTTTTCTTTCCCTGTCCTCCTTTCTTGTGTAAGGACCAAAGTAAAAATGTCATGAAATGATGAGCACCATGAATGATGGTATCACAATCATGATTTATCATGTTCTTTCACATATGAAAAACACATGTGGGCATTAGCTACTTTTCTTATTGCAGTGCATAAATGCCTGACATAACAAAAGATGGGTTTATTTTGTCTCAGGGTTTCAGGGGATTTCCATTGACCTAGAAGGAGAGCTTTGGTGGCACGGATATGTCAGTTTGTGTTGAACAGAGTTTGCAGCATCTGGTCCCACTGATGTGGCTAACTAAGGAGTAGAGAATTTAAGCTAGACAGTGAAGTAGATATAACTTTGTAGAACCTCCATTGGTGACCCACTTCCCCTAGTTAGGCACCATTCCCAGGTCCTCTGAAACTTATCAGCCCAGAATCGCCATCTGGGGTGCAGGTGTTCACCCATGGAAGAGCTTTCACATTATAGTCAGAAAAATATCTTCTATAAATGCTTCTCATTTTCAAATTAGAATATTCCTGCCTTTATTTAAATCAGAACCAGTAGATGGGCAGCATGCATTCAACAAATTTAGCTGCTACATTGATATGTTCCTTTTCTACTTCAGTCTTAAATTTTTCTACTCTGTGCATAGAGAGTACATTCTGAAATACAGATCTAACTAACCACATTAGCATTTTGCTTAAAATGTAATCAGCTTCAATTTCTCCTTGGGTAAAGGTAAGTTCCAAACTCACCACCAACACAATTAAGGAACTGTTTCCAGTAACTTGTTGACTTGACTCTGAACAAATTACCTTCTACGCTACAAATTCCTCATTTATAGATGTTACCCCATCCTTATATTCTTCCTGGTCTTCTGAAGATAAACCTTCTACCTGCACCTAGCCATGGAATGGATTAACTACCTTTTTTTCTTATTAGTTAATAGGTCTTTCCATCCTTCAGTATCTCAGATCATTAAATACTTCCTGAGACTCCCCTCCTCCTGGGTAGGTTGCTGAAAATAGATCAAGACAAAAACAAGATTTCTTTTAATTCTGAAACACCCCCTCCCCATGTGTCTCTCTGTCTCTGTCTCTCTCTCTCCCTCTCTCAGTGATATATGAAATCTTAGTGTTTCAATTTAAAATTATTTTTCTAAGAGAAACCATGCGAAAATTAGGGCATTCAAAATCATTAAGCTGACTAAAGGTATCTTTGGTTAAGCAGGATAAATATGACTAATATTCAGATTATTTAAATGAGGAAAGAATTGTATTTCAAGGTTATTAACTCATGGCATTCAAGATCCAAATGTTGCAGTTTTCTGCTGTGTTCATTGTTTGGTTCATTGTTTTTACTCCAGCAAGATGGAAGCTGATGACTTGAAGCCTGTATCTTCTTTTCATTACAATCAGTGCATAGCTTTTGAGAATTCTAATTTAATGCACAAGATTTAAAATGAATATTTTGACTATTGCAAGTATCATTCATGTCAGCCATATACAATTGGGACTTCTCCACAACATACAAGCTTGTTTGTTGAAATCAATAAATAAATCTCTCTGACTCATCTGTGTTATCTTTTACCCACCTTGTAATATGCAAGAATTGTTATTGACACTTTCCCCCTCTTTTCTTCATAATTTACTGTGACTGTGGTGGTATCTTAATTTCTCATTCTAGTGGACTTTATGACATATCCTCAACAATATCATAATGGAAGAAGCAACATTTCCCTTTTGTAACAAAGCGAATTAGGCAAGTCATTCTCTTAGTATGGATAACTGTTATTCTCAGGATTGTAGCTTCTATTCCTAGTATGGTACTTAATTCTTATGATAGCCTATGGGCTAATATTAGTCTACCTATTTACTAATAATGAAACTTCCCCTCTTAGGGAGTGCATAATGACTGTTTAAATTCACACAGCTGCTTAATGGTAAGCTCTTCATCATTCTGAGTGTCATTATCTAGTTATCATGTTAACATTTTATTAAAGCATTTTCTATGTGAAAATTGCTTATTTAAAACTCTTAATTCCTGATAAGACCTCCACTGTCATGTTGAGAAAAACAAATTAATAACTTTAAAGACAGAACAAATATTCTACTAGTTTTTCTGTTTTATATGGATGCTTTTTATTTCCCATGATAAATTTTCTTCTTTTTATTAATTGATATCAGTTAAAAGATTTTGTCTAAGTTTTGCTCCACTTTATGAAAAAATTCCCATAGTGTTTTAATTATTATATAAAGTATACAACCATCTTAATTGTAGCAAAATATCTCTATTTTAGTACAAAGCAAGGCAGCTGAATATTTTCAAGATATCACTGGCAGACTCCATGAGTAAACTCATGTTTCCAAGTGTTGCCTTTTCTTGATAGTCTGCTTTATCACATATTCATGAGCATATTGAATGGAGAATTTAATAAATTTTCTAATATTATACAGTGAGAAATATTTATTTCCTGAGATTGAATTAAAGTCATTGCTATGATTCCAAAGAGCAGTTATTTGAAGAAAAAAGTGTGTTTACAAAAATAATCTTGAGGGCCAGTGAGATGGCCAGTGGGTAAAGGCACTTGCTCTACTCTGAAGAGAAGTAGAGAATTGGATCCCAAATATTTGTTCTTTCACTTCAATACATGTAGCATGGCATGAAAGTACCTACCCATACACATGTACATGCAAAATACAGAAATGTAAAATTTTCAAAAATATATAGACTAGACGGTCCTTGAAAGAACAGAAATGGAAACTCATCAAATATAAATATAATGCACTGGCAAACAGACTAATTATCTAATAACTGTAAAAATATCCTAAATGAAATAAAATACAAATGAGACTTTCACATTTTTGTGCTCACACGGTTACTTGAGTGTGTATTCTATTTCAGATTATTTGCTAAGCATTTCATATTTCTTCTTTTTAATTCCTAAAACACATTTAACAGGTAGAAATTCAGAATCTGAGGGTTTTTTTTTTTTTTTGGTTTTTCGAGACAGGGTTTCTCTGTATTGTTTTGGAGCCTGTCCTGGAACTCACTCGGTAGACCAGGCTTGGTCTCAAACTCACAGTGATCCACCTGCCTCTGCCTCCCGAGTGCTGGGATTAAAGGCGTGCGCCACCACCGCCCGGCAAATCTGAGGGTTTTTAAAGCCATGTTTGAAACATAAATAATGGATTGATCAGTAGTGGCACATGCTTTTAATCCCAAGCCACATGCTTTTAATCTGGGAGGCAGAGACAGAATGACTGAGGTCAAGACTCCCCTGCTCTACAGGTGAAAGCCTGGGCTACATGGAGAAACCATGTCTTAAAAGAATAAAATCAAAATAATGATACTAGTAACTAATAATAAGAACAGGAGACAGAATTAGGTTAAAGACCTGTTGGATTCTAAGTCTGAATCATTAGTTCGTGCTCTTTGAAAATAATTTAAACTAAATGCGTAGAGTTATTATTGGTTTTATACTTGTGTTACATATTCAAATGCTCTGCCACCAAAAATCAACCTAACTCATATTTAACTTTTCATTATGCTAAATGAAATAATATAGATGATAAATACATATTAGAGATAATCTACGATTATACTGACTTCCGTCCATGTACCACGACTTTAAAGTACCCACAGGTACACGCATACATGCATGCATATATAAATGTAAAATATTAAATTATATATATGTATATATCAAAAGTTCTTGACTCCATCTTGGCTACTAATGACTGTGGTAGTTAAATTATCAAGTTGTAAAATCTCTCCTTCACAGACTGTGTGAGGAGCAAAGGATCAGGAAGGGTTACAAAATGAGCATCATCCCTGTAGCTCCATGTCTTCGTTCACTATGCTTTCTTAAGTGACAACAGCAAGAATTGAAATCCAAAATAAACCTCATGATGAAGGTTTTTTGTGTGCTAATCTGGAAAATAACATTATGGCATTTGGGCATTGAGGTTAAGAGTATGGCCTGTGGGCCAGATAGTCAGGATACACTTTCAGAATATTCCTTTATCAGCTGGTTGAAACAGCTTCTCTGAGGTCATGTGATCACTTATGAAAATTTCACATATTCATAGTACCTTTCTTATTGCATAATTATTAGTAAATTAAATTAATTACTTATGAAGCTCTTGTAATAATATCAGACTCATGATATATGCCACAAATTCTGTATTATTAAATATAAGACAGTTTATACCACACTAAATGCAGATGGATCTTAATATTTGTACACATTCTTAAGAACTGAAGAATATTATTAGATAGACTGTTAAGTTAGTCCGTGTCATACAATTGAATAGTGTTCCTGTAAGTAAATAGATCTTGGGATCATAATGAATTCTGATGCACAATATAAGTGTAGAAATTTATAATTTATAGAAGAAAATACTCAGGAGTGAGAAAGTAGGTCTCCCATGATGAAGCTACAGTCTACTCTGTTGTGTCTGTCTGTAGACATATGATTTGGAGTATCTAATTTTGTTCTTGGCAGAAGGAAACAACATCGTGTCTGCTGTATTTTCTTATTCTCAGCTATATTGCATTTGTTTCCTTTTGTTTCTTTAATTTTTTCACAACCCTAAATTGCTTTTATTTTCAAATTATCATATTGTATTTATAACTTATTTCGCTTTCCTTTTGCTGGGAAATATGCTTCCAAGGTTCCATTTAGAACTTATTTATGTTAGGAATCCAAAGGTTAGAAATACTTGTTTTATTTAAGTTTTTTCCTACAAGTTCACTTATTCAACTTTTCCCTTATATTCCCAGTTTCTACTGTCATCTTTGGCATGACATTGGACTTAAGGTCATAGAAAATTAACTCAGAAATACTGTTGAAAGCTTGTGTGATATTTCTTAACCACATTGCATAAATGCTTTGCTTTCCTCTGCAAACGTGTTCCTTTGTGCAATGAGCACTGTGTTGATCATGGCTTACCGAGTGCACATCCACGAATGCAATGTAAATATAAAGCTCAGAGCTTGAGCATGTATGTCTCATTGTGCTAGGCAGAGGCATGGACTGTGTGGATATGTGTGTGTGTGTTGGGAGGAAGTGGGGAAACCCTAACTGCTTCCTCAGCTGCTGACTGAAAGTCTTGTTCCATTTCAAGAAGACATAAAGCACTCTTCAACATATGCTGAATACTTTATTCATTGGCTCTATGGAAATTAGTCTAGGAAGCAAATTAAAAATTACAGACTCTCCCTCCAACCCCCCAAAAGAATAACTTTTCTTAATGTCTATGTATTCCACTATTGCCTTCTCTGATTTTAACCACTTAGATATTCTCTTTGAATATAACTCTCCTTAGGACTTGTGTAACACTGCATTGAATTTACTTATTAATACACACTGATTCTTCTCCCCAACCCCCACTGTGTTAAGTGGCAGTGGATCTGGGAGCTGTCATGTTTGAAAAATACCAGAAAGCCATGAGTTAATTCTGTACCTGTCAGGAGATACTGTGTGAGATCCCAGGGGGGATTTTCACTATGTCGCAGTCCCTCAAGTGTCCTTTAGTTCCTTTCAAAGCAGTGACCCATGACTAGGAGACCTTGTTGTAACATATGGTGACACCTGTCAGCAGGTTTCATGATTGACATAAAGTTAACCTTTTTTTGCCTTTGATTCTGTGCTTTTTAGTATTTCCCATGAAATTAAAAAGAAGAAATTATATTTGGAAATTTATGAAACTTAAAGTATCCTGGTAGATTTGGTGTACTAGTTTTATGAAAGGCAGTCTTTAGTACAGACAATGATATTCATCAAGCATGGTAGTTTGTGAGTATTCTAATGGATACATGAAAATCTTGCAAAGGAGGTAATGTTTTCATATCTGAATGTGATATATCAATATTAGAACAAAGCAAGAAAGTATTTTTACATTTTTGTTTTATATTTTCCTGAGAAAGGTTCTCATGCAAATCAGGCTGGCCTTGAACATCCTCCATAGCCAAGGCTGGGCTTGATTTTCTGATTCCCATCCCCCCCACCTTCATCGTGCTGAGATTACAGGTTTGCTGTGCTATGTAAAGCTTTAAAAATGTATTATTTTGAGTCTTACAGAAAAATGATCCAGGAGGTTTGAGGGCCGCATACTGATTAGTACTGAACTTTCAATGCTTTCCAGAAACAGAGAACAGCATCTGACTTTTCTTTCTAGTGCTTACATCTTAGTATCATTGTAGGAGAAATGAAAGGGTGATTTATAAGACCACACATTTACAACAACTGCAAAAATGAGAAAGATGTATGACATGTTTAAATCCCAGATACTTTTAATGATAAAAGAGACAACATCAAGCTGGGCGGTGGTGGCACACGCCTTTAATCCCAGCACTCGAGAGGCAGAGGCAGGGGATGTCTGTGAGTTCAAGGCCGGGCTGGGCCGACAGCCTCCAAAACAATACAGAGAAATCCTGTCTCGTAAAACCAAAAAAAAAAAAAAAAAAAAAAAGAGACAACATCCTTGTATTCTCAGCTTCTCACTTCAGTGTGATAATTTTTAACCAAATGACTTATCAAAGGAGACAGGAACTAAGTCCTCACGTTCCTGAGTTGATTTTAAATCTTTTTGCTTATCTCTTTATATATCAGTAGTGTCCAAAAATATTTATTTGAATTGGGAAAGGGGTTATTTTCCTTAGCTAGTCTCTTCTTAAATTATATGTCTCTTAGCTTCTGGGAATTCTGATATCCAAAAACAATGCACAGTAAGATGAATGTAGTTGTCTTTTTCTCTTTTTCTTTCACCAGTTCCGTGACTGAATGCTGTTGTTCTCTGATCTGAGCTGGCTGTTCTGACTCGTGAAGTAATCAATTTTTCCTGGCGTTTCTTAAATGGTCTTTATTATTCAGTGAATTCCCTGGGGAAGTCTGAACATTTGTCCTTGTTCCGTGGCTTTAGAAATTGATGGCCACTGTTCTCAAAGGATGGTGGCTTTGTGGTGACTGAAGGAGTAAGGCAGAAAGAAAGCTAAGTTAAAACACTGGAGGCCAGGGGAGATAACACCAGGGACAGTGAGGGAGGTGGACAGCCATTGTTAGAAAATCTGAAGTAGGAACTGTGGACTTAAAGCCTGTTTGGTTTTGATTAATAGAAGCTATAAAAACGAAATGCTGAGCCAGGGGAAAATAAAATTACACTTGAGAAGTTATGTGAAAATGTGTTAATGCCTTTAACTTGCCAAGCTCTTTCCCCCTTCAAGTCTGAGTGTAAAATTGCTGCAAGAAAAAGCAGATTTTAAAATGCAATCTTTTTTTAACTACTGATTATGGTTATGTGTGGGGTAAAACCTGATTTTTACCAGTCAAAATGTAAAAGAAAGAAAAACAGATTAAAAATATGTCTGTGAGAATGCTACATTGTATCTGCATTTTGGAATAAGGCCCTTTAATACATTTGCTAACATAAAACACATTTTAAAATGTTCTTGGTAGACTGAAGACATTTACTTGAACACCAGGAATTGTGATGACAGCTGTGTGAATGACTTTCGCTGGAGAGATAATATACAGACTTATATTCTCCTGAAAAAAAAAATGGAACTCAGTACACAAAGTAACCATTGCAGGTAGCCCAACATGGGTAAATTAATGGGTTTTAATGGGTGTTACTTGTAGGAGTATGCGTGAGAGGTTGCTAACAGGAGCAGGGCTGATATGAATGCATCTACATAATGAAAGTCCACCCCAACACATTGAAGACTCACCGTGGCTGATTTTCTGGAACCCTCTGCATGCCTAACAGACAGTTTAACAGATCCTTGACATTGCCTCTCAGCATCTGGACTACTCAGTCTCCTCTGAAGCAGTTGCTTAGCGCTTCTGTGAAGCTGGGATGAACCTTTGAGAATCTTCCAAGTTTCCTCCCTCTCAGGTACTTCTTGGGTCTCAGCAGACACCTTAATTCTTCCAGTGGGAATATTACAATTTGGAGAAAAAAGTCATACTACAAGAATTTTGTGTTTGAAAAATAGACATGGAGTTCAGGTGTTTTCAGGAGCCTGATGCTGACATGGCTAGTATTAGTTATGTTTCAATTTGTGTCTCCCAAAAGCCAACGAGTTAAAGTCTTAGTTCCCAGTCTACAACTCTTAAGAGGTAATAGAATCTGTACGCAATGGGGTCTGATGGGAGGGTATCAACTCTTGGAATAGATTGCAGCACTGCCTTCTTAGTCTCTGCTCCAACGTTCATGATGTAAACAGTTTCACCGTAGGCTGCTAGATACTGTCATCCAATGCCTTCACCAGAGGCAGCAAACTAAACCACCTAATTTTAATCATGAACTTCTGCGTCTGTATGCTAACTAAACATTTTTGTTCTATAAGTGGCTTACCTCACTTATTTGATTATAGTTATTATATTTAGATTCAAAGATCTAATTTTTAAAATAAGAAACTATGTTTAAAAAGTCTTTATTTTTAATTCTTTGAGAATTTCACTCCATGTTTTTGTCCACATTCATTCTCCTCATCCAACTCTCCCCAGAGGCAGGTTTCCCCAGTTCCTTAGCCATTCAGTTTTATGTTCTGCTTTATTTCTCAAACATATAGATTCCAATTTGTGCTGCCCACATATTATTGAACCTGTGGCCTTCCACTGGATTATGGTTGAAGTAATGGGAACCACAACCCTTAAAGAAAACTGACTCATTCTTCAAACAGCTATCATTTTCCAGTATCTTCTTGCCTAAAGGTGGGTCTTCATACCCAACTCCCCTTTCTTTGCAGGAATTTTGTCTGGCTTGATATTTTCCAGTTCTTATGCGTGTTGTTACAGTCACTATAGCTCCTCTACTGTTTCGCGAAAACATTGCTTCCTTGTAGTCATCTGTCACCTCTGGCTCTTATAGTCTTTCTGACTCTCTTCCATAATGTTTCTTGGGAGGATGGAGTGTTATTTATTTCCATTGAAGTCTGAGAATTCTTCAGTCTTATTTCCTGGACCTTTAACAGCTGTGGGTCTCTGTACGAATCACCATTTACTGCAAACAGATGCTTGTCTGATGAGTGTTGAGAGATATACAATATATGGATATAATGATAAGTTAATTAAGACTTTGTTTAATACTATGTTCGCTTAGCAGAGTAATAGCAGTTAATTCCTCTCAGGTCTCATTACAATATTAGGCATAGGTTCTTGGATCCATGTATGTACTTAATGTAGGTTGGGCCATAATACCATTGCAACAGTAGGCAAGTCTAGCCAGGTAGATCATTACTTTAGCTTTCTCACAGTTGGATATGATTGAGAATTACCATTTTCCCCTTTTGGTAATATGCGTAGCAATTTCCAGAGTTATGTAACCTAGACAGAAGAGATGACACTTTTAGGTGAGTTCCACCTGAATATATCCATGTTTTATGTTTTGAGTAAATGGTATGTTCATCTATGGGGTTTTACTGTAAAGTTATGGCATATAACCTAGATCGACGGCAATCACCTATAATGTTTGATGGTCTTGGTCACATCACAGGTCAGCAAATACAAAACTGTTACTCCATTCCTGGCACCAGTGTTTTTCCTTGTTAGCCTGTGGTATCTTGTAGTATTACAGGATAATAAATAGCATTTTAACTAATTTAAATATGTGTACATATATATATATATTATGAAGGTTCTATCTGAGTTAAGAAATTTTGTGGCAAATTGTTTTATTAATGACAGCAAAAGTAGGACCCAGGATATTTGCAATGTAACGATTATTGTTCAATAATTGTTGAGTGTGGAATTTCCCATCTTTCAGTTTGAGAACCCTTGCAGCTGTGTTAGATTATTTAATTTTCCTGGTAATTGTGCAGTATTTCATAATTTTTCCTCTTTCAAGTGCTGACGCTCTCCAGGTGGCTGAGGAGGCTGGGAGTTCACATGGTTTCCAGAACACAGTAGGAAAGAGGCTTCGTGTGCACACTGGGTCTGACCTCAAGTTTCTTGCATGCCTTCTCTACTGTGTTCTGCCTTTAGCATTTATTGTTAATGCTGAATTTTCAGTCACAGCCCTATTGTGATTTCTTGTAAATGATGAAGCAAATTTATAGTTTGGTTCTCCTGTTATACCAGGGCCCAGACATCCCCTCTACCAGAGGATGACATGCAGGCACTGCTAGGCCAACTTGAGTCCCAGCCATATCCTTTATTAAACTTATAAAATGACCAGAGATAGTAGGGTTTTTAATGTTAGTATCCAGATATTTTTATGTGAAATTGTTATATACTGTTGTGTGTATGTTGCTGTACATAATTTGGGTAGATTACTGGCACTCAACCAAAAGGCTTTACAGAACAGAGACAGGCAAGAAAAAAAATGCCAGTTGATAGATTTGTCACTCACATTGGAGCTGCTCATTCATCTTTAGTCTGCTGGGCTACCTTATAGAATTTGGAGAAATACAGACTCCACAATCAAATCCCCTCCCCCTCTCCCTCCCTGGCTCCTTTCCCTGATGAGTATGGAGCTATATGACCTAGGTAGTGGCACTCAAGCTCTCTACCTAAGACCTCAGCATCTCTTGATCTGTGTCTTATGTGCACTTGTCTATTACTTGCGTTGTTCTTTTACCTGTTGTTGAAGTGATATAATTAAATATGTCATTATTTTAATGATACTTGTTTACATCTTCTACTCTGAATTTTTTCTGTGTGTACTTTAGATACACTTTGCTGGCTATTTACATGTTTGTAAACATTATATGTTTATCATGGGTTGGAATTTTTATTGTTATAAAATGACCACTGTGTCTATCACAATAGCATCTGTTTCAATTAAAGTCCATTTCCTCAAATGTTAGAGTGGTATTTTTCCAAGAGTGTCTTTCTCTCAGCTCATAAATATGATTGCCTCTAATTTTCATTTCTAGAAGACCTGATGCCAGGAAGTGATGTTTAGTTGTCCTGACAGTTTCTACTTATTCTAGAAGTCTTTAATCTACTTGAACTTGTATGACTGTTGTTATGGTAGGTGTAATATCTGGAATTTTTGCTATTTTGTCCTGAATGAGTGTATGTGATTCTTTACTTATCTTGTCATTATATTTTTTAGGGGAAGTGTTCAATAGATATTTCCCAGCATATAATCTTATTTTTTATATTTCTTTTTCTGTTGGTCACAGTTTTTTAAAGGAGTCCTAAGCATCTCCTTCCTGGAATCAGTCATTGGCCATAAGGCCATTCTTTCTTTCCTTGTCCCCATGTATGTATATATACATGCATTTATATATTTTAAGATGACTAAAAATGAGGCAGCTTATTCGATGAATGACTATGTTTTTCACACATTTGTGCTCTTGCATATTAACTTCTCTCATCATTTCATTCCACAAGTATTGCTGTTCAACTGTGATGCACTGTTTCCTACATAATGGGAAAATATTGGTGAAATATTTATGCCTCCATGAAACCTATGGACTCTCACTGAAAGCAGAAAGAAAGTGAATAAGTAATTCAATAAAAGTTTTCAGTGTTTTGTTCATAATTAAGTAGAGTTGAGTGGGAAGTGTGGGGAAGGTGCCTTGTTATTAGAGAAGGCAACGCTCTCTATGATGACATTAGCCTGAGAGTCAAATAATGAGAATGTAGCAGACATGGGAATGAATTATTCACTCATGTTCACTTATTTTTTATGGAATGCAAATAATTCATAGTAAGTGTGCAGAGAGGGTCTCACAGGACATTAACCTACTACATACTTAAGTTTGTGAAAATACACCACCATATTGTGTGGGTAACACTTGTTCATTAAGAATCCTATCTGACCTTTTCAGTGATGCTGTGTCATCCTAACAGAGTGTAGGTCCCCAAACTAGTGACCAAAACTGCAAACCATCTAAACTCAAATATGAAATATGCATTCCTCTGAGACTCCTCTATGACAAGGACAAGGGAGCATTAAGAGAACAAGTAAATATTTCAATTTTCATGGCTCTGTATGACATTTGGGAAAATGACAGTGACTAGAAAAAAATATTCACAGGACAACTCTGATGCACTGGAAAGAAATCAGGATAGTAATGCTCTTTATTTTCTTTTTTCTAATTTTAGTAGATCTTGAGACATTACTTAGGCCTCTTCAATTTTGCCATAAATTTAAATTGGGCTGAGGTAATCTTACATAATGTCTAAGCTGGGTGACCTGGATTGTATTTAGATGATTACATGCTGTGGAAAAGGAAAACTAAAATCTTCTGAGTAGTGTGCTCATTTACAAGTCCACTGGAAATAGTTAAGAATATTAAGTGCACAACATCACAGAATCAGTTCTGTCCTTCTTCAGTTAATCAAATAAAATACTGAGATTTTTTTTGGTATTTACGAGACAGGGTTTCTCTGTATTGTTTTGGAGGCTGTCGGTGCAGCCCGGCCTCGGACTCACAGAGATCTGCCTGCCTCTGCCTCCCCAGTGCTGGGATTAAAGGTGTGCGCCACCCCTGCCCGGCGATATTTTTTTTTATTCTTGGTAATATTTCCAGAGTAAACTGAGGTGCCCTATTAATGGTTGCCTTCTAAAAGTAGTTTTACCTTTTGGAAATAAGTGGTTGCTTGCAAGCATGATTGAAATAGTAACTAGAATGATGATGGATGGATCACAATTTCACATTTTATGTTATATGATGGAGCAAATCAAAACTGGAATTGCAAGCCAACCATTTTGATGAGGAGACGGGTTTGAAAAGCGACAATCTTCACAGAGGCAGCTTTGTAGCTGAGAGCCTATACCTTTTTTTCTGACAATACTCTTGGCACTTAAAAGTAGGATCACCAGTGAAAAGCCAGTGTATAGTTTTAGACTGCAATTGAGCAATTGAGTACAAAATTCAATATACTGAATTCAAATGGTGATCAATGGGATAAAGGGGGCTAGAGTCGGTAATGGTTTCTACTTATACTTAGTAGTATTTTATAGGAATTTCAAAAGTGAAAATTCACACGTCTCCATTGTCACAAACCCTCTTTCCACCAGACTGGCTTCTCATTGGCTAGTTCTGTCTTAAATATTTTCCCATGACTACGTATATATAGTTCTATAAGGTCTTAATTAACCATGAATCTCAGGCTGGTGCATTATCTCCTGCTGGGATCACATGACAACTCTCTGCTCTTGACTACATTTCTCAGAATCCTCCTTGACTCCTAGTCCCACTTAACTTGCTTCATTATTGGCCAACAGTGACTTATTTATCAACCAATAGAACAAACATATACACAGAAGGACTTCCCCCATCACTCCATATGTTATGGAGGAAAAATGGATTACTTTGCAGCTGTCAACTTCAGATAAATGATTTGCATATTACCTCTGCTTACTCTTCTATACTACCTCTGCCTACTCATCTATAAAATTGGGAAAATAATTCTGCCTACTCATTTATAAAATTGGGAAAATAATTCTGCCTACTCATTTATAAAATTGGGAAAATAATATGTTTTAAAAGATGGGCTGAAAAACTCCAGTTCTCCATTAATAAAATCTTTATTCAACAATTATTACTTATCCTGGAAGTGATTAAACATAAGAAATCGAGGATTCCCTTGTTTGTATTGTCACTGCTAAGTTGGGTATGTACACAGACACTTGAAATAGAACAGAGAAAGATGAGGATCTTTCTAACCTTATGAACTTCAGTTTGTGTATTTAATTATTCATCAACTAGATTTTAAAAGAAAGTACTTAATTAACTGAATCCTACTTACCAATATGAACTTCAAATTCTCTTTAAAGAGAAAGATTTTGCTTTTTATGGTAATGCATAAATGCAACATGGAACTTATGCTCCTCAACAATTTGTTTTATGTGGATCCTGATTTAAATAACTGAATCGTGGCACAAAATGATACAAGCCAATTGAAGGATACTTCATGGATATTACTTTAGAATTTTTATCCTTATTTTTTATTAGAGTTATTGATCATGTATTCTAGACTCTATTTCCCATAACTCTCATCGTTGTGTAAAACCTTTTCAAATGTCATGTGCCAAATACTCAAAAAATTTGCATTCACATGCACAATTTACATGCACACATGCAAATTACAATGTTGCCATAAGGTAATTAGCAGTTGGTTACAGTTTGCTGCTAATGATGTCAAGGTTACAGATTTACTGTTCCACTGAGTCTGTCTTTTGGCTCATATCCTTTGTTTCTGATTCTCCCTGGACCCCTGAATTGCTATTTCACAAATGCTGTTTGTCACAGAAATGGACCATGCTTTGTTGTTGAACTAAAGTCTACTAGTCAAGGCTCAGAATTTTCCTGACAAGTGGCACATGTAGAGTGCCAGGTTTGCCCATGCATGTTCATAAAAAAGGATGTAGACCTATAGAACTAGAGCACCCATTTTTACATATAGAAGCAGCTCTCTGCTACACAGTTGGAATCAAAGCTGATATGAAACCACAAAATATGTTAAGGAACTTGAATATATTTAATTGTGCCTTTTTAATCAAAGATTATCTCATTTACAATAAAGAAAATCTTAACTGTTAATTCAGTTTTCTACACACTTAAAGTTTATTCTTTCATTTAGCCTGAAATGTTACTTCTTGAATTGGTAAATAAGTCAAATGGCACATCCAATGTGTTCTGGGGGAATGCACAGACAATGAATGACAGGAATCCCCAAGAAAAACACCAATATTCTTTTCTTCTCTGATTTGTTTCAATTCCTTGGACTTTTTCCCCTTCAAACAAACTTATTAATTTAAGAAGGGCTGGTGAAGTAAATGTTTATATAACACTGCAGGGACTAAAGAAACACTTTCTAGGGTAGTGGGTGGTTCTGAATGGAGTAAAGCTTATCTCTCACTCAGAAGTCAATGGGTTCCATCCCCAGTACTGATTGTAACAAGAGCAATAATAATTAAGTACTAACTACAACTCAGATGTATTTTTGTTTATTTTAGAGACAGAAAATTTGACATGTTTGATTTTGGAAACACTTTGAAATAGTTTGTTACAAATACTCATTCTGCATCCTTTTTTGTAGATTATAATAAATGATTTTATTCTGAAACTAATTCACCAATAAGGGGAAAATGTAGCACTGATGAAAACAAAAGCACAAATATTTAGTCATGTTTAACTATTTGTATTACCAGTGTTTCCCACCAGCAGCAGCAAACCCAGATTTTGGGATCACAGAAGGTTGCTCATGGATGAAACTTAGAGGCTGCTCCCTAGTGACCCCAGGTCACTTTTATTATGTGATCAGTACATACATGAGTTATTTCTATGTGTTTCAATTTAATGACAGGTTCTTTAGTAGATTGTTTTCTCAGAAACATGACACTCATATACACAGTACTTCAATTTTCTGGATTAGCTTGTTTCAAGCACAAGACACACCACAACCTCTTGTTCTCTGGAACACTAGTTAATACTCATATTTCAGGTATTTTAAACAGTGCAATCAGCAAGAGAAAGCATAAAAATGAGAAAAACTAACTAGACTGTTCAAGGGCAATGTTTTACAGCACAAGAGCTGGAATGAGAAAACATCATAACTTTCTTCATCTGCCGGGAATGTGTATTACACCATGTAAAGTTTCTGACTCTGTATCTATGTGGATATGACTGTAAAATTTTTGTTTTAGAAAACCTGTTAATGAGAACCAGCTCGCTATGCATCTCAAGTTAGGAAAGGAAATGTATTCCTGGTGTTACTTGGGAAGCCAATGGATGACCTTGATTTCGTATTTCCTCTTATGCTTGCTTAATTGAGTGACAAATTCTACTTAGTCATGCCTGACTAGTATAATTTAGGAAAGAGTCAAGTCTTCATCTTTCTCCACTTCTTACCTTTCGGCCTGTTGCTAGATTGGGCATTAGGTTAAAGGATTTCTAAAAGAAATGAGTGAACTTTTCTCTCATATGACAGTTTATGAAATTATTTTTAATTAATTAATTTAATTTAGAAACTATTTTATGTATTAATCTCAGTTCACTCTCCCTCCCAATCTCCCATGTCCCCCACCAACTCCCCCATTCCACCCCTATCCACTTCCTATGGAGAGTGAGGCCTACCATGGAGGATCATCAAAGTCTGTTACTCTTTTGGGGAAGGCCTAGGCCCTCCTCTGTGTATCTTGACTGAGAGAATATCCCTCCATAGGGAATGGGCTTCAAAAGTTCATTTGTGCACTAGGAATAAATACTGCTTCCACTGTCAGAGGTCCCATAGTCTGCCTAGGCCTCCTAACTGGCAACCACATTCAGAAGGCTTGGTCCAGGTCAATGATGGTTCCCCAGCTTTACAACTTGGGTCAGTGTTCTCTCACTTGATCAGGTCAGCTACTTCTGTGGATTTCTCCAGCATGGTCTTGACCCCTTTGCTCATCCCTCCTTCCTCTCTATAACTGGATTCCAATACTATGGCTCTGTGCTTAGCTGTGGGTGTCTGTTTCTGCTTCCATCAACTATTGGATGAAGGCTCTAGCATGACATTTAAGGTAGTTATCAATCTCATTATAGGGAAAGAGCATTTAAGTAGCCTCTTATGACATGCCATGAACGTGATTATGGTTGTCATCACATGTAAAATATTCTGATGATGCCTTCAATTATCAATAATATAATTAACATTATGAATGACACTACATTGCTTAACATATTAATATAGGTATTATTGCTACAAGTGTGTATATGTTTGCATATGTGTATATCTATAGAGGTATGTATATAAAAATTAGTGTATATGTATGTACTCATTGTATGTGTATATCTGTTCATGTGTCTGTGTATTTAAATATAAATAATAAATTAGCAATTCTTTTAATTCAAAGAGAAGGAGAGCTTGTTTAACAAATTAATTTTGCAATTATTAAATTATAATAATTTTGTGTATCCCCAGGAAATACATAAAGCATATACAATATGATGTGACACATATCAGATATATGCACTTCTCTTACTATTATAAATATATTTTTCCTATGTCTTAACCATCTACAAAAGATTGCATAAATAAATTCTCATCATTCCATTTGTTGACTTTAGTTTTAATTTTATCTTTCTTACTCAGAGGAGATCATAGAATCAGCAACAGAAATAAAATTTATCCCTATAAATTTGTAATTAGTTTCATGCTGACAATATTTTGGGGACTATTCAAATCAAGTGATTTACTCTGAATGAGAAAGTATTAAAATTTCTGAGTATTGCTATATTCATTTAAAATCAGTTTAACTCTACAAATACAGCATCATACAGGTCACATTTTCTCCACCTCTTTTTAAAAGAAATCTTGGCTGATGAGCACTTATATACTGCCCCATGGAGAAGTGTTTGTTCTGTAGCTTTTCAAACTGCTTGTCAGTGGATGTAATGAGGCTTGGACCAGTCTGACATCTTTTGGAGCATTTTCTGTATTTTTTTCATCTGCTGACTTGGCTGATCCAGCAGCCTGTCACAGCTGGAAAACCATCTCTTGCAGCTCATCCTATAAATGTAACCTTTGCGTGTTTGGAAATGGCCTTTCAGAGGCAGGACTTAAGTTCATCCTTGAATCCAAATGATCATTTTGGCCCCAGTGCTGAGCAAGAAAAAAAATAAGACAGAAATGATTCATCTAGCACTTTTCTAAGAGTTAGAAAGTGTCTTTTACTTCTAGCTCATGCTTTATTACATTTTCTGCCTGTGCACAGCTCTGGCTATCATAAAAGTACTACTGATAAATTGACACTTTAGAAATGCTGACTCTGTGTTTTAAACCCTGTTAAAAAATATTCAAGTGACAGATACACTGTTTCATTTAAAGACCAGGGCTGTCAGCCCCTGTGTTGTTACTGAAAAGGAGGGGCTGTTGCTTGAATGGATCTTGACTTTTGTAAGCACTGGGAGGGATGGCTATCTGGGTTATCTGCTTATATTTAGTCAAGAAGTTCTGCTTGGCTTTGCCGTATAGTTGATTTATTTGCTTCATGCTCTTTGCTTGTTAAAATTGAGAGTCAGTTGCTACAGGCATTCATTAAGTCTCTTCAAAAATAAGTAAACCTCTTTAACAAATGTTATTTTTCCAGAAATTGTAATTATAAGACCACGGTGGAAATTAACATGTTGCACATAGTTGGTAAATTTGAATTACCACACCCTGGGAGGTGAATGCTATTGGGAGAGAGAATTGATGTTTTACACAAGTTAAGTTTCAATGGTTATTTTCAACAATTTTTAATCAACTTGACGCATTGGTTTGAAGTAAAATCCAATAAGTGTCTATTGATTGGTTGTTTGATACATGCATGGACATATCGTTATTTATGTTTAGTTAATACAATAAATATTGTTTTATAAAGTATTGAAGGGTTTTATGCACATACATGAAGTTTCAAGTTACTGTTACAAAATGGTAAAAAAAAATTACTTACCTGGAAAATGAATAGCTTTTATTCAAGGCTGTATGACTCCTGTTTTGCTGAAGATAACAGCTATCAAAAAGGAAATGAAAGCCATTTGGAGTATGTACCCCAAAATCAAGAGCCAACTGCATTAATGCTAGTTTGTTTAGATTCTATTCAATCCCTACAACATTCTCGTCTCTTTTCCTATCAGAGAATCCACGTGATGACTCTGAGCTATTAGCTATTAGGACTTAAAGATATTAATGCATACACACATGCATATTAAATTGTATTTCCTAATGTAAGTGATTTGCTTGTGATAGTGAATCTACTTTTGCTTGATTGAGAAGTGTCTAGAAGACCTTTTATATGTCTGTGAAAAAGTTTCCAAAGAGGATGTGGTTTTCACTATCCCATAGGGGGAGAAAAAAGGAATGTAACAAAATATGAAAAGGGAGAAATTCAGACCATATAAGCTTTGCTAATATGAGTTACTATACTCCGTTGTGTCCTCTTTGCCATACTGGATTGAGACAGCTGATATTCTGAGTAAAAATAACTCCATCCCCCTTTAAATTGGTTTTTAGATATATTTCCATAGCAGTGAAAAACCTCATGCAAGATTATTTTACATTGTTATTTCTTAGATAGAATAGTAATAGCTGAGTAACTGTATAGTATTTAAATTGTGTTGGATATTATATAATGAAGAGAGAGAGAGAGAGAGAGAGAGACTTTGAGACAGAGGAAATACAGAAGTTATATGCATATATTGTATAGACAGAGGAAACAAAAGTTTATATGGATACATTATTCAAATTTACACAAGAAATGTCCTGAGACCCTGGAACTAATTACCAATAGATATGTGAAGGTTGGATGTGTTTAATTAGAAATACAGAAGTTATATGCATATATTGTATAGACAGAGGAAACAAAAGTTTATATGGATACATTATTCAAATTTACACAAGAAATGCCCTGGAACTAATTACCAATAGATATGTGAAGGTTGGATGTGTTTAATTATATGTGCTTTAAAAACTATTATGATTACATTGTGACTAAAATTTTAAAAATTAATCACAGTAAGATCTCTCTATTTTATTCCTTTTTGTTATTCACTGTTTTTATGGTACTGGAAGGTAGACATACACTAAACCACCTTTAAAATATGGTCATTTTCACTATCCATACAAGACTTATTTCAGGAATCCGTAAATCCTGTCATATCATCTGGGGCAGGGCCTAGACCCTCCCCCATGAGTCCAGGATGAAAGAGCATCCCTGCATGTGGAATGGGCTCCCAAAGTCCATTCCTATGCCAGGGATAAATACTGATCTATTACCTGAGGCTCCATTGATTGCCAAGGCCTCCTTACTGACACCCACATTCAGGGGGCCTGGATAAGTTCCACACTGGCCTCCCAGTCATCAGTCTGGGGTCCGTGAACTCCCCCTTGTTCAGGTCAGCTGTTTCTGTGGGTTTCACTTGTCTGGACTTAACCCCTTTGCTCGTCACTCCTCCCTCTCTGCAACTGGTTTCCAGGAGTTCATTTCAGTGTTTAGCTGTGGGTGTCTGGTCTGCTTCCATCAGCCACTGGATAAAGGCTCTAGGATGGCAAATAAGGTAGTTGTCAATCTCATTACTGGGGAAGGGCTTTTAAGGTAGCCTCTCCACTATTGCTTAGATTGCCAGTTGGTGTGGTCCTTTTAGATCTCTGGAAATCTCACTAGTGTCAGATGGCTCATCAAACCTATAAGGACACTCTCTATTATAGTATGTCTCGTCCTGCTCTCTATGGGGAGCATAGTGGGGTTTGGAGGGGGGTTGGGGAGGTTGATGGGGAAGGAGGAGAAGGAGAGGTAGCTGGTATTGATGTGTGAAGCAAGCTTGTTTCTAGTTTAAATAAAAAATGTAAAACAAACTCTTAAAATATAGAGTAGCATTTTCACATAATCTATATATATCATCTATAATTTTATCTATCTCTCAGTTCCTTCCAATATTTAAAACAAAGAATATTCTATGCAAGTAATGGATATTCTGTATTTTAAAGAATAAAGAATACAGATGCAAACTTTTTATTGTTAGTGCATGTACAGTTTTCTTTTCCCTCCAATATGTTTTATTTTAGTTAGATTTTACACTAATTTGGTTTCTATTGCTTTGTTAAGCAGTAAGACTAAAAGCAACCTGAGGAGGAATGGGTATAGTTTACTTTATTTTTTACAGCCTTTCCAGATGGAAAATTGGGGTAGGAGCTCCAAGGAGGAACGTGGAGGCAAGAATAGAAGCAGAGGTCATGGAAGAGTGCTGTTTACTGGGTTGGTCCTCAGTTTGTCTTTTAAAAAAAAAACACAATCCAACCCCACCTTCCCAGAAGCAGAACCACTATTACTGTCCTGGGTCCTCCTACATTAATAGTTCACTAAGTAAACACACCCACAAAATTGCCTACAGACTGGTCTGATAGAGGAATATTCTCAACGTTCTTCTTTCTGTCTTCTTAGGTGACCCTAACATGTGTCAAGCGCTATTTTTAGTTTCTTTTCTTATGTTTTGTTTTAGTTCATTCACATGCATGTGTACGTGTGGTGCATTTCTCTGCGCACATTCCTGTATATGTGGGTCTATGCAGATGGTTTCATAAAGTAGTTTATTTTGTTTATCTCTGCCCTATTTTTTTGTGTAGGATTGTATCTCACTGAATCTGTAACACCAGTTAAGATAGACTGGCTGTGCAACAAGCCAAGGATTATCCTATGTGTGTGCCCCAGATCAGTGTTTATCAGTATGTGTGCCTTTGCACCTGGCATTTTCATAGTGCCGAGGATCAGAACTGAAGAACTCATGCTTGCCCTGTGAGCACTTTATCCTCTGAACCATCTCCCTACCCATGGTCCTCTCTGAATATATATATATATATATGTATATATATATATATAAATCAATGTGTTGGCAAAAGTATGTGTGCGGACAAAAACGAAACTGAATCAGACAACACAATTGGTGACTTTGATGTCATTTCATCCTGGGAAGGAGCAGGTTTTTGACATGCAGAGCTGATCTACTAAGTCATTCATCAGTATATATGTGAAGGAGTATATGTCCACATAGCATAGAGTTTACATGCTATTTTATTCTATTTTATTGGTTAATGAATATTTATTTAGTGCCTATGTATTCAATGTCCAAATATTTTAGATCTGTTTAGATTGTTCTTTAAAGATGTTTAAAGATGCCTCCATCCCTCTTCTTCCCCTTTTTTGTGTGGCCATTAATATGTTTCTACTACTTGTGTCTATTTAAAAGACATGCTTTCTTTTCTAATTGCTTACCCTCTCTTTAGCACTCACACACACACACACACACACACACACACACACACTCACCTCAAATTCAACAAAATTAGGAAGGGAGCTGATCTGGCAGGCCTGGAAAAAGGAATGATGAAGGGCTGAAGGTGACTTGTTTTTATTATAAGAATAGTCAACATGACTCAAAAGCTAAGCACAGAGTTGGATAGCACACAGTATTTAACTATGGGAGTTTCTTGTGCTCCAATGGCATAGAAGGAGCAGCTGCTTAAACATTGCTTGCCCTTTGACTAATGGGTAAAAGCATTGACTAGGAAGACAAACAGGGATCAAAGTGCTGTACTTAAAAGCAAAACCACCACTGTCAGAGAAGCTAACACAAAAAGCACATTACAAAGTTGTAAGGAGTTGTGTTGAGGAAAGAATGGGGGAATGAAAAAAATTGTTTTATTCTTTGTAAGTAATTCAAAGGTATAATCACCTATTTTTAACTGAGTTCCACATTTATACATACATTCTCACATACACACACACTTTAGCACCACTAACATACTGAATATTGAAAGGTCAGTTCTGTGCCTTTGAATATTTAATTTGAGTTGCATTCATCAAGATTCCAATTAAGTACTATGTTCAAAAAGACAAAGGTTGAGGAAGTCAAGCAAAGACTGGCTTTTCTCTGCACTTCATTCATTATGAACTCTTTGCACCTGACAATTCTTGGGTGTGCTTATGTGCTAAAGGGTGATGCTGTATTTCATGCAACCCAGGGTTATGCATGTCTATTTATCTATACTGTAAAATGTTCAGATTGTATCTGCATCATTTGGTTTGTGTTTAGAAGTCTGAATTTGGAGCAATATGGAACTCCCCAGGGAAATACTCTTGTAACTTTCATTCCAATTACTGATTCATTTGTGGTCTAAATGATTCGAGAGGACTTTGGGATTCTTCCCAATAACAGTTTTGATTCATGTACCATATTAACTGAAAGGTGCTATTGGAGATAATTTGTTCTTCCTCAGAAAAATATGTTCCCTCACCCCATGATGTACTTGGTTATTAATTGGTTTATAATTAATTGACATTTCTTACTATCTTATCACTGAATTAGGCATATCTGTATTTCAGTATGATATACTCAGTTTTTTATCTTTTATAAATTTAGGACTTTGTAAATGACTAACCTATATCAATGTATTTACTCAAACTGGGACATATCATTTCATGTAAGTCCAAACTGTGGGTGCAAAGTGTGGGTGTTCCTAGCTTTAGAGAAGCAGTTAGAATGTGATTCATCTGCCTCCATCCCTCTTTGTCTCCACCTTTCCTGCCCTCCCTTCACTCCTCCCCCCATGCTTCTTTGCTTCTCTTTGTGTCAGCACCAGCTTACTTTTCACTAACTGTTCCATGGGGTTACAGTCAGGGTCACTGGGAATTTCTGACTCATGATTTCATCATTTCCTGACCACAGAGGAAAAGAGGCTTTGGGAATTTTCAGAGAGTAACTGTGGTTGCCCACTTGGGTAATAGGCTCATCTTTTGAACTCATCACAGTCTCTGGGAGAGGTTAGACACAATGAAAATACCCAAATTAGACCCACATCTGAAATAAAGGAGGTGGGGAGAAGATGGGAAAGTTAGAGAGAAAGAAAGCGAATGAGAGACAGACAGGAAATGAGAGAAAATGTAGTTATCTGTTGTATCATAGTCTACCTATGTATACAAATGAAACAATAAAGGAGAAAATGTAATTAAGTTGGAGAATAGACAACTAACAATCATATTTTTAATTTTTAAAATATATGACCTTATAATTATGTCAGCAAGGTATATTAAAATAAGGATATGTATAACATACAGGAATAGTGAGGAATAAATATGAGGAGCAGAAATGATGTGGAGGATTCCTGTAGTGACTGTGTGAGGATGATACAGATAAAAGCTGGCATGGATACCTGGATAGAGTATATGAAAGGGGGAGGAGTGGACTGGGGATGCAGCTCAGAGGGAGTGTGCTATCCTAGCATGCCCACATCGCTGTGTTTCATCTCTAAACACACACACACACACACACACACACACACACACACACATGTTCACATGCAAGCATTCATGCAGGACACACATACACACACACACACACACACACACACACACACACGCATACACAAGCACACATACATGGACAGAGACAAAGACAGTAGAGAAAAGATGATAAGCAATGCAGACCAAAGAATAGGGGAAGAGAAGGGGTTAGGAAATGTAACTTTTTAACATGAGAGAAAATGGAAGGGCTACTATTGTTGTTATCTTTGCATTCACTCATCCCAGCCAGTTGAAATAGTTTAAAATTATTAGGATCCATCAGGTAAAATGAGAATCTTGGGAAAAATGGATGCCTGGCTTAAAATGGCTTACAGTATTATCTGAACAAATAGAGTAACAATTCTTAAAGAATAGTGCTATTTTAATCAATGAGAGAAAGAACACATTATGTTTTCTAATCATACAGTGCTTCAAACACAGTGGACAGAACAAAGCTCTATCGAATAATGAATGAACACTGTGTATTGCAGAAATGCTTCTCTGCTCCTGCACTTCAAATACTATTTAGCTGCTACTTCTTCCTGGGTTTGCTTTGTATCCCATGGAGATGATCTGACCTTAAGCTTTTGTTAACTTCAAAGAGAGCTCCATTTTTTGCCTCATCTCTGTGGGACTAAAGAAACAGATCCTTGGTTAACAACAGGAAGCCAAATTGATTTTAATATTGTGAATTCTTTACTCTGATGCAGGAATGTTATCTGGGCCATCTCAGTGGGCTAGTGATTACTAAACTGGATTAGGCTGCAAATTGTCAACCAACTGCAAAGGTCTGGTGTAGCTGTCACATCCAGGGCTACAGGGTGTGGGAGACCATGCTCTTCATCAATTCTAAGTATGCTGATGTACAGCCAGGTGGACACCCATTTTCACCTGCGTTTTCACAGCATACCTTCACTGTTCTCAGTACTGTTCTGAGCATTTGGAGGTTAGTATGTTAGATTTCCATTATTATAACAAAATGCCTGATATGATTAATGAGTAAATGTCGGGCTTATGTTGAATTTTGATTTGGGGGACTCCAGCATAATAGTGTACTGAGCATACCCTCTGCTTTGGTCCTTTAGTGGGCACTAAAACTTTGCTCTGGGGTCACTAGGGTAGATGATGAGTAAGGTTGTGGACTTGGCAATCAACACAGGATGATAAATTAACATAGCTGTGGTTCTTCTGAGTAGAAAGGACTTTAGTAACAGCAACAAAAAATTCTTGGTTTTGAAATACCATGTACACAGTGATACATCTTGCATACAGGGTTCATTATAAATATAAAATTCATTTCTGTTCTTTGCCCATCTTTTATTCATCACCAGGAGGTAATTATCTACATTATTTTAATGTGCTTATAGTTTACAAAACTTCAGTTGAGGTCAGGTGTGAAATTTTCCACTTGTGACACTAAGTCAGAGTTGAAAGACATCGAATTCTGCAATATTCATGATTTTTCTTTAAGGGATACTCAACCTGGGTTCAGCTCACCCATTCATTAAGTGGCAAGTGTATGAAAGACAATGACCTTGGTAATAGTCCACAGTGATGGGCAGACATATAACTAGTTCTTGCTCTCATGAGTGTACAATGCCAAAAGAAAGATGGGCAATTATTAAGGCACTTATACTGCCAGTTGCAGACAGTAGCTCTCACAAGGCAAATATTCTTTGTATACAGAAAGCATCATGAGGTTGACAGACAGTCTAAGAGACCTGAAGGAAAAAGAGCTGTTATTCAGACAAAAGATCACAGAAGCGATGGGACAAGGCATATTGCGTGGATTGCATTATTTGGGACGTAAATGATGTATAATTGTAGCTCTAGGGTATGGGATAGGTGAGTTTAAAACATGTTCTCTGACCTTCCATAACAGTAAAAATTCTGATCTATGTTTTTATGAGGTGCTGTTGTACATTCTTAATTTAAAGTGATTATTCAACTAGATCTTTATCTGTATAGTAACAACCCAGAAATGGAGTGCAAAGAATTAGGGGAAAATAGAAAGTGTCCACCACCTCCATGGAAGTCTGCAGACCCTCTCCAAACCTTCTCCTTAGCAGTTTCTTCAGGCAGAGATACATATTGCTGCCTTTGCAGATTACATTTGGGGGATACCTAATACAACAACTGGTAAGCATCACATCTGTGGAAAAGGAACTGGATAACTCTGGCTCCAATGAAGAAAAAAAATTAATGAAATGGAAAAGAACAATGACAACTACCATTCTTTGCTGCTTCGTACAATTCACTGCCAAACACCCCCCAAAACGAAATGGATTTGAATGAGTCAACATCTCCCATTTGAGAAACATTTGGGCCCACTGAATAAATGAAACCTTCTGTTAAAGTGGTCTTTGGTTGTTGAGAAAATGAAGTCTTTTAACAATTATGTACATCTTTGCTGAAATTCAACACTGCCTGGTTGAAAGTGTGAGGACAAATATGGAATTTCTGTTGTGAGACTAACTCTTCTTCAAAAGAAGGCACTCTATTGTGGAATGGGTGCTGCTACTGTGTAATTATTGTGTAGAAACCACCTCCTGGTCTATAGCTCTTCATTCACAAAGAAGGTATTCTTTAAGTGACTGAGAGCTTTTCTCTTGTCCATTACATCTAATAAATTATACCGAGGTCCTATCTGGTCATGTGCAAAGCTCCCCTTTTTTGACTGTGTTAGCTTCATTGACTTTAAATTACATGACACACCATAATACTCATGAAAACATCAGCTCGCTAGTACTGTAATTTGTAAGTGCTAATGGCATGTTAATAGAAAAGAATAATGATTTAAGCTCTTCCATTCATAGGGAAGATTCCAATTTCAGGGCCAAAATTACCTGGATAAAAGTTATTTTAGTTCACTACAGTTCTCATCGGTTTAAATGAGTGAATTAATGTTGACAAATGTAGATAAATAAAGAGAAATTTCAGTATTTCGGTGACCTCTGCCCTAAATATAAATGACGCTTATGAAGCCAAGATCCTTCACAGTGTTTTTCACAATCATTATTTTCCTGAACAATTAGCACAAGAAATAACTGCAAATTTTCCAAGAAAAGCTCCTCAACCAATATTTGCTAATTCTGGATTCACCACAAATGCATTTTCTCACTTAATAAAAGATGACAGGTATATGTCATTTACTATAAGATATCTACATTTTATATATAACATGTACACTGATTAAACAAATATTAGTGTTTGTTGTTTCCTACATGTATCCTTTTGGAAATGGAAAGAACAAAAATGTGTAATCTTCCACATTCTTGTCTCATACCTCCCCTTGACATTATTTTCTTTTGCAATATTTTGTTTTTAATGTAAAATAAAAACAGATTAAAAACAACCTATGATAAAACCATAGTGTTGGCATTAGAATAAAAAGTCAGTATTTATTACACATACAGAGTAATGTAAATATATAGTTATAGCCCAAATATTGTATGCACTATCACTCAAATAAAAGGAAGTAATGAGTTTAAAAGACACATAAGCTGATATTGCTTTCCTGTTCTTATTTTTTATTCATGGGAAGAGAGAACAAGATAAAAGAGTTTGGGATCTAGGTCATTTGGTCCTGGAGTCTGCATTAATCCTTCTCAGAAAAGAGCTCAGAAGGATCAATCAAGTTTGTCAACTCTAATGTTATCACCTGAGTAGAAGATGAACCAACAGAAATGATAAAGTCTTTATAAAATTCTCATAACTGCCTTAAAATCATACATTGTCTCACAAGGCTCAAAAGCGACAGGCTTCCTCTTACCATTTGTAGAATGACAGGC
This sequence comes from Mesocricetus auratus, assembly GCF_017639785.1. Classification (NCBI taxonomy): domain Eukaryota; kingdom Metazoa; phylum Chordata; class Mammalia; order Rodentia; family Cricetidae; genus Mesocricetus; species Mesocricetus auratus. Next base: position 164,346,509 of record NW_024429266.1, read on the forward strand.
AAAATAACTGAAAACATATCTTAGCTTTTGGACACAAAATGAAGTATTTGAAACAAAACTTACACCTTAGGTATGAATTTACATAAATAAATCCTATTTAGACACTTCTAGAATGCGATTATGCATCGATATTATTTTTTTTGGTGTGCCTGAGATGAATTTGATCACAGTTGATTTACTTCACCATGATTTTCCTGAAGGTTTTGGATTGACAAGAAAGAAATATTTATAGATTATGACTTTGAATTTATAATTAACTTATGTTTAATTTATGAGTAATAACTATGTATTTACAGAGCATTTTGTGATATGTGGGTAAATGATTATGTAATACAATGATCACATGAGGTTAAGTCAGCCATCATCTCAAATATTTCTCATTTATTGTCTCATTGTAGAGCAAACATTCAGAATCTTCCTCTCCGGTTATCCGGTTTTTTTTATGTGCATGATACAAGACTGTTAATTATAATCACCCTTTGATATAACAGTATACTAGAAATCATTCCATCTATCTGTTTCTTTCTTTTCTTTCTTTCTTTCTTTTTTTTTTTTTGTTTGTTTTTCGAGACAAAGGTTCTCTGTGGCTTTGGAGGCTATCCTGGAACTAGCTCTTGTAGACCAGACTTGTCTCGAACTCACAGAGATCTGCATACCTCTGCCTCCCAAGTGCTGGGTTAAAGGCGTGAGCCACCACCTCCCTGTTATCTGTTTTTTTTTTTTTTTGCTACTCATAAACACACCCATCCATACTCCCTCACCTCTCTAGTCTTTGGTAAACTCCAGTCCCCTCTTTCAGCATGGTTTTATTTCAACAAGAATAAAATTGTAACAGGTCTGACAAAATTGAAGATAATCCAAATAAACACTTGCCTCTCTTAATCTGACTATTAGAGGATTGAAACAACTGACCCAAGATAATGGGGATTTCCCTAGGAAACTCATTCTGGAAGAAGGGAAAAGGCTCCAACCAGAGGGGTCCTTACCTCTCCTGGAATGTGATTCGACACAGTTTTTAACAATTTGCCAGATGAGATCAAAGCTCAGACAATGATTGGTCAATATTGAGCAAGATATTCTGGGATTGCTTAGATGTACTTGGTCCTCTATTTAAACTTTTATTTCACTTGGGGAATCAGAGTTGAGGAATTTACTGGATCTCTTTGTCCTTCTTTCTAATGTTGTTTTCAACATTTACATTGGATTTTTAAATTGACTTTTTGAGGCTTAGTAGCCAGACTTGACTTGGGGGACAGATTTTGATTCCTAAGTTTTATAACAAAATCTTGCAAATTTTTTCTGTGTCTGCTTGCCACTGTGGAAGCACGTCACATTTTCTTTATACATTTGTCTGATGGTAGGCATTTAAGTTGTTTCCAAATCTTGTCTCTTGTGAATAAAACTATAGTGAGCATGAAAGTACACATGTATTTTTCTTTTTCCTTCTTTCTTTCTTGATCTCATGCAACTCAAGCTGACCTTGACATTGTAGTCAGTACCCTTAGGTGATCTTGAACTTCTGGTCCTCCCATGTCTACCTCTTGAATACTTGCATATGACATCATGCCTAGTTTGTTAGGTTCTGGAGCCAAAACACAATCTTTGTCCATGTTAGGCAACAACTCTCCTAGTTGAGCTGCATTCATTCTCTGAAGTCATCTTTTTGCTTATTGATTTCATATCCTTATATATGTACAAGGGAGGCAAATGATTGTGGCTGTATTTCTAATTTCTTGACACAAACCCATGATATTTTCCATAGTGGTTGTACTAATTTATGATCCTAAAAATAACATCTAAAGTTTTCTTTTCTCTAAATTCTTATGACAGTTTTATTTTTGTTGGTGTTTTGCATAATAGCCATTCTTACTCAGAAAATATTTCATAAATACTTCATGTGGTTTTGATTTTATCTTCCCTATATTGTATCAACATATATTTTTTTCTCCATATACTTGGTTATCCATTTAAAACGAGGGAGGCAAGGGGGAGTGTGGAAGAAGGGGTGGGAGTGAGAACTGTTGTTGGAATGTAAAATGAAATTGAAAAAATAAAAAAATTTAAAAGGTGACTTCTTGTTTATCGTTCCTACAGTTTTTATTCATGCTATTTTCCATTTTGCTTGCTGAATTGACAAACTGCAAGTTATAATGGAAGATAAGATTAGAAACCTTCCTTTTGTTATGTGCCCTTCAGATTTTAAAACATTAAATTGCTCTGAGTAAATTTGCTTTGGAGAAAGAAAACAGGGTGGATCAAAAAAAAAGGTGATTGCAACAATATATTGTCTATAAAATGGCATATACCTAGAAAAACCAAAGTTAGAGATGTCCTACCATGTAATATTATTGTATTATTATACTGATGACCCAAATTTGCTGCTACTGTATTGTGATACTTAATGTTCTTTATCAGTTGATAATTATTGTACCCTCCTTATCACTGAAGAATGGTAGCTACTATTCTAGCTCCATGTCTGCCTGCTTCTATGATCCATGACATGATACTCATAAACTCACTCTGTGAAATGCTGAATATTAATAAACTGTTTCTTCTATAAATTGTATTTCTCATGATGTCTCTTCATAACCATAGAAAAGTAAATAAGACAATGGAATATAGGTTATGCACATTTACACGTTTTGGTTTTGATCCTGCTTCTTCAATACAGACAGTTCCCAACACATCATGATTTCTTCAGTGTATATACTGATTTAATATGACTTCTTAATTTTTCCAGTTAAGATCTTTTTGCAGGTGTTAGCCATTCTTATGTTTTAGAGGAAAAGAACACTGTTAACTAATCTAATCAACTGACCAATTGGTTTTATGTGCCAAATCAATAAGTTTGGCATACAAAGAAACATGTATTAGCCATAATATATGCCATTGCATGCACATATGTATTTTTGGGGACACATGTCTATCACACCAAATATCCTGTAGTGCAGTGACCACCAGCTGTTAAATCTCTGAGGCGTTGTGACAGAGCCTTGCAAAACCACTTCTTTACAGGTAGACCAAATGATGGCTGGGATCAACTATTTTCCAATAAAAGTCAGAAGGCAAAGTATTCATTGAAGAACTGAGTACTATCAGAAGTAGAACTAAATTATCTTCAGTCTGAGTACTATTTTTCATGTACTGCATATATTAAACATTTCACTTTGAAGCCCTCTTCTAACAATCATTATGATAACTAACAAGCCTCTCAATGCTTTTAGAAATAAATTAGCTACCTAAACTAAATTTAATAGTTGATTTTCCTACGTTGATGAGAAATTTAGAAAAGTTTTAAATACTTTCACATTTCTTATCATCCTACTTATGAAGTAGATTTAAATGCAGTACCACCCACATAAGTATTATATTTATGCTTAAGTATTTGAAGGAAAGCCTAAGAAAATGTAATACTTTGAATTTGTTGGCACTTGTCAAAACCACTAAATTCTATGAATATAGTTGACCTTAACTAGATACTGATAAAATTAATGAGATTCATTGAAATCTTGTTTCTGCAAGCCTTTATAAAATTATTTCTGCAAACCCAGCAATATGAATCTTAATGTTTTAAACATTCAAAACCATATTTACTTAAGCGGGTATTTTAGGAATTATAATTTTATGTTATCTTTGTGTGAATGCAGAAAAGAGTTTAACATTTAATTGATGTTCTATATGTAGAATGTATTTTTGTGAGATATGCATTCAATTTATTCTGAAAGATCTATTAAATGGTACATTGTGGTAGGTACAATAATGACGGGTAGAATGTGGCACCAACCTCAGAAAATGTACCTTTTTTGTTGTATTTTTTACAAATATGCGAATCAATTATATGTAAGCATATCGCTGAATTTTTATTTAATTTGAATCATTTTTATTTATCGTTTTTGTAGTGTTAGGAAATGATTCAGGACCTTTCACATAGTAGGCCAGAATTCTTTCATTGTGTTGCATTTTCATCTAAGTTTCAGTTTTATGAGCACAGTGCAAGCACTCACTACCATGCAGAGATATGAGAAAAACATTAAAACTGCTCATAACTTAAGTGTTTTTTCTTTTTTAAAAAAATTTTATTTATTTAATTTAGAAACAATCTTATTTTACAAATCAATCCCAGTTAGCTCTCATCCTCCCATACCACTCCATGGGGGATAAGCAAAATCTGTTACATCATTTGGGGGAGGGCATGGGCCCTCCTTTGTGTATCTGGGCTGAGAGAGTATCCCTCCATGGGAAATGGTCTCCCAAATTCCATTCGTACACTAGGGATAAATGCTGGTTCCGCTTTCAGAGATCCCATAGACTGCCCAGACCTCCAACCTGGCACCCACATTCAGAGGGCTTGGTTGGGGCCAATGCTGGTTTCCCAGCTTTACAACTCGAGTCAGTATTCTCTCTCTTGGTCAGGTCAGCTGTTCCATGGGTTTCTCCAGCATGGTCTTGACACCTTTGCTCATCCCTCCTCCCTCTCTACAACTGGATTCCAGGAGCTCAGCTCAGTGCTTAGTTGTAGGTTGTGTTTTGTTTTTTTTTTCTGATGTCTTTGCTATCATTATATTTAGTTACAACCAATCATTGTATATAATTTGTCATCATATTTTCAAGTTTCAAATTTCTTATTCATGATTGGTTTCATATCATTTTTCAGGTACAATAAAATATTTCAATATGTATCAATAATAGAAACAACTTTCATCTTATATTGTATTATTTTTTAATTTTCTTACATGATACTTAGCAAAGTTGAAAATAAGGGAAGAAGGAAGATTAAAACAGGGAGGGAATAGACAAGGCTAGATAATGAGAAGATTTAAAATCATTAGACATGAATAGTTTTTGAATTGCCAGATGGAATCCAAGAGCTGCGTGTTAAAAGGTGATTGTGGTCTTCCGTGGGTTTTTTTTTTTGCCCTAAATCTGGATATATAAACCTGAGGAGGAGGTTAAAAGGATCATTTCTTTAATTTAAAATTTTATTTCCTTAATTTGACTTAAAAGTGATGTGCTAGAAATCTGGTGTAATTGCTGCAATTATTTTCCTATACCTTGCAAAGGTTTTAAAACAAATTTCACATTAGAAAACCTTTTAAATTCACAACACAATTGAAAAAGAGGTATAAGGATCTATTATATCCCACAGATACACAGCATCCCCATTATTATGAGCCCCACTAGTGATACACATGCTGTAAATGAAGAGCCTGTATTAACCATCATAGTGTGTGGAGACATACAGACACACTGGGATGTGCTCTTGGGGACCTTGACTAATATATAATGGCATGTGTTTACTTCACACTCAGTATTTCCTCTGCCCGTTTTCTTTTCCCTTTTAAACTCCTAATCTCTGGGAATCAGTGGTGCCTTGACTGTCTTCCAGAGTATCACACAACTGAAAGACAACACCACCCCAATTAGCTTCTTTCACTAAAAAACAAAAAAATCATTGACCCAAGGAGTGTCTCATATTTTGATTTTTCATTGCTTAATCATTTATTTCCTTTTAGCACTGGTACTGTACACACTGGATTACCATAGTATCTTTATGTGTCTACCTTTGCACGAATTATCTTTTGTCAATGTCACAGAAGCTAGAGTCGTGTAGGAAGAGGAAACTTGAATTGAGAAAAATATGCTTCAGATCGGTTTGTAGGCAGTTCTGTGGACATATTCTCAATTAATGATTTATGTGGGACAACCTACTAAGGATGGTGCCACCTCTGGGCTGGTAGTCTGGGATGATATGGAAAAGCAGCTCTTGTTTATAGTTTATTCCTGCCCTGATTTGTTTTAATGATCAAGTTTGGTTAGGACTTGTAAGCTAAATAATTTCTTTCCTTCCCAAGTTGCTTTTGGTCATGGTATTTGTTATAGTAACATAAAACAACCTAGGATACCCACAGACCAATAATCATGCTCACTGCTTCCTAACATTGACAGGTTTCATGCATAAAGCTGCTGTAAACACACATGTGCAGGGCTGAGTGTTTGATGTTCTCAGACTCCTTAATGAAAACTAAGAAATACAAAGTCTAGATTGTATAGCCAGATTTGAGTTTTGTAGGAATCCCCAAATGTCATCCCAAATAACCATCCCAAAATGCTGATTTTCACAGCAATGTGTGTGTAACACCATTATTTACCACACAGCTCTTTAAGCAAGCAAATCAGGACCACTGGGTCTCACACTAAAGTGGTCATTTTGCAGGTTCTCTGCACACTATACATTTTAAGTCCATGATCTTGCCTGCTAAGTAATAGTAGGACTCTGTAGTCATGATGGGCATAAAAAGGGTCCTTACATGAAGCAAATATCACCTGGGGGAGTGATGCTACATTGTTAGTGATGCAGTAGGACAGACTGAGGAACACCAAGAGACTTATCCTCTTGTAAAGTGTTCTCTGCTGTGGAATGAAATTCACCTGGGTTCTCCTGGAGGAATAAGCTAATGAAATGCTTTATCTAGGAAAGGTGAGAAGTTACTAAGACTTATAAATATGGAAGCATTTACTTCATGCACACTTAAGTTCTATGTTGATTTTATACATATTAAAAGTATTCTGTAGATGATTATCAACACTACATAAAATATTTTGTGAAAAATACTCAGAAGGTAACTTTCATGTTGGGAAGTAAAATAATTTTCTCTTTCACCGTATGTTGTGGTAGCTTTCTTTCAATACCTCATCAAATAAAATGCAATTACACAGCTTTACAGGATATGATTTGTTGGAAGTATAGACTAACATAGATGGAAACTAGTGTGTAACTGTTTTTGCATAGTATATTCAGAGGTACACCTATCAATGCTCAAACACAGTATTTTGTTACTTGAAAAATATATCAATGGATCTCACATAATTATTAACTAAAACTGGTGTTTTTGATGAAATCAATTGGCTTGTAATAGAATGTACATTTCCTTGATCCACTGTATGAAAATATGCCACCTCCTCAGGAAGGATGAATTAACACTTCAAGGAATTCCTTTGTCTTGTCACTTCAGTGACATGAAACACAGTCTAGATGGAGATGGCTGTAATGTGCATTATTTCCTTTGTTTTCAGAGTGTAAAGCCATTAGCAGTTATTTCAGGATTACTCTGTTTATGGCATGTGTAAATTGATTCATGATATAAGCAGCCTAGGTGATTGGACAAAAACCTTTTAATTTTCTGTGTGTTTATCCTTCCTCACTTTCAAGGTGTTGAATGATTCCAATCACATGTCAGGCTTATGGAAATTGCTGGACCTCCTACCCCAACTATGACCTGATTTTAAATCAGGGGAATCTTTTACTGCAGACTGACAATTGCATAAAAAGGAATTTCATAAAAGGAACATTGGAGGCCAGAAGGGAGTGAAGGTGACTTCCCCTCCATCATGAAAGTGTCAAATGATTTTGTCTAAGGCACCTTGCTGGATTCAGCTTGGTGATTTTTAAGCCCTTTTCATGTACATGGAGGAGAACATTCTCACAATTCCAAGTTATAATGGTGGCTCATTGTATTACGCAAACCCATTGTGTTTATTTGGATACCAGTGACATTTATGCTTGCTCCTGCTGGCTTTGAGAAAATATGTTGTTGTATTTCAGGCATCCTGAATAAAAAATATTTAATGATTTAGAATATACAAAGTTATTTCCAGTCTCTGGAATCCATGGTGGCTGTGACAGCTTAGAGCTGTTCTTAGTGGAAAAGAATGTCACATAGTCTTTTTCTTGTGTGTGTGTGTGTGTGTATTCCCCATCTGTGAGATAAAGGACAGATGGGGTGTCATTGACATTTCTGCTTTGTGTTCTAGCCCTTTTAGCAGTAGCCACACAACTTCTTTTCAGAGAGTGATCATAATAATTGCCCTGTCTTGGATATGTCTTATTTTATGTTCTCTTTAGAAATTTGCCCTGAATATGTTTGTGAATAATTGCAAATAGAAAAATGTCAGGGTTGTAAATAAAGCATCACTGAGGCAAAATATAGTGTTCCTAACCAGCTGCCTTTCTAAGGTTGCTGGTTATTCTTCTCCATGTTTAGATTCTTCTATCCTCTTTAGGTTGAAAAAGAAACCTCTTGTCCTTTGAATTCCAGCATACAAATTTCAATAGGTTTTATTTTCTAAGTGGAAAATGAGTGTACTTACAATTCATGAGGAGCATTAGTGAACCCTTAGGTCAAGGGTTATGAGTAAATATGACACTGTTACTGTTAAGTGAAGAAAAACAATGGGTATTAGGGAATGTTGATTATTCAGAATAAACTAACAGCAGCCAGAGATTTCAAGCTTTTTATCTTAGATTTGCAAGGATGAAACGTTTGTGCATTTATTCTAAGTGAGAATTATTAATTCTATTTATTTATCTTTGCCTGTTTGTACTTTGTTATATAATTTACAGCAGTCTCCAGTAAAACATTTGGTGAGTTAATAAGCAAAATAGAAAATAAATGAAAATGTATCTTGAGTGCATTCATAAAGATTTCAGGATTTAAATAATTAGTATGAATTAGACTTAGATTTATTCTGTTGTTTTGGAACATCTTAAACCAATAAAAAATGCATTGACTCACAGTATTTACTATTCGCATAGATGATGCTGTATGTGTGCCTTGACACCCAAAGGGAGTAAGTAAGAGGTAGATTGCATTCCAGCCTTAACAAGACCGTCTTTCTGGTTTGAGACTTTTGTTTGTTTGTTTTTTAAAAAATAAATGCCCCTGGGCCTTCCAAATTACAAAATTGTCTGCCTTCTGCCTAAGAATATTGACTTACTACTGCTGAAATATTTTAGGTCAAATTTGCATATTCAAGGAATGAGTGAATGTTGGAAATGATTGTTACTAACTAAACACAGAAACAGTAAAAAATGACTTTCTTACAGAAACATCAATATATACCTTAAAAGAAATAGAATAAAATACATTCCACAGCTTAAGCACTTATCATTTGAACCAATTCTTTTGTGCTTTTCCATCTGGGATAACATATAGCTATTGCTACATGGCAAGTCAGCCTAAAACCGATTGGGTCAACTGAAAGAATAGTATACTATTATTCCAGTCTATTGTTTCTTGGGAGAATCTACTGTCCTCCTCTAGCCATACTGATAATGACAGAGCTGATTCTCAACTATCTGTTCAGGGACCCAGTGATTTTCACCTGGCTGTTCTAGGATGGCTTTCTTTTTACAGATTGGCTGCGTGTTGGCTAGGATTACAATCGGGATGTGAAATGTCTGCAGTCTTTAAGCTGGGGAGCCCGGGCTTGTTCTCATGATACATGCAGAAGGCTGACAGACGGAAGCTCTGCAAGGCTTTCTAGATCCCAGAATCATAAGTCATCCAGTGAGCCAGAGGTCTGCAATGTCCTTACAGTAAGGAAGGAGCTTATCAGGATAGCATTTAAAGATATGCTGAATGAAGGTGTATGCCCACAACAATGCAGAAAGGAGAAGGGTTTTGCAATCTCTTCCTTTGCCTTTTTAGTTTCTAGAATATTTGAGTTCCATGATGTTATTATGCCACTAACATTTTTGAAATTATATTTTTGTTTGAGCATGTGATATAAATGATTCTGTAAATCAAAGAGCCTGTAAGCTAACCATAATCTTAAAATCAAGAGTAGTATTAATACAGGTTAACAGAGAATAATTCTGTCCCCACCAGGAGCACAGAGACCACCACTACCAGTTCTGTTAGGACTGAATATGTGCTAATTATACATTGTCCCACCTGACCCTGAATAATTCATATTGTATAGAAACTATTAAAACTGACTGGCATTAAATATATGAGTGAGGACAAATTAACTCTCCTGAACAGTGTACTGAGTGATAGATATGTACAGTGATTCATTTTTCCATGGTCAGGTTTGTTATTCAGACTGCTCAGCAGGCCTCAGTAGTCCAGCATTTTCTCAGGAAACAAAGTAGGATCAACAAAAGCTTAGCCTCCTCTCCTTTCCTTTTCAAATACAAAAGATCCATTTAAATTAAGATACTAAACTGTTGCTAGATGTGTAGCCTTGGAATGCCTACATAGTTTCCTTTTTATTTAAATTAGAAACAATCTTATTTTACATATCAATACCAGTTCCTTCTTCCTCCCATCCTCCCATGCCCCCCACTGACCACTCAGAGGGAGCTATGGGTATAGCTTAGTTGTAGGGCACTTGTTTGGCATGTAGGAAATCCTAGGTTTTGTCTGTAGTGCTATAAGCAAACAAACAAACAAAAAATGACCAGATGCATCTATGGCATCTCCTTGTAACTGGTACATTGGAAGTAGCACTTTGGCAATTGTCTGTTTGTCCTTGTCTAAAGTAATGCCTGAAAACTATAAACTATAAACTAACTTGTGCTTAATTCCAGAGAATCTTAGCCAATTGGAAGGGTCAAATGTGTGATGTGACATCTATATGTCTGTTTTCTTATATTCTGTCATGTAACAGAAATAAATTTCTATTTCCAGCAATGTATTAAAATAATAAGAGTTTTATCCAATATTGTGTTTCATGCAAGTGGATTGATTTATCTTGCATTATAGTCAAAGTCATAAAACTAAGCTATTAGAAATTGTGTCAATGTAACTTTTGTATATCTTACAATTGTGTTATGTGTCTGCTCTATCCTGTGCTGCAATAATTGCTTTTGTCTTTGAGCTCTGGTGTGAGTCATTAAATTCAAATTCTTTTAAAAAGTTAAATAAGGTTATGATTTTATTGCTGTTTTCTGTTTTAAAATAGAATTACCCAGTGATTTACCCTTTATGCTTCTGACAATGAAATAAGGCATACTTTCTTCCACAGTCTGGAAGCTATTTGGGATTTCTGACTTTAGAATTGAAGGCTTCCTTAAAAATGGTCTCACATTTTGCCTTCTAATAATTTCAATGTCATACCAGAGGAGCATGCAAATTGCAGGTAACTGGAAGGCAGTCCCTGTAGAAGATAAGAAGAATGAGCTATATTCTGGAATTTGATATGCATCTAAGCAAGTAGTCTTACTGTAAGGCTGAGATTCAATGTAGTGCTGTTTTGTTCGTTTTGTGATCCTTTATGTAGTCTTGGCTGTCCTGGATCTTACTATGCATACCAAATTGGCCTATGACCCTCCTGACTCTGTCACCAGAGTACAAGCATTACTACTGTAACTCTCCTATGTCCTCTTATGGGATTGGATGCGTTGGTTGACCATATAGGTAAAACCATTAAACTTCCCAGTCAGTAGCAAGCTTTTATGATCTACTCTACTACAGTAATTAGAGACCATTTAATTCATTACTCTAAATCAGGAAAATAAATAAATGAGCCAGTTCTGACTTAGTGGGCTGTCCTTAAATCTGGCTATGATGATATATTAGATACTAACCTGGAAACGTGGCTTTTTAACATCATCATGGTTTTAAAAACCTACTCCTTACAAATTGAGATCAATTCATTAAATGCATATATGAGATTCCATTGAAACCATCAGTATTAAACATTAATGTAATCACATGCTAGATAATATAGGCTAGGAGTGGTATACTACTGTACATAGTAAATGCAGATTTTTGTTGTCAACTGTTTAACAAGGAGGGAAAGGAAAATTCAAAGGGTAGATGTTAGTATTTTCTTTGCACATTTAATTTTTGAAGTAGATGGAATGTGTACTGTAATGGAATGCAGTTCTGTGCTAATATGTAGAACTCAGATGTTTTCTTCTGATGATGTTTTTATTCATTTTGTCTTGCTGATGAGAATAAGTTATTTCAGAAGCAAAATGAGCTGTCAATCATCACAAGGATATGTCTGAAAATAGATTAAATTAGTAATATAAATAAATACTTTTAAGCAAGCAAGGATGAGTTTGGCTTTTAAATTCCCATTTTCCAGGTGGACAATTAAGATCAGATAAAGTAAAATAATGCACAAAATAAAATGCTTTCCTAATTGATGTCTTCTGAGGACTGTGTAGTGGAGGAGGAGGGTATTGTCCTTCATGATCTTTTTAGAATTCCTTAAAGCCAAAATACAACAGGAATTATTGTCAATGAATATTTCTGAAGTCATAGACATAAAATACAGCATTATGCTTGCTTTTTTGTTTTTTTACATGTGTGTGTGTGTGTGTGTGTGTGTCTGTGTGTGTGTATGATAACTGGACAGAATCTAGAATCCAATGGAGATAAGACTATGGCCACAGGCTGGGGGTATTATCTTTATTATGTTAACTTGAGGTTCGAAAACCTGTCTATTGTGGGTAGCACCAATTCCTGGTTAGGATCTTGGACTTTGTATGTAGCAAAAGGAAAAAGAACAGTTAAAAGCATGCATCCATGTCAGTTTATGGGTGTGAAAGCAATGTGACCAGGCACTTCCATTGCTTGCTTCCATGATTCTCCATAGCTAGACTATGCCTTGAAATCTGAGCTAAAATTACCTTTTATTATTTGTCAGAGTATTTTTATTATAGCAACAGGAAAAGAAACTGAGGCCACAGGCTCTACTGTCTTTTTCTCTCTTTTTGTTTTACATTGCTAGCAGTTGAAGTCAAGGAGCTATCATTGAACTATCTGGCTGCTCAGCCCCTAGAATCTCTTGAGTTAAAATCTGAAGTGAAACTTAAGAACTAACATACTTGGAAATAAATTTAAATTTAGAGATATGTCTGTTTCTATAATGAACTAATAAAGTAATTGATTTTTCATAGGGATAAGAAAATGGCATTCATGAAAAACAATCACATTCTGGAGCAAAATATTGTGTTACAATCACAGAGATATATATGATGTGAAGATGCCACTATAATATTTCAGGGAGAAAATGCAGTAATATAAGGAAGGAAAGAAAGTCAAAGTTTAATTATTTTATTTTCAGATAGAAATCAAGTGACAACTTTTCTTCTGCTTGAAACAATGACTTATTTGTGAATTTTACTTAAAATATATTGTCTTTCTCCATCTGTTGTTTGCGTGTGCATGTGTGTACTTGTGCATATTTGGTTGTGGATGTTTGTGGGTGTATGTTCAGGAGTGACTATGCATGTATGTGTTCATATGGAGGTCAAGGGTCGTCACTGAATGACTTCATTCATCACTCTCTGCCTTTATAACTTTCACTTCCTTAAGCTTTGAGAGTTTCATACATGAATATAATGAATTTCCATCTCTTCATGTCATTAGGATGTACTCAGTCTTGCCAATGTTCCTTTTTGGGACAGGAACTCCCATAGAACCTGTAGCAAACTTATCAATTTATTAACTTACTAGCTTATCTAGTCAAGGAATCCCAGGGACCTGCGATCTTTGCCTTCCCATCACTGGTTTTGTAGCCATTCCCAGCCATGCCTGACTTTTTGTTTTGCTTCTTAAGATTTGAACTCAGGCCCTGATAATGACATGATTAGTGCCTTAATGACTGGTTCCATCTCCATAGCTCCCTCCATTATTTCCTTTCTTTTTCCTTCTGTCTTAATAGGAATACTGTCTAATTTTGAATATGAAAATTTACTTTAGCAGAAGGGCCCAAGATTTTTCTCTATGATCCTTAATATTAATATAAAGATTTAATTGAGGATTCATTGCTTTCTCAATAAGATAAATGAAATTATTCTCATAGCCACTGACTGATTATAGTGTGAGAAACAGCTTTCAGTATAAATCTTCCTCTGATTTACAAATAGGATTCATTGGAATGGTTCATATTTTACAATATACCATACTTTAACATGTCTTGTTTTGAATATAAAGAATAAAAACTCTTATTTTTTAGTATTATTAGATAGTGAGTTCATTAGTTTGTTAATTACAAAATGTGTTTAATTTTTGTTGTGTTCACATTTTAAAGTAGATTAACTAATATCCTGTTTTTCTGGTGGGCTTTTCCAGGTTTTCCACATTTTCCTAAGTTGGGACTGGAAAGTACCACATTACATTTTTCAGTCTTTGCGTTTTTGCCTTCTTTCTGAAGAACAATGGGCATACAATTACATGGAAGAGGACTGATCTTGAGCCTAATTTTCCTCCTGTTAAAGTTGTCAAGAGCTGAAATACCACTCTCAGGTAAGAGTGCTGCGCCCAGACCCTACTATGGAAGTTTATGTCCACTTTTTTTTTATAGAAGAAACAATTTATTTGGACTGATGTTTCCAGTGGGGTAAGAGTTCATCACAGTGGGGTAGTGTAATGGCAGGCAGGCATGGTGGCCACAGTAGGAACCTGAAAGAGCAAACTCTAAGTGGTTATGTCCACTTTTCAAGAAGAATGTATGTGGACCGAGGATGTAACTTTTGTATTCTATTTCTGAACTATCATGAAGCTTCATGGCTATACATTTTAGGTTTGGGTTAGGATATTTAGTTCCTCTCATAATTTTTCAACTTAGTTATTTTGCCTTTTATCTAACCTTGGTCTGTTACAAGACTAGGTGATATTTTGTCACAGATCTAGGAAGACCTGGGAAACTAAAAGAGGCATTTTATTTTATATACATGGGTTACTTACTTTAAGGAGACTTTTAATTTAGGAATTACTAACGTTGAAAGAGCTATAATGAAAAATAATTGGATAAGCCTCATTTAAAAAAGAGATTTGATTTGTTTTCAATTATTTATATTTATGCTCAGGTATGTTTATGTGCATATGAGTGAATGTGCCCTCAGAGGTCAGTACAGGGCATCAGATCTACCTGGAGCTAGGTAATAGCCCTGACACTGGAGCTGAGAACTACACTTGTGTTCTTTGCAAGAGCAGTACAGGCTCTTAACTGCTCAGCCATTACTCCAGCCCTAGAAGCCTTATGTTCTTTCCCAAGGCAAGTTGTTTTTAAAAGTGAGACTGATGGGTTATTAAAATAACAGAAAGTCATATCAGAGCTCAAAATTGTAATACCTAATACTACCTTGATTCCACAGGTGAGAATGTACTCTCCTCTATTCTTATCAGATGGTTGAGCCTTTATTTATGTGTTCTGATCTGTTAAGGAAGTCCAGTTCCCTATTTGCATGTATGTTTATGTATATGTGTACATTTATTTTGATAAGTAGATGAAATCTTGCAACTTACACAAATTCATCAGAATTCATCAGTGACCAGATGAGGATATAAACATGCTCATTTTTAGTAGATTCTTTCTTTAAAAGAAATATGTGAGTTTTTGGTTTTTGATTTTGCTTAAGGTGTGTCTGTGCACCATGTGCATGCAAGGTGCCAAAACAGGCCTGAAGAAGGCAATCAATACCCTGGAACTGCAATTATATGGTTGTACAACACCTTACATGTTCTGGGGACCAAACCTAGGTCTGCTGGATGGTCAGCAAGGACTCTTAACTCCTGAGCCAGCTCTGCAGCCTCGTTAAATTTTCTTGTATAAGAGTGCAGGGCACAGTTAAGAGCAGCAAGGATGCACGTGATGTTCCAGATTCAAACCACAGACCCTAGTCTCTCACAAACACATACATGTTCCCTGTTTTTGCACAAATTCTTCAGTGATGTAGGATGAAAAATGTTATATTACTTTACATCGCTTATTATAATTCTGATCATTTCTCTTACTTATCATTCATGCAGTAATGTCCTCAGACAATTGTTATAAAATATTAATAGCATGTTTTCAGAGCAACTGAATAGTGCCCATTTATTTTGGCACTCTAGAGTACTCACTAGTAAATGCAACCAAGGCAGGTATCCAATTTGAATGTCAACGAGTCTGGTGTCTCTGTAATTGGCCTAATTATAGAGGAAAGGATTTGTAATGTGGAATATATATTCATACAAACACCCAAAGGTTATTAGCTGCACTCCCTGTATAATTAGTTATTGCAGAACCTTTACAACTTTAGCAAATTTAAGAAAGAATAATGTTGTAATAAACAAGTTGTTCTCTGGTTATTAGCTGGTGTCTTTGGGACTGCTGCTATTGTGTCCCTCTCTACCATTTGTAACTGCAATAGAATTTAAACAAGGTGAACTTACAAGAAACTCAGTACCCACTTTGCTTAGGAATGGTTTTAATCAGAAACAAGACAATTGCTAATGAGTATGTGGATGCTTTAGTCAATACTAAAATGGTGATCAATATCCACTGAATATTGCCTGAATTTAGTTACTATGGGCAACATGGTGACAATGTGACTGACCACTTTTAATATGCAAAAAATAAAATATTTGCAAATTTTTCATTGGTTTGTGGGTGCTTCGGGATCTCAAAGATACATTTAGATGATGTGTGAGATCGAAGTGTTTTGACAACAATATCCTAGTGCCAATTCCTATCCCCTTTTATTGCTGTTGTCATTTGTACTGATTACTTGAAATATGTAGTAGAAAATTTTTTCTTTCTCTAACATGAATGATGGCACCAGCTCTGAGTTGTCCAGCACACAAGATGTATTTCATGGTCATGTACTCATATTTATATACCCCTAAACCAGAACAATTTTTCTTAAGACTAAAATTACTGAATCCATAAAACAGTTTTAACTTCGCTAATTCTCTTCCTAGAATGCAATATAAGATAGACATAAAATAATTCTGCTGCATTGAAGCCCAAAGGTTTTCTTCTTTCTCAATTATATCGTTGCTTTAGCACACACACACTATTTTTACTTGAAAGTATGACTGACAGACTCATTATGGTTGGTCAGATGTTTACAGGCAGATATTTTCCCCAAAAGGAACAAAATCATTCTGACAATTTAAAATAAACTGGCAGTATAGATGTGATAACTGTCACTGACCAAATTTGAGTGTTCAAGTAAAAATTAGACTTGAAGAATACTTGTATCCTCTACTAAAAGCCGGAGCACAAAGGCTTTCAAATATCAGTGACTTTCCTGATTAGATCAGAGGCAATGTCAAGTGACATTTTTTGATGACCTGTGTACAAATATTTGTCAGATAAACATCAATCTGCAAACACAGACTTTTTCTAAAGACTACCAGGGGCTGGTCAAAAAAGCATACATAGATCAAGAAGTAGGTATAATGGTTCAATATAATAGAATAGGAAGAAATATACAGGTTTAGTTTTAGATTTCATATTGTAATAGATGTTTCACAATAAAATAATACCCAAAATCATCTGGATGTAATGTATAATTTCCCAGTTCTTTTATTTACATGTTTGTAGGAAGCTGAATTTGTACACTTATAATCACACTACCTTCTTACAATATAAAGAATGTAGAAGCAAATATGAGACTCCTGCTGTCCTTTCTTTAGTAATGAGAGATGTGCCATCATAGAAAATAATGCAACCCTTCTCCTGATGTTTGTGATTTCACGAGATGTTATTTATTCTAATATATTATGTGAATATATAAAAAATAATTAAACACATTCAGATTTAACTTTTTATGTAGTTAAAATTTATAATCCATTTGAACATGGGCACTTTAGATGCCTTGTAATTTTAAAGAAGTTGAAGAAGTCAAGACCTAGCCCAATGTAACAGGGCTGAAGGTCCTAACTGTATCTTTACTATTGAATAGTACTCAGCAGTCAGTTGCTATTTGTATGCAAATTGCATTTCTCAAAAATACATATGCCAAAGAGATTTCCTGCTACTGATTGCTTTGTAATTCCTTATAAATAAATACTATAAATTAACACCTGACAGAATTGTACTAAAGAATATCTCGGTTTGAAAATTACTGAGTACTTACCTGCAGTATAGCATTATGTACACCATTATCTTTCAAAACCTAATTCAAGTGCCTGTCTTCAACATCCATGAATTTTGGGTAGTCTTATTTTAAACTGATTTTAGGATAGGGAATGACAGTACAAGTAGGGAAGAGAAATAAAGATAAATTTATGAACGTCAAACACCAAGGAAGATTGTAGAAAATTTTTATCAACAAAAATGGAAATCAAACAAAGAGAAATTCTTCTGCAATAAACATTGACCTTTAGCATATTTAATGATCCATTAATCAATGGTTTCAGACTAAGAGGACTACTGTAATCACACATTGTTTGAAAAATGATTTTGGCATTTCTTCGTAGAGTCAGTTCCATTATATATGAAAATTTATCACACATTGATAATCCAATAATGGAAAAACCTATGATGCCCAGGATATGAGTTGAAAAACATATTAACTGGAAAGAGAGATGGAAAATAAACATGTTCCATAATACAAGAAATATCAAAAGAGACACAGGACATCAATAGGGTGAAAGATGCTAAATTAGTTAATTATGATATCTAGATAGAAGCAGGAAAAATAACAGAAAACTTTCCACATGACAGAAATTTGTAAAAATCAGTACACATGCCCACATAAATGATATGCCAAAAATTTTAAATACATATTTTGATTGATAATGGGCTGTTTTTATTGTGATTTTATAAAGTTATCACACATTTCTGGGGCTAATTGAAGGTTGTGTATGAGACAATATAAAACGATGGCAGGGGACTATTCTCTGTAGACATACACAACTGTTAAAGAGAAGCAAAATTCTTGGGATAGAATTTTCCTTACAATATTAATTACCGTTCTCATTGCTATGGTAGAGTATTTTTAAAAGCACCTAGTGGAGGGAAGGTGTTTTTCTGGTTCATGTTTTGACAGGATGGACTTCATTGTGTCAGGGATGGCAGTGAGAGACAGACATAGTTAATCAATTTATACCCACAGTTGGAAAACAAGGAGGGGTGAATGGTGGTCAGGTGGTTACCCCATTTTCCAGTTTACATGCCTCCAGCTCACTGACTGGTACGGTTGACATTTTATATTCCTCTTCTCATTTAAACCTCTTTGGAAACACCTAGATGGATGCATTTCTTCATGTGTCTCCTGAACTATTCTAAATGCAGTCACATTGGCACTGAAGATCAACTGTCACACTTGCCAATGTAGAAAGCACATGTTGTTCTCATGACACTAGAAGAAACCATCCTGAGTGAGGTAACCCAGTCACAAATAGAGAAACATGGCATGTACTCTCTCATATATGGATTTTAGACATAGATCTGGGGAGTGCTAGCCTACAATCCCGTGGCCAGAGAGTCTGGGAAACAGAAACTTCATTTAGTGGCTGATCGAAGATGAGGCAGACTCCCTTTGCTGAACTCAAGAAAGCCAGTAACAGAGAGGGAGGACTGATGACCAAAGGGATTAAGACTGGGCTGGTTTAACCCCCAGAAACAGCTGACCTGACAAAGGTTAACTCTTGAATCCCAGGCATCAGCCTGGGAATCCAGCAAGGGACTGATCAAGACCCCCTGAATGTGAGTGTCAGTGAGGAGGCCTAAGTAATCTATTGAGCCTTGGGCAGAAGATCAGTACCCATCCCAAGTATACACATGGACTTTGGACTCCCATCCAACAATATGAGGTGCACTCTCACCCTGAACTCTTGGGGAAGGGTCTAGGCCCTGCCCTATATGAAATGACAGACTATGGACACCCCCATGGAGGGCCTCACCCTCCCTGGGGAAATGAAGGGATAATGGGGGGGGTTGGGGGGAGGGCATTAGGAGTGGAGGGAAAGGGAGAGGGCCCTGGAACTGACTTGTGAAGCAACTTTGTTTCTTATCTAAACTTAAACTGAAAAATAAATAAATAAAAAATAAATAAATAAAATTAAATTAAAATAATAAAAAATAAAAAATAAGGATAATTATACTCTTAAAAAAAAAGAAAGCACATGTTGTTCTCTTTATTTAATCATGTCCCATTTTTGAAAACCTTACTCTTCAAGTATACTGTTTTGATATTCAGTTCAACAGGTTCCAACAATTACAAAGCAGTCATATGTGCAAGTTGCGTTTCCATTTGATGAGTATTTTCAAATTGAATGTGAAGCTAAAGGAAACCCAGAACCAAAGTAAGTATGTTAGTAAATATGCATCTGGAAACTATATGTGCGTGTTTGTGTTTGTGTATTTGAAAGGGTTTTATTTCATGCTATTTTAATGTGACTATCATAAGTTACAATACAAATGTACATTATGACTGAAGCACCAAATTTCTCAGTAAGTGGTACTTAAGACTATGGTTTTGTGAT
Source organism: Mesocricetus auratus (assembly GCF_017639785.1). Taxonomy (NCBI): domain Eukaryota; kingdom Metazoa; phylum Chordata; class Mammalia; order Rodentia; family Cricetidae; genus Mesocricetus; species Mesocricetus auratus. Next base: position 164,366,509 of record NW_024429266.1, read on the forward strand.
ATTTTTATTGTATTCTGACAGTAAAATTTGTTTAGAATCAGAGGGCAGGAGTATCCACTAGGTGACAGAATTAATGACAGAGGTTTTGGAGGACTGAGGAAGTAGTAAGGCAGGGCTTAGAAAGGATCTTGTTCCTTTTGGATGAAGGACAGGAGAGTTAGGAAGTCACTGGTGACTGCTTTACAGCTTCTTTGATCTTCCAGGTTCTTACCCTGATATCTGATTCCTGCTTTGCTATTGATAAAGAATACCTAGATAAATGCATCAATTTACAAAATCAAAATTTGTTTATGTATGTCACACAAACCTGTTTACATTATCTATGCAACAATTTATATGTGACTAGGTAGAACTTAACTGCGTACTTTTTTCTCAAATACAATTGTAACTATAATGACTTTTCTACCTATAAATCTGCTGTCATTGTTTATGAAGAATTGCTCTGAGGAAATAAGGGGAAATAAATTATCAAATGATTAAAGTATAGAGAGTTTCTTACCACTCTATTATTTGTAAAAGGAAAAGCATCAAAATGGGTTAAAAAATGAAATAGCAACACCATGACAAAAATATTATTATATCATCATAAAATTACTTTTAATATTATTTTGAAACTGATATTTTTAACTGAAAAATTATATATTTAAGATAGATTCAAATATGCCGCACACTTGAAAATACCAGATAAAAGGGAATTAGTGGAATTTGTATGTGTGTTTGTGTTTCTTCACACAGACATATACACAGTGAAGCACGTGATCCAGAATAATATGTATATATATATATATGTGTGTATGTGTGTTGCCATCCAGATATTATGGAGATATTTTTAAAATACCTTCAATTTTAAAAGAGAATAAAACTGCCTTCAATCTTCAATATCTTATCTCACTTTCCACATTTTTCTTTTTTTGTTGTCTTTTGTTTTTCGAGACAGGGTTTCTTTGTGGCTTTGGAGCCTTTCCTGGAACTGGCTTTCTAAACCAGACTAGCCTCGAACTCACAGAGATCCACCTGCCTCTGCATCCTGAGTGCTGGGATTAAAGGCATGTGCCACCAACACCCGGTTTCACATATTTTTCTTGCCTTTATGATTTCTTGCACTTTTCTTTATACACTGTCATGATTTATTGTATATATTTTAAACTCACAAATTCTCTTGATTTTATCTTTTGTGTATTTGTTTATTAAAGTTTTAAAATTATGAAATGTCACCAATAATTTTTTTATCTTGTAGATTTTCATGGACTAAGGATGACAAGCATTTTGATCTTTCTGACCCTCGGATAATTATGTCTAACAATTCAGGAACATTCAAGATCCCAAATGAGGGACACATCTCTCACTTCCAAGGGAAATACCGCTGCTTTGCATCTAATAGATTAGGAACTGCAATATCCGAAGAAATCGAGTTCATAGTTCCAGGTAAGTGTTCAAGTAGAGATTTCAGTAACAATTGGTCTAGGGAAGCATTAATTGGACATCATGCCATATAAAGCAATAAACCAGTAAGAATTTAATCAGCATGTATTTCATTTACTAGAAAAACATCTCTTCAGACTCTTAATATTTATAGTCAGATATTGTCACAAAGCCTAATCATACTGCAATTCAGTAAAATATGTTACCTCAGATAAAGTACCTTCCATATATGATGATGAATAAATATATTATTAGCTAAATTTAGATCAGTATTCAGTAACAGATAATCTCAAAGCCACTACATCAACACAAAGACACTCTTCAATAACACAGTTTAGTGCAGTTCTATCAGGCTCCAGGACCCATATCCTTCTTGTAACATACTTGTGGCTCCAGGATGATACATCTCACAAAATATGCAGCTTCAATCAAAGAATCTAAGACAAAAGCATAAATAGCTGTTTATAGGATTTTAACTGCTTCTAGAAGGAGTGTCTTGGCAATTCTTTCACCTACTGCTAGATGGAGAAAAGCTGGCTATATAATCCCAGTTAAATAAAGTCATTTCCCTATAGTTGGGTAGAGCCAGCCACTGATGATGTATAAAATAAGAATATATCATTACAAACTGTAAATCCTTCACAGTTAAGACTGTCAATTCCGAAAACAAATACCAATTTCTGATTACTTAATCATTGACAAATTTTGCCTATGTCCATGAAATACCCACTTATTTTCCCTGATCTATGGTTCCTAATTTTATACAAGTCTAACCCAAAGCTTTATAGGGCAAATTCTTACATGGAAAAATATCAGTTAACATTTTCTTTTACAATTTCTTATTAAATTTGGAGCCTTGCTAAGACAAAATAATATAAACAAATGATAAAGTAACAAATAATGAGGAGTTATTTTCTTGAAAGTTAAGAGAGAGTGCTGTATATAAATTATTATTAAAGCCTAACAAAATTCTAAAGCACTAAATACTGAGCAAATTTGGACTTCTATAATAACAGTATGCATATTCAAATTTGTAATGAAACTGAAAATCCAAATAAAGTGAATGGTTATTGGACCACATGGTAGACAGTAAAAGTGACAAAGGAAAGATATAGAAAAGACTTGAAATAAGACTGTAAAAATACAAAAAATAAATCTAAATACATCCCCATTCCAATTTAAAGATAATAGTTAATTGAGTACTTTTTAAATGCTGTAAAATACAGAATAAAATATATAACCATAAACATTCCATTTTTATTTTAGGCTTTTTCATCATTTTGCATACCAACCATAGTTCCCCTTTCCCTCCCCTCCTTGCTCTCCCCAACCCATTTGCATCTACACCTCAGAAAGTGTAAGGCCTCCCATGGGAAGCCAACAAATCCTGGTATGTTCAATTGAGGCATAAGCAACTCCTCTCCTACACATCAAGGTTGAACAAGGCATTCTACCATATGGAATGGGTTTCAAAAAGCCAACTCATACACTATGGATAGATCCTGGTCCCACTAACATACCAGGCCATAAAAATGTTGCCCACATGCTTAGAGCCTAGTTTGGTCCCATGCAGGCTCCCCAGCTGTAGGTCTTTAGTCCATGAACTCACACAAGTTTGGGTCAACTGTACAACTGTACCTTTGGGTTTCCCTGTCATGATCTTGATCCCCCTTGCTCATATAATTCCTCCTACCTCACTTCGACTGGACTACTACTGGTGTTTGGATGCGGATTTTTGCATCTGCTTCCATCAGTTACTGGATGAATGTTATATGATGACACTTAGGATAGTGACCAATATGATTACAGGGGAAGGCCAACTTAGGCACTCTCTCCACTATTGTGTAGCTGGAGTAGATTCCTGGGAATTTCCCTAGCATCACATTTATCCCGAATTTTAAAACAACAAAAGGTGGAAGAATTATCATCAAAGTCTGTTACATCATTTGGGGCAGGACTGAGGCCTTCCCCATGTAATAGGCTGAGAGAGTATCCCTCCATAAGGAATGGGCTCCAAAAGCTTGTTCATGCACTAGGGATAATACTATAGAATGCAATAATAATAGATCTAAAAAAGAAATAGGTAAATATATAACATATTAATATCATTGTGTGGTGGCTCAAGCAGAAAGAGCATTACTAAGGACATACCAGACTTAAGTCACATAGGTCTAAATTACAACTAATGAATGTGTATGGAATATCATACTGAAACTGGGGAATGAATTATTTCATGTATTTGGAAGAAATGGTACTATTGATGATCTGTTGAACTGTAAAAAGAATAAAAAGAACTATAAATTAATGACAAAAGTTCAATGACAGTCTATTTTTAAAATTAATTTTATTTAAATTAAAAATAATCCTATTTTACATACCAATCCCAGTTCTCTCTGTCTCCCTTCATCCCATTCCCTGCACCAAACCTTCATCCCCCCCCCCATCCACTCCTTAGGGACAGTGAGACCTCCCAAAAGGATCATCAAAGTCTGTCACATCATTTGGGGCAGGACTGAGGCCTTCCCCATGTATATAGGCTGAGAGAGTATCCCTCCATAGGGAATGGGTTCCAAAAGCTTGTTCATGCACTAGAGATAAATATTGGTTCCACTGCCAGAGGCCCCATAGACTATACAAGCCCCACAACTGACACCTGAAAGTTTCCTATTTTTGAAAATTAAGTAATACATTTGTTATTCACGGGTCAAACAAGAAATGTTAGGGAAAATAGTGAAAATGATGGTTTGAAAAAGTCCGGATGATAAGATATATTCTTACCATGAAAACATTATTTAGAGGAATATTCAATGTCTTTCTAACTTATATGAAAAGGAACAATAATGGACATTAATGAAAGAGGCTCATTATGTAACATATCTTTAGGATAAAAATGAATGAGCTGACTTAAGGTAATAGGTTGTAGTATGTGTGTGTGTGTGTGTGTGTGTGTGTGTGTGTGTGTGTGTGTGTGTAAAACTAATTCCAGTGGTGTAAACATTTACTATGAGACACACACACACATCTTCATAAAAGAGGAAAGTGGGGTTTGGAGAGAAGGCTCGGTCAGTAAAGAGCTTGCCATGTAATCAAGAGAACCACTGTTTGAGCCCAAAATGTAGAAAGCTGCCATCACAGTGGCTTGTACCTGTAATGCCAGTGCTATGTTAAGGATGGAAAAACAGACAGATTCCTGGAGCTTTTGGGCATGGGACTGATCCAGATCCCCTGAGTGTGAGAGTCAGTGAGGAGGCCTGGGCAACCTATGGGGCCCTGGGCAGTAGATCTGTACTTAACCCTGGCATACAAATGGACTTCGTGTGTCCATAACACACAGAGGGATGCTCTCTCAGCCTGGACTCTTAGGGGCTGGCCTGGACCCTGCTCTGAGCGAAATGACAGACTCCTATGTGGAAGGAAGTGGGGATAGGGTAGGAGACTGGGGGTGATGGTGTGGGGTGCGGGAAGAGGGGAGGCAGAGGGAGCTGGGATTGACATGTGAAGCAAACTGTTTAAAATTAAAGTAAAAGAAGAAAAAAAGAATGCTTCACACACCAATCCCAGCTCCCTCTCCGTCTCCTCCTCCCCCGCACCCACCAGCCCTCTCAAACCCTGACCTAATCCCCACTCCACTACTCAGGGAGAGTGAGGCCCTTCATTGGGGAATCTCCAAAGTTTGTCATATAATCAGGGGCAGGACCCAGGCCCTCCCCTATGGGTCCAGGCTGAGAGAATATCCCTCTGTGTGGAATTGGCTCCCAAAGTCCACTCAGATGCCAGGGATAAATACTGATCTAATACCGAGGCCCCAAAAATTGTCGAGGCCTCCTCACTGACACCCAAGTTCAGGGGGTCTGGATTAGTCCCATGCTGGCCTCTCAGCCATCAGTCTGGATCCATGAGCTCCCTCTTGTTCATGTCAGCTGTTTCTGTGGGTTTCACCTGCCTGGTCATGACTGCTTTGCAAAATGACTTGGTTTTGTGAAGGTAACAACCCATCATGTGGGCTTGGTAAGATCTGTTTCCAGCTTCATTCCTTTGATGTTAGCTTCAGTGCAGAACAGTTAATTGGACTGTTAACTTGTTCAAAACTGTTAATTTACAAATAGAAAAGAGACAACAGCATAATAGCCAAAGGAAAGGGCAAAATTGAGTCTCTTTAGTGTCCCCTCTCCTGTTAGGGACACTTCATCTTAAGATACAAGTACAAAGAGGGCATATTTTGATCCTTTATCTTAGGATGTTTTGTTCCCACCTCCTAAAATGTGAATTCACCTAGGTTCCCCCATTTCCCTTGCCTAGGTGTATGGAATTTGGGGGCACCGGTATTTGTGTTTACTTTATATTGTTTTATTTACTTGTACGTATGTATCATGCACTGACATGGGAATCTAACAATTCATTTGTAGTGGAGTGTATTGCTGCAAAGACTTGAGTCTCACATCACAGGGAAATTTTATTCTAGAGGCAGTTCTGGCTGATAATAGCCTGGCAATATAGATTCAGGTTTCCCAAATTCCACATTCTATTCTGGCAAAATTTGATGACATTTCTATGGTAATTAACAAAAGAAAGTCATAAACCAAAGAAGTTTAAGAGTATATTGGTGGGGACACCAGGCAGTTAGGTTACAGTGCAGTGAGGAAATTTCTGCTACAGGTATCAGGTAGTGTCTGATGTCTTTCATTGGAATTGGTTTGAAGAATGCTAGGGATCTTTCTGTATATCCTGTAAGAATTTTTGTAATAGTCACATGGGTGTTAGTGGTAACACAGATGAGGACAATGAATGAATATTAAGGAGGCTAAAGATAATTGAGCTCTGTATTAGCAATATTCCTATGCTCCAAAATCACTATCAGTCACCTGCACAGAATGTTTAACATAAGTTTAACTTTTTTGAGGGGGGGACTCAGTGTGTAAAATAATAAATTGTCATATAAGCTTGTAGAATCTATGTCTCAGCAATATAGAGGTTCAATTATACTTGAGGTTATAAAAACAAATCTTATAGAAATGCACATGGTGTATTATACTTCAATTTAAAGTTTGTAAACATGCATGAAATATTGGTGAGGAAATATTGGTGGTGAAAATTTTTCTTGGGAAATTTTTACTGCTGAACACAATATTGAAGATACTAATCAGCACCAATGGAGGTGGGAGGGGCTGGGGTCAGCCCCAGGTAGAAGGCAGTAATGCTCCTGGTGGAGTGGACAGCATGGTGTGTAAAAGGATTTCCATCCTGTATCTTTCTTCCTCTGTATCATTGAGGTTATTTCACTAATGACATGGTAATGCTGCTGAAGTGGCTATCCTGGGTTGTGATGACACACCAGAATTAATGGGAAGAGCAGTCACTTGTAGACTTTGAAACTTCACTTAGGAGTTAACTTGAAATGACAGTTAGAAATGTCCATCTATTTTGGATCAGGAATTATTGGCATGAATATTGTGGCTGAAAGTCAAGAATATAACTTCTATAAAGTCAGCCCTCTCTAATCTCCTCTTCTTTTCCAATGGATCCAGCAACCCTTAGAAAGAATACACTCTAAATTAAAATGTACATTTTCCCAAACACACACTGATTTTTCGTGGCCTGGTGATGCCTTGTCTGTGTTTTCATAAATCTATACCTCTATTATACATATTTTAACTGAAATGGGGTTAGAAATATGGTATGAAAGAGAGATTAAATGTATATCATAAAATGCAAGGTGATGGGGTGCTCCTTAACCTGATTCAAGTGGTTGCTATGGAGACGAACAAGGCAATAGCTAGACCTACTGCTGGAGAGAAGTGGGACAGTCTCATGTAAGACAGAACAATTAACAGATTTAAAAAATATTTTCCCTTACTACCTAAGCATTATCAGTGAAATGATGGTAGTATGAGGATAATCCCTGTCAGAGTATGACAGTGGAACAGTTAAGAGGTGGAGGATCAAAGATTAGGTCTTTAATGTAGCTAATTGCTCTCTTTCTTTCCTGCTTCAGAAACAAGTAAAAAGAAGTAGAATTCTTACAAATCATTTCCAGGCTGTCTTGAAAAGACTTCATCATCTGACCTCCACTCTAGTCCTTCAAAGTTCATAAATAAGACCATTTCAAGCTTCCTCATTTAACAATGGATTTCTCTTAAGCTGCAGGGATTTTATTTTTCTTTATTGATGGAAACTTGGTGGTTCTAATTTTAGAGTTTGTCTCTCTCAGTTATGAAGTTGTTATTTAATATAAAGGGATTTTTTTATTCACAATGCTTAGTTTCCTGTTTTTATAATTTCATAGTTGAGTTTGGTAAGGAGAGGATGAGAGAAAAAAGCCCAGCAAATAGATTGCATCATTTATGAATGCATGACCAATCCTTTCACTACATGGCATATATACAGAATAAGATCTTAGTTGGTGAATTAGTCAACAAGTTATTAGGTTCACTTCCTATTCCAGCCATTTTTCTAGTTGTATTAATCCATTTTCTAACACTACAACAAAATCTCTGATATAATCAGTTTATAAGGAGAAAAAAGTTAGGTTGGTTCACATTTTTCCATTGTCTTGACCATGATGGGATGGCTTTACTGCTTTGAGCCAGGTTACAGAAGCACATCATCATGAGAATGTGTGGAAGAGTAAAATCTGCCTACATTGTGATACAGGGATCAAAGGGAAAGAGAACGGACCACAGTTACACAATTTCCTTCAAGATCATCCTACTATAACTCCTTATGACAATGCCTCACCTCTCTAAAGTTCTAGCATCTTCCAGTAGAGGTCATGAAGCATTAGCTTTGACCACATGGGCATTTGGGAGATATTTGTCTGTGCCTTAGCATTAGTGACTTGAAAGAGAACAGCAAACAAAACAAGAATAGCACATCCTGTGACTGTGACTAGGGCACGCACACACGTGTGTGTGTGTGCGTGTGTGCGTGTGTGTGTGTGTGTGTGTGTGTGTGTGTGTGTGTGTAGATGGAAGCTCTTTTCCTTTCTGTTCTATTGAAAATTTCAGAAGTTCAGCTTCTAGAGTTCTCTCAGGGTTCTAAAAAGGAACTACATGTAAACAAAGGAACTAGAGTCTGAGGGGAAAAGAAATGTAATTACAACTTGATCTTTCTATCCTTGTTTCTTTATTATTCTCCTGTTTCTCAGTTTCACCATTTCTCTATATCTGTGTTTCTTCATTTCTATTTTCTGTCTCTGTGTTTTGTTTCTCCCCACTTCTTGGGGGTAGAGGTATATATACATTTGTAACAGTGATTCTTTTTAATAATGCAATGTGAGGCTTAAGTTTCTCAGCATCAGTAAGGCAGATAAGATTTACACACAGAGTAACAGACTAAAAGTTCTAGGAGAAACTTTTAGCATCAATTGACTAGGGCTGTAGGTCAACGAAAGGGTCTATGTTTAATTTTCACAAGAAACAAAACCTGGCACCTTCTAGTGCTCTAGCCTCAGTGGCAGCATAGGTCTTAAGGAGAGTTTACTTTTCCTTGAGAATGAGCAAAGGAGCTGATTACCTTTGTCTTTATCTTCTCAGGGGAAACAAGAGGGAGCAGTAAATCTCTGAGCTAAAATCTTGAGTTACTACAACAAGAAGTTTGAGAATTTTCAGAGCAAAGTTAGTTTAGGTTATCACTTCTCTATCTGCAAGCGAGGTAAAAACAGGGCATGTTTATATTTTCTATCCATCTATGCATCTATGAATCAACATCTTTGGATGTGTAGTAACTCTATGTTGGATATCTGGGAATGTCTTAGATGGGTTGCTTTTGCCTGGGCCATAAGCACTGACCAAATGCCTATCAATAAACGTAATTTCAGGAAGGCTGATCTCTGCAATTGCAATGGAGACAGGAACAAGGACCTGATAGTGGGAAACAGACCTCATACATAGCTAAGGAATACAATCAATAAACTAGAACCTATTAATGGAGAGCAGGTTTTACATATAGCTAGGGAGTATAATCAGTAAAACCCCAAATGCATGGGAGAAATTTCTTCCCAGTAAATGATCAGATAGTACTAAACTATGGGAAGTGAATCCAAAGTTTGTTACAGAAAGGGATAAGCTACAGGAAGAATGTACAGCAAGAAACAGCCAATTCATTCACAAAATTATGACATCAAGTACAGATTTTGTGCTGGTTTCATCCATTAGGCAATCCTCAATTCTTCTTATGTATCTCATGATACAATAGCTGTGTAATTACAGTGTGATCTTGCAGATTGTAGTGCTTTTCAACCATCAGAGATTAAACTGATGATATTAATGCTTATACTTTGGCTGTGTAACACCAATCCTTCAGGTTGCTGATTTGCTTTCTGTTTGCTTTCCTGATCTATTATAACCTGTGTTAAATTTTCTGCTATATGTTTTTGAATTCATAAGCTTTTAATTACATATGCTCTAGTTACTTTAGATGATAAAATCATAATCTAGTATTAAAACAACTCCAGTATTTCCCAGTTTATCTTAGAACACCCTCTAGACCAGTGGTTCTCAACATTCTTAATACCTTGACTCCTTAACATAGTTCCTCATGTTGTGGTATCCCCAAGTCATAAAATTATTACATTGCTACTTACTAGCTGTAATTTTGCTACTGTTATGAATCATAATATAAATATCTGCTATGAGACACCAGTGGGGGTCATGACTCACAGGTTGAGAGCCACTAATCTGGACAGCTATTTTTGGTCAGATGTTTTCTCTGCTCAGTAAGAAGTGTTTTTTTTTTCTGAATATTGAGAGAATTGAAATTATATGTTTTCAACCCTTGCTGACATAACCTGAAGTTAAAAGTCTCCATTGGAGTTTCCTTTTGTAGATTGGCTTGAATGAAGTGGCTAAATTAATTAGTGGTCAGCTTGTCTCTGGGAAAGGTTTTCTGTGTAGATTGTCTTGACTTCAAGAAGTCATTCATGAATGAACACAACAAAGTGTAGCTCACATTTGTAAGTGAATACTGGGGATTGGTCCACTGTTCTCAATGATTGACATGAAGGACCCATTGGAGCATCATGAATAAGAGGAAGTTGCCAACTGCTTCAATTACTGTTGCAAACAGATCTGCAGTATTGTTATGTAGATGGGAGTTGATTTCATCCAGTGGGTGAAAATGGGATTTCTGAACACAACTGAAGTTCTGCTTAAGTAGGCAGTGATGTGTAGGTGAATTCTGACCCTTTTGCAGGAGGACCACCTAGGGTTAAATCTAGTCTGGATTAGTGTGTTTCAGTGATGATGGGGGTTCTTCAGAACTGCCAAAGCAAGCAAAAGGGGTGGAATTGCCTCACCTGAGCAGACTATTGCTTAAAACCAAACATATTTATCTGTTCTCAATAAATAATACTATGGTTATTGCCTATGAAGTGAATCAATCAGTCACTTTTAGAGTGGTTCAAATAGGGTCATTTCTTTATCTGAGTTAAAATTCTCTGCACAGCTGCTGCTCTGTTATTTTAATTTAATTTCCAACAACAACATCAAGATGGTTAGTTTAAATCATAAACTTGACATAACCTAGGATCATCTGGAAAGAAGGAACCTCAACTGCAGAATTGCTCAGATCATATTGGCCTAGGGCCACGTTTGTGAGATATGTTGTTGAATTATGATTCGTGTAGTGAGATACTGCCTACTGTGGGCAGCACTACCCCTAGGCAGATCTAGCCTTTATGAGAAAGCTAGCTGAGCCTGAGCGAGGGATAGGCCAGTAGCTGCATCCCTCCTTGGTTTCTCCTGCAGCTCCTGCTTGTGTTCCTGTCCTCACTTCTTTCAATAATGGAGTGTGACTTGCAAGTATAATCCCAATAAACCCTCTCTTCCCCCACGTTGCTTTGGTTCATGATGTTTATCATGGTAGCAGAAAGCAAAAGGGAATGTTTATTGAAAATGTTAAATGTGCATGTTCTTCCATAGTGAAGGCTATAAGATTCAACGTCACCAAATAATGAAACAACCCAGATTAATTAATTTCTTCTCTGAATCCTTAAGTTAGATGATATATAATCTTCCCTGCATCCTGATACTAATTTCATCTTTAGTTAAAAGCTGTTTTGAAGATATACAATGTGTATTTAAGGGCTTAGTAGACCTATAAATTGTCTTTTTTCCCTTTATGTTATGGATGGGTTAGATGCTCACTGAACTAACTTTATGTTTATAGTTTGGGAACTGGAATTTCATAATCTAGATTTAATTAATGTAAAGATGCTAGCACTTCATTGGCTTTATTATCTGTCTGATTCATTAGACTTTTCTGCATGCTTTGAGGGAGAGAATTTCCAATTAATGATTCATATATCTTATTAATTATCTACTTTCTTTAAATCTGGATATTCACATTAAGAATTAGATAGTTTGCATATCAGATAGAAAATAATATACCCATTCATTTTTCCTACGTGTGCTTCTTTTCCCTTGTTGTCTGTTGTTTCTGAGTGTTAACAGATTCATCAAACCCAAACATACGGCTATCTTCCATACCAGTGTACACTGAAACTCAGTGTGGCAAATAATACTAAATAAATAGTTAGAATTTCAAGTTTGAGTATGTAACAGATTTATTAATTTTTCATATGAGCGAGGTATGCTTTTTGTCTATCAATGCTAATGATTTAGCTGACATATTATTTTATTCTTGGGGTGCTAACAGTGAAATATTAAACAATCTGTCTGTTATTAGGAATTTCATGGTACCTACAGCCAAAGCATGGTTCAAAGATAACTGTGACTCACATGTCTTGCCAATGTCTCAAAAAGTATCTGGCATAAGTGTGATGACCAAAAGGGAAGCACCATATGACTGAAAGTGCAGATATTGAGTCTTCCCTGCCCATGTTGCTGAGGTACTGTAACAGCTCACTGCCTTGTACAATTCTTGGCTTGGAAAAGTCCTTGAATTTAGACCAAAAGAAATTCCTTGTAAACAACTGGTACCTGGATACAAGAAAATGTCAGTAAATTGCCCTAAACACTGAGAATGGGATGGGGCCTAAAGAGCGATATGATAAATACAGAGGAAATGGGTAGCAGTTCTCAAAATTAATTTTGTAGAGACTGGCAAGACATGCAAAATTGAGAATTTTTAAGAAGAAAAACCTTAGATTTCCATAAAACACAGTAATATTTTGTGAATCACTGCTTATTATAAAAAACTTTAGACATATTTAAAAAAAATCTCACGAGGCTGGACTTTTGGCAGATGTCGTCCTCTAACTATTGTCCTGCATCAGAACTTGTGAATCCACAAAGTCAAGCCCCCTAGTGGAGTTGGAAGAAAGCTATATAATGTTCAGTCAGGATACATTTTCAATATCCATATAGGTGTAAATAGTTTATATGAACTGGGAGCATTGGTGGTGGCTGTCAGTTCTGTGAGGTTCTTACTTGCATTACTCTCATACTTGCTCCTTTGGGAAATTGATCCCATCATGAGGAGGAAACAATAGAAGGCATTATTGGAAACCCTCCTTTCCAACACCAGTTCTACCTCACTTAAAATTGCATATACTGGAGTGATCCTCAGGTAGGGTCTTCTTTGTAACTTAGAGTAGTCAAATGTGCTCTTCTTGTGTTTCCCATCTCCTCATATGAGGTTTGAATTGTTGGTTTAGTATATCTAATGATCTGAACAGGGTATTCACCAATCATGTTCATTGCCTTTGCAATAAAGACAGAGCTAGGCAACAAAAAACTAACAGAAGAAAACACAATGTCTGTAAAAGATGGTATCATGTCTGTGGGAAATGAACAAATTCTGTGGTTTGCATTGTATCTTAGAAAAACAATGCATGAGGGTTTTCATACCTTGTTGAGAGCACAAGCAAAAATATTTTGGTCAGAACTTTACCATGCAGAAATATCTTTTAATGTTTACTTTTCATTTATTTTATTTCCCCCCTCTCTCTCTGTGTGTGTGTGTTTGTGTGTTGTGTGTGTGTGTGTGAGTGTGTCTATGTGTCTGTCTGTGAGGTAGTGGTTTTATCAGAGTACATATATGGAATGCTATATGACCACTTTAGACATCAATTTTCTTCTTCTACCATAGGGATTCCAGGGAATGAGCTCAGGTTGGAAGGCTTAGCCAGTGCACCATCTCCTGTGTCCAAGAAGTGTATTGAAAGTTTACCAAAATTCATGTCAGGCTATTTTCCCTTTTATTGAAAATAGATCTTTTTATTATACAGTATATCCTGAATGAAGTTTCCCGAGGTCCTCTTCACCTTCCCTCCACTCTGGATCCATTTCCTTTCTGTCTCTCATTAGAAAAGAACAGGCTTCTAATAAGTCATGACTAAACATGACACAATAAAACACAGTAAGATGGAGCAAAAACTATCATATTGAAGTGTAGGCACAAGAGTCAGAGACCTCCTCATTCTTAGTCAGTAGTTGTATAGAAACACAAAACTAATAGGTAGAAGATATACATAGAGGACCTGGTGCAGGCCAATGAATGCCATGTGCTTGCTGCTTCAGTCAGTATGAACTCATGTTAACCTTGCTTAATTGATTCAGAGAGTTTTGCTCTCCTTGTGTATTCCATGCTCTCTGGCTCTTACATTCTTTATACCTCATTTCCAAGGAATTCCCTGGGCTCTGGGAGGAGGAAGTCAAAGGAAACCTCCAATTTAGACTTGATCTCTTATCTATTCCTATCTTCTTCTAAAGGAAGGCTCTCTGATAATGATTGGATAAGGCCCAGATCTATGAGTATAGCAGAATATCATTAGGAATTATTTTATTGATTTTTTAAAGACCAGTAGTGTTTGATTTCACTGCAGAACTCTAGGCTTTCTAGTCTCTGTTTCTTCACTACCCAAGCAGCATTGGGTGTGGGTTCCTTCTTGTGGAGTAGGCCTTAGGTCAAATCAGACATTGCTTGGCTATTCTCATAAGTTCTTTGCCACCATTGCCTTAGCATATTTTTCATGCAGGACAGATTGTAGGTCAAAGGTTTTTTTTGTCTGTGTTAGCATCTACATTTCTGGTAACCTTCAGAGTAACTTCCTGTACCAAAGAGACTATAATATTGGGGTGAGGTCTTGATGTAGGGACGAGCTCAAATTCCCCATGTTCAATGAGATGTGTGGGTGTTGTCCTTGGCAATGGGGTGAGATCTGTCAGCATGCAGGGGACAACCTTTTGTCTTAGGAATAGTGTGGGTTGTTTGGGGATTTCCATTGGATCTTCTTGGCCAATAACTCAGGTGAATGCAACCTAGTCCCAACACTGGAAGCCTTGTGTAGAAATGATCAAGTCAGACTCTATAACCAACATTACTAGGAGTACTCATAGGATCACCTTCCTAGATGCCAGGAATCTTCTACAGAATTAGATTTCCACACTACCTCCCAAATGTCCCACTCCCCCAGTTGCTTTAGTTTCTCTTGATTTTTTAAGATCTATTCATTCCCTCACACTGTTTGTGTTTTCCTGGGTTTCTTTATTGATTTTCTCTTTAAGGACTTCTATCATCTTTATATTTGATGATTTTTTTCCTGTCCTTCATCTATGTTGGCATATTCAGGACCTGCTGTGGCCGAGACATGTTGCCCTGGATGTTATTGTGTTTTATGCTGGTATTTAGGCATCTGGATTTAGTATGATTATGGGTATAAGTAATGATTTCTGGATTTGTCTTTGTTGGCTGTATTTTGTTTCTTAGATTCTGTTTCCTTCCTGGATTTTCAGAGAGAGTATGATGTCTGTGTGTTGCTATTTTTTTTTGGTCTGCTCAGGTGGTGTGTTCACAGTGTATGCCTGCTGGTATTGAAGCTTTGGATACTGAGATGATTTTGGAGAGGGAAGATTGGAGGAAAGGGTCTTTGTGATCTCTTGGATATGGGGTCAGACAGGAAAGGGAAACCAGATGATTTTGGAGAGGGAAGATTGGAGGAAAAGGTCTTTGTGTTCTCTTGGGAATGGGGTCAGACAGGAAAGGGAAAACAGAGCAGATTGTCTGAGTCAAAATTGGGGATGAAGCTGGGTGGGGAAATTGAATTTCAGGAGCAATAGAAGAATGGTAATTTTGCCTTCGGACTACTTTTTGCCCTAGAATGGATGACCCTTGGAATAGCATGGCATGCCTGCTGGGATTGGGGTCTGGTAGAAAGCTATGAGCCAGGGAGCAAAGTTAAAAGTGGGAAGATCTGTGGGAACCATATGGGAGATGACTGTGAACTAAGTTGCCTATGGTGCACTACTGTAGAGCTGGCTCTGCTGTAGAGTTTGGAATGAGACTAGGGGATTTGAACTGGGGGTAGAGAAAAAGAAGAGAAGGGCTGCAGGCAGCCTCATCTTGCCATATTCTTAATAGTATTTACCTCTGTAGGGGAGATACAGGATCAAAGACTTGGGATGTTGAATTTCTTAGTTGCTCAGTTTTTATGACAAGACTGTCACTGGTTATGAATAACATAGAATATATTAATGTTACATTAAAAGTGAATGTCTAATGTCTCATGGTGATCATTTTATTAGGTGTTCCAAAATTTCCAAAAGAAAAAATTGAACCCTTGGATGTAGAAGAAGGGGATTCCATTGTCCTACCCTGCAACCCCCCCAAAGGCCTCCCACCTTTGCACATCTATTGGATGAATATTGGTAAGTAGTGTTCTGTTCCATCATTCTGAGTTACTTTAATTCCATGAGCTATGTAAGTAACACAGTGAAGCCAATGAAAGCAAACATTCATATCTGATTAATTATGCTGTAGAGACAAATAGATTTCAAAATTAAATATATTTGAAATTTCACCTTTCTTCTGAGTGTAAACTAGAATGTATATGCGAAGATACTAGAAAACCATGACATTCCTTGATTTCCAGTACTTGAAGGGGCGTGGGGAGTATTCATATGATAGGATACACCTGTGAAAAACCTTCCTTCCACAGTCCTTATCTTTGGAACATAGGCTATATAAGAATTGAAGTGACTTGAATTTGTTGTTTGCTTAGTATTGCAGTTTTAACTTAGTTCTATTTTATAAAATAAATGACCTACAAGACATTCTGTATCAGCCTGTGTGTTTATTCTCCCAAAATGCTTTGGTGGTTGCTGAAGCCTCTTCTTGCAAAGCTGGTTTTGTCACATGATTTACAATGGCCCTCTGGGTATCCCTCTATTGTGTTATATAACAAAATCATATTTGTAGAGCAGCCAGAGGAAAATAAGTGAAGCTACACTTGGCTATAGCCAAACTTTGTAGCCTTCACTCATCCTAGAATTACACATCTGCACCCAGTGCAGGGAGATAGATGCTCAAACATCACTTCTGAGGAGCACAGTTTCACAGAAATATCAAGAAAATAAAAGTAAGGATTGGCTGCTATTATAACTGAACAGTTTTCAGATCAGCCATAACAAAGGTACAGACCTATTGGTAATGAGGGATAGAACATCCAGACTACTGGTGTATCTGAGAGATTCTTGGTCTTCTGAGGATTCCATTTTTGGCTATTTTTAGCTGTTTGCTTGCTCACTGCTCTTGTACTAACATAGGACTGTAGAAAATAGGAAGAACAGACAAGAGGCATCACAATACAAATCATATGAAAAAAAATAGAAATATAAGAGTATGGTGTAGCGTTGATGAGGAGGGACAGCCCATTTCAGTGACAAGGTTGTATTTGTTTTTCCTTGCAGAATTAGAACACATTGAACAAGATGAAAGAGTATACATGAGCCAAAAGGGAGATCTGTATTTTGCAAATGTGGAAGAAAAAGACAGTCGAAATGATTACTGTTGCTTTGCTGCATTTCCAAAATTAAGGACGATTGTACAAAAAATGCCAATGAAACTAACTGTGAACAGTTGTAAGTCCAGATAATTTATTCATCTTTCACTCATGCTGAATGCAAATATGTGCATAATTTTATTCTTCTCTCTGAAGACATTTAAAGCTGGGTTGGTATTTTCCGTCATTGTTCCCTTTGACTCCAGAGACTACATTCAGATGATCTAGACATCTGCAGCTGCAAATCCACAGTAGCGCTGTCTCTGGCAGCCAGAAAATCAAATCTCAATTCACAGTACAAATGTGTTTCATTTGATGTCTGCAGGATCTACTCATTTTCAGTGAGCATAAAGCACATCTCAGGCATGGGCTCACTGTGACCTTGGATAAATCAGCTGGCTGAAAATGAAGGAGACAAAAATTGAGTCAAAAGAAAATCATCATTTATATTTTTTTTATCACATCAAGCTTTTTCCCTGTCCTCAAATTGGCAAAGTTGCCTGAATAGATTTTCTGTTTCCTACTTAAATCTGCAATTGCATCTTAGGGTTCCCAGAAAGGAAGAAGTAATTAGTAGAGGAAAACTGGTAATATTCAAAGGCAAAGAATAATCCCAGCAGATTCGTGGCTGAGTAATTGGCCCTGGTAGAACAGAAGGTTGGCATGACCATTTCATGTCTAATTTGGTCCATGATTGTTCCATTATCTTGTTTACATATGATGTATGGGGTCTTCTTTATGATTCCTTTCAGGAGCCTGAAATCTCTGTAGTAGAATTATCACTTGTCTCTTCACAACTTCAAGTTTAAGCTCTCTCTCTCTCTCTCTCTCTCCATATGTATGTATGTATATGTATATGTACATTCCTACAGATAGTGTGCAAATGGGCATGACTTTACTTCCTTTTGTAATTGTCCAGAAATAATTGCATGACTTTGACTTTCCATGCTTTATTGATGTCAGCATCAGCCATTATGTTTGTATTAGTTTCTTCCATCTTTTTTATTTCAGTAAAGCATGCTAATGATTCAAGTTCATCCACAGAAATTAGTTCCAAGGGTAAGTTGTCCATGTGAAGCGTTTGGGAATTTATTTTTACCTTTAGTCACTCATTGTCATCTCAGTTTGAATTTTTCCTTTATTTATGCTGAGAATGTATTAGAAACAATGCTACTATTTGTGTTAAGTAACCCTTTAGCATAGACGATTCTAAGATCCACTGTCCTTTATAATTTAGTAATGAGAGAGAGATATATAGTGTGGGCCTGTGTGTATGTGTGTGCATATATATATATACATATATATATGTATGTGCATATATATGTATATATGTGTGTGCTTCACCTTTACAAGTAATATGTAATTGTATAATTAACAGATAAATCTATATCTGTAGTTTTAGTTATAGCTATATACATATAATTTAACTTTGTCTCGCCTAAGAACTCACAAATGTATGGCATGCAATGTTGATAACTTTATAAAAGGGAAGAGAAAATAAATTATTAATATGAAGAAAGGTGGAGAAACACTGGGTTTAGGAAAATTAAGTGAATTAATTTCACTTGTAAGACTTATCTGAAAAGTTGATAAATTACTATCTACTCTAACTCTGTGACAGAATGCAATTTTCAATATATATCTAATATTCTTGACAGCGGAACTTTTAAAATTTTATTCAGTTTTCTATAAAACATCTATTAAAATGTGCATTTTATCTAAGCTGCTTGAACTATAATCTGAATTATATAGTATACTTATTTTCTAAATTACAGTCACATGTATGAGTGAAATAATACCCCTTACATGATGTAGTCTAGAGGCTTCTCTTGGATTTCTAATATATGGTGATATCATCAGAAGGGGATAAGTCTCCTCTTGGGGTGTCATTTCAGGTGTCTTGACTCATCCAAAACATCATTTTCTTTGAGATTACTAATGTACATATATATCTTCAAGCATAGAAAAAATATTGCATATAGTATACATTCAAACGTCATTTCTAATATATGAATACATTTAAGGAAATGCATAGCAGACTTCACATGGCTTCCTATATCTTGTAATCCTCTCTTCTGATACTAAAATGTCAATATTTATTGTCTTCCCACCAAAGATAAAGTCACATTGGCAATGGATATGAAAATCAATTTATGATTGTATTTAAAAATGAAATCAAATTGTAGTGTGAACAAAATGTCCTAATTTGCCATTATAGTTTTAAATTACTAAGACAAGAAAAAAAATGAAACTTACCAATCTCTACTTAGTGGGGGACTTACTATGAGTCTTTTCCTGAAACAGTGTATATCTTTGAGGGTCTGAGATTACAAGAATTTCCTCAACAGCTAAATAAATTCATGGATGCCTGGTGTCTACTGGAAGTTTCCCTGCTCTGAATTGTCATTGAAGAAGCTTTTTTTTTGGTAGAAGGAATCCTATCTAATACTTAGGTCAATAAGTTAAATAGATGTACATAATCATAAAAAACCTCATAGATGTACATAATCATCAAAAACCTCAAGGCATGGTTAAACTATAGAATACAAAGTCGAATTATTAACTTGAGGGCATGTTCTAGAAATTTTCTTGAATAAGGCTTCAATTTCTGAAGAATAACAGGTGGTATACATTGTGCCTTTTATAAAAGTTGGTGAGGAAATTGAGAGACACATGCTTCCTTGGATTAGTCTCTTGAATGGGAGAATCTGTTTAAGAAGCACACAAAACTCTATACCTAAAACAATGTGAAGTCATGCAAGAATAGTCTAGTACCATAGAATTTTTACTATCTTTATTGGAGAGAGAATTAACTCTTATTTTTCCTTTTCCAGCAAATTCAATCAAACAGAGGAAACCCAAACTTCTCTTGCCTCCTGCTCAGAGTGGCAGCTCAACCACAATGACTGTCCTCAAAGGGGAAACCCTGTTGCTTGAGTGTTTTGCGGAAGGCCTGTGAGTACCCTGGCCTCTGCCCAGCCCTCTCCCATACAGTGTTTCAAATACTGCAAAATCAAGATGCTTGCTACATGCGTTCTCTTCAATTACTATTTTTAAACAAATTGGTGCTTCATTATACAGACTTCAGGCTACAACTTAATATGACTTAGCGGTACCTCTGTTTATTGTGGGATGCAGGGATGAAGTAAACTCCAGGTGAAGATGTGTTCCTGGTGTCTTTAGAGCATACATGTTAGTAGTCGCTCCATCTACCCTTGAGCCCTTAAGCCCTGCACTTTCTCTCTCCTCTATTCTCTGGCCTGGTGTATAGAGCACTAGCTCCACTGTTACTATACTTGGGGAGGGGTCACAACCTGTGCCCAAGGCAGGTGCAGCTATCCATCCTCAATAGGCCAATTAAAAGAGTCAAATTAATAGAGGACACCAAGAAAGATTTTTTAAATGTGCTCATATTTCAAAGACGGATAAAAGGATCTAGAGCTCCCTCCTGGCTCTGTCCTGATCTTGAAGGGAGACGCAATTTTACATGAAGGTCTAAGGATTTTCACTTTCATGAAATCCTAGCAAGATGTGATCCCACACACTATCGACTCATCAATCCTTGTCTGGACTTCAATCTCATCCTGTAATGTGGTCTGGCAAGTTGTTAAGAACTGTGTGAAATCTCTTTCCAAGGGAAACAAGCACCCCTGGCTATCCCCTTTTCCTTCTCCCAGAATAAGATTCCTGGAAAAATTCCCATTTCTTTGCCATCCGTTATTTCATTGGTTTGACAGTCTTCTTAGAATTGCTTCATTTCTGTCAGGCCATTACACTACTCTCTTTTTTATTTCTAAAGGCTTCTATTTATTTTTATTTCCCTTTCTGTATAAAAGCATGTCCAGATCAAAGTTAGAGAAAAAGCACATCAAAAACTGGTTGACTAACACTTCCTCATATCTCCAAGATCAATGGCCTGTTTCAGTTGTGCCAACAAAGCCCTAAGGACATGTTGACATCTCCTAAGATTCTTACCTTAGCTGAGTGACTATTGTACATTTATGGGATTGGGACAATGGTCATGTGAGTTCACGTGTTTCTACAAATATTCCCACTGACCTAACAGCCTGCCATCAGGAGTGCTGTGGAGAAAAGGCATTTCATCTTCTAGTTTGTTAATTTGAGATTCAATCATTTTGCAGGTAATGAAAGTATTTGTAATCATCTAAGATTTGAAAGATATAAAATTGCATTACATTAATTATTTATTGAAAGTAACAAATAAAATCCACCTTTGTTCATAATTCACTGAAAAGTCTTAATGACTTGTTTCAAGGCAGATTGTGAAGCAAAGGAATTGTTTTAATTATTGTACAACCTCTAGACTTTGCACATTTTCCTTCCCAATGATGTTACTTGCAAGTCCTATATCACCAGTGTTCAGTGATAAATTATTTTGGTATGTTGTCACATGACATCTATGGAGAAAGTTTGGTATCTGTGTGGTTCTTTAAGATTTATTTTCACACTAGGCATTGGTGGTGCACACCTTTAATCCCAGCACTCCAGTGGCAGAGGCAGGCAGATTTCTGTGAGTTCAAGGCCATCCTGGTCTAAAAGAGCTAGTTCCAGGATAGCCTCCAACGCCAGAGAGAAACCCTATCTCGAAAGCAAACAAACAAACAAAAAAGATTTATTTCCATTTTATATTCATCAGAATTTTTGACTGCAAGTATGTCTGTGCACTACATGTGTTCAATACCTACAGAAATTGTAAACCATTACATGGATGCTGAGAATTAAACCCAGGTCACCTGCAAGGACAGCGAGTGCTCCCACCTGCTAAGCCTTCTCTGTAGTCCTGGCCTTTCTCTTGTGAGAAGGTCAAATCATTCCCATCTGCTGTAACTGGTGGCTAACCACCTGGTGTCAGCATGTGTTTATATTGTGATAGAAATTAAATTATTTCAGACTTTGTCACTGTACAGGCTAACTCTGAGAGTTATGCAAACCTTTTTAGGGACTCTTTCCCCTCATATCCTGCCAATGCTGTCATTACTTCCTGAGGTGTTTGACATCTGTTCAGATTACCATCCACTTACAAAAAAAAATATCCCTGTGTGCCTTGAAGAGACTGGAGTTTTGGGAATGCACACAGAAAAAGAAAATGGACATCGTAAGAGTTGTTTCTCATTGCAACATGAAGATTACTAATACGTTGTCATAAGAAGAGATTCTCCCCCCCCACATAATTGGTTTAAGTTAGATTATTCATTCTGTTTGGTCTTCCTTTGAATGGATACAATACATTCAAAAATGTTTTTGAAGCATGTCATATATATTTCACTGAAGTTTTCAATCACGTGTGTTCTAGAATAACAAAAGTAGAAATAACTATCCATTGTGGTAGTATTTTGTCCTGTACACTCTTGACTCATGTTACCTCCCAACATTCGCCAGCTGCAATTATTTTCATTTGCATGTTAGGCAAATGAAGCCCACAGAGCTCATACCGAAGAAAAGCGCTCTTCCAAACTGAATAGAGCCTTCTTATCCAAACCTTTTGGGTCTCCAAACCTTAAACTCCTCCTCTAAGTGTAACACACACCAACATATTTTTATCAAATAATCCCTTTCTACTTAGACAACAAAAGCAGTGAAGAAAAGCACACAGCATGTGCTCTGAGGTAGTTACATACATTACACATTTAAGTAAATAATTACAATAAAAATGTTTGTGCCGTTAGTTAAGAATGCTTTCCATGCAAACATGAGGACCTGAGTTTGAGTCCTTAGCACTCACCTGAAAAGTCAGACATGACTCCAAACCTGTAACCCAAGCAGTGGGAAGAATAAGGTGACAAGTGATAGAACAGGACATCAGACACTCTCCTCTGGCCTGTGCTCTTATGCACATGTAAACACACTGGCACATGCACCACAACACACACACACACACACACACTCACACACACACACACACACACTTTCATATTATTATGTCAGGGAAGCTTACGGAGAGATATACATGTTGGAAATCTTAGATTTATAGATTACTGGAGATGGGGAAGAGTTAAATGATATCTTGTCTCTCATTAGGAAAGAAATATGTTCACATTACTGCCATCTTTTTGTCAGTGGGGTGGATGTGCTATTTTCAT
This sequence comes from Mesocricetus auratus, assembly GCF_017639785.1. Classification (NCBI taxonomy): domain Eukaryota; kingdom Metazoa; phylum Chordata; class Mammalia; order Rodentia; family Cricetidae; genus Mesocricetus; species Mesocricetus auratus. The sequence goes on from NW_024429266.1 coordinate 164,389,771, forward strand.
AATTCACACTCACACGGTGTGAAATAAGAGCAGACTCATCATGAACTTAAACACCTATGATATCTGTGGATCCTACATTTTTAATCAAGAATCAGAAGGAAAGTTACTCACATAAGAACTGGTGTAAATATTTGAAGTTATGAAATAATGTATGTTGATGTGCAAAAAAAGCACTCAACGACACATTTTCCCTCAACCCATCTTTGTTCAGATTCTGTCAGCAAGTATTCCTTAAAAATAAAGCAAGAATGCAAACAAAACTGAACTGTTGAGAATACAATGGGAATTCCTCTAGCTGTTTAAACTGTGCCTACTTGTAGGTATCATGTCACTCTGACTTAAAATCATTTAATTGGGTTGTATGAAGAGAAGATAGTTACACAAGTGCAGGTGTTCAAGAACAGAAGTAAAAGAATTGGAGAAAAGTAAGATGCTTGCATTGCTGAAGCACAGACTCGTGAAAATCTGTTCAGGAGGAACCGGGGTCCAGGGCAGCCTGTTACTTGGCAGATTGCCATTTTGACAGACGGTATAAAAGCCAAGCAGGTAGGAAACTTGGATTCCGAGAACTGCTTGGTGGCATGCTCGCTAGAATTCACCAGCTAATCAACAGACTCCCACACGTGTCTATCCGTCTGCAATGACCATTTCCTGAGGAAGGCTTCCATGGGCTCTGCACTTGATCAAAAGCAGGCTGTTGTCTCAAATCTGTGAAGTTAATTCCTTTGGTCTTGAGAGAAAATAACAGATGTTTATAAAAAAATCATCTTTCCCTCCAATATAGTGTTATCTGATAATTGAGCTATTTTATCCATTTTCTTTGTGAACAAGTAATTTGAAATAAATGAAACAATTTGAGACAATAATTTAATTATTGGAACTAGAGATCTAGTTCAGTGGTCAAGACAACTTGCTGTTCTTGCAGGTGACCTAAATTCAATACCCAGAACTCACGTGGTCATGGTCATTTATAACCATCTCTAACTCCAGTTCTCAGGGAACCACTGCCTGCTTCTGGTCCCCATGTTCAACAGATGTGCATGTAATGCACAGTTACATGCAGACAAAACACTCTCAAACATAAAATTATAAAAATAAATCTTGAACATTATTATTTAGATGGTGCCCACAAGCATGTGAGGAAGGATTCCTTTGAAAGGCAGAAATTTAATCGAAACAACTAAGAGATATGTAAGTTTTTAATTCAATAAATGTTACATAGTTAGTTTCTTGGAACTTCAATTTGATGCTGGTAAAATGATAGCAGTAAGACATCTCACCCTCAGAGATTTCTCAGAGTAGTATCTAGAAATATAGTAAATAACAGAATTATGTGTTTTCTGATCTTGTAGGAGGAAAAAACAAAGTTGTGCCCACTTACAGTTGGTTGTCAGTGACATTATGAAGTCAGAGTGTCATAGGATGTCACTTTTCCACCCTCATTGTTAGAAGGGATTTTTCCACAAACCCTTTGGCCTGGCCAGTGCTCCAGTTTCCCTTCATTGTAAGATGAAGAAAGGTGTTGGCATATGACAAGGCCATCTCTGTATTTTGTTTGTTTTGATTTAGTATACCCATCTCCCTAAAGCTCCTGAATTAGGAAAATTCAGGGTTCTTGTCTCCTTCCTTCTGTTCATCACAGAGCAGAAAAGCAAAGTCTGCACTGGTCGCCCCAAGCTGCCCAGAATGAAAGAAATGCTCCCATATGCAGCCCACGTACTTGGCTCCATTCCCAAGCCACTTTAGCCAAAATTGGCTTCATTAGGATTCAACGGGAAATTGTGGTTTTCCTCTGCTGGCTGTTGGAGACTACTGTGTCATGTTGAAAGTCACATAGGGGAGGGGATCTGTTGATCTCTGACCATAGGGAGAATTTCACACTTGAGAAATGTCGTGTAATATTAGTTATTTGAATGTCAGTTATTCATCTTGGATCCAGCTTCATTGATTCAGCACTCATGTGGAGTTAGCTCACTTAATAGAGGGGACAAGATTCCTATGGTGTAAACCATTAAGGTAGCATCTGATGAAACATGCTCATTCAACCCTATGCTTCCCCTGGTGGTGTGTCCATTGTCGAGACTGAGAAAACTCAGTGAATATCTAAGGCAACATGGTAATGGGTGTGCCGTGAGGGATTGTGTATAGTTGATGTTTATTTATCTATTTATTCATCATACTTTTTGCAGACCAACTCCACAGGTCGAATGGAGCAAACCAGGTAGTGAATTACCAAAGGGAAGAGAAATAAAGGAAAATTATGGAAAGACACTGAAGATAGAAAACATCTCCTACCATGACAAAGGAAATTATCGCTGTACAGCTAGCAATTTGTTGGGAAAAGCTAGTCATGATTTTCATATCACAGTACAAGGTATGTTCCCCATTAGGATTTAAATTTCTGCTTCAAAGAGAAAAATAAGTGTATTCAATTCACCGACCTTTACCTCAACAATGTATGTGTCAAAGTTGATAATTAGTTTAGAGTTTTAGTTGTAGTGTGGGTACTGAGCATAGTTAATTAATCAGGCTTATAATTGATCTCTGCAAACCATATGGAAGGCACAAATTCCAGGGTCTAGTTAAGTACTCATTAAACCTACCCTCCTGTAAGGTTTTATTGCATGAAATGATTTTATTATAATGTGCACATTATGCTCATAAATGAGGTCATGATTGTGAAATCAGACATTATTAGACAAGGATCCTAGAGGAAAGTTTGGAGTCTTTCCTAATCTTGTCACTCAGCTGGCTTGCTCATGATCACTGGGCTTCATTATTTTTATTCCTTGGGTTCTTTGTCAAAGAAATGATGGAATCAGAAGAATTGTCTTAGTATTATCTTTACTCCACCACTTTGTATTTTGTACCCTGGTATTAAGTATATCACTTACAGTGAAATATGAAGAGACTATATGGTGCAAATATTAATTATTTATTAAATACTATCAAAACACACTACATTCATTTTCTGACCATAAAAACTGAACTGTCTTTTGAACAGTTGAGATTTTCTGTATTTGTTGAATAATCAGGCAATGACATCACTCGCATGAAGTAGCAGCCACAGAAATTAGAAATCCTGATTGTGCTTGTAGTGCAGGAGCAGAGATTGCTTGATCCTGCTGTAATTTGATTGACACTGACTGCTTCCTGTGTGACTGGTCACTCCTTTGCTTTCTGTAGTTTACTTAAAGGTATCAATCAGATGAATGGAATAGTCGCTACATTGTACATTAGTATTATTTAGTGCTGTGTTAACTATGAGAACTTAAGTTTGTGCAAGGAACACTTCAGTAATGGCCTTCTAAATTACTGAGACAAGGCACAAATTTCACTCACAAGTAAATGTTACAATAATTGACTGAGTCATTCCCCTGTTTGGACTAACACAATTTCCTATCCCCTTCTATACAGTTTTCTTAGTTAAGGTGAGAACAGAAAAAAAATTTGAAATAAGGAATTCATTTTCTTTGGTTCAACAATGCAAAACATGTATAGGAGAGAACTCAGTGTTAGACATTAACATGAACATCTGGCAATAATAATAGATTTCTCTGACAATAAATTATTAAAAAAGATACTGAGAAAAAGTATGAAAGACATGTCTATAATTTTAGAGATTTTTTTTCACTTGTATATAATGTGCTATATCTTGTGAAGAATATCAGCCCTTCTCTCTCTCTCTCTCTCTCTCTCTCTCTCTCTCTCTCTCTCTCTTCTCTCTCTCTCTCTCTCTCTCTCTCTCTCTCCCTCTCTTTCTCCAGACATACATAATTATTAGCCTATTCTACTCTGAGTTGCTGACTCTTAGAAATCCTTCCAGATGGCTGCTGTGTTGCTACGGTAGCTGAATATTTTAACAATCTGGCCTCGGTTTTCTTGACTATTAAGACCAAGCTTTCAAAAGAATTGCAAATGTTGTAAAAAAATTATGCAAGTAAAATTAATCATACAACTTAAAATGTTGACTGTAGGATTCCAAAGAGATACAGGTTTCTTGAACAAATTACCTTCACGATTTGTAAAACAGATATTAATGGTGCTGAGATGTAAATATTTTTATGAAGAACATTGAAACATTTTGCTCTTGTGAGAAAATGCTAACTGTACACTCAGAAGCGTGTCTCAGCTTCTCCTTACACCTGCATGGGACACTGGACTGTCTTCAAGAAGTGTGTTCTAGAAGTGTTTTCCTCTCTAGGGTGAGAAAACAATAACTATAAATCTCACTAGTCATTACGAGAGAGTTCATCTTTATTACATCATCTTTTGTCTCCGTGTATCTTCCTCTTTCTTTTCATTCTTTTATTTGGAAACCCAAATTAAATCAGGACTGTCATAAGGTGGAAAAGCAGTACTATCACGTTGTGTGAGATTCTAGTCCATTATGAAAATATCTTGTGCGGCTATACAGAAGCACAGTTTGTTTTCTTTCCTGTTTGTGATTTTTTCTTCCCTATTCTGAAACTGAAATTTCCATGAGCTTGTACTTTACACTGCAGCAGGTTAAATATATAACCAGATTTCAAGTCAAATATCATATTTCCATGAGAAAATAGCTGTGATGTCTTAATTAGATGTAACCATATTTTCTGGGCACCTACAATACGTATTACCATATATATAGTAGCAAGAGGTGTGGTAAGGACCAGTGAAATGGCGTAGCACGTAAAAATGGGCTTGAGGCAAAACCTGAATTATATCTCAGGAGTCTACCTCAAGATGAAAAGAGAGAACTGATTCTGTAATGTTATCTGCCCAGGTACACTGTGGTGTAGTCACACACTCAAATAATAATAATAATAATAATAATAAAGAAAAAGGTGTGCGGGTATCACATGGAACAAATTCCAGACATCTGAATATCAGTCACACTTAAACTCATAATATAAAAGAAAATCCTTTACCAAAAATTTTTACGCTGCCCACTTTAGAATCATCTCAGGCTATTGATTTTTAGAAATATAATATGAATTATTTTTGCACATCTTTTCAATCCTTATTTCTATCCAAGATACAGTGTCTATAAGATGCCTTGAAGTGCAGCTCAGCCTAGTCATTGATACCATGAACAATAGCTTATATGGAAGCAATAATTTTTCCTAAGAAGTTGGTAGAATGCTTCGCTAATGTATACAAAGCCCTTGATTCAATCCCCAGCACACATAAACTGGGTCTGGTGGTGCACTCTTTTAGCTACATAGCAAGCTGAGGTCTATCTGCTACAATAAGAAATATCTATTAGGTTCCATGTTTCATAGATATTAAATTTCCAGTTTGGATCTCATGATAAACATTGTTAGATTTCTTATAATTTGGTATGGATTCATGCATTTGCAACTCCATATTGTTTACAATTATGACTAATTGAGTGAAATCTTTTAATCAATTGTCACATATGTTAGACAGGTGGATAAAAGAATGGGAGCCCATGGCTTCTTCCCCTGCACCTTTCAAGTTTACCCATCATTTCCTTCGTCTTAAGTCTCTTTTGTAATCTGCTTGACTAGATCTTACCCATCACATAGATATGTGATGTGAACTTTGGCAACTCCTGCTGGTTCTATAGGCCTGCATCTCAGCCATCCTGAGTTTCTCATCAAGCTACTGTCTACAGGCTGATGGTAATGTCTTTTTGAACCATGTAGCAGTTAACCAATATGTGATTTAAATCTATGTTGTGGAGGAGTGAATAACCAGATAGCAAGAATTATTTTCCATCCAAGGGACTTTATTTTTTTCTTATGACTTTTCCACTCAAGTCTTTAGATATGTATTAAGTTCTACTTAAAAACCCACCCTACACATCTATTCTGAGTCAGACATTGTGCCAAAGCAGGAAGGAACAAAACAGCAAGTATCAGCCTGGGCTCTCCAGAGATCACTAGTCTAAGGATACTCAGTGCTGACTTCATTATTGAACTACCGAATACTCTTGTAGTGAAGTCAAAAGCAAGAGTCTGAGGCTGTGCTTGATGTAAGGCCAGGTTTTAAGTGTCTCTCAAGTTTCATGCCAGTGTCTACATCTATTTGAACCAGAAGTTTAAGGGAGCTTAATGAAGAGAAACATACAGGAATGTGTAAGGGTTTTTAATGAGGAAGGAAGAGGCTAATGTATAGTGATGATTCCAACCAACTACCAAATGTTTGAAACTCAGGAGTCAGTTGATATATGGGGGTGGGGGATTTTGGAAATGTAAAGACTCAACTACCCAGAGGCTCTGTTCTGAGATCTATGGAGTGGCAGGATCAGGAAATGAGATTGTTTCACTGATGACCCTGAAAAAAAAAACAGATGAATTCTCCAAAGCTCAGTATTATTTCCATAAGGTCAAAGGTTAGATGAGATGATACCTCACCTTTTATTTAAACCTAATCGTGATATATCTTTACACACACACAAAGGTTAATGAAATTCTTGGACTGAGGATAGTGATTGGAAAATTGATTTTTCTTATAAGGGGGAATGAAAGAATATTTTCATTACAAGGTCTTTACTTTTACACACTTGGAACAAAAGAGTCATAGTTTCTTCTACTGAGAACACAATGGTTTGCACATTCATTTGCTTTTTGCACATGCTGGATTTTGGTAAGGTTGTATAGAAAGACCAAGGGAAAAATAAACCTGTAAAAGGAAAGGGCCTGGAAAGATGTCTCAGGGGTCAGAAGCATGTAATGCACTCCCAGAGGGACTGAGATTGGTTCCCAACAAGGATGTTGAGCAGGCACCCACTAATACATGTCCACCCCACATACAAATAAAAATTAACCTTTAAAATAATAATGTCACAAAGTCACATTTCCCTTCAGAAAGTGATCTACAGTTCTAATTTAGACATTTGTACTTTATGCTAAGTATCCCAATATTTTTAATCTGTTAAACACAAGTATTTAACTTGGAAATTAACAGTTGAGCCCACATCCTGTGAGGAGACTCTAAAGGAATGTCTCTGGCTGACACATAGACTTGCCAGAATTTGTATGCGTGTTTTCTTTTTGAGGAATTTGACTTTTTTTAATGTAAAATCCCCTTTCATTTCTTTACTAAAATGATTTAAGAGATATTTTCTCTTAGTACATGTGCACATGTTTAAAAAGTTTCCTCTTTGAATCAAGACAGAAATCTGAATTTCTTGAGAGAACATGAGTAAGCTAAAGTTGATGGGAATTACAGCTTCAAAGTTCTGTTAAGCCAATTCTGGGAATAATCATCAATCATGCAAATACGCCTGGAACATTGGCTCAGTGGTTAAGAGCACTGGCTTTTCTTTCAGAGGTCCCAGGTTTAGGTCTCAACATCAACATTGGTAGCTCACAATTGTCTGTAAGTCAAACCAAGGGGTCTGATGGTTTTCTTTCTGACCTTTAGGGGCACCAGGCAACCAAGAATGTGATACATAGCCATATATGCAGGCAAAACATCAATATTAGCAATAATAATAATAATATCTATGCACACTTCAAGTCTTGTACTCACTGTTGACATAGTGCTACTCTAATAGCAGCACAATATGAGAGCAATGTTTGAACTGAAGACACTTGTCTTGCTTTGTTCTCATACTCAGATTAGAGTTACACATTTGAAGTTTTATGTATCAAAAGATAGAAATCATTTATTTCTGTTTTTTTCTGCTCTGTTTCAAAACAAGAAGTCAAATGTTCTTCTCAGGTCCCCTCCCTGCCCTGTTGCAAGGAGAACACCTCTAGCAAATTATGTTTTCCAAGTTGATATGTTAAGGAAATTGTTATAGATAGGAAATGTAAATGCTATAGCCAATAATCAATTACTGTAATTTAAAAAGCTCTATGAGTCTATTTCTTGCATAGCAACATTTTCATCTACTTTGTTGCAGCTTGAGGAGAAACAGTAGCCAGTTCTAAATGAGTTACCATCTGCTTAGTCCTCATGTTTCTGCTTGTGAAATGTATAGTTAAGTAGCTAAAGCCTCTGTATATTTTTAGTATGTTGATTTATATACATGTTCAAAGTGTAATGTAAGTACACACACATAAACAAAGCGAGAGAGAGAGAGAGAGAGAGAGAGAGAGAGAGAGAGAGAGAGAGAGAGAGAGAGAGAGAGAGAGAGAGAATGAGTGCATAATATGCCCACCTTGCTTTGCAGAGCCTAACCAAAGGTGCTGCTATGGAATTCTTTGTGGTGTCTGCCCTCTTCTGGTAAATGGTTGAAATGCAGGTTGTTACAATGGTTGGATCATTTGCTATGGACACCCTTTCTGAAAATCTCTTTGTTTTGTGTTCAGAACCTCCACGCTGGAAAAAGAAACCTCAGAGTGCAGTGTACAGCACGGGGAGCAGTGGCATCTTGTTGTGTGAAGCAGAAGGAGAACCTCAACCAACGATCAAATGGAGAGTCAATGGCTTCCCGATTGAAAGTGAGTTTAAAGCAAACTAAAAATCCTGAGAGTGACATAGTGGGGAAGACAGAAATTGGATGGGATAGGATGTCATCAGACGGTTTGGAGATGTATGAGGTAGACCGTATGGGGATTTATTAGCATAAATACATTGTGCCAAAAAAATCAACAAGTGCTTGTCTTTGAGCAATTTGATAAATGGAAACCAGCACAGGGTAAGAGGCATGGATAACATTTATGCTCACACTAATTTAATTTTATGTATATAGCAGTGACCCACTGAGTAAATTTGGAAAAGGCTTAACACAAACCAACCCTGACTCCTGACTGTGGAGAAAGATGAAGGCACAAGTTGGAAGTTAAAACTTCTTGCACCTCTGCAACATTCCGCGTCCTGGGCTCTACCTCTGCCTTGAACATCCTTTGGTCACGCATGGCCTCCATGTTGTGTCCAGGACACATGTCAAATCTGAAACTCTACATGACACAACAGCTCCCAAACTGCCAATCACAACTCTAGGAAATCCTCTGGAGTCTTGTCCACATTCCACATTCGGTGGCCATGGAAAGATGGGAATGGACCCAGGTTAAGGGGCCAGTTTCTTCACTGAACCAGTGTTTAAGTCGTTAAACTTAATTTACACCTAAAGATGAGGTCATTCTGAAGGTATTTGTGCAGGCATGAAGATAGACCCATGTTCTTGTTAAGTAGCTCAGTGGAGAAAAAGAATATTAAGTGCAGATATGTAGCTCCCTTTTATTCCTTTGCCCTGGTCCCCAATATGAGACCGGCCTCCTTGTGGTTCACAAACCTAAGTCCTCCCAGGGCTGTGACTCTTCCCAGTTCTATGGCCTCAAGCTCATCAATGAATTCCCAAAGCCTGAGTTTCTCACACTGCAGATTGGAAGCAGTGGCAGTTGGAGTGTCTGAAGGCGATGAATTATCTGTCCCCAGACATGATTTATTTGCAGTGGTCTCTGATGGTTTATGAACTCTGGAGCTGCACTGCCTCTGTTTGCATGGCCATGCTAACATTTACTTGCTGTGTGACTGAGAATGTGACTTACCCTCTTGAAACCTGTTTCTTCAGAAGCAAAACAGAGACAAAAATAGCAGTGACTTGTGGGTTTGTTACATGGCTCAAGGAAAACACCATCCAAAGAATGTTTTTCATAGGGTGTGGCACATAAGAGCAACCCAGGGTGAAGGACACAGGGCAGTGAGGATGTTAGTTCCTGCTGCTTGCATCCCTGACCTGATACTGAAGAGCCCTAAGGGTGGCTTCTAGCAGCAAGATTTGAAATCTCCAGATTAGGGCTACTTTTTGACTTGGTCAGAGAAGTTACTGTTTGTGGTTTAGTGTGGTCAATATAGACACCCATAACTGGACAAAGCGCTGAGAATAATTAGCTCTGAGTCCTCATCCCGAAATGTGACATGTATATTCCCCTCTGTGGTCCACGGAATAGCACAGAAGAGCAATCTTGAAGCAATGTAACAGCACTGGAATGGGAGGAGAGCTGTGAAATGTTGTCTTCTGGACATGGTATGGCCATTGTACTCATGAACATACAGCACGTATTATTAACTATGGGTGATCTCTCAGTCAAAACTCCATCATGGGTGGGGGTGGGTGCTTTACAATGTATCGCCTCTAGCTAAAGAGTTATTGTTTTTTGATGAATGCTGAAAGGGAAGAAACATTTTTCTTTTGGTTATGCTCTAGTGGATAATCCCCACCTGTGTACATACAGACAGCACTAATTGTTTCAGTGAATCGGTCCCACCCATGTAAATACACACAGTACTTATTGGATTCAATAGGGTATAACAATATAAAAGAACACATAAATTTGGAAAGGGGTGATGCTGTTGAGAAATTTGTACACAAGAAAATAGTTAGGTACCGAGGACAGTGTAAGTTCAAATACAAGGTAGATTTATGATTTTAGAAGTGCAGACTTTGGTAGACGCTTTATAACTGAGCTGTATCCCAGTGATTTATGTGTTAAAGGAACTTTCTGGTCTCTGAATGAAGCCTTTAGCTCTATGAATGCAAATAATTGAAAGACACCGAGACCTCAGGTTGTTATAGTGGTCAGGTTGTGGATATTTCCAAAGTACAGTCAATGGACTTGTTAGTGGATGAAATGCTCAGGGCTCCATTGACAGGTAACATAGGAAGTAGTGAAACCAGTGGTGGAGAACAGGCTGTCCTATTAACACAGCTCTTGAGCACAGCTTTCTTCTACTATATGTACTAGCGTCACCGTGTGATGACTGATGGGCTGACAAGATTGGAAATCTCTTTGGACTTACACTTTTAGAAAGTCATGTTGCTTATGAGTCATTTCAGAATTAAGTCAAGTGACTACAGTGGTTTACACCTTTTCCATAGAGATGCATCCAGTATTTCTGAGAAAACCTTGGAAAACCAGATATTTTTATTCTTCACTTTTCAGAGGCAATGGCCGAGTTTCATGAGAGTTAAAATATTTACTTGAAGACACAACACAAGTAAATTCATGGCAGAATGGAACCTAGAAAAGAAAGAATTTGAGTAGAGTTCTCCAACCATATTGTCTTATTCTCATTGATCTTATGAAATAGAATCATCTAGTAAGAATTCTGAGTTTATGTCAGGACTGGTATATTTTGTTAGATACTATTAAAAGCTGTGTTATCTTAAGACTTTATAACAATTACTTTTTGACTAAATGTAGTATATTGTGAAGTTACTGCACACATTCCCAAAAGGAGAACTGTGTAAGGTTTAGTTGTTTTACATCCAAACCTGAGGATTTGGTCTTAATTCTTCATAATACTGTTTTTTCAAAACTGCCTTTGGGGCCTATGTTATAAGGAGAGACACGGGGGTAACAAGATTAGATTTCCCAGCCTGTATAATAGTAGAGGAATAAAGGAAGTCATCAGAGACTTCATCTCTTATAATGTCCTTTATGATTTCTGTCATACAGGACCTCAAAAGGATACATATCTTGTTAAACCTGTAGACATAGCTGATAAATTAACTGTAAGGTTTATATGAGCTTTCTTTTGTTGCTGTAACAAATTCACAGAAGCTTGGTCACTGGAATCAGTACAATTTTTCTGTTGTGTAATTCTGAAAGTTAGGAGGTCAATACAAGACTCTCTACATCTTTCTCACTTTCCCTCTCCCTTGTTACTCCGTCTCATTCTTTATTTCTATCTCCATTTCCTTTTCAGTTATTACAGGCTGCCTACAATCTTCACCTATGACTCCCTTCCTCCATTTTCATAGTTGATATCATTGCGTCCATGGCCATTTTCTCACCGTTATCCCTTTCTGTTTTTATAGCCAGATAAGAGTTTCTGATTTTCAAGAAGCAATGTAGTTACATGGGGCTCACCTGAAAAACAGCATAACTGCTCTATTTCAAAGTCCTCAGCCTTATTCACATCTGGGTGGTTGGATTTATTTTTCCCAGCTGAGGCACATAGTCATAGTTCTATAAGTGACAATTAGAACCTTTATTTCTGTCATTTCTGTCTATTGACAGGGAACTTTCATGTGTAAAATACCATTATTTGTACCTATTACAGATGTTTCCACAAATATTTACTCACTGTTTTGTTTTTGCCTTCTCTTTGGGTGTTAGTAGCACATAATACATTTGCCGTCTGCATAGATACAGACATCACTGCTGACTGAAGGAATGCAGGTATTGTGGTTCTAGTGAGAGAAAAAAATGTATAAAAAAGTCTCTCACTATGTAGCAGCTCTTGCTTTCCACACCATAAAGTTTAATGCAATTGTTATTTTATATGATGGAAATACAAGGAGGAAGAAATGATTTACTGATGTCATTTAAACTAAAATTTCTACAGTCATTGTCCTAAATGTTCTTCCTTTCTGTTGTGTCAGAGCAGGAGTTTATTTCGAGCCCAAACTGTTGTCAGATGCTGTACAGGATATTCGTTTTATGTGAAAGTGATGTTTACAAAGCCTTTTAATGCTGATATAGCAGGTTATGAACAGAGAAGGTGTCATAATGCATGGGCTATACCCAGTGAGATTCTTTGACTCTTAATAAGTACACAAGAATGCCAGGTACTCTAATATCCAACCAATAATTACATTCTGGGTCAATAGTAGTATGTTTTAATGTGTTTTTAAAATTTGTTTAAAATATAATTACACCCCTCTAATTATTTGTTTGACTTTCCTTCTTAAATTCACAGCTGCTTTAGTCATTATTGTTCTTTAGTCATCAGTGTTACACACACACAAACACACACACACACACATACACATATACAAATACAAGATATTGAGTCTATTCAGCGCTTGAACATGTGTTAAGACTGTCCTCTTAAGCATTTATCAAATTACTTCTTATCAATAAAAAATTGGGAGTCAGATATCAGGGTAAGAACCTGAGTGATCAGGGAAGTGGCAGCAAAGCAGCAGAGAAGTGACCAGTGACGGTCTTTCTCTTCTGTTCCTCTATCCAAAATGGCCGAGAGCCTCTCAGATCCCTGCCTTACTACTTCCTGTCTCTCTATCTGTCCTCAGTCCTCCAAAACCTCTATGTTTAATTTTGGTCAGCTAGTGGCTAGCTCCTCATTCTGATTCAAAGCAAGCTTTGTTATTAGAATGTAGTTGAAATAGCACAAAACAGACCACAATTCACACATAGATAGGAAATGTTAAGCAAAGTATATGTACTTCAGTTGATAAATGGATTACATAAATGTTGTGCCTATATACCAAAGTTATATAATTCATGTGTAAAGAAAAATGAAACATGGAATTTGGGGTAAGTAGATGTAACTAGAAAAATGTGATATTTAGTGAAGTAACTCAGACCCAGAAGGATAAACTGCACATATTCTTTCTCCAAATCTTCAAATGTGAGTAAATACCCTGGAGTAACTTCAGAAACCAGGGAAAAGAAAAAAGGAAGATCATGATAGAAAATAGGGTAGATTTTGTTGCTAAAATGTTATAGAAATGTCAACTACTCTCAAAAAGAAGATGAAGAGGAGGAGGGAGTGTGTGATGAAACAGGAAGAAAGAAGGAAAGAAAGAAAGAAAAAAGGGTCAAGGCTTGTGAGCTATGTATGTACTTGAAAGGACTAAATGAAAATGTAAACCACCCAAAATAATGGAATAAATCCAAAAGTAGGAGGAAGGAGGAAAAGAAACCAGAAAAAAATGTTGTCAAGATAGAAATTGGTACCAGTTAGGCTCTATTGTGTTGCTAATCACTGGGTAGCATCTAGGTGCAGATGCTGAAGTTTGAGTCCTCTCACAGAAAGATTCAATGTCAAATGGGTCACCTCCAGTCTTACTCTGATCGGGGATACAAAGAAGTAGTGAGTTGTTGGCCAACCTGGGATCTCCTAATATTTGTTTAAAATCATAATTTGATAAGATGTTGCAAATGCAAAGGGGTCTAAAATGGCACCCACGTTGATTTGAACAAAATGTGAAGACTTGACTTTAGTGAACTATTTTTCACCCTAAACTGGTCTTAAAATATAGATACTGTGTGACACATTTAATAAATGGTCCTTAAATATTTTATATTCTGTTCTTTATCACACTGAGGATGTCTCTTCTCTTTCAGATCATCCATTTCCTGGTGATGTCATGTTCCCCAGGGAAATCAGTTTTACAAATCTACAGCCAAACCATACTGCTGTGTATCAATGTGAAGCCTCAAATATCCATGGAACCATCCTTGCCAGTGCCAATATTGATGTTATAGGTGAGCTTACCCAAGTATTGACTTAACCTGCTGTTTGACAAAGGAAAATGATCAAAGTTATAGTCACGTGTAAAAACTTTTTATGGGCGTGTGCATTAAATTCAGTGTGGGAAAGTACATGTTTGCGTTCATTTGGAGGCCCGAGGTCTACCTCAGGTAACAATTCTCAGGTACAGGCGTCATCACAGGCCTGGAACTTATGAAGCCTTGATTGTTTTCCATGGAGCATCAGGGATGCCTGTTACTTAATCCCTACTGGCAGGATTACACTTTTGTGCCTTCTAAAATTTTTTTACACATAGGTTTGGGGGAATGAAATTCACTGACTGAACTATCTGTGGTCTGAAATACCAACTGAATTTTTGACACATAAAACCTGGGGAAGAAAATCAACATATGGTTCAATTTATATGTAGACATTAGACCTCATACTTAAATTATGCTTTCAGAATGTGCTGCTTTTAGGTAATATCCAAATTCAGGAACATATACTGAAATGCTCAGCCATCTCCTGTTCTTATGACCATGTCAAGAATATAGAAAATGTCCTTTGTATCTAATGCTTGCAGAAAGGTTTAAATTTTTATCTTTATTTCTGACTAGATGTTGTCCCACTGATAAAAACTAAGAATGAAGAAAATTATGCAACAGTGCTTGGATATAGTGCATTCTTACATTGCGAGTACTTTGCTTCACCCAAGGCCACCGTGATTTGGTAAGATTATTTGCTGTTCTATTAAGGAAATGGATGTGGGGGATTCTTGAACCATGGTTTGGCAGCCTGTACTGTATATCCATGTTTCTCCAGAGAGCCAATGCCTTGATAAATAAGGAAAGAGATTTAATTACACATCCCTTCAGAAAACATTGGCTAGAATTCTGGGATTTTTTTTACATGAAGAAATATAAAGAGCCATTTGTGTTAATAAAGCAAACAAAGAATTAAAATGATTCCTAAGACAATTTTGAAGATTGTCTTGTCTGTGATGGGTCTATCTAAGGGTTGCTATGGTTTCCGGGCTATCTGATTATTTATCCTAACCTACAGTCAATTACAAACATGTTTATGACTTTTTAACATTCATTTTGATTTTAATAATGTTATTGTTGTTTAAGTCTAAACATCATGATAAGCATATTCTATGCTAGTTGCTTTACTGATATAGTTTGGTGACTTTACTGTGACATTATTGTGTTAGTCCTCTACAGGGCCTGGAGTAGGAACAAAGTAGTGAGGTCAGACCATGCAAAATCAGAGTCACAACTTGTATAATTCAATTGTGATTTTTTCCCACTGTGTACTTTTGGTTTTGACTTTTAAAATATTTGATTAAAATATTGTTTATCTTGATTTCTGAAATGCTTTTGAATTCTGCATCTGAGCCAAGTCACATGCAAGTCTCAGCCTAGCCCTCACTTTGTAGAACCTATGCCAGTGGCCCATTTGTCCTCTGCAATTGTGAGCACAAGCAATCACTTACTGTGAAAAGCACAGGGTTAATCAGGCTGTGACACAAAATGCTTGGAGAATGGATGAATGTGAGAGAAAATGAGCCTGAGGTTGATAGGGTAAGTGTAATGCATGTCCACAGGAGAGGCAAGATTTCCTGGCTTGTAATATTTCTGAATGACCAATGTTCTCCTAGGACAGCGGGAGGTTGGGAAGGTTCATTATCTGTTTCAATTACTAGCTCTCCCATTTGCTAGCCCGAAGCAATCATTAACTAAGGACTTCACCATAAATAAGCCAGAAAATGTTTATTACGCTTTGAGGACACATGTAAAACAGTGCTAGAAACTATGAGACAAACAGAGTCAACCCTACTAGGAGGGAATGCGGTTCTTTTTAGCTATAGTCTGTTGATCAGCTCTGATATACATCCTAGATAGTTCTAAGAGAGAAATTAGTTTCCACAAGAACTGTCAGATGCTCTACCAAGCACACAAAGAAGGCCTAAGCCTGGATGATGTCAGTAAACAGTATCTGAAGAGTACAAAACTATGCATCAATCAAAAATGACTCATTTCTGCATCTCTACAGGGAGGTGGCTGATGAAGCACATCCCCTTGAAGGTAGTCGGTACTGTACCCATGAAAATGGCACACTGGAAATCTACAGAACTACTGAGGAAGATGCAGGATCATACTCTTGTTGGGTAGACAATGCAATGGGAAAAGCTGTCATCACAGCCAACTTGGATATTAGAAGTATTGCTATTTTTCTTTTGCTTTCATGAGTTCTCACATGAGTTCAGTTTCTCTTTGTTTTCTCAGACAAAGCAGTGCTATTTAAGTTTGAACACCTGTTGAAGTTCCTTTGACAATTTTTCAAAGGCCACCTTTGCGTTTCATCTGAAAGACTATTAGTAATATGGCAGGGTGTGATCATGGATTTGGGCCACCTTAGCAGGTGGCAGTGTATTGTTAGATGATGGTCGATGACCATCAATAGCTTAAGAAATTTCTACTTGGGTATATTTTGAGATATATGTTTTATTCAAGCATTGAACTTGAGGTATTACCACACATCAGTTTTGTTTGAGCATTTAACAAAATCATAGAAGTTTGATCTCAGAAAAAAATAAAAAGCAGTTTGACAGCTTGGGCAGGCTTTTCTTGTTCTCTGTAAATTAGAAACATCCTTGTCAACAGGCTTTACTCTTCCATGAAGTCCTTGGAAGCTATTGATAGACTCAGGCTTCAGTGATGTTTTTATTTTAATTTTTTTAATCTTTGAGCTTCATCGTTTGACAGTGACAATTGCTTTTGTCCTAAACTATTACTATGCTCCCTGACTCATTCAGCAAGTAATGCCACAAGTAAATATTGAATGTTCACAATGTCCTCTCTCCTAAGCTCTTCCTCTTCTTCTGAGTAAGAAAACAAGTGCAGGCCTCCTTTTT
This sequence comes from Mesocricetus auratus, assembly GCF_017639785.1. Taxonomy (NCBI): domain Eukaryota; kingdom Metazoa; phylum Chordata; class Mammalia; order Rodentia; family Cricetidae; genus Mesocricetus; species Mesocricetus auratus. The sequence continues at coordinate 164,406,812 of NW_024429266.1, forward strand.
TTCAGGGCTTATAATTCTTATCCTCCATGTTTGCGTGGATAGTTGGGATTCACCATTTATTTCAGCTCTTGTCTCTGATATAATAATGAGTATGTGAATATAAAATTGCCAGTTTTCCTTATAACATGATTATATATCTGGGTGCTTCAGCATGAGAAATTGTATTACTTTCAACTTCTAGAAACATTTGTTAGCTCATACTTTAGTTGTTTACTTTAGCAAGGAATGGTAAGAAAACTTTGCTAACATTAAGTGGTGTTTGCACCTAAATTTTCTCCAGTTTAATGTTAGAAGATTACATTGAGAGACAGTGTATGTAAATTTCACACTGTCATGACAATTTTGATTGGTAAGATTGTAGACATTTCATAATAGGGTGAGCTGTAGTTCTAACTAAAGCCTTTGTTTGACTGGAAAATATGCAGATGCTACAAAGCTGAAAGTTTCCCCAAAGAATCCTCGCATCCCTAAATCACACATGCTTGAACTATACTGTGAAAGCCAGTGCGACTCACATTTGAAGCACACTTTGAAGCTGTCCTGGAGTAAAGATGGAGAGACTTTTGAAGTTAATGGCACAGAAGATGGCAGGTAATTACACTGCTATGAAAGGACATTGGTGTGTGTGTGTGTGTGTTGTGTGTTTAAGACCTCACATTAGAAAAAAAGTCTCAAAATTGTTCACACTCATTCAAATACAAAAACTGATTCAAATGTTTCTTCCTCAAATTAGTATCCAAAAGGTCTTAAAATATTTTCTCTATTTATTTTATATGTTCTTCTTCTTCTTCTTGCTTTTGCACCATACTTTTTATAAAGCACACTTTTCTCTCAGTGCAGAAAATAGAAACTAGTTGTGACATGCAGATTAACTGCATAGGTTTGGGGACTTCCAGAACTATTGAGAAGACTGGAAGCACAAGATGTCAAGGGTGTTGCTAACGTTTTTTTTTTAAGGGGGCGGTTCTTGCTCATGGGCAGTATGTCCATGGTCCAGGTATCTGAAAACTTCTGTCTCCTCCTGAGACACCCTGCCCCTTTATCCTACAGGACAGACCAACTATTGCTACCCCAATGTCTGCCAGAGCCACTGTCCACACTGCCTCCTAAAAAGGCAGTGTACAGTCCTTTTACCTGCCAGTCTTACACGAGTTCTTCTCACCCATAAATATCCCGATTACATCTAGTTATCATCCTATCACAGCCCATTGCCAACATTACCTGGCCCTTCTATATGTAGGAGTAGCTTTCAGAATCCTAGGCAGATACCCAAATCTGTGTGGTCAAGTGCAAGGATATTCTATTTGAATCCCATGGCTTTATTTATGATGTAGGTTATATGTACAGTACTTTTAATACTCAATACAGTATGGATGCTCACCAAACAGTCATTATACAGTATGATTTAAAGAATAGTAACAAAAATACACCTGTTTGGTACAGATGCAAGTCCCTATTATCCATTCATAATCAACTGAATCTGTGAATCTGGATCTTATATATACAAAGAATAAAGATAAATTTCTGAGTATTCTGAACAGGAAAAATACAGAAGATAGAGCAAAGAGGAAAGTTTGAATGACTGTTGAGAATCACTGGAGTGTTAGTGCAACAAAAAAAGAAAGGGATCAATAGAACCTAAGAGAATCAGAAGAGTCAGAATGCCTGCTTTGTCTGTTAAAACACACAAAGATCCGTTCTGTTTCTGCTTGTATTATCTTTGAATGAGAGCTAGGAATTTATCATTTTGAAATCATACATGCAGGCAGAACACTGTATTTATAATAAATAAATAAAAACGTCATAAAAAGAAGCCAAATGTCATCTGAAGTTACATAGTATCTCTGAAGGTCTGGAGATAGACCAAGACCTCTTTCAATTTTATCTCAGCAGAGTGTTGGTTAAAAGAATGGACTCAGATTTGGTGGTGTTCAAATCCCAATGCTGTCACTTAATGGATTGAGGCCCTCACACTATCTGCTTCATATCTTTCTACCTTCACTTTTAAAATCATGACTAGATGAAAAAGAATCAAAAAGCTAGAGCATAAGATTATTGTAAATTAAGATTTGATGGTCTTAGATGATACAGGTAACAAATCATGGTTCACTGTTCTTTCTCGGACCATTCATTTGTCATTTCTCCAGCTGCTCCCTTTCACAACTCTTACTTCATTGGCCTCATTCTTTTCATGTCTCTGTATGTGTACAAATGCCATTCCTTTATGCAAAGGTATTAGTTTCAGCTGTGACCCATAACTTATTACAGTGTGATTCTTCCCCACCAGTAATTCCCAGTACTGACTGACAAATATTCATTAAAAATTGATGTAAGACTGAGGGGCACTACTCCAGTAAAGAGTCAGTCACATATGGTTCAATACTCTTTCTCATTCTTAAAATTTTTTTTCATTTTATTAATTTGGCATTAAAACTTTCAATTATGTAAGACGATCTGTCACACTTTCCACAAAGAAGGCATTGCTTACAGTATTTTTCACCTGAATAGCTTTTGCTGTGAATATATTTTAAATTTATGGTACTTTGTGTAAAAAAATGAGAATTCCTGTTGATAATATGCAATATGCCTATAAGTATAGACTAAAAGATAAAATTGATAAAGGAGTGGGGTTTGTGTGTGTGTGTGTGTGTGTGTGTGTGTGTGTGTGTGTGTGTGTGTGTGTGTGTGTGTGTGTGTGTGTGACGAACTATTGCAAACTGGCCAATGAATTTTTAAAAGCTATTTGAAATGATTTGCAGAAAAAGTACAGGACTGCCACCTAGTGTTCAAATACACAAAATGCTTCAATGATTACATTTTGGACTATAGCTATTAGAGGACAGGGGACGATCAAAACAGATATTGTCAGATTTCATTATAATATTCTGGCTCTGTGGAACTAGGTTGGGTTCTAGAATCTTCTTTTTTTTCAGAAGCATCCTCTTCCTTGATTCTGTATAACTTCCCTGCTCATAACATAATAAGTATGTAAACACCAGCACTTAGGAGGGAGAGGCAGGTAGATCTCTGTGAGTTCCAGGCCAGCTTGGTTAACAGAAAGAGTTCCAGGACAGTCTTGGAGCCAGAAGATTACACAGAGAAGCCCTATCTTCAAAAACTAAAAACCAAAAACAAACAAAAAATTCCCAGCTCTGTTAGTATGATGTGATTCTTAAACATGGCAACAGGCCCAGACCTCAGTCACAACCGCATGGGTCGTAGATGATTGGATTTTGTAATTTGTAAAAATGCCATCCCATTTAATACTGTGTGGCCATGTGCGTACACTGTGAGACTGTATTCCCAGTTTTCATCTGTGACCCTCTCTGGTAAGATTTGCATTGTATGAACTGGTTTCTTCACTCTGCCTTGAGTCATTTTCCATGAAGGAACTTGCATCATGGCTTGTTAAACAACGGTCTTTCTGCTGTTGGAGATGTTCTGACCCTCATCATGTGCTTTGTGTTTCCTCCTCCGCCAACAGAATAGTGATTGATGGAGCCAATCTGACCATATCTAACATCTCAGTAGAAGATCAGGGTATTTATTCCTGTTCTGCTCAAACTGCTCTTGATAGCATTTCTGAGAAAACTCAAGTAACTGTCCTTGGTAAGTGAAACCAGAGAGAATCTCTGCGCATGCTCCCTGTAACTACTTAACTTCCTTTGTTTCTAGGTGTTAAAGCCAATGATTTCTTGAGCCTCTGTTCTTAAAGTAAAATTTGACTTTTGTTTGTTTGTTTGAAGTCCAACTTCGCTTTTAGATCATTTCTACTCTTCTCACATAAAAGAAGTTAATTAATGCTTAATTCCTTTTCCCTGTGTGGGAAGTTTGCCTGTAGCAGCAGGAGGTAAGTGAAGAAAGAAAATCAAAGGTCTCAATCCACCTTACTTCCTCTTTGGAGAAGTGTGTCTGAGAATAGGGAAGGGCTCTATAGAAGCTTGGGGAATGGAAATGCCCAGTGGTGGATGCTTGGTGTTTCTACTCTACTCCAGAACCTTAGGTCGATCTCCCAGAGCCCCAGGAAGTTGAGTATGGACATGAAGTATTCTGTAAAGGAATATATTTGAATTTTTAAGTACTAATTGGAAAACAATGTGCACACTTCACTAGTGCAATCAATGCAATTACCCTAAAATCATCAGTGTTTATAGCCCTCAGACTATCTACTGGCTGCTTTCCAATTGCCTTTCTCTATTGACATACCGCCAGCTCTTCTACCTGTAAACATGCCCTATATGAACAACACCAGCAAAACATTTAAACTGTAGCTTTCATTTGTTGCTACAGGTACAGACAGCATCCCGAGAAATGTGGAGGGAGTTCACACCCCTTCTTATCTCCCTTTATGTAGGCTTGCTGAATCTCACTGCCAGGCCATAGCTCCTCCAGGAAAGGTTCTCCTACACAATTCCCTCTGAAGGGATCCTCCTACCATTAGAATTTCAAGCCAACCTCACAAACAGATTCTGGATATTCTTCCCATATGCATTTAAGTAGATGTTCCTGCTAACACCTACTGACATTTCTCAATGTAATGAGCTAAATATTACCTATGACCCTGCCAGCTTCAGATAGCTTAACAGTTTCCATCTGTGCAAAGTGAGAAAGCTACTGTTGAATTCCTTTATGTGAAGCCAATAGCTACTAATCTGAGTACAATTAAGTACAACCTACATTGTAGCAGGTATAGATTTAGCATGAGATGTTCAGCTCTAGGTAAGTGAGCTTGTTCAGGACTCTGCAAGTGGAAATATTTAATCCTTTATTAGATATGCTAGCAGAGTTTGCAAGTTATGGAAGCTGAGCATCTGGTGAGCTATGCTGCTTCTCAGGCATCATGAATACAGAACATCTGGATACATGAGCTGTCCTGCTCAGTATTTTGAGTGGTGGCAGCAATGAAAGATTGGCTTTCTGTTGTTGGCACCCACCTTCTGGACTTGACTGCAAATTTTAAACTTCACCCTTATCATTAGTCTTCCATTTTCTAACTCCATGAATTTTTGGTAATTTTAAATAAACAGTTGCTATGACCATAAATACTGTTTGTGTACATGGCGATCTCATAACATTTTAGTAATGTTTGAAGAAATTTAGATCAGAGGGGATGACTTTTTTTAATCTTCTCCTTTGGCTTTAAATTACATTTTTGTTTCAATATCTGATTAAAACATATCAAGTTTAATGATAAAATAATTTTGGACATAAGTATAGCTTCTAAAGTATTCTATCATAGAAAACAATATTTTAAAAGCCTAGACATAAACAAATTTGCTTAGAAGTTGTTTACAGAAATTTTAGCACAAAAATATTTTAAGAAGAAGTGGAGGGATGGCTCAGTGGTTAAGAGCATTGACAGCTTTTCCAGAGGTTTTGAATTCAATTCCCAGTACCCACATGGAGACTCACACCCATCTCTAATGAAATATGTTGCCCTCTTCTGGCCTGTAGTGCAGACATTTATGCAGGTAGAAGTCTGTATACATGAATAAACAAACAAATAAATAAATATTAAAAGTATATTTTAAGAAACAGTTTTCAAAATCTTTGCTTTTCTGGTTCTGTGTGATGTTGGGAGAAGTTAGATTTTCATCTCAAGTAAAACAGGGTAATTAGGAAGGGCAAGGGAACCTCAGGACATATTGGATTCTGAGCAAATCCCAAAGAGAAAGTAAATTCTTCAAGCTCATAACTAATAGAACACTAGTGAAGAAATGCAATTTGTGGGGAGAGAGAACTGGGCTGAACCTATAGTGTTTTGTACCCCTGGCAAGCTATCTGATCATGAAGCCCTATCCTGGGAAAATACTTTCTAATTGAAGTACCTGACCTTTGAGTAGAGTCATGTGCCAAACTTTAAAAGTAAGCAAGTTGCATTCTGAACTATAAACAGTGTTTTTTGTCAATGTACACTTCACAAGAATTTGCCAAATAGTAAAGGCCAGCATGGACAACAGCTTTACTGCGTCCTCCAAGCTAAAGCACACATCCTTGAATACTTGAGAATATTACATCAAATTTTGAAAGTAAAGTTTATTTAAGATAAGATTTCCCTTGTATCATGGAAACACATATGCTCACATGTATCAGAAATATTCATGTACCTTAACAATTAAATGTATGTCATTGCCTTTAATTTATCAGTTTCTGTTATATTTGGCACTGCTCAAAATGCATCTTCTATTATAAAAATATTTCTCACATTTTGCAGACACCAGGCCATCCTGTTAAAGATGCTGTAACATGCATAGATTTGACTGTCATTAACTACAGTAAAATCCCAAATCAATTGCAGAAGAGCCATGCAAACATCACAGTCCCTGTCTTGTTTATCTATAACTATAGGGCATAATTTTATTAATTTAATTGAATGATTATATGCATGATTGAAGTGGCAATATGTTTCACTTTCTCATTTAGTCATAAAACACTTATGTGCAAGCCACCGTGAACAATACAAAGATTAATAAGACATCCCTTCTCTTAGAGATACGTTAATCCCACAAAGGAGAAAACTTGGCACATAGATCAGGATGAACGATGAACTGGAAGAAATCAGTGATCTACTAGAGACCCATCATATATCCTAACACTAACAATGCAAAAATCATCAGGTAGGCTAGAAGTTTGCAAGTGCTCAATCTGGGCATCTCTCCTTCAGTAAGCCAGAGATGTAGAACAGGTGATATTCCTTGTTAAAAATTCTCTGGACATTTGTATGGCCTGTCAGTCTTGCATAGCCTCTTGAAAACTACTGAGACTAACAAGGAAATGGGTATGGAGAAGACCTCATTTGAAATAGAAGCTATGGGGCTGCCAAGATGTGTATAGCTCAGCAGTCTCAGAAAGGAAGGGAGATTGCAGATGTGTCCCAGCATGGGAATCAGGGCAACAAAGCAGCAGTCTGTACTTTCTTTATAACTGTCATTTGTTTCTATGCCAAGTCTTAAGATCATGTTTGTTTATAAAGAAACACAGCGGCATGCCCAGCTGACATGCCCAGCTGGGCAAATTCTCAGGCAGTTGTAGCAAGCTTTCTCACCTGACTTTCTTAGCCCACCAGTCCACAAATAATGACATGGAGACCTATTATTAGTTATGAAATTTTTGCCTTTAGTTTAGACTTGTTCCCAACTCTTATGACTTAAATTAACCAGCTTTTATTAATCTACATTTTCCACATGAATTTTTTTCTTCCATTCTGCATGTCTGATTTCCTCCATGTCCCGCTCTGGCATCTCTTTCATGCCCAGATTCATCTCCTGTTTCTTTTTCTCTCCCTGAAAAATCATACCTATCCTCTCCTGCCTAGTTATTTTTCATTCATATCTTTATTAAACCAATCAGAAGGCACCTTGGCAAAGACACATCTTACAGTGCACAAAAAAAATTATTCCATAACATGTAGTTTCTTGATATTTTCTTGTTATTTTTAGGCATCACTGACAAAAGTCAAATATTTTTAAGGTTCAGTTACCCTTTGAATCAGTGCCCATGAGAGACACACACTCTCACGGAATTAAAATAACACAGAAAGAAGAGGAGGTGTTGGGGGAGTGGATCTGGTGGGACAAAGCTGAGAGGACTGGAGGGAGGGGAAGCCATGGACAGGATGCACTGTATAAGAGAAGAATAAACAAATAAAACTTGAAAATGTGCTTTGTGAACTTTAATACTAAGTGTATAAAAGGACTAATTTTTACTGTCAGCCATGTGCATCTGTCCTCAGAGTGGAGAGGGAACAGGTACCCTGGAAGTTTTGACTATTAATTCCTCTCAGGAAGCTGAACTCGGCTTGAAAAGGGTGGGGCCTGCCAAATGGAACCATCTCCCGCATCCTCATTTCTCCTGTAAGCTGTTCACTGTTATGTTGCAGCTATCTTTTGTTTTTGAACAGGTGTTCCAGATCCTCCAGGAACCCTTATCTTGTCGGAAAGACAAAATAGGAGTGTTCGGCTGTCCTGGGAAGCTGGAGATGACCATAACAGCAATATCAGCGGTAGGAAGGTTTTAAATGACCTTCATCTTTACCCAACAGAGTCATAGCTATTTTAGTTACAATTGATAGATTGTACTTCTTCTTGAATTATATTTGTGTATTATTATTATTTTGTGTGTATGTGTGTTTATCTTCATACATGTCTGGTAACGACATGAGTGAAGTTCCTAAGGATGTCAGAGGAGGATGCTATATATCTTGAAACTAGAGTTGCAGATGGTTGTGGGATGCTATGAGGGTGCTGGAAAGTGAATCCGGGTTCTCTGTAAGAACAGCAGGTGCTCTTAACTGTTGAGTCATTTCTCCATCCTCTGGATTAATCTTCTTAAAATTCTCATAAACTTAAGTTTTTGTACAAGTATGTATTGTTGACCATATCCCCCATATTATCTTACCCTCCCTTCTATAACCCATCTCCTGTTAGTACCTTTCGTCATATCTAGCTTGACAATTTTAATTCTATTTTCATGTCACTTATATGTACATGACTTTATGTATTTATATAAAACCCAAGAACTGTGAATTAAAATGGACAGATGACTTAATTCACTTAAGATGATTTCCTCCACTTTTATTCATTTTTCTGTAACTGCCATGACTTTTTTCTCTTCAACTTTTTTTGTTGTTTTGTTGTGTATTTGGTGTTTGCAAGTTCCTGTGTATACAGGTGTATATGTGTACATGTGTACACATGTGTGTATGTGCATGCATGTAGGTCAGAAGTAACCCTTCAGAATCATTCCTTAATACTGATTACCTTTTAGGTTGTTTTATTGTTTTTGAGAAAGAATCTTTCATTGGCCTGTGACTTATCAAGTAGATGAGGCTAAATGCCTAGGAACCTTAGGGATTCTTGTATTTCTACCTGTCCCTTACTGATTACGATTGTACACTACCAGCTATTATGTGGATTTTGAGAAGTGAACACAAAGCTTCAAGTTTTCAAGGAAAAACTTGACTTTTGTCAGTCCCAATATCATTTACCTTGTTTTTCTGTTTTAAGCTTTTAATGTTGCAAATAAATCTTAGTAGGTCTTTAACAAATTCAATATGTTCTAATGGTTTGTTCATATTCTTACCTAGAGTACATTATAGAATTTGAAGGGAACAGAGAGGAACCTGGGAAGTGGCAGGAGCTAACTAGAATCCCAGGAGAAGAAACAGAGGCTGTATTATCTTTGGCTCCATACGTGAGATATCAGTTCAGAGTCATAGCCATAAATGAAGTGGGGAAAAGTCACCCCAGCCAACCATCGGACCATCATGAAACTCCACCAGCAGGTATAGATGGCCTCTTTGTATAACACCATATTTTACATTAGCCCATTTTTTTGTGTGGGAACATGTTTTTCTTTAAGAAAAAGAAGGTCAAATATGTAATGAAGGATTTTAGATTCCTTCAAATAATTTGAAAAGTTTTATAAGTTAGCAATGTAAAATATTAGAAGAGCATTTTAAAATTTTTGAGTTGTGTAATTGTTTGAAAGAGAACAAAAATTGTCATTGGGGCAATTATGTGAGAACATATTACTTTGAATAGTTTTAAATAGCTAAATGTCATCTTTGAAGCAGATTTCATCATGTAAACTCTAAATAAAAGTTCAATATTGCCGGGCGTTGGTGGCGCACGCCTTTAATCCCAGCACTCGGGAGGCAGAGGCAGGTGGATCTCTGTGAATTTGAGGTCAGCCTAGTCTACAAAGCGAGTTCCAGGACAGCCTCCAAGACAATACAGAGAAACCCTGTCTCGAAAAACCAAAAAAAAAGTTCAATATATTGAAAAGACATGGATTAAAAATCTAAAGAAATTCTTTTAGCTCATATGAACTCTACAAAAAATTAAAGCTATGTGCTAGTGTTATGTCTTATGCATTTGACATTTTTATATTTCCATATTTATCTAAACCATCATGATAATTTTATAAATAATCAACAGAGATAGTGTAAACAGTATATATTATGGAATTAGCATTGGGTAGTATCATGGTCATAATATGGTGTTTGCTTTTCCTGGAGTAAAATAGGCATGGGGCAGGTATGATGTTAGTTTGTACTGGACACAGGGACTCAGTGTTAAAGTTCTTGTTAGAACGTTCCTTAACAAAATGTATTTGCCTAAATGTATTTCATCTGTGTGTTATGTACTATTTAAATTTGATATCCATAAAAGTTGTTTTTTGGTGTTGATACATGAATTTCAATTTCATTCTTCTATAGGCATATATTCACAACATACACATCTCTCAATACTTCTGACAGAAAAGTGCAGTTTGAAAATGAAAACGTATATTAAAGCAGGATTAGATTTTTAATTAGCTGGCTTAAATTTAAAATGTACTTAGTAAATCATGTACTGTCCACAGCATAGAGGTTATAGGATTCTAAGAATGCTATTTTACTCCTTTTAACAAAATATATCATCTTTGTAGAAATGAGATATTTATGGATATTAATAAACAAAATTATTCAATTATTTGTTTTTTTGAGGAGTTGGGTAGAGTTACATGCTGTCTGACCAACTGGTTACTACAAAATGTAAAATTATTTTTAATGCTTTTCATTTCTCAGCTCCAGACAAGAATCCACAGAATATCAGAGTTCAAGCATCCCAACCCAAGGAGATGATTATAAAATGGGAGGTGTGTATTCCCTAAGGTGTTCATGTGTTTCTCTGGGCTATTTATTCCTTTTAAGTAGGTTTGCTAACTGTAATGACACAATAGCATTTTTTAAGAACAATGAGATAAGGTTGGGGAATAAAACTAAATTTTGATTTATTGTCAGTGCTTTAAGATTACAGAAGTTAGAATTTGCTGTAAGATAGGATCAGAGATGTAACTCACTGCTTTAGTACTTGACTAAAAAGAATGAGAGCTTGGGCAGGCTCTTTTCCAAGAACTAAAAGGAAAACAAAAGGAATACATGTAAAATAGGGATTAATTCTAAGAAATGATTTGACAATTGATAAATTGATCTAGATGAAATCTATTACGGGAAATTTCAAATTTCTAGTCCTTTATTCCAAATATATTAGATGTTTCACAATGAAGCTAGAGTTAAAAAATACTTCTTGCCACATGGTCTAATAAATATGATATAAATACACCCTCCAAAAATAGGAGCCATAGGTCCTACAGGCATTTATTTCTGATTCTGATAACAACTTCAGCATTTCTCTACTTTAAACACAGACATTGAGAGCCTTCCATTCCTCACACTATTAGAAATGTATCACCAAGAAATATTCCTAAATCAAACTACTCTTTGACTCTGGCAAAACAATTTATATCTGCTGAGATAACATCCATGATAGTACTATTTCATCATATAATTCCCAAGTTTCTTCTGGAACTTGGAGCTATGATGTAGATATATCAACTGGGCCTGGGCACCTCACAGTCATCTGTTCTCCATATTTGGCTGGTTGTCATTTTCTCCTGGAGGATGAGAGCTACAGTTATCTTCTGGCATAAGGACAGATATTGAAATACAGTTGGGAATTACACTTATTTAGTAAATTGGTGGTAGTAGGTTCTCCACTAAAATCCATGACTTTACTAGCTTCAGCAAGTTGGTTAGGTTTCCAGTACCAGGGATAATTCTCTCTTTCTGAGTAGTACTTAGGGACAACCTGTAGACAAATAATTACAGGCAACTAAGGAATGCTGTGTGGAAGAAACAGTCTTCCCCATGAATGAAAATCCAACCCTAAGTGGTTATTTAATGCAGAGTGGTCAACCCTGAGATATATACATACAAATAAAACTAAACCAATAGAACAGGTTGTATTTATATATTTACTATGTACCAGTAGCAAATAAAGATAAAAAAGCTATGATGTTGAGAGAGAGTAAGACGGGGGTCCCTTAGAGAGGTTGGAGAGTAGAAAAGGACAATGATGTCATTCTACTTTACTTAAAATTTGTTATATTATAGTGTGGATTTAGATCATCAAAAAGGATTTTTTAAAAGAATAGCTCTTGCTTGATAGTTTTTGTTACTTGTTCTTAAGCATGTTTAAATGAGTTTTAAAATTTATTTCAATAGCATATCTAACTTTAAAGAAAATGCATAAATAACACATAAACAACAACAAGAGAATAAATTCACCCAGACACCAAGTTAGAGTAGGGAAGCAGGAAGTTCTTCAATAGCTAACGTATATGGGTGTAGCCAGGGTATTTAACTCCTAAGTGTTAAAGGTATAAATATATGAATTGAAATTTTTACAAGAAAAAGAATCCACTTATATTTAAAATGAGGCAAAAGAGAATTAAATGGAAAGTTAAGGAAATAACATGGTGAACATTGTTTAGAAAATGTGCTATATACTTAGAAAGCGGTAGAAGGGAGAACTTTTAACTATTCTCACCACATAAAGATACATATGTATGACACATTGAAAGTTTACATGGTTTTACCATTTTTACAGTCTACAATGTAAATATAGCGTGATATTTATACCAAGTACACTCTATTTCTGTCCTGCTAATAATAGGTTTCTCAGGTCTTTCAAACGATTTCTGGGGATTCTCCCTTCCCTAAGTTAATAATGTCTTTCTAGAGACATCTTCACTATGACCAGGGCTGGAGGAGAAAGGGAAGGCTAGTGGTCTCTTTGTCTGATTCATCTTTGCTCTTCTATGACTTAATTTTCATTATGCTGTTTGACAGTTATTGAAGTCTTGTTTCCTATTGCCTCAAAGCAAAATACAAAATTCCTTCTGAAGTTCAGAAACCAAAGAGTTGGCAAAATAACTAAGCAATTATTCTTAACATTGGCACAGTTTAAAACTTGTCAGACAGCATTATTAAATTTGTTATTTTGCTATGAGCAAAATATGATCAAATTGAGTAACATTTATTTTAATTATTTATTGTCAGTAAGGAAAAAATATAAGTTTTGAGTGTACTTTGGACCTATAAGCTTGTATTACTGACTAGAGAGTTGGTTTGGTGCTTAAGAGCATATACACTGTCTTATAGATGACTGAATTTTTTTCCCAAGCACCAATTATAGATGCCCCACAACCTTCTGTAACCTCAACTCCAGGGATCCAATAACTTCTTTGGAGTCCACTGGCACCTGCACTCACTTGTACATACCTATACACAGACAGACACACAGCATTCCAGTAATTAAAATTAAAATAAAGCCTCAAAAATGTTCATAGTATAATTTATTAAGATAATGTCAGATGTGTAGGGAGTCTAAGAATTTAAATCAATACCCATATTATACTGAAATATTTTTGAATGATACATTCTAGTATATGCAAACAAAAATAATTCTTACATTTATTTATTTATTTATTTGTTTATTGATTTGATTTTTTCAGACAGAGTTTCTCTGTGTAACCCACTTGGACATCTTGGAACTTTCCCTGTAGAACAAGGACTAGCCTTGAACTCACGGAGATCTGCCTTGCTGTGTTTCTGTGAGAGTTAGAATTAAAGGTGTTTGTCACCATGCCCCATGTAAGAGTCATTTTTGTCTTGATTTTTTTCCTTCTAGTTAGTTTAAGTAGTCACTTTGGAATAAATATAAAACTAAAATAGTTTGTCTATAGAACATTTTGCTTTCAATGTAATTCCATCAGATTCTTCTAATAAGTATTTTAGCCAGCTGACTCAATAAAGAAACATAGTAAACACTACAAGAACATTTTATATGACATTTAATCACCCACATACATACACAGAATTATTCTTAATATAAATTAGCTTCTAGTCTAGGATGAAAATGCATTTTAAGTGAATATTTTTATATACATAGCTGAAGCATTTAAATAAAGTACCCATTTCTAAAATTAAATTGGTGCTTTAGACCAAATTATTTTTCTTTAAACTTTTCCTTAATTAAAAACTAAAGTGGAAATAACCAATTTCTAATTAAAAAATCAGAATCTCTGCCACAAAACCTTTCTATATGACAAAATGAAGTAAGTGTAATAGCCATTTGTATCAGGGAGCTGAGAAAGTATTGATTAAAAAGAGTATTACTTCTTGTTCCTATTCATACAGATGTCCATTTTCCAAAATTAAAGACGGTTTTGTCTATATTTTTAATGGAAAATGGAACAGAATCTTGTGGAGAAAAGTAGTCTGCCTGAGAAGCCATGACCCAAGAGTGCAAGGTCTCACAGTTTCTGTTTTTTCAGTAGAAAATAAAATGTAGCATACAGCAGTGGCTTGAGAAAACCTAAAACAATACTTGCATTCTTTTTAAATTTATTTTATATATGAACTTTTATGTATCACCATATGTGTATTATCCATGATTCTAAAATGTCCCATGTCTTTGGATGGTAGAAGACTGATGTGTAAAATTAAACTAATAAAATGACAACAGTGCTTCTGACTTCAAGGAACATAGTTAATATCTCTTTTTTCCAGTTAATCTTAAACTCTTTAAAATGAATCATTTCCATCTTTAGGTCAACATATCTACAAGTTCATCAAATGAGTCTTGATTTCTCTTTTAGCCTTTGAAATCCATGGAGCAGAATGGACCAGGACTGGAGTATAGAGTGAGCTGGAAGCCCCAGGGAGCGCCAGAGGAATGGGAAGAAGAAACAGTTACAAACCACACACTGCGTGTGATGACACCTACAGTCTATGCTCCTTATGATGTTCAAGTTCAAGCCATCAATCAACTTGGCTCTGGGCCTGAGCCTCAGTCAGTGACACTCTATTCAGGGGAAGATTGTAAGTGGTCCAAGCTTAAATCCTAAACAAATCAAGACAATTTTCAAGTTACTACATTTGGTCAATATTTTTGAGTAAATACTGCTTGCAAAGATAACGTATTACCCGTGAAACAGAAAAATAAATACTATATGCCTTGAAGTTTGCGTTGATCTTGGAGAGACTGGATCAAGATACAATGTTCAAGAAGTACTTGTCTGGAAATGTAGCTTGTTGATAGAATGTTAGCCTAGAATTCACAAAGCTGTGTTTGAAGCTCTAATATGATAAAACTCTGCTAGATGTGATGGCAAATGCCTATATCCCAGTATTTAGAAGGTACTGCTGGAGGAGTAGAAGTCATAGTCATCCTTGGCTACACAGTAAATTTGAGGCCAGTCTGAGCAACATGAGACACACTTTTGAAATAATAAGGTTCTGGAAGCACAGTAAAAACCAGAATCATAACGACAAAGTAAGTACTTTGAATGTTTCAGTCTTGTTCAAGAACCTGTTAAAGTTCTTTGTATTTTGAAAATCAAAGACCTGAAACCAACACAAGACTCTGTGAGTGAACATAATGATCATGGGGTTTTCAAGGTTTTGTTAGATTTACCTTTTCTTGTCAAGGATTTCTTAACAACAGCCTGATAAAATTCTCTGGGCCTCACTTACATGCCTGAAAACTGCCTAACACAGATGGGATACCTACCCAGATTTGAATATGAAATTCTAACCATATGAATAATTTTGAAGAAGCAGTCATGAGGCCATATTATTAAATGCTAATAGCATAATAACTGCTGCAATTATACTTCCAGAAAAAGAAAAGACTGCATTGGGCAACTTTTCACATAAGGAGATATTCTTATTTTCTTCCAGTATCTGGAGTCATGTTTTGAATCAGGAAGGAATGGTCTTGAATGAAAATGATAAGTAATCTCTTATCCTACTAGCCTTCAGATTAAAAAGTCACAAAGAACATAATTTATGAGCAATTGGTCTTGCTGGCTGCATTTTAGTAATCTCAGCTCTTTAGAACAGAATGACAATGATAGTCCTATAAGGACATGCCTACGTGTATATGAGTTGATCCAGGTACAATTTCTAAATATCGGAAACATAGTACATACTCAATTGATGTTGACTGTTATCTTAGTTATATTTATTTTGCTGTGAAAAACACCAGATACAAAAGCAATGCGAGTGGCAAAGAGTTTATTTCGGCTTGCGACTTAGAAAAACACTCCATCACTTAAGGAAATCAAGGCAGGAACCCAAAACAAGAACCTGGAAGCAGGAAACAATGTAGAGGCAATTTTATGAATCAGGAATGCTGCATACTGATTTGCTTTCTTGGCTTACAGTCTGCTTTATTGTACAACACAGGACCACAAGCACAGGGGAGATAGTATCCACAAGGGACCAGACCTTCCAAGATGGGCTAATGAATCAAGAAATTTCCCCCACAGACTTTATTAAAGACAATGTAATAGAGACATTGTCTGTGTTTGAAGTTTCTTTTTCTCTGATGACCCTGGCCCATGTCAAATTGACTAAATAAACAAACAAATCAATTAATTAATTTATTAAAAACTCCAAATCTGACCAAGGCAATTGTTCTTTTAATGTCAACCTAATTCTGAAATAATTTCTTCATGTTACTGGGGCTTCAAGCATGGCTTTAAATTTCTATTTGCATTTATCTCCATTACTGGGATCATTTCTCAATAGGATAGATAAAGTAACTATGGTGAACTGAGTCCTCTGTACCAAAAAAGTGCTGATACCATTTGAAACCAAAAGCACACAAGTACTTTCCCTACCTAAATGTTGTAAAGATTGTAAGCAAAGTTTCCTGTCCTGACAGCCTGCTCCCAAATAGCTGCAGCTGCTTCGTTAAATAGCTGATTCAGAGACTTAATACAAATTATAAATGATCAGCCAATAGCTCAGGCTTGTTATTAACTAGGTCTTACAACTTAACCCATTCCTATTAATCTGTATTCTTCCCTGAATCTCACTCCTTTTACCTCTATCCCATTTTGTGTGACTGATTAGTTCTCTGTCTGGCTGGTAACTCCAGACTCCACCTTTCCTGATCTCATCATTCGCATTTTGGCTTTTCCACCTAACTTTATCCTATTCAGCTACTGGCCAGTCAGATTGCTTATTAAACCAATCCGAGCAATGTATGTTCACACAGTATACTGAAGAATTATTCAATAGAAGATCAGTCTTGGAAAGAGATTTTTATGAATCAGGTGAATAGGTCATTGGAAGCTAATCAATCTTAAATGCTTTACAGATCCTAGTACAGCTCCTGTGATCTATGGTGTGGATGTTATGAACAGCACATTAGTTAAAGTTACCTGGTCAACAGTTCCAAAGGAAACAGTTCACGGGCTTCTGAGAGGATACCAGGTTGGTACAAGATTGATATTTTTAAGTAATTTTTTGTTTCATTTTTACTTCCTCATTGACACCATTGAATTTGTTTCTTTTCTGAGATTTTAAAATGATTTCAAGAGGTCAACTGAGTATCTGTTACTACGGTTGTTGTGTTAAAGGATTTGCATTTTCTTTGCAGATAAATTGGTGGAAAACCAAAAGTCTGTTGGATGGAAGGACACATCCCAAAGAAGTGAACATCCTAAGATTTTCAGGACAGCGAAATTCTGGAATGGTTCCTTCCCTAGATGCCTTTAGTGAATATCACTTAACAGTCTTAGCCTATAATTCTAAAGGAGCTGGTCCAGAGAGTGAGCCTTACATATTTCAGACACCAGAAGGAGGTGAGAGAATAAATATGGAAGGTGCCATCTATGCAGATGACTTAATGGTACTGTTAAACATTCTCTTTATTATTGATAGTTAATGTGAAGTTCAGAGGGATTCACATCTTGATTCCCATAAATGTGTTATCTCATGGGGATGTGTTGTTTGGTTTTCCAGAAATTCATTAGTTTATGAGTACCCATTTATGATCTTGTATTTTCTAGTACCTGAACAGCCAAGTTTTCTCAAGGTCATCAAAGTTGATAAAGACACTGCCACTTTATCCTGGGGACTTCCTAAGAAACTAAATGGAAATTTAACTGGTTATCTTTTACAATACCAGATAAGTAAGTACAGATTTGAATTGGATTTAACCTACCAAAGATTCTGTTTTTCTTTGAGGAATTAGCTTATTATGTAATGAGCAGTATTCTCTATAGAGCAAGGATCTGTAAAGAAAAGGCAAACTGTAGCCCCTGTATAATTCAATAATAAACATTTGTTTTATTGAAGCATGACTGTGTTCACCCATTTACATATTACCTATAGCTGTTTTCGAATTATAATGGCAAATGTGAGTTAGGGAAACAGAGACCACATTTTTCTCATAGTATTAAGTACCCACAGTTTCTGTTTACAAAAGGTCTGTGGGCTCCTATTTTGTAACTAAAACAGTGGATCCTAGGGAAAGTGTATTTACCCTCGATCTGTGAGCAGCTTTGAGAATTATGGAACATGCCAGGGTACAGAGTTAGTAAACAATGTAATGGAGATTCACAGCACATGCAACTCCATACTAAGACTGACCCCTTCATGATTGGTGAATGATTCCAGTCTCAAGCCTTCATATATTTGTCTGGGTAGAACCCTCTGATGATAGCTTGTTAGTCAGGCAGGACATGGTGAGAGATTCAGAATAATCTCCCCTGCAAACTTCTATGTCACTAGATTCAAAATAGTTAAACAAATTTAAAACATTTTAAAAGTCATAACATCTCTTACCTGAGAAAAATCATCAAATGATAAGCATCATTTCAAAATGAAAGGTGTAACTTCAGTCATATCTCAACTGTTAACCAGTCCATATACTGGACTATAGCCATTCAGTCTACCCTGCTCACAAAAACCAACCTCATCATGGCCTTGGTGTTTACTCTGATGTCTCCTGAGCTGTTATATGGGTCAATTATGAGCTTTAGGTTCCACTGATCATGGCTGAGCACAGCACAGCTGTTTAAGTAAATAAAGATGAAATCCAAGGGAAGTCATGTTTCAGTGTTTTTACCAGTTTGCTTTTAGTAAGTGCTTTTCCCTAACTGTTCCACGCAACCTTTGCAGTGCATGCTGTAGTGTATGGATGAAGGAGTTGACACATATCTTCTGTTCTTATTTTAAGTTCATATCATATTGTGCCTATGTCTACATTTTGAGTTCTTAAGCCTCACTCTTCCAAGGACCAATTTTTAAGACTGGACAGAACCAAAATATTTCAAGAGTTTTCAATTTTCTTTTGGTTTAGTGAACTTGTGCCCTATCTTTGAATTTGTTTAAATTCAAATATTTTGCTTGATTTGTTTTTAAGATTTAAATTTGATTTAAAAACTACTTCTCATAACAGAGTATTTGAAATATTTATAGTTAAAATAGTCATTGTACTTCTTAAAACTCACAAATATTGAATTATTTATTTTCCTATTAATATTAAATGCTGTGTATATTTCATGTAGTGTGTCTTTTCCTTGTTCTTCTCTAGCCTAATCAATTTCTATTTTATATAGCAGATTGGTATATACTTTCTCTAGTTTTTATATTGATTTTAGTAGGTATGTTAATTGATTCTGTAGGGCTTAATTGTGATAAAGTAACTGATATATTTCCATCTTTATAATGTTGAGATTATTACTTGCTGTCTTAAAATAATTGCTTCATACAGGATAATTAATGTATTTTTAGGTAAATAATAAATTCTCTTTTTATGAATGCAGAGAGGATAATTTTGTAGTTGTTTCCTTGCCATTGGCACCTTCAAACCTCCTTAAACACATCCGTACATAATTTAGCCTTTTTTGTGTTTACCATAGTGTTCAGAGCATAATAGACATTTAAAAGCACTTCATTCATTAGTTCCGAAATTCATTCATTCTGTATATGTTGAGCTCAGAGAGCTCCTGACATTCAATGAGTTAAGTGCAAGGTTTGGATTTATGAGGGTACAAATATGACGCACATTCATCAAATCCCACACTTTATTTTTTAAGTGTGTTTTTATTCATTTACCATTTCAGACATATTTATAATGAAATTTAGTCCTTTACTCTTCAACTGAATCTTTTCTTCCCAACATATCCCCTTCCTGCTCCTGTGTCTTTTTATTTATTTTTTGATTCTTTTTTTTTAATTTAAATTAGAAACAAGCTTCTTCATATGTCAATCCCAGCTCCCGCTCTCTTCCCTGCTCTCCCTTCCCCTTCAACACTCTCCCAACCCCCACTCCACACTCCAAGGAGGGTGAGGCCCTTCATGAAGGATCTCTAAAGTCTTTCATATAATCTAGGGCAGGGCCTGGACCCTCTGCCATGTGTCCAGGCTGAGACAGCATCCCCTCATGTGGAATGGGCTCCCAAGGTCCATCTGGATGCCAGGGATAAATGCTGATCTATTGCTCGAGGCCCCAAAGAATGCTGAGGCCTCCTCACTAACACCCTCGTTCAGGGGTTCTGAATCAGTCCCATGCTGGCCTTTCAGCCATCAGTCTGGGGTCCCTGAGCTCCCCTTATTCAGTTCAGCTGTTTCACCCACCATGTCTTAACCCCTTTGCTCATCACTCCTCCCTCTCTGCAACTGGGTTCCAGGAGTTCAATTCAGTGTTTAGCTGTGGGTGTCTGCCTCTGCTTCCTTCAGTCACTGGATAAAGGCTCTAAGATGGCATACAAGGAAGTCACAATATCGGCCAAGAGCATTTAAGGTAGCCTCTCCACTATTGGTTAGGTTACCAGGTGGTGTCATCCTTGAAGGTCTCTGGACATCTCACTAGTGCCAGATCTCTCTTCAAATGTATAATGGCTCCTTCTATTATGGTATCTCTCATCCTGCTCTCCTCCATTCTTCCTGCCACTCAACCTTCCTACTCTCCCATGTCCTCCTCTCCCCTCTCTTCACCCCCTCTCTTTCTCCCAGGTTCCTCTCCCCTCCCCCTCCACGTGCTCCCAATACCCAAAGAAGATGCTGTCCCTGTCTGGTTCCCCTTCTTTGGGATACCATGCATATCTCTCTTAGGGTCTTCCCTGTTTCCCGGACTTTCTGGCTATGGTATTGTAGGTTGTCACTCCTCTGTTTCATGCCTAACATCCATATATGAGTGAATACACACCATGCTTGTCTTTTTGTAACTGGGTTACCTCACTCAGGATGGTTTCTTCTAGTGCCATCCATTTGCCGGCAAATTTCAAGATTCCCTTGTTTTTTGTTTGTTAGTTTATATGGTTGTTATATTTTGTTTTGTTTTTTCCGCTGAGTAGTACTCCACTGTGTAAATACACCACATTTTCTCTATCCATTTTTCAGTTGAGGGGCATCTAGGTTGCTTCCAGGTTCCGGCTATTACAAATAATGCTGCTATGAATATAGTAGAGTAGGTGTCCTTGTTGTATGAATGTCTATGAACATAGTGGAGCAGATGTCCTTGTTGTATGAATGTGTCTCTTTTGGGTATATGCCTAAGAGTGGAATTACTGTATCTTGTGGTAGATTGATTCCCATTTTCCTGAGGAGTATCCATACTGATTTTCAAGGTGGCTGTATGATTGGCACTTCCACCAGCAGTGAAGGAGAGTTCCCCTGTCTCCACATCCTCTCCAGCATAAATTGTCATTGGTTTTTTTTTTTATTTTAGCCATTCTGACAGGAGTAAGATGGTATCTCAGAGTTGTTTTGATTTGCATTTCCCTGATGGCTAAGGATGTTGAGCACTGTATCAAGTGTCTCTCAGCCATTTTAGACTCCTTTTTCCATCAATTCCTGGTGGGTGTCTAAAAGAAACAGTAAGAGCCTGTATTGGTACTGGGCCTCACATCTTTTAAAGTTTGATCATCTCCTAGGCTATTCATTTGCAGCACTGCACTCTCTGATTGGGTTTGACAGTGGCAGCTAATCACAGCATCTAGTTAGTGAAACAATGAGAATCAGCAATCAAAATTCCATAGAGTATTGAATTGCTAAGTTACATTCAGGAGAGTGGGAATACTAAATGTAGATTATATTTATGATGCTTTCAACACACTAAGGATGAGGAACAATTTTGTCACCAATCCAGGAACATGTATGCATACTTGAAGCCACATTTTAAATAAAAACCCTAGAAAATATAAAATAATAATACTTTGTTATTTATTATCTCAAACAACAAAAAATTGAAAGTATCTCTGTCAAGGATCCGGTAAACCTTGGGTAATGGAGAAGTGTCTAACATATATAACAAATTTTGAAGGTGACTGGTGCCATAATTATTGCATGGTGACTTAGAGTTAAATGGCTGTGGTTTAGATTAAGGTCCTAGTTTAACCAGTCACTGAATCTCATTCTGGAAAGGGTTTTACTTTTAAAATAACTCAGTCTTCTCTCAGTTGATATAGTGATAATAATTCTGTGTACCCAGAAAGAGTTAATAGTGATGAATAATGATAGCCACTTTTTCATTAAGTAGAAACAAAAATTGTAACTTCAATTGTGAAGAACTGTGAAACACTAATGTTCATGCTTATTTCTTCAGTAAACGACACCTATGAGATTGGAGAGTTAAATGAAATCAACGTTACTACTCCATCTAAATCTAGCTGGCATCTCTCAAACCTCAATGCAACAACCAAATACAAGTTCTACTTGAAGGCATGCACCTCAAAAGGCTGTGGAAAGCCAATAAGCGAGGAAAGTGCCACACTGGGAGAAGGGAGTAAGTATTTGATGCTTCTGCATACCGTGGCTTCACACAACCTCACTAAAGTGCAGGCACCCAGGCTTGGAAATTTAGAAATGACTGACCCAAATCTATCTGACCCTTTGTGCACCACTGACACAGGCACAGAATTTACTGTTTTTGTTTGCAAAGTTCACATTGATTCAATTTATGGATTTCTGAACAAAAACTAAGCCATATCTTAGTGTGTACAAATTTGGGAGCATACTTCCATTAAATAAAATAAGTGGACATGTACTCATAAAGTTTCTCACAAAGTGAGAAGGATATTTTTCTTTGGAGAATATTTTTGTCAAAAAATTGTCTTTTACTCTGGTAGATATTTTACAGAAAAGAATTTAATATATGTCACTTCCATGCTTTGACTGACAGTATATAAATTCATATGTCACATTTGGTTTTTACAGTCTGGTGGTTCATGCTAAGTAACAATTGAAAATGACTTATCAGACTGTTGCCTCACATGTAGCACAGTTACAATTAAATTACATTTCTATCTTTCTCCTACACTGTAACAAAATCCTTTGCAAAATTATTTTTCCAAGGAAAATGTCAGGGTTTTTCTTGCTAATCTATATGTAATATCCATAGTGCATCAAGACTGAAGTAGATTAAGCAGTAAAATAAAATTTGTTTAAGAACTGATGTTCTCATAAACAAGTTAAGAAAAAGGGACTCATGTGTGGTTCAAAGTTGTCAGGCATACGGGGATTTGAGGGAATAGAAAGTGATTGATGGTAGAGGTTAAGAAGAGAAACAAAATAAAATTTTAATCATAAATAGTATATGACAAATGTAATTCTGTTGTGAGTGATTTTCTGAACTGTAGATTAGGAGCACTATTAACTCAATAGGAGAAATACTGGAAAAAGGAGAGTAGTGAGGAAACAAACCAATTGTGCATTGTTTATGCACACAATTATGATTCATTCAAACGTGTGAATCAGTACCATTCATTGTAGTGCTGCTAAGAATCATTAAGCTCTGAACTTACTACATGTTTCTCCCTGTTACTGATTCCATCCCGCAAAACTTTGGGCCTCTGTTTTCTCCTCTATACTTAAAGTTGCTTATCTAGAGCCGTATTTTTAAAAAGCATCTCTCTTAAACCTATGAGTTAAAGACAAATGGAACACTGAATGAAATGAAGAACTCATTCATCTAGTAAAAATGTTAGACTTCAAGATAATGACAATGGTCTAGTTACTAAAGATTATTTCTCAAGGACACAAGCTGGTACCAATTGGGCAATTTACAACAGTCTAAAGAGTAGTTAGTTGTCTAAATAGCTATATGGTTCATACAAGATATTAAACCTCAGAGATCATTGTTATCTTGGTAGAAGTGACAATTTAATCAGGAAGAATATTAGCCCCATTTATGACAATTAAGAGCATGAAAAAAATCCAGAGTATTGCTTTAGCCATGCTCCACAGCCTACTACATACATTGCAAAGCCGGGCTTTATTTGTATTCACACTTAACAAACTTTTGTGGGGAGTAGATATATTGTTGAGTGGTTCCATGTCTGATGTCACATCTTTTTGCACATGGAAGGTGGAGCTAATGTGCTTGCTTCAGTATAAAAAGGCACATTGCTTCTGTATCCTGTGTTGGTAATTAAAAACTGTCCCATACTAAGGTGTTTGTGTTCTTTTCCAGGGATCTGCATTTTCAGTATTCCAGCTTCTGCCCTTTACTCCTATTTGACACTGATTTCTCTTCTATAGACATCTATTGTCATGCTGTAAATTATAGTTGCTTTTCCACTGAACTCCAACATAATCTTTGAACATTGTACAGTTCTACAGAGGAGATATATCTCAGCTTCACTAAGAACTCTAAAACCAACAACAGTTAAAATTAGAATCTATTGTTACACATATTTCTTCCCCTTCTTCCCTTGAATGCAATTTAAGACTCTGGTATTTCAAATTTGAGATTTAACATGTATACTTTTGTTTTCTGGCTTTTACTCCAGTTTCAAGGTGGCTCTCTAATTAAACAGGGGAAAAGGATGGAGTTATAATATGCTTTTGTGTCATTGTGGGTTTGAATAAATCACTTTGCATTTCTGTTTTTCAAAAGCTTGCACCTAATTATACACTAATATTTCTGGTTTTTAATGAATCTTTTATATATTAATTCTATTCTATTACAGTAATCCATTCTAAAAGTTCTGCTCCTCTGTATAACTGGCTTTGTTTCTTCTGTGGCACCATTTTTAATGCAGTCCTTCATTGTTCAGTAGTCATATAATTTACCTTTATTCTGTGATGAAAAGTTATAACCAAGTATTTTTGTTTCCTATGCCCACTCAACAAACAGTTTCATCAACCATCATCCATTACACTCTCACTAGGGATCTTCTTTCATTTAATGTGTAAATTGTTAACATTTACCAATTTAAAGTTTCTATGTTAAGCTTATTTGTAAAAAAAAATGAATTCAATGCCAAAAGTATTTTACATGCTTAATTTAAGGATCAGAGATTAATGTATATTAATTAAATTGTACTCATTTTTATCTGTTACACTGAGGTCTAATGATTAATTATTGAAAGATTGTTGATAAATTCTCTTAGAAAATTACTCATCTTTTCATACATGTTGCAAATCTCAGTGAAACCATTCCATTTAAATGTACCTATAAACCTGCACTTGCTGTAGCCAAAGATTTTAGTTTAAAATACCTTTTTATGGATATATTGAAATGTCATTTACAAGAACATATTGAGATCAAGGCAACAATTATCTTATATATTAATGAAATATACCTAAAATCATAATTCTATTTTTAATCGTAAGCCAGAGATGATTTAGTCAGTTTTTCACTAGCTGTGAAAATTCATCTAATACAAAAATAATGAAAAATTGGAAGGTTTTTTTTTGAGTCTGTGTTTGGTTTTGAGCCATTCATATGAAGGCAGATTTATAGTATCATCTCATCAGTAAATGCCATTAGCTGACATCATTGCATTTATTCATCTTTAACATTTTAAGACAAAAATCTGGAAATGCTAATTTCTGGGTCCATGATGACCCAAGAACCATTAAGATAAAAATGCCAAATTTATTTTTTAATCTCAAAAATGATACATATTTTTTCATTTCTCTCCTGCTTTTCAGTGATTAAAATCATATGATTTAACTGTGTACCTTTCTTAGGTAAAGGTATCAGGAAGATAACAGAAGGAGTAAATCTTACCCAAAAGATTCACCCTGTAGAGGTACTTGTGCCGGGAGCGGAACATATTGTTCACCTAATGACTAAGAACTGGGGTGATAACGATAGCATTTTTCAAGATGTAATTGAGACAAGAGGGAGAGGTGAGAAATTAGATTGTGTGGAATATAGTTTAGACAATTCACTATGTCTTGTGGGTTAATTTTATTATTATGTATTATACTTAAAGTATAGAGCACACTAGATATAAAGGTCATAATTTTAATTTTTATTGGCATACACAGCATTCAAAATTAGCAAAAATGAAATTATATCATAATGATCCAATGTTTCCCTTACTTAGTTTACCAGAGTAGTCACCCTAATGTGTTTTTTGCTAATTAATGTCTGTCAATAACAGAAACTAAAAGAAAAAGAGAAGCAAACCAGAGCTCACAGAGGTGCCATGGTGATCTGCTTGTAACCCAGGCAGTTTATGCTATGACTTCCTTGCTGCTGCTTCTGCATTTACTTCACTATCCTTTCTTATTCTCTTCTTCAGAGCTAAATGCTACCTGACATAACCTCTTCCCTAAGAAGGAAGGAATGATTTCCTAGTGTCTCCCAACAAAATGCCTTTAGATTGCTTTATTTCCTATGAGCTTAAAAGAAGGATTATTTATTACTTAAAAATTATATTTGATTGTGTCCCAATGTTGCATAACATCAAAACCTGATTCTAGAGGTGGCTTAACTTTACACCTTCTCTCTGTGCAACAGAATATGCTGGCCTATATGATGATATCTCCACTCAAGGCTGGTTTATTGGACTGATGTGTGCAATAGCTCTACTCACACTCATATTGTTAACTATTTGCTTTGTGAAGAGGAACAAAGGTGGAAAGTATTCAGGTAAAACCATAGCTTGATGTGATTTTCAACTTGTCTACAGAAAGTATTTTATAAAAATTACATTGATAAAACTTTATAGTGCATTATCTATGAAATATACTAAAGAGGATTATTTTACTTAAGCAACCAAAGAAAATATACATAGTTTATAATGCTAGTTTTCACTAATTATTTATTTGAATGTTTCTCTCTTAAAGCTGGCTGGTCTGGAACTCACTAGTTAGACTAGGGTGGCTTCAAACTCATAGATCCATTTGTGCCTCTGCCTTCTAGATGATGAGATTAAAGGTTTGCACCACTTTATCAGGCTGCTTTAGTACTGAAAATAAACTGTATGGGTTAGGATGATGATTCAGTGGTTTCAAATGTTGATTTAAGTTCTTGAGTTTGCTTTCTAGCAACTATATTGAGAAATTCACAACAGTCTGTGTAACTCCAGCTTCAGTGGATGAGATGCCTCTGGTCTCCTTAGGCACCCGCACTCATACAAACATACATATGTACATACATCAAATAAATCTTTTCAACATAATATTTTTATTGATTATTTGGGAATTTCACATTATGCACACTGAAATAACACTCAATTCCTAGTCCTTTCGTGTCTGCTCCTCTACCCAAATGGCCTCCCAACCCAAAAAAGAAAGATGTAGAAACAGCAGCAGCAAGAATAAGATGACTGAAGCATGGTCAAATTCCAAGTGGCCGGCCCCTTAAAGAAACTAAGTCTTTCCCCGCCCACACCCCCTCCAGAATCCATCGATTGTGGAGAGCTATACCTCAGCATCCTTATCACTATTTTCTCCTGCAGTGGTACTGATGACTGCAGATGCAGGTTGTTAAAAAGGGACATAAAAGTTTTCTGTGACAGCTCCCCATCCCCCAAAATGAAATGAATCTTAAAGATAAAAACATTAAAATAGGTTCTTAAAGATAACATTGCTTATACATTTATTCTTTCTGTTCATAGATATATCAGATATTGAGAAAGTGTATTATTAAGTGACACAAATGTTTCAGTGCCCTTAAAAGGAGCTCTTTTATTTATAGCATTCCTCTGCTTCTTTGTTTCTGGCTATGGTGTTTTGTGCTGTTACACTCTGATAGAAAGGGCTCCACTCCCCAGCCTTGTTAGAGCTCACCATTGCATCAAAGAGGGTGCATTTCCTATTACAATACTGGGTAACTTCTAATGAGTGCACTACCTCTTGGATTAATGATACACCAAATAGGAATAAAAATCATTCTAGTTATTGACTTGTTTATTTTTATCTAAATTACATTTATTTTGTTTTTACAAAAGGAGAAATATTTAACTCCTGCATCTCTGGGCTTACAGCAATCAGATTTAGACAATGTTCTTTATTGGCTCCTGATTTATCAAGCAAACATTTATTTAGAATCTATCATATACATAAAACCATGAAGAACATGACTTATACATTTTCATAAAATAGCATGAGTAATTGACACAGATTTATATTTCATTTTTCCTCTGAAATCTTACCTGTATCAATTATGTTCATAATAATGACTAATGGATAGTTCAGGTCATTAATTAGAAACTTTAAAGAGAGGCAGCATTCTTATTTGATTATCTTTTTAAAAATAACATTTATGAAGTATTAACCTATAGATGTTCTGAAGTCCTCCCTCCATCCAGGCCCATTTAAAAAGAACAACAACAACTTTTCATATTGAAGGATACCTAGTGTAAGCAGTAGTAAGTATAATCTTAAAGGGAACTTGTTTGTTTGATTTTTTAAAGGTAAGAGAATCAAGAACCCATCTCACATCCCAGTATTTCAATATCTTTACAATATCATTGATGTTAGACTTTTAAAATTTTTGTTTCAGTAAAAGAAAAGGAAGATTTACACCCAGATCCAGAGATTCAATCAACAAAAGATGAAACTTTTGGTGAATACAGGTAAATGTACTTTTGTATTTCATGATCAGTTGAAACGCTTTCATCAAGTGTGTCAAGTGGAGAGAGTGCTTTGTTTATAACTCAAGTAATGGAATTATATTACATTGACTTTATAATAGAAACTTCACCAAAGGTTTCCTTACCCCACCTCTGTCCTCCTTCTTTCCTTCCTTCCTTCTTTCCTTCCCTCCTTCCTTCCTTCCTTCCTTCTTTCCTTCCCTCCTTAATCTTTATTCCTTATTTTTCTTCCCTTTTTCCTTTCTGTCTGTTGTTCTGTAAGAGCTTAGTTATTATATATAGGATGGAGGCATGTTGAGGACCACAGTCTCGATAACAGGGCATCAAGATTCCTTGCTTGAAACTCTGTGCACAAACACATGTCATTTGTCATGTTCCCATAAACTAAGTTATTGAAACATCTTAAAGCCACTCTTAGTGTTGCTGTTATAGATTCCTTAAGTTTGCAACTACAGACACAGATTGCAACTCTTCCACATGCATTTATAAAAGTAAAGAGGTTCCTACCCAACTCTATACACGAACCTAGCCTTAAAAAACCTTGCCATTTAAAAATAATATTATCAATCAATTAGAATAAAAGGCTAAAAAGTGAACAACTATTTCTGCATGACAAGGATTCTGGGAAAAGAACCATCTAAGAGATAAGTTAAAGCATAGAGTCACTGATAACTTCTTGAAGATTATGACTCAATGTGTGAGTGTAACCAGACAGGAGCAACACAGCAAGAAGTCTAGTATAAAAGCAGCACTAAAGAAAGGATTGCAACTCCCAGTTATCCAGTTAGACATCATCTCTGCTGTCTGTACCTTATGCCCATGACATTTCTTAGCCTTTCTTTCTTGAGTTGTCACCATCCTTTAGTCAGATTGCCTCTCTCTATTGTAGCCAAGAAAATTATTATAAATTTCAAACTTACACTGAGGTTGATATGTATGATCCAAGAATCCCTGTCAAAGAAGAAATCCAGCTGGTCCTCACTGGCTCATCTCTGAGTCTGTCTACATGACTACGGATGTGGGTTACTTTGAGTAGCTGACCTGGAGTAATTAATACAGGTCTAAGCATCACCATGCCTCTGGTTGGCTCTATGCCCATCACTTATCTCTCTGATGGTTAGATGATTTCTTTTTATGGTTTTATATTTCTCTACAAGCAAATCAGATCAGAGAAAGACAGGGGTGGTTGTAATGTGGGAGGAAAGAAAAGAAAGAAAAAAAGAGAGTAAAAAGAAAAAGGACATTATTTGGAAGAGTTGTAAGCTATGGTCAGTGCTGTTGTACTGATTGGAATTTGCTTCTTAGTTATCTCTGATGTATGAAACTTCGAATAATAATTGGGTATTATCTCAATGCCCCCATGGAAAATGAATCCAGGCATGGGCTTCTGGCTTATGGTCTTCAGGAGACAGGCTTTTGACAAGAACTGTCGTCACACCTGGAGGTTTGGCTGCTGCTTCCTTATGTGTATGCTGACAGAGCTTGGTTTAATTCAGACCTATGGATTAATAACTTCAGAGCCATCTTCAGTAACTTGCATATCTCCGGGGCGTTTAATAATATCTAGCTTCAGGCAGAGCACAGACGCCATAGCAAGTACCCAAGTTATAGCCCATAGATATTGATATCCCAGTCTTAGAACTTATACCTCACTGATCTAGTATATCTTATGTATTATGCTGGGGTTTGTCAGTAGGTTCAGCACAACTTTAAAGAGAAGACACTACACATTTGTTCACATTCCATTTGACAGGGATCACTGAGGTCTCAGGACCACTGTCCACAAACAGTTTTATAAAGGGAAACAAAGCAAAACAAAATCCTGAATCTATCCCTTGTTCACAAACTTATAAGTCTATACCCTGTACTTTGTGGAAAGGATAGACAATTTCTTTTCTCTACATTGTTTACGGTTACAACTTTCAAATAATTAGCATGCTTTCTGGCATTTAACTTCAAAACTTCACATTCATCAGCAAAGTTTTTATCTTTTCCATGTTTCAGGGACTTTCTTACATGCTTTGACCTTAGATATATGTCTTTGCTACTCATCATCTGGTCCCAAAGCCAAATAATGTTACTTTTCAGAACCTCGGTGTCCTAAATTTGAAGCCGGTTACCACACCACACAGACATCTTGAATTATGCTATGTCAAACACGGACATCCAAACTTTCCCCTCTCAGAGTGTATCAAACACAGATAGTTCTTGTCATCTATCACTTTGAATCTCATTCTTAAAAGTTTTTAAATCAGATATATATTAAAAATGGTATAATTTTGTAGAAAATTGTGACTTCAGTTTTGCTTCTTGCAATGAGTGAAACGCACATTAGATAGTATATTAATAGTATTCATAACTATATTTTCTTTCAGAAATTATTTCACAATTCATTATGTATATACAGTACTAATTCATACCTACCCATTATCTTATCCTATCCTTTGAGTTCAAGCCCTTAGTCTTCATACCAAGTGCTTCACCTACTTCGATGTTCTCTCTCTCTCTCTCTCTCTGTCTCTCTCTCTCTCTCTTTCTGTGTGTGTGTGTGTGTGTGTGTGTGTGTGTGTGTGAGAGAGAGAGAGAGAGAGAGAGAGGGAGAGACAGAGACAGAGAGAGGGAGAGATGTGTGACCTGATGTATTTAATCAGGGTGCTTTAATAATTATAAGAAAAGAAAAATTTCAAAAGTAACTAAATTTGGTTGGTTACGCTAAACAAAAGAGAAAATTTTGCAAGGATACAGGAGCTTAAATGATCAAATAAGAGATAAAAGATGAAAAAATTTGGGCAGGATCAACAGGTCAACTTGGAAACTCTCTCTGATATCCCCGCCCTACCTGAAGGTAGATATTACTAAGTATCCTGGAGATAGGTCACATGGTAAGGAACCGAGAATGACTCTGGCTTGCCAAAATCTGAATTTCTCAACCCAAGCTCTGAATGGAACCAAGCTCTATCAAAACACGCATCAGGAAGCACATTCACTATCAGCCAGACCTCCAGGTGAGACGACAGTTCCTTTAAAAACCTGTCTCCTGAAGACCAGAAGCCAGAAGCCCATGTCTGGGCTCATTTCTTGTGGGACACTGAGATAATACACAATTATTATTAAAG
The DNA here is from genome assembly GCF_017639785.1 of Mesocricetus auratus. Taxonomy (NCBI): domain Eukaryota; kingdom Metazoa; phylum Chordata; class Mammalia; order Rodentia; family Cricetidae; genus Mesocricetus; species Mesocricetus auratus. The sequence continues at coordinate 164,438,392 of NW_024429266.1, forward strand.
TTTCACATGTATAATTAGGTCACTGAGTAGCAATCACAAGTGGCATAACTAAGTATCCTATAAACAACAGAATATTTCTCACAATTCTGGGACTAGATAGTGAGTTTCAGGTCAAGACAAAATGTCCTGTGCTCTTTTCTCTCATTTTCCTCTGGAAACTGCAAGATAGCTTATGGGAGGACCTTTCACCAGGGCGAATCCCTCTCATGAAGATTGTTCTGTGACTAGTAACATCCAGTGACCCCACACACCATTGCCATGAAACTGGGGTGAGGCAGTTCAGCATGTGAGTTGAGGGGGCACACAGGCACCCACACCATAGCCTCATTATAAATCAGCATGTTGCATCTTCATGCCCCAAAGAAGCTTCTCATTTAAAAGGGATGCAGAAGTGTAAAAAAAATAGAAAAGTATTCCTCTATCACTCAGAATGAAGAAAATTAGTTATAGCTTTAAAAAATACTTCTTTGTGGATGTGTCACTTCAGCTTTATGTCCCTGTCACTTGTGTTAATAAGAAAAAGTTGAAAATTATAGAACCCGTTAGCACTTGTGAAGGAGTCTTGTTGTATGTGCCTTTGAATCTGAGCTCCTGTGGAATTACTCTGTTTTGTCTTCTAGTGACAGTGATGAAAAGCCTCTCAAAGGAAGCCTTCGGTCCTTGAATAGGAACATGCAGCCCACAGAGAGTGCTGACAGCTTAGTGGAATATGGAGAGGGTGACCACTCCATATTCAATGAAGATGGATCTTTTATTGGTGCCTATACAGGAACTAAAGAGAAGGGGTCTGTTGAAAGCAATGGAAGTTCGACAGCCACGTTCCCACTCCGGGCATAAGCACAGAAGGTCACACACCATGGCTGGCTAGCCCAGACATCCCCAGTCTCTTCTGGGGAGCAAAGCCTTTTACAGAGGAGTGGAAACACATGTCTAGAGGTTGACATTCTGAAATTCTGCAATTTTGCTCAGAAAAATAGCACTGCCTTCAAAAAGAAAAAAATATGAGATGCCAAACACTTCAGGCCTATGTTTCATTTTTGGTTTTGTTTTTGGGTGCTCAAAATGAAGAACACAAAACAAATCTTGTACTTAGATCCACTTTGACTCAATCCAAAGTTCCTGTTTCACATACTCTGCATCTGCCTGGTTTCCTGTTCATTGTGCGTGCATTAATGTTGCTAACTGTGTGGGTTTCTCTCTGGATGCACAATTGTACTTAGTTTTTAAGAACTGTTTTAGTGACTTTGATTCACGACAGGAAAGGAGATTGTAAGCAAGCAAGCTGGTTATTTAAAATGTAAAAAGGAATATGAATGTTTATTAAATACTTCATGGAATCTATATAGTCTAAAGTTATTATTTAAAATTTTAGTAGTAAAAGTCATAGATGATCATGCAACTTGTATTTATTGAGCTCCTAACTATTTGCCCAGAGGCTGCCATGTATATGCAGAGTTACAACATTTTCAATTTCTGTAAGATTTAATTTCTGTCAGTATGGTAACTCTGCATCTCTCTCTCTCTTTCTCTCTCTCTCTCTCTCTCTCTTCCTGTTTTTAAACTTGGACTAACTGGAGCTGCAGGAGTGATGGTCAGGAGTTGTTTTAAAAACAGAGAGATGCTGATGATTGTATTTTGTATCTTCTTTTGTATGTTCACAGCTTTCAGCCTTTATGTTTATATACTGGTACCCTTGGATGTATTTCATTAATGCATTGTACATATTATATTAATATTTACACAGTTTAAAACATAGTGTTTTATTTTGAAGTGAGAAAGAGAACATTAGTAGGTATGACTGTACAGCTAGAGTGTATATAGTAGGATGCTGTTTTCATTCTTCTGGGGATAGATACAATAACCTGGGGTTCCAAATTCAAGATTATATGAAGAATTGGATTCTGTGTTTGTATTTCTCTACTTCACATGATCTCAAAATAAAATACAACCATGTAGGGAAATGAATTAATATTTTTCAAAATAAGTTTTGGAGTGGATTAGTGCCCCAGTTCCCCACAAAGAAAACTATTTACAGTAGAAATTCTTCTATACCATTTAGTTTATATCATATTGTAAATGTATTTGCAGTGGTATCATCATTTTAATGTTTTGCTTTGTCAGTACAGTGTCCAGGAATTTATTTTCTGGCATGCGGGCTACCAGTTCATCTAAAATGTTACAGAAGTTTTAGAGTGGTTTAGAAATGCCTTGAAAGACTCTGAATACATATAAGTAAATAATTATTTGCTCTCTCATATAACAGAAACTTTTAACCTCACTGTTAAATATTAACTATGTTAAGTGATTCAGTTCACAGATTTAACTTTACTGTGTGTAATTGTTGGATACACCACTCAGTCTTCATGTTTAATTGGCATGATGCATTATGTTGTTCGGGGGTTAAAATCATGGATATGTAAAATTACCAATGCAGTAATGTACATGAAAAATACATTTTTATTTCACACATCTTCCAGAATGCATAGGCAGGAAAAGCTTGTTTCAAAACCATGGACCCCAGTGTTTGGCTACTCACCTGGAAGTAGCAAATGAAAGGGGGGAGACATCTTTGTGCTCTAGCCTGTATGAATGTAAGGGTCCACACTTCCAGCTGTGCAAACTGATCTCCAGCTCCATCTGATGACTAAGGCACAGACTGTTGGAGAAGTCATCATCATGTGCTACTTTTGTGGGAGGAACTGTGGTACTGAGCTTCATAGAAAATAAAGGATGTCATTGACAGTTAATTATGCTAACATTCTGTCTCCTCCTTTTTGTCATCAGTCAAAATGTTGTTTGGAAAAGGTTGCACATGAGTTGAAAATAATATCCAAAATCTAGAATAGATTCATTAAGAATTTAACAAGCATTAAGTCAAAAGTTAACACGAATACTTATATTTTTGTTCCAAATGGACTTCATCATTCTTTTGTTAGCTGCTGTAAAATGAGACTGTGTTATAACACCTTTTGCTAGCCTCTGTGAACTTCTAAATACTATTGGGCTTCATTCTGTTGTAAATCTTCAATAGAGCAGGACAAGGTTCATGGATTGCTTTCATTTTAATTATAGACGTGTATTATTCAATATCTTCAAATGAGAACAAATCCAGTAGGTTAAGGTGGATTCAATTCTTTTTCTCTCTTAGACAATGAGTGGCAGACTCTGTGAAGTGAAATGCTGATTACAAATGGGCAATAATTATTTGGGAAATGCCCCCTGAGTCGTAAATTTTCTGTAGTAACGTTATGTAGTCTACTGACATATGATTTTAATGTAAGTGATTGTATATAATCTCAAGGATTGTAGATGGGGATAGGTTCAGAGAGAGCTGCTCGAGGGTCAGGAAAAATCCGTGTTCTCTTCCAGGGTCCAGCACTGACTTTACGTAGAATCCTTAGGCAGGTTGCTGAACTGCTTCACTTCAAACTGTGCTACAAAGTGCTAATGTTCGCTATCACAGGGTGTTCTTTTGTACAAAGAAAATTTACAAATGGTAAAATCTAAGATGCCTTTTAACTTCATAATCCAACCTGTAATCAAATTATGTATCAAAAAATCGCCCCCACATACACCAACTCAACTTTTCCCCCTCTAAGCACATAAATATATTTTTATAGGAAACAGATCTACAGAAAATAAACTAAATCTACTGTTAAGCAAGGAGTACGATTTGCACATGACATTGAAAATTATTAATCAGAAGAAAGTTAAGCAGGGTCTTTGCTATATAAAAGCGTTTTCCATTAATTCTGCATGTGTATTTATAAGATGTGAAAGCAGTAGATTTATTCTCTTGGTGTAAAGGCATCTGATATTTTAGATGTACCCATGTTTTTAAAAAACTGTAGAGCACAATGGACTTAATGCTATTTTATACTCATGGAAGAGATAGAGAACAATAAGGAGAGATGTTGGCTGATTTTCTAAGTATTTAAAACATTTGCCAATGGAAACCCTAAATATGTTTACATGCCATGAAGGTGTAATTCTTGTAACAACTTTAAATTGATTGTAATAGGACTGGTTTGTGGTTTGTGGTAGTAGATATATCCTTGTGTTCCTATAGTGAGATTAGTAGGACTGAGTCAAAGCTACTTTGTTTTGTCTTCAATTGACTGTGTTGTCAAAGAGGCAAAAAACACAGAGAGCAGGCTCACTGGTTAGCTTTTCTGTTCTTACTTAGATTAGTGTTCACAGTAGATCTTTACTCAAATGTGTTGGTGTTGTAGATGATGTTTGTAATGCTTATGGATATGTATGGTTCAAAACTATTTTCATTACACATGGAATTCAGCTTTGAAATAAAAGTTTGACTTCATGTACTCAAAAGATGTCTGTGTCACTTTCTATCAAATTAAAGGAATAATTTACATTTTTTGAGCTTCATCTTGGTTCCTGCTGATTCTGAAAATATACATGAAGTATAAATTAAGTTTGAAGCAGTGTAAGTAAAATATTTTATTTGTATCACTGTGTTTAAATACAGATGACTTGATGTCATCACGGTCTAGAAAACATAACAATCAAGTTCACAGTTGCAATCAGTGCAGATTTAATGTGTATATATTTTCAGCTGGCTTATTTTTCAGGAAAAATGTATAAATGTGTCCTTTTAATAACATATAATATCTTATATACTCAAAATGGATAAAAGTAAATTTTGTCAGACTCTTTTAAATATGGGATGCCCTATTTACTGAGTATTTTGATATTTAAAATATTTTGCTAAGTACCTTAGACACCTTATCACCTTTTACCTGAAAACAATGAAATCAATGAGTCAATTAATGTTACACAGTCATCTAAGCCAAGAAATTAAACCTAGGCCATTTGATTCCAAAACCTGTAGTTTTTATACTGGTCTGTTTTTATTTCCTCACTGCTTTACATTGCCTTAAAAATGCTTATGGAAGGTGCATTGGGCTTATTGTGAACCTGCCGGACATGGTGACAAATGATTTGGTTTTAAAATGCTTTGTGAAGACATGGAGGAGAAGGTGAAAATAATATTTTGTCAAACAACTGAATGTGAGGATCAAAAAGTAATAGGCATTCAGAAAAATCAGTTGTTTGCAAGAGAATTGGGAATACTAGGTTTCATTGATACTTCTTAGGAACTGAAAAATGATTTAACCCTCTTCCTAGGGCTGGCATCCACAGGATATCCTTGCATGTTTTTAATTGGTATTTGTGTTGCCCTATTAGAAATAATAATCTACAATGGAGTGTAGCGAGAGGTTCTTTGTCCGGGCTGGTCCTGTGGCCCTCAAGCCCCCAATAAACACACAGACACTATGTTAGTTACATACCTGTTGGCTGGTGTCTAGGGCTTCTTATTGGCTAGCTCTGTCTGAGTTATTAACCCATTTCTATTAATGTATTTCCACGTGGTCTTCTCTTACCAGAGAAGGGTCTGAATGTCTAACTCCTTTGGCGGCTCACGTGGTGCCTCTTCTGTTGGGTGACTCTTCTCTGCCTACCTTTCCCAGAATTCTCCTTGTCTCCTTTCCTTGCCTATCTTTCTGACTTATTTGCCAACAGTATTAGCAGTGCTTTATTCATCAATCAATAAGAGAAACATACATACAGAAGGACTACTCCATCAATAGTGCCTCTACCGCCCTTTGCTATTCTCATTTGCTTTCTTGTAAAATACCACACAGATTTTTAAACAATACACTACTGGATTCATGGTGTTATTCATGGTGTTCTGCTTATGGCGAGCCCTTACGGCTAAGTCAGCTTTAAGTCAGATAAGCAGTATTTCTTAAGGTTACTTAGTGTGTTATGTTGCTGACCGTTTTGTACTACAACTTGTGTGCATCCTTCTTACAGGACATACATAAGGTGAGAAAGCCTAAATATGTTGTTTCTTGAAAGAAACATTTGAATACTAAATAATGTACTGTACTTCAAATAGATATATTGCTTTTTTGTGGAGGAGGTATAATGTTTATTGGCTGATCTCTGTGTAACAATGTAAAATTTAATGTTTGCAATAGTGATTCTCAAATTACTGATTCTATAGAAAATAATGATTTAATTAAAACCAATAATACTTTGGAAATGCTGATACAAAATCATGAAATTGATGGATTTTGTACATTGCTAACTGCTGAAAGAATACGGTAAGAAAATGTATAGGAGCTAATATTTCTTTTGCTGGTTCAAAGGTTTTTCTCATTCTATTGTCTGCCTAAAATTTTTTGTCCTTTCCAGAGTTCGATTGCCATGTCCAGACAGATGGTTTCAATGCTAATGTTCTTTTGAAACATGACGTTTATATATGTGACTTTTTTGGTAAGAAACAAATTTTACACACAATAATGAAGGCTTAACTCTTCCAAACCTGAGAATGGTGTCACTGGTCAGTGTCCATTCACACAAGCTGAAAACATGCCATTGTGCACAGGAAGTTGTACTTGAATGCATGCCTTACAGGCTCTGTTGCTGTTTTCCCTATGAGTCTGCTGGATCTTCCTCCTCTCTGCACCCTGAGCACCGTAGATGGATGCCTCTTTGCTATTTTTTTTTGTCTGCTTCAGTTCCCCCTCTAATCTGGTCTCTACAATCCACAGACGCAGTTTTTTGTTTAAAAACATTTTTTTTATTTATATGCATGTCTGTCTGAGTGTATGACACATGTGTGTGGGTGCCCACAGAGGTTATTACAAGGGTGTCTGATCCCTAGCAAATGGAGTTAAAGTCACCTATGATAACAGATATGGGTTCTGGGAACCAAACTCGACTGAAGGCCAGAAAATGCTGTTAGCCACTGATGTATCTCTGCAGCTCAAAGGTGATTATAGAGGTAGGTACAAATATTCTCACAATGTTTCTTTACTGTGAACATGGGAAAAGAGAGTGGGTAGCTATCTCATTTAAAAAGCAGAAATCTTAACTTTCCAAGTCTATACATAATTCTTAGATCTTTTCTGACTTCATCCTAGCTTTGAGAATTGTATCAATCATTACCACTTCTTTCCTGCTTTGAAATCTCTAGGTCCTCATCAATCTTGTGTAAATCTCCACTAAAGTAAGGAACTTGGAAAGACTGAGGTACACAGTGCTTAGGACTTACCTTGCCTGGGATCTTTCCTTTGTATTATGGCATAATATTCAATGAGGCTGCCCAAAGACTATGATACTCAGCTGAGAAACATTAGGAAGTTAATTCCTAATAGGGTATTCATTTACCTACTCTAGAAAGAGACATTATCCTTCAACATTATCTCCTACCCTCCCTCCTTTTACCTTTCATTACATGGCATGGCCTCAAGGGAAATAGCAATTCCTAAATGGTGACCAACTCAGTCATGGCCTTCTTTTGGATAGGTATTGTTCCTGTCTCTCTTTTCCCCTCATGTTGGATACATGGGCTAACACTCCATATTAAAGGAGTATTTTGTAGACTGGTAGCTGCATGTTTTGTCCTTAGGATCCCAGGCTAAACTTTCTGTCCTTTATCAGTCCCTTATGTCCACCAAGTTCCTTCCCATCTGAAGACCTTGATATTTTTCCCTTGACAGAAGATTCAGTAATCTGTTTAAGCTGAATATAATTTCTTTAGGGAAGCCTCCTAAGACTTTCAAAACTAGGTCAAATCTTATTTTAGGACATACATGTCTTTGTTATTCAGCATTAATCATCTTGTGGTTTTGATTTTTTTGGGGTATTTGAATACTATCTTTTTCTTCTGTAAGTTTAGAAGCTCCACAAAGCCAGGAGATTCATCATCTTCCTTTTCATTGGAAAATACTACCCATTTAGCACAACGCTGCTTCTCTGATGGGCAATCATTGAATGTCTGTTAAATAGAAGCAGTCTGTAGAGGCAGAGGCAATATTTACAACCTTGAATGCCTTTGAGATCATTTCAAATATTTGCATGGAATCAAACTGTGTGTAATCCTGGCTACTTTAACCCTGGTTGTTCTAAAGCAAGGTAAGTGTTTCCATCACTCACCAAGAGCTCAAGCCTTGCTACTCAAAGAGCATGAATATAACAATGGAAGGACCAGAGGATGGGAAGCAGTACTTTGTGTGAGGCTGGCCTCTGGTTATGACATGGATATTGCACACATGAACCCACAGCAGCTAGCTGTGCTTACCTCCACAAACCTATCTGAAATCAAGCCAGTTAAAAGTTTCGGCAAAGAAAGAGGGAGTTCCCAAGGCCTCAACCCTAGGTGAGGAGCTGTTGGCAGTTCATAGCTTCTGGTGAAGAATGAGTCACCCTTCATTCTTCTTCTTTTTTTCTTAAATATTTTTAAGACTGTTTTATGGGTAGGGAATTCCAAATCATGCATCTCACTCCCACTCATTTCCAGTCCTGCCATGCTTGCCCCCTGCCCTTGTAGTCCTCCCAAAAGAGAAGAAAGATAAATAATGATTGAAAAAACAACACTTCCATCGTACCCACCTCTCCATCACATATTTGTTTACCATAGTTGCCTTGAAAGCTGCAGTATGTCATGTGGTGCACCTGCTTGCCCAAGCATTTTTCCTTGCAAGTATTCAGTGCACTGAGTTGTTGAACTTGTTCAATGCCTCTGGCTTCTGCTATGCTTTAAATAGTGGGTCCTCACTGAGACTCCCATTGGATAGCCTGCTGTTGCCCCAAGTCACAGAGGCCCTGCAGCTATGATTCAATAGGACCAGAACCTTTACAAACTTCAGCAAGTCATAGATGGGCTAGATGTTGAGGTGGGTCAACTCAAAGCACTGGATGTGGGCCTAGGTGGTAACCCAGGCCTTGCAGAGATGCCCGCCCTGAGGGGGGGCAGCATTCCTATGCCCCCACTACTGGGACCAGTTCTCTTGTGAGGGACAGAGTCATCTCTCTTCCTGCCTGGGTGAGTCCTGCTCAGCATGACCCTTGGATATCAACATGGCTTTAAGTGACAGTCCAGACCATGGCCAAATGATTGGTCTTGGGTGGCTGCATGGCATTAGACATCTACACAAACCAAACACAGCCACTGACATCAGCAAAAACCCCAGATGCAGTAGGGTAACAGACTCAGCCCTCTGGGGTAGCACTGGCTGTCCAGCACATAACATGGCCTCAGGTGGCAAAGTAGGCCACTCACATTATTCTGTTGCTCAATGCTTCATGTCTCTGTCACATGGTCAACTCTGCTTCTCTTTCTCTTCCATTCCTCTACCACACATTTGCTCATCATAGTGGCTGGCTGCAGTCTACCTCTGACCACTGTTTCTGCCCCCCTGCATCATAAGCAGCAGGTAGGCTACTAGCTTCTGTCCTTAACTGGCACAGGAGACACCATGAGCATGAGTCACCTTTCTTTTAAAGTGTGGCCACTATTAAATTCTGTATGATCCAGCTGATAAACTCGCTCCCATTTTTGTATAGATAAACTATTTGGAATCATTGGTCCACAAAATATTCAATAAATAAGTAAATACAAGAAAGAAAACATGAAATTGGGAGGAAGATTTGATTCTTTTCCTAGGGGTGTTGAAGTAGGGGAGTGAGGGTAAAGATGACTAAGATACAAAGTATATGTGTATTTGAATTTCTATGAGTAAATTTAAAAACTAAAAACAAACCATTTGTTTCTCTTTTGAACACTCACTTTATGTCCTAGAGCCAATGTACCGAAGCCATCACTGTGAGCAGTGCTACATCCAAGGCATATTTTAAATCAATTATACTTCTGCACTGCCCTTCTTGTGTTAACTGGGTTATTGTCACTTATTTCTGTGGTTTAAGGTCACTTTTCATAGGAGTTTTTTTTCCGATTGTCAGGCAGGTCCTATGTTAAGATCATCATCATCTCATTCCTGATAGCAATCATTAATGTAGTATTTTAAGTTTTTATATGATTTCATTCTTTTTTTAATTACAGACTAATTTCCCTAAGAGTAACAATTGTGTTCTTGGATCACTGTTGTCATGCTAGGAGTTGATCCCATCTTATCATCCTGATGCTAATCATATAAATTAATTATACAAACAAGAAAAAAACACAATAAATCATATTAAGGCAAAAATCTAATCTTCTCCTCAAAATTTACTGACTCATATTCTTGTTTTGTTTTGCTTTTCTTACAGTTAGTGTTGTAATGGCTCCAATAAAAAAAAACTTTGTACAGCTCACAAACACACAAAACTACATGTACTAAAAGCAGGGCTAAGTATAGTGGAATGATAACTTTTTATTTATTTTCTATATTATTTTGACTATAAAAAATAAATTTAAGGGGTGGGAGAGATGGCTCAGGAGTTAAGAGCACTGGCTGCTCTTCCAGATTACTTGGTTCTGTTACCAGAACTCACATGGCAGCTCAAACTTTCTGTAACTGCAGTTTCAGGGGATCTGATACCTTCTTCTGGCATCTGAGGACACTAGGCACACACATGACATAAAGACATACATTTAAACAAAACACTCATAACAGATTTAAAAAGGAAAATAAAATGAAATGAAAATTAAATTTAACAGAATCACTTCACTGTAGACCTCTGCCTAGCTGTGTCTTTTCATTTCTGAGTTCATGACAATAAAGTGATCCCATAACATTATTTTGCCTTTTAAAAGCCTTTGTGGAAAGAAAGTTGACTATTTTCTAGGATTATTAAGTCAGGCACTACAGTTACAGAGTAGTACTTATTTCTATATGTACTCTGTCAATGTCTGGTAAGTATCAGTAAGTTTCAAATGGTAAGGTTAACTTCTATACATGCTGCATAGTTGGGAGGTTATTGTAGATTTAGGACTGTAATATGTAATGTGATTTGCTGAGTACAGTATTCATGGTGTAAAACATTTTTCCATGGAATACGGGAATCAACTGTTTTAAAGGAAATTTAGAATTTACAACTCATGCCCTAGATTGCTTAGCTGAGGAAGTCTCAAAGTAAGATAAAAAATAAGTTAATAAAGCATGCTTTTGCTCTCCCACTCTTTCCCACAACCAGCCCATTCACTCATGTTCTCATCCCCTCTCCCCTCTCCTTTGCTAGTTCCCTCGCCCCCAGATTACTCAGGAGATCTCACATAATTTCCCTTCCCAGAGTGATCCATGTGTCCATCTTACAGTTCTCCTTGTTACCCAACTTCCCTGGAGCTGTGGTTTGTGGTCTTGTTATCCTTTGCTTTCCATCTAATATCCACCTATGAGTGAGTAGAGAGAACCACCATGGGATTAGGAAGAAACCTGGTGCTAGGGAAGTTCCCCAGAATCCACAAGGATGGCCTCAACCTAATACTAGTAGCAATAATGGAGACTGAACACACCAACTATCATCATAGAGCCTTCATCCAATAATTGACAGAATCAGAGGCAGAGACTCAAAACCAAGAACCAGGCTGAATTCTAGGAATCCAGTCAAAGAGAGGGAGATGGGAATGCATCCGCAAGGGAGGTCAAGGCATGATGGAGAAGTCTACAGAGACAGCTGAACCAAGCTGGTGGAAACTCATGAACTCTGGACCAACAGCTCATGAACTAGGCCCTCTACATGTAGGAGACAATTGTTAAGCTTGGACTATCTGAGGATCCATCCCTGGTGCATGAGATAGCTTGTTGGAGACCATTCCCTAGGGTGAGATGCTATGCTCAGCATATACCCAAACTTTATGTCCCAGACTTTGTTGACTCCTCAAGGAGGCCCTTAACAGTGAGGAGGAGTCTAGTGGAGGTGGGGTAGGAGCTAGGGGAGGTGGAAGGAGAAGTGAGAGGAAGAACTGATCGGAATGTAAAATGAAATTTAAAAAGTATAATTAAGAAAACAGAAATAATAAAGGCTGCAGTTAAAAGATTTAGCCACTAGATGGGAGTGTTTCGAAGCTTAGAAACAACCTCTTGAAATCATTCTGTGGTCCATTTCTTTTTCTCTATTCCTTCATTTTTTTTGTTGTATCGCCATCACTGGCTGCTTTTTTCTTTGTATGTACTAGGGTTTGTTTACTCTTCTTTAACGTCTGAACTATTGTCTCATTGTAACTATATTACACTTTATTTAATGCAAATGTAGAAAGTTAAGGTCATTTCTAACCTTGAAGGGTGTTTTTTAAATATTAACAAAGTATGACAAAACTACATCTTTTAATATCAAAGATACAAATAAAAAGTTGCAGTTTACCACTCTTAATTCCCTTAGAAATAGATAGAAGTGATTCTGAATTGTTTAAGCTATCACAAACTTTTAAACAGATTAAAATGGCTCAGATTCTTTTTAATATGCATAAATAACCCAGATACAAAAATAACAAAGTTAACCATGCACACCTAGAAATAATGGCATGCTGTTAAGGCTTAGGTTTTTGTTGTTGTTGTTTGTTTGTTTGTTTGTTTAGAGTTATTTCATGTGTATGGGTGTTTTGTGGGCATGTATATCTCTGTACCACATTTGTCCCTCTTGTTCATATGAGCCAGAAGATGACATTGGATCTTTTGGAACTGAAGTGATAGGTTGTTTTAAGTTGCTACATAGGTGCTTGAAACTGAATGCCACCTTCTGCAAGAACAAGTGCTCTTAGCCACTGAACCATCTCTCCAGCCCTTATTGTTTGGATTTTAAGTTTCTCTCACATACTAAAACCTTGATTGCAGTCCTGTGGTATCATTGGAGAATGGTGAAAGGAGGGTAAGTTACAGAGACTGTGACTAGAGGGACCACAGTCTCACTTCTCCTGTTCTCTTTGCTGCCCCCTGCTGTGGTACAGTGGTTTGGTTCCACTGCACCCACTCCACCTTCAGGTTCTATTTTCCCACAGGTCCAAAAGCAAGGATTCAGGTTGCCCTGGACTGAAGCTGCTGAAATAGTGTCAGGGTCTGGCCTGTATCAGTCCTACGCTATAGGGGTCATCTATCCTGGACTGATGTCTTTAGCCCTGTGTTTTGAACCAGCCAAACAGCCCTGGGTCTGACCCTGAGTGGGGGAGTGTGGATCAGGGAAGTCCTAGCTGCCCAATGGTGTTAAGAACAAGACAGAGACATCTTGTCATTTCAGGAGGGCTCTCAGTTCATACTGGAGACACTGGTTTATTCAAGCTTCCTCTTAAATAGCTTTCTAAATGCAGGGGTACTGGCAGGAGACATCTATTATCATGTATATAGGGCTGACTAGGAAACATTTCCTTTAACCCTAGAGATGGTCCTTGTATGTACATACACAAACCCTCAGACCTCTCATAGGCAGTCTCACTAGTCTTCAGGTGTGTCTCACTGGCCCCCAGACAAATCCCACTAGCCCCCATTATGGGTGTGGGGCCTAGGTCTATTGTTACACAAACTAGAATCCATCAAAAAGACAATAGGAGATTCAAGTTCCTGGAATTGAGCTGATGGCCTATATATTAATATTATATTCAGGCCCAACAAAATAGTAAATCAACACAAAACTCTTCTTCCTTTTGGTTTGTCTCAGATACTTTTTCGGGTCTGGAAAACCGATGAAAGCCTTACCAACAGCACCTGCCTTCTTTACAAATAAAGGAAAATTTCAGATATGTCAATACCTTGGAAGTTTTTCATAAAGCTAGAAACTTAACATACTTATCGTTATTTTGGTAACTCCACATTGAAGAATAGGGCATTTAAAGAAGTTTTGTGTCTTGTCAAGAATTGTAACTAAGAGAAATCTGACTTGAAATGTGGGCTGGCTAGTTTTATGTCAATTTTACATGAGCTAGAATCATTCAGGAAGAAGGAATTTCAGTTGACATAATGCTCCACTTTATGAGTGCGTGGACAAGCCTGCAGAACATTGATGACTGACATGTGAGAGTCCAGATCATTGTTTATTTTCATAACTGGCAAGGGGCTCCTGGGTGCTATGAAGAAGCAGGCTAAACAAGTCTTAGGGAGCAAGGAAGTAAGCAGTACTCCTCCATGGTCTCTGCACAGACTCCTGCATTGAGTTCCTGGATAATGAAATATGATGTGGATCTGTAAGCTGAAATAAATGCTTTCTTTTCCACATGGTGTTTTATTACAGCAATAGTAACCCTAACTAACAGAGAAATCTGTCACAGGTTTATAGTACATTGATGTGACAGACTAGACATGGCAATGTTTTGGTGGGGATTATTATGGTTGCATTTCATGTCAGCTTGAAACAAATTAGAATTAACTGAGTAGGTAGTCCATCCTAAAAACTGTCCCAATTGCCTCTGAATGTTGTGGGAAGTCCCATTCCAACTGTGGCCAGCAGCCCCAATAAGAAAAAAGTTTATTCTGCCTGTTGCTCCCCTGACCTTCCCTCTGGCTGCTGGACTTGGCTTCACCAATTATTGATCTGGTTGTTGATACCTTCTCTGAGAACAGAATCAGTCTTTCCAAGGTTCCATCATGCAATGGGAACCACTGGCTCTTCAGGAGCTTCCTGGTCTCCTGGCACCAGACTGGGACTACTGGAACACCCTGCCTTGTGGACTGAGTAACTAGGGGTCATTACCCACTAATGAGAGACAGTTGTTCTGGGCTAGTCCAATTGTTGAGACATCCAGCCTCAAGGACTGACCAACCACCAAGTTTTCAGCATCTCTGCTGTCATTTAGCCAATGTTTCTATTTCAAAACTCACTAAATAATTTCTAGTGTGTGTGTTTTGGGGGTGGGGTACCTTCACCTATTTCTCTGTTCTTCTAGAGAACCCAGAGTGAATACAGATAAAGCACTGTTGTCACTTACATATCGAAATGTGAAATATTTTTATGTTAATGCTTCCAGGTCTCTTAACATTCTGAAACAGCACCAGGTATACTTATTACCTGCAAGCTTTTTAAGATACATTATGAATCCATCCCCTGTAAAGAGCCAAGGAACAGCACAGGAAGTTGCTTTCTTTTTGTTTAGTCTTGTTTTTCAAGACTGGATTTCTCTGTGTAACAGACCAGGCTGGATTGAAACTCACAGAGATCAGGCTGCCTCTGCCTCTGCCTCTGCCTCTGCCTCTGCCTCTGCCTCTGCCTCTGCCTCTGCCTCTGCCTCTGCCTCTGCCTCTGCCTCTGCCTCTGCCTCTGCCTCTGCCTCTGCCTCTGCCTCTGCCTCTGCCTCTGCCTCTGCCTCTGCCTCTGCCTCTGCCTCTGCCTCTGCCTCTGCCTCTGCCTCTGCCTCTGGAGTGCTGGGATTAAAGTCATATGTCATCACATATAGCTGAGAAGTTTCATTCTTATCTAGCTTCTTGTTGATGCTCCTGACCAGGAAAATATACCTGAAGACTCAAAGACCTGTAAAAATGCATCTGTGTAAAAACAGCTAACACTGAAAAAAATTGAAGAAGTTGGAAAGTAATTCTTAAGTATAATGGTCTTTGATTGATTTTTTGATATTTCTGTTTTGAAAATGAAGTACCATCAGAATAAAAACACTCATTAAGGTTTTATAATTTCAAATTTCTGAGATAAACTTCCTATCATGGTGTCTTCATTTTTCCTTCCTGAGACAAGGTCCTATTCTTGCTTGTTCTCTCTTAGCATTTTCAGGACCTCTACCAGGTCCCCAGTTCACAGGTGCAGCAGACTCCACAGTGACAGAAAATATCATTACTTTTATTTTCATGTCTTTTTTTACTCCTTAAAATTCTAGGCAAGAAAAATTTGATTTATGTCATAAAGCTAATTATTTTAAAATTTTGACCATACACAAGAGATAATTTGAGGTATTTGAGAAGTTGTACAGTGGTTTGAAAATCACTCAGCATCTATTTTGGCTGAAAGCAAAGTAAGCGCCTGTTTCCCTCCAAAGCCCAGCAACAGACAGTCCCATTGCACAAGAATAAACAACATAGAACTTTCTTAAATCCTCCAATACCCTGACTTGGTCCCCAAGTCACTCCTATCTGCTATTGCCTATCTCCCCTGCAGCTTTTAAAGTGCATGCCCACAGCGGATTACCGTAAATCCCTTATAAATTATTTTCCATCCCCCAAGGATCTTCCACATTCTCCTTTGTATGAAAATCAAGAAAGTATGGAGCTATGGGGACACCTAGTGTGCATGATAAAATGAGCAACCAGTTTTCATGAAAAATGTACCAGGGCAGAACTCTGTACACACTAGTGTAACTGTCCAGTCAAAAGTGCCTACATTAGCACTTTCTCCTGAAAACAAGATTTACCCAAAGGGTAGAATTCCTTCTTATTCTTCAGGGTTTGCCATATCATTAGAAAAATTTACATCCTTGTTTTTAGATGTGGCAGTTCAAAGGCAACAATGTAGCAATAAAATTTAAAAGTAAAAGGCAGTACACAATTAGGTCCTTCAGAACTGGGAAGTATTTTTTTTTAAGTCTTGCTAATATTTAGCATTGGCAATGTGAATGCTCACCTGCTTACTCCTGTCTCCTCTTTGTAATACAATTAAAGTAAGTAATGAAGTCACTTTGCCATATGAATCCCAGGGTATGATAAACTCAGAGAGACATTTACAACTTTGAGCTTCCTACTTTTCCTATAAGTTCAAGTGTAAGAAGGAATGCACCATACAATGGTGCCATTTTGCATTGTTATTTTAAAGGAAGGCCTGTTATGGAGATGGCATTTCTATAGTGATAAACTGTCAAAGAAAAGAAGACTGTAGACTTTAGTTAGTCCAGGAATCAATACTATGACATTATCTATGAGCCTTGATTTCATGTGCATATGTGAATTTTTTTAGGAACAGTCCTTAATAGCCTTCATGAGATTCTCAAAGGTTACAGTTTGAGCACTATTGCATCAAATAGTCAAATGTTAAGAATTTACTGAAGCCCATTTTACTCACTATGCAAAGAAATGCCTTATGTATTCAATTCTGTATTCCATCTAAGACGCTAAGGTCTAAAACAATTTAGTTTCCCAAGGCACTTTCTGTCTCATCACTCTGTATCATAACTGCAAACCCTAGAGTATCTCTCTACTGTTTGGAAACATAAATTTTCTTGCAATTGTTCTATTATACTTACTATTATTGAGGAATAAGAATCCTTGATAGAACAATAGGATAAGGACTTTAATACTATTACTATTTTATTTTATGGAATGAACCAGCAAAAGGGACTTGGACATGGTCACATTGCCTGTACATAGTGATGAAATCAAAAATGAATTCTCTGATTTACTTCTTAGTTATTTGTTTGCAGTTTGATGCTGAACTGCTTCTTCACACCTAGGTTCCCCCTAGCTTCCTGGCTGTTTTATTGTTTAATCCACTAAAGTTAATTAAGGCTTCTTGGATGAGTCTGGATAGAAAGATGCTTCCTGGGCCATGAGCAACTTACCAGTGACTACATCACTAAACAAAATGGTACCACTGACAGCAACGACTAATTGGCCAATAGTTCCTTAGTAAGTAGTAGAACCTCACAAGAGAACCGTTCTCATCCATGATGGAATATGGAATGACTCAGTCTTGTGCGTGTATTTGTTGTTACTATGTGTTCATGACTGCAGCAGCCATGCAATATGTCATGCTATTCTCCCGTCTGCTGGCTCTTACATTCTTCACTCTTCCCCATCTTCCATGATGGCTCCTAGGCAGTGGGGCTAGTAATATAGATGATCTGAAAATGCATTTGATTTAAACCTCAGGCTCTCCCAATTACTAGCTAATCAATGAACTACTAAAGACTTTAAATTCAGTGTCATTTTCTGCAATAATTCCTAGCTTTTACGTTTGTGAGGAGTAAAACATGAGAAAATTACAATTAAAATAACAAGGAATAAAATAGGTTCTTAACAAAAGATGATTTAACAATGAAGAATATGGAAGATATCATTATTGTATCAATCTTCATCCTCTAGAGAACACAGAGACAATTGGATTCACATGCACAGAGGCACATCATATATATATATATATATATATATATATATATATATATATATGAATTGTGATCTTCTATCTAGCTTTGCTTTCATTTATTAATTTGTTAATGTAATTATGGAGGCTGAGAAGTCTGAGATTTTCATTCTGCAAGCTAAGAGTCAGGAGTCACAATGATATAGTTGTAATTTGTGTCTAGTGCTGAGGAAACCAAGGAAGTCAACTATGAAATTCATGGTGTAAGTTTCAGACTGATGCAGGCTTGGCTGGAAGGTCAGTCAGACAGATAACTAATCCTGTTTTACTTGACCACCTGGTCTGCTGAGGCCTTCAACATATTAGATAAGGCCCACCTACATGAAGGAGGGAAATTGACTTTGGTAAAATTTCAGACTAACAATTCAGAGATTGAAATCCATCTACAAACACCTTCATTGGACAATAGACTTGACTTTTAAAAGATCTTCATTATACCCATTCAAGACAAATAAAGTTCAGCATGATAATTACCATGTGTTAAAAGACAGGACTAGCCATTTTGATTATCAAAATGAAAGTACTTAGAGCTGAAAAAAATCCTTATAATTGGCACTGTTTGTAAAGTCTCCTTGTGTCCGAACTACTCCTGTATCATACTTTCAATGAAGATTTTTTTGAAGCAGAAGTTGTTATGTTGAAATTCCAGCAGAGGGCTCATACATTTCTATTCTGTTCCTAAAGGTAAAGTCTCATTAATTGTTGGGGTCCTTCGTAAATACCCCTAGTGAAATCATCATGACATAAATCATAATTACCTGGAGGTTTTGCAATATATATGTATATATACATACATAAATACATATATACATAACAGTCATGACAATTAAAATAAATAGCAGAGAGTCCTGAGTACTGGTATCTAATTATAGCTCATCCTTGGGCTTCTTTTAAATGATTTATTCTTTGTCTTTGTAGTGTAAGCCAAACTTCTTAAGGAAAACAATGGAAGAGACTATATCTTTCTATAAGGAATGAGACTGTGCTCCTCATATTTTCTAAAAGGCTCTAGGAAGATAGTCAGTCACAACATTCCTGAGTCAATGACCCAGATATGTGTGTGTGTTGCCATACTTGTCTTTAATTCTTTCTCTGTAACATCCCTCCTTTCTCTGTAAGAACTTGTAACATCATAGGACACATAAAAGCTATTAGGTGCTTTCTTAAACCCCATTGTGAAACACACATTATCCAGTTATACATGTCACTCTGTTGTATAAATAATGACAGGATGTTAATCATCAATTATAAAATTTATTAGCAAATTGTACATCTTTCTACAAAGCATGTCTTGATAGTTTAAACAACAAATTTGAAAATCAATATTGTTGAAAAACTAAGATAATTGTTTTGTATATGAACTCCATCATCCATTCATCTTTGGAGAGCTGTTTTAAAGGAAAGTCACATTCAAACAGGACCAAAAGATAGTGAGAGTCCTAGAATTGATCAGTGATGCCTGTCATGTACACACAAATGTAGTGTTTTATCTTTTCTGTGTTTGAGGTGATGAATTGTAGCTTTTAAGCATCAGGGGATCCTGAATTTAACTCCTGGCATTCCCTCTCATTAAATAAGTGAAGAAGAGAAATTATCTCTTATATTTTCAGAGCCTGCATAGATTCATATCTAGAAGCTAGCATCTGGTGGCTGAGGAGGTCCCACTACTTATTTCTGTCATGGTTATCTCATTGTAGTATCCTCTAGTGGAAGAAGGACTAGAACAGGGTGAACTTATGACATTGGCTAATTTATAAGTAACCTATTTATTCATTAGTGTGACTCTCTCTGTACCTAATCATCCTCTGAAGGTTCCACTCTCTTAACACAACTACAATGGGAATTAAATTTTAACATAAATTTTGGGAACGGTCTCTCTGTCTCCCTCTCACTCTCTTCTTCTCCTTCTCTTTCTCTTCTTTCTCTCTTTCTATTTGTCTCTCTTCCTTTTGCCTCTTTCTATGCATGTGATCATTAAATACATGTAACATGGCAATAGCCATATACCAAAGAAGATTTTTTTATTTATTTATTGCTACTCTGTCTGATGAAATTACAGAAAGATGGATATTTCTTCAGTTTCATCTCAGGCTGAAGAAGTAATTTGTTGACAGAGACATTAAGAATTAATTGCAATCCTTGCTGATTATTCTCCCAGTATATCTCCTTTCAAGCAGATCTGAAGTTCAATCTCTAAAAAATTTGAAGTAGGTGGCTTTGGGATTGGGCAATGCATACTGACCTTTGGAACATCCTGACATCAAGTGGTTCACTTGCTATTCCATTTAAACTTAGTGTTCTTGAACCAATCATATTATTGGACTTCACACAAATTGCTTTATCTCTCACTAGTTTGTCATAATGTCAAAGGAATAACATGGCAAAAGCAATTTCTACATTAGACGATATTGTCTGTACAAAGTAAGAATATAGCTGATTCAATGCTATTTAATAATTCAGAAACCTTAAAATATAATTTGCTATTATCCCCATTGTTGAGACAGTCACTATTAATCTTCTTTCCTGTTTCAGATTATATTTTTATTTCATAAACAGAATATCTTGAACATTTTTTAGTCCCTTGGATTAGGTTGTAAAAAATCCATGCTGTTAAGACATTCTGGGAACCACTTTCATCTAGAATTAAGAACAGATCAAAAGATGCTGATTATACCTGAGATTGTGAGGCCTTCCAAGACCAGGGGTGTCAAAAGAATTCAGGAAGATTTCGTAATGTATGTAGCACAGGGACACTCAGCCTCTGAACTGTCAACCTGAGCCTTATATCCCCAACAGTTTTGTTGCACTCAGCCATGTGACAGGAGGGTCTAAGAGCAAAGTCAGTTTTGGCATCCTGGGAAGTCAGCTTCTGTGAAAGAGATCTTAATTGGACTCTTTTGTAAGACAGCCTGAGGACCTCGCTTTTCTCAGGAGAGCTTATGTGAAATTCCTCTAATATAAAATGAAATTGAGAGGACTCCGATAATACGTTGGCCTGTAAAATAATAAATAAATAGGAAGGGGCCGGAACACTCCTCTTGCGAACAGCTGTTCTTAGCTGGTTTTTATTAAGCAGTGCTGCATACTGCAGCGGTGGTGCCCTCCTACAGCGTGTGCTCCCTTCGCAGATGGCAGACGAAGTTGTCTATAGTTTACATTCTGTGCTTATCATGACGATAAGCTGTTTCAGCTGGAAAATCGCTATGTAGAAAAAAAAAAAGACTGTGACTTTCAGTGCCAAAAATAAGCATTTATCACTTAAAAATGTCAAAAAGAAGCCAAAGTCTTACCGTCAGTTTCCAGCTACACACATCAGATTGGGAGGTTGAATGTGCAACCTCATTATGCAGCGATCCTGCTGATCAAACATCTGACTCGAACACTTTGCCTCTCTCCAGACACACGCTTTGACGGTTCTTCTGTGGATGAGAAGCCCCCACAGCCCTTGCTCTATTTCCCTTCCAATAAACACATTTAAAATAGATTTATGAGAACAGTAGCTTCTGCCCTGTGGCCATTTGGATGGCTGTTTCTCAAAGACATGTCCCCAGATCCTGGCACTCCTCTCTGGAAATTTGGTCCTTTGGCCCAGAGAGTGGAGAAGGGAACAAAGAATTTTCAGGATGAAAGGTGTGTGGAGCTGAACGAAACTGCCTTTCCTTGGAACATCAATTGTATCAGGAAGACTTCAAAGAGAGCAGATTTAAACCCAGTTAATCTGTTGTTCTACAAATCTGTTTGGTCTTAAATGTTCTGCTTTCTTCCTCACAGCCTTGCATTTTGTGTGGGGCAGTGTGTTTATACAGTTAATAAATAGTGAGCCTGCTTGTCACTTTTTTACCTCTTAAATGGGATGGGATGTTTGCTCTCTTTCTCCATGTCTAGCGATGGTTAACTTCCGTTGAGAATCTAAAAGCATTTATTATGCAATCTCCAAACCTCTAGTTGATGGTTCCTCCTTGTTTCTTCTCAAAGATGGAAAATATCCAGTTCTCTTATTTGTTACCCAAATAAACTTCTAAATCTGTTAGCAAATTGTTGTCCTTGATGAGCCATGAGAAAAACTTTTACTTTAGTTCTTAAGCCAAATTAAAAGACACATACAGTGTATTTGTATTTGTCACCAATTAGCCCTTCTCTCCTGTTGTGTACTGTCTGTAGAATGAGCCATAATGCCTACATATTCAGTTTTGAGTGAGTGAGTTTATTAATTATATAGTAGGCCAATTAGAAGAGCATATAGCAAGAAACAGAGAGACAGACAACAAAACACTATCAACTTTCGTGCTCAAAACATGCCACAGAAACTGACTGGGGAAGTTGAGACACTCAGATATCCTTCCCATTCAAGCTTTGTCTCCATGGCTAAGCTTCCAGCTATTTCCCACTGCAGTTTCTTTTGTATCATGGAAAAATAGCAGTATTTTCTGCTAGAAATAGTTTATCTTCTAGATGTTCTGAAGGGTACTGCAACTTTAATTCTTTTTTTAAATTTTTTTATTTAGGTTAGAAACAATCTTGTTTCACATGTCAATCCCAGCTCCCTCCCCTCCTCCCCCGCCCTCCCCATCAGGTGCCCCAGTCCCCCACCCAATCTCCACTCTGATCACCAAGGAGAGTGAGACCCTCCATAGTGGATCTCCAGTAACTGTCATCTCATCCAGGGCAGGCCCTAGGCCCTCCCCCAAGAGTCCTGGCTGAGAGAGTCTCTCATATTGTGGCATGGGCACTCAAAGTCTGGAGTTAGGGGATAAGGCCAACCCCCATCCCCAGGCAAGGGACCATGGAGGACACCATGAGAGAAATGTGCTGGGGTGTGAAATGGAGAAGGGCCAGCCTTGATTAGAGTCTGTCTCAGTGAGCACAAACAGCACAGGCCAGTTCATCAGTATAATGTGCACTTCATGGTATATGAGAAATTCAGGCAATGGCCAAGTTCTCAACATAACCCAGTACTAGGCTTCAAATATGAAATGCCTTCCATTGAATCATGTGTGCAAAGTCTGGACCTGAGCTGCTGGCACATCTTTGAGAGGTGGTGGAAATTTTAAGGTAGGTCCTGTTTGTAAGAAAGGTCACTAGTGGCATTTTGCTTTGTTTTTCGAGACAGGGTTTCTCTGTATTGCTTTGGATCCTGTCCTAAAACTCATTCTCTAGATTAGACTGGCCTCAAACTCACAGAGATTCACCTGCCTCTGCCTCCCAAGTGCTGGGATTAAAGGTGTGTGCTAGGAACTCCTGTTAAGAGCATGTTTTTGAGGGGCATGTCTGTAGCAGGCTGTATCAGACTGCCAGCCCACAAATCATGACATGGAGACTTATTATCAATTATGAATGGTTGGCCTTAGGTTAGGCTTGTTGCTACTTGATTTTTTAAACTTAACCAATTTCTATTACTCTATGTGCTTCCTGGAGGCTCATTTACATCACGTATATACTATCCATCCTGTTTTTCTGCTTCCTTTGTGAATGACTGGCTGGCTCCCCTCTTCTCTCTGTCCACCAGTCCTGCATATCCCTTCTCTGCCTACCTAAATTGTCCATTCAGCTTTCTATTAGATTGAACAGGCGCCTTAGGCAGGCAAGGTGAAACAGCAATAATCTTTACATAATTAAACAAATGCAACATAAACAAAAGTATCACATCTTTACATAGTTAAACAATTATTCTACTCTATAGCACATGTCATCTTTTGGTCCCTTCCAGTGCCTACTAGACTTTGCTATCGGTTTGACATGTTATGAGTCACTATAATACCACTCTTCTGTCATGAATGAAAAAGTTAGAAATACTAGAAAACAAGGCCGTCCCACTTCAAATTGTCTCAGATATTTAGTCAAAGCAACAAAAGTCCAAGTAATAGAAAATTGGCACATGAGGTGTGTTCCTTGCTGTGGTTCTCTGTGCTTCAGCATTATTTGGACTGGCTTATGGGAAAATCTTGAAAGGTTTAGAGAATTGGCTAGAGAAAATATTAAAAGCTTAAAGCAGAGTTTAGTGTGGCATTTTGGTGAGACAGAATGTCAGCATAAATGCATACAATAGAAAGAATTCAGATGAGCAAAAGGACTTTATTGGGAATTGGACAAGAGGTCATTCAAGTTCCATTCAGGTAGAGACTGAGGCTCTACTTTGTTAGTGTTCTAAGTTTTTATTACAGGCTCATTTTAAATGTGATAGAGTATTTAAGATAGTGGGAAGCATTTCCAAGCAGACCATCACTCAGTCTTTGGCATGGTTAGTTCTAGGTAATTTAAACAAGATAGCAGTTAGAGGATAGTGTTTTTTAAAATATACATCTTGGTCAGTGAAGAAAAATATTTCAAACTTGGGCAAAGGAAGTCATGGTTTCTGAAGAAATTAGCACCATGAAAGTGAACCCAAGTACTTTGTTTCAGGACAACAAGATATCTTGAGGACATCCTAATCTTTGTTCAGAGCCTAACCCTAGAGAATAGAGTGCCTCCGAACTCAGTAAGGCTGAACATGAAGATGTTTCACCAGAATTTGTTTCACTGCACTCAGCTACCCAGGTGCTTAGAAGATAATTTGGGCATGGTTCAAGGAGAGCCCAGCTGCTCCTCTGGCTGACTGCATACCTTGGCTTTGTCCACATGATCCTAGTTTTACATGCATGAACAATGCAGGAGATACAGGTCTATAGCGACTTCGAAGCTGATTTTAAAAGAAAGTCTCGGGGGCTAGGCAATGTGTGATTGAGTTGTAGTTCCTGAAAAAGTAATAAGAAACATTACGAAGGTTAAACCTATAACACAATAGATAGTGCAAGGTGTTTGAAATGCCAGTATATGAGCAGTCATCCAGGGGAAGTTACGTGTGTTGAATGCAACCATCCTCAGATAGTGAACTTATGGACTGTAAATGGTAAAGAAAATATGGTATAGGTATGTTCAAGTCCTTAAAGGCACAGTATAGAAATGAAGATGTAGAATTGATTGTCTTGCCTCCAATATTCCTTTGGTTCATTACTTCCTTGCTATTTTCCTTATTTTTTTCTTACATATACAGAGTAAGAGTTGGAATGCTACTCTTTATACATAAGGATGTATGTAACTTGTCTTTTCATTTTATAGTAGCTTGTAAAGAAGAGTTTGACTTATCTTTGACTTTGAATTTTGAAAAACGATGGAACTGTTAAGATTTTAGGAGACTGTGGGTGATGAGCTAAATACACATTGCATCATAAGACGCTATAATCCTTTGGTATTTTAATGTGGTAATATTACGGTTTATTTGAATCATCCCTTATATGTTGAGTGTTTGGTCTTCACCTGGTGGCACAAATTTTTATGGTTGCGGAAACTGTAGTATTTTGTCCTTGGAGGCTAAATCTTGTCCTTTCACTTCTCTGTGATTCTTGTTATTCAGCATAGCATCAGCTACTGTGATAACCTTCCTACCATGAAGGACTATGACCTCCACTGGAGATCATGAATACTGAAGTGTTCATCACAGTGCCTGTTAGTGAAGAATATCAAAGTTAGCTGTTTTGTTTTTGGTGTTGTTTTTGTTGTGTTGTGGTGGTTGTTGTTGTTCAGCAAATAAGGACAGTAATTGAGAAGAAAATTGAAATTTCCCATGTGACTGACATGAGTCATTGGACTTGAGCCCGGAATTCTGAACTTTGTTGAGAACCAAAATATAACTTTTTCTTTCTGTTTCCTTCTATTCTAGGCCCTTTGGATACTTTGGGGTCACTTAAAGCAATACTTTACATTAGTGATTTAGTGGTGATTATGAAGATAGCATCATTACTATTCAGTTTTAAACTGATTGTGCTACTCCCAATATTAATAAATCATTAATAGTTCAACAGGGTATACCTAACAAGTTATTAGCTAACAAGTTATTAGAGAGAGAGAGAGAGAGAGAGAGAGAGAGAGAGAGAGAGAGAGAGAAAGACAGGGTAAAAGGCATCTATTTAACAGAACTTGGAAATTTGGAGCAGCTGAAAGCCAGTTATAAAGAAGTCTCAGAAACAACTCACCAACATTGGGGTAAAATCTTTGGAAAGAGTATAACATAGGAGTATGAGTCTTTTGTCCCCTCTTCCTCCTCAAGAAGAAAAACTATAAGGAATCTTCTCTTCTCTTTTTCTAAAATTAACATCAAACCTTTGAGACTAATTGTGAAGGGAATCTGATTGCTGAGTCGTTGCTCAATTGTAAAGACCTTGGTTAGCAGGTACAAGTCCCTGACTTCAGATGTCAGCAATACACACACACACACACACACACACACACAGAGAGAGAGAGAGAGAGAGAGAGAGAGAGAGAGTGAGAGACAGAGACAGAGACACAGAGACACAGAGAGAGACAGAGACATAGAGACAGAGACACAGAGACACAGAGAGAGAGACAGAGACACAGAGACACAGAGACACAGAGACACAGAGAGACAGAGACAGAGAGACAGAGACACAGAGAGAGAGACAGAGACGGAGACAGAGAGAGACAGAGAGACAGAGACAGAGAGAGAGAGAGAGAGAGAGAGACAGACAGACAGACAGACAGACAGACAGACACAGGGATAGAGAAACAGAGATCTGAGATAATTTTGAAATGGTTCCCAGACCTTGAGGTAACACAATAGACTGGTGTTTGACTTTGATCTGAAGAATCTAAAGGACAATAAATGGCTAATATGTGGCAAAGCAGTAAGGGAGAGGAACAGGAAGCGTCAATTGTCTCCTGTGAACCTCATGTGCTCCATGAGGAAGTGGAAGTGACATGGGACAGAGTGCACAAGTTAACAAAGCATATGTGTAGGATTGACATACAGGACTGGAGAAAACATGATAGAAATCTTTAGAATATAGGAGTAAATGACTAGCAGGAATTCAAACTTATTTGTCATAGCCAGAGAAGCCGGGGGAATCTCTCAACAAGTTTTATTCTCCCCCCAAACTGGAAAAATTGTCCAACAAGCAAGAATTGTGACAGCACTTGTCAGGTATTCAAGTGACAGAAAGGAAGCCAACCAGACATTGTCTACCTACTTCCATTCTACTCCCGTGTGCTAGCTAGTTTTAAAATTATTGGTGTATATACTTTTAATTTGAGAACAGAGACTCTCTTTGGTAACATGAAAAGTAACCTTGAGTTTTGAAATAGTCAGTGTATATGAAGTTCTCATTATACAAGAGTGCAATCCAGTGATCTGACAACAACATGGTGCCTATAGATGAGAAGAAGTTATTGTTTTTATAAGATTCCATCTCATGTTGAAGGTGCTGAGCATACACATCTTTATGCACAAAATAAATAAAAACAAAGGTGATTCTAAATCATAGCTTTATCCAGGATATCCAAGTTAGACCCTGACTTCTATGCACAAAATATTACACTAGTGAAAACCCTCCTCATTTTACTATGCAAACATTTTGATTAGGCAATTATAAGACTATGCAATCATATCCCTGATTCCCTAGTGGGAAGAAGTTTTAACTTTTATAATATACCTCCTATTATCACCCTAAAACTGATTTGGCAAAATAATATAGTTTCCAGCTGTACAAAGGTTCTGAATAAAAAGAAATTTTATTAGAATAGTTCAAATTGGATTAGGCAGAAAATACCCTTGAGAAAAATCTTCTTGCAAAGCAGTAACATGTTTCTACTTTGATTACATATTATTTTATTTTGCCCATCAATTTTCAATTACAATAGGAAAATCTGACATAGTGGCAGTCACGGGGAAAGGAGGTGAACAATCCTAGCAGTCAATTAATCTAAGACTCCCTGAGGTGTGTGACGAATATTTCTTTCAGGTTTCTTTTGTAAGCATAAAAATGAATCTAGAATTAGGTAGAAAAGATTATTCAAAATTATTATGAAAGAGGGTGAATGGGATGAACACAGGAGCATCAAGGGCTTCAGTTGGCATCCTCAAAAATCCCATAGTGGATCACATGTTGCCGCTGTGGTCTGTTGATTGGTACTATTGGAGATGGTGGTACTGTTGGGAGTGGTGCTTAAGAGAAGCCTTGAGCTTGACAGTGTGTCCTCAGGGAGGATAGTGACTGTGTCTTCAGCTTTCCCTTTTCTACTTTGAAAATAGGAAGGGAACACCTTTGCTCTAACAGGCTTTTGGGCTTAAGGAATGGACTCAGCCACAGATGTAAAGCAGGAGGACCTAGGACTCACAGAGTCACCTTGAAAACAGTAAACCACATGAGCCCTTGCCTTTATTAAAGTAACCATTTTATGCGTTTGCTATAATGATCCGGAGCTGACTTACAGATAAAATGAAAAGGTTAGGCACATTTTTTGGGGTGTGTGTGTGAAACAAGGATATACAGATATGGTCATGTGTGATGAATGAGCTTTAGTGGTTACAGAGAGAAGACTAAAGCACATTTTCCTCTGATGTGGTTCAGTTCTCCCAGAAGTGTTGCTGACAAGGACTTGTGTGCTTCCTGGGGCAGTGGATTGAATTCACAAGAAAATAACCCAAAGTTTGAATAAAAAACGTTTTGTTGCACAATTAGTGGGGACAGGACAGCTCTGCCTGTCACCCAGGACAGACAATGGGAATGTGGAGGTCCTAGATAAGCAAGGAGAGGTCAAAGGTTTAATTTTTCTCAATGGGGAAACGTTGTGGGATTTTTGTTTGTTTATTTATTTATTTATTTTTTACAGTAAGTTGGCTCCTTTCCTACGGTATGAAAGATGAGTTAAGAAGTTTGAATTCAGGTAAGTATTAATCTATTCTATATATCAAAAGTTGTTCCACTTTAGGAAAGGTCTAGTATGAATTGTCCAAAGGTTTCATATCATCCCTTAATGCTATAATTCAGTAATATTGATGTATGGCTGAACCTACAGTAATTGGTTTATTAATCTTCCCTGGATAATAATACTTTCAAAATAATAATTTCTATTTACTGAGCTGTTTGTGCCAAGCATCAACAGAGCTTCTCATCTCCACTCTTTAATCTTTCCAGCTGAGGGAGTCCTTGCAGGTATCTTAGAGGAAAGTGATTCACTCATAGAGAAAAGAATGAAAACCTGGTACAGATTGATTTCTTCAACCTGGATCAGAATTCAGCATATCTAATAACAGATGTTTTGTTCCCAAATGTATTTAAGCCAAGTATAGTTTGCAAAAAGTTTCCTGGTGTAATGCATTACCCACTGCACAAGGAAATGTAATTATATTGAAACTCATGTCTTTTCTTCTGAAAAGATGAGTTCTAGAGATGGGCTTCCTGTACCAGGTTAAGGGCTTGGTCAGGTCTGAGTCGTACAGATAGCATAGAGGTCATTTGGGCTATTAGCCACCTGGTCATTGGAGCGGGTAGGGTGGAGGAGCCCCTGGCTTTAAGGATCATTTAGATTACTAGCTACCTCTGGTCTTGGTTGTATATGGCCTGGCCCTACAGATAACACAGACCAGGAGGCTGTTAATCACTTCTAATTCTCAGCTTTCTGTATGAAAGATCAAGTTTTCCACCGTTCCCATTCTAAAGACAATGCTGTGTGCTTAACATTCCTGGTTTCTCAGGAGGCCTATGGGTGCAAGCACCTTTGTGTCAAGCTGCTAACACCTAGCTTCATAATTCTATTACTGTGACCAGTCCAAAAGATGTAATCTTTAGATAGTGAAAATTAAAACTAAAGATGTAGATGGAAGTTTCCATCATTCACAGCATACAGAGGGACATTCCCTATCATAAAGAGAATAAAATTGTCACATCTGGTTTTGTAGCATAGAACCCTTAGTGTTTAAATTCTAGTCCTAAATTACTTTCATGTCTATGAACAGAAGGTGGGTAATCCTTATGAGTTCCTTACACTGCAAAACTCTCTTTAATGGAGAGGGTTTCTATAACTGAAAGCTACACACTTCGTGGCTTAAACAATAGAGGTTTGTTTGCTTATGGAGTCTGATTAGTTTAAGATAAAAGCACTGGTGACTGTTGAGGTTATTTTGTGCCTTTTAGTAACTTCCTTCTTTTTGGAACCATATATGACAGAGACAGGTTGAGAGCAAACCTTCCATATTATTTTGTGTTTACGTGGATTTCAGTTATAACTGTGCTTTTTCCATGTAGCTGAAACAGGGTTTTGTTTCCATGTGATGAGAATTCATGGATGATTAATATCCAGAACCGTCTGAAACAATTATTCTTTGCATTTTCATTCAGGAAACTTATGATGTGAGAGATACTACTTAGCTAGACATTGTGGCTCATACCTGTAATACTAGCATTCATGATGCTAAGGAAAGATAATTGCATGGACTTCAGTTTGAGACCCTGTAAAAGAAAAGAAGGAAAGAAGGAAAAGATATTCTAAATCAAAAGAAACTCACAAAAAATAAATTAGCAAGTTAAACTCAAACAATTACACAATCATTTGCTATATATGATCAAACTAAGGATCTTGGAGCCACATCTGGTTGCAGAAGGAAATAGTCAAGAGATTCCCAAATTGTAAAGGTAGAGAGAAGGGAACTGAAGTACAAAGTGACTTTCAAACAGCAAGTTTAAAAATGATGGGAAAACAAGAATGAGATTTATTCCAGATAAAATAGACAAAGCAAAATAAATTGGATCTGACTTTAAACTTGTGGACCAAATACCTACCCTACCCATGACCTTCATTTTAACTTCATGCAGAGTTTGACAGGACTAGATAACTCTTTTGTTCCCATAATCAAGATAAAAAATGAATTGTTAGATTTATCTGTGATAGGAAATACATTAATTTTTTGGCAGAATCAGAGATTCTTTATGTTCTGTCTGCTCTTCACGGCAATTTCGTGAGTGCACAGTTGCAGAAGTTTCCACACAAAGCTTAAGATTGCTTCAATTAGCAAGAGAGCAGAGTGTCTTTCTTTCCGTGATATTTTACTTTTTCCAGGCACTTAGGGAAGGTTCAGGAGATTGGTCATAGCACTAGAGCAGGTGTCCATCATTATCTCAGTCCCTTTGGGCTCATAAGTTTTTATGTAGCTAATAGATTTTCTGGCCTCTTGAGATTTCACACTTGTCTTTAGTTGCACGAAGGAACTGTAAGGAAGACACTCTGCTTTTCAGGGCTCTCCAGTTTATGTCAGAGGAATATTCTTTAAAGGTCCTGCATATTTCAAAACTCATGTCATCTGAGGCTTGTCCTGATGAGTCAGGCTTGGCAGTTACCAGCTGAAGGAAATAATGTCCCTTATAAACTTTGAGCTTTATACATCTCTCTATGCAGTTGAGTTTAATTTGGGAGAGGGGAGATAAAGATATTGCCATAAGAATTCTGTGTCATTCATTATTTTCCCTCTAAAACTAGCAATCATAAAGTTTTTTCATAGCTATGCCAAGTTATCATTAATTCAGTAATATAGTATAAAGCAAGATATATTAAATTGAAAAAATGCGTATCCTTAATGTCAGCTGACATATATGTTATTGCAAAGTTATTCTTTGTAGCATGTTGTGACAATAATGTAGGCATGGCTAGATACTTAAACCTTCTAGCATCTAATAACTAAGCAGAAAGAAAACTGCAGCCACTGTATCCATGAGATTTTCATAAGATTTTGTGAAACATAGCTACAATAGCTTAGATACTGTCTGTGATTATTTTTCTATTTTATCACTACATGCTGTGATAGAGAATATGACCCACAAAGTTTAAAATATTTACTGCCAAGCGTTTTGTAGGAAAACTTTTCTGACCTTAGTTCTGTGTGATCAACCTCAACAAAACAGCCTCAGCTCTTTGTGGTTCTGAAATCTTAAATGTCTCTCAAGGGGAAATAAAAATTAGTCTACAGTGAAAGAGAAGTGTTCACCGTGTTAAGCTACAGTCATCTCTCTGATGGCGATTAAAGGCACTGATTGCAGGGCAAATTGTAAATATGTAAGAGTTTATTAAAAACAACATAATAAACTGATTGTGTCTACAATGGTTAAGGGTGCAATACACTCAACAGGCAGTGAGCATTTACTTCTGTGGAGCATTCAGATGTGTATCTGTGACTTGTCTGGAGGGATAAAAGATGTGTGTATGTGTGTGTGTGTGTGTGTGTGTGTATGAGTGTGTGTGCGTGAACGCACGTCCACGTGTGCACGTCTGTGTGCAAGTATACTTATATTTCGTTAATGAAAGGAATAACATTTCAGTGTTTTTAATTTAGATAATTTCTCAAATAAAGCCATTATGTTACACTTATCCTAAAGGTGAAAAATATCTTTCACAGGAATACATCTTTGAAAACTGGTTTCCGTCAAGCTAAGTTATGCAATGAATGCGTGTTTTTATTGTCTTTTATTCAGCTTTTCTTGTTAGCAATGTGAGGCAGAGGCTAGATGTTGTCTATGATGGGCTAAGGCCCCATGTGCTAGCTCACTTTGGGGGTGTACTCCATGGAGAAATTTGATTGTGTTTTATTTCTCCTCATAGATCACCTGAGGAGAGAATCACAATGGCATCCTTGTCAGGTACTAAAGCAGGAGGAATGGGAGTCATTTCCTCCTTCCTCCCTCATCTTTCCCTCTGGTGTGCTCTATCTCAAGCTAGCTCTTGCCTCTGTGTTTTTGAGGGGGGGAGGAAAACAAAGCTGCAAAATTAGCCACCACTGAGTCCCTGGAGTCCCCCTGCCCTTTACCAGATGGAAGTTCCATGGATTCTTTTTAAGATCTCCCTTTGTTCTTTTTCTTTCTCTTATGATGTTCAGAGTTTCATTTGTGTAAATAGCTATGAATAAAAGTGACCTTGTTTATACCTCCATATCTATATTTCTTTGTATTGCTGATTTCACTACAATCACAGTGATGGCAGTTTGAGTAGGTTCTGGAAGATTTGTGAGAGATTCCAGTGTTCTCCACAGTAGGAAAGATTTTTCTGCCATATACTTGCATAGTTCTTTTAGAGCCTTTTATGTTTTGCATGGCGTGTGCAAATATGTGTGCCTGCGTATGCCAGCCAGTCATACCACAGTACACTTTGGTAGGTCAGAGGTCAAGCTGCACAGGCAGCCACCATTCATCTATGTAAAAGGAACTTTGCATTTTGGAAATTCTGTTTATGCAAAGTTAATTAGCTGTTTAAAAATATTACCCAGATATTATTTTAGTATAAAAAAAAACAAAACCCCACTTCAGAACAAATATTTTCTCATTTCTATCCAATACAAATTTTATACTAGTCTCCAGAAATAGGCAGACATGTTTGTTATGGTTTTCATGAGTAGTGTTGGAGTTATTTTCCCCATGATACTATGAACTCTGTGTGTTTCATAGGTAAAACGAACATGGACATGTATGTGTATGTGGGCAAGTATGTGTATGGGTAGGCATGTGCAGGTATGTTAGATGGCAGAAAACCTCCATATTTTTCATGTGTTTTTTGTACATTGATAAGTTGATGATTCTTTCCTCTATCATATGGGTCCTGAGAATTACAGCAGATTAAAAATACCTGCTCTAGGAAACTTAGAATTGTTCTCAGTTTGAGCCCATCTTCTCTCCCTTTCTCAATTCTCTTTTCTCTAGCATTTTCAGCTTTTTACTGCTTGATGTAGTTATTTCATGAAGTTTGCGAAACATACATTTAGTGAAAGATGCTCTTAGCTATGGTTTTTAAACCTCCATTTCTGTTATTGATCTTTCTGAATTAGATATTGATATAGGAGATGTTCTGACCAGTCATTTGTTGTGGGAGCTCTGTAAGACGTGTTCTAGCCTGCAGACCGATTATTAATGATGATGAGGTGTAACTTACACCATCTTACCTCTCTGAGTGTAAAGGACAACTTAAACTCTTGAAAACCTGAATTGGATTTTATAGCATGAGAGAGAGATTAATGCTTGCTCTGTTAAGCTATTAAGGACCAAAGATTAACTCAATACATCCCAGTCAAGTTTAACCAGCACCCTATACAAATCAGACACCTACTCTTTGTCCTGGCAGTTCATATCAGAATCTTCTTACTATTGCAATCTATAGTTACCTTCTCACATTCCTCCATTCCTCAAGATATTCCTAGTCTTGTTCTCCTTTAGTACTCACTACAGCTCTAAATTTGCTTCCACTCTCACTGATCCTTTGCTAATTTCTAATCGAGTGGTCAGTTCTTTTTTCTGAATACAGCATTCAGGACTATTTACTATGGTGACAATTTTGTCTTTCTCTGAAGTACACTTATTCAGATGACTTTGTTATAATGTACCATCTTCTTCTTTGGCCTGTCTAATACAGTGGACCAGAGTGAACTTTGTGTAAACATTAACTTCACTGTATCAATCTGCTGCCCAAAAGTGTTCTTAAGGCTTTATGATATGATAACATGTAAATTGCTGATCATAACCCCAAAGTCATACTTGATCAGAAATCCAAGAGCCACAGAATTCTACTTTGGTGCCTGTCTCATACATGCCAGTCAAGTACATCTTGTTTCTTTTTTATCATGCCATGGCTGTTACCAAATAGTTTTGTATTGAATAGTCATGTTTCTTTGAGTGATCTTGACACATATTTGAATGAAAATAGCCCCCATAGGTTTATGGATACATATTTGGTCTCCAGCTTACAGAAATCTTTAGAAGGATTAGGAGACATTGCTTTTTTGGAGGAGGGGTGTCACTGGGGGTCTGGCTTTAGTGCAATTCCTAGTCTCTTTCCCTCTGCCTCCTGCTTATGAATCAAGATGTAAACTCTCAGATACAGCTTCAGGGCTCTGCCGACCAGGTGCCATTCTTCTGGCCATGATAATTGTACATTATAGCTATTTGAAACTTTAAGAGCCAAATAAAATCCTTCCTAAATTTCCTTGGTCAGACTATGCTATAAGAGCAATATAAAAGTAACTAAAATAGCATGGTAGTCAACCTTAAAAGAAAAAAATCAGTTCCTGTTATATTCATAATCTAGTATACACTCTTCTTTCTTTTTTCTATAATGTTTTTGTTGATTATTTGGGAAATTCGTATAATGAATCCTATGCATAGTTACTTCCCAGTCCTCTCATGTGTAGTCCCCCTGCCCCTGCCAATATTTGGGACCACCCCTACACAATAACAGTAAGACATGTCCATTGTGTTGCTCATATAGTCACTGCATCCTCATCATACTCCTGGTGGCCATCCATTTAAAGAAAAACTAAATCCTTCCCCACCCACATCCTCACTAGTAACCATTAGCAACAAAAACAGATTGCTCCTTTATTCCCCTCCAACCCCTGTGCTTCTCCAATGCCTCATTGTTCATCTTAGTGGCATTGGGAGCCATGGTGTGTATCCTAGTATAGGTACACCATCACCACGGGGTCTTCACTGAAACTCCTATAGTAGTTGAACCGGTCTGTCCTGACATCTGGAGTCAGCTCCCTCAGGCTTGAGGGGCAGAGACAGTTCTCCTTATGCCCATGCCATCAGGGCCAGCTCTTTCACACCTGTGCAAGGGGTTGGACTATCTCTCCAGAGTACAGGGGCCCAGCTTCTCATGCCAAGGTCATTGGGGCCAGCTCTCCCATGAGAGTCAGGACCATCTCTCTTACTGAAGTGTCCAGTGAGGGACAGGGACAACTTTCCAAAGGCCAGTGAAGAGCAGAGCTGGTTCATCCTGGCCCTCAGCTTTCATCATGCATAGTTCTCATGGCCCCCTGTAGTAATACAGATTGCAGACATCAACACAGACCCCAGCTACAGCAGGACCATGGCCCATGGTTCTCAGCAGCTGCTTAAGCCCAGATGTCACCATGGTCCCTGTGGCAGCTCAGGTTACCCAGATAAGTATGACCCCAGTGTCAGCATGGCTGTTGCACACCAACATGATCTCATGTAGCTAACCAGACTCCAGGCATCTGCATGGTCTTTGGCAGTAACAGGCACCATGGAAGTCAACTCAGATGCTTGCTGCTCTAGGGACATGGACCCAGATATGGTCCTAGGCAGCAGTTCAGGCCTGGATGATGCCATGACCTTGGGTAGCAGCACAGGCCACCCAGATCAGCATGGCTCCATAGGTGACATGGCCCTTGGACACCAACATGCCTCCAGATGGTGGCTCCACCCCTGTGTATCAGCATGCTTTTGGTGGTAACAGGAGCCACAGACTTCAGCACAGAGCCTGACTGAAGTAAGGCTACAGACACAGACATGGCCATCAGCTGCAGATCTGGCCTGGGTATCACCATGGCTCTGGGTAACAGTAAAGCAACCAGTTCATCATGGCAGAGATGAAGCATGGCTCTTGGACATCAACATGACCCCATGAGGTGGGCCATATCCCAGGAATCCCCATTGCTTTTGGTGGTAACAGGATTCAAGAAAATCAACTCAGATTGTGGTTGTAGTAGGAAAATTGACCCAGGCATGACTCTCCGCTGCACCTTGGTATTGGGTGGCAACACAGGCCACTCAGCTAGGTAAGGCCCTGTAGTGACATGGTCCTCCAATACCTGCACAATCACAGGTGGCAGCCCAGACACTGGGCATCCTTGTAGTCTTTGTTAGCAACATGGACCACAGATGTCAATAGAGACCCTGGCTGCAACAGGACCACAAATCCAACATGATCCTTGGCAGGAGCCTGGGCCCTGACATCACCATGCCCCCAGTGCATGGCAAACAGGCTACCCATATTATCCAGCTCATCACCTCCTTTGCTTAGTCCAGTATTACCCCTCTATACAGGGGAATATGTGTCAGTCTGCTTCTCTTCCTCTTCTATTTTCCACCACATATTTGCTCATCATAATGGCACCCTCCTGCCTGGTGCCACAAAGCCCATGGCGGACCATGAATGTCTTCAGTCAGCTGAGGCCTTGGGGACCCAGGCTGGCCTTAGGGTGACTTCTACCCATCTGAGCGAAGTGGCATATGGTATGTCTGTGAATATCTTCCCACCAGCCTCGACCTTGAAACCCAGACTGGCCTGTGGGTAGCTTCCACCTACCTGAGCCAAGTTGAAACTTTGAGATGTTAAATGAATATTTAAAGGCATTATATATTGGGAGTAACGTATTTCTCAGTTTGGGTAGCTAGCATAGCTAGGTTCTTCTTTAGGATGTACCAACTTAAAATCAGATAACTGAAAAAGTTCACCTTGAAACTCCACTCTGAATTTGCTGCCCAAACCCCATTAATGCAACTCTCAATTTTATTCTTTATAACTTACTGTTATATTATGGCAAAATTGCCAGTTGTCACTATTATGTCTTCTCTTTTGCTTCTTCACTTACAATCCTGCTGAACATGTCGACTGTTCTGGACGTAAGTGTTTCTGTAATTTCTAGCTTCCTGAGAAGTCTGTCTTGTCCTTTCTGTAAATTTTGAGGTAATGGGTTTAAGTGAACATTGTATGTTTCACTTCTGAAATGTATGCACCCAGTTCTTTCCAGTAATGTGGATATGAGAGAGTCCCCAGCTCAAAGTTGGAAGCAGAGAATGAGAGTACTATTTGTGAACAGGAGATGAGAGAGTAGTAAGTAACTGGACTTCATGAATTTAAGTCAATAAAACATCTGTATGACAACTACCTATAATTTAATAGAAGAAAGGAAATATCTTTGCTTAGTACATTGTGGCTATAAGTTTCTGGTTTGTGAATTCAAACCTACATATATTTAAGTAGGTATTTATTTTCTAGAGTCTGCTTCCTATTTGATTATTCCTTTTACCTGTTATGATAGCTCTACCAATGTAAACACAGAATAATAAGTTCTTTCCTGTCTCTGGTGTTTGGGAGTCTATCTTTTATAAATACAATTTTTGGTTTATTGTAGGCACCCAGTCAATTCTTCTAAAATAAGTATATATACATTTTTATCGATATTTGATATTTCCTAATATAAAGTTTAATGTTTATGAACTTAAAAGTTATTATATGCACATGCTCCATGTTATGACTCATGCATGCTCTAAGATGGACAACTAGAGGCAAATTTGTTGCACGGAACAGTGTGTGTGTGTGTGTGTGTGTGTGTGTGTGTGTGTGTGTGTGTGTGTGAGTGCTACTTCCTTGAGAGCAAACTGTGGCTAGGCTTCTTCATCGAGGGTCTCCAACTATCAGCAAGGTAGGAGGGAGCCAAAGGGAATGACCAGGGTCAGACAACTTGTGAATAGGTGGAGACAGCACTCTGAGGAGAGAGTTAAGTGTTACAATTCCATTTTAGTTCAGAAAGAAATGGGAATATAAAGGCTGGGGATGGTGGTGGGGCACCACCTAATTTACATTAAATGACACCCTTCTATCAT
Source organism: Mesocricetus auratus (assembly GCF_017639785.1). Classification (NCBI taxonomy): domain Eukaryota; kingdom Metazoa; phylum Chordata; class Mammalia; order Rodentia; family Cricetidae; genus Mesocricetus; species Mesocricetus auratus. The sequence continues at coordinate 164,476,422 of NW_024429266.1, forward strand.
AAGGTTTCTTATGTGGCAGTAGGGTCTTATAGCAAAGCTAGCATGACTCTTAGTTATGATATGTGCAGTAGGGGAGGTTTCCAGCAGGGAACTGTGCCATGGGGCATGCTAAGATAAATCAGGCATCCAGGCTAAAGATGCTAAAGATAGCTTTCAGATAAGGTCAGTCCTCCAGCCCCAGGGACATTTGCTGTGGATTATAATGCTTCAGTACATTGTCCGAATATATATGTCATTATGATTGGTTTAGCAATCATGCTGACTGGTCAATAGCTAAATAGGACGAAGTTAGGCAAGAAAGCCAAACTGAAAATGATACTCCACCTATAGACAATCTCCACATAAGGGCAGGCACAAAGCTGGAAGTTTCACTGAGGAAGGAAGAACTTCCAATGTTATTGAGTTTTGGAAAAAGCTGCTAGGCAATAATAGACTGAGATCTCTGACCAGCAAAACAGTAAGACCTTCCAGTGTGTGTGTGTGTGTGTGTGTGTGTGTGTGTGTGTGTGTGTACTTGTGTGTGTGTGCCATGAAAAATAAAAGACCCAGAGACTGGTGTTGAGGTTCAATCTTCAGGCTGAAGATCAGAAAAGCAAAGAAGTCAGCCACTAGCTCTTTCCTCTATTTCAGTTCAGACCAAAGGGGGGATCCTCAAACTGGCTCCCTAGATTCACTCAGTCTACAACGCTCTCCTCAACATGGTTAGAGACTAATCTCAGACTGAATGACTCTACCTTTTATACCTCTCAAATCCTGGTGTTAAATGTGTGAGCTGTGATTCACTTTCCAGTAGCCAAGGGTGTTCAGGGACTCAGAGATTTGTCTACCTCTTACTCCTGAGATTAAAGGTGTATATCACCACAGCCTGATCTCTATAACCTGAGGCTGGATATGCTTTCTGAATCCTCAGCTTTAATAAATCATAAATAATATATCACTACATGGGTATATATTCATATGTATACACACATATGTATGTTTGTGTGTATATTTATATTTAATAAAAATTCTTTAAATTCCTTTCCAAAAAATAGAAACTTTTACTTTCATTAACAATTTGCCTAAATGACCATTTAACTATGTATTTGCTGAGCAGATGTTTTAAATGTTTTGGGTTTTGTTAATGTGCTATGTGAAATAGCTCTTCAGGATTCCGGTTTCTATATAACAAGATGATATTTCTGGGCTTGGAGGCATGGCTTGAAGCAACATACTGCACAAGGATGAGGACATGAATTCAGATATCCCATACTCATGTAAAAACTGCATGGAGCAGCCTGTGTCTGTAAACCCAGCACTGAGGGATGGAGACCACCTGTCTCACTGCACAGTTATTCTAGCAGAACCAGCAAACTTCAGGTTCAGTGACTGAGGAAAATAGCCATAGTCAACCTTTAGACTCCACCTGTACATACACAAATGAAGGGACTTTCATGTGTGTGTACATCACACATGCATAAAAACCACTCATATAGAGATTCATTTTATAAGGAAAGGACAGTGTGGAATATTTTCAAAGCTCACTCAACACCCCACCCCCATTCCTTATAACAACTTTGCAAAACAAAATTTCAAAATATTACTGTATAGGATGTGTTAATCTGGGCTAGAATAGTGCCTGGGACATGAGGAATAGTTTGTCATTCATCCTCATGAGACTTTGTATCAAAGATGCTTGGTGCGAAGGGTCAGGCAGTCAGGGAAGATTTTCCTTAGATTGTGATTTTCTAAGAATGGCTTTCAGTTGGTAATTAAGTGCTTACCATTAATCAATGAGACTTTTGATTAAGTCAAGGGCCTCTGGAGGAAAATATTGGTCCCAGCTGACTATTTGTGAAGTCATCACACTTTTGACAGACACTTGGAAGAAGTTGGAAGATTTTTAGGCTGCAGTACCTTCCCAAGAAAGAACTGACAAGACTGGAGGTGACCTGTAATAAGCTAATTTTATTGTATAGAAATGGATGTCCCTGCCATCCTCACTGTTATTAGTCATTCAACACAGGATCTGAGAAGTGTGGCCTTGCCATGGTATGGAATACTGAAGAGCAGTAAATGCTTTTTATTGGCACACATAAGAGATTCAGCCAAGGTTCCTTCATGCAGGTACCAAGTGCTGTGCTTGTTAGTTTTTGTCGACTTGACACAAATATGGACAGACCTGTGAAGGGAATTATCATTTAAAGAATTGCCTCCCTCAGACTGTCCTGTGGGCATATTTGTGGAAGCATTTCCTTGATTGCTAATTGATGTGGGGGCGGGTCTAACCCACTGTGGGTAGTTCCAACCCTGGGTAGGTGAGCCTGGGACTTACAAAAAGAATAACAGAACAACCTTATATACAGTGTTCCTTTATTGTCTCTGATTCAGTTCCAGCATCCATGTTTCCAGCTTGAGTTCTAGCCCTGGCTTTCCTAGATCATAGACTTTAATTAGTAAATCACATAAACCCTTTCTTTCTCAAGTTGTGTTTGGGCCTGGTGTTTATCACAGCAGCATAATGTAGCTAGAACAGATAGATATCTTGGGGTCAGAATGAGAAACATTCCTTAGAGGATGTTTATGTGAACTTTTATAATGATGACTTCCACCTATTTTGGCTTCTCACCAACTATTCAGTGACTATGTGTCATGAATGAGTCAAAAGTTCCATAGATGTGTGTAGCCTTATATTAAAAGTTATACAAGATCATAGCTGAGATACTCCATAGGTCTAAATAGTCTTCACATCAGCCCAGCTTAAAGAATGAGGGTGTAGACACTATTGTCAGTGAGAGGACAAAAAAGTATTTGCAGTCATGTTTCAAAACAGGCACAATGACATATGTTCTTTTATATTTCAGCTATCACACACTGGAATCTAGTTATATTCTATCTCAGAAGAAATATAATTTGAATATATAAGAGACTATTCTTTTTTTTTGATTATAGAAATAATTTTCCTCCACAGATTCCTGCAAGAATCTCTAGGATCCTGAGGACCCCGGGCCCAACCTTGAAAACAGTGGACCACATCCCTAAATGCAAGAACCTATTCTTTGGCATCACAATATTCTGTGACCTTAAAGTAGTTGTCTCTTATTTTGCTATTGTAAACACCCAAATAAAATAAAAATAAAATATTTAAATTACAAAGTTTTGGTGAAGTATAAGTGTGATGATGGATGAAAAATCATAGACAAAGACTTATGCTCAGGGAGGATCTGATACCACTGCAGTGTTTTGTTTTGTTTTTTCCTTATTTATTCACATCCCATTATGTGAAGATAAACAAGTTTGAGTTTCTCTTGCTGCTAGAAGACTGTGTGAATATAATTTATTTGTTCTATCATAGCAGTGTACGCTTTTGATACTGATGTATACCACAAACGGTCATGTGAGTGCTCACTACACTTTCTGAGCAACTGTTCTGAATTTTCATTAAAGGTAAAATTATAACTCTAAATCAAAGAGAAAAAAGATTCACATTTTGCTTTTTATATTTCATAAGACTTGGCAAATGAAGCCTGTGTCTCCTCTCCATTTCCCTCCCCTCCTACTCAGTGTCATGAACCTCTTGTCACTAGTAGGCTAACAATGCTTAGTAGGCCCAAGATGTGCCAGACTGTTTGACAATGGAAACTCTGTGCATGTCTCCTGCTCAGGTTCCCTGTGGGTGAGGGAGGGCCAGAGCTTTGCATACTCTGCTGATTGCAGCTGAGCACCTTAGACAGGCAGTTGTGCCAGCTTTTGTAGAGAAAGACCTGGCTAGGCAGTGCTACCAGATGGCTGGCCATTGGCCCAGCTACAGTTTTATCTATCCAATTTCTGTTCTGAATGCTATTGCTCCCAGTGGCAACCGGGGGCTCTAAATTTTGAAGCTTGTTGATGAGTTCTAAAGACATATTTTATGAGTATAAATATATTTTATAATATGTATCAAGTTTGAAATTTTCAGATATTGTACTGTGTTTTAACAGCATTATCTCATTTAATTCTCACATTAAATTTCTGAGTATGGCTCTATTGTGGTAGTTACTTTGCATAATAGGAAATTGAGGCTCAGGGTCATGAAGAGAAACTTTTGAAAACATCTTGTGTCAGAACTCATAATTCCTGGGAGCACTCTTATTTACCACACAGGGTACCAACATTCAAACCCTAATTTTTAGAGGTTGATTTAGGGTTTTTTTTGCATATGTGATGGATAGTTTTATGTCTACTTGATACAAGCTAAAATACTCTGAGAGAAGGGAATCTCGATTAAGAAAATGCCGCCTTAAGATAGAACTGTAAGTAAGCCTGTAGGGCATTTTCTTAATTAATGATTAATAGAATAGAGTTTATCCTGATGTGAGTGGTGGCATCACTGAGATGATGGTCCTGGGTTCAATTGGAAAACTGACTGAGAAATTCATGAAGAGCAAGCCAGTAAGTTCCACCCTTTCATGGCTTCTGCATCGGCTCCTGCCTCCAGGTTCCTGCCTTGTGTGAATTCCTGCCGTCAATACTTTGGATGATGTACTGTTTATGGAACTGTGAGTGAAATCATCTCTTTCCTTCACAAGTTGCTTTGGTTGTGTTGTTTTATTTCAATAATAGAAGCCCTAACTAAGATAGATTATATCACTAAGTATCCATTTTTAGCTTTTGTTGTTCTCATTGATACTCCCTCCCATCCTCTCCTTTTATATCTCCTTCCTTCCTCCCTCTAAACTGTTCATAGCCAGTATTTCCTTCTCTAATTTCTTACCATATGGAATTTCGAAGGATTGGTTACCATCCATAAAATGTTGGTCAGAGAGACACCAAGGCTTCCTGAACAATAGAGAACAATAGAGGAAATTGTCAATTCACTTGATTGCCTACATGAACTAGATGGTAAGAGCCTGTTGCTGAAGATGGGACCTGCCTGGTTGAAGGAAGCATTCTGTTATTTAAACAAGATGTTCAGTAGCCACATCTTAGGCCAGATATCCTGTCATTTAACCTTGAAAGAGAAAGAGTAGGTTTAAACTCTCTGTCATTAAATAAAGATGGAATAGAATCCATTCTGTGGGTTCCCACTACTCCAGGGTTTCTACACAAGGACCTCTGTATTTTATCACAGAGATAACGTCATCTCTGCTCTTGTTATATTCACACTCATGGGAGAAGTAATGAGCCTAAATGCTCATGAGTTGATAGATGGATAATGAAAATGTGTTATATATTCATAATGGAATTGTATTCTGTCACTGAGAAAAATAAAATCTGTATTGAAAAGTTTGTAGTCAACAGAACAGATTTTGAAAATGTATTGAGTGATATAACTAAGGCTCAGAAAGACAAAGGTCAAACAAGCTCTCTCTACTTGTATCTCATTTGTTTAACGCTCTTGGTTTATTGCTCTGAGACTTTTACCTTTTCTAAAATGAGAACACTACAAATTTCCAAATGGAAAATTACTAAACACCAAAGCATATACTACACATGTGCTCTAATTTAATTATTAATATGGATCATGATTTCTCTATATAAGGCCTCCTAATATAATATTATATAGTGATAGACTTGTTTATTATAGGCCTTTCCCCCTTATTGTGTACTTTTTTCATCGACTGTGTAATTGTCTTATCTATTCCATAGCTGTATTATGTAACTACATGTGGATCTTGAACACTTTAAATGTGACTATTACAACTAAGAAGCTGCCTTGTTATTTAATTTTCAATCATCTCTGGACTGAACATGAACATTTTCTTGTCATCATTTCTTCAATACTGTGTTTTTGTAGTATTCTACTGTATTAAAGACAATGAAAAATAATTAATGTGTATTTCACTAGCCACGTGAATTTGTGATTATCGCAATGATGCTGTAGCTGTCTTACAACTGTTAATCCTTTTCTTAAACACAAAAATTATCAATCTGTGGCTGCACATACATATGTTCTGCACATTTCTAGATGTAGTTTTTCTCTTTCTGCTTAGGTTAGTTTGAAATTCATTTGTGTTTGATGAAACTCAGAAAGCAGATGCTTCCCAGTCAGGATTTAAATGATTTCTTTTGTGAAATGACACAAAACTCTATGAGAATACACACATCTTAACAAAGTTTATAAAATGAGATCATGAGATAACACAACTATGCAAAGGTAAAAAAAATATAAAATCATATTGGCCAGTGACTCTGAATGCAAGGAAAAGAAAGATCAAAATAAACCTATCTGGACTGAACAGAGCAATTCTCATCTATTCATAGTTTATGATAGCTTCCCAACTTTGAACTCTTCCTGTTCTGGGAATTCTGTGACCAGACTTTGCAGTTCATAAATTCTGTAGAACACTGCCTACCCCAATTTATGTCATAATCTCCAATTTCGTGCAAGTGTTACAGAATGAAAAGTATGAAGTAGAAATAGCCATAAACATCTGCAACACAGAAAAAATAAAAATTGTAAGAACCAAAATGTAATCACTTCATTTGTTTTAGCCACTTCACTAGTACTTTAGGGTTTTAGAGTTCCAGGTGTCAGTTACAATGTCTGCTTCTAACAATACTATGTCAAATATTTCTTGGTGAATACTTTTTACAGCATAAATGGTCAAGTCTACTAAATAAATTGACTACTAATTGATTGTCTTCATTTATTATAATTTTTTAAAATAGCAGGATATGTGGTGTTGAGGTGGCATGGGTGCTGTGTGATGAGGAGAACCTGTTTCTGTGTGAATCATAATACTACTGTCATTTTTTACATTAATCGTTTTCAGAAAAGTGGGAGGATAATTCCCATGTGGAAAATTATTGACATTAGTATTTAAATCTACCATACATTGAAAATCTTATAGTGCTGGTACATGAAGAATTGCATGTTAGAATTTTATAAACTTCATCTCTCTGTTGATTATCTACTCAATTTAGCTTATTTCATTCACTTATTTTCTACCAATTAATAGCACACAAGGGGATAAGCTGCTTGGATTCAGTATCTTCCCTTTTATGAAATCTTCAAAGAACAAATGTTCTTCATCAAAGGACCCAGTATTGCTAATCACTCCATGAATGCTGCACTGTACTCCACATTAAAGTGGAATGAAATTAGTGACTGAATGAAGAACACCGAGTTATGGAAAACTGATGAAGATGGGTAAATTAGAAATCTGTGATTTTCATAGAAGTGGCTAGTAGAAGAGGGCACTTTCCTCTCGAGATATTAACAAATATTTGGATGAATGAGTCACAATGATCTCTTGTTACTAGTTATCTGCACAGGATCAAAACACTTTGCGTTTATCTGCCAGCATTATCCTGCCCCTGCCCCTCATACTTTACTTGATGTACAAATGAACCTGCTTCAATTTCACAGTGGTTTCTAGTCATCGGATATTTAAGGAGCTTATTAAAAAGTTTATGTAATGGTCAACATGTTTTCAATAGAGCATATATTGGGATAAAAGTTGTCTGGGTTGATGAATGTATTTTTCAGTGGTGTGATTTTGCCAGTGTTTGTATTTCCAGTGCCAACTGTTCATAATATAAGTTCTAATTTGTTTATTTATTTGTCTTTTGGGTGTGCATGTGCGGATCTTGAAGTATGCAGTTGTATGTATGCATGTATGTGTAGGTGTTTGTGCATTTGAGATTTGCATATGTGTGTGCATTTGAGAGAGAGAGAGGGGGGGGTGGGCTACACTTACATTACCAGTTTTTTATGTAAAAGCATATTTATTGACATAAGAACAATGAAAAGAACTGCCTGTGGAGTATGATAGCTAATCTTACACATTCTCTCAAATACTACATCTTGTAAGATGTTTTAACTTTCAGATTATCAAATTGAGTGTTCTAGTGTCCACTTTTATTATGGTAAGAACATTTTTAATTTGTTTATTGGAATTCTTTCTATTTCTTTGATGGTTCAGGTAGTACATTATAAGGGAGGTTATTTTTAAAATGAAAATTTATGGAGTTAATTGGAATATGGTTCAGTCTGTTACACAGAAAGGAATCAATTTTTTTTCATACCCACATGAGAACCATCATCCACCATCTACTTAAATACTTTCAATTAAGTAATTTCTGCTAACACCCCATGAATGCCTTTTAATACAGAAGAATTCTAAGCTATGAAGAAATAGCCTTGAAAATTGTCTCTCTATTTAGTAATTTCCCATGTTGAAACCCTCTATTCATTTTCATAATTACACTCTGGTAAGCTTTTCCAAGCAATTTGTTTTCTTCATATAGTTTAAATATATTTTTCAGTGTACTTTAAATTTGGATGTTTAATATTCCTATTGTAAGTGGGAAGCCACCAGGGACTCCTGTTTAGGAAGCTTCTCTTTGTTCAAAAGCAAGATTGCTGTGTAGGTGACCTATTTCTGTTTGTTTGTAACTTCAGAATGACAGAAAGATTCAATGCTTAATTTCAGTCAAACCCAGTACTTGTATTTGTTGGAATATCAGTTGGGAGACTTTCTTACCAAAGGCCATAATCTAATCTAAAGACAGCAAGTTGAAATATGGTATACAATACATTTATGCGCAACATAAATAAGAGATGTGAATGTATCAAGCACTTAGGGAAGTAAATGACTCCAGTCTGAAAAGACAGTCCTTTTATCCTTTCTCATTTTTCTGTCTAGTGATACACTGACATCCTGTATCTATGGTAACATTCCCAGTTCTCCTGTTAAAGATCCAATCATCTGGAAAATGAGCAGATTGACTTTTCCCCCATCTTTCAGTTCCCAGGGAAGAGATATCATGAGGTCATTTTGGGGACTGCACATTCCAGGTGAAGACAATGCACCTAAAATAGTAGGAATGAGTTATATACAAATGACTGCTTCTGCTATACCAACATTGTGTAAAGGATACATTCCTGAGAGCACAATGGGGACTGTGAAGTGGACTGAGTAACAATATAATAGATATTTACTATAGCTTATGGATACGAAATACTATTGTTCTAAGCAAGTCTTAGTTATAGTATCTGTTGTTGTGATAAACACTATGACTATAGACATCTCAGAGAAAGTATTGATCCATCTTACAACTCTCAGATCATACTCAATTAGTGAGGGAAGCCAGGGCAGGCAACTAAAGACAGGGGCTGATACAGAGAACATGGAGGAGTGCTACTTCTGTGTTCCTCCTCGTGGCTTGTTTCACCTGTTTTTCACCACCAGTAGAGGAGTGGCAACACTCGCAATGAAATGGATCTTCTCACATCAATTATCATTGTGAATCAAGAAAATACAACTCAGGCTTTCCCATAGGTCATTCTCATGAAGGTATTTTAATTGTGATTCCTTCTTCCAGAGTCATTGTAGCTCATGATAAGTTGACATAAAAATTAAACAGTTCAAAATATGCATTGGATTCAGTATTGGACTTGATCTTTGCACTGAAGTTTGAGTCATTTCATATATTTAGTACTTGGAATGTCCATTAAGCTAACTTACATTGCCCTGGCAAAATGCTCAGTAAGAGTCTATCGTGTCAGACAAGTCATGGCAGCAGGAAAGTAAAACTGCTAATGGTGTTTAATCCATAGTCAAGAAGCAAATGCCATATAAGGCACAGATTTTTCTGACCTCAAGCCTGTATTCTTTATGCTATATCATGAATGTTTTTCAATAGACATCAAATTTTTATGACAGTAGAATAACAAATTGAGTATAGAGAGATTTAGCATAATCTATAGCAATTGAAAATATTATCCAAAAGTTGTTCCTCTGATGTTTTTGCTGTTTCTGATAAATTCTAAGAAATTCAGTAATGAACTCAGTATCATAGCTTCTGGTAAATCTCTTTACTATGTTATAAACAGAATTAATTTCTTCTTCAACCAAAATTATGTGTCATCAGTATCACACTCTTTTCACTGAGAAATGGAATACAGGACTGGGAAGAAGGCACTTTGAATGAAATATTTTTCTTGTAAGTGTGAATACATGAGTTCAAATCTCCAGTAGTCACAGAAAGTTGGATGTTATAGTACATACCTGTAATCTTAGCACTCCTACTTTGAAATGAGAGGAAGAAACAGGAGAATCCCCATTGGATGGTCAGCTAGCCTGGTGCACGAACAGTGGTCAACAGGAGAACTTCTCTCAAAAGCAGGGTGGAAGATGAGAGCTAACATTTGATGGTCTTATAACATATACACACATATGCTACGACATATACTTGCCTATAATTACGCGTGTGTGCACGCACACACACACACACACACACACACACACATGCACACCAGAATTAGCTCATCTTTATCTACACACTTTCATTGGGTATAATAATAAATTTCTGATCACATGAGACACAGGTTACATTTTTCTATGTTATAGTTAAACTTGTCTTTTTGGACATAATTTAAGTTACTTCAAAATTCATAAAAGCTTCTGAAATGAAACATAGTTATGATACTAGGAGATGATGTCTAACCATGAACAAATGTCACCTTTCAATTACGCCATTCCCTTTTTCCCTTTCTCTATATCTACACAAAGTTTTGTAAAAGTACTAAGTACCAACATAATGGTTTAAAAATTTCCCATTATTGTTATGTATTGTATTTTAGAAATACAATATGCATTCTATTTTAGAAATGCAAAGTGACTCCTTCAAAGGAAGCATCTTTAAGATGGAAGCTGATTTGTCACAGAATCAGCATATGTGAAGAGAAGCTAGGATGTTTGAATTCAGAGAGGAGGAGCTGGTTCCTCTGAGAAGACCAGAGACACCAATACTGAGTTACCCATCTAGCTTGGTAAATATAAAGTGTGCTCTCCAGGACAGCCAAAACAACCCTATACAATAAAGGAACTTCAAGGGGCATCACCATACCTGACTTCAAGCTCTATTACAGAGCTATAGTCCTGAAAATACTTTGGTACTGGCACGAAAATAGACAGGTAGACCAATGGAATGAAATTGAAAGCCCTGACATTAACCCACACACCTATGAACACTTGATTTTTGACAAAGAAAGTAAAATTTTACAGTGGAAAAAATAAAGCATCTTCAGCAAATGGTGCAGGCATAACTGGATATTGGCATGCAGAAGACTGCAGATAGATCTATGTCTATCGCCTTGCACAAAACTTGAATCCAAATGGATCAAATACATCAACATAAATCCAGTCACACTGAAACTCTTAGAAGAGAAAGTGGGAGATACTCTTTTATGAATTGGTACAGGAGACTGCTTCTTGAACATAACACCCGTAGCGCAGACACTGAGATCAACAATTAACAAATGGGACCTCCTTAAACTAAGAAGCTTCTGTAAGAAAAGTAAGTAATACAGATAGCTCTAATGAAATCCCTTGTTTATAAAGATGTTTGTTAATGAGTTGTTCCTGCTGGGTCAGAAGTGGTTCATCAGGCTATGCCCAAGCAAATGTATGTGCTGCTCTTTTAATTTATTTCACTGCATTCCAGAAACTACTTTAATATAAAACAGAAACAGCTGACATGTGACAGTTGTGATAAGCAGTCTCACTTTTGAGGAGAGCAGGAGAGCAGCTCCCTGCCAAACCATTCGCAACCTTAAAGAGACATGATTTCCAAAATGACTTTCACCTTCCCAGGTGCTAGTGAGTTGCAGAAATAGTTCTGTATTGTGGATTTGAAGCATACTTGTTATGTTCTTTAAGAGGTCTGTAGCCAGTCAAACCCTGACTTGAGGCATTTAGACATGTTAAGTTGCTTCCTAGGGGATGACTGAACTAATTATAAACTTCTCAGGTAATCTTATTTGGCAGCAGAGAGTAGTTCTAGTCCATAGGAGAGGGTGCTGATTCAGAGGAGAGACAACTCATCAGTGCTTCCGCACGATGTCATTCAACACTCCCAGTTTGTCACTAAGGTATGATCTGTATCTTTATCATATCTGTCAGTGCTGAGTAGGCAAAGGATTTGAAGAGGCTACATGAGGACCTTCTTCCACACACCTACCAATAGTGTATTGTCACTGATTAATGCTAAAGGAAATTAATATAAGCTTGGATGCACTTCTTTAATTAAGTGACTTAAATTAAACCTAGTTGCTGGTGACAAGTCAGTGACTAAAATGATAGCACAAAGTTATCACCTAGGAAAGTGAAAAAGTCCTGAGGAACTTCTATTGTGGTCCTAATCAGTGATCGTGCAGATCTGCTATCTGTAATGCTTTCAGCAGTTAATATATTTTGCCATCCGCTTCTATACATTTTTCCTAGCTCCATGTCTTGGGGCTAAATTAAGGCATGCGATTATACTTTATGCAACATTAATTAAGCAAGTACACACATTTATGTGCACATTTACACACATATATACAAATGCTTATGTGCACATACAAACATGCACACACACGTATACATGCTTGTATACTACAATCTAATCATCTTCCTAAATCCTTGAAATTTAATATTTTGTGATGTTTGTTTAGTTTGGAATAAACTTTCTCTTTATCCCTATCTACTTAGATCTTAAATCTTTTCTTCTCTGTTTGAAACATGGTTTCCTCCAGACTCTGTAGACATACAAATCATTTCTATTTCCTGTGATTTCATATGATAATACTGATGTAGACTTATTTTCTAGACAAAATGGATACCAATAAATACCATATACTTTTGTTTTTTTCATCTTTTACATTATATTTTGTGCTATATATTTTACATCCGTTTTCATCCTGTGTACTACAGTAGTTTGTATGGGAAGATGGCTGCCAATATTTCCTCTGGTTCCTGATGAGTACTGGTTTTCCTTCCTTAAATCTGTGAATTCTCTTTGGTCATCTATATGCTGTTGTAGTAGTATTGTGCAGCTTGCAATCCAAGAATAAGTTTTATTTAAAGGTAGGTTCTTTTCTCATACTATAGATCCTGATGACAGTTTCTACTCCCTCTATTCCTCCCAGTTCTTGCCCACCTCTCCTCCCTTCCAGAGCCATTCCTTTCCTGTCTCTCATAATAAAATGGAATATAAACTAACACAGAAAACATCACAGCAAGGCTATACAAGACAATACAAGAAGGAAAAGACTCCCAAGAACAGGCCTAAGAATTAGAGACCCATTTTTCACAATCTCAGTAGTCCCATAAAATTATTGAACCAAAATCTATAACATACTCAAAGAGGATCTGGTGCAGACTCCTGTAGGCCCTGTGCTTGCTGCTTCAGTCTCTGAGTTCATATAAAACATTCTCAGTTGATTCAGAAGGCATTTTTCTCCTGGTGCTTTCCATCTCCTCTAGGTCTTACACTCTTTTCTGTCTCCTCTTCCGTGGAGTTCCCTGAGCTCTGAGGAGGGATCCCATTTAAAACTGTGTGTTTAAAGACTCTTTCTCTCTTCATAATGTCTGTTTTTTTTCTGTACCAATCTTCTTCAGGATAAAGCATCTCTTATGATTACTGAGTAAGGCACTGATCTATGAATGTAGCAGAATATCATTAGGAGTCATTTTATTGATAATTTTTAGGTAAGTAGTGTAGTGTTTGGTTTTACCCTAGGTCTATGGGCTATATGGCTTCTGGTTCTTGTCACCTAATCAGTGTTCAGTATGGTTTCTATTTCTTGACGTGGGTCCAAAGTCAAATCAGACATTGATTGGCTGCTCACATAACTTTTGTGCCATCATTGCCCAATCTTGCAGGCAGGACAGATTGTAGGTCAAAGCTTCCGTGGCTGGTCTGGTGTTTACATTTCTCTTTTAGTAACCTGAAGAGAACCTTCCCACATCAAAGGCACTCTAACATAGTGGTGAAAACTCCATGTAGGCACCACCTCAACCCCTCCATGTTCAATGAGATGTCTTGGATCCCACTGTTAGTTTGCAGAAAAAAACCCATTGTCATATCAACAGTCTGGGTTGCTTAAAGAGTTCCATAAAACCTCCTTGGCCAACAATTCAGTTAAATGAAACCCAGTTCTGGTACTGGAAGGCTGTTTGGTAACAAGAGATGGTCAGTTCAAGCAAAGATTTTAAAGGGCCTGGTGGATTGGTTTCTTGGGTTCCAGCCACCACGAGATGTGTAGGGAATTGTTATAGACAGAGAGAGGAAAAGTAGTGAGATAAGAAGAGATAGGAGGAAAGAAGAATGAAAAGAGCAGAGATAGAGAAGGGACAAAGAAAGAGCCCAGGAGCCCATATGAGCTGGGTCTCTCACAATGTGTCTGCTGATGTTTCCTCTGAGATAACATTACCCAATCTATTGTGAAGACAAGGGTTCATTATTTGTTTCCAAGTGTAATCTGCTTCCAGGTTCTGGCTATTACAAATAATGTTGCTATGAACATAGCTGAATAAATGTCCTTGTGGTATTAATGTGCCTCCTTTGGGTATATGCCCAACAGTGGTAAAATCAAAGTGAGGGAAGAGTGATAATATGAACAAAAGACTATGATGGAGAAATCCATAGAATCAGCTGACCCAAGCTAGCGAGATATCAATGACTCAGATTTGACAAATGGGGAACCTGCATAAGACCAAACTAGACTCCCTTAATTATAGGTGACAATGGGGCAACTGGGACAATATATGAGGCCACTGGCAATGGGTCCAAGTTCTAACACTAATGCACAATCTGACTTAGTAGAGCCCATTCTATATGGAGAGATAGCTTTCTTAGCTACACAGCAGTGCGGGGAGTTCCTGCCTCAATAAAATGATAGAACAGACTTAGTAGACTTCCTAGGGGAGGGCTTACCTTCTCTGAAGGGAAGATGGGAGGTGGGGGTAGCAGGGACAGTGGGAGGAGAGGACAGGGATTAGGATATAAAAAATAGATTAGTTTTAAAAACTTTAAAAAAAATAAGTGAATTCTGGGGAAAGTGATTAGATTTCCACTTTATTTTTATAGGGGGGTCCCAAGATTGAATCTTGAGGGCTTTATATAAAAAACCAACAACTAGGGACAAACAGAGACTTGTGTACCTCTAGTCTTCTGTCATAAAATAGCCTCTGCCATCTTAGGGTGTTGCTAACAAGAAGGTTACTATCAAGCCAAGACGCTACCAATACCATGAGACATTGAGCCTCCAAACTGTGATCACAACAGTCCTCTTGGCTTTTGAAGTTAGCATGCCTCAAGCTTATCATGGTAGTAAGGGAGACAACAGGATTGAATATCCACTTCCTATAAATCTTTTCTTGAAGCTTTGAAGATATTTCCTCTATATATCTAGGTTTCATTGATATTTTGTTTTCTGTATCACTGAAAGAATCTTATATAAGGTTTTTGAGTTTCATTTCTTTGTCTCGAACCTACATCTAGAAAAATCTATTAGCTTAAATATTAGAAGTATCTAAGCAATAACAACAATAAAAATATATAAAACAACCAAACAAAGCCTTCCATTTTATTTAAATTTTCCATTTGTGTTTGAGAATTTCATAGATGAGAGACAGATTAGTATCATTTACACCTCTCTTTCTTCCCCTTTCAATTTCTCCTCTGTCCTAGGCCATTGCTTCTCAAAACCATGACCCCTTTTGCTGCGTCCACTGCTCAGCCTGTGTCCGAGAATGTGCGGAGGGTGTCGGGGATTGACAACACAGAGACTCGTTCAATGGTGTAAAAAAACTTTAAGCAGGCCACAAAAAGGCTCAAGAAAACTTCCCAAGAAAGGCCTCCCTCCAGAAAAGCTTCTGCTCTCTCTCTCTACCCCTGGCTGGTTCTGCTCTGACACCAAAAACTGATTTGGGTGTATCAGAAGAGGCGGTTAGTCTTTGGACAAGGTCTAGGTCAGGGCGGTTCCCGTGGGCCAGCCCTTTTCAGGAACTTATTGCCCCAGGCATTGTATTGTTTTTAGTAAACATGTTTTTAGTAAACATTGTCTTACAGCTGCCTACTCCCAGGCTGATGGGGAAGTGGGTCTCTGCTCAAGGTCTGGTGTCCCCACACACTTCTTCTATAATTATTATATATTCATATTGCATTCATATATACATGTGTGTATGTATGTATGTATATATGTGAAACCTGTACTTTTCATCTGTACTGTGGTCAATAATCTTGTGTGTCTCAATGAGTGGGCATTGCACACTTTTTAGATGAATCTTCTGACTGAATCCTTGTGTGTATTACTGTGTAAAATATCTGCTGATTTAGGGGAGAATGTCACTGGAACTAGTTTTCAAATTTACTCACATCAATGTAATCCACACACTCCAATTTATGTATGTAAAGGAATGAAAGAGGAAGCAATGTGGTAAGATGTATTCAAGTATGAGACAATTCAGCTATTGGATCATTAACACTAGGCTATTTAAATTGTCTGATATTGTTGAAATAAGAGTGTGCTAATATGTGGGCCCTCAGTTCTATTGCATTAATCAATGGGTCAAGTATTATGTCACTAATATGCTCATTTTATTACTGTAGCTATGCAGTAATATGGGATGGTGGTACTTCCAGCATTTATTTATTGCCCATGTTAAATAAAATTCTTAAATTTACTCCTCCTCTTTGTTTTTATCCCCTTTAGAGTATGGATCTTGATCTCCTTCTGCTTGCCTAGTGATGAAGAAACAGCTTCCTTTGTCCTAGTACAGGGGTAATGATGGGGCAATATTCACTTCACTTTGAGGACCACAGCAGCCTCACACACATTTTGTGAGTACTCTTCCACTTATCTGCCCACAGAAAACATTTATCTTCCTGAGATATTGATGCTCCCCTCCATTTTAAGTGTGTTTTATTTAAAACCAAAGATGATTTCCACCTTTGTCCATTTAGTTGAAAAATATGACTTTAATTTCTAGTTGTGACCTTTTGAATATACCATGAGCATTATGGAAACTGTATGATATAGTCCAGTGCCATAGTGATTTCTAAACATCTCAGGTTTTAGATTATGAAAGATGGTTTACACAAAAGAAACAAGAAGCTGTGGCTTTGTTTGCATAATAAGGGTCTTATCAAGAATTCCAGAGAAAATCGGAAACTTGTAAATAAGAGATGTATTCCTATCTGTGTCCACATATGACCTTTCTGAATATACAAAAACCTGTTTTACATATTCACTACAGAGTTCCATTTATGAACAAAACTTATTTTCCCTAGATTCCTTGAACATCTCTGTGTTCCTACATACCAAATTTATTAAATGAGGTGTGGTTTATTATATATTCACATATCTATGCTTTCTTGTGTGTGAGTATATGTACAAGTGTGTATGTAATGATAGGGCAAGAAGAGGGCATTGGATCTCTGAGTTATAGGTGGGAATGAGCTACCTCATGTGGGTGCTAGAAACTGAGCTTGAGTCCTCTGGAAGAGTAGGGGGCTGAGTTATCTCTCCAGCTCCTAACAGTTAATGATTGGGGGAAAATATAAGGAAGGAAAACATAAAAGAAAATTTGGGAAATTGAACAAGGTAGGCTATTCACGGTGGAGATAAAGGTGAATCTCAAGCATAATGAGGCAGGAAGAACTGGAGTTGGAGGCCGAAGGAAACAGAATAGAGTGTGAAAACAAGTGTTTGCATTCATGGTGGGCAATGAGATAGGCTAATATGGGTTGAGACAACTTAGGACGTGATTGAAAAGTGTTGCAAAGGATGAAGCAAAGAACTTATGCATTCATGCATCTTGTCCCTAACTTTTCAATTCTAACATTTTGTACCTTCTTCTTTCTTAAAAAATAATTGAAAAAATGCTTTTCTTTGAAACATATTTGGTATTAACCTTTTCTAATTAAAATCTGAACTGTTGTTTTATTTATAAGAGACACTTAAAATGTTATTGCTACAGTGTACACTATTTCCCCACTTTAATCATTTGCTGGTAATACAATTCTTTAATATTTTTACAGAAAGGTCAGTAAGGCCACAAAACACATTTAGCTGACAATACTCGAGTTTATATCTCTAAAAACTTGTTCAGCAGTTTATAAGTCCATTCTATTTCTTGTTTGTTTAGAATATTTGTGAACTGTGAATGCTACTGTTTCTCTAATTATTCTGCCTGTTTGTCTTCCTCTTCCTTTCTCCTTATTTTTCTCTTCCCCTTCCTGCTCCTCCTTTCCCTTCCTCCTCCAGCCCCTCCCTTCTTCTACTTCTTTCTCTCCCCACTCCCCACCCCCTTCCCATCTTGTTCTCTGGTTATAATGAGAAGTCACTAAGTTTACCCAACCAAAATAAATGTCTGATTTTAATTACACATTTTTATTGCTGTAATTTCTGCCAGAAGTCACTCCGGACTGTTTGAGTTTATAAAAATATTATGTATCTCTTAGCAAGCTTTGCTTTTCCAAAAAAAATGGGTTTCTAGTTCAGAAGCAATGTACTTAAGCAGTTTGATCAAAACTATAAGTTCAGTTATAACAATGATAAAAAATAAAATTTTTTTCTTTGCTGTTGAGGCATAGTTTCTGACAATCTTATGATGTAAATTGTGGTAGTGTAACATATGAATGGAATGTGTGACAGTCATAACACAGTAATGGGCATTTCTAGTTCATTAAGCATGAACAATCTTAAGAATTGGGAATTCAAACTCTTCCAATAATTATGAAATATATCATAGAAAACATGAGGAATAGTTACCCATCTAGAATACTAGACTAGATGTCTTTCTGTGACTGTAAGGAGGCGAGTCATATCTAACTCAGGAGTACCTTTTGGGAATGGCACATTCATCTCTTCCAGTTAGATACACTATAGTAGAATTGCTGCATAACTTAGCATAGCTCATTTGGATCAGGTTTTAGGATTTTCTAGGATTTCCATGATGGCTATGGCAATTTTTTATTCAATCCACCAGGTTCCATTTTGTCCATGCCAACATCAGGGATTTTTGTCTTTTTGATAATAGCAATTCTAGCTCGTGTGAGATGTTATCTCACTGTCATTTTGATTTATACTGTCCTAATTAGTAATACTGTCCATGGCACACTAAACTTGGCCTTTTGTATACCTTCTTTTAAGAAGTGTCTATTTAGCTTTTAATCCCCTTCATATCTGGCAAACACATTTATTTGGTGTTTAGCTTTTATGGTTCCTTATATATTTTGCTACTGACTCTTTTTAATGTGCTGTTGAATTTAGATAGCTAGTAGTTTGTTGAGGGTATTAGTATATGTGTTCATGTTTAACATTTGCCATTCTTTGTCTTTTCTTGTTGGGCTCTTACCTGGTTTTGCTCTTAAGACGACACTGGCTTTGTAGAATATATTCTGGAGATTTTCCCAGTTGGTAGTTATGACTAATGCTAGTATTTGGTGCCCAGTAATAACAGTCACAAAGCTGTGTGTTTGGTAGGAAAGCTCTCTTTCCTGTGAATTGACTCCTGGTGAAGCTGGGGATTGAGGCCACTAGAAAACATGTGTTTGGAAGGTGTGTTGCAACGACTATCTTTCCTAGCTGCAGATGTTCTCAAAAAGTGGCATCTGGGCCTTTGTACCAACAATGGCAGTTTCAAGGATGTGGGCTTAGGAGAAATTATCTTCTAGTTCCCTCGAGGAAAAAACATGTGAATGGGACACAAGCTGGAAGCTATGGTAGGTCTAACTCCTAAGGTTAATATTGAGGGAGCTGTCCTTTGCTCTGAGATGCACATAGTGGCTCAAGGCTTCTAGCAGTAACAGGGACCAGCTGCTGGCCCCTGAAGCAATGGCTGTAGTTGCTACTAGGTTCTGGATATAAGAGGATGCCCGATCAGAGTGCATTTTTTGAAGCAGCTAGTTCCCCAAATGGATGTAAAGTTTGTGCAGTTCATATTGGTCAACTACCGTGAGGGGTGTTGCCATTTTGTCCCTTATTTTTCCAGGACTTTGAAATCCCTTTCTGTGCCTCAGGCCAGGGACCTGGGATTGACATTGAGTTTTGGTTTGTTTGGTTTTTTGTTGGTTGCCTTTTTTATTGTTTGTTCTGTTGAGAGTTGTGGTCAACCATTTGATTGTTCCAAGTCTTCCCTCAATGATTCCCACTAAAAGGCAGTTATTCCCCTGTGAACTTGTTATTATTTGTGACAGTGTCCTCAGCAGAGTACTTATGTTCAGACATCTTGCCTGGGAAAATTCTGGGATGTTGGCTTTAGTATTAATCTTGCAAAAAACTTACTGCTTGCTTTCCTATGAGACAGGCTAAGGTGATCTGGAAAACATAGTACTTCAAACAAAATCACCAACTGTCAGTCTTTGGACTGCAACACCAAGGTAGACTAACTGCAACCAAGTACTGCGGCGCTCTATTCAGTTTTTCCCATTATTCTCAGTGTAGTCTGAAGCAGGACATCGTGTAGAGCTTTTATGTACCATCACATTGAGTTACTTTTTAAACAACAAGCAACAACAAAATCCATGCATTCCATGCTTTCCTCAAACTCATAATCTACCAATCTCTGTCTTCCAACTGATGCAGTTGTAGGCATACACTACCACTGATTGCTACAAAATTGTTGTCGCAGAATCTTGTTCTACCAATAGATTTGAAGAACTGGACTTAGGGTGTGGCTTTCGTGTGCAGACTTAATCCTTTATAAGGAAGAAGGGCCTCACTGTCTCCCTTGTGTTGTGGTCTGAGCATCCTGAATAGCAGAATCCTGCATCTCACTGTGGCTGTTTATCTGGGAGTGTAATATGAAGTTCAGACTCAGGAATCTCTTCTGGCAAAGAATAAAGGGGAATGGATGAGATAGTATATTGGTAGATGAGTATATCTTCCTGTAAATTGTTGGGGACTGCTAGAACCTTGAACAAAATGGAGTCTGTCAACCATTCCTTGGCCTTCTGCCTACGTGACTGTGAGCACACATGCCCTTGAGACAAAGGAAAAGGCTAACCATAAAAGTTAAATTTACCTAGGTCTCCTCACTGACACCCAGATTCAGGGGGTCTTGATCAGTCCCATGCTGGATTCCAGGCTGATCTATTGAGCCTTGGACAGCAGATCAGTGCCCATCCCAAGTATACACACGGACTCTGGACTCCCATAGAACAATGTGAGGTGCACTCTCACCCTGAACTCTTGGGGAAGGGTCTAGGCCCTGCCCTATATGAAATGACAGACTATGGACACCCCCATGGAGGGCCTCACCCTCCCTGGGGGAATGAGGGGATAACGGGGGGGGATGGGGGGAGGGCACGGGAGGAGGGGAGGGAAAGGGAGAGGGACCTCGAACTGACTTGTGAAGCAACCTTGTTTCTTATCTAAATTTAAAATGGAAAATAAAAAAAAAATAATAATAATAAATAAAAAAAAGATAAAAAAAAAGTTAAATTTACACAGGGCAGCCCACCCGCCTAGCCAGGGGGGAAGTACCCTTACAGAGTAATTGTCTTTGTTAACAAAAGATTAAAGTGTTCCATTGAATACTTCCCACCCCTCCCTAATTCCTGCACCTGACTTACGCTGACAAGCATTTGTGGAATGCGACTGGTGACTGATGGAAAATTACAGCTTTGTCTTTACCGTATTTGGTGTATATTTGAGTTGAGACTTGATTGACATGCTTGTACCACCCCCTGAGGTTCTTCCTCTATAAGTTCCAGCGTGCCCCAAAAAATAAAGGCTCTTGATCAGCGAACGTTGTCTTGAGCCTGCTTCCCTTAACCTCTTGAGGTTCACTTTCCAGATCGGATATGCTCGTGAAGGCCCACCAAATTAGTAGCGACCCTCATCACCTCATCCCCGCGGGTCGGGGGTCCCTTCCCGGGGGTCGCAGTAAATGATTTTAAAAATTATTGGCTATAGACAAATTACATGATATAGATTCTTGTATGTTGATACTTACATAAATTAATTTTGTATTACTGTCTTAGATAATTTGTATATTGTTTCAAACTTGAAATTATATTTATCATATTGTATTGGTTCCTCTTTCTGTTTACAATGTTTTTCATGCAACTGTAAAGTTATTCTATCATTTGTACGTATGTATGTTTCTATATATGCTTAATATATTTTGTATATTGATACAATTTAAGGATATTTTTGTCATTTTGCACTATATAGCTCTACCTCTGATCAAGATATTTACATATGTGTATAAAGTTACAATCTCAAGGTTATTGGGCTCACACTGCATATCTGTTTAAAGGTTGTTTATTTTTATGTAGGAAACTTCAGTCAGTAAGCAATATGAGTTTTGAG
This sequence comes from Mesocricetus auratus, assembly GCF_017639785.1. Lineage (NCBI taxonomy): Eukaryota > Metazoa > Chordata > Mammalia > Rodentia > Cricetidae > Mesocricetus > Mesocricetus auratus. The sequence continues at coordinate 164,498,476 of NW_024429266.1, forward strand.
AATTACAGGTTATAGCCACCCATGCTTCTCATACCCAGCTGTGTTAGTCAGGGTCTCTAAATACTCAGAAATGTACTCAGCATAGATATTTGATCTTCAAACATTTCAAAGACCTACAAAATATGGCATTTAAATGTTTAAATAATTTAGAAGTCTATTGACATGAGACACAATTGCTCCTTGTAGCACCGAGCTATTCCAAAGTGTATGGTGAGCACTGGTGATACTCCATTTGGAGTTCATTTTCTTCTTGGCAAAATTGGCCTATTGGGAAAAGGCCTTGACTGTTGACAGTGGACAAGCTGTCCTAACTGGGAAATCATGATATAAGCAAAGAGACTGCTGAACCTTGTGAAGACAGGGTAGGACAGACTTTCAAATTTTCCTGTTTCTGATAATGGCCTGCCAGATATTCTAGGCTTTATCCCTGATATTACTATGAGAACTTGGATGACTGTCTAGGCAGCCAACTGTTTCTGGAATTTCTTGCCCCTTTAGGAAGTCACCTATTTACACTTCTTGTTTACCCAAATAATGTTATTTTCCTCCTCAGGTCTTTGATAAAGTTGAAGACTAGATAGCCATGGCTAATGTCCTTTCTTATCTTAGCTAGAGTATATTAAGCACAAGACAGACTTTCCAGAACAGGACAGCTACGGGAGTAATTTCTGTAACATGCCATTTACCCTTGAGCTGGACATTTAGTATGCAATTCTTGCTTATGTTTCTCTTGCCATTTGTGGGTCTAAATTTGTGTGTTTTTAACCCTTATTTCTCCTGGACTATACTTCTTATCTGTTGTCATTGTACACAGTTTTTCTATCAGATTTAAAAACCTCTTATTTAGACAAAAAGGTGAAGTATAGTGGCATCTTGGTCTGCCAATAGATTTGAAGTATCAGCCTTAGGATGTGGCTTCAGGTATGGACATGATCTCTTATAAGATCTTTTACTCTGGGTTGTGGTCAGGGCATCCTGAATGGCAGAATTTTGAGCCTCTATGGGCAGAAGACAGTGGGTATTTACCTCCATTGTGTGAGGATTTCCTAAATAAATATCTGTTATTCTTTATTTGGGCATTTGTGGACTTTCTTTACCATGTCTTCACATTGTTTATGGTACACCTACATGCATATTCCCTTTGTGTACTCCAGTGTCTGCCTTTTATTTGCTTCTCTCAGTGAAGAGTGGGGACAGCAGAGAAAGCCAACCTATCTGCTCACCTGGTTTTCATCTTTTCCTGTGTCACTTCTGGTCACCATAGTATAAAATCTTCCACTGGCTCTTTGTTTATTAATGTTTTCTACTTCAAAGAGAGATCTCTGACGTGATATTGGCCACTGCATAGTAACCTAGAACCCACAGGCCTACATCAGAAAGTGATATTTGTCTTTCTAGATAGTTTTAAGTAAATAACCCAGACATTTGAATATGTCCATACACATGTGCTAGCATATTCAGTAGCAAATCTCTTAGTATTATTATAACTGCAGTGAACTCTTACATAGTGCTTTCTTTCGGCAAGGTACTGTTTGATATTTGATGCTACTCTGTCACTTAAGCCTGCATACAACCCATGGATGAAAGCTTTCCTATTGTTATTTGATTTTAGAGAAGGAAAACTGTGATCAAGAGCAGTTGTGGTCTTGTCTATGGTCACATAACTAAGTTGTACATGCTGACATGCGATCAGGTTCCAAAGCTGTTGCTTATACTTTCAGTATCTACCAACAGCACCTTCCTAAACACACACACACACACACACACACACACACACACACATGCTCTACCACCACTACCATCACTACCCCTCTGCTCCTCCATGGCCGGGTTGATTTGTAGCTCTAGAATAGTGTCACCATACTCTCTCACTAAATCAACTCGTGAGGTGTGGCCCAGATGCTCATGCTACCAGAAAAACTTCCAAGTAATTTGGCTTTCCAGTGTTGTTTAGGGACACTGCTTTAATTGATATTTCCTCTGGTTGTCAAAGTATGCGGCAGAATTGAGAAAACTTTCACGAAAGGGATTTTTATAAATCCACCCTCTTTATTCTTTCCTGTTTTGCCAGAGGCCAGCACAATGTAGAATTATTTTTAATGCCAAAGAATCTTTCTGGGCTGCTGTAGTTCTTGCCATTACTCACTTTTACTATGAGAAGTAATCTCTCACTTCCTCTATTCTTGTCCTGTTGTTCTACCCAAAAGAGTTTATTTATCTTGTTCCTTCATAGCTAGCTAGAAACTGCAAATTTTCCTGTTGAAATTGTGTGTTTGTATATGAGCCTGTGCATATGTGTACACATATTACGTGCATGTGTGTAAAACTCTAAAAACTGTTTCCTTTATTTTATAGAATTAAATATAGGTGTATATATTACAAAATAGGTGTAACTAGTCAACATGTCCCCACTCTATCTCTCCTCTATTTCCCATGTATCCTGAGATTTTTAGTTCTTAATCACACACTTAATCTCATGCGTGCCTTATGCAGGTAACCACAGCTGCTGTGAGTTTCTGCCAATGAGAAGCATTTTATGTCCAGAAGATGACATTTTCAAGTGCCCCTCCACTGGCTCAGAGAAGCTTTCATCTCATTTGTGTATTCCCTCACCCTAGACCCTGTTGGGTGTATTATAGATTTTCCATTCAGGACTGAACAAAGTCTCCTATTCTCAGCAATTTTGCCAGTCATCCACTTCTCCATTGACTTCTGCCCAGTAAACAAAGAGCTTCTTTGACCAAGGTTTAGAGCAGCCCTGGTTTATGGATATAAACATAAATATTTAGAGGGCAATTTGATAGCATGTTTTGTTTTAGCAAAACAAAAATATCAGATTCTTCCATAGGGCCACATGATTTTGACTAGGATTAAAGTATCATACAGGAAACTCCATCCTGTCTGGTAGACCTTAAAAACAACCAGAAAGCAGTTAGTTATCCCATAACAGTTATGTCACTATTGTACCCGGACGCACATCTTGCCTGAGAACTTGATACTGCAGCATGAGGTTCCAATGTTGAATAAGACTATTGGTATATTTTCCTGCCCAGCAATCTGCATAGCAACCACCCTCCATACTATGAAAGGTAGCTAGCAGGGAAGAAGTTTACAGTTGGTTTGAGAATGATTTCTTTAAGTTATACAGAGAAAGTTGCCGTGTCTTAAGCAATAAGGTCATGCCATGTAGTTATAATGGGTGAGAAAGGGCAATGGCAATAGCCTGGGTTGTTGTAAGGCCTCTGACAAAAAGTCCTAGGGAGGTATCCCATACCTTGTACTAAATTTGTTACATAAAAATCTATATCTTATGGGAGCTGTATTGTCCCCACATGGAGGATAATTCTACTTGAACTTTCTTGTGTTACGGGGTAGGGGTGGGGGCAACTAAAATTAGTTCAGCCATTTGAGGGTGGTATCTCTAGAAAAAATAATTGGACTGCATGTGTCCCATCTATTTTATTTTAGGAAACACTTACTACTATAGAGACATATGGGTGCTCAAACTCATAACTTCTTTGCTAAAAAATGTTCAGAAATGGATTCAACGGAGATATCCATCAAGAGATAAATCGATATGAAAAATGTGGTGCTTTGCACAATGCAATATTACCTATAAGGAAAAAAATAAAACAATAGATTTCAGGTAAAAGGGTGGAGCTGGAAAACAATTATAATGAGTAGGGTAATTAAGACCTAGGAAGACAATAGTATATGTTCTCTGTCATGTGGATCATAGTTACAAATCGTTTGTTTTTGTCTTTTATTTGGACCATAAATAAAAGCCTGTAGACTAGAAACAAACCTCTCTAATGGAGGGAGGAAGCATGTGAAGAAATGGAGAAAGTCCTAGATTATATGTAAAAAAGATTACATACTAGGGAGTGGAAGGGCTTATCAAGCAGGTGTGGGTGGGTAGTGCAGTATAGGGACAATCAAGGGGTGATAGTAAGAGCTAACTCAACATAAAGGACATATGAAATATACCGTATGGGAGCTTACTATTTTACAATCCAACGTAAAGGATAGTGTAGAGATAGCAGAACACATATGAAATGAGAGAAGAAGGAGAATACTGATAGGTAAAAGATTAAATCGTATAAGGACTATGTAATGGGAGTAGGTGTCTTGCCTAAAATTAAGAATCTGTGAAAAAGCTTCAGAGAAAACCAGTAATTACCAAGCTAATTTTGAAATACAGCATCTATCCATCATTCCATCATTTATTTATCTATCTATCTATCTATCTATCTATCCATCCATATGTATATATGTGCATATATGTGTATATTTCAGGTGAACTTTAGATTAATTTAGGATTCATTAATGCCGGTTATCAGTGTGACACAATATCATTTGTACATATGGAGGAATGAGGTATTTGAGGAATCTGATATTTCTATAGTCCAATTAATGCAGAAAGGTTTCCAGAAAATAACATCATTCTCAATATCTTGTTCAGACAGTGACTGTTAATAGAAATAGAGGGTCAAATTGAAAGCAAATGTAGTCAAGATTTGTATTCATATACTTATGGACAATTTTAACTATAACTGTAAGGTCGTGCAATATCTTGCTTGATTCTGGCCTCTACACAACTTTTAAGGACTCTTGGTTCCTTTACAAGGTAGACTGAGACTCTAAGTCTGTTATAACAATGAGAAGTCGCATGTTATGATGAGAAAATAACATCAAAGTAAAATAATTTCAGTGAAGCAATAAACTTGATTATCCTTCCACTTTCCTTTCAATCAGGCAATTTTCTGTGCTCTAAACCTAGGGTCATAACAATGTCACTTGCATTGTCAGTAATAATGAGTCCATAGCTATATAATAATCAGAGTGGTGCTAGCTTCCCAGATATTAGCTATTAGAACTAGAATTATATTTTCAGTTAAAAAGTATAATTTCTGACCTCAGAAGGTTCATAAAATGGTGCATGAATTATACATTATGTATGAATATGCTAAGAGATTAACAAAGCATGCCTTTATCTGTAAAGTTAGATGCTGTATCCAGTTCCCATTAAGGCATAATGAGATACTCAGATGCTATTATGATAATAGTTTGTATTGGAGAAGTCTAAGCAGGACTCTTGCTTTGAGGGCATAGGTATCAGAGTATGTTCGGTTGTCACAACTCAGACATTCAGACAAAGAGAGGTAAAATAGAAGAAATGGTGATCATGTCCTGTGAGATAAGGATGTTAGTTTTACTGAGACATTCTACTTAAGATGAAGAGTCATCACATCAGAAACTTATAGAGGGGAAAGTTGTGGTGAAAACTGTTTTATTCCCTTACATTCTGTTTGGGTGTTTCTACAGATCCTGGGAATGAGCTTTACTGCTTTGAGGTCCTTAATGATCATCAAAGCCATTGCCTCCTAATTCAGTTAGCAGTAGATTCACCCTGTACCCGTACATGATAAATCAAGGCCAGGCTCTGCACTGTGTTTGAAAGAACTTGGAACTGAGTCCTAGATCAGTGTAAGACCATCTGTACCAGACTCAGGCCATCCAATTGAAATAGCCTCTGCCGTGGTTGCCAGACTAATTATGGAAATATTTCAGTGTATAACTGATGGAGCTTAAAATTCACCATCATCCCAGTTTTATTTTATTAGATTCTTACTGCCTTCTATTTGGAACCAGGAGCCCTTATGTTGAAGGCAGAGGGACAAGTGCTTGGGCATTTTGAGATTACTGTTTCTCTGAGTGTCTTTTGCCACATGCTAATGCTGCATAGTTTAGGAGGAATATAAAAATCTGTGACCAAGCTGGTTAGTGGAATGTTGCAGGCTTGTTTCTTCATAATGAATGTTACAGGAACAGGATCTGGGTGAGGCAGACAAGGCCCTTAACTTAGGCCCAAAATGTGATGGTATTCCAAAAAAGCTTCAGTAATTAAAATAAGATATTTAATGCCATACTGATTAAAATTTTACTGAAAAGTCTATGGTAACTATCATACAAATTTTTATTTTAAATAACCTTTTACGATAATGATGTCTCAAACAAAAATATAACATGGCTATATAAGGAAGCCTCACAAACAAACATTTGCTCAGAACCGAACTCTGTATTTCTCTCTAAGTGAGTATCCATATAATGAGAATGGCTACCTAGCAGCCATGAAGCCTTGCTTAGGATTTTGCACTTTAACTATGAATTAAATTTTCCTGTATTTATTCAAGTGTTCATGTGTCCTTTTGTTTTCTGCATTCTCTCCTTTTAATCAAATTTTTGAATGTTATACTATACTCAAGGCCAAAGCTGATTCACACATATGTCTCCCCATTATAGTTTAGGATCTATGTATGAGGGGGAACATGTAGTGGAGGGAACCATGAAGTTGGCTTGGTCTACCTGCCTTGAGAGGCATAAATCACAGGTTTTTAAGATTAGAGCCCATGACTCCTGGGGCACAATGTGTGTTTCAGTTCCAGAGAAACCAATGCACTCCCTCAGGCAGTGAAGTGTTCAGGCCACTATGTGTTTCTCTGTGAGTTCCCTTAGTAGTCAAAGGAGCATGGAAGCTTGACAGCACATTTGGTCTTAGACATTAATCTTGTGTACCATGTATAGCTTGCAAATGTCATTGTATCCTGGCAAGGACAACTGTATTGACTGTGGCAATTGCAATTATACTCTGTTCCTGATAAAGGTATAAAATTCTAATTGCGCTCAACAAAATTGACACAGCCTCAGTCTTGCTGTGACCATTCCAACCTGAGCTTGGTTTCATTCCTTGTGGCCATATCAGGTGACCTTCGCCCACTAAGTAATAACAGGACTTACAATGTAGGTTTTACTTTCTGAATATGGGTGATCTTGCTTAACATTATACATTCTAATTGAACTCATTTTCCTGCAGCTTTCATGATTTCCTTTTCCTTTACAGATGAATAATAATTCATTTTGTAAATGTACTGTGTTTTCAATAACCATTTGTCTGTTGGTGGACAACTAGACTAACTCCATTAGTGAATATACTAGCAGTAAATATGGATGTGCAAATATCTCCGTGGTAGATCGAGTCCTCTGTGCATACTCCAAGAATGTAATAGCTGTGCCATAGGACAGTAGTAATTTCAATTTTTAGAGGAATTCCCAAATTTATTTCCATAATGACTGTATTAATTAGCACTCCCATCAAGTAAATGAGTTCTCTTTCCACACATCTTTTGCAACTTTTGTTATTATATTTCTTAATGATAACTCTCTAGTGAGTTGACGTAGTATCTCAAAGTAGTTTTAATTTGTGTTTGCTGAAGATTAGATATATTGAACCCTTAAAAATAGTTTTATATATTGGTGATTCTTTTGAAAACTGTAGCAGATCTTCCTTTGGACTACCAGCTGCTGAATAATAACACTGAGACTTTTTATTTATTATGAAATCTTAGCTGGCTGGTCAGCTCAGTTGGTTAAAGTGTGGAGCTAATAATGATGAAATCTTGGCCTCAGTTTAGGCTTGTTCCCAACTAACATTTAAATTTAAATTAACCCTTTTATATTAATTTATGTTCTGCTAGATAGCTTGTTACCTCTCCCTAGTACCAACATCTGATTTCCTCTGCTTCTAGTTAGAGAATCTCCCGATCCTCTGATTCTTCCCCAGAGTTTCTATCTCTCCCTAGAAGTCCTGCCGACCTTCCCTTGCCTATATCTAGGTTGTTCAGCTTTTTATTAAATTAATCAGAAGGTGCCTTAGGCAGATGAGGTTAAACAGAGTCACATCTTCACATAGTGCACAAAAAGATAATCCCAGAATCCCACGTTTTAGTTTCAATAAATGTCTCTTTCTCTAACATCAATGAATTATATACAACAAAAACAATTACCAGGTAAGAATTACATTCACAAAGTCTCGTCCGTTTGTATTTGGCAACTCTGGAGTAAGTACTCTATTATCTGTCCTATTCTTGGTGAGTCTGGAGTTTTGTACCTATTTAACTTTTTAATTCTCTTAACCTTTATTAACTTTACATCTCTTTTGTGAATGTCCTTTCTGCATTGGTAACAAAAAGTAAAACTGTACCTATGTAGTCTTGAACCCCATTAGAGACCTGAGAAAACAGGAAGTGAAGAGCAAGCAGCTTCCAAAACTGTAGAAATGACAGCTAGCTGCATCAACTATCACCCAAGGTTCCTCTGAAATGTTGGAGCATTCATATTCAGCCTCCAGCTCAGAATGTCTGACAGACATTTTTTGTGAAGCAAGAATTTTGATGAACTTGCCTACCTTGTCATGTCAAAGGTCAGCAGTAGACTTCCTTTGTGTCTTGATTGTCTAATTTGGACAACATACTATCAGCAGTTGAGGCAAGGGCAGTTTCTTGCCCAATAACTAGCTTTGCAAGATTTAAAGCAAACTCTATATGAAGGTTCTTCAGTATTCATCATCTTCTTTGAAGTACATTGGTGCCTCCAGAAGCAAACACTGCTGAGGAATTCAAAAGAGATTATATTAAGGGATTTCATTCTTTCTTTCATTTTATTTCCTCTCGTTTTTCTCTACCTAATGAAAAAAGATGATGGGGTATGAAAAGAAAGAAGAAGGGGGTTTGTATATTAATACAAATTCAAGGTATTTGTTACAACATACTGTATATGTTTCTTGTGTTGTACCTATATAACTCTTCTTGAAACATAAGCCAAAGTTCTAGTAATTGAAAGCTACTATTATAAACCATGTAGGTTAATTAAGAAATGCAGGTTATTAGTTAGTCACCTGTAACAATCAAGCTTGTGGTCATGGCTGGTTTGTTTTCAGGGTTAAACAGAGATATATTTTAGATACATAAGTGACCTTTAAACACTTCAGAGATCTACGGAATATGGCACTTTAGATGTTTTTAATAACATAAGGTTTTTCATGTTAGTGAGATATGCCATTCTGGTAATTGTTTTTCAGCTGGGTAGGACTATTTAAATGTTTCAGTTTATTGGCAGTTTGCATAGTATTGTTGGAACCATGGAAGCTAGACCACAGGGAAGAGGCTTTCATTTGAAATCCAGCTCCAGGCATCTGAATTGTGTTTCCTAAATCTCTTCAGCAATAGGGTCCCATTCTCAATTTCTGAGAAGCAAACAAAACTACACTGACAGTCTATATTGTTTTGAGAGTCATTTGAACTACAATGGCCAGCCCTTCAAAAGCAGGTTTTCTTGTTTGGTACTGAGGTTTTGTAATCTGTGGTTCTTGTGAGAAGCATTGTCAGCCCTTATATTCACAGTTAAAAATATAGTTACCACCCCTCATCAGAGAAGCTTCTCTTTAAAACAATGAATACTGTCATAGAAAACCACAACCTGGCACAATGTAGACATCAGTGGATCATGGGATGTCCAGCCTGAAGGGATGACATATCTATATCACTGTTCCGGCATCTATGATTCAGGGAACATCACAGAAATGGGTACAGAAGGATTGTAAGAGCCAGAATATCAGTAATCTTCTGTGAAAGAGCATCTTGTGGGAATGGTTGCTTAAACAAGAAAGGAATAGTCACCCTATCAATGTACATGTTAATGTGCATGGGGAGAAGTTTTAAGGGTCTATGCCTAGATAAAGAAAGACAGATAAATATTGATAACTGGGCAGAGGAGCATTAGACTCTCTTTGGGATGAGCTACCCACTGAGTATCCTAGGCAGACTGGTCAGCCTTGAAACCATGCACACATAAACAACAGACTCAGATTTATCTGGTTTCATATTTATGTGCACACACATGCATAAAATCAAAGACAAAAGGCTTTCACCTTGAAAAGGAAGAACATAACAACGGTTCAAGGAATGTTAACTGGGATTGGCTAGAGGTAGAAAATGAGGTGGAAATTATGTAATGCCATTTCTTTTTAAAATATTTAAAAATAAATTAAAATAACATGTTTGGATGGAGGTACTCTGCCTGGGAGAATAATATTTCCTCTAGAAGACATGGATTATTAAATGAAAATCTAATTTCCATTTCTGAAAGACTACCATATGACATATTCATCAGGGAGGCCTCTTGGGTTCCCAAAATAATAAGTTAGGGCCCCTGTGATGCATTTATTTATTTATTTGTCAATAAAATATTGTGAGTCAGGTATAAGGGTAAGAATCTGAATGATCAGAGAAGAGGTGGAGAAGTAACGAGTCACCTCCTATCTCTTTCATTCCTCCATCCAAACGGGCCAAGACTCTCTCTAATCAAAGCTCAACTACTTTATGTCTCTTTATCTGTCCTCAGTTCTTTGAAACCACAATAGTTAAACTTGGTCATCTGCCCTCTGATTCAAAGCAAGTGTTATTGACAGTCTTGGGGGTGTCAGAATGTGATCAAAATATCACACAGAATTTCCACCTTTGGTCTAAATATAAAGGGAAGGTTTTGACTCTGACATAGAAAATCTCTACACAATAAGAACAATTATCAGGTAAGAGTTGTAATCACAATGTCCAGTCTATTTACACTTGACAAATTCAGAAAAAAATACTCCATTATGTATATTATCTTTGTGAGTCTAATTTTGGACTAATTTACTTTCTATCATGAGTAAGGAAAACTCTAAACATGAAAGACACAAGAATGAAATAATATTACCTGAGTAAACAGGAAGTGCAGAGAAAGTAACTTCCAAAACTAAGAAATGACAGATACATCTGGCTGCCTGGGCTGCCTAGACAATCACTCCAAGCTTCCTCATAACTTCTAACAAATATGTAATGACAGAATCAGTCTTTCAGAATTCAAAGTAGTCCACTGAACTCCTGAATATGTATCTATGGTATTGTGTGCATACTTTAATTTTCAAACTCTGCAAAATGAAACACATCCATTTGCCAGTCTTTTCATGCTTGTGGAATATTTGTTGCTGATCTCTCCTAAAAAGTTATTGCAAGTTTTTTACTAATGTTCATTTTCTATCCGTAATGAGAAGGTTTCAGCATTAGTAAAAAGTATCACAATACAATTTCTGCTGTTCTAATCCTGCTAATTGACAGAATCCTAATTATCTTTCAGAATCAATTCAGAAACCTTTTGTACATAGGTCTTTAATTTTTTACTCTGTTGGTATGGTAGAAATATGCATTCCAGTATATTATCTTCCCTCTGCATAAAAATTCCTGTAGGAGGATATATAGAAGGCAAAATATCCAGGATTCAACCAAGGTCTGGATCCAAATGACTCAAATGTGCATCCTTTAATTTCTTTTCCATAAAAGCCAACTCTTAGCTTCTGTGGATAATTTCTTGGACTATTTAAGTGCTTATCACCTTGTAATGTTTGAAATAAATTACTTAGATCTTGAGTTGTCAATCCAATTGTAGGCTGTAGCCAATTAGAATCTTCCAGCAATTTTTGAAAAGCATTAAGAGTTTCTAATTGATCTCTCTAGATTTGTACTTTCTGTAGTTTAATTTTTTGTAGATCCATTTTATAATCTAAGTAGTTAATAGGATCTCCTCTTTTTTATTTTTTCAGGAGCAATTTTAATCCCAAACAACGCAAATTATTCTTCTTCAAACCTTTTCTCAAAGTTATCTTATTTGAATAAACTAGTAAGATATTAGCCACATAATGGATTGAGGAACCTGATCATAAATTATTCCCAATGGCTATTGTGCAAAATATTGAAACAAGATAGGGCTGTTTAACATCTCTTGTAGAAGAATTTTCCAATGATATCTGTTAGCAGGTTGGGAATTATTATAAGTAGGAACTGTGAAAGCAAACATTTCCCTATCTTGTACTTCAAAAGGTAAAGCTTAAAAAAGCAGTCTTGTAAATCTATCCCTATAATAGACCTTCCTTTAGGTAATAGAGAAGGCAAGGGAAATCCTGGCTGTAAAGATCCCATTGGCTGAATTACCTTCCTAGTAGCTCTTAGATGTGTTACCACTCTTAATTTTCCAGATTTCCAAAGGAGAATCCCAAGGACTGGTTGAACATTTAGAGGCTCCTGTACCAGCTGTTCTAATGTCTTTACTTTTCTGATCGCAAAAGCTATTATTCTTCCCAGACAGGTTTGTCAGTTAATAATTTTAAAGGTAGGACTGTTGGTATCTTTGAAAGATCAGCAGCTGTTGTGCCCTGCTTTATTTCCAAACTGAAAGGTCAGTTACTATTATTAATAATATCTTTCAATATTTTCTCAGTAACATAGGTTAATTTATGATTCATTTCTGAAATTGGAGGAATGTTAATCTGGGTATTCCAATGTTGTAAAAAAATCACATTGCCATAATTTCATGACTATGTTAGCCACATATTGCTTTAATTTTCCTCTGTACTTCTGGACCTATATACTCCCCCATCTTTCACTTTGTTTTACCTGAAATAAAGTTCCAATCCCTAGAAGCTGAACATTTACCACCTGAAGAGACCAATTTGGATGCCAAAATTTTGGTACAATTATTGTCATATCTGCCTCTATCTCTATTAAACCCTCAATTTCAATGCCATTTATTTTTGCTTTTAATTGTCTTTGGTCATTTAGAGAAGTTTGTCAAAATACTTGCTTCATAGATTCTCCTGAAAATTTTGTTTTATCTTCTAAAGCTGTTCTGTCATCCAGAACACTACGGTTTTTCACAGTAGGCATTAGTCTTATAATTATTCTGTGGAGGAGTCACCCCAATCAGAAAAGGAATGACTGAGCCAAATTGGACATGGGAGTCTATGAGTGGCCTCCTAAGTTGTTTGCTGGTGGGAGAGGGTTACCTTGTCTGTCCCATGTGGATCTGCATTTGTACCAGTATCAGCCTTTGTCACATGTTCTGCATATTTCAGAAGGCTAGCTCCTTCTGTTTGGGTTCTCTCTAGAAAAACAAACAACAACAACAAAAAATAATAAAAACAAAACAAAAAATTGTTCCTAGGATCCATTTTCAGATGACCTGGTTTACCACAATTAAAACTTCTCACCTTTTGTTTTTCTTAACATTTTTAGAAATTACTTTTCCTATCCAAGTATCATTATAAGCATGAGATCCAATGTCAGCTGTATTTCTAATCCATACATGTCTGTTGGTGCTAATCTTGCTTTTAAAGGACTAATCACCCTTTTACGTTCTTAATAACTATTTTCAAAAGCTAAAGATAGATAGATTTCATTTATCTAACTCCTAGATCTGATATCATTGTATTTACAGCTGAAAACAATCTTTGTAAAAGTCCAGTGAAGGCTTTTTTTGGGTCTCGTATTAGTTCAGTAAATGACTCATTCCTCTTTCCTGATTCTTTAATCTTGTCCCAAGCATTCAAAGCTGGTGTACAGCAGAGTTAAGGTATGGTCATAAAATGTAATATGTCTTTCAAAATCAGAATAATAACCCCCACCAAAGATTTGATCTAGGGAAATCTCATATCTTCTAGCCCTACTTCATTGTTCTATGACTCTAGCTTAATTGCTCCACCACATTTTCCATTTTAATTGAAAACCAGCTTCAAATACCATGGTAAGTAAATTTTTCCAGTCATGTGAAATAATTCTGTTCCAAGTGTTCATTAATTTAACATCTTCTTCACAAAAGGTGAAAGCATAGCATACGAAAATATAGCTTCCTTAAATATCATAAAAATACAATATTTCTATAGGATCCCAGTTAACTTCTGAATAGTTTTGATGTTGCCTATTATCTGGTCGTAATTCTTGAATGGTAATTGGATAAATTATGGTTGGTTTTCTAATAACCTTGGGCTGCTCCTCTTCAGGTGTATAATGAAATAGTGTGGTAGCTTCTGTCCTAAATGCCTCTATCCATGTGTAAATATTTTTCTTTTCATTGTGCCTTTCTAAAAACTGTATCTTATCAGTCCTTTTATTAATTTGGCGCCAATATCAAATAACCTTTTTATGAATAAAACATGAATTACCAAAGTAATAATAATTATATTTGACATTGTCAATCCTATCAAAGTTGATTATCCTTTCATTTAATTGCTCTATTTTCAAACTATCCATTGTAGAACCAATACAGAGACCTAATTCCTGCATTGTAACATTGTTTCCAGTTTTTGACATGAGGGGGGGACTCCTTTTAAAAAACTAATTCCCCTTTTGAGAATACCTAGGTGTTTCACCAGATCTGTTACTAATGTCAGTGAAGTGTGAGGCAAGCTGCCATTGCATAGCATGGCTGAGCAGAGAACACAAGCAGTGTGTAGCCTGAGTGAAGGCAGCTGCAGCTGCTTGTGCATAGCTGGGAGCTGAGAGTATGTGGTAGTCATAGCAACAATAGAAGCCTGAGCAGGTGTTGAGGCAGTTGACTTGTGGCAGCGGTCAGAGGAGGGAAACAAGGGGAAGTCCATAACCCATGGGAAGAGTAAACCAACCACCTGAAAAGTGGACATGGGAATGGGAGGAAGATACTGTGTGATGGGAAGTGAGGGCACAGGGCCACCTGAAGCCAGAGCAGGCCAGTTGTCAGTGGCTAACTCCAGCAGCATTTGGATGTCAGACACTTGTGGATTGGGGCACTTGTGGAGTTTGAGGCTGAGAGTGCATGGCAGCAGGAAGCTGTTATAGAAAGGCTGCAACAGGCAAATCACAGGCTTGCTCAGAGTGCATAGGGCGAGGAAGAAAGTGTCAAGACTAAGTGACAACTCCAGTGGTTGCAAAGCCAGGGGCAAGCAACAACTTCATGATTTCCTGACCCATTTTAGACACCATATGATTTGTTTATCTAATTATTCTTTATTAATAAAAACCTTGGGAGTCAGATATTGGGGTAAGAACCTGAATTATCAGTGAAGCTGTGGAGAAGTGACCAGTGATGGTCTAAAACCCACACTACTACTAACTATCTGTCCTTAGTCCTCCAAAACCTCTATGGTTAATTTTGGGCAGTTAGTACCTAGCTCTGCCCTTTAGTTCAAAGGAAATATTATTGATAGTCTTAGGAGCATCAAAATAGAATCAAAATATCACCCTTGTTCTTGATTTTACACCATAGCAAGATGGTAAGACACGATTATGTAGACAAAACATTTGGATTGCAAGACACAGAGAAAGTCAGTTGTAACTGACTTGGAAACTCTAGCTGTCATGATATCAGAGAATATTATGCATATTACTAGGGTAAAAAAGTCTTCAAGAGACATTGCAAAAAACGACCTGTCAGATAAGACATGTGAAGTGTCCAAAAGTGGTATAACCATTATGGGGCTAACTAAGTGTTTCTGATTGAATTAGAGGCTTATTCCATAAGAGGGAATTCATGCCTGATACTACAAATATGGTCTAAAACTTATGGGTGGAGAGTAATAGGCACTAAAAAAGAGTTTATTGTTGTTATTTTGCTAAATGGACATGTTACCAAGCTATATACTTGTGTTTACACAAATATGTAACTGGCTTCGGGGCCCAGTGCCCAGTTAGCACCAGAGTATGTTGAAAAAAATCCATGAACGCATTGGGAGATATACTTTTCTATATGAGTGGGAAAATAAGGAAACACATGCTTTCTGCTGGATACTAAGGTATTTAAAATATCACTTGAGGATATTAGATAGGCATTTCATTAAATCTGTAGATTAATTTCAGTAGTAGAACCATCATCAGAATATCAATTCTGCAAATCCAGGAGCTTGAAAGTCCTTTCTGTCATCCAGTATCTACTTTGATTTTCTTTTGCAATGGCTGGAAGGTGTTTATTTTTTCTGGTTAGGTGTATTCTAAATAGTTAATTTTGATAAGAAACAATTAAAGTTGGGAAACTGATTCTGATTTCCTTCTCACTGTTGATACCTCTGAAAGCTACTTTTTCATATTTATTGATTTTATATCCTGCTACTTTACAGTGATTATTAGATCTAAGAGCTTTCTAGTCGATTCTATAGGTCCTTTTAAGTACAGAATCATGTCAACTACAAAGGGACAGTGTGACTGCTTCTCTTCCTATTTTTATCCCTTTTATGTCTTTCTCTCACTTGATTGTCACAGTTAAACTTCGTAACACTTTGTTGAATAAGCTAGAGTGGTATATGAATTTTCATTTCCTGATTGTAATTTAATGTGGCCATATGTTTTTTGTATAGAGCCTGTGTTATTTTGAAGTGTACTTTATCTATTCCTAATGTCACAGTGCTTTTATTGCAAAGCCATACTGAACTTTATCAAATTCTTTTTAGCATCAGTAAGTAGTGATATTTATGTGATTTCCAAACTTAAGTCTATTGATTTGCAGAGTTTGAACTTAATTTGCTCCTCTATGATGGAGCCCACTCAGTGATGGTATGTTAAATTATTAATCTATTACTGTACTTGGTCTTCAAGTGTGTGGTTTAAGTCTTTCTCATTTATGTCCATCAAAGAAATTGGTCTGTACTTTTTAAAATTTTCTAATGTCTTTCTCTGGTTTTGCTATCAAATAAATAATGCCTCAGAGAATTAATTCCTAGACTCAAATAAAAATGAGAAATATAGGAACCTTAGGATATAACCAATGAAACCCAAAAAGGAACATTTATAGTGATTATCACTCACATAAAAAAAAACAATGACAACAAATATAATCAGAGAGATAACAAATAACCAACCTAATGATGTACCTAAAGGTCCTCAAAAACAATAAGCAAGTAATTTCAAACTCAGGGGATGGAAGGGTACATGGAATCAAATAGAGTATTGGTTCTCTGAAAAATTAGTAAGAGTGACACTCTTAGTCAATCTGACAAAAGGAGAGTAGACTCAAATTAATAAAATTAGAAATTATAGGGATGCCATTACAACAGACTTCAGTGTCTTTGAAAATTTATTTTCCAAACAACTGACAGGCTAGAAGTGGTTGAGTTCCTAAATGTATATGACTCAGGAGAATTAAAACCAGAACATACAAATAACTTGACATTACAAAATTGAAATTTGTAATGAGTCTTTCTTTGTCCTACCAGCCAGCTCCCAAATAATGAAATGTAGATTTCTTATTAATTATAAAATCTTAGTCTATAGGTTAGGCTTATTACTAACTAGCTCTTATAACTTAAATTAAACCATTTCCATTTTTTCTACATTCTGCCATGTGACATGTCGCTGTTACCTCTCCTCTCACATATATTTCTTGCTTTGAGTCTCCTGGCACCTCTGCCTTTCTTCTTCCTAGAATCTTCTCTGTCACTGGAAATACAGCCTAATCTCTTCCTCCCTAGCTATTGGCCGTTTATCTCTTTATTAAACCAATCAGAAAGGAGTCTTGGGAAAGACACATCTTCACAGTGTAAACAAATATTCTGCAACAGAGATTGAAATTGTCAAAAATTTCCCTTCAAAGAAAGACCAGGATGGAATAGATTCACTGATAACCTGATGAATTCCACTGTGTTTTCAGAAAGATTCAATACCAATTATTCTCAACCTGTTCCATAGAATAGTGTGGGAAGAAACACTATCAGTAATTTTAAATGAAGAGATGATCCAGTAGTTTACAGCCAATTCTCTGTTCTCTTGTGCTAATCTTAGCCCTAGTTCCAACAAAACTCAGTTTATGAAAAAGAAATAAAGATAGCCATTAGGCCATGGTTACACATTTTATTTTTTTAAGATCACATAATTACCTAGTGTGGGGTATTTGTTTAAGTAATGATTCCAAGGAAAATAATCCTTAGTTAATTATATAATAATATCAAATTATGAGTAGGTGAACATTGGATATTCTAAGTCACTAACTGGGCTTAGTACTCACTGTGTCACATTTACTCATATCACGCATATTGTACAAGGTCCTGATGTAGAAGATGACATTGAATAAGTTTAATGGTTATTCACTTAATGTCACCAAAAGCAGTCAGGAAGGTACCTCTGTTATTAACCACAGTGAGAAACAAGAAAGCTGAGAAAGCTACAAAGTGACTTTCCTGGGAAAATAACTAGTCAGTGACAGAGCAAATCTGATTTGAAAGCTTTTCCTTTTGCCTGTTCACTATCACCCTATGTTTAGCAGTGATAGGAAATGAGAGACACCGTATTGCAGGAGAGAAAAGAGACATAGGGTAGAATAAGAGGATTGCTGTGTGATCCTAGTTCTGTCTCTTAGCCGAGGCCCTCAGCATTTCTCTGCTCTTTGGTTCCATGACATTTTTTTTTATTACTTTAATTTTAAATAGCTTGCTTCACATGTCAATCCTAGTTCCCTCTCCCTCCCCTCTGCCCACACCACCCCACCATCCCCCCCCCAGCCTCCCACCCTATGCCCACTTCCTTCCACATAGGGGATAACCAGAGTCTGTCATTTCACTCAGGTCAGGGTCCAGGCACTCCCCTAAGAGTCCAGGCTGAGAGAGCACCCCTCTTTGTGTTATGGACACACGAAGTCCATTTGTATGCCAGGGGTAAATACTGATCTACTTCTCAGGGCCCCATAGGTTGCCCAGGCCTCCTCATTGACTATCACACTCAGGGGGTCTGGAGCAGTTCCATGCTGGCCTCCCAGCTGTCGGTCTGGGGTCCAAGAGCTCCCCCCTTGTTCAGATCAGCTGTCTCTGCTGGTTTCGCCAGCCCATTCTTTGCCCATCTGCTCATTTTTTGTAACCTTCTGGAGACATTGGTTTTACTCACAGAAATATGTTAAAGTTGACACCAAATATCTTTGATTTACAAACTCTAAAAACTGGTTCATTTTCTTCAAACACTTGCCTGATAATACACATCTCCCTTTCTTATTTTGAGAACTCTACTGTATCATATAAGCTAAATATAAATAATGACATAATTTTGTATACATATTTTTTCAAATTTTCTGTTATTGCTAAATATTTATTAAATAATATTCAAATTATGATGTATCTATGTTTACATCTGGAAACTAAGTGAGCTGTGACTAACTATAGCAAAATAAACATTTAAATGAATAAAACGTATTTAATAACTATTGTAAATATATTTTGCTTTTAATTATAAACATATATGTGTATGTATGCGTATATGTATGTATATATGTATATGCTTCAAGTGTTTGTGAGTGTGAGGCATCAGATCCCTTGGAACCGGAGTTGTAGGGATTGTTAACCACTTACCATAGGTACAGGGAATTGAATTCAGATCCCTGCAAAAGCAGTACACATTTTTCAACACTGAGCCATCTCTTTTACTTTTACTTTTACTTTTACTTTTACTTTTATTCAGAAATAAGAACAAATGCCATCTCCTGCACTTTTAATATAGTTCCACATATTTCAAACAAAAGATGTTCACTTTCTATGCAGTTAATCGTTGAACAAACAAGTCTGAACTTTGCAAAGTTGTAGTTTCTCATTGAGCTGCCAATGACAAGAACCACAAATGTGAACTCAGATGGACTCTATGTTCATGCAGAAACTCTATTCAAATTGTGGCTTAATAATTCAAATTTCTCCCTAGAAGATGGTTCCATTTTTAATTTTATGCCCTACTGTGATCTAAGTACCAAACTTACTCTGTACAGATGACACACAAAACAGAACTAGAAAGAACAATTGGGTATTTTAAAGTTCATTACAGTTCAATAATATGGAAACTTATTTTTATAACTATACAGCATGGAGTATTCTGTACTTACTTTGCATAGTAGTACTTGAACTCAGGTTTTGGAGTCAGTGAAGAATACACACTTGAATTGGTAGTAAGATTGCCATGTCCACATTGGAAGCCTATGTCTTCAAGATCACCAAATTTCAACTAATACAATGCACTCAGACTCAGGAAACATCTTGGAAGTAGCAACAGAAAGAATGTAAGAGCCAGAGAATAGAGATAAAGGTTGTGAAGTGCTGTCTTCAGGGCAGGACACATGGAAACATAATCTCACAGCAGATGCAGGTAGTGGTTTTGTGTACCAGTCCTGCAAGACTAGGCCTGACAACAGCCAATTATGGATCTGAGTAGGCTTGTAGGCTTCTCACTCTCCATACTGAACTACCGGTAACTAATGGATTTGAGTCAGGGCAAGGAATGTCATTGTCTTCTTATGTGTATTGAATGTTGAGCCACCAGGCTCTAATGGATAGTAACAGAGCACTGGCTGCACAGATGATCCAGCATAAAATCAGGGGACAAAAAAGAAACAAAACAAAATGGCATGGATGTGGGAAGTGACTTGGCATGGGTAGGCAAGAAGGCAAGTGGGAGAAAAATAGAAAAGAGTGAATGGAGAAAGTAGAATGCACTAAATTAATATATGAAATAGACAAATATAAGTATTAAAAATAAATATTAACAAAGTCAAAAATATCATATTTAATACTAGTCAGCATGCCTGTAAACTTTGAATCAAATATTGTTGATTCTAACAACCAATGTCAATCAAGTTGAAATAACTGACTAGCATTGTCTGAAATAACAGCATTAAAATTACTGTAGTGAATCATACTGAAGAAATGTGTTCTCTCTTGGTTACAAAGAGGCTAACTTAAGAGAGGTTATCTGTACTTTTCTATCATCATCCTTTGTTGTAGATATTAAATATCCACCCAAAGGATTAATTGGTAACCTGTGGCACTATTGAGTGGTGATGGAAACAAGTGGGAATAGGTTAGGCATCAGGAGCATAACTTTGTAAGGGCTTTGGAATCTCCAACTCCTGTCCTCTCTATTTGTTTGCCAACTACCATGAAATGAACAGCTCTGTTCTGCCATCTATTGTGGGAACACCAGACCTTGAGCAGAGACCCACTTCCCCTTCGGCCTGGGAGTAGGCAGCTGTAAGACAATGTTTACTAAAAGCATGTTTACTAAAAACAATACAATGCCCGGGGCAATAAGTTCCTGGAAAAGGCCTGCCCACGGAAACCACCCTGACTTCGACCTTGTCCAAAAACTAACCACCTCTTCTGAGACGCCCAGATGAGTTTTTGGTGTCAGAGCAGAACCAGCCAGGGTAGAGGAGAGAGCAGAAGCTTCTCTGGTGGGAGCCTTTCTTAGGAAGTTTTCTTGAACCTTTTTGGGGCCTGCTTAAAGTTTTCTTTACATCGTTGAACGAGTCTCTGTGTTGTCAATCCCCGACACCCTCCGCACGTTCTCGGACACAGGCTGCGCGGCAGACACGACAATCTATTCCTGTAGTCATGTCCTGTCCTATCCCAGATACTGAAGCAATGCAGACAACCAACCAGGAGAATAAAACCCTAGGCACTGAGAGTCAAATGAATCTTTCTCATTTTAGATTGGTTTTCTTAGGTTCTTCATCACAGTGATATATAAAGCTGGCTAACAAATGTTAATGAGGTAGAAATATGATGCTTGGAGCTAGCTTAGGCAATAAATTGCTAGTCTTGCAAGCATGAGTACCCAAGTTCCACTTCCAGAATTCACACTTAAAATACTTGGTGTAGATGAACATCCCTGCAATCCTAGAACTCAAGTGGCAGAGACAATAGATCTCTCAGCTTCACTGTCCAGCCTGCTTGGCCTATTTGGAGAGCTCCAGGCCAGTGGAAATCCATGTCTCAAATAAAAAGCTGACAATGTCTGAGAAAGCATAAACTAGATTGACTTTTCAAATTTCTTTTATGCATACATGCACATCCCCCATAACTTATAAGTACACACAAACAGGTGAATATGTACACACACCTGAAAAAAAGCAACAGAAGTTACACTTTAGGAATTATATATGTAAAAATACATACACCGTATAATTCAATTAAATTTATTGACTCAATTTTCTCATTTCTTTATTGTCCATGACAGAACTATATCAAAAATTACCAGGAGAATCTAATCAATAAATGTATGAAGTATTTATTGGCTGTGTTATAAACATGCAAAATTATTACTTTTATTATTTGTTAAGATTTCGTTCTTGGAATCTATCACACTGCCATCGATTTAACTAAATTTTATTTTACACTATATTATAAAAGTATAATTTATCCCTTCTAACATTTTTTAAATAGCCAAAGTATCTATGGCTTTATTACTAGTTTAATAATGAATATTCATTTCCAAATCAATGTTTCGCTTTTCACAGGTACATTTACTTGCTGGAAACTGTGATTTAGGCAAAGATCAACACTTCAGCTTCTTCAGAAGAAATTGGAAATTGTCAGGGCTGTGGCATAACTACATGTCTCTTTGTCTCTGGAAATCCTTGTATTAGATATGAATTCTTCATTCTCTCTCTCTCTCTTTCTCTCTCTCTCTCTCTCTCTCTCTCTGTGTGTGTGTGTGTGTGTGTGTGTGATGTATATGTGTGTAGTGCAAGCATGTGTGCTGGTACCCATGCATATTGAGACAAGAGGGAGATGTTCAATATCTTCCTCCCTTGCTCTCTTCCTTGTTGCTTTGAGACACAGTCTCTCATGGAACCGGAAGCCTGCCATTTTGGATAGCCTGGTTGTCCAGCGATTTCCCAGTATGCACCTGTACGCACCATTTTCCTTCTTTCAGTGCTGGGGTTGCATACATTCACAGCCATACACGTGTGCTGGTGGTCTCAGATCCTCATGCATAGCAAGAACTGTTGCCTACTGATCCATCTCTTCAATAATTCTCTTCTCTGTTTTCTTTTTTTTTTTTAGTTGACAGCAACCTTTCTTTCTATATGAAACCCAAATCTCACAATTTTGGAAAGACTTTAGAAAAACTTATTCTTACTGTTCATCAATGGACATCTGTTTTTCTGATAGTTTTTTTCCCTTTGAATTCATCTGAACTTCCATTTAAAGTCTGAACCTCCTGGCCATCATATTTGTTTTGTCTTCCTAGGTCCACATAAATTCAAGTTCATATTACATGTAAACCCTGCATAAATGAAATGAGTATGAAGAATATGCAAACATGTATATTTTATTATGATGCACTGGCATTATCTTTATAACTACCTTACCTTCTTTTAATATATTACATTGGAAATTTCCTTCATGCACACACTTGTCATTTAAAGATTCTAGTTAATAGATGAAATTCTGATTGCATATAAGGATAATTGTTGAACCCAACCTTGTGGGTAAAGTCTTCTAGGCACTAGGGGAACTGAACTTAAATGACATTAATAACAGCGACAAAGAAGAAAAGGGAATGAAGAATGAATTTTTAATTGCTATTTTTTATTAATTTAATTTTAAATAGTTTTGCTTCACATATCAATCCCAGTTCCCTCTTCCTCCCCTCCTCCCGCACCCCGCTAATATCCCCCGTCCCAGCCTCCCACACTATCTCAACTTTCTTCCACATAGGGGATATCCAGAGTCTGTCATTTCGCTCAGGGCAGGCTCCAGGCACTCCGCTAAGAGTCCAGGCTGAGAAAGAATCCCTCTTTGTGTTATGGACACACGAAATTCATTTGTATGCCAGGGATAAACACTGATCCACTGCCCTGGGCCCCATAGGTTGCCCAGGCCTCCTCACTGATTCTCACACTCAGGGGATCTGGATCAGTCCGATGCTGGCCTCCCAAGAGATCCTGCTTGTTCAGATCAGCTGTCTCTGCTGGTTTCGCCAGCCCATTCATTGCCAATTTGCTGATCACTCCTCTCCCTCTGTCACTAGGTTCCATGGGTTGAGTTCAGTGTTTATGTCTGTGGGTGTTTGCCTCTCCTTCCATCAGTCACTGGATGAAGGTTCTAGAATGGCATATAAGGTAGATGTCAAGTTTATTATCAGGAATGGGCATTTAATGTGGTCTCTCCACTATTGCTTAGCTTGCCAGGGGATGTCATCCTTTTAGATCACTAGAGGTCTCACTGGTACAAGATCTCTCTTTAAACTTATGACTCCCTCTATTATGGTATTTCTCATCGTGTCCTACCCCTATTCTACACCTCACTCAACCTTCCTGTTCTCCCATGACCTATTCTCTCCTCTTTTTCTCCCCATCTCCCACTCCTCCCACCCACTTCATGCCATGTTCCCAATCTGTTCAGGAGATCTTTCCTCATTCCTCTCCTCTGTGGTACCATTCATGTCTCTCTTAGGTACTTTCCTGTTTTCCAGACTCTCTGTCAGTGGAATTGCAGACTGGCACTATCCTGATCCATATCTAAAATGCAATTATGAGTGAGTACATATCATGCTTGTTTTTTTTTTTTTGTGACTGGGTTACCTCACTCAGGATGGTTTCTTCTAGTGCCATCCATTTGCATGTGAATTTCAAGATTCCATTGTTTTTTTTCTCCTGAGTAGTAATCCATTGTGTAAATGTACCACATTTTCTCTATCCACTCTTCAAGGGCATCTAGGTTGCTTCCAAGTTCTGGCTATTACAAATAATGCTGCTATGAGCATAGTGGAATGGACATTCTTGTTGTTTGAATTTGCATCTTTTGGATATAGTCCTAAGAGTGGAATTGCTGGGTTTTGTGGTAGATTGAGTCCCATTTTCCTGAGGAATCTCTATACAGATTTGCAAAATGTGTGTATAATTTGGCATACCCACCAGCAGTGGAGGAGTGTTCCCCTCTCTCCACATCCTCTCCATCATAAATTGTCTTCAGTATTTTTGATTTTAGCCATTCTGACAGGAGTAAGATGGTATCTCAGAATTGTTTTGAGTTGCATTTCCCTGATGGCTAGGGAGTTTTGAGCACTTTCTCAACTGTCTCTCAGCCATTTTAGACTCCACTATTGAGAATTCTCTATTTAGTTGCATCCTTTGGTGTTTTGAAGACATACTGGGTTACCTCACTCAGGATGGTTTCTTCTAGTGACATCCATTTGCAAGTGAATTTCAAGATTCTATTGAAATTTCTTGAGGTATTTGTAAATTTTGGAGATCAACCCTCTGGCAGATGTAGGGTTAGTGAATATCTTTTCCCATTCTGTGGTTTGCCTTTTTGTCTTGTTGACTGTGTCCTTTGACTTTCAGAAGGTCACATTTGTTAATTGATGATCACAGTATCTGTGCTACTGGTGTTATGTTCAGGAAGCGGTCTCCTGTACCAATTCATTGAAGAGTGTTTCCCATTTCTCTTCTAAGAGTTTTAGTGTGGTTGGATTTATGTTGAGGTCTTTGATCCATTTGGACTTACGTTTTGTGCAA
The DNA here is from genome assembly GCF_017639785.1 of Mesocricetus auratus. Lineage (NCBI taxonomy): Eukaryota > Metazoa > Chordata > Mammalia > Rodentia > Cricetidae > Mesocricetus > Mesocricetus auratus. Next base: position 164,523,421 of record NW_024429266.1, read on the forward strand.
GATGATAGATATTGATATATCTGCAGTCTTCTGCATGTCAATATCCAGTTATGCAGCACCATATGTGGAAGATGATTTCTTCTTTCCATTGTATAATTTTTTAGCTTCTTTGTCAAAAATCATGTGTACATAGATGTCTGGGTTAAAATCAGGGTTTTCAATACAATTCCATTGGTCTACCTATCTATTTTTTCTTTTTTTTTGCCGAAACCAAGCTGTTTTCAGGACTATAGCTCTGTAATAGAGCTTGAAGTCAGGTATGGTGATGCTTCCTGAAGTACCTTTATTGTATAGGGTTGTTGTGGCTATCCTGGGTCTTTTGTTTTTCCATATAAAGTTGATTATTGTTCTTTCAAGGTCTGTGAAGAATTGTGCTGGAATTTTAATAGGGATTGCATTGAATGGCTAGATTGCTTTTGGCAAGATTGCCATTTTTATTATGTTGATCCTGCCAATCCAAGATCTTGGGAAATCTTTCCATTTTCTGGTATCCTCTTTGATTTCTTTCTTTAGAGACTAAAAGTTCTTGACATACAAGTCTTTCACTTCTGTGATTAACATTATCCCCAGATATTTGATGCTGTTTATGTCTATTGTAAAGGGTGATGTTTCTCTGATATCTTTCTCAACCACTTCATAATCTGTATATAATAGGGCCACTGAATTTTTTAGTTAACCTTGTATCCTGCCAATTTACTGAAGTTGTTTATCAGCTCTAGGAGTTCCCTTGCAGAGTTTTTCGGGTCACTTCTATAAACTATCATATCATCTGTGAAAATTTCACTTTTTCTTTTCCTATTTGTATCCCCTTGATCTCCTTTTGTTGTTTACTTGCTCTAGCTAGAATTTCAAGTATTGAAGAGATATGGAGGGAGTGGACAGCCTTGCCTGATTTTAGAGGAATTGCATTGAGTTTCTCTCCAATTAGTTTGATGTTAGCTGCTCATTTACTGTATATAGATTTTATTATGTTCAGGTATGTTCCTGTTATCCCTGATCTCTATAGGACTTTTATCATGAAGGGGTGCTAGATATTGTCAAAGGCTTTTCCAGCATCTAGTGAGATGATTATGTGGCTTTTCTTTTGTAGTTGCTTTATATGGTGGATTACACTGATAGATTTTTCTAATGTTGAACCATCCCTGCTTTCCTGGGATGAAGCCTACTTGATCATGGTGGATGATTTTTCTGATGTGTTCTTGAATCCTATTTGCTAGTATTTTATTTAGTATTTTTGCATCAATATTCATGAGGGAAATTAGTCTATAGTTCTCTTTTTTAGTTGTGTCTTTATGTTGCTTGGGTACCAAGGTAATTGTAGCCTCCCCCGTAAAAACAGTTTGGCACTGAGCCTCCCACTTCTATTGTGTGGAACACTTTGAGTAGTATTGGAATTAGCTCTTCTTTGAATTTTTGGTAGAAAAGCCATCTGGGCCTGGGCTTTTTTTGGTTGGGAGACTTTTGATGGCTGCTTGTATTTCATTAAGTATTATAGGTCTGTTTAGATTGTTTATCTGTTCTTGATTCAGTTTTGGAAAGTGATATCTATCCAGGAAATTCTCCATTTCCTTTAAATTTTTGAATTTTGTCAAGTACAGCTTTTCAAGTATGCCCTGATGATTCTCTGAATTTCCTCAGTGTCCATTGTTATTTCCCCCTTTTCATTTCTGATTTTGTTAATTAGCATTCTCTCTCTCTGTCTTTTAGTTAGTTTGGATAAAGATTTGGTATCTTGTTGATTTTCTCGAAGAACCAACTCTTTGTTTCATTGATTCTTTGCAATGTTTTCCTGGTTTCTGCCTGATTGATTTTAGCTTCAATTTGATTATTTCCTGGTGTCTACTCCTCCTGGGTGAGTTTGCTTCTTTTTGTTCTAGAGCATTCAGCTATGCTATTAATTCTCAAGTGTGACTGTTCTCCAGTTTCTTCATGTGGGCACTTAGTGTTCGGGACTTTCCTCTCAGCACTGCTTTCAGAATGTCCCATAAGTTTGGGTATGTTGTGTCTTCTTTCTCATTGAATTCCAGGAAGTCTTTAGTTTCTTTTTTTATTTCTTCCTTCACCCAGGGATGGTGCAATTTTGCATTGTTTAATTTCCATGAGTTTGTAGGGTTTCTGTGATTTGTGTTATTGTTAAATTCTAATTTTAATGCATGGTGTTCTGATAAGATACAGGGAGTTATTCCAATTTTTTTTGTATCTGTGGAGGTTTTCTGTTTCCTATTATGTGGTCAATTTGAGAGAAGGTTTCATGTGGCACCAAGAAGAAGGTATATTCTTTTGTATTTGGGTGGAATGTTCTATAGATGTCTGTTAAATCTAGTTGGATCATAACTTCTATTATTTCCTTTGTTTCTTTATTAAGTTTCTGTCTGGAGGTCCTGTCTAGCATTGAGAGCATGCTTTCAACATGGCAAGATTAGCCATTTGGGCAAGAAACTGCTCTTGCCTAGACTGTTTGACTGTTGCTGTATAAACTGGACATGCAGAACCCACAGGAAAGTGACTGCTAAACTCTGTCTTACAGGGTTCCTGCTTCATGGAAGAGTCTACAAGACTTTCTGCAGGACAGAGTCTGACTGACAGACTGCCAACGCAGATGGACAGTTTGAAATTTCCTGGTTTGCTGAGAAATCTTCTGGACACATTGTGGCCTATGGGCTGAAGATGGATACCCCAACTTTACAGAGGAAGTTCAGGTGACTGTCCAGGCATCAAGATGTCTCTGTCAATCCTAGTGTTTATATATTATCCCTCTGTGGTCTTTTATGGAGTTGGAGACAGATAGTTATAGTTATAGTTTTCCTTAGTTATGACAAAAGATAAGCTACATATAGAACTTTGGACTCACAAGGATGGGATGGATATTTTCTTTAAATCTTGCTAAAATATTGTAACTATGTTCTTATTTGATAACTGTTCTGTTATATATAATTTAACTATGTTAAATTTAAGACCTTTCTTTTTGTTTAAACAGAAAAGAGGAGATGTTGGGGAAGTCCTGTGTCAATAAATCACTGCTGGCCAATAGGAATCTAGATAGGTGGGACTAGGAGTTCAGGAGGACTCTGGGAAGGAGAAACACCAGATAGTCGAGATGTAACGCCATGGGGGTAGGAAGCCCGGAAACTTCTCTGGTAAGAGACATACTTAGATTAACAATTATGGGGTAATTACTTAAGTCAGAGCTAGCCAGTAAGAAACAAGCAAGGCCAACAGCTTCATAATTAATATAGCCTCCTGTGTGTTTATTTGGAACCAGGCTCTGGAACCAGGCTGGCGGGAAGGCTTCTCACAAAGGAAAAAGCCTCTCTTTTCAATGTGTAATTCAGAAAGATCTTCTTTATGTGTTACTTGGTCTTTAGCTGCTCTTAATATTTTTTCTTTATTCTGTAGGTTTGATGTTTTGATTATTATGTAGTTAGGTGAATTCTTTTTCTGGTCCAGCCTATTTGGTGTTCTGTAAGATTCTTGTGTTTTCATAGGCATATCCTTCTTTAGGTTAGGGAAGTTTTCTTCTATGATTTTGTTGAACATGTTTTCTGTACCTTTGAGCTGTATTTCTTCACCTTCTTCTATACCTATTATTCTCAGATTTGACTTCTTCATGGTGTTCCATATTTCCTGGATATTTTGTGTTAGGTAGTTGTTGGTTTTGAGATTTTCTTTGGTTGATGACTGTATATTCTCTAATGAGTCTTCAACACCTGAGATTCTATCTCTTGTATTCTATTTGTGATACTTGCATCTGTAGTTCTTGATCGTTTACCCAGCTTTTCTATTTCCAGCATCCTCTCATTCTGTGTTTTCTTTATTGGTTCTATTTCAGCTTTCAATCCTTCAACTGTTTGAGTTGTTTCCTTCATTTGTTTGATTGTTTTTTTCTTGGTACTCTTTAGATTCTTTAAGAGATTTGTTTATTTCTTGAATTTTTGGTTCGTCTTTTCCTCCATTTCATGTATTTTTTGGTTTGTTTTTCTTCTATTTCTTTAAGGGATTTCCTCATTTACTCTTTGAGGATCTCTATCATCTTCATAAAACAATTCTTAAGGTCTGTCTCTTCTGTTTCATCTATGAAGTGCTTTTCAGGTCTTGCTGGCATTGGGTCTCTAGATTTTGGTGGAGTGATATTGGTCTTTCTATTGCTGAGTGATCTCTTATTCTGTCTTCTTCCCATCTCTTCTTCCAGTGGGTGCTAGTGGGGTCTTTCTGTCTCCACTGGTCTCCTTCTTCTCTGAAGCTGAAGCTGGGGATGCTGGAGAGTTGGGTCTTGAAGGACTGAGGACTTTCCTGTGTGACAGATCCTCTGGATGCTAGGAACAGGCCCCTGGAAGATTGAGGGAGTGGGTGATGGGCTTGGGAGTGTTCCCAGGGTGACCCAAGCTCACTAGAGACTGGAGATGTCAGAGGGTGGGGTATGGGAGGACTGATGCCTTTCCTGTGTGAGCGGGTCCTCAGATGCCAGGAGCAGCCCCCAGAAGATTAAGGGAGTAGGCTATGGGTGGGGGGGTGGGCCCTGGGGACCCAAGCTCACCTAAAGCTGGGGACACTGGAGGGTGGGGTCTGGAAGGACTGATCTTAAATATGATTTTATTGTCAATTACTTAATGTTGTTAAAAATAAACAGATGGGAAAAATCCTTTTAGGTGTGTATTGATCCTGTTTCTGTTGTAAAGTATTTGAATATATTTCAAGTAGATATGTTCAACACTTTAGTGTATTGGCTAACTGTTGTAATGACAAATAATGTGTGAATAAGTTTGATATACATTCTTATTTCAACTTGAAGCTATTCATTTTATGTAAAATTACAGAAATTTTTCATCATGATGGAGAATTCTATCAAAGCAATACCTTATATAGGCATGCCTTTCCAGTCTCTTTCATAAACCTTTTAAGGCATAGATTGAATTGCCTGAAACAGATTAAAAACACAAAAGACATATTCATGGAAAATCCTGCTTTTATGTGCACTGAAATGTATTCTTTATTAATAACCTGGCAAGGGAAGTGCTAGTATTTATTCTAAACGTATTAGTCTCATTTGTATAGATCGAAACTGCAAAATTCTATCATTAAAATGTTAAAATTAAGCAGACTGCATTTTCCCAGTGTTATTTAAGGACATGCTTCCTGATTAAATGTGAATGTTTTAAAAATACTTTTAAAAGCCAATAACAGTGTTGCTGTGACATGTTAGGCACAAGTCACCGAAAGCTCTAATATGTGATAATCTACTCCATTAAAAACATGGAAATTAGAATAAATACAATTTGTAATGAGTGATGACTAACTTAGTTTGTTATATATGATTTTTGTACATTTAATTGTGAATTTTATTCATTTTTTGTCTCATATTGATATCAATATGTCAATATCTAATATTGATAATCAGAAATTATTTTAACTAATGTATTTTTAGTTGGCGGTATTTACAACACACTGTAAGACAAGTGACATTACGTTAGGATTGCTGTACATCTTCTTGGCTATCCTGAAGAATGGCATTTATTTTCTGCCTATATTATCATTATTTTATGGACTTCAGAGAAATATTAAATTCTATATCTTAAGTCTGTATATTTGAAATTAGAATTGGCCAAGCATTTACTATTTGATTTTATTAGTAATTAACATTTTCAAAATATTTTACACCAGTGTTGTACAAAAAAATACCCCCAGACAGAAAACTTGGCTTAGAATAGGCAAGATTGTATTTCTTCATTAAACATACTTAAAGCAACTTATTAGTCTAGGGGACAAGGAATGAATTTAATTCTCAAATACTGCAGGGTCATGAAATAAGCACCATATACTTTCAAATATTGTCCTGAAAATAAATGAGTACACTGGAAATAGTATTCATTTTTAAAGCTTTTACTACTCACTTTTAAAAATGTTTATGTTCATTTATATTTTCTGGCGTGTGTGTGCCTGTTTGTGGATTGTGTGTGTGTGTGTGTGTGTGTGTGTGTGTGTGTGTGTGCATGTGTATTATTATTATTGTTGTTGTTGTTGTTATTCTCTGTGTGTTGTATTGTTATTATGTCTGTGTGCTGCTGCCAGAGACTGATGTCTGGTGTCTTTATTTCTTCTCTTTCTACCACTATTTTTGAGAAAATCTCTTTAATTTAACCTGTTGTGCACCCATTCATATAGACTTGGCTGCCAGTGAACTTTGGGGACCTGCTTATGTCTAGCCTGGCCTCACAGCACTGAAGTCACAGGAAGACAGTGCCACGCTGATTTTCCCATGAGATCTGAACATCTGTGAGCTATGATGTTCATGCTTGTACACTTAAATGACAGAACCATTTCCCCAGCTTTGTTCTTTTTTCTTCTTCTTCTTCAAGAAAAACATCCAAGAGGCATTCAGAATTCCAAACATTTTTCAAAGGGCATTGGTGTGCATTTTGTCTTTACTCTGTGCCCATCTGTACTTTCTGTTGCAAAATCTTATGGCCATTGGACATCTCCATCTTGTTGTTGTCTGTTAATTATCTTGGTGCTGATATTTTAGAGGCCAGGAAAGAAACCATACATTCTGTAGCTCACCATAGCAGAGCATTGCAGTGTCTTTTCAAAGATAATGCACAGGTCTGTAGCTAACCACAGCAGAGCATTGTGTATCCACAAAGATGACACACATGTCTGTAGCTTACCATAGCAGAGAATTGTGTCTCTCCAATGATGATGCACAAATCTGTAACTCAACATAGCAGAACACTGCAGTGTTTCTCCTAAGATGGCACACACATCTGTAACTCACCACAGCATAGCATTGGGGTGTCACTCCATAGGTGCAGCACAAGGTCTTTAGGGGCATTTTCGACAGAGCAGGGTTCTCAAACTTACACGCACTTTTCATTACTTTGCTGCTAAAGTTTCTTATATTACCAGGATTGGCATAACAACCTACAGGCAATCACATTGTGTTTTGCTGAATGAAAAGACTGCTTGCCAACAAATCCCTAATTGAGACTGAATTAAAATAAATGGCTATTAAGCTCTCCAGCCTAATTGTGACTGGTGTGTATTTGACATTCTCTAAGATATAAATTAAAATAAAAAGAACATTTTCAGAGGCATGGAGTAGCTTTGCATTCATGATGACCTCCCTTGGTCTGCTGGCTGTCTGCATTATTCATAGTGGCATTATCAGGATTCATTGCTGAGCAATCTGTTAGCCCTGAAATTGTACGGCTTGACCAGATAAGTACTATCTATAGTTTGTATTTATTCTTCTAACTGCTTACTTGGGGATGGTTTCTTTTATCACTGTTGTGAGCTTACTGACTGCTGCTCAGCAGGATGTACCATCACTGACATTCACTTTATTCATTTACAGATCCACAGTAGTGCTGCATCAACATATTAAATCCTGAAAATGTGGGGAAGACTCAAAGGCTTTAATCCTTGGACTGGCAATCATCATTGTACTATTGCTACATGTCAGAGCTGAAGTCAGTTTTCCTCTCTGAGCTTTAAGGCAGGCACATGGCCAAGTGCAGTCTGCTTGTTTGTTTAAGATAGTGTCTTCCCACCATTACAATAACATTGACATTCAAAACCCTTTCATGTCCACAGAATTGAAAGAAGCAGTTCCTACAATGAAATGCCAGCATGTCCTTTCAGAACTGATTGGCCTATTTGAAACTTCTTTCTTATTCTAAATGAGCTAGCATAGGAGAGGCCAGTGCTTTTGCACGTTCTGGGCATCTTCATGATGACAAGGAATAGCAGGAGAGAACCAGAGTATTTAGAAAGCTCACAGGCATGAAAGTAGTGTTTAAAGGTCTAGAGGATTTTCCCCACCTCGCACAGAGATCATTCTTTGAAATCTTGCCATGCTCCCTTCTACACATACCAATTTCAGTTTCCTAACAGCCCCCGCTGTGCATCTCTTGGCAGGAAACTTCCCCATCTTACAGAGGCTTGCATGAATAATTCATTTAAGTGTCACGCTGGCTCTCAAAAACCTGGATTACTACTTCGGAAGAAATGTTTAATAAGATTCTTCTAAACAACCCAAAATATAACTCCAAGTTCTGTGAACAGCATCTCTCAGAAGACCTGGGTACATTCAAAGAGGGAATGTACAACATGTACAAAGACTCGGGAGGCACTCCAACTGGTGTTCAGCCTCCTGTAGCCTGATAATGAACATTAAAATTAAAATTTGTGTCTCTGTGTTAGAGATGTACTTCTTAAACTACAGGGTTTGAGGTTACATTTGTTGGATCTTGGGGTTTGGGGCCTTTCTTAGATAACATCAAAAAAGCACCTCTAAGAACCCTGCAGTCAAGGAGCTGAGCGTAGCGTAGAGTTTGATGGGAGCAAACACATGCTAGACAAGAGCAGGTTGAGAAGACTCCCAGTGTTCCCCAATGACATCCTTGTTGGAGCAGCATTCCCTCCCTCAACCACTGGAATATTCACACATCTGTGCTCAGAAACTTTTCTCTTTCATGGCCTCACCTTAGTGATTTTATTGCATGTTTTCACCTCTACCTCCTCTTTTATTATCCACAAAAGCCTTCCTTTTCACTCCCATCAAAGCCTGCCTTTCATGAAGTCTTCATGACATATTTATCTTCCATGGTAAAGGACTCACTCATAGGAAAGTTTTCATTTAAGCCAGGAAGAGATATTTGCACTTAAAAGTCTGCATTGAGTTTGTTATGACGGAAGTTCCATCCAAGCCTCCCTCTACTATCTCTCTCCAAACCACAGAGATGCTTCAGACCACTCCCACAGGGTATTTAAACTGCAACACCACCCACAAAATAGACATGTAGTTTTCTGATCTTTCTTTCCTCTCTAGGGAGCTGGAAGGCCATTCAGGAGCGTTGTATGCATTCAGTGTGAGCTTTTTCTAATTGGGTTTGATTTCGTCTGATTTGGATTGCTGCATCAGTGGAGAGGCCTGTCATGGCTCAGAAACTTTTCAGAGTTTGCTAAATCTCACTTTTCATTTGTTTAACAATTATGAAAATTTCCACAGTCATACGTCTTCCTTACAGAAAACAAGCTGGACAAATAAAGAAAAGAAAAAAATTTTAAATGACAAAAATAACTGACAGGATGGTATATTAATCCACATCTGTATCTCACTTGTTTTTGGTCTATTTCCACCTATTGATCTGTCCATTCATGTGGATGACAAGTCAAAGAGATGGGGAAATCTACAGCAGAATTTTAAAAGTAATCAAATTGAAATAGTATCTTTTTCATAGCTGTCCCCTATGTCAATGGGTCTTAGATTGTATTTCATGGAACTCTGAAGGTTAGTTGAAAGAATTTCATCTGAGTTTCTTTCTACACAACTCTGCACCTCCTAGGGTGAACTTGCCTAGATCAGATCAGTAGGTTCCCTTACTCTCTGGCATCCCATTGGGTTCAGCAGATGAGAGAACCAACAGGAGTCCAACAGGAAGGAACCTAGTGAGATTAGCCTATTTCTTCTCCCATTCTCCTCTCTTGAAGGAGACAGTTAATAACAAACAACCCTCTCTATCTTAGAGTGTCTTAGTAACCAATGCACCCATTCTCTCCTTCAGGCACAAAGGGAGACAATTCTCATTTATTACTGTGGCAAAGTACCTATAAACCTGAAGAGTTAAAAATATAACTATCTACAATTAAACCTGGTGCCCTCTTCTGGCATGTAGGCAGAACACTGTATATGTAATAAATAAACAAATCTTTAAAAAATATGTAACCATTACTTTTTAAAACTAAGAACTAGTAGGACACCAGCTTTGCCACATGTGATGGAGCAGCTTGGTGGATATATTTCCGAGAAAGCATTTACCCATGACTGGCAAGTGCTGACTGTCTGCTTGGAATCTGTAGTGGACCTCAGGGTCTGCATTCCTCTACACACAGCCTTCTTTACAGCAAAGATCTTTTCAGAACAGCATGCAGACTCCACTGTTTTTAGGATTCAACTACAAGACCCACATAGCATCTTTTGCTACTGTAGTAAAAGTTTTTCTATATACAAAGAAAGCAAGCAGAGTACTGCCCTTCCATGAGAAGACTAGCAAATGACAGAGTAAAGAAGCAGATGGGTCATGAAAAAATTTTAAAAAATAACTTTTTTATGCTGTGGACTTTATTAACATCAGTGTTCTATGCTAGCAGTAAAAGTTCTATGTATCCTGTCTGCGTTTTTGTAAATACAGTCTATATTAAATTATTCTCAAGATACTACATTTGAGTTTCTCGTGTGTTTCTGCTGGCATGCTACATACCAGAGAATTGAGATTAGTTGAAGCCAAGAGAATGTCAGAATCCAGGCACACCCTTGGCTTTTGCATCACCTTCAATATTTTAATACACATATTTTTGTAGCATGCAAGGCTTCCTTTGACCCAAGTGTGCTACAGAAGGCTTGTATATTCATAGCACCACTTAGGCTTTGGTGTCTCATGTTACTGATTGTACCTTTATTTTCCATCTACTCTAACAACTTGTAAGTACATCAGTCTGGGCTTTGTTCAGGGAAATTCACATTTTTATCCTGGTTAAGTACAAGGGATGTAAAACATAAGAGTTTAGTGAATTCCCCAAAACTTTAAGGGAACGTCATCCCTAGATTACAAACTCTTCTGCAGGTACAGTGTCCTTCATCTCAAACTGTAATATCTTCTTCAGAGGATAGCATCATATCAAGTACTTTGTTTTAAACATTTCTGAAAGCTTCTTCCTTTCTCTTTCTCCAGCATCTCTTCTCCCACACATTTCCTATTCAGGAAAAATGAGACAGAATGAGGCTGACACTACTCAGCAGGAGAGACTAAATTCCCTTAGAAAACCAAAATAGAATAATTCATTATTTGTTTATGTGAAGCATTAAAGCTTAAGGATGTATTTTTTAAAATTCCCCTCTGGCCGATGGGAGATTTCTTTACTGTATAAAAATTGAAGTTTTAGAATTGGCAAAAGTAACCATGTGGAAACAAAGGATGAGATGAATAAATAAGCCAATAAAAAATTCAGGTCTCCAATAATTAAAAAGCATTTGTCCACCACTTTCAACTCTATAGGTGATTAACAGTTTCAGTAAGTGATGATAAATCTACTCTGCATAGTCTTCACAGCTAAAATAAACAAATACTTTAACTCAATTATAGATATTCAGGTTTTGGTGAATCTCTGTTTTCCACAAGGTCCCTCATGATGTTAGGTTTGTCCTTAGCTCATTATCAATTTAGGATCCAGGCACACAACTAGAATTGTACATAGTGTTTTAGTATAGATATTGACTAAGAGAACTGTTTGATGTGTTTTTAAGTTGTTACTTTGTAGAGTGAAGATGCAAAAGTGAACCTGAAGCTACTATAGAGACAGAAAATTTAAGAAGCTACTGGCCCATTTGCTCCCACCAGCATAGCATCCTGTACCCCACTCTCTTTCAGACAAGCCTTTCTAGGAGAGTCACTTGACTAATTCTGGTAATTATCTCTACTTGTGCTCATTAAGATCCTAAATCATAAACCAGAACATAATTACATTATTCCTTCACTACCTTATTCTAGATATGAGATTTAATTTCTTCCAGTATTACAACTTAATAACTGTGAGATTATTTTATTTATCTTGGAGAATGTTGTCATTTACTAGTAGAGGTTGTTTTGAGTCTCTCAGAATACATTCAATATTAGTACAGGAATCTTTAATTAAGACTATTCAATTATTGGCAAAGCAAGCATACAAGTTTTCTTTCAGCTTCATTTTAGAAGAGGAAATCCAGTAATTAGGTGAGTGTACAGGTATACCTTCGTTCTTATTTCCTGGAAACATTAGTTGTTATCTGATATGCCTCAAGCTTCATCTCAATTCTTCCCACATGTATTCTGCATGAGTATCCCACCTGCCATGATTTTACTATTATCTTTCATTTTCTTTACTGCTTACAGGTATACTTAGCATTGTCTGTAAGCTTTCCCATTAGCAGTCTACCTTAATGAATGCTTTAATATGAAACATTATGAGCTTTTACTTATTTGACAGGCTTACCATTTCTCCCATAAACAGCCCCTTAACTCTGCCCAAACTCAGCTAGATACAAAAGCAATAGGAGTGCCACATCTATGCTGTACTGACTCACTGAGTTTGGTGAGTATTCGAAAACTTTCTCAGACAATTCTTGTATAATCCAATTGCATATATATTGTCATTCTCACTTTAATAAGGAGAAAGTGAAATTAGAAAAATGTACATAATAAACAGAATTCTCAGGACATGAAAGTAGAATAACCTCTTTCAAAAAAGGTTTAATCCCCTGACGATCACCTGCTTTGAAATCACTATTAGACTTTATGGTTTATTTGTGCTTGTGAGTAACAAAATGTCACAAGACACATGCCTCCTCAGATAAGCATCTTGTTTCTCATGGATTAATGTGTTTGGGGCTGCAATTGGAACCAGCTGAAAAATTGTGGTTCTGACCCTGAGTGGGGAAGTATGGATGAGGGAAAGCCTAGCTATCCAACCATGTTAAAGAAGAGACAAAGACCAGAATACTACGGTTTATTGATCCATCATCTTAAGTAACCATCCAAAGTTGGTGGCAATGGCAGAAAACATCTATTATCATACAAAGGGCTGATAGCAATTAATTCTCTTAATCCTAAAAGCACTCCTTTGCAGCACATACTCAAGCCATCAGATACCCCTTACTAGCAAATCTCACTAGTCTTTAGGGTGGGCATAGACTTTCCCTGGCCCAAGACTATTGTTATTTATAATAGGAGTAATTCTCCACCAAGGCCAGGATATCTAGCTGCCATTAGCTGGCTTCTGAAAGACAACAGAAATTTTGGGCTCTCCAGAACTTGTGGCTGGGTGGAATAGATTTCCAATATATATGGGCCTGACTCATGGTATGAAGGTTCAATGTTTGAATGAGTTAGAGGGAGCTAGATATGCCCTTAGCAGGTCATAGGATTGGTTCTATCCCCCACTTCCTATCCATGGTTGGTACCAGTGGAAGAGAGGAAGGAGCAATAATATAAACCAGGATGGGGAATCCCACAGAAACAACTGACCTTAGCTAGTACGCACTCACTGACTCTGGACTGAATGCAGGAGACAGTGGGTGGCTTGGGCAGTTTGTGGCACCACTGCAAGTGGAAACAGGATGTATCCCTAATGTATTAACTGGGTTTTTGAATCCCATTTTCTATGGAAAGATACCTTGCTCAACCTTGACATAGAGGGGAGGGCCTTGGTGGAGGTGATGGGACAGACTTCATTGATTACCCATGGGAGACTATATTCTCTCTGAGGTACAAAGTGGGGGGGATAAGGGGAATGAGGGGGGAGAGAAGGAAGGAAGAGAGGGAGAACTGGGATTAGTATGTAAAAAAGAGATAAAAGATTCACTACCAAATAAATAAACAAATAAAACCCAAGGAAACATAAAGTTAATGCAATCACCAGGTTGAAATCTCAGACCCAAATCTCAGTCTTGTATTATTGTTCCTACTAACCTGGCAAATTCCCCAATATCAGTGGTTCTTTAACTCCACATAATGTAAACTGAGACAAGCCTACTTGGTTTGTGTAAGATTCAGATAATGTATTAGCCAGCAGCTGCCCTGAAGCTATGGAAATCAAGCTACATTCAAGAACACATCAAAGAAAAACAGGGCAACACACAATATTAATAAGCCCACACATTCCAATATCAATAAAAACTGCAACCCCCCCCATCATTTTCAGCCAAGTTACTATGCTAGCATGCAAGACTAGGAACTGAAACATGAATTTGTGGTTCTTGGGACCAATCTTACCTTACACAAGCAGGGCACAAGTAATCACTAAAATGCCTACTGTACCTCAAAATCCCAAAGAATACCCAAAACATTCTTCCAGTCCCCATCTGTCCCTTTCTCAAGGCTTCCTTTCTTAGAACCTTATTCCAGGGGCTGACTATGTGGCAAAAGCATGCTGATTCAATTATCTGTGAAGGCAAATATCAAAGGAAAGGCATCCATGAAGTTTGGCCTCTCGAAATCATGCTGCCTTCAGGAGTTCATGTCAGAAGAGTCAAAGCTGAAGTTTTCTGTCTGAATCCAATTTCAATTAGATTTCAATATCAGTCTTCTCTCTGATTATTAATATTATACCGCACAATTTCAGGAAGTTTAATTTGCCTGCCAGGACCCTTGCTGGCTCTATTTCTGTCATTAAACTTGCCTTCATCCCATGCCCTTATATCACATTGTCTGAGAGAAGCAGCTGTTAATCAAATACTTAATCCACTCTTGAAAGTATAACATTTTCAAGCTAAGTTTCTACGAGTGGAATTTTCTTCAAATAAGCTTTGTAAGTTAGGATCTTTGTAACACCAATGGTTTGGGTTAATATTTCATCAGAATACAGAAAATATAGGAAGCTTGCACACTTCAATGAGATGCCATTTGCTGATTCTAATGATGACGTAAACATTTGTGACCCATATTTTGTGTGTTCTAGATAATATACAAAACACACTTCTTTAAGATGAGTGGAGATAAGTCTCCATTTCTAAGGAAATTACAAACCACAGGTTGAATAACTGTGCTGTGGAATGTTGCTACTTCAAAGGATTTCACTATCTTTACAGAAATTAAGCAAATGTTGTCCTTTGCCTTTAAAGCAAATATAATGTTTGTTTGCAGTCAAGTTCTCAGATGTCAACAGCAAGCAATACTATAATGAGGATTATGAAACTCCATTAAGTCATTGGGAATTGTTGTCATGTCTGATTAGTGATGTCTCCTGCGAATTTGAAAAAGGTAGCAGATTTATCTAACATATTTAGAACCGCTGATGTGTATGAAGCTTATTAAACTTTTTTATTTGAACTATTGCTTGCCAGTAAGTGTCTGTCACACATGTGGAACTAGGTAAGGAAGTTTGGTCATAGAAAGGTTTCCAAGTGATTCCAAGGAGGAGCCAAATCTATCTTACAGTAAGTGGTCTGCATTCAGTGAGCATGTGTCTGTGGGAAGTGGGCTAGGGCAAAAGGGGAAAGAAACAATCAAATTCTTATTTCATGACAGAGGAAAAAGAGACTTTTAGTAATTTTTTAATTAAGATTTTTTTTTTGATTCAGGGTCTCACTATGTATCCATAGCCAGCCTTTAACTCTCCAGACTGGACTGGCCTTCCACCTGCTTCTGCCTCTTGAGTGCAGGGATTATACGCATGCCACCACACCATGTCCAATATTTTTATTTATTTATTTGTAACTTATTTCATTTTATTCTGAATAAAAGATATAGATTGACTCATAACAAAAAGAGAAAGAGAGCAGAGTATACTCTGCCTATAATGTTGTAGAATGTTCTTACTTGTCCTTAATCTTCCTGTGCGAGTTAGGAGAGTTCTCTTGCCTTAGACATATGTCAGCGAACTCGCAGGGAACAGAAAGAATCATAACGATTATTTTCAAATTCACTGAGTTACATGATAATTGTTTGGTATTTTCATTTTATTCATACTACAGCGACACAATCAGAATTTATTTCTTGGTTGAGTGAGCATATCATTTTGTGCATGGTTCTCTCCTAATACAACATAATTTTATCATAGATTATAATGTCTTACAAATAAGGAGCTATATAAAACAGGGCCTAAAATGTATACATACAAATGCTTATAAAGAATTCTCTTTCCCTCTCCTTTTCCTTCCCTTCATTCTTTATCAGTCTCTCTGTCCCTATTTCTGACTCTCTCGTTGTGTTACCCTCAAAATTCCCCGCTCGGTTTCTGTTTCTGTCTAACCTTGTTTGTTTCTGTTCCTGCCCCCTCCACCACCACACACAGAGAGGCGAGGCCCTATGTAGCTGTTGATACAAGGTGACTCTAAAACAGGAAAACTTTATAAAAGTACCCAAAAACTGAAGTTGCTCGAGATACATCACGATCTAAGGATTAAAAATAACAATGTTTTGCAACATGAAAACTCACAACATATTGCCAAAGATAATTGAAATTCCTGCATATGTCTGAGATATTAATATTTTCACTGCTTTTTTTGTAATTAGATTGATGTGGGTATTTAAAAATCTGCTGCCCACATGTGCTTCAGGATGCCAGGTTTTTCCTGAGTCATATTGCCAACTCAGGCACTGCATCTGAACGTGACTTCTATTCCAGTGGGATATGCACATGAGCTACTTCAGCATCACTGGAATGGACTGATGGGCTGGAAATACCAGCACAGATGCAGATGCACACAATTATTCTGAGAAAGCCATTAGCTGGGTACAAGCAGTTCTCTGTTGACAATAGACAGGGTGTCCAAATGTGATATATATCCTCAGCCTTGACCTCCAAGAATTCACAGTCTTCTGGAACAAGGAAGTACTTTGAAGTCCACATATTAGATACATCTCGTCCTCCAGACACAGAAACCTAGATAGAGATTTTGAAGCACTCCATTTACTGAAGGAATGCTCTTAGTAGCCCTGGAGTAAGGAATCAACAGAGGAAAGGAACTGAACTAGCTGCTCCAAAGTAAGGGAAGAAAGCCCACATTTAGTCATCTCAATGTTCTAACATTTCCTTGGCTGCCACAGTCAAATCCCACAGTCTGGGCGGATTACACAAGAGGCCCTTGTTTTTGGGCAGCAGTTCTAGAGACTAGAGCCCCAAGATGAATGTGCGGGTGTGACTGCTGAGTGGTGGTCATCTAGGGGTAACACCAGGTTTGTTCCATGGGATGGACAAAGAGTTGTACACCCTGGAAATAAAACTCACTCAGCCAGGAAAATGAAGTGACTCTTGGAGAATAGAGTGGGCCAGTGACAGACTGGCATCTAGAGGTCTGATAGGGAAGCCGAAATGCTCCAGAGTAAAAGCCGAGATCCCAAGTCTCAGACAAAAAGTTACAGATAGACTAAGACAGACAAACACCAACCACAGAGAGAAAAAGAACAAAATGTCAATGCATTAGAACAGAAAAGCTAGCACCAGTCAGAAGGATGGAAGGGGCTCCAGAGCTAACCAACCTGCTGCCTCCTCAGACTCCTCCCTGATTAGTCCTGCCTGAGAATCTTCAGTGGGACAAGATCCCCCTGTTCTGCCTTGCAAATCCTTAAGAATTTGAGCCTTCTGGGAGAAAGCACAGCAGTAGGAGCTAAAAACAACCTTTCTTGACTGGACTCTTTTCCTGTTTTCCAGATCACTCCATGATCCTCTGGCCCTCCATCACTGGCAGATGTGTTTATTTTAAGGACTGGTATGGAAGTCTTCTTGCCTCATTTCTCAGGGTTCCATTCTCGTCCGGCTTCTTCTCATGTGATTTCTCACGTGCTCTGTGGTCCCAGTGTCTCCTTTTGGCAAGCTCCTTTCTTTTCATAAAAACACTGGTTGCTTTAGTTTGAGGGCACCCTAATATTGTTAGTAAAATTCAGTCATCTGTTTAAGGCCCTTGCTTCAGCAACTCTGACCCTCAAATTCCCTGGGGTTTAACCCAGGGATTTACAGTAGGCACACATTTCTTCAAATTGCTGGCTGTAGGAAGAAGTGAAGGGACTCTCCGAGAAAGCACTTCGGTGTCCCAGGAATGCAGGAGAAAACAGTTGAGAAGACTGCTCCATAAGGTGTAGGGAAAAGGGGCCAGCCAAAGAAACACACCCTGAGCAGAGCCAAAGAAACACACGTTGGCCCTGCAAGGACCAGTGAAAGAAACACTTTGGCCTTGAAACCAGAGTCATATGTGACCCTAACCCCCTTCAGAAAACTAACCAATCCTTGAGCAGGAGCTCTAGCTAATCTGAGCTCAGTATTGAAATCTGACCAATCCCCACCCTGGAAGCTCTATGTAAACCATGTCTGTTCAGCTTATGGCTGTTCATGATACCCAGCTGTCCTCTGCCACTCTGGCAGAGGGTAGCCACTCTCCTGGATTCTTCACTCCCAATAAATTAACCCCTTTGATGAGCTTTGGATGAAGACCTTCTTTTGTGGCAGAGCTGAGACGACCCTGGGCAGAGCGGAGTGAATGGGGTTGTAATGCTTTTGCCTGGGAAGTACCTTCTCCTGGCAGAGCAGAGTTGTTGCATTCAGATCTCTACTCTCCTGGGAGCACAGTTGACCTTCTCCTGCCAGAGCAAAACTGCTACACTGGGCAAACATCCTTAGCTGGAAGACCCTCTCCTGCCAGAGCAGAGCTGATACACTTGGGAAACCTTTCCCTGAGGCAGGGCTGTAAACTGCCTTACTGTGGCCTGTAGTAGTCCTTGGCACCCGAGCTCCAGGATACCTTTCCATCTGAGCTGTGTAACACTCAGTATTCTGTGACTCCCGAGTGCCAGAGTACCTGTCCCATACCATCTGTCCAAAATGCCTACATAAGGTCCAAGGTACAAAGTCCCCCAAAAGGAAAACATAACACTCTTCAAACCCTTAATAATTTACTTTATCAAATTTGGGAAGCTATCTCCTATAAAGGGCATGGTGATCTTTAGCACAATAAAGATATAGAGCATACACAGTACAGAGGTTGAAGAAACAACTACAGAAAGTAGGAGCACAGGACAAAGCTATATATTCCGCATTACGGCAAGTGAGGAACAAAGTCATCACACAGAAAGGCACCAAGAAACTCCTGATTGCTCCTGGGCCAGAATGAACCAGAAAGGAGATACCTTCAGAATTTGGATCATGAGCCCTTCCGAACTTTAAGTAGTTAATTCAATATTAGGTGCTCGTGGATATATGGCATCCTACACAACTGATGAAAGCCAATGCTGTAGTTCAGGTGCCCATGGCTCTGAAAGACTTCCTGTCTGAGCAGAGTGATGACCATGGCAGGGTAGATGATGCTTGTATGTCCTGATCCTTTGTCTTTGGGGTTTGAGAACTGCAGTCTTTGGCTCAATTCTGGGTGCCATTTCTTGCTCTGAGTAATATTTTATGGAAACACAGCTGTAGTCTGTTGGTCATGTGCAGTCACCCAATATGTCAGAGAAGTCCTCGTCATTTTTTATGACAAAACTGCTGAATCACACAGTGAGAAGGCTACTCACAAGACCAGTTTTCCCAGCAGTTGAGGTGTTTGAACTCCACTTTACTAGTATTTTAATTAGCTAACTGTCATGTACCTGATTACATTGGGGGAAAGGTCATTTATCATTTTGAACTGTCTGAGAATTAATACTTGACCCAAAGGTTAGAAATATTTTTAATTGAAAAATTATATGTATATATTTATTTTCTAGTATTGATAAAAAACATTGATTTTGCTCAAAAAATTAAATTAATTAAAACCCTTATATATTTGAATTTATCACTCAGTGTAATTTAAAAAAATCATTAAAATGAATTATTTGTAACTTTACTTATAAGCATGTCCATGATATTCCAATTAAAATTATTTTCAAGGAAATTAGTAGGAATGAGTTAGAAAACAATAAAGAAATGTGGTAATATATTGTTTATACTTATTAAAGCTTGCCTGAGGATTCAGAAAGCAAAGTCAATCACAGGCGATAGAAGCCAGGCACACACCTTTAATCCCAGCAGCCAAAAGCTAGGAGTTGGTGGTACACACCTTTAATCCTATAACTCAGGATTAAGAGATAGATGAATCTCTGTGAGTTCAAGGCCACCCAGATCTACACAAGTGAATCCGTCTAATAGAGAATTATAGCTGACACCTTTAACCCCAACATTAGGGAAGTATAAAATACAGAAGCAAGGTCTCAGTAGAGGCATTCATTCTCCAGTCACACAGAGGAAAGGCTACAGTATATGGCTTGGTGAGAGATCATGAAGACAGGATCAGGCCATTCAGCGTGAGATAGTGGTAAGAAGCTAGTGACCAACTACTTTGCTATTCTGACCTTCAACTTGAAGTTTGAACCCCATTATCAATTTCTGAATTTTTTATTTATTCGTGTAAATAACATACATGGAGATAATAGGAAAAAGGAATTTTTTCTTAATTTAATCTTATTTCATACCATACAGTCTGACTTCAGTTTTAAATTATTTTGATTAAGGCATAAATAGAAGTGTTACAATGTACTGGTGATATTAGCAAGAGGACAGCAAGTACATTTCTCTAAAGACATCTGCTCAGTGGGAGAGCCTACAGCACCATAGGTGAGTCTGACCTCAGAGCTCCTGCTCTCAACTGATTCAACCCAACTGTTTTTAGACACATATATACATAATATCTTAGGAAGTATACAATGTGAATAAAGAAGTAAGTTCTAAGTGGATCATGGGTTAGGAGATCTTGGAATTGAACCTTAATGGCTAGGTAGCTGAGTAAAGGCAGGGAAGAAAAAAGGAGAGAAAGCCATGGGAAAAGAATGTATGAGAAACAATAAGCATGGGATAGTTTAATGAGGACAGAGATTTTTAAATATTTCAGAGATTATTAGGAGGTTGAGTGAGTTCTGAGACACGAAGGATAAATGTTGTTAACAGAAATATGTGTAGGCCCTGGAGTAGGGAAAGCCAAACCATGACCAGGTTGGTTTTCATTGAAAGAAAAATAGAAAGCCATTGAAGAATGCACATTGTGGAGTGAAGAGCGCATGACCATTACAAGATGCTATCCTTTCCACAGTGGTGTATGGAGTGACTTGGAATAGGATTTCATGGAATTCCTATATTTCCTTGGTCACGGTTTGTGCTAACCTCTTCTGCTCTGCCTATGTTGAACTACCGTGACATAAGGACAAAGTCTTGGCACTCCCTTTTCATTCTCTATATTCACTTCATCTACCTTGTCAATTGCTATGACTTGCAAGCATACAGCCCTGAAAAACCTGAATTTCTCTCCTAAGAAGCATGGTGAGGCATAGGACTCTGAAGTTAAATTTGCTTAGAGGAATATATGGATCTCAATCCAAGCCTCACATTAGAAATTAATTGAGTTTTACCATTCTAGCAAACTGGCTTCCTAAATCCTTGTTTGATTGTTCATCCCTTCCATATTGTTCTTGAATTTATGGATACATTTCCTGTTAACATGTGGTATAGTTGTGGGTTCTTTGATGGGATGTCCTGATGAGTGTGCTGCTAGGTGTTTTCATCATTGTGAAAGCTACAGTTGCACTAACCTAGATACTGCATCCTCCACCCCTAGGCTATTACTGGGCTATAACCTTGTGCAATATGTTACTACATGAGATAAGGCAAACAACATGACAGGATGATATGTTTCTTTCTGTACAGAGAGAAAAATACAATAAAAATGGCAGGTGATATTGTGTTCCTGTATCTCCTATGGGACCACTGATAAACATGAAGTGTCTCATTGATCAAAATATCCTTGTGCAGCCTGTGAGTATAATTCTATCCCTTTGTTTTGATGTGGAACTCCCTATGTCTTTGCTTGTTCTCCCATCCATCTTCTTCACTCTGATAAATAACTTTGCAAAGATTCATGCTGTCCCTTGCTCACAGCTCTTCTATGCTTTCTACAGTCTGCATGATCAAGTCACCCAGGATTTCAATTATGACATTAAATTAAGTCACTTGACAAGTTTTCAAAAATATATAGATGTTATAATCAGTGGGTTGCAGTTAAATGGTGAGACGGGAGTCTCAGGGAGGCTTTACAGAGTTCCCCAGTGTTTCTGATGTGCAGATCAAAGAGACTTGGAGACCCCAGTCACTGACTCTTGGTGATTTGATGATCGCTCTGTTTCCAACTCCCTCTCTTTTTGTCTACATTGTGGCATCTAGACACATTTAACTAGAAACTCTTGAGAGGCTGCTTTGTTTCAAGCTGCTGCTTTCACTTACATTTTTCTTAGGGTCTTCCTTGATCACTCTTCTTCTACACTTTCCCACCTCGTATGGAATTGTCTTGACTATAGCCTTCTGTTGGCTCCCATCTGCCAGGTTCTTCCCCATACTTTAGAATGCCTATGACTCACTTAACCTTGTTTTATACCTGTTTTTCTTCCCCTACTAGAACCATTTCGCCTGACTTAGGAATGAAGTCTGATTTCATTCTTGCCTCTCTGAGAAAGTTGACATCTGGGACAGTCTCTCACCTTTGCACCATTGCTGTTTGGGGATAGATATGCTTGTGTTGTGGATGACTGTTTTATACGCTGCATCAAGTTTAATGGCATTCTAAATTTATGTAACATTCCTACCCACTGAGACAATCAAAAGTTATTATAAACATTTCTGCCATTGGGGTAGGAGAAAATCTGTCATGATTGAAGTCAACTGAGAGACACAAGTTGACTAAAGGCAGGAAGCCAACATAGAAAGTATGGCAGACTGCTATGCTGATGGTCTCTGTGAATCATGACTCCTCATGTTCACACCTTGTACTGTCTCCACTGCTTTAGACTTGGGGAATTACAGGAATTAGTTAGCCAATAAATTTCCCCTAAGTCAGGCTGGAGAGATGGCTCAGCGGTTAAGAGCACGGACTCTTCTCCCAGAGGTCCTGAGTTCAATTCCCAGCAACCACATGGTGACTCATAACCACCTTGAATGAGATCTGATGCCCTCTGCTGGCATGCAGGCAGAAGGCTGTATACACAATAAATAAATAAAATATTTAAAACAAACATTAAAAAGATTTCCCATAAGTCCAATGTGGAGAGTTGCTTATAAAGGGCTTGATACAATCAGATTTGGATTCTGTGACCACAATTGCCATATATAAAACCCACGTAAGTTTTCTTGAGAATACTGTGACCACATGGGAAAAAGAGAAACCAGGATTAAAGAAAGAAGGCCAGCCCTGTTGAATATTTCAATCAGACCTGCTCATACCTACAAGAAATCAGACCTAGAACGTCTCTGCCCATCCATAGGGATAACACACCACTACCTTGAGCATCAAGTTTTTAAAGTAGCCTATCATGCAACAGGATAGAAAGTAGAGGTCAATTTATGGTCCAATGGAAATAACTGATAATCTACACCTGGGCAGTCTTGATGGAGAATGAAAGCAGTTTTATGTGCTTTTTCTCAGGACCATTGAGAATTCATATTTGTCAATAATTGAGGATCATAAAACTGGGAAAAAATTTGGGAATCCTTCTACATCTTGGAAAATTTTTTCTTAAGCTCTGGATGGGTCATGAGGTTCTCTATAACCACCAGGAGATCCGGGCTTCATAACAATGATGTGAGTGGAGCATGCTATCATTCCGTGTTACATGTGAGAGAGTCGGGCATCATAAATTATGTCTATAGTATTATCTTGTGGATAGCATGTGGTACAAGTAGGATTCGGACTGATCCCTGACTTAATGATACATTACTTTTTAAGTATTTTCTAAAATTTTCAAAACATATATATATATATATATATATATATATATATATATATATATATGATTTAGGATCAGCCTCAGTATTTGAGTTTTGTGTTCACAGAGCAAAGCTATGGCATTCTCTTTCTTCTCAGTCAATCTTTTTTTGTGATATTTCAATGTTACGTGGGATATTTTAATTTTGAATCATTGCAGGATCCACTGTTAACAAAGACTATTTGTTCCCAGCAGACTAAATTCTTGACTCAGTTCCCCAAACTCAGAATTTAATGGGCAAGACTTCACAACGAGGCACAGAGCTTTTTGTAATGCAGAACTGGCAATTAGAAGAGAGGCAGCTAAATGAGCCTCAGCCAAAGGTGTGTTTCTGCTAGAGAGAGGGAGAAGACAAAAGAGAAAGAAGGGTGTAGGCTCCAATGAATGCAGTTTTGTTTGTTGCCTTAAGATTCATCAATGTTATAAATTTCTTTGGTGGTTCTGATGCCAGGAAAGCTAAGAGCTAGATATGTAGTAACCAAGATGACTGCAGGCCCATCTTGGTATTGGTTTCTTCTGGTGGTCAGAATGTTCCTTTGTGGTGAGAAACCCTTGAAGTTGATTGATGTTGTTTGCACTATGTATTAATCTGGGTCACTAGGGCATTCTCCCACACATGAACACAAAAAGAAAGTTCATCTGCATCCTGTGAATTACAATGTCAATGTTTGTATTGTCATTTACATTGTAGTATGGCATGCTCTGCCATTTTTGTGTGGAAAAGCATCCTACAAAGGATATACCCATGGGTATGCCTCCTCCCTCATGAATTTTTATGAAACTTCTTAAGATCTTCCACAGAATCTCCTGAGCTCTTCACTGCCTTGGACAGACCACTCCAACACATTGCTTTCTGTGGCTTTTGAGACTTCAAATTAAATCAACAGTAGCAGGCTGTCTTGACTACTTCAGAAGAAAACAATGCATAAAAGACCCAATCATTTTTTTGTTCTGTTTATAAAACTGTGTGTGCTTGTATTTGTGTGTTTGTGATGTGTAAGGTGGTGGATGTGCATGCTGAAGTGTGCATGTGGAGGTTATGGGAGAGGATTGTGTAGTCAATTCTCTCCAGTTACTTTTATGTTGGTGCCAGTGATTAGAATCTAGTTGCCAGCCCCAATACCTTCACCCACTGAGCCATCTTCTGGCTGCACATTTTGTTCTAAAAGTTCCCATCTTTCTTTGTGTCCTGTTTCCAAACAGAGCCTGAAAATGTTTGCCTGTATCTGTTGAATGAGTTGTGAATTCTTCTGTTTCACTCCATTTTTTGTATGGTCTTAGCTTAAAGTAGCAGGATGTTTCATCCAGAAATTGTGGGTTTAAATCTCTTCGACAATGCACCATGTCAAATGCCTGTTAATTTACTGGATACATCTAAGTTGCTATTTGCTTGAAACTAAAGTTAAGCATGGTCTGGTGTTTGAGTCTAGGCCAATGTTAACTTAACTTACTTCCTTACTATCTTACGCTTGAACACCAGAGGGAGCCCATAATACACAGTGTTACATTCAGAGACTTTCTGCAGTTTAGCAGGGTTACAGGAGGACTCTTTTCTCTTCAAGCCATTTTTTAACTAGAAGCATACAACTGAAAGTGATGTATACTTGGCCTTAATAAATTGTTTATAGGGTTTAAAATAATTTTTCAGCATATCTGCAAAATGAATTCTGTATTTGTTCCTTTCTTCCATAGAGTACCAGTTTGCATCATATAGCTATTAAGCATGGAAACGATGGTTTTTTCACAATGAATGAAATGTCTTGTTAAGAGGAAAAAAATACACAGAGGATTACATTGTTTGCTTTTGCTGAGCAGGGTCTTATGTAATGTAGATTGGTCCAAGTCAGTAATTTTGCCTTTCCTCAGAGTTTCTGCTTCTCCTGTGTTCATCCAGAAACTTCATTTGAAACATTATGGTAGCATTGTGAAAATTTATCCCAAACTGATTTTTAGGAAGCCTAAGGAAATCTCAGAGCTCTTGTCCTTGCTCACCCTGGGAGAGTCTTGGACTCTCAGGAGGAATCATTTGATCTCCATGATGTATGCCAATCAACAGGAGAGATTAAAGTACTTTTGTCTTTGCCTCTTTGCTGAGATTTTTGAAGTCACAACTTTGTGCTGAACAAATGCAGAGTCCCCTATTTGTGCCACGGGCTATCAGGTAATTGTCTCCTTTATATTTTCACCAAAGATCAGCAAGTGTCATAATTATCTTTATGCTGCAGATAAAAAAGCTGAGACCAACAGAGGTGAAGAGACTTTGTGGAGATCACACAGCTTCTCAGAGGCAGAGGGGACCTTAAAAGCCAGCTTTGTTCAGCTCTTTTGATGCTCTTTCTCAATGTGGCAGCAAGATCAAGAATGTGGTAGGGTTGGATTGGTGACAGGCAAGCAGTCAGCTAGTGGCTCTACTCTCTGTCAGGTGGCCATTTGCTACATCAATGAGCTGAGACAGGGGCCTAGCAGCTTGGCATCGGGACATCTGCACTGACAGTCATTCACTGCAGAATGAGAGAAAGAACAAGCTTGGCACACACACAAAATAGTATCTTCTTCCGGAGGATTTTGGAGAGATAAACGTTCCCTTGTTCTCACCTCTCATTCCAGCCTCTTTCCAGTCACAAAAGAAGCATGTTAAAATTGTAAATATTCTGCTGATTAGACAAAGTGGGTTCATTAGAAAGATAAGGCAGACAAGAGTTAGAGACAGCAGAATTTATCAGCATAGTTTAGACTCCCAGGCATACCACAGTGTCATTTTCTCCACCAGTGGATTCCAGAAAAAGCAAAAACATTCTTTTCTGTCATCACCCCCACTGCTCTAAACCAGGAAAGTATTGAGGTAATTGTGTTCCTGGTGTCTTTGTAGTTTTCCAAGGTTTTAAATGAGCAAGCTCCAAAGCAACACAGATAAAAGTGATTTAGGCAACATGAAACTCAGCCTGCTAAGAATGTATGTAACAAAAGCTGAGCCAACATCCAAAGCTAATACTATGGAGTGCTAACATCCACTCTGTCATTTAATGCCAATTCATTTGTTAAAGAGCACAACATTACAATTGTTTCTATTGTAACCAAAAAGGAAACTGAGGCTGGGAAAGAGTTTTCCCTTTCTTTTCTCTTTGTGTGTGTGTATGTGTGTGTGTGTGTGTGTGTGTGTGTGTGTGTGTGTATTTGTGTGTGATTTATTGAAATTAATAGAATTCACTAGAGTTCAGCTTTCAACCTCTGCTGTGACTCAACGGTTTTGACCCTTAACCGTTACAATGTGCTGTCTTCCTTGGAGAATATCTTATTGTTGTTAAAAAGGTTGTTTTCTTTCTCTGCTTGTTTCTTGAAGAAAAAAAGAAGCAGAAGTCTATACTGAAACTACCTACAATATGATCAAAGCCTTTACCCATTTTCATTCTTTCTCTAACAAAAAATTGATACCAAATGAAATCCCGTGTATTTATGAAGGAAGCTGCTTCCTGCTCACCTCATTTCGCAGTTTGCTTTCACTTGAAGAAACGAATAATGGAGAGCAACCTTTACTGCTATAATTGGATTTTTGCCATCAGGTATGGCTTGCTGCAATTGTATCCTAGGAGAAATAATACGCGTTTTGAGTTTAGCATTATGGAATCTATTTTCTGTTACCGTAGAGGTCTTACATTTTATCTAGGAGTGCATTGTCATCAGTGCTTTCAACTTTGCTGTAACCTGTTAGAATGGGGAAAGCCTAATTTAGAATGATCTCTCTAATCTTGTTCCAGTCTTCGCTGAGAACATCTACATCATCCACATTGCATTCACAGTTTTGGTCATCTTGAACTTTGCATAAGACTTCCAAAAATGCTTTTATCTACAAACTCCAGGAACTTGGGGGATAATTTGGTTTCAAAAATCATTACCAAAGTACTTCCATATTCTTTGTGTTGCTCGAAAATTTCTATCATTTCTTTTTTCTAATTTATTACTTTTAAGGTTCATTTTACATTGGGAGGGAAAACTGAGATTTCTGTCATTTCTTTTAGTATGTGTGCTTTTAAAAATTGTTTGTTTAAAACCCTAAATATCATACATAAAATAGTAATGGAAAGGAAGGTCTTGGGAAAGTGTGTATTATTATTTTTTTATTGAGAGCTTGAATCTTAAGGAATCCTGCTGAGTTGACCACTTACCTGAGACTGAATTTTGAGTTTGGGTGGAGAATTAAAGAATCACTTAATTGGAGTTTGAGAGTGAAACAAATTTTTTAGTCTTCTTTCTGTTGCTGTGACAGGGCATTCTGATCAGAAGCAACTTGGTAAAAGAAAGCGTTTTAGGGAAGTTTACACATAAACCCATCAGTAAAATGAGTAATGGAATGAACTTCAGGCAGGAATTAAAAGTGCACACCAAAGAGGAACAGTGCCGTATACCCTCATTCAAGACTCACAACTAACCAGCTTTTTATACAGCTGTGAGGCACCAGCCTAGAGAATAGTGCCACCTACAGTGGTATAGACCCCTGAATCAATTAATAGTCAAGAAAATTCCCTGCAGATATTTCTGAAGGCTAATCTGGTTACACAATACCCCAGCCAGAACTTTACTGTCAGGTAAATCTAAGCTGTGCCAAGTTGATATCAAAGCTAGGAAGAGCAACTTTGCTGATGGCCTACTAGGTTCTAGTCAAAAAAGAAATAGAAATCCCTAAATACTCTTAAAAGAAATGGCAGTTCTATGGGAATATAGTGGATAGATTTTTGTAGAAATAGAAGACTGTATTTTTATTATTAGATATCATACAATTATTGCATAGATTTATATTGTCATCACATGACTGGTTAAAAGTCCATCTTAATTCTTTTATTGTTTTTGTTTGTTTGTTTTATGTACTCCAGACTATCCAAGCATCTCAAGGACAGTCTGTGTTTGCTGTTGTTGTAGTAATGGCACATAAGTGTGGTATGTAAATATATTCTTGCAGAGGGCAGAGGTCCAAGCATGGCCTTGGTTACCATTCCCCTATTGTTCTCTACCTTCATTAATTGAGATAAGGTCTCTCACTAAACTTGAAGATCAAGAAATTATTGGGACTGCCTGGCCAATGAGGTTCTGATATCTGCTTGTCTCTGCTGCTACCCAACAAGGCTGAGGTGACAGGTATGTTCTACCATGCCCAATTTTTACTTTGATCTGATGATTTGAACTCAGGTTCTTGTGTTTGCATAGAAGGCACATTACAGATAGAGTCAAGGACACTATCAGATGATCTGTCTTAAAGATCCAAGTTCTTTCTTGAAACATTCCAGTGCTTAAAACAATGATTCTTCATTTAATCTGTGCAGAGAACACCAGCATATAACGTCAAACAGACATGATGACTGAGTGGGACTAGGGAGAACCAGAGGTTCATTGTTTCTTTCAGCCATAGAGTTGGATGGCTGACCACATTTCATGCAGCCAGGAAAAGTGTGCTGCTGGTTCAGCATAACTTCTCTTCTTCATGTTCTTTTAGTCCTACTGCACAACAGAATATAGGCCCAATCCTTACAGGACATATGCCATCCAACTAAGGGTAAGACTCTGGGTCATGCATATCATCTGGTCAATTCTTAAACATTGCCCTTACTTCTTGAGTGACATCTCTTTTTAATATGTTCTCTTGCAGCATTTCCTTTTCACAGACAAGGAAATATTGATTATTTAATGTGCCTTTTAAAACACGTGCATTCTTCTATATTGCTGGGAAGTTTGTGCTTCACATCTGTGAGTGACACCTTACCTATCTCCTGTAAGCTTCTGTTCCAATGTCTGTTTTTCAAATAAGTCTCTCCCAACCTACATTACCCATATTCTAGTTATTATGGACGTGTAACCAATCACTGAAAAAAATGTAGTTGGTTAATACAAAAATGTTTACTTTGTTCTTGTGTCTAAAGCCTGAGAATTGACCACTAAGAACAAATAGTTATTTGTTATTGCATTTGAGTTGGAATGAAGGAAGTGGCCAACTGGCTGGGTCTTAGAATTATCTGAAGCCTTCCTCTCCCATGTGCATGCCACCTGGATGGAGAAGACTCAACAGCTGTGTCTCTCTGGACATCTGTTTCCATCTCTATGTGGTATTGCCACATGATCTTTTTATCACAGCTGCTTCAAGTCAGCTAGACTCCAAAACACAGGTGGAGGAATGAGAAGGAAGTTGAGCATGAATGGAAGCATGTGGGCCAGTTGGAATCCAGATGGCTGTTTGTGACCTAGGTTTGGAAGTTACTTGCATAGCAATGCTTTGTTTGTCTCCTGTCTGCCAAGCTCTCTTTTTGGGAGCACGTCATTGGGGATACTGCATATCTGAACATAGGAGAATGCCAAAAAGTTTGCAAAATGTTTATTAAAAAATTACATTGTCCAACTGTTAATTCAGGCTGCTGTCTCATTTTTCTTTTTTATCTCATTTACTGTGTAAAATCACACTCTTCCTCATACTGGAGTGCAGGTTCCTTAACTGGGTCTCTTGGTCATTTTCACTGCTCCGTCATTATTGACTCCAAAATAATTGAGCAAATAACAACCACTCACTAGTCATTGGTGAGTCAGTGTCAAATTAATAAGTTTGTTTTCTTTTCTTCAGAACTCATTTCACTTCCCATTTACTGTTGTTACTAAAGAATTAGTTAATATATAAAAGTGTTTTAGCATAGTGCAGTCCACACATCATTAAGACCAGACAATTCTAGACATTGTCACTAATAATAGTTATTACTGATGATGTCTTTAAGACACACTACATATTTCAAGTACATTACTTTTTATACCTTACTAAGAAATCTGTGGAGTAGAACCTAAATTGCATCTTTATTTCAAATGAAAATGGGGAGACATTCTTGGAATTCTGTCTGATTCCACAGTGGATGCTCTCCATCTTCTTTGATAATTTGTAAAAGCAAGGTGGCAAGAAAAATGATTTGAGATTGATATGTTTACCCTTATCTTGGCATCTCTGTTTCAATTTTCTCCATGCTAGTGTTTCCCCATGTATAGACTCAGGATGCCAAACATATTGGAGAGGGGTAATAATAACCTACCGTGAGAGCCCTTTAGTTAGAATATAATAGTAGAGATATATAATGTTAAATTAAGTAATTTAAAAGCTATATGAAGGAAATGGTTTCAATGCTCTAGGTTCATATCAACTGGCTAAAGCCCAACTTAGTGTTAGTGGTAAGAAACAAACAAATGATAACTTACCTAGTTAGAAGCTGCCTACTAACCAATCTCCTGGACTCAAATAAGTTTCTAGGCCTACCTTAATCAATTAAATATTTTCCTTCTTTGCTTCCTTATTCACCCTATTCATCATTTCCAGTTCCTAAGCTTTAGAGTGCTTTCAATAAAGAGCTGCCTAATTTGTAAATTACTGTTTCTCTTTTAAAAGAAATATAATCATCAATATTTACTATATACCACAAGTACAATTAAATATATTCTATGCACATTGTATCCTGAATTTTATGACTCAGAGAAACAATTGTATGCCTCTCCCAAAGTGGCATGCTTTGGTAAGCTGTTAAGAATGATTAAACAAATCTAATAATCATAGTGGAAAAATGTTCTAACAATTTAAAATATATATAATCTCTATATTCATTTGGTTCTTGGATGCCTCAAATTCATTTAGATATATAGCAATTATCATTAAAGAAAATAAATTGTTAACTGTTTTGTTCCCTGTGAAATTGTTAAGCTGGCAAAATGATAATAGAGATTTACTTCCATTTTTTTCATATATTTCCAAGTAAAATAACCTCATCTGTAGTGATTCTGTAAGCCATCATCTACTCATCTGTAAAATGGGGAATAGTCAAATCCTACAATTGTGACTAAATGGCAAAATATCTATGGCAACACTTTTCAGATTACACAAGACATAATCACTGAGGCTTTACATACTTGCTTTCAGAAATAAGTCCTATCTTAGGAATTATCAAAAGAAGCCAGCTATTAAAAGTTATTTTCATAAACACTTGAAAGTATACATTTTCTCATTTTTTTATTTAAGTTAGAAACAAGCTTCTTTTACATGTCAATTCCAGTTCCCTCTCCCTCTCCTCCTCCACTGCTCCCCACTAACACCCTATACCATCCTCTTATTGCTCCCCAGGGAGAATGAGGCCTTCCATGGAGTATCTTTAAAGTCTGTCATATCACTTGGAGCAGAGCCTAGACCCTCCCCCATGTTTCTAGGCTGAGATAGTATCCCTCTATGTGGAGTGGGCTCCCAAAGTCCATTCGTGTACTAGGTATAAATACTGCTCCACTACCAGAGGCCCCATAGATTAACCAGACCTCCATACTAACATCCTCATTCAGGGGGTCTGGAACAGTCCTATGCTACTTTCCCAGCTATCAGTAGGGGTCCATGAGCAACCCCTTGTTCAGGTCAGCTATTTCTATGGGTTTCTTCAGCCTGGTCCCTACCCCTTTGCTCATCACTCGTTTCTCTTTGTGACTGGATTCCAGAGTTCAGCTCAGTGTTCAGATGTGGGTGTTTGTTTCTGTTTCCTTCATTAACTGGATGGCATATAAGGTAGTCATCAATCTCATTATTGGAGAGGGTTATTTAAGATAGCCTCTGGACTGTTGCTTAGATTATTAGTTGGTGTCAACCTTGCAGATCTCTGGACATTTTTCTGGTGCCAGATTTTCTTTAAATCTATAATGGCTCCCTCTACTATGCTATCTCTTTTCTTGCTCTCCTTTATTCTTCCCCTGACTCGATCTTCCTGCTCTCTCCTAGTCTACAAATCTGACAGAGGACTGATTTCCAAAATATACAGAGTCCTCAAGAAGTTAGTCACCAAAACACCAAATATCCAGTTAAAAAGTGAGGTACAGAACTAAATAGAGAATTCTCAAAAGAGGAATGTAACATGACCGAGAGACACTTGAGAAAGTGCTCAACATCCTTAGCCATCCGGGAAATGCAAATCAAAACAAGTCTGAGATACCATCTTACTCCTGTCAGAATGGCTAAAATCAAAAACACCAATGACAGTTTATGCTAGAGAGAATGTGGAGAAAGAGCAACACTCCTCCACTGCTGGTGGAAGTGCAAACTTGTACAGCCACTTTGAAAATCAGTAAGGCAGTTCCTCAGGAAAATGGAAATCAGTCGACCACAATATCCAGTAATCCCACTCTTAGGCATATACTCAAAAGATGCACATTCATACAACAAGCACATGTGTTTCACTATGTTCATAGAAGTATTATTTGTAATAGTCAGAACCCAAAAGCAACCTAGATGCCCTCAACTAAAGAATGGATGGAGAAAATGTGGTACATTTACACAATGAAGTACTACTCAGCAGAAAAAACAATGGAATTTTGAAAATCACAGGCAAATGGATGGACCTAGAAGATACCATCCTGAAAAAGTTAACTCAATCACAAAAAGACAAACATGGCATGTACTCACTCATATATAGATTTAGTCATAGAGAAAAGGAGTACCAGCCTATAATCCACACCACTAGAGAAGCTAAGAAACAAGGAGAACCCTAAGAGAGACAGATATTCACAGTCCCCTAGAGAAGGGGATAGGGACAAGATCTCCTGAGCTACTTGGGAGCATGGGGGAGGGGAGAAGGAGGTAGAAGAAAGAAAATATACATTTTATCTGGGGAGCTCATCTGAAGACCACAGGTCCAGGGAAACATGGCCTTCCCACTGTGCTGTTTTTCCTCCTGAGGCTGAGGCCTCCTGTATATCCTACAATTTCTCTTGTTAAGGATGCATACACTCATGCTAACCTGCTAGTTAATAGGTGTGACAAAATGTGTTTGGTCTCTGGAAAACTCACTAAATTTGTGGCTCTGGCAATAAAAGACTATTTTGTCATTATCGTTGTTTGCTAGACTGCTTTCTTTTTTCTTTTTCTTTTTCTTTTTCCCAGGTCTCTCTCCGTTTCCCTCCCCTCCTCCTGTGCCCTTCCCCGAACCTCCCCAGTATCCCCTCATTTCCCCAGAGAGCATGAGGCCCTCCATGGGGGTGTCCATAGTCTGTCATTTCATCCAGGGCGGGGCCTAGACCCTCCCCCAAGAGTTCAGGGTGAGAGTGCATCTCACATTGTTGGATGGGAGTCCAAAGTTCATGTGTATACTCGGGATAAATACTGATCTACTGCCCAAGGCTCAATATTTTTTCTTTTCTAGTCTTCCTTAAATTTGAAATGAAGTCATGAACTCAGACCCTCAGGATTGTACAACAAACACTTTACCCTAGCTAACTGAGCCATCTTTCCAGTTCCACACTAATACTCTTTAGCCTGAATTCATTGAGAAATAATGTCATCAATAATAATTTTCAATTCTATAGTATAATATAATTTTCATTTCTATAGTTCTTTTTAGAATTTTAATTACCTGGAAAAACAGTGTAGTCTTACAAGCATAGGTAAGGTTACATACTCAAGTGTCTTTTAAGACAATAAAAGAGGAATATTCTCTCACTGAAATAAGTCGAAGCCATACCTTCTGCTTGGCATAGCCTATTTAAAATGAGCAGCTCAAAAACCAGCCTCTCTTGACCTAAGTATATATGTTCACGCACAGCACGTCTGAAATTTTCACATTATGGTTCATTGAAAAGGCAATGAGCTTTGCAACAGGATTGACAACAAAAGGAAAAATGATGAGGGAAATTGCCTTACTTATCTGCTACAGTACTCTTGATTGCCAAGTGTAATTTTCTGGTTCATTATGAGAGGGGCCACATTTGACCATTAACTTGAGTACTCACAGATTTCACCGATACAAAGATCGAGTTGTTCAAAACACTCTTTGCTTTTTAACAAAGCCAGGGTGATTGTGTGTTTTTAAAGCATCATCAGTTTTCATCAGTTTCCCCCTGCTGGAGTTATATGTGGGTAAAATACTTAAAGGTCATCAAACACTATGGCACATGAGCTAGCCAGCTATAGAAAAGTGAAGATATTAAAATTATACAGGAGTGACACAAGTCATTTGCTGACTTATCGCTTGACATACCATGAGATTTGACTAGATAATTGAGGTAAATAGCCCTGCCATTATAGATGTCATGCTAGGTCAGATAGGGGTCAGAAAACACAACAGTGTTAATCATCCTTTAGCATAAAGGGGCACTGCTCTAGCACACTATAGACAATGCCCCCATTTAAAATATTAGTAACTTATTTTTACTATCAGTCTTAAACTTTAATTCCCCAAGGACACTCTCTGCCCCAAACACTTCAGTTTCTTTCCATTATCTTAAACTGACATTTATTTATTTATTTATTTTAATTCTAGTCAAAGCCACTAGCCATGTGTGGTTGTTTAAATTCCAGTGTGTTAAAATGAAATATCCTTTTTCTCAGTTACAATAGCTGTATTCAAAATTCAAAGTGCTCAGTGTCTCTAGGGCCAGTGGGTTCTGTGGTAGACAGTGGGAAAGCCTGCATTGTCTCCATCAGCTCATAAACATGGTGAAACACTAGATTATCAAACATGGAAACCATGATATTGGAAACATGGATATTGATCACCTGATGGGTGGCCAGCCTAAACTGAGATTAGTTGATACTTATTAGATTTGAATGACAAAGGACAAGCAGAATGCTGTGAAATGTCTCCATAGTATTTCAGTCTGATTTGATGTAACAATAGTAATAAATAAATATACAATGCAATTGATTTGACTTTAAGAAATGTTGACATAAATGGGTTTGCATTAGAGTTCCTTTGGACAGTGTTGATCTGTAGTGACAAAGCTTATTTGATATAACCTCCAAGGGCATACCTGTGGTCCAACATAGGTAGGCTTATATACTGAAGGCAAAACAAAGAGTGGAAAGTGGTTGGAAGGTAGTTGCTCTGACAGGGCAAAGGTCACTGGTATGACAAACATTTTCAGCTCAGTGAAGATGAAGTAAAATATAAATTGTAAAAGGAGTATCTGCACAGGAAGACTGTTGGTAAAGACTTCAACTTCAAGTCTCCTTCCAAGAGCAGATATTTATTGTACCTTCAGAAATTATGATGTCCAGATGAATGTGAAATGAACATTTACAATCCTTTAACTGACATTCTGCAACTAGGTCAGGGGTTGAGACTGCTTTTATTTTCAGTGCCATGATGACTCAGGATGTAGCAAAAAGTGGAATGCTCCTATCTTACAAATACAATTCTTCAATTCAACAGCTTTTCACTATGAAAAGTAGTTTTGAATAAGCTCATAGTGAAAAAAACCTCTGCTTTTCTTATTTATTAAAATCCAGCCTTTCCTTTGAGTACATGTATTACTATATTCTTCCTGACATCCTTGCAGTTATGCTTTGTGCATTGATTAGTTCAGAGTAGTTCCCTAATCTAGAATGCTTTTCTTTTCCTTTTGAAGTTCCTGAAGGCTCAGTTCAGATGTCACAGCTTCTTTCAAAGCCTACATTCCCTACTGTCAAGCACTCATCAAACAAATATCGCAGAACATTCAATTTTGACCTGGCCTACCCAAGTGATTGGGACACTATTACCTTATGTCACACTACATGAATTTGTGAACACTGTTCTGCCTCTCACATGACTAGCTCACAAAGAGGGAAATGTTTTGTATTTATAACCTCAATTCTTATTCCTTAAAAAGCAGTTCAGTTCATGTGGTCAGTTTCAAAATCTTTGATGAATGAGCTTTTCTTCTTCCATATGGAGAAAATGTTATTGTGTTAGTAATAGAAGAAAGTCTCACAGGTTTGTACTAACAGATGCTATGACATCCAAGTCACCTTCACTTCAAAATTGCAGTTCTAAATATTTTACTGCCTCTGTAAACAATGATGAAGTGAGCATGCCTTCAAGACCTAGTTTGCCCTGCCTTGAAAGCATTTGGTTGTTGAATGCATTAACCTTTGTTTAAGTTTGCTCATGTAGAACACACTCATGAGCAACCTAACTACACACATTATGGCAAAAAGAGAGGAGGTATAACTGTATATTTTGAGTATGAGTTCACAGTAAAGATACTTGTTACATTACTATATCTGATGTTGTACTAGATGATAATATTTAAGCTCCACACTTAACATTAGACTGATGTGGGCTTACTTTCATCCCTCTATTTATCAATCACTTACTTCTGTCTACATCTAATTCATACCAGAGACTGATAGTCAATTCAGTTTTATGATAGGGGATGTTGATGTTGCTCACTTTTTCTTTTGCAGGCCATATATGGCTACAGATGGACTAACCAGAGAGAAATACAAAAGCATTCTTTTGGAGCCGTTGGTTTTTAAATGAGCTGTGTTACCATTCCCTAGTTCTAGTGTCAGATTTCCATATTCATTTTGTAATTTTAAGATATTTCTTAACTTATGTAATTCTTCAATTATCCTGGAAAGAACAGTGAGTTAGAAAACAAAAGCCTGGTGTCACACTGACTAGGTATATTACTTGGTAAGTATAATTTTCTTCATATATTTCAAATTATACAGGTAGGCAAGTAGAATAATAAGACATTTGCGAATTTCTGATTAAGCTGAAAACAAAGAAAATGGGGAAAGGGAAAAGAGCCATTTCCCAGTGTTTCTTAAATATCACTAAACAAAATTTGTCGAGTCTGCTACTGGAAGATTACGATATAGCAAATCTAGGGAGAGGTCTAGAAGTTCTGCGAGCTATGTTCTCATTTAACAACTGAACTTCATGGGACCTCCTGAAGCTGAGAGGCTTATGTAAGGCAAAGGACACAGCGAGCAAGACAAAATGGCAGTCCACAGAATGGAAAAAGTTATTCACCAACCCCACATCTGACAGAGAACTGATTTCAAAAATATACAAAGAACTCAAGAAGCTAGTCACCAACACAAGAAATAATCCAATTAAAAAGAGGGATATAGAACTAAATAGAGAATTTTCAACAGAGGAAAGTGCCCAACATCTTTAGCCATCAGGGAAATGAAAATCAAAACAACTCTGAGATACCATCTTGCTCCTGTCAGAATGGCTAAATTCAAAAACAACAATGACAGATTATAGCGGAGAGGATATAGAGAAAGAGGAACACTCCTCCATTGCTACTGGAAGTGCAAATTCATACAGCCACTTTGGAAATCAGTATGGCAGGTCCTCAGGAAAATTGGAATCAGTCAATTACAAGATCCAGCAATCCACTCTTAGGCATATACCCAAAAGATGCACATTCATACAACAAGGACATCTATTCAACTATGTTCATAGCAACATTATTTGTAATAGCCAGAATAGCCTAGATGCCCCTCAGCTGAAGAATGGATGGAGAAAATGTGGTACATTTACACAATTAAATAATACTCAGCAGAATAAAGAAAAACAATGGAATCTTGAAATTTGCAGGCAAAGGGATAGAACAAGAAGAAACCACCCTGAGTGAGGTAACCCAGTCAGAAAGAGGCAATCATGGTATGACTCACTCATATATGGATATTAGACATAGAGCAAAGGATTACCAGGCTACAATCCACCCACCAGAGAAACTAGGAAACAAGGAGTACCCTAGGAGAAACATACATGGTACCCTGGAGAAGGGGAATGGGACAAGATCTCCTGAGAAAATTGGGAGCATGGGGGGAGGGGAGAGAGCATTAGGAGGAAGAAATGGGGAGAAGAGGAGGGGAGAGGAAGACATGAGGGAGCAGGAAGAATAGAGGAGAAAAAGGAAAGAGATACCATAATAGAGGGAGTCATTATAGTTTTAAAGAAAAGTCTGGTACTAGGGAAATGTCCAAAGATCTACAAGGATGACCCCAACTAAGAATCTAAGCAACAGTGGAGGGGCTACCTTAAATGCCCTTCCCTGGTAATGAGATTGATACTACCTGTTATGCCATCCTAGAGTCTTCATTCAGTATTTAATGGAAGCAGAAGCAAACACCCACAGCTAAATACTGAGCTGAACTTCTGGAATCCAGATGCAGAGAGGAATGAGTGATGAGCAAATGGGTGAAGACCAGGCTGGAAAAACCCACAGAAACTGCTGACTTGAACAAGAGGGAGGTCATGGGCCCTAGACTGATACCTGGGTAACCAGTTTAAGACTGACCCAGAACCCCTGAACGTGGGTGTCAGTTAAGAGGCCTGGGCAATCTATGGGGCCTTTGGTAGTGGATCAATATTTATGCCTCGTATAGGAATGTGCTTTGGGAGCCCATTCCACATACAGGGATACTCTCTCAGTCTAGACACATGGGGAAGGGCCTAGTTTCTGCTCTAAATGTTATGATAGACTTTGATGATCCCCCGTGGAAGACCTCACTCTCTCTGGGGAGCAGAAAGAGGGTGGGAGAGGGTGTTGGTGGGGGGTAGGGGAGGAGGGGAGGGTGAGGGAATTGGGTTGATATGTAAAACAAGCTTGTTTCTAATTTAAATAAAAAATAAAAATAAATTGAGGAAGCCTGAGAAACTGGCCTGACCTGGCTTTGTACTTGAAGCATAGAACAATCACTAATGGGAATGTTAAAATTTGGTTCTGTGAGGACTCTTATTCAGCATATTTTAAAGTGGCGAGGGGCCCATGAATTTGACATTTTAATGAAAATTTCCTAGGAATTTCAATACAGACCCATAGATCACAGGTTATGAAATTCAGATCTCAAACATCAGTTTGGGAGAGTTCTTTATTGAATGTATTGTGGATATTTTCCCAGCAACCAGTGTAGAGTGAACTATCAGCTATTCTGAGAAAACTGAGTGAAATTCTCTATGAAATGAAATGTTCATTATATCTAGATAAATGCCTTTGCTTGGAAACAATAAGAAAATTGATTTACTAGTAAAAGTAGCCTTTATTATTTTGTTTCTATTTTATCTCAATTTCTGATTCTTCAATAATTATATGCTTCCAACTCATTCATCCATGTAGCAAATACATGTAGAATTTGTGTTGAAGGCAAGGCCTGTGAGAATCACTGTTTCTACAGCAATGGACAAACAGATACTGTGGGTAGGTAGTTCCTAATCTCCTACAAGTCAGGATAGAGATGGGTTTTATGGCTATCTATTGAATAAAATAATCAAACATTTAAAAATATATTGGTTCAAAGCTGTAATGCTTGCGTATTTTACTAAAAGGTGTTCACTTTGAATGGAGAATGGGTCAGTAAATTTCTGATCATTATGATGTCAAATTCAGTAATTAACTACCATCTGGGAGAAACTGTTTCAATAAAACTTGGTGTTGACTCTTACCTGGAAATGATCCAAGATGTTAGTTATATCCTTGAATAGTTTTCATGTGTCCTTTACAAGGACTTACAGAATATCTCTGTATCTCTCAATCATTGCTTGGGTGCTAGATTTTCTCAGATACTATTTTCCAATAGAACACAGACAAGGGCTCCAGTGCTGTTTCTTAACTAAGCCTCTGTAGCCACAGAAAACCACTTGCACCGAATTCTGTCAGTCAATTACATGACTAAGGATGTCTACATCCATAGGGTGAACTACTCTCTAATTATATTATGACAAGTAACAAATTTGTAGTTATCTTCCTATGCACCAAAAGGCAAGACAGACACTTCACAATTAAGCTGGGCATGGTGATACACACCTGGGGGCCAAGCACATAGGAGGATGAGTGCAAATATGGTCTATGTAGTGAGACCTTGTCTCCAATATAAAATAAACAATTTTGTTAAAAACCTAGCAATTAACTAAAAACATTTTTAATAATTACTTATAGGGAATAGAGTCTGGTAGTACAAGACAGAAGGAGGAAGTTAGGAGAAAACTCCTTAATGACGCAATACTGAAGTCTCAAGAGGACCCAAGCCAAAGTATGACTATAAAACATAGGGACACAGTAATTAGGAAACAGGTAGGATGAATAGGGAAAAGAAATAATGGTAAAATGCAACGAACTAGTCTTCATTCCTTGCTTCTTCTACCAGCCACTGTCTCATGTCTTTGTAGGCATTATCTCCTTTAACCTGCACAGAAGTCTTAGGTGACTCATATTTCCATTTTACACAAACTGAGGAATAAGATTAGTGGCAGAGGCAGAGTTTTAGGGTCTCCTTTTACTTAAGATGTTTTAGAACACACGCATTCCTTTACTAAAGTCAGTCACAGCAAGAGTGGTTCAGAAATTCCAATGAAGGGCAGGCACCTGAGGAGAAAGTTATGTACAAAGTAAGACAGAACAAACACCAAAGACAAACTCCATCTCCTACACCCCTGGTTCTAGTAGAGAGTTGTAATTTCTCTCACAGCAGAGTTTTAAAAGAAGATTGAAAAATAACAGCTGGACTCCCATTTTTAAGTGGGAAAGGGCAGTTCATCAGTTTCGTTTGATTCTATTTTCTCAATCATAGATATATTTACTAAAACCCCAGACAGATTCGGTTTCTCTAGGCATAGTGGACATAATCCTGTCCCTCACAACTGGACAGGATTTACTAAATAAATAATAATCCTGTAAATAAACCTGAAAAAGTCTCTGTCACCTGTGTAGGTTTCCACAGCTCTGGTGACAATGCAGGGGATGTATTGCCTAGGTGATTCGGGTCTTTTGATCTATAGGATCTAG
The DNA here is from genome assembly GCF_017639785.1 of Mesocricetus auratus. NCBI lineage: Eukaryota > Metazoa > Chordata > Mammalia > Rodentia > Cricetidae > Mesocricetus > Mesocricetus auratus. The sequence goes on from NW_024429266.1 coordinate 164,564,268, forward strand.
AGTTGTAATACTTCATCTGGACCATATGATATACCATCAAGTCAGTGCTGCTTGGTGATGTATTGCTTGGTAAAATAAGGCTAGCTGTCAAAAAACTCATTCCAAGAACTCAAAGTTTGGCTCCAGGAAAAAATTCATTTCGGACCTTAAAAAATACATTTGTCATTCAAGTGGAGGGAAAGATGACTCAGCCAGAGCTAAGAGGCTTGGAGGCCAAATAACCCTGGTAAATATAATGTGTTTCACTACTTAGGGAAAAGAAAGACAAGGGTCAAGTCAAAGAAGCCTTAGATGTTCCAGTTCGGTTTTTCATTTTTTTAGGAGTTGGGCACATAGAGTTATAGGATTGGCCAGCAAGAGGGCTTTCCGGTAACTTGTCACTGATGTGCTATTGCAATAACACATGGTGAAAAAAAACTGATTAGGTATTTCACAAGACTAAGTTCTAAGACACATCTGGAGTTAAGATTTTGTATATGAGGGAGAAATTGTCTTATTATTATTTTGCATATCCCTATTTATGGATGCTTTAACAACTGCTGTTTTACAGGGGGTGATAATATATTCTAAAATGATCTTTAATACTGATATTTCAAAATCTGTTCTTAAATATGTGCGTGCAATCTGAAAATTAAAAAAGAACTGTCTTCTAATGTTTTGTCTTCAGATGTGCTGACTAATCTTGAAACTTCATTTACATTTATCTATAAATTTAGATTGCAGATATACCTATTTTTAATTTCTACCTGAGCATGATATTTTTATGTGACTGTCCAATATTAGATGTTCAGGCCAAATGTTACCTAAAAGCAAACAAAATATGATACATAGAAATGAAACAAGAACTTGGAGGAATCCAAGGGACAGAAGTATTTCTTTTAGGAAATTGAGAGAATCCTTAGGAAGACCTCAAATTTTAGAGCTGACGTTTGGAGAGGTAGAAGATACATGATCAGGGAAGACATTGCTCATCCCCGTTGAAGGTGAATTTCAGCCCAGGGTCCTAAGAAAGACCACGTCAGCAAATGAAAGCTTAAGTTACATAAGAAGCCCAAGTAGTGATTATGAAACCAAGACTTTACTATGTACTTTTGTTGCATCAAAAATCCAACAAAATGGACATATAGTTCACAACATTTCATTTTTGAATATTTATGAAATTCCAAAGTGGATTCAAGTTTATCAGCAACATTATTTTTCTAATTCCTGTAGTTATGTCTCCATGAGTCTGATGAATTCCTAAACATGGGAAGTTTCTACTGAGTTAAGGTATGGCAGGGGGATAGTCATACAAACTCACTGTCATTTTAACATATGTCTATGTATTGAAATTAATTTTTACTTAAAATACCCATATGCCACAATCCTTTTTTGCTTTTATTTAGAAACATTGGTTCTTATTTGCTTTAAAAAATTTCAAAATAACACTTCTCCATTTCCTTTCCTTAATTTGAAGTATCATGCAAATGGAAACTCAATCTTTCCCATGAAATGTCACAAACCATGTGCCCATTGCTTGTATCTTTGCTTGCAGCTTCTAAGTTCTTACAACAGCAGTTCATTCAGGAGTACTCATTAGCTTTTCCAGAACAATGTTCTAACATGCCACCACAATCCTCTTCCAGACCTGTGGTCAGGTTCTTCACAGCAGTAACTCGCATTCTGGTATTGATTTCATCTTAGGGTTACTACTGCTGTGCTAAAACACCATGACCAAAAAAGCAACTTGGAAAGTACAGAGTTTGCTTCCTCTTGTACTTCTAGGCAAGTCAGCATAGAAATTCTCTGCACAAATGAGTAGAGGCCATGAGGAGTAATGATTCCTGGCTTGCTCCCCTAGGCTTGCTTAGTCTGTTTTCTTATAGTACCCCAAACCACTAGCCGATTGATGGCACCTTCTACTACGAGTTGAGCCCTCCCCTCTCACATCTGTCACTAACCAAGAAACTGCCATCAAGGCTTGCCTACAGCCTGATCTTATGGAAGCATTTTTTAAATTAAAAGTTACTTCTCTAGAAGTAACTCTGGATTATTTCAACTTGTCATAAAATTAGCAAACTCTCATATAAAAGACTGATTTATATGAATGCGTTCTGTGTTCACCTAAAATCCAGTTTCAACATAGACTTCAGACTTACTTTTTCCATACCAAGATGATACTTCTATTGAAATAATCACAATGTTCTCATTAAAAGACCACCAATATATACTGTTTAAACATATAAACTGTATTTGTGGACTCTTATTGTAAAGAGTCACCCTAGATATGACAAGTTTTGTGTAACATTTTGTCTTGATGATGGAACTGTATTAAGATTTAACTAATAGTGTTCACATACTTTCATATAAGGCAGACAGACTTGAAAAACATATTTTCTCAGCATTTTAAAATCTAGTCTGGGTTTTTATTGGCTCTGGTTCTGAAGGTTGTTTTAAAAGTCTCCATTCCAGTTCTTTCTATTTCTCCAATATCTGGAGTTTGAAATGCTAGTTACAAACAACACATCACAGTTCAATAAGCTGTGGGTAGTAGAGTTGTGTATTGTGTTTGATTACATTGTAGTTGTATGTGTTACATCCACTCAAGAAAATCATTACATTTCAAACAATCTAATGAAAGAATACTATCATTGGGAACTCTCAAGTAATGTGATATGACAGTTCAATATGTCTTTGAGTTATGTGGAAGAAAGTAAATCGGCTTCTGATTGTGCACTATCCTGTAGAAAGTAAGAGAGGGGTATGGAAATATTGGTGGAGAAATTTAAGAACTCAGGGGTTTCTCACATGGGTTGTGGTGATTATTCTTGGCTGTCAACTTGACTGCATCTGGAATTAACTAAAATCTAACCATATGAGTACATCTGTGAGGGAGTTTTTATTTCTTTAATTAAATCATTCGAAGTGGGAAGAGCTACTTTAAATCTGGATCCTTTTAAGTGGGTAGATGCATCTTTAATCTGGGCCACACCTTGTGATGGTGGCCTGTATAAGGAAAAGAAAGGAGGAAGCTTTCTTTGACTGCTTGCTCTTGATCTTTCTGGCAAGTTTGCTCCTTCATAGGCATTAGAGCCTATTTCTTTGGGATTCTGGCATATACTGAAGACCATCCTTGTGGACTGAACAACTATGGGATTCTCGGACCTACTTTTGGTGGTCATTGTTGGAATAGCTGGACCACATCTTGTAAATCTTGTAAACCATTCTAATAAATCTCCTTCATCTATGACTTATATTACTCTAGAAAACCCTGATGGATTTAGGAATTTTCTCCTCCTCCTCCTCCTCCTCCTCCTCCTCCTTCTTCAATAGTAAAATGGAACTGTTCTAATGAGCACAAGAATGGATTTGCTTTTAAGTAGAAATAATCAGCAACTGCTAGTAATGTTGGGGAATCAATTATTTATTTTCACATTTTGATTATTTTCACATTCTTCTGTTTCATTAGTTAAATATTAGAAAGTAGACACTAAAGATGAAGAAATATACTTTCTTTACATTTTCTTTTCAGGGGTTCTACTGGATCTATATCTTCCCCAAATCTTATATTTATATAAAACAGAGAAATCTGTGCACCTATGAGGTGTTAGCACAGAAAACCACAGTATTAAAAACCAGTGTCTTGCTCTCAGAATATCATGTCTATTTGATGTCACACTCTAGACTAATCTAGGACATCTCCATCAGCAGCTGAATGTCCTCAGTTCTATTCCATCTTATAAATGCTATAATATTGTTCTGATGGGATCATGAATATTGAATGAATTGTACAAGAGAAATAAATTTCCATAAGGCTTTATTGATCAAGAAAGTTAGTTAAAATTATTAGAATTTCCATGAGGAGTGTTTTGTGGATAAAGAGAAGACATTTGTTATGAAAAAATGTAATACTTTACTCAGTCCTGTTGCCAAAGACATTTGGATTTTGTTTGGAACTTTTCTTCTGCTGACATGATATATTGGTTGTAATTTTTTTCTTGTTTTTTTAAGTATCATACAAACAATGAACTTTTATTTAGTATGCAAATACTATATACTGTATATAAAGTGAAACATGTGTTAATACTCGTTTTTATATAAATTTTCATTTAAATTAAAAACAATCTTATTTTACATATCAATCCAAGGTCCCTCTTCCTCCCATCTTCCCTTGTCCCTCACAAACTCTCCCATCCTGCCCCCATCCACTTCCCAGGGAAGGTGAGGCCTTTTATGGGGTATCATCAAAGTTTGTCACTTTACAGAGGGAATCCAGGACATACAGCCTCCAAAACAATACAGAGAAACCCTGTCTCAAAAAACACAAAAACAAACAAACAAACAAACAAAAAAACCAATTCAATCCAAAACAAAACAAAAAAAAAACCCAACAAAGTCTGTCACATCATTTGGGGGCAGGGCCTATGCCCTCCACCATGTATCTAGGCCAAGAGAGTATCCTTTCATGGTGAATGGACTACTAAAGTCCATTTGTGCACTAAGGATAAATAATGGTTCCACTGCCAGAGGCCCTTAGACTGCCCAGGCATCACAACAGATATTCACATTCAGGGGACCTGGTTTGGTTCCATGCTGGTTTCCCAGCTATCAGACTGGGGTCCATGAGCTCCCACTTGTTCAGGTCAGCTATCTCTCTGGGCTTCCCCAGTATTTTCCCAACCCCCTGATCATAACTCCTCCCTCTCTACAACTGGACTCCAGAAGTTCATGCCCAACTGTGGGTCTTTGCTTCTGCTTCCATCAGCCACAGGATGAAGGCTCTAGGATTGCTTTAAAAATAGTCATCAATCTTGTTAGTTATAGGGGAAGGTCATTTAAAGTAGCCTCACCATTATTGCTTAGACTGTTAGTTGGGGTCATCCTTGTATATTTCTAGATGTTTTCCTAGTGCCAGGTTTTCTTTAAACCTAGAATATCTCCCTCTATTAAAGCTTCTTTTTTCTTGCTTTCCTCTATTCTTCCCCCAAGGCAATCTTCCTGACCCTTCATGTCTTCCTCCTCTCTTTTCTTTTCGCCTTTTCATTCTGCTACCTCCCTCCCCTCTCCCCTCAGGCTTACAAGCTTCCAATTTGCTCAGGAGGTCTTGTCCCTTTCCCTTTCTCTGGGGGACCATGTATGTTTCTCTTAGGGTCCTCCTTGTTTTCTAATATCATCACTGATGGGGCTTCATTTTTTAAAAAATGTTCCACAAGCCTTGCATTCCTGTAAAAATATCATCCAGTCATCTTGTTTCTTCCTTTTTGTATGTTGCTGGATTCCATCTGCTTGTATTCTGTTGAGACTGGAATGTTTACTGATAGTAGAGGTTGAATTTTATGCAATATTTGCCTCTTGTTTCAGTATTAGTGTAACACTAGTTTCACAGACCACATTAAATAATGCTGCTTTTTTATAATTTTGGGCAAGTTTTAAACAATATTTACAATTCTTGTCATAGTTGTAGTAAAGTAGGCATTTGTACATAAGTCTTTATTGATATTCAATATTTAAATTACTTCAATTGCACAGGCTTTGATTTTTAATATGAGTTATATGTTTATTTGGACTTTGTATTTCTTTTTAGGTAAGTTTCAACTGTTTTACATCTTACATGAATTTTTTCTTTTTATATAAGTTTAATTTGCTGATAGACAGTTGAACATGCTCCCATTCCTCTTTGTTATTTCTGTAAAGTTTCTATTTCTGTCTTTAATTACTGATTTTAGCATACCAGACTAAGTAAAGAAGGTCTTTGTTATTGCTTTAAAATGGCCTAAGTTGAGTTTCATTGTTGTTGTTAGTTTTCTACTTTCATTTTCACTAATTTGTTCTTGATTCTCTTATTTCCTTCATATTTAATATGCTCTACTTTTGCCATACGTACAAATGCAGATTTATGTTTTCCCTAAATATTGATTCATTTAGAGAAGCATTTTTTGGGGTGATTCACCTGTTCTCTAGGAGTATGGCAAATGTGTCATTGCTAAATCTTCCAGAAATATTTATTTATTTTGCTCAATTTAAATTCATTTATTTTATTTTTTGAGACTATAAAATATTTACATCATGTTTTTTTTTACTTCAAACCTACTATATAGACAGCCTCATTGCTGTCTTTCAAATTCATGACTTCTCTTTATGAATTGCTGCTACATACATACAGGTATAAGTATACACTTATGCAGGAAGCCTTGCTCCTAATGGGTTCAATGACCTGGGATGGATGTGTTTGGTTAGTGAAAGGAAGAAAACTCTGACCACCTGTTTCAAACGAATGGCCCTGGATAGCTTACGCCATTTTTATTTATAGAGGTTCAATATTTTGCATGTACAATTTAACAATCATCTTTACTTCTTTATGTACCCAATAACAATTAAAATAATTGAAGTTAGTTCCCTTACCTCACTCTCCTCTGTTCTCCGATTTTCCAATTGCTAACCATTATCCCTTGATTCATTGTTCTAATGTTAGAAGCACAAGCAGTATTGCAAGCAACAAAAGAAGTTTTAAAACTAGGCACACCTACAGATAGAACAGTTGGAAGCATTTGTAGTTATAGCATCATGCAAAGTGAAAGGGAGTTTTGCCTCTAATGGTTAATGTTTTCTCTAGTGAAATCTATACTCTCACAATCAACTCATTAGCCAAGGCTGAATCAATCCAATCTTCATTCTATACTACTCTATCTCCTATGGGGAGTATACCCGATTTTCTATCATCATCCTGTAAACTACATAACTTAAAAGCTTACTCATAGTAGTTGGCACTGTTTATCTCTTGTTCTCATGTCCTGCTCCTCTCAACTTTATACACGGTTGTCTCCCTCAGTGTTGACATAGTTATAGAAATGAGGACAATGTGAGTTTCTATTATTCTGTTATTACCTGGTCTTAGACTGTTCTCATTATCACTTGATATTATCTATTCATTTGTGTTACTCTTACACTCTTGTGAACAGAATCATTCTCTTTTGGACAACTATGAAAATTGGTAATATTGTCATGAACTTCTGTGACTCTTTCAGGCCAGTCACAAGGCATGTTGGAAAGGCAGCATCCTGTTCTTGAGAAGTCTGAATTCATGGTCATACCTGAAACACCAAAGACTTTTGATGCTGAATCTGAGTCACTGTATATTTTTAACAACATCTCTTTTGCTTTCCCAGAGAAGCATATCAGGAGAAAGTTTTCCTAATGCAATAGCCATTTTAGTTTTGACTCTAAGAAAGTGAGACCAGAGGCAGCCAGCAATACAATTTGTATAAGGAAAACAAGGAGAGCAGGTAGCACATATGCTCCTGAGATCCATGCCCAGAATTATACAGCAAACTATCCATTGGCATAAGCAAGAACGGATTAAATTCTGCTATGCCTTGCCACAAGTAGAGCTTGTTCATACTATTCTCAGGTGTTGTCCCTCAAAGAAGTCACATAGCTCCCAGCATTCATATATATTCCTAAATATATAAATACAACCTCAAAAGTCAGTGAGATATGAAACACATTGCCAAGAAGAATAACTGAATCATTTCTATAGGTTGATAAGGCAGCACTAGTCAGTGATGATGGGTTCATGTTGCTTCTTTCCTTCTCACTTTCTATATTTTTCCCTCTTTCCCAACTCCCTTCTGTCTTTTTCTCATTTAAGAATGTAAACTTAAGCTATAAAATAAATAACTTTAAACATATACACCCACATAGAGAGTTGTGCCCTAGGAAAATTTGCCAGTTGGGTCTTCGAAAGGATATTTTTCTGTTTTAACTTTGCGATTTAAATAAATTAAACTTGACAGAATGTAAAAGCTATGTTTGCTCATATCTGAACTAGTGTTAGCAGAATATATGGTATTCTTAATCAGAAGTATATTTTAAAGTATATCCATAAGTAACATCTGTTCGATATTGTTTATTGTTTTAAATATTTTACATATGAGACTTCCCTGTATGTATGCTAATGTTAGCTGTTCTTTTCCCTTTTTAATTACATAGATATGTATCAACTGGAATATTTTCTAAACAACTGTTCATTTGTTACTGCTATAGAATATTCCCCTTTCCCTAGAATGCTACACTTCCATGTTGTAACATAAAAATCGTTCTTTTTTAAATGGTGTCTCACATTCTTCTGTTTCTCCCATGTGTCCACAAGATGTTTTCTTTGGTGTACATTTCCTTTTTCTCTCTGTTTTGCAGCACACATTAATATATAATACATAATGATATATGCTTGCCCTAATGTAAGAACAGATAAAGCTCATTCCACTCATATGTGTAGAGGATTTTGTCTAAGTATCTGCCCATTTGGACATTAGGAGGCTACAGGCACATATCTAACAAGACAGAAGATATGTGTAAATGTGGGAGTACATATTATGGTACACAGGTCTGGGATGAAGTAAGTTAACTTTATGGAAGAGAACATCAATACATGAGAAAGCCGATATCTCAGGGTCAGCGCTCCAAACATGCAGTATCAGTTCTCTCCGAGACCCAAACAGATCCCCAAGAGAGCACGGCCAGCCTCTCCTCAGGTCTATATAACACCTCAAATATGCACCTGTAGCCACTGGCCAGCATCACAGGTACCTAGTAAGAACTCTCCCTATATATATGAAATGCCAATAATTAAAATTGTCAATACAGTCACATAATCAAATGATTTCTTCAATTTCTTGTAAAAAGAGAGAGATCTCAACAGTGAAAGAAAAACAGTTAGAGGTGTCACCAAGTGGGCAACACATTGTGGACAGTGCCCGAAGCTCTGAGATTGCCACAACCTGAGTGAGAGTTATGAAATCAGTTGCATTCAATCTGCTTCAACAATAGTAGATTTTAAAAGACATTGCATATATTTTTGAAAAATGTGCAATCAAATGAATTAATTCATTATTGTACATTGTGTAAATGTCTATAGACCACATAATAGTATCTAGTCTTCACTTGTTTTGCTGGTAGTTTCTGATACAAGTGTGAAGAATTGCTCTCTGAAATTATCAGTAACTGGCTTTAAGTTGTATTAGTTTTATTTGAATCTTTAATCATTTTTGAAAACTTACAAAAGGCGCAAGTGTTGTGCACTCAGCCTCTTTTCTCCTTCATTCTATAATAATGTTATCTTTCTTCTGCATTGGTTTCTTTTTGTTTTGTATAGTTTTGAAGCACCAAGTAGTTCATGATTAAAATGCACACAACATGATTTCCATTTGATTTTAAAATATTTCATTGCATTAAAAATGTTATCCTATCAGATATAATGTCTTTTAAAATGTAGGTTGAAATTCTTTATTCCATATTTATAGATTTGGACTTTTCTCACTATCTTTTCCTATTGGTTCTACCATGTTTTTTTCATTTATATTCCTACCTTTTAATGATTTCATATAGTTTTATCAATTTTTCACATTTTTTCCTTCAGTCAGTTGCTGCCAACAGGCCACCTTTTTGTGCTCTTTAAAAAAATAACACACATGACTAATCCTGATAATAGAATTAGCAATTTTTGCCATTTTCCAAAATACTGTAAAATGTGGCATGTTTAATGAGTATTCCTTAAACATTTTTATTATTGTACCTTTGAGCCTTCATAGGAATTCCTTTCTTACTCTTCCCTGATGACACTGTGCTTCTCAGAATACGTATCTCTCTTTGTGAGGCATGTTAGTACTTTCTATACAAAAATATTAAGTGATTTATTTTATTAAGGAAAATGTACCTCTCCCTTATTAAAAGCACTGTTCTCATTGTTGGGAATATATGCCTAAAATTTGATCTTCTTATTGAATTTTGCATGGTTTTAAATTTTTATTTTTATCTAGAGTTTTAAAATTACCTTATTTTCAGATGAATCAATTTTGTCATCCATTTTATTGTTTATACTGGGTAAATTTTATTATTGAGCTCAGAACACAGCATTATACTTCTTGTTAAAGAGCATCCAGGCAATATGTTTTAAAAACTCAAAAACAGACGTCCTCTGACAAAGTCATTCTACTTACAGAAGCATATCTTGTGTATAAATGGCTGAGTATAAATGTTTATTGCCACATCATTTATGGAAAAAAACCCTAAAACAATATGGATATTTGTGTTTTGGGGAACCTGTGTTGGAACGTTATGCAGGTAGTATGCATAAATAGGTTGTTTTCTGGTGGTGTGAATAACGTGGGGGCTTTTTGGCAATGCATGGAGACATTTTAGTTTTTCATAATGGAGAAAAATGGGATGGGTATGCAATGGTGATTTGGTTACTGCAGGATAGAAATGTTACAAAGCATTTCAATCTCATAACCTAATTATATTGTGTCCTAAAGTGTAATTCTCTATCCTAAGATGTCAGGGTTGCTTCAACAGTTTGGCTCTAGCTCCCAAAGGCTTATGCATTAGAGGCTTAGTCCCCATCAGGTGTTTCCTTTTGTTTTAATGGTAAATATATAAGGAGTACTCTAACCTCCTTTATAGATTATTTTATAGGCAAATTCAAAGGTGAGAGTGTTTACAGGCAGTGGGTCCTCTGTGGAGAAAGTAGGTCATGGCGGGGCGTATTTTGAATGGTATATCTTTACTCGGTCTATTTTTCCCCTCTCCTCTCACGATTGCCTGTCAGGAGGTGAGTAGCCTCCTTGACACCATGTTGCTACAGCCATGGTTCTCTGTCCCATCTCAGGCCACAAAACAATGGAGCTTCTACATTCTGATAGAATGAGCCAAAATGAATGTTTTCTTCTTGAAACTGCTTTTTTTTTTCAGCAACGAAAACTGAGGTAGAATTAGAAAATGACATACAGGAACCAGTAAAATGCTTCTTAAGAGTGTGTAAGTCCCTATAACAACATGGGAAAACTTGATATAAATGATTACTTAGACATAGGAAATGTGGAAAGATAATACTGGAAGTTTTTAATATTGGTACCATATACTAGGGAAGAGGGGAACCAAAAAACAGGTTCGAAAAGTGAGAAAGGAAAGCAAAGAACATGCACATGGTTGTATTTGTGCTCAGTTTTGTGTCTGTTTAGATATAGACAATTTCAGAGAATCAGTGATTGCTTTTAGAATTTAACTATATACTTAGATGGTAGGGGAAATACTGTAATTATGAAGATATCATGACAAGATACCCATCTCACTCTGGATCTTATGAGAAAAATCAAATATAAATTAAATAATTTGTGGTTGTAGGGAACTGTGTATTCTTCCACACACAGTTATATATATATATATATGAATTATATATATAAACTATATATATAATTATTTTCTTTTGGACTTTACTAGCATTCCTTTTTGCCTGTAACTTTCTACATATACAGTATTTTTTGAGAAGTAAATTCTGTAGTATTTACTAAAAGTTACCACATAATAACCCCTTTAGAATACATTTGTTTGATAATATCTTCTGTTTTGTCCATCTCTAAATTAGTAATAGAATTCTAGACTGACAAATGGTTTGTACCTCAGCACTTTGAATAATTACTGTTGTATCTTCTGGTGATGACTGTCACTAATATGAAGTGTATGTAGTTTGTCCTAGCTAGCCTTAATGGTCAACCTGACACAGACCAAAGTCTATCAATTAGTAGTGCCTATATTAGGTGGAGATGGGGGCATATCTGTGAGGAACTGCGTGAATTATTAGATGATGTGGGAGGGCCCAGGACACCCTTCATCTTTCTGTCCCTACTTTACTCAGTGATAGACTGTGATATGTAAGTATAAGCCAAATAAGCCACTGCCTCTCAAGTTGCTTTTCAGAGTGTTTTATCATTGCACACAGAAAGAAAACGAGAAGATAGACCTTGTATATCCTAGAACTTGCTAAGTAGACCAGACTGGCCTTGAACTACAGAGACTCACTTTTCTCTGTCTCAAAGTGCTATATTAAAGGCATGCTCCACCGTGCCTGGAACAAGGGACTTACACGGGCTAGGCAAGAACACTAACCTCTGAGTTATATTCATAGCTGGCCCCTGTACAGATTTTATGAATACCTTGTTTTGGATATCAGTGCTTCATAATTGTGCCGTTTTATTTGTGCACAGTTTTTTGTTCATGCTGCTCCTAAGCAGTTACATGTATCGTCTTATATATCATGGGTTTTTTTCAGTGAGTCTGAGTCTCCACATTTCCTAGCCAAAGTGTCGTAAGCCCTGACAGTGTTGTGTTCATTTCATTTGGCTCTTCAGGAAAGCCTAAATTGCTTCTGTATACAGTTCCATCAGTACACACCATAGACTGTAGTCACACAAGGTACGCCCAATGTTGAATTAGTAAATGCTAAACCAGTGCTCTGAGGGAAAACGTAGACCTGGTTCATTGTGACTCTTTTGAAAAGGTATTCTCATCCATTTCTCAATTTACATTGTTGTAATATGTATTTCTGGATAGATATGTTTCAGTTACCACATGTTGCAGATTCATTAGGATTGAACTCAACTCAGTGCAGTGTTCAGGCCTGAGCAAGTTTTCTGTAGCATTTATATCTTCTCAATTGGATACACCACAATCTTTGTGGCACCTCAGAATATCTGACAACACTTTAGCAACATGTGCTGGGAGGGTATTCTCAAAGCTAAAGCAAAAATTAAAAAATGTAAAATACAACACACTAAATATTTCACTAAATAATTCAAAAAGAACGCTTGTTTGTATTGTGAGAACAGAACTTTTAAAGAGAAAAATACCTTTACCCACCTTAGGTGAGAAAGTATGCATGGCATGATCCACATTTTTGCCATTTATACCTCTTCACATGTAATTGTGTTAGCACTGTGAGTATTGATTTTGGGGCTAGAAATAAATTCTAATAGGCATGATGACTGACATGTATGAAACTAACAAATAATAAAGATTCATTACCTATTAATACAGAGCTTTCCTTTTGCATTATTTGACATTGTTGTGCATTTATTGCAACAGAATAGTATTAAATCTTGAGCTCAGAAAACTTCTGTGTCCATAGATTGTATTATCTTATGACATTATTTATGTTTTACTGTTCAAATCTGGAACACTTATGAAATTTGCTAAGAGCTCTCAGTTTATTTCTTCATCAATAAACTATATATAATGACAGAGCACCAGATGATATCATGAAATGATTCATCAAAGGTACTGTTAGTGTTTACCTATCAGCAGAATTCATCTAATATTACTGTTTATTTTCTTACACTTTTTAAGTGTGAACTGCATGTGTGTTTCATTTCTCAAGATTACAGGCTTCTTCTCTTTTCATTTACACTGCAGTTAATAGATACTGTACATTTTAGAGCCTGACTATTTAGTTTCGGTAGGATACTTCTATTATGGGAACCTTCCTATTTCCTTAGGCGCTTCAGGAATTTTGCAGCATCACAGGCCTCTAGTCATTAGGGATCAATGACCCACTGTCCTGGAAGTTGCAAGGTCCTAAAATTATCTTTAAAGATAGACATATATCACTGAAAATATGGTTACAATTACTTTTGACTGACAAATATAAATTTATTGCCAAATATTTTCCAAGCCAAGGTTTTTAGAAAGGTCCTTTAGGAACAAAGGTGGTGGTTTAGGAGTAAAGTGCATTCAGCTTATGGTGTACCTTACTTTGAACAACTATATCTTACAGGACACCCATAAGTATAGCTGAGTGCTGAGGGCATGCCTGTATTCCTGGTGTTGTGGAGGAGACATGCAGATTCCTGAACTGCTATGAATCCTGGAGCACTTGTATTATAGTCCAAGGAAAGACATGCCTCAAAAAGTAGTGGATGCTACCTAAGTGTCCTCTAGGCTCCACACATACATGCATACTTGCATAGACACTCATATCATCCCATTAATGGCTACACACTTGTACAAACATAAGAGATATTTATTGAATCAATTCTCAGGAAGCTAGATTGGAAACTTACTATCCTTAGAACACTTAGGAGCCTAAGTACTTTCATCCTGAACAAAACATACCTTAGTAGATGCTCATTGATAAAACCTCTCTGTACTTAAAAAATAGAAATAATAGATATGTACCTTGGAATGTATCTATATTTATTTCTATATAAATCTATCATCTATCCAACTATCTATCATCTCTCTGTCTCCATATATATATATATATATGTATATATAGTGAAGATGTATGCACTTTGCTTTAAGCAGACACTCTTGCTTTGAGGACAATATTAAAATATTGAATGCATAGCAGACAAGTGAGGCAAGCTCCTTACATCATTATTTCAGAGATTCCAACTTTATAAGGAGTGTAATTATAATTTTCAGAAAATTTTCTTAACAGGAAGGAACCTGTTATATAACTCAGTTGGTTCACCAAGATAGTATGTTACCAAGAGGAATTTCACTTGTAGAATGTTCTGTCTGAAACCATTTGCATTTTTAATGCTTACTTAACCATCAGCACCAGTATTTCAGAGCTGAAGGGCTGAAAGGAAATACTTTCATATTTCTGTTTATGAAAATGTCATCTTGGAAATGAAGATAAAAAGCTATTCTAGGAAATCTAATATCAGAGAGAAAGTCCAAGGAGCTACAGTGAAAGATTATTATATCATCTCTATTTCTTTCATCTAAAAAATCCTATTATTAGCTTAAGGATGGAGGGCTCAGGAGGGATGATATGTAACCATTTCTTGTCCCCCAACACCACATTCCTGGGAAAAACAGGTGAACTTTAATGTAACATAGGCAAGCAACAAAATTCTTGTATACAGATTTGCCATTTCTGGAAGGAGAGAGAAAATAAAAAAGAAGTTTGTCTAAAATTTGTTAGTCTGCCTTAGGGAATAATTTTTGGCACAGCCTCCTTATATGTACAAGGCAAGGTTTAAAACTTTGGAGCTCCAATACGTTGACTGGGGAAGTCCTGAAAGCAACAGTGTTAAAATTCATCAATAATGGTTGAGTTTCCTTTAAGTTTAATCCACAAGTGCTCACTTATTTAGATAGATTAAAATGGCATTATATAGTAAATATCCCAGAATCTAGCATATAGTCAAGATAAAACATTTTGTACTTCTGTGGTGAATTGCAATGATAAAAATATTTTGAGTACTGTATCAACCCTGCTTCTTACTCTTAATTTTAGTGCATTTTACCCATTTTATTTATAAATTTAAATACTTGAAAATGCAAAATGCTCTCAAAATATGTTGGGTTTTAGAGGCAAGACAGTAATAAAAATAACAGTTTTAGATACTAAAGTGAACTGTCAGAGAGAACATATACCAACTTGTTAAGCCTTGTCACGCTCCATTTACTTGAAAACATTACCATAACCAGAATCTGTTGAAATAATAGCACACAAACCCCTTTTATATTTATCAATAAAATAGGGTTTATTTGTTTCTTAGGAGTCCCAAAACCATCTGTCTGCTTTGAGAGAATTATAATTGAACATGAAGACATTGCTTCCTTTCTAAAACAATAGCATATTGGCTAAAGTATTACCTTGCTTTAACTTGTTACATACTGGAAACTATGAGAAAGTTTGTTCTCTGTTAGTCTTCTATAATATAATGGGTCTAATTATTACTGTGTGCAATGCAAATTAGTAGAATCATTGAGACTAATTTCTGCCTCTGCAAAATTGTTGGTTTATTGGGGTATATCTCAATAGTAGAATGAGTTCCGAGCTTGTGAAAGGTTCTTGGTTTAATGCCCAGAAACATGCACGTATGGGTGTACATGTGCACATGTGCATGCATGAACACATACCCACACACACCGGGTTGATGAGAAGCTATGCCTTGGACATGCTAGCAGGTGTTATTGTAGATACCAAGTAAGTATTGCTTTGAATTATTGCCAAACATTGCAAGTCAGTAAGAAAGAAAATTTTGTGTGATGTATGTTCAGTAATGGAAATGGAAATTTAAGTAAAATACCTTTTGATTACTGGTCTGTCTATAAGGTTTTTGTTTTGCTGTTAAGTTGGTTCAATTAGAAAAAAAACTCCTACTTCTACTGAAATAATGTTTTTCAGACCTTCCATTGTTGTAACTGAATTGAATCCATCAGTATTCTTACGGAGCTGCCCTCAGTACCCCCCAAGTTTCATAACAGCTGAAAATTGTGGACTATTGCTATGGGTGCAGTAGAGTCAACTATACAGCGCCTATCACTTAAGTGGACAATGTTTTGTTCCTTTTTTAAATAAATTTTTAATTTTTAAATTTAAATTTAAATATAGAGAAACCCTGTCTCGTAAAAAAAACAAAAAAACAAAATTTAAATTTAATTGGAAACAAGGTTGCTTCACATGTCAATTCCAGGTCCCTCTGCATTTCCCTCCCCTCCTCCCATGCCCTCCCACCAACCCCCCAATATCCCCTCATTTCCCCAGGGAGGATGAGGCCCTCCATGGGGGTGTCCATAGTCTGTCATTTCATCCTGGGCAGGGCCTAGAACTTACCCCAAGAGTTCAGGGTAAGAGTGCATCTCTCATTGTTGGATTGGAGTCCAAAGTCCATTTGTATACCCAGGATAAATACTGATCTACTACCCAAGGCTCAATAGATTACCTAGGCCCCCTCACTGACACCCCCATTCAGGGGGTCTTGATCAGTCCCATGCTGTATTCCCAGGCATCAGCCTGGGATTCAAGAGTTAACCTTTGTCTGGTCAGCTGTTTCTGGGGGTTAAACCAGCCCAGTCTTAATGCCTTTGGATATCAGTCCTCCCTCTCTGTCACTGGATTTATTGAGTTCAGCTCAGTGCTTAGCCGTGGGAGTCTGCCTCTTCTTCCATCAATCCCTGAATGAAGGTTCTGTTTTCCTGACACTCAGGCCATGGGATTGTAGGATGGCACTCCACAGATCTAACTCTAAAATCCATATATGAGAGAGTACATACCATGTTTCTCTCTTTGTGACTGGGTTACCTTGCTCAGGATGGTTTCTTCTACTGCCATCCATTTGCCTTCAAATTTCAAGATTCCATTGTTTTTTTCTGCTGAATAGTACTCCATTGTGTAAATGTGCCACATTTTCTCTATCCATTCTTTGGTTGAGGGACATCTAGGTTGCTTCCAAGTTACTGCAAATCATGATGCTATGAACATAGTGGAACAGACATTCTTGTTGTATGAATATATCATACAACATCTTTTGAATATCTGCCTAAGAGTGGAGTAGCTGGGTCTTGTGGTAGGTTTATTCCCATTTTTGTGAGGAATACTGATTTCCAAAGTAGCTGTACAAGTTGGCACTCACACCATCATTGGAGGAGTGTTCCCCTTTCACCACATCCTCTCCAGCATAAATTGTCGCTGGTGTTTTTGATTTTAGCCATTCTGATGGGAGTAAGATGGTATCTCAGAGTTGTTTTGATTTGCATTTCCTGGATGTCTAAGATGTTGAGCACTTTCTCAAGTGCCTCTCAGCCATTTTAGACTCCTCTATTGAAAACTCTGTATTTAGTTCTGTAGCCCACTTTTTAATTGTATCCTTTGGTGTTTTGGAGACTTGCTTCTTGAGTCCTTTGTAAATTTTGGAGATCAGTCCTCTGTCAGATGTGGGTTAGTGAATATTTCTTCCCATTCTGGGGGCTGCCTTTTTGTCTTGCTGACTGTGTCCTTTGCCTTACAAAAGCTACTCAGTTTCAGGAGGTCCCATTTATTAATTGATGATCTCACTGTCTGTGATAATGGTGTTATGTTCAGGAAGCTGTCTCCTGTACCAATTCATTCAAGGGTACAATCCACTTTCTCTTCTAAGTGGTTCATTGTGGCTGGATTTATGTTGAGGTCTTTGATCCATTTGGACTTAAGTTTTGTGCATGGCGATAGACATGGATCAATCTGCATTCTTCTACATGCCAGCATCCAGTTATGCCAGCACCATTTGCTGAAGATTCTTTCTTTTTTCCATTGTATATTTTTAGCTTCTTTTTCAAAGATCAGATGTTCATACGTGTGTGGGTTAATATTAGGGTTTTCAATTTGATTCCATTGGTCTACCTGTCTGTTTTTGTGCCAATACCAAGATGTTTTCAGGACTATAGCTCTATAATAGAGCTTGACGTTTCCTTGCTGAATGGGTTGTTTTGGCTATCCTGGCCCTTTTATTTTTCCATACAAATTGATTATTGTTCTTTCAAGGTCTGTGAAGAATTATGCTGGCATTGTAATGGGCTTTGCATTGATCCTACCTATCCAAGATCATGGGAGATCTTTCCATTTTCTGAGGGCTTCTTTAGTTTCTTTCATTAAAGAGTGAAAGTTTTTGTGATACAGATCTTTCACTTGTTTGTGTAGCGGTTACCCCAAGGTATTTTATGTTGTTTGTGGCAATTTTCAGGGGTGATGTTTCTCTGATTTCTTTTATCATCTGTATATAGTAGGGCTACTGATTTTCTTGAGTTGATCTTGTAGCCTGCCACTTGGCTGAAGGTGTTAATCAGCTGTAAGAGTTCCTTGGTAGAGTTCTTTGGGTCCTTTATGTAAACTATCATATCATCTGCAAATAGTGACCGTTTGACCTCTTCCATCCCAATTTGTATCCCCTTGATCCCCTTTTGTTATCGTATGGCTCTGGCTAGAACTTCAAGTACTATGTTGAAAAGGTTTGGAGAGAGTGGACAGCATTGTCTTGTTCCTGATTATAGAGGAATTGCATTGAGTCTGTCCATTTAGATTGATGCTGGCTTTTGGTTTGCTGAATATAGCTTTTACTATGTTTAGGTATGTTCCTGTTATTCCAGATCTCTCCAAGACCTTTATCATGAAGGGGTGTTGGATTTTGTCAAAGGCTTTTTCAGCATCTAGTGAGATTATCGTGTTATTTTTGTTTTCAGTTTATTTATATGGTGGATTACATTGATGGATTTTTGTATGTTGAACCATCCTTGCATCCCTGGGATGAAACGTACTTGATCGTGGTGAATGACTGTTTTGATGTGTTCTTGGATTCGATTTGCCAGTATTTTATTGAGTATTTTTGCATCAATGTTCATGAGGGATATTGGCCTGAAGTTCTCTTTGTTAGTTCTGTCTTTTGTGGCTTGGGCTCAAGGTTATTGAGGCCTCGTAGAGTTTGGAAAAGACCCTTCTGCTTCTATTACTTGGGATACGTGGAGAAGAATGGGTATAAGCTGTTCTTTGAATTTCTGGTTGAATTCTGCACTGAGGCCATCTGGACCAGGGCTTTTTTTGGTTGGAAGACTTTTGATGACTGCTCCTATTTCCTTAGGGTTTATAGGTCTATTTAAATTGCTTATCTGTTCTTGATTTAGTTTTGTCAAGTGATAGCTGTCCAGGAAGCCGTTCATTTCCTTTAAATTTTCGAATTTTGTGGAGTACAGGTTTTCAAAGTATGAACTGATGATTTTCTGAATTTCCTCAGAGTCCGTTGTTATGTACCCCTTTTCATTTCTGATTTTGTTAATTTGCATGTTCACGTTCTGCTGATTGGTAAGTTTGGACAAAGGTTTGTTTATCTTGTTGATTTTCTCAAAAAACCAACTCTTAGTTTCATTGATTCTTTGTATTGTTTTCCTAGTTTCTAATGTATTGATGTCAGCCATCAATTTGATTATTTCCTGGCGTTTACTCCTCCTGAAGGAGCTTGCTTCCTTGTGTTCTAGAGCTTTCAGCTCTGCTGTTAATTCTCTAGTTTGACTATTCTCCAGTTTCTTCATGTGGACATTTAGTGCTATGAACTTCCCCCATAGCACTTCTTTCAAAGTGTCCCATAGGTTTGGGTATGTTGGGTCTTCACTCTCATTGAATTCTAGGAAGTCCTTAATTTCTTTTTTTATTTATTCTTTGATCCAGGGACGGTGCAATTGTACATTATTCAATTTCCATGAGTTTGTAGGGTTTCTGCAATTTTTGTTGTTGTTGAATTCTAATTTTAATGCATGGTGGTCTGATAAGATGCATGGAGTTATTCCACTTTTTTGTAGCTGCTGAGTTTTGATATGTTGCCAAGTATGAGATCAATTTTTGAGAAGGTTCCATGCAGTGGTGAGAAGAAGGTGTATTCTTTTTTATATGGATGAAATGTTCTATAGATGTCTATTAATCCCAGTTGTGTCATTACTTCTATTAGACCCTTTGCTTCTTTTTTGAATTTCTGTCTGGTATTCCTTTCTAGTGATGAGAGTGGGATGTTGAAATTTCTCACTATAAGTGTGTGGGGCTTTATATGTGATTTAAGTTTTAGTAATTTTTTTATGAATGTGGATGCCTTTGTATTTGGGGCATAGTGGTTCAGGATAGAAACTTCATTGGCGGGTTTCACCTCTGATGAGTATGTAATGATGTCCTTCAAATCTTTTGATTAATTTTATCTTAAAGTCTAATTTGTTAGATATTAGGATTACTACCCCTGCCTGTTTCTTGGGTCAATTTGATTGGAAAATCTTTTCCCAACCTTTAATTCTGAGGTTATGTCTGTCTTTGAGGGTGAGGTGTGTTTCTTATATGCAGCAGAAGGATGGGTTCTGTCTTCGAATCCATTCTGTTAACCTGTGTCTTTTTATGGGGGAGTTAAGGCCATTAATGTTGAGGGATATTAATGATTATTGATTGTTCATTCTTCTTTGATTTGTAATGGTTGTTGTTGGTGGAATTATGTGTGTAATTCCCCCCCTTTTTTCTTTTGTCTGTTGGTAAAGTGATATTATCTAATGCTTATGTTTTTCTGGTTGTAGTTAACTTCCTTGGGTTGGAGTTTTCCTTCCAGAACTTTCTGTAGGGCTGGGTTAGTGGCTACATATTACTTGAATATAGTTTTGTCATGGAATATCTTGTTTTCTCCATCTATAATGATTGAGAGCTTTGCTGGTTATAGTAGTCTAGGCTGGCATCCATGGTCTCTTAGTGTTGGTAGAATATCCATCCAGGACCTTCTGGGTTTCAGAGTTTCCATGGAGAAGTCAGGTGTAATTCTGATAGGTTTGCCTTTATATGTTACTTGGCCTTTTTCCTTAGCTGCTCTTAATATTCTGTCTTTATTCTGTATATTTGGAGTCTTGATTAATATGTGGCAAGGGGACTTTTTTCTGTGATCCACTCTATTTGGTGTTCTATAAGCTCCTTGTACCTTCATTAGAATGTCTTTCTTTAGGTTGGGAAATTTTTCTTCTATGATTTTGTTGAATATGTTTTGTGCCCCTTTGAGGTTGTTTTCTTCACCTTTTTCTACACCTATTATTCTGAGGTTTGGTCTTTTCACGGTGTCCCATATTTCCTGGATGTTTTGTGTTAAGGATTTGTTGGACTTAAGATTTTCTTTGGTTGATGAATCCATTTCTCCTAGTATATCTTCAACACCTGAGATTCTCATCCATCTCTTGTATTCAGTTGGTAATGCTTGTATCAGTAGTACCTGACCGTTTGCCCAGCTTTTCTATTTGCAGCCTTTCTTCAGATTGTGTTTTTTTATTGTCTCTATTTCAGTTTTCAACCCTTGCACTGTTTGAATTGTTTCTTGCAATTTTCAGTTTATCTTTTCATACATTTTTGCATTTTATGAATTTTTTTCATTTGTTCTTTCTTCCATTTCTTGCATTTTTGGTTTGCTTTTTCTTCCATTTCTTGCATTTTTTGGTTTGTTTTTTCTTCCATTTCTCCCATTTTTTGGTTTGTTTCTCTTCTATTTCTTGCATTTTTTGCTGTGCTTTGTCTTCCATTTTTTGCATTTCTTGGTTTGTTTTTCCTTTCATTTCTTGCATTTTGTGGTTTGTTTTTCTACCATTTCTTTGAGGGATTTTCCTATATCCTCTTTTAGGTCCTCTATCATTTTCATGAAGTTGTTTTTAAGGTCATTCTTTTATGTTTCATTTGCATTGGAATGTTGGAATCTTGCTGGTATGGAGTCTCTAGAATTTAGTGGTGTCATATTTGTTTTTCTGTTGCTGAGTGTGTTTTTGTATTGTCTCTTTTCCATGTCTTCTTCTAGTGGGTGCAGAAAGAGACCCTTACTGGTCTGGTGGTTAGGGGACCAGAGTTCCCTTTCAGTGGGTGCTAGCAAGTTCAATAATATGGTAGTTCTTCTATTCCTCATCCTAGTTCTGGTCCCATGGGTGGAGAAGAAGACCAGGAATCTGGGGTGCTTACCCTCCTACCTTGTCCCCTGGTCCCTTTGCTGGAAGAGAAGACTTGGGATCTGGTGTGCTCCTGCCAGGATGGGAAGCTCTGTGGCCTTCCCCAGTAACTGGAAGGCACACCTGGGATGTGGGGCCTTGTTTACCTGGATCTGCTGGTTTCCTGCTCTTGTTGGTAGAAGAGAAGACCTGGAATCTTGGGTGCTTGGCTCTGCCGGGATGGGAAGCTCTGTACAGTTGGCAATCCCCAGGCACTGGATTGCAGGCCTGCATGCAGGGCCTGTTTTACCTGGTCCCGTGGGACCAGCTGGTCCCCTGGTCTCCTTGGTGGAAGAGACGTCCTGGGATCTGGCATGTTTGGCTTCCACCAGGATGGGAAGCTCTGTGGCCTTCACCAGTTACTGGAAGGCACACCGGGATGAGGGGCCTTCTTTACCTGGATCTGCTGGTTTCCTAGTCTCGTTGATGGAAGAGAAGACCTGGAATCTGGGGTGCTTGGCTCATGCCAGGATGGGAAGCTCAGTGCAGTTCTCAGGCAATCCCCAGGCACGGGCATGTACAACGTTTCAAAATTTGCTCTTCTTTTTTGTGCATCTGAGCTACAACCATCCATGAATTGTCATTTAAAAAAAGCTACCTAGTTGTATAGTCAGAAAAGGACAAAACTATATTTGCACAGAAAAACCACAAACCTAAGGGGAAAAAAAGAACCAATGTACAAATACTATAATTCTTTACAGTAAGCTGTTTGTTACTTATTCTAGTCCATTCTCTAGGCTTTAAAACATCATTGTGTTATTATTCTAAAGCTCATTTTTGTACTCTTACATATTAGAATTCCTCCCCATGATCATACATTTTTAGACTTGATGCTCAGGTCTTGGACTTGTTTGGAAAAGTTGAAGAACCTCACTGGACGAGGAGAATCATGGACTAGGGTGGGAGTATCTTGAATCTTTGCAGTCTTTCCCTGCTTCCTGTTGATTCCTGGCTATGGATGCAGAATTATCCAGTATTTTGCTTATATATTATAACTTCCAGTTTAGCATTTTTTATTGAATTCCTGTGTGTATGAACAAACAGGTCTCTTTTTCGGGAGTCTTCTCTTGGGCTATTGTCTTTCTGTTTGGTTCTTTCAGTTCCAGTGTGTTAGATTTTATGTTATCTTATTTTATTTTATTCTATTACTTTTTTGTTTTATTATATATATTTTTATTTAACTTTTTATTCACATAACTTTCAGTTCCCTCTCCCTCCCCTCTTTCCCATCCTCTAATTCTCCCAACCCGTCACTCCCACTCCATTTCCCCCCCACACTCTGCTCCCCAGGGAGGGCAAGGGCCTCCATGAGGGATTTTCAGAGTCGGTCACATCATCTCAGGAAGGGCCCAGGTTGTTCCCTATGTGTCCAGGCTGAGAGAGCATCTCCCCATGTGGTATGGGTTGCCAGAGTCCTTCTCTATGCCAAGAATAAATACTCCTCCACTATCTAAGGTCCCACAGATTGCCAAGGCCTCCTCTCTGTCACCCACTTTTGGTGGCAGGGTGTCTGGATCAGTCCCATTCTGGTCCCTCCTTCATCAGGCTGAGGTCCATGTGTTCCCCCTTGTTTAGGTCAGCTGTCTATGTGGGTTTCAGTAGCCCAATCTTGATTCCTTTGGTCGTCACTCTTCTTTGCAACTGGGTTCCAGGAGTTCATTTTGGTTCACAGCTCTGGGTGTCTGCCTCTGCCTCTATCAGTCACTGGATGAGAGTTCTAGAATGTCATGTAAAGTAGTCATCATTCTCATTATCATGGGAGGGCATTTAAGGTAGCCTTAATGCCAGTCGGTGTCATTCTTGTAGATCACTGAAAATCTCACTAGTGCCAGATCTCTCCTCCAACTTATACTGACTCCCTCTTTTCTGGTAAATACCATCCTTTTTTCCTCTAATCTTACCCTGGTTCAACCTTCCTGCTCTCCCATGTCCTCCTATCCCCTCATCTTTTCTCTCTTTCTCCCATCTCCTTCTACCCTCCCCATTACCCTCCATTCCAATTAGGAGATCGTATCCCCTAACCCTTCTCTGGGATACCATGCATATCTCTCTTAGGGGCCTCCCTGCACTCCAAACAATCTGTTGATGGAGTTGTGGGCTGGCAATGCCCTGCTCCATGTCTAAAATCCATATATGAATGAGTACATAGTATGCTTATTTTTTGTGACTGGGTTACCTCACTCAGGATGGTTTCTTCCAGTGCCATCTATTTGCCTGAACATTTTCAAGATTCCATTTTTTTCTGCTAAGTAGTACTCCATTGTGTAAATGTACCATTTTCTCTCTCCACTCTTCAGTTGAGGGACATTTAGGTTCTTTCCAGGTTCTGGCTATTACAAATAATGCTGCTATGAACATAGCTGAACAGATGCCCTTATTGTATGAGGGTACATCTTATTGGTATATGCCTAAGAGTGGAATTGCTGGATCTTGTGGTAAACCGATTTCTATTTTTCTGAGGAATGTCCATACTGATCTCCAAAGTGGCTGCACAATTTGACATTCCCACCAGCAATGGAGGAGTGTACCCCTTTCTCCATATCCTCTTCAGCATAAACTGTCATTAGTGTTTTTTATTTTAGCCATTCTGATGAGAGTGAGATGGTATCTCAGAGTTTTTTTTATTTGTAATTCCCTAATGGCTTAAGATGTTGAGCACTTTCTCAAGTGTCTCTTGGCCATTTTGTACTCTTATATTGATAATTCTCTATTTAGTTCTGTACCCCATTTTTCAATTGGATCCTTTGATCAGGTATTCTAAGATGTGTGGGTTGATATCAGGGTCTTCTATTCAATTCCATTGTTCTACCTATCTGCTTTTGTATTAATACCAAGCTGTTTTCAGGATTATAGCTCTATAATAGAGCATGAAGTCAGGGATGGTGATACCTCCCGAATTTCCTTTATTGTACAGGGTTTCCTTGGCTATCATGGTTCTTTTGTTTTTCCATATAAGGTTGAGGATTGTCCTTTTGAGGTTGGTGAAAAATTTCGCTGGTATTTTGATAAGCATTGCATTGAATCTGTAGATTGTTTTTGGTAAGATTGTCATTTTTACTATGTTGATCCTACCTATCCAAGAGCATGGGAGATCTTTGCATTTTCTGTGTCTTTTTTAAATTTCTTCCTTTAAAGACTCAAAGTTCTTGTTATACATGTCTTTCACCTGTTTAGTTAGCATTACCCCAAGATATTCTATGGTGTTTGTGGCTATGGTAAAGGGTGATGTTTCTATGGGTTCTTTCTCATCCACTTTATTGTCCATATATAGTAGGTTACTGAATTTTTTAGTTAATTTTGCATCCTGCCACTTTGCTGAAGGTGTCTATCAGCTGTGGAAGTTTCCTGGTAGAATTCTTTGGGTCACATACATAGACGATCATATCAAATAGTGAAAGTTTGACTTCTTCCTTTTCAATTCGTATCCACTTGATCTCCTTTTGTTGTCTTATTCCTCTAGCTAGCACTTCAAGTACAATACTGAAGAGCTATGGTAAGACATCCTTGTCTTGTTCCTGATTTTAGAGGAATTGCCTTTAGTTTCTCTCCATTTAGTTTGATATTGGCTGTTGGTTTGCTGTATATAGCTTTTATTAGATTTAGGTATGTTGCTGTTATCCCTGATATCTCCAAGACCTTTATCAAGAAGGGGTGTTGGATTTTGTCAAAGGCTTTTCCAGCATCTAGTGAGATGATCATGTAGTTTTTTCTTTATCAGATTGTTTATATGGTGGATGACATTGATGGATTTTGTTATGTTGAACCACCCCTGCATCACTGGGATGAAGCCTCCTTGATCATGGTGTATAGTTTTTCTGATGTGTTCTTGGATTTGATTTGCCAGTATTTTATTGAGTATTTTTGCATCAAAGTTCATAAGGGAGATTGGTCTGTAATTCCCTATCTTGGTTGTGTCTTTGTGTGGTTTGACTACTAATGTAATTGTAGCCTCATAAAAAGAATTTGGGAGTGACCCTTCTGCTTCTATTGTGTGGACTCTTTGTTTCATTGATTCTTTGTCTTATTTTCTTTGTTTCTACTTTATTGATTTTAGCTCTCAATTTTATTATTTCCTGGTGTGTACTCCTCTTTGGTGAGTTTGCCTCTTTTTGTTCTAGACCTTCGAGGTGTCTGTTAATTCTCTAGTGTGGTAATTCTCCAGTTTCTTCATGTGGGCACTTAGTGCTATGAATTTTACTCTAGAACTGCTTTCAAAGTATCCCAAAGGTTTGGGTATGTTGTGCCTTCATTTTCATTGAATTCTAGGAAGTCTTTTATTTCTTTCTTTATTTTTTCCTTTACCCAGGGGTGATGCAATTGAGCATTGTTCAATTTCCATGAATTTGTGAGCTTTCTGCAATTTGTGTTCATGTTGAATTCTAATTTTGAGCCATGGTGGTCCGACAGGTACAGGGGGCTATCCCAATTTTTTTTTGTATCTGTTAAGGTTTGCTTTATTGTCAGGTAAGTGGTTGAATTTAGAGAAGATTCTGTGTGGTGCTGAGAAGAAGGTATATTCTTTTTTGTTTGGGTGGAATGTTCTATAGATGTCTGTTAAACCCAATTGTGTGATAATTTGTTAATTACATTGTTTCTTTATTAAGTTTCTGTATGGTAGATCTGTCCAGTGGTGTGAATGGGGTGTTGAAGTCTCCCACTGTAAGTGTGTGAGGTTTAATGTGTGATTTGAGTTCTAGCAATATTTCTTTTATGATCATGGGTGCCTTTATATTTGGGGCATATGTGTTCAGAATTGAGACTTCTTCCTGATGGACTTTTCCTATGATGAATATGAAATGACCTTCTTCGTCTCTTTTGATTAATTTTTATTTGAAGTCTATTTTGTTAGATATTAGGATAGCTACACCTGCTTGCTTCTTATGTTCATTTGATTGGAAAGTCTTTTCCTAACCCTTAACTTTGAGGTAAATTCTGTCTTTGTAATTGAGGTGTATTTCTTGTATGCAGCAGAAGGATGGATTCTGTCTTCCTATCCATTATGTTAGCCTATGTCTTTTTATAGGTGAGTTAAGACCATTGATATTCAGGGGTGTTAATTTCCACTGATTGTTGATTCTTGTTTGCTTTGGATCCGGTTTTTGGTGTTGTTTTTTTGTGTGTGAGTTTTTCTCCTATTTCTGATTTCTGGTAAAGTTAGATTATCTATTGCCCTTGTTATTTTGAGTGTAGTTAACTTTCTTGGGTTGGAGATTTCCTTCTAGAACTTTCTGTAGGGCTGGATTTGTGGATAAATATTTCATAAACCTGGTTTTGTCATGGACTATCTTGTTTTCTCCATCTATAGTGATAGGGAGTTTTGCTGGGAATAGTAGTCTGGAATCTGTGGTCTCTTAGTGTTTGTAGAACATCAATCCAAGACCTTCTGGCTTTCATAGTTTCCATGGAGAAGTCAGGTGTAATTCTGGTAGGTTTGCCTTTATATTTTACTTGGCCTTTTTCCCTTGCTGCTTTTAATATTTGTTCTTTATTCTGTATGTTTGGTGGTTTGATTATTATGTGGCGAGGGGACATCTTTTTTTGATCCAGTCTATTTGGTGTTTGGTAAGCTTCTTGTATTTTTAAAGGCATCTCCTTCTTCAGGTTGGGAAAATTTTCTTCTATGATTTTGTTGAATATGTTTTCTGCACCATTGAGCTGGGCTTCTTTGCCTTCTTCTATACCTATTAATCTTAGATTTGTTTTTGTTCACAGTGTCCCATATTTCCTGGATATTTTTTGTTAAGGATTTGTTGGATTTAAGACTTCCTTTTGCTGATGAATCTATTTTGTCTATTTTATCTTCAGTGCATGAGATTATGTCTTCCACCTCTTCTATTCTGTTAGTTATGCTTGCATCTGTAGTTCCTGATTGTTTTTTCAGCCTTTCAATTTCCAGTATTACCTCAGTTTGTGTTTTTATTATGGTCTCCATTTCAGTTTTCAGGTCTTGAACTCTTTAAATTGTTTCTTTCATCATCTGTTTGATTGTTTTTTCTTGGCTTTTCTTACTTTCTTTAAGAGGTTTGGTGATTTCTTGCATTTTTTGGGTGTGTTTTCTTCCATTTCTTTAAGGGAGTTTTTCATATCCTCTTTGAAGGCCTCTATCACTTTCTGGAGGTTGTTTGGAAGGTCATTCTTTATTGTTTTATCTGTGTTGATATGTTCAGGTCTTGCAGGTGTAGAGTTTCTAGACTCTGGTGGTGTCATACTGGTTCCTCTGTTGTTGGCTGTGTTTTTGTATTGCCTTCTCCCCACCCTTTCTTTCAGTGGGAGCTCATAGGGTCTCTTCCTCCCCTGGTAGGTTTGGGTCTAAGGATCCTTTTCAGTGTGTTCAAGCAGGTCAATACTTCAATGGGTGCAGGTGGGTCTGGGACACTCTCAAGCACCAGGTGGAGAGCAGAGGGGACTAAAGACTTAAGCACCAGGAAAGGACCAGAAGACATGGTTGTGGGCAGACTCAGGGTGATCCTTCTGAGAGGGGCAGGTACTCTATAGGCGCAGAAAATGCCCAGGGACACAGAGCCAGGGATGTAGGGAGTTGAGGCTCAGAGCAGGACTTGTTTGGAAAAGATGAAGAACCTCATATAAACCTTTGTCTTCAATACACATGTGAACAGAGGCATGTTCATATTCATGTACAACATAAACAAGAACATACAACACATACATCCGTACTCACAGACAGAGAGAGAGAGAGAGAGAGAGAGAGAGAGAGAGAGAGAGAGAGAGAGAGAGAATGTATTGCTGAATTAGAATAGTATTTTATAGTAGCTTTTGACTGGTTATAGCTCTGAAAATAAGCTAATCTTTATTAGTCACTGGATTCCATGAAATAATCTGGATTCATTAAATTGAATTTGGACATATTTCCAAAAACTGAGATAAGAAATAGTCCTAATATTAAGCAAACTAGATTCTTATTACGCAGAGATTTTTAATCCATCCTCTATTGCACCAAATTAACTGATTCTTCTACCCCCGTATGGCTTGATGAATCAAAAAATTTTCTTTTTATTAAGTTCAAGTAAAGTTTTGCCACATTCTTTATCTCAAAATAGAAAATAACAAGTTTCTTTAACTTTGATAAGTTCATTCAACAAATAATTATTAACCTCTGAAGAACAGAATTCTGAACACATTGTTATTGGAAAGTTTATAATGGATTTGTAGATCACAAACAAACTGTATGTAGATGTATATCATTAAAAACCATTATTGCATCCTTCTATGTACTATGTATCTTAAACACTGAATCCGGTTCTGGAGAGGATGTACTAGTTTTGCTAGATCTTACTAAATTTTCACATTATCCAGAAAAATTACTGAGGATTTCAATCTCATTACTTCATGGATATTATAAAAGATCCCATTAGTTGGAAAATATGTATTTTCCCTATTTTGCACAGTACAAAACAACTTTTGCATATTTTGTTTAAGACCAGAGTTAATACATAGTAAATTCTGAAATAACAACTGGGTTTCAGGGTGTGCATGACACACACACACACACACACACACACATATACACACACACAGATGAGAGAGACAGAGAGACAGAGACAGAGACAGAGACAGAGACAGAGTTCACTGTCACATTTTATTCTGTTAGATACTGATGACCAAGCACCAAATGAAAAAGCTACAGCAATAGCACTGGAGTGCTTGTTTGGAAAGCATTCCACAACTGCCTTCAGAAGTGTCAGAAATTTAGATTGAATTTAAGGTTTTCTAAACAAGATCATGGTCTCTGCTTTTATCTCTTCTAAAAAGGAGATGGCTTTTTTACATAAATAGCTAGCCTATTAGCACAGGCTACTGTCCAATAGTGGTATAAAGGCAAACTTATCCCCATGGATAGGCAATGAAAAGGAGGCTGAAGTTTATTTGACACATTTGTCAGAGTGAAGCCACTGCCATTGTCTTCCTCCATCTTGCTGCACCTGTTTTCCACAAAATGCCTTTGGATTCTTATTTTTTCCTGATGATTTTTCATGGAGAAAACAATAATATCATGGCAGGACAAAGACAGAGAGGCTTCTCTGTTCACAACCAATGTTGCCAGACACACTTCTTTTTCATTATTCTACAGTTGAAGTTACACAGCAGACAGTGGAAAGCTGGGCAATGTGTTGGCTCCCTAAAGGCTTTTAAAGTGACGATAGTGAACTTTGTTCCTCAACCACAAGGGTACTATTTAAACAGAGGAGTGGCTATTTTTATCTATTTTTATCTACTTGAGTTAGAGTTGGGCTCCCTGTAGGTCCATAAAGAGTGGGAATCTAGACCATCACTTTGAGATGGGCTCAAATGAAGGAATATAAATGCTGGAAGTTTGCAGAGAAGTTGAGCTCTTCCCAAAGGATTTGGACTCCTGTGTGTAAGATGCCCTCTTACTAACCATATCTCTCCACTAACCTTTACTTTTTGTTAACCAATGCGAACAACACTAACATTTTTCCCTTGTGGTACCATGGATTAGGCTTGTCCAATGTTTCAAATTAGTGAGCACATACTAAAATTTTGCACAGTTTGTATGCTATATATTTAGACTCAAACATTACTCTCCACATCCTGATGTTAACACATTTCTTTTTTTTTTCTTTTTCTTTTTCTTTTTTTTTTTTTTTTTTTTTTTGGTTTTTACGAGACAGGGTTTCTCTGTATTGTTTCAGAGGCTATCGGTCCAGCCCGGCCTCGAACTCACAGAGATCCGCCTGCCTCTGCCTCCCGAGTACTGGGATTAAAGGTGTGCACCACCACTGCCCGGCTGTTAACACATTTCTAACAGGGAGGAACTAGTTCATTTAAACCCAATTAATCACACTCTGTTTGACATACTCGTTTTTGTGGATTAAACTGATGTCTACTTGAAGTCTCGCTTTCCATCTCCTCCCCTTTCTCCTGCTACAAATGCTCAATAATAAGTCCTTGTAAACATTAAAAGGAGAGGAAAACAAACTCAGAACTATGATTACTTATGGTGACGCTGACATTTCTGCCAACAAGGTACTGATTGCTTTATAGGTTAAATATGAGAACTATCTTAATCAAAGATTGTAAGTGAATATGACTGTTTTGATTTTAAGGTTTGACAAAATGATGCATTTAATATTACAGTTTAGAAGTATAATGCTAAAGAATGACCAAGATGCATATAAACCATTATTAACCCTGAGGTCATTTAGTGTTTAAATTATATTCAATATGTGTTTATGTATTCAAATTTCATCTGGTGTTGCACCATATTGGCTAACATATTACTTGTATTGCTTTTCAACTCTGTGTTAAATAATATCATTATGTTGAGTGAGATAGGCCATAATGGGAATATTGGCACCATGGGCACAGGTAATAATTACAAATAAGAATGTTGATCATCACTTCCCACTCCCACACTACCCTCAGATAGCTTCTTGATGATCACTAGTAGTTAGTTTCCTGTTTGTCACATCTTGACAAGCATCATTGTCACTTTCTCCTTTACAAATGTATTTAATCAGCCCTAGGACAGGCCACACAGCTACCAAAAGCAGTTACATGTTACACAGGAAATCTGTAAGCCCAAGGTCTCATTTGGATTAATTTTTTCAGTGTGTATTTGGTGAGTGAAAAAATAACTGTATGAAATAAAATAAAGAATTATCTATTGGCATACATGAAGTTCTTTTCACAGACAGGTGCATTTGTTGTAGACTAATCACAAATGCCAATGTGTTATTTTAAAATAACTAAAGGAAAATTTCTCACAATAAAAGAAATCATTGTTAGAGCCAATACTGAAGTCAAATTCCAGCTGAGCTATTGTGAAATTTAGAAAAGTCATTCATATTTCACAAACTTTCAGTTTCTCTCTGATGATAATATATTCTATGGATCTATTATGAAGATTTAAGTAAATATCTGGCATACTGTTTTTATTTTTGAAAAAGGTTACTAATGTAATAACAACAGTAATCTTCAGCTGCTCTTTTAAATAAATCATCTGAAGCAATCAGAACTTTCTAAATGTGAAATGAATAATAGCTGTCAGGTGGACAGAATGTCATTTTCTTCAATGGATAAATTGACCATCCTCTATTAAATGACTTTCCAACCATGATGGCGCAAGTGACTCTCATTAAACTCTGTGGGTCATGAACAATGAAGGCATGAATGTGGGAGAAGGATGTGGGGAAAAGAGGGAAGAAGATGAGAAGAGGTAGTATGAAAGAAAAAAATGAAAATTCAATACTACAAATTTGTGAAACAGTCGATTAATAATGTGTACTATCAAATATCATATATAGACTGTGGTGATATATTGTTTAAGATCTAATAGTCACTGAAGATCAGAATGCAAAGCTAGCCACAGCCATAGAAGCTGGGTGGGTGAGACACACACCTTTAATCCCAGTACTCAAGAGACAAAAGCAGATAGATTTCTGTGGGTTCAAGGCCACCCAGGGTTACATGAGAATTAATCTATCTAAAAGACAAACAGAGCTCATGCCTTTAATCACTAGAGAGGTAATAAGATAGGAGCAGGACATTCAACATTCAGGATTTGTGCAATTAGTCTCCAGTCATGTTGAAGACAGGATTCCTCCCCTAGTCTTGGCAGAGGTAAGAACACTAGTGTCTTGGCTGCTTTGCTTTTCTGGTCTTCAGTTTGAACCCCAATATCTATCTCTGGGTTTTTATTGTTCATGTTATAATAAACTATTTCAGTCCTTATCATTTTTCATATTTTAATGTTTTGTCAATGTTATACTTCCATATATCTGAAAACAGTTTTCTGATTTTATAAGAATTCAAGTATCTGTATTTGTTGCTGAGTAGTTTCAAAATTAAACCCTGATGAAAAGTATATTTGGGGTCTGGAGATGTGGCTCAGTTGTTAAGATCATTTGTGGCTCTTGCAGAGGATCATGTTTGGTTCCCATCATTGACATGGTGGCCCATAAGTCTGTAACTCTAGTTTTAGTGCATCCCATGTATTCCTCTGGCCACTTCAAGTACCTTGTGTGCATATAGTAAACATATATACATCACATGTATGCATGAAAGCAAAACATCCATAACACATATAAAATTAATAAATTTAAAAATACATTTACACAGAAATATATTTAACTGAATATTTTTTTACATTTTCCACTTTATTGAAATATAAGATCAATTTTCATTAGTACAGATTATACTTAGTATGTTGATCATTTCCTGAGCTTGTGACATTCAGTATCGTCCTTACAGGAGGAAACTGCTACTCTCAATGAAGACCAGCCATGGGTAAAACAAATAACATTGCAGTGACCTGATAACTCAGCTAATGTGTTTGGTTGGTTAGGTGTAATCAATGCAATTTCACCTTATGATAACTTCAAGTTGTGATGAATTTATCTACATGTAACCCATTATATGTAAAGAACTGTATGCACTTGTTGAAACTCACACAAAATTAAATTGGTTAATTTTATTATATATGAAATTTACCTCCTGTTGGGGGAAGTCCTGTGCATTTGTCAATAAAGTACTGTTGAGCCAATAGGAAACCTAGATAGGAGGGACTAGGAGTCCAGGAGGACTCTGGGAAGGAGAAACACAAGAGTTCGAGATGTAACGCCATGGGGTAGGAGCCCGGAACTATTCTCCGGTAAGAGACATACTTAGATTAACAATTATGGGGTAATTACTTAAGTCAGAGCTAGCCAGTAAGAAACAAGCAAGGCCAACAGCTTCATAATTAATATAGCCTCCTGTGTGTTTATTTGGGACTGATGGGGCTCTAGAACCAGGCTGGCGGGAAGGCTCCTCTCAAAGAAAAAGCTTCTCTTAACAACCTCCATTTTGTTGTTTCATTAATTTTCCTATATAAAACCTCAATGAAAAAAAATTACCTTAAGACTTATATTTCAAGTTGATCTAATCTACATGCTTTAATTACAGAAATGGGATGAGCTTTTAAATGTCTAGCTACAGTTTGTGATTATATTTCCCTACACATTTAAACAGTTTATTAAATATCAAGAACTAAAATGTCCCTTCAGGAAAAAATACAAAACAAGTGATATTGTAACAGTTTCATCCCAAAACAATGATTCTCAATAAGTTGAGGAAAAACGTAAGAGAAGCCAGATACATACATACATATATGTATATGTATATACTAGATATATATGCATATAGTATTGGCACTCCTATCAAGTTAAAATATATTGAGAAAAACAGAAATGGATGAAGAAAGGAAGAAGGGAGCAAATGATTGTGGTGCATTAAAAAGGAGAAAGGAAACAGAAGTATATTTTTCGAAGATTCATTTGTATTTCAATTGTCTTCTGATATTTTAAAGTCCTACAACTGTGATGCTTAACAGGTTTTTCTCTCATTTTTGCCTCTTGACATTTAAATAGTAGGCTTGGATGATATCACTTAGGTAGATTTAGCTCTGGAAACAAATCACCCTTGTGGAAATTGTGCCATAGGTCAGTGAAAAGTCAAATCTGATTTTCTCAATGAAGCAAAGATGCAGTACATAGCTACACCAAGTCAGCATCATGAAGCAAGAACATCTTCTGTCTTTAGTCAGCAGCAACTACTTTACCTACAACACAGAAGCTGTCAAAGGGGTATGAAATGACCAAACACCACAGTCACCAAAGACATGGAAGCACCACGGTCTAGTTCATTGTGTGGTTATTATGATGTTTAGTTAACGTTCCATTATTAATGGAAGACACATGAATAAAGAAAAGCCATTAATATCCTGGGAGGCAAGCATACTTATTCTCCTCTCCTTTAGCACGTCTATGAATATTTTCATACATAACTGCAAACAATAACAGTTTTCAAATGGCTATTTTGACTTCAAAAATATATGTAAGGCTTTATGGATCAACAGCAGTAAAGATCTACTTAGTTGTCTTTCTCTTTACTTGCTAGCAATTATTTAAATAAAACAGTATGTTTTACTTAGTTGTCATTTATTTATTTATTAGGGAGGGTTAGTTAAGTATCTCTAGCTGGTGTAGAACTCACTGTGCAGAAATTTTTTTTCTTGAAATTACAGAAATATACTTGTCTCTACCTCTGCTTGGTGAGTGCTGAGATTAAAGATGTGAACCATCATGCCTGGCATACTGTATGGGTATATACATTTTTATAGATTTATGTTTTTACTTTGTATCTAGCAGCTATTGTTTCTGTACCTTGGATTGGCACAGCTCAGCTCATTTGAAAATAAATTAATTAATTCTTATAAGCCCCAAACTCTAAATATCTGATTTTTGTACATGAAAATTGAAGTGTGGTTATATCAGTTTGTACTAACAAATAAAACTTGCCCAAAGATCAAAGGGCAGAACTGGCCACTAGCTAACCATAGATGTCTGGAGGCCTGTGCACACAGACAGGAAGTGAGATGGCTGGGTAGAGAGAGGAAGTAATTATTTGGGAGGAGGCAGGAGCACAGTTTCTATTTTTTTCAGTCTGAGGATTTTTAATAATTAAGAACTCTAGTGGCATACCTTCTCTGCTTCTCTGATCCTTTAGCTTTTATGCCTGATGTCTGACTCAGGGTTTTTATTATTAAGACCAACTAGAACTTGTGCTACATTGAGGCATTGTATATGAGGCCAAAGAGTGACTTGGGCAAGTCAAGTACTTTACTACTGAGCAATAACCCCAGCAATGTCTCAGTAAAACAGGAAAATTTTATTTTTCTTTCTCAAGTGTGAATGGTGATGGGTATGTCTAAATCCATATGTAAAGAAGACTGAGGCAGGAGGATGTTGAGTTTCAGGAGAGACAGAACAGCAGAAAACAAATGAAACTGCAGAAAACTAATGAAAGAAAATGAACAAAAGCCTATTTTTACTGGGAAACCAGCATAGGACCAATCCAGACATCCTAAACATGGGTGTCAGGAGGTCTGGGCTATCTATGGGGCCTCTGGTAGTGGATCAGTATTTATCCCTAGTATTCAAATGGTCTTTGGGAGCCAATTCCACATAGAGGGATACTGTCTCAACCTAGACACACAGAGGAGGGTCTACACCCTGCTCCAAATTATATGACTGTCTTTGAAGATCCCCCAAGGAAGGCCTCAATCTCCCTGAGGAGCTGAAAGGGGATGGGATAGGCAGGATGGTGGAGGGCAGGGGAGAAGGGGAGTGAGAGGGAACTGGGATTGACAAGTAAAACAAACTTGTTTCTAATTTAAATATAAAAGGCTATATTTAGAAATTACTAAGATGTTACCATATTGTATGAGTAAACCATCTGTCAATATTTTGAAGTGTTAGCTAACTGCATGATTACAAAACAATGAAACTGATGTTACATAAACAAACACATCATAAACATGTGTCAGTCAGGACATAACCCTGACTTAAAGAACACTGTAAATGTACAATGCAAACAAATATAGGTATTGGCAAACCAGACATAAACACTTACAAAATGAAAATGAGACCAGAAATAACGATTGTATTGTTTTCCTTCAGATAGTATTAACAAACTACTTGAACATGACTTTATTTCGATAGAGAACTTATTTTGACTCACAATTTCAGAGACTTTAGCTTAGGACTTCTTGTTCTATGTACTTGAGTAGAAATCATAACACTAGGAATATGTGACAAAAGCTGTTAGCATTATGACAGACAGGATCGGGCATAGAGGAGGAGAGACAAACAGATATAGATAAGAACTTCCTAATACCTGATTCCAGTGACTCTCTTCAGCTCAGCCATACCTCCCAATGTTCCCACAACCTCTTCAAATATCTCCAGTACTGGGAACCAAGGAGGAAAAACATGAGTCCAGGAGAATATTTGAAGCTCAACTATAAAAGATCAGCAATAACAAACTCAGCTGCCCTATATAGTCCAGTGGGAGATGACATATTCTGGCATTATATCATTGTCCTTCAGTAGTCTCAAGATAAAATGCTGGGGAAAGGGAGTCTAGATCCTGTATTCAACTTTGTGTAGAATAGATAATGCTATGGAGAAAACAAGATATTCCATGACAAAACCAGATTTAAACAATACATATCCAGTAACCCAGCCATACAGAAAGTTCTAGAAGGAAAACTCCAATCCAAAGTAGTTACCTACAACCAGACAAACATAGATAACAGATAATCCCACTTTACCAACAGACAAAAGAGACAAAGGCGTGGAAATCCACACACAATTCCACTACCGTCAACCATTCCAAAACAAACAAGAATGAGCAATCAAAGGTCATTAATATCCCTCAATATCAATGTGCCATAAAAAGGCTAACAGAATGGATTCAAAGACAGAACCCATCCTTCTGTTGCATACAAGAAACACACCCCAGCTTCAAAGACAGAGTTACCTCAGAGTTAAGGGTTGGAAAAAGATTTTCCAATCAAAGGGACCCATGAAACAAGCAGGGGTAGCAATCCTAATATCTAACAAACTAAACTTTAAACTGAAATCAATCAAAAGAAATAAAGTAGGTCATTTCATATTCATCACAGGAGAAATCCACCAAGATGAAGTCTCGTTTCTGAATATCTATGCCCCAAATACAAAGGCATCCACATTCGTAAAAGAGACATTACTAAAACTCAAACCACACATTAAACCTCACACACTTTTAGAGGGAGACTTCAACACCCCACTCTCACCACTAGACAGGACTACCAGACAGAATCTTAACGAGGAAACAAAGGAACTAATAGAAGTTATGAACCAATTGGGTTTGACTGACATCTACAGAACATTCCATCCAAACACAAAATAATATATGGAACCTTCTCAAAATTCAAACACATACTTGGCAGCATATCAAAGCTCAACAGGTACAAAAAATTTGGAATAATTCCATGTATCTTATCAGACCACCATGCTTTAAAGTTAGAATTCCACAACAACACAAACGGCAGAAACCCTACAAACTCATGGAAATTGAATAATGCACAATTGTACCACTCCTGGGTCACAGAAGAAATAAAAAAAGAAATTAAAGACTTCCTAGAATTAAATGAGAATGAAGACACAACATAACCAAATTTATGGGACGCTTTGAAAACAGTGCTAAGTGTTCATAGCACTAAGTGCCCACATGAAGAAACTGGAGAATAGTTATACTAGAGAATTAACAGCACAACTGAAAGCTCTAGAAGAATAAGAAGCAAACTCACCCAGGAAGAGTAGACGCCAGGAAATAATCAAATTAAGGGCTGAACTCAATAAAGAAGAAACTAGGAAACTGATACAAAGAATCAATGAAACAAAGAGTTGGTTCTTTGAGAAAATCAACAGGAGAGACAAACCTTTATGGAAACTCACAAAATGGCAGAATGTGAACATGCAAATTAACAAAATCAGAAAGGAAAAGGGGGACATAACAATGGACACTGAAGAAATCCAGAGAATCATCAGGTCGTACTTTGAAACCCCGTACTCCACAAAATTGAAAATTTAAAGAAAATGGACAACTTTCTGGATAGGTATCACCTGCCAAAATTAAATTAGAAACAAATGAAATTTAAATAGACCTATAACCCATATGGAAATAGAAACAGTCATCAAAAGTCTCCTAATCAAAAAAAGCCCAGGGTCAGATGGCCTCAGTTCAAAATTCTACCAGAAATTCAAAGATCAGGTTATAACAATTCTCCTCAAAATATTCCTTGCAATATTAGCAGAAGGGTCTTTGCCAAACTCTTGTTATGAGACTTCAAGCCACACAAAAACACAACTAAGAGAACTTTATACCAATATCCCTTGTGAACATTGGTTTCTAAAATACTGACAAATCGAATCCAAGAACACATCAGAAAAATCATACACCATGATCAAGTAGGCTTCATCCCAGACATGCAGGCATGGTTCACATGCAAAAATCCATCAATGTAATCCACCATATAAAAAAGTTAAGA
Source organism: Mesocricetus auratus (assembly GCF_017639785.1). Classification (NCBI taxonomy): domain Eukaryota; kingdom Metazoa; phylum Chordata; class Mammalia; order Rodentia; family Cricetidae; genus Mesocricetus; species Mesocricetus auratus. Next base: position 164,603,218 of record NW_024429266.1, read on the forward strand.
AATAAAAATCATATGATCATCTCACTAGATGCTGAAAAAGCCTTTGACAAAATTCAACACCCCTTCATGATAAAGGTCTTGGAGAGATCAGGAATAACAGGAACATACCTAAACATAATAAAAGCTATATAAAGCAGACAAACAGCCAACACCAAACTAAATGGGCAGAAACTCAAAGCAATTCCTCTAAAATCAGGAACAAGACAAGGCTGACCACTCTCTCCATACCTCTTCAATATTGTGCTTGAAGTTCTAGCCAGAGCAATAAGAAAACAAAAGGAGATCAAGGGAATAAGAATTGGAAAGGAAGAAGTCAAACTTTCACTATTTGCAGATGATATGATAGTTTACATAAGTGACCTGAAAAACTCTAACAGGGAACTCCTACAGCTGATAAACAAATTCAGCAAAGTGGCAGGATACAAGATCAACTCAAGAAAATCAGTAGCCCTATTATATGCAGATAATAAAAGGGTGGAGTAGCCCTATTATATGCAGATAATAAAAGGGTGGAGCAAGAAATCAGAGAAACATCACCCTTTACAATTGCCACAAACTACAAAATATATCTTGGGGTAACCCTAAACAAACAAGTAAAAGACATATATACCAAGAACTTTGAGTCTTTAAGGAAAGAAACTAAAGAAGACACCAGAAAATGGAGAGATCTCCCATGCTCTTAGATAGGTAGGATCAACATAGTAAAAATGGCAATCTTGCCAAAAGCATTCTACAGATTGAATGCTATCCCCATTGAAATCCCAGCACAATTCTTCACAGACCTTGAAATAACAATTCTCAACTTTATATGGAAAAACAAAAGACTCAGGATAGCCAAAAACCCCCTGTTCAACAAGGCAACATCTGGAGGCATCACCATCCCTGACTTCAACCTCTATTATAGAGCTATAGTCCTGAAAAACTGTTTGATACTGGCACAAAAATAGACAGGTAGACCAATGGAATTGAATAGAAAACTCTGATATTAACCAACACACATATAAACACTTGGTTTTTGACAAAGAAGCTAAAATTATAAAATGGAAAAAAGAAGGTACCTTCAACAAATGGTGCTGGCATAATTGGATGCTGGCATGTAGAAGACTGCAGATAGATCTATGTCTATCACCATGCACAAAACTTAAGTCCAAATGAATTAAAGACCTCAACATAAATCCAGTCACACTGAACCTGTTAGAAGAGAAAGTGGGAGGTACCCTTGAATGAATTGATGCAGGAGACCATTTCCTGAACATAACACCAGTACCACAAACAATAAGATCGACAATTAATAAATGAGACCTGCTAAAGCTGAGAAGCTACTGCAAGGCAAATGACATAGTCAACAAGACAAGAAGGCAGCCCACAGCATGGGAAAAGATATTCACTAACCCCACATCTGATAGAGGCCTGATCTCCAAAATTTACAAAGAACTCAAGAAGCAAGTCTCCAAATCACCAAAGGATCCAATTAAAAAGTGGGGTACAGAACTAGGTAGAGAATTCTCAATAAAGGAGACTAAAATGGCTGAGAGATGCTTGAGAAAGTGCTCAACATCCCTAGCAATCAGGGAAATGCAAATCAAAACAACTTTGAGATACCATCTTACTCCTGTCATAATTGCTAAAAAAAAAAAACAAAACAGCTACAGTTTATGCTGGAGAGGATGTGGAGAAAGGGGAATACAGGGGAATACTCCTCCTTTGCTGGTGGGAGTGCCAACTCATAAAGGCCCTTTGGAAATCAGTATGGAGATTCCTCAGGAAAATGAGAATCAGTCTACCACAAAACTCAGCAATTCCACTGGTAGACATATACCCAAAAGATGCACATTCATACAATAAGGACATCTGTTGTATTGTGTTTATAGCAGCAGTATTTGTAATAGCCAGAACCTGGAAGCAACCTAGTTGCCCCTCAACTGAAGAGTAGAGAAAATGTGGTACATTTACATAATGGAATAATATTCAGCAGAAAAAAACAATGGAATCCTGAAATTATCGGGCAAATGGATGGTACTAGAAGAAACTATCCTGGGTGAGGTAACCCTTTCACAAAAAGACAAACATGGTATGTGCTCACTCATATATGGATTTTAGACATGAATCATGGGAGTGCCTGTCTACAATCTCACTGCCAGAGAGACAGGGAAACAGGAAAGTCCTTAAGAGAGATATACATGGTACCCCAGAGAAGTGGATTGAGGCAAGATCTCCTGAGCAGATTGGGAGTACAGTGTGGCAGAGGAGAAATGGAGCCAGAAAAAGAAAGGGAGACAAGAGGAAGAGAGCAGAGGACATGGGGGAGCAGGAAAGTAGAGTTGGGTGAGGAGTAGAGAGCAGGATCAGAGATAGCATAATAGAGGGAGTCGTTCTAGGTTTGAGGGGAGATCTGGCACTAATGAGAACTCCAGAGATGTACAAGGATGACACCAACTGGCAAACTAAGCAGTAGTGGAGAGACTGTTTTAAATGTCCCTCCCTAGTAATGACTTTGATGACAATCTTGTATACCATCCTAGAACCTCTATCCAGTGACAGATAGAAGCAGAAGCAGACACCCCCAGCTAAACACTGAACTGAACTCCTGGAACCCAGTGACAGAGAGGGAGGAGTGATGAGCAAAGGTGTCAAGACTGATCTGGTGAATCCAAGATACACAGCTGATCTGAACAAGGGGTAGAACATGGACCCCAGCCTGATGGCTGAGAGGCTGACATGGGACTGATCCAGACCGCCTGAATGTGGGTGTCAGTGAGGAGACTCAGGCAATCTATGGGGTTTTTGAGTAGTAGATCAATATTTATCCCCGGCACACAAATCGACTTTGGGGACCCATCCCACAACGAGGGATGCTTTCTCAATTTGGACACTTTGGGGAGGGCCTGGGCCCTCTCCAGAATAAAATGACAGACTCTAGAGATTCCCCATGGAGGGCCTTATCTTCCCTAGGGAATGGAGTGTGGATTGCATGGGGGGTTGTGGCGCCTGGGGGTAGGGAGTGGGGGTGGAGGGGAGGGAGAAGGAACTGGAACTGACATGGGAAACAAACTTGTTTCTAATTTAAATATATAATAAACAGTGTAAAAAAGACAAAAAAAGGAATAGAGAATGCTTCTTAGAATTACATTTTCAGAGAAATTCACAGATCATGGAGACATACATGTGATGATTTATTTATTTATTTATTTATTTATTTATTTATTTATTTATTTTGAAGTTGGCCTGGAGCCAGCAGATTGCTCAGTTCCTCTGATCTCTACACTTGTATATGACATAGCAGGTCTTCACCCACAAACATGCTTGCAGAAACACAAACAAAATAAATGGATGTAATAAAAAATAATGTTTTCCTTTTGATAATATTCTACATTCATTCAAATGATGCTACTATTACTCAGCATGTCTTTATGCCTCTACTTTAAGATTTTCACTGCCCAAAGAAGAAAAATCTTTCCCAGAGCCCATGAATAACATTAGTTCATTTATGTTCTGGTTTGCTGTCATAATTACTGCACAGGATATCATGACTGTAATTGCCTGTGCTGTGAAATGTGAATCTCCAGATGTTGATTGCTAGGAGATGATCTGTCTATGCTAGGAAGTTTCAAGAGTGTTCCCATTAGGGAGTGAAGGATGATGCAGTTGGGATTGTATGCATAATCAGAGACCTTAGAGTCTGAAACAAGCAAACAGACATTCATGACACAATGCTTAGCTGCTATCCCCTTCTGGGCTTTCCTGTAAGTGTATGTAAATGTGGTATGGAGTGAGAGCAGAGATTTTTGAGAATTCACTATGTACTGTTCACTCTGTGCATACATTGTATGTGTTTTCTTTTTCTTCTTCTTCTTTTTTTTCTTTTAATTTTAAATACCTTGCTTTACATGTCAATCTCAGCTCCCTCTCCCTCCCCTCCTTCCGCAACCCCCAACATCCCCCATCAGCCTACCACACTATTGCCAATTCCTTCCACATAGGGGATATCTAGAGTCTGTCATTTCACTCAGGGTAGGGTCCAGACACTCCCCTAAGAGTCCAGGCTGAGAGAACATCCCTCTTTGTGTTATGGACACACGATGATGTCTGTTTGTATTCCAGGGATAAACACTGGTCCACTGCTCAGGACCCCATAGGTTGCCCAGGCCTCCTCATTGACACTCACATTCGGGGGGGTCTGGATCAGTCCCATGCTGACCTCCCAGCTGCCAGCTGTCGTTCTGGAGTCCAAGAGCTCTCCACCTGTTCACATCAGCTGTCTCTGCTGGTTTTGCCAGCCCATTCTTTGCCAATTTGCTCATCGCTCCTCTCTCTCTGTCACTGGGTTCCTTGGGTTCAGGTCAGTGTTTAACTGTGGGTGTTTGCCTCTGCTCCCATCAGTCACTGGATGAAGGCTCCAGGATGGTTATAGACATCAAGTTCATTATCAGGAATGGGCATTTGAGGTGGTCTCTCCACTATTGCTTAGCTTGCCAGTTGGTGTCATCCCTTTAGATCACTAGAGGTCACACTGGTGCCTGATCTGTCTTCTAACCTATGATTCTCTCTTCCCCCTATTCTACTCCCCCCGACTAACCTTCCTGTTCCCCCATGACCTACTCTCTCTTCCTCTTGAAGTAATACTTTTAGCATGATTTGATGCCCATTTTCTCTTCCTTACAAATGAATATCTCAGAGATTTTCAAATAAAACTACTCATGGCTTTAATTTGCATCAATATTCTTTGTATTATTTTCCCCTTTATTGCTTGTTCTATGTGCATATTTTTGTGAGAAACTTTTAAATGTTGGGAGAATAATATGTAATCTAATGAATAAAATTTGGCTCAGAGTAGAACTGGGGATTGCATAAGAGATACTGAACACTTTATGATCATTAAATATTTCATTAACCTTAGTTCTTCTGATTTCAAGTGGCAGATAGAAAGACCACTTAGCATATGTTCGTGGGGGTATGCAGACGCATGCACATTTGGCATTTCATTTCTAGGCTCATAGAGTGTGTGTGTCCAGTTATATATCATTAGAACATTTAAGTTGTGATCCATTGTTTTTCTTTCTGTAAATAATGTATAACTATTTCTGGAAAATGTGTATGCCTACTCAAAGAGAAAAATGTGTATTACACAAGTGCTACATTTGGAGTCCTGAATCATCTTCATATGATGCCTTTTCATTGTGAAATATTTACATTTAAAATATTCTAAGTTTGCCATTGTATTTTGTATAGTTTTTTTCTGTATTTGCATTGTGTGCTTCATTATACAACACATTAGATACAAGTTGTAGGATAAGGCAGGACTCTGAATCCCATAAGGATGTTTTAATTGTAGAAGCTTGACAGTTCTGACAAACCACTCTCAGTATTTTAAAACTTAAATTTTATCTCTACTTTCAAAGTAACCTTTCTTTCCCTTGAAATAATAACAATGCGGGAGACTCAGCATAATCTCTCAACAGTTCTTGTCAGTAGAAAACAAGTTTGTAGGTTGATGGGGAAAGTGTACAACATTTACTGGGGACAAAGCAGATAAACAGTGGGTTTTGTGGCCTTGGAGTCTGAATGATTATTTGGTATAACTTGAGTCTGCTACATGCTAAGGAACAAACAAATTCTGATACCTGAAGAGTGTGGTTGTTAATTTTTTACAGCTTTTATTATCAGTAGAGCAATGTGACTCTGTCAGCTGCAGAACATTGAGATAGTGTGTAGAAAGTAAAGCTTATGCCTTGAGGTAATGCTCCTTTGCAAACACAAAAGTATTTGGTAATCTATCGCTAATGTGTCTGCACGATAATATATTCTTGTCTTGAATGCTGCAGTTTTTTTGTTTTCTGCTAACATATTCCTTCCAGCACTTATGTTTCTACCTACCACTCAATTATATATGCATGAGTTCATGTTTTCACATTGTGTGTTTTATTCACGCCCTTCTCTGCACTTGATGAAGCACTTAACCCAAAAGTGTATTATTTATCTCTGCTGAGCACTGTGTTCAGAAAGGCACCAGCTCAGCCCAGGACTTTCTGAACAAAACATAATTATAGGTCAGTCTACCTGCCAGTACTGAATGCATTTGACAAAATAACCATTTCATTCAAAGGAAAACTTATCAAGTAGCTTTTAAAAATAAATTAAGTATGTGATTGCCTCGTCCACTGAGACCAGTCAAAGCAATATTAAAGAAGGAGAAAGAAGTTATGGCAGGTAAATAGGCTAACATGGTCTTTCAGTTTAGATGATGGGTTAGCATGTCAACTGATAGCAAAAACTGAGATGTTTTACTTCAAATGAGAACAGACTTATTTTGGCTCAAGAGGTCAGAGATTTCAATCCACAGTAGTTTGGCCCTGTCTCCAACCCTCACACACATACACTGACTTCTGGCTTCCTAGTACATCACTGGGGAAATGTATGGTAGAGGAGGCCCAGTTACCTTTTGGTGTACAGAAAGTGAGGAGAATTAGAGGAGGGACTAGGTTCAGTGACATATCTCTAATGATCAAACTTCTTCCATCAATTGCCCATATTTTATATTTCTACCTCTGCCCAGTAATATATTGGATTAACAACAGTGGTCCTCAGGGGAAAGATCAAATCCAGGTCATAGCAGGAGGGTAGTTTGCAAACAATTGTCTGGTGAGGGTCCTCTTCCCAGACACTGGGAGACTGGATTTGGTGCATTAAGTGACTAAGGTCTTCTTGAACTTGTAAAGTCTGCTTCTTTCTAAACCAATGGAGGTCTACATGGGGCTTTAAAGAGTTCTCGTATTTTCTCCTACATGCTTTCTACATCTGTCTTGTCTCTAAGGGTAATCTGTGACACCAACTTCAAATTAATTCTGTGATACCCACCACTCATTTTCTATCACTTGATCAAAGAAGATCCCACAACTATCTGCTAAGTTTTTCTTTACACAGACATTACAATGATAAATCTATAGATGCCTGTGTGTTCTTTTGTCAAATGTATTTTAAATGTCTTGAACCTCAGTTTTCTAGAAGAAAACTTTCTATATTTCATAACCAAAATAACACAGGAGAAGAAGCAGGTAAGTGATCTCTCTGTGTAATTCGGTAGCATTCTTTTTCTTTTTAGTGGGGGATTGAATCTTTTGTAACCTTCTTAAACTTTTGTTACCTTAGTAATTTAAAGGGACAAGTTAAATGCTAATGCAATTGATAGGGGTGAGCAAGTGGTCAATGACTAGCCTGATCTGACTACATAATGCAGTAGAAATTACTAAAATATGCAGGTCTTGTGTAATTTTGACAGAAAACAGCTTTCTGCTGGGCCTTATATCTCCCTAGGTGATATTAAAAGACAGGAATGTAGTAAGTACCACATTTCTTTGGAAGAAAGTGAAGAAACCTCAACAACCTGGATGCACTTAAAGAAATAAAAAGTGGAGGCATCTGAAAATTTCATGTTTCTGTTCTCATTGAAAATTTGGTGGTGAAATCTAATATTGAATTTAGGTGATGTTCCACTCCATTCCCATAGCCACAATAGATATGGACCAAATTTATCTGTTTAGTTCTGTATCTACTAATGAAAACCAATTTGTAAATTTCAGTTATTGGCTGATATAATTGTAAACTGTGAGATCAAGGAATGAGTGTATGCATAGTTAATGTGGCTCTTTAATAATTCAAGTTACTATTTGTTTCAGTAATTTTCATGGATCCCAGGTTGTTTTGTCTGTCAAGGTGTAGTTTTGTTACACACATCTGCCAATATCTCCTCTTCAACATCATTTCCACATTTTGATCATATCCTTTGTATTTTCATGAACTATTCCTTAGTTTTGTGGAGATATATTATTTATGAATTATTAAATCTTACCTGAGTGTTCATAAAGCAAAGTCAGCCACAAGCCATAGAAGCTAGCACACACCTTTAATCCCAGCAACCAGAAGCTAGGATGTGGTGGTACACACCTTTATCCTAGGACTCATGATTAAAGGGATAGAATGATTTAGAAGGATCTCTGTGAGTCCAAGGCCACCCAGTTCTACACAAGATTGATAGTCCTAAAGAAAAACAGCTCATTCAATGATGATCTCACCACCTGGGATCACATGCCTCTAATCCCAGCATTGGGGAGTATATAAGACAGGAGAAAGGTCTCAATATTAGCCAATCATTCTCCTGCCATGTTAGCAGATCAGTACACATCCCAAATATACACACGGACTTTGGACTCCCATAGAACAATGTGATGTGCACTCTCACCCTGAACTCTTGGGGAAGGGTCTAGGCCCTGCCCTATATGAAATGACAGACTATAGACACCCCCATGAAGGGCCTCACCCTCCCTGGGGGAATGAGGGGATAACGGGGGGGTTGGGGGGAGGGCACGGGAGGAGGGGAGGGAAAGGGAGAGGGACCTGGAACTGACTTGTGAAGCAACCTTGTTTCTTATCTAAATTTAAACTGGAAAATAAAAATAAAAAAATCAATTATGATTTGAATAGGAAAAAAAAAGAATAAGAATTCCCCAGCCCTGCTAGAGGTAAGAACACTCTCATAGCTTGGCTACTTTGCTTCTCTTATCTTCAGGTTGAACCCACAATATCTGTCTCTGGGTCTTTTTTTAGTACAGGAAAACATATTTTTTTAATTTAAATTAGAAACAAGCTTGCTTCACATGTCAAATCCAGCTCCCTCTCCCTCCCCTGTCCCCCACCAACCCCCACAATCTACTACCAAAATCCCCACTCCACTCTCCAGGGAGGGTAAGGACCTTAATGGGGATCTCTAAAATATGTCATATCATCCGGGGCAGGGCCTAGACCTTACCCCATGTATCCAGGCTGAGAGAGCATCGCTCCATGTGGAATGGGCTCCCAAAGTCCATTCAGACTCCAGCGATAAATACTGATCTAGTGCCTGAGGCCCCAAAGATTGCTGAGGCCTCCTCACTGACACCCACAGTCAGAGGGTCGGGATCAGTCCCATGCTGGCATCTCAGCCATCAGTTTGGGGTCCATAAGCTCCCCATTGTTCAGGTTAGCTGTTTCAGTGGGTTTCACCCACCCCGTCTTTTATTTTTCATGTTACAGTTTTGAATGGATCATTTCTGAACCATGCTGTACTTTTCCATAAAGAAAAACAATAAGCCCCTTTTTCATTTAGTAATTCATTATACCACATCAGGGCTCATGGCAGATCCAGCTGTATAGTTAGCACAAGCCAGTACAAAATGATCATTTTAGGAGTCTTGGAGAAAGTGTATGTGGAGGGGGAGAGAAAGAGATGATGGCTATTACAAAGTGTTGTAAATTTTGCAGCAGGATTCAGAAAGGTCAAGGAGGCCTTATCAAAGGCAAAGACAGAGAGGGGATAGAGACGAAGTCACTATAGTAGTTTAAGAAGTTGAGGGTTGCAGAAGTGAACTGCATTGCTAGTGCTGGTCTTGGTTCCTATGGATGGCCACTCAGAGATTTATTCAAAGAGGCTATGCCAGCAATGGGGAACAAGCAGAAATGAATCCCTGGGACATTCAGAACTTCTGTGCTTGTTGATCCCTTAACATACATAACAGGTGATCAGATGACAGGTTGGTGGGACCATCACAATGCCAGTGTTATATGTGTCTTTTCTGATAGACTCTTGATAAGGGGTTTAAACCTTTTTTCCGTGTGGTTTACAATGAGGCCTTAGGTAAGCCCAGTTTTTCTGATATGATTTGAATATTCATATGTACTTTGACAGTCACAATCTACTTTGGTTAGTTTATTGATGATTCCATTTCACTCAAGTCTATACCTCATAGGTGGTTAATAGACAGGTCTTAAGTTTACATTTAAAGTTGAAGAGATACCCTGCTTCTCATTTCTACTCAAAATGAGACTGATAATTATAAAATGGAAATGGAAATCTCACAAGTCCCTAAAACTAAATGAAGAGGTACAAGTCATTAATTATAAATGACTACTAATAGAAAGAGAACTAGTATTCTCTAGGGTTGAGCTCCCTGATAGTTTATGCAATCCCAGTTGTCAGCCCTAAACACATGTACATCCAAGGTACACTAAATGGAATCAGCAGGTGAGATACATGTATATACATATATGTATGCTCACACACACACATACATATACATATATATAAAACTTAAATGACATAAATTGTATTTAAGGTATTATTTGATAGGCAGACACTAGAAACAATCTCTTTTTACATAACTTAAATCAGGACATTTCTCTTAACAACTAAGACTAGTAATAATTATTATTAATTGTTGATAGAGATGTCACATGTTATCACAACTGACAGTATATACATATGTATTTGTACATGTATGCATATTGTTAAAATTGATATTTATGTAACAAAATTAGTTGAGAAATCATTTGAAATGGAGTTGGGTGTCATGGGAGGAGTTAGAAGTGGTAGAAAAGTAGAAATGGTGCATATATAGTATATATGATAAATGTAGAAAATTCTCAAATATAATATTTGTAAAGATGGGATCATACAAGGTAAGTCACAGGTGATATCCATCATTTCACAAAATATGGATTAATTTAGAATAGATCACAATCTACACTTATCACTCAACCAGGCCATCATTCGGCCTGTGCCATGAATGTTTCAACCTTTTGTAGTCTGATTTGCAATGTAGTGAATAGGGCAGAGGTATAAAGTAGATTATGCCTACTAAAGTTGTATCTGAGTAAGACTCTAAAGTTTATCACTTCTTGGCTATGCAAACAGCTTATTAAACAAGATATTTATTTGCAAAATGGGGAAAACTTTATTGACATGAATTGCACTTAAGATAAACCAGCAATTATGTGATGCACAGTTACTAATAGGTATCTCTTTTATATAAAATAAAATCACAGCATTTCTCTTAATAACCAAGTGGTGTATTGATTATTATTAGTAGTTGGTGGAGATGTCACAAGTTATCAAAAATGATGATAAAATCTCTAAGGCAACTGAATTAAGATTCTATATCAGGAGAGAAGGGAAATGAAGTAAGAATTAAATACAGTATGATCATTTCCTTTAATGATACTGGAAAGGAAGCTCATGTGAGTACTACAATCATTCGTTCTTTCTTTCTGTGTGTCTCTCCCTGTCTCTCTGTCTGTCTCCCTCTCATTCTATATGTATGTGTTGCAGAATAATTGTCCTATTATACCTATACTCTCATTTAGGAGGCCAATTATTTAAATAAACACCATGAAAGAAATGAAGAGATTTACCATGGGTGAACAATGAAAAAATACATAAGTAGTACTCTATGAAGAAAAAGGAATTTAATCTACAAAAACTTGAGCCTAAGCCAGTTAACATATTTGCTTTGTGCAAAAAGATTTTCATAGCAATGGGAATTTGGAAGTCTCCAAGCAATTTAATTCTAACATTTTATCTTATATCCTAATATATTTCATCATGAAAAGAGGCCAGACTTTTTTGTAATATCAAAAGATATAAATATCAATAGATAAAAGTTTGCCAGAAAATATATTTTAAGTATAGAAAAATGATATATTGAATATAACACGGGATTTTGAGCCAAACAGACTGTACAAATAGGAGCTAACATTTAATTATATTATAATTTGGCAAATAATTTAACCTTTGTAACCCTAGATGTTTCATTTTTATAATTAGGGTGAAATGTCACTTTACAAGAACAAAATTACAAACAGAGTATAATATTGTGCTTTACCTTTCAATGGCCTCTCATTTCCATTAAGTGTTAGAGATAACTTTGTCTCTGAAGTCATCATAATGAAATAAGCAGAGAAGTACTATGGAGCTATGCCCATGATGGCAGTAACACAGCCAATAACGCTCTCTAGTACGTGGAAGGCAAAAAGCTTCCCTTTACTATGATTCCACTATCTTCTCTGTCTCTTGCTTCTCAGATAAACTGGCATTGTCTTGGGAAGTGCTAAGCTATTTCAGAGAAAGAGAATTAACTAAAGGTGACACAATAACTTTCAGAAAGTCATCATCCATGGTGAGTTGGAGTTTTCAGTGGTGTCTCTATTTTTGTCTCAATCTCGTTTTTCAAGCAATCCTTCAGTCAAGATCCTGTAAAGAATCTCAATAAACTTATCAGTTCAACTTGGTGGGCTGAGATGTCATTACTGTTGTATGATCTAGGTCCCTTGTCTGGGACTAATATTCATTTTTCATGTATTCCTGGGAAGTCACTCAAAAACTGTATACATGTATAATTCTGTATAGTTAGTTATTTGTCAATAAATGTCATATCTTGGTATTTACTAGCAGAAGCAATGTTATGAGAATAGTCATGTTGACATTTCTGTTTGGTTTTCTAAATAGATTGTTAGTACATGTAAACTGATGTCTTAGGGAAACTTCTCTTGCTTTCTCTAACACTCACTGAGAAATTTTAAACAGGGACTGATCCAGACCCCCTGAATGTGAGAGTCAGTGAGGAGGCCTTGGCAACCTATGGGGTCCTGAGCAGTGGATCAGTGTTTATCCCTCGAATACTAACAGACATCATGTGTCCATAACACAAAGAGGGATGCTCTCTCAGCCTGGACTCTTAGGGGAGTGCCTGAACCCTACCCTTAGTGAAATGACAGACTCTAGATATCCCCTATGTGGAAGGAATTGGCAATAGGGTAGGAGGCTGGGGGGGGATGGTAGAGGGGTGTGGGAGGAGGGAAGGGAGAGGGAACTGGGATTGACATGTAAAACAAGTTATTTAAAATTAAAATAATAAAAAAATTTAAAAAACAAGGAGTTATACTAGTTACCACTTAGAAGGATGCTGAAGAAACACATGACCCTGCTTATGAAGAAAGAATTCTGTGTTAGGGCAGTTCTAAAAAACTTGATGCTTGAAACTTGAGAGAAGACTGCTTAAAATGTTTCCTTATGTAATATCTACCATTTTCTTATCTTTCATTCTTCCTCCCTCCCTCCCTCCCTCCCTTCCTCCCTTCCTCCCTTCTTTCCTTCCTTCTTTCTTTCCTTCCTTCCTTCCTTCCACTCTTTCTTTCTTTACCCCTTTCCTTCCCTCTCTATTTCTTTCTGCTTCCTTGCTTTTATTTATTGTGTATGTATCTGTGTGACCTTTTTCAGAGATAAAGGACACATTTGTATATGTTTAGCGGTCACAGGAAACCAACTCTAGTTGGTTCTCCACACCATTGGTACACAGGATCAAATTCAGGTTGTTAGGATTGGATACACATGAATTTACCTCCTGAGACATCTCACAAGCCCAGGAGATATATATTTAGATATCTATATAAAATTTCAACATGTTGTTGTCATGTAAGTATCACACAATATTTCCAATGTCACCAATATTTGTACTTTCATAATTTTCTAAATATTAGAGCCTTCTCACCTCAATTTTTCTCTCACTTCAAAGAACAAATTAAAGATTAAGTATAATGACAAATAGAGTACAATAGAGAGTGGTAGAAATTGTGGAAAATGGGAGAGCTTTGGCACTGCTAATAATTCTGGCAATAGAATTGAATAATAGTGTTAAGCCATTTTCCTGATTAGCACAGGTGACTAGGTATCTATTTAAATAGTAGCTGTCTAAAGTACTCTTTAGATCATCATGGAACACAGCGTGAAGATTAGTATTGTTCAATGCTTACCACATTGAGATGTCCTGAAAGTGTATTTGACAAGGTATGTGGAATGTACTCTGGGGACTGTGAAGAGAGGCTGTTGAACAGGAGAGAATATCCCCTGTCTCTGTAAAGTAGGTGCTCAGATATCTGAATTGCAACATGGAGATATGATGGGGGAAGTCCTGTGTATTTGTCAATAAAGCACTGTTGGCCAATAGGGAACCAAGATAGGTTGGACTAGGAGTCCAGGAGGACTCTAGGAAGGAAAAACACAAGCAGTCAAGATGTAACGCCATGGGGTAGGAAGCCCAGAAACCTCTCTGGTAAGAGAAATACTTAGATTAACAATTTTGGGATGAATACTTAAGTCAGAGCTAGCCAGTAAGAAGCAAGCAAGGCCAAGAGCTTCATAATTAATATAGCCTCCTGTGTGTTTATTTGGGACTCATGCGGCTCTGGAACCAGGCTGGCAGAAAGGCTTCCCTTTACATAATGGTGATCAGGAGTGGGATGATGAATTTCCACATAGAATGACAAAAGCTTTAAAGGAATTTTAGAAACAGAAGAACTGAGACAAGCACAGATTTTTGGTAGCAGCATTTTCTCAGGTAGGCTCTGTTTTGCTAGTGACAAGCAAAAACTCATGCGATTCGCTTAAGAGAGTCTTCCTGACTCGGCATAAGCAAAAAACAAACGAACAAAAAAACAAAAAAAATAAACAACAAAAAAACCCAAAAACCAGCAAGGTTCTTTTAAGAGGCTCTGCTAACAATTGACAGGTGTGTACGTACAGCTGGAAGTGGCAGTGACCAAATCTCCAAGCCGGCAGCTTTTTATGGATCTCAGTATAGACTGAGACTGTAGCTGGAATCATGCTTTCGCCCGCCATCTTAGAAAAATGGCAGTTTAAACAGCCACGGTTTTAACAAATAAGATACAGGTCCAGAAAAACATAAAGATTTACAGTAAAGTCAGACTTGGATGAAGAAAAACCTCTAAAGGTTTACAGTGTGTTAAAAAATATATGTAAGATTGAGAGAGAAAAAGAAACGACATAATGGTAAATAAATAGAGAAGCCGGCTGTGGTGGCACAAGCCAGTAGGATTGCTGCAGAGGCAGAGGCAGACAGGTTTCCAAAGAGAAACCCTGTCTCAGAAAAAATAAATAATAGTAAAAGAAATAAAGTAATAATAGATAAATAAATAAGCCACGTGAAGATGAAAAATACACAGATAGTCTGGATACTGTATGCTACTGTGTTTTTCAGTTTTTTGATTGTTCAGGAAGGAACAACCTCTAAAGTACATTTGATTATGAATGCTGCTGAATTAATCCAACTTATACCTTTTAAAAATGCCTTGACTTCAAAATTTAAGTATAAGGATATGTTACTTTGGAAAGGAGTTTTTGTTTATGTTTCTACAGAAAATGGAAAGCTATGGATTCCTTCCAGGCTTCTGTGGTTTGAATAACCAAGACCCCCGGAAGCAATGGCCCAAGTGAAACATCTAAAACAGCTAAGATGATGCAGTCTTACAGACCCCAAAAATAAGGACTTATTCAGTTTTCTGAGTTTTGTCATGATCCCCATGGTATGAACAGCTCCCCTTTCCAGCATAAAGCAGTTTGGAATGAGCAACATCCTAATTCCCATCTTGTTTATAAATCTTTGTTTTCATTTAAATGGGATTGTTTATAATTGGTTAATGATCACAACCAATCTCTTCTTAAAGGAAAAAGGTGATTATGGTATGGGAATGAGTACTTTGTATTGGTATGGTTTTTCATTTATTGATACAAATTCAAGGTCAATTTTGTGATGTGTATATTTCTCCTATTGTGCTTATACTGATCTTTTAAAAAATAATACATAATTAAATACAGATTATAGATAGTTACTTATAATATTCAGAACTTATAGTTAGGTAAGTAATGTTTTCTAGATATACAGAAATATATTTGAGATAGATAGGCAGTCTTCAAACCTTTTAAAGACCTTCAGAAAATGGCATTTAAAATGGTTTAGGGTTTTTCTTGACAATGAGAATTGTCTGCTCCTGGCAGCACCAATTATGTCTGAGATGGGCATCGAAGAAACTCATTATGGAGTTTGCTTTCAACATGGCAAGATTAGCCATTTGGGCAATGAACTGCTCTTGCCTAGACTGCTTGACTGTTGCTGTATAAACTGGACATGCAGGACCCACAGGAAAGTGACTACTGAACTCAATTAGTCCTTCAGGGTTCCTGTTTCATGGAAGAGTCTACGAGACTTTCTGCAGGATACAGAAAAATGACTGACAGACTGTTGATGCAGATGGACAGTTTGAAATTTCCTGCTTTGCTGAGAAGTCTTCCAGACACACTGTGGCCTATGGGCTGAAGATGGATGCCCCAACAATACAGAGGAACTTCAGGTGACTGTACATGTAGCAAGATGCCTGTCAATTCTAGTGTTTATATATTATCCTTCTGTGGTCTTTGATAGAGTTGAAGACAGATAGTTATAATTATAGTTTCCCTTATTTATGATAAAAGATAAGCTACATATAGGACTTTGTACTCACAAGAATGGGATAGATGATAGTTTCTTTAAATTTTGCTAAATGTTGATAGACAAAATGCTGTAACTGTGTTCTTGCTTGATAACTGTTCTGTTATATATAATTTGACTATGTTAAAGTTAATACCTTCTTTTTGTTTAGACAGAAAAGAGGAGATGATGGGGGAAGTCCTGTGTATGTGTCAATAAAGCACTGTTGGCCAATAGGAAACAAAGATAGGCGGACCTAGGAGTCCAGGAGGACTCTGGGAGGGAGAAACACAAGAAGTCAAGATGTAATTCCATGGATAGGAAGCCCGGAAACGTCTCTGGTAAGAGAAATACTTAGATTAGCAATTATGGGATGAATATTTAAGTCAGAGCTAGCCAGTAAGAAACAAGCAAGGTGAAGAGCTTCATAATTAGTATAGCCTCCTGTGTGTTTATTTGGGACTCATACGGCTCTGGAACCAGGCTGGTGTGAAGGCTTCCCTTTACAGAGATATTTAGAAAGTTCTTGTCTCTTCTTCTCTGCTTGTTAACCATTGTTCAGTTTCTCTGTGCTCTGCCTTCTACATCACAGTTGCTACCAGCCCTTTACTTTCTATTTATTCATAGCTTCAACCTATCTCATGATTGGTACTACTTGACCTTCAGGTCAATCTCCTTCACAGAGAGATTTTATTAGATCTCATGATTATCATCTAATATGTTTTCTTTTTTTTTGAAAAATGTCATCATGCCTCAAATATGGATCTATAAATGCATCCTATACGATCCATGTGCAAAATTCATCATGTGTGATCAAATGTAATGGACTTACAGCATGTTAAACTCTCTGAGTCAGCCACAAAGATCCCCATGGTAGAGGAGTAAACTTGGAATAGAAACTCATATGTTCTAGAAGAAAGTATTCTAGCTTAGCATCTTGGATGGCAGTAGATTGGCTGATGTTATACAATTCCCCAGATGCCCATAGATTTCCAAAAAGTTTTAAGGAGTCATGTATTTTCAGTTGAAAAATACAAAACAGTATATGGTGTTTTGCTCATTAATACTGAACTTAAAGGTTTCTCATTGTCTTTTCTACCCTGAAATGATTTATGTCATGGATAGTAAAACTCTTATTTAAAAAGGGGATAACATTTTAAAGTAGAATTGCAAATTTCCATATTGCTCTTCACAAAGGTTGTCTACATAAAAGTTCTGTCATGATGTGAAGTACAATTGTTGAATAGCTTAATGCAGAAAGGCAGGATAGCAAAAATACCAAATCAATTATTTGGAGAGATTTATGTGAAGTGCCATGTTTAGGAAGTGACTCAAACATCTGTCTTGAAGGCTTGATTTGTAATTAGTGATGAAGCCCTAGCTTCAGTGAGTTATGCACAGATTCAGATTTTAAGGAGTCTTTATATAAAAAAACTTTAGAATGGGCAGGGTGTTCTAGCACTCACTTCTCCATATCTGTCTGTGTCTTCCTCTTATTGCCAACGTGAAGTATATTTCATACTTCTGAACAAAATTTAATATGTAATTGTGAACTTTTATAATTATAAAGCTATTGCTGAAGTGCTTGAGAAATCCAAGTGTAAGCCTGTTATTTTCTAAACTTGTAAACACACACACACACACAAACACACATGCATATATATATGTATATATATTCATAAAAAGTTATTTTGAGTTATATTACCATTCATAGGAAATACTGAAATACTGCTCCTCTTAGAAATAATAGGTTGCAGCAAGTAAAAATAAGTTGCCTCATGAGAGATACATCCCTTCAAATTGTTTGTCAGTGGTATTCTCAAAACTCCCAAAGAACAGAGGCTATTGTCATTGCTTTTGATTACCCACTACAGCTTAATAGAAGTCCCAGTTGATGCAGATAACATATTTACTGGTAACAGGGAATAGACATATCAAATTGTTCCTGAACAAGAAGTGCCCTAGCTGGATGCCTTTCATAGTATTGGAAGGTATTATGTAGGTTAATAAGGGTGGAGGTTTCAAGAATAATGTCACTCAGCTCTAACCCCTGTAATGGTAATGATGACTGGCATAGTAAGAAAATGCTTATAGATGCAATAGTGACACAAATGTTATGGGCATAACCAATAACTTTCTTGTGAACTTTAAGGCCCACTCCACAGGAGAAAATACATATCTGATAATATAAATCTGTTCAAGAACAAATGGGTGGGATCTGACAGATCACAGATTAAACCTATTGATATTATTATGCTAAATGGAAATAGTGGAAAACTTCCCAATAAATATTTATCTCTATACTCATAGATTAGTATAGCACTTATACTTCTTTAGAGACGTTTCTTTACACAGTGGATGGTTCTTAATGCAGAAATTTAAAACTGCTCAAAGTCTAGAGAACAGTTGCCATTAAAGTGCTGAGCTATAAATGGCATGTCAATTTCAACCATAGCCCAAGGCTCAGAGACTATGGCATAAGAGGTTAACAGGAAGAATTAAAAGCCAGGTGTCAGAGAGAATTGGACTGCAATAATATATTCTACATATAACAGGACTGCTGCACATCTGAACTCACATTATCTTCATTTGCCTGAACAGGACCTGCTCAAGGTAAATTTAGGTAACACTGTAGCCCATAGTAGGAAAGTTGTGTAAGCTCCTGCTGCTACTTGAAAAGCTATTGACAAATATTGGCTTTTGACAAAGAGTCAGTTTTCATCAAGGGTTTAAGCCCTGGTAAGTGGATCAAGCTCCAGTCGATGACATTACACAAATTAGTGTAGGGGCAGCACAAATAAGGCTCAATGGGTTATTTTTTAAAGAGAATTCTAAGATAGGTGGGAGAGAGGTAGATGGATCAGAGAGGAGTTAGGGAGAAGGATTGAATATGAATTTTATAAAAATGTATTGTAAGTATTATGCTTAAAATAAAGTTGGCATACTCTGTTAGCAATGAGGTAGCTTCTTTTCTTTCAGAAACAAATTATTTTTCACATATTTCTTATACTTATGCATCATGAGAAGTGGAGAATAGAGATATTCTAATTACTTACAAATAAATATTCCTTAAAATGATTTGTTTCCACTTCAGTTGTGCTTCAGTAATATTCTTGTCTGTGATCTAAGACAAGTCCTTGAAAATATGCAATGTACAAAATAACTATTAATAGTGATTCCTATGTTGTATATGACTCTAAACAATCCTGGAAGCCTCCTGACTCTTCGTATCCTTTTCTTGACTGTTATTTTCAAGTCATCTTCAACATGGAACAGCAAAGATGACTTACTTAAAAATAACCAAACCACTGGTTGTGGTGGCACATTGCCTTTTATCCCAGAATTCAGCAGGCATAGGCAAAAGCATCTCTGTGAGTTTCGAGGCCAGCCTGGTCTACAGGGAGAGTTCCAAGACAGCCAAGGCTACACAGAGAAAACCTGTCTCAAAGAAAAAACATACCCAGAAAACTAATTAATATCAGAAGGGAAAATCATTGTGTCTCACTTCATTTCCCTGAAGAAAAGAATGACAGGAATGTGCCACCACCATAACTAGCATAGAACATAATATGTGTGTGTGTTTATTTATGTGTGTTATATATCTATGGATTTTCCTATTTATTATGGCAAACAGATATGATATCTATTATCTTAGCAGTAATTTTAGTGCTCACAATAGTATTGTAGATATAGTTCTTTTATTTGAATGAAACTTTATGCTCCTTGAACATCACAGTGACCACACTAATATTATTAATAACATTATTAATATTACCGGTTAATAAAAGCAAAAGGAAATTCACAGAATGGAAGAAAATATTTTAAAATCACATATTTGTTAATAGATTAATTCCCCAGTCCTGCCTGCCTCCATGAAAAAATCCCAATAATCCATTCAAAAATGGATAGTAGAGTTGAACAAAACTTGCTCCAAAGATGTACAATTTTCAATCAACATATAAAAAGACATTTTGAATTACAAATCATTTGAAGCATGCCAACCCAAAATATGATGAGAAACAACCTAAAACCCTGTAGGAAGAATATTTTTAAGACAACTAATTAATTTAAAGCATTAGTTAAGATGTGATGAAATTGCTTCCCTTGAATACTTTGGTGATGTCATGAAATACTAACGCCCCTCTTAAAAATAGTATAGCAATTACTGAAATATTTAAAAAACAATGATAAATATTGAAGTTGTATATATGTGCAAATAATGGAAATCAAGGTCTTGTAAAGATTCTTAACATCCATGTTTGTGGCAGTGTGCTAACATTATCTATAATGTAGAAGCAATGTAAGTGCTTGTTAACAACTAATGGATAGAAACAGCATAATTAGGCATATAATGACAAATAAATGAATGATAACATTACCTATTATGGAGTACATCATGCTCCAGCCTCCAAAAGGCAAAGGCTGTGTGAATCTACATACACAAACTGTAGAGACAGCAGAATTGAGGTGATCAGTGGCTGAAGAAAGACACACTGAGAAATTATTGTCTCATTGAATAGAATTTTCAGTTTGCAGGACAAGATGTTTTGGGATAGATAATTGTAGTAGTAATACAAAAAAGCAGATATATTAGTTTCCACAGAACTGGCAAATTTTATGTTATGTGTATTTAGACACAGTTTTTAAAATCTGCAAAATATAGCACTTCTTTTTTAAATTATTTTTTATTTTAAAATTATTTTTCATTATACGTACCAACCCCAGTTTCCCCTCCATCTTCCTCTCCTGCCTCCTGTTTCACTTCTTCCCTCCCTCATCCAACTGTCAGAGGAGATAAGGCCTTCCTTGGGGAGTCTAAAATCTGGTATACCATGTTGAGGCAGGACCAAGTCCCTCCTATTTGATCAAGGCCGATCAAGGTATCCTACCATAGGGAATGAACTCAAAGAAGCCAGGTCATGCCCCTGGGTTAGGTCCTGGTGCCAGTACCAGGGACCTCCCAAACAGGTCAAGTCACACAACCACGTCCCACACTCAGAGGGTCTAGTTCTGTCCCATGCAATATCACCAGCTGTCAGTCCACAATCCATGAGCTTCCACTTGCTCAGGTCAGCTGTCTCTGTGGTTTTCCTCATAATGGTCTCAACTCTCCCTTCTTCATATGATCTTTGTTTGCTCTCATCAACTGTACTCCAGGAGCTCAGCCCATGCTTCGCTGTGGGTCACTGCATCTGCTTTCTTCAGTTACAATATATAGGTTTTGTGATAACAATTAGAGTAGTCACTAATCTGATTAGAGGAAAAGGACTGTTCAGAGACCTTCTCCATTATTGCTAGAAGTCTTACCCGGGGCCATCCTTGTGGATTCTTGATAATTTTTCTAACCTGAACTTTCTCCCTAATATGTTAATGGTTCCCTCTATCAAGATATCACTTTCATTCGTCTCCCCCAACTTGGTCTCCTTGATCCCTCATGTTCCCTTCTCCCATCCCCTTTCTTCTGTTCAACTCCTAGTTTATTCAGGAGATCTTAACTATTTTCGCTTCCTTGACCCTCGATGTCTGTTCCTCTTGGAGTCCCCATTTTTACCTAACTTCTCTGGGTTTGTGGACTGTAGCCTGGGTTTACATTGCTTTGCATCTAATATGCACTTAGGAGTGAATACATACCATGTTTGTCTTTCTGGGTCTGGGTTACCTAACTCAGGATGGGTTATTCTAGTTCCATCAATTTGCCTGAAAATCTCAAGATATCATTGTTTTTAATCACTGCATAATACTCCATTGTGTATATGTTCCACATTTACTTTATTAATTCTTTGGTTGAAGGGCATCTAGGTTGTTTCCAGTTCTGATTCTTAAAAAATGCTGCAATGAACATAGTTCAGCAAATGACATTGTGGTATGATTGTGCATCCTTTGGGTATATGAACAAAAGTGGTATTGCTGAGTCTTGATTCCAAGTTTTCTGAGAAACCACCATACTGATTTCCAAAGTGACTGTGTAAGTTTACACTTCAACCAATAGGGGAAGAGTGTTCCACATACACCATATCCTCTGCAACATAAGCTGTCATCTGTGTTTTTTGATCTTAGTCATTCTGACAAGTGTAAGATGTTATCTCAGAATGGTTTTGAGTTGCATTTCTCTGATGACTAAGGATTTTAAGCATTTCCTTAAATATCTTGGATCATTTGAGTTTCTTTTGAACTTGTTTAGAGATCCGTAACTTCTTTTATGCCATTATATGTTTTCTATACTCCTTTTCTATCAAATATCTATTGGTATAATTTTCTTGTTATAGTAAATCTGTGCAGTTGAGGACATCAGGAGAACATGGACCAAAGAATAAACTAAGCAGGATTCATACAGTTTCACAGAGACTGAAAGAGCAATCATGAAGCATACATGAGTCTGCACCAGGCTCTCTGCATACATGCTCTTGTTCTGTAGCATAGGTTTTTTTGATGAACTCCTAACAATGGGGAGGAGGTTGTCTCTGACTGTTTTACCTGCTTATGGGAGCTTTACCTCCTCCTGTTCTGATACAAAGGTATATGCTGAGTCTTATTGCATCTTGTTATGCTGAGTTCAGTTGATATGGCTAGAAGGCCTGATCTTTTTCGAAGGGAAATGGAGGAGCAATGTATGTAGGGTAGAAGGGAAGTGGGAGGGAGCTAGGAGGAGGGGTAAGAAGGGAGGCTGCAGTTGGGATGTTTTATATGAAAAATATAATATATAATTTAAAAAAGAAACATAAAGGCAGATTTTAACCTTATCTTGTCTATCACGAAAAGATAGAGCTGGTCTGGGACTAGAAAATTTTGAGGAAATCTCAACCTACAACTTCTATAACACTGATAGCAGGTTTTGATTTCAAAATCGAACATTCTCTGTCTTGGAAAATTTCAGTCATATCTACAACCATGCGACTCTGAATGTTTTTCATTCTCATCTAAAAATTATAGTCCTTATAGGGTCTCACAGATTTTACGACCTATAATTTACAATTTTTATGGTATATTTGATTTACATATGGGGACACCTTAATTTCCTAAAAGGAGTTATAAAAACAAATGAGTTGATTTATGAAAAACTAGAATATATTTGCTACATTTCTTGCAATGTTTATTTTGCCTTGGTTTGTATGTAAATAATATTTTATTGTATCTTTATATTTACTTTTCTTTGTTGTGTATGTGTTTTATATGTGCATCTATACATGTGGGCATGTGCACCAGTAGTACACCTGTGGTGTCTTAAATAGGATGGAAGGTGTTCTGCTTCGATTACTCTTTGCATTATTCCCTGGAAATACTGTCTCTCACTTAACCTGGAGCTAGTCTGGCAGCCAGTAGGACCCAAGTACTTCCTATCTCCATTCTCCACTATATTGGACACACAGGTGCACCTGGCCTGTGAGTTCTCTTTGAATTCAGGTCATCATAGCAAATGTTCTTATACAAGACATCTTCTTGTCCCCAAATACAACATTTTTGCATTAATATGCTGTCCAGCATTATCCATAAATAATAAAACCAATAACTGCATGTCAGGGATATGATTCTGAAATGAGGCATGGCTTGGGTTTATCATTTAGAATCTCTGATACTCCACCCTGATTATGTACATGTTGCAAGTCTTGAAACATTTCTTCAATTGTATTTTTACACAATATTAAATATTTTAGGTAGTATTAAGCAAATTTTACTAAAGCCATTCAAAAACACATGTAATGGAATTTTAGCTGCTGTTAGTTAAAATGGGAAGAGCCAAGTGTGATGGTGTTGCATCCTATTGCCATTTGAGACAGGATTTCCCTATGTAGCTCTGGGTGTCTGGACTCACTAGGTAAACCAGGTAGGCTTCAACCTCAGTGACCTGCCTTTGACTAAAAGTCTATACCACTATGCCTGGCTTAAAGAAACTTCAAACTAGGTTAAAAGTTGTGTCTTTACCTGGGTTTTTAACAGTCAGTTGGTATTTAATAATTATTCTTGGAGATAACTACTTTAAAGTTTCCATTGCCTTGAAGGAAAATCTGTAGGATTTGACACAACTACTTGTGACTTAATTTGAAAAAAATATATGAATATGAGACTCATTATCAAATACATAATTATGTGAAAATGTAATAACAAAAGGTGTCTGGAGACAACAAGTCACTCTCTACCATACCTCAATATGTGACAACATGATGTATCTCATGGCCTGCTGGTATTTTTGCCTTTGTATTCATGCCGGACTATTAGAATTACTGACATGTTTAAGTAAAGCACACAGAGTTTAAATATTAGGAGCTCTATCTGTAGAAATTACTTACAAAAGTCCAGAATTCACAAATGATTTTTATTCATCTTTTAGAAGAGTGCCCCCTCCTACATCCTGGGCTTTGTCCAGAATAGATTTTCTATGGTTTTTTGTTCTACAATCTAATGCTTCTTTGTGAATGTCCAGTTGTTTACATAAATTTGCTCACAGCTGTTTGTCATGCACATTATTTTCTCTTCCTGTTTTTACTTTTTTATAATAATTTACAAGAATTTGGATGATTGGATTTCTTTGAGAAAGCCTGGAGTTCTGCTGTATTATGAATCTCCAGAGAAGCATAATAGGTTCTGTCATGTGGGCAAGAGATATGATGAGATAAGATGCCCCAGCAGGCAGGAAAAAGAAGAAAAGAAAAGAATAAAGTAAAAGGAGACTCTTCCTTGCTCCTCTGTTTGCTACTCCCAAATTCTCTCTGGATTGGATGGCCAGCCTCACATTGGGGAAGATCATCAGTGGAGTGTACAAATAATTGCAAGCCTCCTTGTTGACATGCTCAGAACAATTATTATTCTGGATACCTGATGGCCCAATCACATGGATGCACAAGATCAACTAACACACTCTTTTTTTCATTAGGGTAATCTTTTCTTTCTCTACTTGTCTATATTCCTAATTCATTGGATCCCAGTTTTTGGAGTGTCAGAATGGTTAGGCATGTTAACATTTGTCCACTAATCTTTCAGAGGTAAGTATTTTGTTGTGGTTGTTGTTTTAATGTACTGGAAGGTATGGGTGGTTATTTTTAGAAAGAAACTCCAGATATAAATATAATTAAAATGGAAGAAGAGCTAGATAGAGGTGTATTAGTTTGATACAGTTTTAAATAACTATAAAAGTGCTAGTTTATAGTTACTGGTTCAATGCCTCTGAATGTGCTTGTGTGGCTTGGTTACCAGGGGCACACTACTGTAGACAACATAGATTCAAAAAATTGTGATCTACTGGATATTGTTAGTTGTTATGATATGCCCTAATATGGGAACTAAAGAAAAATACCCTGAGGTTTGAATGGAACCTGTAGAAGTATGAGTTCAAATATACCTTTTCTTCTTAGAAGTGAATTGCCTCTGATATTTTATATTTATAAAAATATAAAATGGCAGCTCATGGAATGGGAAAACAACTTCACCAATCCCTCATCTGACAGAGGGCTGATCTACAAAGTATAAAAGGAACTCAAAAAGCTAGTTACCAAAACACTAAATAATTCAATTAAAAATGGACTACAGATTCAAATAGAGAATTATCAATAGAGGCATCTCAAATGACTGAAAAGCAGTTAAGAAATTGCTCAACACCCTTAGCAATCAGGGAAATGCAAATCAAAACAAATCTGAGATACCATATTATGCCTGTCAGAATGGCTAAAATCAAAAACACCAATAACAGTTTATGCTAGAAAGAATGTGGAGAAAGGGGAACACTCCTCCATTGTTGGTGGGAATGCAAACTTGTATAGCCACTTTGGAAATCAGTATTGTGGTTCCTCAGGAAAATGGGAGTCAGTTTATCTCAAGATTTAGCATTTCCACTCTTAGGCATATACCCAAAGGATATACATTCAAACCACAAGGACGTCTGTTTAGCTATGCTCGTTGCAGTATTCTTTGTAACAGCCAGAATGTGTAAGATGCCTAGATGCCCCTCAACTGAGTAATGAATAAAGAAAATGTGGTACATTTACACAATGAAGTACTACTCAGCAGGGAAGAAAAAAAACCTATGAAATCTTGAAATTTTCAGGCAAACGGATGGAACTAGAAGAAACCATACTGGGTGAGGTAATCCAGACACAGAAAGACAAACATGGTATGTACTCATTCATAAATGGACATTAGACATAGAGCAAAATATAACCAGCCTACAATCCACAACCCCAGAGAGGCTAGAAAGCAAGGAGGACCCAAAGAGAAACATACATGGAACCCTGAGATGGGGAAAGGGACAGATCTCCTGAGTAAATTGGTAGCACGAGGGGAGGGGGGAGGTTGCAGAAACAGGAAGGGAGAAGGGGGAGGAGAACATGAGGGATCAGGGAGGTTGACTTGGTTCAAGAACAGAGAAGAGAGCAAGGAAAGAGATACCTTATTAGAGGTAGACATTATGGGCTTAACGAAAAATCTGTCACTAGGGAAATCTCCAGGGATCCAC
Source organism: Mesocricetus auratus (assembly GCF_017639785.1). Lineage (NCBI taxonomy): Eukaryota > Metazoa > Chordata > Mammalia > Rodentia > Cricetidae > Mesocricetus > Mesocricetus auratus. The sequence continues at coordinate 164,629,789 of NW_024429266.1, forward strand.
AAGGATGACCCCCAACTAAGAATCTAAGCAATAGTGGAGACGCCACCTTAAATGGCCTTCCCCATATAATGAGACTGATGACTACCTTAAATACCATCCTAGAGCCTTTATCCAGTAGCTGATACCAGCAGAAGCAGAGATTGATGGCTAAGCACTGAGCCGAACTACTGGAATCAATCTGTAGAGTGGGAGAATGATGAGCAAAGTGGTCAAGACCATGCTGGAGAAACCCACAGAAACAGCTGACCTGAGTAAGTGGGAGCTCATGGACTCCAGAATAACAGCTGGGGAACCTGCATAAGACTGAAGCAGGTATCTGCTGGGGGAAGGGGCCTGGGAAGTCTATGGGGCCTCTGGCAGTGGAAACAGTATTCATCCCTGTCCATGAATTGGCTTTGGGAGCCCATTCCCTATGGAGGGATACTCTTTCAGCCTAGATACATGGAGGAGGGCCTAGGTCCTGACCCAAATGATGTCACAGACATTGGTGATACCCCATGGGAGGCATCACCATCCCTGTGGAGTGGATGGGGTTTGGTAGGGCAAGTGGGAGGACAGGAGGGGGAGGGAATTGGGATTGATATGTAAAATAAGATTTTTAAAAATTTAAATAAAAATAATTAAAATATTTTTATTGTATATCATACATTTTATATTATTACTACATAGTTTACATTCCCTTTTTAAAATACTTTATCATTTTATCTATTTAATTTATTAACACACATATTATATATTCGTGAAGACCACAGTACATATATGGAAGTGATAAGGTAACTTGTAAGAGTCAATTCTATCTTCTTTGCGGTACTAAAGTCAAACTCAGGTTAACAGGCATAACAGAAGGTATCTTTACTTGCTGAACCATCCTGCTGGCCCCATATACACACCTTTTTGTTAAGCCACTTCCTCTGCCCTTGTAGGTTGACTTAAGCAAAGAGAGGCAAAAGAAAATGCAGGGCATCTATGCTTTCCTCCCCTGTAGTACCTGTTTCATGAAGACTGGGATGTAAGTACAGGAGAGGAAATGATCTGAGCACAGGAAGGGAAGATGGCAGAGAAACTTGGGTCTCATATCTCTCTTGATCCTTTGGAAAAGACTCTTGGATCAGGCATTTTTTATTTTACAAGGAGCTTCTCAAGCAAAGTTATAATAGAACACACATGAACACATAATGAAAATCAGTCTTTTATGTATAGACCAGGAGCCATGGGAAGGATATCAAGAGCAATTCCGAGACCTTCTGATATATGGTAAAGCTCAAAAACAGACTGCATTTAGGATGCTGTTGCATTTTAGACCAGCTGCATCTCTTATCCTATCTTCCCTGTGTCCTAAATATTGCCTTGAATATTCTATGCAGAGTTGATTTGGAGGACAGAAATTCTTTTAACTACTTTATATTATGGAAAGTTTTCCATTTTCCTTCAGCCATGGGAGACAGTTTTGTTGGGCAACAGTAGTGTAGGTTGTCATCTGTGCTATCTTGCAAACTTAAGTGCATTGCTCTCTGGGCTTTTAAAAATTTCAGTAGGAAATTAGTTGTTATTCTAACTGTTTCATTTACATGGAACTAGCTTTTCTCTATCACCCTCACTTCATTCTGTATATTTAGTGTTTTAACTGTAATATGCTGTGGGTAGTGTTTTTTCCTGGAACATTCTATTTGTGTTATGTTTCTGTATGAGCTTGTCTATTAATTTTTGAGTGTTTTCTTCTACAATCTGTTGAAGATCTGATGTATGCCATCAATAGGAAAGTCCTCTTTGTTCAAATATCTTGTGTTTCCTGTGTACTAAAATTTCTGCATGTTCCTTAATTTTTTTCCTTTGTGTGAGATAGATTTCACTATGTAGTCCCAGATAAACTGGAATTCACTATATAGACCAGGTTGTCCTTGAACTCAAATGCTTGACTATGGGTTTCTTTATCTGTTCCCACAAAATTTAATTCCTGACTTGCCTTTGTCATTTCATTCAGCCATATCTTCATTTCTTCTCAGACATCACTAAAGCATTTATTAAGTTCATTCAGTTGTTTGTGTCTTTTTCAGAATCCTTGAATTCTTTGGTCAAATTTTTCATTGATATTTTAAACTCTGTGTCTGGATTTCAACTAAGTAATTCTGTTGATGAACATTTCTATAGGCCTTGTAAATTTTAAGGAGAAGTTAGTGTTTTGAACTTTAGTATTATTTGTTTTTTTACAATGTGACTTGGGCATGTAAATGTTTTTCATTGGTTCAGTATCTGAAATGAAACCCTAGACTGTCTCTGTTGAGTACAAATCTGGCTACCTTTTGTTGTTGCCCATGCTTGATTGATTTCAGATCATGTATCTGGACTTAGTGTAGTTCAATCATTCAAGTAGTCAGTGTTGAGTTTGGATTAGAGATACAGGGTGATTTGAATTTGAATTCCGTGGTATCCAAGGGAACATGAAAATGGAGAAAATAGCTGTCTCTGCTTGTGGAAGCTACATTACCCAGGATGTATCTTGTAATTTTAGGATTGTGTGGGAAGCTGTGATCTTGGGCATAAACAAGGCTACAATGGTGTACCAAGTTTGCAAGTTAAAAATGGCATAGGTAGGTGAAGGGCTGGGACTCACCAGGCTGGTACAACAATTGGATGTGCAAACAGAGTTGGCATCTTAAGAATGACATGGACAGTTGACAATCCAGGGGAAGGGAATCATGTAGCAAACACAACTGGCACCAGTCCTAGAGTTTGGGAATGGTGCAGGCAGGCTATGATGCAGGGGCTGGCCAGACTGTGCCATGACACCAATATATCAACCACAGTAGGTATGGAGGTTGGGTATGGGATAGTAGGTTGGTTAATGACTTACAAGGCTATGTTGAGGCACAGGGTGTGTAACAAGGGTGGGGTCTGGAGGATGGATTGTTTTAATTTTGACAAATGACTTTCTATTTGTTAATTATGACTGCACGGATTAATGTGAGAAACTCTGTAGTGACTGGTGCTATGCTGTTGTCTGTCCTCTTCTTACATATAAAAATCAGTATAGTTGGGCATGGTGTCTTAAATATATAAGTTAAACATACATAAGACTGACACAGGTTTCATGTGAGTTTGAGGGCAATCTGGGCTATGGATTGACACAATTACAGAAAGATACACACACACACACACACACACACACAAAGATTGCAGTACATTTATTATAGTGCTGACTTTTCTCCATTCTTCAGGTTGTAGTCCACTCCCTAAGAAAGATATAAAGTAACATAGCTGCGTATTTCAATATGAACAGGAAAACAAACTCTAATAACTATAAATTCGGGTACTTATTAAATGGATGTGGAGTATATCTGGTACTGTGATAACATTAAATGCATTTCAACATCCATAATAATTGAAAATAGTGTCAAGGCAATCATTATGAGGAGGGAAACAAACATAAACCAAACAGAAATTGCTATTCATTATGCTTTGTGTCTTTTTCTGGTGCCATAGGATTCTTCCCCACTGTGATAATGGTAGGAAACATCGATGTAAGCTATAAAATATGAAGCAATTTTCAAGATATTTTCATAATTATTTTATTTCCACACTCATTTCCAAAAATACTTCATAATACGGTAAGAGTGTAGTTGAATTAAAAAAAAACTGGACCTTCCAAACAAGAGGTTACACGCAGTTCCTTTCAATAATTTCTTCAATAACATTTCAGCACCAATTGTGCAAAGTTCTCTGCAAAGTTAGGAAACTAATGGTTAGTACGTTTGTTAACCATTTCAACAGATTACGAACTAATAGTGAAATACTCTGACAAGGGATGCACATAGAAATATGGGAGCACTTTGCAGGAAAGATAGACCAGGGATTCAGTGATTTTGGGGGGCAACAAAGAAACATAATGTGACTTCTTTACCCTACAGTTATCAAACATCATAAAAGGCAATTCTATCATTTAAGTAATATACTATAGGATATTTGGTGAAGAAAATAATAGAAAGGAGATTATGCTGTCTGAGATTCGCCATTTCTCTTGTGGTTTTGGCTTCCTTTTGGTAGAGTTCATGGTTGCTCCAGCTCACTGCAAAGTGGTGGCTCAGGGCAGCTTTAGATTTGCTGTCTTATCGGTATAAACTTACAAGAAAGAGCTTTTAATTTCTTATTCTGCTTGCCAGTGTCTCATGGATTATTGTTTTCCGACAGTGTCATGGCATACACATATGTATGGCAATAGTCATTCCACCAAGGGTACACATATTGAAGGATCGTATTTCATTGTGTTTTCCACCTCTATTGTAGCAGAGCCATGCAACTGAACCTAATCCAGATCCCAAACTATACAGACTGATATTGAGAGAAAGAAAGGTGTTCCTCAGAGATACAATGGTGTTGATCAGGTAAAACAGTAGATACTAGAATGAAGTTTCCAAAGGCTTCCTTTCCCCTACCTTTCTTTTCTTCCCTTTATTTCCTTCTCTTCTCCTCATTTCTTCCTTCTCTCTCCCTCTCTTCTCCCCTTTCCAAACATTCCCCTCTCAACCCATTTTCTTTTCACCTTCCTTATTTTTACCCCCACTCCTCTTCTTTCCATCCCATTCTGTGGATGATGGAGTATAGGGTAAAATGGCACCCAGTGAAGTAAGCCTTGGTAATAATGGGATAGGTGAAGACCATAGAAATTCCCTTTCTGTCACTTAGAATAACAGGTCTCTCTGGGTTTCCAGCACATGGCCAGTATTCTTTGTTGTCAGTGGAGACTTTTAGAATGATTCTGGTAATATGTCTTCTCTTCCACTGCTTGCATGCTTTGCCTCTCCCTCCTACACTTCCTTCCTTTCTTCTGTCTTTGCTTATTTCTTCTATTCTGTGAGCAAACTTAGAACAGCTGTTCTCCAGTCTTAGTATGTAATATGAAATACAAAATCATAATATTTCATGGCCAATAGGATGGCTCTTTCATTCCATAGGAATATACCTGACTTTTTTTCTGTGTCTCTCCATTTCTTTTTCTTTGAGAGACTTGGAAGAGGAATAAGGGAAGTTATCTATACCGTATTTTCACTCATGGATTTTGCAAAAATGATTGATTTCTTTTTTCTAAAATGTGCCTAGAAAATCATCATCTTTTCTTCCTCAACTTGTGTCACAAGAGCTAAATTTGTGGGGTATGGGGAACAGATATTAAATTAAGTATAAATGACTGAGTATGCCTGATTAGACCTGTACGGAGAACAGTCTCCTTTCTGGACAGGGTGAGCATACCCATAGATTTTTCTCTCTATCATCTAGATGACTGCTGGTAAATCCTTCTGAAGTGTCAATATTCTTGAGCATTTACTCTCACAAGAATGTAAGAAATACTTGAAAATGTAAAGGATTTAAGCTTTGTCTATATTTGTCTTCCCCACGAAGGAAACATTTTTACAGCACATCCAAGTTCACTAAAATATCTACAGTTAAGAAATATCTTCGGCTTTAAATTTGCAGCCAGTTCTTGGGTCTTAGCATGGAGACATTAGATCATTCTTGGTACTTATGGCTACACAGCAGAAGTAACATCTGGACAGGAAATAAATCTTTTGGGCCTGCATTGGACATCTGTTTTGTGACAGAAAAACTACTTATATCTCAAAAATATTTTGTAATAATTATGAAGGTTAAAGTTTTGCTTAGTTGGTTATTTTTTCTCATTTTAACTTCCAGCCATGAAGTTTTTATGAATATTACCTGTGACTAGTGCAGCATCACAGTTGTGTGTCAGAGGACATCAAAGTCAGCCTCAGTGTATGAAGAGACCTGAGGTTTTCATTATACCACATATCTACTATTGATTTAGGAGAGGAAAGCCACTCATATTTCTATAGAATCCTACTCAGTATCCCAATTTTGGGCATTCCATAAGAAAGCAAGAACTCCTCTAGTGGAGCTGAAAGTAATGAATGGGAGAGTGGAGGAGACGATGGGCCCATGGAAGCTAACTATAGTACTAATGGAAGCAGGTGAGGACCAAGGGAGGAGCTAGAAAGAAATCCTCTGCCAGTCACTGGAATACTATCCTTGGTGAGCTTCCAACAGACTACCAGTCTTCGGGGATTCAGTCAGTGAAATCTGAATAAGTTCACTGTAACTATCCTTTTCTTTGTGAGTTTTAGTAGGCACTTCCACCATTATGCCTAAGCCTAACATCTCATTCTACATTGGGTCTAACTGTTTTATGCATTTCAAATCTAGCCATCCACATAGTCTAATGTAAATTCCACCTCCTAAAACATTCCTAAAGCTGATGTTGACTTAGAAACCAGACATTTGCACATTCTCAAGAAGCTCTTTTTCTTCTTCTTCTTCTTCTTCTTCTTCTTCTTCTTCTTCTTCTTCTTCTTCTTCTTCTTCTTCTTCTTCTTCTTGATTTTTTTATTTAAAATAGAAGCAAGCTTGGTCAATCCCAACTCCCTCTCCTTGCCCTCATCTGCTGCCACTCACCAACCCCAACAATCTCCCAACCAATACCCAGTCCACTCTACAGGGAGGGTGAGGCCCTCCATGAGGGAATCTCCAAAATCTGTCTTATCATCCTAGGCAGGGCCTAGGTCCTACCCATGTGTCCGAGCTGAGAGAGCATCCCTCCACGTGGAATGAGCTCCCAAAGTCCATTCATACACCAGGGATAAATTCTGATCTACTACCCGAGGTCCCCTAGCTTGCCAAGGCCTCCTCACTGACACCCAAATTTAGGGGGTCTGAGTAAGTCTCATGGTGGCCTCTCAGCCATCAGTCTTGGGTCCATGAGGTCCCCCATTTTCAGATCAACTGTTTCTGTGGGTTTCACCAGCATGGTTTTAACCCCTTTGCACATCACATCTCCCTCTCTGCAACTAGGTTCCAGCAGTTTAGTTCAGTGTTTAGCTGTGGGTGTCTACCTCTGCTTTCATCAGACACTAGATAAAGGATCTAGAATGGCATATTAATTAGTCGTCAATCTCAATATTGTGCAAGGGCTTTTAAGGTAGCCTCTTCACTATTTCTTAGACTGCCAGTTGGTTTCATCCTGGAAACCTCACTAGTGCCAGATCTCTCTTCAACCTATATTGATTCCCTTTATAATGTTATCTCTCATCCAGCTCTCCTCCGTTCTTCCCTGGAATCAAAAATCCTGACCCCCCATGACCTCCTCTCCCCGCCTCTTCTTGATCTCTCTTTTTCCCTGCTTCCTCTTCCCTCCCCCCACCATAATCCCAAACCTCTCAGGAGATCCTGTCCCATTCTCCTTCTCCAGGGTACCATGCATATCTCTCTTAGGGTTCTCCCTGTTTCCCTAACTCTCTGACGGTGGGACTATAGGCTGGCAAGTCCCTGCGCCATGTCTAAATTCCATATATGAGAGAGTATATACCATGATTGTCTTTTTGTGACTAGGTTACCTCACTCAGAATGGTTTCATCTAGTGTCATCCATTTGTCTGCAAATTTCAAGATTCCATTTTTTTCCACTGACTAGTACTCTATTGTGTAAATGTATAACATTTTTCTCTATACACTTGTCAGTTGAGGGGCATCTAGATTGCTTCCAGGTTCTGGCTATTACAAATAATGCTGCTATGAACATAGTGGAAAAAATGTCCTTGTTGTATAAATGCCCATCTTTTGGGTATATGCCTAAGAGTGGATTTCTGGATCTTTTGATAGACTGATTCCCATTTTCATGTGGAAACTTCATACTGACTTCCAAAGTGACTGTAAGAGTTGGCACTTCCATCAGCAGTGGAGGAGTGTTTCCCTTTCTCCACATTCTCTCCAACATAAACTGTCTTTGGTGTTTTTTATTTTAGCCATTCTGACAGGAGTAAGATGGCATATCAGAGTTGTTTTGATTTGCATTTCCCTGATAGCTAAGGATGATGAACATTTTCTTAAGTGACTATCAGCCATTTTAGAATCCTCTATTGAGATTCTCTATTTAGTTCGGTAGCCTACTTTTTAGTTGGATACTTTGGTGCTTTGGAGACTTGCTTCTTGAGTTCTTTTTAAATTTTGAAGATCAGCCCTCTCTCAGTTGTGGCATTAGTGACTATCTTTTCCCATTTTGTGGGCTGCCATTTAGTCATGTTGACTATGTCCTTTGCCTTACAGAAGCTTCTCAGTCTCAGGAGGTTTATTTATTAATTGTCGATATGAGTGTCTGTGTTACTGGTGTTATGTTCAGGAAGTAGTCTCCTGCTACAATTCCTTCAAGGGTACCTCCCAATTTCTCTTCTAAGAGATTCTGTGTGGCTGGATTTATGCTGAGGTCTTTGATCCATTTGGACTTAAGTTTTGTGCATGGTGATTAGTATGGATCTATCTGCAGTCTTTTACATGCCACCATCCAGTTATGCCAGCACCATTTGTTGAAGATGCTTTCTTCTTTCCATTGTATAATTTTAGCTTCTTTGTCAAAAATCAAATGTTTGTAGGTGTGTGGGTCAATATGAGAGTTTTCCTTTCGGTTCTATTGGTCTACATGTGTATATTTGTGCCAATATCAAGCTGTTTTCAGGTATATAGCTCTATGATATAATTTGAAGTCAGGAATGATGATGCCTCCAGAAGTTCCTTTATTGTATAGGGTTGTTTTGGCTATCCTAGGTCTTTTGTTTTTCCATATTAAACTCAGTATTATCCTTTCAAAGTCAGTGAAGTACTGTGCTGGGATTTTGATAAGGATTACATTGAATTTGTAGATTTCTTTTGGCAAGATTGCCATTTTTTACTATGCTGATCCTACCTATCTAAGAGCATGGAAGATCTTTCCATCTTCTGGTGTCTTCTTTAATTTCTTGGAGAGAGTGGAAAGCCTTGTCTTCCTGATTTTAGAGGAATCACATTGAGTTTCTCTCCATTTAGTTTGATGTTGGCTGTTGGTTTACAGTATGTCGCTTTTTTATTATATTCAGGAATGTTCCATTTACCCATGATCTCTCTAGGATCTTTATCATGAAGGGGTATTGGGTTTTGTCAAATGCTTTTTCAGCATCTAGTGAGATGATCATGTAATTTTTCTTTCTTAGTTTGTGTATATGGAGTGATGGACTTTCATATGTTAAACCATACTGCATCCCTGGGATCAAGCCTACTTCATCATGGTGGGTGATTTCCTAATGTGTTCCAAGAAGCTCTTCTTTTTTAGGTATGTTTTTTATTTAAATTAGAAACATGCATGCTTCAAATGTCAATCCCAGCTCCCCCTTTCTCCCTCCACCAGCCCCACCCCCACCTCCTCACCCCCAGCCCAATCCAGGCATCATTCCCCAGGGAGGGTGAGGCCCCCTTGGCGGGATCTCCAGAGTCTGTCATTTCATCCAGGGCAGGACCTAGGCCCTTCTCCATGTGTCCAGGCTGAGAAAGAGCATCCCTCCATGTGGAATGGGCTCCCAAAGTTCATTTGTATGCCATGGTGAACACTAGTCTACTACCCAAGGCCCCAGAGATTTCTGAGGCCTCTTCACTGACACTGCATTCATGGAGTCTGGATCAGTCAGTCCCTTGTTGACTTTTAAGTCAACAGTCTGGTGTACAAGAGCTTCACCTTGTCCAGTCAGCTGTCTTTGTGGGTTTCACCAGCATGGTCTTGACCGCCTTGCTCATCACTCCTCCAACTCTGTCACTGGTTTCCAGGGCATCAGTTTAGTGTTGAGCTGTGAGTATCTGTCTCTGCTTCCATAAGTCACAGGATGAAGGTTCTAGGATTTCACATATGGTAGTCATCAACCTTATCATCAGGTAGGGGCTATTAATGTAGTCTCTCTGCTATTACTTAGTTTTCCAGTTGGTGGTATCCTTGTACATCTCTGGAGTTTCACATGTCAATCCCAGCTGCCTCTCCCTCCTCTCCTCCCCATCCCTTCTCACCAGACCCCCTCCAGTCCCCCACCCAATCTCCACTCTGATCCCCAGGGAGGGTGAGGCCCTCCATGGTAGATCTCCAGAGTCTGTCATATCATCCAGGCTAGGGTCTAGCCTCTCTTTCAAGAATCCAGGCTGAGAAAGCGTCTCTCAATGTCGCATGGGCACTCAAAGTCTATTTGTATGCCAGGAATAAATACTTCCCAAGGTCCCAGAGATTACCTAGGCCTCCTTATTGACACCCACATTCAGGGGGTCTGGGTCAGTCCCATGTTTTCAACACAGCCATCAATCTGGGGTCCAAGAGCTCCCCCTTGTTCAGGTCAACTGTTTCTGTGGGTCAGACCACCCAAGTCTTAACTCCTTTGCCAATATGTTCTCCCTTTCTGGTACTGGATTCCAGCAGTTCAGTTCTAGATACCCACAGATAAACACCAAGAACCCCTTCTTGATCACATCTTTTTCTAATGCTATTTTGCAGCATGGTCATTCAAGGCTTGAGAATTTGTTAGTCACAAAAAAAGTGACTCACAACCACATGGGAACTACAGTTCTTCAGAAATAGATGCCTTCTTTAGTCATCTAGCACCTGCGTGTCTCCTAACAAGCTCACACCTGCATGCACACACACCTACACACACAAGCGTGCACACACACACAAATTATAAATGCATACTGTAATAAAGAAGATGGTTCATAACATTGCTTTTTGGCATCCTTGCTGTAAAAAAGGATAATTTCTAGATCATAGTGTTGTAAATTGGATTATGTTCAACAGTATTTGTCTCTTCTTTATGTATCATCAGTATATGAGTGCAGTTCCCTGCCTCATAACTTTGACAGTGGCTGCTGTCAATTTTGCACAGAATTAAAAAGATACAAAGAGTTACCATGTTCTGTGCAATAAGCTCACATATTTATAAGTCTTCTAATTTTTGAGGAAGATTCCTTGATAGCCACATGTATACATGTAGTAAGTAGAGGCAATCCAGATGGCCTACTAGCCCAGTGACAATATGCATGCCTATTATTAAGGTTGTGTGACGCTACTGATTGTTTGTTCCACACAGGTTATTTAAACATGGAGTCTCTACATTCATCTATAAGGAACATAGCATAAGGTGAAGACCAGTATCATACTGTCTTAGTTATTTGAATGCAATATTAAGAGTTATTGATTAATTAGGTAAGTTGTAATGTTGTTTAACACATAAGGATGGAATAATCTATTAAAATACTTTATCAGCAGATAGAAGCAATGGTAAGGATAGCTCTCACTCACTAGGTACATACAGTTTAATTAGCTTCCTCTGACTGTAATAGAGGCTAATCTCTGTGTTTGACATTTGTTTCCTTGTACATGCTTAATTCATTCTAAATGATCTGAAGATCAGCAAACACATCAGTGATGGACACTAACTAGATTTATCCACAAATTATTGCATGTGAACATGCAGAGATTTCTGTGAAGCTCGTGCCTAATCATTAAAACTTAGAAGTGTGATCTTCCTTTCAGCACCATAGAGCATTGAAAACCATTTTTAACATGATGCTATAATTCATAATCAGTAAGAGATTTCCAAGTGTGTCGGAAGTTAAAATATGCTTTCAGAAATGAAATTGGTACTCTGTTGCCATTAATGAGTGCTTTAAAAGATGTAGGGAGATGCTGCTCCTCATTTTCAATAATTCTTGTTCATTACAGCATTTGAAGGGGGTAGAGGGTGGGAAGTAAAAATACCATGTGAAGGCACAAAAATTTTAACTAGCAGCAGATGGTGAAACTGTAAAGAAACTGCTCCTCATGTGAAACTTATGGAAATTGGCCTCTTTCTGCTCCAGTCACACATCATTTAGCTGTAGAATCAGGGGTCAGGGCAGTGCTTGCCATATGCTAACCCCGGTATATCTACCTCTCACTGGTATAGATGCTACATCTCAAAGAATCTGATTTGAGCCAAAGCATGCTGTAATTTTTATAATAACAAGCCATGGCCTTTGCTGACATTTTACCACTGCCCAATAATGAATTCTCTGGAGAGCTGGAAGCTGCTTTCTTATATATATATATATGGCTTCATCTTACTTAAGTCTCTCTGTAACAACAAGAAAAAATAACTCAATCGAATCTTACTCTCTGAGGACAAAGAAATTGGTGTGTGTGTGTGTGTGTGTGTGTGTGTGTGTGTGTGTGCATGGGTGTGTGTATGTTTGTACATGTTGGAAATGAGAGATTTTCATGAAGAAAAATTTATGCTAGATATTTACAGACAAGTCCAGTATGGCTATTGTAAAAATATTTCTATAAATTCATGAATATGCTCCCTCTCCTATTCATGTGGCCTTGACTGTTTGACTTGCTACATATGAACAGGATTAGTAGAGGGGAGGCCATGTGTCATTCAAGAAGGGCTCTTAGCTTCTACCTAGTTCACTCTTAGATTGTTTACTCTGAAACAAGGGCCACTGTGTTTAAAGGAACTCAAATAATTCATAGGGTGGTCCATGTGTAGAGGAACTAAAGCCTCTTACCAGTAGCTGGGGGTGACTTGTCAGCCTTGAATATGTATCTGCTAAGAGTGGATCCTGCTTTCTTAGAAAAGGTCAGCCACACTGAACCCATGACTGACCACTCTGAGCTGGAAGTTCCAAGCTAGGTCATGACCAAATTCTCAGCTCACATTCATTGTATGAGATCCTAAAATTCTCTTATGATTTTAAGTTGCTAAGTATTGTGACTGCTGTTACTCTGCAAAGGCTACCTACACAGACAAGTTCTTCTGTTCATTGTATCATTTTCTCACCATAACACTAAGACAGACACTGTCTTAGCTAGGTTTCTGTTGTTGTGATGAAACACCATGACCAAAAACAAATTGGGGAGGAAAGGGTTTATTTGATTTGCACTTACACATCACTGTTCATCACTATAGGAAGTCAGTACAAGAAGTCAAACAGGTCAGGATCCTGGAGGCAGAAGCTGATACAGAGGCCATGGAGGAGTACTGCTTACTGGCTTGCTCAGCCTGCTTTCTTACAGAACCCAGGACCACCAGCCCACAGTTAGCACCAACTACCATGGGTTGGCTCCTCCTGAATCACTAATTGAGAAAATGTCTTACATCTGGATCTCTTGGATGTATTTACTTAACAGACTCTTTCTTCTCTGTTGACTCTATCTTGTGTTAAATTGACCCACAAAAAACAACCATTGCAGATGCCATTATTATGTATATATGAGTATATATGAAATCATTGGGATATTCTATAATTCAAGATGATCATATGCTTAAAAGAAGCGAAATCCAGCCAGGCGGTGGTGGCACACGCCTTTAATCCCAGCACTCGGGAGGGGGATCTCTGTGAGTTTGAGGCGGGGCTGGACCAACAACCTCCAATACAGAGAAACCCTGTCTCGTAAAACCAAAAAAAAAAAAGCGAAATCTAGGACAAAATATTACATAGAGTCATGTTTGCAAGTAGAAGATAAGTGAATGCCAGAAAGAACCATAACTGATCTTTGACTTTTGTTCCTAAGAACTGTGAAAATTAAATTTGTCAATTTGACCTTCCAAACAAGGGAACTCTCTTATAGCAACTCCAGAAAACTAAACCAAGAGGAGTTATCAACTGAGGGCAAGTAGAAAAATGATTATAACGAGTGACTTACATGAGCTGACATCATTCTTCATAACGGGAAAAGTCCTGACTAAACTTAATTTTCATTTTTTTATTGCATACACATGTTTATGATACATATATATATACATATATACATATGTGTGTGTGTGTGTCTATCCATGTTCACATGCGAATGTAGAATTGGTATACCATACATGTATAATTCAGGGGACAACTTTGGATGTCAGTCCTAAATTCTTACCTTAGGGTGCCTTGGTTGTTTTTCTGTTGTGAAGACAAGGCTTGCTAAGTCTTAGGGATGCACTTGTCTTTGCCTCACATTTCTGCAGAACAGCACAGAGAAGAAAAGTGACAATCAGAGAGCCTGTATGGATCTGAGCAGGGCCTCTGCACACATGTTACAGATGTTGACTTGCTGTTCTTGTGGGACGCCTAATTGTGGAGCTGAGGGATACTTCTGACTCTTTCCCCTGCTTTTGGAACTCCTTTCCTCTTACTGGGATGCCTTGTCCAATCCTGATATGAGGCTATGTGCCTAGTCTTATAACTTGTTATGCTGTGTTCAGGTGATGTCATTGGGAGGCTTACTCTTTTCTGACGGGAAATGGAGTAAGAGTGTGTCTTGAGAAGAAGGGAGGTAGAGGGAAGGGACTGGGAGGAGTGGAGGGAGCGATGCTTTGTTTGGAATGAATGTATGAGAGAAGAATAAATAAAAATTGTGTGCTGAATATGAGAATAATTTATAAAGGTTTAGGGCAATTCATTCTCAGAATTAAAATTAAAAATGAAATGTAGAAAAGATATATCTAATTAAAACAACATTGTATGCTGTAATGGATTATCTTGTTGCTTATGAAATATTCTTACAACTAAGGAAGATTTAATCAGTTTATAATATCTGTAGGAAATTACCATCAACCAGTGACTTCTATATAAGTATTCTTCCTCTTCCTGTTTCTCTGATAGGACTCTGATTTAAAGAGTTTTAAAGAACAAATAAACAAAATGAAGTGGTTCTGAGGACTAACTTGTTCTTTAGTTTCCTTAAGTAGTGACTATATTGTTGATAAACCCAAGGGGGTAAACTAAAGGGATTGACTTTAACTGACATGCTACTAAGAGAAACAGAGTGGGAATTAATGTGTGGGAATGATCTATAAAAATACCACAGCCTTAAAACAGATGGAGTATATGGTGGCAAAGCTGCAGATGGTATGGAGAAGGCTGAAAGGGAAGATAGAAGGGCAATGACCAGAGTCTGTTTCTGGAAGGATTTTACTTCAGCACAATACTTCTTGAGAAACTTGATGGTATTTGAAATGATGCATTGCATCAGTAATTGACCTCACTATTGATATCAAACATACAGAAAATCTGATTATCATTGCTAGAATATAAGCAGTATATCCTTGATGAACTGGAGTCTAAAACAATGAGGCGAAGTACAATGTAAATGTTACTTCATGATAAAGGGTCCGAACAAAACTGTTCAGTTTTCTATTTCTAGGGAAAGGGATAAGTAAGAAGGTAATTTAAATTTTAAATTTTAATTTATTTATTGGTGTGTGTGTGTGTGTGTGTGTGTGTGTGTGTGTGTGTGTGTGTTCGCCACTTGGGTATATATGCCTGCAGAAGCCAGAATAGGGTATTTGTTCCGCTAGAGCTCTAGTTACAGCTCTAGCAGAAGTGGGTTCTGGGAACCAAACTCGAGTCTTCTCTAAGAATAGCAGCCACAGTTAGGCACTGAGCCTTTCCTTTGGCCCCGATATCAAAGATTTTAAAACAAAATATATTTATATCTGATAAGAAAACTGGTAGTTCTTCCATGAAAATTGAATTCTGAGTGACAGATGTTTGGTTACTCATATTAACTGAGGGGACTATAGGGGTTAAATATAGAGTATCAGGAACAATTAAACATTGATAGAAATATTTCTCTAATGTATGTCATCATTCAGAATGAATCTTTTGGATTTTTATGTTTAATTGACCAGAAAATTTCTTCTTTGGGCAAAAAGAATGCCATTCATTACCAAAATGAATAAGTTCTGTTCATTTATGTCACATTCTTTTCTGTTACACACAGACAGTGATAAGACTCACATTTGGTCTTTATGTCTCAGATATCTGTCACATCTCAATTCCTTAATCTGGCTTTGGCTTCAACATTAATGAAATATCATTGATAGATGCACAAGCACTTTTTTCTAATAAAGCTTTAATTTTATTTGACCTCTCAGCAAGTCTTATCCAGCTAAAACTGTATATATTATTTATATTTGAGTATTCTCAAGAAACCTGAAATACAGGTTGCCAGTTGGAACTCATTTTCTTGTTACTCCTTCTTGTGTGATCCAATGGAAAAACCAGAAATTCAAATTAATACTGTTCTTTATCACAATGTATCCAGCATATCTTCTTCCCTTGTGTACTGATCACCAAAGGCTCATAATGGTATTTTTCTTCTAATCTACAAGCACTGCTATTTCCATCCATCCTTATTCAATCTAAGGGTTAATTTATGTTTTTCTTTCTTTTCTGAACCAGGCAATGCCTTACTAACTAGTGTTATATACAGTTTTTCAAACTTCTTTTTCTCTGCCATATTCCAGAAAAAAGAACTCATCTTAAAATAAATTAAGAAGTATATATATATATATACATATATGTATTTATATGTGTGTGTTGTATTATTATATATGCAATACATATTTAAAAGTCATCGAATATGTAATTCCAAATAATGAATCAGACTAAAAATTAAAATCTATTATCATTTCTTGTATTCCTGTGCCATATTTCTGCTTATTAATCCTACCATTCCTACAATGTGTCGCCCAAAACCTTGTTTGTTTGTCCATACTGAAATTGTTTTACTTTGAGAAATGGCAATAGTTCTTTCCATTAATGATTTTTAAGCCCACATTTTCCTTCCCTTTATCCTCCCCCCGCCCTGTGTTCCAGCATGGTTCCCTACTTTCCTACCCAGGAACAATCTTGTAGATGGAAATGACCAACACTGGCCCTGTGATCTTCCTTCTAAAGTCTTTGACAGTGAGATTGTTATTATAGTCACACCATCTATTGCTAAGTTTAGCTCAATGAATTCCTTAAGTTTACTTCATTAATTCACAATAAGTGGAATCCAGCAGCTGCTGTAGAACTGAAAGTACTCTTAGTATCAAATGATGAGATGCAACTGTCCCAAACTATGAGACCAAATTTTGCATTCTGTAGTATGTGTCCAGAGAACAAGACATAAATGGTGTGTTGAGCTCACAGCTAAGGCTTTTCAAAAATCAGGTTGTCAATGAACTTAGCATGATTGCTGTGAATGTGAAGTGATGTATAATCTTTGCTAAGTGTCACAGGAATATTACTGTGCCAGTGTTAAGCAGGTCCATTTGCTTCTTTATGTACTCTTGCTTTAAAGTCCAGTAAACTGACAACTTGTTGAAGCATTGTTAATGAGATATTTTTAACTGAACCCAAGACCATTGTTGCCATTATTTCAGAGAGGAAACTATATTTGTCCTCATCTTTCTGATATTGCTGAAAGAGTTTTGGAGACATGAGCTGTTTTAGAGGCCATGGAGGGGTGCTGCTTACTGGCTTGCTCATCAAGACATTTTTCAGCCTGCTTTCTCACAGAATTCAGGACCATCATCCCAACGATGGTATCAAACACAGTGGACAAGGATCTACTACACCAATCACTAATTAAAGGAAATACCATATAACCAGATCTTATAGAGGCATGTTCTCAATTGTGGTTCTTTCTTTTCAGATGAATCCACCCTGTATCAAGTTGAGATAAAATTAGCTAGCACATATACTGAATTCATAGAGGTCATATGCCTATCCTCAGTGTTTACCAAACTCTATTATCTCATTTTTCAATTAGGTACATGGCCACTGCTAATACTATTTATTAATCTTTCCTGAGTATACAATGCATGACACTTAATGACATCATAAAATCATTAAATAAATGGACATCATAAAGACCGTGAATCTCTCGGAGACATGGAAGATGGTTAAGGTTTAGTAAGTAAGGCTGTAAGGCAGAAATTTCTATTTCGTTTCCATTATTTCATCTCATTTTTGCTATGGGACAAATCTGTAAAACACAATGACTGAATTAGCACTAAAATGATCAACCATCAATTCTTAAATGAGAGCAAGCTTGTTGCACTGGGACTGATCAAGATTTGGCAGTGATAACCCACTTTACACAGTCTGAAGTGGCTCTGCTTCTCAATGAACACTTGAATACCACCTGAAAAAGAGAAACCACATTCCTCTTCTGGCTCTTGAAGCAGCAGGGCATCAGGGCCATGTTCTCCATATCATAGAGGTAGAGGAGGAAACAATGAATGGAAACATCAGATTTCTTGCAGCATACACCTGGCACTGGTACATTGTTACTATTGTCAGTACACTACTGAAAAAAGTAACATGACAATATTTACAGCTGGAGGTGAGGAAGATAGTCACCATGCTCTGACACCATGGCAGGAAGGGCAGTCAATAATACAAAGACACACACACACACACACACACACACACACACACACACACACACACATACACACTGAGTATTTATCATTTTTACAGTAAATCCTTGCAATTCTCACAGTAGCAAGAACTTTGTTTTGTATTGTTCTGGAGCTGGGATTTCCTTGGGCAAACAATTCTGAACTTGATTCACCTGCTTCTGACTCCTGAATGTTAGGATTACAGATTTCACAGGCATGGAGTACCAAGCCTCAGCTGATGTCAATTTTTTAATTAGCTGACCTTAGTTTGGTGTGTGTGTGTGTTCATGCATATGTGCTTCGATATTTGTGTGTATTGGAGTAGAGTTATGCCTGTAGGTGTGTACATTTTAGTAAAACTAAATTGGAGTAGAGAAAGTCAAAGAAATAAATTAGGAATGGAATTAACTCATATATAATTGTATATATTTCTTATACATGAAAACAATATTTACATGTATATATGCACACATGCAATTATGCACATACTTACATATGTCATCTAGTAGATTCTACCTAAATGAAAAGTGGTTCATTAACAACAGAAACAACTGATCAGTTCTTCAGGTCAAAGTATTGTTTATGTTGCTTGTACTTGAATAGTGTGGTTAATTTTCTTGATCATTAACTAGAATGTCCTGCAAATACCTAGCTATCTTATTGCTTTCTGCAGAGTAGATGAGGTAGTCATTAGCATTACTGAACATGTTTTCACCTCTGTGTAATTTATTTTTGTCAAAGGGAAGATCAATTACATTTTGAAAATACTGTTCACATTGTTAGAAACTGTCCAATCAATTCTAATGGGGAGGATGTAGAGTCATTATTTTATAATCCAGGTAGCAGCTGAGTTAATGATAAATGCTTTACTTGGAATAAAAACATGCAGTTACTTTTTCCTAACCTACAAATTACTTGAACAACTCAATATTTGAGCTTGACTCTGATATTGAAGAAGAGACTGATTTAAGGGGAATAGGGAAAATTATTCCTCTTGACTTTAAATATGCCTTTATTATATTCATTCCAAAGAAGAATTATTATCTAATCAAAAAATATAGGCCGTGATCACTAAATAATGTGGTGAAGGCATTTGGAACTGCAATTTTGTGCAGTGTAAAACCTATAATTGCCTATTGTTTCTAACTCTAATTGCTTACAAAAGACACAGAGATGCAAGAGTGTGGAGAGTGTCTACTCTGTACGGATAAGCAAATGCATTGAGAGACAGAAAGCATGAGGCAATATTTGGACTGTGGCCACGGTTCCTGTCCTTAAACCCTTAATCTTGGTTAAAAAGAAGGTTGGGGCTGTTAAGACGGTTTGACTAAATGGTGCCTCCTGCCAAGATCTGACAATCTGAGTTTGATCCCCAAGCCCCACATGATAGAAGAAAAGAACTGAACTGACTCTCACAAGTTGTCCTCTGAATGTCATTTGTTCAACATAGCACCAAAATACAAAAGAATAGGCAAAAATGTAATAATAAAAGCATATTGAGTTAGGAAGAAGAAAAATGTGCATAAAATGATCCATAGTACATTGCGTTCCAGATCGCTTCCTATTTACATCTGTTTTTGGCAGTAAAAGTCAAAGTTTAAAGTTTTTGTAGTTGGAATTGCTTTTAGAAAAGCCCATGCAGAAAGTGGAAAACCAGTAGTTTCTTGGTAAATTTTCCAAATGAATGAATTTTATAACACATTTTACATTGTAATTTATTATATAATAAGGTGAAGGCGCCTCTACCTTCTGTTCTAACAAGCATCTCTATGAAGTTGTGCTGTATTTTTATGCACTCATGTGTATATGTTAACTAAACAAGAGCCAGGAAACCATATTTGTGAGAGGACAGCATATGAAAAGTACTTGGAAACAATCAATACCCTTACTTGATTAATGTGGGCTTACATTCCATAGATCTTTCATAAATAATCCATCTGAGCACATAGAGCTTTTAGTACCTGGTATTTCAGAGAGAATGTACATGGATTCTCATGTGTGTTTCAGGATGGGGGTATTGTACATAATTATACTTGTGGAACTTGAGACAAAATATTATTGAAAGGACAGGATTTTATGTTTCCTGGTATTTCCTAATTAGCAAGTAACACAGACCTGACGTTCTTCATTGTATGGGTGAAAAACTAAAAGATACAAAAGGCAGGAGTTGTGAGTAGAGACTATAACACGAGAGAGAGACAGAGAGAGATAGAGACAGAGAGAGACAGAGAGAGATTGAAACTGAGAGATGGGTTGTTGAGAAGGAAAATAGTTATGAGTGAAGAAATCCAATGAGGTAACAGAAAAGAAAGAACTGTAAAGCACTGAGGACAAGGTCTGTTTTAATCTGATCCCACTAACTATTATTTTGTTTAATTTGAGATTGGGTGTAGAAACCAAAAATACACATTTATTTTATTTGGCCTTGAAATAAAAATTCTAGGTTTCCATAATTGATACTCTTCAAATTTAAGGAAATGTCAAAGAACTGTGTTAAGCAACTTAAGGATCTCTCTGATTTCTGGAAATAGCTTAGGGAAGGAAATTGTGTTATGATCAGCCTTTCAAAAGGAAGGTACAATGATAGAGAAAGATTAAATAATGTATCTGTAATTCCTACTGGAAAATTTGGGAAAACAAAATAAAAGCCCATTGAATGTTTTTGATCTCATGCTCTTAACAATGAAGGTTCCTGAAAGTAAGTACAAGGGAAAACTTACTTCATAGTGTAGTTTTATGATCCTTATTATGGAGTTTGCAGCACATGTGAGAAAGATGGGCAAATGGCAATGCCACTGTGTTGTATGGGTCTGTAAGAAAACTGGATATTCCAGCAGTCAGTGCCAGCAGATTGAAAAGAGCAGCATTGCCTTTCTAGTTGCAAATTCACAAGACATGAGAAGAGTAATGAACCTTTTTCATTCTGAAAATAGACAGGTTCCAGCATGACCATGTTTTCACATTACAGCATGATAGTATTTAAATCAACCTGATATTTAATAGTTAGAGATCTGTGGGATATAATGTTAAAAGTAAAAGAAATCATATTAACCAGAGAGTGGGTAGCTCAGTTATTATGATACCTGCATAGCATACAGGAAGCCCTGGTTTGATGTCTAGAATATTAATAAAGCAATCATAGTGATGCACTGCTATTATTCTGTTACTGGGGTGGTAGAAGTAGCAAAGTGATCAATTCTAGGTCATCCTTTACTGTATAGGGAGTTTGAGACCAGCCTTGACTACTTTTGACTCCTCCTTAAATTAAGAAACACAACCAAAAAAGTAATCCCACACATCTTATAAAACAAATATAGTTTAAAGCCACACCGAGACATTTAAGAGTAGCCATATTTGAGCTGCAGGTCTTAATCACCTGTTTCACTCAGCTCTGCACAAAAGCTTACCGTCCTTAACTACTTTAAGAGACAGTTTGGTGACCACTGAAAGCGAATATTCTATTTGCTTGAAAGGATTCCATCTCTCAAGGGTGTTACCCTGAGCACTTACAGGCAATAAAATAGATTGAATTTCAGACACCAGACAATATGAAGTTATACTCGGTTACTAATAGGCTGATTTGCCATAAAGTACTAAATGTGGAGTCACACAATGAATTCTAGGACAATAGGCAGCTAGGTTTATCAAAAATGGATCATATGCCCTATGATTTGAGACATGTGGAACAAGAATTAATGTGTTTGTTTCAGGTTATTTACAATTAGCCTCACTGGTGTATCTGGAAAATAAATCTGCAAAGGAGGACTGAAATACAATTAATGTAATGTATCATTAAGGTTTTCTATTTATTTATTTATTTGTTTGTTTGCTTGTTTATTTATTTTTATTTTACACCCTGACGGCAGTTTTCCCTCTATCCTGTTCACCCAGTCCTACCCACTAACCCTCTCTGTTCCAGTTCCCCAATCTACTCCTCCATCATTTCTATTTAGGAAAGGGCATGTCTCCTGTGAGCATCAGCAAAATGTGGTTGAATAAGATCCAGTAAGATTAATCACATGCCCACGTATTAAAGCTGGGCAGGTTACCCAGTTTGAGGATGAGGGTCCCAAAAATCAATAAAAGAGTTGAGGACAGGCCCTGTGTTCCCACAGTGTTAGGAGTCCCACAAGAGGACCAAGGCACACAACTGTAACATATAAGCAGAGTGCCTAGGTAGATCCCATGCAGGCTCCCTAGTTATTGTGAGTTCTTAAGAGCACAGGTTAGTTAATTCTGTAGATTTTCATGTGGTGTCCTTCACTCCTCTTGCTCCTACAATTTTTTCCTCTCTTCTGCATGACTCCCCAAGCTCTGCCTAATGTTGGGTTATGGGTCTGTATCTGATTACATTTGTTATCAGATGAAGCCTTACTGATGACAATTGTTCACGGCATAAATCCCAGCACATCCCACAGGTAGGACAAACTGTAGGTTAAAGGTTACATGGCTAGGTTGGATTCACACTCTCTCTACTTGAAGTCTTCCCTAGACATAGTAAATGACCAGTTCAGGCTACATAGCTGATGTTGCTAGGAATCTTAGCTAGATCCTTGTAGATTCATTGGCGACTTCCTTGCCCCAGATTTTTGCCAGACACCAAATTACTCCACTTTCCACTGGTTTCTTTCAGTATCCTCCCCTTCTGTCCTTCACCAACTTGACTGACTTTGCATCACCACCACCCTCAGTTTCATCACAGAATATTTTCTATTTACCCTTCCCAAGGTGATCGGGGCTTCCCCTTCATGAACCCTCCTTGTTACCTAGTTTCTCTGCATCTGTAAATTATAGAATCATTATCATTTATTTGACAACTAATATCTACTTATGAGTGAGTACATAACATGCTTGTCTTTCTCAGTGTGGGTTGCCTCACTCAGGATGACATTTTTCTAGTTCTGTCCATTTGACTTCACATTTTCTGGTGTCCTTGTTTTTAAAAGCTGAGTAAGCAATACTTCATTGTGTAACTATACCTCATTTCCTTTATTTGTTCCTTGGTTGTGGACATCTACTGTGGACAGCTATTGCCAATGAAGCTGCTATGAATATAGTTGAACAAGACTCATTGTGGTATGATTGAGCATCCTTTGGGTATATGCCCAAGATTGATATAGCTGGGTCTTAGGTTGGATAAATTCTCAATTTTCTGAGAAACCACCACAATGGCTTCCAAAGTGGCTGTACAAGGTTGTATTCCATTTACAATATTCTCAAGTAATATAAAATACCTCGACTTAACTCTAGCCAACCATGTGAAAGACCTATAGAAAAAGAACTTTAAGTCGTTGCAGAAAGAAGCTGGAAAGATATCAGAAGATGGAAAGATTTCCCATGATCTTGGATCAGTAGGATTAGCATAGTAAAAAAAATGGCCATCTTACCAAAAGCAATCTGTAGATTTAATGCAATCCCCATTAAAATCTCAAAACAATTTTTATAGACCTACAAAGAACAGTACTCAATGTTACTTGGAAAAATCTAGGATAGGTAAAATGACCTTACACAATATAAGAAATTCTGGATTTATCATCATCCCTGATTTCAAGCTTTACTACAGAACTATAGTACTAAAAATGCATGATATTGGCATAAAAACAGACATGTGGATCAATGGAATTTATTCAAAGACCCAGACATAAATCCACACAACTATGGATACCTTATTTTCCACAAACAAGGCAAAATAAAAAAAAATAAGGTCATCTTAGGTTTTTCTAGAATTTTACATCCTCTCATAAATATATTAAGTTTTCAGTGGCTGATAACTGATATGCTTTCCAAATGGAAGACATCTTGTGGTGGTGGTGATGGTGGTCACTGATTGAGACAAAGTCTTACAGGCTTGCTTCAAATTCACAAATCTTCCTGCTTCTAACTCCTACATATTGATATTAGAATCATGTGCTGCTGCACATGTACCAAGTACAAATTCATAAATTAATCCTTTATTTTCCCAAATGCTTTATGCTTTTGTATTAGACAATCTTTGATTTTCAATGTTGACAGGCAAGGATATATTCCAGAAGGCATTGAGAAGCAAGACTGACTTACCAGGTTTTTGTCTTAAAGGGATAACTTTTCTCTAGATAACTTTTCTAGTGAACAGTAATAGGACAAGGGGAGACTTGAAAGGAGAAAGTTATTGTGTATACTTACCCATGGAAAGTAAGTTGGGGTAGTGTGGAAACATTATTTCAATTCCCAGTTATATCTTTGTAAATATAGACCATTTGTAATTATTTATATTAATGATACCTTATTAAGGTTACTCTTAGGTCACTCCCAATGATTTTTGTTTATCTATAATTTAAATGAGCTTGCTTTTGCCTTTATTTTCCTTTGATATGCTTCATCATGAAATTTCACCAATACTGATAAAATATGTATAGGTGCTGGAGAGGGCATGGTCTGAAGATGGATGGATGCAAGAACAGTGATGGGCGGAATCAGACAAAGGACACATCTTCGTTTCATTTTAGGAGAGAATATGGAGAAGTAGCACATTACCTGCAGAGTTTCAGGTTCCAGCAAGGGATATAAGGAGTAGGTAAGGGAAGGAAGTGAGCCAGGCCATAGTGGTCATAAGAATCTTGTAGCCTGACTGACTAGCAGCTAGAGTGCTTCTTTATTTATACGAAATTTAGTAAGTTGGGATGCGTTTGTGTTGTTCCAAAACATAGAACTTATCATTTTTGTTTTTGGACATGTGTTTAATACTTTTCTCTTATTTATCTTTTAGTCATCATTAGTAAACTATGGTAGAACAGAACTACCATTTCTAATCATTTTCCCTCAAGTTTTGACATCATTGATAAAGTTATCTTTTATAACTATTTTTCTTATCAACCCTATAATCCAGTTTTAAGAATCTAGAGGCATATGACAGCCTGTTTTCAAGCTGACAGCTTTTGTGCATACAGGGACTCTAGACCAAAACAATCTTGAAGTCATCCAGGGCACATCCCAAGCAGTGTATTATTAACTCTTAATGGTCAGAGTACCCAAGACATATCCTCAGGCCAAAGCTGCTGTAGTTATTATTCAAATTTTGACACAATACAATGTTTATATTTTATATCTATAGAATATTCTTATCATCTTTATACATCATTTTTTGCCCATTAGTACAAGTCTCTATATAGGATAGAGGTAACCTAAGCTAAACTAATTTTGTTGTTGTATATGCCATATAATCACCTGAGTGTATAGCAGGGAGAGACTTACAATCTGAACTGTGGACAACTCTTCTAGCCCAACAAATCAGTTTACTTTGTTTTGATTATCTTGGTCCTGTGTAAGTACAGGGACATATGTTTCAAAAATATTTGTAGCCTCACAAAGAGACCTTGTTTCTTTATGAGTGTCACAACCTCCAAGAAATAGGG
This sequence comes from Mesocricetus auratus, assembly GCF_017639785.1. Taxonomy (NCBI): domain Eukaryota; kingdom Metazoa; phylum Chordata; class Mammalia; order Rodentia; family Cricetidae; genus Mesocricetus; species Mesocricetus auratus. The sequence continues at coordinate 164,655,220 of NW_024429266.1, forward strand.
AAGACCTTCAGTTATATAAAGATAGCTCTCTAAAAGCAGGAGGGGTAGTGAGTTCAGGACTTTCCTGAGGAAGCTTATAAGCAGTGCTTTTGGGAGAAGGCATAAATGATTTATTAGAAATTTTCCATAAATCCAATATTCCTAAATTGTACAAATACTAAAAGTCTTCCAAGTATGAAAAATGCAGAGATGAAAACCAAAGGTGGCATGGTAGCCATCATACAGCTCAAGTTTGCTGGATCTTTGTCTAACAGCTGTGCTGGCCTTATGGCTTTTGCTGTTTCCATCAATTATATACCATTGTGCCATCTTCCACTTTTTTTTGTTTATAAAAAGATGGCTGAAAGGACAAGAATGAAAATGAGTACAACTCCCAGGATAACAAACTAATGATAATATATCCAAAGCTCTGTCCTGAGACAAAACAATTGAGTGATCATAAGAATCTGTTTGTTACCTCAAAAGCTGAAGTGAACTCCAATAGAGATGGACAAATGGTTCTAATTTATTGATGCAAAAGCTGAATGCTTATAGCTAATTAAAAGTGTTCTATTTAGAAGGGGCCTTGAATATGGGACCAAACCTATGTCCAGGTTATCTTAGAAGCACTGTTGGAAGTGGAGTGACACAAATCCATTTCAATTGTGAGTGATAGGAAACAAATAATCTATCTTTAATCTTTTGAATTTGATTACCCATGAATAAGATTGCTTCAGGATGGTACCAAGACCTTTCATTAACTTTGTAATCAAGAATCTTTTCCTTGTTCATATTAGTTTCTTGTTTCTGAGGCAAAACCAAAAAACCTAATGATTCCGTCATAGTTTGTCAACTTATAAAAATTTCCTAAATTTTTCCTTTTAAATTATTTGTTCCAGATCCTATATCTCTTACTCGTTAGTACCACTTAAGTAATAATTTCTATAAAAGACTCAAATTCTTACACAACTAATTTTCCAGGGAATCACCATAGGTTTTATTATTGACATCAGTTCTCACAAGAATTGTTTCCTTATCCTATTTCTAGCCGTCAGTGAGGGGCCCTTAACAAGAGTTGCGCAGCAACTTCCAGCAAGGAAGTCTGAGTACTGTGATCTTTGTCAAGCATCAGCTACAAGACACTCAGTATCACTATATAGGCTTATAATCAGTATTCTAAAAGCCATCTTCAGGTGAAGACCTTTTTAAAGCTTAACTTTCTGATTGAAGGTAAGGGAATTTAATATGTTGTTGAAGGAGTAGGGGCTGTAGCATTACTTGGCTTAAAAATAGGAACAATTTTTAGGAAGAAAATATAAGCTACACATCACATCATCGTCAGATTTTTCTGCCACATCCTCAAATGGCCAGGTATGTAATAAGATCATTTTGAGTACTTTTCATTTTTTTCCCTTAATCTTGAGTTATTTGTGTCTCTGGATGTCTACACAGTAAGTACGACATGTATGCTTTTTATGCTCTGTGGTGTTATCAAAAGCCAAACCTTTGGCATGCAGTATAACAAATAATCTTTGATTTATTAAACACATATTTGGACTCTTTGGGGGTTTGATCTTTAAAATGAATGCATGGTTATAGTTTTTGAAATCCCAAAGTGTAACAGAATTGCATTATGGGAGTAATGGGTCAGGGAAAATTAAGCTAATCAAGTCATTTCATGGAAGAATGCACAAAGGAAGAATTGAATGGGAGGGCCACTTAGTTGATGGTAACATTACCTAAAGCATCTAGCAAGACAGACCCAATGAACATATTTGTCCCTTTATGTGTATTTCGCAGGAAATGCTGAGGAGGCCAGGTGTGTACACCCAAACGGATTTACCTTGCCTCTTCACAGCACATTTAACTACAGCAGTGATAATGGATGGGCACAAATAAATCTAAGACATGGGTATGGTGTTGAGAGTGACTTACTATAAATAAGGACTAGCTGCCCTTGAACATTTTTAGAGTATGCTTGAATCTGGTGTTAAAACTAGCAAAATTCATTGCCCGTTTCCCTTCGTGAGTGGAAAAATTTACAGTATCTCTCTTGGGCCTCTTGAGCTATGTGGAGACACACAAATCTCAGTGTTAGTGAGAGCCACGCACTGACTTTATTAGTCTTACGGGAACCAGAGTCAGCTGCATGGCGTGGGCAATTTGCTCCTTTTAGAAAAGTACATGGACTTTTGTATTTAGAATACTCTACATTATATTAATTATGACTATCTTAACATACTTATGGCTTAATAATCAGGCATTCCTTTGCAGTTTTTATTACCTTAACTCTGTTGCTTGGGTTGAAGGATGCAGTAATTAGAACAAGCTGAATGACCTTCCTAAGGGTCAACTTGAAAAACCAGCAGCAGTTCATGAAATATTTGCATTCCTGTATGGCAGTTACTATTTAGATTATTTAGTTGTAGTAGTAATAAATAACATAATTATTCATTTTAAATAAGGTGTTGTTTTCCAGAGGATTTTTGTATATTGATGTATCCAATTATGGTTATTCATGTTTATTATGTGATTATTTCAGGCGAAATATGGAGAATAAGCCAGCAGAAATACAGCCTTGCAAAACCATATCGTCTGGTCTGGTCAGTGAGGTCATTTGAAAATTTGCTGTGTTTCCTATAGAAACGCATTTATGTTTTTGAAAGACAGTGTCAATATTCGAGGAGTCAACAATGGAATTATTCAGGCATCGATAAGCAGTAAAATGAAATTTTAAACTTTGCCATACTTGACTCTACTCTTTCTTCATTGCAGTCATAAAAATGAATAAATTACAAGCATGAGACAACAGCATGTCTGGACTGTTGGAAATCAGGAAAAAAGTTACTGTTGAGAACCATAGGAGTTAGAGGACTACTACAGAGTCTTATCACATCCTGTTTCTTTGAAAAGCATCCTGTGTGATCATCACCCTTATAAGATCATGTTTGCTTGCAATTGCAACTGAGTTGAGAAATCAAGCCATATCACTGGGGATAAAACTTCACTGTTGAGTACTTGGCTTATATGTTTGAGGTTCTGGGTTGAATTCTCTGTAGTATAAATACAAAAAGAGGCAATATATTTCAAATGAAGACATGAAATCATTGCAAATGAAATCATTAAAACAGGATCTTCTCTCACTGTTTGTCACAGACTTGGGAATTTGTGAAGATCTGAAGACAAGCCACAATTTTCAAATATGAAACACATGAGACATATGAGGTCTCCACATTTTGCTTTAGGAGACTCAGTGAAAATGAAAATTATGTTTCTGCATATCTGGGACTTTTGAAGATGAATTGAATGCATGTGATACTAAAATGAATACTTGACTATCATTTTCCCTACTTAATTTTAGAGAAAAGGTAGATATTGCTTAACATTTGTGACTGCCAGTTGTGGGGAAGATTTGGTGCCCAATAGAATTTCAGTAAATGTTTATTAAATGAATAAAAGTCTGATGAAACAAAAAGGATTTTTCATCCAATTAAAACAATAGCATTCACGAATGGATTTGTTTTTTCTAGGTTAATCTTTTTATTACTGTTTACAACATAATGCCATTTGAATAAGGAGCATTAAATAAACTTGTACCCTTAGATGATAACTTACAAGACATATGTGAATATGGGTGTCTGGGATGGTTATTATTCTTTGTCTTGACACAAATTAAAGACCCTCAGCTAAGGAGTTTTCTTCATCAGATTAGCCTATGAACATTTCTGTGGAACATTTTCTCGATTAGTCATTGGTACTGGAGGACATGCCCTGTCCAAATGATGCCACCTTGGATTGTTCAAGAAAACAGACTTAGCAAGCCAGTATTCCATGGTTTCTGCTTCAAAACCCTCCTTTCAATACATGCCCTGGATTCCTGCAATGATAGACTGTAACCTCTAAACCAAATCAACCCTTTTCTCCAACAGGTTGCTTTTGGTCAACGTTTATCACTGCAACAGAAAATAAACTAAAACACTGTTAGAGGACAAGTTGAGGAACAGCTGATTCTACAATGAAATTTGGATCATCAAGTTTGTGCATCACTTTTACCTCCTAAGCCATTTGAGATCCGATGGTTAAATATTAATTATTTGAAATCAGAATAGAAGGGAAGACCAGACTAGGTGATATGGTGCTTTTTTATAATACCATCAAGTAGATTTTGTTTGAAAAAAACTTCTATTGGGACCCATTTTGTGATTTTTATGTTGAATTGATGACTGGGATTTAGAGTGTTCTTGTGTGGTCTTGTTATTTATTGTTTATATCTAGTTTTTTAAATCAGATTTTAAAGAAAACAATTTTTCTGTTGAGTTATGTTGTCTCATTCTTATGTCTAGCACCTTTAGTAGCAATTAGTTATGACCATTTGTCAGAAGAGGGTGGAGCTGGGGAATGGAACGGCTTTTATAATGGAGTATAAATGTGAGGCAGGTAGAACCAGAAAGCATTTTATCAGCAAACTGGGGATCATCTAATTCTTCCAACCTAGTGTTTGCTGAACTGAATCTACTAGATAATTATCTTCTTTTTCCCTTTGTACTCCAAACATATTGTTATTATGAGAAAATGAAGACAGGAAGCTTAGCTTATTCATTATGTATGGTGAACATTTTCACTCCTGCTTGTGTTTTAATTCTTCAAACTTGCCTTCAACCTTCTATTACTCCCTTACAAAATATTTTGTACATGATTGCTAGTATTTTCTTAAAAAAATTAATGTCTCATGCCACATGTCTGCTGTAAGTGGGATAGGAAAATTTGGGTGCATAAGCCATTTTAATGGGCTTTTAGTAGGTTTTAATAGTCTATTTGCTGAATCAACACATTGAAAAAAAAGAGAAAATCTATCATTAATGGTAAGCTTTGAGGTACTGTGACCCTCAAAGTATTTGTCTTGTTTTGTCTTTTTTTGTTGTTGTTGTTGTTTCTAATTTATTTATTTATTTTTTTAATTTTATTTTCCAGTTTAAATTTAGATAAGAATCAAGGTTGCTTCACAAGTCAGTTCCAGGTCCCTCTCCCATTCCCTCCCTTCCTCCCGTGCCCCCCCCGTTATCCCCTCATTTCTCCAGGGAGGGTAAGACCCTCCATGGGGGTGTCCATAGTGTGTCATTTCATATAGGGCAGGGCCTAGACCCTTTCCCAAGAGTTCAGGGTGAGAGTGCACCTCACATTGTTCTATTGGAGTCCAAAGTCCGTGTGTATACTTGGGATGGGTACTGATCTGCTGCCCAAGGCTCAATAGATTCCCTATTATTATTTTTTTTAAACTATGCACTCTGTGTCAAGCTCTCATGGTGGTAATGAAATAATTATCTCAGGAACATGTCTCTTATCTGGTTCTTATACCGAGTTGGAAGAACAAAGAGATTTAAATTAACTTTTGCAAAAGAAATACCATTACTTATATGGGAGAGATGGTTCTTCTCCCTTGTTAACAGGTCCTACACTTCCAGAGGATCCAAGTTTACTTCCAAGCATGCTCACCATGTGGTTCCCACCCATTTGCAACTCTAGCCTTAGAATTAATGTCCTTCTTTGGCTTCCTCAAGTGCTTGCACTCTCACATACATGTATGCACACATACACATATAATTAAAAGTAAAATAAAATCTTTTTTTTAAATGCCATTGTTATCGTTTCTCTATCATGTGAATTTGAACTTAAATATGTGTTGTGAAGATTTCTCCTCACCCCAGTATATATATATATATATATATAATATATATATATATTATATATATATATTATATAATATATAAGTACAACACAGTACACAAGTACACAAGTAATATATAAGTACAACACAGACATTACCAAAAATAACAGGATATACCCAGGTTAAATACAGAATGAATCTTATCCCTCACAAGTAATAACTATTACTGCATTCCCCGGTAACTCATCAACGTATCACATTTTAGCAGAGATTCTTGTAACATTTTAAAGAGAGTCTTACTTATATAACCCACATAAACTTGCCATAGGTACGTAATATTTTTAATATTACAGTGTGGATAATTTGACTTTTTGTTGTTGTACTAGTGAATGTACAGGCTAAAGCCACACTTTTTGCTAACTCTAAACTGGGGACATGGAATGAAGAGATGTTTAACCATTTCTACTGTCCAGTATGCTACTTCTATCATAAAAAGTATAACTCGCTTTTATGATAGAAGTTACAGAGCTCTTTTTTAGAGGTGAATTTTGCTCTTGGAATCTGTCTTTACTCTGCAAATTAATAGACACAAGTTACAATTTATAATTCGTGATTTTTATAATAGATTGTGAGTTAAGCATTGCAAATTCAGTGCATCTTGTTTTCCTTATTTTTTTATTCTTTTGCCTCCACAGATTTACTTTTTTACACTCCATCTAAAAATATTTTTTGTTTAAGAAAGGAAAAAAGGCCTTGTGACAATTTGCATAATATGTTAATGCAGATATGCATCTAGACATCTGGATGGCATTTTAATATCTCATTCTCATTCAAGGAACTAGACCTCACACAGATGGTAGAGACAATTTTAAGAGCATTGTTGTAAACAAATAAGGCAGCCAGGAAACCAAACATACCCAGAGATAGGCTTTGCCGCCAAAGAAGCTTTTTAGTGAGATGTTGTGACTACAAGATTGTGCAGCCCTTATCAGTCACTGACAAAAGGAGCGGTATCAGCAGGCAATTCTGTGCCACACAAAGGAAAAATAAAGCACTGTCAGTCACGAGTTTTCAGTTTTGAACATTTAAAAGACTGGATGAATTTTATACACTTAGAATGCATGTGCACACATATAAACAGTGATGCATATTCTATGCTATATGCACATATGTGCATTTATACTTATAAATGTGTTTTAATAAAATCAGCTTACATCATTTAACAATAAATCCATGTCTGCTGTGCTTGCTCCCTGACAATGTGAACGCATTCAAATCCTGGTCTGTTCAAGGCACAGGATACAAGAATTATTTTTCCTTGGTTCAAGGGGTGTATAATCCCTTATAGTTGTGATGTGACATTATTTTCTACAATTATACTGGGTCATATTCACAGCTACATCAGAATGCACGTAGTTTAGGTGCCTGAAGTTAAACATTCTTGTAATTTAACCATTCTTGATTGTGCTTGGTTGTACCCTGGTCCCTGGGCTATCTAGGATCTGGGACCTGGATTTCCAAGTAGTGTCGGGTGGGCTTCCTCACTGGCGTGGGTTCCTAGCTGGAGAGTCAATGTTTGGCCACTTCCACAATTTCTGTGACACCTTTTCTCTTGCATATCTTATAGGCAGGAAAAATTGTAGGTCAAAGGGTTTGTGTCCCATTACCTCCACAGGAAGTCTTCCCTGGTTACAGGAGATGGCTGGCTCAGGCTCCTTATCCCCCATTGCTAGGAGTCTTAGCCAGGGTCACCCTCCTATGTGGGGACACCAGACTTTGAGCAGAAACCCACTTCCCCTCTGGCCTGGGAGCAGGCAGCTGTGTAATGTTTACTGAAAACAATTCAGTGCTAAAGCTCTTGATGGGGCTCAGATAAGGGCTTGCTCACTGAAATACCATGCCTTTCACACCCCCTACGGCTAGATGCCTCTTCCTGCCCCCCCCCCTGTGGTGTCTCCCCAATTCTGGGGCCGGAGATTAAACCACCAGCCAGGAGGGTGAGAAGTCTGAAAAGAATGGTATGTAGATGAATGGCAGAAGTCCTTAAAAAGGGAAGCTCCTTTTTCTTGGAGAGACTTCTCCTGAGACTTCTCTCTCCTAAGCAGACTTGGAATCTCCTCCTAAGCTGACTTGGGAAGCATAAAGTTTTCTTAAAGCAACCAACCGGTCTCTGTGTCATCTATCCCGACCACCTCGCTACATTCTCGGATGCAGGCCGCACAGCAGGTGCGACAATTGGAGGATCCCACCGAGATTGTGAAAGCGAGGTAAGTGAGCGGGTTCGTCTCCTTTTCTGGCCAGGGACAGATTGGGAAAAAAAAGAAAAGAAACCATGGGGAATAGTTCTGGGAAGCTTAAATTACAGTATCAAGTTAAAAAGTTGAAGGACATGGGACTACAGTAAAGTCTAAAACCTTAGAAGGCTTTCTAAAGTCGATCGAACGAGCCAGTCCATGGTTCATTACCGGGGGGGGAGCTTAAGTATCCCAGATTGGGAGGAGGTTCGCCGTGATCTTCATCAACTTTTACGAAAAGAGGGACCTGAGTCCCTGCCCCCATCTACATTCTCCTTATGGAGATTAGTGAAGGGCGCACTCTTGACAGATAAGGCTAGCCACTGCCAGGTAGTCCAGGCCACAAAAGAGGCTTTTTCAGAGTTACAAGAGATTGAGACTCAAGCCTCCCTGAGTTCTGAGGCAGAGAGTGACAGTGAATCATCTGGAGAAACCCTGACTGAAACTAGAGGCTCCATTGTTAGTGAGGATGAGGAGGAGCCTCTTAGCAACAACAAAAGAGTTAATAGAAATCACGGGGGCGCGACCCAAAAGGAGGGACTTCAGTCAGAATCGGGTATATCCTACTCTGTCAGAACTAGAAAATGAAAATAGCTCAGACCCAGACTCTGAGTCGTCAGAGTCTGAGAAGGAACGGCTACTTGCTGAGGTCTCCACCCTTAAAAAGGCACTAAAAAGGACTCGAATTAAAAAAAGACAGGACAGGGAGAGAAACCCTCCATACTCTAAAATGAGGGACTCCTCCTTCTCGGACCTGGAGGGAAGACCCAGAGGAGGGGTCCAATGCTATCCGGTGGTGGCCCCAGTAATGGAAGTTCCAGACCCAAACAACCCTGAGCGGGTCATTAGGCGCCATAACCCTTTAAGTTTCAAAAATATGAAACAACTGAAAGAGGCAACTCTAAATTATGGAGCACAGGCTCCCTTTACACTTTCCTTAATGGAATCTTTTGTGCCTCTTAATTTGACACCTGGCGATTGGCAGCAGCTTTGCAGAGCAGCTTTGTCCGGGGGAGATTATTTGATTTGGAGAGGTGAGTTTCAAGAAAGATGCAGCCAGACAGCCCAAAGGAATGCACAGACCGGACAGCCCCAGAGAAATGTGGAGATGCTTACTGGGAGTGGTCAGTATGCCACCGCTCAACAACAAATGCAATATGACATCGCTGTCTATGCCCAAGAGGCGGCAGCAGCCCAAGGTGCTTGGAAAGCATTGCCTTCAAAGGAAGGAGGGGATCACCTGTCCAGAGTCCTTCAAGGACCCTCCGAACCTTTCCAAGACTTTGTAGACCACCTCAGTCAGGTAACAGAGAGAATATTTGGGGGCATTGGGCCTGCGATGCCAATTATCAAACAGATGGCTTTTGAAAATGCAAATAAGTACTGTAAGGAGGCTCTTCGCCCCCACCGCAACAAAAGTCTAAATGACTACATCCGGATCTGTAGAGACATTAATGGTAATTTCATCCAGGGCCAAGTGTTAGCTGCTACTATTCGACCCCAAGTGGGAAAAAAAGATCTAATCAGGGAGGGAGAAAAACATGTTTCAGCTGCGGTAGGGAGGGACACTTCCATAGAGAGTGCCCTCAAAATAGTACTACTAGTCTCAAGAAACCTGGTTTATGCCCCCGTTGCCAAAGGGGATATCATTGGGCCACTGACTGTTACTCTAGAACTGACTTGGGGGGCAATTTCCTTCCTACTAATAATAATCAAAAAAACTGGAAGAGGGCCCTGCCCCAGGGCCCCAAAACCAATGTATATGGGGCAATGACCCCCGCTGTGGACAGCAGCAAGATTCGTTTACTCCCCCAGAGCAACCCCTTCATATCTCAGACCTCCTTAGAGCCACTTCAGGCAGTACAGGACTGGACATCGGTCCCTCCACCCGGGCAGTCCTAACACCCGAGATGGGGATCCAGGCCCTCCCTACTGGGGTACATGGGCCATTGCCCCCAGGCACAGTTGGACTACTCTTGGGATGGTCCAGTACTATCCTTCGAGGCGTCCAGGTACACCCTGGTGTTATAGACCAGGATAGTGAGGGAGAGATTAAAATAATGACATCAGTGGACAGTGGGGTTGTTGCCATCCCAGCAGGAGAACGGATTGCTCAGTTACTCCTCCTCCCTACAGCTCCTTGTGAGGCTCAAAAAATTGAAGAGAAAAGGGATAACCAAGGTTTTGGAAGTACTGGCCCAGCAGCATTTTGGGTAGCCACCATGGAGAACCGCCCCCAGCTTACATTAAAGATAGAAGGCAAGTCCTTCAAAGGCGTTTTAGATTCTGGCGCGGACATTTCTGTCCTCTCAGATAAATTCTGGCCCCCTGCCTGGGCCAAGCAGGAAGGGAAGGTGACCCTCCAGGGAATAGGACAGGCTGTACCACAAAAGAGCCTCAGAATGCTAAAGTGGCAAGATTCTGAGGGCCACACAGGGTTTTTTCAACCATATGTTTTGTCTGGCCTCCCTATCAACCTCTGGGGATGAGACCTCCTACAAGAAATGGGAGTGGTCCTCACCACCCAGGCACCCAAGTCCAAAAGCGGGGCCCCCCAGCAAGGGATGGGCTGGAGTCAGGGGAAGAGACTAGATAAACTAGAACAGGGAGAGGCTTGCCCGGTGGCATCCCCCCCTTTGAATACCAGGGCCCCAGGGAACAGGAAGGATTTTAACCATTTTTAATGAGGGTCACTGTTGCGCCGCCAGCCCCCATACCTATCACATGGCTATCAGATGATCCCGTATGGGTGGAACAGTGGCCCTTACCAGCAGAAAAACTCCAGGCAGCTGATCAGCTAGTTCAAGAACAATTGGAGGCGGGCCATCTGGTCCCCTCCACGTCCCCCTGGAATACCCCCATATTTGTAATTAAAAAACCATCAGGAAAGTGGAGGTTACTACAAGACCTGAGGGCCGTAAAGGCGACCATGCAGCCCATGGGGGCGCTCCAGCCTGGCTTGCCCTCACCTGTGGCCATTCCTAAAGACTGGCATTTGATTGTCATTGATTTAAAAGATTGCTTCTTTTCCATTCCCCTACATTCTCAAGATAGTCCTCGGTTTGCATTTAGCCTTCCTGCAATTAACTTTAGGGAGCCTGCACTTTGCTTCCAATGGGTGGTGCTCCCCCAAGGGATGGCTAACAGTCCAACTATATGCCAGATTTATGTAGCTGCCTGTTTAGATCCCCTCAGGCGTAAGTTCCCTGATCTTTACATCATCCACTACATAGATGATGTTCTTTTGGCTGCAGCCGAGGAGAGGCAATGTTACATAGCCTTTGCAGAGCTACAAGACCTCCTGGAGGCCCGCGGATTTATTTTGGCTCCAGAAAAGATCCAAAAGAGACCTCCTTATACTTACTTGGGTCATCAAATTCAACAAACTGGCCTCCGGCCCCAAAGACTCCAAATTGATTGTTCAAATTTAAAAACGCTTGATGACTGGCAGAGATTTTTGGGAAGGGTGCAGTTGATTCGCCCTTCTCTTTCTATTGAAACAGCAGCTCTTAAACCCCTTTATGATATTCTTCCTGGGGATCCCGCTCCAACTTCCCCTAGACAGATTACCCCAGAGGCCAGGAATGCCCTACAATTGTTATTAAAAAGTATAGAGCAAGCCCACCTTTGGCGTATAGATTATGGACAGCCTCTTGTTCTGGTTGTACTTTCATCTAGCTTTTTGCCCACTGCTGTGTTTTGGCAGACTGGCCCCATTTATTGGATACATTTGTCAGCCTCCCCTAAGAAGGTAGTGGCCCCCTACTATAATCTGATTTTACAATTGTTATGGAAGGCACACAAGTTTAGCATCCAAACCTTTGGAAAGAGTCCTGATAAAATTATTCTTCCTAATGATAAAGAGAAGATAGAATATCTACAGACCTTCCATGATGAGTGGACCCTGTTTATTACATCTACAGGTGCCAAGTTTGATAACCTTTATCCCAATAGCCCCTTGATGTCTTTTTTTAAACAACATCCTGTGATTTTTCCCAAAGTTTTAAAGGAGAGCCCCCTAGTTGGAGCTCGATTCAGTCTTTACAGATGGTTCCTCCAAAGGTTTCGCGGTGGTGGTTTCTTCTCAGGTGTACAAGAGGGTACCCATAGGGAAAGTGTCAGCACAAGCTGCAGAGTTGTTTGCCTGTTTGATGGCCTTCCAAATGTTTGAGGGGGAGCCCTTTAATTTATATACTGATAGTGTCTATGTTGCCAACATTGTCAGACCTTTAGAAACCTCTCCATATGTTCTTCCAACCTCTCAGATCCGTTCCTTATTAGTTCAGCTCCAACATCTTATTTGGCAGCGCATCCACCCTGCTTATGTGGGATTTATTCGTGCACATACTAACCTTCCAGGACCCGTTGCCCAGGGCAATCAATTTGCTGACTCCTTGACCCGCCCTAGGGTCTTATACACTCAGGAGCAGCTTGCCTACCAGCTCCATGAGCGATATCATCTAAATGCTCGCTCCATTAAATTTCATACTGGGTGCCCCCTATCCATGGCTACACAGATTATCTCTCAGTGCCCTGACTGTGCCCCTTATCATAATTCTCCCAATGAGGGGGTAAATCCCCGGGGCCTCAGGGCCAACCATCTTTGGCAAATGGATATAACTCACCTGCCACAGGCAGGGAAATTAAAATACATGCATGTTTCGGTGGATACGTATTCTAAACTGATTTTTGCCTCTCTCCAATCAGGAGAGAAGATTAAAGATGTTATTTCCCATTGCCTGCAGGCCTTTGCCTACATGGGCGTTCCTGATGCCCTAAAAACGGACAATGGCCCTGCCTATGCCAGCAATCGCTTTGCTGCCTTTTGCAGGGAACATCACATTGTCCATTCTTTTGGTATTCCTCACAACCCCACAGGACAGGCCATTGTGGAGTGCACCCATGCCACTCTCAAACAGTATTTAAAAAAAATAAAAAAGGGGGAATATGTCACCTCCCCCAATATTCAGTTATCCACCATACTTTATATTTTAAATTTTTTGACCATAGACAGTAATAATTTGTCTGCTATGGATAGACATTGGAACAAACCCTCCCAGTCTTTGGGATGGGTCAGATGGAAGGATTTGATTACAGGAAAATGGCAGCCACCCACTCCCCTACTAGCTAGGGTCTGAGGGGCTGTTTGTGTTTTCCCTCCAGGAAGTGAGAAGCCTATTTGGGTCCCTGAACGGTGCATCAGGCATGTTGACCCCGACTCTGCTCCCGACACTAGGAATGTTCGCCATGATAAAAATGATCCAAACATTGCCAAACTCAGGTAAGGGAAGTATGGGCACTGGTGAGGAAAACCCCTCCCACCGTTTTGATGCCAGTTAGTCACTGCAGCTCCCCATTCATCGCCTTTATAGCACTAATAAATACATTGGGAGTGGCTGCTGCCAACACGAGAGTCTGAGTTTCCCCCTCCTAAAAGGGGAATCTCTGCTTTATTAAAAATATTTAATATCTCCATGATTAAACCCTCAGTTGAAGGGTGGATTGGATTAAATGTCTAGCCCTCACCTAACAAAGGTCAAAAAAGAAAGGGAACCTAAGATAAGAAGTTGCCCTCAGTTGGAGGGTAGATTGGAGGATCATCCTCAATGGGAAGATAGATTAAAGATGGGTAAATTAAATAAACTGGTAACAGTTAATAGATGAGGTATTAGTATTCAGTAAAGAAAAAGACAAAGGTATATAAAAATGTTTGGTTACATTTATATAGGGTAGGTTATTGAATTTTGTGAGTCATCTCTAAAAACTTTTGGCAAAAGCCTGGCCTTTCCACTTTGCATCTACAGAATTACAAGGAGTGGGTATGGCTGTAACCCCTGAGTGTAGCTCAAAACTTCTCTAATGAAGAAATGATGAGGGACATACAGGACTTTTTCAACCTTTAGTTTTAATTAAAAGATTGACTGGAGTTGTTCTGTTAAAGAAGTTTCAGTTCAACAAACTAATCATAACCTAGGCAAAAGGAGAGATATGTATGCATGGTCTGTGTGTATGGATGTGGCCACGTCAGTATGTATGAAGGGTGGAAATTAAATGCGTGAATGTTGATAAAAGCAACTGTTCTAACTGCCTTGGATATGATTATAGGGATACTTAAATCCCTTCAAACAGTTAAAAAACTACCTAAATCGATTTAGATATAGCCAAAAGAAACATCCAGTCAGTCGGTTAATGTTTTAACAAAAAATTCAAGTTAAGCCTTCAGAGCCAGTCAGAGAGAGAGAGAGAGAGTTTTTTTCAGGGAACTGTCCTGCCGCTTTGGCAGGCCCCCACCCCCAAAGGTGTCTGTGTAGATGCAAATTAGGCCTTGTCAGTTCAGATGCAAATGAGGCCTTGTCAGCTAGTGAGAGCTACAGGTTAAAAAAAAAAGGGGGGACTATTTGGGACATAGTATAGTTTACAATCCTTAAATGATTCTCAAAGGTACTTAATGGCTATGTCCCTTTTAAAGGACATCCACTAATAATTTAAATAGTGATCCCAATTCACCTAGATAGTTGACTAAGGAGGGTAGACAAATCCTTCTACTGTTGTGGTCCAACTTCAACAGTTCATACAAAATTTAAAAATAAAAAAGAGGGAGTAATGTCCCCAGTCCCCACATGATTCATTAAATAATCCACTCCTCATTTAAAAAAAATTTTTAAATGTAAATGCCAGTGAGTAATCTGCTTCAGACAGATTCTGACATAATGAAAGTTAACCAACTATTACTCAGGCCAAATGGAAACATCCATACACTAGACAGTAGAGTAGACCCTAATTTGGGGTCGAGGGCATGTTTGTGTTTTCTTACAGGAAAAGAATAAAGCTTCAGTAGCTGTCACAACATTTGGTGAGATGCATGGAGCAGAGAAAACTGGACCTGAGACCATGGGAGCCTGCTCAAGCCAGTTCGAGATCTCCTAAGTCGGTGTTCCTGACCCTTGATGTCATCAATTCTACAGCCCGAGAAAGAAATAAAACAGTCAGTTTGAGATTTCCAGTGTCTCATCAGGCTTGCTACATCAACCTCCTGGACCCGTGAGTTTTCATCCCAAAGCAAACAAAACTGGAAGATTAGCAGCTAGCCTTTGATACACCTTAAAACAACAGAATTCATTTTGCCAGCTTTTCCCTTTGGGGGAAAAAAGACCCATTTAAAACATTTGGACATTGGTATGGACTGTGATGAGTGGCAAAAGCCTCTTTTCAGTATTTGAACAGGACATGGCCACTTGAAATATCAGACTTGGTAGTTCCTGTTTCTGGAATCACACCTATGCCAGTGTGTTCTTCTGGAGAAATGTGGTTTGTCCTGGTGCGACAAAAAGACTTTGACTCGGGTTGCATGTTCGGCTGATACTACTGACATTAAATCTATAGACTACATCACCACAGGAACAAATTGGTACTCTGTAAATAGTGCAACAAGCCTCTTGTTCATATTTTTTATAATGCTACATGTGTAACATCAATGATTGTACCTAATGTATCTGTGCAAGTGCACTCTCTAATGCTTTCCTAAGTAGATCTTAAAATGATTGTAAACTTTATCACTGTTTTGACCGTCAAATTGTAACTATAAATCACCCTTGTAGCAAAGAAAGGCTGGTGGTAGAATGCTAAGGCCCAGATCGGGGGATGGGCAGGTGACAGAGAGGTGCTATGTCAGTGGGGGTCCTAGGAATGGTAACAGTGGCAGTAGGCATTCTGGCTTCATGCTGAGTTCAAAGTGCCTTAGCCCATGGCAATCCCGATAGCCATAAAGCCTTATTACAAATGATTTTAAGGTTGGGGCGCTCTTTTGACGGGCAACCTGTGGGGAAGACCCACTCCCACCTAAGACAGGGGTTCAAGGTCCCCCAAAGATGGGCCAGGGAGGGTGACCCTACTTGACCTAAGACAGGAGTGCCTCATTTAAAAATGAAAAGGGGTGAATTGTGGGGACACCAGACCTTGAGCAGAAACCCACTTCCCCTTTGGCCTGGGAGCAGGCAGCTGTGTAATGTTTACTGAAAACAATTCAGTGCTAAAGCTCTTGATGGGGCTCAGATAAGGGCTTGCTCACTGAAATACCATGTCTTTCACACCCCCTACGGCTAGATGCCTCTTCCTGTCCCCCCTGTGGTGTCTCCCCGATTCTGGGGCCGGAGATTAAACCACCAGCCAGGAGGGTGAGAAGTCTGAAAAGAATGGTATGTAGATGAATGGCAGAAGTCCTTAAAAAGGGAAGCTCCTTTTTCTTGGAGAGACTTCTCCTGAGACTTCTCTCTCCTAAGCGGACTTGGAATCTTCTCCTGAGCTGACTTGGGAAGCATAAAGTTTTCTTAATGCAACCGACCGGGCTCTGTGTCATCTATCCCGACCACCTCGCTACATTCTCGGATGCAGGCCGCACAGCAGGTGCGACACTCCTAGATTCTGAGAGTTTCCATTTCACTGGGTTCCTATCTTGTCCCTAGATGACCCCCGATTCCAGTTGTATCTTCTAGTAATCTCTCCCTCAATATTCCCCCCACTTCATCCCTTTTATTCCTATCTTTCAAACAAATTCCATTGCACCCATCCACCGGCTATGCCTATTCTATTTCCCCTTCCTAAGGAGATTCATGTGTCCTCTCAGAGCCCTTCTTCCTTATTTTGTTTCTCTCTTAGTCTGTGGATCATAGCAAGGTTATCCTTTACAGCTAATATCAACTTATAAGTGAGTACATACCATATTTGTCTTTTTGGGTCTGAGTTATCACACTTATTATTACTTTTATTCTAGTTCTATCCACTTGTCTGAAAATTTCATGACATTATTTTTTTAACAGCTGAGTAACACTCCATTAGGTAAATGCACCACATCTTTATCCATTATTTGCTTGAGGTTTCCAGTTTCTGACTATTACAAATGAACATAGTTGAGCAATTTACCTTCATTCCTAATGATACTCTGCCATACACGTAGATTGGTGCCTAGCCCAATTGTCATGAGAGAGAATTCATCCACAAATTGAAGGAAATAGGATTAGGCAGAGCTATGGAAATCCTGCAGAAGAAAGGAGAAAGGATTGTAGAAGTCAGAAGAGTCAAGTCCAGCACAGGAAAACTCACAGAATCAATAATCCTGGGCCCCCAGAGACTAAAACAATAAGCAGGTTGACTGAGTGGGACTGACCTAGGCCCTATGCTTATAAGTTACAGCTGTGTAGCTTGGTGTTTCTGGGGAACTTCTGAAAGAGATAGTGGGGGGGCTGTTTCTGATGTTTTGACCTGCCTTTGGGACCATCTACTCCTATTGAATTGCCTAGTCAGGCTTTAATACAAGGTAGGATACCTAGATATACTGCAACTTGTTATAATTGGTTGATATACACTGGAATCCTGGCCTTTTCTGGAGAAAAAGGGAGGAGTGCATGGGTGGGGACAGACTGGAGTTAGGAGGAAGGAACTGTGAGGAGAACACAGAGAGGAAACTGCAATCTCTCTTGATGTTAAAAATAACAATAATGTTCTTTAAAAAGCATGTGTCACTAACGCACAGACATACTGAATAGTTTTAAATCTGCCCATCTTACAAAAAAAAAAACAAAATATTTTATCCACCTTTAAGTTGCTTTGTTTTGGGGGCAAATTATTTAGTATTTTATTCTTTCTGTTTGTCTTATGGAGTTATAATATTCTCAGTTTCATACAATTAATAAAAATATTAAATCCCTCAATTTCTGTTCAAGTGGTTAATGTATGCTTATATATAGAAAGTATTCAACAAAAGTTAATATTGATTTTAATTTCTTTTTCCTTCCTTATCCGTTTTGTTGTTTGTGTGTTTGTTTGTTTAAGTCTGGTTATTGTTAGCATAAAAACACTGGGCTTGTTTGGGTTTGTACTATGAATAGATTGATTGGTCTCTCAGGGGATGTGAAAAAGTTCTAGGTTCTGGAATCTGAGTCTGAATCTTACACCTGAGACTTTTTTTCTTATCAATTGGGAGATGATGGCAACTTTCCTTGGGATTTGTTTATTCAGTAAGGGGTTCATCTTCAAAATCTCTATTATTTTACATATAGGACCAAGCATATAAAACACATGATTGGATGATCTTAGATTTTTTTCTATTAAGCCATAGGCTGAGATATTCATAGCTATTTTTATCCTATGCAAATATATCAATACTCCGCAAGCACATTTTCCATTGTATTCTTGTTTGTTGTTGATTTATTTGGGTTCATTTGTGTTAGAATAGATTATTAATTGAGATAGTTGTAAGTCTAGACATAACTTTTAAAATATGAGTGTTCCATTTGAGAAGTTTTTGTTCAGTTTGGCCCTACTATGAAGAACATGACTTGAGACTGTGAGCTAAATTAAACCATTCTCCCTTAAGCTACTTTGTAGAGTATTTTATCAGAGCAAAAGGAAAACAAACTATGTCACCCTCACTTCCTATAGTTTCTATTACCTCTACCTTATAGAGATCATACACCATGATGAGGTCAATGTCCTTGTGATTCAATTGGTCACTTGGAGACCTACCTTTGAATGTTGTTTTACTGTGTACCAACCCTTCAACATAATGAGTTTGAGGAGCACATCTAACCACAATCATAACGCCTTGTCTCTGTTACCAGTTGTGAATACCAGTCTATGCCCCTGTATTAGTTACTTTTCTGTTGTGATCAAATACCTTGACAAAAGCAACTTAGGAAAGAGATGGGATTCTTTTGGCTTATTGGTCACAGAGATAGCATCCACCACAGTGAAAAAGTATGAAAATCATCAAGGAAAGCATAGCTACATGAGTGCAAGGTGGCCGATCATGTTTTCATCAGCACACTAGTTAGAACCCTCAGAGTGCACCCTCACCACCTGCCTTGTTACACATCCTCCAGCAAGGTTGTACTTCCTAAAGATCCTATAACTTTATGAGATAATTATATAAATATATATGCATGTCACATCAATGAATAAAAAAAAGGAGGGCATGAATTTGAAAGAGAGCAGAGAGGAGTATATAGGAGGGTTCAGAGTGGGGGAAATGAAAGGGAAAAATGATATAATCATATTATAAATTCATAAATATTTTTCTTTAAAAACAAAAAGAAACACCATCATTAACTGGTGAACAGGTGTTCAAATACATAATTGTTATAGGGAATAGTTTTCATTCTCTCCTCAATAACCCAACAATTGTACCTTTAGGTGTTGCCATATGTCCCATGAGAATTAATGGAAACCTCAGTTGAGAAATATTGATTTAAACCTATAAAGAAATTAAAATACAGAAGGCATTTGCAAAGCAGAATATTAATATATAATTAGTCAATGATTTTCAAGATTAATAGTGGTTCATAGAAATGAGTGGATTTGAAAAAATTATAGAAAGAGAGAACACACCAAAGGTATTTAAATCAACATACCACAAAGAAAACTGTTCAACTATGTTTACTCTGTTCTCTGTAGCTGAGATATGGAATCTACCCAGGAGTCTACCAAAATAAATGGATAAAGGAAATGTGGTGTATGTTTGAAATTGAAGGGTTTCAGAAAATTAGATGAAATTATATTATTAAGTGACTTAAGCCAAAGACAAAAAAAATAACATGTATATCAGTGTGTGTGTGTGTGTGTGTGTGTGTGTGTGTGTGTGTGTGTGTGTGTTCCAATTCACTCTGTGGTCAGAAATAGCCAAAGCTTCAGGAAAGTGGGAGTTTCAATAGAGATAGGGATAATGAGAGAAGATTATGAAAGGTGAAAACAAGGAAAATTCATTGAAACTGGTACTCCCCATTCTGTAGACCCGGAAACTGAGACTTAGTTATCACAAAGGCAGACTTGAGATTGCAAACACAGATCTGCCCATTTTAAGGACGTTCTGCTGCCTTCTTCCTGAAATAGTAAGATTTTTATATTACAAAAGTTTCCAGTTCCTATCTCGTATTGAATCATACCATCCGTCCACAAACCCCTTTTTTCTTTCTTTAAAAAAGTGGCAAACATTGTTTCTCAGCTTAGGCTCCATCTGCTTTTGTGACAGAATCATGCCTCATTGTGCAAATTAGTAAATGGGAAACTTCACATGGATTATATGTCCATTATTTAGGAGAATATTGTTCATTATTACTCTATCTAAAAAATGCATTGCAAGGAAAGTAGTATGATCTTCACATAGCAGATACAGGTTACACATAGCATTAAAAAACTGTAAGAAAAGCAGACTTACATAGATATAAAATATATTATCAAGTATTTTTATTATTGAAAGCAGGTAAATTTTTTCTCGTTATCTTAAAGAACTTTTATCACCATTTTTCTTTGTCCTTTAGAAGATCTGTCACTTCCTATATTCCCATTAAGCACTGTGAACAGGCATTTGGGCTTGGTGCTTGGCATTTTGTGGTGTCTCTAAGGGTCATACCTAGTATGTTTCCTTGACCTGAATGTTATTTTCTTGTGCCCACAAGATAAAGAAATATACCAAGAATGAAGGAACAATGTTGGGTGAAAATAATATACAGCTAACTAAAACAATAGCTGAGAAATGATTGGAATTTTGTGCAGAAAACACTTATTTTAATATTGATGCAATCAAATATTTATGTAATAAGAGTAAAATTAAGCTCTTCAAAAAAATTTAAATTATTGGAGTCACATGTAATGGTACAGGCTTTTGATCCTAACACTGAGGAGGCCTAGTCTACAAAAGGAATACCAAATAGGACTACAGAGGGAGACTCCCCCATTTCAAAATAAATTGATCAAATAAAATAAAAATTTTAATTGCTGATATTAGTTTTTTATTAATTAAATGAATTAGAACATTGCTACCAATTTAGAAGATAGAAACCAGATTTGAGTATGAACTTTGTTTAGTTTCTCTGAGCCTAGTCTTTCAATATATAAGGTGGGTATGAACTGAAGACTTCACAGAGTGTCAGATGAGTTAATGAGATAGTATATTCAGTTAAGTAATGATATTTACTGTGGAGTATAATAATTCAAGTCCCGTAATTATAACTACTAGTAACTGATTTCTAGAGTTGACATACCAAGGTTAAAGGAACAAGACACAGAAAATCTGTAAAGTCAACCCTGTCCTGAATACTTACAGAAATATTTGACTCTGTAATTTCTGTACAGGACTTATTTTATTCCCCAGCAGAGATCTAAAGATGATTTCTAGTTAACTATGTAATAAATCAATAGCTTGTCTTCTACTTCTAATTTCCAACTATATCAGCAACAAAGAAAATATACACTATATTATATGAAGAAGTTCTGGCATTTGTCACTTTCTTGTTTCATTAAAGGTAGGCTATGTGAATGTTGTCATCATCTGATATGTCATTGTTGGGCAAATAATAGAAACAAAAAGTCATGCGTATATTCCCTTAAAATTATAAATGGTAACCCATTAAGTCCAGTTAGCGCTGGCAAAGTATGCATTGTATTTGGCTATCTGTCAGTCATGGTAATCTAATGAATGTACATGACCTCAAGGAAGAATGACACTCCCTTTCCAAGTAGCTATAAACTGCCAGTGGTGTTTCCAGATAGGGTATGGCTTAAAAAACATATATGCCATCTATGCTGGAATTTTGTGTAGAAATTGCGAGGTAGCCATCGCTTCTTAAAATCATGAAGGTGTCAGCCAGTCATGTCCAAAGGACATCATGTTTAATGTTTAAAGAAATAAATATATCTCTAATGAGATATATTGTGAACAAACAGATTTAAATCTTTCAGAATTAAAGACTAGGTTTGCATTTAACACCTATTTTTTTGGTTTTTTTGAGACAGGGTTTCTCTGTATTGTTTTGGAGGCTGTCCTGGACCTCGCTCTGTAGACCAGGCTGGCCTCGGGCTCACAGAGATCCACCTGCCTCTACCTCCCAAGTGCTGGGATTAAAGGCGTGTGCCACCACTGCCCGGCTTAACACCTATTTTAACTATGATTTGTACCTGACTGATAATTGTAATCATTGAAGCAATTACTCTACAAAAATTCCTAACTTTGTTCATACTTTGATATTCCTGGTAAGATTCCAAAATGAAGAACCACATATTTAAAGCTTGTTGAATTTATTCTTCCCTCTGTACTGATGAGGCTTCTATGCCCACATTCACTTTTTTGTTTGTAGTTTTGAAAATGCCAGCAAATACTTTGAAAATGTATGTACTATATCATGAATTTATTAGATCCATCAAATGGCAGGTGGCTTTGAATTTTGTTTCCAAAAAGGAGACCTGAGGGATATTTTGTATTAAAGGTTTTATTCCCCTTTGGTACAAAATGCAAATTATTTGCTTTTTGCTAAAAACATCTATGAAGCATTTCCCTGTTATTATTTACCCAGGAGTAGAATTTCACTTTTATTCATAATTGTAGATGTAGTTGACATTTTGAAGTTTATTTCCACAGGACTAAGATAGTGTTTTGGATATTTTGGGGATGTCAATTATAAGAAAATATAGCTTATTTTCTATTACATATGAACCTATCATATGTTAACTATATTAACATAAATGGTCATCTCAGATTTGCTACTCTTCTCTTTTAGAGAGAATAAAAGACTAGAGATAATAAATGGATGTGCCATTGACATTTTATTTACATTACAGCTTAGTTGAAGAATAAAGACACATAAGCACCAAGGGACAATTTGTGAACTAAACCATGTTTCAACAGGATTGATTGACACTATAAAGTGGGAAATGTTTAAAACAAGGAAAACTTTGTACTTTCCATTAAAAATGACAATATCCTAACAGGATTGGCTGTTTTGATGATGTCTTGGACCTGATTATTTGTCTGCTATAGAATAAGTGACTGTCTCTGGCAGTGGGATTGTATGCTGACACTCCCATGATCCATATCTAAAATCCATATATGAGTGAGCACATACCATGTTTGTCTTTTTGTGACTGCATTGCCTCACTCAGGATGGTTCCTTCTGGTGTCATCCGTTTGTCTGCAAATTTCAAGATTCCATTTTTTTTCCTCTGAGTAATAGACCATTGTGTAAATGTACCACCTTTTCTCTAACCACTCTTCAGTTGATGGGCATCTAGGTTGCTTCCAGGTTCTGGCTATTACAAATAATGCTGCTATGAACATAGTGGAACAGGCATACATGTATGAATGTGCAGATTTTGGGTATATGTCTAACAGTGGAATTGCTGGATCTTGTGGTAGATTGATTCCCATTTTCCCGAGGAATCTCCATACTGATTTCCACAGTGGTTGTACAAGTTGGCACTCCCGCCAGCAGTGGAGGAGTGTTCCCCTTTCTCCACATTGTCTCCAGCATAAACTCTTATTGGTGTTTTTAATTCTAGGCATTCTGACAGGAGTGAGATGGTATCTCAGAGTTGTTTTGATTTGCATTTCCCCCATGGCTAAGTATGTCAGAGAGTCTAGGAAACAGGGAGGACCCTAAGAGAGATATGCATGGTACCCCAAAGAAAGGGAATGAGACAGGATCTCCTCAGGGGATTGGGAGCATGGGAGGAGAGGGAGCTGGGAAAAAGAGAGGGAATAAGAGTAGAGGGGAGGAGGACATGGGAGAGCAAGAAGGTTAAGTTGGGGGAAGAATAGAGGAGAACAGGATAACAGATACCATAATAGAGGGAGTCGTTATAGGTTTGAGGTGAGATCTGGCACTAGTGAGATTTCCAGAGATGTACAAGGATGATACCAACTGACAAACTAAGCAGTAGTGGAAAAGCTACCTTAAATGTCCTTACCTGATATTGAGTTTAACAATGACCTTATATGCCATCCTAGAACCTTCATCCAGTGGCTGATTGAAACAGAGGCAGACACGCACAGCTAAACCCTGAACTGAACTTCTGGAACCCAGTGGGAGAGATGGATGAGAGATGAGCAAAGGAGTCAAGACCTAGCTGGTTAAACCCACAGATACCTGACCTGAACAAGGGGGAGCTCATGGACTCCCGACTGCTGGCAGAGGCCAACATGGGACTGACCCATACCCCCTAAATTTGGGTGTCAGTGAGGAGGCCTTAGCAATCTATGGGGCCTTGGGTAGATCAGTATTTACCCCTGGCATACGAATGGACTTTGGGAGCCCATTCCACATGGAGCGATGCTCTCTCAGGCTGAACTCATGGGGGGTGGCCTAGGCCCTGCCTGGGAAGAAATGAAGACTCTGGAGATCCCTCATGGAGGGCCTCACCCTCTCTGGGGAGTGTAGTGGGGATTGGGTGGGAGATTGGGGGGCCTGGGAGGTGAGGGAGGAGGAGTGGGAGAAGGTGATGGGATTGACATGTGAAGCAAGCTTGTGTCTAAATTTAAAGATTATAAAAAAAGAATCAGTGAGTGTTATCACTGATAAATTACATCCAAAAAAGTATACCTTTGAATTCATTCCAGTCTACCATAGACTAGTAGAATTAGGACATCTGTGCTCCATGCAACTCAGCCCAGAGAAAAGAAATTTCTACATGTGGAGTTGGGGTGTGAATCACAGAGAAACTAAAATGTGTAATGTATCTAGCTGCCTCTGCGTAATTGTTCAGCTTTTTCCACCTGTATTCATGAGCATAGATGTGTGTGGTGCCATCACATTGTATTTGTAAACAACAACTGCCTATATTGTCAAAAGAGTAATTGCACACTGTGAAATACTGCTGCCCAGATTGTGCCAAGGAATGGGATAAAATGTGTGGCACAGCAGTGGAAAGGAATTGGAAAGTTCATCACAATTTAAATTCCACCTAAGAAGGCATTCTGAACAGTTCAATTGGCATATAATAGATGAGGTGGTGGTACCCCTCATCCTTGCTTCCCTAACCTCATTTCCTTGGGCCCCCAACCCACACTCCATGCAAACAGAAACACAGCTGTATGTGCTTGGCAAATAGCTACACATTTCAATGTTCAGTGCTTCTGAAAAGCAACCAAATGCAATTCCAGCTCAGAAACATTTGGAAAACCACTACTATTCATGTCACCTTTGTCTCTTCCTGACTGACAGTTGAAGGTGACTTTCCTTTGTACAATCCTGACTGCTGTTAGCAATTTTCCCAAATTAAATACCATATTTTGTATTTGATAGGCACAGCTGCGGCTAGTACCAAGGGCAAATCCACCTGCACAGCACTCTGATCAATTATATACTGAATACTTTATTTAGAACTCAATTTTGCAAGAAGAGAGAGAGAGAAATTGGGAAAACTGATTTTGAGGGCAACGAACTCTTGAATTCTACTCTGAGTTGTGAAAAAAAGCAAATGAATTTGCTTCCCATAGTAGTAACACATGCCCAGTCAAACATCTTAAGATTGCATCAAGTATAATGTGTTATCTACTTTTGTGAAATATGTGGACATTTGGTTGAACTTCATCTTAAACTGAAAAAGTAGTGGAAAGAGGGATGATAGTGTTTGGAGGCTTGTGAGGGTAGTATCTCTGTTTTGTACATACTGCTAGATGTCTCAAAGTCTGCATGGTTTTGTCTGTCATGGGAACATAGGTGACTAAATGAGTAGTCTATCTTCAGGGCACTTAAAGTTGCTCAGGTTAATGGCTGCAGACATATGCATATGAATTCTACACATGAAGATAACGTCACTTTAGGGAATATTAGTTTGATACTTTGGGTAACCCTGCTTGAACAATAGAAGTCACCAGTTTAAAAAGTTGTGACACAAGAAACATCTTTCTTAAGAGTTCTACCATAGCAGGGGATCTGTGAGTTGGGTATGTCTTATACACTTCCTCTCACTGCGCCTGACAATCAGTATTCATACTGGCATGGAAAAAAATTGAAATATCCATGTTAATATTCCCTTTCTGCTTCTCAAATCTGTTTGATCTTGTGTATTGAATGCCTTTTCTTTGCTTTTACAATTGCTGTTCAACAGTTTCTTCCTGTTCTTTGTTCTTGGACCTTCCATTCTAGATGTTTGGAAATGAAAAGAGTTTCTGGGGAAGGGAGGGAAGAAAAAGTATATGAGGAGGGGAGAAATAAATTAACATGTGTTTTACAATTTTAAATATAATGTTTTTATTTATTCTTTGAAAATTTTGCACATTGTATTTTGATCATATTCATCCTTCTACATCAACTCATAACAGATCTTCCCCTATTACCTACTCATTCTTTTCATAATTTCTCTCTAAAAGATCCACCAAAACACACACACACACTTAAATTGGCCTGCCCTCATATGAAAAATTTACCAGAAATCAGTCTTTAAAGTAAAATGACCTCTCTTTTCCAGCATTAATGAAACACCAAAAGGGCCTCAGCCTTGGGCGAGGCTTCATACCTACTTCCCCTCTTCCTTGCTGAGACTGTCATAATCTCTGTGAGTTCACAGGTGCATTTTCTCTTTTGCCCCTTAAAAACACTGTTTCTTCACAGTCATTCCTCAGTTCTAGCTCTTTAAATCTTTCCTTTTCCAGACAGATCTCCATTTGAGGGGAGAGATGTGATAGAGACATCCCGTTTCTGACTTAATATTCCCCACTCTTTTATTCAGTGAGCACTTACCAATTTGAGCTTCCCTGTTAATTGTTATCTACTGCAAAAGAAGTTTCTATGATGAGGGTTGAACAATGCAATAATGTGTAGACATAGTAATAAGTTATTAAGAATTATTTTATTGCTATGTAAATGTAGTTAAATAATAGTAATGAGTTTATTAAGTAATAATAGGGGCTATGTCCTATCCACCCATAGATTCTTGACCTCATTGACAGTATCATGTGTGGGTCCATAGTATGGAGTGAGCCTTAAGTCCAATCAAATAATTGTTGGCTTCTCCAATAACATTCATGCCACTGTTACAGCAATGGGCAAACCATGCCAAGTAGGTCATTGTTGCTTGCAGGTTTCATTGTTGGGTGAGACTGATGACAAATTTTCTCCTCTTGTTGCATGAATGGCAACCTCCAACAATATAAACACTAGTTAATAGGGAAGAAACTTCCTTCTAAGAACCAGCTTGATGTCTGTATGTTCTATGACCTAAGCATGTGGTGCATTTAGCCATGGGGTTTTACACTGAAGTTATGGAATGCAGCCAATAAGATTGTATTTTAAAGATTACACATTCTTTTGATTCTCCTTTTTTCAGGACAATTCACTTCTCTGCCTTTTTAAAAAATTGCTGTTCTTGAAATATTAGCCTTCTCTGCTGTTCTCCAACTTCTAATAAATTCCTTTATTGCTTGAATTTTTCAGGCACTGCTTCCAAGTTTCTATTTGCTTGGTGTCTTTCCTATAACCCACTAGTACCTATTTAATGAACTTTTATTTTAGAAACCTCAATATGGCAAATTTCACTATAGCATGTTTCTTAGTCTTTGGGGATCTTTAAGGATACAATTAGTATAATTTTCACTCAGATGGCATATAATACTTTATGAAGAAGAAACAGCACAAGTATATAGCCTAATTTATGCTAACTATAGTCATTCTGTCAAGCACATATAGACTTGTTCTAAGGTCATGTCCTCACAAGTAAGCATCTCTAAACCCTATCTGATTTTATATTATAAATGACATTCAATAGAATATTTATTTTGTCTAATTGCCTAATATTTCTCCACTGCTTCCCAACAGCTAATGATTCTGTTTAAGTTCACACTACAAGTAAATGGTGTAGACAGTGTTTGGGTTCATGTGTTCAGGATACAAGGAAGGCACATCATTTGACAAGCAAGATACAGTAGTTCAGTTCAGTGTTTAGCTCTGGGTGTCTGCCTCTGCTTCCTTCAGCCACTGGATGAAAGTTCTAGGATGACATATAAGGTAGTCATCTATCTCATTATTGGGGAAGGGCATTTCCACTATTGCTTAGATTCTTTTTTTTTTTTTTTTGGTTTTTACGAGACAGGGTTTCTCTCTATTGTTTCAGAGGCTATCGGTCCAGTCCGGCCTCGAACTCACAGAGATCCGCCTGCCTCTGCCTCCCGAGTGCTGGGATTAAAGGCATGCGCCACCACCGCCCGGCTATTGCTTAGATTCTTAGTTGCATTCATCCTTGTAGATCTCTGGACATTTCCTTAGTGTCACATTTCTCTTTAAACCTATAATGGCTCCCTGTATTAAGGTATCTCTTTTCTTGCTCTCCTCTATTCTTCTCCCATCTCAAAATTACTCCTCCCTCATGGGAAAGGGACAAGCTCTCCTGGGTAAATTGGTTTGTTTTTAATTAATATTTGAAAATTTTCTTTTAGGGGGATGTTCCAGGGGTAATGGGTGGATATGGAGGGACTGAAAAATGAGTGGGATTGGGGGGGCATAATGTGAAATTACCAAGGAATCAATAAAAAATAATGTTTTTTAAAACATTGCTGGTTTGTGATCTTAGAGTACAAAGAATAATGATTTTCTGTGAGCAACTGTGTTTCATATGTATACATACAAATATATATGTTTATGAATGACCCTTTAATCATGGAAATATATATACATACATATATATATATATATGGGAATTTTAGTAGTTTGTGGTTGTTTTTATTTTTGTTTTTACTTTTTAGTGTGAAAAAAAGAGCTAGTGATGAGTGTTTGAACCTGTTATCCCAATTATAATTTCACCACTCTGGACTCCAAGCACAGCTGGAAGCACCATTTTATCTACGGAAATCTCTCTTGGAGCTTTGCTCCTGGGGAAACAGAAGGAAAGTGTTCACTGCTTTAAATGTTTCTCCTTTTCAAGTTCATCATAACATTCTGCTTTTAGCAAACAACCTCACACATTAAAAGTCTGCTTTCTATTTAACCTCAGAAATTTCTTTGATAAGTTTGCCCTAAAAAAGTTGTTCCAGAATTGTGCAAGTGCTATTAAAACATCTATTTTTGATTTCTTTCTTTTTCAGTTTTACTAAAAGTATTCTTTCTTCAAAGTGCACATTTGCAAGAGGAACACAGTCCTGATAGTGGAAATAAATTTCAATGTAAATTCATATTGTTCTTCTCACAGAGAAATGATAGCTTTTTGGAAATCATGTGCATAAGGCTCTCCAGGGAATCTCACATCTATTATCAATTTCATGCATTGTAAGGCTTTTATTTCCATGTGCCTCACCCCCATTTTAGATGGGCTTTTTTGTCTCTCAGTATTACCCATGATCTTTGGGCTCCCGGGATTTTGTCTTAGTCTCCTCCTGAGTCAATGACATTCTAATATGTGGCTATGTAATTGGATTTTTGACATATGAAAAAAAGTTGTTAAATAGATAAGAGAAAAAGTACATTAATAGATATTTAAAGAAAGGAAACAGATGGCCTCTTTGTGAAGATGTTCAGATAAAGCCAAAAGATGACAGATGGTTTATACATATGTGATGTGTTGAGGATGGCAACTGAAGCTGGTGGGGCAGAGTGGACAGGGTTCCAGCTTTTCATAAAACCCTGGAATTTGTACCAGATGATGAAAGCATTGTAGACTAAATGAAAATATAGCCAAACTATTAAATATGTAGCATCCTCACACTATCTTGTTTTCATCTTGTATGTGTATTTTGCCATTCCATCAACAAGTACATTATTTAAAGTAAATTGTTGAAAAGGAAGATTTTAAATACGAGGGCAAGAGAACACATAGAACACTAACATCTCAGTCAAAACCCAAGCAAATTAATGCAGATTAAGGTGAGATTTTTTCTGTAATATTTACTCAGCTTTATTTTTATTGTTTAACAAATAAAATCCTAACAACAGTGAGGATGTGCCAACTTATTTCCTTCTTTAAACACATGGTGCTAACTTTTCTGACTTGTAGGAAATGGATGACTGTTTTTAGAACACAGTAGTTCTTTCCATGTTGAATTATTGTTGAAAGAAGTTATCAGGTTCTTTTAAAACATAATAATATGGGCAATTCTTGGAACATAAACTTAAATTATCTATTATAAAATAGAATCAAAAGTATCTCTATCCCTGAACAGTTTTCTTATTCCCATCTTCAGTCTTCATTCATTCCGATCTTCAGTCTTCATTCTGATGGGCAATCACATTATCATTTTAGTGTATATTTAATGTGTATTATTTTCTGTCTTTTTCTATGGATTTATTGTGCTCATGTATTTCCCAATTCACATATATAGATTTTATTAAAGCTCTAATTTAGTATTTTTTTCATAAGCTTTTTGCCATGTGAGTTTGGCTTGTACCTAGAAATCGATCTCTTTCAAATAAAGTATGGAATGTTTGATAATGTGAAAGTGTTATCATCTGCTTGAAGAAGGTTAGCTTATTTAGCTTTCAAAACTTGATTACCAAGTGTGTTTCCAATATGCACAGACACATTTACAGTCATGTGCAAAATAATTAAATGTGAACTTGCTTTCAAAATACGAAATAGGAATTATTGAAATAAACATGGAAAAATGTTCGCCCCTTCTGTGTAACATTTTCTAACTAGGATTCTCTGTGAGCACTATAAAGTCAACAAGTAACCTGATTTTTAAATGTTTTAAATTTTAAGATGTTTTTTGGGGATCCTCTGTAGTCCCTACTGGCCTGGAGCATGTGTGAATCCTCCACCTATAGTGCTGCTCCAAAGCTAGATTGACAAATATGACACCCTGATGGAATTTTTGAGTATTTTTTATGTTTTATTTTCTATTTAATATTTTTCTCCTTTTTATTTTTAAATTTAAATTTAAATTATAAACAAGGTTGCTTCACATGTACAATGTATTTTGATCATGTTTTTCCCTCCCCTAACTCCTTCTAGACTCTCCCTATCAATCAAACTTCATGTTCACATTCCCCTCTCTGGCAATAAGAGAAAATCAAAATAAACAAAACAGCCAGTAAAGCAAACAAAACAAAACAAAACAAAACAAAAAGCCACAAAAAACAAAACAAAACCAGCAAATAAAAAAACTAAAATGAAACAAAAACCATGGAGTCCCTTTTGTGTTAACCAACTATTTCTAGGATTAGTTAACCTGGTTGCTTTGTAAGTGTTAGTTGGCATGCTATTAGTGAGCTCTTGGCTAAGTGAATAGTGAGTGTAACTTGTAATTTTACAACACTGCCTTTGCACTGAGCTTTGAGCGAAAGCTTGCTGGTCTCTGCTTTTCTCTTGGGAATCAGGAAAATCACTCTGCCTCTGACAGATAACCTTGGCATCTCTTGAGGCTCACATCTTCTCAGACTAAATGTTCCTTATTTCTGTAGTTAAATCTACCTAGGTAAATTGTTTATTATTTTACTGCCTTGGTTCTGTTTGCAATTATTTGTTTTCTTGGATCTAGTGTAATGTAGAAACGTCACAGCCACAAATGGAGTCAGATAAAATCTGAACAGTTTAGAAAGTCTTCCAGAAAAAGCAAATCTTCTATTATCTGCCTTATAATGCTCTACTTACCTATCTTAAAAAAATTGGAATAACATGAAACTATTTTTAAAAGACCATCTCTCTTTTTTCTAAACACCCATGTGTGTATTCATAATTGCCATATTGAAAATTTAAGGTTGTGTTTTATTTCATCTCCCCTGTCATTATATCTTACCGGAAATGCATGAATATATTAATTATATACAAATCACCAATATTGTAATGCTTAATAATTTAAATGCATAAATTTATAATAGTGTTATTAATAACGTAAGAAGTATAAACTTAAAGCAACAGCATCTTAAAACTATTAATATACAATATGAGAGATAAATTCATTTGTTTCGCTACAAAATTCATGGATAATTTCTACAAGTATAGCTGACTCTAACACTTTTAAATCTTTGATGATCCTCTATGGGAGGCCTCACCCTCCCTGAGGAGGGGATGGAGGGTGAGATGGGAGCTTGGTGGAGGAAACTGGAAGATGGGAGAGAGAGGGAAATGGGATTGGTATGCAAAATAAGATTTTTTTAATTTAAATAAAAATTATTTTTAAAAAGTCATTTATTTTAGAAGATTGCATTTATTTACCCCAAATAGAAATGTTTAGGATTTTTTATTACTTTAATTTTAAATAGCTTGCTTCACATGTCAATCCCAGTTCCCTCTTGCTCCCCTCCTCCCGCACCCCCCACCATCAACCCCAGCCTCCAATGCTATCCCCACTTCCTTCAACATAAGGGATATGCAGAGTCTGTTCTTTTTGCTCAGGGCCAGGTCCAGGCACTCCCCTAAGAGTCCAGGCTGACAGAGCATCCTTTTTTGTGTTATGGACACACGAAGTTCATTTGTATGCCAGAGATAAATACTGATCTGCTGCCCAGGGCCCCATAGGTTGCCCAGGCCTCTTCACTGACTCTCACACTCAGGGAGTCTGCATCAGTCCCATGCTGGACTCCCAGCTGTTGTTATGGGATCCAAGAGCTCCCCTTGTTCAGATCAGCTGTCTCTGCTGGTTTTGCCAGCCCATTCTTTGCCAATTTGCTCATCACTTCCCTGTCTCTGTCACTGGGTTCCATGGGTTCAGTTCAGAATTTAACTGTGGGTGTTTGCCTCTAGGATAGCATATAAGGTAGACATCAATTTTATTATCAGGAATGGTTATTTAAGGTAGTCTCTCCACTATTGCTTAACTTGCCAGTTGGTGTCATCCTTTGGGATCACTAGAGGTTTCACTGGTGCAAGATCTCTCTTCAAACTTATGACTCCCTCTATTATGGTATTTCTCTTCCTGGTCTCCCCCTATTCTAAACCCCACTCAACTTTCCTGTTCCCCCATGATCTACTCTCCCCTCCTCTTCTCCCCATCCCTTCTTCCCAGCTCCCACTCCCCCAACCCACCTCATGCCATGTTCCCAATCTGTTCAGGGGATCTTGCATCATTCCTCTTCTCTGGGGTACCATGCATATCTCTTTTAGGTTCTTTACAGTTTTCCAGTCTCTCTGACAATGAAATTACAGACTGGCACTATCCTGATCCATGTCTAAAATCCATAAATGAGTGAGTACATACCATGTTTTTCTTTTTGTGACTGGGTTACATCACTAAGGATGGTTTCTTCTAGTGTCCATTTGCCTGCAAATTTCAGGATTCCATTGTTGTTTAGCTCTGAGTAGTACTCCATTGTATAAATGTACCACATTTTCTCTATCCACTCTTCAGTTGAGGGACATCTAGGGTGCTTCCAGGTTCTGGCTATTACAAATAATGCTGCTATGAACATAGTGGAACAGATATCCTTGTATGAATTTGCACTTTTGGATATATGCCTAAGAGTGGAATTGCTTGGTATTGTAGTAGATTGATTCCCATTTTCCTGAAGAATCGCCATACTGATTTCCAAAGTGGGTGTACAAGTGGGCACTCCCAGCAACATTGGAGGAGTGTTCCCCTCTTTCCACAGCCTCTCCAGCATAAATTGTTTTCAGTGTTTTTTATTTTAGCCATTCTGACAGGAGTAAAATGGTATCTCAGAG
This sequence comes from Mesocricetus auratus, assembly GCF_017639785.1. Taxonomy (NCBI): domain Eukaryota; kingdom Metazoa; phylum Chordata; class Mammalia; order Rodentia; family Cricetidae; genus Mesocricetus; species Mesocricetus auratus. The sequence continues at coordinate 164,688,511 of NW_024429266.1, forward strand.
TTGTTTGATTTGCATTCCCTGACAACTAAGGATGCTGAGCACTTTCTCAAGTGGCTCTCAGCCATTTTAGACTCCACTATTAAGAATTCTCTATTTAGTTCTGTACCCCACCTTTTAATTGAATCCTTTGGTGTTTTGGAGACTTGCTTCTTGAGTTCTTTGTAAATTTTGAAGATCAGCTCTCGGTCAGATGTGGGGTTAGTGAATAACTTTTCCCATTCTGTGGACTGCCTTTTTGTCTTGTTGACTGTGTCCTTTGCCTTACAGAAGCTTCTTAGTTTCAAGAGGTCCCATTTGTTAATTGTCGATCTCAGTGTCTGTGCTACTGGTGTTATGTTTAGGAAGCGGTCTCCTGTACCAATTCATTGAAGAGTATCTTCAACTTTCTCTTCTAAAAGTTTCAGTGTGGTTGGATTTATGTTGAGGCCTTTGATCCATTTGGACAGCCTTGTCTTGTTTCTGATTTTAGAGGAATTGTGTTGTGTTTCTCTCCATCTATTTTGATGTTAGCTGTTGGTTTACTGTATATTGCTTTTATTATGTTCAGGTATGTTCCTGTTATCGCTGTTCTCTCTAGAATCTTTATCATGAAGGGGTGCTGGATTTTGTCAAAGGCTTTTTCAGCATCTAGTGAGATGATCATATGGTTTTTCTTTTGCAGTTTGTTTATCTAGTGGATTACATTGATAAATTTTCTAATTTATCAATTGGGCATTATTCCAATTTTTTTGTGTCTGTGGAAGTTTGCTATGTTTCATATCATCTCGTCAATTTTGGAGAAGGTTTCATGTGGCTCAGAGAAGAAGGTATATCCCTTTGTGTTTAGGTGGAATGTTCTATAGATGTCTGTTAAATTGAGTTGGGTCATAACTTCTATTAATTCTTTTGTTTCTTTGTTAATTTTATGTCTGCAGGTACTGTCTAGCAGTGAGAACGGGGTGTTGAAGTTTCCTACTACTAGTGTGTGATATTTTATGTGTGATTTGAGCTTTAGTATTGTTTCTTTCACGAATGTGGATGCCTTTGTATTTGGGGCATAGATGTTCAAAATTGAGACTTCATTTTGATGGACTTTTACTTTGATGAATATGAAATATTCTTCTTCATCTCTTCTGGTTGATTTTAATTTTAAGTCTAATTTGTTAGATATTAGGATTGCTCCACCAGCTTATTTCTTTTGGTCTGTTTTATTGGAAAATCTTTTCCCAACCCTTTACTCTGAGATAACATCTGTCTTTGACATGGAGATGTGTTTCTTGTATGCATCAGAAGGATGGATTCTGTCTTCGTATCCATTCTGCTAGTCTGTTCCATTTTATAGGCAAGATGAGACCATTGACATTGAGAGATATTAATGACTATTGATTGATGATTGTTGTTTGTGCTTGATTTATTGGTAGTGGAGCTTTTGTGTGTAGGTTCTCCTCTCTTTATAATTTGGTGTTTGGTAAAGTGGGATTATCTATTGCCTATGTCTTTGTGGGTATAGTTATCTTCGTTGGCCCTAGGTTTTCCTTCCAGCACTTTCTGTAGAGCTGGATTCATGGATACGTACTGTTTTAATATGGTTTTGTCATGGAATATTTTGTTTTCTCCGTCTATGGTAACTGAAAGCTTTGCTGGATATAGTAGTGTGGGCTGGCATCCTTGTTCCCTTAGCGTTTGTAAGACATCTGTCCACGATCTTCTGGCCTTCATAGTTTTGAGAAGTCGGGTGTAATTCAGATAGGTCTTCCTTTATATGTTACTTGGCCTTTTTCTTTAGCTGCTCTTAATATTTTCTCTTTATTCTTTTGGTTTGATGTTGTGATTATTATGTGGTGAGGTGATTTCTTTTTCTGGTCCAGCCTATTTGATGTTCTGTAATACTCTTGTATTTTCATAGGCATATTCTTCTTTAGTTAGGGAAGTTTTCTTCTATGATTTTGTTGAATATGTAAAATAAGATTGTTTTAATTTAAATTAAAAAAAACAACAAAACAAACAAACAAAATAACCCTTTAGGGCTGGAGAGGTGACACAGTCATCTACGGCTAGGTTCACAATAACAACAAAAAGCACACTATATATGGTCTTATGTATTCACTCTAGTGATGACTACACTGAGTTACAAATGGATACTCAGTAGGTTCTGTTTTTGTCACTCTCTCACAGCTTCACAACTGTAGTGCCAGGGCTGAAACTTCAGCATTTCCCCTTCTTTATGGTTTACAAGAAACTAATGGATTGTTGCTGTGTCTTTATTGTCTTACCTTGAGTCCCAGCAATCCACAAAGCAGCAATGGCTCATTATTTGTTTGTGCGTATTTTGTAGCAAAATAAATGTGCTTTCTTGAACTTTTAAAAACTTTTCTAGTGTTCATTAGAAAATCTGAGAAAGGTGTATAAACTTTACATATAAAAGTTAAGATGAATTTTCACCAAATTGACATCCTTTCATCATTCATTTTGTTCATATAGTATTCTATGTATCTTTGTTAATAAGTGTGAGGCTTCTTTATTTAGAACTAGTTTGACATGCATGCCCAAACAAACTTCTCTGTATATTTTTATCACTTTAAGGTTTTTATGTAGTGTAGCAACATTCCATAATTATTTGATTACACCAGTATTCCCTGCATTAATTTTTTGTTTAAAACTCTGTACTCTGGGAGAAGAAATTAATTTGCTTAAAATAATTATTTTATTTCTTCCAATTTCTTTCTTGCTTATACAGTCTGAATCCTTGGACATTTTAATCATTATATATTTGTTCATCTAATTCATAAAATAAATTTTTAATAAACATTTTACTGAATTTTATGGTTGATTAAAAAACAGTTGCTATCCTGTACTTTGCATTTTATCATAACTGATAAAGCCTGCAACAAATTTTTCCTTTGTTTGCTGACTTAAAGTTCCTTGCATATTAATACTATTCTGTAACCCTATAAATCTGTGCAACATAAAGTGTGTGGGTGTGGGTGTTTACATGTAACTTTAAAATAGTGATACTGTCATTCGGGAATTGTAGAGCACCATAGAGTTTTTATACCTCATACCCTGTGTGTGTGTGTGTGTGTGTGTGTGTGTGTGTGTGCGCGTGCATGTGCACACGTGTTTGTATACATTCAAAAATAAAACCATGGTCAGTGGAGTACAAGGTGTTCTTAACATTTTGGGCTATCACTCCTGAGTGGAACAGAGTCCTGAACTGAAGAACTGGCTGGCCACTCTGCCAGGTTGTATGTATATCTTCATTCTGTTCCTTAAAGATGGTTCCCCATTGTTGCTATTTCCTGCTCCTTCTGTTTGATTTATTGAAAATTCACTTGTTTTATTTTATGTTGTGAGTGTTTTGCCTGCATGTATATATATATATATATATATATATATATATATATGTATGTATACCACATGCTTGCCTAGTGTCTGTAGAAGCCAGCAGCTCTCTATAGTTGCAGTTGGTTGTGAGTCCCCACATAGATGCTAGAAGAATAAAACCCAGATCCTCTACAAGCAGCAACTATTTTTAACCAATTAGCCATGTCTCCAGGCTCCTATTATGTATGTTAATCACAAGTTGAATAACTCTAACTTTGGAACATGTGTTTTTTCTTTCTTTTATTTTTTGTTTTGTTTTGTTTTGGTTTGGTTTTTCAAGACAGGATTTCTCTGTGTAGACCTAGCTTTCCTGGGACTAGCTCTTGTACACCAGGCTGACCTTGAATTCACAGAGATCCACCTACCTCTGCCTCCCAAGTGCTAGGATTAAATGTGTGCATCACAATCTCTTGGCAGAGTATATTTCTTTTACTTGAATAAAATACAAAGGTAATTAAACTAATTTCCCAATTTAGTCTCCAAATATGCAACTTTTCAAACAAAACCCTTTTCATTCCCAGATATATCAAATCTGTCTCTGTGGACTCTGATGGTATTTTTGACACCAGCTTCTCTGTTTACTACACTTTTCACCTTGTCATGTCCTGAGTTTTCAGAATCAATGGTTCTTCCTTGACTTATCTTTCATCCATATGTTTATTTTTATTAATAGATGAATGATAGTGTGAGTTTTTATACCTATACTCCTAGACATGTAGGAAATCGGGCAGAAAGATATAGAATTGAAGACAGACTGAGCCACATGACAATGCTGTCACAAAATGAAAAGGAAAGGAAGAGAAGGGAAGGGAAAAAAAGGGGGAAGGATGAAGGATGAGGAGAGGAGGGGAGTGGAGTAGGGGAGGGGAAGGAGAGTAGTTGTCTTGTTTGGATATGACTTCTCACTCTCTTTCATTAATAACTTCCAATCTTTCACTGACATCCATTACTTTCTGTGATGTATGATTATTTTAATATTATATTTACAATACCTACTTGAGTTCCTTCTTATTAGAGTTCATAAAGTAGAGAACTAACTTGTTTGAGTGTGCCATGGCTTTCAAGAGCAGCAGAATTTCTGCTTAGGAACAGTTTTCTTCTCCCCCAGCACTGGCAGAGAAATGCAATGAGACATCTGTTTCTTTGCTGGTATCAGCGCATTTAGGAATTGGCAGAATGGTTTGATTGAAAATTTTCTAAATATGATCACAGTGCTTTATAGATTTTTGTCTTTATTTCTGAAGAGCATAAATATGGATTACATTTGCCCTTTAATCATGTGTTTGCAGTTCAAGTAGATTTGCCAGGACTAGGAATGGTCTGTGGCTAGATTGGGATGCTCAGTATATTTTTTGAGAGAAGAAAGTTCAACTGTCCTCAGATATAAAAATATTTTTCCACTCTCTGTCATATTCTTTTCACTTTTTCTGGTTTCCACACAAAAGAAAACTGTACTATGTTTTCCATCAAGCTACAAAGAAGGCCATTTAAGATTAACAGATAAAATAGCAATGTTAATATCTGACTTCACTATTGGTACATTATTAGCAGTGCACTAATTTATTTATCATATATCTGTTTGTCTGTTGATCTATTATCTATCCTCTATCTATGATTTGTCTATTTACATATCTAACATATATATCTATATCCTTATGTACATGTACATATCACTATACATTGCTTACTTATTTTGCAAGTCAGAGTACAGTTGCCACCAATATTCTCAAATGTGATACAAGAAAATAGCCATAAGCAAATCACTCCATATCATCCATGAGTCCTTTGTTCTTTATGAAGCAGGTGTCCATTTTGAGTGGTATTTCCTCCATCTAAATATCCAGAGACTGACAGCCCTATCACTCACTGATTCTTTCCTTTAATCACTGACATTGTTTATCAAATACATTTCACTCTACTCTCCTTACTTTTGTTGGTGCTATATTTTTAGTAAGCTTTACTTGGGACTGTCAATACATCTGAACATCTTAGTTGCCCATGAACTCATTTTTGTCTTAGCCTTCTATCTCTAGACATTTCAGTTTACCTTCACCTTAAGTCCCAAGAGCACCTGCTCATTACATCATAATAGCATAATCACAGACTACAAGATTTTCAGGACAAGATCATTATCCATTTCAGAGATGAAATAAACTTAGAGTACCGTGCAGATATACAGTTAATATAGAGGTAAAATGCGAACTCATTGACAGTATCAGTTCCTGGCAGGAATGTGGGACAATCACATCTTTCCGACTTCGGGGAAGAGAATATTACTGAGGAATGTATCTTGTAAAATAGCATAATTTTATATTGTTAGTCATATGGCTATTGTGTAGCCTAACAAGTTCCTGAGGATTCACCTAAGAGAAGTAAACCTTATGTTTGCATAAAAAGCATAGACTTAAATTACAACAGCACAGCCATCTGTAAGTACAAAATGAACCGTGGCACATCATTCCAACTGACAACTATTCAGCAGTCAAAAGGAAGAAACTGCTAATATATACAACATAGAGTACCCAACGTGTAATGATAGGTAGGTCTTAACATTATTTCACAAGGATATTTAACATATGACTCCAATCTAGTCTCAGTATAAAAAAATTGTAATGAAAAGAATCAGTGGGTGGTTGCTGGGTCTGTGGTTGGGGAGGGTACTTTTGTATCCATGATCTGGTGTCTGTTTTCTGTTTTGATACTATTTAGGCAAGTCCATTTATTATTTTTTAAATCTGTTAAGGTTTCCTGAAATAAAACATTTGTATTTAATGGTTTATGATTCCCTTATGGTGAGCAGGACAAAATGTAATAGAGTGCCAACCCAAAATAATTTCACTCTTTTAGATACGAACCCTTTTATTTGTGCAAGTGGTTGATATCACAGACTTTCAAAGTCCCTGGCAGGTATTATGGGATGCCTGTTTTCTTCTACCTCTTCTACTTTTGTGTTATAGTTATTACATCAACACGTATCTCTGTCACTCAGGATTCTGCTCCCTCCAATTCTTGAACTAAGGATTCTCTTATGACCTACTACAACTTATTGTGATTATGTGCATGCACCACAACACTTGCCTTCATTTTTCCTCTCTTAAAGTCGTATTTCAATTTATCTTTCAATGCATGGGACCAAACTCATCTTTCTTATGTTCCTCCACAGCCAAGCACTATAGTTATCTTTGGACCCTGCGTTATTCTATCATATCTCAATTTGAAAATGACCACAGTGCACTCTACTTTTGTGCTTGTCTCTATGTGCTGAGCTTTCTTTGGTTCACTAAATCAACCACTAGAGGGATGGTACCACATACCTGCTATTATAGGTTTAGTCCAATGGAGGCAGTATTGCTTCAAATAATTCATAAACCTTGAGACAGATTTCATACCTTAGGAAGCAACATTAGCAGGGCTACGAATTAATCAAGATGCTACCCTTAGACTTTGTTATTGGAAACATTCTTATTTTCTACCACGGAAGTGAATATTTACTTTGTTGACATTGTAGGTTCCAACCTCTGTATTTTGACTATTTTGAGGCAGAAATTCAGAGAGCCTTTCAGATATATTTTTAAAGTAACCTTCATGGATCTAATAAACACTAATACCATCTGTGCTTTTCTATAGCCCAGGGAAATTCTATCTAGAGTTACAGGACATTTTTGAATAGAGTTAGAAATATCTACAGTTCCCTTGGAGTCCATAACATTTTATTTTCTAGATATTATGTGTGTTGCAACTACTCTTTGCTTTTATGTGCTATTATAACTACAATTTAAAGACCATTTGTTTTATATATAAGTGCTTAGGTCAAGATCTCCAGTAGTCATTTTAGATTATGTTGATTTTATTATACCATATAATCCTTTTCTAAAAGGTACTGTAGTGACAACCTGACAGTTGTAATTGGCCATAGAAAACAAAAAGAGAAAAAGTGCTTTGTGACTGAAGCAAATTATTGTTTGTTGGATGACATAATTAGTAATAACATGTTGACATGCTCATCAACTCTGAACTTTTATTCAATCCATTGCCCAGGAGTTTTCTCATATTATTCTTTTGCTTAGTGAGCTTATAGCTGTCTTCCTTCAGCAATAATGTTTTACTTTACTGGGGACAGCACAGACTAGATGCAATAAGTGTTAGTCAAGGGAATTAATGTGATTCATAAGCATTCCAGGGATATCCCAGGCAAATCCCGCAGTTTATAATTAGAATATTCTGCATGAAGGTCTCTAGCGGCCTCTCCAGCCTACTTAGATATTGTCTCTTTGCTTACTGCATTCCTTACTCCTTCCTGTTCTGCCAACCATCCAGGTTTCCACTGACTTTTGGACTTCATTCTTCTCTGAATATAGCACCTGTAGCTCCATGTGGCACTTGCCACAGTTATTCAGATCTGAGTAAAGCTGTCACTTTCTGGTAGAGCCCTTTCCAGATAGCCTCCCAAAAATACCCTTTCATTATGGGAATACAGAAGCAATCTTGCAATAGCTCAAAGATATTGATGGAGCACATCTCTTTCCCACTTTATGTTCCCTGTTGTCATACTGGTAGATAAAAATCTATCATGCTGTGAACATTTGCAGAAAAGGAAGTGATAAACATTATATAAGCAAGGGATTTGTTTTCAGGCACTTGTATGCCTGGTGCCTGAGAAGACCAGAGAAGGATTGCCCTGGGACTGCAGTTCCAGACTGTCAGGAGAATTTTTGTAAGAATTACTTACAAACTAGAGAATTTATTCAATTACAAGTGGCCTTCACAAGGCCTGAAGGAGAGAATCTACTCCCAGAAACTGTCCTTGGATATATACATTTGAGACATAACACATACACCCGTGTAAGTAAATATAATTTAAAACTTTCAAAAATGAATTACTAGTTTGACTTACCTATTCATTAGAAGTGACAGTCTCAGGGCATTTTAACATCTGTCAGTGATAGCCTTTCCTATTATTCTGTGAGTGATATCTTCAAGCAACGTGTGCGCTATTATTACTTTATTTCAATTTAAGTCAAACACTTTTTTCAAGATAACTAGTTAGATCTGCTTTATTTAGCATATGAATTTCACCCATAATAGAGAACTTTTAAATCCTTAAATCATCCAAGAAATCTCTTCAATTCTTTCATGTCAAGGTTAATAATTAAATGTTTAATACCTCTTTAAGCTATTAAGCTTGCAATAAAAATGCAATATTTTAACCCAATTTACTTGATTAAAGAACAATCCCAGATGTTATTTAACATGAAGAATTGCACTGATCTGTATTTCATTAACATCTGAGAGATAGAAAGAGAATTTCAAATATGCAAGAGTCTCATTTGACCCTTTTCAGTAACCAAATAGTATCTTCAATTCCTTGGTGCACATCGCTCAGTGTTATGCACCATGAGCACCTATCATAGATCCTACCATTAAAAAAACTATACTGGCAGGTTTTGCCAACCAATCATCAACTTAAACTTAAATAAAGGTTTTACTCACCATTCCTGACATTTTTACCTGCTGCTTCCAATTTGTTGGTTGTATTAATTGAACACTACTTTGTTTTGGAAGTAAATGACACATATAAAATATATTTACCATGTGATTCTCAGTTCTGAGATGTTGTGTTTGAATTAAAAAGAAACACACCTGAGCAGGACAGTTTAAATGTTTAATATCAGCAAGTAGGAAGCAGAGATAGGCAGGTTCCTATGAGTTCTAGGCCAACCTCATCTATATATTGACCATATTCTCCAAACAAAGAAAAAAAGATTTTGTGACTAGAAATATTTATCAGTGGTTAAATGCATATAGTACTCTTACAGAGGCCCCCCACTTCAGTTCTTAGCACTGATGCTAAGTTGCTAACAACCACCTTTTGACAACTGATCTCTGTGGCCTCCTTAAGCTCCTGAACACATGTGCACATACTCACATGCATGTACATAGGCACACAATTAAAGTCATGCAAATAATATTGAAAGAGAGAAATGCTGTTATTTGCAATAAACCTGCTCACTTTTCCTAAGACAATGAACATGGTCAGTAATACAGCAAAGAACATTTAAGGATATTTTTGTTGTTGTCTTTTTCGAGATAGGGTTTCTCTGTATTGTTTTGAAGACTGTCCTGGAACTTGCTCTGTACACCAGACTGGCCTTAAACTCACAGAAATCCGCTTGCCTCTGCCTCCTGAGTGCTGCAATTAAAGCCTTGTGCCACCAACACCTGGCTTATTTCTAATATTTCCTAGGGTATCTTCTTTCATTTGAGGAAAACTGAAAAATATAGCCAATTGTGAATGTTAAGACTTAAAGAGAAATAAACATGAAATATCCTAAACTTACATTCTCATCTTGTTATTGACTGATATCCTTGTATGTTAACTACCTCTAAAGGATGAGTAAAATACAAGCTGTGATGAATCCTGACCCTCAGTATGCATTGATTCTAAGCTGCGGTACCACTCTAAAACTGTCTGCATACAGAGGGCTAGTTAAACCAAGACCTGGCTTAGCTGAACAAATAAGACCGTGATAAAAATGCCTTCCATTTTTATTGTTGGGTTTCCAATGAAGTTGTTTGCTGTTTAGTTTTAGGTATACGATCGCTAAAATCTAGCTCTACCTAATGCATTGGGAGCAGTGAATTTCCCTAGAAAATCATTGCTCTTTATGATAGGTCAACCACAGAACAAAACTGCAAATATTTATAGAGCTTTTACCAAGTACTGCTCTCTGATGGAACCTGTGGAGAACCCAAATAGAAATAAGGCTTTTACCAATAGAAGGAATTGGTCTGTTCAGAAATGTTGAAATCTATCGCAATGATAAAAAAGAAAGATGGGACCAATAAATTGAATTGGTCAAACTACTAAGAAGGAATAACATGGGGAGATTTAAGATGGAAAAAACAATGCCAGTGGTCCTGGGATCTACAAGAAAGCAGGCTGAGCAAGTCATGGAGAGCAAGGCAGTAAGCAGCACTTCTCTACGGCCTCTTTATCAGTTCCTGCTCCCGGGTTCTTGTCCTGTTTGAGTCCCTAATCTGACTTACTTAGATGACTGACTCCAATATGGAAGTGGAAGCTGAATAAACACTTTCCTCTCAGCACTTTTGTGATAATGGTGTTTCATCACACAATTGAAACCTGACTTAGGACAGAAATCTCTGCCTGCCTGTGGATCAGGATATAAGACCATCAGCTATTTTTCTAGTGCCATGTATGCTGCCATACTCCATGCCATAATGATAAAATACTAAACCTCTGAGACTATATGTAAACCCACAATTAAATACTAACTTTTAAAAGGCTTGTCTTGGTAATAGTGTCTCTTCATATCATTAGAACAGTGGATAAGACAGAAATTGGTCAGGATAGTGGGGAATTGCTGTCATTGTTATGATAAAGCTTGATGGGGACCAACCTTGTAAAGGGGACCTTGGCTGGATTCCATGGCAGGTGAGGGTGATCAAGGCAGGGGACCAACATGCCAGCAGACAGAGTATACATAAGAAGCTTTATTGGAAAGGGGAAATAAGGGTAAGGAAAGACAAAAGAAGTAAAGAGACACACAGAGAGGACAGAAAACAAGAGGGAGACAGGATAAGTCCTGTCTATCCCAGGGGAACAGAGGGAATTAGAGAGTAGGGAGATCTGGAAGAGAGAGTATGAAGAGAAGGGCAGGAAAAGAGCATAAGTGGGCAGGTGTCTTTCTTTTAAAGCTATGCCTTGTACCTGCATGCAAACTAGTACTCATGGAACCCTGGACTGACCACAGTACTGCCTGAGTGCATTCTGTCAGGTGAAAGGGCCAAGAGAACATAATGCCTGAGTCCTTACAGGCATACCTTACTATGTTGTTTTGGAGAGGGTTGTGGAAGAGCTCTGGATCTCTGGGTTAAAAAAAAACATTGAGTATTCAAAGCTTACTAAGCTTTCTGTATAAACCTAGAAGATAAGAATGTTGAGAGCATGAAATAGCCTTTGACAAAATCTAGCACCCCTTCATGATAAAGGCCTTGGAGAGATCAGGGATAACAGGAACATCCATAAACATGATAAAAGCGATATACAGCAAACCAACAGCCAACATCAAATTAAATGGAGAGAAACTCAAGGAGATTCCTCTAAAATCAGGAACAAGACAAGACTGTCCACTCTCTCAATATCTGTTTAATATTGTACTTGGAGTTCTAGCTAGAGCAGTAAGACAGCAAAAGATCCAGAGGATACAAATTGGAAAGGAAGAAGTCAAACTTTCACTATTTGCATATGATAAGATAGTCTACATAATGACCCAAAGAATTCTACAGAGAAGTCCCAGAGCTGATAAACATCTTCAACAAAGTGGCAGGATACAAAATTAAATAAAAAAATCAGTAGCTCTACTATATATAGACAATAAATGGGCTGAGAAAGAAATCAGAGAAACATACCCTTTACAATAGCCACAAACAACATAAAATATCTTGGGAGCAACTCTAACCAAACAGGTGAAAGGCTTGTATGACAAGAACTTTGAGTCTTTAAAGAAAGAAATTAAAGAAGACACCAGAAAATGGAGAGATCTCCCATGCTCTTGGATAGGTAGGATTAACGTAGTAAAAATGGCATCTTGCCAAAAGCAATCTACAGAGTCCATGCAATCCCCATCAAAATCCCAGTACAATACTTCACAAAACTTGAAAGAACAATTCTCAACTTTATATGGAAAAGCAAAAGACCCAGGATAGCCAAAATATCCCTGCTCAACAAAGCAACGTCCAAAGGCATCACCATCTCTGACTTCAAGCTCTATTATAGAGCTATAATCCTGAAAACAGCTTGGTTTTGGCACAAAAATATACAGGTAGACCAATGGAATCGAATTGAATACCCCAATATTAGCCAATACATACAAATGGATGGCACTAGAAGAAACCATCCTGAGGTAACCCAGTCACAAAAAAAAAACACACATTGCATGTACTCACTCATATATGGATTTCATGCATGGATCAGGGGAATGCTAGCCTACAATCCCACTGCCAGAGAGTCTGGGAATCAGGAAGGATCCTAAGAGATATGCATGGTACCCCAGAGAAGGGGAATGGGGCAAGATCTCCTAAACAGATTGGGAGCATGAAGGAGGGGAGAGGGAGCCAGGAAAAAGAGAGGGGATGTAGATGTGGGGAGAGGAGGACATGTGGGAGCAGGAAGGTTGAGTTGAGGGAAGAATAGAGGAGAGCAGGATGAGAGATGCCATAATAGAAGGAGTCATTATAGGTTTGGGAAGAGATTTGGCACTAGTGAAATTTCCAGAGATCTACAATGATGACATCAACTGACAAACTAAACAATAGTGGAGAGACTACCTTAAATGCTTCTCCATGATAATGAGTTTGAGGACTACCATCCTAGAATCTTCATCGAGTGACTGATGGAAGCAGAGACAGACACCCACAGCTAAACACTGAACTGAACTACTGGAATTCAGTGACAGAGAAGGAGGAGTGATGAACAAAGGGGTCAAGACTGGGCTGGTGAAACCCACAGAAACAGTTGACCTGAACAAAGGGAACTCTTGGAACCCTGACTGATGGCTGAGAGGCCAGAATGGGACTGATCCAGACTCCCTGAATGTGTGTGTGTCAGTGAGGAGGCCTAGAGAATCTATGGGGCCTTGGGTAGTAGATGAATATTTATCCTTGGCATACAAATGGACTTTAGGTGCCCATCCAACAATGAGAGATACTCTCTCAGCCTGGACTCTTGGGGTAGGGCCTAGGCCCTGCTCTGAACGAAATGACAGACTCTAGAGAACCCCATAGAGGGCCCCACCCTCCCTGGGGAGCAGAGTGGGGATTGTGTGGGGGACTGGGGCGACTTGTGGGTATGTGGGGGAGGAGGGGAGGAGAGGGTTCTGGAATTGACGTGGGAAAAAAGCCTGTTTCTAATTTAAATTTAAAAAGTTTTTAAAAAGAGAGAACAAAGAGATCACACAAAAAATAATGTTGAGAGCAATGCAGATGATGAAGGCCTAGTTTAAAGTTCTTGAAGGAAGTTTGCGAATCATTTAGAGAATATCAGGGCCATTATTTAGAGTTGAGAATCTGTTGTTCTGATTAGTTGGGGCCAAAGAAACAGCTGTGATTATCAAGATACCAGAACCACTGAAAGTTAACCTACCTTTGCTTTACTGAGCAATTGATGCGGGTCAGCTGTAGCTGAGAAATGAGCAGTAATTAAGAAGCCAGAACCACTGAGATAAAATCTGGGAATTGTCCTCAGAGTCAGCACACACAAGCTGTTGCCCAGCGGTGGCCATGGCTGTACCTCACAGTATCAGACAAATTTGGGTAGTGTGAGAGACACTCAGGTGGTAAATGTTTTGAAGGCATGAAGGAATCATTGAAAGCGGCTGAGAGAAAGCACTGTGACAGTTCAGAAAAGGGTATTGGTGAAGGCGCACCCTCAGTAACAGCAGAAAGCACACGATTGAGAGGGACATGCAGAGAGTCTGAGGCTTTGCTTGACTGAGTCCAAGAGAGGCTATTGGTGAAAGTTCAGCTTGCAGCAGACACCTCAGCATTATGTAGATGCCAGGACCGAGGGGTGAACAACAAAACCAGCAGCAACAGTGGGGTGGAGCCATCCAGCACTTAGAAGGCCAGCTGAGGGTGGAGGCAGAGAAGTGATCCAGTCTTGTTATGGGAACCCAGAAGATAGGGCGTGAGTCCCAGATATTAGACATCGAGTTATTTACATCATTGTTGTGGACTAAAAGTATTACCTGTCTCATTATTACACTAAGTCCTAATACTTCATAATTCCCAAATGATGCTTCATGACAAAGTCTCTGAGAAGTAATTAGGTCATGAGGCTTGAGTCCCCCTTAGTGGGATTAGTGTTCTTAAATGAAGACAAGAAAAGAATTAGTCTCCTGTTTGCTCCATCAATCCCCATTATTCTAGTATTCTACCCATGAGTTTTTACCTCCAGAGCTGTGGGAAATAAATTCCTGTTGTTTTTTTTTAAGCTATCCAGGTGCTATTCCTTTGTGCATCCCAAGGGTAGTAGGATAATTTTCACTGCTTGGTTTTCAGATCCTGAACCTATTTTTTGCTTCACAAAGGCCTTCAATCTCCAGAAGTTATTTATGTTCACCTAGCCACTTTCCTGTGCAGTCCTAGTAGACGGTCGGCTGTCCTTGCTTTCTCTCTCCACTATATTCAAATTTGATGATGGAAGCTGAGTTTCTACATATATTATAATTTGTTGTACACTTTGAGTATGTTATTGAAACCACATAAGCTCATAATATTGAACCATTTGTAGTTTGTTTTAACATATGGCCATCCTGTTATACCCATGTGTCTTTTGAAATATTTTCCTTGACTGTAAAGGTACCATAAATTCTATAAAATTTATTTTCTTTAAACAAGAAAACAACGTCCTTTCTGTTCTAGATAGAGGGCCTCCAAAATAACTCAGTTGTCTCCACTGAATAACATGAAAAATAAATGACCTAGAGACTGTTACTGGGGTTCAAAAATAAAGTTGAATATCTGAAAGGCAATGCAACTGGCCACTAGCTTCTTACCTCTACCTCAGGCTGTCTGTAGAAGCTCTCACTAAGCCTCAGAGTGTAACTTCTCCTCAGCATGAATGGAGAAAGAATACTTCCTACTGAATACTGAAGATGCTACTTCTAACTTTTATACCCCTCTAGTGCTGGGATTAAAGGCATGCGATCTGTTACTCTTTTAGACTGATTCAATTTTGTATCCCTGGGTGGTCTTGAACTCAGAGGAATCTGTCTACCTCTTAAACCTGAGTTCTGGTATTACAGGTGTGTACCATTACCTCCTAGCTTCTGGCTTCTGGGATTAAGGTTTTGTGGCTGATTTTGCTTTCTGAATCCCCAGGCAAGCTTTAATAAATCATAAATAATACATCTCCACACCACTGAACATATTTCCTATGATTCTATTAAAGTTACCATCCTAACCTTAACTCTCAGAGAAACAACCTGAATTTTCCTACAGAATTTTCCTATGGTTACCAGATTTACCTGGTTCAATTTTCAACTTGAAGAAGACAATATTCACAACTGCTTTTTGCTGTTGTTGTTTTAAGAAAAAGGATGGTTGTAAGGGACAAGTTAAGTCTTCTTTTTGTTTGTTTGTTTTTACGAGACAGGGTTTCTCTGTACTGTTTTGGAGGTTATCGGTCCAGCCCGGCCTCGAACTCACAGAGATCTGCCTGCCTCTGCCTCCCGAGTGCTGGGATTAAAGGCGTGCGCCACCACCGCCCGGCAAGTTAAATCTTGAATGAATGTATATCTCATAGCATTAGTATAGGCCTGTCATGGACTCCAATGCCTCAGAATTGTGACAATGGCAAAACTATCCCAATGTGTGCTTAGAGTGCAGATGTTGATAAGGTTTTCAGAATATGTCCTCCTTTGTACCTCTCCTATTATCTCATGTTTGTGGTCTAAAGACTACTGGCCTAAAACTTACAGGGACTACTCCTATTGACATTAGCAAAACCACCCACCTCATTCAGCTGTAAATAGTAACCATGCCTCATTGTTTATCCATATATAAGAACCCCACACCCTTGTTCAGCTGTGTGTGATAACCTTGTCTTTCTGTACAACTGTATTTATAATCATACTGAGCTTCCAGGACATCATGGATTCTTCATCTTAGGGTTCTCCCACCCCAACTTTTCTGCATTCAAATGCCTGTATATTTTATCATTTTTCTTTCCATGCTGCCCCAGTTAGGTCAGTCCCTGGAGCCATGTAAGACCATACAACACATGGTAGCATAATTAATCCTAAAATAAACCCAAGCTGTATCTGATATTGTCTGTTCCCCACCCCCCGCTCCATAAAGAAGATGCAAGCATTGCTCTTTAAGCCTGTGTTATCACCCCATTCTTTGGTAATCCCAGAAATAAACGCTTAGTAAGGTAAATTTCTTTTTTTTTTTTTGGTTGAATTTAGAGAAGCTGCTGCTTTGTGTCATCAGAAGCCAGTCACAGGCCCATTTCTGTTTTATGTCTTAATACTGACTCCTAGATGTTTATTGGACTCTTTTTATATACAAAGCTTTGTACATAAATTGGTGTTTAACTGTCTATAAGATTTGTGAAGAGTGAATATTTTGAAGCCAAAAATAAACACATTGATTTTCATCTCAGAAAACAATTATAGGGTTGGTTTGATATTTTGATAGATAATTTCTTATATGTATGGTAATGAAAGACACGGATGCAAATGAAAATGTAATTATTGCTACTTCATGCTGAATTGTGTCCTTTTCTTCTTTTGTTTGTGTTGTCAAACAGTATTCTCAACTAGGAAAATCAAGTGAGGAAATAGACGTTGTTTGTGGGAAGCGAGTGTCAGTAGCAATTTCATTTTAAAATCTTTATTGTTTTAGGTAGTTATTGGTTTGTGAGGTAAAACTCATTCTGTAATCCAGGTTTGTCTTGAGTTTACCATGTAGACCTGGATGGTCTTGAACTTGTTGCAGTCCTGACTCTTCCTTTAGAATGCTAGGATTACAGGGATAAGCTACCACTCTTGTTTTTTGTAGCAACATCTCTCTCCTCACTTTCTTTATTGTTAAAGTTTATTTATCTCTTATTAAACCAGGACTTGCCATGGAACTGCTTTGCCAACAAAATATAGAGGAACAAATATAAAATGTCCACATTTTATTTTATTTTATTTATCATTTTTATTTTAATTTTAAATAGCTTGTTTTACATGTCAATCCCAGTTCCCTCTTCCTCCCCTCCTCCCGCAGTCCCTTTCCCCCCCCCCACCCTCCCACCCTATTGCCAAATCCTTCCACATAGGGGATATCTAGAGTCTGTCATTTTACTCTGGGTAGGGTCCAGGCACTCCCCTAAGAGTCCAGGCTGAGAGAGCATCCCTCTTTGTGCTATAGGCACACGAAGACTGTTTGTATACCAGGGATAGACACTGATCCACAGCTCAGGGCCCCATAGGTTGCCCAGGCCTTCTCGCTGACACTCACATTTGGGCCGTCCAGATCAGTCCCATGCTGGCCTCCCCACTGTCGGTCTGGGGTCCAAGAGCTCTCCCCTGTTCAGATCAGCTGTCTCTGCTGGTTTTGCCAGCCCATTCTTTGCCAATTTGCTCATCACTCCTCTCTCTATGTCACTGGGTTCCTTGGGTTCAGTTCAGTGATTAATTGTGTGTTTGCCTCTGCTTCCATCAGTCACAGGATGAAGGCTCCCGGATGGTTATAGACATCAAGTTCATTATTAGGAATGGGCATTCGAGGTGGTCTCTCCACTATTGCTTAGCTTGCCAATTGGTGTTATCCCTTTAGATCACTCGAGGTCACTCTGGTGCCTGATCTGTATTCGATACTATGATTCCCTCTTCCCCCTATTCTACCCCCACCCCCTCAACTTCCTGTTCCCCCATGACCAACTCTCTTCCTCTTCACCCCCGCTCAGATTTTATTTTAACTCTTCACTTTCTTGGGATATGTTCAGAGTTTGGAGACTTAGGAAGCTACTCTGCAATAATCACTAATTTCCTGAAATTACTATTTCCTTAGGATCTCAAACTTTGGTCTCTACATCACTAGAAAACCATACACACTGACTAAATTGACTCTTCATGCAAAAGCTATTTTAATATATGCTCGTTTTTATTTAATCTTTTAACAAACGTACATTGAATGAAGTTAAAGATATAAAGCTAAACTTAGTTTTTTTACTCAAGGATTGCCATTGTAATTTCAGAAAAAGAGAATCAAATGAACAAAAGCAATAAAATATTCTAGGTAATAAGGCCCCAATATATCTGGTTCCAAATCGGGATGCTAGGATACTAAGATACAACTTGAAGGTGCTGGATCTCTCCATCTATACTGTGAATCCTGGGTACCACTAGTAAGGCTAGGCACTAAGCATTTTTTAGACCATTTTGTTATTCTTATTTTTAAGAAAAAAATTTCGAAGTGTTTATCAGACTGGCCTTAAAGTACTGGCCTCTCACAATCATCTTGCCTGTCAAGTTGCCAAGATTATAGATACATGCAATTTTATATAATCGCTACTGCATATTTTATATGTCATCAGTCATAACAATCATTATTTATATATACATACAGAATTATTTTTAATTTTATTTTATGAGTAATGGAGCCCAGAAGAGGCTATTGGACCTCCAGGAAATGTAGTTATAGTTGGCTATAAACTAACAGATATATGCTGGAAATCTAATTCAGGTACTCCTAAATGCTCAGCCATTTTTCCAGCTCCAGAAATTGTTTTTAACATTATATTTTCTGTGTGTGTGTGTGTGTGTGTGTGTATGTCCTTGCACACATACATACATATGTAAGGATTCCTATGGGGACCACAAGAAAGTGTCACACACTCTGCAGCTAGAGTCATAGTTAATTATGTGAAATGTGACCAGTGTGTGTACTGGGAACCCAACATGATCCTCTAAAAGAGCAGCAAGAATTTTGTACTTGATCTTTATCTCCACCTACTACACACTGGCAATTATGCAAATGATATATTATGTTGCTTCTGTGAGGAGTAAGGATTTATAAATAACTTAATCCTAGCAAATGTCTTCATTTAAGATTGATGTTTAAAGGTTGCATGACACTTAGATCTGTCAATTAAGCTTTTAGAAGAAAGAGGAAAGGCAAATTACAAAATAGGATATTTCTTCAAGCCTCATCCTATTGACAGTAGTTTTCTGTACAGTCACATGGGAAGGTATAAGTATTTTTATGATTCATCACTGACATTGTGTTACAAACATTCAAATGTATTAGCATTGTTCTCTCACAAAATCCTGTTTTATTCTCTGCATGGATGATAATTTATGCTGAAGGAGCTAGTCTCATTAAAACAACTCTTACAACAACATAAAAGCTACTAACAAATGTCTCAACAGTGTGTCTTGACAAGGCTTTCTGAGTGAGATAATTTGTAATTTCTTCTTAATTGTTTTGTAAAGAGGAGAGTGTTGGGAATGTGACTTTTAAAACAATTGAGCATAACTTTAACTCTTTAGTTTTCATAATTTCAGTTCAAACTTATTTGATTTTTTTCTCGTAGATGATACATATCAAAATTGTTCATGTAGAGTTTTCAAAAATTATGTCTGAACTAGAATAGAGCCTAATAGCATATGTCTTACTCCTTATATCTTGTACAGGATTGAGTTCCAATTTAACAACTCCGCCTACATGATTATTATTTGAAACCAGAAATACCCGTCAAAGATTAACAGGGTGTAGGGTTGGTGACAATTGTGATACTATTGGGAAGCAGTAGAATACTTAGGTAGAACTCACAGGAGGTCTTTATGTTTTTCAGGCTATATCTTGAAGGGAATATAAAATTCTAGGGTCTTTTCACTTTCTTATCTTCACCATGAGGTGAGTGACTTTGCTCCCACACACATCCCCCCATCATATGAGGCCTAAAATTTGTGATCTCATAGAAAACACTTATCTGTTATAAATTGATGACCTCAGATGTTTTACAGTGATAATTTACTAATAATATGACCTCATTCAAGTCTGTATCTCTTTCCCCTGGGCTTTATGAGGATCACAGTATTTTATTATGCGATTCCGTTGTTAAGAATAATTTTTTCTGAGAATTTCATTCTTTAAATCATTGCTAATTCATAAGACAAAAACATAATGCACATAACCTTGGGATTTACCTGAAGAAACTGTTATTAGTAAAACATTACATTTTTATGTATAATATAGAGCTTTGTACCAGTATACTCATTAGTAATGTGAGCCCAATTATTCTCCTGTTGACTGCCAAGGATCAAATATTTATTTCTTTTGTGCTTCTCACAATAATAGTAAACACACTAATTCCCATATGGTATATGGGATTGTAATTTCACCATTGAATATATTCCTCATTAAATACTGTGCAGTTGAGTTCACTGTCATGGAAAGAAGAAATAATCAGAGTCAGGTACATTCCAAGCATCTTCCAGTGCTATAGCAGGATTGGTTTTATTTTTTTATTTTTATTTTTTTTTATATTTTATTTTCCAGTTTAAATTTAGATAAGAAACGAGGTTGCTTCACAAGTCAGTTCCAGGTCCCTCTCCCATTCCCTCCCCTCCTCCCGTGCCCTCCCCCCGTTATCCCCTCTTTCCCCCAGGGAGGGTGAGGCCCTCCATGGGGGTGTCCATAGTCTGTCATTTCATATAGGGCAGGGCCTAGACCCTTCCCCAAGAGTTCAGGGTGAGAGTGCACCTCACATTGTTCTATGGGAGTCCAAAGTCCATGTGTATACTTGGGATGGGTACTGATCTGCTGCCCAAGGCTCAATAGATTCCCTAGGCCTCCTCACTGACACCCAGATTCAGGGGGTCTTGATCAGTCCCATGCTGGATTCCCAGGCTGATGCCTGGGATTCAAGAGTTAACCTTTGTCTGGTCAGCTGTTTCTGGGGGTTAAACCAGCCCAGTCTTAATCCTTTGATCATCAGTCCTCCCTCTCTGTTACTGGCTTTCTTGAGTTCAGCTCAGTACTTAACTGAGGGAGTCTGCCTCTTCTTCGATCAGCCACTAAATGAAGTTTCTGTTTCCCAGAATCTCTGGCCATAGGATTGTAGGCTGGCACTCCCCAGATCTATGTCTGAAATCCATGTATGAGAGAGTACATGCCATGTTTCTCTTTTTGTGACTGCATTACCTCACTCAGGATGGTTTCTTCTAGTATCATCCATTTGCCTGCGAATCTCATGATTCCATTATTTATTTCTGCTGAATAGTACTCCATTGTGTAGATGTACCACATTTTCTCTATCCACTCTTCGGGTGAGGGACATCTAGGTTGCTTCCAAGTTCTGGCTATTACAAATAAAGCTGCTATGAACATAGTGGAACAGACATCTTTGTTGTATGAATGGGCATCTTTTGGGTATATGCCTAAGAGTGGAGTTGCTGGGTCTTGTGGTAGGTTTATTCCCATTTTTCTGAGGAATCTCCATACTGATTTCCAAAGTGGCTGAACCAGTTGGCACTCCCACCAGCAATGGAGAAGTGTCCCCCTTTCACCACATCCTCTCCAGCATAAGTCGTCATTGGTGTTTTTGATTTTAGCCATTCTGACAGGAGTGAGATGGTATCTCAGAGTTGTTTTGATTTGCATTTCCCGGATGGCTAAGGATGTTGAGCACTTTCTCAAGTGCCTCTCAGCCATTTTAGACTCCTCTATTGAAAACTCTCTTTTTAGTTCTGCAGCCCACTTTTTAATTGGGTCCTTTGATGTTTTGGAGACTTGCTTCTTGAGTTCTTTGTAAATTTTGGAGATCAACCCTCTGTCAGATGTGGGATTAGTGAATATTTTTTCCCATTCTGTGGGCTGCCTTTTTGTCTTGCTGACTGTGTCCTTTGACTTACAGAAGCTTCTCAGTTTCAGTAGGTCCCATTTATTAATTGTTGATCTCACTGTCTGTGCTACTGGTGTTATGTTCAGGAAGCTGTCTCCTGTACCAATTCGTTCAAGGGTACCACCCACTTTCTCTTCTAAGAGGTTCAGTGTGGCTGGATTTATGTGGAGGTCTTTGATCCATTTGGACTTAAGTTTTGTGCATGGCGATAAACATGGATCGATCCGCATTCTTCTACATGCCAGTCTCCAATTATGCCAGCACCATTTGTTGAAGATGCTTTCTTTATTCCATTGTATATTTTTAGCTTCATTGTCAAAGATCAGATGTTCGTACGTGTGTGGGTTAATACCCGGGTTTTCAATTCGATTCCATTGGTCTACCTGTCTATTCTTGTGCCAATACCAAGCTGTTTTCAGGACTATAGCTCTGTAATAGAGCTTGAGGTCAGGGATGGTGATGCCTCCAGACGTTGCCTTGTTGAACAGGGTTTTTTGGCTATCCTAGGTCTTTTGTTTTTCCATACAAAATTGATTATTGTTCTTTCAAGGTCTGTGAAGAATTGTGCTGGGATTTTAATGGGGATTGCATTGAATCTGTAGATTGCTTTTCGCAGGACTGCCATTTTTACTACATTGAGCCTACCTATCCAAGAGCATGGGAGATCTTTCCATTTTCTGAGGGCTTCTTTAATTTCTTTCTTTAAAGATTCAAAGTTCTTACGATACAGGTCTTTCACTTGTTTGATTAGCGTTACCCCAAGCTATTTTATGTTGTTTGTGGAAATTGTACTACAAGATCAACTCAAGAAAATCAGTAGCCCTACTATATACAGATGATAAAAGGGCAGGATTGGTTTTAGGTATTACATAAGGAGGATATTAAAATGCATATGAGAGATGACTTTGG
This sequence comes from Mesocricetus auratus, assembly GCF_017639785.1. Lineage (NCBI taxonomy): Eukaryota > Metazoa > Chordata > Mammalia > Rodentia > Cricetidae > Mesocricetus > Mesocricetus auratus. The sequence goes on from NW_024429266.1 coordinate 164,711,204, forward strand.
ATAAGCAATTTACACACATTTATCACAGAGTGTATCAGATGATTGCATGCACTGTTATGTATCCTTTCTCTGCTAAAATTATCAACAAGCTACTGAACTTGATTAGAACAGAAGCTTGCTTAATGCATTTCAATATATTCAGTGCCTCATATAACATTTGATCTGTAGCTGGTAATCAATATATAAGTTGAAATAATTAAAATCTCTGGGATTTGGTTTCTGTGCTACTTTTGCCATCTTCTGACATCTGGAGAAGAATTTTTGCTCAAATGTGCAAGTGGTGTCTAACATATGAAGGCAGATATATTTAAGTGTTCAGTGCCTCACCCCACTTACTGTCTTTTATTGCTTATTTACAGGGTATGCTTAACAGACACTTGCCTATCTCTTAACAGACTTCATTGTAGAAGAGTCATCATACTGGTTTCATCATTTTTGTACATATTCTCTCATACAATTCATTCAGACCACAGTTTCCCCTTCTTCCAATCCTCCTAGTCCCTCCCCACTCTCTCTTCTCCCCCAGATTCACTATTCCTCCATTTTCCTTCAGAAAATAATAGGCCTACCAGGAATATCAACCGTTCATGGCGAATCAAATCACAATAAGAAATGTGCAAATCCTCATATCAGGGTTGGGCAAGGCATCCTGAAGTGTTGAAAGTGGTCCCAAGACCAAGCAGAAGAGTCAGAAACATCCCCCCTCCCACTGTTAGCAGTGCCACCAAAACAGCAAGCAAATAATAGTAACACATCTATACAGGACCTAGTTTAGGCACCAACAGGCACCATGACTTTGGCTTCAGTCTCTATGAACTTATACAATCCCTGTTTACCTGATCCTGTGTGCTGTGTTTTGGTGTTCTTGGCCCATTTGGCTCATACAATTCTTCCTTCCCTTCTTCTGCAAGGTTTCTGAACTCAAGGAGAGGATCTAATGGATATCTTCCATTTGGCCCCTTTTAGCCCAACTTTTAGTTGTGGGTCTCTGTAACTGATTCCGTTGGTTCCTGAGAAAGACTCACTGATGATGATTGCACTAAGTACCAATCTATCAATATAACAGGATATCATTAGGAATTGTTCTACTGATTTTTCCCTATCCTAGGTGTGCTATCTGTCCTTGGGTTCCTGGTCATTCCAAGGAGTATAGGGCATGGGCTTCTTCTATTGGCTTGGGTCTCCAATTAGACCAGTCATTGAATAGTCATCCCCACAAGTTTGGGCCCCATTGTTCCAGCACATCTTTCAGGTAGGACAGATTATAGGTGGATGATTTTGTAGCTAGGTTGGTATTTCAGTCACACCATTGGCAGTTGCCTAATTATAGAAGATATTCAGGCTCTGTATTCCCCCATTACTAGGATTTCTTGCTAGGGTCACCCTTGTAAAGTCCTGGGAATTTGTACTGCACTAAGTTTACACTTTGTCCTCCAAATGCCCTCCAATTTCAGTCATCTCTCCCTATACACTCTCTATACACCCCTCTCCATCCCATCTTAACTCCCCTGTGCTGATTTCCACCTCTGGTTTTATCTTTATAATGCCAATTCAAGTAGATAAAGAATCTCTAGTATGAATTGTTCACAATAGATTTGTAGAAAACATTGTTCCTTATTTTAATGTTTCATTATTATTATCATGTATTTATTATTACTATTATTGATCAATATGAATAAAACTTTAAATGCTATGAATTTTAATATAGTGTAATAGTTAATTACTATAGGAATTCATGATAGAGAGAATTCTGTCTTTATTTCCTTAATGAGGAAAACAAATGAAATTGCTAAACATTATAGACTTTTTCAAATGCTAGAGTCACTTTCAGTCGAGCTACAAATCACACAGTCATATAGTAGAAACTAGATATACAAAAATTAACATTTTTGTCTACTCTGGTTTTATTATTTTACTAGAAGCTATCAACCAGTCTCCTGTGTTAAAAAATTCATCTTATAATCAGAATAATATAAACTAATGCACAGAGCATATTTAATCATAAATAGTAAATAAATTAATGTACTATAGTCTAATGCATACACACTTCATCATGCATTTGTGCTTTGTGAATTTATTTCCAAAGTGATGGATGAGTTCAAAGACAGACATTAGGGAGTGGAATATTAATATCTGAGATCTGAAATGATTTTCTTCCTACTCTGACAGTATTGGATGAGCTCACGCTAATGTTAGCATCAGAAACCTTGAAACATAATTCATCCTGCAGAAAAATAAATCAATATGAACATCAATGTCTTCTTTCTTAGAACTTTAACTGATTTCTATATACAAATTGTATAATCCCAATCAACCATTAAATTTCATTTATGACATCACCTATAGCTTTTTTGTTAGATTTATCTTGTACGCCTTCATTGGATCTGGTGGTCACACTTTTGTTACTTAAATAGTGTGACTTATGTTAAGGGTTCTAGGATATATCACTGAACATAAAATATAACAATTCTTAACAATATGGTTTGGATTGTGAAACCTGCCATAAAAAAATAAAAAAAATAAATTCATTTTATACCGTATGAGAATGTTATAATTCATATAAGAGAAAATAACTTGGCAAAGGCAGATGAAAAGTTTAAGAGACATAAAATAGATGTGGATTTTAATCGAGTACTTCAATGAAGACTTATTTAAAAGGCAAAGTTTGAAAAATTCCTAGAAGAGTTGAATAAATGAGTCATTTATATCTGAATAAGAGCTGTCCAAGAAGAGAGGGGAGAGCAAGGTGTTAAGCCTAATGAAACCATATCAGTTGGGAAAAGAAGGCTGGGAAGAGTGATTGTAAGAGAAAGTAAATTGTGAGGAAACACATGTCAGATATTGTAGGAGTGAACATTAGCACAATTGTGTACCCTAAGGTCAGACTTTAGTAATTGCAGTTCTGGTGGCTTGCTGTATCACTCATGTCTACTAAATTCTAGAGTCGCAGGGTGCTTTAGGCTGGAGGTTTGTGCTCTGAAGGACCTGCAGTGGTTTAAATGAGAAGTGATGGAATGTTTATGAGATGGGGCCTTGGTGAAGGCAGTCTAGATGTGATGATATATTGTTTATGATCTAATAAAGCTACTGGAGATCAGTTTGCAAAGCCAGCCACACTAGTGAGCTATAGAAACTAGACAGTGGTAGCACACACCTTTAATCCAGGGAATCAGGAGAGAGGTAAATGAATCTAAGTTCAAGGCCACCCTTTCCTACACAAGAGTGAAGTTTGAAGAGTAACAGATCTCACAACTTTGATCTTAGCATTTGGGATCACATACTTTTAATTCCAGCACTAGAGAGAGATGTGAGGCAAGAGTGAAATGACTGGGCAGAGAAAGGAATAAAAAGAGGAGGAGACAGGGATTGAGAGTCTTCTGTCTCTGAAGATTTGCGGAGACAGGATTGCCATTTCATCTGGGTAGCAGTAAGATCTACTGGCTTGGCTGATCTTCAACTTGAAACTTGAACCCCAGTATCAGTCTTTGGGTCATTTATTTTTCATGCTACATCTAGATCTCTAGATGTGTGTGTCTCACAAACAGGCTGTGGTTCTGCAATTATTCATTTCATTTTCCTGTTTCATGAGAAATTATCTAGTCATTGCTACTGCAAACATTTGCTGTCTCCTCACTGGCCCAAAACTAGAGAGACTAATTTTGAGATGGCAGTTTTTAAAACAAATAGCCATAACACTCTTTATCTTTATAATAGTTTCAGGTATTTTGTATTAGCCTAATACGAACTAATGCAGAGTTAAACGTGATCACATATAATACGTAAATAAGAATGCAACCATGTTTGAATCCATGCAAATGATCTGAAAAATGCACTGACTCCATTGTAGACCAGTCAATTATTAGTATCATTATTTTGTACTTTGATGTTAGGAATAATTTGTCAGTTTTTTCTAAAGATTAATGCACATTCTTTGGGGTTTGTTTTCAGTCATTTTCCAACTGGGCAGAGGGTCTACTCCTTGCTTTCAACTTAGCTAGGTTTCTGAGCTAGAGTTTGGCTGATAGGATTATAGGCATTTGCAACCATACTGACCCACCTTCTCCACTCTCTCACTCTACAAAAAGCAACCTGTCACTTAAATATTCTGATTATTCTAGATGTGTCATATTGGAAAGCCCCCATGAAAATGTTTCAAGCTTTTCAGTGTCCCGTATTTGTGCCATGACAGTCCAAACACCAAAACACTGAGTCAGATAGACTTGGTGGTGACTTAGGCCTCCCCTCCATCTAACTAAAACTTCCTGATTATTCACATCAAATGAACCCAGCTGAGCCAAACTGACTACAGAACCTTGTGTCAGTAAGTGAAAATCCTCTTTTAAACCCTTGATGTCAAGGCAGTGCTTGTTAAACAATACCAAATAACTGAAATTAGCTGTCTTTTGAACATTTGAATAATATGACATTTATCTGTGTTTTACCAATATGTTTTGGACTTGGAAGAAGAGATACAGGAATTGGGAAAGCAACACTTATGTTGGAAATGGCAGGTATTGTTGGCTTACAGTCAAATTGAAATAGTGAGAATAATTCTGAACATATTGGTTATTAATCTATAGTCCTTCGCTATTTGGGACACATTAGATATTCACGCTGAATATAACTAACACCAAAATCAGTAATCTGAAATAATGCAAAACCAGGAAAATTTGAGTATAAACATGATACAAATAGGAAATTCCAAACTTGACATTAAATCATGGGTCAATCAAAACGCTGATGCAGTAAAATTATAAAAATTATAACTATATTTTCTGTGTGTGTGTGTAACACAAATGGATTCAGGTTTAATATTGTAGTCCCTTTCTAAGTTATCTTATTTTGTATATGCAAATATCCTAAAATGAAATTTGAAATTCCAGACATTTCTGGTTCCAAACATGTTTGGAAAGGGCTATTCTCTCTGTGGACAATAAAATATAGAATAGAATTTACATTTCACCCAGAATACTGGACATCTGTCAAAATGAATGGAGTTATAATTTATTGAAATGAAGGAGGTTTAAAAAAAGACACTGATTTAACTTTTCTTTTAATTCAGGACTTGGATTTTGAATTTGTTAAGCTTGTATACAAGCTATTTTACATCCAAACACAGAACAAAAGATAGGCAAATATATGAATAGCCTTCCTGTCTAGAATGCTACTTGGATACCTAAGTGGATGTTGCTTGCCTATAAAAAAAATACTGAATCATGGAAGTTGATGAAAGCACAGTGGGGACATAAGCAAGCCAAAACATTAGTGTACATACATATTAAGAGGGTAGACAGATGTGATGAGTTCAGCAAACATGTGCAAAAGAGCAGGGGGCTGGAGAGGTGAGACATGTAGGATTGATTTCCAACGGGGCTATGTACAAGCAGTGCTGACTCCTGAACCGAGACTTACTCATTAGTACACAAAGAACCAGAAAAACAATGTGCAAAAGTAATGTCTAGGTGTCCTCATTCCACTAGTACCTTGGGTCTGCAATGTAGACAAGTGTGAGGAAAATTGAACAAATGTTCTTAGATGCAGATTCATGAATTTAGGGTAGGTTGATATGAATTGGAGACATTTGGGGAAAGATAGTATCGGATGATAAATAAGAAGAGAGATTGGAAGGGGAGTCTTCAGCCATGCTCTTCTTAGCTGTCAGAAGCTGGCCACAACAGTCTTACAGGATGTCAAGTCTTCATTAAATTACAGTGTTAACAGATCAAATGATTATCACTGTGTTAGTGATAGAGGTTTGATTTTTTTCATATTTATTTGTGAGTGTATGCACGTGTGTGTGTGTGTGTGTGTGAGTGAGTGTGTGTGGGGGGGTAAATGCTCAGCTAACAAATGCTGAAGTCATAGGAAAACTTGAAGGAGTTGTTTCTCCTTTGTTACAACATCAGTTTTCAGGATCTAGCTCAGGTGATTAGACTTAGTTAGCATTAATTACATGTACCAGCTGAGTAATTCTCTGTTCCTGTGCAGCAAATTTTTGTCTCATATGCTACATGTGGTATATATATTCGATTATGCAAGCAACAGAAAAAAGTAATCAAACCTTATATATGCCTTCAGGAGAAGCAAAGTTAAAATTCCTTTTGCTGATTTTTCTTTGCTTTATTTCACCTGTGATTATTTTCATTAAAATTCTGATGTCAAAGTCTTGTTAGTTTATCCCCTTATCTATGCTGCCATTAAATACAATGTTATGTCAAAATACATGATAATATACAGGATTTGAAACCAATGAGTCAAAGATTGATTTAAATTTTAATTTTGATGCCTGTTCTTTCTCATTACTAAGGGTTAGTATTGGGCCAGACTCATATGATGGTCAATTTTTTAGCAAAATATTGAGGCAATCAAGATAGTGTATTCATGGATAATATGAAGTGGGATGCAAAGATACTTCAGGAAGAACAGAACAGGTGCCATTTTCATATTTGGGGCTATTACTGGAGTTCAGACAATAGACAGGTTTAAAGGTTAGGTGTGTAATTGGCTTTACAGAAGTTTTTTGGCACATTATGGCCAAGTCCAATTAATCTAGAGGAGCTAGAGTTTGAATATAATGCCCCATACCAGCTGATCAGCCTGCCTTGACAACAATGTGTACTATGGTTAGTTGTTTACCTGATGTCATACAGCTGGCGTGCACCTTGCTCCTACACCCTTGCCAATGTATCACTACATAGGGAAATGACCAAAATCCGAAGTATATTTTCTGGGTCATGACTTTGGACATGTGCTTGTTTATTTTTGTGAGTGTGGGTATGGTGCCATGACTGTGGATGGCAGAGAACACACTCGGGGTGCTCTTGTTTGAGGTACAGCCTTTGGTGTTTGTAGTTGCATACTAGATATTATAAATGTGTCAGATGGGCTTAGCCAACCATGGTCAGTAATTCTCTGCATTTTGACAAGTTTTTGCCTTTTTTTTTAGCCAATTCTTTTTTTTTTCTTTTCTTTTATTTTCCAGTTTAAATTTAGATAAGAAACAAGGTTGCTTCACAAGTCAGTTCCAGGTCCCTCTCCCTTTCCTTCCCCTCCTCCCGTGCTCTCCCCTCACCCCCCCTGTTGTCCCCTCATTCCCACAGGGAGGGTGAGGCCCTCCATGGGGGTGTCCATAGTCTGTCATTTCATATAGGGCAGGGCCTAGATTCTTCCCCAAGAGTTCAGGGTGAGAATGAACCTCACATTGTTCGATGGGAGTCCAAAGTCCGTGTGTATACTTGGGATGGGCACTGATCTGCTGCCCAAGGCTCAATAGATTACCTAGGCCTCCTCACTGACACCCAGATTCAGGGGGTCTTGATCAGTCCCATGCTGGAACCCAGGCTGATGCCTGGGATTCAAGAGTTAACCTTTGTCTGGTCAGCTGTTTCTGGGGGTTAAACCAGCCCAGTCTTAATCCCTTTGATCTTCAGTCCTCCCTCTCTGTTACTGGCTTTCTTGAGTTCAGCTCAGTACTTAACCAAGGGAGTCTGCCTCTTTTTCGATCAGCCACTAAATGAAGTTTCTGTTTCCCAGACTCTCTGGCCATGGGATTATAGGCTGGCACTCCCCAGATCTATGTCTAAAATCCATGTATGAGAGAGTACATGCCATGTTTCTCTTTCTGTGATTGAGTTACCTCACTCAGGATGGTTTCTTCTAGTGTCATCCATTTGCCTGCGAATCTCATGATTCCATTGTTTTTTTCTGCTGAATAGTACTCCATTGTGTAAATGTACCACATTTTCTCTATCCACTCTTCGGTCGAGGGACATCTAGGTTGCTTCCAAGTTCTGGCTATTACAATTAAAGCTGCTATGAACATAGTGGAACAGACATCTTTGTTGTATGAATGGGCATCTTTTGGATATATGCCTAAGAGTGGAGTTGCTGGGTCTTGTGGTAGGTTTATTCCCATTTTTCTGAGGAATCTCCATACTGATTTCCAAAGTGGCTGAACCAGTTGGCACTCCCACCAGCAATGGAGGAGTGTCCCTCTTTCACCACATCCTCTCCAGCATAACTCGTCATTGGTGTTTTTGATTTTAGCCATTCTGACAGGAGTGAGATGGTATCTCAGAGTTGTTTTGATTTGCATTTCCTGGATGGCTAAGGATGTTGAGCACTTTCTCAAGTGCCTCTCAGCCATTTTAGACTCCTCTATTGAAAACTCTCTATTTAGTTCTGCAGCCCACTTTTTAATTGGGTCCTTTGCTGTTTTGGAGACTTGCTTCTTGAGTTCTTTGTAAATTTTGGAGATCAACCCTCTGTCACATGTGGGATTAGTGAATATTTTTCCCATTCTGTGGGCTGCCTTTTTGTCTTGCTGACTGTGTCCTTTGACTTACAGAAGCTTCTCAGTTTCAGTAGGTCCCATTTATTAATTGTTGATCTCACTGTCTGTGCACATGGTGTTATGTTCAGGAAGCTGTCTCCTGACCAATTCGTTCAAGGGTACCACCCACTTTCTCTTCTAAGAGGTTCAGTGTGGCTGGATTTATGTGGAGGGCTTTGATCCATTTGGACTTAAGTTTTGTGCACGGCGATAAACATGGATCGATCCGCATTCTTCTACATGCCAGTCTCCACTTATGCTAGCACCATTTGTTGAAGATACTTTCTTTATTCCATTGTATATTTTTAGCTTCTTTGTTAAAGAGCAGATGTTCGTACGTGTGTGGGTTAATACCCGGGTTTTCAATTCGATTCCATTGGTCTACCTGTCTATTTTTGTGCTAATACCAAGCTGTTTTCAGGACTATAGCTCTATAATAGAGCTTGAGGTCAGGGATGGTGATGCCTCCGGACGTTGCCTTGTTGAAGAGGGTTGTTTTGGCTATCCTGGGTCTTTTGTTTTTCCATACAAAATTGATTATTGTTCTTTCAAGGTCTGTGAAGAATTGTGCTGGGATTTTAATGGGGATTGCATTGAATCTGTAGATTGCTTTTGGCATGATTGCCATTTTTACTACATTGATCCTACCTATCCAAATGCATGGGAGATCTTTCCATTTTCTGAGGGCTTCTTTAATTTCTTTCTTTAAAGATTAAAAGTTCTTACAATACAGGTCTTTTACTTGTTTGGTTAGTGTTACCCCAAGGTATTTTATGTTGCTTGTGGCAATTGTAAAGGGTGATGTTTCTCTGATTTCTTTTTCAGCCCTTTTATCATCTGTATATAGTAGGGCTAGTGATTTTCTTGAGTTGATCTTGTAGCCTGCCACTTTGCTCATTTTTTATTTTAAGTTTAAATAGCTTGTTTTACATGTCAATCCCAGTTCCCTCTCCATCTCCTCCTCCCGCACTCCCCTTCCCCCCCCAGCCTCCCACCCTATTGCCCATTCCTTCCACATAGGGGATATCTAGAGTCTGTCATTTTATTCAGGGTAGGGTCCAGGCACTCCCCTAAGAGACCAGGCTGAGAGAGCATTCCTCTTTTTGCCTTTCCATAATGATCCCCATATATTCAAAAAGAAACAACTTTTGTGGATTTGTGGGATGAAGCTCTTCTTATCTGTGAGTATAAGGATAAATACCTAGAAATTCATAGTGTAGCAGTGGTAGGTTCTCCTCAGTTCTATGACCTCACCAGTAACAAACAGATGTCTCAGTATATGGCACCAGGCATGAATTCACTCCTATTGAGCAGCCCTTAATCTCAGTTAGACAGCTGTCGTTTAGTACAAAAAAAGAAAGTTTTGTTATTGTTGCTTTAGAGATGTCTTGCCATTTGCTTCTTGGTGTCACAGCTGGGTAGTACTTTTGATTACTTTCCTTTCTGAGAGTTTGCATTGCACCTTCCCATACTGTGAAAGCTAGTTATCCGGAAGGAGTTCTTCAGGTGAGCGCCAGCTCATTCCTCCAAATTATAAATCTGAAATATACAATGCTTCATCCATGGTTACATATGCTCAACTTCTTGTAGGCAACCAATAGCTTACATTGCTTGTAAGGTTGCTTGAATTCCCAAACCAATATATTTAAATGGATTATCATGCCTGATACTGGAGTTTTTGTTAGAAAGTCTATGTCTCTTGATGGTCCTCTTTCCCTTTTTGGATACCAGGGCATGACGGGGCTTCCTTTCTACATGGTTTTCCATTGAGGACAGCACTGCCATAGAACCAAAGTAGTGGGCAAATTGATCATGGACAAAAACGTTTCTCTTTTTTAAGTTGATTTACCTCATTGCAGTTTTACAATAATAGAAACATATTCCAATTGTGTAGGTACTTTATAATAATAAAGTTTTTCTAATTCTTTTTCCATTCTTGTGGATTATTATCTTCATTCACTTCTCATAACTAAGTATACCCAAACATATATGTTTGTGTTCTGTACATGCATACATGTGTGTATACATATAAATATATGTATATACATTTCTGTATATAAAACAAAATATAATAACTATTACTATAATAAACTCTGTACTATATGTAATACAAAGAAATGGTTCTATTTTGTCTTTATGTATTCCTTCTTCAATGCTCTTTGTTTTCAATGCAGAACAAAATTTAAAATAACATTTTCCTCTCTCTCTTAGCATGCCTCGTGAGGTGTTATTGGCAACAAATCACTCTAATTTTTGTGTGAAATAGATTTCCTTTCCCCTTGCTTTTAAAGGACAATTTTAGAAAGTCTAGACTGGGAATACTTTTTTCTTCTCTCAGCACTTTAATATTCTACTATCTGTCTTTTGGGTGCTATGATTTCTAAGGAGAAGCATGGCTTTGATCATTGAGAGGTGATTTTTTTCTCTTTTTTTCTACAACCATGAAGATTCTTGTCTTCTTTTCTGTTGTATTCTATTCACTTTCATTGAATTTAAGTTTTCCTTTTTCTTATTAATAATGATATATAAAGGTATATGTTTTGTTTTTAGTAAAGATTTATTATGTGGATGAGCATATGCACATTCAGATATATACATTCCTGCAAAATAAATTAATAAACTAAAAATTATATATACATATACACACACATAAACATATGTATATATATACATATATACAGACATGCACATATACACGTCTATGCACACATGTATACACACATGTAAATATACACATAAGCATACATGTATAATATACATGCATATGTGTGTGTGTGCGTGCGTAGGTGTGTGTAAGTGTCATGGAGGATAGAAAAAGATTTGGATCACCTGTAGCTGGAGTTACAGGCTAATAGACATGGAATCTGACACTCAGCTCCCATGTGCTAAACCAGCTCTGCAGCTCTGAGATATAATTTTGTTGGCATTTATTTCACTTGCTGTTTTTCTCAGTGTCTTGGATGTGTGATTTTGTATCTGGCATTATTGCAGATACCAGAGTTTTATCACTCTATCTGCTCTTCCCTTCTCTAGATTTTCATTAGGATTTTCGTTATAGATATAATCAATCATCTGTGGTTTTCTGCCGTTGTTGAGTTTGTTTCTTGTTGACTGCCACCTCCCCTGCCTTTAACTTTTACTTTTTACTTTTGGAAGTATCTATTTGCATACTCATAAACTCAGAAGTGTTCCCAAACTTCTAACCAGTCTGTTGGTGAACCAATTTGAAAAAAATGAAAAGAAAAAGATCCTTTTTTCATTTGTGACTTTTATTGCCAGTATTTCATCTTGAAATTTCTTTTTGGGATTTTCGTTTGCTTTTGGTGCCCATTAGTCATTTCTTGCAGTTTACCATATCTTTGAGATTTCCTAGGATGATCATCATAGTTACTATTACTGCTAAGTTATGGTAAATCCCCAACAAAAAATAACAATGTATAGAAAGCATCCAATGATCACCATTGTCCTTACATCTTGGTCATTCATTGCTTTTCTACTGTTGGAGTAGAGCTTCTTGTTTCTTGAGTTCACTGTGTCAATTACTTACAGTTATGAGTTCATATAAGTAGAAAATGTTCATAATGATCATGAAAGTTTACTTTCCTTTTACTTTCAAGAAGCATTATTCCAGTCATTCTTTATTTACTCAATTCAAAATTTCCTGTGCCAACAAGTGGTGTCATTAAGGATATATACTTGTGGTTTAATTTATTATGGAATTATATAATGAAGAATGTAAGCTATCCTGTCATTTTGAAGAGATTATAAAGTATATTTACTTAGTCCTGGGCATGAGAGGCAGCTATGAGTCAAGTTACATACATTATAGCTGCACATGTCTTTAAGACACAATATTCTTAGTTGTCAAAGTTTGAGACTGTACCTCTGGGTTGTTTCTTTGATTGCAATGACAACATATTTCAATTTTACCATTCATTTCTGGGTGCTAAAGAAACATCTATAGAATGACATCTTTGTGTTTACATAAATTTTAGTGGCTTTGGAAAAATATTGTCTAATAGTCCAGCAGCAGAATAATATTAAATATACTATTTTAAACCTGATCAACAAAATTTAATAATTAATTAAACATCTTATCTGTATAGATGTGAAGTGTGTGTGTGTGTATGTGCATGCACGTACATGTGTATATGTGTGTTTCTGTGTGTGTGCTAAATTTGGCGTTGAGGAAATAGCTTGGTACAGTGCTAGCATGTTAGCAGTGAGGACCAGAGTTTGAATTCCAGAACCCATGTGGCCAAGTCTCCTTTGTAACACGAATAATAAATGATGCAGTGACTGATATTTGGGTTCAAACTTCAAGCCAACTAGAAAAACAAGCAGTTGTCCATTAGCTCCTTACCTCTACCTCAGGCTGAAGGGGCTAATCCTGTCTTCCATGAGCTCTCACCAAGCCTCAGACTGTAAACTTTCCTCAGCATGGCTGGAGAATGAATGCCTTCTACTGAATACTAAAATCCCTGCTTTTACCTTTTGTATTGGTCTAATGCTGGGATTAAAGGCATGTGATCTGTTACTCTTTTAGATTGATTCAATCTCTTGTATCCCTGGATGACCTTGAACTAAGAGAGATCAGAATAACTCTTAATCACAAATCCTAGGATTAAATGTTTGCACCACCACCTCATAGCTTCTGACTGCTGTGATTAAAGAGGTGTGCCTGGTTTCTATGATTTGTGGCTGACTGCTTTCAGAATCCTCAAGCAAGCTTTAATAAATCATAAATAATATATCGTTACAATCCCTTGAATTTCTGTGATGAAACCACCTAAATGAGAGCTAATTAGAGGGACTGGGATTGTTTGGCTTGTATTTTCTGGTCTTAATATGTCATCAAAGTAGTCAGAGCAGGAGTTCACGGTGAAAAAAACTGGAGTCAGAAACCAGGTTGGTGGGATGCTTTTTGCTGGCTCATCAAAAGGCTGATTCTCAGCTAGCATACTTACATAGCCCTCTATAGCAAGCTGGTCTTCACAGACCTCATAAAAATGTTCACAGACCAACTTGATAATGACAACTGTTCATTTAAGAGTCTTTTTTTTCTGTTCAGATGGTGACTCTAGGTGGTGTCAATTTGGAAGTTAGTGCTCATTAAGTTACCATATATATTTTTTGTTTTCCTCTTTTTTTCATTTTTTAAAATTACTTTAATTTTAAATAGCTTGCTTCACATGTCAATTCCCGTTCCCTCTCCCCCCCCCTCCTCCCATACCCCCTAGCATCCCCACCAACCTCCCACCCTATTCCCACTTCCTTCCACATATGGGATATCCAGAGTCTGTCATTTCACTCAGGGCAGGGTCCAGGCACTCCCCTAAGAGTTCAAGCTGAGAGAGCATCCCTCTTTGTGTTATGGACACACCAAGTCCGTTTTTATGCCAGTGATAAACACTGATCTACTGCCCAGGGTCCCATAGGTTTCCCAGGCCTCCTCACTGATTCTAACACTCAGGAGGTCTGGATAAGTCCCATGCTGGCCTCTCAGTAGTAGGTCTGCGGTCCAAGAGCTCCCCCCTTGTTCAGATTTTAAATGTCCAGTGTAGTGAACTGAACTTACAATCTCAGAATTTGAAAACAGACACAGGAACCCTGGGACTCACTGGCCTTTTAACCAATCCTCCTTGGCAAGCTTTAGGATGAGGAGTGACAGTGTCTCTAGAAACAAGATTGACAGTGCTTGAGGAACAACATCTGAGGTTGAACCCATCCCAATGTACATGCACACACATGAAAATGCACCCATGCAGAAGGTTGCATCCCCCACACACAAGAAATTGAGAAATACATATCAACTGAAAAATATTTAATATAAATCACAGTATTTTAACAGATTTAAAAAAATATTCATAAATCTCAAGGAATTTGTGTTTCCCAGAGGTGTAGTACAAGCAGTTGTTAATTGTTTTAATGTTTCCTTTTCTTCCTCTATATATCTGGTTGATAGCTGTTGTGTGTTGTGTAGGAGGCAGAACTGATCATGACATTTACTTAGTCAATATTTCCATCCTCAAAGGTAAGCACCTCTCTGAGGTATGTATTCAGCCCCTTCACTCACTGCAGAGAAAATCAAAGGTACATCAGCTGATAAGCGTGGTAAATCACAGGCTTTGCAGTTGGTCCTGCTGATAGACTTGTGTTATCCTCACTTCACTATTGGAAGTTCTCTTCTACGGTTCCAGATTCTATTTTATTATCTTAAATCCTAAATACAACAGGCACAGCCTCTTTGCCAAATACTTCACATTTGGAGACATGAGCTCTGTAGCTCATCTTGAGGGGAAGGTGATTACTGTGGCACCACTTATTTTCTAAGCCTGTTGCTGTGGATATTCACCGGTAAATTGGACTGATTCTTGTGCGATATCTATTGGTGAGCATCACATCCCAATGCAAAAAAGAAAAATAAAAGAACAAAGAACAAAAACAAAAACCTGAGTATCTCTGATTAGCTAGAAAACGTAAAATTAGACAATTTTGCTTGGAGCTAAATATAAGCAGTTAAGTGTGTGTGACAATTATACAGCTGTAGAAACTTTTACATGCATGTTGAATTGCTTGTTGTGCTTTGGAAATGAAATTCAAAGGAAAATTGTGGTAGAGGAAGAGAAGGGAGCAAATGAGAGAAGGGGAGGGAGATGGAGAGAGAGAGGGAAAGAGAGGGGGAGAGAGAGGGGGAGAGAGCAAGGGAGAGAGAGAGACAGAACAGACTTTCAACTTCATTGATTTTAATTAAGGTAACCATAGACTAGCAAGTACTGCAGAGATAAAAGCCATTATAAAATAGGAACAGAAACCAATGGCTAGTCTTTAATTATCTGAAACTAACATGACAATGGCCTGTCACGTTAATGGAAATTATTTTCCATAATGACTGGATGGTATCAATTTAAATTTTTTTGAAAATGAAACCTCACTTAGAAATAAGTTCCCCTCTATTAAATGCGTAGGGGGACATGAAATTTAAATTTCCTAAAATATTTTGACATATTTCATCAATATAGAATGCCCCTATGATCATTTCTTGTTTATTTTAATTCTTTTCAATTAGTCAAGATACATCCCATATGCTTTACCAGGAAATGGCATCCATTGAATAGCATTATTTTAATATTAAACATGAAAAATATTACTACCAGAAAAAATTATCTGACTGATTAAAGCTCCTGACAGAGTGACATTTATAAGACACCAGTTGCCCAGGTCACCACAGAGCACTCTCCCTTGCCCATCCTTACACCACAAACACAATTGGGGATCTAATAAGAATAATACCCCTGAAGGGATGTGCTCTTTGTACCCAGCGTTCTTTCTGGATCAAGCCCATGTCATGGGTTAAACCATTCTAGATTATATCAGTACATATCTAAGGAGTTTCTGAAGTCACAGAATAAATGATATTTTTGTCTATTTTCTTTCCTGCCTCCAGTTACTTGGAAATTTCCCCATTTTAGCTGTTTTTTTTTGCTTTCTACTTATTTATCCCTAATTCCTGATAATGCATGAAACACTGCCTTAAATCTATATGTTAAACCCAATGAAGGTAGCATTATAAAGACATAAAAAATCTTATGATTGACAAACACAATTCTGAAAGTGGTTAATTATCTGTAGATTCACAGCCTATGTGAGTTCCCATCTTTATACATGCATATACTAAAGAAATATTATTACATTAAATGTGCAGTGCAAGTTAATTTTTTCCTGTAATGCATTCTGATCCTTATTATATGCTATAGAAGGCATAGGAATTCCTTTTACTGAAATAAAAGTTTGGCATTAATTTTGTGCACTGTAAATGTGAAATATTTTCATAATTTGTCATATATGTGGTGAATATACATTTATACATAATATTACATATTTACAGAAATACGTAGCCATATGGTTCTAATTTGTGAACTTTGAAAGCATAAACAGAAGACAACTAGTAATGAGAAACAATATGCATGTGGGTGAGACTCATGCAAATCACAGTTAAGTGACCTTCCCTTGCTTCTTCATCCCTTATTTCCTAGGTTTATGTGATAGAAAATCATTGTACTGATTCCCAAACGACCTTCCTTTCAAAGTTCTGGAGATGAGACACAATAAGAGAATGTTCAACAACAAGCTGCATTTCTCTGAAAAGCATCTAAACGTATGAAAAGAAAACGTATCTTTGGATTTAATTTCCAGATAATTGCTTTCTACCCTCAAGCTTGGTAGGTCTGTCCCATTACAGTGTGCGTACATAGAGTATATATTACAGGGACAAGAGGAAGTCATTAAGATAAATGTAATATTTTATTGCAGTATTTACATTTCCAACATAGGGATCCTTTCAAGTTTTCAATCTTTGAGCTTTTATTTTTGTTCGTTGTTCATTTAACAGCATTGAGGATTCTGGACAGTGAGAAGCAGTGATATACAGGAGACAAAAGTATAACTGATAATAATTAACAGCAGTATTAACCTCTCAAGAAATTTCCCACAAAGACATAAAAGCCCACCTACCTATCAGGCACATGTAAAGCAGCTTATTATTTTACTGTTTCTTGGTAATGTAGGCAGTAAATTAAACTGTATTTTCTTAAATGTATCATAAAGAACAATCTTTATTTAGGCTTAGGCTTCTGGCTATAAAAGATAAAACTGGGCTTTGCCAGTAAAGAACATAAATATATAACACAGAGTGTAAATGAAAGTTCTTTGGACCATGTTGGCAGTAGATATCCTAAAGTTTATCTTTTTGCTTTAAAGAGTCACTAAGTTATGTGTGATAAATACAAACTTTTCTATGTTATTCAAAATACTGTTGGAAATGGTTTTTCCTCATTTTATTTTGTACAGTATTCCGATCTTTTCATGCTTTGCTTATCTTCATGAAGTGTCTGTCCAACTAGAATTCTGCTACAAGATACTTGGCAAGGACATCTTCTGTCCCTGGTATGAAAGCAAGTCAAACATCACTATTATTTTTACCCTTCCGGAAAAATCTTCTGTGAGAACCTTGACTTCATTTCCCTTTTATAAGATTCCCTCTTGCATTTATTAACTGAAAGGTTTGGGTCAAATCAGCACATGTATTCCCTCTAGTTTATCAACAAAAGGATTCTTTAAAAGGTTAAATTGCATGGGACTAACTTCTAAAGTACAATGTGGGAAAAAATCTAGTAAAAATTCCTAGAACCTGTACTTTCTTGAGAAATGCAGAATGTTAGTTATTTAAACACATTATATTTAAGGCCATTTGTACTTCATAGAGGCCTGATTATGATGCATTTATGTGTAGAGATAAACATGGAAAATAATCTCAATTATCGATAACTATATCTTAACTTTGCTATAATTTTCATCAAAAATATCAGTGAAAGTAAGTAAGAAACAAATGTTTCATTATTGGTAGTATATTGAAAATTAAGATTTCTGAAAGTCTTTAGGAATCATTTATAGCCAATATAATCCTACAAACATCAATTTGTTGTATTTTAAAATGCATATTCACTTTCTCCTTATGTGATTTCCACATCTCTGTTAGTTTTTTCTTTTCTACATCTGAAGGGAAACAATGTTGAAATCAAGTTTACGTCTTTTTCTTCTTCCTCTTTAAATAATTTATTTATTTCTACATGTGTAAGTATTTTTAATATGTGGATGTAAGTGCACCACATTTATTCCTGGTGCCAAAATGTGTCAGACTTCCTATAGAACTTGACTTATAGATAGTTATGAGCCACCTGCTTTGGAAGATGGGAATAAACCTTGATTCCTCTGCAAGAGTAACAAATGATTTTACCTCTAAGGCATCCCTCCAGTCCCTAAAAGAAATGTGTCTCTTCTTTTTTACACATAATTCACTGTTGGCATAAAGATTTTGAGGTCTATCACACTAGATATTTTGTCTGAAATTGTTCTCAGTCTAAATGACATGATCATTTCCCCCAACCCCTCATCATCATCCCCAACTCCTCATCATCTCTCCCCAACCATTCATTATTTCTCTCTAACACTTAATCATCTCCCACAACCCCTCATCATCTTTCCCAACCCCTTATCATCTTCCCCAAACCCCTTATCATCTCCCCCAACCCCTCCTCATCTCAACCAACTCCTCAGCCACCAAAACCCCTCATCATCTCCCTCAAACCCCTCATCATCTCCCTCAAACCCCTCATCATCTCACCCAACCCCTCATCCCCCCCAATCCTGTCATCATCTCCCTTCAACCCCTCATGCTCTCTCTCTCTGTGTGTGTGTCTCTATCTCTCCCTCTCTCTCTCTCTTCTCTCTCTCTCTCTCTCAGAACACATTGTATCTAAGGAGACATAACAGCTCAGTCTTAAAGTTATAAAAATATAAAAGTGTGATTTAATCCCCAGAATCTACAAGGAGGAAGAGGAGGATAAAAACAGGAGGGGTAGGAGTAGGAGAAAGAGAGAGAATGGAGAATAAGGGGGGAAGATGAATAGAGTAAAATGAAATGAAGAGGAAGACGAGGAAAAGGAAGTAGAGGAAGAGGAGGAGGAAGAAGAAGAGGAAGAAGAAGAAGAAGAAGAAGAAGAAGAAGAAGAAGAAGAAGAAGAAGAAGAAGAAGAAGAAGAAGAAGAAGAAGAAGAAGAAGAAGAAGAAGAAGAAGAAGCAGCTGTCAGGTTTGGTCGTGTGCTCCAAAACTCCTAATCCCAGCTCCCAGCACTGGGCAGGTGAGGACAAAAGCATACCTGAGGTAAAATAGTCTTGTCTGCTTAGGAATTTGCAAGCCAATAACAGACTTTCTATCAAAAACAAAGTGAAATCTACCTGAGGATGTTAATTAAATTTAACTCTTCTACATGCACATCTGTATTCTCTCTCTCTCTCTCTCTCTCTCTCTCTCTCTCTCTCTCTCTCTCTCTCTCTCTCTCTCTCTCCCTCTCCTCTCCCTCTCCCTCTCCCTCTCCCTCTCCCTCTCCCTCTCCCTCTCCCTCTCCCACACCCACACAGGTGCATCTGTGATTCAGTTATGTGACTTTAGGAAACATGTATTGTTCACTTCTAAACAGCTAAAAGGAAGAATTTTCAATGTTATCACCTCAAAGAATTTAAAAACATGTGAGAAGATAGATACATACTTTGAACATTTCACAGTATATGCAGCAAGAAAAAAAGAAAAAGGTACTATTTTTGGGGGTCAGTTAAAAATTACCAAAAGAAAGTATGAAAGCCCTAGGTCCTATCTTCTTAAGATTCTCCTGGGCCCATCTCTATTTCAGCATCTTTTGTTCTCATTCTTATCACTGTACCAGGTCCACTCTCTGAGCCTGAGTGCCTCTTGTTTTATCCCTCTACAAAACATGACAGCAATTGTCTTCCATTTGCATGTATTTGGAAGCAAGCTCTGTGGTAAGACTTCACTTTCAGGCAACCCGACACACACATACTTGACTTTTGCCCATGAGAAAACAGAAGGCTGCTTAAGACTTAATCATGTCCTCTTTAAAAACACGAACATTAGGTATAACTATAAAACCACAGTGCTGAATATTTTCCACTCTCTGACATATATCTCCTCAGGGAAGCTCAACACATGTAGACTTCAGTAAAAATCCCATAGTATAGCACCAAGTCTCTTAATTACCTGATTCTCTCCTGTGTTTCTGCTACTCTCAATTTCAAGGATATTCTAGGTTGTTCCTTACAATTCAGCTCAGTTAGGAATATATTATCATCTGGAAGTTTTACCTACAGCTTAACTGTACCTTTGCCTATCCTGGTCTTTGTAACTGGAAATCCTTTTACTTCACATTGCTCTTACACCCTTTGCTCTACAGAATTTTTAACTTCTAGTTTGATCCTTCCCCTCTCTGAACCTCTTTACATGATGTAGTGAATTCCTTGTTGAGAGTGCTTACACCTAGCATTTTATGTTCTGTCACCTTACTTTGTTCATAATAGGACTAAAGATATTTTTTCTTTTTTTATTTAGAAGCAATCATTTTACATATCAGTACCCTCCCTGTTCCCTCTCCCTCTCATCCTCCCATGCACCCTACCAACCCCTCCAACCTACCACCCACCTGCTCCCCAAAGACAGTGAGACCTTCCGTGGTGGATCATCAGAGTCTGTCACTTTGGGGAGGGCCAAAACCCCTCCTCCATGTATCTGGGCTGAAATGCTGTCCCTCCATAGGGAATGGCTCCCGAAGTTCATTTGTACACTAGGGATAAATATTGGTTCTACTGTTAGAGGTTCCATAGACTGCCCAGGCCTCCTAATTGGCACCCACAATCAAAGGGTTTGGCTCAGTCCAATGCTGGTTCCCCAGTTTTATGACTGGGGCTCTCCATTATTCTAAACTACAAATAGTCCCTGTGCTCCCAACTAGGTCAATTCAGTAGTTTCTGTAGGTTTCTCCAGCACAGTCTTGACTGCTTTGCTCATCCCCCCTCCCTCTCTACAACTAGATTCCAAGAATATGGCTCAGTACTTAGCTGTGGGTGCCTGATTCTGCTTCAGTCAGTTACTGGATGAATAGGCTCTAGGATGGTAATTAAGGTAGTCATCAATCTTATAGGGGAAGGGCATCAGAGGTGGCCTCTCCGCTACTCCCTAGATTCTTAGTTGGGCTCATCTTTGTGGATCTCTGAACATTTATCTAGTGCCAGACTTAAAGATAGAATTTTTTAAAATTGCTCAAGTGAACTGGGCTGTGATGGTACAAGCCTTTAATCTCAGCACTCTGGAGGCAGAGAGAGGCAGATCTCTGTGAGTTAAAGGCCAGTCAGCCTGGTCTGTAGAGTGAATTCCAGAATAGGCTCCAAAGATACAGAAAACCTTGTTTTGAAAAATAAAAATAAAATATAATAAAAATTGCTTAAGTGGTCCTATTTTCCATGGATATTTAAGTCATTATTTCCTTCCTGTATCTATTTACTTCCTTGTTGTAATATGGTAGACAGATTTTCGCACAATGATCCTTTTTGAGCAACATAACTCCCTCATTTAGCACATTCAGAATTCTGTTTCTCGATGTCTCTGTCTCTGTCTCTGTCTCTCTCTCTCTCTCTCTCTCTCTCTCTCTCTCTCTCTCTCTCTCTCTCTTCTCTCTCTCTCTGGGAGGTGTTTACAGGATTTGTGTAAATGACAATATCAGACATTGTTCCTCAGGTGCTCTCTCTACAGGCTAGCCAGTAAACCCAAATGATCCACTGTCCCCACTCACCCAGGGATAGGATTAAAAGCTCATTCTGTAATGCCCAGGTTAGGAATTATCTCCCCCTCCATGTTTATACTTTTGCCAATGCTACTAGTCTACTGAATTCTCAGTTTCATACCTACCCTTTGACTTTACAATGATTATTTCTCTCTCAATTACATTTGATTCTATGTGTGTAATATCTCCTGCCATGCACCATGTTTAAAATTGAGTGACCTATCTCTCTTTATTGCTTCTCTTTTAAAGCTTATTTAGTTCATTCTTCCTTTAAACTTGTGTTTGAAAATTTCTGCTGCTGACACTCTGTCATAGTTTTACTTTAATCCCCATTTTCTGCTTAAGCACCATGCTTCATTAATATGGACTGGGCAAAGTTTCAAGCTTTTAATCTTACATTTTTAATTATTCCTCACACTTTACAATCTTGACACATTTACTATAATAAAGGGAAATCATTAATTCACTTAGAAATATGTGTGTGAAAACTACAGTTTTCCTTTTGATTAATTTCCATATTCATCCTTAGTTCTGTGAATTTACTATGCATTCAAGAGAATGAGAGTTCAGGATATGATTTTCCCCTCATTTGTTCAAAATTATTTCTTTGGGCAAATAAACGAGGTTTAAAATTATTTGAGTTATGGTTGCCAAAAGGACTGACATTGGGTAAGGCACTTGTCTTGCACACAAGCGAACTGAGTTTGATCCCAAGAATATACATTACAAAACTATCACAGTGTAACACACTCATAATCCCAGTGCTGGGGAGACAGAGACAGACGTACCCTTGGGAATCACTGTTCAGACAACCTAGTCTGTGAGGCAAGATCTGTGCCTCTCAGAGACCTTAAGTAGACAGCCTTTGGACACAAGATGTCTTCTCCTGCACCCAGCTTGCAACATATTACACATGAGCACACACAGACAACACCCATCCCCCCCCCCACACACACTTAAGGTAGGGCACATATTTATTTTGTTCTCATTATTTTCATCTTCATTTTTCCTTTCCACATTCCACTGACCCTTTTTTTAAACTTATTTATTTGTTTATTTATTTATTATGTATACAGTTTTCTGCCTACATGTATGCCTGCTGGACAGAAGAAGGCACCAGGTCTCATTACAGATGGTTGTGAGCCACAATTTGGTTCCTGGGAATTGAACTCAGGACCTTTGGAAGAGCAGTCAGTACTCTTAACCTCTAAGCCATCTCTCCAGCCCCCCACTGACCCTTTTTTAAGTAGAGACATAGTTATGATTTTCCTAGGATACATGTTTTTCCTTTATGAATATGAGAAATCAAGATTTCTCTTTGACTTTTGGGGAAAATCATCTGAAATAAATAGTGCAGTTTCCAATTTAATTTAAACATTTTAAAATGGTAGCACTGTCATAAGACAATGTTGACATACTTGGTTTGGACAGGATTTATTTATTCTTATTTATTTTGTTATGTCCTGATAATTGATACTAACGTGGCAGTTAATAACACAAATGAAGATACTTCTATATTTTTGGCAGGGATCATGTTAGAAAGAAACCAGATGTAAAACTTTGAAATGCAGTCGGTGTTTAAAACAATGTTCAGCTTAATGGACATTTAGATTCACAATGTTTAGATTTATAGACTGATCCCATTATATACACATTTTGAAGCCCCTTTCAATAAATAAAGGGTGAAAGTCAATGACTAGGGAGGTCACTTTAGAGATCACAGAGAAGAAGACTGAGACTTCCTGGCATTCTTTAAATAAATTCTTCAATATTTTCAGCACCTTGATTGCCCTATGATGTTTATTCACTTCAAGTAGTATCTGAACTATTAATCTTAGCATAAGGATGATGGTTACTACATGGGCTGGGCTGATTCTGATATTTCTTGACTCCATTTACACTGTAAGGCTACCCTGTAATAAGCATTCTTCTTGCCAGTCTGGTCTCAGAGCCATGTCAGTCCCAAATGAACAAGCAGGATGCTATATTAATTATGAAGCTGTTGGCTGTTTGCTATGGTTTCTCCTTCGACAGCTCTGACTTAATTATTAACTCATAACTGCTAATCTGAGTATTTCCACGTGGTCTTCTCTTAACAGAGAAAGAGGTTGGACCTCTTACTCCTCTTGCAGCCTACATGGTGACTGACTGCCTCCATTTCCCAGAGTCCTCCACCTCTCATAGCCCCTCCTATTATGCTACTGTATTGGTCAACAGTGCTTTATTTATCAACCAGTAAGATAAACATATTCATGGAAGGACTTTCTCCCATCACTACCCTCCCTTTTTATTGTCTTCTTAAATTATCTAAGCGTTGAGTGAATGGTTATGCTAATCATAAAAGATAACTTTGACCTTGGATTCCTAAATCTGCATTTATTTGCCATTGACAAGTACTTAGAGATGTTCAAATGAACCAAATCTAAATGGAGATTAGAATATTGATTTCAAGATTGGGTACGAGTATTTATAAGGCTATAAAGAACTTATGCATGAGTAATAGTTTAGTATGAAAATTAGCATCTAGTAGGTTATCAAGGAATGACTGCTCATTCGTTAAAATAACCTCTTTGGGAGAGGAGATTAGATGTATTCTTTACAATTCCGGAAGCCATACCCTAAAAAACGAATCCCTAAACGATATTTTACAAATGCATGAGAAATTTGATACTATTCTTTAATTTATTCTTTAATTTCATTTTACATTCTAACCAAAGATCACCCTCCCTCTCACCTTGCAATAGCCCACCCCTCATCCACTGATCTCAAAAGGTAAGAGCTCCCATGGTAAGGGGACAAAGTCTGGCATATTACATTGGGGCAGGAAAAAGCCCATTTCACCTTCCTTAAGACTGAGTATGACATCCACTCATAGGGAATGGGCTCCAACAAACCTAATCTGTTAGAGAATTTATTTAATATTTAAATAAATCTTTGGGTGCATTTATTTTACATCTGTGTAGTAGCCTCAAATGATGTGAACATTAATTTCCTTTGCTTCCATAGGATAAGGTTAATAATGTATTAGCTTGATTTGTAGAGTCTAAATTAATGAGTAGAATTTAAAGAAAGTGATGCCCTTCTGTTTTCATTTTTAAAATCTACCATCATGAGAATGAGAATTTGTTTTGTAATCTTAGCTGAATAGAGTGAGGAATGGTGGAAATTTTATTGAGTAGGTGTGCATCAAGATACTGTTAGGCATGGTGACATGCAATAGACTAGTGCTGCAGCTACAAAGTGGTGGCACTTTCTCCTGCACAGGAGGGTCACATTGCAGTACTTCCAAAGGGCTATTGGTTGATGCCTGTTTTCTAAGCCATCTCTGATATCAGCTGTCACCAAGGAAGTGAGATCTATTCATCCTCAGAAAGCAAAACCAGAGCTGCTTTCCATGGTTGATATCTGTAATCGCTGCATTGTGTAACATGTTCTTGTTTTACTTAAGTTACATTTTGGTTTATGGCCTTCCTCATACAATGTCCCCACAGGAAATTCATAGAGTATTCTGAGTGGATCCATAATTGATTCCAACAACATTGACACAGGATTCTTTGGTTTTAGACACTGTTTCTTATTTATTAAGAAGCAAAACTCTAGTAATGTTGTATTATATTGTTCATAAAATATTACTTCCATGTTTGTAGGTATGATTTTTAAAAAGCATGAGATTAGAATTGTATGTAGGTCTTATAAGCAGGTCAAGGGAAAGTGTAGAAATCCTGTAAATATCAAGTGTTACAAGGTTGATAAATGCTTGATGACCCCTTTCTGTCAGGAGAACTTGCTGTGTTGTTTGGGATAGTCACTCTATCCTCCCCGGAATTAAAAACTGTAGTTTCACATCTGCCCTTTAAAGATATAATGTATTGGAGGAAAAATAATGTATACTTCACTTTTCAATGACTAAGATACGATTTGTAATCATACTAACTGCACATAGAGAAGCCTCGTGCTGTCTTTGAATTCAGCGTGCTTCTGCATGTATTTGTTTAAAGATGCAGGCTGTGAGTGTTTAAGAAAGGGCTCTGACAACATTGCAGGCTCTAACAGTTTTTCTCATCCACAAATGCATAAGGACACCTACAAAACTACACTTAGCAAATTTGATGAAGTAGAATATTGAGAGAAAACCAGAAAGAACTTTGTCTTATAATATGTCCAGTACTGTAATAAAATGGATTTCATGTTAATACTTATATTTTCATTACAGAATGGGACTCTCTCAACTAAAACCATTATCATAAAGCACACTTGTCTTTAATTATTTTTAAGTAACATAGAACATAATAGGTTTCATTATGACATTTTCACATTTTACTCTTTTTGGTCTTCTTCACATCTCCTCCCCTAGCTGCACTCCTATTGATCCCCCTCTCTCCAACAGCCCATCTTCTTCTTTCATGTCCTGTGTATTGTGTTAGCCCCCTTTTTCCTCCCCTTTCTTCCTTCTTATGACATTCTCTCTGGTTTCATGGCCAACAGACATACATGTACATGCACAAAGACACAGACAGTAAGCATCCAGGCTTTGCATACAGAGGAAACATATAGTTTTTGTTTCTGTTTGTCTGGTTCATTTCACATTGACGTAATTAATTCCAATTCCATCAAATTTGTTTAAAAAGCTATTATTTTATTTTTTCAATGAAAAAATCATTGAATTTGCCATTTGAACTACTTTTAACCTAGGTCACCTAGAGTGTTCTTACATACCACTGTTACACATTTTCAGAATTCTTAAGAATTTATTTTATGTGTATATGTATTTTGCCTACATGTGTGTCTATGCACCACAGAAGACAGAAAATGATGTGATATGACCTTGACTGGCATCACAGGTAAATGTGAGCTATCATGGGGGTGCTGGGAATTGAACCCAGATCCTCCGAAAGACAGCCAGTGTTCTTAACTGCTGAGCTATCTCTTTAGACCCATCTCCAGAATGTTTTCATTACCCCTAATTGAAAGTCGGTACCTACTAGATAATAATTCCCTTCAGATTTTGTCCCCAAACACACTTTGTCTTTATGAATACTAAGTTTCTAGATACTTCATATGAGTTGAACCTGTAACATTTATCCTTCAGTATCTGGCTAAGCCATGGTTGTTTTAGTTATGCTCAGCAGGAGCCATGAGTAGAGAATTTTTCCTCAGGAATGATTTGGCTTTGGGATTTTAATCATGGCAAGATTCCAGATACATTATGGTTTCCAAAATAAATACAGCAATTCATGTGCTGTTGTTCAAAAGTTCTTTCTTACTACATTGGATTTATTCAGTCTCTCTCTCTTCCTCTCTCTCTCTCTCTCTCTCTCTCTCTGTCTCTTGGTCTCTCTGTCTTTCTGTCTCTCTGTCCCTCTGTCTCTCTCTCTGTCTCTGTCTCTGTGTGTGTGTGTGTGTGTATGCATGCAGACATACTATAACTACAGTGTATATGTGGAGGTAAGAGGGCAGTGTGATGGAGTTGCCTTTTCCCTGTTTTCATGTGAGTTCTGGATATTCAACACAGGTCATCAAGCCTAGACAACAACTACCTTTATCCACTGAGCCATCTTGACTGCCTATTAACACACATACTGTTTTGTGCATTTGGAAAACTCAAAGACAGTATGTCACAAAGGCTAAGAACACAATCCTTGATGCAGGCAGACCTGTTAATGCTGATTATGAGTTTTGTGAACCCCCTCCCTCAATGCCTGAGGCAGGTTGGAGAACTGGCCCTGAGGTCATAAAGGTGGGAGAGCTTCCCCACTCCCACCAGCTGCAACATTTGGGCGAGCAGGCCTTGCACCTCTACTGTCCAGTGGAGCCAATCCTCTTGGTGGAGGTGGGAGTGAGGAGAAGCCTGAAGTTGGTAGCATGGGAAAGCAGTCCTCATTGTTCATCTGTCACGTGGTGATGTGGGCAAAGGAAGCATGTCCTATACCTCACTCCCACATTGGCACCTAGGCCTGGAGGGAGAGCTTGTTCTAAGGTCAAAGGGGATTATCACTGCAAAAGGTGATGCAGGAGAGCTCACCCTGGTGATGAGGACACAGGAAAGCTGGCGGGCTCAAGGCAACTACCAAGGCCCAGAACCAAGGCCTTGGGTAGGCCCACTCCAATGTCCACCCCATCTGTGATCTGCCAGAGCATGTGCTGGGAATCAAACCCAAATCTATAGGATTTCCACAACACAGGACAACAGGATAACCAAGGGGAGTTCCAATGAGGGCCCAGCCTTGATAGTGTAGCAGAAACCAGAGGCCTCGAACAGATCAATGACTTTGCAATTAGAATTTGCCAGTAAGGATATGTGGACAGGGTGTTGACTGAATGCCTCACTATGTCACACTTTTTCTTTTCTGCTTTTTTTTTTCTCTTAAATTTTATTGGGGGTGGGTCTGTTAGGGCAGGGTGCGTATCCACAGGGAAAGGAAATGAAAGGGGCTAAGACACACGATGTAAAAGATGCAAAGAAAAAAAAGAAAGTTAAAAAATGAGTTTTGTGACTTTGGATTCATGACACATCCTTCATAAGATTCATTCACTGCATATTAAAAGCAATAGATGGCACTTAACTAAAAATTGCTGTTTTGATCAAGTAAGTGAAAGCTTCTGGACGGAATTAATGTTTCAGAGCATTGTTAGCATCCAGGCAGTGTTTTAGGCGATGAGTGGGCTGTCAGACTGGCACAGAGAAAGTCAGTGTTTTCATTGGGCTTGCAGTGCCTGGCTCAGAGTAAATGCTGGATTGATGTTAATTATCATAATGACTGGTTTATTAGCTACTTGTCTTGTATCTGTGACAAAATACTAGACTAATGCAGCTTAAGGAAGAACAGTTTATAGAAAATCTGAAAGAATTCACAGGGGCTGTATAGAAGGCCCCCTAGGGAAGAACACTGGCTGCTTTCCCAGTGGACCTGGGGAGATTCCTTGTATGCACATGCCAGCTCACAACCATGTAAAACTCCAGTTCCTGAAGATCCAACGGCCCCTCTGTCCTCTGTGAGTTTAATGTCATTAGCCACCCCCTGCTGCTGGCACTCTACTCCTCAGACAAGAAGGACTGTATCTTCAGAATGAGAGTTCACAGTTCATCCAGATTCGGGAGCACAGAGTGATAAGTCTGTGTTCTCAGATTGCTTTTTTCTATCCCTCTTATTCAGTCCAAGACTCTAGTCACAGCTAAGGTGGATCTTCCCACCCCAATGAATCTAATCTATATAACTACTCATGTGCATGCCCAGAGTCCTGTGACCTGGGTGATTCTAAGTCCTAGTATTGTGAAACCAACCATCATAACTCACTAGCTGTCTGTGATTTCTAGTTTAAAGTGGCATTATCATGTACATACCCATTTAAAAGTCCAAGGTATTTTTATCTAACATTCAAGCCTAATACACATGCCAGAATATTGAAAACTTACATGGAAAATTAGATAACTGCAGTACAAATCAGACAAGCCCTCACAACAAATATTGCTCATTTTATAGTGTTGAAAAAAAAGGAATGGTACAAAAACACCAGGGAGAATTCTTTTATTGAGAAGTTTTGTAAAAGAGAAAAAATTCTGAACTGTTTGGGTAATTCAGTGATACTGCTTTCCCCCTCAGAAATATTGAAATTCCATTGATAAATTGTTTCATATTTGAGAATTTGAATAAGTCTAAGATGGCCCCCATTGTTTAGAAAAGAACAGATGTGAAATATGACCTCTATTATTTCCTCATATCTCACCAAGATTTCTTTTGCAGAAGAGAATTGGTGCTTCCTATAACATCCTAACTCGTCCTGGATCACTAGGTAGTTATGTGCTAATCTCGGGCTGAGGGAAAGATTTTTGTGACAATATTTATCATAGACTTTCAGTGCTTCTCAGAAAGAAAATCCAACTGAGGCTAGAGAGTTTATATTTTTTCCTGTGACTGTAACACAACACAAAAAATGATATTGTGCTGATAATTGAGATTCATGTTTTCCATAGGAAAACTTAAAGTGTTTTGTTCTTGATGACAGTGACATTGTGTCTAGAATGCATAGGCAGGGAAAACTGTCACTTAAGAAATATTTACACAAAGAATAACGGGCATTAACTTAGGATCTAGGAGGCAATGGTAATTATCACCGATGTTTGTTGCTTTTGGTTTTAAATATGTTCTCAGTTTTATGAGATGTTACACTGCAATGATTCTGTCTTTTCTTTACTTCTTGTTTGACTTGAGCCAAGAATAATTTTATAATTATTGTGAACTACCCAAAGTCCACAAATCTCTTCTTCTGGTAAAATAGTCTTCTTGATTTGCCATCTATAATCTATATTTAAGTAGCAGTTAATTTCATATTTTAACTTGTATAGACCATAGAGTACTTGTGTGATCTGGGGTCTTTTGAGACAGGGCCCTACTATGTAAACTCATATTAATCTGGATCACATACACTTCTGGCTGTTCTCTAAGATTTATTAATCCTGTCTCAGCCTGTTGAATGTGGGGATT
This sequence comes from Mesocricetus auratus, assembly GCF_017639785.1. Lineage (NCBI taxonomy): Eukaryota > Metazoa > Chordata > Mammalia > Rodentia > Cricetidae > Mesocricetus > Mesocricetus auratus. The sequence goes on from NW_024429266.1 coordinate 164,741,209, forward strand.
ATAGGCATGTGGCACCATGCACTGCCACAGTATTTTTTGTTAATCAGTGGAAAAGCCCCCTAATACTAAGATTGACTTCTGCTCATGAGGGGACAGGTTTGCGAGAAGAAAAAGAAACTGGCCTCCATGAGGAAGATGAGATTCCACTGACACAGACTTTGATCTCAAGATCCCTGTGAACTACTTCTGTATCTCTATGGGGCATCCCATTTACTGCTCCTCTCTACATCACCCTGAGATATTTTGCATATGCTAACACACTGAAATCTAGGAGATACATACTTTGTCAAACAGACAAAATATACCCATATACTCATAGGCACAGGCATGCACAGGCACTCACAGAGGCTTGTCACTTAGAAACTCATCACTTATCAGCACATAGATTGGTTTTAATGGCCAGGGGATAGCCAGCTTTCTTTATCCATGCTTCGTCTCCTTGAGTGATTTGATTGTCCTTTGAGTATCGCAATTCCTAAAAGTCAGCTTGGTAGTAGAAAATAGCATCAAACATGAGGGCTGTTAGTGGGTTACTTCGGCATCGCCTGGAGGGAATGGGAATGGGCATGGTGTTGTCACAGGACCAGGTTAAATATATTCTCCCATTGGTAAAGGAAAAGGTACACAGTGTTAAGTGAGTCTATCATAAACACTTGAATCATCCAAAGTAGGTGTGTGTGTGCTTTCAAACTAGATTATTTTTCAGAGTCTTCTGTAACAACTAAGGACAGAAGACTTAGCTCAGAACATACTTGGCTTTAAAAGCCACGAGTTTAATCCCCTGCCTTGCAAAACCACAGAAGAAACACCTCATAAAGGGTAGAATTTTGGCATAAGTTATACTTGGAATGTTAATATTCAGAAACTTAAAGGTAATGTCTAATCCAAGAGCAACTGAATGTCTTTTAATAAAAATGGAAAATAGTACATGCAGGCTATGAAAGGTGAAACATCTTTTACAGGAATGCTCTTTTCATGGCTGTGTAGAGTGGCCCAGTTGTCCAAATGTCCTCTCTAGTAAGATTTTTCTTTTATTTGGAATAGCCTAAGGATGAGTTAAATTCAAGACAAAAATCTCCTCATGTGGCCCTTAGTGGAACATACTATAGAATACTTTCTACTTTACCTAATAATTTGCTTTTCTGTATATATTGTACACTGTATATTTGGCATTGGTGAAAATTATGACTTAAAAGACCCAGAGTATATAAATAAAGTCCCTTTATGACAAATGGGAGCTAAAAATAGGTTTTGATTCCTCATAAAGAAATAAAATTGCTTTCTTTGCAACACAAACAAAACTTTCATGTATTAAATTATTTCATTATTTTCAAGTACATGTATTTAGATACTCAAATGATCTCATCAGTGTAGACAGAAAATTTGCACCCTTGTTGGATATGAAGAAATAAAAACTTAAACCAATGTAAATAATTCTATCTTAGCCTGTGTATATATAAGGATATACTTGACAGCAAATTAAAGTAAAATTTATGTTATTTTAGAATATGGGGTTTTTTATTAGTTATGCTTAAAGGTAGATAGAGACAATCCTTGGTTTATTAAGAGTACAGCTTTTGTGCTGTTCCTACAGGTCCTTATCCATATGTTGGTTTGGGATTTTGAGCATACCTTCAAGACAGCTTGCAGAACTGAGGCCATGCGTGTACTTTGCGATGTAGATGTCCTGAGAGTTTAGGACTTATTGCACTTAGGAACAGTCCCAAGCCAGTCTCAAAATCCACATTATGTTATATGCTGACTAGTTGGTATATGTTCTGCACAAAGTTACTAGCATTTGGTAATGTTTAATCATTATCTAGAGAACATGAATGCTGTCCTTATATGGAATGGGTAGTATGTGCAAAACAAATCTGGGCTTCAACCAAAGTAAACGTTTAGAAGAAAGTGGCTTAACATTCATAATAGTACATAAATTAAACACTGAACTCTGTGTTTCCTCTTCAGTGACTATTTCACTCTAACGTAATGTTTCATTGATTAGTACACATTTTAATGGGATGTCGCAAATCTTTAGTGCCTTTCGCAGTTATGTGGGTAGTAAGCTGAACACTTTTTTTTATCCCACTATGGTAATAACTCAAGTAATTCATCCTCATGTGTCTTGACCCTTTATAGATATTTTTGTGTCAAACATTTGAGTCAAATCTTGACTTCTTTTAAGAGCCCATGTTTTAATGTTACCATATATCCTGATGTTGTTGGATTATAATTTTTGGTAAAATTTTTGTATCAGAATAAATGGATCATTTGTTTCACTTATGTAGACAAATGCTTAGCTGTTTAATGGCAACTCTTGATTTGAAAGATATATCATTGTATATTAGAGAGCAATTTGACTTTAAGATTGCTCCCATGTCAGCAAGTGTGTATTTCATTGAGAATAAATCACCATAATGTCTGTGGCTATGTCTACTTTATATATGAAACCTTCTTAATGGTTGCCATCTTTGCATTAACATGGTTTTCATATTGAACAATTTAAGAACAATTTCTAGCCCAAAGCTTTGGGTCATTTTTAGAGGCTTCATTAAATTTTCCAGGCTGCTTAGAATACTATTTTGTAAATTGCTGCTTTAGGGCACTGAACGATGACTTTATGGTTTAAAGAGTTAATATGCTTAAATTGCCTAACAGCTAAAATACCTAATTTCGTAATACACATACACACACACACACACACACACACAGAGAGAGAGAGAGAGAGAGAGAGAGACAGACAGACAGACAGACAGACAGACAGACAGACAGAGACAGAGAGACAGAGACAGAGACAGAGACAGAGACAGATCAAGTGAAGAGAGAGAGCAAGAGAGCCTAACAGGAACCTAAGCCATGTTTACTATTACTCAAAGGAAAATGTGAGAATTCCCAGGACCCAATATGATGATGATAATAATAATAATAATAATAATAATAATAATAATAATAATAATAATAATAATTCAATTTTAACATGACATGGGCACTAGAGACCATGTTTTTAAACTTCTTCATTTTAAAGATGAAAAAAATGGAATCTAAGGACTAACTACTCCGGTATTCTGCAAGGATGTGGCATGTGGCTCCAGACCTCTGAAAGCATACATCTTTTGATGAGTAGTTACATTTCTTTTTTTGTACAAAGTAAAATGTTTCCAAAATATGTTTTAGGATGTGAAACTGATGAATCACAGGCCAGGGAAAGCTGCAGAAAATTTACCAGAGTAGGACTGAAGAAAAAAAAAACAGAAGCATTTTACAGATCTCTCTCTCTCTCTCTCTCTCTCTCTCTCTCTCTCTCTCTCTCTCTCTCTCTCTCTCTGCCTGTGTCTCTGTCTCTGTGCCTCTCCTTCCCTTCCAAATAAAGTATCATTTGCTTTCCCCATGAAACAGTGTGGTTATTTTACATCTTACAATTTCTACAGAACAAAACAAGTTAAATATTCTTTTTAAAATATCCTTAGACAACTTGGACCCTTGGTACAATTGGTGCTGATTGAACTTTAGCTTAGCATAAACTCTTTGCCATGCACATCTATCCTGGCTTTCTCTGGGTGATGACCCTTCGATTTACCATTTGGCATTTTCTTTTGACCTTAGCTTCTTAATGTTGCCTCATTTTTCTAAGTGCTTCATTTTTCTTTTGTAGTTTAAAAATATATCCCTTTAACTAAAGATACCTGTCACATGCACTGCCAGTGTGTAGTAAAATTATCACTATAACCAAGACTGTCTGGTTAGAGGCATTATACACAATAAGATTTAAAACAATAATGTTATTGCCATTTCTGAGGGTCTTAAAATTCATGTTTTCCAGATTCTTAATGTTCTTTTAGTCTGTGACATGTATTCTCTGTTCACTACATAATTACACAAATAAAACGCTTCTCCTCCAGGTCAATACTTCCCTCCTTCCCTACACTGTTAAAAATTATTAAGTGTTCTGCGCTGTTTTTGCCTAGTCATATCTATCCCAACCAGTCTACTAACACTAGGTCCATTAAGTCATCCATCAGCTTTAATGTCTCAGATCAAAACAATTTTTTGTCAATCTTAAGCTATGTTGCCTGCTCTCTGAACAGCTCCCAGGGTTGGAAAGGATGTTTGCTGCATTTCCTCTTACCTCTGTGACCACGTTTCTTTAACCACCATCCCCTGAACGGCTTATACCCTGTAGGTAGCTTTGAATTATCTAGCTCAATTCTTCATCTGATTAACCTTTCCCCAGATTCAAAGCTCTCAGCTAGGACAATTTTGTCCCCAGGACCTTGTGGAGCTATCTTTCATCGTTAGAGTAGTAGGTGGAGATCTGTCAACATTTTCTTTCTCATCACTATAATACTTTAAAGGAAACAAAACAGAATAAATGAAAAACACAGAACCTACAAAATATCAAGGTTGAGTCCATTATTTTCTTGGTGGGGATCATGGAAATACTCAGGCAGATATGATGTTGGAGAAGCAACTGAAAGCTTTGCATTTGGGTCTAAGGACAGTAGAAAGAGATAGCCACTGGACCTGGCTTAGGCTTTTGAAACCTCAAAGCCTACCCTAAGTGACACACACAGCTAAGATAAAAAGGCCATATATCCTAATCCTTCTGAAGTAGTGCCACTCCATGATGACTAAGCGTTCAAACTTATGAGCTTATGGAGGACAATTTTATCAAAACTACCACAATCTATGATCCTTGGCTTCACTGATTCTTGGTCTTTGGTGAAACAGAATATCATAACATCACAGAGACTTCTCATCTCATGGTAGCAGCAAGGAGGGAGAAAGATGGAGGACAGGGAGAAGGAGACATTTGAGGACAAGATACAACTTCCAAATACTTCCTTGGTGAACTTCCTCCAATAAATTCCCACTTCATCCAGTTTCCAAGATCTCATATTATAACATCAGTTATTTCTTGAGGTTTAACATCTGACTCTATGAGATACATATTCAGATCAAACAAGTATCTCCTGACATTTATTATGTAGATAATGTAAATGTAAGCATTCCCATGGAACAACCACCTAGAACATCAGTGGCTCCCAGACTGAGTAATATTCCTGTACAGCATGACATACTTACCTTCAATTCCTAGGGAACTCTCACAGTGTGTACTCATAGCCAATCTATTCCTCCCTTTAGCCCCTCCAGTTATATGGTACTTATAGAATATTATTCTTTTAATGGTGCAAAACGTTTTTATAATTACAGCTATGATCATTTCAATGTAGGCTCACACAACACTTCAACTGCTCTTTATGGGAAGGGTCTGCTCATTGTGGAACGAAGGGCACTGGCATCTATACCATTGACATATGTTAATAAACTCTTCTGAGAAAGCAGTGTGTCTCCATTTGTCTTTATGCTTGATAATTTGGTATGCCATGACTTCTGGTAATCACACTATAACTTTTCTATAAAAGAAGACTTTGAAAACCTTGTTAGTAAGGCCAGGGCCACCACTTATCCCCATTTTGAAGTGTATGTATGGTGTGTCTAATATTTTTTTCAGAAGTGCCTCACTGTGGCAAATACCAAAGAAAAAGAGTTAAAGGTTAAAATATTTATTTTGGATTACAGGTTCAGTTTGTCAATAGAGAATTGTGTGGCAGGGCAAAGATGCTCACTTCTTGGCTTTTGGAAGCAGCGTGAGGCAGCATGGGCATACTTGCCAGATAAATCATCTTGATTGGCTTTTGTTCTTTTGGGGGCCCCAGAATTCTGAATAGTGCCATTTCCATATTTGGGAGATCCATTCCCTGCAGCAGCTGTTCTTCATGTCACTGGTCTCTGAGTGTCCAAGGAAGATACTCATAAGACTGCTTTCCTAATATTCTAGGTGGAAATTACAGTTCAGTCAAGTTTCATAATTAACAGTCACAATTTATTTCAAAATAGTGATGTTCATCTTTCTTTCATGAGTTTCAAAATTCACATTATCTAGCTTTTTCTATTTTATGCACTAATTTTCTTTTCATTGGTTATATCAATGTTCTCTTTTCATGCATAGAGTTAGACAAAAGATGGATAGATAGATGAGTACATATAGCATGCATATTCTTGTTTACAAATGCATGTTTACATATATGCAAAAATCTCTCTACAGGTGTGACTTAGACCAACTGATTTTGTATTTCTCTAATGGTTCTTTGCTTTACAGAATAGATTCTTGGTACCAGTAAATGTAGATTTGTAAATTCTCTCTACTACTACTGTGCTGATGGAGGAATTTGAGCCCATCAATAAATGAAAAAATAGAGGCCAATTTAATAGAGGACTATGGATTTCAGTTCCCATCACATCACAAACCAAGTGTGGAGGTTCATGTTTGTAATCCTAGCACTTGACAAGTAAAGGCAGCAGGATGCGAGTTCAGCCAGTTCAAAGTTATCTCTAGCCTCATATTGAGCCGGAGCCCAGTGTTTCATGAGACACTGAAAAGAAAAAGCCTCTTTGTTGATAGACTTGCTCCCCAGCAGGGAAGAGACTATCTAAAATGAGTCTTTATGAAATCACCTTGCAGCTTTCTGTAAATGCGGATTCTATTTCTGAAGGCTCTTTGGACTTCATCCAGACTTAGAAACTCTAACTGCTTGTAATAGGACTTGTGCTTTCCGTCATCACAGCATCAATCATCATCTCAAAGGGAAGGTTAGAGCCTGATATGTACAGGGATATTGTGTTAGTCCAATTCCATTACTGTAGCACAATCTCTAAGATTACCCACTAAAAATGAGAAAAGTCTATTTCCACTCACAGTTTTAGAGATTTAAGTTCATGATCACCTAGGCCTTTCCTTTTGTACCTATGACACGGCAGACTATCATGGCAGGAATATTTTCTGAAAGAGGCTGCTCACTTTATGGCTGCTGGAAACAAATAAAACAAATAAAGAAAGATAATGGTGTAGAGTGTTGATATTCCCTCAAGTGCTTACCTACAGTGACCTAACTCCTTCTATCAAACCCTAACACTTAAAGGTGCCACCAACAAGTGCCAATATCACCATGAGCAGGAGCCCAAACCTTTACACTAAAGCTTGTATGATACCAAACCACAGCAGATGTTTCTTGATTTGACAACCTATGGTAAATGCTGTTTAACTTGCTTTCTTTTCCAATGAACAGGTCTCTATTGTAATTTGTTTTTTCTAGTTAATGTACTTAACTAAAAGGGAATATCTTGTTGCATTTCCTGGAGCTTCTAGAACTAAGGAAACAATGTTGCATTGGTACAGTGGTTAACTAGTTATTAGTTATCTAGTTATTCTCCACATCTTACATAAAGTAGCCATCCCAAGTTCCTATCTGTGTTTTTCCATTCTTTTGAGACAGGATCTCCCTATGAAACTAGTGAGTGTGCAGGGTGGGGCAGGTTGTGAGTCAGTGGAGACAACTCTAGAGATTAATTGTTAAAACTCTACTTCATTCAGAAAGAAAAGGGACTATAAAGACTGGAAACTGTGGCTGAGTTATCATCCAATTTGCATTAAGTGGCACACTACTGTCATAAGACTTTGTATGTGGCAGTAGGGCCCTATAGCAAAGCTCCTAGTATAAGTCTTAGTTACCATATTTGCGGTAGGGAAGGTGTCTAACAGGAACTTTTCCGAGGGTCATGCTAAAGATAAACTAGGCATCCATACTTAGAGATGGTTTTCAGATAAGATAAGTCCTCTGGATCCTGGGACATTTTCTAGATAAGGGCAGGTAGAGAGTAGGAAGTTTTGCTGGGAAGGGAGTCCCCATATCACAGAGCTTTGGAAAAAGCTGCCAGGTCGTGATAGACTGCAACCTCTGACCAGCAAGACCTTACAACATACCTTCATATTAAACCATAACTTGCCCCTCCATTTCTAGAAAACACAACAATTTTTTAAATTGTGTTCAGAAACTTCATTGAGTCCTAGGCAACAGTCAGGTTTCAGTCTAAAGCAGAACATTCTTCACTAGGTACATGAATTCTTCAGCATTTGACCTGACTCTTTGAAATGCATAGACCTTACCATTTAATTGAAACTGTTACAAATATTTGGATTAAAGTTCTGTAGCAGACAAATGAAGTAGGAAGAGCAAGGATTCAGATGAGTACAAATCATATCTCATCCTACATCTATATCAAGTCTTCAGAACCAACAATAAGTGTGCAGTTCTCCTTAACAATAAGGAGAAGTCGGTTAAAGAAATAGTGAGTCAATTCCTCAAAATAATTTGTTATGATTTTTGGACACTGTTTAAATCCATATCTACCTAGTTGAAAGTCTCAATAATATCATTTGTTAAGTGTGTTAAAAATAAATATAACAATTTGACTGAGGACTTGAAGTTATAAAGGACAGGATTATTAAAATCACACACACACATACACACACACACACACACACACACACACATGTACCAGAATGGAAACTTAGCATTGTTAGTAATAAATACACACATGCATTTACACAAGCATGCACATCAATATACCCATAGTGTACATATGAAAATTGTCTTACAGGGTTAAAAAGATATCCCAACAGTTAAAAAGCAGTTGCTACTCTTAGAGAAAATGGGGTCCCAGCACCGACAGGGCATCTCACCACCATTAGTAACTCCAGTTCCAAAAACTCAATGTCCTCCACTATTATAACTTCCTATGGCTTCTCTAGGTACTGTAAGCATGTAGTGTACAAACATACAAGTAGACAAAATACACAACACTAAAAATAAATAAATATTCCTTAAAAGTTGCTTTTAGGTCTATTGGTCAAGCCCAGTGTGTGTGTGTGTGTGTGTGTGTGTGTGTGTGTGTGTGTGTGTGTGTATGCATGTGCATGTGTGTGTCCTATAGGCAGCAGAAATTTTTGATGAGAAAAGTTAAAAATTAGTCTGGTTTTTAATTTTTACAATTTATTGGCATGTTTAATTACCTAACACACAGTTTGCTCATTATGACATTTTCATATATGTGAAGAATTTTATAATCCATATGATCATATTGACTGTCATATGCTTGTGTGATGGAGCCCCCTGTGTTTCTGGTTATAGCCAAGTGGTCTTCTTTGTAGGTCAATGTCCTTTCATTTTCTTATTAAATCTAGATCCTACATATGATAGGAAATATGATATTTGAATAAAACTGACTGGGGTTGCTTACCTGATGAACTCCATTTCCACACATCTCCCTATGAACTATGTACTTTGATGTTCCTTATGGGTGAACAGTAAGCCAGTATGTGACTATTATGGTTTCTTTATTCATGTATTATTCATTACCTAGGATGGCAACATAGGTAGGCTGTTGTGAATCACACTGTAATAATATGAGTGTGTTTATTATGTGCTGATTTTAGGAGTCAGCCCAGGATTGCTATAACTGATTATCAACTACCAAAGACATTGGAGTATTTAGTTTTATGCTAAAACATTTAGATTTATCTTGAAAAATATTTAAAATAAATGCAACAAAATATATGTTCAGTTATGTACACACAAAGTTATGTGTGTCTATGTATATCCAGGTATCAGATATTTTTAAGTGATATTGGTCTACATTAAGACATGTGTTATTTACCCTGCTACATTATGTGAGAGTTTTAAGGAAAACAATGATTTTGGATGTAGAGACCTATAAACTGCATAAGGTATTGTGATAGCTTAGAGAGGAAATAATGAGAGTCTAAACCAGTGTAGTATTTTGAAAGTGGAGGGGAGGGGTCCATGGAAGCCATTGCAGATCATAATTGTAGTTCATATAATCAGCTCCTTGGTTGATCTTCAAACCAGCCGTATCTTAGTGAAACAGAGAACACTGTTCTTAAGTAGTCCTACATTTCTGATTATGAGAATAAACCAGGATATTTTATAGAAGTTGGGAGAAAGTAATGACAATCAACCCACTTCCCCCACAAATCTAAAGGTTAAGAAAGTGGCTTAATTGAGCCCTAAGAAAGCTAACTTAGAAACACGAATCTTTGAAACAGGATACTAGAATTCAACTAATTGGCTGTCACCCCTCCGTAATGTATATTGTTAGTGTTCTCTTACCAGTTTCAAACATATTCATGTCATTCAAGGCAGTAAAGTTGCCCTCTAGTCGGTGAAACTTACGGCTGCAGCCAACATGGAAGCTGGGAGATTATTGATCACCTGGGTATATTTTGTTTCTGTGTCACAGTTGGTCTGCAGGTCTCAAAAAGATCCATACTGCATGCATACCACTGACTGCAAAATGAAAAGTCGTGATCAACCACTGTCTGAAGTCCCGCTGTGCTGTGAGCTTAGGGCAGATGCTTTTGGAAAGAGAAATTCAGAGTTTGGCAGAGAAAGAATATTGAAATTAAAGCAAAAAAGTTTATTTAAATTTTAATGAACAGTGGGTAAGTATTTTAGATGATGTGAACATTCAATTTATAAGTTAATTCTGGAGTGCTTAACTCAGAAAACGCACAATCTGAAATCCTTCTAATAAGGGTTTGGCTGTGACTCAACTCACAGGGAAGGGAGAGATGTTACTCTAAATTTAGTCTCAATTTTAGATCATGAAAATTCTTAGATTGGTTAACTCGCACTATGGTGTCCAAAAGTGCTTAATTTAGTTAATGGTCCGAGACTTCATTTTGAATGAGCCTTATGGGATTTGTGATATTGGTGTTTCAGGAGAGCAGAAGCAAAAGCCCAGGACATGCCACCAGGTGGCGCTTCAGGACTTCCTTTTCTCCCATGTCACTCAGCCAACTCAAGATTTATTGATGTGTGAAAGAAGTATCATGTGAAGGTATTCATCTCCAGATGGTGGCGTTGAACTTCTCAGAAACAATATGCTCATCCTAATTTGGTGAATTAAATGAACCAGATTTTTCTACTTACATATGCAAAATAAGATGAGGAAACTATACAATAATGATGAAAATATCCGGGTTTTGTTGCGTGCTTATTCAGTGTATGACACTGAACTCAATAACTCATTGTCTCAGGGATCACAACATGGTTTGGAGCTCATTACCTCAGCCTCGAAATGGTCCTATGGAGTAGGTATAATTATTATTTGCATCATTCCTTTCCTAAAGGAATATGAATCAGAACATAGATTACAGACTCATCTAGTTACAAAGCTGCCAATGACACTCAAAAAGCTTTCCATTCTAAAATGTCAAATCTGTCTATGAGGTCAGTACCATGACTCCTACTCAGAGAACTGTTCCAGTTGCCAGACATGATGCTTGGAATTGAGGGGAAATTCTTATGTTTCATCTGATGCCAAAGTTTCTGAATTTGTTTCCTTCTACAAAGAAAGACAAAACAGTAGAGAACAACTCCATTCATTAACAGACACATAATGACTGTCACTGTGAGGATAATGCACTGGGACTGCCTGTGTGAATGAATTAAATAGTCTCATGCTTAATTGCTTAATATGAACATACCCATAGAAGAAGCCTTGCATTTCCCTTCCTTGTTAATAGGATTGTCACTTTTCTCTCTTTCTGACTCTGTACAACAGATAACATTCTATAACAGCTGTCCCCAAAGAGGTTTCAACTCAGCAGAGAGGACAAATAACACATGCCTGCTCACAGGCTTGCTTTCTGAAAAAAAAAAACCTGTTGGGAAAAAGCTTAATCACAAACAGAGATGTAATTCAGTATGGAGACTTGTTCCTTCCCCATTCTGACACTAGTCTTAATCTTAATTACTGGATTCACTCCAAGGAAGAGTCAGATTAATGTAGCTGCTAGAACACTACCAAGTTCCTCTAATTAATAGAAAACGTTTGGGAGTGTTCTGAAACAGGATGTGGTTTGTTCTTAACCATTTGAAAATGTCCCAATTAGGATGTGTTCTTGAAGAAAGGTTCCCTTATATGTGACCTCTTGGAAAACTAGGAAAACTTACAAGAAACACACCACAAAATCGTAAGCTAAAATCACAATGGAAATACATTAGAATTCAGAAAGCAGGCTTACACAGTAATAGTGCCAATGATGGGTCAGCCCTTACTCCCACATAAGGTCAACCCTCTCTGTTATTAGACATTGGGTGGTGAAGGAAGTACAGTTAAGGTGTCTGAAAATATTAGAGACTTTTGTTTATTAGGAAATAATAAATTATGAGTGTGAATTTAATGGGGTACAGAAATGTTTCGGGGATTAATAGTGCGTGCTGTTCTTCAGAGGTCCCTAAATCGATTCCCAGCACTCAAGTCAGGTAGCTTACAACAGCTTGTAATTCCAGCTGCAGGGACTTGGTGCCCTCTTCTGCCCTCCATGGGCACCTACACTCACACAGATATGCCCACACACAGACACTTTTCAAAAAAGAAAATGTATGTTTAAAAAAACAATAACAAGAAAATTAATGTTTATTTAAAATAATATAAAAGTGGAATTAGGACTGGGAATATGGCTCAGCTATTAAGAGCAAGTCCTGCTCTATTTATAGAGGATTTGAGTTTAGTACCTAGCGCCCACATCAGGTGGCTCATAAATGTCTGTAACTCTACCTGCAGGAAATTCAACACCTTCCTTTAGAATCTGTGGGCACTTGTACTCCTATATAGCTAAAACAAAAGAAATATTAAAAACCAGAAATCAAATAAATACTGTCACTTTACTGTGAGTTGAATACATGAGTATAAAAAGATAGAAGTCTTCATTTTATTTTACATATTAGACATAAGAGTTTTGCTAGTGTTTATTGTAACACTTTGTAAGATGACAGATACATAAATACTATTGGAGAACTAAATCCTCCTTCCTCAATGTTTTTACTCATGTGTTGTCTTTAGTAATAATGTACAATATAATTCATTTTATTTAATTATTTAGTATATTGTCTCTCTATAATTTCTACTAAATTTGAAATTTAAAAATGTATTTATACTTGTATGTATGTAGTACATGTACTACAGATGCTGTATATATACAGACACATATTTGGAGACCAAAAGAGGATGCCTGGTGTTCTGCTCTATTGCTATACAACTTATTACCCCTAGACAAATTGTCTCACTCTACTTGGACCTAGGCTGTCATTTCACATAGATTTCACATAGTTGAGGTTGCAAGTACATCACCACACATAGTGTTTTGCAAGAATGCTAGAGATGAAACTGAGGCCTTTATGTTTGCATTGTAAGTACTATTACCACTAATCCATTTATCCAACCCTCTACCAAATTTTAATATACTTCATAAGGAAGGAAGCTCAGCACCTTTTAGAATAGTTTTGTCTAAGACCTAAAAACAGAAAGTAGTTATGCTGAAGGAACCTGTTATGCTATGTTAAACGTAGACAATCCTGGATTATACAAGTCACTGAGCCCTATTTTGCAGGAAGGAGAGATTTTTATATCAAAGTAAAGAGAAAAGTAAGAGTTAATAAGTTGGGGAGGTGGTGGTGGTACAGGAGAACATCATCAACTGCCAATTCTCAGAGATAACAAAGCAGAAACTTTGACCTTGAATGAGAGTCCTGCTGTATGGTTGGAGGTAAAACAGAGGAACTTCACTGGTAAGAACTGAGGCTTGAAATATATGCAGGGCCTGGCTCCTAGAGAGCTTCCTTTTGTTGTGAAACAGGTAGACTTTATCTCATGGATCTTAACTAGATAATGAAGAAATCAAAACAAAACTTTTTTTTTTGCTGTAGAAAGATGGCTCCAAATACTGCGTGAGGAAGAATGGAGAAGAAAGGAGAGAGTCAATGTTCTAGGTGGTGCCTACAATTGGTGCTGAGAGAACAGTATGCTGACTCAGGTGGTATCTAGGTCTTTTCTGTTGTTGTGGTGAAAACACTATGATCAGCCAGGCGGTGATGGTGCACACCTTTAATCTCAGTACTTGGGAGGCAGAGGCAAGCAGATCTCTATGAGTTCAAGACCAGCTTGCTCTACAAGAACTAGTTTCAGGACAGCTTCTAAAGCCACAGAAAAACCCTGACTTGAAAAACAAAAAAGGAAAAAGAAAAGGAAAAATAAAAAGAAAACACCATGGCCAAAACAACTGATATGAGGGAGATCTGGTTTGGACGGGAGGTTCTAGGGGCTTAAGCATCTGTCATGATGGGAAGGCAGGCAGCAACCAGCAGAAATGGTAGCCACAAGAGGAAGTCGAGTGCTCACATCTTGAATGCAAGCACAGAACAGAGTGACTGAACTGCATATTGGCTTGGAGTTTTATTCTCAAACCCTATTCCCAGTCACACATTCCCTCTATCAATGCTGTACCTCCTGTACTTCCCTAGACAGCACCACCAAGTGAGGATCAAGTGTTCAAATATCCAAGACTATGGGGAATATTTATTATTCAAATCATCACAGGAAGTAACCACAAATATGAACAAAGTAGGGAAGTATTATGTTCTATTATAAAAAACAATATTTACTGAATTACTGATGAATATATGGGGTAGGGACACATAGAATATGATTTTTTTCTTTTGAAACAAAATTTGTGTATCTCCTGAGCCTGTCTCTAACTTCCAGTGCTATAATTACAGGTATGTGCCAACACACCTGGCTAGAAAAACACATTTGATGTTTAACACATTATAATGTATAAGACAGAATGCCATTTTGGCAGGCTCAATTTTGAAGAATATGTAATAGGACTTCATAAAGCAGTTGGTAGGAAAACATCGAATTTTAGCGGTACTATGTATCCCTGTTATTGGACTGATATATTACTTTTTACTGAGGATCCCTAGTTTTATTATTAAAAAGTTTCTAAATGTATAGCTGGCTAGATGGATCAGTAGGTAAAGGTGCTTGAGCCAAGGCTGAATACCTGAGTTAAGTCCCTAGGACCCAGTCTAGAAGAAGAGAGTGTGTTGGTGGAAAAATTTCTCTGATTTCAATATACATGCACAATACATAAATGTACTAAAATACCTTTTAAAATGTGAATATAAATTGTCCACTGATAAGCACTTTTACCAGATAGATGAAATTTCTTTGAGGACAGATTCATATACACTTAATAAATTCATTACAACATCATTGTGTACCAAAGAAATCTGAGGTAGTTAAAGGAAGATAGTAGGGGAATTAAAAGGAGATGTAAAAACCAATGGTAGATAAAGTTTGTTATTTTGTGATGATTCTGTCATATGGTTTTTAAGTATCAGATGCCAAGAATATACTCTATTTGTATAAAGTGTTTGGGAACTAGAAACAAATTCTCAAGAGAGCATTGGGTACTAGTATCATTATCATTGCTTATCATAAGTGCATAGTTTTCACACTATACACTGTAACAAACAATGTGATTTAATTTGTCAAATATAAATGATAAAAATATACTTGCCTTAAATATATTTTTAGATAAAGAAGCATACTTGTGCTAACATTACATGAATGAGTAATAGTTTCCACATCCCTTCCCCTCACATTCATTCTTTACCCTCATCTCTGCTCTAATTTCCTTCCCCAGTCATCATTTTTCTTAAAAAATAAAGGATTACTTCCAACACTGATATTCTTAATGTAATGATAATTGATCTTAATTTATTATTTTTTGGAGGTGGGAGACTATCTAGCATATAGGTTGGCTATTTTGGCTATAAATTCAATATGTCATTGAGGGCAGAGGGTGACTTTGTTTCCTTGAATTCCTGGTTGTCCTGCCTCTACCTCCCAAATATTTGGATTATAGTCATGTGCTACTATAAACAGGCTGAAGGTTGATTTTTGTAATCTGTAACCACCTATTCATCCTTTGTGCTTTGGCTCAATCCACACCTGGAATCCATCTCTATGAAGGCTCTGGTACTTTCTTTATAGATGCATGTAGTTTGCTTCTTCTCTCTATGTCACTCAACACAGTTATCACCTCTCCCTTCATTTTTTTACTTGAAACCCATGAAGTCTTTTGTTATGGAAAATGTGTTCATTTGTTTATGCTGCAAAATATAACTTTAAATATGAAAAGATATGTTATATTTGTTTGTGTTGCCTTTGTTAATGATGTAAAGGTGTGTTGTAATTGTTTCACCTTGCCTTCCTAAGGTACCTGATTGGTCTAATAAAAATCTGAATGGCGAATAGCTAGTCAGGAGAGGGATCGCTGAGTCTTTCAGGTAGAAAGAAAAATAGGATAAGAAATCTAGGCTCAAGAAGAAAGAATGAGAGGAAGAAGAGAGGAGAGATCAAGGGAAACACCAGCCATTAGACACAGAGTAAGACATCCAGAAAGAAAATAAGAAGAGGTAAAAATCCCAAGGCAAAAAAACAGATAAGGAGAAACAGATTAATTTAATAGAGTTATCCAGAAATGAGTCTAAGCTATGCCAAGCATCAAAACTAATTATGAGTCTCTTCCATGATTTGGGAGCTGGTGGGTGGACCAAAAGAAAAGGCCTGGTACAGTCTTTTAATTTTGTTATTAATAGTCTCACAACATTTCAAATGTTTTATTACATAATTTAGTTAACATGTATGTATGTGTCTTCACATTTTATGGCAAGTATGTCAAGGCCAGAGGGAAAGTTTCAAGAATAGTATCTGCCCTCCTACCATGTAGCTCCCAGGAATCAAACTAGGGTATAAATAGATTTAGGAGCTGCTCAGTCCCAAATACCCAGCAGCCACTTAGCAAATACCACACAGAGCCTTAATATTACTTATAAATGCTTGACCAAAAGCTCAGTCTTATTATTAACTAGCTTTTACATGTTAAGTTAACCCATATCCCTTATTTATGCTCTGCCACATTGAGGTACCTTTTATCAGCATGGCATGCCTACCTCTCCATATCTGGCCAGTGTCTCGTTGCTCAGCCCTTCTCCTTCCCATCATCTTTAGTTTACTCACCCCACCAATATACCTTGTCTGGCTACTGGCCAATCAGCATTTTGCTTTATTAGCCCAATTCAAGTGACTAAACTTAGCAGTGTACTTGAGGGTTATTCCAAAGCACTTGGGTTATCAGATTTGGGGAAAGTTCTTTATCCCAGTGAGCCATCCTGCTGGTCTATAAGGACATTTCCATGTGTAAATGTACTGAAGCTCATATGAGTTTGGTAAGATGAGTATCCTTACCATGTTGTCTAACACTGCACATCTAATATGAAATGACTGTTGTGTGAATAGAGTTGTATAGTTCTTACCAACATCACAAGTAACTAATTAGTTCTCCTTAGAAGGTTTTAGAAGCATAGTGTTAGAACAAATAACAAATTTTCTCCCCCAAATCTAAAGCCTTTTTTTCTAGCCCAATGTAGTTGTACACATGTGATTATGCTGTAAAAAGTGTTCAATAATGACTAATATTTTTTGGTTTTCTCTTTGATGGTCTTGCTATTAGGCTAGGCATTTCTTAAACTGACTGAGGTTTCTGCCAACATACACAGAAACATTAAAAATTTAAAAGCCTGACAAGCTGATCCTTGGATAAAGTAGACATAATGATTCATTTCTTAATTATAATGTGACAAAAATAAAGACAAGTAACAGTAAGTATGATATGGATGCTGATGAATATGGACACAGTGGTTAGCTGTAAACAGTATGGCTTTCTTGATAAGATCTATTGAATGTAGGGTTGCTGTGGACTTAATTATGCCCTTCTTCATTTGTATCTTACAGTTCTTTAAATTCTTTGCTTTGATTG
The DNA here is from genome assembly GCF_017639785.1 of Mesocricetus auratus. NCBI lineage: Eukaryota > Metazoa > Chordata > Mammalia > Rodentia > Cricetidae > Mesocricetus > Mesocricetus auratus. The sequence goes on from NW_024429266.1 coordinate 164,758,799, forward strand.
AAAGTTGAGCTTTTGTGTGTTAATTAAAGTCATTGAAGTGGTCCTTGTACAGTGTGGTTTGTGACCTTTTAGAGCAGGAAGATACCTGACTACTATTCTACTTGTATACCCTCAGAGAAGATAACATGTACAATTAGACTGTTCAAGAGACAACCAGAAGGCTCTAAAAATATCAAATCCCATCAGACACGGATCTTGGGATCTTCTAGTAAAGGCTCTGAAAGAACACATTTCAGTCGCTTATCTACCCAGTATGCTGTATTTTTGAAGGGTAATTAATGTCCTTCAGGGTCCAACATGTGACATGCTTAGTCCTCAGCCTAATGTCCTTTGTAGACCACTCTTTAAAAGTTGGGACCAGACCTGTTAGGAAGTTTTCAGTTTATTTGAGAAGTACCCATGAATGGACTAATGGAAACTCTGTTGCCTCTCTTTTTCTCCATTTCTCTATCTCTCTCGTTGTCTCTTTTCGCCTGGAAGTGAGATTAGCAGATTTACTTTTCCATGTTATTTTTCTATGTTGTGAAGTCTAGCCACAGAAAACAAGAAAAGAAAGCTAGCCTTTCTTGAACTACAACTTCAAAGCTGTGGGTCAAAAATACTTTTCCTCTTTATAAGTTGGTCATGTTTGTAACTAGATCTTTCTCTCCCATCAGCCAGTTCCCCAATAACAACTCTGAGGCGTAGTATTAATTACAAACCCTTTGACCTATTAACTCAGGCTTATTATTAACTAGCTCTTGCAATTTAAATTAACCCATTTCTATTAATCTGTGTATCACCATGAGGCCCAAGACTTAAGACTTCACATAACACTCCTCCAGCAGATGCTGACGCCTCCCAGACTCCACCTTCTTTTTTCTTGTATCTTTGCTTGGATTTCCTGTCTGACTCTATTCTGCTTGGCTTCTTTATTAACCAGTGGTAATAAAACATATTCACAGCATGCAGAAAGGAATCCCATATCACCATCAAATACATTTGGGCATATGCAAAGTTGGATAATAAGGAGATATAGCATTTTATGTTAAATAAATATTCTAATTTATGTCACCCAAAGAATCTTTTTGCCAGCAACTATATACATATGCCATAGACAGAGTGAGAACAATCTTAAGTAAAACAAAAGAAAAATCTGTGAATAGATCTACATACTTTTTATAATATTTATTTAAAACTTTAAATTCCTTTGGCAGGGAAATTCTTTTGGATGCAGCATACTAGTTCTCACAACAGAAATGAATTGCTTTTTATAGTATGTGGATCCTGGACAAACATTTGTGGTTAATTTTATTTCATGAAGCAATGAATGCTTTTTACACACATTTCCTATTTCAGAAAATGGCACAGCATGTCAGGTACTGCAGCGTGGAACTTAGAACATCCTAGCACTGCAAGACACCCCCCCCCACCGAACCTCACCAAAGGTGACTAAAATAAAAAAATAAAAATTTCAGATTAAGCTGGTATGAAAATGATGCCTTGTTACAATAAAAATAAATAGATCTACTTTATTGCTAGATGTCATCAACTCATGCTGAACTAGTATATTATTAAATAAAATAATAAATAACATTCACTCTGTATCTTAGGATAATTATAACATTAAATCTCTTCCAAAACTAAATGAGAAAGAATATTTACTTAACATTTGTTGGTAAGTTAGAGTCTCCTAGAAAGAGAGAACATCAGTTTAGGATTTGTCTCTATCAAATTGATCTATTGACACGTCTATGGGGGAAATTTCTTGATTAATGATTGGCATGAAAAGTGCCACTTGTACCTGGATTAGTGGCCATGGGTTGTTTATAGAAAGTATCCAACCAAGTAAAGAGAACAAAGCCAGTTAAATGTTCCTTTAATGTCTCAGTTTCCATTCCTTCCTTGAGTTCCTGCCATGACTGTACTCAATGAAGGATTGTTTATCTTGAAGCCAATACATCCCATCTCAAGTTGATTTTAACCAGTATTTGTTCACAGCAATAAAAAGCAAAATAAGACATGCATTAAAATCTAATGTTTGGCAAAAAAACCCACAACTTTTTCTGCAATGAATTTTCTATATGAAATATATTCCATAGGTCATGTATTTGAATACTTAGTAGTGAGTGGATGTTTCTGTTTGGGAAGGTCATGAAACCCTTTGAAGGTGGAACCTCACTGGAGGAAATGGATCACTGGGGTTGGACCTTGTCCTTTTACATTTGGGTCCCTAGTCCTGTTCATTCTCTAATAACTATAGATGGAACATGGCTTCCTATCTCTACTACCATGCCTTCTCTTCCATGAAGAGCAGCAGAGCCTCCAACTCTTGAGTTACCACAAAACTTTCCTGCATTTGCTTACTTTACAGTTATTTTGTCACAATAATGAGAAAAGCTAATAATATACTCTACAGTAAACCCTGTTGTAGAATGATGAATACTTTTGCAAAAAGAGTAATGCTATATAAGTAGATCTCAAACCTGAAAAGCCAATAGATATTTTCCTCACAAAAGCATTCAAAGCTTAAAATTTGGTTGCTAATAACAAGATTTGAAAAGTTATCAGAAATGAGAGACAGGATTGGGAATTATTGCCACCATGTCAACATTTCATAAAAACTATGTTCATAAGGTCAAGTAGCTGTCACTACTTCTAGTTCTTAAAAAACACAACCCTCTTAAAATATTTTTTAAAAAACAGAGAAATTTTCATGTTTCCTCAATACCAAAGGTTAAGTCAGGGAACCTAAAATTCAGGAGGATACTTCTACATTAGCTTCCACACCCTATCAATGATCTCTCTCTCTCCCCCCCTCTCTCTGTCTCTCTGTCTATCATATTTGCATAGCTACACTTGGTATATTTTATTGACTGAAGCATATTTAATGTAGAGCCCTGGATACAAATCAGCCCATGAAACCTTTTATTTACTTATCTAGTCTTCAATTACAGACTTAAAATTTGCATATTTCTTGATTTGTATTCATTTGTCAGAAACTAAAGTCCTATTTCTGTCTTCTTTGTTGCATTTAAGATAGATGACACTTCCTTCTAATGTCCTCCTTCAGGATTGCACAGGCCATAGGCACATACTAGGAATTTCATACATATATTTCTATTATGTAAGTCAGTTAAGGACATACAACTTGTTTCATGATTGTGGCAAAAAGAAAGTTCTATGATATGAAAAAATGGTTAATCGGAAATCACTTTGATATGGAATCTATGTGAGACCTGTTTAAGCTAGCCTAAGTCCTTTTCAAAGTTACAATGAATTAAGCTCATGAAAGATGGGGCACATTTATTGAATATGAAGATACAAAGGGTAAGAAAGAACAAAACAAGCCAATAAGTTTCTCTAATTTGTTCCTTTTAGTCCTAACCCTGAAGGTCAGACTCACTGGATCTGACATACTTCTCCTCAACATAGCAATACCTTCCCATTGGTGGTGTCTCGTGGGTTCCTCCTGGAAGAGGGATCCAGTATGTCCACTCTTACTTATTACTCTGTGAGAAAGCTAGAGGTTAGTTAGAGTGGGGATTAAAGTATAAGCAGTATCCATGTACTTCTAATGCTGTTTGATTAATCTATGCTGAGACTTCACATCTTTAAAACAGATTTATTGATTTTTATTTATGAGTATGTTTGTATGCTACTATGAGTTTACATATATGAAGTGTCTGCAGGTACTTGCAAAGACCAGAGAGCATGGGCTTGCTTGTAGTGGAGTTATCGATGGTTGTGACTATCAGATGTGAATGTGGGAAACAGAATGCAGTTCCTCTGCAAAAGCAGTAAGCACTCTTTGCCATTGAGCAAGCCATCTCTCCAGCCTGAAGACTGCAAAACTTAACAATGTTTTCTTAAACTCTCCGTTGTTATCAAGAAACAGATTATCATTTCTTTATTTAGTCAACATTATTACATTAGTTTCTCAACTCTGTGTGTGTTAGAACTCAGTTCTCATTAATTTATACTCTAAAGTTCAGAAAAAGAAGGTAGAAAAGAAACTTAAGACTTGTTTGAGTTTAATCCCATCACTCGGGAGGCAGAGGCAGGCAGATCGCTGTGAGTTCGAGGCCGGGCTGGACCGACAGCCTCCAAAACAACACAGAGAAATCCTGTCTCACAAAAACCATAAAAACAAAAAACAAAACAAAACAACAACAACAAAAAAAACCAAAAAAAAAAAAAACCAAAGACTTGTTTGAGTGAGTGAATATTCTTGTGAATCACAGTAGTTTCATGAATGATTCTTCTTAGCTAACATACAAGGATACAAACACATACACACACACACACACTAAAATCAAAAGGAAACGGGCTTTTCTTTTTGATCCAATAAAGGAGAACACAGAGAGATTATGTACATATAATCTTTTTTCTCTTCTCATATGTTCAGTACATTTGACTTATTTTGTCCAATTAATTTTGAGCAAAAACATCTTGACATCCACATTTTGGATGGATTAATTTCCCATAGGGTTCTTCCATGATAAACCTCCCTTTCTCACTATTGTCTTGAGCTTGGAGATTACATGTTCAGGGCATTATTATAAAAGGATAGAAAGGTAAGTCTGGTGAATGTAAGCCTTGTTGAGGTAGAAAACACACACACACACACACACACACAAAGAAAAACATGCAGAGAGAGAGAGAGAGAGAGAGAGAGAGAGAGAGAGAGAGAGAGAGAGAGAGGTGGAGGGAGGGGAGGGAGGGAGAGAGGGAGAAGAGAGAATTATTCTCCTAAACTTCAGAATCTGTTTCAGAAACTTATATTCATTACTTTGGCAAATGACAGGGGGCACCAATGTTTAATTAAACATTACACAAAATATTTGAATTCTAATTCACCTTTTCATTACAATCCCTACAGAGACACAAAATTTAAGAAATGCCCTCTTAACCTCTGAGCCATCTCTCCAGCTGGAAAAAGGTACCCACAACATATAAATGGTAAAGACTCAAGATAACAAATTCTCTAAACCAGTAAGGATAAACCACAAACGAGATGAACCGGGATAAATTGCTAACTATTACCTCACAGAATAGTAAACCCAAACACAACACAAAAGCAGGGACTGGGGTAAGAGCTCCTTTGGCGAAGTGCTTGCCTCACACAATCATGAAGAGCAGAGTATAATCCCCAGAAGTGACCTATACTTGCAGTGTGGTAGCTTCAGAGTCTAATCCCAATACTAGAGAAGCGGAGACAGCGGGATGCCTGGGGATCAGTGGCCAGCCAGCCTAGAGTCATTTCTACGTTTCAGGCCAATGAGAGAAATCCTGTTGCAGAGGTTGTTCTCTAGCCCACACCCCTGTATTTATTCACTCACATAAAAGAAAAGCAAACAAGCACAAGAATGTCCCACCTCATTAATAAACTGGGAAAGAGCAGGGTATTGTGTGGTAGCTCATGTCTTAGAGTATTAGTCCTCGAGGGACTGAAGCCACTAGCAGGACTAAGGGAAGGCAAGTGTAATGTACATACTGCATTCCAGGTAAACCTGAGTCACAGAATGAGATCCTGTGTCGGGAGGGGGGAAGGACAGTTTCAGAAGAGACATGAGAGACATGCAATCTAAACATAAGAATAAATATAAAATATTTGAGCAATTGTATTCTAAACAACTGAGAAAAAAAGAGGGAAGGGAAGATGTGTGACCCGTGGCTTGCCTGCTTATTTCCCTTTAATACCTAGGTCTGACAGGAAGACAAAACACCACCTGTTTGCTGAGTGGAAGGAACTGAAACAGAAGGGAGAGAAGCTAGAAAGACTAGAGGATGTCAGGTACTAGTTAACTATTTCTCTGATATAAGAAAGTTACCAAAGACTAATTAGGAAGGCAAAGGGGCACTCAGACACACATCCTTCTCAGGAAAAATTTACCAAGATGTGGGGGGATCAGTCACCAAAATATCTTGCACTCGGTATCGGGGCCGCCTGGGCTCTAGCTCATTAATCCTGATCCGAGTCATATTCTTCTGAAGGCCCTGGAGCTCCAGCACAAGTAACACCTGCAGAAATAGAAAATGGCGAGGGGTAGGGGGGAGTGGAAGCTGGGAAGAAGAGAGGGGGAGAAGAGGAAGAGAGAGCAGGTCATGGGGGAACAGGAAGGTTGAGTGGGAGGGGGGGTAAAATAGGGGGAAGAGGGAATCATAGGTTAGAAGACAGATCAGGCACCAGAGTGACCTCTAGTGATCTAAAGGGATGACACCAATTGGCAAGCTAAGCAATAGTGGAGACACCACCTCGAATGCCCATTCCTGATAATGAACTTGATGTCTATAACCATCCTGGAGCCTTCATCCAGTGACTGATGGAAGCAGAGGCAAACACCCACAATTAAGCACTGAACTGAACCCAAGGAACCCAGTGACAGAGAGAGAGGAGTGATGAGCAAATTGGCAAAGAATGGGCTGGCAGAGACAGCTGATCTGAACAGGGGAGAGCTCTTGGACCCCAGACCGACAGCAGGGAGGCCAGCATGGGACTGATCTGGACCACCCCCCCGAATGTGAGTGTCAGTGAAAAGGCCTGGGCAACCTATGGGGCCCTGAGCAGTGGATCAGTGTCTATCCCTGGTATACAAACAGTCATCGTGTGCCCATAGCACAAAGAGGGATGCTCTCTCAGCCTGGACTCTTAGGGGAGTGCCTGGACCCTACCCTGAGTGAAATGACAGACTCTATAGATATCCCTATGTGGAAGGAATTGGCAATAGGGTGGGAGGCTGGGGGGGGATGGGACAGTGTGGGAGGAGGGGAGGGAGAGGGAACTGGGATTGACATGTAAAACAAGCTATTTAAAATTAAAATAAAAAATAAAAATAAAGAAATGCCCTCATGCCTTCTAGAAATTCTGTACATCCTTCCTATTTATACAGGCCTGTATCTCTCTTTTCTGTGGAGAAAACAGAGTTAGCTTATATACAATTCTTTTAAGTCTAAAGAAAACAAGGTCTGCAATGTAAAAAGTTGACTTTACTGTAGGGACATTTGAGCTTCTCTGGAATTTGGAAATTATGTGAGCTGTCATCAGAATACAAGCATCTTCTTTAAATAGGAACTCTTCTTTTTAGACAATTGCCTGCCTAAGAATCTTGTGTGCTGGGGATACGGTTTGCAAGAAGCAGGCATGTGGTGGGTGATGGGAGCTCCAGTGATTAGGATGAATAGTTTAGAGCCAAGAGGCCTGTTCAATAATGAAACACAAAGGGATTAAAAGCAAAGAGCAAAGAAGTGTTGAGCAGTTCATCTTTGTGGTTGGGAGTCTTTTGTTTCCTTCTAATCTCCTTAAATGTGATTGCTGTGATGGTGAAGGCTCTTATATTTAATAGACTCTCAGGTTCCTTTGGAGATGAAACATATTTTACACTTACATGAAATACTTTATACTGAACGCATATTCTACAATTGGTACCTTTGCTTTCCAAGACTCTTTCAAAAAGAGTCCCCAAAGACCTCAGGACTGCATTTACCTTATATAAAGAATGATTACAGTAATATTCAACTCCAGGATTAATACAATGAATACAGAAGTGCATAGATGGTGCTATTCATTGCTTTGCTTATTGGAAAGTATCAAAAAAAGCACCAAGAAATGTGCTCTCCCACAACAAAGATAACTCCTCCAGCTATTTTCAGAAATGTTTCAAATGGACAAATGTTTCTCTTCCAGTTTGGTTTTTGTTAATGAAAGTTTATCAAAAAATATTGGCATCCTTCAGAAAGTAATATTTTTCTCAGTAGCCTTGGTATTACCTTAGGAAACACACAGAGTATACATAACTTAAGAGTTCAGAGTGGACAGCATCCTGTTATTATTGCCCAAATCTTTGCTAGTATCCTCCAAAGTAAAAAAAAAGAATTAAATTATAAGATTTGGATTTCTCAATTGTTCCAAAGTACCCATCAATAAAACAGTAACATGGATGCACTTTTTGAAGGGTATAAAAATCACCTTGAGCTCCAGATGAAATGCTTTAAAACAGTTAGTTTCCTTCTCAGATTTCAAACATTTGGCTATATACCACTTTGACTTTTTATTTTAAGGCAAGAAAGGTTGGAAGCAGTATCTTCTCCTTCTCTTCCTCCTCTTCCTTCTCCTTCTTCTACTTCTCCTTCTTCTTGTATTGAAATAGATTATTTTCTCATACAATAAATCCAGAAAACAGTTTCCACTATTTGTTTTCTGAAATCATTTAATGATTCAAAGAAGAGCCACCAAGCATCTATGACTGTCTTTCTTTGCAGAAGCCATTTTCTACGTGTGTCCCTGTTTGAACAATAAGTGGGAGTGATCTCTGTGTCTAGCGGTAGGAAGGAAGTAGAGCCAAGATAGAGCGTGATTTTCAAAAATTGTATGGATGAACTGTGCCTCTTTATATGTAACCCAGGCCAAAATAGTCTCTGAAATCTAGGTTTAAAAAGAGGCTAAAACTTGTCTTTATTTTAGAGAATTGTAAGCTTTTATGAAGTTGTCAAAACATGGAAGCAGTTGCCAAAAATATTAACAGTGTATTCCCCAGATATTTTCCATGCTGTGCAGACAATTGGAAAAGAACCTCATTGAGTGAGAGATTCTCATTTGACAATGATCATGGATAAGCAGCTCTAATAGTCTGAGTTGCCTTCAGTAATCTGTTTGCACCTAACTGGCATCTGCAGGTAACCTAGTCACATCAGAAACTTAGAGTCAATCTCCAGGCATGTAAAATAGATGGCTCCTTGCTTCTCATTTGGGTCCCTCCATCCTTCTACTTAACCGTCTCTTTCTTTTATTCTCGCTTCCTTATAGTCACTAGTTCACCAAATGACAGTTACTTTGGAATCCCCCATTAAATACACTAAAGATCATTTTAGACTCAACTGCAGCTCTTTTCTCATAGACTTAATTTATATTTAAGGGTTCCTGAAAGATAGGTTCTACAAATTCCATTATGGCTTATGTTATAAAAAGCTAACATGCCTGAGAATTGATGAGTCTTAACACAGACTTTTTAAACAAAGAAGGACTGACTCATGTATTTCTTTAATGTAAATAATTTAGTGAATTATTTAGATGGTTGTTTTCAAAGTTGCTTCTAAGTGATAGACACGTTCCTGTCATCATCATTGTAGTTTTCAAATTATGCTTTGAGAAGACTTAATAATCTCATAAATTCTTCCAGGTGTCATGAAAAATTTTGGAACCTATCTGAGGGAAGGTGTAAAAGTGTGTGTTCTCTGGGACAGGCTGTTTAATTCCCACACTTTTTCCTCAAAGGACAAATGTTTCCACTTTGCGTAGTCTGGTGTCAGCAAACACATGCATGTACAGCAGTTTAAATTATTTGGCCTGTTTACCATGTGTTTCTGATGTGTTTTAACTCCAGTGAGTATAGATTCATCATAGTGAGCATGAGTGTCCTCTTACAATGCACATATGACAAAGACTGAATGACACTGATGGTTGTGAATTGAGACATGATTGGTCTCAGTTCCAGAGCGTGCAGAGAACCACCTTATTCAGCCTGTACTTTCTGGGCTCTCTCTATCCTGTTCTCTGACTGTTTCTGAGAAAAATTGACTCACTTACCTTCACTGTCATGTTGATTCCTTTACATGTGATTGACTTTTCAATGTCCTTTCTTAAAAAAAGAAACTCCAAAACTCATTGTTCTTGAGTCTTGAAATATTTCTCTGTTTTCCCATCTTAGGGCAAAGCTACTTTGTTTACCATTATAATTGCAATCTCCTACATAATATGTAGTGACTTATTAATACTAAGTTGTTGTTTCATGAACAAATACTCCAAATGAGGTGCAATCCTCCATAACATAGATGTCTACATTTACAGCCATGTTACCATCACATTAGGTTTGCTATTAGCCACCTAGCCACCTGACTGCTTTTGCTTTCTTATCAATTTATCATATTAGTTACATCTCATTTATGAAGTGCCTTGGGGAAGATGACATAAAATAAGTCAATTTGGCTGTTGGGGACTTTGAGAATAGAAAGATATGAATTGGAAAAATCGGACCCAAATGCGATTCTAAACTGGAAAGAAAACTGTAGGAACAGCTTGACCTCTCTCATATAAATCCATGTTGCTTGGAGACTGGAAAGAATAAGGAAATCAGAAATAAAACTTTCACTGCATTCTGGAAATGCCAAGCCGTAATACAGAAATCTTTATGGGTTTATATTTTTAAAGGTTCTGCTTTATAGTATAAATTTGAATGATTTGAAATTCACACAAAATTTTATTACCGTTTAACTTGAAGAAATTCACCAGAGAAATCTGGTATGCTATAATGACCTCTGTATTCATGTGACATCCTCAACACAGACCACTGAGGCTTCTACCATACCTTAGAATACACCCTTGAATACTAAGTTTTCATAAAACTTCTTGGCAATCAGAGAAGCAAGTTTAACACCCTTATATTCAAATTAGAAACTGCATGCTAGGGATATGTTTTTCCTGTCAAAATAATGAGAGGGCAGTTAAACATTTCTGTAAAAAATAAAAGTATTTCAGTATTCTTTATAGCAAGAAAAGTGGCTTACTGACCATTAAAATGGAACTAATCAAACAAAATTAGACTTGAATCAATATGACTGCCAAAAAAGCACTTATACCTTTAGAATTGTCCAGAGAAACATGCATACTCAACTACTTTTCAGTGAAACAATGTATATAAAGGTAATATAAAGACTAAGAAAACTAACCTGTGAAGGAAGAAAATAAAGCAGAATGGTTTGTTTATCATTTCAATTTAAACCAATATTAAATGCCAGAAGATAATTAAAAAGTCAAACATATCTAATGTCTAAGTTAGTCCCTTAGTTACTACCAAACTATTTTCAGACAAAGCAAATTAATGATTTTATGCAATCAAAAAAGGCTTTGTCATTAGAAAAGTATAAATATAAAGTCAAAGATGTCTTAAATCTCTGTAATCTTAGGTTTGAACTTTGTAATGATGAATAAAACAGTAAGGTGAAATGAGTACCTTTCAATGGGCCTTGCTCAGGTGTCCCACTAGGGAAACCCACCATGCTCAACAGCATTAGTGCCAGAAGTTTATTTTGGAAGGAGGTGAGTGAAAAGCTCTATTGGAGTGAGTACTACACAGGCAGTCAGACAGGCAGACAAGCAAGAGGAAGAAGAGAGGCAAGAGAATAAAGAGAAGGCAAAGGAGGAAAGAGGAGGCAAAGAGAGGAAAGAAGGGGCAAGACAGAAAGGAGTAAGAGGCAAAGAGAGGACTAAGAGGCAAAGGGAAAGAGATAAGAGACTAAGCTGTGCTCTGGGGGGCACATTTAAGGCATGCAAATGTGTCATAGCTGATGTTACAAAGGTGGTGACAGATGATGACATAATATCCTAGGCAGCAGAGGCAGGATGATTTTGCAGTAGAAACTAACAATCATATTTGATCAAACTTAAGTCATGACACACTTTAATTCAACACAATAATTTGGGGGCCTGTCATCAAAAATTTGTAAAGGTCAGTGTCCCTCACAGTTTAGTAAACACCTCAGCAGAAAGATGCCTTCCCACAATAAAGGGGCTTGGGGTACCTGCATGAGATGACAGGTTTGGAGGCAAACAAAACGAAAATAATGAAACTGTCATATAGCCTTGGAACATCTTGAAAGCAGAGTTGCCGCTACTTAAAGAATATCATAGATATTTCTTAGAATGGAGTCCTGTTCCAGGACAGTCATAAATGTGGTCATTAAAAGTAGCAGACCAGAAGGGAATGTAGGGGAATTTAAAACACTTAGGTGCTACTTATTATTATTATATAAGGGTAAATTGACAGGTAATCCTAGTCTTTTTGACAACAAGTATGCATTAAGGACATTAACAAATTCTTTTGCATCGGAATATTTCAGACAGTAAATGAAGGACAGGTGATCAAATGAGACTATTGACGTTAAATACTAGTAATATCAGTGTATAATCAATATATTTAAAATGAAACTTTTTCTTTTTGTTTATTTGTCTCTCTCTTTTTTTTTTAATTTTGAGGAATAAAATACAGGGTTGTAATTTGGGCTGGTTTTAAACTCCTGATTCTCAGCCTCTACCTTGCAAAGTCTGGGATTACAGAAGAAAGCAACCACTCCCAGCTAAACTGGGTTTTAAATTGAATTGATAAAATTCTGTTTACCATTTAATCTTCAGAGCACCAGTACATACAATTGCTTATTGTCTTATCGTCTTATCTAATCATTTGATACAGAAGGAATTACTTGGCATCACTTGTTCCTGGAAATTATCCTTACTAAGTTACTCAACGTAAATCTGATAAAACTTTAAGATCTACCCAAGTCAAGCTAGTTGGTGGTGGTGCATGCCTTTAATTCCAGAACTCAGGAGGCAGTGCAGATGGATCTCTGTGAATTTAAGCCAGTTTGTTATTCAAAGTGAGTTCCAGAACAGCTGAGTCTACATAAAGAAACACTATCTTGAAAAACAAAATAAATAAATAGACAAAAAATAAACAAATAAATAAATATAAAAAATAAAAATAATACTCATCAATTTGCAAGATGCACATATAGGACAAAACAGCCTGTTAAGTTGGTCATGGGGGAACAGGAAGTTGAGGGGGTGGGGGTAGAATAGGGGGAAGAGGGAATCATAGGATCGAAGACAGATCAGGCACCAGAGTGACCTCGAGTGATCTAAAGGAATAACACCAATTGGCAAGGTAAGCAATAGTGGAGAGACCACCTCGAATGCCCATTCCTGATAATGAACTTGATGTCTATAACCATCCTGGAGCCTTCATCCAGTGACTGATGGAAGCAGAGGCAAACACCCACAATTAAGCACTGAATTGAACCCAAGGAACCCAGTGACAGAGAGAGAGGAGTGATGAGCAATTTGGCAAAGAATGGGCTGGCAGAGACAGCTGATCTGAACAGGGGAGAGCTCTTGGACCCCAGACCGACAGCGGGGAGGCCAGCATGGGACTGATCTGGACCCCCCCAAATGTGAGTGTCAGCGAGAAGGCCTGGGCAACCTATGGGGCCCTGAGCTGTGGATCAGTGTCTATCCCTGGAATACAAACAGTCTTCGTGTGCCTATAGCACAAAGAGGGATGCTCTCTCAGCCTGGACTCTTAGGGGAGTGCCTGGACCCTACCCTGAGTGAAATGACAGACTCTAGGTATCCCCTATCTGGAAGGATTTGGCAATAGGGTGGGAGGGTGGGGGGGAAGGGGAGTGCGGGAGGAGGGGAGGGAGAGGGAACTGGGATTGACATGTAAAACAAGTTATTTAAAATTAAAATAAAAAATGATAAAATAAAATCAGAGAGAGCACAAATAAAAAAAAACCAAACAAACATGAAACTAGTAAAGCAATCTGCAAATTACAGAATATGTGGTGTCCACAGGAACAGCAGTAATTTTTTTCAACAAATAAGCTATATCATTAAACAAATAAGAAGTAAGAATCTGAGAGAATAAAATTATATCTTTTTCTCTTCTTTCTTGTTTTTGGAGGGGGGTGGAGACAGGGTCTCCCTGAAGAATGCTGGCAGTACACCAATATGACTGGCCTATATATGTTTTGTTTTAATGCAACAATCTTAATTTGAGCCAGCAACATAATACAAACAAAACCATTTAGAGAAAATTCAACATTGACTATAAGATACTAAAACCATTTAAAAATTGTATTTGGTGTGGCCTTGGAAAGTGGAGCTAGGTGGTCCCATTGTTACCGTGTTGGTTACAGTTTTGCAGGAAAGCAATGTCAGTTGCTCCATGCTCAAGAACTGCTTCCAAAACACACTGTGTGCATCAGTACAGGAAGCCTTCTTGCATGGACATTCAGAGAGGAGCTGTTTGTCAGCCACCTTCTCACCACCTTTTTTCCTATTCTATTCAACCCTAGGAGGCCTTAATTATCTAGCTTCCAACTTCCCTTTCAGGGTTTCCATCATCAGGCTCCCCAGGTAGGTTGGGGAAGCCAGCAGGAACTGCTCCTCAATAGTAAAGTGTTTATCTGAATTCAAATTACAGGTCATTGACTAAGCTTCAGGAGGCCAGAGTTGTCTCTCTGTAAGCTGTGTCCAAAGCCAACTTTCCTTCTGGTGAGTTTATGAATCTGTGCCTTAGAGCCTGTAACTCTGTCTTGAGATTCCTGTTGAGGAAGAGCTGACATGAAGAAACAGGCTCAAGGAAATCCAGAGGCAAATCTAATTTGGGTTCAATAACCTCTTAGATCTGGCACATGAGCTGTGAGGAGTTCTTGTCATCGCACGTAAATGAAGTCCATACTACTATTCACAGGCTGACTTGAGTAGCTAAATGTTTGTTGCTGATAGCTATTTACTTGAGAAAAACACACTTCCAACTGCTGAAAGTTTCCAAGAAAAATAATTGCCGTTTCTTTAAGAAGAGACAGGAGGCACAGGACTATGAATATCTGAAAACATCTTATTTAAAACTACTATCATTTAAACTTAGCCACCCAGTTACTTTTACTGGAACAACAGCTGACTCTAGAAAATAAACATGTGAACAAAGAGAAGTGGGATTTCAACAGAAGCAATCAAAGTTTGTGTCTGAAATATAGTAAACAAGATTCGGAACCATGGGCTGATCCATTTTGAATTTTACTATTTTGAAATGCTTGCCATGAAACAAGAATGCTTCTTTTTCATCTGCCTCCTCCCACTCTGTTAATACCTGTTGTAGTTAAAAGTCTGGGAGTTGGGGGGAAAAGAGACTTAAGAATTCAAATCCCAGCTTTGAAACTCTAAATCTAAATGCAAATCTTGTAACTTCTTAAGCTTTAGCTTCCTCAGTTGTAACTAAGAAGTTGCTAGGATTAAAGGAAATAACATATATAATATGCTTCTCTCTCACTGTCTTCTGTCAGTGTTCCATGCTCTTGCTGCAGTTAAAGTTTTTTTATGATCTGTACTCTAGATGTGACCACCAAAGTTGCCTGGCTGCCCCTACTGCGCCCCTTCCTTTCTTAGTTTCTCCAATATTGATTCCTGTGCTCATTGCATTTCATTCTTTTCCCCAGTGGCTTGTCATTCATAAGAGTCAGTTCTTGAGCTCTTTCTTTCCATATTCACTCTGCATTATCTCCAACCGGTAATACACATAAGATAGGCCATATTTTATAGGCACCTTCTGGTAGCCCTTTTAACATGCAATGTCTTTTTACCTTTGGAAACTAGTGAACTTTATAACTGTCATCAGGTTTTTTTGAGTGTTGAGTCTTTGATGGGTTCAAAGATATCTGGGTATACTATTGTCATGGCACGTATCACCTCAATAGATAATTTCCACAGCTGGGTCCTCCCTTTCTACTATGCATTCTTCAAGCTTGTCTCTTGAAAGTAACATAGAGATATGCAGGAACTAACAATATATGCTACTAATTAGATGAGCAAATAGAAGATCTACACAAGCTCTTCTCTCTCTCTCTCTCTCTCTCTCTCTCTCTCTCTCTCTCTCTTTCTCACCCTCTCTCTTTCTCTCATTCTTTCTTGTTTTTGTTTTTGTTTTTCCAGACAGGGTTTCTCTGTGTAGCTTTGGAGCCTTTCCTGGAACCAGCTCTTGTAGACCTGGCTGGTCTCAAACTCACAGAGATCTGCCTGCCTCTGCCTCCCAAGTGCTGGGATTAAAGGCGTGTACCCCACCACCTGCCTCTTCTTTCCATTTCTAGAAGGCATTTGTACAACATCAACTGAACCTTATAGCAAAAAAAATTAATTTTTACTCCTTCTTACTTTTTTGAGATTTATTACATCTATCTATCTATCTATCTATCTATCTATTTAATTATATGTGCCTGTCTGTCTGTGTATTTGTGTGTTCCTACATTTATATGAATGCCAAAGTACCCTGATGCTTCAATGTGTAATTCTGCACTGTCCTTCACCATGTCAGTGTCAGGGATGAAACTCATGTTGTCAGACTTGCAGCAGGTGCCTTTACCCACTAAGCCATCACACTGTCCCAAAGGAGGTTCCTTTAAATTTGTATCCTAAAGCATCATAATAATAAATTAGCTTCAAGATGATGTGGTTTTGGATGGAACACTCAAGACTAAGTGGTAGACACATTCAGTGACATAAATAGTGGCTGTACATCCAATTGGCTTGGCTGCACAAATGTCCTAGGAGGTAGCACTCAAAACTCTCTGAATTGTGAGAAATGGAATAACTCAACAACAACAATAAAAAGATATCCTTTGTACTGGTGTCTTAATCCAGATGTATGGAAATTATGTCCACCCTTAGCCATGAACAGGGTATGTCAATGATTAGATTTTGCTGGGTTTTGTTTCCTAAAAGCTTTAAAATCTAGGGCCCTAGTATTATTCCATTAATGACTGAACAACAAAAAATCTGATCACTTGCTCAATGTGCCAATCATAGAAACTAGTACTCAAAATTTATTTAGAAAAATGAACCACTACTTGATCTTGGTATTATGTCAGTGAATTATCAAGCCTTCTGATGTTGAAACCTATTTATCTATGCATCCTTGTCATGGAGTTGAGAGAGATGCTTGTCCTGGTATGCCTGTAATTTGTTATGCCACGAGCATAAAAATGTTCTTTCCTTTAATCTGTTGCCATCGATTTGTGACTCTCCCAATATTTAATGTAGGTACTGTGTACTGTGTTTTCCTATCCTTGCCCTGATCCCTTCATTGGTCCTGAGTTCCCTTTGATTACAGTTCTTACAGCATGATGAAGAATGGAATGCATGATTCACAGAGAGAAGTTACGGGTGTGCTGTAGCAAATACCATTTATTCAGAAGCAATCAGTTGTGTAAGTACATTCTTAAATGCACTTGCATCATCCTACTCATTGACTTAAAACCTGTCTTCTTTAAATGTGGTAAAATATATTGTATGCTTTAGCATTGCTATGAATTTGTTCCTATTGATTTTGCCACTTCGCTTAGGACAAAGACCATATACAGGGAAATGTCATTTCTTCTTTCCCTTTCCTTTTTTGGGGCCTGTAATAGTACTTTCAGAAATGAAGCATTAATTAGTATAATCCCTCACCTACAGGATGTGTATTAGACTTTGTGAAGTAGTTTTGAATCCAACTCCCATTTATAATTCAGCCCCTCTATATTCTTACATTGTTTTTGAAACTCTAAGTGCTTTTAAGACATGTGCTCATTGTGAAAGAGAGCTCTGTACCTGAAACCCACAAACCCATCTCTAAGGCATTCATCTATGCATTTTAATTTCACTCAGCTAATTTTATGCATTAGAGCAGTCCTCAAGATTCTCTCCCAGTTTTCCCTGAAGTGTCAGTTCTAAATGATAATCTCAGAAGTCACATTCTTAATGTCTCTCTCTTCTGTGAATATTGCATAAGCAATGACCAAAAAACCCAGATTTGTTGCTTTTGTCATATTTATATTTTGGAAAACTTCAAGAGCACAATTCTTCCTTGAAGGTATCATAGTTATGGTGTTTAAATTGTTTCTTACCACCAAGGGCTTACGGTTTTAGCTCAATCCATTCTAGGTGTGGGTCTCTATGAAAAATGTTCCCACCTATCACTTTAACATTGCCTCCAATCAAGTGCTTCTATAATTACCCTGCAAGTAGCTAATTAAGAAGGAGCTTAATGTACTGAAGTAGAGAATGTTGTCTATCCAGGGAATTAGTTCTACTCTTTATTAGGGGTTACAAATAAAACAATTCAATAACCCAAATGCATTCCAATCATAACTCTACCTGGGTATCTTTACTGACTCAGGATTCTAACATCAAAACTTAACATGTGATGGCCTATTTCCTTCTTCCCCATGGGACTGTTGTTATTCTTGAGTTTCATGAGGCAGATAAACAGCACAGAGCCTGCTTTACTCAGATTAGGGATCCCTTTATAGTCAGTTGGTAGAATGACACCAATTTTTGCTCCCACTATTTCTGGCACCATCATAGCAGGTATTTGTTTATTTTTTAAGTAAATAAAACTAAAGGGACTCAGCATGGATCAGTTCAGCCACAGATCAGTGAGAAGCACCCAGTTGGGTACTGGTTTTAACTCTTCTAAAGTTCCTTTATATGCCAGCAGTGGCAAGGATAAGTCAAAAAATGTGTTACACACACACACAAATACACACACACACACACACCACTTTTTATACTTATCTACAAATTATGCTAAATAAAGAAAAGTGTGTTCCTTAAAAGATAATGGAATTATATAGAACTGGGGTGGGGAGAGGCTTTATTTTAATTGAACACTTTTTTTCATCAGGTTTCTTCATGTTCAAAGCTGATAAAGTTACACGTCTCTAACTCCATTGATAATAGGAAATAATGTATGGCTTATAAGATGTAGAGGACTTAGTTGTATTTTCAAGGTTAGTATTTATTCTTGCTATAAAATTATACTTTAGGAAACACATACATCTCAAGGAATTTAATAGAACACTGGGGACCTTATGATCCAAGTATAGTAATCTGAATTTCTCCCCAGTACTTTGAATGTTGAATACAATGGCTTAAAACAGGAATATGGTTGAAGTTTGTCTATTGATTCCATGTACAGGCTATATCCTGTAAATAAGATTCTGACATATCCAACTCTGTGTTAAACTTGGGACTCTTACTACCCTGGGAGTGGGACCTGATTTGGAAATAATGACATTGAAATCTATTTGGGGGAAGAACAGAGGAGGAGAGCTAGGAAAAAGATACCTAAATATAGGGAGCCAATATAAGTTTAAAGAGAAATCTGGCACTAGGGAAATGTCCAGGGATCCAGAAGGATTACCCTAACTAAGTATCTAAACAATAGTGGAGAGGCTATCTTAAATGCCCTTCCCCTATAATGAGATTGATGACTACCTAAAATGCCATCACCCAGTAGCTCATGGAAGCAGTGGCAGACATCCACAGCTAAACACTGAGCTGATCTCCTAAAATCCAGTTGCCGAGAGGGAGGAGTGATGAACAAAAGGGTCAAGACCATGCTGTGGAAAGCCACAGAAACAGCTGACCTGAGCAAGTGGAAGTTCACAGACTGCAGTAGGACAGCTGGGGAACCAGCATAGGACTGAAGCAGGTACCCTGAATGTTGGTGATAATTGGGAGGGCTAGGCAGTCCAGAGGCCTGGGCCTCTGACAGTGGAACCAGTATTTATCCCTAGTGCATGAATGGACTTTGAGAGCCCATTCCACATGCAGGAATATGCGCTCAGCCTAGATACATGTCATAGTGCCTAGGTCCTGCCCCAAATAATGTGTCAGATTTTGATGATCCTTCATGGGAGGCCCCACCATCCCTGGGAAATGGATGTGGGATGGGATGGGGGTTGATGGACAACATGGGAGGGAGAGATTGTTTTTAATTTAAATAAAAATTTATGTAAAAAATAGGTATTCCTGAATGTGTATAGGTCTTGAACCACTATCGCTATTATCTGATAATACAAAAAGAACAGCAGAGACACAGAGCTAACACCAAGGGGGCAGCCACGTGAAGACTCAACACAGTAGCTTTCACACTATTTTAATACAAAGGTTGATGGAAGATACCAGAATCTAGGAGAGGCAGAAACAATGATTTCCTAGAGGCCTCAGAGTAAGCCTAACTCTGCCAGCTGCCATTCCAGACTCCTAAATGTTTAAACCCCAAAGGACCTGCTTTCTGTGTTGAACTTCCCAGTTTGTGGTATAGCATTGCATTGGTCCAAAGAAACTATTACTTTCTATCTTAATCTTCTGTCTTCATACAAGTTCTGGTTCCTTTATCAGTCTGACTTTACAGGTTTGCCATTGTTGTTAATGATATTGTTCAATCTATCCATCGAATTTTCTTTACACTTCATCCAAGCAGATTTCTATTACTTGTATCAAAATGCCCCAGTGTTTTGGTAATTATTTCTTCCTGCTTTTGTTTTTTTATGTTTTTGTTTGTTTTTTTTTTTTTGCTTATTTTTACTTGGGATAGGTAGGTGGTCAGGATCAATTTCTTCTGAAAAGGAAACCACCCATTTTAAATATCAGCCTAATGAAAGGCCAAAGGGATGACGTTAAATTAGAATATTTTTAATCAGCAAGGCCAAGTAGTTCAAGGAAAGTACTTTTGTTTGATTTACTATTTACTGTTAACTCAATTGAGCATTTTTGAATGCACATGTTCGACTGGGTTTTAAATGAGCAAATATGTTAGTCAGTCTTTTATCTGAAAACTGGTAAATTATCTTGGTTCTTTGGTGAAGTGGTTCTTTGGTGAAGAGGGTTAATCCAGTGTTCAGATGGAAGGTTAAAGAAATATCGCAGGAACGCAGAATTAAAGAATAATACAACCTTGTAAGAGGGCAGCACAGGTGAACTGGATGGTAGAAGAAAAAAGGTGTCTGTCACATTAAGTCTTTGTCCATGAGGCTGTGACGGAAGAGGACAATGAAATGGTGTTCTGCACAGTATGACATGAGCCTTAGGCATGAAAACTCTATTCTGCTTATTCTGACAGCCACAAATGAGTAATTAGCCGCCATATAGTGCTTGTGTTTCTGACTTCACAGTTAAAGACTGCTCTGTATAATACAAAACTCAGGTTGGACATTTGAGATAAGAGAAAGCTAAGCCAATTCA
The DNA here is from genome assembly GCF_017639785.1 of Mesocricetus auratus. Taxonomy (NCBI): domain Eukaryota; kingdom Metazoa; phylum Chordata; class Mammalia; order Rodentia; family Cricetidae; genus Mesocricetus; species Mesocricetus auratus. Next base: position 164,779,395 of record NW_024429266.1, read on the forward strand.
CAATTCCAGGTTGACCTGTTAGCTCTGGGTGACTCTGGGTCTGGAAGAGACAGTAACTGTATTTATTGCCACTATTTTGCCTTTTGGGGTTTTAGATTTTGTTAACTTTGAACCAGGAAGAAAAGTGAATTTACCTTTTGACTCTGCAGTCAGCTTAAGGCCCCATACTGCTTTTCTGCTGTATTTTTAACTAAGTGGTGACAAGAATTTAGAGTATTGCTTGCTAAGACAGTGCTTGAAAATTTCAAGCTGACTTTTCTAAAATTTACTTTCTCATTTCTCACACCAGCAAGCCCTTTCTGATTGAGAAGACTGTACTTTCATTGACTCATATAACACATCCCAGTTATATACCAATTGCTCTAATAATTTTACTACCTTGACTTCCTGTAGAAATTCTCAGTGAGGTTACCAGTCTTTCTCTTGCTATGAAAAACTCATACTGTCATTTTGATAATTATACTTCAAGAGATCACATGTACAAGACAGAGTAAATGAAAAGAATATCTGAATGACTGTTTGCATCTATGCCAACAATGCAGAATTGAGGATGCTGATGAATAATTGAAAAAAATAGATGACTTTCAGTGTGTAGTGGAACAAGTAAGGATTTTCCTCATTCTAAGGATGAATAAAAGACTTGTCCTATATGTTTATATAGGCATATAGACAGATGATGATGATAGATAGAGAGACAAACAGACAGATAGATGACAGATCAACAGATGAAGTAGACACACAGATCCATAAGTAAATAGATGATAGGCCGGTGATAACAGATGTATGATAGTTGATTGATTGATAGGTGATAAATGAGTTTAGACAGGTGACTGATAAATGAGAGTTCATAGATAAATAGGAGACAGATAGATAGTAGATACATGATAGGCTAGAAAGTTTATTCATTTAGCAAATGCTGATTTAAAGACTGCTAAGTTTTTCCTAAAGTTCCACGTCTTTTCACTGAAGACTTGGTAATTAAGGGCTGAATTCTGTGTAACACTATATCACTCTATTATTTCCATGAAACATAATATTAATACATACTCATACAGATATTAAACAAACTTGGAAATCACTCAAAAGAGCTGCAACCCATCTATAAAATCTATAAAAGCCAGAAATTAAATAAGAAAATTACATGATTTCACATAAGAACATCAGAATTTCTCAGCAAATTTTACTCTATCACTGAAGTTTTCAGCAACAGAAACATCAAAGTATGACTTCTACAAAAAACAACTCAGTAAAAAAACATGACAATCTGAAAATGTCCAAATATTATCCTGGTAGATAAGCAGTGGAGAGAGACAGGCAGAGAAGAGAGAGAGAGAGAGAGAGAGAGAGAGAGAGAGAGAGAGAGAGAGAGAGAGAGAGAGAGAGAGAGAGAGAGAGAGAGAACAAGAAAAGTTACAGTATAGAATTTTACCTGTTGGGGAATGGGTTACATCTTGTTGAGTTGTTGGCCCAAAGGTCCCACAGAAAACTAACACATTATATGCTATTGCCAAGGCTTATGGTTGCACTCTATAACCTGATGCTAAGATCCTATTATAGAGGACAACATTTACTTAGGACATCAAACATTGAGAGGTTAACATTTCTAAATGGGGTGTCTTTAGTAAATACCTTCCTCAAGGCTCAGAGATCTACTTGAAAGAGGGAGAAGAAAGAAATAAAAGCCAGAGGTGCTGGATGACTAGAAAGAAACAGTGTCTTTCAGACACAACAGCATAGAAGCATATAGAAATTCATAGAAACTGCAGTAACATGCATAAGACCTACACAGGTTCATTCAAAACAGGGTCCCAATACTGAGAGGGGGAAGTAGACAGAGGGTTGCACCACTAACCGAGAAGCTATCTGCCTTTGAAGCCTTCTGGCAAAGGGAAAATCAGTTTTCTCCCACAGAGTGTCATTGGGTATATCAACCATGTCCCAGGGTAAGACTCATGATCAAAAAGAATTTGTCAACACACAATGAATTCCACAAAATAAACTCCATTTTCTTTTGTTTTTGTCAGTGTATTTGGTTTTCAAATTTTCAGTTTATTTTGTTTTACAGGTTTTTTTGTCCTATTGGCTTTTGTGTGCTTGTTTTGATTTTTGTTTTCTGGGATATTTTTATTTCATTTATTTATTTTGTGTTTTGTTATCTATTTAAATTAGAAAAAAGCATGCTTGACATGCCAATCTGAGCTCCCTCACCCTACCTCCTCCCCCACCAACCTTCCTAACCCATCAGCCCATCTTCCCTCTGCTCTCCAGGGAGTGTGAGGCCTCCATGGGGAATCTTCAAAGTCTGCATATCATCCCAGGCAGGGCCTAGGTCCTCCCCAAAGTGTCCAGGTTGAGAGACCATTCCTCCATGTGGAATGGGATCCCAAAGTTCATTTGTACACCAGGGCTAAATACTGATCTACTATCCAAGGCCCCATAGATTACCTAGACCTCCTCACTGACACCCAAATCCAGGGGGTTCTGGATTAGTCCCATTCTGGCCTCTCGGTCACCAGTCTGGGGTCCATGAGCTCCCCCTTATTCAGGTCAGCTGCCTCTTTGTTTTTCACCAGCCAGTTCTTGATTCCTTTGCTCATTACTGCTCCCTCTCTGCAACGGGTTCCAGGAGTTCAGTTCAGTGTTTAACTGTGGTTGTCTGCCTCTGCTTCCATTAGCTCCTGGATGATGGCTCTAGGATAAGGTAGTCATCAATCTGATTATTGGGGGAGGGCATTTAAGGTAGCCTCTCCTCTATTGCTTAGATTGTCATTTGGTGTCATCCTTGTAGATCTCTGAAAATCTCCCTAGTGCCAGATCTCTTCTCAAACCTACAGTGGTTCCCCGACTCAACCTTTCTGCTTCCTCATGTCCTCCTCTGCCCTCTTTTCTCCCAGCTTCCTCTTTTCTCCTCTCCCACCATGTTCCCAATCACCTCAGGAGATCCAATTCCATTCTCCTTCTCTGAGGTACCATGCATATCTCTCTTATGGTCCTCCCTGTTTCCCACACTCTCTGGATGTGCGATTGTAGCAGTTTTTGTGTTGAAGGAGGGACATGGGTAAGGATGTGCAAGATTCTCGGAAGAACTGGGGTAGGGGAAACATGATCAAACTTTATCTTATGAAAAAAATTAAAAAGAAAATAGATAAGTAGAATAATACTTCCTAACTGTTACTATATGTTCACTGACGGTGCCTCCTTCAAAACCAACAAAAGTTAATCTTCTATCATATGAAAACATATGTTGTCATCATTGATATTTGTAGATATCAGTTTTTCCTCTAGTTTCGGGTATTACCATGCAGAGCTGAATTGGTATTCAATTTATTAGTATCTTAAGTACTTCCAATTTTTAAATTGTATTATTATACATTGCATGTGAAAATAAGGTTGACATTTTGGGTGGATAGTCCAGGATATAGGATGACTTCATAAAGCCAAAGTCTGGGTAGTACATGGTATGTATGGTGGAGACGATCATGGAAGGAGTTTATAACATTCATTTCTGGTCCCCCATTGCCACCAAGGCTAAAAAATCTTGGTAATTCCATTATAATTCTGTGTTAGTCCTCAGTTTGAAAATTAATACAAATATGTTGTCAGACAAGGGCATTACACTTGTGATTATACTGCTAATTCTTATGGAGTAAAGTAGTTCAGGGTTCTTCAGTAAAGGCAACTTGCCAAGGCCTAGGATGAGATTCGTCTGAAACATTTACTATTAGTTGATAAACATTTTATGTACCAATAGGAAATAATGAAACACTATGGCAATTTTAAGCAATGCTTTATTAGTAATCAGTACTTTAGCTTAAAAGGAAATAATTTAAAATGTATCTAGATGTAAATATTTTATCATGTATCACTTGCTCATTAGCAAAAGGAAAATCACCAGAGTAATTTTATTTATGGTATTATCTTTCTCCTTTTCAGAATTCAATTTTTCAAACAATTTTAGATTGTGAGACGTGAATGCTTTTCACATAGCATCTTCCAGTGTTTTAAAACTATTGGTAGGATTGTGTTCCTTAAATGAGTGTCTGATTGCTATGCCTGAGGTTTTCTTTGACAATAATGATGGATTATATTTAAGTTTGATCCATGCAAATATAAAGTGTGTATGTGTGTGTCTAAAAACATCTTTGTAGATGTGAATTTTAGATAATGAATACATGTTCTATTTCTAGATGGCAATTGTTTAGAAGAGAATACTTGCATGTTATGTACCTTGAGATTTCCATCAACATCTTCTATGCTACCTTTTACACAGAAGGGACTCACTCAGAGAATACGGATGTAAAATAAAATCTAATATATTTAATTTTGAATTAAACAATGTTCAAATTGCTTGGTTTCTTGTGTAACAAAGAACTGTGTTGACCAGGGTGAACTTTGTACATATACTGAAAATGTTTTCTTAACTGTTAACCACTTGCTAGCAATAACAGAACAATCAGTGCTGTAAATTGCAAAGCACACCAGATGACAGTATTTTCCATTATGAAAGCTGATTCACTGCTACATTATTTCTTGCAATTTGGTGGTGGTGTTTGTTGATTTCTGTCCAATTAAGTGTAGATTATAAAGAAACATCTGGTGTACTTTTTGCCACCCATCAATTGGGTAAATAAGGTAACAAAATATCCTGTTTCATTTTCCATGTAGCAGTCTTTATTTTAATACACAATTTTAAACTAAATTTGATTGCCATCTTATATGCTTTGTAATCTATGCATTAAAAGCAAATGACTAAATAATGATGACAACTTTGCATTTTGTGTAACCACCATGAATGGTAAGATGACTGCTAAGTCAGATTCCTCAATTTAAGGGTTTTTTGGGTTTTTCTAAATATTCCTATATAATAATGTTGAGTAACTTTAGAAATACGTTAGTTTGTACATTCCACATTGTAGTACTTTAGCAGAGACAGTGAAAGAGTGGCTGTGTGTGTGTGTGTGTGTGTCTGAGAGAGAGAGAGAGAGACAGAGACAGAGACAGAGACAGAGACAGAGAGAGCATTTTTTTGAGACAGGGTTTCTCAGAAAGCCTTTTTTGGAGGCTGTCCTGGAACTAGGTCTTGTAGACCAGACTAGTCTGGAACACACAGAGCTCCACCAACCTCTGACTTCCCAGTGCTGGGATTAAAGTCATGCACCATCACTGCCTGGTGAGAAAGAGCTTTTAAAGGGATAACATGAGAACCAGATGACCTAAGTATTAGGTGTATCTGAGAATAACGACTTTTTAAACAGCTATTGAGCTCAAATTCTGTCATATAGGACTAATCCAGTGCTTTTAGAACAGTGTCTACTCCTAAGTTTCCTCACCTGTAAAATATACTAATCAGTTTTACCCATTATTGCCAATGGTTTGACTGTATATAAATATATTTATAACACTTTTAATTCCTCTTACCATGTGCTTAATTAATAGACATATATGTGTATGCTAAAATTCATGAAATTACCTTTCTCTAATTTGAGTCCTATTTTTCTTGTTATTAAGTTGGTTCTTTATTTTGGATATTATTTCTTTGTAAGAAATTTGGCTTGTACATATTTTTTCCTACTCTCTATCTTTTTTAGTATACTCACTAGTTCCTTAATGGTGCAGAAAAATTTTAATTTGGGATGACTCTAATTGCTAATATTTGATTATTACAAAACATAAATGAGAAAATTGCTCAACATTGCATATTATCAGATAAATAGCAATTTTAAGGACAACAAATACTGTTTCATACTGTCAAGATGGTTATTAACAAATTAGGAAAGATGCTTTTTTTCAGAGGTTGTTGGGACAGAGAACTCATACAAATTGTGAGAATGTAAAGTAGTAGAAATATTTTAGAAAACTGTATAGTGGTAGGTAAAAACCTCAAAGCACAACTACTAGGTCTGGAGAGGCTGCTTGGGTTAGTGCTTGAAAGCACTTGCTGCAATTCTAGGGGACCTGAATTTACTTCTCAGCACACACATCAGGGCTACTTGCAACTACCTGAAATTCCATCTCTAGGGGATCTTATATTCTCCTGTGCGCTTTGTGGGTAACTGCACACACATGGTACATATATGAACACACTGACATGCATACAAAAAAACACACACACAGAAACACAAAAATTAAAATAAGATGAATCTCAAAAAATAAAAATATTATATGTGTTGGTAATTGCAACCTTGTTATATTTTCTGACAAAATAAAACCAGTTTATTAGAGATATCTACGTTCTTTATAACATTACTTAGAATATGCAAGATGTAGAATCAATAAGAACCTATATCAGCAGCAAAGGATAGGATATATAATACATATATATTATAGACTACTTTGCTGTGCTTTGAGAGACTGTGAACTGTATTTCCTACCATAAGTAAGAATAACTCTTTAACCTGTGTTTCTCTCAGGGATTTGGTCACAACAGTGAGACAAATAACTAAAAGAACTTCTTAATAAAATGATAAGGTCGCCACCTCTCAAGTCAGTATTGGGGAGCTGTGACCATTCAAGCTTGCATAATTTTAATGAAGCTGCCACCTGGTCTTCACAAAAAAATCACTGCACTTGACTCTCAGACATGTGAAGATTTCACAATGGACTGTTCTAGCTGTTTCAGACTGATCACAAGTGAGCAAAGACATAGTCCCTGTTCATTTGAATGATAGAAATAATTTCTCACTTCCCCGAGTAAAAAGAGTTGTGTTTCCTTTAATATAATTTGCTTGAGAAACAGCATTATTTCATCTATTTTTGTTCCTTTTAATAATCATATGTGAACTGGGAGTGGATTTCTTTTACAGACTGAGAATCTTGTTTGACTATATAGCCATTTATTATTTAGTGGGTGAGGCTATTGGGTACATTCTTATTGATTTCAGAAGATCTGATTAGGTATCATTAGTCTCCAGTGCCAATGAAGTAATGCAAATTAGGCCAGTGAATTTCACTGGCCATCTTTTGCCAATACAACTGTACATTTTAACTTCAGGTCTGTTTGTGTACTGAGTTAAAATTCAACTGGCACAGTTGTGCGTTTCCTACAATGTTAATTTTGTAATATTAACTTTATGTAATGTAAAACATTATAAAATATTTGAAAAAATTGCTTGAAAACCTGTGCCATAAGCTGATGGAAAGAGAGCCCTTTACCAAGAAAGAGGCAAAGTATCCTGTATCTTGATATTTTGAACGTAATTTAGAAATGTTTATCTTTGTGTGTGTGTGTGTGTGTTATTATACATGTGGAGATTAGATTGAGTCTCTCCTCCCAGTATGAGACCCTGGGTGTTTAAACTCTTCCCAGTATGTGGGCCTGTTTGTGGAACTCAGAATATTAGGATTAGTGACAAATGCTTTCCTTTCTGAACCATCTTAATGCCTTGGGATCATTTGCTTGTAATTTATACTATTTCCTGTAGTTACTGCTCCCTAATACACTATTTGAGAAAGATGATTTCATAAAATGGGTCTTTTTTAAAAGAGACTAAAAACAATAATTCATTTAGTGCCTCTTGCATTCTAGTATCTTCCATTTTTCTAAGTGCTTGTGAATAGTTGAGCATTAAGGAAAACACTGAAGTCACAGAAAATGGAGAGAAACAAATGCTTGCCGCTCACCTCACTCTTCCTCTGGGAATAGCTTTGAAATATACCATTTCTGTCATAAGTATAGAAACTGATAATACTTAGCACATTTTAAAGGAAAGCTATTAGCAGTATCAGATAGGACGGACCTCGTGAACCTTCAACTGTTTTTCTGAGCAAAATAACAAGACATTGTAAGACCTTTGCATAAGTGGAAATGAAAACACAGAAGGAAACTTTCTACAGCCAATCAAATTAGGACCACAGAGTGTCTACTTTAGGAAATAAACTTGCACATTAATTATAGCCAATAAAAATATGATAAAAAATTGGTAGCTTCTTAGATTAAATGGTATGACACTGTGTTCAAAGCCAGGCAACCAAATCAATTGAGATATAATACATACAATCTTGGGAAAGATCTTAAGGCAAGAGTCACCAGGCTTCATTTCAGTTTCTATGCCAACTTCACCTACATGTGACTTTCTAGCAACTTTCTGAAGATTATGTGGAAGAATTCTCAAGTATAATTTGCTATGAGTCATGGCTAATTTCAAAGAGACCAATCATTAGGAATTTTAGATTTGGCAATGTGAAAATGTCCTTGCCATCTTTAGCATTGTTCAGTTGTGTGTTTTGCGTTTGGGTGGTTGTGATTCACTATGCTCTATAACTTGGTCACTGTTGTGCTAGTTAAGAGCAGACCTGAAAATTGAAACAGATGTTTAAATCTTGAGCTACAAAGCTAAAATCTGAGTAAACACTCATTCCAACTGGCAGAGTAAGCCAGAAAGGGAATTTAACACACTGTTGTGTTAAGTAAAGGATACAATTGATGAAGCAAAGGGGAATGTCCTTGTTTTTTGAAACACACTTTGTGTGATCTTTATCTTTGAAAAGAGCCATCATTGTCTTATTCGAAATTTAAAATCTTTAATGATATGCTGAATTATACATTGTTAGCATTCATCTCATCACTTAACACTTAATTCATCACGTAAAGGTTATTTAGAATAACTTCTTCAAACCAAAACAGTCAGTCATGTAACATATTCGTGTTTAAAAAATGTCTGAAAGAAGCTGAAGAGTCATTCCAATTTGTAGTGAAAGCTAGCGCATGAATTGAACATGTATTTGATAAAGGCATTATTGTTTAAGGGTAGAGAAATGTCCTTGTGTTACAAAAGAAAATTGAATATCATAATTTGGCTTTTACATTGGCTCTTATTGAGAATATTAGACTCAATTACACTATTAAAAATGATCTACATGTGAGTCTGTCTGCACACTTTACAAGAGCTATGGGGAACTGTGCAGTCAAACACATTTTAGGTAGTGTTCTTTTGTCTTTCATTTTCTCTTTTTCATTAGGCTTATGTTAAATAGAATGTTAGTCATCTGTTTTTCTTATGGGTTTTATTGTGCTCTGTTTCATTGGGAAAAGATAATCATTGATAAACAATTGTAGGCTTTTGTTATGTGAAGCAAAAAATGGTGGAATATAATCTAGTCTAAGACCTATCAGACATCTTATGTAGAAAAATTAGAAAATCAGTATATAACTCATACAGCATATTTTTAAATATCCAGGTATTAAAGTTGATTTTTTTCCAGTTCATGTAACTATAAACTTGAACTTTAACAAGACTGCTAATGTGTTGGATCATGAATTTAAATTATAATTTCACCTCAATAATTCTTGGGTAAATTTGGCACTAATAAATCACAGTAAAGGAAATTAGAAACAATTTACAGTTTTTTTTTTAAACAAAGGTCTTCCCCAAAAATATGAGGGCGGTTTGGAACTTCAATCAGATAAAGTCTGAAAGAAGAAAAAATCTGTTTTCAGTCCACGAGGAAACAGAAACCTCAAAGACCTGATGACTTCCCTTAACAATTTGGTTCAGTATGTGGGGAGTGGATGCCATGTGCAAGGTATAAAATTCTATCATTTCAAACATCTCAATCATGTATGGGTATGTGCAAAACCCACTCACTGAACTCATTGTAAAGCTGCTAATCTGGAAGGTCAAAATCATATTCTTTTTTTTCTTTTTTATGTTAAAGACTCTAAGTTAAACACCTTACCTCTCTCTCTCTTTCTCTTTTTTCCTCACTGTCTGTGATGTGTGTGTGTTTATATATGTACATTAGTGTCCACATGTCACAGCCACAGAGTTGCTGTGGATGTCTTAATACTCCCTTTCTGCTTTGAGTCTGCCAGGCTAGCTGAACCGTGTATTTCCTGATATTCTCCTGTCTCATTTTCCCATCTCTTGTAATAATCAGTGCATTACAGTTGCTGGATTTACCTGAGTTCTAGAATCCAAACTCATGTCTCCATGAAATCATTGTGAGAACTTAACTCACTGAACCATTTCTCTAATCCCAGAATATAGTCTTTCTCTTTGAATTGTAGTGTAATATTCTGAGTGTTAATTTTTGAACTCATTGCTATTTCTAAACTGTTTTTATTTTTGTCCTGTTCTATCACTTACATTTTTACACATCAAGAAGATTAAGGTCTTGGTAAGTTAAAAATTATGCAACAGCTGCTGTGAATTCTTTCTTACACAGGAACATGAAATTTATATTGGGAAATACCTATTACCAGTTATGAAATATGTATGAGACTCTGTATCCAACTTGTAAAATAGGAAGTCTCTTACAAGCTGAATGGAATGGTTACTTTGCTTGGGAATTCACTATTAAAGGAGATTGTATTGATATGTGCTTAGTGTTGTTTGACTGTATGAATCATACACTGATATACCTAATTTTGTGGACCCATTTCTATATGATATTAGTATTAAGACATTATTTATGTGCTGCCTTTTTCTGTCTGTGACTTGTTTTACTTAATATATTCCTAATAATTTAGATATTAATGAAATAATGTATAATCAAATGGAACATGCTTTCAGATCTTACTGCTTACATAAGTATACCATGATGCTGTATATACAATTCCCACCAAGAAAAGAAAATGCTGAGAAGTTTTAGGGTGTGTCATTATTATGGATAATGACAGAAAGTTCAAATTGTTTTAAAAAATGCTTATTGGAACATTTTACCCAAATGGACAAAAATGTTGTGAATTATATTTCATTTGCTTTTTCTGCATTTGTTATTTTATTAAATTTTATTTTGGTGTGTGTGTTCTCTTATATATATGACTGAAACATTATATATGCTACAATATA